>NC_134956.1:16375046-18775046 GCF_965638725.1 Aptenodytes patagonicus
GGGCGGGGGCAGCAGCCCTCTGAAACCGCCCGGTTCCCTCCCGCCCTCGTTTGGTTTCCTCCGGGGCCGGCGGCGCTCGGCTGCCCGGCGGGCTCTGGAGCGGCAGGGCCCGGCTCCCCGCCGCCGGCCCGGCTCCCGGAGCTCCCGCAAGCCGCGTTTACACGGGGGATAGTGCCGTTCAGCCCGGTCCCTGCTCGGACCGGGGCCGAGGTGGGAAATGAGACACCTGCGAAGGGCCGGTTTATTGTCCCATGATAGATATATGTAGATATATATATATATTCCTCACTTATTCGAGCGTACATTTAAAATGGAGATTTACAGACACGTATAAAGAGCGCTGTCCGGGCGGGGGGCGGCCAGCCCGGCCCCTCCGGGCCCGCTCCGGCGGCGCAACGCGCCGTTAAATAAGATTCCTCTTATATACAACTGCGGCTCGGGATCGCTTGCTACCGGCGGCTGAGCTCGCTGGGGAAAAGACAGAGAAGGAAAGGCTGGTTTGGATAAATAGTGCTGGCCTGGTGGAGCAGGTCCGAGTGGGACGGTGCGCCGGGCCCTTAGCTCTGCCCGCTGCGCCCAGGGTCCCGCGGTGGCGGCGGCGGGGCGTTGGAGACGCTGTCGTGCAACTTTCGGACGTGCTTCTTTAAATCAAAGTTTCTGCAAAATCCTTTCCCGCAAGTGACGCACGTAAAGGGCTTCTTGTCGTTGTGGGTGTGCATGTGGAAAGTCAAGTTATAGATCTGGTGGAAGGCTTTGTTGCAAATGGTGCACTTGTACTGCTTCTCTCCGCTGTGGGTCAGCTTGTGATTCTTGTAGTTGCCTACGAGAGAGGAAAAAGGTGGAAAAGGGGGTTACCCGAGGGTGCCCGGGCCGCACGGCGCACAGGTAAGGCGGGGGGGGGGGGGGGCATTAGGAAGTGTCTCCCCCCCGCACCCCCGTCCGACTTGTCAAACTCGGTCCGCGTCACCGCGGAGCAGCGCGCAACTGGCACGGCACAAATGAGAGGCAGGGTCAGCCCGGTGACCCGCGGCAAATGGAGGGCCCTGGATTAGGACCAAGGCCCGGCACCTCTCATTTAAAAAGCATTTAGGGAGAACCGTCAGCAGTCCCCGGCGATGCGGCCCGGCTTAGAGGGAAGGTAATTGGGAGCGTCGGCGGCGGCTCTGCCCGCGCCCTTCTCTTCCCCCAGCCGGGCAAGGCTCGCCGCGTTTAATCCCCGCTAATGATGGGCGAGGGCCCCGCGGGGGCCCCCGGCCCGGCTCGGCCCGGCTCACCTTTCTGGTGGAAGCCCTTGCCGCAGAACTCGCAGACGAAGGGCTTGTAGCCGGCGTGGATGCGGATGTGGGTGTTGAGCGTGGAGCTCCTGTTGAACGCCTTCCCGCACTGGTTGCACTTGTGGGGTTTCTCCTGCACCGGGGGGCGAAAGGCCCGTCAGGGGGGCTGCGGGGACAGCAGGGGGGGAGCCGCCGCCTCCCGCACCCCGCCTGCCCCCCACCTACCTGGGTGTGGATGATTTTGTGCCGGCACAGGGTGCTGGCCTGGCGGAAGCCCTTCCCGCAGACCTTGCACACGAACGGCCTGGCCCCCGTGTGCACCGGCATGTGGCGGGTGAGGTTGTAGTGCGCGTTGAACACCTGCGGGGAAGCGCCGGGAAGGCGAGGTCAGGCACGGCGGGGCCGCCGGCCCCCCCCCCCCCCCCCGCCAACCCCCCCCCGCCGGCGCCCCCCCTTACCTTGCCGCAGACCTCGCAGGTGAAGTTTTTGGGCTTGCCCTCCGCCGCGCCGCCGCCGCCGCCCCCCAACTTGGCGTGGCCCTTGGGGGGGCCGCCGCGCTCCGCCGCGGCCGCCTCCTTCATCACCTGGTCCAGGTGTCCCGGCAGCCGCTCCTTGTGGGCGAAGGGCGGCGGCGGCGGCAGCTTCTCGGCCGCCAGCCCCGCCAGCTTGGCGTTCTCCAGCAGGAAAAGCTTCTGGTGGGCCGAGAGCCCCCCCGGCGGCGGGGCGCCCAGCAGGCCGGCGGGGAAGAGCTGTCCGTGCAGGATGTCGGCCGGGTGGTACGCGGCGTCCAGGTAGTTGAAGTAGTAGAGGGAGCGGGGGGCGGCCGGCACGGCCCCCGCTTGGTGGATGACCTGCGGCTTGATGAGCCGGCCGCTGGGCTGGCCCAGGGCGAGCTCTGCCTTGCAGCAGACGCCGCAGTTGGCTTTGCAGAGCCCCGCGCCGCCCCGCAGGCTGCTCTTCCACAGCTCCGAGTAGTTGAGGAGAGTCTTGGAGGGCACCTCGTAGCCCAGCGGCGGGATGGGGATCACGCAGGGCAGGGGCGAGCACAGGCTCAGCGGTTTCTTGCCCGGCTCCGGCTCCGGCCCCGGCCCGCCGTGCCTCTGCTCGAAGGCTGGCTTGGGCTCCGACGTCTTGGCCATGATCCGCTCGATGGAGAAGGCCAGGGTCTTGGAGGGGTTAGCGGCGGCGGCCCTGCCGTCGTGCCGGGGGCAGGAGGAAGGCATGACCGTCTCCAGCGACCCCGAGCTCGCCATGTCGCTCCGCCGTGCGGGAACTTGGTGTGAGCAGCGACTCGCTCCCGCTCTCGGCTCTGCATTCCAGAAAAGCCAGGAGACAAATCAATTTAATAAGCACCTTGTTCTCCCCCCACCCCCCCACCGGCACCCCCTCCCTATTTACATTCAAATGAACATATCCAAGAACAATGGCACGTAGGGTACCAGATTACTGCTCATTAAGCGGAACACGCTAAAGTAACATGCAAGCTAGACCTTGTTAGTATTTAAAAAAAAAAAAAAAGAAAGAAAAAGAAAAACCTCCCCCAGCCCAGTGCCACCCAGCCCAGCCCCACCGATGGCCGCGGTCCGGGAAATGCGGGGGCAGGGGCGGGGGGCACGGCGAGGGGCGGCGGGGCTCGCCTTGGGACCACTTACCTTTGCCCAGCGCCGGCGAGACTCATCCAAGCAGCGCAGTGTGGCCACAGTCACATTTTGATAGCAAACATCTTCCTGAGCGTCAGATCACGGTCTCGTACATTTAAAGCTGACATCACATGAAGTCACTTCGAACAGAATGACATGGGGATGCCACCATGGATCTTCCCCGAGCCGAGGCGCCGGGCTGGAGCGCGGTGGGTTGGGGCAGAGAGAGGAAGAGGAGCCCCCCCCTCTCCACGCACAATTTCCTTCCAGTTTAAGACGCACAAATCGCTCGTGTGCGGGCTGGGTTTTTTCCTCTCTCTCTCCCTTCTTAAAAAGCAACTTGCAAAGCAGAGGAATCGTTTTGCATGTGGCAAATTAGAAGGCAAGTGCGATTCACAAGTTGGGTGGAGAAGAGTGCTCCAGTTCTTGCTGGGGTTAGAAGAGCCACTCCGAGTGAGCGTGAGGGATTTTTTTTTCCCTTTTTTTTTTTTTTTTTTAAGAAGGGGGAGAATGAATTTTTTTTTTTCCTAAAGCAACTACCACGCAACCATGCTCGAGTTATTTTGGCAACCCATCTGCAATCAGCTCCGTTGCAACCGAGCTGGAAGATAATTAATAAATTGTCACTTATCTGCGAGCCTCCCCAGCATGTATAAATTAATAGCCAACCCATTAATTAGGACTGTGTATTAATGTTAATTAAACTAAGTTTAATTCCACCACCCTCCCCTCTCAGGGTAGCTGGTGATTAGCCTTAAATAAACGCGGAGGGAGTCGAGTCCAGGGCTGGGTTTTCGCTGCTTTTTTTTTTTTAAAAAAAAAAAAAAAAAGGACCCGTGCGCTGCGACCGGGAGTTTTGCAAATTGTCACCCCCAAAGGTGCCCGCTTTCCCGGGGGGCAGCCGGGCGGCTCTCCCTTTCCCTTCTAGCTCTGGTCGTGCCCGCCTCCCCCCCTCCCACCCCCCCCCAAAAAAATAAATAGGCGACACTACATTATAGCGCCTGGATGCCGGGATTTCTTCCCTTCCTCTCTCTAATTAAAACGACTTGATGCGGGAGGGGAGGATTTGCAGAAACCTCCGATGCGAGGACGCGGTAATTGAGAGAGTCCCGTGTCCACCTGTTTTAGGGGGCCCGGCTGCAGCGGCAGCACCTCCCCTGGCCCTGATTAGCCGCCCCGTCCCTCGCCGGGGCTATTCAGCCGAACCAATTTTCCCCCAGCGATTCAGGGCGCTCAATTCTCTTTCACTTGTAGCCACTATAGCGCTGCGTGGAACCTGGTTTTGTGTGTTTCTAAAATAAAGGGGAGGATTATCCGGGGGGGGGGGGGGAGCGAAGGGTTTAGATTGAGCCTGGCCAGAGGTAAAGCAAGCAATGAAAAGGCCCCTATATATATATTATTTTTTTCCGCCTCCCTAGCACGCCTAAGAAAGTTTGGAGGAATTCGGGGGTTTTGTGCGGCGCTGACAAAGCCGCGCCTCCTCTCCCCGCCGGGGCAGCTCGCTGGCGGCTGTTTGCAGACAGGCTTTTTCACCTGCGAACTACAACACGCTCCAGAAACAAACTTTGAAGGCGGCGGCCGCCCCGGGCTCTCGGCGGGCGGAGGGGAGCGCCCTGCCCCGGGGCTGCCCTGCGCCGCCCGGGCTGCGCCCGGGGCCGGGGGGAACACCCCGCCTCGGGGTGTGTGTGTGTGTGTTTCTCCGCCTGGAGCATCAGGTGTTGGCGTCCCTCTAGCCCTGCCCGCTCCATCCTCCCCGCCTGGGTCTGATGGGTCAGCGTGCAAGGGAGGGAGGAAACCGTCCCGCTTTTTGGGGGAGAGGGTGGGACGGGGCAGCGGAGAGCCACGTGCACCGGCACAAGCCGCGTCCGGTGGTTGGGCTGCGGGAGAGCCCGGCTGAGCCCCGGGGAGCCGCGCCGAGCCCAGCCGAGCCGCGCTGCCCGCCCAGCCCGCATCTCCGCCGGGCAGCGAGCAGCGGGCAGGCGGCGGCTGGGCTCTGCTCGCTCCCGGGGCTCGCCGGCTTTAGCAAAGTATTTAATTAGCCTCCACAAACTTCTTTTCCTCGCCTGCAGATTATACTGAGTGGAGGGTTGGGAACTATTTTACACCTTGCCACTCACATGTTAATTAATCTCTATCTAACCCTAATTGCAGTTTATTCAAGCACCGCTCAACAGCTCACCCACACAATAAACACTGGGGCTGCTTTTATCCATATTACTCCCCGCTCACACGTTGAGTAATTAACTCCAGTACCAACTAATAGTGCAAACAAATATTTTCTGTAAACGAGATGATTTCGGGCAGGATAAAAGAGGGCTGCGGAGCCGGGGCTAGGAGCTCGCTGCCAGCTTCCCCGTGCCGCCCTCGTCCTTGCCGGGGTGTTTTCTGGCCCGGCTGTTTTCTGGGCCGGGTCTCTCTCTCTCTCCCCATCCCTCCCTGGCCGAGGGACGGCTGCTGGCTCGCCGCTCCGCACCCACCGCCCTGCTCGGGGCAGCGGGTCCCGCAGGCCTCGGGGCTCCCGGGGGCGAGGAGCGGCGGAGGGGACCCCGTGCAGCAGCCCCGGGCCGTCTCCTTCCCGCGGCCCGCAGGAAGCCCTCCGCGGAGCCCGAGGCCGGGTACCGGCTCCCGGCCCGGGCTAGTGCCGTGCCGCTGCCTCCCGGCCGGCGAGGAGCCGGGGTACCGCACGCCTCGTGCATCAGTGCTTTGGGACCCCGGCTAAGACCCGGGCATCGGAGCTCAGTATTTTAATTGAAATCGCAGGTTTAGACACAGCTGGAGGCTGTCTCTATCGATTCGACTTCTGCTGTTCCGGCAAGCATATTACAAATGACTGACTTTGAGACAGCTGCCCCAGCCCCGCCGCCCTGCCTTCGCCCCCTCTCTGCGCCGTCAGCGCTGAACGGGGCTGGCGGGACTCGGGGGGGTCGAGGTGGGCCAGCCCGGCTTTGGGGGGCAGGAGCGGCTGCACGTCGGGCGGGCTGCGGGGTCCCGGCTCGGCGCCGCGTTCTGCCTTTCCCGTGGAGGCCGTTCTCCCGTGGGGTTTTAATCCTTCACCCCCCCTCCCCATCCCACCCCCGACGTTTGGAGGGGAGAAATGGTTTGCGGATTTTTTCCCTGGAAGGCGCACGCCGCAAAGCCTCTCGCAACGCAGACGCGATCGCTCTTACGGTTATTTTTGCGCCGCCGCCCCCCCAGAAAAACGACTGCGGGGCCGGGAGGGCCGGGAGGGCCCGGCCCCCTGCGCGGAACACGCCGGGCTCGCCCCGGGGCTCGTCCAACGCCTCTTTCCATCAGCTGGTCCCGTACGCGCCCGGCAGCCCCAGCCCCAAACGCTCCCCGGCCGCTGATATCGAAAAACGGCGGGGGTTTCCCTTTCGCCCCCCGACAACCGGACCCACTCGGCGAGGGGCTCCCGGGGGTGCGTCCCGGGTGGGTCCCGGCCGGGCGGGGAGCGCAGGGCCCCGCAGGCCCGGCCCGGCTCCCCGCGCCCGTCGGGCCGCCCCCGCCTGGGTAGTCGGCGCTGAGCATTTATGGTCCACTGGAAGATAACTTAGGATCCTCCTAGTTATTTAACTTGGCAGCTGCTTAAACTCCACAGTGGAAGCTGCCGAAAGTTATTAGCATTATGCTTCGATCTCTCTGAAATGGTGGCTTTTATTTCTCTGCTGCTTTGCTTTTTATATGTATTTTTTTAAATACTTTTGGTTTTTTTTAATAGCAGAAGCTGATGGACGACCGGGCAAGCCACCAGCCCAGGCATTTAGGACGGGGCTGCCTTTTGTGAGCCGGGGGGGGGGGGGGGGGGGGCAGCTTTTGATGTGGCTTTGGAGCTTTGTGGCTGATGCAAGGTGCGGCGGAGGGGCCAGGGTCGGGCTGCGAGGAGAGCTGGGCTGCGGTGCTGCCGGGGCCCTGGCCCCGCCGTGCTGGGTTTGGGCCTGGCTTGGTGCAAAGGCAGCAATTACACCCTCAGAGCGTTGCCCGGGGATGGCCCCAAGGTGTTTGACCGGAGTTCGGTTTGCAGTGGTCAGATGCTTTTTGGACAAATTAGGAAGCAATGAATGGGGGAATCGGGATAGAAAAGTTTGTGGCTGGGGTGAAGAGGGGGTTGTTACCCATTTGCCTGCTTCCCGTTACCCCTTTGAAACTACGGTACCTCGTGTAATGGGAGCAGTACCAGCGCCTCAGCCCCCACGGGCAGTCCCTCTCATCCTGCAGGGCCCTTAGGGTCGGTAGAGCGACCCCGCTGCCATGTCACCCAACGGGGACCGTCACGACTGTGCATGGGGCAGGGGCAGTTCATGGTGAGGTCACCTTGGCTGGAGCAGAGGGGTTGAGTCCCTCCAGACTATTTTTTCAGCCTGCTCTCAGAGTTATGCACACATTACTGTGTATATGTAGGCAGATAATTTTAATTATTTAGATTTTTTTTTTGGCATAATGAAACACTACTGGGGAGCTAGGTTTTGGAGCACTGCATGGGTCCCTGAGCAAATGCGGTTAGTGGGATTTTGGAAGTGCACTGGCCCAGAGTCCTTGCATGGCTGTGCTGGTCGACTTTGTCAGCGATGGCAGGGGTAACATCGACATTTTTAACCTGACTCTAATTTTAAGAGCTGGTATCTGACCTGCTCCTAAAGCTGTTTGAAATCTAGCTCCACTGCAGAGTGCCTGCAGAGCGATGGCAGGGCACCATGGCAGGAGCTGCACAGAATGCCTCGATGGCAATCAAACTGGCTTATGTAATTCTAAAAATGGCAACTCCTTACTTGCCACATCTCTTTCTGTCTATGCGGAGAGTCCTGCAGAGCTGCCAAACAGAAGCAATTGAATGAACTCTTTTCTCGGCTCATTCCTCCTTCCGCAGCTCGGAGAAAGTGAGCCAGAGCCTATTCTAGTTTGCCTGTCAACAGGAATGGTAACCCATGGCTCGAACCCAGCCAGGCTTTATGCCCCAAAAACACTGCCTGCCTGTGAGGAGTGGAGCGAGACATCATGGGTGAAGTCTAGTTCCTGGTGTGAGACCCGTCTGGCCCAGGAGGCAGTCAAGGAGTCGGCAGAGTCCACATCATGTCCGAAGTCAACCCGGCCAGTAAGACAAGCAAGAAATTGTTGAAGGGGTGAGCTGCTGTTCTCCATTCTTATTGTCGGAAATAGTCATTCTTCACGTTGCAGTAATAGAGCAAGGCTGCATTTCATTTCTGAATGCTGAAACTGAAAGATGTTCCTTCCTAATGTTTTGAAATGTTGTACTTTTTCGTTTTGAAAGAGTGGGAGCATTTAAATTTTTCTGTTTTTGTGGTTTTTTTTCCCCCCTTATTTTCTATTTAGGAGAAAAGGTGGGAGGAAGTAGAGAAGGAGAATATAATGGGGGGATGGCCTTGTTCTCACTTTCCTACTGAAAACGTTTCAGAAAAAGGAGTAAAAAGCAGTGAAAACGGGTAGAAGCCCACTTCAGTTTTGTGTTCTTATTCCTTCCCTTTTTTGCTTGAAAGAACGATGGCCAAAAAAATAAGTGGGACAAACCCCACGTGTTTTGAATTATTCTCCCCTTAATGAGATAGAGAAACATCTCATTTTCAAAATTACTTGCTTTTTCAATGAAAGAAATCAAATAGAGTAAGAATCTTTCCAAAGCCAATCTTTCCAACGTCTTTTTGCAACTCACTCCCCACTCGGTGTTGACCAGCTTTTCTGGCTATGCCACATGTTATGTTGTTCAAGATTTGTATTTGCCCTTGTTTGAGCTGTTGTCCCAGATGTCCTCGTTGGCCGCAGAGCAGGGCTCCATGGGCTGCGAGGTACCGAGGCGACAGCGGACGGCAGCATGTTACCTCCTTCCTCCAGGCCGTGCGGGACCGGCTGGGCTGCAGCATCCTTGTCCCTGGTGGTGGCGGCTGAGTTGGAGAGAGCCTGGCAGGACTCCCACGTTGACTGATGAAACTGCTGCTGTGCCACTTGGGCACAAGAAAAGTGCTGATTTCACCCCAGAAGACGCGATCCAGAAGAACCACTAAAAATCCCCCCAACAATCAGAGCCCAAACTGAAAATCCAGACCTTGTTATTGCAGGAAAAATCTTCAATGCACGACCCAAGTATTCCCTGAATGTTCAAGAACACCCACAAATTCTGTAAAAATAGCTGATAATTTACTTATTTGATTTAATTATGAGCCTAGCTTGTGATTTTGGGGTGGGGGTGGGGCTGAAGTTGGTGATGCTGAAAAACCAGTTTAGAGAAAAGCCCAGGCAAGTCATCGGCTCTGGGGATCCGGGGAGCTGCTTAGGCTCTTCCTCATGAAATGCAGAGCATTGCAGAATCCACCCAGGGCTCTGAGATTTCTTGGGTGAGGAGGCCCCCACTGGGGTGACTGTTTCTCTCTGGGGAGCTATAGGCCTTTGACCCCGCAGTCCATGGATGAGACTGGTGTCCCGCAGCCATGGCCAGTGTGTGTTGGAGGGACCGGTTCATCTCTTCCTGCTTACGCACCTGGGTTGACCAAGGGTGTTTCTGTTGCGGTGAGCATTAGCTGCCCCTCAGCAGGTTGTTCTTCCCATCCCCATTGGGCTGTGCTACTGGGTGACCCCCAGCACTGGTGAACATGGCTATGGGACATGTTCCTGTCCCTTACCTGAGGGTCCAGATGGGCTTGGAGCCTGTCATGTGCTCTGCCTCTGATGTACCTTGCAAAACCAAACCTGCAATCTTGGCTGTTTTAGCTGGATAGGAGAAAACTTTCCCTGTTATGAGTTTGCCGCCACATTCACTTCAAGCCTTTGAGCTGTTTCTCTCCTCGTTCCTCCCTTCCAGTGCGTGCCTCTCCTCTCCAGCTGACAGCTTGGGACAGCCCCCCGAGATCAGCTGCTTGTGGAGCGCTCTCTGCCGAAAGCAGTCCTAAACGGTGTGGCCTTTGTTCCCCCCAGCTGTCGTATCCTCTGGGATCTGCAACAAGTCCTCATTTTACAGACCCCGTCTTGTCAGTCCCCAATCTGATCTGACCACCTGGTTTGGTTTTGAATCGAGCACTTGAGTCATAACATTTCTGTTTATTTCCACAACTGTATTCCTTGCATAGGAAATGAGCCAAGATGGTCTAAGGCGGGGAGAGCGAAGCATGTCGTGGTTGTAATTGCTTTTGCTCTCCCAATATCAAATTTTACAGTATAATCAAAATCTTATTTTTGTACTACTGGACTCTGTTATTGACTTAATCTTCTTAAGTGCTCCTATTATTCCAGTGATTTAATCGTTGCATGTTGATTTTAATCTTTTGATCTCCATATTAGCTACTGCCTGCAACTAATTTGTTGCTCAGTGTTTTTCTTTGTTTTGACCTGTGAGGCATTTTCCTCATGGCACACAACTCTGCTGGCAGATTGCATATAATCTCTTCACTTTTTTTCTCCCATATTTTGCATAGTTACAACAAATGCAGATTTACAACTTGAAATGGAATATGCCTCTTTTAGAAAGGCTGAGGAAAATATCACTTCAGGTTTAGCTCAAGAGCCTAAACGCGCTTGAATAAAGGAAATACAGCCCACCGGAGAGAGGTGCACGCAGGCGTTTTAGTCCAGCAAGTTCAGAATGGGTGGCAACTGCAATAATTGTAACTTGTATTATATGCAGTCAGGGATCAAAGAGTTTCTGAAAGCACTGCTAGACCCGAGATGAAGAAGTCTGGTTTTTGTGAATGGCTTAAGGGACTCTCCTAGCTGGACTCAGCTTGACGCAGCGGTGGCTCTGTTGAATCATGACACCACGGAGCGGGTTTTTGAACAAACGTTGGTGATGGTGGCGGTAGTGCAGAGTCGTGAACTTCACAGACAAAGTGCAGAGGTTGAAATACGGCTCAGCTGCGGTTTGGTTGGCCATTAGATGAGTGCTTTTTCCCTTGGTAGTTGACTGTTTAACCTGTGCTGACTTATCGGGCGCTTTGTTTGCTTTAGCTTTTTCTTTTAAAGCTTCGAGAAGTAGTTTTTGCCTTAGGTTTGCTGTGACTTTTTTAAAAAGAACACAGCCTAAACATTGACAAAATCATCTTTGCTTTGCTGCGTGCCTGTTTATGCTTCTGAACACAAATTGTCTTCTAGTATTTTTGACGTTTTGGTCACTAGAGAGGCAGAAAAGCAATTTCTAAGATGCCTATGGGCCAGGAGACATGCATTACAGCAGAGGGGAAAGAATCTGTTAGTTGCTGAAATATAAAACAAATTGGATGAACAGCTGCTGACACTTGTCAGTCAAATAGTTGATAGCATTTTCAGTCTCCATGCCACATGCTTTAAGTAAGTCTGTCAAAAAAAGGATATTTTCGCTGGACTTCCCTGTAAATATGAGAGAAGTTTTGGCCTGATCTATCGTTTAAAATTTTGCTGGCAGAAGAATGAAATTTTCCTCTTTCCCCAAAACTGATTGACATAACTGTACTGGCAGATTCTTCATCTAGGTGCAGTTGTACTGGCAGAAAGTCCTTTGACTGTTGGAGCTCGTTCCGTCGCAGCAATGGGTTGAAGCGAAACCAGCAGCGGACCTTTGCGTTCCTCGGCTGGGTTTGCCGGAGTGCTCCCATCCGTCAGCAAGCCCTTTTAGATGCTGCCCGAGGTGTAGCTTTTGCTCTGGGGGAGCCTGAGTCCTGTCCAAAGCGTAGACTGTGGCCAGGAGGACTTTAAACCCGGACTGATGTTTTTCAGACAAAACCAGACCATTTGGGATTCAACATTTCTGTAGGATTAATCCAAGCCAGCACTTCTCGCTCCTGGTACCATGGTGCAGCACCCATATAGGAGAGGGTCGGGCTGCCAGCACCCACTTAACCATTTGCAGGGTTAAAGGCAGTGGGGATCAGGGTGCGACACGCTCCTTTGCTCAACCACAGGCTGCAGGCTCTGGAGTGGGAGGTTAAATCCTCCTTTGCAGCATTGCTCGTACGTGAGCTCTTCTCCCTGCTCACACTCAAGTATGAAACTTGAAGCTCATCATTTAGGTCCAAACTCCTTAAAAGAAGTAAGCTGGCTAATGCTTCCTTGTTTTGAATGTGTGGTCAAGCCTGACATATCCTCAGGGTTGTTATGGAGTTTCTGAGGTGCTTTATTGGAGTTTGAGGAAAGGCGAAAAGTTGTCACAGGCTATAGGGTCATTGCTAATGACAGAGAAACTCAGACAAGGGTGTCCATAGCTGCCGTTTCAGGGAGGCACCGGTGTGTGTTAGTGAGGCACAGCCAAGGATCATCTCCTGAAGGCTGCGCCCACACTCTTTCATTCAAAAAAACTGAGCAGGGCTTACTATTTTGAAAGGTGGCAGGTGGAAGTGGGCTGTATTTTTACCCAATAAATATTTCATGTTAAAAAAAAAAAAAAGGAGCCAGTTCCAGAGCAGAATCAAGCTGTTTCTCCAGCTCTGCTCTGCCTGACTGGGAGCGGAGCTACAAATTTGGGTCTCTCCCTGTGCTCTTTGCTACCAGCCTGCTGACCACCCCAGGTAAGGCTTTCCCAGTGCCTCCTCTTGGAGCTGTTGCCCTTCATATAAATATTTGGGACAGCTGAGGGAGAGGATGAAGAGGGCATGAGCACACGTATGCATCAGTATGTGTATGGGTCTCAAGTGGATCTCAACCACCCAGAAAGAAGGGATCAGGTGCTGCTTGCAGTTTGTTCATTGCTTTATGTCTTGTGAGACTTGTTTTGTCAGGCAAGTCCTGTGAGGACTTCAGGGTGTGATTGAAGGCTCCAAGCATATCGATGTCAGGATATAGACGATTTTTGTATGCATCCCAGTGACAGACCTGCAGAGGCACCTGAACTGGTTTTGGTGGACTCAGTATGACTTAAACACTCTACTGCTACCTCAGTTCCTTTGGGGATTTAGGACCAAGTATTTGCACAGCTGGAGGATGGGTAAGAAGGGGGAAGGGCTTCCTGTGTCAGTGGCCACAAGGCCACGTTCCTGCCTAAGTCCTCAGAGGTGGCTTTTTCTGGCAATGCTTCCCTCTACCAGCATCACGGAGCAAGACAAAAACCAAGAAGTGGTCTGCTGGGCTACAGTCAGGGTTCAAAACTCGTCTATGTTAGTGCATCAAATGGCTTATCAACACGTGAATGGTGCTAAATGTGCATGCCTGCTACCCACTTCTAAAGTAAAGGCCCTGCTAATGTCCCTGTGCCTAGGCGGGGGATGGGGGGTGGGTGTGTGGGGGGGTGTGTGTGTGTAAGTGGGTGTTGAATATGTAGGGTATGGCCATCCAGATGGGGCTGCAGAGCACCTCCAGAGCTAGGTGGTAAACTCTGCCACAGAGGGAAGGGACCCAAAATCCAACATTACAGGTGAATGTGCTCCAGGCTCCATAATTATCGCAGCCCCATGTGGGAGCCAACACCCCCTTCACTGGCTGTTCCCAGAGGTCCCCTCCTCCTCCCGTATGTCCATGGCCTCAAGTTGCGCCAGGGGAGGTTTAGATTGGACGTGACGAAAAATTTCTTTACTGAAAGAGTGGTTAAACATTGGAACAGGCTGCCCAGGGAAGTGGTTGAGTCACCACCCCTGGAGGTATTTAAAAGACGTGTAGATGAGGCGCTTAGGGACATGGTTTAGTGGGTGGTGGTGTTGGGTCGATGGTTGGACTCGATGATCTTAGAGGTCTTTTCCAACCTCAATGATTCTATGATTCTATGATTCTATGGAGTGTCTCATGGCTCTTGGGCACTGGAAGATGGTTTAGTTTAACAGTTCGTTATGTCAGGCAGGTTCATCCAGGCAGGATGTTTTTCCAACATTTGCCCATCTTTTACTTATGGGTGGTGAACACTTGTCCTCATTCCCCAGGGTGGCAACAGGTTGCTGTGCTTGGGGGTGAAGGACATCAGCTCTTCTGCTTCTCTCTCAAATGACTGAAACCCAGGCTAGCAGGAGTCGTATTCGGTTTGAATTGGTTGCTGGGAGGGAGTGACCACAAAACCTCTTAGAAAACTCCCAACCTAACATGCTTTCCATCAAACCAGCCTGCTTTTTAATTTCAGCTAGGCATCTGCCCCGTGCCGTGTGTTTGTAAGTGCCCTGCAGGCTGCTGCAACTGGCTGCTTTGGGAGAAGTTAAAATACAAACTGAGGCCTCTTGGTGGAAGGTAAGTGTCAGGCAAGGCCGATTCCCACGTAACAACAGGGGCTGTACCGGAGCAGACCATCAATTAGACGTCCAGAGACAGATCATAGGATGTAGAGAGCAGGTAACGGTGGAAACAACTGCGGAGGTGACAGCAGAAATGTCCTTGTGCCTGGGGAATATACAGTCTGGTCCCACCCTGACCTTTGGGAGCAGATCAGGAAACCGTCTTCTTAATTAATAAACTGTAAAAACACCCATGAGAAAAGAAAATGCCTTTATTCTGAGAGGTGGGGGCTCTTACATCTCAGCTTGTAATTTTTTTTTTTCTAAGGCAGACATAAAAAGACTCCATAATTTATTCTTAGGACATCTGAATAGTTATTTATTGAGAAGCCACAGTTCTCACACTTTTACAACTGTCGGCTTGTATAAGGCAAAAAAAGCAAGATGGATCACTATTTTACACAGAAAGTAAAAGCTCTGGAGGGAGGACTGATGGACATGCAGTTACTGGTCAAAATGCAATGTACATGACATATAAAAACCATTGTGAAACAGAGGAATTGTAAATTATGGTTACAATCTACTGAAATAAATATTCAATATGTTATTATAAACACATTTGTATAGTCTAAGATTGTAATTAAAGTTGTCTTTGTACATACACGTTTATTTGAAATTTAAACAAAAATGTAACATTTAGAGGAGCAAACGTCAACATAAAACAACTGCTTTGGACTTGTAATGTGGCATGATACATCCATAATGATAGGATTAATCTGGTGTGGCAATTAGAATGACTAATCCTTTGGGATGTAGCCTCTATGGAGTTAACTGCATATTGAAGGGTAGAGCCTGGTACATTAACAAGGATGCAGAATGATTCAAACGGCTGTCTGGGTTTGTTTGTTTTCTGGTTTTTAAATGAACAGAGAGAACAAAAAAATCATTTGTAATTGCCTCGTTCTTCTTTTAAAAACAAAGCTGGTTTTTTATTAATTTTAAGCAGTTGGCATCCACAGAAGAGAAACAAAGAAATGAAAGGACTCGATTCACTCATCTTCACAACAGTTTACCATCAATGTATATACAGTACATTAATGAAGCATTGTTTAAACTTTAATTATAACAGGGACACACCTAGCATGTTTTCTATGTAGTTTTTCCATTAACAGTATTAAACAATGGTGCTCCATATTGCTTATGAACATATAGATATGAAATTAGGAAACCGATGAATCAAAGAGAGGTGCTAATCTTATTACCACACAGCTAACATGGCATTTGTATTGGTAAACTTCTCATGGGCATTTAGAGCTGACATAAAAATTCCTAATGTGGCTAACTAACTGAGTTACAGACGAGGTACATGCACGGATACCAGGCGACCCCCAGCTGGTCCTCCAGGCCAGCTTCCCTAGTCATCCTCTTCGTCTTCCTCATCGCTGTCCTTCATGGTGATCCCCTGGAGCCCTCCGCCTTCGCTGACCGATGCCGTGGCCTCTTCTACTGTCAGCCGGTTCCGGATGGTCTCGTAGGTTTTGCTGTTTAAGGTGGAGTCCAGCACACCTTGCAATCGGAAATCCCGGTACGTTTTCTAAAGCGGGGAGAGGCACGGAGGAAGGAGGAGACAGCACAGAGGTCAGGGCCGACACCGGCTCCCCCGCTTCGCTGCAGGAGTCAGCCCGTGCCCCCATGCCTGGAGTTTGGGGCCACTAATGGAAGACGCTGGGATGCCAGGGAAATCCCTGCCCCGGGGACGTTTTGCATTGCCCCGGGCAGCGCAGGGGGGGCCATCTCTGCCGGCCACCGCTTTGCCGTGGCAGAGGGCCCTTTAGGGTGCCTCGAGCAAGAAATCGCAGCTCTGCGACTCCAGCCCTGCCTTTGCAGGGCCCGCAGGGTGGCCGGGCTGTGTGGCTGCATAAAGGCTTCAAAGCAGGGATGTACTGGGGGCTGCTCAGGGGAGCTTTACGTATGGTAGGTTGGGGTCTAAAAAGACATCGAAGCAACAGATAAGGGCTCTGCTCCAACTAACTTTCCTTGTTTCTGGATGCATTCATCTGCCTGTAACGTCAGTTATTTTTCTTCACGCAGCAGAATGCTTATCGCCCGTAGCTGCAGATGTGATTACACGTTCCCAGAATGCTCCGTATTAAATAATCCTACCTACAGTACTGGGCTTAAATAAGCTAAGTCCAGGATACTGGGGAAAATTGTTGATGTATAAACATAAGCACAGGGCATGTGTTTCTTAAATCTCTCACTCTTCACCTAATTCTGAAACTGGGGTTGCATTTCCATAGTCAGCTATGTTTCCCTTATTATGATTAGTATCTCTCATTTGAATTTATGTTTAAAAACTTCTCGACTCTGTGAGATAAAACTCTGGCCTCGTAGTTCATTTAATTCTGCTCTGTGCTCTGCGTGGAAACTATTTACTGTTCTGCTATTTCACAAAGTCCTTGGATTTGTTGTAGCTGCTTCTGAATGTAATATTGGTATAAATAAAGCACAAGGAAGAAAGCTTTCCTCAGCTAGCTGACAAGTAGAAATAATTTGTCAGTGCCTGTTGTTTTCAGTTATGAAAAGCACATTTAATACATTTCAGTTTTAATTTATTCATGCCTTCAATGTGTTCACTGCACACAAGACCATAAACATTATAAAATACTAGAGCAAAAAAGCATTAGATAGAACCTAAAATGATCAAAAATATATTTACCCCCTTCTGTGATCTTATTATTTCATGTAAACCACTGCGATTTCACACTGAAATAATTATCATTAGTCCAAGGCACGCACACACACACATATACACATACACGTGCACTCAAGGAAAAAAATGTTACTTTCAGGGTATGTTATCTCACCTTTGTGATCTCTTACAGTTGATTATATACACCCATTGTAAAAGAAACAACTTCAATTAACCATGAGAACAATCCTCATTTGCATTCTGACGATAATCACAAGCCGTAGCTGGGCTTAAATGTTTCTAGTAGAACAGTGTTAAAAACTTCTGGTTTGATTTAACCCGTTTTAACACTGGAGTTCATTGGTGTGATCAACATGTTTGTCCACAAAAAGGCTAATTTTGGTGTTCTTATTGTACAGGTAGGGTCGAATAGCAATAGAGTTTCCCTTGTTCTTATTTGCACACCTGTATTTTGCATCTATGTGCATTTCAAGTTCCTGTTTTTCCTTTGCTACATGCCATACACACAAGTATCTTAATTTTTAAGAATTTTAATGAATGGCTTAATATATTTGCCAGCGACGGTTTGCCTAAGAGAACACGCCGCACGCATGCAGGCATACACACACGCCCCTTCCGACAGCAAGACAGTAGCGAAAACACATCAGACGATTACCTTTACTATCCTAATGAGAGTTTTCAGTTGATAAATGTGAAGCTGCAGGTCCATGCGGTCTGTCAGCCAGGTGCAGACAACATTCATCGAGCTGGTGTACCATTGCTGCAAGAGAGACAGGACTTCTCCAGCAACCACGTTAGGGCTGCGTGCTGTGCCCTGAATAACACAGGCGGCACCCAGCATACAGTCAGCACCAACCTTTCCCGCTAGCCAGCCTGTTGATGGGCTATGACAGACTTAGAGGGGGAGGCAGGCGCCCTCTTTTACACAGAATTTCCATGCATGAGCTTTTAAATTTTAATAATAATAACAACAACAAACTTATTAGGAGGGGTAACGGCCACCAGCAACACCGCAAGGTTCTTGTAATCTGATTTCGCCATTGACGGGACTTGCCAGCAGTGGTGTGCGTTTGGCCCAATCCATTTTTTAACCTGTTCCCCCCCCCCGCAGTGAGAGCACACTCCTGCCTTTAAGTGTGTCAGACCCACACTCAAGCTACTTACCGTCTTGAAATTCAACCATAACCAGCCACGGGGCGAGTCTGGTTCCCTGACGGCGAGTGGAGGGGCGGCTCCTGGGGGGGCAAGGTTTGGCTGCGGGTGAGGATGCTGGTGTAAGCACCTACAGACGCCTGCCCAGGCTGCGTGGGAAATGCTTTGGTTTCACCCTCACAATTATGAAAGATGGAAAAGCAGCAAACAAATGAGCTTGTTTCAAGCTGCTGAACTCACAGGGCCCCTCCAGGGGCTGAAATTTTGCTGCTCGTCTGTGAAAAAGGCTTGCAGCTGTCTAGCAGCAGCCTGCCAGCCCTGCAGTGCAGGAAGTCTCCGGTGGGCTGTGGATCAGCGCCCCGCTCACGCAGGGCTGGCATTGCACGTCTGACGCCACACAGATGAGCAGTGAGCCCTCGAGAGAAGGAAAAGCAGCGGCTGGGGAGGGGGGGGGAAATCACAAAAACCTCCCCAATGGCGCTCAGCACAACGGTTGATTACAAAGTGGTCTGCATACAAAAACCCATCACGGTCCCACCCTTCTCTCACACTCTCTCTTACACACACGCACACAGATCAAAACCTATACTGCAGACCAGCTGCAATTAATCTAGAACAAGTTCAAAAAAACCGAACACTGGACCAGTTTATAAAAATCCTGATCGAGTGCCATCCATGTTAGTCTGAGATGCAGCTCCCTCCCAACTAACCTAAAACCTTGCATCAGTCTAACGCAGGTATTACTGCCTCCCTTCACTGCGCCTTCGGGTGGGGGGTCTCTGACGCAGAAACATGCCCTCTTCCCTCTAGTTGCTGAAGGTGCCAGCGCAGCAGTTGAATGGAGACAACTGAGTATTCTGTAATTGCAAAACTGAGGCCGGTGACTTGTTACCCTCCACCCTTCAACACCGGCTGAGAGGCTAGCGCCTGTCTGTGAGCAGAGCGCGGATGGAGCTGCTGGACGGGCGGCTCCAGCACCGTAAGCTGTGACTGCTTAGGGCTTAGCTGGCAGCATCGGGACCCGCAGACACTGCTGTCCTGGAGCACCCACAAGCTGGCACAAAGCTCACCAAAGCAAACAAATGAGTCCAAGCTAAACCAGCCCAGCATCACAAAAATGTGGGCTCAACACACATTATTGAACCGTACGGTAATGCACCTGGGAGTTGCTACCCTCCACCAGGAGCAGACAGCAGAGGTTAGTCATGCTGCACAGGGAAGGGTTTTCCCCCCCCACTTCAATGAAGATGTTCCTGTACTTCTATTTCTACACCACCTCTTAATAAAATGGAGGAAATGAAGGGATGGAAGAGTCACCAAAGAATGGCACGTGGTGATCTCTTGCTCGATGCTCATACCTTGTGCAACTTGTGGCAGAGATTCCTGCCGGCCCTTCATCTCCAGGATGGAGACCTGGCAAGAGCTAAGAGCTCGAATGAAACTAATTGAGATGGGCAAGCAGGAGCTCTCTCCGTAACAGAAGTCAAGCTCAGATACTGTGAGCTGTCACTTGAGGTCCTGATGTCAGATTGGGGTTGAATTGTGAGTGAAGCACCCTGGTTAGCTGGTGTAGGCCTGACCAGCAGAGTAGACATGAAGGTCTGGTGGGTCTTCATACCTTCCACTCCCTCAGACCAGGCTGAGAGGTCAGAGCATCCCTGCATATCCCCAGAGAGCCCCGGGTGCCTGTGGGTGCTGGGACAACCACCCAGGTCGGACAACAGCCAGCTGGAGGCGGGGGGGATGGCACAAAGCGACTGCTGTCACTGGGGGATCTGCCTGGGTTCCCTTGTAATGCTGGGGGCCCACGTGGGCAAAAGAGAGAAATCGTTAATGTTTATAATGTTACTTTCCTGCAGTCAGCATGCTTAAATGAGTCATGTTCTTGGGTGACATTAGCTGTGTCCCAGGGCTGCGCTGGCGCACAGACGCCCAGGTCACCCAAATGCCTTCTTCCACCACCTCTTTAAATCAAAACCCACAGAGGAACGAAGTGACTGTATGTTACATACGCACTCCCTCTCCCTTCCACTGCTGCCTCTCATCCTCCACAAAACGATCTGCCGGGTGTTTATGTCACCTCTAGACGAGATGAGAAGTCCCCGGCGGGGGCAGGTCCTGCCACTTCTGTTTGTCCCGTGCCACGCACACCTACACGCTGTATGGATCCGAAACAGAAATTATAACCTCTGCCCGGAGGTTATCGGCGAGGTGACTTTGCTGCTGCGAGACCTTCAGATTAAGCAAAATGAAACATTTTTTTGTGTTTCTGGTAGGCACTCCAACACACTGGATTCTGCGGAGACAGAAACTCCTCCGAGCCGAATCCGAATCGTACCCCTCTCCTCTTGAGCACTGGCTGACAAGGGCTCAGCCAGGCGTATTGCTCGGCTGCGTGAAAGGAGCTCTCTTTCTCAAAGCTAAGTTACTCCAAAGACTTTCTGCTTTATGAGAAAAAGACAAAGTCTAATTCATTGATCTTGATACACAAAACCGTCACGTCACTTCATAGAGCACACACCAACTGCTGAATTTAAGCCCTGCATATTCATAAAAATAAGTTAGCCCATAAATTAAATGTTCCCTTTAGCTATCACTAGTGTTGATGTGCTATAAGACGCACAAGCCCTCTGATTCATGACTAACCTACCAAAGAAGATAACATTTGCATGTGATTATATTATTAAAAAAACAACAACAAAGCCAAATGCTCCGAAACGCAAATGTGATGATTTCAGACAAAAGAGCGCAGCGTGGTCCTGTCGGGACACCGGCCGCCTCGCTCCCCCCGGGTGGGTCTGCCATTCCCCGAAGGGCAGTGGGGCGCGTGCCGGGGATGCGGGGCTCCTCGGGGCTCCGGCTCCAGCCTTGTGGCTTGTCCCCATACGCAAGGTGCAGAGGGCACAGCCCAAATGCTGAACTTTGGGGCCTTACCATGGGGCCGCAACACATTTCAGGCACATTTCTGGAGCCCCAGGGCCAGCTAAGCTGTGGCATGGGCACACCGAAGTAACTAGTGTAAAGATATTTTCTCAAAACTCCTCACACCTGGTTGTAAAGAATGAGTAAGAGCTCACTGATGCTCCCAGGTCCATGGACCCCAACTCCACATATCTCGCCGCTGCACACACACATTACTGATGCTAGCTGGCATCCCTGTCCATCACTCAGAGGACAATTTGCACTTAGTCTGGGGGCACGGAGTAAGGGACGGCTGTGGAGGGTGCATCCCGGGGGATGTGTGGTGGATGCCACACATCCACCGGGACATCAGCGGGGAAGGGACCACGGCTCCCATGGAGGTGCGTCGCAGCCCCCGCTGCGTGGTGTGACCTGGCTAACAGCAGAGGAAATGCAAACAGATGCTCTTTAGATGCTATCAGAGCCCAGTAACAGCAAGTAGATCCCGTATTTGCATGGCCAGGAATTTAATCCCTCTTTCAGGTTAGTTTTCCTGTTCCCCTTCTGTCTTTCACAGTGACCCTCACTGCTAGGTGCTAGCCTGGGTAGATGAGGTGGGGCATGGGCTGGCTGGGATGCTCCTGGACAGGCATTAGAGGAGCTGAAGCATGCCAAGGGGTGGGCTTCCACGGCTGCCCATGCAACACCTCAGCCAGCTCGAGCAAGAAGCTTCCTCGTTCCCCCCCACCTTTTTTTTTTTTAATGCAAAAGCATGATCAATAAGTTGCTGAAATAGCAAGTTTGTCTCTGAATACATAAATTGCAAAAATTGATATGAATAAATCTGCAAGTAACACACTGAGTGTGGCATATTTTATCAAAAAAAAAAAAAGCCCTGTGCTGGGTTCCTGCGCTTTCCGGGAGGTGGTGTCATTACACATACCCAGGAACATCTGCAAACCCCCGTCTTCTTTGGTGTGAGCTGAATGGAAGCATGACCTCCTGTTCCTTGCCATGAACCTTGAGTTCACACTCATATTTTACATGTTACAGGAAGCCACAGCTCACCCCAGGGGTGCTGCAAACAGAATCTCGTAAGCCAGATGCAACACTGCTTCTTAAGGCACCTGAAGGAGCTGTATTCTTCATTCAAAAGCTTACATACTAGTAGCTTAAGGTCACTTCAGCTTTTGTAAAGAGTGGGACAAAACCAGGAATGCTTATAGGGCTGGGTTGTCAGCAGGGTAGCAGAGGGATTACAAGGAACCTGTGACTCTGCCTCTTTCTGCCTTTACTGGTAGTTTTTTTGTGTGTGAACAAGTGCCATACAACAGATTGAGGCTGGTATAAAGGCCTGGGACTGTGCAAGAGCACCCCGCTGAGCCTCAGCTGTGCTTGCAATTAGCAATAGGCATGAAATGATTATTGTTGTGGTGGCTGATGGCAATCTGAAGTGACAAGTTTTATGGGGGAAGTTGTAGTAGGGATGTTCAGCAAGTTTCTGCAAACCATTAATCGAAGGCTGCAGCACAGTTTAGTCAAAGCTATTTTATGTCATTCCAAAGGTCTCACAAGGATGCTGAAAGAGTATTTCTCTGCTCTCAGTGCCTTGGAATGGAGTTTTTCTAGGTCAGGGATTCTTTACTGCCCTATTTAGTGTCAAAAATACCCATTTGCCTCAAATTAGCAGAAAGCTTGTAGTTAAGGGCTAGAGATTAGGCATACAAAATTACTCAGCAGGTGACTGCTGGGTGGATTTGGGGGTTGAGAAGTCTTTAAAACTGACTACAAGACATTATATACTTCTGACAAAAGAACATAGTAATCCTACCTGCTTGCTTTAACCACTGTTGTTTGTCTATTATTACGTGCTTTAATGCTCATAAGAGCAAAACTACTGGTGATACTACTCAATTACCATAGTAACTCTCCCCTATGACCTCTCATTTCAGTACTCGCTTTCCAACCAGAACCAATCCAAGCAGGGCAAATCTATTTAAAACTGTGACACACACTGCACAAGGAGGCTCCGAACGCCGGCTGGCTCCCTCTCTTTGTCCGGGACACGGACTTGTTTTGAAATGCTGAAAGGGAGCTTTGAAATGAAGCCTTGAATTCAAGGTGTTTCAAAGGTGAGGGACTGGATGTGGGGCGGCTGCCTCTGCAGCATCCCTCAGCCGGCCAGCACGGAGTGAGGGGACCACAGAGGTGGGAAGGGAGAGAGGAACGTGCTGACTGGGAGTCTTATTTCCCAAAGGAAAACTGAACCTGCTCTCAGGCAACAGCCCTCTCTCAAAGAGACTCGATCAGCCAGGGACAAAAAAAGAATTAAAAAATTACCGACTCTTTGTATCTGGTGATTGCGTCCCCGTCCAATGGGCCAGAAGCTCAGCTGGTGGAAAGCACAGCGAGGCTGTGCTGATTTACAACTGCTGACAGTACGTGACAGCCGACAGAGCCGTGTCCATCCCCATCCTGGGCAGCTCTGAGATCAAATTTGGTATTCGGCGTTGTCACATGCATTCACGGCAGCCACCTCCCCTCGGCAGGTGTCGTGTCCGCAGAGAAGGTAGGGATGCAGCCACAGCAGCTCAGGACCGTGCTTTCCGGGGACCAGCTCTGCGCACACAGCTGCCAGCGTTGCCTGAAGACTTGCTCGGTGAATGGGAGCAGGAGCTCTTCTGGTGAAGTCTGCCTGCCCAAGGGACCGCGCTCCTGTGTTTGCTCATGGCGCGCCCTGTATGCACACACAGCCAGGTTTGTACACACGATACTGTCTGCAGGCCTGCAACCCAAAGCCCAGGCTGCTTGACGGCAGTCATGGAAGGATCACTCTTGTTCCTCTGGTCTTCTGTGACCACCAAGGCGTTCCTTTCCACCTTCCCTCAATGTTTGTTTTGCTGTTGATCCCAGGCAGTCATTGCAATTACAAAAACTTGGTAAAGACATAAGCATGAAGCATAGAGCCTCATGGCCAATGCAGTTTCCTACTCTTTTCTTTCAAAAAAACTGAGAGAGATGTTCCCAGCAAGCCTGAACGTATACGGCAGCGTATGCAATCCCAGTTTGAGAGCCTCCTCCGAAGCCCAGCTCAGCTGGGATGCTGGATGTGGACAAGAGCGCTGGTGGGACAAAGCCTGCCTCCTGCCCTGCTCCCAGCCAGCGCTAGCAAGGTCGCGGCCAGGCTGCCGGAGCTGAGCCCCGGCTATTTCTCAGGCTGTGTTTTGGAAACTCAGGCATTGTTTGCTGCAAAAGGTGACGTGCCATCCCCAGGCTCACCCACAGCCGGGAAGGTGGGGAAAGAGCGGGGACAGGGCCTTGGTGACACAAGTCCATCTGAAACTCTTGAGCTAAGATACATGGTGGTGGCCCCGGAGGAGGATGTGGCACAGCCGAGGCGGGCGAAGAGCTGCGGTCCCTCAGGCACACACGTAGCTCCAGTCCCCAGCGTTGATGAGGAGACGGGGACAGACCTGCCACACGATGAAGAAGGAAGAGGCACATCTCTCCCCTGCAAGCATACATTTTCTGGATGGCAAGCAGAGACCTGCCCATGCAGCAATCCCCATCCCGTGTATTCATCAACTTTTCTTCCCACTACTCAACAAAAACCATCCCCTGTGCCGGGCGTCACTCCACAGTGCCCTGCTTATGGGCTCCCCCTCCCCTGCCGTTCTCCGGGGGACCAGAAGAGCCATCCAAAGGCAGCTCAGCACTTTGAGCTACAAAACCTCCTCCAACGCAGAGGGCCAAACCTGCAGCAGGGTCAGGGGCTCACCCCTACAGGCAAAGAGCATCTGGCTCGGTCGTGTCCCGGCTGTGGCCATGGGTGGCATCAATTATAACCCAGTGACTCTCTCGATTTACACCTGCTGAGGATTTGGCCCGTTCCCCCAAGCCATGCGGGGCCAAGGCTCAGGGGACCACGTATTGCACCTCTGAGCACGCCTGGAAGCAGAGAAATTGGTGTGACATTGCCCATGTTACAGAAATGAAGTTTAGCGGCTGTGGCTCTAAGAGCACACAGCTAACCAGAAAATAAGCAATGAGTTAATATCACAGGCATTGATCAGCTAGTCTTACAATTAATGCTTCCAATAAAAAAAAAGCTCCCCCTTTTTATTCAACAGAATAAGAAATTAAACACTTGTGGGCTCATTCTAAAGAATGAATGAAATTGAATAAGCTACCTAGCACTTGAGATTCCCAGCGAGTGCTTGAATAGAGCAAACCTCCTGAGTTGAATGGATTGCCTTTTGGGACCAATTTGTCTCTTTTCACTCTTTATTCCTCCTTTTTTGCTGACAGATGTACAAAGGCGGAACTGCGCTGTGCAGCTTAGCTACATGCACCCACAGCAGCTGTCACTTTTGTCGAGCAAGTTAATCAAGCAAATGCCACCATATCCCACTTTCTATAAGGAACAACATGTTATAGACAGTAGTCTTGGGAGACGGGGAGGGAGGGAGAGAGACTTTATTTTAACTTTGAGTAGCTGGTATTTTTTTTTTCCCCTCTGTGTGTAAAAAAAAAAAAAGGAGGAAAAAAAAAAAAAGCAGCCAAACCCGGTAGCACAAGCTGACACTTTTGTTTTCCCGTAGAACAAATATTTAATATGATTTTAACTCTAATTTGTACTAGAGGGAGAGCTGTCCAGTTTTAATTAAATTTAAGGGACTTAGGGGAACACAGTTAAAAAAGAAATGGAAGCTTTTTGTTTGCGTTAACGCTTGTTGATAATAATATATTGATTGTCAATTGCTAAGCCCAAAAGATTAGTGTAGTAAATACTATTATCTGAATGCCACAAGTGAAGTGCTAGCTTCCCGTCCCTGCTTCTCCCTTTGTGAGGCAGTTTGAATCACTGGTTGTTATTTATACATTTTCTTTGATAAAACCAACTTGTGTGGCTGATTTTTTTTAAATCCTGCCTCATTAAGTGCATAATAGCATTTACGTGCGGGGCTTTCTGCTTTTTAGCCTTTCAAGCTTAAGCTTATATTCCTCTCTCACAACCATGTTTCAAAACTTGGGATGTTCACAAACAATTGGATACACACCAATATTGTATATATCAGATGCTCTCTTGCTATTGCCAAGGACTAGAAAATAACAGAACATTACCCGCAAAGAGTAAATAAATAGTTATCGTCCTGCTATACTGCTGCACGCCGGATGATAACACTGTCCGATCATTAGGTAGCTTTTCTATTGCATATAATTCTTTAAGTGCGTATACTCTCATTAGATATGCTAAAGTCGACATCAAAAGTAGGTCTTTCGGTGTAGCTCTATGGAGCACACAATACCAAAGCACGGAGAGGGCTCTAGGCAGCCCTCGCTTTGCTATTAGAAAGGTAATTTCCCCCCCCAATTCACACGCTTTTGAAAGTATCTTCTCTTTCAGAAAATAAATTTAAGTTTTGGTAACAGATTGCAGTGTGCTAATTTAACTCCTCTGCGGGGCCTTCGGCTTGGTATGTTCAGAAAGAGAGCGCACAAATCGGAAGTGTTTGGGGTACGTGAACTCTTTGCCAGACTCTGGACTCTACGCTTGCACCTCGCCCGTACGAGCAAATCCTCCATCAGCTGTGCTGGGCAGGGCTCTGCCGACGCCTGGGCAAGCAGTCCTCACAAGAGGCAACAGGACCCTCATTTTCTGAATTAAACCTCTCTATTAAACTCTACATTAAATTCTAGAGATCTAGTAAAGCGCTAACAATTTAATAAAAATCCCCTGAAACCTCAGGGTCTTTTTTTTTTAATAAAATTTACGACTTTATTCTATCAAAGACTTGTGAATCTGTCTGGAGTCTCCCAGGTCACACTCGCACTGAGCTATTACTGAAATAAACGGCTGCACTGTTTTTTCCTGGGATTTTTTGTATTGCTATAATGCTATCGCTGCAAGTATACACAGTGTACTCTTCAACATCCACCCCAGTGCTGTGATTTCTGCATGCCTTTTACTCTATTTTATTTCTTAACTATGAAATTTCATTCACATTGACAACGTAGCTATACAAGGAAGTTACAAAGCCAAAGGGGCTCCATATTAAAATAATTTGTATTACTATTTAATAAAGTCATGGTCCCAGCGTTGCCTAATAGGGTTAAGCTGCTAGTCAGAGGATGCTGTCTAGGATGCAAATGGCATCACCGAATTATATTATCTTCCCCCCCCCCTTCTCTTCCCAAAAATAAACCACAAAAAAACTTTGAATCGCGTAAGAGCTCTGCCTTCAAACAGGGGAGAGAATTCAGAATGAAAGCTGAAACGCAGACCCAAGCGCATTGAAGTGCCGCACGCTTTTTGCAGTACATATGGTACCTGAGATCACCCACTGTTTGGGGATCTCAGCAACAGGGTGTGCTCAGGCTGGCGCCTCACCCTTAATTGGCTTGAAGTTGGACCCGATGGGGCTCGGCAGGTCAGTGCCATGGGTGTTAATGGGAGGGAGGCGCGGGACTCCTCGTGCATACGTTTTCTGCATGTGCTGGTGGGATTGCACAATTCCCCACTCGCCAAAGGGGCACGACTCATCCTGCATGCTCCTCGCCGCAGATTTCTCTGCGCTCTTAACCCAAAATCATTTTATTCCTTTTTGGGGAGCAAAAGGAGGATCGACATCTTTCATGCCAGGGGGGCCAAGGTCCCCAGCAAATAAACATGCCCAAGAAGATCATCTCTAACACTTCCAGCTTTCAGTGCTGCACAAAATCAGTTAACACCTACACGTGTTTTGTGCAGCTGCAACTCCAGACGCCACAGTGGGTGCAGGTTTGTTTACTCCGACCCTCAGTGGCTTTGCAGGCGATCCATGTGCTCTCATCACACAAGCAAAGGTTTCCCACGGCAGGTACACCGCCAGAAAGGGACCTGCAGATGGTACTGCTCCTTCACCGGAGGAGGAACAACTCTACTGCTGGGGATATGATGTCTTGTACTTATTCAAGTGTTCCCAAGCTGTACGTCAGGGTGGTCTACTCCGCTAGCTGGATGCCAAAGTCTCTGCCTAGCCAAGAGCCACATACTCACATCCCTGGCAGAGGTGATGGGCCACAGGCAGGACATGCTGATGACTCCCTGAACTTCCTCCCCAGGGGAGGATCTCACTGAAAGAGCTACTGCAATGTTGGCTCACCTCCTCCTACAGCCGGGGATGCCCCAGTCTCAGCACGCTGGGGTTTGCTGTGAGCAAACACCCTCGCCAGCCCGCGCGCTGACCATCTCTGAATAAAGCCCAGCCACGTGCTGCTACACTTGCTCTGAGGAGGGGAAAACCCTCGAGCCATGTGCTGGTCAGGGCCAGATGGAGGGCAGCAGGCAGAGAAAACTGCGAGGGAGACCTGCGTGGAACCAGCTATTTATCTACGGCAGGGTGCAGGGAGGGATGCGGTAGCCGATGCTCACGGTGATCCGGGAAGGAAGCCTGCTGACATCGGTCCTGGCAGCACCTCTAACTTCTCTCTCATTCACAACGTCCTCAAACCAGGGACACCCCACACTTAAACCTGCAGGTTTGCAGGCTGAGAGCCTCAGTGGGTGCCTCCTTTCCTCTCTGAGACAGAACAGCCCCAATCCTCGGGCACCGCATTATACATCTGCAGAAAACGCTGCCTTTCAGGTAATAGGTAAAGCCTGTCCTGGCTACGTGCATCCCTGAGCTGGAAGACCCTGCCTAGACAGCGTGTGCTGGTACGCAGCGTCCCATGTACCTGCATGCAGAGGACTGAGCTCTTAATGGGGCCCTGGGTACACCGTCAGTTTGGCTCTGGGTGCTGGGCCCTCTCTCCCTTCGCTGTAGATACAGCTCAGCAAAGTGCACAGCGCTTGCTGGGAACTGTCAAATAAAACCCAAAAAACCCTGCTGCTTTGCAGGATTTTGCAGACCTTGGTTTTCCTAAATGAAAGAGCTTCTGCATAAAAAAAAATAAAGGCGCACACACAAAACCACTTCTGTATGGATGCTCATTCTCAAATACTTTTTTTAACCTATAAAATATTCTCTGCTTATTTCCATTTTTCAAAAAAGAAATGAAGTTGACATGTTAAAATCTGAGTTTCTATATAAAGCAGCTTAGTAAAACACAATATCCACACAACGTGCTGCTATTTTTCTGTCCTGATTCCAGGGCCCTGTTAGTGCAAGGCAGTGACAGTATAGCTGGATGCAAAGTTGCTCAATAAGATGCAATACAGTAACGCATGCTATGGAATACTTCAATTATACTTGTTATTAGGATTAATTGAAAGCTGTCACAAAGTGGGACTTGGTAGACTTTAGCTAGCTCCTTTATAGCTTGCAAATTTCAAAAAAGTAGCTAGAGGCTGCCTGGGTATCTCAGTCCCGAGGGTTTTGTGAGTGTGGGAGGGAGCAGCATCCCTGGTATCATTCCTGGGGTTACACACTGGAGAAAAAGCATTCCCTGCCCAAGTCCTGCTAAGCATTTTTGAATGCTGATATCATACATCCAGGGCGAGGTTTAAAGGAGCACCGGGAAAGGAAAGAGCCGCAGATCAAGAGAAACTAAGTGACCTGGGACGGCTAATCTCACATGCACCGCTGGCTGGCGCGGGCAATGGGAGCGATTGTGTGGGGCTGGATTGCGGGGGGAGAAAAGGAAAAGAGGGATTGAAGGCGCTGCTGGAAATCAGACAATTTGTCATTGTCCGTGCAGGGGCCGTTGGCTCACCCCTGCGCGCACCGTGAGTTTCTTTGGGCAAAGGCCCTTTGCACAGCCCGGAGGGAGGGAGCAAAGCTGCCGGCAGCGGGGGGCTCAGCCCCGCGGCAGCCGTGCCCCGGCGGGCTGGAGGGTCAGCCCGGCACATCTGTGTGCACCAGGACGTCCCGGCCCTTCCCACGCTCCTCGCACCCCCAGACTCAGCTGCACCCACGTGGGTTGGGGTTCACGGGGAATGCCAGCACCTTCAGGCTCTCCCTCCTGACGACCCACAAGACAGGAGCTCCAATTAGCTAAGGCCTTTTAAATGAAGCTGGAGGGCAGCTTCAGCTCAGAGCGTGCTATGTGACTCGTACGCAGTGCACAGGCAGCTCCCGGTCTGGGAGCGGAGAGGCTGCTCGGAAAAAGGCTTTCTCTGGATCGAGGATGCCTTGCTGCCTGCAACACAGCACGATGACACCTCTTCCCCAAAACCTACCGTGGCTACTCACATCTACCGGGAAATAAATGATCTTTCACTCGGTGTCTGCCCTAAAACAAACATCTCCCATGCTCAAGAGCACTGTGTGGATGATGCTAGCAAGCCTATGCTGACCTTAACGTAACGGAGCAATCAGTCTGCCTTCTTAGAATGATTAATGGAAAATCTCCTCTGGAAAAGAAATCAAATTAACTGTCTTCAACCAAATGTCTACTGGAACACGAAAAGCTGTTCTGATAAAGACATTTAGGAGGGAAAAAAGCCCTTACGAGCTTGTAAAATCCAGTGACAGATCTAGGACTTATATTATTAAGACTCCCTAAAATAAATTAAATGGAGCCTACTTAAATGAGCACTTCAGGAAAGAAACCTTGCTAAGGGGAATGCAGGAGAGGCGGTAGGCCACATGCGAGTGCATGCTTGCTGCCGCGTGAAGCTCACGTATGGGAATAAAAACAGGACGAGGGATGGCTCTGATGAATGATGTCCACGCTAAGCCGCTCTCCCCGCTCCTGTGTGGCTCCGAGCAGGCACTGGGAAGAAAAAGAGGCTGCGGAAGGACGGTGGATGCTGTGCCCCCTCAGGACAGAGAGAATTTGTCCCTTCCTAGAAGATATACAGATAATTGCCATCACAATTTTATTTTTTTTTTCCCAGCAAAGGTCCCTGCAGTGGGACTGACTCCAGGTCCGGGTCAGAGTCCTGCTGAGCCAGCCAAGGGCTGTGGGAGCCTCTGCAGTGAAAGCTGCACTGCTCTGGCTCCTCCAAAGATGCACAGGGAGGAAAAAAAGCAAGCTGCACTTCCTCGAGATCAATCTGCCTAATTGTCTTCATTTCACAACTCACTCGGCAAGGGGGGGGAGAGGGAAAAAAAAAAAAGGCAAAAAACAACGCAGAAGAAATAGCTCAGTGGAGGCCATATCAGGATGGGAGTGGGAGAGAGTTAGTGCCCTAATGAGCAGTCTAGCTGCGTAGGAGGGAAACAGGTTGTTGTCTGTCTAAGAGAAAGCGGTGAATGCGGCTGCAAGCAGATATTAGATGGGAGCCCGGCGCACAGTCTGATATCCGTTCTTCCCCTGATCCTGCAACCCGTCCTCCTGTGAGTAATTCTAACTCACAGTGAGTAGCTCCACTGACTCACGACCAGGCTTTTGGGTTCGAGGAGGGGAAGGAGAAGGGTGAGGGCTCTCTTTTGGCATTTGATCGTGCCGTGCAAAGCTTACACTCTAGCAAGAAATGCCATGATCCTGCAAGCTCGCCTTGAAGGAGCTGCCAAAATTCAAGTGGTTAACCCCGCTGAAGTCAAAAGCTTCGATTTTTAAGAGTAAGCTAATGCCTAAGTGTCTGCAGACGACTTGCTGAATTAACTGATATAGCTGTCAGTCTGTGTTTTGTAACTTTTTCTGTATACTCAGGTGTGATATCAGGCTTCGGATCAGCAGGTACTGAAACATATGCTGAGCTGCCCATGGATCCTCCAGTAAACCAGTGAGAAGTGCTCAGTCAGGTTCCTGAAAATTTGTACAAGGATTTTGCTGAAGTCTGAGACTCACACAGTGCCCTGCATCCTTATTACTCAATATCTCTGACATTCAGAAGTCAGTTACTAGCGAGGGCAGCCACCTTTGGAAATACAAGGACAGTCCTGAGCCCTGTCCTCAGGCCCGGCACTCCTGCTGGGCTCTGGGCTGGGGAAAGGCAACAAAAATCCACCAGCTGCAACATCAGCCTTGGGATATCGCTGGGGCTGCCTAAAAACCCAGCTGAGCTGAGCCTGAGGGACGGGACCTGGCGCTAGAGCCTCAGCCGAGGGCTTTTCCCTCCCCGAGGGCGGTGGGAAGGAGACGCTGGCTCCCCTAACAGTTGAGCCATGGCTTCTCCTTAGCTGCTGGGAGAGGACCCGGAGTGACTGTCCCTCTGCACCGAGGATGGCACAGGGCAGAGCAAACCCCCAGTCTCCCCCATTGCCCTCCCCGCTACGCCCGCCCGGACCCCGCCGATCCCACCCTGCCATCAAGACAAAAAAAACCCGCCTCCGTCTTGCAGAGATGAACGGGCTCGCTTTCTCATTTCAGGAGAAAATACTCCGTCTGGTATCCCGGCTGTGACACAGACCTTCGAGGAAGCCGAACATACACAGTGACAGTGAAGTGGTAAAACTGCCTTCTGCAAAAAGCACTGTGACTACTGCCACCTCAGCGGGCTGTATCACTGCGTGATTAAGTTCTTACCAGACTTTTTGGTAAAGGCAACCTTCCTGATCTGATAACTGCCAAGGACAAGCCAAATACGCAGGGTCAATCTATGCACATTTAATCCCCAGAAGGCAGATTAAGTGTATAATTGACCCACATAATCCATGTATCATCTCCAGTGAAATGTTTTCTATGTCCGGTTTAGGCAGACATGAGGCCCATAAGAAAGCGATCAGAGACACGGTATTACCATTGCAGTGGATTTCATCAAAGTTAGAGATGGCTTTTTAATCACTGATCTCAGAGACTGCTAGATTTAAGCAGATGAACTAGCACTAAGCACATCTGTTTTAATCCTTATCTTCTACTTAGGCTGGTGTCTTCAAGAAGTACAAGGAGGAAAAAAATAAATTAATTTTTTTTTAGGTCCTTGCAATCTTAGGAGCTTCTCTTGGTGTTTTGATCTCTCATATCAAAAGCATGTTTTTGTTTTTTTTGGTAAGATGTTGAATTAATCATCAGAGAGAAAAATGCCATCTGCGCTATTTAGGGACTGCATCAGGATGCTGGAATTCGCAGGATCTTGGGGAGCTCACTCAACGTTCAGTAGCCTTTTGTGTACGTGCCACTCGCCCGCGGCTGGGGAGGAAATATTCTCGCTGTGTTTTACATCAGTGTTTACCAATTTATGAGGAAGAAAGGTTGGCATTCACACTATCTACTAGTCAATCATAGACTTTCTGGATCACATACGTTCTGACGGGTTGAAACCTATACTGTGAGTATCTAAGGGTGTGTGTAAAGATATACAGGCATATGCACACGTATAAATAACTTCCACCAAACGGCACAACCCCTACAAGTAAAACTCCCACTGCCTTCAGACAAAATTACAGATGTATAAACTCTGATCCTACGAAATTCTGAGTGTCCCGAGCCAAAGGGGACCTGAATTTTTCAGGATTGGTCTGAAGACTCGAGATCACTCTGAAGGTATTTTCCCCATGTTTAAGATACACCCGCCTGCCTCTGCCTCATCGTTCCTATAAACTGTCACATCTGCATGTCAATTCTGTCCCCTTTCCAGGGAAAAAGGGATAAAATCTTACTTTCCATCAGGCACTACCGGAGTTTGTGATCCTTTTGCATCACAGCGGTTTAAATCCCAAAGCACCCAGCCACGCACAGAAACGCAGGGAGCGGATGCTGCGATGCTATTCTGAAACTCTCCTGTTACCACTGTTCTCTACCAACGGGCCTTATTACAGTGCTTAGCTTTAAATGTTATCAAATTAGTGAGCCAGGCCAAGTAAATAAGTCATGTTACTCTGCAGTAAACAGCACTGCCAAAAAGCTAGTTAGGTTTTGATTACCAGCAGAACTCCATGATCAATCTGTTCGTTCAATGATCCCAAGAATACAGATTTTTGAAATTAAGATGACTCTATTTTGGGGCGGGGGGGGAAACCCTGACTAATTTGCAGAATTAAGAGGATTAACACACAGACCACACAGAAATATTACAATAATCTTCCGCAAACCCCAGTATCTCCCAAAGAGCATAGCCCTGCTCTGCAGGTGCGAGCAGGGCACGCAATGCAGGGGAAGAGAGATGGTTTCTGAGCTATGAAATCATGGCAAATGCCAGAAAAAGACATATTAACCCAGCTTCTGTTGGGAGATGGCCTAAGGCACTCTGCAGCCTCTGCTCCTGGGAGGAAACAAAGGGGAAATGAATGGAAACGCTGGGCAGGACTGCGGAGAAGTGTGGGGATTAGCAATATCTCGGGAGCTGCAAACCCCACAGAACATGCGATAGGCAACCTTGCACCATGCACCTCTGCTCCTGCACTACTCACCACCGCACAGAAAGGGGATTTAGCCCTATATTGCGAGCGTCTCTAATGTGATCCCACTGAGACCAGAGGAACTGCCTGCAGGCAGATTTAAGCTGTTTACCTGCCACTGCTGCACGTATTAACATATAACATCCTATAACTGGACTAAGCTTTTTGCTGGGGTAAGCCAGCATTGCTGCACTAAGCCAGCGGAGGAGCCAGCCTCGAAAGTGTTAATAATCTCATTGCCTGGAGAAACTCTGCAGCTAAGAGGATGGCTCCTCTGCTGTGCTGGGGGGAAGCGAGAACAAAACCAGGCCCAAGTCTAATTCAGCATCGTAAATACCATTTTTGATTATTCCTCTTCTCTTTCTTATTAAAAAGGTAGCTAGCACCTAAAATGTCCTTGGAAAATATGACCATCGGTGCAGACACTAAAGGAGCTTAAAGACCCTGTGGCCACGCTGCTTTGCTGCGTTAGGTGAGGGGGGCAAAGGGCTGCAGGACTGTGACTGAGATCAAGCTCAGGACAACAGCGTTAAGCATTTGCTCCTGTCCTTGCCAAAACGTAGGTGAACACAGCACCGACTTAAACAGGGTCTGGGCCTGGGTGACCCCCACGTACTCATAAACCCTGCTGCTACTGACCCGCCAGCATCTCAGCCGTGCCGAGAGCTGACAGGAGCAATTCACTTCTTCAGCTGCAACCTGGCAAAGATGATACACGACCGCTCAAAACATAATTCCAGTTTTTGGGTGGCTAGGACTCGGCGCATCCCCCTCCCTTCTTGCGAACCAAGGGCCCCACAGCTCACCCCGCTTGCGGGTGCACACTCACGCACGCAAGACATGTGCGAAGAGGCCGGCGGCACCGGGTCCCAATGCCACCCCGCCGGCACGGGGAACAGGAATGGGAATGGGAATTGGAATGGGAACAGGAACAGAAACAGCTCCCACATGCTGCGGCTCCTGCCTGCAGCCGGCGTGGGTCAGAACAGGCAGAGCAATGTAAAAACCCTACTCTTGATTATTTTATTCTGCAAAGACCAGGGAGACTCAAGGAGAGCAGGGAGGGAAAGAAAAGTTTTGCATTTTTTGCTTTCCACCAAGGTAGCTGCTCTTTTTTTTTCCATGTCAACTGTTAACTTGTTTAAAATATGGCTTGGTAAAACTAAGTACGAGTGGATCAAACTGAAATCAGTATTTGTGCTAATTACACCCTTTTGAAAATTGGAAATAATGGCCCAAAGGGTACAAACACACCAACTGTGAATCATAGGGAAAGGATGAAGGAAAAGGCAGTGTGGGCATTGAAAAGAACAGTCCAGATGAGCTCTGGAAATTTAACTGCTCATGGAATAAATTTCAACACAAACGAGCAATGCACTCGCAGGCCCGCTGCAGATGGAAGCGACAGTCTTTTGTTTTATGTTTTGTTTTTTCTCCCCATGCCTGCTTGATGGGTGATTTGCGTCTGGTGCTCTGTGCTGCAAACTCTCCCCGGAGCGAGCACGCGCGGCGCCCGGAGGAGGCACTGCTGTGCTCCGTGCATGAATGAGGCATTCTCAGTGGATATGGGTCATGCTAGTAGATGTACACAGTAAGATTATTTGACTCTAATTCATGCCACTTGATATAATGTGATAAAACATTTGACATGAGAGATAAGTTCCATTTTAATCTGATAAGGTACGGGGGAAAGAAAGAGTGGGAATTGTAAAGGAGGAAGAGGTTTCTAAGGGACAGGTAATGCGCAGAAAGAGAGGTATCGAGTGAAGGAGGAGGTTGGCTGGGAAAAAAAGCAGCTTTCCCTGCACACTGAGGAAGCAAACGAGCGAGTAAAGAAAGCGAGGAAGGTTGTTACAGTTCCAGAGCTGGGAGACTGAGAAATGGCACTGCTGAGAGATGAAAGGAAGGAAAGTAGGAACAGAAGCTGCTTCAAACAGAAATTGATATATGGACAAATACCCTAAAGGAGACTGAAACACTAATGCTACAGGCTGGCCGTCAACAGAAAACCTTCGCTATAGAACAGCTACGAGGACAGAAAGGCTATAACGCAACAAGAGCAACAGAAACAGAGATATTGGTTAACATGCATCCAAATCCAAAACAAACGGGCATCACAGGTCACTGTTCTCTTACAGTCCAACGAATTTATCTTGTGCAACAGAAAAATAGCTCTGAACATCTGGGTCAGTTCCTACCATGCCATCTTCATCAAGGAGACCACGTCTCAACTTTACCTTTGGTGTCAGACACCACAAGACGGTCCTCCTGAAATACGAAAGTCCATTCCTAATCAGGTCTGTTTTGGTTAGCTTCTAAAATTAAAATTTAGTACGCTTAATTCACTGTCGGTTTTGGAGTGCTCGTCAATGAAACACACTGCAAAATGTGCAGAAGAGATGGCCCTTAGCAAACGCATCTGCCAAAAACCCAGCTCAAATTTTAACAGTAAGAACAATGACCAAGATGTTCTGTTACAGAGAGATTTTCCACAAGCTTAAACATAGTAAAGGGCTCTCTTAGAAGATGCTGTTCCCTTAAAATCCACGCACAGACAGACCAAGACACAGTAGACTAGAGTAGAGATTTAAAGCAGGCAGAGAGCAGATACGAGCCTTAGTCAGAAAGAAAGGAAAGATTTATTTATTTTTTAAAGCTATAACCAATAAATTTTCTCAAAATGTGACTTATCCTCCTGTCTTATTTTGTCACATTTTGGGTCTCTCCTGCTTGGTGTCCAAGGAGGAGAAGGCATTTACTTACATCAAATAACCTTTCTATATACATCTCCTCATTGACCTTATCACGCAGGACATCCTGAGAGTGGCGGACAAATGTCACATAGGCATCAGCAACATCCATCCCCGGCTTCTGCATGGGGGAGAGAAGAAGAGAGAGAGAGAGAGAAACATGAATAGCAGCGCAGGGGACAGCTCCTCTGTGTAGCCTCGTCCCTGCTTTTCCTTCTCCTCCATCTCCTGCTGTCCTCCTGCAGTTCGCCCTTTCCTTACCTGACAGACACTGAGTCCCGCTGCTTTGTGCCCTGTGACCAGCGAAATACCGTGTGCAGCACAAGATCATGCAAAGACACTTGCTCTTTCTCTTCTTTTGCCTAGAATGAAGCCGGCCAGAGGAATAAAGCTCTTCCTTGACATACCGACGCCGTGAAGATGTCTTGCTACCTTTGGTGCTGTTGACCTAATGAGTGAACCAGCAAGCCAGGCTGGAGATTTGTTGTTTTCTTGGGTCATCTTCTCTATGCAAGCCCTCTGGTTTCTGCAGGTAGAAAGCTAGAGCCCAGCCAGAGCTGGGCTCTTGGTTCCTCTTCTACGATGCGAGGAAGTGTGTAGTAAGCAGCTGGCGTTGCAGGAGGCATGCCAAAATCACCTTTCTTTTTCTGTTTAGACCCCTGACCTCACATTTAGTGCTGCTCTTAAGAATAAATTGGGTAAATGGTAAGTCAGGAAATGTATGTCTACGTGAATGTTTCAGCTGCTGCTAAACTGCAGGAAGCCTCCCCGTTCTGTCTAGGGCTCTCCGCAGAATTTAACTGATTTTAAACAGTAACCTACAAGTGTACAAGATTTTGGGGACAACAACATTTCTTTAAAGAAAATGGGAACTGAAGCTGGTGGAAGGGAAAATACTTAAAAAAAAAAAATCTTGTTTGAGTTCACAGTACTTGATATATTGGAATCAAACTTACCTCAAAGGAAACCCATTAAAATACTGTAACATGAGTCATTACAAGAACTGCCACAAAACCTTAAATTTCCATGGCACATTGTAAGTTTGTTAATAACTAGTGTCATTAGTTTCCGTTACTGTGATTTACCTCAGATCACAGAGTATCGTTTCTCTGCAAGATACGATTGTCAGCCACTGTAAATTGAAGTTAGTTAACACATCTGTGTAATTTCCAGGGTGAAAATGAGGACAGTTTGGAAAGCAGTAGGAAGGGAGGTTTTTAATACAAAGCAAACAATTATCAAGCAAAGGGCCAGTGCTTGGCCCTTGGGAAGCCAGTAACATTTCTTAACACCTACTGCAACAATGACAAGGTATTAATTTGAAAAACAATGAGGACAACACAAATGTGGCAGTAGTCAAGTGTTACACTTTCAAGCAATTTTCAGCACGCCGATCGTGCCCATTTCAAGGTGGCATTAAACGGATTGGTTTGTACCCAGACAATTGCAACGGCGTTTGCGGAATTAGATTTAACTGATGATTTTCTGTTCAACACCAGGATTTCCCCTCTGTCCTCTAAAAGAGGAGCCTCTAACCAAACAGGTTTTTCTTTCTCCTTCCCCCGGAAAGGCAGTGGCTCACGGACCATGGGGTGGCCTCCCGCAAAGGTCTGGGAACTGTGCGGGGCTGGTGCTTGATTTCATCAAAAATGTTGAGGCTGTTAAGGAAGCTGCTGTAACACAGCTTCGTTTCCAGGGGGAGGTGAGGAAACAACCAAAAAATAACCCCGATGAATGATTTCTGCTCTATTTTATGCAAGAACCAGAGCGTCCGACTGGGCCCGAGGACGGGAGCAGGCCCTGCTCCTCCTGCATGGCCACAATGCTGAGGACCTCCCGAGGGTCCCCCAGGTACAATGAGAAAATGCTTTTGGAAAAGCTTAAAAGGGTTATATAGCATTTTACCGAGGTTGCTTCCCTAGAGATGCTTTACTTTCCAGGAACGTAGAGGCCTCAGAGAAGGCCACGCTTTGCCCTAGAAGTTACTTAAAATAACTGTTCTGTGCTCAAATTCCTGATGGCTAAATATTTAGGATGCACTCGAATGACTAGGAGTTTCAACTGAAGGATCTCCACATTTTCTAGGGCTAGAAATGAATTCTGAGTCTCTCTAATGCTCTCAATATCTTGTTCCTATTACTCCAAGACAACAGGATGCCGATCTCTGCATTGGGATATTTTAAACCAAGCGAGATCTCTTATTCAAGAGTTTGTCTTTCTCGTGCTGGGCTAAAGATATGGCAATTTGGTAGGAAAGGTTTCTTTTGGGCTAAAGGGATGGAAACACTGAACGCAGATGATGTGGTCCAAGGTGTCTGATAAATTTATCATGTTGTCATGTGAGAGCATGCAGAGCAATTGCATCAGCATTAAATGTACATATATACATTATACATACAGGTCACCAAACTCAGCTGAGTTATTCTTGATTTACACTGCCCAGTCTAACTGGATGCAGGAACTGGTGTGGTATATTAAGATCTACTCTTTTTTCACTTGCAATTGCTCAGGATCCTTCTGCCTGTAAATGTTACAGGAGCCCCTTATTTCAGCCAACATTCATATACTACACTTCAACTCAATTTAAATGTAAATTTCTGGCAAGTTAAGTGCTCTGTCTAAGGACGTTAAGGGCTCTTTTCCTTATGAATCAAGGTCTAATTAGAGAAGACGATGTACAGTTTTCCTATACCAATTACAGAAAAATGGAAAAAATTATTTTCATTAACAATTTCCCAAACACATGTTGCTAGCTCGTCACCATTTCCCCAAAGTAATAAAAAAGTCATTTTCCAAAAGAGTAAAATAAACCAACAATTAGAAGAACAAAAATAAAATACATTAGCTAATGTGTTAGATGTGTGTTGGCTCAGTTCTAACATGTCTGGACCTTTTTGTTTGGAAATTATACTGTATTTGTACAAGTCCAAATGAAGAATTAACAGAATGCACTGCTCCCATTTTTTAAAAATGTGATTCAAGCCAATTGCATAAATATGGTACCTTTTTGACACCATCTGCAAATTATTGCCTAAACAGCCTTGTAGGTCTCCATAAGAGGGTAACTGCTCATTATTAACATCATGGAGATATGCTTTCCAGTTCAAATGTTAGAAGTGTGAAGGCCCATGGTTCAATCTTGGCTGTTAATGCATAACGTAGGTTGCTACACATGCCATAAACCAAAGCACGATGCAAATTACTACGACAGAAGTTGTTTAAATTGTGCTTACGGGTACATCCACGTATTTGGAAGCAGCCTTCACCTGTAAAAGGAACAAGAAGAGAGTTTATACCATCGGTACGTTTTCAGGTCTTTGCTTTTTCTTTAAACAACTGTAAGAGCTTCTCCAGCCAAGACTTGGGACAACATAATGCTGAGCGGGGGAAAAAGGGTGATAAAAACTACATTTCCTGTCTAAAAGAATAGGCAAGGGTGGTATTTTTGTTGTTGTTGTTTTGGAGAGGTAACTTTACTGCTGCTAAAGCTCTAATAGCAACAGATGATAGTGTGGGAGTTGTGCTTCTCCCTCTTCTACTTCAGCGAGCGGGGGAAGACGGGGTTCGTAAGTAGACGTTATTTTCTTCAGAGGCCTCGTTCTCCGCCCGATGCCACGTGTCTCTGAAGGCAGTGCGTGTCTCTCCCACTGGGAGCCGCATCCCAGGGACCGTGGGAGCTCCCCTGGCAGCAGGGGCACGATGGCATGGCAAGGCTGGCAGGCACCTGCACCAAGGCGGCCACAAGAAAGCACCCAAAGGACCCTAATTTTGCCCCCTGCCCATAGTCCCAGCCACGGAGTGCTTCCCCCAGCTTTGCAGGCTGCAGCCTGGGACATTATTTTCCCCCTTTTTGACGCTGACAGGAGCTCGCAGACCATGTTGGGGCGGCGTGCTCACGCCATGCCACAGAGAAGTGCCCCAAAGCTTTTCTGCTTCCCCGACGATGCACAGCTACATTAGTGTTTCCCATGATTTCCACCCCCCCTTTTAAAAGATGTTATTTGAGGAAGGGTACCAGAGGGCAGACACTGCACTCTATGGTGTCCTCACAAGCCGGCGGGGGCTGCAAGACCCCAAATTTACTTTCTCTCCGGTTTGCCATGCAGCAGGGTGCACATCACCTGGCACGGGAGGTGGGGTGGCCCCCGGTGTCAGGGCCAACTTTTCCAACTGAGCAGTGCCCAGCTGGCCAGAGAGACCTTTTTCCCACTGTAGCATAAGGCACCGTGTCTAGAAAGAGTACGGCTGGGATTTTCCACAACGCTTCTGCTTTTAATTAGGGTAAGCGTTGCCGGCCATCTTTGTTTGGGTGTAAAAGCTCACCTGCTTTTAAATATTTCTAAAGCTACCATTAAAACAGCCTAAATATAACACGCACACAGTTGCATCTTGGGATGAATAAATTATGTGTCCCAAATGAGAGAATGAATGTATGTGTGAGACAGAATGTGAGAGTGGGTGGAAGCATTCATATGGTGTGTGTGGGGGGTGCATAATTAAGCACAATGAGGCGATACAAAAGACCAGACTGGTGGTAATTGCCGAGGTGAACGCTGCAAGTATTGGCAGCGCCCGGGCTGCCGAGCCGGGGGGGCAAGAACAGAGGTAAGGGCAGGAGGAGGGTGCCGAGCGCCTGCTGCCCCGATGCGACCCAAGGTCTGGCTCTCCGAGGGGATGGAGGGGGACGGGGCACATCCCAGAACATGAGTTTACAAAGGAGGTAGCAAAATCAGCGCCAAGCCCTTGCTCCCAGCGAAGAGCAAATGCTCGTCTCTCCTCCAGGTATCCCCGTTCCCAGCTGGCTGTCTGGACACCTCGCTCTTTCACTGCATTTATCCTCACAACTTTCTTGGGAGGTAGCGAAGCGCTATCCCTTGCTTCTGCCGAACGGGAGCGGAGGAGCCCCAGCCTCCATCCATGAAGGCAGCTGGAGCCCAGCCAACGGCTGCAGCTCCCGAGGAGCAGGCAGTCACGGCACACCCACGCCGGCGTGGAGCAAGCCGCAGGCAGGGCTACCCAAGCTAGCTCCAAACGAGCTCTTTTTCTGAGCAGCAAAGCTAAACAACCAGGAGGAAAGCTTGGAAAATGGTGCAGAATTGAAGCCGGGGTCCGTGCTCGGGACTACACCGTGCCATGCACCTGTATTTTCAAATATCACACAGGGCATGAAGTAATGCAGCGGCACCCCAGGAAACCTGCGATCTGAGTGTGGATTTAGCACTCTTAGGTCCAGCTTAGCGCCACTGTCTCAAGCTGCCTTCTTCCCCAAAGCCAAGAGGGGACAAGAATAACTCAGTCGGCTTCCTGCGATCTCCCCCCTCCACCCACAAAAAAACTGAGCTGCTTCTCCTGCCCACTCCCCTTTAATCAGAATAATTACTTGTTTTTCTTTAAACTCAGATTTGGCTACATTTAGTGAAATTTCCAAACTGCCGGATGTTGTGTGATTTTTGCTAGGCTGCCGTTTTTCACAAAGTATGTGACTTTGCCATGAAACGTCTCAGTTTACCATACAAATTTTGCGCAGAACAAAAATAAGATCTTTTACTTCTGTCTCCCTCGGGTAATATGGAGTCTTTAGTTTTAATTACCGTAGGTGTAATTCTCCACCTACAGAGGCCATCCAGATTAAAGGGAATTTTAGCAGCTGTCATTCCTGTGACTCAGTGGATCTGCACATGCAGATGCCCAGCCAGGGCCTGGGCTGCTGCTGCTGAGATGCACTTAAATGTAGCAACAAACAGGAAAAAAAAAAAAAAAGTCTGGCCAAATTTAGAAGGGTATTTTCCTCCCAAAGTCCTCTGCAAGGAGAAGTGGCTAGTGAGAATTTATTAGGACAACAGATGCATTAATTTTATCTTGAATTTCGAGGCAAGAATTGGAAATGAGGATATCCTACTAGGTGATAAAACTGTCTGTCACAAGACCCCCGATTACATGTCACTTGCAGAGCGCCTGGAAAACACGCGATAAAAGAAGTCGGTAGAAGGGGGTGGGAGACTAATGCTTTCTAGAGCTCAGCGGCTTGGACCATCACACTTTGTTGTATTTGTTCAGACAGGGAAAACGTAGGAGGTGGTGCAAGCATGCTGTAACAAGAGAGGGTTTCTCTATTTATCGTTGCAAAGACTAAACACAGCAAATCCCATTACTACTGCAGGGAAGGGAGACTTTCTAAGCCCGGTGCCAAAGGGGTCGGGGCTGTTCCTCAGCCTCCTTTTGCGGTTGGTGCTGCCCAGTGGCTCCCAGTAAACAAGTAGGCCAAAGCGAGAAACATTCCTTGCCCAGAAAGGAGCAATCCTGCTCCTCCGCAGTGCACCCAGTGTCCTTGCTGGGGGCGAGAGCTCAGCACCTTCCTGGGGATGTGGACACACCATGCACAGTAACTATTTGGATGCACACCCCTTCCCGGCTGGAAACTCAGCAAACCGAAGCTGTGGAGCTGGGCTCAAAGGCTGCGGGGCCATTGGAGTGGGACAGACCATTTTGCTGCTGCTGGGGCAGCTAATTGTCAGTAGGTGTCCGAGGAGCAGCAGAGTGAGGATGCTTGACCCCCACGCACCTATGTGCTGCCTCCTCACGGGTGCCCAGAGCCCGAGCGCGGCCAGGGGGTTCACTCAGCAATCAAAGGGAGCACCACTCGGCAGCGTAAACAGTAGGATGTGGTGGGAGCAGCGCTGCATCAACCGAAGAACAGCTTGGATTCACGGAGAAGAAAGGGCTGCACAGTACACTATCTACCCAGGCTGATGCTGGTACTTCCGATGCCTGAAAAGCTGCCGCCTCCACATCCTCTGCTGCTGGCACGCGAGCGTCTCCTAACCCTCAGCAGCACTGGAACGAGGGAAGGTATCCACCCCAAGGCATCCCGTGCATCCCCTCCGAGCAGAGCGAGCACAGCCCCGGGGCTGTAACCACGCAGGGGTTATCCTGGAAGAAAAGCTGCGCTGCAGGGCAGTGAGTGGGACACCCCCCCTTCCCCTCCTTCTCCAAAGAACAAAGTGGCTCCAGCACACCTGAAAAGTTGTGATGCTTAGTTTAGATAAGCTGCCAGACCGTGTGTGCACACAGCTGCCTGTGAGCTGAGTTTCCTGCCTCAGCTGGTGAGCTTTCCTACATCCATTCTTACCGTCCCCGTTTCCAAACGGATCCTACAAAACTGCCTCAAACTCAGCAAAAAGGGCCCGAGAGTAGCAAACAACAGACAATTACGAGTAGCTAAGACAACTCCTGAAAGAGATTTTGGAAAGCCTTCCCAGCCTGCAGAGCAGTGCCTTCTGCCTCCTGCCCAGTCTCCGTGAACAAGTGAGCGCAGGACAGGCTGTGCACGCGGGCAGCGGGGCCGGTGGGTGAGAATGTTAATGTAACTTTCCAAGCAAGCCCAGACACATGCATTTGGGTGCACACCTGTCTGTGAGCTGAGCTAAGAGAAGCCACGCTTGCAAACAGATGCTCTTGTAAACTTCCTGGCATGCATTTTCAGGAGACCTTTGAAAATCGGCTGCTATGTGTTTGTCTTAAGAAGCTGTCACAACACTTTTCTGGAATACAGCTCAGATTGCTGAGCCCTTGTGGATACTGAGGCCAATTTTGCATGGATATTGTTCTTGTCCTGTACTTTTCTAGGAAATACATAACGGGATGAGCTGTGGATTGGTTCTGCAATGTTAGGGAGAAATGTGTCACGAGACGCACCTTGTGCTGCGTAACCTCATGGCATTTCCCCCACCTTGTTCTCTTTTAGAAACACGAAGGCACTCCTTAGATCTCCCTTATTTTGTTTTTTACTTCTTAAGATGGCCACTATTATGGCCAGAAGAATGAAAGGAACACACCTGTCATGCAAGGTGGCAATGAAGCAACTTCTTTAGTTGGGCAAATTGCATGTACAGTGCAATGATTTTTTTTCATCTTCATATGCATCCTCAACAGAATAAACTCCATCAGCCTGAATGATGACTAGAGATAGCTTTACATTGTGCTACAATAAGATGGCCTATGCATCTTGGGTGTTTATGTACTGTATATCTGCATACAGGTTGTGTATTCACATGGGGGTTAGAGTGTTCAAACATCACAGAATGGCAGGATTATTATGTAGCTGATATAGCCCTGGGAGAGCAGGAGATTACAACTCGGGAAAAAAAAAAAGAAAAGAAAATATTGTCTGTACTTACAGTAAATGACAGGAAAGAAGAAAACAAAGTTCCTTCATCGTATCTAGACAGTTTGGCCAAGACTCCTTCCAAAATGGTGACAAACTATGAAGACAAAAGATACTGCAATTATTTTTAGTAATTGAACAAGGGCATAAAAATCAACATCAGCTTCAAAGAAGTCAGTGGAGCTCTCAGCATTGCCAAAGGAACGGACAACCTGTCCCTGAGCACAGCGGGCTGGGGAGCGGGGAGAAAGGAGCATTGCCTTTCAGGTGCTACGTCTCGCGGGGTGGGAATCACCCGTCGGTGTCATGGGTGATGCTGGGGACAGGAGGTGGGTGCAGCACGCAGGGAAGCCAGCACAGCCTCTCCGGACGGGGAAGCTGGTGGTTCTTGCTCCCAGTACGCAGTGTCAAGCACGCAGCTAGCTGGGTATTCTTGCAGAAGAATCGAACTGGCATATGTTGGTGGATTATGTTTAAAGGTCTCCACTGTATAATAGGGATGACTTGTTCTCAGAAAGTTTGAAACTAGAGGAAAACACACCCCACCATCTTTCTCCCTGCGTACCAATTCCCCTCTGTGTTAGTGCAGCACACCAGACCTACACAACAACCCAAGGGAAATGCTGGCAGCTGAGCTACAGGAGCCGACTCTGATGAAAAACAATTTCCAAACAATTAAACCTGACATTTTGGAATGTATTTCCCACTACTGTCACCTCTAAATTAATTTCTTAGAAGACCATATGGCGATCTTGCACAAGACGAATTATTTTGTCCGCACAACCTTATGCGTAGGAGTGGTGACCACCTCTGCGTGCCACCCCAACGTCTATGCAGCAGCATTTAGCGGTGCCACCCCCTGACTGCAGCTACCCTCAGTGCCGTGGGGTGATGCTGACCACGGGTGTTACCCCATCAACATAACACCCATTCCTTAAAACCACGTCTGGCCCAGTATGGCAATCCTGCTAGCAGCGTATTACATCTCACGCAGTTCCTAATCATCAAAGAGTCACCATGAAAGGACTGGGAGATGTATGATCTTGCCTGTGAGAAACAAGAAGCCAATTCAACATCTTAATGTGTCACATTTTAATGGAAACGTACATATTAAAAACGCAATGTTAACAGTGAATCACTTCACCTGAAGCTGAAGGTTACCTTTGCCACTAGGAGTGTTATCATTTCTTTGACGGTTTCCTCAATTAGTTCGTCTATTTTTGAATGGTACTGGTGCTAAAGAAAAATAAAAGGAGAGGGTGAGGAAAATATTAGCCTTGATCACAGGCAAGAGCTCTATGGTTGTCAGCCTCTTCCCTTGGTAAACCACAATATGGAGTAGCATTAAACCAAAGAATTATGCAGCTTATTACCTTGTACTCCACTATAGTGGCCAGTGATTACTTACACTTATAGGGGAGACCTTGAATTCAGGAGACTCTTACACCAGTTTGTGAAGCATGGGCAAACCCTGCCCTCTTCTGTGTGCCCACAGCTCCAGGAGCCACACGCACGCGTCGGAGAAGAGGCTTTGCCATGCCCAAGAGCACCAGCACCCAGTGCTCCTAGAGACCCTGGAGTCCTTTTGCTTCCATTCTGCAGGCATTATCCCATTCTGTGGGCATTATCCTGTTCATTTTTCACATGGATCACACCTGACAATGAGATACGCCTGTCGCCGGAGGGAAACGGGCAGCCCTTGCCTAGGGCACCACAAACCACGCAGCCCTCGGAAGGGGAGTGGGGAGGATTTGCTGCACCAGGGGAGTTTGCAGTGGGTCGAACCCCCGGAGATGGTGCTGTGCACTTCCCATCTACTGCAACAAAGCATGTGAACGCATGTTACGCACTGGGTTCAGCAGGCACATGGTTCAAATTAAGCACTCGTTTAAATGCTTTGCTCAGTGACTAGAAGATAGATTTAAAACCCCCCAACAAACCAAGATGAGCCTTTTTGTCCCATGCAAAAGCCCGCAGGCAGTGCTAGCCCTGAGCCCTGGGTGTTAGCAGATCCCGCGGCATGAGCTCAGAACCGGCTGACCAACGCCGGTGCCTGCAGCATCAGCGTTTCTGAGTCCTCAACCCAATTTCTGCACATGCCAAACCTTGCTTAGCTTGGGAGCTCTGATGCAATCAGCTGCAATATGGCTAGAATAGGTACTAAAATACAGTCTTCTACTAATTTAGAAAAGACCTGTTTCCAATACAAGATTTAATTAGTGAAAACATACAGTATATTCTTATTTTCAATGGACTGAGAAAATACTGATTATGACTGCTTTCCAACACAAAACATTTGATTTTTCAGTCAAACATTTCAAGCACTGGTGCTAGTCACTATATTCATTACCACTTGGCATTAATATTGTTTTAAAATGTTAACATCAAATCACATTGAAAGACACAAATCTGCTTTAAATACTAATCAGACTTTGGGAAGGAAGACTGCAAGGGCTTTACAAATGCTGGATGTTGGTCTCAGTGTCTGATCGGCAGTCTCTGAACTGCTCTACAGCTTGGGGATTTTTTTCTATGACAGTAACATATTAATACAGGAATTTGCAAAAAAGAAAATAAAAGTAGGACACACTTACCCACTGTTTAGCAAACTTTTCAGATGATTGGGGACAGAAATAAAGAGGAAAGTGCAAAAGACAGGAAAAAGAACATATGAAGATAAACAATAAATAAACCAAAATCTTTAAAAAAAAGGGACATATGAGAACAGCAGCATCATGCACAGAAACAATAAGCAATGGAAAGTGAAACGTGATCAAAACCTCCTTCCACTGAAATATGAGAGATCGCTACCTGTAGTATTTGCAGGCAGTAAAACAGGGGGAAGGGACGGGATTGTTCCTAACTGCTGACAGTCTCTTATGGTTTTATTTTGCTCCAAAGAGGAAGGCGACAGGCAGGGTTCAGCATCGGGGCAGCTGCACACCCTTCACTAGGATGTACCTGACGGGCGAGCCCTGCTGCAGGGCAGGGCAGGCAGGGCAGGGGTGCACGGTGCAGCACACCGTGGCCGAAGACCTGGCTGGGGCCACTCAGAGCCTCACCCACGCAGGAGGACAGGCTGGCACCGCCACGCCACAGGCTGCAATCTGCCAGGCCCACTCAGAGGAAAAAACATACATCAACAAGCAAGTGATATTTGCATTTGCAGTTCCCATTTCCATGTCCTGCTTTGCAGGTCAAGACATATATGAGTCCCTTATAGGGATCATAGTTATGATTAATCTGTTTAATGCAGAGTTAGCCCTTATCAGCTCCCAGGATTGACCTGGCCATTCCCAGCACAGCTCGAGATGTAGCTGCGGGGTGATGGGGACCTGTGACAGCTGGGTACAGGTAGGAGCTGCTGACATCCTTGGCATACACAGCCAGGACCTCCTAAGGGAGATGGAGAAGGGGTTGTGCGTATATTGGGGTGTTGTGGTTTAACCCGGCAGGCAGCTAAACACCACACAGCCGTTTGCTCACTCCACCCCCTGCCCCCAGTGGGATGGGGGAGAGAATCGGGGGGAATAAAAACAGTAAAACTCGTGGGTTGAGATAAAGACGGTTTAATAGGACAGAAAAGGAAGGGAAAATAATAATAATAATGATAAAAGAATATACAAAGCAAGTGATGCACAATGCAGTTGCTCACCACCTGCTGACCGATGCCCAGCCTGTCCCTGAGCAGCGGTCTCCCCCCCCAGCCAACTCCCCCCAGTTTCTGTACTGAGCATGACGTCCCAGGGTATGGAATGTCCCTTGGGCCAGTTGGGGTCAGCTGTCCTGGCTGTGCCCCCTCCCAGCTTCTTGTGCACCTCCAGCCTTCTCAGTCGGTAGAGCATGGGGAGCTGAAAAGTCCTTGGCTAGTGTAAGCACTGCTCAGCAACAACTAAAACATCGGTGTGTTATCAACATTGTTCTCACCCTAAATCCAAACCACAGCACCGTACCAGCTACTAGGAAGAAAATTAACTCTATCCCAGCTGAAACCAGGACATGGGGGTGTCTTCCCCATGATGAGCCGGCAGTGTGCCCAGGTGGCCAAGAAGGCCAATGGCATCCTGGCCTGTATCAGAACTAGTGTGGCCAGCAGGAGTAGGGAAGTGATCGTGCCCCTGTACTCGGCACTGGTGAGGCCGCACCTCGAATACTGTGTTCAGTTTTGGGCCCCTCACTACAAGAAGGACGTCGAGGTGCTGGAGCGTGTCCAGAGAAGGGCAACGAGGCTGGTGAAGGGTCTGGAGAACAAGTCTTATGAGGAGCAGCTGAGGGAACTGGGGTTGTTCAGCCTGGAGAAAAGGAGGCTGAGGGGAGACCTCATCGCTCTCTACAACTACCTGAAAGGAGGTTGTAGCGAGGTGGGTGTTGGTCTTTTCTCCGAAGTAACAAGCGATAGGACGAGAGGAAATGGCCTCAAGTTGCGCCAGGGGAGGTTTAGATTGGATGTGAGGAAAAATGTCTTTACTGGAAGAGTGGTGAAACATTGGAACAGGCTGCCCAGGGAAGTGGTGGAGTCCCCATCCCTGGAGGTATTTAAAAGACGTGTAGATGAGGCGCTTAGGGACATGGTTTAGTGGGCATGGTGGTGTTGGGTTGACGGTTGGACTCGATGATCTTAGAGGTCTTTTCCAACCTCAATGATTCTATGATTCTATGATTCTATGATTCTATGTTTTCCTTCTGCTGCTGCATTTTCTGTGTGCGTGGAAGACCTCGCAACCAAGGATATAGCTAACTGCTTTCATTGGGGAAATCACGAGTTTTAACTCAAAAATGGCTAGCTACATGCAAAATAATACACTGTGAAATGCACTGACCAATGCTTTTTCAATTAAAGGCTTGTTTAAAAAGCAAATAAGAGCCCTGATGGAATAAAACCACAGCTCTGAGAGCAGGAGAGGACCCTGTGCACGCACCAAGGTGGTGCTGGTAGGACTCTGACCGCTCGTTCCCATTGCAGCCGCAATCCCTGGGGCAGACTCAGACCCGGTGCCAGGGCCAGCGACTGTGCAGAATAGGGCCCAGGAGGCTGTGGGTCCTGCCCCGGGCAGCCGCAGCGATGTGCACCCAGTGCCGCCCACGCTGCAGCCCCAGCTCCACCTCGGGAAGACGAGCCCCAGCCAGGATGGGGTCAGAGAAGGCAGCGGTTTGGAAAACGACTGCCTGGTGCTGCTTTCCCAGATGCCTGGCTCGTAAACCAGTGTTTCCAACAGCTCCTTCTACATTTCTTATGAAAACACCCAAGGTTAAAGATCGCATAACTGGTTTGCTTTACCCAGCATAGCCCCCGCTTTTGATCGAGTTCATCGCAGCTTTCTATTAGCTCAATTATTGCAATCCATAATCAGTGCACCACAATGATTCAACTTGACTTTATGTGATGAGTATCTTGCCTTGTCATGTAACAGATTGTGTGTACGTTGTATTTCTCTAAGGACCATCTGACCTTAGATATTAAATAGAAACATACTAGACCAACTGAGAAACATTTAATACATACATTTATCCCCTTAGATGTATTAAAAATTCAGAGGAAAAATAAATATTTAAGATGGTAAAGTATGTTTACCAAATGTTTTAACAGCTGCCTTTAGAGACAAGGAAATGGAAATGAAATGATGGGTGTTTGTTTCACAGGGTAATGCTCGCAAAATGCATTCAAGTATCTGTTAAAGTGAGCGTAACTGAAGGTAGACTTAAAGGGAAGGCCATTGGGGTGGGAGGGAAACCGCAGGAGCGAGGTCAAGTAACGTGTCGAGAGAGCCTCTGCTCACGTGCAGCTTGGACTGTCAGAAAAATCAGTGGTTTGTTTCTAATCAAAATGTCTTCTCCAGCTAGGTCTGGGCAAACGCCCCTGCCTGAGCACCGCGGTGGGCAGTTTGAGCCCTTTTTGCTGCTTTTGAACTGTCTGCAAAGGGACCATGTATTTTAGGAACCATGCGGCGGCTGCGGCACTGAGGGAGGGTCCTGTCAGCGAGGAGCGCCTGTCCCTCCCTCCCTGTCCATCCCTCCCCAGCGGGGCTGCAGGCAGCCACGCACCGGGGACGGGGAGACAGAGGGACTCAACGATGCACAGACCCAGCTCCCCGAATTATGGAGGAAGACACAGGCTTGAAACCCGGTTTCTCACTCCTCTACTGTCTATCTGACTGTCTCATCATTTCCACCGGGGACTGGAAGAGGTGGGGTGGCATTTTGTCCTCCCCTCACGGGCTGTAACGACATATCTATATCCTAGCCTTTACCCCCTGAGCATGACCATCTCGGCGCACAGGTTTAGCCAGCTTCAAGAAGAGGAGATGGAGGTAGCTGAAATATGGAGTGCCACGAGCGAATGGAGGGGGAGGTAGGAACACTCATTAAAAGGAAGAAAAGAAAAAGGGAAGGTGTATAAAATTCTGCAGCCCTAAATGGTAACTTATGCACTGATAATTTACATCTGCTTTACAGGTCTATTAGTTCAGCTATCTGTTAAAAACCTCATGCCCCAGCAACTGCTGCTTGCCACAGGAGTTAGGCTGTCTCCAAGCTGCTGTACCAAACATCTTCTTGAAGCGGCACAGGCAGATTTGCAGAGCTAATGCCCACTGCAGCTGAGGACAGCGGAGAAACAACTGCACTGCTGCCCGCTCCCCTCTCACTTGCAATTTGACTTAGGCCGAATGTGCAACGTGACTGATGCTCAAAATTTGGAGGAAACTGTGGCAAGCACAGAGCATCACAAGTTAGCATGGAAAGATGCAGCGAGTGCCTGGTCACGCTATATCCAGATGCAGCTGATATTATCAGTCTTGTGCCATCTGAATACTTAACCTGACAGTTTTATGAATGTAATGAGCTTGCTCTGTCATGATATCGGAGTCTGCTTGATCTCCAAAATGTCCCTTTCCCCAGGGACTGTGCTAGTATAATGCGCAATGGTTTGATCCTGGTTTGCAGCAGGGAGCATCGCAACCATGGCCCTTCCTGGCTGACGGGGCACTGCCAGGGCAGATGTTGCAGCAGCTGCAGGCTGAGGGATTTGGGAAGATAAATGGGTATGAATACGGAACAGAAAATGGTAGAGAAGTTCATGTCCAGGCTCGGACAACAAAAGCCCACTCAAGATCTGCCTCAGCTGACCTGGAAGATGAAGGAAGAACCTGATGACGAGCAGTTTGAAACCTCTCTTGCAAGGTGACTGTCACAAATACAATGTCATAACTGAAATATATATAAGAAAAATAAAAAGAACAGCTGGGTCTGATCCAAACACCACTGACATCAGGGCAAGGATCCCTGCTGCACCCAGTGGCCTTTGGAGCAAGTCCTCTCAAGAGGAACAGGGTGAGGTAAATAACTGAAAAAAACCCAAACAACCAACTTGCAATGATTCACTGCAAGATCTGACCATGGAAAGCTGTAGCGAAAGGGCTTATCTAGGAAATGCTGACAAGCGGCAGGATAGGACAGCCAAACAGTATTTGTGAATTTATTCTAGACTGATATGGGAATATTTAATTTGGCTTGAAGCCGCTGTAGCAAAATGATCATTATGATGCATTTAATCTAGTCCAATTTACCATGAAGCAACTATGGCTTCAGAAGAAAAAATGTATCAGCAATTAATTAAAACAGGTTTGTTGTTTGGCAACTTGAGTCATTAAGAACCTGGAAATCCAGGATCATCAAGCTTGCTGATTATAGCCAGTACTCAAGGAAGTCACAGCAGCTGGAATGTCGATCTACTTTTTGAAGTTATCTATTTTGGTGTTTTGTTTTGTTCTTTTTTTTTTCCTTAAAAGCGTCACAGCAACAACTTGGCACTTCTGTTTTCCTTATGTTTGTCTACAGAAAATAGTCATACATAGAAAGTGTGTTGCCGACACCTGGCTCCAAGGTGCAGTTAATGACTCAATATATATGGTCATCATGCATCAAGCAAGCTTAAGAGATACCTTATGCACGCCACAGTCGTTGCAAAAAGTCACTCCTAAGTGACAGGGATTCCGGATGTTTGTATTCATTAAATTTATTTGAGAGCAACCCCCTGCATATTCATCTGCACACTCTATATGGAAGGCTAAATTCACAACCGATATAACGCCTCTGAAACTAGCACAACAGGAGATAGGAAATTTCATGACATTGCCTTTAAAAGCTGTGAAGGGAAGAACCTGCATTTTTACCTCTTGGCCCATTTCCATACTGCAAAGCTTTGTTGACTGAGCTTTGGCATCCACCATGACATTAAACATGGTGCATATTGATTGAGGGACTCGGAAATCTGTTGATCGGCTGGTTTTCTGCAGCTTTACTTCAAATGCAATCCTGGTTCTGTTAAGGAAAAGAGAAAAAGATGTTTCAGTTGCTTTTTAAGATACTGAAGCTAATAATAATGTGAAACAATACTGAGAAGAGTTCAACAAACCAGAAAGCCGAATGCTGCTGGGAGTGTTATAGTGCAATTGTTACAAATTCGCTTTTACTAAAAATGATTTTCCAGTTTAAAAAGAAACCCACTTTCCAGAATACACACTATTTATAAAGTGTGCAACAGTTTCAGGGAAACTATGACTTCCTCATGCTTGATAAACAGTGTGATGATGTTACAAACAGCAGTGTCAATGTACACCTATAATTTGGTTGCATTAGCTGATTTATAACCACAGACAAATAGCAAGCCTGACGCATTAAAGGAAGCTCCTATTGCTCCACGGTATCAACTACAAATAACAGAAGCTCGTTCATCGCTTGACTGAAAGGACATTGCCAGATCATTGCATTTTTAGGTCTACTTGATTTCATTTGCTTGCTGAAAGTTCCTGATTGTCTCATAAATTCATAGCAGTAGTTTTCCCGAAGCATACATACTCACCAGAATACATCTGAAAAATGTGCACGGGTGCAGTCGTGCACATACGAACACACGCACAGGCATCGCACGAGCCCGCACCTCACGGCTCTCCTGAGGTTTCACTGAGCTCAAATTTGACATCCCTGGCAGTTACAAACCATGTTACACCAAGAGCTTTGTTGGGCCAAAGACTACAGGATTTGATCCCGTGTCGTATTTTAAAATGCCAAGGCACCTGTGACTCTAACATGGGGAGTACTCTGCAATACGGTGGGCATTGCCTTGCCTTTCTTTGGAGCCCCTCTGCAGATTCCTGAGGTACTTTACTAATCCAGCCTAACACAGAACAATTATCACATCAGACAGAATCTGCCAACAAATTAACATAGAAGCTTCAATTTAGAAATGACAAATAATATCAGCTGCAGCTCAGGAATAATTCTGATCTTGAAAGATCCCCCAAGGGTTATGCAAATGAAAACTCATTTACAAACGTGAAACTCCCATTCTTGGGATAAGATCTGAGCTGGTACATAGGTCCTCCTGCCCGGATTTATTAGCGGAACAGGCCTTCCTTGCAAGGGCTGCTTTCCTGACAGCACCGAAATACAACCAAGTGTGGAAGGCGGGGTGGCTCCTCCATGGTATTCAACAGTTCAGAGACAGACGTGAAGAAAAATGTTGTGTCAAACTGAAATTGCTAAAGAAACCTTAGCCAGGCCCTGTTTGCAGGTGATATAAATAGGGAAGGCAGCATATTGGTTTACATCAGCAGTGGCATTTGAACTGATTTAATTACCAGTGCCAGATTTAGCCTGGACTCGGGGACTAGAATCTTGATAATTACTGAAAGGACCCAAAGTGACTGGGATTTTCCATCTCCTCGCAGAGATGAGCATGTTCCTACTTACTTATGCTCAGAACCATTATATATAGTCACACCATTACAAGCTGGGCCAGGTTTTTACAGAGGGGCAACATATTTGTAGAAAGGTTGAAGCAGTTGGGAAAAAAAACCCCGGCTTTCAGGCACACAAGCCCTTCTTCAGATGTACCTGGAAACTTGCTTATTTCTCCCAGTTATCTCAGTTGAGCTAACCTGGTCTGATTTCTATAGATCATCGCAGCTATAACTGCACTGCAGGTGTGGCAAAGGTGCCTTGGTTCCAATTTAAAAAAAAAAAAAGAGAAAATAAGCGTTTTGCTGGTGGTGCTGGGGGCAGAGCAGAGAGCAGAGCTCCAGCACTGGCTTTGCTCCTAAAGGATGGTCTGACAACTGGAGGACAACTGAAGCTCAGCGTTCATGCCAGCCAAAGGACCAAAGATGAGCTGCCGCGATAAAGGGGGACTTGCTCAATGCCAAAGACATCACGACCATCTCACTGCACTGAAAATGTACTGGGTTTAATTCCAGAGCAAGCCTTGAGCTGTCTGCTTTCCAGCGGGCGAGCCTCCTGCCTACATCTGGGGGACCGGACGTGCCTTCTCCTACGGTGGTGTTGCATATCCAGACTGCGGGAAACGTGCGAACAATAAACGCCACGCTTGCACTTGCAGAGTGGCCAGGCAATTGTGGTACAGAACAGCCACATCACACATTGCAGCTAATATTAGCATCTACCAGCTGTATTTGGCAACCATTTTTCCTTTGGTTTGTCTCTTTGTCTATTAATTTCTGCAAAATGGAATGCAAAGTTCATTTCTTCTTCCTGCCTCATTACCTCTGATGCCAAATAGAGGTATTGGAAATTACCTTGGAAAGGTTGGAAATTTAACTGTAACATTTTGTTTTCAAGATGACAGCTGCCTGTATGTTTAAAAGTTTTTTAAGGAAACCTCTCTGTTTTGGAAGATCTGCAGGTGAGTATCCTATAATGTGGCTGATGATACAACAGCTTTTCTCGATCGACAGCAGGTGTGAAGCCTGTGTGCCAAGCTACACAATATCCCCTTTCTGGGATCACTTTTTTGCTTGTTTTTTCATGTATCTGTGTTTTTTAGGTGGGTGCTGGGATCTTACTTAGGGCTATGCCTTCAGCACTCAACCCCACCAATACCAAACTGCATTTACAAAGACTTGATCTCACGTGCGGCACGGAAAATAAGCAACATGCCATAAAGCTTGAAAGAATGGGTGATTATTGTGAATATGCACTCTCCAGAGTCTCAACAGAGAAGTGCTTGCTTGGGAGAGTCCACAATTCACAGCAATAGGGTGGCTTTCCACCACGCCTGTGCTGGGCAGAGGTGAGCTGGGGTCACTAATAAATGGTGGTTGAAGCGAAGCTTCATTGATAATAAGACAGAAAAAACCATTGCGTCCTGTGAGCTCCTATGAGAAACGTAACTATTTTGCTCATGGGCACGTACCTTTTCACGCAGGACTCAATCATGTCACTCGCCATAAGCTTCAAGCGTTGCTCTAAGTGTTTTCCAAACTCCTCCTCAGGCCAGTGCAAATCCCGAATGAAGGTCTGTAGGGCATCAAGTTTCCAGAACAGATCTTCCGAGGTGCCTGATCCATTGCTGGCAGGGCAAAATGAGAACAAAAGTCATAAGTGGCATCAGGCTCTTTGTAACCTGATGTGGAGACCATTCCTGCAACAAGTGTAGAGCAGACAGTAGTTTCATACACAGGACAACGCTGGCAATCTCCACCATCAGGATTTTGAGTTTTACCATACAGTTGCCTAATCTACCTTGCTGTCATCACCCACAAAACTTTCCAGACCAGATGAGTAAGACAACATTATGAGTTACACATATTAACGGGAAGAATGTGTGTATGGTAAAAATCAGCCTTAGTTAATAACCACATTAACGTATGTGATTATTAAGAATTAAGGCCAGAAATAGTGGTAGAAAATCCTTGATCAGTAATAACTGCCATACTAGATCGTATGCCGTTATTAAGATTTAGGGTTTCATGCAATTCTCCCCCCTCCGAATTATATCTCGAGTTTGCCTTGTCCCCCCAAGTGAGGCCCCGTTTCCAGGTAAGGGACAGTGCTAACAAGTGGTGAGCGAGGACACGCTTTATCTCTTGAACAGCTGAAAAAAAATCGGAGTAAGTCAATTGAGCTAAGGGCACTAGACATCTCATATCCAGGAGTTTTGGCAGGATTGACCGCTGCACCTTTTCACAGAGCCGCCTCTTGCAAAGGCATCTATAGGACAACAAATTTCCATTTTTTTAAAATTTATTTTGCAACATCTTTGGTCTGTCACAAAACTCTGACTTTCTCTCCCAAGCGTATATTCTCATACCCACACCCCTGCCCAGATGGAAGTCTTTGGTCCTGCAGTGTGTAGCTACACCGGTTCTTTTCACAGTATAATTCTATCTCAAACCTCCACTTACAGAATAAAAATACAGAACTGGATTGTGCTCTGTTTGTGCAGAGAAATTTATGCATCCATAACCCTTTTCTCTCCCTCTCTCCTTCTCCCTCACGTTTTTTCAAAACAATTACCAAGGGAGCTTCAAGAGTTTCAACCCCCTCCTCGCATACCACTAATGCTAACACAGTAATTTATAAGATATTTAACACACCATGCATTACCACTGGTGCTGACATCATCTATAGAAACAGATGAGGGAGGGTGTTTCTATTGTGACAGATGCCAGCTGCATTGAGTTAATGCTAGAGGAAACTGGAGCTAATGCACACACGGCTACTGCAAGGTGAGAACCGTAGTCCCAACATGCTAGAGGGGTCCTGCGGGGTCCTGTGCTAACAGAGTTAACGAGATAAAGAATGAATCGTCTCGGTTGTAGGAGAAACGTATCTGACACTAAGCAACAGGTAACATGTCCTTGATGGAGGGGAAGGGTGAGTAAAAGGAAACCAGGGACATGAAAAGATAAAGAATCAGGCATTTCCTTTAACCAGGGGACCAGTTTGTACAACAGTCTCAAGTGTTCAGCTACCGCCAGTTTTGAGCTGCACCTGGTTCAAACCTGTGCTTGGGTATAAATAAGCTTTAACAGTCTAAACCCAGTTTTGGAACGGCATGAATTTATGTTTTAAATAATTAAATACGTACAAATAGAGTAATTGGTATTTACTACAGCAACATTATGACATCCATTTGGTTCCAAAATTTTAAAAGTATTATTCTTGGTCTTTTTTTCACTTTTGATTCGGGCTCCATGCAAGTAAACAATATAGTATATTCATTTCCAAGATGCACTGTTAATATTTTGCTTGTGAGCACCGCAATTACTCTAATCACGCAGGCAGCTTGCAGTATACCATTGATGCTCAAGCGTTTTCAGAGGGATTATCCAATTTTCTGCCATGACATGATTCTTATCTTTTCAAGGGCAATACCACAAAAGCATGCACAGAGAAAGATTAAAACTTTCAAGTACTCTTTACAGACAACTGCCTAAGCTAGCCTTTAATATAGCTATCTTAGCATGAATATGAGTTGTATAACTTTGAAACATAAATGACCATGCTAGTATTTAAAAAGTTTTAAAAATCTATTAAAAAGTCAAACATCAGTGTTTGCTTTACTTTGGTTCGTTACCACTGCCCTGCAATACAGCCTGTGCGAGGCTAATGGCAGAGGCATTTTGGTGGACTCCAGGTGTAGATGTAATCGAGGGTGTTTCAGTAACAGCGAAGGGGGTAGAGTTTTGGGGGGCTTCTTCAGTTTTATCTTTTAAGCGAGAAGGTAGGGAAAAAGCAACACATCTGTGTAGTGCTGGCTGGGACCATCCTGTGCCAACCCTAAATAACCCTCTAGGAATTTGGATGCAGAACTGGCAAGATCTCAGTTCCTGTGCTAGGACGTCTCGGGAGATGAGCTACCTCAAATGCCAAGATTCAGGTTTAGCCCACTGTGTACCACCCTCCACACTGCTTGGTGGCCGGGACTTTTAAGGGAAATCTGCTATAAAAACTCGCCTAATCTGTGCTCAGGATTTGCGGTATGTCTCCCCTGAGCTCCACCCGTGCACCCTGGGATGCTCGGACAGTGACCTGGGAGCACAAGACGCCTACAGATTGACTGCTTTGACACTGTGCCCGATTTTCCAGCCCATAATCTAAAGCTCAAGTATCTTTCTTTATTTGGCCATGGCATTATTCAGGCTGTAATGATGGCTATGGAGCTTTAACTGCTCTCTGGGGCCTCCCCCAACATGAATAAGAATTGTTGCAGGGTGTTCCTCTTTCTGTTTCATCAAAATCAAGACAAAAATTATTATCTGGGAAATGCGGAGCTTCCATTAAATAAAATTCACTTTTAGATCTACATCTGGTCCACAGAAATTGGTTGACTGGCACTGAAATTGGTTCATCTTCTCTTTTGGACAAAACTCTTTGCTGAGACACATAATGTCACATTATAAGCTCTGTGGTTCGTACGTTCAGACCATGTCCCATTGTCGACAGCTATTTTGTAAAGCAAGATACTTGCTCAAACTCTCAGTGGGAGTAAGAAAAATTTTGAAGATTTATACAAAAAAAACCCTCAAAATACACATGCCAGAAATTCACTCGTGTCTCATTCAGAAAATGTCTAATTAACTGTATCACTCTTTAAAGTTTTATATAATGCACAGAAACAAACAATACATATCCATGCCAAGATTACTTTAAATTTAAATGAGATCTAATTTGAACTGAATACACACTCAGAATCATAAATAGCAGCCATCCATGACGGTGCAGAAAAGCTAGGCATTTGTGGGATGCCTAGTGGGATGTTAACTGGTAGATTTGGTACTTTAGGGAGATTCACATTTGGTAGATTCACATTGGGCAGATTACTTGTTAAACTCCTGTGGAAGAAACAGACAGAAAGAAAAAATACCATAACAGTGACAATGCAGATGTAGCAGAAGCACGTGACACTCATAAACAAATCTGCAAAGTTCACAGCACGAAGACAGTTAAAAAACTAAAGCAAAACATTTCAGAAGGAAGCATGAGTAATGGAAGCTTAAGTGTACTGGGTTTGCAGTCTGCAATAAAAAGCAAGTTACTTAAAAAAAAACAGAATGAAAAGAAGAATCACAAGGTAGCAAATTAACAGAGTACTCAAACACCCACAGAAAATAACTCCAGCTTCAAGTCCTGATACCATTTCAGAGCGCAGAGAGCAGCGTTTCCTCGGAAAAATTTCTCTCCTAAGGAAGCGAGTCTCAGTTCTTACACACTCAGTTAGGCTGGATGAAAGAGCTAAACTGAGAGATCTACTAGAGAATTGGGATTCAAAATAATAAACAGAGAGTTTCAAATTCCAGCCATGCAGAAGTCCATAAGAGTTCTTCTTGCCACCAAATTCTATGGAGTCGGGATTTCACTCCAAAACTTCTCTGTTTATTTTGTACTCTACAAATAACAAAGATGTGCCTGCTAATCTGGAGCAATGAAATGGTGAACCACAAGGTTCTTCCTCAGTGAAGACCTGTGCCCTGATCTTGCCCTTGCATTCCTGGGTGCGGAGAAAATGGGTCCTGCAGGTTGCCCAGCTCTACATACGTGCACTGTGAATGAATGGCACTTAATAAATCCAGTATGTGAATATTACTTGACTGGAAATGGGTGATTAAGACATTCAAAGGTTAATTTATGAAGCATGTGTACTTGGGCATCATGACTTCAATAATTATTTTCAGACATGCAACTGTTATGCAAATAGAGATCTTTTAAAAGTTGGCTAGCGTATTAACTTAATGCGACATACTCTCCTGAAACAATGTGCGGTGTGTAACAGCACCGCATGCCCAAAGTTTGCAAACCACCCTGACGTATTTCAGTGTGCTAGGTCTCTCGATGTTATAATTGGTCTAATTGTGTTTTAATGAGTATCTCATCACAGTTATATTTTACATGCACAATAAAAATGTCATGGGATTTGGGAAAAGAAGCGAGTTTCAGAGGTGTATCTTGTTCCTGCCTTAATCCAGTCATGCTGTATGGCACACTGGGACACAATCCATAGATGGTTTTACAGTCCCATTTGAGGAACAAAACCAGATGCTTTGACACCGTTTTCACTGGATCATTATTTGGGCTCAGTGAAAATGGAATCAGGACTTCAGGATTTCAGCTTCACCCTGCACTGCTGAAGCTACTGGAAGCTTTTCTATGGATATGCATGGACACAATTTCAGCATTCAAACTTCCCTGCTCTCAGTGACTGCACCAGGACATGCCACCTTAGGAGGTCTCTCCCATTCCCCTGGATTAAATCAGTTACTGTACAGGCAGCATTATCTGGACTCTTGGAAAACTATCAAATTATACACTATGTCTTTCAAGGCATATTAAAATCTTAGCAACTTCCTTGAGTCGTATTTTAAACTCCATTTCTTACTGCAAGTTTTATATATCAAAACCCAGAGTAATGGAATTGAGCTGGCTATACTGAATACATGTTTCCTAACGCAACAGAAGATTTGAACCACATCTCTGCAAGAGCTCAGCTCGTCATTGGTGTCAAGTCTTAGGGAATAGACTTTATCCTCATTCTCCCTTTGTGAATAAAATCCCTTGTTGGGGAGGAAAACCACAATCCAAAGTCTTTTTCTAGTGAAAAAAAAAAGTATGTTCTTGTTTTCTTTTGTTTCTGTGATTCTTAGTAGATTTGACTTCACGCGCTCTGCTTGTTCTCTTTGTTAGGCAGTAAGCAGATACGAGAATTTACTAACGTAACAAAGCTGTCCATTGTTTCCATTCATACTGTATCTGCTATTAAGATGATATGATTATTGAATGAGACACAGACTCCACAGTGATTGAGAGAGTGTTAAATCTTCAGAAATGGCAGTGCATGTGGTTAGATACTGATATGGAATAAATAAAGAAATAGCAAGAGGTGGACAACATATAAATGTATAAGGAAAAGCAACTTAAATAACTTAGCCAGATGGTAAATACATAAATCAGAGGACCTTTGGTTTTAATATTAAAATTCAAGAAGTGACAGTGTTATATTAATAAAAACACTGTATTAATAAAATATGACTTCTAGAGTAAACAGTATACTATATTCACACGGAAACATATTTCTTTTATACAACACATTATTTTGCTGATGCAAGGATATGTTGCAAGAATAAGTTAGTACTCTTAAAACAAAACAAAACAGCAAAATAATGGAGTATATTATGTTAACATACAGTAACTAATTTTAAAAATATTCTCCTGAATTGACATGCACAGTTTTGCAGGTTCAACCGATCTAATTATCTGACTAACAGTTGCAGTGAGACCTGTAAAAAATGATTAATATTACCAACAAATGTTCCAGCCTGCAGTTGCTCAGACCATAAAACTACAGGTCCAAGATGAGAAACTGTTTCTAGAAGTCAGCCATGCCTATTTAATATAGATGGCTAAATATAACCTCAGCCATCAGGCAGGGAATGTGGGCATTTGCATCAACAAGATGAGGGCTGTCTGATTTAAGACGACTCAGCTTCAGGACTGGATCCTGATATGTTTGATAAAAGACGCACACTCTGGAGCTGTACTGCTTGTTTTCTTGGCTTCTTCTGATTCACCCCCGTTTGTGTCTGGTAGCTGTGTAAATGGCTTTCACCTGTACTGTCTGCTGGGAAATTCCCAGTGCAAACAGACTGGCAACATACCCCTGGACAACATCCCAACGCTCACACTGTACTGTAGCACCGATCACAGAAAAAAAGTCCAATTGCACAGGGGCTGCTCCTGGAGAGCTGCCCTAGTACTGAAAGGAGGGCAGAAAAATCATAGTATTTTTACTGAGTTGTCCCCTGGCTTCAGAACAGAGCTAAACGAGAGCCTTGTCCATACTTACACGCTCACTTCCTATGGGATGCCTGAAATGATTTAGTGATGGAAGACGCAAACGCCTGTCTCTTCCATCACTATAAATGCTTACAACCTTACTGCCTAGGCTGAGCAAATGCTCAAGAGCAAATCTTTTCACAAAAGCCTTGATGTGAAGCAAAGAGCTTGATAGTGAAGTAGGCAGTCAAATCTGTGCTCTTCCTCTGACTGACACCCAGAATAGTAACAAAGATACTCATTTTCACTACAACGGTGCTTCTTTTAAGGGGAAACATTTTTCACTAGCATTTTGTAGTAGTACAACCTTATAAAACGATTAGTTTAATCATACTGTTCAAGTTCTTACATTAATGTTACATTTATAAATAGTTTGCAAAGGGTTAGTGAGCAATTAATAGATGCTAAAGCCAGGACTACAGTGCGGTAGAGACAGCCATAGGTCAATGAGTAACGTCCTAGTCAAGTGATTGAAACCGGTTGTCATTGCACCAGCTTTAGCATTTGCTCAAAAAGATTTTTCAACACAGACACACACACAGAGACGCACACACACACGTACGTGTCTGCTGGCTGCAAGATAAATCAGTGTTCTCTGAGAAGCCAGCATGAAAAAAAACCCATTGCAAACCCTACTTTTCCAAGACCTCTCAACTCACCAGAGAACAGACCTACTCTGTATCCTCCGTATTTGGATGACTGTGCGAAGGACAAGTGTTCCACATTTCTCTGCGTGGATTCATACAAGCACACCAGCTGCTCTAGCTATAGGGCACGGACCCCCTGTAAATTCAGCAGCTCTGCAGAGGCAGATTACATAGCCCTCATGAGCACATTACATCGATCCTTTTCCCCCCCATGTTTTCAATACTTAACAGTATCGCTCTCACTGAAATTTCTATACCTAACTCCTTGTAGCATAAGGTGCAGAGTATTCAGCAATGAAAATAGAAGAAATACATGCTTGCAAACTGCCATCTGGTCAGGTTATGGAGGGCTACATATTTCATCCTTGATTGCAAGCACAAGCATAGAGAAACCCTTTCAAAAGATTCTGTGTTGTGGAATAATTTCTTGGTTAACAGGAGATAATGAGATTTCCTTCTCACAATTCACTGTAGAGATCCAAAGCAGGACAACGGTAAGCTCGGTGGAACGGACAGCCACGATGATCTACCTTTTCTGGCCAACCGGAAGGCCTTTCTTCAAAGCAGAGGAAAGCCATGGAAAAACATACTGCACTGTTCCCAATTCCCAAAAAGCTCTGCTGGAGAGGTGGCAATGGAAGGCCATGACTTGGATGGGAATTGGCTGGTCCAAACCATTTGAGAACCAATGGTCAAAAATTCAACTGTGCTGCAGTATGGACATGTGGGGGGGGGGAGAAGGAGGTAGGTACATGAGGGCAAATCGAGCAAAGTAAGTCTCTGACCTGAGTTCTTCTGCAAGTTCACTGTCAATCAGACAAAGAGGAGCAGGTGGTCTGCCCAGGAGGCAAAAGATGAAGATGCCTTAACATTTAGTTCTGAACAGCGCATCCAAACTGTCATAAGATCCTAGGAACGACACCCCTCTTTTCCCTTACACAGTATGTGCCACCCTCTGTGCGTTCGCTGGTATCTTCCTTCGCCGGGTCACATCGCGTTAAGCCAGCATTTGCAACTCGCACTTTTGTGTGTGAGACACAAGAACAAAATACCAACTAGTGAAAAAAAAAACAAACCCGGAGTGCATCTTTTCACCAGATGGACACAAGTTTCTTGTGAAAAGCACCCACTTTCCTGCTGGAAGAAATCTTTTAAGTACCCAAGTCTGTAAGACAGATAGTCCATCCTGGGCTTTTGCTTGAAACTGCAACGCTCAAAGCACTCTGTAACTGGAACTCCAGAAGTGCATAACCATTACAAGAGAACTAAGAAAAGACCTTTTATAACTATCAAAGATAACTTGAAAATGATAGATAATGGCATTCCCAGGGACAAAGCATTCTGACAGCCAAGTACTTATGGACATCTATAGTTAAGCCACAAAAGTCATTAAAAGCCAAAATAATGTCAGCTTCTGGCAAAAGAAAAAAGCAGAACAAATTGCTTATTGACTGCTCGACTGAGGTGGACAGGTACACAGAGTTAACCGCCTCTGTTTCGTAACACACAAGGAAATACAAACATATTCATTACTAAAGCAGAGCTCTGAAACTCAAGTTAATGCTAACTTCGAAGTGCAATTCTGCTTGAAGGAGTGGCTGTAAAAATGGCATTCTCCTACTCGAAAGATCTATTTCTTGTATGTTTTCTGGGTCACATCTGCTTATTTGAAACAAGATTTTTTAGGATTTTTAATCCTGTTAGCCTGCAGACCAAAGACAGCAAATGGAAAGTGAGAGAGAATCCTGAATGCCAGCCACTTAACCCCACTCAAAACAGAGGGGATGATCAGGTGTCAAGAAAAGGCCTGAGATTTGGCAGGCAGAATCCTTACGGATGCTGAGGATGCACAAGAAAGAAAGGAAAAAACCTGGGTACTCAGACTCCAGGTTGCATATGGGAGGCTGGCTGCCGAACAAAATCTCTTTTCCTTGTAAACGGAACATATTTGGTGTGAAAAGTCCGGAAAGACCACACGTTCTTTTATACAGCAACCTCTGAGAGTGCAGTGACACTTAACTTTGCCTAGAGAATCACAAAAAAAGCAGGGAAAATAGTCCTTCCAGAGGTCACCTGGTCTGAATCCCCTGTCTGAGCCACCAGCAGACTCATGCTGTTTGCAAAGGGTCGATCTTTCTCTTTTAATAACTTTATTAGAAGGAAAAGTCAGTTCTTTTCCTTTGCAGGATCTGACTTGGCTTTTTAGAGCAAGCGTGACAGGGTTCAGCAATGCTTCAAAACCTGTGAAATAACAACAGTAATTCAAAGCACATGCCACATTTTTATCATTCACCAGCTCTTGAGTTCAATTTGGGTTTCTCTCAGGCTATTCATTTCTTTCTGGTAAATTCCTAGTTCTCCAAATTTAATAATTGATTCTGCTTGAGTCATCTCGCCTATGGTTTCTGCACGCCTAATCCTCCAGGCAAGGGAGCTGGGACCTGGCAGAGCTGCCCTGGGACACAGGGACACGTGCAGCCATCAGCCGCGGGGCTGACGCGAGAAGCACAACGCTGCACTATCCCTTCACGGGGTGGGTGGAAAAAATGAGTATTGGGAAGAATAAGTACAGCAATGACTCACACAGGTTATAGGGCTGGACTGAACACAGTGAAGCAAGGTTTTTTTGTTCTGAAAAGGAGCTATTTGAGTTCAAAAGCAGCATTGGAAAAGGCCTTTTAGAACGGGATCCAAAAAGCCATGCCAGCTAAGAAGGTTTTCACATTTTCATGCTTCCATGTCCAAAGGCACACGGTTCAAACTGAGGCAGCAATGCATTTCAAAAAGTAAATACCATTTCCCTCATTAACTTGAAAACCCTGAAGAGATCAGGCCTTCTATTTTTAGCATTAAGCTAGAAAATCTAAAGCACTTTCTGCATGTCCAGCCTAATGTTTGCTAATTCATCTCTGTATGAATCTCCATCCATTTGCACCCAAATTCCGATTGTATCAAAGGAGGTTTCCTTACTTTACTGGCTCCCATGACTCCCGCTCAAAGCCCCTGTGAATTGACTGTGCAATTGAGGACTCCATCAGATCGACATATCTAACAACAAGTGGAGCAAACAGGTCTTGGAGGTGTTTGTGGAATTTTCCATTGCACAAATTATCTAGAATAGATAAATAAAAGTATAGTAAGACACTACTGTTACTAAAACCTCTGTAACAAACCACAGCGTGGCACTCATTACACAATGAATTTGTCAGTGAACAGGAAGAAACTTCAAGAACATAACAGAAGCTGGCATCAGGTACCAATGTTCACGACAAAGACAGCAAGAATGGCTTCTTACTCCAAACAAATAAACAGACAATGAATCTTCTTTTCCATTAATGTCAAACTTACAAATACATTATTACTTCCTGTGAATAAAATGGATGTAAGAAATACAGCACGGCAAACATTATGGCTTTTGCAGGTAGGAGAATCATTTCTTCTTTGGTTACTCACTACCATGATGCTGGAAATTGCTCTCTGAGGATGAGTCCCTGGCTTTTTTATGTGGTCGCAGAAAGCTAACTGGGGCCCTGGTCTGGGACCTAACTGAAGGCAATGCCAATTCTGTCACCAGCTCCCCGAGGAGCGGCAAGACCGCTGGGGATAGTGCCAAATCCTCACGGGTTTTGAAGGCATGGGCCCACGTGCTTTGGAGAAGAGCCTTATTTCACAAAGCACTATTCTTCTGAACTATTCCTGCTTCCATTCACTTTAATATTTTCCTCCCTTCAATAAAATCTTTTAAAGCAGGGACTGTTTTACTCCATGTTAAATAAATGCAGTACACACATATAAAACGATACACACATTTAATGACAGTGAGATAGAGTACCTAATTCCCTGCTTATCAGGCAGCCATTACCAAGAGACTTGAGAAGATGAAGCAAAATAAAAGTTCAACTTCTCACCTTCGACTGAGGCATTTGATTTAAGGGGTGTCTGTGTGCTTTTTTTCTAGTGGAAATGGAACAAAATCAAGCTGATGCTAAAGGAGTATGTACAGTAAATCTCTACCCATCTCAGTTCTCTGTGCAGCACGGAGAGGCTGAAAATATTATCAGTAACCTGAGCCGCCCACTGAAAAAGAAATGATCAAAATACAATACATACAGTCACTACGGAGGGAATCGTTTAGAAGCTGAAAGAGCGGAAAGCTGTCCCAGGTGTCTGGGGGTTGCACCTCTAACGCAGCATCCATATCCACTGCAAAGAGTGACAGGAAGGTCTCCGCGTGCTCAACCATTAAGTCTGACCACCAAGCAAAGGCCTTCAGAGTTGGTAGAAAAAGATAATAAAGAAGTAGATTAGTTCTAATAAAGCACAGGGAAAGATGTTAGGCCACATATCTCAAAAAAAGTATGCATCCCATGGAAACTACCTTTATTGTAAAGAGAACAGTGCTTTAAAGTGCTAGCCTGGACAGACAGTGCTAATCACAGGAATTAGGCACCGCTATTTTAATACAAAGGTTTCCTGTAGAGGATCTATTCAGAGCTCCACTGTAAAGGCACGCAGCTGTAATGTGGCAGAGACTGTTTTGTCTGTTCAATTTACAATAAATGACTTCATTCATCTTTAATTATGCTAATTATCAGAAAAATCAACTAATTCTTATTCTAAAGTACAAAAATTTGGGAGTTTCTTCACTGTGCTTGTGGGTTTTCTCCTGTGTTTTTCAACAGTTTAAATTTTATTTGGATTCACTACTTCTATTTGTCTTGAAAAACTAGAAGCCTAAGACATTAAAATCTGTCCTAAATCACTCACACTCTCCTTTAGAGATATTTCAAGCATCACCAGTAAAAGTTATTACAGCACTGTTCATTTTACATGGTTAGCTATACACACCCATAGAAACACACTACCACCTTCATAATGCTACTGATTAGGAAACCGATTACAAAGCTCTATTATCAACATGCCAAGATTAAAAAAAAAAAAAAATCTACGGCAAGCCTATATTTTCACAGAGGCAGGAAAAAAATATATCTAAACTTGAAAATCAAAAAATATCAGTGAAGTAACTCATTCTCATGCACATGGGTCCTTAAAATTCACTGTACGGGCTCTCTGACGTGACATTCACATCATACATGGCTCAGATGTGAATGCTGCAAACGCATGCATGCGTGTTTAGTAATCACTTCTGGCTGGGAACATGCAATATGAGAAGTGCTGTCGTTAGGACCATGTGCTGTCATTCTGAAGAGATAGGAAATTACTCAGGGACTTAAAGGATCTAAGAAACAGCTTTCCGGCACTTTGCAAGAAAAAGAAACCTCTAGCATAGGCACAAGACTGGAGATGAAACGGGAAAGACTGGGAATAGATGAATCAGTTCGAAGAGGAATTGCCAGTCAGGGAGGGGTATTTTTTGCAGATTTTAGCAGACCTGAATAAGCAGAATGGACTTGCACTTTCTCAGGGTTCAGTTTTGATTCACTGATGAAGAACTGCACTGATGTGCAGAGCACAACTCCAGCTGCTGGTTCACTCAGCCATGGAGAGGGAGCAGTGCCGCAAAACCATGTTGCTGCCATGGACCCCTTTAACGCTTCCTATTTTGGCCTGAATTCTCAGCTGCCAGTGATATCGGCAGGGGGTCTTTGGCACTATTTCCACTCCTTCATTCCCTCAAAATATAAAGCAGACTGACATTGCCCTGCTATTATTCTGCGAGTTGATATAAAACTGCTGTGAAGACGTGGATAGGTTGGACATGGCACTGGGCGTTATGTGCCCAGAGCACATCCAAGATGTTAAATAACCTAAATAACCGAATAACCCCCAAATTAATCTTAGTATTGGGCCCATCCTGTCGTGGGGGTGAAGATGTGGATGAGGTGGGCTGTGCTGTGAAGGCACGGCTTCGGTGCGCCCGGGGGCCGGCTGGGCAAATGCCATGCCCGGAGCAGCAACACCAGCAGGTTACGGTGTCCCTTTGGTCATGGCATGGGGAGAAGGCGGCTACACCGGGCTCCTTCACCTGCAAACTGCCCCCAGCCCCACGCACGTGGAGGAAGTTGTCGGGCACTGCTGCAGCAACACCTGCCCTGGGGTGCTTGGAAAGCTCAGGGGCAGCGGTGATAGTGGCCCTGGGCATTTCCAGAGTTGTTACTCTGGAAAAGCTGAAAGCGAGGGAGTCCGGAGGGCTGAGCGAGGGCTGAGCACACGTGGTAAAGCTCTTCAGCTCTTCCACCCACGTCTGGCGCTGGTGTCCAACTGAGCGTGTGGCCGGACACCTGGGAGCGCTGCCTCGGGCCGTGTCGCACCACTGCAAAACCACACAGGAACCAAAACCATCAAGACTCAGGTCTGCTCCCAACGCCTGCTCAAACCTTCTCCCCAAAGCGCAGGTGGCAAACGAGTGGATGCTGAGCAACGGGTCTGCGGAGGGTCCTCTTAAAATTAGCAGCACTCATCTGTGGTTTTCAAGGCTGCCAGGGCTGTCCTTGCACTGACGCGGTTTCTCTGGCTGTGCCTCTGCCTGCCAAGAGCCTGCCACGCTGTGTCCCCATCGGATACTGCCCACAGGTCTGCGGGCAAAGAGCAATCGCTACGAAGGAGCAACGGCAATCGGCATTTGGGGGGGAAGGAAAAGAGGAGAGGCCAAAGAATATCTTCTGCAGCAAATCCCAACATCAACACTTCAGAGTCCTGTAATAAAAACCTGCTTCCATGAAAAAGGAAAAAAAAATGCTATTTTTAAGAGAAATTATGAAGAAAAGCATGTGATCATTTGTGGAAAAAAAATATGCCCAAACCAGTCACAGTTTCCCTTTTGCTGGAAAAGTCAAATTTCAGCTCCATAAGTCTCTAACTTATGTCAGGATCCTCAACCTCCTCCTCCCTAGTCTCGGTGAGCAGGACCTTCCTGCAGTGGGAGCGGTAACACCATACTTTGAAAAATCTCCTTCAAGATGGTAACATTTCATTTATTTACCATCTACTTACCTGCTTTGCTTAAAACACAATGTAAAGGGGAAAAAAAGTGTGCTTTCTAGCCAAACACACCTATTATTGTATATTTTACACATGGATACACATGTATATATGTATGACCTCAAGGAGTTAAAATACATATATACATATACACATACATATACATAGAGAGAGAAAACAAGTTTAAAAATAGGTGAATGGCATCGTCTCTGGCATTTGTCATCAGTCATCCAGAGGAAGGGAAAGGGAGCTGGGAGACATCTGATGGGAAGAGATGACACAATGACAGAGACCTCCCGCTCTCACAGAATACAGACGAAGGCACACGGTTCCTGCTGCATTTCTGCCTGCGCTGGTTTGCTTCTCTCTTACAGGTAGGACAAACCCAGCTGACTAGACTAGACACGGTACTTCTGTTGTAATGTTTTTTGAATATTTTCCATGCTCTGAGTATTATTTCCTGGGTTCTCATTAGCGAGTCTGCCTGGATGTCCATGTGGGGAAAAAAGGGGCATGTTTTAATTGCAAAAACTGTTGGTTTTCAGTAAATTAAGGCATTTCTTCAGTAAGTGGTGCAATTTAATTTTCTGCTGAACATCCAAAGTAGACCAAAGCGTCGCACCTCGCAGGTTGAACCTTCTCCAGGTGAATGGACAACATGTCAAAAAACCCTCACCTGGAATAATTTGAAAAAAAAAAAAGTGCAGTACCTCAGCAATTCTCATTGCACAGTGAGAGCATAATGTGGCTACAATGCATAATAAAAATCAGTGATAAACCACCCAGCCTCTTCTCTCTCTTCCTTTGGGTGCAATTCAAAGTGTGCAGAGAGCTGGCCAACTGCCTGTACACTGCTGAAATGCCACAGCCACCCTCAGGACAGGGATTCAATAACGTACCGACAGTGTGCCGGGCTTCTGGAGAGAGATGAATTTCACCCTTCCAGGTCACCATTCAGAACAAGGGACCGGGATGGCTCCTATCTGTGTTGGCATTAACCTTCTGTCTCTAATCAAAACCTTGCGACACAAAAGATGCCGGAGAACAGTTTTGAGTCTTCCTCCTGGTGAGGATCTCGGCAGTGTGGCTGGCTGAACGCGACCGTCCCTGTAACTGCTTCCTTCAGAAGTCTACTATTTTCAAAATGACCTGCATTTTAAAAACAGCTCCTTCCCAGCTGGTTGTACATCCAGCCTGTGCTGGTGATGAGTGGAATAAAGCACTTGTCATCCTTGGACAGGTTATCACAGCTCATGCGCTAGCGCAGCGCTCTCGAGCACCCCCTCGCTTTTGTAAAAATGAAGTTTATTTCACTCCTCACCCCGTATATTCTCTCTCTACATATAAATACTGTATATCCAGTACAAGGCACATACAGACAAAACCAGAGGAAGACCACTACCATTCTAGGCACTCGTGTAGTACTTAGTCCGTCTCCACTACAGTGTACTAGAGGTCGGGTGAATGCGAAACGACAGAGGTAACAACAGGCTGAGGAGAGAGTCCAGGCAGGTAGGGTTGTGTTGGGATGTAACTGCAGCGCTCGTAAAATATACCCATTGCTACATGCATGGACCGGACTACTATGCCACATTTACCCTCCTGTGTCAGGCTACCAGCTCCGCAAGCAGCCGACTCGAAGTTGCTGTTACATTCCTCGGTCAAAGTTACGGAAGCGAGGGCAACCCGGGTAAAATCCCAGTAGGAGACATGGCACTGAGAGGGCATGCACGAAATATGACAGGAGTGACTCGTTTCATTCGGTTTAGTCACATACCTCTTTCCCCTGCCAGGATCATCCAAGATTGAATGAACAGTAGAAAAACAGGGAGGAAATTTAAATATGCAATCAGGCATTAGTTGGGTGTTGTGGATTGTTGTGTATTATCAATAAGTTAAATTATACTGCAAATTTAATATACACTGGAATGATTTTTAGGTGATTGTGAAATTATTTATCAAATGCTCTTAATGCAAAATATAGTGAGTATATATATATCAATGGGAAGGAAAAGAGAAAATAGTGAATGAGTGTTACATTACCTACAGTCATAAACAATAACTGTTCACTCTGAATTTTAAAACGATTAACTTTTCAATATGTATCCAAGAGCACCAGATTTTATAGAGAACTCAGGGCTCAATCCTGCAAATACTTACACGGGTACGCAACGTCACTTGCTCAGGCAGAAATGTCCCGATGTGCTGAGAGCGGGACTACAGCCAGCAATGTCAGCTGCCTGTGGGGTCAAGTGTTTCCAGGATCAAGCCTCATGATTTTCTGGTCTATATCTGACTATGACATGGTTTCAGTGGTTTTAAAACATGAATCTATCCGTTAAAGTGCTTTGAAGAGTTAAGAGTAGTTGTATTAGGCCTTAGATAACCCAAATAATGAGTAACAGAGAATAATTCATCCTAACCTCCGTGACTAATAATTGAGGTATTCCCAATAAGCCAAGGCAGAAGAGGCCAACAGGAAACCAGGTGAGTTAATCATGTACCGCAGGGGCCCAGGGAAACCCCTGGAAACAATTTGAACGCTCAGAAAGGGACAAAAAAAGAATTGTTTTGTTTTGTGGTGGTTTTCCTTGCTACAGCTCTGAACAGCAGGAGCGGTAAACTGCTGCAGGGACCCCGCTAACGTTGTCTGGAGACACAAACACATGACATTATTTGGAAAGATGACCTTTCTGAAAAGTGGACAGGCTTGCTCTTCTATGTAGTCGGTGGCGAATATATTTGGCCAGATTCGGCTCCTGCTGGCGCTGTACGAAAGGCTGCAGACTGACGTAGAGGAGAGCAGAACTTAATTAATTCCTTCTTCAGCCCTCCCTCCCCTCTGCAAAAGCAATCTCCCTGAACTGTACTTTGCCTTCATCGCACTCGAGCACCATTACTTAAGAATACTTTTGGCTTTTAAAGAAGATAACCCAGCACCAGTTGGGAAGACATCACACAAATGTACAAAGCTCCTAGGAAGCCACCGGAGCCTGCTGAAGACCTGGGGGACACGACCTCGCAGGGTGCCGCTGCTCACCTCCGCATGGTGTTCTTCGTTTTGCTGTAGGACTTCAATTACCAATTCTGCCAGACGTATTGTATCTTCTAACTTTTTAGCCGGTGTGACTAACCGGCCTACATTTTCTGTAGTACAAGAACTCGAGTTAAAAGGGAGGCAGGATGAAAAGCTAGACGTACAGTAAGTTATTTTAGAGATTTAAAAAAAAAATCCCATAATATTCTACAGCTTTAAAGATCTTTTCATGCATATGTTAAATGCTTATATAATTAGTACTGAGCAAACCAGAAAGCCACATTCGTTATTATACTATGAAAATACAGTGCTCCAGCTCCAAATTTCACAATACTGTCAGAGTTGTTTTGCTTTATGGTGAGATGGCGGCACTTTATTAGCTCAAATAAGAACATCACATTCCCTAAAGACAGCATCTGGCCACTAATATACGAACAATATGTATCCTTCAATGTAGATGACGCTATTATAGAAATCATGTCTATATTATTTTAAAATTCTTTTAAGAAGATCAATTCAAACAAATCTGTCTGTACTTTTAATAAATTGTCAGACTCGAGCAATTTAAATGTCACCTGCTACTGAAAGCGAAAATTGCATGTCTGCCTTGCTCCAGGATTTAACTCCACAAGTGTCAAGGAGTTACGCATGCTGGAGGGAGTGGAAAGTGGTAAATCCACCGGGCGTTCGTAGGTAAGATTTATATGGGAAAAGAGATGCAACTTTACAGCAAAAACCCCGCAAACAAACCAAAGAGTTTAAATCCTGGAGCTTGGTGTTTAGCTATATTGAGCTATTTTGCAGCGTTTTCTGAAGACTTTTAAAAATAATTAAATTATATTATTCTAGGTAATTTATATTATTAATAACATATTAAACATCCGAGGTGGTAACAATCTGGAACATTTAGAGTATTTAACTAGAAATAATATAGAGAAAAATAAACTAATTTCCACTGAACGACAGAGCTGGCCGAGTGCACCCGAGGGGGTTTCTATGATCTGACACCGCGGCTCACGTCCCTGAGGTGTTCAAAGTCTCCCTGCCATGCTCGCCCTGAGGAGGAGCAGAGCGGGAGACCTGCTGCCCCGGAATCCACCCATGCTGCAGCACGTCACCACGTTAACTAGAGACGTGTCACCCTGGGTGCCAATCCTGGCTCTCTAGTGCAGCTACGGCAAAGAACGGCATCGCACTTTGGTAGCTACACCAGCCAATTTATACCTCTGCACCGATGTATATTTTGGCCTCTCCATGATGTTAAAGCTGGAGATTTCATAAAGGGGAGAAGTACCAAAAAACCAAAACCAAATAGCCAAATCAATCTACTGCAATTAGCAGTGTACAACAGACCGTATGTGCCCAACCCAGCAAAATACTAGCTGTGCGTGCACTGAAGGGCCGTTACTAGTAACCCCCCTGGGATTTCCAAAGGAGCCCAGCTAAGGCAGCAGCTTGGGTCGTGCCGACATGCAAGGTGCTCACTGGGCATCTCGCTCCAGCCTTCTGCACACACTTGTTTTTTGCTCGCGTTCAGGTCTTCCTTACTGATGGGACAGAAGCTTGTGGTTGCACGCAGGTGGCACCGCTCTGCTCTCCTGGGTCACCCGGGGAGAAATCCCTGCCTTGCTGAAGGCTCAGTGCACTTAAGTGGAGGACTTAATCCTCCACCTCAAAATCTTGCCCACTCCTGGTTTTCCCTGAATACCTGTTCACAGGTAACAAATTTCCCATGAAAAGGAAAGCCACATTTTTCAGAACAGCCACATTTGAGCGGCCGAGCGAGGGGTACACGGCTGGTCTTCAGAGGAGCTCAGCAACCCGGTCAGCTGAAATATGGCATTGCGGGTGCTCAGGTCGGCCGAGAGATGCAACATGGTAAAGCACCATGCAAATGATCTCTATGTTTTTGCTGATTTATGCCACAGAGAGGGGCCTTGGGGGTTTCTTCTCCAGCTTCCCTTTCATTTCTTGTACCACTGGAAACAAAAAAATATCTGCTTCTCCTTAACATAATTTATTGGGCAAATACTGAAATTGGAGAACTGCTGGTTAACTCCTCATTCTCTCTCCTATTCAATCCAGTGCCTCATTGACTACAAGAAGGAGAAACCTCTTCCTTTTGTGCAAAAGGAGTCCAAAGACACGTCCCTTAGTAAGCTCTGGTTGTTTCTGTACCTCCGAAGCCAAGGGGAAGCTTTTCCATTGATCAGAGCAGCATCAGGCCCATTCTCATTTGCAACACTGATCTGCTCTCAGATACAACTAAAAGACAAAAGTGTTAATAAGAACAACTGCTCAGAGATGCTGTCTTTAAAGAAAATATTGATGCTTATACAACTTTGGCAGCCAGCAGATGTCAATCTTAATTTTTTTCCTTCTTATTTTAAATATTTCCCTGGTTAAGTTACTATACATCAGAATATTCTGCTAAGATAGCTGGAGCACTGACAGTTACATGAAACGTATACGATATACTTATCAAACATTTCATCCAACATCATGTAAAGCTCATACATATTTATAGTTTTCATGCAAAATGTTATGCAACAACAATGTTATTTTGTGCTGACGTTGATATTTGAAAATGTTGCATATGTCAGACATTGCTAGACAAAAAAATGTGGACATTTTGAAATAAATGCTACCTCTAAATCTCTAAAACCTACCACATCGCGCTAGGTATTTTGTATAAAGCTGCACATGAGAACTAGCTTTCTACTACTACACAAGCAACTGCTAGACTAGAAAACCACTAAATAAAAGGAAGGAAGACTATTACAGTACTTGGCGGCTGTTTGGCCATGCCTTTGAGCATATGATTTATCATGTTAGTCTGCGTTTGAGGAGGTGGTGGTGGCCCAGCCGGTGGCTTAGGCTTGGACGGACGGGCTGCTTGTGCATGACGGAGAGAGACGCCAAAAGTAAAGAGACAAATGACTTAATAAACAGTGACAAAAAGATGGAAACTTCGAAAGGAACATAAGCAGAAATGATCAAATACAAATGGAATAAGCTGCTGGGTTTTTGCTTATCGGTACTTGAAGTATCACACGGTAATGACACCATCTGACAACACATATTCTAGAAGTCAGCAGATTTGAACATCCTACGGTACTGTGCAATCAGAAAGTTAAAAATTCAATACAAGTATGAAACTGCACTTCATGCAGCCACGTGAGGAAACTGAAACAGGGTAATTCAGTTAAAACTCTGGAATTCAGAAAAGGTGAACTAAAAAGGATGACTTTAAGCCAGCACCCCAGTGCTTAGGTACATTTAGCAATAGAATAATGAGCCACAGGAATTAATTGCTTTGCAAATATCAATTACACATTTTAGAATTAAACGTCACTGTTGGTTAAAGGGAGCTATAAAATATTCTTGTGCAATTTAAACATGTAAAAAAATCTGTCACTTAAAAATGTGTGGTTCCTGATCGTTTCCAGCTCATTTAATTATTTTCAACTTGGAATTCTAGTGGCTTTTATATTCTGGGTTGAATCATATATAAAAACTTGCCAGCTCTATCAAATATGTTACTTGCTATTCCAAATGTTAGAATACTGCAATCAGGACTTGACCCATCTGTCATATAGTTTACAATATCAGCATAGGAAAAATTCAAAGAAAATAGCCTTTCCTTTTACATACACTCAGAGAATAAATTATATACTGTGAATATATTAACACAATAGTTTCTATTCCATATAATAACAGTTTTTAGCAGCATTGTGACTATTTTTAATAATGCCATTTGCAAGGAATCTGGCATATTTATCTGGACATTCTATTGCCAAAAGTCCTTGCCATTTTGCTTGCATTTTCCAGTGGGGAAAAAAAAAAAGGGTTGGCTTGTGCAAAGTAGATTTCTGATTGCTTTTAATTCTCACAGAATTATAACACTTATCAAAGTATAATAAAGAATACTCGAGTAAAGCATTAGTTAGAGAGTATGACTTAGGTTGGTTCCCCTCTGCATACACAGAGATAGATATACATATGTACATAAACACACATACAATGCGCACAGGCACGCGCGCACACACACACATATTTTTAGTCTTTTAAGCTGTGTAATGATTTAATTCAGACTCTCAGATTCACGCTACTGGTTTCTGGCTTTTTTTTTGTTGTTTTCTGATAACAGGAAAAGCAAATCTATTCGCTCATCTCTGGAGTCATCCTGATCCTTGTTCAGTGTTTTCCAAGGGTGGCTTTGTCCCCAGAAACAAACCTCTCAGCCTCAAGTGACAAAAATAACTGCTTTTTGGGCATTGGCCTAATGACTTTCACTCTAATTTAAAACATAAGCAAGAATTCAATTTGGCTACTCACTGATGGCTCCCGAGCTCAATATGTAGATGTAGGATGAATATGTTACTGCCCAGCACTATGGAGAGCAGTTTGTGCCAAGGTCCCCGTGTGGGAAGGGACCGTGGGGAGAGGGGACCGCACATCTCTTCCCACCCGCATCTGGCAACTGCGTGGTGGGAACCCCTTGCCACCCAGGGGAGTCTGTCGGGCTCCCAAGTTGGGAGAGTCAGAGAGAGAGATCCTCCTAAGAGCGTCGAAGCCAGGGGAAAATCGCATCCCAGAATTGCATCCCACTGCACCTCTCGGCACTGCGACCCTCAAGCACCCTTAAATGTGAGTCCAGCCCCTGCATCACCAACAGCTACGCACTGAAAAACAGATTTCAGACTTCACGGACATCCAGACCCCATAGCGTCGAATGGGCCTGACTTGTGCAAATGTTTTCTGCCCTAAAGAAAAGTCATTACCAGAGAAGGAAGAGGAGGAAGAGGCAAGAGATGCAGCAGCACCGGGACTTCACAAATCGCTAGTGCAGCGTGTACAAAACAGCTTGGAGGAGGCTCCTGCTGTGCAGTTGCCAGCACAGTGCCCCGGGGTGGCTTTCACTTCTCTGGGAGGCCTGCGAGAGATCCCCCCCCAGCGCCTTACCCCTGCTCCTGGCATCTCCCTGCCGCCACCGGCTCTTGAAAACAAGCTTCCACAAGGGATTACAGCAAGTTAAGCAACAAATTCTTGATGTAATTCTCATCTGGCCCAATCTGCACAAATATTCAGCTCTTTTGTTCATTTAAATTTTTCAGACCCAAACCCAGGGCTCGTTCATTTAAATTTTTCAGACTCAAATCCAGGGCTCTTGCACGATGGCTGCAAAACCACCTGGAGCTGAAGGAGAGGAGAAGAGCAGCTCTCTCCCTTTCTCGGGGCACTGAACACCTCATGAGCCCCGACCCACACTTCTCTTTGTTGCCTTCTTATTGCAAGAAAATTTAAAAGATTAAGGTCTGGCTAAGAAAAGTGATTAATATAATCCGTAAATTTAAATACAAATGGGGCCGTGACTGCAACGCCCTGTGAGGCGCGGGAGTTCACGTGCTTCTCTGGGTCCAGGTCTCGGAGATGATACGTGAGGTCCCTTTCACGGGGTGTCTCGGCTCCTGCTCAGAGCGAGGGAGATGCATAATGCTGGATGGGTTTTACGGCACTTGCCAGCGATCAGCTGCAGCGTATGTGGCAGGTTTTGTTTCACTTTGGCTTTTCTTTCTTCCCGGTCCTTTTTCTTTCTAATCCCTCGCCACAGCCAGTTTAGCATCAGAAATGCTCTTGTTATTTGTTGCTCAGGTGTGTCAAATGGGTAAGATTTAAACACCTCTATCACTGAAATCAGAGGCAGGAGCAGCTTCTTCCTTACTAACAACCTGACAAAGTGCTTGCCCGGACAAACTTCTGCCAAAGGTTTTTATGCTTTTGCATGATACTTGCAAATAGAATACTTGCAGAAACTCAAATTACTTGGCAAATTCTGGGGTTGTGCTTGCAATAAGCTTCAGCCTACAATGAGTCTAACAGGTATATTAAAAAATCTGTGCTACTTTGGGTAAGTATATTGTATACAATTTAGTGTGTGTGACTCTTTACGGACTGGAAGATTTTCAAACTACATATTTCTAACTCAGCATCATGACTTCTGCTAGGTGGGCTACTAACACATCAGCAACAGTGACAATTACATTTGCAATAAGAGAAGAGTATTGTTGACTTTTCATATTTTTTAAAAGCACAGCCACTGACTCAATGGTTTCCTTGTAATAATTAAAAATATATGACCCATGCCAAAGGCTTTGGTATGTAAGTGTTATGTGTGCGTTCATTTGCAAGCCAATCATGAAAACAATAAAAAAGAGCTGCTGTTCTCAAGATAACTATAAAGAATAATGGACTTAGCCTGAGGACGAGGCAAAGCAGCCTTTTATTATATTCGTGAAATGAATTTGCATGTATCTGAAAGGGACTTCAGTGATGATATAGTTTTTTCTTTCAAAATAAGATGTATTATCTTAAAAGTAAAAAAAAATCATAGAAATGTTTTTTTTTTCAACTCCGAAAGAGACTCTAATTCAGCTCTCAAAACTCAACATACTGAAAAGAGAAGCGACCTCCTGACTTTCTGTTGACTATTCAGCCTAGTGAGGAATTTTTGCATATCTGAATTATATCTCATGCCTCAGGCAGCAAGTTGCTCTGCAGTTGGTAAGAGGCTTGTAGAAAGATAATGGCACAACGCAGATCTTTGTGATTTCTGAAGCTCTTGTAATAACTTTGATACTGTTTTAAACACTGCCTTTGAAAGGGCAAGAGGAAATCTCGAAAGCTGCGTAACGATTCTTCGTTAAACACAACTGAATGCCATTTCAAGGAATGAAACAAATAAAGCAGCAGTTCAGCAGCACACAAATACAGGTTGTAGTCATGCCTGAGTTAAAGTGCATGATTTATTAACGACTTCAGTCTCCACTCCCGCATACAGAGACTGATGTTTTCATACATTTTGCATCCATATTTATTTGGGGAATGTAATTTTTTTTTTTTTTTTTTTTAAGCTTTGTGGTTTATCACAAATGCTGGGAGTGATTGCCTAGCAGCGGCTGGGCCGACAAATCACACAGGACCTCTCCTTGTCTCAGACCAGGTTAATTAACAGGCAGCTCAGCCCCTAGTGCTTCAGTGCACTTGCTAAGAGTTACGGATATGTGCACAGAGCTTCCCAGGCTGAGATCCAGAAATAGGGAAGGCGAGTGACGTAAAGTGAGCATGGGGACTGTGACAAGGGCCAGTACGAATGCCTTGAAAAATGCCACTGCTTCTTCACAACCTGTTGTATCGCTCTAGTCAAAAACCGACCTCTTCTGCACCCGCTTCCTTGGCTGAGGACACTTTCCACGCTTGCTGGGGCGAGCGCTACATGCAAGATGCTCCACGGCCGGTGCCAGCTGACGCTGACGCAGCCGAAGCCGCCGTGCTCGGTCCCTCTCCTACGGGTGCACCCACATCCCCAGCCTGACACAGGCACCTGAGAGATATCTGCCTCTGCACGGGCACCGTGGCTACCACTCGCTGCTCTGTGGGCAGCACTGACCCCCTGCACTGACGGGGTTTCAGCTTTGCACCCACCCCGGCACCGCTACCGGGTGTGTTTTTGAGGGAAGTCAGGCTTCCCTGCCAGCCTGGCCGGGAGGGACAGATCTGGGGAGGATGGTGCACGCCAGCGATGCAGCGTGGTGAGATGCTGCACCTCTGGAGCCCTGCTTCCCTGGACAGGGGCTGGGGAGGCTGTGGGACAAGCAAAAACCTGGCATTTTTGGATAGCCCAAGAGTAGCTGATTTCCCTTGGTGACACAGCAATAGGACTTCAGCAGGTCCATCTGCTCTCCAGTTACTTTCTGCTTGCAGTCCGTGCCCCATTGCTCTGCTGCCCTGGCACCAAGCAGCGAGGCGAGAGGTGCCTCCATTCCCACGTCTCCTTCACTTCTCATCTCCATGCATCAACTCAGCAGTACCACAAGAAGCCTCTCTTTACAGAGACCAAAACCAAATCACAATATGAGAAATACTCGGTCTGAAAACTAAAAAAGAAGTCTTATATTAAACATAATCAGCTGTCAAACTGACAACTATCACCTTGGCTGGCACCATCTCTAAAGCTGCCTGTACCCAACTCCAGCAGTGCAAAGTGTCACTTGTGTTCCTGGGATCCCTCCGTGCCGTGGCACTCCAACACAGTGCAGCACATTTCACAGATCCTGTGCTTAAGGGATGGAGAAGTTATTCTTTTCTAAAGGAACGATGGATTCCCTACTTATATAAATAAGCAGACGAACACTTATTAAAAGGTTGCACTTATTAATCTGAGTGTTAGTAGTTTTGTCTGATTAATAACTAAAGCAAGTAGTTAATCTTTAATTGTTTTAGCATAGTGTTCTGTTTAATGTTCTCTTTCAAATCAGTAGTTTTAAAGCAAGGCAAGACACTACACACTTTTCAGGAGAAAGGATATCAAAGGGTGACATTTGTGTGTTTAAGAAGTTGATGTTTTCAGTATCTTATTTTTATTCTTGCTTCTGGCAAAATAAATAAAAAGTCAGGCCAAAACCCAGTCACTTTTGACTCCACTTAAGCTGAGGAACTGGTTTCAAGTTGAGTCCTGCTGACCTTGCCCGAAAATTTTTCATTTAAGACAACGGGAGATTTGTGGGCACAAAGCAGCAGAGTCGCAACTCTCTGCGTCCTTTCACTCGCTCCAAGCATCGAGAAGAAGCAGCTTTATTTTTAAACGAGCTGGGCCATAGAAATGTCCTTCTGAATTTCTAAACTGTAAGCATGTGACGAGCCGCTGCCAGCAAGCACGATGCTCAGCGCATTTATTGTGCTCAATGCACAACAGCCCGCGCTCACTTTAATCCGCCGTAGTTACCAGTAATAGCTGGGATTGTTCTATTTGCTATTTGTTTATTTGCACCTCTCGTAGCTGTAGGGAAAAACTATTCTCCATTTTCTAAATATTTATTGCTATTCAAAATTAATTTTAGCGTCATGCAGTCGCTCTTGATCTGGGCCAAATTTGAGCTGCGGAGGCCTGGGGAAGCCAGGGCAGAACCGGGCCCAGCCTCTTGCACTGCTTTTTAAAAGCAATTTCCCTTTGGAAACAAGAGCTGAAATCAACCCGATCCTCCCCCCCCCCCCCCCCCAAAACAGAACAATCTACTCACAAAAATAAATGAACAGTTCAGGTTTCAAGGACTTTCGAACTAGGACTCTGGGATACAACAGAAACGAGAACAGGGGCTGCAGAGCTCCACCATCCCTTCTGAAGAGACGGGCGCTTGAGCTGAGCCTTTGCCTTGTTACACGTCACCACAGGTTATAAACGAGAGACAAACACGACTTCTGTCCCACCGGATTGTTTGTTACACATTAACAAAAAAATAGAAAAAAAAAAAAAATTAAAAACCCAGTCCTCCCGTCAGGGCATAAAACAGAAGATATGAAAAACAAAAATGGACGTTAGTTTAGTTATAAATGTGCTTGTTAGGTGTGTTAAATTAATGGCCAAATCACCAACATTTTTTCACCCAAAATGAGCTGCATTTCTTTTGGAAAACAAGACACTTTCTCTTTACAAAAAAGGCTAGATTCTCCTCTAAAACTGTCTCCTAAGAAGATACTATATTTCTATAAGGTATTTCTAATCTACACTCTACTCTAAGGAAGGAGGAAAAGGAGATTACGTAGACAGCACAAATTAACTCCTTAAGTATTAATGCATCTCCATTTTCAGCCTGAAGGAGTACATATCTTAAGGAGCTATGAAAAAATAAAACAAAATAAATATAACTCAACAGTCCTAGCAATTTATAATGCATATACAATTGTTCACCTGCGTCCTTTTGATTCTCTATATGAAAGAGAGAAAGCAACAAGGAGAGAAAAGAGAGAAACAAGAACAGATATGCAGGATTAATGAGCAAGTGGACCGCACAGCCCCCCAGTTATGCGTGATATATGACATTTGAAAAGAAGAAAAGTCGCCCCGTCTCGCCCCCCACCCCCCTCAAAGCATGGGGTTACCAAAAGAAGCTCCTTTCACGGAGGTGAAAGAAAACACTGCACAAATAGAAAACCAGAGAGGGCGAGCTCTGAGGACACAGAGGGGATCTCCGAGTGACAGCGGGGCTGGGATGTCCCCTCCAGAGCTCGGTGCAAAGGACAAAGTAAAAAAATCGAGGAGGAGAGCAAGTAAAGTGCATCCTTCCGCTCGAGAGCTAACAGACAGGAGACATGTAAGATCTGATGTACAGAGAAAGGACAGCCTTATACGATCTTATACACAGGATTGGGTAAAGATCTTATACGCAGGCAAAGAGATGGCTTTTTCCAAGTGTCCTTTATCTGACCTCTAGCTCACTTCTCCCCGATGTAGCTGCTACCTTTTGATTGTGTACCAGTGACAAGCACTTTACAAATTGGGGTTACACAGAAGCAAAGTAAAAATGCATTCAGGTCACGGACATAAAGAAGAACTGAAAAAACTTACAGACGATCTGAGTTTATCACAAACAGATGGGTTAATTGTCTAACCTGGTTTAGGCTGATAAAAAGTGACTGGACTTCTCACACTGGGTTTCACAGACAGAAGCAACAGACAAGCCAATGCTAAAAGACTTGAAGCAAGGAGAGTGAGTTGGTTTGGATCTGGACTTTCTTGAGGTAATGAAAACAGAAAGAGTGAGGACAGCATGGAGAGGAGGGTGGTAGGTACTCACGAATGGTTAAATCCATCACTTGAGAGGCCAAGCAGAAGACAGGATGCTCATACATTTCTCTCTTTTTCCCTATAAAAGAGGATTTGGGCATGCAAGAGGCTTAGGTCAGAGGTAAAGAGGTTATAGGCTATAGGTCAGAGGAAAACTTTATATTAGGTTAAAAGGAAAGTAGCCGTAGAGTATTGTGGGATACACACAGGATAAAAGGAAGGAAAAGAAAAAGAAAAAAAAGGAGGGTTAAAATTGGAGATCTACTGGATTAACCATTCAGCATGCCCATGAGTCACAAGAGAGGCTGTGACCATGACTCTAGAGGTTTGCTCTGAACTGTTTGCAAGAATATAATGATCAAAACGTCATGAATAGAGGGAAATAGAATTCCATTGGTTTAAGGCTCCGAGATACTAAGGATTTCAGCCTTCAGTATCTAAGGCTTTCACAGGTATTTCTTCATAAGCATAGCCTCAAGCACTGCTGCTGCTGATTTGGTTTTGCATCTCTGACAAAACTCTCTTAAACGTGTGGCTATTCAAATGTCAGCTTTTAAAAAGCAAGATTTCAAAGCCATGTACGGCGCACAGGAACACATCTCAGCGAGGTAAATTTGTTATTTGCTCTTCTAAGGAAGTATTTGAACACGTAGTGGACTATGCTCATGAAAGAAAACCTGATGCATGCAGCTGGCGGATGTTGGGTTGTTCGAATTAACAATCCCAGCATGCTTGGAAATTGGTGCTACAACCACTTTTATAGAGATAGTATCAAAAAGTGGCTGTGGCCAATCACGGATAAAGGAGGAGAAAAGCAGAAGAGAGCAGGTAGTGTGGAATGAACTATTTCTCTGATAAGGTAGCTGGAAAAAAAAAGGTTTGTTGCTTCAAAGTATTCCCAGACCTAAGTCACAGTGCGAAAAAGAGGGCAGATAATTAACACAACCAAGAAGAATTGAGGCACAAAAGGAAAAGTACACACTAACTGTTCTACTTTGGAAATGAATGCATTTTTACTTACAGATCATAAAGTTTGTTTTTGCATAGATTTATCTGAAAGAAGAGAGCAAATCTTACCAACGAGTTAGTGATATTTACACAGAGAACCTAAGGGAGCCAGCCCTGGGTAGAAGCATCCATCAACAGAAAAGCTGCTTTTGATTCTCAGTCCTTCTCCATCCTCGTCAAGTATATTTAAACGTTGCATTTTACAGAATACACCAATTAAAATATCCTGTGAAGTTGAGTACTTCGATAAATTGCCTGATAATACAGTGCTTATGAAACCTTCGTTCCTTCTCTATTTTTGTCACTCATTACCAAGTCAAGAGTTGATAAACATCCTTTTAGTGCCCAATTCTTAAGTGTTTCTCACTGGATGCATAACAATGAATTCATTACCACTGGTACACAATTTGCATCGTTAGACAGAAAAAAAAATGGAAAAAGAGAGGACATGTCATGTACAGAACCTGGACAATTTGTCATATAATAACCCAATTTTTCATGTAAACAAGAACTAAAAACAAATCAGAGGGAGTTTGGGGGTTTTTTTCCTCCTCTCAATATTGTCCTAGAGGCATACAACGATAATCTCAGCTGTGGGAAAGCTTCACATCACACATGACAGAAACCCAAAGTCTGGAGCAGAACATACCATTCATATGGAACATACAGGTTTAAGCAATTGGGAACTCGGATAATGTTGGGTAGGAGTTTCAAGTTGGGAACAGCAGCCAACAAGGTACCAACGTAAACTGATCAACATGTAAAGAATGACTGGATCGTAGAGCTTCAGCTAACATGTATCCTCTAGCAAGCTTTAAAATGTCTTTTTGATGGCTACGTGTGTCTCTGGCCACTGGTTATTATTCTCCCGTAACTTAAAAGGTCAGTATCAGCTATGCCGGATTTAGAGTGACAAGACAGAAATCTGATGCAAGTATGGGATCACTGATCAATGACTGCTATGCAAACTGCAAAGACAATGAAACACTCCCAGAAAAAAGACATTTTAAATTGGCTACAAATGATTAAGCATAGATTAAACAGTTTTTCAGCTTCTTATTTTTCACTTGTTTCCTGAACTCCACTGTCACAAGCAATTAGCTGCACTATACCTTCAGCTACAAAGATGACATCCCAAGTATTTCTCAATTTGTTTTTTAAAACCACGACATGAGTCTGAATACTACACCACTGGCCAAATGCACTAACGATCAGAAAAAAAAAAAGCTACAGTTCCTTTTAACTGTTTCCTCTCTCTTTTCCAGAAAAAGAAACGTTTTGCATAGCTTCCATTCTTGACTGCTTCCGAAGCCAAAACCACAAATATGATTCAGAATCACATCAGTTTTATTGACAAGCGAATAAATAGCAAATGAGCTTCTTTTAAATAGCTCCCAGCCACAGTTGCCACCTAGAAATATAACAAAATTTTAATTTCACAAAGAAAGAGCCTTACCTTCAATTTTGGCATACTCTGATAGTCGAGTATAATTGACTAGAGCTGCTTGCTCCAAGCATTTACGGATGACTGTTTTTACCTCCTCTTGAGGGACCGGAGTAACTATGTCTTTCATCAGAACCTTGACACAAGAAAATCTGATTTGTTGTGGCATCAGGCACACAGAACTGCTTTTCTCCAAGCCCAGCACATACATCCATTCCTACACTAGTGCTGTGTGGCTCTTGGGGTATGCGTACAATATGCAGGATCCACTACAAGGTCACCTTGGCCAGCTTGAGACGCGGGACCTACCCCTGCCGTATTATTCCCCTTCTGTATCTGTACCCTATGGCATGCCCTGAAAGCTGTGCTTCTGTTTTTTTAGGGCATGACGTTAAGATCTATCACAACTTCCCCAGTGCCAGGCAATGTTACGCCCTTCCTGGGCTCTGCTGATTGACTTGGGTTTAGGTCTGGGCTTGGCCGTACTGCGTGTTAGCAGAGGTGAGAAGGATGTCGGAGCAACAGGAAGGTAGAAATAGGGATGGGGAGGATGATGGTGAGCAGGTTTCCTATGCCCGAGGGGAATGAGCCTGCCTTGAGATGGGAATTTCACCGGACAGCAGCCAGGCATCGCTTACAAGGGTCTGTGGTGTAGTTGCTTGCCAGCGAGATCCTCCACTATCAACACAGCCGCAGGCTGTGCTGCCTTTAGTGGCCAGGCTGCACGCTGGCCTCCGAGCTGAAGCAGGAGAGATAACAACCCCACCTAATACCCCACATTTCAGTATTAGCTATGATTAGTTACACATCCTATGCAGAAACAACAGTTCCTCAAGCTCTTCTGGATGGAAAAATACGTGAATACAGGTAATTTTAACTACTCTCTGTGATTCTTAGCTTACCCTTTCCAGCAGCGATAGAGTAGCTTTTAGTGCACCTTCCGGACGGCCAAATGGAAAGCAGTACCTAGAAAAACCACATCACATTAACATCAGACCAGGTGCACATGAACAAGCCTTTCCAGCGCTATAAAGATGCTTTCCTAAATAAGCCCAAGCAATGATCTAGTCTCTCTGCCTGGAATGAGCAGTCTTTCTACAAGGTAATTTTATGAAAGGGTTTGATGGTGTGGACACTAAGGCAGCAAAACAGAGTAAGGGTAGTAATAAGCTGATAGTTTTAGCAGCTTATTAAATCTGGGTGTCACCTGGAGAGTTTTTAGATCTCATAGGAGAGAGTTAAATATCATCTTGTAAAAATGGGAAAAAAAAGCCCCTCTGGAAAGGACACTTCCTTCCAGCCAGAGACCTGGTGATGCACCAGGCTGTAGGTAACCGGCTGAACCAGCCACTGTCCCTGGTGAGTGGCAGCTCCAAGGGGCTCCCGCAGGGACTCTGCATGCGAATGCACATCACCCGTCTGCGTGCAAACGTGCACCACCCGCCCAGGACCCGGCTGGTGTGCAGGGGGCAATTCATTCCTTTTTGTGGGGGCAGTATCCATCCTTCCTATACTGTGACATCCCTGCAGAAAGCCCTGGCTGTCTCAGTACTAGGGAGAAGGGAAAATAAATGGGTAATAACTGAGCAGAGGGAAACGGAAAAATAAGAGGACAAGGGATTTTTTTTGTTGTGTTAAATTTTAGAAAAAATCCACAGCATTACCATGCCTATGGGAGCAAGATGGTTCGAAATATCCTTTAAAGGTTATATATTTAAAAATCACTCTCCAGTTATAAGCATGCTACAGTGCAAACTTCACTGCCCTGCGTAGGTCTGTGCTACTTATGCAAAATTCCTGTATGCATTCAAAACCTGCCTTTTGGCTTTGCTGCTTATAGGAGGGAGCTGGGAGGAAATCAGTCCTCTCACATTCAGCCTGGGCTCTCTGCCTTTACCTAAAATGCGTGATCTGATTCTCCAGAAGCAAACGAAGCCGCTCCTTGATCTCTTCGAAACGCTCTTTCTCGTCTACGGTCACAGTTCCTATCCCGTCAGGCCTGGAGGAGAAATGCCACCAATGACTCAGACTCCGCCTCGCCACCCTGGCAACTCATCCCCACCGCACATAGCATGCTGCCCCTTCGGAAGGGGACGTCACCAACTATGAGACCTGGGACAGAGGATATGCCACGCCGAGACACGGGTGGTCACGGCAGCACGACTGCCGAGGTATCAAAAATAAATAAAGAAATATCCTCTCTCAGAGTGGTCATCTAGATGTGGATCCCCCCCGCCCCCGCCCTTATTTTTCCTGTGATAGAGAAGTTGGAAAAAGCAGAATCCCCTTTTAAATACAGGTATGTGACAGGGAGCGCAATGCCAGCTCTCACTGCAGGATTGGGCCCATTGCTGGCAAAATAGGGACTCAATTTCTGCAAGAAAATTTGGCTGCTAATTTAACACAATTCACAGTATAAAAGAATATCAACAACAGGCGTATATTCAAGCAGAATATAAAATTCTGCACTCCTTCATAACCGCTGAATCACCCCATTATAGTGATTTCTTGAAGCTAACCACCTTCAATATATTCTGCCGAAATGTGCCTAGAGAGCGACATGCATTTTGTATTTGAAAATGCAATGTCTTTTCAGTCATTTAATTTTAATTTATAAAAATTAACACATATTGATACAATTTATTAAAGATTTTCTCAGACTATGTACTACACTTTTGTATTTCAGGAGTGCACAGGAGAGCATTGTGAGACACCCAGGTCCTGCTGCCTTGGGGTATTTCTCATCTTTCACAGAGCACAGTGTGTAGGCGAACCCTGCTGAAGCTCTCCCGGGGCTGGATGATGCGGTGGTCCCTGCGCTCTTCCACCCCGTACCTCTGCCGATGCCAACCCATCCGAGAGCCGAAAGCAGCGATCCCCTCCTTCTCCCCCACACCCACACAGCAAAATACGCCGCGCAGCAGAATCCCAGGCGAGAGGAGAGAGCGAGTCTAATCCATCCACCAAAGGAATCGGCCAGGCAGACAATCAACGGCACCGCTTCCCACTGCCGGCGAGCAAAGTCTATGGATTTGTGTACTCCTGGGCCACTCTGCTGGCAGAGGCGCTCTTTAGGCAATGTAAGACGTCTTAAAATTGAACAAATGTTCTTACTTAAAGGCCTCCTCCAGTGTTCAGCTTAAGCTGCATAAATCCGCAGTACTAGACTGGTTTGGCTATACAAAAGACTTGGCAAGGGATTACAAAGCTTCTAATGAACCTCCTGTCAGGGGTTAATTGGTTGGCTTTATTTTCCTCTTAAAGAATCAAAGGCCCTAAACTTAAAAAAAAAAAAAGCTATAAAAAATTAAAAGCTATAAAATCTGTACAATCACTTCTCCTTGATCCTGCATTTAGTAAGCTCTTAATATCATAAATACGAACTCTGATATTCCAACACAGGTGAATAAACCATTAAAACATTTTGGTAGAGGAACTAGCACAACTTACATGATACTCACTGCAAAATTTTAAAGCTAAATATACATTTAATAAAACTTGCAACATGGACACAGAAAAAGACTCGAATACCAGGGGATGTATTTAAATTTAAACAGCATTTAATCAGAAATCTTCACTTGATTATTTGCCAAATTCAGTTGTGTATTAAGGAAAAAAAAAAGGAAAAAAGATTTAGGCTGAAACTTGGATAAAATGTCTCAGCTGGGGAACACATTTCATAAACAGTTTTGGAAGTATGGATCTGGTCTCATTAGTACCTAATTAGGACTAGTTATTTTGAAGAAATGAGCAAGCCACAAAAAAACCAAATTAGATATCTAGCAAAAATTAATGTCTGAACATGCTTAATATATTTTTATTCCAAAGTTCCATAAAATATTTAATATTCAGACAGAGATGTTCATGCCTTTTGTGATGCTGTGCACCTCGCAGTGCCTGATTTGCTCCCAAGCAGAAGAGCAGCTAATTCAAGGCAGACCACAATAAATGCCGTACATTAAGGGGCAGGGTTGAAGCCATTTGACTTTTGGCATTCGGTTCCCCCCCCTGTACCCGTAACAGCTCACAGAGTGTCACTAGGTTAATTGTATCAGCGCTGACAAACGAGGTAGGAAAAGCTGCCTGCCCTGGCTGTGATTTGCTGATGGACTGGAAATGGTCTGAAAGTTATGTTACCCTTTGCTGGGTCAATAACCTCAACGAGCGAGCTTTAATGGCAGGATCTGACAGCTCGAGTTGGGTCGCAGCCCTTTCACATGAATCGCAGTTTCTCACTGTATTCAAAGGGCTTCGTTTTTGCCGGAACTGGTTATCGTTAACATATCGTTACATATCGCCATGTAACGACTCGCGTTGGACACCCAAAACGGGCTGACGTGACAGCATCAGTCGTGTCCCGGCTGGGTGGTGGCGGCTCTGGAAGCATCGCTTTGAAAACACTGACCCACACGAGGATGAAGGGTAGGCTTTGGAGAGCGAACCTCTGGCCAACGTGGCTCTCGCCCAAGTCACGACTCCCCAAGGGATGCTAACCCAACCACCGAGGTGCACGTAGACCACGTAGGCTTAACCTGTGCTCACCCCCTGGTCTTTGCCTTTCTCGGTGTCTTTGTGAGCCAGGAGGACACCAAACCTGGTGGCTCCGGCCACAGCTCCCTCCATGCAGGGCCTGCCGCGTGGTGTAAACGCACGCCGCTCTCACATATCATGCACTGCAAACTTGAGACAATCTACAGGTCAGCTGTAGCCATTTTTGGAGCAGCACGGATGTCTGGAAGGGCCTGCCAACCGAGAGCCATCACCACGGCAAGGACTCCCTTTCTCACCCAGCTGTAGACTATATTGCATCTGACATGATGAGCATCTCTTGAATCTACCTTTCAAATTTTCGGCAAACCATTTTCTCACTGTCCTTCACAAAGTTGACATTTTCGGCAGCATGATAGGAAAGATGTCATGTCGGGTGCTTTTCAAGTTGTTGTCACAGTGGTTAGCACCAGTTCTGTCATCTTTGCTTTCCTCACAATCCCCCATCTTGAGCCATGTCACAAATAATAATACTTCCAATGTTTTTGTCAAATTTCAAATACTATAACCCAGCTGCACATCTTCAGATTTACTAGTTATGTTAATCTTTGTTGCTCATCTTCCCAGAAGCTGAAGCATTAGGAACTCATTAATTAGTGACAAATGCAGGATATACATAGAACTGGAAAAACACTACCCAAAGCCTTGCACTTAATTTATTAGCTCGATAATTTTGAAACCTAATTAAACATTCTACTCACATATACTTTGAAAATGTAATCTTTTTGAGGGAACATATTTATTTTCCCTTTTGCAAGAACACAAAGGGTATATAGCTTAGCATCGTTATAATTTAAGATTCACTTCTGTGCTCTAGACAATTCCAGTACGTGGCTGATGGGGCTAAAAAAAATCCCCAGGAGAAGCTCAAGTCACACCAGCTCATTCTGATGCTTATTGGCAATTCTGTTTTCAGCAAAGGTCTCCGCTCAACTTTGATACTTGCTATTTGAACTCATGGACAGAAGCACCGACTCCTCCAGCGAGCAGCATTTCTGCAGCAAGGCTAGCTAAAATGCAGCTGGAGGAAATGGATGTTCTCACATGCAATCCACAACCACATCGTTATTACACTGAAGCAGTGGTGGGGAATGAGAGGAGAGCAAAAGGGTGAAAAAAAGTTCTGTGTGTACATGGCATATACAGAGGCAGGAGGGACAAAATGGGTTTGGGTCTATGAATTCAGGTCAACAAACAACATAAACGTCTCCATCTGTGCGGAGACACAATTTCATCCCATTCTCTATAGCTCCTGCTCACGGACACTTGAGGTGTATGGCAGAAGTTGTGGGCAGAGAGGGAAGCAGAAGGGCAAAAAAGGCAAGAAAAATAAATAAGGAAAAATTTAATTAGAAGTAAACAAGTTTCAGATCACTCCTTCTGCTGCAGATTCACTATGTTGGCTCTGAACTAGTAAATTCCCACTGTAAATATTTCACATGAAAAGTTTTAAATGCCGCTTTCCTAATCCCCCCTTGTTTTTAAGTTTTAAGCCACAAAAACAACAACATCAACAAAGCAGGTGGTGCAATTAAAAGAAAGGGTTGCAATTTAAACAGCAAAAATGATAGTCCTTGTTTAGCTTAGATGGTTTGTGCAAATTCTGGGGTTAATTATAAATTATAATTAGGACCTGTGATCCTAAGGCCACTGCTTTATTCTACAAGCCCCGCCTCCCCCCATGCCCTTTTCTAATTATACCCAGTGCCCCCAGGGCTAGTTATGCTGCTAAAACAAATATATCAAAATGATTTTTTAACAAAGACTAATATATGAAGCAATAGCATGCATTTGTATGCAATTATAAATATACAGTATAGCTTCAGTGGGTTAATCTCTTTGACATAAGCCTGTATGAAATACCATGGCGGCTTATAAATGAAAAGACATATCATCTTTTACACCTTTTATGTTTAACTTGTCTACACTTTTTTTACTGTGGAAAATATTGCTTACACGTAGCAAACAGATCTTTGCACGCACTGTGAGCCCTGGCATACAGAGCCAAGGAAAAAAAAACAATGTCAAAAACTGATGCAAATAATTTGATTTTTTAAGTAACAACTCAAATATAAAACACGTGCTGCCTTCAGCTCCCTTGCTGGTTGCCAGGTGCAGCACATATGAGCTATACAGTAAACATCGATGATTAGTGCCTTGGACGGCATGTGTCAGGATAGGCTTTCAAAGGATCCCTCGCAGGAAGACTTGCCTGCGCGAAGTCCCACCGGTTGCACGGGGACTGGCTCAGGGGACATGGGCAGGACCACAGCTGCCTGCCTGCTGCCTCCTACATCTCCCCAGCAAATCTGACCTGAAAGAGCCCACCTGTTTAGACCCCTTGAAAAAAGCTTATTCAGCAAACATCGATTTTCCCCGACTCCCCTTTCTTCCAGGAATTCACACCGTGCACGAAACGCCGGTTGAAAGCCCTTTGTTCAGCCCAGCCCTCCGCCCGCTCTCCTGGGCGCTGCCCCAGCCGCCCCCTCAAGATGCTGCAGAGCATGGGAGCCATTTCATCCTCCCAACTCCTGCCTTCGTTTTGCTTGGGCTCTCCTCCACACCGCAGCGCCGAGCCAAGTCACGGCTCATCGCTTCTCATGTGCGATCTACTCCCCTGACGTACCGTGGCTGAACCGGATGGTTTCTGAGCACTGCCATCCTACACCCATTGTAATGAATCACGTCAGCCGGCCGCACGGAGCTGGTTATCTGCTGGTGGCTGGCAAACCACCTCCCTTCGGCACAGACGCCGGATCCTATCCGACAGACAGCCATAACGCACGCCGTGTCACTGCAGACTTATCACGGGGCTGGTCGGGACACGGTGCCGGCACCTAACGAAAGGTTATGGCATTACGCCATGCCAGATTTTAACCTGCCTTACCGCAGCCAGGGCTATGCATCTGAATGAGATGGGGAAACTAAACACAAAGTACTACGGGAAGCATATGAAGATACTGTGATAAAGTGTTCATATATTTACTACTACTTTTAAGGGACCAAAAATGTCCTGTTTTGTTTTTTTAACTAGCTGCATGGAAATCTTGCCTTTGTGTGAAACAGCCAGATATGTATTAGAATACAATGGAAAAAATGACAAATATGTTACGCAGGCTTTTCAATTCCTTGAGGCCTATGACAATAACATAATTTCTGCTGGCTTGCAGTTGTAAAAAACTAATGAAAGCTAATGCTAATGTTAGGTAACGAAAGAGCTACTTCTTGAAAACAAGTCTGATGCTGTAAAATGCAGCTTATAGAGGAAAAAGCAAGTCACTGATATAGCAAATTAATTGAGAGACTTGTAACTGCTTGGACCTTGGGTAAATAGTCATCTAACAACTCACAGAGAATGATGCTGTTCAGTTGTTATTAGACTGGAGGGGATTCAGTCCAGCATCCTGATTTTGATAAGCTCAATGTCTGCTAATACTTAGCATGAGCACATTCAATATTTTAGTCTTATTTTTTAAAGTTTGGAATTAGCAGGCATAGAAAGAGTCTTTTTTGGTTTTAAAGTTGTTATATGTCTAAATCCAAAAAATGCACATGCAAAAGCAAGGTCACTCCAAAGCCACTCCTTTGAAAGGGGCAGGAATCCCTGCTCAAGGTTTAGGTGTTAACGCTGGGCCTGGGAAAGCTGAGCTCAACTTTCTGCTCCGCAACGCCTCTCCCGTGCACAGACAGGGAAGCAGCGAGGCTCCTCTAACACATCGCTTCTCTGCGTGTCAAACGACGCCAGAAGTACTGTCATAGCCTTCCAACGTGAGGACAGTGACAAACATGGAAACAGAAGGCAGGGAAAGACCTGGGCAATCATGTAAAACCTTTCATAATTTTACCCCAAATCATGATGTCTTCTTAAAACCATTCCTACTTCTTGCCTTCACTATTTTTTGGAGGGCTGTCGATAAATGAAAGCGACAGCCTCTATACTATGCTGGTGGTACCAAACCAAAACAGACATCAATAAACACAGAGCGTGTGTTGTCGGATGCCTGAATAACGCTATTCATTTCTTACCTGTCACGTAGGTAAATACATCAGAAATCACAACAGCTTTCATAATGGCAGGACTTTACATAAGGCACCCAGTGATACCTGGTGGACAAAACCCTGTTACCAACTCGCTAGTGACCACAACAGTGAAAAAGCCTCGAGTTCCTCAGTCTTAGTGAAGAGCCAGTACCTGGGTAGCAGAAAACCATCAGCAATCTTTGGCCGGTCCCCGCCTTCCTGACAGCCTGCATGTTACATATTCAGGTATCTGCAGGAGGTGAAACTTAGGACAAGCGGTTTACATTTAACTCCATTTTTACTTGGAAAAGGATGAAATTAACAGAAAAATTAAGGGGACTGTCATGCAAATAGCAGTGATTTACAGCCTTCTTTTGGAGAGATTATGTCAGGCTTTCAGGGGTCTGAATAAGCTACAGGAGCCCAAAGGAGGGGGGAGAACCAAACCCTGACATATAAAGCAAAGGGCTCCAAAATATCCCCAAAATCACATTTTGACCATTTCACCTGCTGTGGCCGCAGGCTCACCTCCGAGCTGGAGGTACGTTTCCACCAGCAGCCGTCCTGCTCCGTCCCGGCTGCAGTGTGGTGGCCGTGCCGCCGAGGCGGGAGCCGGACAGGCGCGGAGGCATCGTCCCTGCGCTGACGCCTGTCATCCTGTCAGCCTTGACCTTCAGGCTGTCCTCAGCATCCACACCGCAGCCTGCCCGCACTTCCCCGCTGACTGCGAGCGACTGTTGTCTCGCTGCCTGACCTTACACAAACACGATACAAACAGACAGCCCACCTCAGCTCCATCACTGTCTGCTGCTAATACAGGAGATTGATAGCCACATGAAATTATCTCCCTGTTCGACCTTCATTACCGGGTGGCATATTCTGACTGACAGCCAACCTCATTCCGGAGAAAGCTAAACCACCCGTTCGGGTTTTTTTTACTGTCTAAAAGTGAAGGAACTTCCTTTTAAAAGAAAATTGACGCTTCCTCAGATTCAACAGAAAAAGAAGCCCTTATTAAACAGAAAAATGTCTCATAACTTGAATCTTTCCCAGACCACCGTGCATACCAGTAACAACGCAATGCATGTCGCAAGGCTGCTCGAAGATGCTCCGTCGGACGCTGTGCTGGGTACCGGGGCAGGCATCCTCCCACCTCTACAAATTTTACACGGAAAGTTTTCAGCTCTGCCACGAGCTATAAGTTTCCCAGGAAGAGCACGGCCAGCCCTAAGGCAACAAGCAACGTATGGTCGCAGCAGGTGGGAGGAAGGGACGTAGCTAAAGCGAACCCGGCTTTACACACGTCGCAACTGCCAGTAAGGACTGCATGGGTAAATATTGGCTTTCCGTCGCTCTCTGCCAGCCAGCTCGCAAATGCATGATGCATGTGGCCTAAGCAGCTTTCTGAAAAGAAATCGTGACTCTTCCGCTCAGATACTCAGATTTCTGACAGTAGACACAAAAGATACGGAGTCGGGTTTTCTCTCAGATCCCCTGCAGTCCCTTTTTGTGACCTCCCGACAGCAGAGGCCAGAAACCGCACCCCGCAGTCTCCGTACCAAACTCCTCTGGCCCCTGGACATTACGCAGAGCCTGCCCGGGGTGAGAAAGTGCAATGCCACAGCCTTGCAGCTCCCGTAATCCCCAGGCAACAGAGACGGCAGCGACCAAGAAGGAATATGAACCTTCAGCCTTCTGATGTGAAGTCAACCATCAGCTAAAGACAGCTAAGTCATAGCAAAACATCTCGTTCCTTTCTTGGAATATTTTAAATGAATTACTCGAATAGCCTGCCCATGGCCGAGTTGCCCGTTTGGCAGCACCCAGCCGTCTCCCGGCAAGGTGCAGCAGCCACACGCAGCCCTGGGCAGCTGTACAGGCACGGGACTGGGGTCTACACACTGCACAGCTTTTAAAGCAAGATATTTTCCTGAGCCCACAACTCTCCAGCCCCACGGGGAGGGAATGACGGGGTGTCACCGTGGCCGGTACTGTCAGATACCTCTTGCCACCGACCCCGATGAAGAGGAGGCTCTGGCTCTGGCTATGCTGGACTCTGTGAAGATGTACACAGGGTAGCCGTGACTTGCATCCAACCTCCTCTCCATTATGGGCCAAGCAGGCTTTGAGCCAGGTCCTGTCCCCAAAACAGCCTCCTGCTGGGATAAGCCCTGCCTATGGAAGAGGGGCGACGGGGGCAGCCAGTTTCCCCTGCCCAGTCTCAACCCCTACATGCTGTGTCAGCCATCTCCTAAACACACGCCTAAAAACCTCAATGCCCTGACCAGCTACGGGACTTGGGTGCCCAAATGCCATCCAACTCCCAGGAGAGTGTACGACCCAAATGCCGGTGCCACGGCGGGTCTCCCCGTGCCGCAGGGACCCAAACTGCCCAGTGTGCTCAGTGACCGAGGAGCCCGGTGCCCTCTACAACACACTTCTGTGCACTGCACGCTTTCGCTTACCTTTTTGGCTCTGGATTCGGCTGGGATTTGGAATCTTTCCTTTTTTTGGACTCCTTTTTGGAATCCTTTTTTGTTTCCGCTTCAGCGGCAGAGGCATGAGACACTTTGCCCCCCTCGCTGTTTGCACTTGGCTGTGACCCACCAAGTAATTCTGCCATGTGTTGGCTTTGGGGAGTGATTGAAACGCGGGGGGCAAGGCCAGCAGCAAAAGTGAAAGAAACAAGAAGAAAGCATGAAAAAACTCAAAATAAAACAAAAGGAAACTAAACTGAAAGCAAACAACTGAAATCAAATAACAATTGGCAAAGAAGGAACGAACGAGCAAAAGAAAGTCAGAACTAAAAAAGAAACTAAGGAAGCAAAAACTCGGTTTCCATGACAAGATATATGAAAGTAACTGCAAAAGCAAGCGGCAGCCTTGCAACGTGAAACCTGGGCAATGTGTGTCATAATTTGGGATGGTATTTACCAGAGGATTTATGAAAACACGTAATTATTTTATAACATTCCTTTCTTCAGCAGCATATGCGGGTTAGAGAGCAATATCTCAAAGTATATAATGAACTTAACAGAAAAAAAGCAGGAAAAGAAGCTGCAATAGATGCTACAGCTGTCAATAAAATAAATACAAAAGGAAAAAGCACAGCTCCAGTTCCTCCCACCAAAGATTTGCCACATTTGAGAGAAAGGAATGGGCTACTTCTGAAATTGAAATTGCTTTGCAACAGAGCAAGATGAAATTTTCAGTTATGTCTAAGCAATTTCCGAGCTGACGTCACATGGGCTTTAGATGTGTGCCCGAGGGCTTAAAGCCCTTCTGAACACGGAAGTTTGATACTGCTGCAACTTGTCAGATCCTCTCACACAGCAAGTAAATCAGCACAGTGTATCGTTTACTTCTACTTATTCGACCCATGACAGTCACATGTACTTCAATTCCATCTTGTCCAGAACTACATCTAGCAGGTGCCTGGGTAAGAAAGTTAAAACCCCTCATTTCTGGATCCTCTACGTGCATTTTTATTGCTTACATTAAACAAGCAACGAAACAAACAAACAAATCGACTATGCCACTAGAAGCGCTGCTGCCAAACATCCACTGTGAAAACAAATTGGGGACTGTTGTGCATTATCCAAGGAAACCTATATTTGACAAAGTCATCCCTTGCTGGCAGGGAGCTGCTAGCCGAGAAGAATTCCTTACCTGTTGCCATGAACATGTGATGCACAAAAGGCAAAGCTGTAGTGAAGTAAGGTGGGGTCAATCATAGCTCCGTTTTCTGCGCGCTCTAGCAAATCTCTGAGGTAGCAGAGATGTCTGTGACAGCCTCTCACTCCATTACGTGCACAATACTCATCTAGCACAAAGACCTGGCCAGGACTAAACCAGCCCTGTTTAGAAATAAAGAGACTTGATTTTAAATATAAGTTATTAAATACAAAGGCTATCAGATTTGGAGGTGTAGTGGTCAACTGTTCTAATAAAAGAAATACAAACCTAAGGCTACGTTAAGGAAAAAGGAGAGAGGTCACTCTTAAACAATGCAGTCTGTATATCATCACCCAAACACAGCATATACTCAGTGCAACTGTTAATAAAAACAGATTTGCTACCATTAAAGGGAAATGTCATTAAAAATGCTGAAAAGTTAGGCCAGTTCATGTCAGTGCCTAGCAAAAAAAGAAAAAAAAGAAAAAAAAGAAAAAAAAAGACACCTTTAAGATATGACAAAGGTTTGGTTATTTAAACAGCGTGAAACAGTAATCTCATTTCAGGGATGGGATTGTACGTTCGGCCAGGAGCAAGAAGACTGATCTGGGGGAGAGCACGGAGGATTACACTGAATAATGACTTCTCTTGCATCTGGCAGGTAGGAACGTCCTGCAGACGGAGGAAGGCAGCTCCACAGTATCAGAAAGGGACGTTTCCCACCGTCCTTATTGCGTACTGCTGGCGACGTGCTCTGCCGTCGCCCACCTCCTCGGCATCGAAGCAAAGGGAAGCTCTGCTCACGAGCAGGATTTCTTTACACATCCAGAAACCTCAGACTATTTCTGTCTGACAATCCTGAGGGCCTGGTGACACATGGCTTGTGGTGCAATGTCCGTGCTCTCGAGGAGGACGCCCTTCCCCGCGAGGGGATGGCTCCGGTGAATGTCTCGGGACAGCCAAAGCGGAGCGCGCCTCTGCCTTCGAGTAAGGCGCTAGCGAGAACAAGAATATTCTTGTAGATTGCTTTTCAAAATGCTGCAAAACCGTCAATATTTACATGGAAATTTGGGTGCTAAACAATTGCTAAGACGCAGCTCTGGAATGCATCAAGCTGCAAAATCTTTCATCGTTTAATTGAAAAGTTCCTGCAGCGGGCGGGAGAGTAGTTGAGGCAGAGCACTGCCCCTATAGGCAACTTCTTTGCCACCCCATCTGTTACCCCAAATGCTACATCTTAGAAACAACACTGCTGTGAAAGATTAAAATATATTTTCTACCACTCAGATGACACCAAATCTTTTCTAGATGCCAAAATAGCTGCTTTGAAAAGAGTTGAAGAAATATCAATTAAGAGCTCAAAGACATAGAGAAGGATTTGCTCATCCTTATTGGGCCAACTCCAAAACAGATTGAGAAAAGAATTAAAATAATGAGGGGAAAATGATAGATATAGGGAGTAGCTACAGTGCTGGGATCACTAGAAGTGCACATTTCAAAATGAAGCCACGGAACAATGCAGATGGGACGGCACTCTGGAAGGCTATTTTTTGGGAGGGGTATATTTGCCTCCACTGCTTTTAATGGTATTTTTGTTTGCTTTTTGGTTGGTGGTATTATGCTTGATTCTGGATTTCTTTACGTTGCCTGTTTGTTACATCCTTGGACCGTCTCTTCACCTTGCCTCTCTTCACACAAGTCTTCGGCGATCAGGCATGGTAAAAACACAGAAATGCCGTAACTGCTCTGCGATAGAAAGACGTGTGCGTTTGGTCACTGGGGTAGAAATGCAGTTGAAATTGTTATATTCACCTAACACATACAAAGGACTCAGTCCTCCCTATGGGGTGAAATCTTGGCCCTACTGACACCAACAGGAAGGCTGGCACTAATTTCTCTGGAGCTAGGTATCAAGCCCAGAGTTTGGGGTGAAAGAAGCAGGAGGCTGGACCTAGCGATCCAGCGCACCCCACATTGCTCCCTTGCACCGGGGTCTGAGAAGTGCTGGTCCTCAGGCGGACAGAAGGGTTGGGGGCAACCACTCAAGATCGCTGCCATGGCTCACTGAGGGGAAGCCTGAGCAGAAGCTCAGAGGTTCAGTGATGAGCTTCTTACCACGCATCTCATGAGAACACAGGCAAGCAGACTACGGATGGAGAGATCCAGAGCCCAGGAGGACCAGGTGGTCTCCTTTTGCACAGCAGAGGTATGAAATAAAAATCCTGCTGCTCAACGGGGCTCCAAAGGAGCAGTAAATGCTGCTCCTCACAGCCCCAGAAAAAATCTAAGGTTTGATCAAAGGCAGTATTCAGACAAATCCCCCACATCTTCAGGCAGATCCTGGCTCTTGATTAAGATTTGCCTGGCGCAACCTGCTGACAAGCAGCCAGTCTGGCAAACGCAGCTGATAGTGGTGACACACCGGGTGTCTCACCCCAACGCAGCTAGGTGTAGCTCAGTTTGGTCTCCCAGATGGTCTTCAATGGCATGAGGAAACCTAGAGGGGACATTGGAGGGAGGCCGTAGAGTGCAGGGAGCTCAACTGACTGTGTTCAACACGCTGAACTGCATCGAGGAAGGGACACGTGTCCCAGGCACCAGTGGGGAGTGCAACGGGAGCTTTGAAGCTGGGTAAAGCAAGGCTTGGTCAGGGTTGGTGAACCACTGGCAATTTTTTTAATGGTAAATGCAGCTTTTGCAAAAACCAGGGGTTTTGAGGGAAAATTTTCACTTTTCAGTAGCTGAATTTTCTCATCTACCATAGGTAAAACAAACCAATTTCATTTTGGTAGCCTGCTTCACGGACCTTTTAATCTGACTCCTTCACATCATCTCAGCTAAGCTGGGCACATGCTGTGCTGTATTATGTGAATCCCACGAATGCTGACACATCATGGGAAATACAGCTCCAGCAGGGACCCAGCTGCACGAGCCGGATGCCGGCAGTAGGTTGGGAAGTCTTGGGAAGAGTTGAAGGGCAGTCTCAGAAATAACGCACATGTCCAAGCAGAAAGGAATGAAGACCCACGCGTTGTGTGGAGTCCATGCTAAGCTGGAAGAGCTGCACATTCTTCCCAAAAGTCCAGGAAGAGCTGTGAATGCAACTGTGCTACCAGTTTGTGGATGATGGGCAGGAGCCCTCAGCAAGCGATGAAGACAACGCTCTTCCCCTTCCCCAGCACAGTGCTCTCTGCCAGCAAACATCACTTCTGCCATAGCTGAGATTAGTCAGCCAGCCTGTTTGTTTTCATAGGGATGCCTGGCTCAGCCAGCGGGTGGGCTCACAATAACGTTGTTTAACCTGGTTCCACGGAAAGGAGGCAATGCTGAGTTATCCTCTGTGTCAGGGTAAGCCACTGTGTCCGGGTAAGTCTTCCCTGGCACCTCCATGTCCATGTTTGAAAAGAAGAAGAGGTGTGACGAGGCAAAACTCTGCGGGACCTTGCATGGAAATGTCCTGTAGGGAGAATAACAATTGCCCAGCGGCACACAGAGTGGACAGAGCAGGCTTACCACAGGCTCACAGCTCCTCCAGGCAAGCCAGCGCAGTGGTATCACCAACATCCCAAAGACATAGCAAGAGCAATGGGAGCTCTTTGCAGTTGAACTCAAATTTTGAGGTCAGTCTCTTTTTTTACACCATAATCAGGACAAAACCATAGTAAAATAAGTAAAGAAGCATGTGAAATCCAAGCATAGGTGAACACAGCCCATTATTCTCTTCTTCATAACACTCTGCAATGGGTGATTTGAAAGAAGATGGTTAATCGGTGATGCTCCGCTCTGAAGAGGCACAAGTCTTGGTGCTGAGGGGAGCTCCACCACTCCGGTAGCTTCTAGCAAGGGCCTAAACATCTCGGTAACAAGCAGAACTGTGGCTGGTGGGTTTCTTGAAGAGAAACATTGTTAATCATTTTCAGTGATGGCCTTGCACCTCTCCATGAACTTAATTCAACGGCCACAGCTCTCTCACCAGGCCCGAGACTGCACAGAGACAAACCAGCTGCAAGCCAACCTGTCAAGACATGCATGGATGGGGATGGTCTTCCTAGGGTCAGCCATGCGTGGGGAGCAGAAGCTGCATGCCAAATTCACTGCCTGCCGGAGCAAAGACCTCGATGGAACCAGTGAGAAACCTGCTGCAGGTCTGACAATGCTCCCACCAAGCCTACATGTACCATTTGGGTATCTGCAGGTAAAGTGCACGCTGCAGCCTTCCCCCACCCCATCCTTACCTCAGGGGATGTCCACAACTGTTCCTCCTAGCCCTGCCTCTCATCAGGAAGGTGACAACTCACTACCACTAATGGCATTTACTGGATCTCAGCCTTTCTGAGGAGATCAGCCCTTGTGTGTGGTGCAAGGAGCAGAGCCGGTGAAAGGAGCACCACGGTGGAGGGGGATGTGGAGGACAGGATTTGAGACTGACAGCCTTACCGCCAACTGCTCAGTTGTGTTCCCAGGTTGCTGCTTTTAACAGCAAGCCACTCAAGAGCCCCAGCTCCAGGGACTGCACAGCCGTGTGAAGGCTATCGGCACAGGGTGGTCCTTCTGCTGAAGGCATAGACCCCAGTGTGGAGGTTTCTGTGCAACACGAGGAGGGCGGCAGGTCAGGATCTGACCCATGCCAAGTTCAGGACAGGATCGGCATTTGAGGCCCCTCTAGAAAGGCTTCATCCTGTTGTTTTCTCAAAACCTAAGAGCCTCTTCATCCTCCCCACTGAAACCGCTAAAAATTAATTGTTCAAGTGGTACTGTTAAAGGTTATTTTTCATTTAAATCCTCACAATACCTAAGAGTTCCCAAGCACTGCACCCAGCCAAAGGCTACAAGCTGTTCTGGAGCATCTCAGCGCCGCTATCCTATAGACCATGTTACACAGCAGTGGGCTGAGAGCTGCAACCCGTGCTCGTGAGAATAATCGGGATGGGCATGCGACTACATAAGCGTGGACAGACTGCAGCATCACTGCAGTTATCCACCTGGTCCCATCTGTTACCTGCTTGGGATCCCTGCTCGTAAAGAGACACAAAGCTAGGCCACAGTTATTCCTGGTGGGACTCCTTTGACATGGGAGGTGGTACCAGACCGTCATCTTTCCCCTGTTCTTTCATCCAGAAGACTCTGGAAGGCAGTGCGGGAGGCTGCAAAACACTGCTCTCTACTTCACATCCCCACACTGGCGTTTGTCTTTGCAGGAAGAAACATTTTAAGCATTGCAAACAGAAATGGTAAAGACAGTGCAACTGGAGAAGAACAGCAGTCAGTTCACTGCAGGTAGCCTCTCAAAAGAAAATACCTCTGGGCCAAATTCAAACCTGGTGTAAACAGAAGTCAATCTTCCAGCAACAGGGGGATTAGCCCCCACTCGCACTAGCTTTGACTTTGCTGCTTGATGTTTATATCACTAGAGACCAAAGAATATACTTGCCAGACAAGAATAGGAATCATTAAGTCTGTGGTCCAAAGTGAGGCGCTGAACCATCTCAAAGAGTGAAGCGTGGTCAAAGTTACAGGGATTGGAAGAGATAAATTCATCCATGCCATGCTTTTGAGCTCTATCTGCATCTGTTCATTTATACATATAGAGAAAGACACCATTTAGAGAGATATAAGACATTTTAGTTGACAAATACAACAGAAAAAAAATATACAGTATGAAGCATGAAAGCTAAGTATCTCCTCCTCCCTACATTGCCATTAACTTTTCTCTGTGCAGGCTATACAGTACACTTTTCACCTCCCATTGTCAACTTGCATCAGTTATGGACTATCTTATTGCATTTAGGCAAAAGATTTTAGAATTAACATCTTGTCAACTGCTCATTATAGTGCATTTATTCTGTACTTAAAACCAGAACACAGACCCAAGAACTTTCTCTGTATCTTACAATACACTGAGTTAACAGAATTTTGGCTCACGTAAGTAAATTAGCTCCTATTTAGTCACGGTTAATTATAATAGATTCTGCCATTCTAATGAAGTTACAGCTGTAGCATTTTTATCTACATTTACTAGGTTTTCTAGGTATCAGACCAGTTACGTTGTTCTTTATCCAAATGCCAATGTTTGTCTCCCCACGGCAATTTTTTTCCTAATGGCAACTTTAAATGCTACCTCACCGAAATGAAAAGATGCTCTTTTAAGCATCGCTAAGAAGTTAAATTGATATATAGTTTGTTGTCACTGAGGCAGTAACCCCATAGTGCACCAGAGCTGCCAGTCATCCTGACGGAGGGGCTGAATTTCCCCTGCCTGGATTATGAGCTGCCATTTTTGGGTGAATTAACAGCCTCAACGTATTCACACTTCTCTGCTTTGGGTGACGTTTACAGGCACTAACTCCTAGGGGCTAATTAATTAATCTCAACATGGTTAACTAAAAATACACCGAATTCAGCAGTTGAAATGAAGCCACCAAGCCGGCCTGGGTGCGGCCAGCCGGGACCCTGCTGGGAGCAGGCTTTGTTCTACCAGCGTCCGGGGAATTAAAGGACACCTTTCACTCGGTTTTGTCCGTGCTCAGCTTCCTACTATATGGGTTCTTGCCAAATCCTCGACAAAGAGAATAGGATTTAAATCCTTCCCCTGTTTATAGCCTCCTAGGGGAACTGGGTGGCCTTGAAACAATGTGGCTGAAAGGACACAAAAAATGCAGTTTTCCGCAATAGTAATATATGGTAACTGTATTTGTTTTAAAACAAAATCCCTCTTTACCAGAAGAAACAAAAATCCTTAATTAAAAAAAAAAAATAAAGGAGCTTTAAATGATAATGAGATAGTGTTCCTTTATATATGTTTTACTGTTTAATATTAAGCTGTGAAGGATGGCATGTCTTCCTAAATACCTCATTCATGTCTGTGCTCTCAGATATTACTGATCATTGGAAGCAATCTTTACATTTTCTGTATAGTCTGTCGTTAGCTATACACAAACCATATAAATAACATCACCCACAGGAAAGAAATCAGACAAATTAAAACATGTAACATTTCAATTAGGTGCTAGCAATACTTGGTTCAGCAGTAGCTGGCAATTTTCCTCATGATAACTGATTTTTTTCCTACAGCTGGTTAATTTTTGAGGGTCCACTCCCCTGTTTCGCTCCGTGTGTGGGTCCTGCTGCCTCCCCCCCACCTCGGGGGACAGAAGAAGCCACTGCCGGTGCCGAGCGACGTGGCAGCGCGAGGGCTGGCTCGGGGGACAGGGACAACCTCCCTGACAAGCGCATCACCTCCACGAGCGCGTCACCTCCACGGCACCTCTTCAGCATCCTTGGGCGTGGGATGCGAAGCCCACCCAGCCCTGGGGCTCATGGCACGGGCCGGCTCCTGTCTGTTTTGACAGCTTTCTGCCCCATAGTCTCTGTTCCTCTGGGCCAAGATCAATTTGATTGAGTTCATTCCCAAAGAGTTTGTCTACACTGGTTTTGATTCCATCCCTAGTGCCCACAAGATGTTTTAACAGATATTATCGGACTATTTTTAATGGCTTGCTGCTCTGCCCCGCTCCTCTGAGTTGACTGCAAGCTGACAAATTGGCTGGAGGCCTTAATTTGCCAGCTTCGCTCAGAGATTTTATTACTTTTCAATTAGGAGTCCTGATACACTGTCAATCCTCCTGCTCAGCCAACGAGGCTCTGAGCGCTGAGTAAATCAGCTGGAAATTTGAAGAGTCCTCTAGCCCTTTAGCTGGTGAACTTTTTTGAGCAGATGTGCTAGAAAGCATGTTTGAAATGAATATTTTTTACTCCAAACTAATAAGCTTTTTCCTACTTTATGTTCTCTGAACAAGGTGGACACACAGCAGACCTTTGGTTGGTGTGAACCAGCCGAAGCTCTGCTGGTTACGATGGAGCTGAGGGTCCGTCCTGGGCTTTTTAAGGTCTCCTTGCCCAAGGCAACGGCACAGACAGTTCCCTGCCAAGCGCTGAGAACTGACACGGCACTTAAACGGCCATCACGACTGTCCATAAACAGGGGCAATTTTACTTTCATTAATCACTGTGAAGCAACACCTTACTGAGCATCCCGTTGGGTGCCTGCTCAAAAGCCCATTTGTCCCAAATCTCACCATCTCAGAACAACCACCATTGGACATAGAATCATAGAATCATTAAGGTTGGAAAAGACCTCTAAGATCATCGAGTCCAACCGTCAACCCAACACCACCATGCCCACTAAACCATGTCCCTAAGTGCCTCATCTACTGCATGATCTCGAGTGACCAAAAAAGTATGAGCTGCACGACTTCTGCCCGGTCAGTGGTTTAAAATGTGGTTTTCTGCCATGGGAAGGAAGATGACCAGCCGCAGCTCTCTGTGCAGCCGCCCAGCACCACAGTTCCGGCGTGATCACATCATTTTGCATCGGCAGAGCTGTGGGGCTGGGTGGGTGCACATCACCCACGCAGGGGATAAAGCTGGCGTAGTTTGAACTGGAGATGTCTTTGGACAATGGTAATACACATATGTATTTCTCTTAAATGGAATATCTGCTCTGGGCTAGATGCTTAAAATTCTTAAGAATAACTAGGAGCAGGTTTAAAAGGACAATCCTACACTAAACTCACCTTCCCTTAATTAACTGTTAGAAAATAAACATGCCATGGAACTTGCAATTTATTTTTGCGTTTTGATTTTCCAATGGACTCGCTTTTAAAAATGAAATTTGGGAGTCAAAGTATACCAAAAGCATGAAACTTCCTAGGCAATACAAAAAGAATAGGATAGAGCTAAATATATTGGTCCACCGCTCCAGACAGCTGATCTGTGTGATTTAAAATAATGCCAACATCTGCATATTAAGTGAGTTTTATATATAATCCATCCTCTTTCAAAATGGCTTGTACAGTTTGAATGAGATTTTAAACAAAGTACAAAATGAGAATGGCTAATTTCACACCCAAACTGTACAGCTATGTGCAAGTACTTTAAATTAATTGTTTCAGTCAAATACGGTTGCTTTTTTGACCCTGCTCTGTTATTCTAGCTAAAAAGAAAGGAGAAACCAAAGAAAGAAAGTTATATGATGCTCCAGTAATTTACAATCCCTTCCCAAGGTGCCGTGCCAAGCTCGCTGGTGCTTCTTTGTTCGGGGCCCCAGCCAAAATGCTGCTGCAGGCCCACAGAAGTTATCTTACAAATTTAGACAAGCTGCACACAACTGCAGCTGAAAGGTGTTCGATGGTGGTCTCGGAAGGGAGGCTGCCAGTGGAGGTAAATTGGCAGCACAGACTCCACGAACCTTTCTTCTGGAAAACTGCAGACTCTGGCCTTTTATATTACACTTGGTCACCTACATTACGGTCTTTTTTTAATACTGCCAGGTTTATTCTGTTCATTTTTATCCAGTTTGCATTTTACACTGACTCCATTAACTAGCCCCCTGTCACACGCACTCCCCCTACAAGTGTTTGAAATCAGGGTCTTAAAAATCTGCCAGTGTCGGGAACACAAAGATTTCAACAACAACAACAACAATAATGAAAACCAAAGGGCTGTCCCACCATTTGGTCCTCTGAGGGCTGTATTTCTCTTTATCTAACTGTTACTTAAAAAGAAAGAGACAAAACAGTCAAATATCTCATTCTTTTTTTTTTTAAATGTATTTCCCTGCCCTCTGCATTTCTTTTGCTCCAGCAATAATTTTGGCAGATTTTGCTCTGAGAGCAGTGAAGTTAATAGCGGGGGACAAGCTCCATAAAAGAATTCTTGTTATAAAAGGCTTTAGGTAGCCATTTTATTGTAAGAATTTCTTACTCCAGATTTATTTCTTTTCATTAATGAGTGACTTTGTTTTAGTACCAAAGGCAACTGAACATCCAGTAAATTTTACAACACGTTTGCTTATTTAAAAAAAAACCAAAACCAACAAACAAAAAAACCCAAACAACTGTAAATTAAAAGGTGACTTTGTATCTTACTCATCTGGAAAATGTGTGCTTGTCATATCTGCTTGACATTACAAGAATGAAGATGTGGTTTGGACAGTAACAAACAATGACACTAGTCAACCTCATCAGGAGACATGAAATAAAGGAATGACAATGATTGATGGCAGCTATTCATTTACAGATATTTCTAGAAAACTCTTCGCTGGCCTGGCCGGGCAAAACGGGAGAAGTTTTCCAGCCTGCGCGGTGCTTGCCGGCAATGCACTGCGGCGGGCGGGCGACGGCGTGCCCACCGCGACCTGCCGCACACTTGGCCGCGTGCTCTGAGGGGCGGTGGGGTCCCCTCCTGCTCTCGCCGCTTAAGCAGAGCTAATGGACACGCTTGGGCTGTGACTTGTTAAAGAAATACCCAGGGGAAGCGCCTAGAAACCTCGTTTTGTTCGGCCGTGTGGAGCGAGAGGCTTTCCTAGCAAATACCGGTGTTCTGGAGGGGGGAAAAAAAACCCCCGTACTGGGACTTAAAATGCCAGGCTGTTGATTGTGAGCGAGCTGCTGGCAGTGCCGGCTGGTGACTTACCAAGTCCCCTCCTCGCCGTGCACTACAGCATTGCCACCTCTGAAAAGTGACGTGCGTGTGTGTGTGTGTCCAGGGCTCTGCAAACCTCCTCCCCGCTATGAGCTGCGCCCGCTGCAGCAGGCTGAACTCGCCTCTCAGCTGGATACCTAAGAGCTCTTTTTTTTTCTTCATATTATTCCACGCTAGAAGATAGCTTTAAATTTAATCGGCTGTTTATTCCTGTGTTTTATGGCTTTTCCCCTGCTGCAAACAAATTCTCTTCTGCTCGAGTCACAATTTTAATAAACGATTATGAACGTTCCTGTAAATCACCAGACACACTAGGCACTGGATTGAACTCTAAGTTACCTAATGTTTGGTAGTTAAATGAATAAGAATTTGTAGGATGCACTTACATAATTCCTTGTGTGGCAAGTTAAAAACACACTTTTAGAACAGCTATTTATAATATAAAACATTGTTTCACAGCATTTTTATAACTATTTAAAAATATTTTGAATTGGATGACTGCAGAAACCTGTGAATTTGTATTTCATAAGTTAGAGTCCCATGCTTCTTAAAGCACGTAGAAGTGATTTACAGGCTAGTTTTAAATTCATGCAAGTTATGTGAGAACTGAATTAACATTTTAATTCTGCATTCCTGCAATGAAGCATCTGCAAGTTGACAATACAGAAGACACAGCAGCGTTCTCATGATATCTCTAACTATCTAAAAAAAATAAAGCAATTAAAGCACAAAACTAATAATCTAATAGGATAGCAATGCATTGTAGTGCAAATACACGTAATGTTGCCAGACCCAAGTTCATTCATTCATTCACTCTTTCTTTCTTTCTTTCAAAGTGGCAAAAATCTGTATTTCCATCAAATTAAACTTTTTTTTGCGGTAAAGTCTGATAAGAATCCTCTTTGGAAATCCAAACGTTTAGAAAACAAAAAAAAGAAAGAAAAAAGAAAGTGTCTGCTGAGAAGGAATTCTGCCTGCTACTCAGGGGTATATTTATACATACACGCACATACTCACACACAGAAAAAAAAGAAGAAAAAAGAAACAAAAGGAGGAAGAAGAAAAAAAGGAGTCTTGTTTGATGGCCAGGAGGGATGACACCGCCTGTTCCTTCTCATAATTGCATTCAGGTACTCTGGATACATATTTGCCAGCTCTCATGACCCACTGATGCTATTCCCTCCTAAGGAAAGCAGGCACTCACCAGGTATTATAGAAGCAGCTTTTAACACCAATAAAGGATTTGTACCGGGTGTATTTAAGACTGAACAAAGACTAAGGAGAAGCTCTTTTACAGAACAAGTTTGTGCTTTTACCTTTTTCAAAGTAGGTATTCCAGTAGGAAAAGGTAAGATAATAATTCCCCTGGCTTATTCTTTGGCAAGCATTGCTTTGATTGGTGATTGAGACCCATGCTAAAACATTAATTTACGATAATTTGGGGGAACAGCAGCACCCCTCCGTGACTAATGTATTTAAGTCAGAGTGGATCAGCATCTCCAAACCCGGGGTGACCCAGAGAGCTGCCACTTGCTGCCGAAACCATCCCCTACTGAGTTTACAGCAGAGGGAACTACCAAACCTGGATGAGTCAGGCTTGTTTTCACAAGGCACGTGCAGAGGGGTTTTTGGGGGGCTCCTGTGGAGTCCTGCACCTTGTCTAGGTCTCTCGGGGTCTCCTGCCCTACCTTTCTACGCTTTGAGGTGTCCACGGTTAGCCCCGCACGCTGGTGCGCTGCACCAAGCTAATCATCGGCACGGAGAGAAAGGATATTGTCAGAGTGCAAAATGATCTGTTTTCAGGCAGGAAGCAGTCAACTAGATGTAAATTCCATGAAACAAAAGAAGGTATTATTTACAGTTTTATTGTGATGTTAATTAATATTTACGTCTTGGAATGAAAAATAGAAATGTTAATGATTGGCTTTACTAAAAGGATCACTTGATGCCAATGTGAAAGCCAGGGAGAGAAGGCAATTATGCAAACATCACATGCATCCTAATTTCAGTATGGAAACTTACATTTCAAACCTCAATTCAGGAAAATAACATGGAAGGTTTGTACTACAAAATCTAAACATGAGAAAGATTTAAGAGAAAAAAAAGCACATTGCATATGTCAGATAATCTAGTCTGATTATCTGAGCTGTGCTAGCTACAGGGAAGCACTTACCCTTGAGTCCAGCTAGAAGTTAGCAGGGTAAGAAGGAACAAACCAGAATAACATAAAGACTAGCAACAAGGCTCAGGAAAGCAGACAGGAGCCCTAACCTAGCAGCTAAATATTTGGGTTCAAGCAAAGAATGAAAAAGAAACTTAAAGAAAATCAAACCAACCAAAAAAAACCCACTTACAGCTGAGAATTTCTTAAGCAGCTCAATAAACCTTGCTACTTATTACGGGGGAACAAATAATTACAAATTCTCAAAACAACCAACTCTTTGTATATGGTGTGATTAACAGTCATTAAATATAAACAGACATTAAAAAATGAAATATAACCACAAGTGATACGTAAAACAAGTACGGACCAATCTTTCATGTTAAAAAGAAAAGGGTTTCAGAAAAAAAAAAGAACGTTGAGCATGTTTGGGAATTTTGTTTGATGCATCACTAACACAGAACGAACAAAGATCGGTGCTTTCAGACAAGTGACCACTTTTATGAAGCTTAAATATTGCCAAAAGGTGTAATATGTCTTGGTAGCATTATTGACTACAATACTGTGCATGATTTCAACAGTAAACAAGAACAGTTTTGGGTTTTTTCTTTCATAACGCGAACACTGGAGAAAAGCACAGCTTTGCGTGAATGGAGTTTTTCTTTTAAATTGTAGCAAAACAAAAAAAGCAAAACTTTTCACTCTAACAGGTATTGTTCACCCACATAAAAGGAATTGTGGAGTCATACAAAAATTAATGAATAGCAGGATCTATTTTTTTTTCAGTACTTAAATTGCAAATAAAATAAACTCCACCCTGGTTCGGAGCTGTCTGCTTACTTCCAAGTCAAGCGCTGCTATCGAACTGCGGATGAGAATTTGAGTGCTGCTGAAGTTTGTGGTTACTAAGTCAAAAGAGGTGGGAACCAAATGAATTCACTATTTCTCCCAAGTTTCCCCAACAGCAAAATATGTTCTTCTCAAGTTTCTGTTTAACAGACAGCTCCATCACAGGAGCGGAGGGCTGGATTTTCTCTGCATGTGCATGCATGCGCGTGTGCCATCTCGGACTGCTACAACATGAAAGCTATAACAACAGTTACTCATCAAATGGCTTAACATTTACTTCTTTGCACATCCTCACCATAGACTCTAATAAGCACAAAAAATATGACAGGTATAAAGATAAATGCACAAGAATAAAATGTCTCGCAAAAGTCCTTACCTTTCTGCAGGCAAAAAAAAAAAAAAAAAACAAACCAAAAAACCCAAGCCAAAAAAACCCAATAACAAACCAAGACCCTTTTAAAAATGCAATACTTGATATGTTTGAATTTCAAGACTGAAGGAGCTGAGAGACATATTTGTGCATTTAAGACTCCTGATAAGCCATCATGTGTGGCATGCATGACTCGCTTCCGCTTCTGATTATTTAACTGCTGCGCCCAATGACTTTGCCATGAGCATTGCCATGTACAAATGTTGAAATATGAAATGAGCAGGCCTTGCTGTTGAGATGAAGGTGTACTATGGCGTGCTGCCCTCCTCCTCCTGTAGGATGAAGGTCCTGTGCACAAAAAGCTTTCAGAGGGATCTAGATCCAAGGGAGGAGGAGGAAGGAAGACCGAGGACAAAACACACTAGCCCAGGCTAGATGCTGAAGTAGCAAGTCATCATCAGACTGAGGAGCTGACTGGTTTCCCACTTCCATGCTTTGGCACAACACAACCAAAAGGGTTTCCCAGTGCCTGCAGCAAAAAGGGGAGCCTGAAGCCTCCCAGCTTATGGGGAAAACACATTGTGGATGGAAAGAGGGTGGTGGCATAAAAAAAGCTGAATGATCTGGATTTGGAGTTGGTATCGGCATGAGAACAAGTGAGAGAAACTGAGGTCAGATCCTGACCCCCTCAGATGCCCTGGAGGGACCAGGGGGTGAAATCTCAGCTGTTTTCACCAGAAGCGAGGATGAGGGATCCCTGCCTCCTGGCAGGCAAGTGAGATGGAAAAAGCAAGGTCAAACCTGTGGCATTTCTATAGTTTTGAGCACAGGCAGGCTGATACAGGTCTGCAGGACCACGAGCAGCACAAGTCTCCGGTGGACGTGCTGGGCTGTGGTTAGATGCAGGGAGTACTCCTGGGCTCAGTCACCGACTTCACTGCTCCCTGGCAAGGACTAGGACAAACCAGCTGCCCCTTCTCCATCCCAGTAACCTAAGCAGGGGGGTTCAGCTCTCTCCACACACACAGTGCTAGGCTGTGCATGGGGACAACATACCTGAAGGTCCACGGCCCCAGGCATCCCCTTTCCCTTCCCAAACTCCTGGCAGACTTTGCTACAGCTGCTGCCAGGCAATTACGATGTGTCTGGGAAAGGGACCCTTCACCTGACCCCACATATTGGTCTGGCAAAGTGAAAACTCCATAAACATCAGGAATTTACGCAGCAGAAAAATTTTCCAGGCCTGATGTCTGCAGGGATGGGAGAAGCCTGGAGGGGAAGTTGATTCCCCAGTTTGATATTCTCTCGCTGCCCTCACCCTAATCCGCAGGGATCACGCTGGGACAAACAGGAGTGCATCCTCTTTGCACCAACCACGCAGCTAAGAGCATCCTTGAGCATCGCTTGTTAGGAGAGGGAGCCACAAGCAGCATCCCTCTGCTGTTCTCCCTTGCTACACTTCGAAGGCTTTTAGCATGTAAAAAAGCAGCCATAGAAGGACCTGTGCCTGCTACATCCAAGAACCTGGGCAGAGGGACATACAATCCCTGGGAGTGCTCTCAGGTCAGCACAGCTCAGCCAGGTCTAGAGGCTAACCACAGCCGGTAAACTGCCCTCTTGCAAGAGCCCAATTCCCATCTCCCATTTTGGCTTTCTGAGAGGCGTCCTTCTTTCCCGACCCCAATCCTTTACACCTTGCACCCCCAAAGCCAGTGACCTGACTGGGATGAAGAGGATGAGGGTCACTGAAATGAAAATACTGACTATGGGTTTACCACGCTGCATCATGCTACGTCCCCACTGACAGCAGCAGCAATGCAAGGCAGAAGGGAGTCCAAAATATGCAGGCATATGGAGGATTAAAAAAAAAAAACACCAAAAAAAGAAAAAAGCAGCAAGCAGAGGTTTTCTGCTGTAACACTGATGGTACAGATGTACGTCTTGCATTGTTATTTTCTATAAATACTGAAATGAAGAAGTTAAACCAATATAAAAGGGGATCAAATTATATTGATAAGCAAGGGGCAGATTTTCTGAGTTCCTTACAACAAAATACTCTATAACAGCTTTACAGGGACAATTTTAAATGTTAAAATCTGATTTAATTAGGAGAATTTGCTAATATTGAACCACTTTTCCTTATTTTCCTTACGATACTAATTCTTAAATTTTGCTGAAACTAGCAAGAACTGCTGTATGTTACATAACAAAGAGGCTCCAGACGTGCGATCGACACTTTCAAGAAAAATGAGCGAGGAGGCATTTGTCTGGTTTATAATCAAATTATATTTGCAAGACAAAAGAAATTGCTCTGAATTTCAAATTAAGCAAACTGGGTATAACTGCACAGGACATGCAGCATAGCTACGACTTAAAAGATGATTGCTTTAAATTCACATCTAACTGGCCTGCAAAGCAACCTGTTAAAAATACCATATGTTTTCCTACAGTTGAATATTCAACAGGAGACCTCTTTTTGTGTGTGCATTTCATACTTGCAAGATTTGCACCTGTAGTTCTGAGCACGTGATGCATTTGATAGACAGCTAATGGCACTAATGAATCGCTCTGATCTGGGTGTGCAGTTTATTGTGTGGGGGTAAAATGCACGTCTGCAGAAAGCAAGCTGGGTCTCAGGCTCTGAGATCGCAGTCTCTCCTCCATCAAGTATTGCACTTTAAAATACTCATTGACAAGTTCCCCAAGGAATTTTGTTTCTCGGGTTTGGTTGTGTTAAACACAGGTTAACTGGGTCTGGATCCACTGTTGTAAAAAGCAGCTTAATGATAATGAAAAAAATTTCATTTTGGAGTCAGAAACATGTACGAATATTGATTTACATCAGTGCAGAAAATCTTTCCATCAAAGACTTCTGCTCTCTAGGAGAACTTATTTACTTACAAAATTGAGAGATTGGGGCGTCTAGCTGGGGTACATTTCCTCCTTTAGCATTTAGCTTTTGCACTTGGGTAGGCGGCACAGGTTTGTGAGACTGGCCGGTGGCTCGGTACATGGCTTGGACCCACAGGATACGGTCCTGCTCATCGTCACTTGCAAAAATCACCGTGTCTCCTTCCTTCACAGCGTTGAAGAATGCTCTGCCGCCCTCCAAACCTGGCAGGAGAGGAAGTGACAACGGAGTTTTGCAGACTTTGAGGCCAGCCAGGGGATGTCCCCCGGCTTCCCATCCCACCACCGCCCCGCATGTCTCCCCAGCCAGCCTCACGCTGCCCCCGGCTCCTGGCTGAGCTCAGTCCCCTCCCTTGCACCAAACTCACCTGCGAGAGAGCCTGCCAGGTCCCCCAGGTAGCACCCTGCACCGTGATTACTAAAACATACCCCAACACACTCGGATTAATTGCTTCTCTCACCTGCAGCCCCGTCTGTGCACGTCCCCTGCAGGTTGCACCGCTGGAGCCCCATTCAAAACGAGTTTTGAGGGGACGTGGTGGGAGGTTTCCCATTAGAGCGAGTGCACCAGTGCTCACACTGCACAAAAGGTGCTTGGGTGATGCGCTTATTTCTGTCTTTGCCCTGATTCAGGACCCATCTTCCCATCTCCCTAACATCGGAATTAACCTGGAATCAAGGTCTCGACAACCAACCTACTGTGTCTTTCTTCACCTCCTCTGGGGATACCATTATCCAGGGCATGGTGAGGATCACCATGCGCAGTGTGTCGCCCCACCGAAATAAAAGAAATGTGGCGCTCCTCCACTTGAAGAAGAGTCTCAGCACCATGTACACAACAGGTACCTCCAGGTACCAGGGGGCTTTCTAATTCTGCCCCCTCCACTCACTTACATCTATCAGAGAGAAAATGGGGCAGGCAAAAATGCTGGGTTGGTCCCATAAATATTTTCTACAATAAAGACAGGCACAGCTGCTACCCTTTTATTTAGGGAATATAATCTGAAGGCACAGGTTAGGATCATCACTCGATTTGAGCATTCAGTTCACAATCAAATTTCATTGGGATTTAAGCGTCTAATTCACTTAGGCTCCCCAGAGAAGATGAGTCTTTCCCTCCTCTGGTGCAACTCCTAGCTCAATTCCTTAGATCTATTTATAGTAAAGTCATGCATAGCTAATGATCAGTATAAACACAAACGTATTTATAATAATGCTGATCACAGTTCAGCTGCAAGCAGGGAGAGAGAGAGAGGACTCCCGTTTGGGAGCCGTACGCAGCGTGGTGAGCACGAGCACCTGCGGGCGCAGCAGCAAGCTGTCGGCCCCCGTACCTGGCTGCGGGTCGGTGTAGTCCACAGTGTATCCGTCGAGCTGCAGCAGCTCTTGAGGTTCAGCTTTTTTCTCCCGGTAGCTGCACATAGCAAATGTATATTGACTAACCTGAAGAAAATCACAAAGCTAAGATGGCACCGGGTGATCACGACAAGGCAATCCAAAGCGCTTACAAATGCCGTACGCTGATGGTGTGTTTACAGGGACTGGGGGTGGTGGGGTAATTTTGACGGTCATTGCCCATACGAGACAAACTAAACTTTTTACCATGGTTTTGCAAAGCTCTCTCTTAACACACCCTGCTGTGGCAGGCATCTAATTCTCCGCATCAGTACTTACAGCGGTTTAATTTCCTCCAAAAGAGGAAGCTCCACGCTTTAAAACCCTCTATCATTCATCCCCAGACAAGTGCAAGAGTGACACCCTGTCACAAACAATGTGAGCTAAATTGCTAGGTGCCAGTCATATTAAAGCAATCTTAAGATCCCACTGATCTCGGCAGTTGTTGTCATCAGTGCTGTAAATGGCAGCTCTCACTCCTCTGAGGTACCATCTGCATGACACGATACATTCAATGTCAAGCTCTTGACGGAAGCCGACTCAGCTGCAGGGGCTCTGCCAGGCTCCTGAATCGCCTTTAGGAGGCCATCAGGCCGCATCAAGACCCCGCGCGTACTCGGCGTGCTGCAATCTGGATGGTCGGCGAGAAGCTCGGCCAGGGAGGAGAGGAGAGGAGAGGAGAGGAGAGGAGAGGATTCTCCGTGCCCCAGGCTAGGAACTCACGGGGAAATTTACTGTCAAATGATTTCAAATGACTTTGTTAAGGTTGTGTCACATCCTGGACGCCTGACGTAATTTTATTAGTCTGGACATTTTGTTGACCTCTGGAGGAAACTTTGAAACTCTGGTGGGTGGCAATGGATCGTGCTCGTCATTTTTTGGAAGTCGGGAGAGATCCCGAATGATGGGCGAGCGGCTGGGCTGGGGTATTTTGCCTCCAAACTCCAGACAAATCGCTCAGCTACAAATACACATGCAGCACCTATTTTGGTGGCATCTATAGCTAATAAAATGTCATTTATTTAAGTCAGGGGACCCGTCTATTGGCGTAGCGTCTCCCAGCCGGCGCTCAGTATATTGCTGCCCTCTATGGGCTTCTGCTAGCTGCCAGCCTGCTCTCAGCAGCCCTGCCTGCACGGTGCCTTCCTCCAGGAACAGCTCCAAAAGCCACCTAAGAATAAACCCTATCATTAACACATTTGTGGGAGTAAGACTAAAAGTGATGCTTTAAGCATCTTGCATCCTCCTTAAAACTACCAGCACTGATGAAAGATTGACAAGTAACAGACCAATAGCAGGAGCACACCAGTGCATATTCTATGCTATGAACTTTGAATGCATACCATCGTACCGGCAACACAAAAATTAAAAGATTAACACGAAGAAATCTAAAAATAACCTAGTGCCCCACCGCACAATATTCAGACGACTCCTGCAGTGTTCATTCAGTTATACTTGCAGTATATTGCTGCCATCTCCTGGAGAAACTCTTGAATGTACTTTATTTATGGTAAGACCCTGGAGATTTCATCTGAGCGGCGAGGATTTGATTTCTCTGTGTTAGACAGCCTGAACTTCAGGGATTGCATGATAAATTTAATTCCTGAAACGAGTCAGTGCTAACCTATGCTGACATTGATTGAAAACATTAATACAACTAATGTTTTTTTCTTCTCCTGCATGCTCTATAGCAACAGGTAAAATACACTCAGTAGTTCAGTTTCTTCTTCTCTGACCCTGAACGTGAGGTCTGAATTTCAGGCTCTTCTTCATGTATAAATAATTTCTCTCATCTTTGGACCCAGAAAATATTCTTCATCCCTATCAATAAGGCAACTGTACCAACACAACAGTAATGTATGGAAACACACGCAGGCATTTCAGAGCTTGTCATTCTTACATTAAAAGTTATAAAAGACAGATGTAGGCAGTAGGCTCTGGTGGAGCCATCCTGGGACAGAGGCAAAGCAAACTGGTCTCTCCTGTTAGCGTTCACGTGATTTCCTTGGAAGAAGCTGCCCTACATCACTATTAGAAGAGACCTCTAAGAGAAACCTACGGGTGGGTCTACGATGTGCGATGAGCCAGGGCTCACGTGGGTTCACATCCTACTTCTTCTCTACTCAGCTCAAGTGCGAAGCTCAAGCTCAAGATCAGGCTGGAGGGAAGAGACAGCTATCGATGGCCTCTGGAAAAGGTGTCAACTGTGCCACGCAGAGTCCCTGCACGTAAACAACTCAAGCTACTAACTTCAAGAACTGGCATACCAGCCTGTCTGCCTTACCCTGCTGCCTAAAGCATTTACTGCTTGAGGTCAGAAAGAAGCTGATGCCCGGGCTACCAGTGCAATGTGGCTCCTTCCATTTACGAGCGGTGGTAAAGCAAAATCCGACAAAATGAGATTCCAGAAAGCTCGGTATGTCACGATTGTGCTTCGCTGCTGAACAACGCTGTAGGGTCAAGTGGAGATTGCAGCTTGCCTTTCATCAGTCCTCTAAAATATTGTGCTTTACAGAGCCTGCTTTCTGTAGAAGCTTAGAAGTGGCCAGACAAGTGAAACAGTTAATAGCAGAAATTAATCATACAGCCTGCTGAGTTCACGCCGAACCATAGCTGAGTATGAGAGCAAGCGAGCAGATGGGATGGGCAAGATGAATGGTTTGAGTAATTGGAAAAAACACAGATACAGAGAGGAAACTGGTGGAAGACAGAGGAGAAATCTCTGCCCAGTGAGGGGCAAACTCTCAAAGCAGCTGGGATTTCATCCAGGGACTCGATGAGGGCCAGGAAAGGAGCATCTAAGGAAGCTGAACTGAGCAAAACTAAAAAAAAGGGAATAATCCAAGGCTGCCCTGGCTGGTTCATTACAAAAAAGGGAAAAAGCTTTGAGAAATAATTTGAGACAAAAGAACAGAAGGAAAAGAAAGTGGGAAAAAAGAGAAAAAGACAAAGAAATTCAGGAAAGGGGAAGCAGACAGCGGGAGACAAATGCCAAAGTTCAGTATTCCCAGGCTGCTAAATTAGATCTGACTTTCTTGGCACTCGACCATATTCTGTCACCAGCTATATAATCCGACTGATTAATAAATACAGTAGATATGTATTAACCAGTCCTGACTTCGTCCTTGTTTTTCCACCAGAGACTCCTGCTCTAGCGAGCACCGCTTTCCCCAGGATCCTGCTCAAACCTGTTAATTGTCGTCCCTCACACTCTGGGCTCAGTCATCTGCCTCCCCCTTTCTCACTGTTGACATAACACCGCCCCACTTGGGTTAAATTCTTAAATGGACCTTTCCTAGATTAACAGCATGCATTTTGTCCCAAGGGAGAGAAACTGTGCTAAGATACTGCCAGCTGTAATACAGCTTTCCACTTTGATGGGAGACTCTTGTCCTCTGGTTGCAGCTGTACGTTGCCTCCCAAGCCCTTTCCTGACACAAATGAGCAGAGGAAATGATCTAGCTTAAAGAAACAAATGTGAAAACAACAGTTTTCACTGTTTCACTGTAACTACGGGTCATTTACCTTGACTTGAGGACCACAGTCTAGGACCACTGGTGTAGTACACTGCAATTTTGCTGAATTATTTTCAAATTCTGTTGGTTATTCAGAGTTACCGAACACTTACTTAATTTCATTTTATCCCGAGTCAGCTGAGTTTTGCTAAAACAACAGTTTTCACATCTCAGCACGTCCATTCAGCCCTAAACAATTGCACATAGCAGTTGTCCTAACTTCTTCCTACAAGCAGGAGGTGTGCGTGTGCTCTCTTTGGGCAGGGCTGCATGGTGGGAAGCCATCCCACGTGAGTGCAGACGGGACATGCAGGACCTACCATAGCCAGGTGTAACAAGCTGTGGCATCTACTTAACCAGCATTTCCCAAACATCTTGTATTTCTCATCAACACTCAAGGTTTCTCAAGAATCACCACCTATGTCCAGTTCTCAGCGAGGGTCTAACTGAAAACATGATTTAATATGATTATGGGGACCAGCTACGGGTCATTTACCTTGACTTGAGGACCACAGTCTAGGACCACTGGTGTAGTACACTGCAATTTTGCTGAATTATTTTCAAATTCTGTTGGTTATTCGGAGCTACTGAACACTTACTTAATTTCATTTTATCCCGAGTCAGCTGAGTTTTGCTAAAAGCAGGAACTGTCACTGTTAGTCTAAATTATAATGAGTTCAGGGAGTCTGTCACTGGAACAATAGATCCAGGCGTAGACACTGCAACTGGTTTTAATCTGCAGAGAGTTGATCTGGTTCCAACAACATTCTGCAAACACCATCAGACACAATCAGCTGAAAACTGCTTCAAGCTACTCAGCAGACATGTCATCCAGGTACCATGGAGTGTTACTTCCCATATGCTGCCAGAGCACAGAAATGGGGTTATGACAAGAGAAGAACAGATTCAGTCTGAAATCTCAATGTAATTAATTCACTTGCCCTTAAGAATCATTACAAGAAATTTCCTACCGCAAAGCCAGCAAACCCACCAGAACCAACAATAGTGTTGTTGCCAGTACAGCACATTAGACCTTGCAAAGAATTAATACAAGCTCTGTCAGCTATCAAAAATCCCAGCTTTTGCACGATCGAGGGTCTAATTGGCAAACTGGCTGAAATTTGTATGCTGTGCTCAGGCAGCTGATATGGCAACTTAGGAAACACTTATAACATCTGCGATGGATGTACATTTTCTTTCCTAACCAGTCACGGGGAACTTTGCCCTAAATTGCTCCATTGCTTTCGCTTACCACTGCCACTGGCATTACTGCTGCCTTTACGAAGCATTTTCCTCACTTGTGATGCTGTGGACCATTTCCATCCAAGCTCAGGGCCATATTCTGCCATCACTTTCACGCTGCATATCTCAGGATTTAAAATTAGGCAAGTAACGAGTCTCTGCCATGTAATTTACATCTAATCAGTATTCTGCTCTTCTGCTGCTCATCTCAAAGGGTGTCTACGAGAAGGGTGGGCAGCGTGCAGAGAGGACTGCAATTCATTCGAAAGAGAAAACTATCCCCTCTTAACGCATGGGTGCATGCTGGAGGAGCATATGCACCAGCTCTGCCAGCCGCGCCATGCTGTAAACCTTCCCCGAGGGGTTGAACCAAGTCCACCCAGCAATGCCTGTGCTGGAGAGGTGAGGCCCAGTTCTAGAAATGGCACAAAGGAACTGCTCTCATCCACTACACCCAAATAAATCATCTCCTCTCCTGTACAACCCTCGCAGCTACACAGACACAGAAGGTGCGAGGGATTATTCCACCCAAATTACAAGGCAGTTATTGCTCCTTTCCCCTTCTCTCCAGGGCTTACAGAAGCCAACTAGCACTGGAAATGCTCCCTGCAGAGCTCCTTTTTCTACATACGCACGCAAAGCCTCCGTTCATACCGGCGAGGCATCACTGACACAAAAGAGACAAACTGCCATCAACACCTTCCTCCTTGGTGCCGCCCATGCAGTTTGGCACCTTTGTGCCTCGTTTAGATGGTTATGAAGAGTTTGAGTATTTATTACATTGAATTTCTTAACCACTGGTACCAGAAGGCAGAGCGATACCACCCAATAGCACTGAAGGAACTGAGCCTGTGTCCATCTGAAATAGGGAAAGAGGGGCAGGAGAAGGCACAGGACCAGGAGGAGGAGGTTACTCTGCAAGGGATGGGAGAGGAGACAGAGCTGCAATAGAAGGTGCTACAGGTAAGGGACAGAGACAAGGGATCAGAAAGGCAACGTTTAGTTATTCATCTGAATTTACAGCCTTGCCCTCTTGGCAGTGTCACGGACTGACCAGATCACTTGTATCCCAAACGGACTTTATGCTTTGGACTCCATCTCTCAGCTCTGGTGCAAGCAGGAGCCTGGTGCGGACAAACAAGCTCCTGAAACAAGGGCTGCTCCGTTCTTTATGTAATGGAGCCAGCTCACCTTCCTGCCGGGGTTATTCTCTGTCTGCGGTTTAGCAGAGTTCAGAGCATCCTGGACATCAACACCTTTGCCGCCAATCCCCGTTCGTATCAGCACCCATCCTTTGCATTGCATGAAAAGCAAATGACAAACATACGGACAGCAAAGTATTTTTATTCCATCTTTATTGCCTGCTGACATGTTCAATATGCTCAAACTACATCTGAGGGACTGCATAGAGAGTGTTTCTTGTTTATATTTGATGTACGGCAGAACACTTTACATTGCACCAAATGTTGAGCAAACGGTAACATAACAGAGAAGCTGCAGTGGCAGCTGGAATTTCTGAGGTGGGCTACAGAGACTCTCTGGGGGCAAAAGTCTGCTCATCTTATTCAAATGAATCGCTTTTCTGGCCAAATTCTGCTCTTATATGCCAACTGACGAATACAGACCTAGTAACATGAGAAAACATGGAATAACTCTGAGAGCTTCAATTCCACAGCAAGCTGAAGAATATATAGCAACTGAAAACTAGAGAAGTGATTGCAACCATATAGAATGGCCAGAAGAAAGGCTCCTTGAGAGAGACATGGGAATCCATGTCCAAACCTGCAAACCCTTGCACAGAAGAGTATCAATAGATTTATTTATGGGAGAAGCTATGTTAGGAAAGATTCTCTGCTTTGGAGAATCCCTGTTCACAGGGAAAAAGGGACTGAGAACTTGGTCTAATAGGAATTAATCATCTCTCAGGGAAAAGCAATACTAGTTGCTCTACAGGTGATCACAAACTGCCACAGCACTTTTAACTTCATTTCAGAACATAATAAAGGAAACATACAGAGAAAAGCAATCCCTCAATCCCTGCCCAAGAACAGGGTCACTGCATAATGTTCCCAAGAGGCCTTTCCTTCATTATGGCCTCTGCCGCTTCTTACCCAGGAGACAGTTTGGGATTTACCTCCAGTGGTCTAGATCTGCAAGATGCTGGGTTCCCCTGCGAGCTGCCAAGCACCCTACCTCACCAGGGACCTGGCCAGCCCCTGCACGGAGGGTGCATTTGCAAACCAGATGCCTCTAGGAATGGATCACACAGATCCTAAACCCATCACTTACCTAAATCTAAACATACTGCTTGGGCAGATAGAAGCATCTCCTGTGGCTGCTCTACACTAATTCCCCCACTTCTGTGGCCATTTTGACCCCATTTGGAGTACAAAACAAGCACTTAAACTGTCACTGCTGATCATACTTGGTTACTGGACTAGGTATTCAACTGGTCTCTCCAAATAGGCTCCTACTTACATGGCTCACGCACATCATAAATCCCTTTTACCTCCCCAGGATGGATTTTCTTATCTGTCACATAGTTTGGCGCTATGGAGGCCGGCAGTGATGGACAAACGGGGAATGCAATTAAGCTTCCTACCGAGACAGTTGAACTTCGAGTAATAATTAACTCAAAACAAACTAACCAGTTAACATCCAGTGATTTAGGACCAGAGAAGCCAGCTGTGTAAGGTGGAAAATGGACTGCGTGGAATCCTCCCCTTATCAGCACAAGAAAGCCAGCACACGAGCATGCTCCATCCCAAACGCGGAGCCTGGTGCACCTGGTTTACACCATCTCAGTTCTTACACACGGGTGAAATCCCGGCCCCTCTGCGGCAGACCTGCCATCTGCTTCATCGGCAGTAGGATTTCACCCTCTGACTTGATCACTTTGGATCTGTGCTGGCACAAGATCTCAGCTGGATGTCATGTTATTCCATCAGAGCATCTCTGTGTTGCTTTCATCACAGGACCTTGCACAAAGCTTTTATTTCTCGTGCTTGGAGACAACATACCCTGGGGAACCCAGAGAGGAGGGAGGGAGAGATGGACCCAAGAGGGCTCTGTGGCTTTATCAGGTTGGTGTGAAGATGGAGCTGCTCAAACTGGGGCCTCACACTTCTGTGGCCAATGCAGTGGTTTCAGCTGCCCTTGGGAAGGTGAGGGAAGATCTAACACACCCAGTACTGACCAGATCCTTTTAGGTCACAGAGGACATCTTCTGCCTGTTTCCTTGAAATTCTTAACCCTGGTCAAATACACAGGTCTACTGAAACTGAGAGGGCAGAAAGTGAAAAAAAGAAAAAAGGCAAAAGGAACAAAGACATCGCAAAATCATCGATGAGAGCCGCAGACAATGAGAGGCAGTAATGAACGTGAAGGCAAAATAAATATCAAGAACAAAATACTGACTCTGATGTAGCCAGCGATGAAACTTCTGTAGATTTCAATGGACTTCAAATTTTACCTGGAGGCTCAAAAGGGAGCATTTGCACCCAAGCACCTCCAGCCAAGACAGACTGAGCTTCCTCCTCATCTCATTAATTCCTCACTAAAATTGGTTCTCCATTTCACCAAGCATTTATTTGCATCAGGAAACTCATGGCTAGAGGTCTGCAACTGGGATATCCTTGAAAAGTTGTACACATTTAGAAAAAAATCCATCACTTAACAAACACCCTAGGCAGAAGCACAGCGCTGCATCAATTATACAACACCGAAAATGGTCAGAACAAAGACTTAAATATCTCATGTTGTGATTTAAGATCACTTCTAGTTAAATCTGTTACCTGGACCAGGACAAAGAATCGTTTCTTCCATCTCTTCCAAACATTTTTACCAATGGCCCATAAATATCTAGGAGAAAAGAACAGGTGAATTCAGTACACAAGTGACTATACGTTGTTCTCTTGCTTTTCAGAATGTTTTCTTCACACCTAAAAACTGAAGTTAATACACAAGCAGGAATAATTACAAGACTTTTAAGCTCAGCAGCATTCATGAATGTGTTTATTTCTAGCCTGAACAAATAACCTGTAAAGAAAGTGACACATAAGTGTCACTCTAGCCCAGAGTCTTAATGTTACACAGTATTAATTCTCTCTTCCTCTTTGTCTTTCACAACTTGCTCAGAATTTAGAAGCCCTTTAATGCCTGTGAATCACTACAACATGGTAGGATTGGTGAAGAATACATTTGCAACAGAAGAATTGAGGGAGAGAAATCCCAAATGTTGCTTTAAGCCTTCACAAAACCATTTGGCTGAGGGGAGCTGTCAAACAGAGGGTTACTTACTACATCAAAACCAGTACCCGGGATCCCAGTATCCACTGGACTGACTAAACCAGGACACTTCGCTGAACAGCTTAAGGTGAATTCCTAGAAATCGCTTGGCTATAGATATTCAAGCAAACCGAATTAATTTCTAAGGAAGAGTGTATTTACTGTTTTCTACAAAGGAACAATTAACTTTTAAAATTAACGTCAAAATTAGCATTTAATCTCTGCAAAAACAGTAGCAGCACCAGACTAATAATAAATACAAGGACATTATTCAGCATTATTACATTTTATGTATCATTATAATTACTTTAGCTCTGGTTCAATACATAGAAAAACAATTCCTTTTTGGTTATGCTAGTGGTTCCTTATGCCAGAAGAGATCCAACATACTCTTGGTGGACGTTTAAGCCACAAAAGTCCAAGTCACGCTGATGTGGGCATCGAGTCCCTGGCTAGTTCAAGAACAGGGAAATAATTGTCCTTTTTGCTATTGCCGCTCACATCAACAGAAAGACAATCGCAGTTCTGATAGCAAGCTAGTATTATAAACCACATAGTTTCAAGCAGCATCTTGTAAATCGAATGTTAGTTGAAAGCCTGAGAAAATCCAGGACTGCTGAGCCCTGTTGTTACCAGCTGCGGTCAAGGAAACAAGTATGACAGGTGAACTGTCCTATCTTGGGTTTGGTGCCTGTGATCGTGGTGGAAAAATTAAACTTCATATGTGGCTATTGGCTCTGATCTCATTAGCAGAGAAGACAGGAGGAGGAGGAGAAGGAATTAAAAAAAAGATGAGTGATCCAAACCATCTAATAATGGATTGAATCTAACAAAACACTATGAAAATAAAAATGAAACGAAGTCATTTTTATAGCACCAAAAACATACTGGAGAAAGAGTTAATCAAAACACTGACTTTCCTGGATAGTTTCTATTTTTTTTAATCACGTCCTCAGCTCTGAAGAGCAAACAGAGGAAAGCCTTGCCAATGGCGCTAGCTAGATCTTCCCAAGGACGATCTAACTTGTCATTGCACGGCACGAAGGTGGAAGCCAGGGGTGGCAGCCAGGGATCCCCCTGGCCCCAGATCCTCTGACACTCACGTCTGGAGGGGAGAGGTTTCCCTTTTAACCTTCCAGATCATCAGTCCTACTCCAGGCAGCTTCTATTTAATTGTACTGTGTATCTCTGTATAAATAATGACAATCACACTGGAGTTTATTTCAAGCGGGAGGTGCATGTGCTTTTGTGCAGAATAACTTAGGAAATTATACTATTCTCAGTAAGAGAGTCAGGCAGTTCACCTATTATTTCCTTACAGGAAAAAAAATAACCTAGCGATTTGCTGAGGAATACTGTTTAAAATTTAAACTGTTTGGCTGATAGGCATTAAAAAGAGTATGCTAAGAATATGGAAAGTGCATTATAAACGACTGAACTAATGCCATTTTTATATTTATCTTTCTTTTGACCTCCTGTGAACTTGAGAAAAAGAGTTTCTCTTCCAGAATCTTAAAAAAGAGAAATTTTCTAAGGCACATTCAAAACAAATTGAGTTCAGATTGAGACAAGCATTTACCCAGAGTGCTTCATGTTTTGAGGCTTATCCATTCGCACGGCAAGCTTGATCTTCAGGTCTTGATCCGGGCAGTTTTTGGAAACAGTCATTTTGTGCCACTCTGATTGCTTTGGGCTATTGGGAGTCGGGTGGAGGACAACCTGTAAGCGTCAAAATCAACAATGTTAAAGGGAAAAATTATTCACAAAATGGGTTTTAATGGGGAACAAAAGCACATCATATGAGCTACTTTTCTCCTGAAAGTTAGTCTGGAAATTTCTATTCACATCAGTGAGGATGGCTTTTTATTGCTTTTTTAAAGTACAGCTTATTATTTTGGGATTAGTTTATATATTCTTTGGCTCCTCTATCTACTGTGCCATTGTTAATGGGGTTGTGCAGAACATTACTGCATTATCAGTTCCCATTGTTTAAGGAAAGACCGCGGTAAACGAGCTTGCAACTGTCCAAGTAAATCAGTCTAGTTGTGATGGTGGACTGCTGAGATTAGCAAACCAGCAACAAGTTTTTGCTGAGGTTGCCCACTGCAGTCCCGCACTTTCAGCCTCATACAACTCAGTCAACCTCCAGCCTTCCTGTCATTTCCCATGTGAGGTGAGCTGTTTTGAGGGCTCAGAAAGCTCTACCTAAAGTGGTTCATCTATTGCTACTATCAGGTTGTGGGAAGCTGGTTTGATTTTTTGCTTACTGTTAAGACTGGATGCAGGAGGCAACGTTTTAGATAGGCTGGCGTCTCTGACTGCACTACGACAGCAGATAAAATCTGCATCCCATGTCATGACACCAGTGGCTGCAGGACTCTCTGCTTCCATTTCATGCAGCGAGGAAATGATGGGATGGTCTCCAGCTGCTGTAAATCATTGCAACACCAAAGATTGCAGTGGAGCTGCGCAGATGAACACCAATGGAAGTGCTTGGCTCATCAAAGAAACTGAAAGGCTCCAAGAGGTGAGTAATCTTTTCTGATCATAGCTGTGCTTTTCCCACTCACCCATTACCCATACAAAGCAGAGCAGCTCCCTCAGACAGTGAGCCACAGAGTATTCTCCCAGAACTACACCACATCCACCATTTTCTCCTGGTGTTTCCATGTGTGTCCTCTGAGGTGACTTAACCCTCTCCCTCCTACGCCCATTCCTCTTCTGATGTTTTCACTCTCAGAGGTGACTTTTTGACTGGCACAAATTCATTCAAGTCTCCACTGTCCTGAATTGAGATGAATCTCCTTTAAATCCATTAACCTTTACGCAAGCAAATTATTTTACAAATGGCAGTGTTCACCCTCATTATTTGCTGTGCTGCCATCACTTCTTTGCTCACGCTTAGTCCATGCTCCTGCCAAACCCTAGCCCAGACTATAATCTTGTATCCCTCTGCTCTTCAGAGGAGAGGAATGAATGTTACTGCTGAGTCAACAACTTAGGGGCTATTTTCCACCAAAAAATCCCTGACGCTATTCATCCCTCTGATGAATAATTTTAAAAATTATTTTATTGCCTCCTCCAAAGACTGGGGTTAACATCAGTAGATTCTCGACTTCACTCTTATTCATCAACATTATTTATCACTTCTTTTATTGAATTAGACTAGTGCTTTCTCTGGTAGGAATCTGAAGCTGTTATTAGTTACATAGATAACTGAGCAACACCAGTCTCTACTGCATCACTCTTGGAAAAAAACACATTTAAGCAAATCCTGAAGATGAAAAGTGAGTCCTCCACACGGTGTTGTTAGAAACACAGATGGATCCAAACTCTAAGCAGCCTCCAAGGACCCACTGCAAGGCAGGTTGTGCAAGCACACAGACTTGCACTAAACCGCACCTCTCAGCGAGGCAGCAGCCACTCAGGGTGTTTGGGATGCTCTCTACTTTGATTTCTAACTCTTTTTCATCAAAAGGTGAATAAACTTTGCTCAGTGTTGTTGTAATTCATGGCTCTTCCCCTCCTGGCTCTCAGTAGATGAAGTCTTGGCATGGCTGAAATCCGTGGGAGCCTTGCCACCACCTTCAATAGGGCCAGGATGTATTCCCATGCCTTCAGCTGCCCATCCAGCAGTTTAGGGCTTGGGAGCATTTTCCAGCTCTCCCTTTGACAAAAGTGGTGAAATGAGGAGTGCCGGCCGGTTGCCAATTTAACACTCGCAATAGAAAGTGAGCATTGTACATGCCTGGGAGAGCACAAAGCCGATTCTCAAAGGGCGGCTGAGCATGGGTGTTTTTGTGTATAAAACCTGCTTCCCTGTCCATGCAGACAGGTTCGTGCCCACTCCAACAGCTAAACCAGGGGCTTAACACGCTCCTGGTTTCATTATTTCATTAAAAAAGAAATCCTGATGCAGCCTGAGCAGACACGCGTCATCTCTCGGCCGCTTCGGGCACACCAAGCATCCCTTTGAAGTTCGGCTGACTGAAAGCGCTGGTGGCCATGGGCCAGGGGAAATCACCACCCGGCTCCGCGTGCTAGCCGCTGCTGGCCCACATCCTTCAGACCGCAGAAGCTCAGAGCTGAGGGATGGCTTCCCGCTGGACCGGGAATTAAAGCGCATTGGCGGGGCTGGCTCATCAGCATTTCAGGGCAAGAGGGGTTGCTTTGGGGCCTGACGTCTTTCTCAGAACAACATGCACAGCTAATTGCTTCCCAAGACCAGCAAAGTCAGCCCCACTCATGGCTGCCAGTGGAAACAAGACTTACAAAGCAAGCGGGTCTACACCGAGTGTAACCACTCAGGGAAAAAAGCCCTGAATGGCATTGCGGCCAGCCGGGTGAAAAGCTCTGCTCAGCATGCTGCAGCGGATAAAGGCAGGAGTGCCGGGCTGTTTGAAGAATGAGATTTTGAAAATAATCCTGAAAATATTATGATGCTGTGCAGCAAAGCAGCTGTAGGTCTTCAGCTGGAGTACTGCAGCCTGGTGGGGTCACCCCCTTTGTGAAAAAAGGAGCAGGACAGGGAGAAAGGAAGGATCAAGGTGTGGATGAGGAAAGTCCAAAGGAGCCGTGACTCTTTGAAGAGAAGATTGAGAGGAGAAAAGAAGGGGTAGCTTTGCTTTTCTCTCTCTCAAGTGCAAGAACAAAGGTTGTTACCTGAACATGAAAACCCAAATAGCTAAAGTGAACAAAAATTATATGAGACAAAATAACATGCAGCACTCTCCACCATAAAGATATAAATTAGATCAAGAGCTCACTAGGACCTGGAAAAACATTTGGCACTTGTATGAATAGGATGAATACAAAACCATGTTAATTAGGAAAAACTTTGTTTTACAGACACAGACTCTCCTGTGTCAAGGCACAAGCAGCCATGGAGTTAGCAAGAAACATCCCAACAGGTTAGTCCATAACTTTAAATACCGTACTTGGGCTTGCCACAGGATCAGTGGCTTTCTTGGCTATGGCTTTCTTGGCCATGGCAATGTAGACAAGGCGAGAGCAAGGTGTGCTGCAGAGCCGGGCAGACAGAGCCCAGGCTGCTCCTGGAGAATGCTCAGGCCACGCTGAGCCGTGACATGGGAGGCGCCAAGCCCATGTGTAAGGTGCAGCCTCTCTTCCCGTGAACGTGGGAAACGTGGTTTTCATGGGGTCTTCACCATGCAGATCTCACACCCTTGAAGAGCTGAGGAAGGGATGGCAGGGAGTTTGCTGCCTGGGGCCAACACAAATTATACAGCTGCAAAAAATCACGGAGACTAACTGAACTGTCCCAAAGCCACAGAAAAGTGCCGTCCACAGATATTCTGGAGCTGTGGGCTGCAGTGATGCACCAGTCCCAGGGCACTGGTTTAGGGACCACAGGTGAGAGGCAGAGATGGGATGGGAAGGTTGGCTCTGTGGCCAGTACCCCGGGAATCTGAGCTCTTTGCTATTAACACCATTGACGGGGGAAATGAACCTCCACATTTTGCTCCCCAGTCCAGCCCCACTGAAGCCACCAGTTCAGCCACAACCCCCAGGGGAGCCAGGATTTCAAGCCCTTTGCAGTGAGTACCGCAGTCAGTGCTTTCAAATGCTCAAACCGTGCACTGGCTGCTCAGCAGATATGAGAGCAGCTTAATACTCTCTTGCCAAACTTAAATCCCCTCTTTTTGCTTCAGCATAATCCCCTTTTCTGCCTCAGGAATGTCCATTTCCGTAAGCAACTTCTAAGGCTTTCCGGACTGCCAATATCACACACAAGATCCTCTGCCTTTGCTGAGTGCAGGCACAGCCAGCTGAAATGCTGCCATTAAAAACTCACAACAAAGACAGCATGCGAGATGCACTCCTTTCCAGCAGTGGAGAGCTTGCTTTTTTTCCTCTCTCCTGAAGCTTGGCAAAAAAGCAGAGCATGTTGTGCTCCAAAGATATTTCCGTACAGGAGAGATTTCTCTAGAAAAGCAAGGCCAGAAGGAAACGTTAAACTCAAAATCTCCTTACCCTCCCAAGCTCTTTGTCCTCCAGAGCCAGCACTCCCGTGCTCTCCGTGAACAGCTTCACCTTCACTGCAGGAAGCGCGTGTGTTGTTGTGAAGTCTCCTTGGGTGCCCCAGCTGCAAAAACAGGGACAGAGATGTTCAGCTCCACCGGCAGGTCAGCAGCGCAACACCTTGGGCATGCAATGGTTAAACAAAAATGTCCTGTCTGGCACAAGCCAAAGTGGGTGGGCTGAGTGATAAGGACATTAATTATCTTCTTAGGGAAATGTGGGACAGATGTTTGGAAAACCCTTGATGGTTCTTTGGGGAAAAAAAGAGAGTATTTGGGAGCAGCATGAAACCAAATTTAAGAGAACTTTTTTACTTAGAAAGAACAATATGTCTCCTGCAGTGACAACCTGTATAGTCACAACAGAAGTTGAGGATCAAGGACATCTGCACCTAGGACATCTGTAATCGCTCATGCCTCTGCTCTTCTCTTGGCTAATTAACCTCTCCTTTCCAGGTTGATAGTGAGGTTTGCTTTCTCTGAAGAAACCCCAATTTAACCTGGGTCCTCTTCTGAGTCCCAGCCTAGCCCTCCAGCCCAGCCCAGGTTTAAGTTCAAACCATTACATCTGGAGTAATCCTAGTTTGCTAGGACTGCAGAGCAGGACACCAGCTCCTTGGGGATGGGATGGCAGTGGCCAGGAAGTGGCCACCTCTCCAACTACGCAATGAACCGAGACCACCGTCTACTATTTGTACTCCATGAGTCGTCCCCTGGCTGGTCCCGTGGCTTGGAAAGCAGCGCTATGGAGGCTGAAAGACCCACCGTACGTGAAAACCCTTTCTAGACATGTATGTTTCTAGTGGACATCTCCAAGCTCCTGCAACCACAAGCTGCCCAAGTGTGCAGAGAACGTGAACTCATTCCACATGGGACCCTGCAGGCACAGGGTCCCAGCCAGTGTCTGCCGACACCTATGGCCTTGCCATTTTGAGTCTTACAAGGGGAGCCCACCCTGCAGCTGACCTTCCCCACGCGAGTGTGAGAACCGCAGCAGCCCTGCAGCCCGCCGGAGGAAGGTCTGGTGATGGGCCTGAGCATGTGATGGGCCTGAGCATGTCACGCTAGAGGTTTCCTCTCTGGCCCCGGATACTTGGGGAAGCTTTGAGGACAGAGCCCCAGTTTGGCCACAGTCCATTGCACTTTGTTTCATGGACTTTCCTCCTGGGCTCTGTTCCCGTCCTAGCAAGCCATGTGCTGCAGCTGGAGCTGCTGCCTGGTGACACCCGCGAGGGCTCACCTGAGCTGCGCTGGCGAGCATCCTCGTGGGGTTCTCTTAAAGATATCCGGACCTTACACAGCAGTCAGCTTTGATTTAGAGAGATCGCAGGGAAAAGAAATTTGTGAAACACCAAGTCTGTTCAACATCCTAAGGGCCACGGCTTTTCAAATAGGCTCATGAAGAGCCTCCACAAGTGGTGCCGCTCACACCAGCATGTCAAATTTCTCACCTGTGCTGTGGTTTTTGAGATACAGGAAAATGCTCCCCTCTGGCAAACAAGCACAGACTGAAGAGGGTCACAGAACAGAAATTAAGTGGAACTTGATCTAATGCCTATTTGTAAACTTTAACCAATTTTGAAAGTAGCAGAGAAGAGAAGAGAATACCTTCTACACTAAGGGGTAAAAAGTCATGATGCTTTTATGTTTGAGACTTCACAGCTGTGTTTCAAGCTTTGTTTCTACAGCTGAGAAAGTTAGAAACTTATTAAAATAAAGCTGGACAGAAACTTCCAGACAGAGCTAAGCAAAACACTCCTAAAACTACACTTGCCCTTGTTAGCAGAGAACAGCTCAGCCACAGATGAAGGGCAGAGGGAGGACTGGGGAAGAGTGCACCACTGCAAGGAGGATGCTCCTGAACATCCGATCATGCAGAGGCCCAGTGTGAAACTAGCAGATAAAAACTGCTCTTTTTCCTTCTTTTGTTCTCTTTCTTTGTCTTTTTTATAATTCATTATGAGCTAGATTTCTATGTTGTTCCCAGAGACCCTGAAAATTCATCACACTTCAAAACTCATGCAAAGTGTACAAGCGAGCTTGAAGAATAATCACAGACAAGGTGCTTTTTGTACAAGAGCGTGCCATGAGCAACGCCTCCGAGTGATGCGATGGAACACACACTGCAACCTAAAATAATGCAAGTTAGATGAGAGATTATACCATATCTCACTAAGCACTTCTATTCACCCTCACGCTATTAATGACACTTTCTTAGTTCACACTGTCCTCAAAGTAGGTCCTCTGCTGAAGAAAGGCAGTTCCCTTGAAATGACTGGGAAAAGGCTCAGATGGCATGTGGTCCAGCGACTAGATGTTCTTCAAACATAAATACCAAACAGCAGGTTTTGCATTTGGAAAGTTATCAGGAAAACTAATTTACTCCTTCCTGTGCCCAAGAAGTATGGTTCTACGTTTTGCTCTGCTCTGAGCAAATCTCATCCAACTGAGCCTAGCACATGAGCGTGTTCAGCGCAGAGCTGATTAATGAACTCAGTTTCTTCGTCAGCTTTGCCCTGAAGTTTTCTCTCCTGGTGCACCATTCCACATGTTTCATCTTTTATGACGATGCATCAAACTGCCACCAGTGCCAGGGAGCAGAGGTTTGGCATAAATTATCTGCAGCGCTACAGGTCCAGACAGATCCTCAATATTATATCTTTTTCATGTGTGAGCCATCAGCTACCTAATAAACATTTTAAGCATAAGAACCAAGAAACAACCTTATTTTCTAATTGCAGCTTCAGGTCACAGGTTATGTTTTCTCTCTTAAAAAACCTACATTGACACCAGCAGGGAAAGTAGGAAGATAATCTTGCTTTGGGTAAGAGGCAAAAGTAAGAAAATTTCCAACCTTACACTGTGTATTTTGACAGCATCTGCTTTATAGAACTCATATCTCTGTTTACTATTAAAAAGCTCTTATTTGCTGAAGCATTCCCAGACCATATGTTATCAACAAATGTTACTAACCAAATACAAACAGTAATTTTCATTAGGTTTCCTTCATGAGAACAACATTAACCACAAAGGGAATAAATGTTTCAAATGACAGTAAACATACATAGCAAACCCTTGACAACACTGTGGTGCTTCCATATTCATACCCCCAAAAGCCCTGAAAAGATCCGTGCCAACAAATAGAGACCCTCAGAAGTTGGGTTTTGTGCAGGTTGAAGCCTGCGGTGATGTCATTAGTTGCTATAGTGATGCTCAGCATAAGGCCATAATTAATGACACTGAAACATCATTTGTATTCAATCTAAGTACGCAGTTTATCTGTGCTGTGTATTAAATTATTGTTCAGAAAATTAGCTCTGGACAGTAGTTAGGTATTAGGATCTTCTGAGGGACTAACAATGTAATGGTTTCATTTCCATAATTAATAATTAAGCAGGTTATCACTGCAGGAGTTTATTTGTTGGGAAGGTGCCTTGGGACCTGTTCTGGACAAATCTTCTCATGAAGTAGCCATGCTATCCTGTCCCCATATCACAGAGCTCATGCTTACACTTCAGAGCAATAATACATCTGCAAACGAGGACAAATAACGTCATTCTGGCCAAAAGGATATACATACACACCAGAGAAAAGAAGGATACAAGCAGAAAAATCCTGACAGTACTTTCTCAGTTAGGACCATATTAACTGTCTGAATCCCTCCTGAAACCCTCAGTCTGGCATTTCTTATTGCCCAGTGTATCCCAAAGCCTGGAGCTGGCCAAGAAATGCTGCCATGCATAAGGACTTTGTTAGAATTATCGCCCTATTTATCACATCTGTGCTTTTCCAGTGACATCCATAGGATCTACTTGCATCTCCAGGGTTTCTAGTTAGGCATCAAATTTAGAATGAGTAGCTAAACTCTTCTGGCTGCAAAAAGCCAGAGGATGAGATATGCCCCAGGTGCTAACTTGACAAATGCTGGCCCTTATTTTACCTTTTACAAGCAAAATAAGTAGATCATCACTGTAGACTTTGTGTCTCCAGATTCACCTAGAGGTGCCATCACAGTTACTAACCAAACAGCCTGAAGCGTTGAGATTTTTTTCTGAATGAAACATAAAATGACACATATCCAGAGGGTGTGAGTAGACAACAAGGGAGGAAGGTCACCCTTGTCCCCCACTACCTCCATGGGCTTGTCTAACGTGGAACACTTGAAGGATGGGCCTACCTGTCTGATTTCAGGAGCATTCGGGAGCTCTCACAGGCACTGTCCTGACTGGCACACGGAGGGAAAGTGATGCCATTGCCGATGCAGGTGCCAGGCTGCTCAGACCAAGCTGCTGTCAGCTGTTTCAAGCAACACGTTGGAGATCTTCCGGCAAACCTTCACGTTGATGCTACTCAGTCCTTCCCACTTAGGGACAAAACAAGTAAGACCACCTAGTCTCCTCATATTGCCAGCTGTTTTTCTCCACAATATCCCACTTATGTGGCCTAATCTACAATTTTCTCAGCTGTCCTTGACTGACATTGACTTAATCATTTCTATTCACCTCTTGTGTGTAAGTTCCTCTAAGTGAAACTGTAGTACCCATGACCTTCCCAAAAGTGAACATAGACGTTAGTACCCAGGAGAATGCATTAAATCCTTTCATTCATGTACTGTGGTCTCCAGCAAGTCTGCTTAGCCCCTGCCTAATTTGAAACAGTAACCCTCCTTCCATCATTGCTCTTGTAACTTGATCTGGCCAGAACATCGATGCCTGTGATTTCTATAAATAATGAACAAGCGCAGCTGAATTATATTGCTGGGCCATGAATCAGCCCTGCTAACCAGCTTGGCCTGTCAGTAGGCTAACGTGGGAGCAGCTGGAGAGTGATGTGCTTTCGACGGGGTTGACATTTAAACATGATCTATGACCAGTTTTCATGGGCTTCAAAAGTGCCAGAGGACACCTTTTCTCCCTCTCCAGACATATTTATTGAAACGCCAGTTTGCTTGCCAGCTTGCATGGAATAAACATGAAAGAAGCAGAAATAAAAGTAAAAATGTGTATTAAAGGAGAGCTATGCTCTTCCCTCGCTGGGTTCACTCCAGATGTGCATTATGCTCAATGTACACAGCAGCACCCTGGGACACGGCACCTCTCTGCAGGAGATGCTGCCCTTCTGCCTTGTTCCCACAAGTTTACCGCTTAAGTAAAAAAGTCTTGCAGAATAATATTCCTGCATGTTGGGCAGATTTGCGCTAGTTTATTAAACTACTGCTCAGTATGGTTTTTCAAATGTAAGCAAATCAGCAGCAATGCCTGTCCCCTCCCAGGCCAGGAGCACGTCCTTGGGAATGCAGAACACGGCGTGCAGCTGCCTCCAACCCCGCAGGTGCACAGCCACCTAAATCAGCACCCAGTGCCTTCCTGCAGCTGGTTGCGTACGGAGGCAGGGCAGTCCATCTGAAAGGCCTTTAATACATGTGACCATACCTGGGACAAAATTTGCAAGGCCAGCTTAACCTCCCTTGCTGTCCTCTGCTGCCAGAATGGGATCCGGTGAGAATGCAATGACCAGTGGCCATTGCTGCTGCAGGCAGGAAAGGGTTGTGCTTCATGCACTTCTCTTCATCCAACATCCCTCACCTCTTCTCTGCTGGCACCCACACCAGTGTGTCTATGTCCCTCCTGGTGTATTCGTAGTTCGGTCTCCAAAGCAAGCCGGTTGGTGGAGGGAAGCCCATCAAAAGGGCGGCACAGACAGCACTCTCATAGACACTATCAAAAAACTAGACAGTTTTTTTGAGGAAACACGTGCCAGCAAAGTCACCTTTTGCTGGGTCACTGCTTCACCTTGTCTGGGTGTGATGCTTTTAACCAGCCTTGGTTTCTTGGCTTACTGTGGTGCCCAGCCGTGGTGCCTGCTGGAGCTGGATCCCGCTCTGGGGAGGGAGAGCTCCGATCCCACTTCACCGCTGGGAGACTGAACTGCTATGTACAGTCTTGATTTAGCTCTTCCAGAAATCCTACCTAAAAAATGATGGTTTTCTTTCTTCAGCCACTCCTCCCCTCCCAGAAGAGACCTTTCCAGGGAGCAGCCTTAAATCTTGGGCCATAAATCAGGTATGCCCAAAACTCAAGCACTGGGAAAAACAAAATTAGAGAAGAAGCACACCAGACACCCAGCTAACCTACCTTCATGCAGCTGATGGAGTCGGCTACACCTGCTTCTCTAATGTGACGTTAAGGTGTGTTTTGTTTTTACATATTTCTTGAGATACCAGCAAGGAGGTTAAACAAACAGTTTTTAAACATGTTTAACAGTTAACCGTATGTGAAGCATGCAGGGAAGCTTTTTGTTATATTCTCTAATACTTTACATATACCACCCATTCAAAAACATGAAATAGAGGTCGATGACCAAGATTATGGCTATTGGTGATCTTTCTGAACTTGCCTTGCCCGTACTCTGAGGCTGCAGTTCATTATAATGGAGTGCACACAGACTTACTCAGCTCAACAGCAAAACCTGACGCAGGGACGGCATTAATTCCACCAGGATGAAAATGCTCGTTTCGTTTTCAGAAATGAGTATTTGTTTCTGATGCACTAAGCCCTTCACAAGCAGGCGTTGGGAGAGCAGACAGCTCGCTCCTCTTCAGGAGCAGTGTTGGTGAGGCACCGAACTCTGAGGCAGGGGATGCGGCAGCACAGACGTGTCCATGACACGTGGTGGAGGCAGGTGCTCACACCTGCACCAGCTGGGTCACAAAGCAGTAACAAAAAGAAGTAGGGCATCCCAAAGCCTTCAGGAAAATGTGTACTTTTTGCACCTCTCGTGGGTAATGGCAATGGATAATAGGTTTTTGCTTTGTGTCTTTGGGATTTGAAAAAACCCAAAGGCAACAGAAGAATTCAGGCTTTTGTTTAGGCTCTCCAAGAAAACCCACAGGCTGGGTCACACAGCTGGAGACCCGCAGCAGTTGTGCAGCTCCACGCGCAACCCAGTTTCAGTGGGGACTGCCCATAAACTACAGCCAGTTTGGGAATGCTGGGTTGGGGACGGTTACGAACTGGTTTGCAACTTATTGCAGTAGGACTACAAACCTCGATTGAGGTCAGCTGAATTCTTCTAAGAAACATAACCCAGTGGGCGATACACCTTCTCAAGAGATAGCATTATTGAAAGATAAAAAATTATGTAGTCAGGAACAAAATAGGGTGTAACAACACCAAACAAAGAAGAAAGCGTGTGCTGCCTGCTCTGCAGCATTCAGCGAGTGCATCACGCTGTGAATGAAGTACGGGAGATGTTGGTTCCTCCACCAGCAGCAGCCATCCACCAGCAAAATAGCAAGTCATTTAATCCATTTGGTGGTTTTTGTGGGACTGAGTTTGGATTTTACATGCCGCAGAGGGCCTCAAATGGAACCAGGGCTCCAAGAAAAGGATTTGATCTTTAGATAGCAGGAGAGGCTGCCAAGACATGAGACAGGTCACAACTGTGGAAAACCCCAAATTTAGGGGACTGTACTACCATGTACACATGGCCCTGTCACCTGCCTTGGGGTCCTACTATTGTGATAAGGAGAGATCTAATTAATAGTCAGGGGAGTTAGGCCTTAATTTGCCTCATCCCAATTTAGAGGCAGCAAGCAGATGAAATGAAGCCTGCCCTAAAAGCACCCCTGTCTTTCCACTGCTAAAGAGGGGTGCTGGAGGTGACTGCTGCACGTGCAAAAAAAAGATCTGACATGAAAATCTCAAAGGATATACACAGATGCAGAGAACCTTCTATGTTTCTGCTCATGTGAAAATGTCCTAGGCTAGGAAATACAATTCAGGTGCTAAGAAAGGTACCTTTCCACTCTGCCTGTAGAAACGGATTGAGAACGGTTTGCATCCGTAACACAGCTTGATTCCCAAGAGCTGCTGAGCCTCCTCTGGGATTCCTCCCACGGTAAGAGTTTGATGTGTTTACTCACCTTCAGAACAGGATAACCAAAGTCATCAGACACAGATTGACAACGCGGCTTATTTTTGTTCACATTTGTTTCCTCTCCTCCCTTTCTGCTGACAGAACAGCCTTTCAGTCCTATCCCCTCGGAAGAAGCTGAGTTGAAGTGGGAGTGACAGCACAAACAGATTTGATTCCTTCTAGACTTTGCTGCACAGACTTTATAACAACGGTAAAACCTGCTTCCACCAATGCAGCTATTGTGCAGGTGACTGACAAGTCAGCATCCCCGCACACACGGAGGTGCTGGCCGGCAGCGGTGGCTGTACCTGCCTTCCCCTGGAGCTACGTAACGCTGGGTAAGGCCATGTCTTGGCACGGAGCACTGACAACTGCTCTGATGGGATAACCCAAGAGCTCTCTGAGTGAATCCATCATTTCCCGTGACGTTCTAATTCCTGCCGAGCATATAACACTCCCTCTGCTAAAAAAAAGCACCATTAGTAATTCTCTTGCTTACAAAAAAGGTGTTCATTTACCCCAAAACACCACTGCAGAAAGCACTATGGTGTTATCCAAAAGGTGAGCAGAGACAGCATGTCCCTAATGACTGGACGACTCCTAGTAGCAGCTAAGGATGTCTTCCAACCTCCAGCATTTCATGGATTGTCCATTCCTTGGTCCCACGGCTCTGAGACACGATCTAAGTGTCACGCACGCAGACACCATCTTGCTTAACATCATGCAGCCAGCAGTACCAGACAGCTGATAAAAGGCACCAGCTCTCCCTCCAGGAGCTGCAACTCCCACATCCTCAAACTGGCTACGGCAACACTACGACTGCCGGCTGAGAGAGAAATATGTCTAGGAGAGCATCACATCTGCGTCTGAGTGTGCAAGGTGCAAAAGGAATAGGGTAAAGCTGACGGAGACTGCAGCAAAGCAAAGCCTGTGAAGGTCTGCTCTTGATCTGCTTGTGGCTCACAAGCAGTCCCCGCAGACCCCGTTCCCATGCCAGCACCGTGTCACTCGGCTGCCAGGGCACTGCAGCCAAGAGGAGCTGCTGAGGCCGACAGCACAGCTTTAGGAACCCAAAAAAGGATGATCTTTGCTATACAGAAAATGCAGAGCTTGATTTCAGCATGAAGTGTTTCCTAAGCATAGCTGATACACAGGGGAAGTGTTATGGGGAAGTTGTAAGAAGGGAGATAGATTTAATCACATAATATCTATCCACGGCCACGAGATGGCATTCCTGCCCCAGAGATGTCCCTCTGCCACGCCTGTACCCAGCCCAGCCTCACCTCCTGTGCCCAGGACCACACACTCCTCCCAGCCTGCTTCACCCCAGGCTGTGCTTTACTGCAGAAATCCCGCGGCTGGTTTGGATGAGAATTTATGGCAATGCTACTCACCACAATCTTCGGTGTATTAACAGGGAAAATAAGTAGCGTGATTACTTAGCATGATTTAAACGACGACTGCTTTTCAAATACTCTGTGCTCTCGCTTAATACTATGGTATTACAATTAGAGGAGAAAAGCTCAGGAGGAGGAAATGGAAATGTAAGCCCAGCAACCTTTTACTGGGAGGTCTGAACTGAAAGAATAATTGCTTTTACACTACTGTGTGTGCTGTATCAGTATATCGGCTTTGAATACAGCATGAGTTGGAGTTTCATTCATGAAATGGGTCTGTGTGCATTTACTATCTGTGGTTGTTACCGCTTCTTGTATAAGGTGACTGCAATGCCACGCACATGCTAATCAAAATTTCCTTTGGCCAAAGATGCTCCACTGAACCAGCCACAGAGCTGCTCATTTCACAGAACAATTATTTAATTCAGACATGGTTAATCACTTCTATCAAATCTTATCACCCTGGAAGAAAACACAACTGCAAAGGACTGCAGCTAGTTAAGGCCTGGTTATGATTTAGACTTACCAAGGCCATGCACTGCCAGCTTTACAGAAACTCGGTGTCCCACAAGCACAGATCATGGAAAAGGAGACAGAAATCCTCTGGCTGAAAATACAGGTTATTGGTTTTGTGCCAACATAGTCTAGACCCTCCTTTATAAAATTCAGTAGAAGTGAGCAGTGAAATATTTCCTAAATGTAAACAGAGCAGAAAATGGCACAAGGTACCCTTCCAAAATCAGCTAAAGAGAGGAACAAGAGGTGTGAGACCGTCTCTTGTTGTTGTGCCACCACTCACATTTTTGCTGTCCTATATTCATAGAATCATAGAATAGAATCATAGAATCATTAAGGTTAGAAGAGACCTCTAAGATCATCGAGTCCAACCGTCGACCCAACACCACCATGCCCACTAAACCATGTCCCTAAGCGCCTCATCTACACGTCTTTTAAATACTTCCAGGGGTGGTGACTCAACCACTTCCCTGGGCAGCCTCTTCCAATGTTTAACCACTCTTTCAGTAAAGAAATTATTCTAAGCCAGGACCCAGGACAGGAAGCCCAGATCCAGCCAGACACTTGGGATGGGGTTTGTCTTGCCTAACTTCTGATGGCTAGAAGCAAAGTCATCCTGGCATCTCCTGGGTCAGTGGGGATGAGTGGGCACTTCCAGCAGATGATGCCCACGTAGCCATCTTGGTCATGAGTATTTTCTCTGCTGTGAAATAGAAGCATTGCCCTAGTTTCATGGATAGGAAGCCCCAAGTAAGGACTGAGCCAGCCACTGGCCCAGGGACACACAGCCACTGAGAAGAGCTAGAGCAAATATGCTAACATCACATCCTTGTTTCCATGGGAGATCTGTCCCTAGACATGCATTTTGCGTCTCCGGCCTGACAATGATCACTGGGCTCAGCAACCCCTGACTTGCAGGACTTCAATCTTCCTTCAGCAACCATCAGGGCCGGTGAGCCCTCTTTCCACATCCTGATGGATCCTGCAGCTGCAGTGGCTGTGTGCAGCTGCTGGCATCCCCCTTCTCACCTCCTCTAAGCCATGGAGTGGGAGTCGCTGCAGATGCTCTCAGCTTTATTTGCCTACAAGGCCTTTTGGCAAAGGTGTGAAAGACCAGTGAGCTGGGCAAGACACTCCTGTGTGCTGTGTCCTGCCTTTCATGTACTTTTTCAATCTGAAACACCTTGGAGTTGCTCTGGAAGGGGTTCAAGAAAACGCTGCCGCGTCTCTCTGCACTCTGGCCACGTTCGCAAGCTCCTCTCTCCATGAGCATGCCTTGTCCTCTTTGCCCAGGTAGTGACAACAGTACATAGCTCCCTGTAAGTGCTTTCACACATAGTGCTGCTGTTCATTGGGAGACCTAGCACATTCACAAAGGCAACAGGCCTCTCTACTTTCATTTCACAGAAAGGACAACTAAAACGTCGAGAAATCACTGTCAAGGTTGGCCTTCCCATTAAACCATTCCCTCTTCCAGAGCTCTGTCCAGGCAGGAGTAGGCACGGTACCAATACTTTAAAGCATGCTCTCTATCTCCCTACGCTGCTTTGCAACCAGCAATAGCAGTACCCCTATTAAATAACAATGAGCACTCCTTGTACACAGTACAATAAATAAACCAACAACTGGGCACTTTTCACATGTCTTATCCCCCGCCTTTCCCTTGGCAAGTGATGTGCAGAACTTGCACTAAGGCATGGCCTAATTTTTTTAAAACACCAACCATGACCATTAACCAAGAAGACTGAATGTATCCCAGGACTTCTGTTTTGCAGTCCTCCTCTTAATTTAGCACTATTTCAGATCACTGAATCTCAATCTCATTTCAATATTCTTTCGGTCCTTACTATCCCATCTTAAGGTTGCATGCATAGGAGTGATGAAGCAGACGGGTGTTGATAAAAATCGCCTTGGGCATCATCACACCTTCTGGAATACTTAAATTTGAATGTATGCGCTATCACAGGAATACATAATTCCCAAGTGCATAGGAACACTCAAGAAATTAGACAGCTGGCGAGAAAAGAGAGACATTCATCTGTGAAAGATGCTGTGCATGCTCTAAAGGTCAGGGAAAACAGCCAGAGCTTGCACTTACTTGATACCAGAGAACCCAACTACAAGAGGTAAGTCTATAGAAACAAGCCTTCATTATCCTTCAACACAGTTTCGAGTGTAACATTTATAGAACAGGAGAGAGGAGGGACCTCACATGAGACCTTTGGGAGTAGGACCATACCTGGGATCACCATCTGCAGTCTCAGCAGACTACTGCACTGCTGTCCAGGAGGCTGCACCATGGCACTGCGGCTGTCTCAGTGATACTCAGGGTAAGGGAATCCCTGTGGGGCCTTGCCTTTATTCTGGAGAAAAACTCAGCTGCTTAATCTAAAGCAGATTTTTTTACAGAACCACTCCTGCAGAGCAGCTACGAGGAAGCCTCAGAAGAGGTTCTGAATTTCTAATTAAAAAGGCCACTAAACCACTTACGTGAAGACTTCCCGTAACAGATCACACGCTTGCACCTGGGTAATAACTTTTTAGTGCATTTTTTGCTGTGCTTAATGACTTGTCCACAGCCTCCACTTTCAAAAATGGGAATGTCATAGCATAAATCTCAGGAGCATTATGGAAATACTATCACACACAAAAGGGGATTTGAAGAGCAGATCAAACTGAACTAACAGCAGAACCCTTCAGGTGCAAAGCTGTGCACAGTCTCATCGGAAAACTGGCTCCTAGGCATGCTAAATAGCTGTAACCGAAGAAATCTTGTGTAGGGGATTTGGACACCACTTTGTACCCTTTAGCCCTAGACAAAGGGGCTAAAAGCAACTCCTCTGAAGTTCCTGTCCCTGTCATTGTCACCTCTTAGCCCAGCAGCATCATGGGCTCAGAGCGTCCGCGCTGCACTGACAGAAAGCAAAGCCGAAGATCTCTCCTGGAAAACACTTCCCCAGCAGATGCCTTAGGGCAGACTGACCCTCTGCTCAGACCCTCACCCCAGGGATGAGGGCAGTATCTCAGAAGTGACAGTGTCTGATGTTAGCTGTACCCAGGGCTCAGTCACCTACTTTGACACATTCATAAGGCTCCTGGAGGTTTCCTAAGGAAAAAGAGCTGCAAACATCTGCACAGCTCTGAAATGAAATCATGCAACTGGAAAGGCAAGCCAATCAGTCTGGGTAATTAAGACAGCTTATATTTAATGCTGAAGCCAACTAGAAGAGGAAGGAGGAAAAAAAAAGCAAAAAAAGCAGCTATCTCCTAACATTTCCTTTTGCTTTGTTTTTTACCCAGCATCATGAATTTTGCTTACACAGGGCTTAGCTAGGAATGCAAACCTAAATATGAATGACTGCTTAAAACCGTGTAGCCACGCAGGTCTTCTGCCTGAGCTTTGCCATGGTGTGATACCTCTGCAACACAGCAACAGCTCTGAGTGTAACATGGGCTCAGAGCACCCAGCTGATGCCGGGAAGTCTAAGGCAGCGGATTCTTCTGCCTGTCTGCAGAGCCTGCAGGGCTGTCACAGCAGCCAGGACAGCAATGCTAAGAGTGGTGGCCAGCCTCCTGGACTGCAGATCCACATGTCTGGAAAAGACCTACCAGGCATGGCACCAACAACTCTACTGAGGGATACACAACATGAATTATGGGCTAAACTCTGCTCTCACTCACGTCAGTATAAACCCCTTTAGTTTAGTGGAGTTAAATTTGTTCTACAGCATACGGAACATTTATTTGCAATTTATACATCTCGAAAGGACCTTTCTCATTTTACCACAGGGAAGTGTTCACATCTCCCAACTAGCCGTGACAGCAAAACACTGACTGCAACAAAATGCTCTTATCACGCTCCTACTCTGTGCAAAGCCACTGAGCATCACTTCAAACTCCAGGGCCTGAGGCAGGGGATTCCTGAATGAAGAGACCAGATTTTCCCCTTCTGCAGAGAGAGAGGGGGCATCCCTGCTCGCCAGCCTCCCTTCCCGCAGGGCTTCTCCCTTTGCTGCTCAGTGCCCATCTCCCAGAAGGAGACAGTCACCGAACGGCACTGAGGAAGGATGCTGTGGCGTTCCTGTCCCTCTTCACGGTCAGGCAGAGGGCTCTGCTGGATGCGGCATACCAATTTGAAACGAAGACCCTACTCGAGCAATAAGCTTGGAGGGTTTGGTGTAGGGGTCTGAACAAGGGCAGCCTGTCGCAGCAGAGATAAGCAGCTGAGCCATCAGAGCACCTTGAAAGCAAATCAGGGAGCAGCATCAGGAGCGAGCACAAAGATAAAACAGGGCGTCCCTGTCTCCTAGCATGGTGGCTATGGGAACGGAGATGGAGAGGTTTAAAAGTTTACCAAAGACATTAGTTTATCAAGAGTGAATTTCTGGAGAGGGCATGAGGCCCAAGCTCTTGGTCACGACAAACAACATAAGAAGTGACACGGAGTCAGATGAGACCTGTTGAGTGTCCTCTCTCCAGCACTGCCCTAAAGCACATGCTTAAGAAAACTGCAGGGGAAAAAAAAAACAGGCAATAAAGAGTGATCTTTTCTCCTTCAAAACCAGTAAGCTCCATCCTCACTTCTCATACTCTGAGCTACTGCACGACCCTTGCACTAGTCCTGGAGAGGCTGCTCTGCAAGGGGGTATATTTAACCTCCAAATGAAGGCACTTCCAGAATCAGAGGAGCAGCCCACACCTCCGTCCCTTCTTGGGCATGCCAAAATGCCCAGAGAGGTCGGCCAGATTCACCCCCAACCGGTTATTTACTGCTTTTAACCCAAATGGTTCAGCTGAGTTCAATGCACCTGATTCTCACTACTGTGAGCCAGGGGAGAATGAGACTTATCTGCATGCTGAAATATGTCCAGGTGAATGTACAGCATTTATTTACAAGGCACGTAGGATCTTGCTGTTGTTTGGGTCTCTTTGTTTTCTTTTGTTTGGCTCACGTCAGAAAAAGGCGATATGGTAAGAAGATGAATCACTGGTACAGCCCCTAAGCACTGCTACAAGCACAGGTCACTGTTCAAATATATCCAGCAGCCTCTTTAGAGACCGTAGGACAGGGGTGTTGTGGCTGGACCTTTTGTGCTGTTCCCAGACCCCTTGGCAACCTTGCTCTCAGGCCGTGCAAAGAGCAGCATTACTAAGGCAGCTCCTGGAAAGGCAGTGGTGGAGATGTGCAGAGCCACCTCACTCTCCGTGCTTTGCAGAGGGCAGATATCAGGACAATGTGCAGGGAAGAGGAATGGTATAAAACCCTCAAAAATCTGCAAGAATACAATTCCAGCGTGAAAAGCAGTAAAATCCCGCTTGTACTGGGATTTGGGATATTTTGTAGAGGCATCTGCAGCTTAGGACATAATACAAAGGCTTTCTCTTACACAACTTATTAAAAGCACTACTAATAATACACTGCAAGCCTGATCTGAAATAACCCTTGCTATTTCAGGTCTGGCTTTCTCTAGTACTGTGTTATCCTCTGTACCCACGCAGAGGCAGATAATCCTCACATGAAAGGATTGGGCTTAAAATGTCAGGAATCCAACATGGGGCCTGAGAAGAAATAGAAGACCAGTATTTACTGCCGTCCCGAGAGCCACACTCCTCACACGACTCATCTGATCGCTTGGTACACGTGCCTACTAACCTTGCTGCTACCCTGCCTCTTTCAAGATCTACAAACAGGATTCAAGCTCCAAAGTCACTAAGATGCTTTCAAACATCTTATTCGCAAAAACTGCTGGTTTTGCACCAGGGAAGACAAAAAGTGAATCCCTCACAGACCTAGACCAGTGCTTTTGGAAATCTTTCCCTGGCTGGGAAATTGCCTTCTTCTATTAGGGGTGCAGAGCCCAGGTTAGCACCCCTGACATGGCATCGAGCTGAAGAGCAGCCACTGCCACTGGTGTGCTGTGGCGTGGGTGTTTCAGCCAAGGGCTGGCACTTCAAGGACACATGAGAATACAGTGAACAACTCCATGAGTCATTCTTAGGTAAAAAGATGTCCTACAAGGTCGTGTGGCCCCATGACACTCTCCTTTCCACCTCCCCAGGACACAGGGCTGTTGTAAAAAAGGGAAGTCTTCCAGTGAATCTTACTGTTCAAATGTAATTTTTTTTCCCCCTGATGTGTATGAGAAATTTAGTCTTTTGTAGCCTGTAGAGCCTCCAGATGATGGCAAAACTGAATTTCAGGCAGTTTGAAGAGCTACAGTCTAATCTGAGAAAATATTGTCTGTTTCCAGAACTGTATTCACCACATCTGCTGAGTACAGGCGCTTAACCTGCATTTCTATTTTTTGAGCCTCTGAGATAGAAAAGTTTTGGGATGTACAGGGGTAACCTGCTTCAGTATTCACACTTTCATAGCGCTGAGGCTCAAAATCCCCGCAGCATGCTCCTCACCCCCAGGCCAGGCAGCATCCCCTGCCAAAGCACACAAAACCTGGGACGCCTGGGGAGAGCAGTCCAGCATGCTTTTGCTGATCTAGTTCCTTTATCAATGAGTGTTTTGCTTATGATAAAAAGTACACAAGCAAACATGGTATGAATGACATCGGTGAGAGTGACGTTGGCATCTAAAGAGACATTCCAGAAGGCTGTTTTGGCTGACCACGGATCTTTTGTCTGCAAGGCAGCATAGCTCAAAAATGCACCAAAGACTTCTCTGACCTGTTTCTATCACTGCCCTCATCACCGGAGTACCTGAGGACCTTCAGGTCTTGTCTTAAGCAACATGAGAAACAGGTCACGTCTGGTTCATTCTCTCCTTCTCTTCTGAAGAGTGCAGTAAATTGCTTTCATAGGGCTTTGGTTTTCCCTACCTGGGCTGTTGTGTCTGGGAGGGGAAGCAAAGTGAAAGAAGCACTTCTAATGCAGAGAAGAAAAAAGGACAAGATTTCTGTGATGGTCTCTGGTTTCTGTGGAAGGTAATTCTGGAGCCTTGGCTTGGGTGGTCTTTGGTTTTGGAAGTAAAAAGTCCCAGGACCCTCAAGGAATGCAACTGTCAAACCTGCTCCCCTTCTAAGGCTTTTCCATAGGTATCAGCCGAAGTGATGGAGCAAACCAGGAGACGTCAAGCCTGACTCGCGCCTCTACGGGAAGCCAGTGCAGAGAGAGGATGAGTGTGATGGACTTACATAACTTGTATCACGCCGCAGCATTCAGCGTTGGCTGCATTTTCCTGAGGGCTGATGGCTTCATGCCCAGACACTGTACATTTCATTAGAAAAGACCCAGTCAATTAAAGAGCTCACTCCTGCAGCCCTTATTTTCAAAACAACACTTGTATAAACAATCCTATGGCTGACAGCAGGAAGGCTTGCGTAAGGAAGGACAGACCCTTTGAGCAAAAGTGGGACGAACAGACCAAGCTAAACAAGCACACGTAACCTAGCAGAAGTGTGCTTTTCAGTACGGGTAGTAGTAATTTCCCCTAAATAGAGCCCAACCTTCTCCACTGAAGCAACAAAAATACCTAAAATAGTGACAACTGCAGGTTCTTATGGAAATTTTCTTCCAAGCACAGCTCTCCTACTTCCTTCTCTGAAGCAGATTTCAAAGTGTTTTGAAAAGTAAGCCAGGCTGCAGCACTTTCCCTGATTGGGAATATTGTTTTTAAACCGCTTACTGCAGATTCCTGCTCTTCCAATACAGCGCAGGGTGCAAGGCATCAGCAGTTTCTGCGCCTCCACAGGAGGACAACCGCCCAGGGAAGGCAGCCTGCCTTCAGCTCTGCTCTTCTCCTGCCTGCATCAGCTGGCCTTGAACTGTGTGCTTGTGCACTTGTATACAACACGCTGGGTGTTTTTGGCTTTCCTTCCACAAGCTTGGGAAGCTCCTGGTGAAACTCCACTGGGGACTGGTCACTCGGAGGGAATGGGATACAGGAACAGAGAGGGAATATCCCAACAGCATCCCCTCCTGCACTGCTCCCCACTGCCAGAGGAGGCTTCATATCACCTTGGCAATTCTCCACTGTGAGGAGGCACACCGAGAATTTCATTTAAGTGTGAAATCTCTACAGTGAACCAGAGGAAACTGCCTCAAATCCATACAGATAGTGTTTCAAGCTAACTAAGCCCACAAATCGGAAAGAAAATAAGCCATTCATCATTTTCTCCTTCTAAATTAACAAAGATCAATCACTAATAGCAGGCTTATAACAACATCTGGGGAAGACAAAAAAGCCAAGTATGAGGCCAAGGCTGGGGATTTGGGGACCAGGTCAAAGAGACCAGAACAAGACTCTGCCCTTGAACTGGATCAGGACAGAGTGGCCTCAGATAAAGCTTTAACTGAGTGACCTGAAGCTCTCCCCAGCTCCCCTCTTCCACCTCTGGCTGTGGCTGCTGGAGCATGTCCCCGCCAGCTGCTTCCCTTTCTCATAGGACCACTGAAACCCTGACAGTGAGGATGAGCTTATTTACCTACACCTGATGGCACCAGTTCAGATGGACACTCAGACAAGTATTTATCTAAGCACATGCTTAACTCCATCCCTATTTAGCAAAGTACTTACATATAGGCACAAATTTATGTCTCTACGGCTACAAGAGATGTAAGCCTGTTATTAACACTTTTTTTTTCTCAATCAGGGCTTATGTGTCATTCTTAGTTGCAGGATGATGCTCTGCATATGTGGAAGGCCACGTTTCTCCTCTGCTTCTCAGAGTCCCCTCTGGCCTCACCATGCAGGAGCCAGAGCTATCCGCAGAGGCTCAGCAGCACAGAGATGGGGCAAAGGAGAGCATGGTGGAGACAGCAAAAGGCAAGACTTACGTTGGCTTCGAGGCTTCAGCCTGGTCAGTCTGCAGTTTCTCCCCACCTTCGACTTCCATGGTGCAGTACACAATGCGGTTGGGGGCCAGCGACTTCAGACCCTGCACCTCCATGATGACAACCTGCGGTGCAAAGAAAGAGGAGTGTAAGAGGAGCAGCCTCCTCAGATCTTGCTCTGGCTGCTGAACCCCCAGGGTCAGCCAGTGCTGGGGTCCTCCACGTGCTGCTGGATGTTCATGGTGGCAGATGGGCAGGGACAGTGGCACTGCCCAGGCTGAGCAGGGACTGGCAGCCAGCGGGGTCTGTATGGAGACCAGGAGGTCTCCCTCTGGCTGCATGTAGGCTAGTTGAATCCCTTGGGGGCCCAGGGCTGTACCAAGCTTCAGGAGATGGGACTCAGACATGGTGTTGCCCCACCTAAAAGAGCCTTAATACGTGAAATCCAGAAAAAAAAGCACACAGCTACTCAGCTTGTGCCAAAAGCCTATTTTCAAGATTAATCATAGAATGGTTTGGGTTTGACCTTTGAAGATCATCTAGTCCAACCCCCCTGCCGTGGGCAGGGACATCTTTCACTAGATCAGGTTGCTCAGAGCTCTGACCAACCTGGCCTTGAACACTTCCAGGGATGGGGCATCCACAACTTCTCTGGGCAACCTCTGCCAGTGTCTCACCACTCTCATCGTAAACATTTTCTTCCTTACATTCAATCTAAATCTACCCTCTTTCAGTTTAAAACTGTTGCCCTTTGTCCTGTCACTGCAGGCCCTGGTAAAAAGTCTTTCTCCATCTTTCTTATTAAGAAAACACCATCTAAGTTTCTTGCAGGTAATGACCCTTTTTTTTTTTTTTTTTAAAGGTGGTTAATCCTGTTAACCACGTACCTTAAACGTTTCTACAAGAAACACTGTGGGAGTTTGTTTGTGTTTTATTACAGCTACCTATGAAGTATATACACAGGGGTTTAAAATTCCTCTCCTCAGGTCTTCTGATCTGTCCTTGCGCTGAGGATCCCTTCCCTGGCACACAGAGCTCCGCAGACCCTCTCATGAGCACACATTTTCAGCAAAAGCTCTCTTGAAGGAAGAGTTCCGTGCACAGAGCCGTGCACAGACCTGCCAGCTCCTGAAGTCAGTGCTTCACTGAGCTTCTGCTTCCCACCGCATGCGGTTCAGCTGGAGCAAAGCGTTTGAGACATCCCATTGTAAGGGCGAGTCCCTTTATGCACAGCTATACATGCCGCACAGGCTTTTCCAACAGAGACGACTATTGCTTTGTGATAGTTCCCTGCTCCTCCGTATGGGAACACTTAGAAGTCAGGCTTTTTTTGATGCTGCTGTTGAAGGCACCGTCTCTGGGTTCATAGCCCTATTTTTAAATAAGACTGAACAGAATATTATAAAGAAGGTTTCAGACATCTAATGAGTTAAACTCTGAGACTGGACAACCAGCGTCGTTAAGTTTTGCATTGGCATGATATATATAACAAGAGACCCCTTAGGAAAAGAAATAAACAGGAAACTACACAAAAATAGAATTTTCTGATTTTTCTGCATCCTACATTTTTGACCCCAACCTGGTAGTAGTTTTGACAATGTAACATAAACCCACTCATTGACAGACGACAATTCTGTATGGGTGTGCTGATGACTGCTTGGAGTAAATGTTTTGCCTAGACCACAAATATGTTTGCACAGAACAATTAAGTTGGCTGAAAACAGCTACTGCAGCAACGCTGCTTCCAGGACTGAGACAGCCTGCGTCGGAGGTAACGGTGGGTCCCTGCAGCACCCTGCCTTCCCCTGGGCTGTACAGACAAACTGCTCAACGGAGCACTGAGCAGAAAGTCAGTGGTCAAGACAAAGCAAAAAGCAAGCCAGCAAAGCACAGTATTTCCACACAAACCGCAAGCCAATCTGTTGGGTGCGTTCAAACCCCAGCAATTTTTAACAATTCTCCAAAGAGGAAGCAAGGCTTGCAGGGAAACACAGTGACATCCGTAACTCGCAATAACTAAACACACTGACATTTATGGTGTTGCATTATTGTACTGGGTTTGGGGACAATACAGGCTCAGGGTCACTGGGGTACACTCAGTAACAAGCCGCATGAAGAGGTCAGTTAATGATGCAGATTTCTGAGCCATTTGATATACATCAGCAGGAAATGCCAGACGGTTTATCTCCCACAGTTTGTTCCAACAAGATGGTGAGACACCAGAAAGGACACAGTGTTTGACCACAGGCAGAGCTTCTGGTAACTCAGAGAGGAACCATTCCTCAGGGAGATCAGAAAGTGATTTCTACTGAACTCTCTCCGCCTAACCTAAGCTTGAACTGAGCAGAAGTTGGCTGCTGTGGTTTTTATTCCCACACACTCTGCACACTGTCATGTGCGTGAAGCTTACCTCCAGGGAGAACGACAACACAACGTCTGACTTGGAAAGCTGGTTCTCATTTTCTTCTCCCATGTCAATTATTGAGGTGTTGTGACTGCGTTTCAGCTTCTGCAGCTTGAACTCGGAGCCTCCTTTAGACACAGGCATGCTCTCTAAGTTTGCCATCAGGAGATTGACAGACGACTTCAGCTCCTCAATGTACATGTTTTCCATTTCTTTGGACACAAACTTCGGAAACTTGCGCTCCTTGGATTTGGAAACAAAAACAACAGAATGAATTGCGGTGACAATCAGCAACCACTTGTTGCACTGGGAGAATCCCCCAGGAGCATCTGCAGAGAGGTTTGCGAGCAAGGAACTCCCACAAACCAGATGACAAATTACAGCTTCCCCCTGTGTAATGTAGAAACATTACTGTTAGCTTCCCATAGAATTACTACTTGGTACGTGTCCAACTTTACTTTCTTGCATGCACTTGCATTTCATTCATTTTTCTATCTGCAAATGGCCTTCTTCATATATATGTATTCATGATTACAAACACTCCAGGCCAGATTTCAGCTGAACTTTGTGATTGACAGCAATTTACTAATAATTCAAAGGATGCTGAAAGTTAAGGATTCATTTTCCAGTCTCCCAAATGTGACAGCTCTTTTTAAAACACTTCTGAGCAGTTGCTCCATTACTTTTCTAGGTGTGAAAGGAGCCCAAGAAGGGAAAATCAGCAATGTGCAGGCAGGAATGCATGGTCCCAACTGGAAGAAGGGGTAAAACACCCTTTCTACTACTTGCCAGGGCCTGTGTCTCCCTCCAACAAGACAACCTTTCACTGTGAGACTCTCTGATGCTGTTTGTTGTAAACAGGACACTTAAACATTAAAGCCAAAGCTCATAATGAAAGCAAAATGTGATGTGCCCCAAAGTGTGTTCTCAGCTTTGAACTGCTGCCTATGCTCCAGCTCCGTTAGGATCACTAGTCTGAGCCCTACGTCTTCTGACAACTCTGCCCATACCCCAGATCTGCTCAGGATTTGAATGTCTCTCAGTGGGTTACGAGAGACTGTGCAAGGCATACGACAGCGAGGCAGCATCTGCAGCCAGGGAATTCAAGGCTGAAGTGCAAAGTATCTTAGTGGCAATTCATAATACTGTAAAAAGTGGTTCGTAAAATGTATGCTAGAAAAGAAAACAAGGTCATGTTTCTTCTAGAAGATTGTCATCAGGCTGCTGAAAAAGTACTCCACTGCACTAGTTTTGCATCAGTCCTCAATAGCTTACTCATTACAAGCTCACAGCGGCACAAGCACCAAGCAGTTAAAATACAGTGTTCTGTTTCCAGTCTCAATCTTGGGAAGCAATTCCCTCATGTATATTAGACCTGGCATAAGATAAACTACCTAATCAGTCTGGTTTATTGTCTATGCATTATATAAGTTACAAGCCACCCTTAGGAAAAGAAACACAACAGAAACTGCTTTGTAGATTTTGAGAACTACCGCTGAAGCAATGATGTTCAAACATTATTGCTTTTTCACCCTGCTGCTATCCATCTCTCCGGGGACTGCAATTTTGGCACTGCCCCCACAGACCTCTTCAGGAGTGCAGCAAGGACTGAGACATTTCACTATGTGCCTGCAGCAACTTCTCATACTAAGGCTAAAACCAGGTAGTTTGAAGTGATGCGTAGCAATTTAACTGGGACTGGGTCTGATGATGGAAATGCAGAGGTGCAGGTGTGGTCCCAAGTTACCCATCGGACTGGAGATAGAGCTGGGGGAAGTCTGGAGGAAGACACAATCAAGGGACACAGACAACAGCAAGAAAGGATGCTAGTCACCTCCACATGTACTTGGAGCAGGTAGAGGACCAGAAATGGGGACAAGCGTGGAGAGAAGCAGAGTTAAGAGACCGCAAGGAATGACCAGTCCAGCAGGCTGAAGTAGAGTGGGTCCAGCCCCAGATAGACATATTGCTCTAGTGTCATCCCAAGGTCTCATTTAGTTGCCCCTACACGTGACCAGGTGACTGGGTGGGAGGAAAGACACCACAGGACAGAAGAGCACTTGCTACTGCAGAGAAAAATATACCTCTGCCTTGGCATCACTAAGCTCTCAGCTGTAATGCTGCTCACGTTTAGCTGCTGGAAAAGTACAACACGCGGAGTGAAAAGCCTGTCCAGATTCAGTTTCAAAACATCTGCTTGACTTCGAGCATGATCTTCAAGCTGGCTGGCTCCAAGGCTGGGCTTATGTGCTTTGATGGAGTCAGGCTCAGTGGGGGACTCTGCCCAATGCTGCACTGGCGCTGTGCTGACCTGCACTCTCCTGGGCACACGAGGAGGTAAAAAGACCCAGAGCTGTGCCCTGGTATCCAGACACAGGACCTGGTCACTGAGGAAAGCTGGCATGCGTGGTGACTTGTTCGGGGTCACACGACAGGTCAGACAAGGGCTTGCAGAGCCACCAGTCCTGCAGCGCTGTGATCCCAGGTCCCATTAAGACTCCACAGCCTTTGTTACCTCTGAAGTATAAATGTCCTAGTGTGAATTTCTTAATTTATTAACAAGGTGTTAATTTGCCTTCAGCATGGAATCTTCAAGACGGTCACCTCAGGGCTGGTTTCACGAGCACAGTAAGTCTTCCTGTGCAGCAAATCTGCATTAAAAGCTGCAGACTGGAGGTAAAATCAGAAATGTTATCCTTTCATTGAGCTGAATTGTGAACCTGCCCTATGCTAGAGGGAAAGTAGCCTTGCCCGGAAAGGAGGATACAGAAAAGGATTCAAAAGGTCATTTGGATGCCTCCAAAAGATGGTATCCATGGGTATGAAAGAACAAGGTTTCTCGTAGGCAGGTGCTGGTGGGACCTGACATTCTGGAGAACAGGCCTGCAGTAGTACTGTGAAGGCCTGCAGCAGTAATGTGAAGGAGATTAAATATCAATACCTGCCAACTGGATCACAGGTAAGTCACTTTTACTCTAAACCACCCCCCAAGCTGCACAGCTGTATTTTGAAGGTTGAATTCTGCACGGGGAAATGTCAGGTTGTGTTGAGGACTTTCCCCTGACTGTCTCTCGCAGGGCCAGCAGTGGCATGGTTAGCTTTCAGCATCCTTGGGGGAGGAATGGAAATGGCAAATTCTCGTTTGCAAAAAATAATTAATGAAGCTGCAGCCTTTGCTGGCTGCTACTGAGCCATGCATATTGTTGTCCCACATGCCATAAAGAGAAAATGAAACAACGAAACCAGGCAATCTCATTCTGGCACCCAGTGCCTGGCTACCCATCTCAGAACCGGAGCAGCAGCGCTCCGCGCAGGGGCTTACATCTTGCCACAAATAAAAAATACTGTAGGTTTTCTTGACAATAAAATGGCAAAGGGCCGCATGCTGAACAAAGGAGCTGCAGTCAGTTTGCTGCTTTTCTGCACCATCGTTTGGCCACGTGGTCCTTGGCCACCTTACTATTTTTATCAGTGAAGTGGGGAAAACCAGAACCTACCTCCCCAAAGACGCAACAGCAGTAGCTGTTTAACAGAAGCATTAGTGAGGAGTAACCGCGCAGGCGCTACCGGCATCCTTGCTAATGCCTGACCATAAATGAACGGGCTCTGCTTTTCACGCCCAGGGATCTGTGTGGTCTAAAACAGCTCTGATATTATCTTTCTCATAAACCCCCAACATTTGGCACAGCTCAGTGCCAGGAAGACTGCTGCTGAAAAGCAGGTCCCTAGCCTGAGCTACGTCTCCCTGATTAGACCTTTTTCTTTTCCTTCTAGTAATGGTTTCTTGATTATCAAGAACAGACAGATAGATCACTCCCAATGACTTCAGCCCCATTAGGGCTTTATCGGCGACTCAGAGAATCTGATTAGACGCAAGGATAAAATCACGGCCATACTCATGTCAACAGGATCCAGGGTTTCTCTCCATCTATGGTCCATCGGAGGCCACATAAATCTGCACTGTGTGAGGGTGTGATTTGCTCTTAGGGAGGTGCCTCCTTGCAGAAGGGTCTCTGGGGAGTTTAGCCAAGTGCTTGGTTATGAAAACCGTTTCGAGGTCCCGTGTCTGCTGCTGCTCCAGACAGCAGTGATGTCCGTACGGTGCAACGCTAGCCTGACTGCTCTCGTGCAAACCGTGAACATGTTTGGGATGGCACATCTGAAGTACCTTTATTGAGGCAGCATCTACCTGCAGGCAGGGAACTGTGGCTCCCAGCAGCCCAGCAAATAGCACAAGCCCCTTTAGGGCAATTCCTGGCTCCTTTTTACATGCCATCACCCACTTTATTGCCCAGCATACAAGTTTGACAAAGAGGGCTTAGATGTGCACTTGCAGATCTAGCTGGAGCACTTCAGGACAATTTCTTCCCCGCTGCTGAGGATTCATAAGGGATTTTGCAGGAACTTAAACTGTCCCAGCTCATCAGGACATTCCAAGAAATGCACATCACAACAGCTTCATCTGGACTTATTGCTTTGTTTGTCGTTAAAAATCTGCACATTTTTAACTGGTGATTACTGGGAAAAGAAACCTGTGAGGGAAGGACAGGATCTGGGGGCTGCATCAAACTACTTATGTGCTTCTATATGAAGAGCTTGTTAATACAGAAGACTTTTTTTTTTTACCTTGGCAATTTGCTCTGCCATTTGAAGACGTCCATCTAACTCGCGTCTGATCTGTGCTGCTTGCTCATCTGGGTTGTCCAGCTGTATAAAAACAAAAAGCAAATCAAGGTGAAAAGTTAACCAATGCAGCACCTTTACAAGTTCTTCAGGCTGACCATCTGTATTACGTTATCAATTAACTATAGCATAGAGGGAGTGGTGACGGGCCCTGCTCTGGGACAGAGCCCCCCACAAAGGATGCACACAATGTTTACCAGGTCCCAAGACGGACATGACCAGGGGACTGTGCAGACCCTGTTTTGATGTCTGCCCAGCTGCCTCCTGCGGCTGAGCATCCTCACCTCGAGGTCTTACACCCACTTTGCCCTGTGAGCCAGTCTAGCAGCAAGCCTCACTGGCGACTATCTGAACCCCTGAAAAGCGGGGTGCTCTCCAGAGGCTATCACTTTGCTGGTGCTTGGGAAGCCATAGCCCCCCTGTGCTGGGGCAGGACACACAGCAGCTCCAGATCACCAAGCCGAACACCCCCTACCCCTGCTTGCCACCCAGAAAAAGATGGAAGAAGGCTCAGCAGAAATGCACAACAATAGCATTTGCTTATTTTCTTTCCCTTTTCCCCCACATTGCTGCATCCCTGTGCTACCACCCAATTTGTGCAAATGGTTTTCCTGCTGCCTGCAGCAGAGGTCTTTTTTATTTTTTTTTTTTTTTTCCAACACACTGCCCACAGCCCTGTGGTGCAGTGTTCAGCGTCTGCCTGGCCCTGAAATGTCTTCTGAGGGTAAAATGTTGTTTCTGCCAGTTAAGCAAGCAATTACAGCACACATGGAAGAGGCATGGTGACTGCTGTGAGCAGTTTCCCATTGGTAGGACTCAGGGCAGATCTGTTATTTTTAGTGGGAATACATGGACATAAATTACAAAACAACAAAAAAGCACAAAATCAAACTAGCCCCCGAAGAAGTCAATAGCTGCTGTAATGAGGTGGCAATTTTATAGCTGCTTTCCAGACTCTAACCACTCTTTAGACTCCTCCAGGGTCATTTTGGCCATGGCACAAGGCTAGAAATGTGCAGCAGAGGGGTGGTCACGGCACTGCTCCACCCATGAGGCACAAAACCAAGCTCAGCCTGGTGCAAAACCTCACAGTTTTGGTTCACCTCCTCGTGCAAACGTGACTTCAGGTGGGAGGGCTGGCTCCGTCATCCAAATGCCACCTTCGTTTGCAAAGTATTGGCCCCTTCTGGCTACCAGCAAGCCGCTGTAGGTCAGCTCTCCCACCGACTGGTACACATAAATGAGCTTTATTCGCTGGCTTGGGGTTGTGCTAACCACCTCCCTGGGTTTTATCCTCCTCTGGAGACAAACGGCTTGACAGAAGAAAGGCTCGGCTGGTGCACTGCAGTCTGGAAAGTTACAGCTACAGCGATGACAAAAGTTTTGATTCTCAGCCTGACGAATGATGAGCTCGTCCGTTAGCACTCCCTGGATGGGCTGAAATACGCCGCTTTCCCCCAGACCCACCGCTTTCCACGGCATCTTCTCAGCCATCTGCCTGTGCATCCTTCATCTCCCCTCTCTTGCACACGCTCGTGTAGACCTGCACATATGCAGGCATGTATTTGCATATTGCTTCACCACCGATGATTTTCCAGAGAGCCGACATTCATTACGGCTGAGATTGAGGGAAAGTATATTTTTGATTAGTTTTTGAAAGCCTCCGTTACTGATTTAATTCAAGCAGGAAAACTACAAAGTGTCCTGACCGCGATCCAAATCCACTGAGCTTCAGTGATCTCTGCTGTGGCCACCCAGGTTTCATTCACACCAGCTGCACCACATAACCTGCTGCCTTCATCTTTATATTCCTGATCCCAAAACCAGTATGAAGCCATGGACCACCAGCACCTTTTGGGATCAGCTGCCCCCATTAATTTCTCCACGAACAAATGCACCACACAACTGACCTCCACCGACGTGCAAGCATCTCTCAGAGCTGCTTCATTAAGGGTAGGAAATGTACAGTCTCAGATTTGCATTTCTTTGCAACTCTGAAAGAGGGGGCATTATTTGAATTCCATCCGAGCTACAGTAATTGAAGTTAATCACACACTACCCAAAATAACTTACATGCTAAATTTAGAAATCAAGGATGCTGCTGTGGAAGAGAGCTGGTTTTGTGGTATGATAATGAGCCAGCAAACTGCCTCACACTTTCTGCACTATCTTGATTTTGCAGATGTTTTCCAGTGATGCTACAGGTGTCAAAAACCATGTCAGGGAAAGATCTGTCTGCAGAAGATTATTTTTCTTAGGAGGCAACAAGCACCCTAGGCAGCCTCCTTGGTTGTGGTCGAGTGGGTAAGGTATTGCTTTTCAGGGCTGTGCTTCCCAAGATTAATTAGTGATGCTAAGCCAGGTAACCTGGTATTTAAAGGAAACAAAAAAATCTTTCCAGGCTGTATTTTCAATGACTCTGCATGATAGCTCCATGGCACTGACCTTTGGGAAAGCAATCACGGTCTGTTGTAGCCAACATAACATTTTCTTCTTGTTATCTACAGAACGGTACTAATGAGGCAGCCCCTGCCTGCAGTCCCTGCGTGTGCTCCTGGCACGTTCAAGCAGACCTCTTGTGACCAAGAGTAGCAGCCCAACAGCTCAGCCACTTACTGCTCCTGAGCCTGGGAAGGGCTCCTGCTGCCATCAAAGCAAGCCGAGTACCTTTTACACAGTCATAACACTATATAGGCCCGTTAAGAGAGTAATGCTGGTGCCCATGAAATATACTTTGCTTGTGAAATAAGGGAAGGGGCAAATGTAAGGCATGCTATCTAAGCAAGACCAAACATCCAAGTAAGGCAACACAAACCCTAATATCATTAAAACTCAATTTCTTAACTAGAGAATCAGCTATTTATTTTCTGCAGTATGTATGCCCACTTTATATTCAAATACTCGACAGCCAAATAGATGAATGATTTACAAAGTCAAGGAGAAATTGAATTAGTTTCGTTCTGCATTATGACTATGTTACGGGTGTGCTATGAATAAAGCAAAGATATAAATCATAAGGTTGCCCCAGTCAATTAAATGTGAAAAGTATTACAAATTTCAGTATATATATGATTTGTCATATGCACTGGGCTTTTCTTCAGCAGCGTGTCACAAATATATGACGTACATAATTTGCAATTCTCAACTGATCATTACCCAGCTGCCTGCTGGTAAATTAGATGTTTTCATACGTCTACCTGCATACAACATTAGTTCTCTCTGCTTGCCCTGCAGCGGTTATCTACATTGGTGTAACAGTTGGTGTAACAGTTGCTAAAGTAAAACAATAAAAATAAAATAAAATTATGTAGATCAGGGTCTGAGTGGAACTCAAAATTTAGCAGCCCCGCAGCCAGCCTGTCACTGAAGGCACTGCAGGGCATGTGCCTATTTTAACCCCTGGTGACCACTCAACTGCAAGAAAAAGATCTTGCAAAAGACAGGGTTTTAACATATAAGCTGATAATAAAGGATAATTTTAAATGGGCACTAGTAAATGAAAGAAAGAGGTTAAAAATGTTCATCATGCGATTTTGACAGTATTAATCGCCAGTAAGAACCAGCCGCTGGTCTGCAGAAGTAACCCTTTGCTTGCACGACCCTGAAACAAATTCACTGCGAGACTTTTCCTCATGTTATCCCAGAGGGATGGAAGATAATCTCATTACACCTTTGAAAGGCAGAGGCAAACCAACCAACCTAATTAAGTCATAAGATCTGCAATAAGACGCATAGGCACCTACCAAATCCACGCCTAAACTATTTGGTTGGTGTGTCAGAGACCTGCCATGTATCACCCAACCTGAGCCTTGTAGTTTTTAAAGCCAGGAGCCCAGGCTCACCTCCACTCACCCCAGAAAACGCCGGAGGCACTTCAAGGACACTAAAAGTGTTAAGAGACAATTTAAATTCCTGTGTTTTTGAAGTTAATATGTTATATATTTAAAGCTCCAGCTTCAGTTTATCACAACTTGAAGCCAAACCATGACGATCGCAGCCCTGACGCATCCGAAGGCGATGCCAGGGCGGCACAGGCTGCCCTCCTCTTCCCTTCTTCGTGATGCCCAAAGCCGCTTTGCACAGTTTAACACCTCAAACCAACCCACCTGCCCGGGGACTGAGCAGGGTACGGCCCTTGTGCTGTCGGCCACAGCGAGAGGGCTGCAGCTGGGGCTAACCTGCCCAGCCTGGGGATGATGCCAGCAGCACAAGTGACGTGCCATATGCAGCACTCAGCTGGTCGGCAGGAGAAGAATGAATCCAGCCATGCCACCAAATGTGTGTTGATGGGGCACACTCCCAACAGACACAGGCAAGTTAAATACGGTGCGGGATTTATACCCATGCTCTGAGCTCAGCTCTGTTGGAAATAACGTTGTTGTAAGCTACGAGGATTTATAATCACAAGATGCAACATAGAGATACAACCTTCAATGATCAGCCTGGCATTTACGCCACGTGCCGTGGATATGACAGGTATCATGGGTATAATTGCCATCAGCCCCAGCCAGACACCATTGGGACCATTTAAGGGTTTAATCCCTCCCTGCCAGTCACTGCTAATGCTGGTCCCTGCTTCCCAGCAAGGGCAGCAAGTGTCACAACATCCCCATTCCTGAAGCATAACTGGGGCCTATCTGAAAGTATCTCCCCTCCCTTTGAGAAAGGTTACAACATGGTGGTGAATCCAGCCATCCTCCCGTGCTGCACGCACCTGCAGAGGACAAGCCATTTGCAACGGGGTTCTGGAAAACCACATTTTAAATGCTCTGGCAATGCGAACACTGAGCTGCAGCAACCTGCTTTGCGCTGCATCGGGAATGGAAACAAACCCAGCTCTTAACCTTCTGGAAATGAAAGCATTTAGTCCAGGTCTCCATGAAATCCGCAGCCACCGCCTGTGCTGGTTTTCCCCTGCGGCAGCGGCAGCACCCAGGGACGGGCTATCCCTCCTGCACAGCTGAAGACAGGAGCAGATGGGCTTCTACCGAGCAGGGACTGCTTTGGCTGGGGGCACTCTCAGCGGTCTCTGACATTAATTTTCTCCGTCCCTGCATCCAGCATACCACCATGCAGCTGGGGGGGTCTGAAAATCCAACTTTGTGAATTATTTGCCCTGGGTGGAGGACAACAACAAAAGCCATGACCCACTCATGTCCTTCCTAAGCCTGGCTTAAGTCCTCCCAAAATAATTAACACAGCCAAATACCTGTGTCATCTACGGTTATAGGTGCCAAAAGCCTCAAAGAGAAAGTTTCAAGGCACACATCCTTTGACATGCTGCGAGCTCTGTAGCTCAGTAAATGGTTGATTAATATTTCAAAGCAAACATGCTGGATGTGAAGGCTGAACAAGATCACAATATGGGTGACAATTTTGCAGCTTTGATGTAGGGCTTTAGGAGAGATCTTTGTCTCATAAAAGGTGGTTTCGCTTTGTGATGCACAATAAGAGAAAATACTGAAAAATTCATAAGCCCCCATCAATTAATAATTAATCGATCAGTCCAAGCGTACTCACAACTCATGGCATCTGGCACCATGTTGTGCTCCAGCTGAAAGAAGCACGTGGCCCCCAAAGTGACTCATTGCATGGAAGCCCTCAGTTTCTTATCGGAAAACCACTGCTCTAGGAGATAAAGTGATGTGATACAGGACAGAGTGGCACTATGAACTGCACACGGCTTCCTGAGACACACTCCGTGCCACCGTCATGGATTGATCTGTAGCATCTTTCTCCCACTAACAGTAAATATTCTTCTCTACGAGCGGCAAAGGGCAGAGCGAGGGAGGCAGCCCGGTGCTCGAGGCCCCGACCTCTGCCCACGTCTCTGAAGCAGAACGTGGAGGAGGATGTGGACACTCCCTCCCTCGACCGCAGGCGGGATGATGACCTCCCTTTTCAACTGGGAACACGAACAATGCTAAGCTGCCTCGGTAGCCTAAGTCATTAATGCCCTGGGCAACATGCTAATCCTCTGACAGCAAATTGCAACCCAAGGCCTGCCAGCTGCCTTGGGATCTGAAATGGGAGCAAGGAAGAGGAAGCAAGGACAGCTTCCCCGTGTTACACACCTCCCTGTGTCAGCAAAACCAGTAGCATCAGCACAGCCTGACTGTGGATTCAGCAACTGCCACTCGTGTGGTTCAAGAGAGGATTTTGGAAGAGCTGGAGGGAACCGGTAGGACACGTCCGCTCCACCAGCTCTCCGCACTGCAACACTGTACTATCACCATGCATCCCAGGAGGACCGCTCTCCCGGTGCTCCTGCACGACAAGGATGCTCAAGGCTACCTCTCCTCTGGCCAGTCAGACCTCCCCAAATCAGTCTTTTAGGCTCAGAGTCACGCAGAACATTTCTAGCACAATGTAAAATTCCGCTTAATTCAAGGAATTACAATCTGTGCCTATTACTTCACCAAACTTTTCTTTTTCCCTCCCATTGGCCCCAGCTCCTCACACAGCCCCGGGGCTCCAGCATCCCAAAGGGTGACAAACCCCCTCTCCTGGAAAAGAGCCCACACCATTTTGCTCCTGTGTAGGTAAAATTGGCCCTGCTGCAGGAACTCAGTCACTTCCAACTGTTGGTTGCTTGCTGCAGATGGGTGCCTGCTCCCGTTATCCCAGCAAGCTCCTGGGTTATCTAACGAACCACTGCTGCCATGAGAGAGCAGTCAGGGGGTCCTGGCGGGTGATTTAAAACAGCAGAAAGGACTTGGATAATTCGGTGAGGGCTGACGCTTCCCTCTCTAAGAGAAATCTTATTTCACGGTTCACAAGCTCTAGTGTTACGCTAGACTTAGTGGTGAAAATATTCCCCAGGATGTACAGCAGCCCCTCCTCGCCTGAGAGCTGAATCTTATAACACTGCAATAAATCTCTGTGCCTCACCAGCCGCCTGGGCTGCGCAGGCTCTCGCCCATCACATCCGTCAGCAGATGCTGGGACTGTGCCTGCTTCACCAGGCGAGGTCAAGAGATTCACCCTCGAATTAACTCCAGTCTAAATGTTGCCTTTCTGCTAGATGCTTATCCCACAAGCTGAGCAGATTGCCAACATATTTCGGAGGAGCGCTGGTGGCACGTGCAGGCAGAGGTTTCTCACGCCCTCCTTCCTGCCGGCAGCAGCACCCATGGGTACCCGCCCCGCTCATCTGTGGAGCGCTGATGAATCAACCAGCACGTGCCAGTGGTGTGGCCAGTGCAGGCAGGTGCTCAGCACGGATCCCGTGTAGGAAAAGTGGACGCTCCACTTGCCATCTCAGTTACTGACCCGCCTACCACCATACCCCTTCGCAGCTTTGCAAGGCTGCACCGCGGGGCTGAGGAAAGCTGAGACAAGCAAACCCAGCATGCTGCTTTCCAGCAGGTTGTGCAAAGATACCTCCAGATTTATGAGTAATAACAAATCAAAGTAAATAAAAAACTGGATTCAGCAAAATGGGCAGGGGAAGAAAAAGCACTGCCTGCCTTTGCAAATGTTTCGCAAGCTGTTAAGAAAAGGGACGGCGGAGCACTTCCACTCAAAAGGCATGTCCTTTCCATCTGTGGCCAGAGAACTTCTGAACCCCGCAAATCCCTCTGCAAGATCATCCATGCGAGGTGTACGACACTGAAAGGGCTTAAAACCTAAGCTGTCCAGAGGCTCTGACCTCTGAGCATGCCTTAATACTCTCTTCTTATGGCATTGCATAAGGACGCCTGCAGGCATGTGGGCAGCATGCCCTAAGCTATGGCATCCGAAAGAAACTGGAGCGCTGGCTGGTTGATGCAGCTGGAGGTAGATTGCCACATTTAGCTCGCTTGTGTTTCCTTACAGCTTAGCACATGCTGAATTTCAAATCAGTTAACAGGAAGAGAATCACCCGAATTTCCAAGTAATTTCCAATCACCTCAGTTCCAAGTAATTTTTACAGCTAGAAGTAGCTGCAATTAACTCATCCCAAACAACATGGATGAAAGATCCACATATCCTCAAATCCTCATCTTTTGACTAAAAGCTTAATGATAAATACAGTTGTCACATAACTCGAAATGGGCTTTGGCCTTTGGAACTAAAGCAACTTGCATGAGGACTTGCTCCAGCAAAGCTGCGGTACGTGGTCACTCAGCAGGATTAAAGGTGACAGAATAAGACGTGGAAACATCTCCAACGGTGTCTATGCAACGGGCAGGGCTGGGGCAAGGCTCTTGCATAGGAACTCACGCCACCTTTAAAAGTTTCCCCCTCTGTGCTGAAATGTGCTCGGGGCCAGGGTCTCAATTCCTGTTGATTCAAGCAGGGAACTCAGATTTTTTTCTTGCCTTTTCATCACCACATTGAGGGATTTTCAGCTGATCTCCATGGCTGCAGCACCTGAAAGCCTTCCACAAACACAAGGCAGCAGCTTCTGATGGGCTTCAGAGAGTCATGGTGTATTTACACATTTCAAGTCAAAACCTCTACTTGCTGATGCTTGGCAGAGGTGGGTATTTGGGGATGAGAAGGTGTCCTGAGAGGAGTGCCGCTCCTACAGGGAGAAGTCCTTTTGAACCGGAGGTGTTGGGTTCCCTGGCCACGCTGTGCAGCCCTTCCTGCGGAGGTCTTTGTGTAGCTGCCTCCCTGGCTGAGCAAGCTTTGTGCCCAGCTCTGATGACAGCTTGAGGATAAGGCCTGCCCCATGAATTTAAAACTCCCTAGCTGGCTTCCCTATTGACACAAAATCAGATATCCTTCAGGGGCTGAGACCAGGTGGTAAAACAGACTCAAGTTCCTCTGCTGCAGCCAGCACCGTGCTTGGTAGGGATGATGATACAGACGAACACGTAGATAACAGGAGCTACAGATCATCATGTAAATGATGATCACTTTTATTCATCAAAAATAGCTAACATAAAATTGAAAGAAAAACCATATTCAGAAAGAAATTTGGCTGCCACAGAGGTGTAGCTTGAAATTGGATGGCTGTCCTCCAAAATAAATACTCGTGGTATGTCGGTGCATACCTTGGAGTTTGAATTGCAACACTGGTTCTTGCAGTAGCACGGCAGTAGGTGCTTTTCTGCAGAAGTTCTGAGCGAAGAACTGGCAAAGCAGAGACTTTGGCCATGAAGAGCAAGGCTTTGGTTCCCTTTTATGCCAAACAACCGGGTATCAGTAGAAAAGGAGGAGAGGGAATGTAGAGGGAAGGTTATGGCTCCCACTTTTTCAAGGACTAAGATAGCAAAAATTGCAGTGCTGCCCATTACAGTTCATTTTGGTGTTTGTGAAGTTTAGATTATCACAGCCAGAGACCTAAAGAGACCGTTCTCCTGAACGGGCTGCTGTGTTTCACACTGGTTTGACGCAGCAAACTTTCTCGTGAGGTCAGGGAGAAAGCAGTTAGGAGAATTAAGCCTCTAGGCAGCAAAACCTCAGCACGCGAAGGGATCGTTACATGTTCTCAGTGGACAGCATCCTAAGGGAGCTGAAGTTGCTGGTCCCACCTGTGACTAGGACCACGCTTCTCCAGAAATCTCTGTATAGATCGCCATTAGACCCCCTTCCTACAGCAATGGAGAACTGGAAGGGAACTGCCCTCCATGGCAGACCCGCCTATTTTCAGACCCTCCGCGTTGCACCTAACACTCCACTAATTGGTATCAATTTATCAAAATCCGGAGCAGAAACATCACATCTGTAAGTCCCTTTGGTCAATATATTACAACAACTACAATTGTTAAGGATTAATAAGTAATCATTATTATTATGCTAAATAACTATATTATGCTAATTAAAAGGTCAATTCCTTGCCTTTCTTAGAACAGTGCCCTGACAGTTGTGCTCTGAGTCATCCAAAGGTTTCAGAGAAATTTACCTCGGGGGGGGGGGGGGGATTTCCTGGTTTTAAACAGAGGCAATACCCTTAGCCATACCAATCCTATCTAATTTATCATTGTATTTCAGAAAAGCCATTTTTAAAAATAATTAGCATTCAGTAATGTGAAAAAAACCCACGAGGAATAGAGATTGGAATCCTAGTTCCACTAATTGGGAACATCCGCCACCTCTTTTACTGCCTGATTCGCTCCAACAGGACCTATTCTGCCCCTGGAGAACCAGTGGCACAAAATGGATGTTCAGCACCTCTGAGAAGGGCCACGTGGAGCCACAGGCTGTCATGTGGGATTTAACCCCACACAATACCCTTGCGAGATGCTCTGGCACCTGCGTTAAGATCCAGGATGTGAGAAGAATTGAAGTAGACACAGAAAAGCAGCGAGAGGCATAGCTATGAAGAAACAAACACGGGGAGCAAAAATGTGGGGCATTTAAAAGCAGCTAGTCCGTAAGGTGAGAGGAGGAGGAGTTCAGCACAAAGTACTGCGCAGGGGGGGAGGATCGTGCCGATGCCGGGGGGGAAATCGATAGCCCAGCTCAAGTGCATATACACCAATGCACGCAGCATGGGCGGCAAGCAGGAGGAGCTGGAAGCCATTGTGCAGCGGGAGAGATATGACTTAGTCGCCCTCACAGAAACATGGTGGGGTGACTCTCACGACTGGAGTGCTGCAATGGATGGCTACAGACTCTTCAGAAGGGACAGGCGAGGAAGGAGAGGCGGTGGGGTGGCCCTGTATGTTAGGGAGTGTTTTGATTGTATAGAGCTCAACGATTGTGATGATGGTACGGTTGAGTGTCTATGGGTAAGGATGAGGGGGAAGGCCAACGAGGCAGATATCCTGCTGGGAGTCTGTTATAGACCACCCAACCAGGATGAAGGGGCGGATGAAGCGTTCTATAAGCGGCTGGCACAAGTCTCTCAATCGCTAGCCCTTGTTCTCGTGGGGGACTTCAACTTCCCGGACGTCTGCTGGAAATACAACACAGCAGAGAGGAAGCAGTCTAGGACGTTCCTGGAGTGTGTGGAAGACAACTTCCTGACACAGCTGGTAAGTGAGCCTACCAGGGGAGGTGCCTCGCTCGACCTGCTGTTTACCAACAGAGAAGGACTGGTGGGAGATGTGGTGGTCGGAGGCCGTCTTGGGCTTAGCGACCATGAAATGATAGAATTCTCGCTTCTTGGTGAAGTAAGGAGGGGGGGCAGCAAAACTGCAACCATGGACTTCCGGAGGGCGGACTTTGGCCTGTTCAGGACGCTGGTTGAGAGAGTCCCGTGGGAGACGGTCCTGAAGGGCAAAGGGGTCCAGGAAGGCTGGACGATCTTCAAGAAGGAAGTCTTAAAGGCGCAGGAGCAGGCTGTCCCTGTACGCCGTAAGAAGAATGGGCGGAGAAGACGACCGGCCTGGCTGAACGGGGAGCTCTTGCTGGGACTCAGGAAAAAAAGGAGAGTTTACCGCTTGTGGAAGAAGGGGCAGGCGACTCAAGAAGAGTACAGGGATCTCGTTAGGTCATGCAGAGAGGAAATGAGAAAGGCAAAAGCCCAGCTAGAACGCAATCTGGCCGCTGTTGTTAAAGACAACAAAAAAAGTTTTTACAAATATATTAATGACAAGAAGAGAGCCAAGGAGAATCTCCATCCTTTATTGGATGCAAGGGGGAACATTGTCACTGAGGATGAGGAAAAGGCTGAGGTACTCAATGCCTTCTTTGCCTCAGTCTTTAACAGGCAGACCAGTTATCCTCAGGGTACTCGGCCCCCCGAGCTGGAAGACGGGGACGGCGAGCAGGATGAACCCCCCGTAATCCAGGAGGAAGCAGTCAATGACCTGCTATGCCACCTGGACACTCACAAGTCTATGGGGCCGGATGGGATCCACCCGAGAGTGCTGAGGGAGCTGGCGGAGGTGCTCGCCAAGCCGCTCTCCATCATTTATCAGCAGTCCTGGTTAACGGGGGAGGTTCCGGAAGACTGGAGGCTTGCCAATGTGACGCCCATCCACAAGAAGGGCCGGAAGGAGGATCCGGGGAACTACAGGCCTGTCAGCCTGACCTCGGTGCCGGGGAAGATTATGGAGCGGCTCATCTTGAGGGCGCTCACAAGGCATGAGCGGGACAACCAGGGGATCCGGCCTAGCCAGCACGGGTTCATGAGAGGCAGGTCCTGCTTGACCAACCTGATCTCCTTCTATGACCAGGTGACCCGCCTAGTGGATGAGGGAAAGGCTGTGGATGTGGTCTACCTGGACTTCAGCAAGGCCTTTGACACTGTCTCCCACAGCATTCTCCTAGAGAAGCTGGCGGCTCACGGCTTAGACAGGTGGACTCTGCGCTGGGTCAAAAACTGGCTGGACGGGCGGGCCCAGAGAGTTGTGGTGAATGGAGTTACATCCAGTTGGCGGCCGGTCACAAGCGGTGTTCCCCAGGGCTCAGTACTGGGGCCGGTCTTGTTTAATATCTTTATTGATGATCTGGATGAGGGGATTGAGTGCACCCTCAGTAAGTTTGCAGACGACACCAAGTTGGGTGGGAGTGTTGATCTGCTCGAGGGTAGGAAGGCTCTGCAGAGGGACCTGGACAGGCTGGATGGATGGGCCCAGGCCAACTGTATGAGGTTCAACAAGGCCAAGTGCCGGGTCCTGCACTTCGGCCACAACAACCCCATGCAGCGCTACAGGCTTGGGGAAGAGTGGCTGGAAAGCTGCCTGGCGGAAAAGGACCTGGGGGTGCTGGTTGACAGCCGGCTGAACATGAGCCGGCAGTGTGCCCAGGCGGCCAAGAAGGCCAATGGCATCCTGGCCTGTATCAGAAATAGTGTGGCCAGTAGGAGTAGGGAAGTGATCGTGCCCCTGTACTCGGCACTGGTGAGGCCGCACCTCGAATACTGTGTTCAGTTTTGGGCCCCTCACTACAAGAAGGACGTTGAGGTGCTAGAGCGTGTCCAGAGAAGGGCAACGAGGCTGGTGAGGGGTCTGGAGCACAAGTCTTATGAGGAGCGGCTGAGGGAACTGGGACTGTTCAGCCTGGAGAAAAGGAGGCTGAGGGGAGACCTCATCGCTCTCTACAACTACCTGAAAGGAAGTTGTAGCGAGGTGGGTGTTGGTCTTTTCTCCGAAGTAACAAGCGATAGGACGAGAGGAAATGGCCTCAAGTTGCGGCAGGGGAGGTTTAGATTGGATGTAAGGAAAAATTTCTTTACTGAAAGAGTGGTGAAACATTGGAACAGGCTGCCCAGGGAAGTGGTGGAGTCCCCATCCCTGGAGGTATTTAAAAGACGAGTAGATGAGGCGCTTAGGGACATGGTTTAGTGGGCCTGGTGGTGTTGGGTTGACGGTTGGACTCGATGATCTTAGAGGTCTCTTCCAACCTCAATGATTCTATGATTCTATGATTCTATGATCTTAGCAGATGGGGCAAGTCCTCCCATGGGGTACGCCGTCCTCGTTCCCTTACTGGTGAGGATGGTCAGCCTAGCAAGCCATCTACGCAATATGGAAAATGCTGTTATGTGTTCATATTAAATGTAAGATAAATAATTTATGTGTACAGATACTATAACAACTACAGAAGAAGATGCTTCAGCCTGGAAGCAGCAGCTCCTGCAAAGCGGCAGGACATCGCACCTCCCTTTGCATGGAAGCCTGGGGAGAACAGTGCTGCTGCTCCCAGGCCTGCACTAGCTTTAGTCTAACCAGCTCAAACCGCGGCAGTTATGGAGCTGGGACACAGAGTGGATATTGCACCATCCTACCACAAATCTGGGCACGGCGTGTGCCTGGCTGACCCCTGACACACCTCCCATCGGCTGAGCAAGCCGTGCCGATGCTCACTGGCTCCAGCTAGACCTGCTGCAGTCACACCACCCTTGGCAGCACAGGCATTGCCTGAGGCTGCGGGTGCACCCCAAAGGACAGGGCGCTGCTCCCCAGGGAGATACACCCCAACAGCAATTACCCACCAAGGTCCAGATGGTGCTCTGCGCTTCCCTCCTTTCCTGCTGTTGGAGGCTGCTGCCATAGGCTGGCACCTCACAGGTTTTTTAAGCACCGATGAATTTCTGTGTGAGACAAGGCTCCCAGGCAGCTCTGCAGAACAGCCTCGCAGTGGACGTGGCTGGGGACTGGCCCTTGGAGCTGCCGGGACAGGCACTCCTCCGCCTCCCTGCCCCAGGGACCCTCGCTCAGCGCATCCGTGAACGGAGGAGCCACAGCTGAGAGCCAGGCAGATACAAAGCTGAGATGTTCAGTCTTTTACCCTTCAACTACATAAACTCTGCAGGAGACCCACCAAGACAGATACCCTTATCTGCTGAGCACGGACCACACGCAGCCCTGCCCAGGCAGGGGAGGATGGGCAGCGGGCATCCTCCTATGAGAACAGGGATGGGCTTTCAGGGTCCTGGGGTTCAAAGTCACTGAAAATGGTACAGCTTAAAATTCCTCCTGGGCTAAGAGCCATCGCCCTCCACATCTCACACTGATGTTCAGAGCAGGCTCCAGGAGTGCAGCGATAATACATACATGCAGTGTCATGAGTGTTGAGTCTTCACTGTGTTACCACGCTGTGGACAATAAACATTTTCTTTTCTTCTTGTCAGGGAGCCAAATGAATCCTAATGGCTTTCCCGACCGTAACAGACAGCGCTGACTACAGACCTCGATTTCTGACACATCATCTGTAAAAGGCAATGGCCTTTAGATAAGAGAGCACCGAGGCTGCAGGGGCTGCCGCCAGACCCGGCGCACAGCAGCAAGAACAATTAGTTTTTTCCAGAATGTGTATTGCACATAATAGAAAATATTAACTCACATTACAAATATTTATAAAAAGTCAGACATAATTAAGCGATTTGCAATTGAAAATTAACAATCTAAAAATTCAGCCGTGTAGACAGACAGCGTTAAATATAACTGCAGTTAATGTGAACTTATTTAAATAGAGATAATACAGCAGCAACAGAAAAAGGCAGTCAATCACATTCCCTGTCATTAACATCCTTCTCCATGTGGAATATTATTATATGAAGTTTTTGAGCTGCTCTGCTGTCCTCGCGGGTGCAGGAGAGCCATTTGCCTGCAGCCCTGCTCCGGCCAGAGCAGAGGGACAGGGCGTCCATCTGACCACCACCGTCTGCCTGAGGCTGCACAAGCCGCCCTGCACACCTCAGCCCCAGACAGCCATCACCACGAGATGGCGAATGGAGTCAGCTTGCTGTTGAGTGTTTCAAAACACTGCCTGCAACCCCACGCAGCTTGCTCCGAGGCTCTTTGCAGACAGTGTGTGTGACATGGGCCCCAACGTCTTGCGTATGGGGGGACCAAGGCAGAAAAGAGTCCGGTGCCACCCTGAGGGTCCTGCACTGCGTTCACAAAAGCATGGCTAACTTTCCCCCAGTCCCCCTCCAGGCTTTACCTGCTGCCTCTTAATTATCTTTCCCTAGAGCTCAGTACAGATGGAGCCTCCAGGCAAAGCCTTTCCATCCCCATAGGATGGAGAGCTGCTTTTCATACTATTTTACTAATTATTCTTTGCATTTAAAGCCAAATAAAACACTAGTTGCCCAACACCTTCATCCCAACCCAGCTTTGGCACGTGCCAGGATGCTACACAGCTGGCAAAGAGGGAGAAGCACCCACCACCCACTAACCCTGTAGAGGCAGCCCACCCCGGGAGGGCAGGCAAGGACAGGGCTGGGATGCCGGAGGAGATGGCACAGTCCTCCGCAGCAGAGTTTCATGAACAAAAGATGATTGATTTAAGGATGGGACATGGGCTGAGCAGTGGGTCAGGCCTCACTGTAGCTGCACGGTAACTCTTCCAGACAGGTCCTCTGCAAGGAGCGCTCTCATCTCCCGCTTTTTGAGGAAACGCGGTTTATTTCGAACTACATTCAGCAAGGCATGACCTCTTTCCTTTGAAATTGTTACCAGGGCAGGAGGCTTTTGCTTACAGAGTTAGGGAAAATATATTGGACACTGAGAGCATGGCATTATAGTCTCTGCTATTGTTGAGGTCTCTTGGCGCTTTCTGAATGGCAGTGCATTGCAAAAATAAGGTGATAACCTGCTCTCTGATCCCATTTCATCTGCATTCTACCGCTACTCTTCCCTTTAAGCTTCCACTGAGGGCAACGCACTTCATATGCAGAAAGGACATGCAAGAGAGTGCAGAATATGCAGCTGGAATTCAGCTGTGAGCCTGAGTGCAACCGTGACTACAGGTCCACAGCGTCGGTACCTGCCCATCTCAGACGGCAGCTGCAGTTCTTTTTAGAAATTAAGAAAAAACTCTAATGAAGAGATTAAAGAGAAAAACAATGGTTGAAGCATTCTCGTGGGATTCAGCTTTTTTTGCATTCTCCTCTGTAAGCAGGACAAAATCGCGCTGCTAGAGCCAGCCAGTTACTTCAAATGAAGGTAGCATCAGATGTTACTGGCTATAAAACCATGGGAACATACATGTATGGAACCTACAGCTGAAACTCTTCCTCTCCATTTCTTATGATTAATCAAGTAGTTTGTTAAAGCAGATCTATGGAAATCAAGGGGAGGAAATCAGTGCTCAGGGCACTGGAAAAAATAATGCGTGTGTGCAACCACCCACGGGGTCAGATTGCTGCCCTGGCTGCATACCCGTACAGAAGAGCAGCTCGCTCTGCATCCCTCTCTCCCTCCAGCTGGATTTATGGGGAAAAACAACAGGAAAAAGCAGCTTCCGAAGGGACTGACGGCCCAAATGCTGTGAGCTGTTAGGGAAGGTGGAGGAGAGCGAGAGAGCTCTTGCTGGGAACTGGCACAGCTGGGAAATGCTCTGATACCTGCCCGTGCTGCTTCGCAGATGCAAGGGAATCAACTGAGGATCACACTGTGACCTTGCACGAAAGCTGAGGGAATAACTGAATCATTTGGCTTACAGGCTGAGCAAAATCCACAACAGATCGCACCCCCTCAAAAAACATTCATTTTCAGACAGTCTTTCTTACCACATTTTCTGCAATCTAAAAAACCTGAGCTGTTCTGTTTCTAAAGTGCTTAGATCCATCTCAAATCCATTCTCTCACTCTTTTTTTTTGGGGGGGGGGGGGGTGGGGTGGGGTGGTTAGAGTGGATTACTGAAACAACTCAACCAGTTCCCTGAAGATCTGAAAAATCCTTCATTCATCCCAAATCTGCCTATGTTACAAACCGTGTGCAGGCTCGCTCTGCGGGATGCGTTTGCTGAAAACCGAGATGTGAGATTGCCTCTTCCATATTCCACTGGGAGAAAACAAGCAATCCTCTCCCGTCTTATCCGGAGCCATTTTCACACCCGGCGGAACACCTCCCAGCTGTGCCAGATGTGTGCTTTCCGTCACAGGTAAAATGAATGGAGCGGGCAAGAAAGCAGCCGGCTTTGCGAGATGCTGCCTGTGCAAGCAGGAGACCAGCTGGAAAGGGGACGAGTACCTAAGTGTGGGGAGGGGAAAATGGGCAAAGCAGAAAATCCTTCTCTTTAATTTTTTTTTTTTTCCTCTCCAGCTAAACCCATTTGCCCAGCAGGCAAGAACAACTGCCAGCGCCGAAGCAGAGGCAGCAGAGGCGATGCCCACTTGCAGTCCTGCTCACAGAGCACCTGGCTGCGTTAGCACACCTCTCCGTGCTCACTGCCACCATTAGCAGGACAAACAAACCTGGCACAAACCTGCCACCACTCCGTGTGAATCATCTTCTTCACAGGCGCCCTCCAAAATCAGTGCAGGGGACACCTCACGCAATAGCTGGTTTGCAAGGCTGGCACTGAAGTGAAGGCAATCACCTTCCGTCCCCACCCCGATCATCACGCAGAGTTGTTCAGGTTTATGCTGCTGGCAGCTTTCTTGACTGCACAATGACACACACTAAAAATATTTGCCGTTCGGACTAGATTTCATGTTTTAAAACGTATAACAAATAATTACTTGCACAGCACAAACCTTATAGTTTCTGCTTCTGAGCAGATGGGAATTTGTAACAAACTTCATCTGGCAAAGCGGTGTCCCCTCATCTGCCATCACCTCATCTGCGCTGTGCTGCTATGCAGCGCCAAGTGCTCCGTGCATCCCAGTCCTGCTTCCTAACCCAGGTAGTTCAAAACCAAAGGCTTCTGGCTGCGGGTGACCAGGGAACTGCTCCAATCCGCCTGCCTGCAGGGCTTCTTTTCAGAGGCCACCACAGCTTTGCTGCAGACTAAAATGAAATAATCAGCCTAGACAAAGTTCAGTTATTTAACTGGACTATTTTAATTCTGTACTCAGCGATAACACTGATATTTTCGTGCAGGTCTCCAAAACCTGCCCAGCCATGAAAGGCTGCTGGCTTTGAGCTCAAAATGAACAAAATTGCCCCTTCCCGTGCAATCTCCTGTATACCCCTGAGAAATCTCAGCCTATGGTTGCTACGTTAAGGCTGTACCCTGCATTCAAACTCGACCTTATCCGACAGAAAAATATCTACCTTTGCCCAGTTCTTCCAGCCCTGACTATCAGAAGCGCAGCCGACAGCGTCTGCTTTGATCGCACAGAGTTTTACTGCACTTGTACACGCACGGTTAAAGATCGCTCCAATACATTTGCAAACAGATCAAATTACCTGGGACGTTTCCCCAGGTAAGCCAAACTGTTACTCCTTCCTTATCCTTCCATGTGACTCCCAAGCCCTTTCCAACACATTTTTATAGCGCAGATCCCAGATCTGGACATAGTAGAGGTCTTTTCTGCTGCCCTGTAGAAGGATAATGGTATCCCCCAATGTTTCCTGAGGTTTCTCTGTGTATCTAGCCAAGAACCTGAGTAGCCACTGTAGCTACAGCATTGTCCCCGAGTTCAGACTCACTCATGCACAATTGTCCTCACAGTCTTTTCAGAGGCTGCTCTGAAAGTCAAATCCTTTCCAGTCTGTTCAGCATCCCATAAGGGTGGTTAGTACCTGACTTACACTCACCAGACCCCAAAACATCCTCCTCATCCCCATCCCTCCCTTCAGCACTCTTCCCCTTCACTCGTATCTTTGGAGATACGTGCTCTTCCACTGCGTTGTTCAGTCCTTCAGTCTTCATTTCATCTTTGGTCCTGCCTTCCTCACGGCTCCATGCACACAGAGTTCAAAGTCTGGCTGTTCTTTCACGCTTTCCTGCAAGAGCCAAACCTTCACGTGTGCCAAAGACCTGGCAACCGTGGCTGGAGACCTCAGCACGCCCATTGAGGCTGTGGCTGTATCCTGTACTCCTTGCTTGCATCAACGCCCTGAGATCCCTCAGCTGATGCCCCCAAGGCATCAATTATACATTTGAAAGCACTTTGAAAATTCTTCACAACTCAGTCACCACCTTCCCTGGCATCTTGTTACCTTACTGCAAGTCCAACTCTTGCTTTAACATTATTTATGACAGTTCGTACTTCCTCTTCACTCGCTTTCCCTGTAAGTCCTCTCCAGAGTCTCTTTTGAAGCAGAAAAAAGAAGAGGAGAAAAAAAAAAAAGGAGGGGAATGGGGGGACGGATAAAAAAAGGAGATGATCTTCCTCTAAAGTTTGCTAGAAGTTATCTTGGAGGTTACAGGCTTGCATCCTGAGAAAAGCAGAGGTATCACAGTTGTTTCAGATGCTGGAAAACAAGAGTAGGCAAATTGCCGTAGCAAAGCAGGACTGGCCCCATGTCCAGTTCAACTGTGTCCACACGTCCTGCCCAGGAGAGGCAGCCGGGGGGGTTTCACACCATGACATCCCAGGGCAGTTGGAAAAGCTCTCCACACAGATCACTACCGTCAGACCAGAGGGATGATTTTTGCTCCATCTTAAGGCAGGAATCATTACAGCGTGAAGACAGCTCTACAGCAGATAGCTAATGTCATTTTTGAAAGGCAATGTTCCCATTTCATGCTGAACTCTGTTTTGCTTGGTGAATTTTTCTGAGTCCAGCCCTTCCTGTTATTTGCTGTTAGCTGTGGTACTAGCACTGCTCTTCCCTTCTGCGGGGATCGTGTTGGCATGGGCCAATTCATGTCCAACAGTTTGTCCCTGTTGATTTCCAGTTACATCTGATTTAATGCTATCAATGGGCATTTACTCCTTTTCCAGCAGGACTTTATTTGACCTATTTTTCTTTCCTTCTGCTCACCAGCACCCCTCACTAGCAGTCTGACACACCCCTCCTCAGCAGCCTCTACACAGAAGGAATTTTGTTATTAATGATTCTTATGAACTCTCCGTCTTTGAACAGGAGCAATTTACTTTTGATCGATGTCTGGCATCCACTAATTTCACGCAACAGTGGAGAGAGATTCCCTTCTGCTGTGGCACGCTGGTATGGCATGAAGCCTTAGGCAGACAGATGTGCTCACCCTCCTGCCCTTGCATCCTGCGCTGCCCTTCCCTAAATCATCTCGTGCATCTATCACTACCCTGACTGCAGATGAGAGAGAATCTGAGGTATTGAGACACCAACTCTCCCAGATATCAGGGTGAGTTACTGACTTGCAGTGGTTCACATGGTGCTTCACCTGACAGACCACTAATCCCTGACACCGTGTAACTTTATGCAGTGATAACCACTAATCTGGCCTAAACAAAACATACTTTGTCATCATCCAGAAAACCACCCTTATTTTGAAGCAGACTGGGTCTTCCCAAGGTCACTAACGATGATGCTCAGATCGGGCCCATACCCTGACGTTACAACGCCAGTGTTTCTGCTGGTATATTTGGGATAGAAATAGATTTTTTGTTGTTGTTGTTCATTGATGCTGCTTATGTTTTTAGCCATACAATGGATGAAACTGCAACTGGCATTACGATAGGAAAGTAATGATCCCAATCATCTCCTTGAATGTATCTTTGGCTATTTTCATTCACAGAAATAAAATTTCTACTGGCTGCCAGACATCCTTAGCTGTTTTGCAATCACCGTACATAAAGGTGGAACAGATTGACCAAGCAGTGACCCTGAACAATTGCCTACGTTAAGTGGTAATAAAGACGATCAGGGGTTACACGGCTGGCAAAAGCGATGCACGGGAAAGGATCAGAGTCACATCCTGCCACCAACCAGGCGGTGCTGGTGGAGCAGCAGGGCTCCAGACGGTGCCACCCGGGGAGAACAGCAGCACATCAATTAGCCAAACCATTAGCAAAACCAGTGGCCAGTTTTCTCCTCTCGCTTTGCTAAGGACCACGCTGTCAGCAGGGACTTCACAGAGGAAAGCTGTTGTACCAACCTCAAAGAAACCACATGGTTCTCATCTCGAATACTGCAGACGTTCATGGGAAATGCGGAGTTTGAAACAGACCCTTTCCCAAATACTGCTGCTGCATACTCATAAGTGGTCACCATAATTATGCATGTTTGATAGCACATAAACCAGTATTTAGAGTGCATTACTTTTCTATTAATCTAACCTGTATTATCCTCTCTAACTCCGTTCCCCCCAAGCAGATCCAAACCATGCTGCTCTTGTCTGACCTGACAGTCACTCTCCTCCACAAAGTTATTTTGGAATCGTTTTGACAGTGGCAGCCACAGCTCCTTCAGCTAATTCACCCTCAGTTGCTGAGACGGTCTGAGCACAACTGTTTCCAGCCAAAATCCACTGTTAGAAAGAAAAAGGCCAAGTGAAGAGAAAATCCACAAGCAGAAAGGTGAATGAAGAACCAGGTTGGAAGGTGACAGAAAATGGCTGCTTGATATTTTACATTTTTGAGAATTTGGATATGTACAGGGAGGGAAGGTAGGGAAAGGGACTCCAAGCCACAAGGAGACAGCAGGTACAGTGATGAGGAACTGTTGCTGATATGACACCCTGCATCAGAAATAAAGAGCACTGGATTTTAATGTGATTTTAAAACAAAATAAAATGTGTTTGGCAAATGATATTCTCATCAAACGCAACAGGCCTCACCTGATTTAATAAAATTACTGTGTCAATAATTTCTGCATGAAACTGCATCTCTGTTTTGCAGCTATTTTATCAGTCCTGGTCTCAGCTCTGCACGCGGGCACGCAAGATTCCTGGTAACGGCAGCTGAACACATGCCTGCAGCTCATTTCACCAATGTTGCACAACATGAGCTTGCCAGCAAACTGGCAGAAATATCAGCAGGATAAATGACTGCTGTTGAGAACAAATAAGAGACCATTTAATTACTCTACTATTAGAATTTTATAATTTAAACCACCCAAAAGACTTTCTCGCTACCTTCTCTGCACTTAGCTAGGTCACGAAAGAAGCTAGTTATGTTTAGCAAAACCCTCCATAAAAGCCAACAGCTCATGGTCCTCAGTCTGGGAACAAGGAAACTCTTCACTGATGCTCCTTCTGCTAAGGAATAGCCAAGGAGTAAAGCCTTACACTTGATGCCTCCTGCCAGCATCCTACTGCAATCTGTGCTACCTGCCAAGATCTCCTAGCTTTGTTGGTGACCTGGTATTTTGCTTTCTGTGTCCTATGTTTTACCTTTTTATGTTGATACCTGGAGCAAAATACCCTCAGTATAGGTCTTGACCAATTTCCCTTCCTGTGGACTAAGGACGACTGGAGACCTGCAAGATCGTTGCTGTTCCCAGCATAGTTGTAAACACAGGCAGTAGTCGGTCAAGATGCAGAAATGAGCATGGGGCACGTCCCAACACCCGCAAGAGCAAGTAGGTACATTTAACCAAAACTGGGCAGGGCATTGGGCAAAGTCTGTGTGCGCTTCTCTGTGGGTCACTGTCTGTCACTGTGCTTCCTTCCTCCCCAGCACCTTTTGTCATTGCAAACCTCACTCCCCCGGCAGCACGCTCAGAAAAGGACAGCAAAATTATGCATCTGCACTTTCTTCTCTTTTGTTGTGGGAAATGCCTATAACTTGAGCTGGCCCCTCCTCTGCACGCTCCAAGGAAGGCTTAAGGCTCAAGCATTCACACATGAGCAGGCAGCTTGGCTCTGCCAGCACCCAGGAGCCTGCAAGGCGCAGGAACCTGGTCGTGGTCCAGGAGCCCAGTGACACAGGGGCATCATGGGGTTCAGACTCCAACCTCCAGCCCGCACCGCCAGCACTTGGGGCTCACACACAGCCGTGCTGGGAAACTCCGCTCACTTCCTTGCCATAGCTATCAATGTTTAACATCAGCAGTCTCCAATTTTACAGCTTCTACAGCAAAACACACGTGCCCCTGAAGTCTGACTTCAAGCTGGCTGCTCGAGAGGTTTACGCCTCTCTCCCTTGCCTTCTAAGTCTTCCCATATTACATGGGGAACTTCAGCTCAATATTGCCTTTAATCTCAAAATCCCCTTTGGAAGGAATGGCTGTTACACCATCACACTCTCTGTTGTATGGGGGGGATGCAATCATTTTCCCTCTTTCATTGCAATGACTGTTCTACAAAGACTTCACACTGAATGACAAAGGATATTGTGCCATCACCTCCGCATCTTCTTACTGTCCTCTATTTCAGAGACAAAAGAACTGGACCAAAGGCCACAACACATGAAAAATACATGCATAGATCATTACTGCTAGGAAACATCACTGCTGCCCTGCATTATACAGCAAAGTCTGTGCGATGGAGGCCAGCACGGTTTTTATATGACTTTACGCTATTATAGCTGCCTTTTAAATACATGAGAGGCTGTATTTGAAGTTGTCTTGCATCCAGTTTCCCATGGAACTTGCACTCTAATTTCTCACAAAACATGAGTAGAATCAGATGTTCCAGAAAAACCACAGTATATTGAATATGAAAACTCAACACTGAAATAGAGGTAAGGAACAGCTTACGTAAGTTGCATTCCCTGTAGTCTGGGATATTGAGACTGAACCTTTGAAATGCATGAACTCTAGTTTGTTGATCATTTCCCAATTTATAGTCAGCTCAGTGGAAACAAATATGAGCCCACTTTGATATCCTTTTGAAGAAAATTCTTGGCACCTCATTTCTCTTAAGAAATACAGCTATTCTCTTTTTATTTTGGTACTTTTTTAGATGCAAACTGGAAGATTAACCCAGCTGTATTTTATATTCATGCAGTACTTTCTGTGGCCTGATCCATCTGACTCCCAAAGTTTCTTCTGAATTAAAATGACACTGTCTATCACATCCCAAGCTGTGGCATGAAGCGTTTGTCAAGTAACACGGAAACACTGGTAGTCTGAAGAATGAAATGTAGGGAGTGGAGGAAAGGACTGGTGAATGACACATCTTTTTTTAAAATAATTCTCTCTTCTGGAATACTGAACATAATATGGATTGCAAAGGGGTAGAAGCAGCCTTGGAGAAACCATGTCTTTCAGAAATAAGATTAGAGAAAACTCAGTAAAATATTAATAAAGAACTTTCAAAATATTCACTTAGTGGATGATGTATGTCACAAGAATGATCTCTCTATTTAAGACGGTAAAAAGAAAACTGAAAGAGTAGTGTGTAACATTAGGCTAGCACAGCTCAGTGAAAACCAGTCCCGGTTCTCCGACAAGACATTGCCGGTTAAAATAAAGACCCTGGAGCTCTGGCACAAGCCTCCAGCATGACCATGTGTAACCCCTGCTATGTGCAACTACTACAGCATCTTTCCATTTTGCTCATGAGATAGGCATTGAAAGTTTCCCACGAAAGCCACAGGATTTCAGTGATAAAATACATGAGTGAGGGTTGAAGTCCTGCAAAACACTGAGGTTTTCATGTGGAATTCAAATTACATTTAAAGACCTACATGCAAAATTAAATTCTAGTGGCTGCATTGTATTTCCAGTTAAAAGGAAGAGAGAGGCATTAACATAGCGCAGGGTCATGCACCAGTTATGTCTTATTAAGTATTCCAGCCTTCCTTAGGATAAGCATCGCATATGGGATCTTTTGCAGTTAGCAGTTCCTTGCTTAAAGAGAGAGAGAGGTCTGGATAACACTCCTTCTGTCTCCCAGGGCCTCCTGGGCTGATTGACAGGAACATGTACTGCAGGGAACAAATGCTGCTCAAAGAAAAAACAAGATTACTTCCTCCAAAGGGGGCCAGTGGGGTCATTTCTTTGTCACGTCTTCTGCTTGCCATCTCTGGCTGAGGGAAAGACAAAGAGGAGGAGTGACGTTTTTCTTTCCCAGTAAAACACAGGACATGTTGAGGAACTGTTCTTTACTTACGATGGTTTGCACTGAATTCAGTGCAATTTGGGGCAGCAAAAGATTGCTTGAAATAAATATGGCATTTTGAGAGTTGAATCCCACCTCCGGAAACCAGACCACGTGGAAGCCCAACTCAGAACCCACCCTCCAACCCATCTCAGTTACATTTTAGGTTGCTTTTTGGGAGATCAGCAATAAACATCTGATTTTATGTATCACCTTTGGCTACCGCCCTCCCATGACGGACAACGTTTGGCTTGGCTTCTCCTTGGGCAGACCCACCAGGTGTTTTGAGGCTGGGCCACCCTGCGCAGTGGCAATGCGCCCCATGAGATTATTGGGTTTCTCAGTGCAAAGTGATTTCCCTGAATTCAGCAACTTCTTCTCCACTTGCTCCCCCATTTCTATCAGTAGTCTCCTCTCTGCCAATACAAAGGGAACACCTCTGGGTTTTCTATTTTGTGCCATTCCAAATCTCCTCTCCACCGAAATGGTTTCAAGCTATAATTCCCGAATGTTGTCACATTTAATGATGCTCAAGAACTTTTCCTATTTCTGTAGCTCCTGCAAAACCTTCCCCACTACTTCAGCATCTCCCTCTGCACAGCTGTGCCAGGAACAGTCCATCTTCCCGACCCTCCCCTCTGCTCTGAGCTATTCCTATAATAAAGCTCAGAGGTGGAAGCAGCCAGGCGCTTGCAGAGGCAGCAGACACCAGAACAGCTCTCCTGGTTAATAAACTCAGGGCCAAAGTGTTTCCCTTCCCAGAGACTCTGCTAGTCTGCAAATGGCAGCATCAGCAGATCAGCACATCACCAGCTACTTCAATCCTTCATACTTTTCCCCAATTGCTCCTACCGAGAGCCAGAATTCACCGCTCAACTTAGTCTTTCCAAAATGCAAGGTAGTGGTAGGGAAACGGAATTGTATTGATAAACATCCATTTGAAATAAGGCTCCTGATCTGATGGGGAAAAAAAAAAAATCTGGCTAAGCAGCAGGAAAGTCATGCCAACAACTAGATTTTCAGTGAAATAAGAGAATTAGCAGTCCCTAAATACAGGGGTCAAGGTAGATTGAAAATGTCAAGTCATTGATACTTTATAAGGTAACCATGGTTATTTTTTATGCATTCCTTTGCAGCATGAATGCAGATGATGAAAAGTATTCATGGGCCAATTGAACCAAAAATAAAACTGAAGAGATATCTTGATGGTAATTTAAACCTTAAACTGCTGAAGAGATATCTTGATGGTAATTTAAACCTTAAACTGCGGAAATTAATCAGTCCACACAGACAACGAAGAGCGTTCAGCTGACACTGCACCACAAAAACCCCTCGCTAAATAGACGAATAAAAACCATTTCACAAAGGACGAACATCTTGAAAATCATCCTGACTTTAGCCCTGATGTACCTGCAGGGATCAATATTGCTGGAGCAGGATAGATCTGCTCTGATGCATGAAGTTGTCCGTGTGGCCTCTGGATAAAGCACAGCTGTTTCTAATTTAATTTGAACAAGCTGCTGGAAATGCAGAGCACCGCTGGTCCCGGCGTGCTGCAGCCCCTTGTGCCGCCCAGCGAGGGGGTCACTAATGGTCCGGATGCGTTAGTCTTCCCCACTGCTGCTTCTTGAGATAATTTGGCATGCCTCTCCATTAGACTAACGAGCTCTCTTGGTCACACTTGCCTCACTGGCAAGTGGTGCCACCCCTTACAGTGAGGGCAGGGGAGCAGCTCAGCAGATTGGAAGAGGGGGATGGGAAATGGTGAGGGTGCCCAGTTGTGACAGTTAACGACTGAGTGCTCTATTAAGCAAACTAAAACAGGGCTTTGGTTCAGAGGAGTCCCCATGGACTTCTGCAGCAAATCATGAATTAAATCCATCTCCAGAACCCCGTGGCAGAGGGGCTCCCAGCAGCCAAAGTGTTCTGCATGGCAGCAGAGAGCAGAAATAAGAGGCTGCTCCTCCACTCCAGAACCTGTGTGGATGCTGAAACCATTTTCTGTCCCTTAAATAATACACCATAAGAAACCACTGCTTGTTTTGGTGGAACAAGTGACATTTGGCTAGGCTGTGGAGACGCATCCACACCCCTAAACCCGGAGGGAAGGCTGGCAGGAGGTAGCGTGGGAAGGACTCAGTGCAGAAGACTTCTTCTGTCTAATAAACATCTCTGATTAGTGTTAGAAGACGACGACTGACTTTTCCTCTGCAGGTCTTCACTATTGTTGCATGAGATTATAATTTCTCTACTAAACATCTGTTCTTCGGATGCTCACTCTAGCCTGGTTTCTGTAAAGGGACTGTAAAACCAGAAGATGTCCATAGTAGGGCCAGAACTGGAAGTTCCTAGTGCACGAAAACATACATCCCCAACTGGCAGCTAACAGGGTTAAAACACCCTCTGATTAAATGAAAGCATCTTTAATTAGTTTAATTGACCATGCCTCAACCAAGACCATCTGCTCAGCAGCATTTGCTTGCTCTTTGCAGGAACGATTGATCAGCCATAGCTAGAGAATACAGCATTAGGCTACATCAGATTTATTTTGTTTAATAGAAGAGCTAATTTGCTTTAAATTTAATTACAGGGGCCAAGATTGCTCTCTAAGTCCATAACACCACAGAACATAAGCTGATCCTACAGCTAATGGACGCACACATAGGTCCATACGTGTCTGACACTCGGTGACGACAGCTTGGGGGAGCGGGTCCCACCCTGGCAGAGAGCGATCGCTGCATTTTCCTCCCCAAAAGGCAGCGGCACCGTGGCACACTGCTGGGCTGGCAGGGCCGCCCCGCTCGCCGCCATGTCCCCCTCCAACTGGCTGAGCTCTTTCCTGCAGCTCTTGGTTGGATGCTGGAGGAGACCGGGCGTCGGATGCTGGAGCAGACAGATGTCCCACCTCAACCACCTATCCTGCTCCTAATTATAAAGACACTAAACGATGCACCACTGTAGGATCACTGTTTCTGCACTGCATGGGACCAACAGGGACAATCAGAGGACCGCTCTGTACCTCCTGGGTGACCTCCATCAGCAAACCTCTCCCAAACGGGGTGTCTGGCAGCCAAGGGTCCAGCGAAGCCAGACATCACACTTGCCCCATCCCTGACATTGCACTGTCCATCTTGGTTTCTCCGCCCTCCCATGACAACATCATTCTTCAAAATACTGCACCCCAAGCCGATGAAGAAGGGCAATTCCCCCTCCTCTGCGAAGGACCACGTGTATCTACGTCATGTTATTACAAAGGGGAAAATTTCATTCACTTCCCAACGCTTTTTCTTTTTTCAATTTCCCATCGGGCGCTAAATCGCTGCCGTCTTTGGGAGATGCTTGAGCCCTGACAGGCACGCTGTGGCTGCCACTGGCTGCTACAGGAGTAATTACAACCCTGCAGAAGGCTCCAGGCTGCCATTTCCGTTTCCATGGAAATAAATACTGAATTACTGAAAACAGAGTATGATGCTTTATGGATTTTGAGGCTTTTGATCATCTCAAAACCACCTTAACCCATTTTTATTGGTGGTGGCTTTGTTTTAAGGGGGGTAGGGGGGGAGAACGCTCACAGTGTGGAAATAGGCAGAGCAACCAAAAGGTGTTTTGAAGATGTGAAAGAGGGCAAAAAAAAGCCAAGGGGTCTGGCTGATGCCCTGGGGATTTGCAAGGGGGACAGCGGTGCTGGCTGAAGCTGCCAGTTGTCCACAGCATCCAGGTATCCAGCCCTGGAGAGAGGAGCCCGTGGAGGCTCGTTGGTCCTTGCCTGCAGCCCCGCAGCAGCCCTGGCTCATCACCACCACCCCCATGACAGTCTATTTGCAGGGGCTCTGGTGCTGAAGCAAACCTCCTGATCTTTTGGAGGGGTCCTTATAGCCAGCGTTAGTGCTTAAATGCCCAGAACTGCAGATGGCCTTTTCATAGGCATTGAGCTTGAAGATGAAGCCAGAATAAAAAGGAATTGCTTTATGTTCCTCAAAAATGATGACTAGGGAGCAGAAGGGAGTGATCTGATACTAAACCCCTGCATCTCTGAATTGAAGGGACACAGAGATGCGCACAAACAAGTAACTCCACGCTGTGCACAGCGACCCTGGGCTCAATTCTCATTGTAAGGCATGGCTGGGAATTTTTCATCACAACAAACTAAATGAAATACTTGGTTTGGGGAGGATACACACAAACCAAACATTTATTCTGAGGTCACCTTAACCTTCATCTCACTGTCTGAGCCTCATGGGAGTTTCTGTCCTTACTTGTTTCTGCCCTAACTTGGGCTGCATCTTCCAAGTACCACCACAGCATCTTTGCAACGGGCTCAACGCACCACAGCGAGTCAAGAAACAAAGTTTGGGAAAGCCACCTGAACTGCAGAGATGAGAGAGGGGCAGAAGGCAAGACACCACCTCAACGAATCATCTCTAACACTGACTTGAGCTAAAAATCAAACATTTGATTCAGGGCAGATATCCTAAATATCTTCTCTGCTAACACTTCTGAAACCAATTTTTTTGGCAGGGGAACTTTCTGCTTTGTGAGAAATGTCAGCCTTTGGACACAGTGTCCTAATTCAGCTGCAAAAATAAATGTCAAAGCAGTGAATTCTAGTTTTAAGCCAGCTCTGATTGATTGGCAAAATTTGGGTTGAAATGTTTCCTAGCTAAAATCACAGGCCCCCAAAACTTATGAAACAATTCCAATTCCACCGGTTAGAGGCTTTCATCCCTTTGCATGAAATAGCCACCAGACAGCGATGGGACTTGGTCTGTGTTGTAGCCCACCCACACATGCATGCTTCTCTGATGTTTTCCTTTCTACCTGGATTGACAGGAGTAGATGCTGAAAAACCACGACCATGTATTACTATGTATTACTCAGCAGGTTTAACATGCATATATTTAGCTATTTGTTTTCAAATCTAACATCTAAGGGAATTAGATGAAATTGGAAGCTTAGCACAGGTATTTTGCACATTTATCAGGAATGCCACAGTGTACGGGACACTTCAGGCCCAGGAAAGAAGAGAAAGTCTGATTGTGAAGCCTGTGAATTCAGACAGTCCTGCAGGGACAGCCCAAGAGCCCAGCGCTTCCTCCAAAGCAGGAGGATGGAAGTGTGCAGCTCAGCATAGATTTGGTCTGGACATCAGCTACTGCCGCCGGATTAACTGAACAGCACTGTACCCTTCATCTTTTCTCACTGTAGCTAAAAATGACTTTCAAACACAGCTTGAGATAGAAAAGTAAATCACTTCCCTGCAGCTGGGGAAGAACAAGACGGGGAGAACACCACAGCCTGATTTTCAGAGATGCTGCTGCAATTCAGCTGTCATGAAGGTCAGTGGGAAATACAGGGCTCGTGCCCAAGGAAATGCCGACTGCAGCAGAGATCCAAGTTTGGAACTGCCTAACACTTATAGAAAATAGCTCCTGTATGACACTTCCACAGTCGCGAGTTAATTACAAAGCAGCAGAGCTAAACCCAAGCCTTGCTAATGGCTTCTGGACCAGAAACCCCAGATTCAAACACCCTTCTCCCTCCATAACACCTCTCGCACAGCAGAGGAGCTCGCTGCTGGAGCCAGAGATACTCAGTTCCCACGCTGACTCCAGTGGAACAGAAACACCAAGTCACGTAGCGTGTGTTATGCAAAAAACTTAAGCCTCTGTGTATTATTTAAAATGTTCTAGTCAGAGGTTGTGCTTAACAACACCGTTATCATCTCCACAACCATTCTGCTACAACACCACTCCCCATTTTGTTTCCTAAAAGCCTTTCCAACCTCATCAATCCCTTTTGCTATCTCAGATCCTGCTATATCACCGCTATCACATTAAAAATACACTTATCTCATACCACCTGGGGATACGGTATTAAAAAAAAAAAAACAACCTTTAGAAGTCATCCTCCTTCTGCACAAACAAAATATTACTTCAGAAGTGAATGAAAACACAGTCCCAGTGATGTAATCGTTATGCAATTACTGAGTATGATGTAACAGGAGGCCACACAAAGAAAAGCACCTTCTTCCAGACCGCAGGAGAAGTTCAAGCAAGTGTTTGGGGCTCTCAGCACCATTCCTGCTCATGCTTTAGGAGGACAATAACTAGGCTAACTCTTCTTACCCCTTGCCTCCTTGCACAGCCTCTGGGGCAGTTTCACCCTGCACACCAAAGCAAGGGAGAGCACGTCAGACCAGCCGGCCCCTCCGCTCCCAGCCAACGAGAGCAACGGGAGAAGCCGATCGGCTTTGCTTTTCTAAGCACAGGTGACTGACTGATAAACTGCATTACCAGCACCACGCTGCCGCTCCAGAAAGAGTGATGGCATTCAGCCTGCCTGCCAGGGAAAAGACTCTGTTTCCCAATTCCTCCCATGCATGGCAGACAAGCGTAGGTCAAAAATAAGTGTAGCTTACACCGTGCCAAACCACCACTGGGAAGCTCGTGATTGCCCCCAGATTTGTTTGGGAGGTCTGCTCAGTCTCAGTGTAAAGCCTGCGGCTGGCACCATTGCGGGCTGCCGAGCCAGGGTCCGCGGTGGGCTCTGGCAGGAGCTGCCTGTACGCTGCCTGAGGGAGGAAAGCAAATGTATTAATCACCCACACGTGCGCAACTTGAGCCTGTGTGGTGTTTCTGGGAATATTATAATTTCAGCACATCCAGGAAAATGCCAGACAGTGTTTTCCTTTTACTTAAAGCTTATTCACAAACAGAATATGTAAAATATTTTGTTCTTACGAAACAGGCGACAGAAGTTTCAATCAAATTATTAAGAAAAAGTTTTAAGTTGTACTTCCAGTTAACTCCGATGAGACAAGAGTCAGACCAACAGAGTCAATGTGTCTTCACAGGGAGGCAAATGGGCGCTGCTTAGGCTGACTCTGACTGAAACGCAATCCAGACTGAAACAAAACAGCATGATGGAAATAAATGACCATTTTTAGGGGTTATGGGCCAGTGCCCCGAAGCCCAATGGGTGTGCTCTGTGCTGCAAGTACAGCTGCAGGCGCAGGCTGAGGCATTTACAAACCCACCCGGGAAGGGAACTCACTGCTGATTTCAGGACAGGCTGGCAGAGTAGAGGTGTTTACAGAAGACGGCTTGTCAAACAGAGAGACAGATGCGGCAAATGAAAATTTATGAAAATGCAAAGTGGTGGGACAGGGGGTAGAGTGAGTGGCTGGAAGGAAGGCCCGCAGAAGCATGTCCCAGCCCTGCCACCGCCGTAGTGCACATGTACATGCAAAGCAGGGAGCCATTCCTCCCCTCCAGCTGCCCCCGGTCCCCTCCCACCCAGCACCTATCCGGGCTGCTGCAATGCCGTACACACGATTCTTCTCTCCCCAGATGTCTCTGGTTTTAGTGCTGTAATGTTGGCAGGTGCCTCTGGCTCCCTAATTGGTGTCAGACTCCCCATGTGGGAGATGCTGCCGGCGCAGAGAGGCTCAGCTCAGTCCAAGGGGTTATGGCACGGGAAAGTTTCCAAGTCACAAAGGGCAATGCCCAGGGCTTGACTTGCATCTCCGGCCTGCAGCAGTCGGGCACCCAGCTGCTGTTGTGGCTTTGAAATCTGCCCTGTGTGAACACCAAGAGCTTTTGGAGTAGGAAATAATTTGCTACTGAAGTTAAGGAGGGAAAGGGAAAAATCTCCTGTTTCAGGGCTGATGCCAACGCTTCATCATGAGAGATCAGGAGGAAGCTTTCATGGGGGGGAAGGGGCAGGTTACCGAGTCACTGCTCATTGCATATCATTTTCTGCTCTCCTCTGCAGCTCTGCTGCAAAAAACGTGCTAGCCAAGTGGTGTGCACCTTCGACTTTTGCCAGGAACTCCCCATACAAGCTAAGCAAACAAAAACATTTGTAGTTTGACAGGTTTTACTTATACCCTACAACAGACTGCCTGCAAGTGATGGCTGAGACCCTGAGGGAAGGAGTAGTGGTCAACAGCAATTTTGGTGCTTCACGGCAAGATGGAAGTGCAGAGCAGCTGCTGCTGCTGCTCTCCTAAGGGCTGCTGGTGGCCAGCGAGCTCCAGAGATCCCTCTGGTATAGCCGAGATGGCATGACCACAGATAGCACCAAAATAAGGGTCCCCACAAAGCCTGCAGTTTCCCTGGGTGCTCACTGCTGCCTTCCCTGCAGCACCTAACGGGAGAAGGAGCAGCATCGACCTGCTCCCACCTCCTCTCCCCATGGGGCAGGCTCCCACCCCACCGCGCTGGCACCATGGCACCGTAACCACTCACACTGTACCCCAGGACGATACCAAACAGCTGAATGACTGCTGGCCTTGCAGCTTTCTGAGCCGTGCCTTGTATAAAGGGCTTTCCCTTCTGCATAGCTAATCCTCACTATCCAGGCATTAAAACCAGAGTAACTCCCGTGCTAATTCTGCTTTCAATAGAAATTATGTCTTTCTCTAAAAGCTTAAATTACAGGTTTGCTGCCTCCGTGTATTAGAAAAGACCCAGAATTAAATCCTTCACTTTCAGAGTAAAACCAGGACCTACTGCAGGAAACAGGTTGCTCGATGCAACAGGGCAATTTGCAGGGAGCAGCCACTGTGTTCATGGTGTCAGCCAGAAAGGCTCTCGTAAGCAGAGATCATCCAAAAAGCAGGGCAGCCATGATTAAATACTGTTTTCTGCATCACTGGGAACTACAAAGCAAGAGGGTAGGATCACACACACGCTCACACAAAACCACCCTAGTTCCTTAGCTGAGCACAGGTCAAAGGAGGATGAGACACAGGGCTTGAGTTGATTTAAGTTAAAAAAAAAAAAAAAAACAACAAACTACTGCAGAACTGACTCAGCTCTCAACACATCACTGAAAATGTTATGGTTTTGATTTTAAAGAAGTCCTCCAACAGAGGATGGAGGCACAAAATCTGGTTTGTAAACATAATTTATGAGGACCGTTGCAGTCCTTGCTGTTGCCTTTTTGCTATGAAGACACCTTACTCATGGACGTTTATTATCCTCTCCCCACTCTGCCGTTAAGGTCTGAGATGAAGAAGAACAAATGCAAGATAATTAAGCTCTTTACAGGAGAAAAAACAGATCAAACGTAATTTTCTATGTCTTGAAAAGAATTGGAAATGTCTAGACAGAAGATAAGACAAGACAGAATTGGTCTTGAATGTATTAATTTCAATAAGAAGTTGAACCCCTGAATTACGGGGAAGAGATTGAGGTCTGCTGCCCGTCCGAACACTTTCCACAGCATTACCTTACCCTCCCTGTGACTCTGACATCCTTTATCCCGCCTGCGATATTTATATCCAACAGCAGGGGACCGTAATCTGGGTCACCAACAGCCTGGACAGCCATCGACAGCCCTCAGCAAGAGCTGCTGGAAAGGCAAGAAGCACTGCAGAGTCCCAGCTCCGCACCTCTGGGCAACTGGCTCTTACTGGGTGGCAAAAAAGAGAGGAATGGGAAAGGCTTTCATCTATTTGGGAACTCATAGTGCAAGCAGAGCCACCCCAAGGTCATGAGGGTTTGGGATGTTCTCTCCTTCCACCACGGGCACGCAGGGGTCACAGAGGCTCCCTGTACTTCAGGAGAACCTGCACAACCTCAATAAGTGAGTTTGCGCGAGACATCCACCCTGGGGGCATCTGAGCTTCAAGTGCTAATAAGGTTATTGCAGGCTGCAAGAACGTACTTCTGTCATTTAGACTGGTGATGTGACAGCGGAAAGGCAAGCAAGTCACAGCAGAACGGCCCACTTAGGCATCATCAGAGACCTGCTCATCCAGACACTGAGCTGGAGGCATAAAAGTTTCCCACCTCAGCAATCCTATGGGATTTCAGGAAAGAAAACTTGATATAAAGACCTTCTGAAACATCTGCAGAAAACCCTAAGCAATGAAGCACAAGAAAACAAGCACAAGCAAGAGGAGGAGGCCCACTTAGACAGCCAGAACGTAATTGGCAGTGCATGAACCAAAACCCCCTTCCCTAGTGGAAAATCTCTCAAAAAAAAGTCTGGTCAGACCCAAAGTTTCCAGTTCGTAACAGCAGTGTTTCCCATTGGCAAGCCCTTCCCCAGGAAACCCCCTTCCATTCCCACCCAGCCTGGGAGAAGGACCCTACCTGACACGCGTTGTACAGAAGCTGATGCTCAAATTTCTTGATCCCCAAAATGTTCTGGAACATCTCATAGAGCTGCTCCTTGCTGAGGATGAGCTCTGAGGCAGCGCTCGCCGTCATCCTGGCCTGCTGCTTGCGCGGATCCTCTTCCCCACGGTAAATAGCATCAAACTTTGCCATCCAAGAGCTCAGGACTGTCTCCTTGCTGAGGCCATCAATTTCTGGCAGGCTGCGCACTCTCTTCTCAATGTGCTTCTTGAAGACCTCCCGGGAGTCATTCGCTGAGCACCCTCCACTTTGCACCATCCTAGCAACACGGTCGCTTTTCAGGAATACCTGCAAAAAAGGGGTGACTTCAAATGGTGTCAGTTAAAAAAAAAAAAATCCCCCTTAAGTACCACAAAACGCGGTTTCACTGCTGGGAAGCCCGCTAATTGGCTGCCGGTACACTTTCCAACTTCTCACTCAGCAACCACATGTTGCCAGATGGACAGAGGTTTCAGCTGTACTTTAGGAAGCGTAATGAAATCAGGTGAAGCTTCTGCTTTGTGTCCGCTGAAATGAAACATTTTGATGCAATTAGGACTTTATGCGATGTTGTGGTCGCACCTCACCAGATACATAAATGCCCTTTGGGACAGCAGGATTATATTTTGCTCTATCAAACGTTTTAGTAAGTTATTGCACGACTACATTCACCTAGCCAAATTCTGCCTTGTTAGATGGAGCCCAGACATCCTACTCAAGTCAGCAGCATTGCATTGCATTTATCCTGGTAGCCAGGCCCTTGGGAAATCTCTGACCAGTGCAAGGACCAGGCTTACATTAAGCTACTACACCAGAGGAGATCTTTGCAGACTGCCCTGCTGTCACAAGATGACAGGAATGGCATTGTGTTCATTAATTTAATGTTAACTTCAGTTAAATAACGTGTGTGTCCCCACTTCTCCCATACCCTGGTCTTTCCAACCTGGGCAACCAGCACTGCAAGAGCACCGTTAAAACGCCCCGGAAAAGGACAAGGATGAATGGCCTGATCTTTGCAAACTGATGGGTAAACACCCAGACAACTCAGATCACTAAAAGGTGGCATGGCCACAGGTGGATGAGGCCAAATCCCTTCCTGCTCCAGCTCTGCTGAAGTAGCACAGGATGGTTCAGCACGGCTTGAGGCTGCCTGGGAAGGCTTTGCAGCGAGAGCAGCCTGCAAGGTGCAGGACACTGACAGCAGGAGAGAGGGAGAAGGCATTTGATGAAGATGCTCTTCCCACTGCAAGAGCAGCAGAAGGGTCAAAACATAACAGACCCCTGCAGACCAGGAGACACCATGGGAGCAACACAGAGCTGAAGGGTGAGAGACGGACAGGGGGATATTGTGTTGGCTCTCCTCTCTCAAGCCCTGAACACAGGAGAGCAATCGATGCCCAGCAAGAACTGCTGTTTTATTAATGATGCTGAGAACGGATGAACGCAGCAGGCTGGGAAGAAGCTGTGCCAGCACTGGGGTGTATCTGTCAGCTCTCAATAATTAAAGAGCTTGAGGATGACCTAAGGACATGGTAGATTTTTTTTATACCACTCAGCAACATGGCACTCCATGTTCCCAGATGCTTGATGGCACAAGCATCTGTAGGGAGTGGTAGTGGGTTTTGCTCCAGGACCAGCCCAGAAATGCTGCTGAGGAAGAGCTGGGCTGTTTCCTTCCAACATCACTGTGCTGGGGAGCACTCCCTGCAGAAGAGACAGGCAGGACGCCACCAGCAGCTCCTTCAGTCCATGCTGAAATGATAACCAGCACACATTCTGTTTTCTTGAAGAGCTTAAATGTGAGTGATAACAGCCTGGGTGTGTACAGGTGCTTTCAAGTTAGAGGTGAGAGCTATCAAAATCCAAGCTGCCAGCACAGCCGAGGAAGTTCCCAGCACACTGACTGCTGGAAACAGTGGGAGGTCATGGAGAACAGCCCTGCTGTGGCATCCTCAGCTCCCACATCCCCTCTCTAATCATCTGCTCTAGGCGCCTTTGGCCTGACCCTGTGCGACAGCGCTAATGACTTCCCATACCCACCAGCACCAGCGGCTATCGCTATCCATGGTCCTCACCCCCATCGGAGGGGTGACAGCACTGTGAGCAGAAGGACCTGACTCCCTGTCTCCCCTCAGCCCCAATCTTATCCTCCCTGGGTGCGGAGCAGCAGCCAGCAGAGGAAAGGAGTGCTGTGGCTGGCAGAGAAGAAGCAGGCACAGGGGAGTGCCAGTAAGACACAAAGCAGCAGAAAAAGACCGTGAAATAGTAAGATAAAAAAAAGATAAAAGTGTTTTGTCCTGCAGAGCGAGCTGCTTTCTTTAGAAAATACCAAGTGAATCGCCCAGCTGTAAGACTGCCTAGTAGGATTGCCAGGAGTCAAGAATTGCTGGAGCAAAATCCTAGTGTGGGCGCATACACCGGCGCATGCAGAAGGGAACCGGTCTCTGGGAGCCGGGTCAGGCATCTTCTGCCACGTCCACAGATAAGCCCCCCAGGTCACACGTGGTCCTGGCTCTATCTGCCCACAGCAGAGTGGAAATGGGTCTAATGAAGCATTTCCATAATACCCACTAAAGGGACTGCTGCATAAAGTGCTGGTTGACAGACGAAGCTTTACTCATTAGAAGTAAAACGACATGAGAAAAGCTCTCCTGGAGCATCTATTAGAGTGTGCTGGGCCTGTCTCGCACACATGGATCTGCAGGATTCCTGCAGGTACAGCAGTGCTTTGCAGACCAGTGGTGGAGCCTGCTCAGATCACTCAATCTTTTAATTTGATAGCAGCCTGTGAACTAGTCTAAGACTGGCAATCACAGGCTTACCCCTTGACCGCAGACTTAACAGCAGAATGTGGCCATGCAAATACATTCAGTGCAAGAGCAAACACATCCCTGACCTACCCTGTCATCTTTACCTCTTTCTCTAACAAAAAAAAAAAATCATTCCCCAGGTAATATATGAAGAGAACAGATCCTATTTTGCACTGTTAGTAAGTGAACCCCTTAGAAACATCAACCATGTCCTGCACAGAGATGGCCAGTTTCAGCTGAGCAAAAAACCAAGTTTTAAGCATTTTCCAAGCCATCATGCAGCTTGACAAGTCAGTACCTAAATGGAGATTTCTAGATAGTGTCCATCCAAGGGACAGTTAATTGCACAAAACTGAGATTTTCAGGAGCTGAGATAAGCAGGTTCTGCTGTGATTGCACCATGGCTCGACCAAGGGTGGGCATCTCTCTGCGGAGAAAGGAGGCAGGAGGACACCATCAGCAGGGAACGCTGCTCAGACACTGAGAGGGGGCAGAGGCTTTCTGCTGCGAGGCTTTGCCTTTGCCACTGCAGATGGCGGTGAGGAAGACACACAGCCATGCTACAGCTGCACAGAAGCTGAAAGTACACAGCCATAAATTAAAGGAGACCAACAGTTAAAGAGAAGAAAAATAAAGCTGCGCTAAAGGACACAAAGCGATGCATTATGCTTTTTGTGGCCTGTTTTAAGTAGGACAGAGCAGGTGGAGTGCCCAGTTGAACTGAAGACATAGGGTTTGCAGACAGCTAGTGCTGGTCAACTCTTTGTAAGCTCTTTGTAAGTTTGATTACTTGGGGTAATTATACAGCACAGGACTTCTGGAGCTGGTCAGGACACACTTTCAGCCAGACCCCCCAGTGAAACAGGGATGTATTTTGCCTGTTTTTAAGCAGTTTCCTTTTCCTGCCCAATAGTCTTATCTGAATAGATTACGCTGCTCTTACATCCTAAAATGCAGCTCACGCCATCTTGAAAACTTTCTCTGAGAGCATCTGTTCGGTGAAGCGGTGATAAACTGATGATCCCTTGGCAATTTCTTTTCTGATAAGAGATGTAAATTACTCTCAGTTTCCTTCCTGTACAGAGAATGATGGAGCAGTAACTATTAGGCCCGTTTAATAGAGTTAATCCAGAGATAATTTGTGCTTTTCTTACACAGAAGCAGCTGCTGCCGTTTTTATAGAGTTAAAATTCTCTTCAGTTTTAGCATCTGATTTTGGTCCCCTCTTAGATTCCACTTCCAGAGAACTATTTTATGTAGGCAATTCAAAAACTTCACCTTTTATGACAGAATAGCTCTAGGGAGAAAGAGAAATGGTTTGCAGAAGGCTAGCAAAAAAATAAGTGACACTCCTCATACAAATCACAAGCACTGACTTCCTTCAAAAACAGAAGCTCTTTCCTTCTGAGAAAAGATACAAAAGGTAGCATTAAGGGTTGCATACAAAGAGGTGCAAAAAGACAGGCATGCATAATTATTCTTTTGCACAATTATGAATGATGTTTCACGTTCCTTGGTATCATCTAGTTTTGTAGATGTACATCCTCCTCCCTCCCCCTTTGCTTTACAGCACTTGTCATACCAAAGAGAAAAGACAAGACTCTTGCTGAAAATCCCAAAGTCAGTTAGACACAACGCAAAAGCTTCAGCAAGAACTGAACGTGCTGCCCAGTTTTCTCCTGGTATTTTTAACAGGGAGTATGTAACATTTATTTTATATTGTGCCATCTTCCCTATTTTAGAGTACATTGTTTAAAAGTATCAGGAAGATATTTTTCAGCTTAAAGGAAGGGCGATCTTCCCCATAATCAAGCTGTAGGATACACCATGGTGTAGGGGTTGCCACGGTTGCTGTATGGTTGTTATGTTCAAACCCTGAACCTCACAAACCCTGTGATGTACCAGACATCAGGCAGGAGAAGCCTTGCGCTTGCCTTTGTTTTGTGCTGTTTGATAAAGGACAATCTGTTAGTTCAGAATTTGACCCCATCTGTGAACAGGTGTGAGAAAAGGGATTCATATGAATATTGTATCATCTCTCCTTACCTCATAGTAGCTCTGGACAGCGTTTATAAATGCTTCATCTGCCACAATCTGGGTTTCTCCATTGAGAAAGGCCTGGAAACGGTCTTTGATTGTCTGGAGCTGCTGCTTACTTATCTGCAAAACATGCCAAAAGGAGAAAATTAGTCAAGAAAGGTTTATGTATGAGGAAAGAAAGCCACTAATTCTTCTGCAATATCTTATCGGGGTGCTTATGATGTGCACTTCTGCTCTCCTTTGGGGACAGCAGCAATAGATGAGGAACCAGCCATGTGTGGGTACACACACACATGCACTCTTCACCCTGGCAAGTTCACTTAAGCACCATGAGCACCTAAAACCACCCTGAACATCATTTCTAAACAACTCTGCCGCCACAAAACGCATACAAGACTTCTACTGCTTCAGGTACACCTACGTCAAAAGCACGCTGCTGTGTGCATGCTTGGAAGAGACTGTTTCAGTGCAATCTCTTCCCCATTTAGCGTCTCCTCCCCTTCAGAGGATGAGGTTTCATCACCGAACAGGAAGCCTTGCGAGCTGGTTGTTGAAGATGGCACTCATCAGCACTCCGGGGTCTTGGTCTTTCCTCGTTTGTTTTTCTTCCCTTGCTCATTTCTTTTGGCTCGTCACATATAAAACGCCAGTCAGGACTAGTGGCGAAAGAATTTAATGCCATTTAATGTCAAAGAAATTATACGAGGGCAAACCTGTTCTACTTATCCTAGCAAGGACTTTCTCTGCTGTCTCTTTGCTGCTCAAAACAGTTTCTGTCCAGCATACAGCTGGTATAACTTACAAGACAGTTCTAATTTTGGCACAATGACATCAATAGAAAGTTTACAAGGGTTTATTCCAGGCTTGTAAGATAACATGTCATTATTTTGCCAATTTATCCATCAGTTTAAAAACAGATATAGCTAAAAAAACCCCACTTCTTCAGCTTGTAGTGCAGACAAAGTCACAGCAGGCACATAAGTACCAGCAATGCCAGCATAACATCTTAAGATGCAGATAACACTCATGCTGAATGGCTGCAGGGATTTAAATGTAGTTGTGCCTGGTTTACCATGGGGTTACTTCAGGTTTGAGGATAAGAATTAATTTAGACAAAAGAGAAGGAAGCAAACAAGAAGTATGTGAGACAACTTCAAATTTAAAGGGAAAAGAGAGCAGTAAGAATTAGGACAACTATTTACTAATGACCAAAAGGTCTAGAGAAGAGTGCTTTTTTCTCACTTGTATGCCAGCAGAAGAAACCAGCCCATTAGAATGGAAGAGAAAAATAAAATTAACGGCTCTAAGTGTCTAAATGGCTTTGAATAAAGTATCAAAAACTACAGAGATCCAAACAACTAGAGCATAATGAAGTCTGACAAACACAGCTAGTGATAAAAAGCGGGAGAGGGACCACTTGGAAAATGCAACAATAAATATCACTAGATCTAGATGATGCGCCGTGCGGGGTGTTTAGGGACTTCAGTAACGAACATCATGAATACTGATAATTAATTCTGCAACACCACCTGCTGAGGAAGGTTAGTGAGCAACGGTAATTCGATGTGATAATCTGGGATTAGTTTATCCTGGTGCTTATGGAGAGGTGTTCCTCAAAGTGACATAAAGCAAGACTCAATATGCTCTGCTTCAGAAAACATGGAACAGCCTTCACCGCCCCTGTGGGTGCTGGAAGGACGGGTCATTCCCACCCCCAAAACAGCAGCCCAGACTTCACAGGGTCTGACACATGCAACAAGGCTCAGCATCACAGGGCTGGAGCAAGGACCGTCCCTCTAACCTGACCCACCTCAGCTTGGGCACCATCTGCAATGAGCCCTGTGGAAAAGCACTGCCAAAAGCTCCTGGCTTTAAGGCTGGCAGGATCTAATTTTTGGCTCTAAGAGTCCATCTGCCATGTCAGGCACCTAAAACCCTTTGTGGTGTTTGCCAATAGCACCCTAGACATCATGAGCCCTTGGGCAATATGCACAGCATCAGACGTAAAGCGGGCTCCAAACCTATCTGAGATGATGGAAGCTCCCGATAGAATTGAAAAGAAAACTGGGTCAGCAATAAGAGGAGCCAGAGACAATGTGGTGATCGAGTGGGAGACACCTGTGGGAAGGTGCTAGGTCTGTTTTTATTAAGCATTTAATTACCTGGAAGAAGAGAAAAGCAAGATGTTAATTAAATGTATTGATGATTTTGTATTAGCAACCACTGCGAACGTCAGGCAGAAACGACAAGGTGATAGAGGCCATAAGAAACCAAGAAGAGAAACAGGAAGACTACAGGTAACATTGAAATCAGGGTGTTGAGGCACAAGGAAAGACATACTAAGAGCACAGATACTCTGAGCCAAGAGGCTTTTCATTTTGGATTTTAACAATGTGCATGGCATTCCCCCCCCCAGGTTATTTCTTAGGACAACCTCCAGAAGACCTTGCTTGTTCAATTCAGGTAATGGCATCCAGCAGCAATATTTTATGCTCCTTCCTCAATTGAACGGGCTACCTTCAAAATGAATGATGCTCCTTGAAATTCCTAGAAACTCCCAATACGCAGCTCACACGTGAGCTCCTGGGGTCTGTGGAAATGAATAATCGGATTTGTCTCTATTGGAGTGTCAGTTGCCTCCTCCTCACCCCCAAGCTCTATGCAAGTATTTTCTCCAAGGAAAAGGAGATCCTCTCTGATCACACCAGGATGCAGCATGGCCCAGTCCTCAGCTAACGGGACCCTTGGTCTTCCATCCCCACCAGACTGTGAAGCAGCACTGATGACAGATCTGTGTCCGTGCCACTGTTATGAACAATATCAAGAAAGCAGTCAATGTGAGCCAAAATTAAACTGCATTCATATTAAATTTAGCTTCTGCAGCACAGCAGCAGACGCCTGGTGCAGAAAGTCAGCACCAGCAAGGGAGTGGCGGGGACCAGACCTGCACATCAACGAAATCTGCCCAACACACTCCACCTCCCATTTTATGCCTCTTCCCCTCCCCGTCAGGCACCAAGGGCATCACTGCTGAACCCCAGAAGCACCCCTCGGGCAGCTGGGAAGCAGCACCTCCCCAGCAGAGGCTGGACCGGAGCAGGGGGCAGCCTCAGCCCCAATGTCACATTCCAAAGCCTTTAAGCAGGGCCAAGCAATGCTGCCAACCCATCCACAGGCTTAAAAGAGCACATGCCCTGAACACTCACCTGGAAGCTTAAGTGCTTTAAAGGCAGTGGTGTTATTTTATCTCTCGCTATTAGAAGCACCAGTGATCAGCTAGAAATCCATATAAAGCAAGCCAACAGCTTCTGCAGATCCAGTAAGACCACTAAGGAGCCAATGCAAACCACTTCTCACTTAGTTGCCTTCCATAATGTGCTTACAAATAGCAGAAAACAACAGAATTACTTCCCCTTCAAAGCACATCAGTACACTATCACAGCCTTTGCACCAGCTGTGGCAGGAGGTGAAACCGTGTTGGGCTGCAAGCCCAACGGGTGTGAGGCTGGTGGGGGGCAGAGCCTCACTGCCCCTGATGCAAATACAAATCCAGGTGCCGTCGCACAGGAGAGAAGCAGAGAGCTGGGAGTAAGCAGGAGTACTGTGGTAGATGGAAGAGGTTTATTCTATTTACCTTCCCTCACTGCTTTTCCCCACAACTGCTTTCAGTGCGTGACAGCCGTTAAAGAAATAACAGTCATTTCTGCATTCGACAGAGACTGCAGAACACCCTGCTTGCATACAGTGACTCTGGACCCAAACGAACTCCCCCAAGTTAATATTGTGGGGTGTTTATGCAGCAGAGTCTTTCACAGCCTTTCTCTGTCTAAAGCATGTGAGTACTTAAGTTGCCAGATATACACGTGACTATTAAAAATGTAATTAATTGAGTCAGTGATGATGAACTCCTGGCACAGGTATCAGGCAGGGCACCCATGGAGCTTTGGGCTGGCATCCCTAGTGGATTGCATGGCTTTTTATAAGAAGCTTGGCAGAGGTCTTCTCCATAATGGACTAAATTATGGGGAAGAGCTCACCAGTGACTAGATCTGGGCATCGAAATGCTTCCTACCTTCTTGGTCTAACTCTTTAGAGAAACTGCATGCCCAGAACAATCTGGTGACCTCAGAAATGGGGTAGAACAATCTCTGGCATGTGCCATGTCCCCACCATAGTCATAAGTAAATCATGGAGGCAATTTCTTGAATTTGCTTGATGCAGATCTCAGCAAATGGCACACCAGCCTCCTCGGGACAAACGCTCACCAGCAGCTTTCTTGCTATGTGTTATTTTTGCACATATTCCATCTGACTCAGAGCCAAACGCAAACCTGAACGCACAGAGCCATGGCACCTTCTCCAGAGTTGTTCCAGCCAGCGAGCAGCTGGCACCATCTCTGTGCATCGTCTCCAGCCTCCTTCGCCTACACCGGGGGAGCACAAGCATTGCAAAGAGGAGCTGTTTGCCGCAGAAAAGTTTTCTGAAAAATGTTATTCCTGCAATGTGCCTCACTAATCCATCCTCTCTCCAAAATGCTTTGCTGTGTCTAAGCACACAGGAACAAATACGGCCGTACAGCTCACTGCTTAGGGTCTACATTACACAACAATACGATGTTAGCTGGATTTGGGGTTTGTACCCCACACTGTATCATGGATGGGCTCAAAGCAGAGTCTCAGATTTATGTGCTTTGAAGTCTGAAGAACTAAAACAACTTCTGCAGATTTTCACTCTTTTAAAGTGAACTTTCAAATCTGCATGTGTGAAGAAAAGATGATTTGCACTTACAGGACAGTTGTCTTTCCAAGCTTTGTATGACGCACATCAACAGTATTAAATGTCCAAAAGCCACAGATGACGTGCCTTGAAAGCTAGTAGAAAGGAGAGTTTCATAAGAATTTATAAGAATTCTTGTGTAATGTTGCAGTGAGGGTGGTCCAGCACTGAGACAGGGGCCCAGAGAGGCTGTGGCATCTCCAGCCTGGCAAATTTTCACAACCTGATTGCACGAACATGATCTGGTTTGGGAGGGAGCCCTGCTTTGAGCAGGGAAATTGGGCCAGAGACCTCCAGAAGTCCCTTGCAACCTACATTATGCTATGGCAGTACCATATCCAACAGAAGATTTGCAAGGAGAGGCCATCCTAGGTTGTAGATTGCCAAATGTTTGAGGGCTAACTGCTGATTAGTCAGTGGCAGGCTACAGAATAACCCATCCACAGCTGTACGTGTACTCAAACCAGCTAATAAAGCCATATCCATCAATGTGACAGTTGCTGGAATAGCAGTCAGATTTTAACTCTGTAGAAGGAGGTTTTCAAGTGAAAGGCACCCCTGTGGTAGAGAGGTGACCCCCTTTACTGCCACGCTTCAACACCTCTGATCAAGGACTGGGTGTTTTGGTGCACTGACGCCTCACGGTGCCCTTGCACCCAGCGCATCCCGCTGGAAGGGTCTGCCCTGCAGCCGGGACGTGAGGATGCACCGCGGCGCTGCACGCCGGTCCCTGATGGCTCAGCCCATCAGTATCACCCGTGTCTCACAGGAATCGGTTCAGCTGGGGGCTGCAGGTAATTCCCAGGGGAAGCACCTCTGCCTTTTGTCTAGAGAGACCAGCTTACAGCACACGACCAAGAGCAGCTCCTTAGGGCACCTGCTGTTCAGGTACCACGGCAAGGAGGAATATTTAACTGCTCACTGTGCTGTTGTTCTGGGTTTGGTTTTGTAACATCTAATAAATATTTTATTACTCCTCAGCACCAGGTGAATTAGGAAAAAGCTAAACCAACCAAATGAGCATCCCTCATCATCACTGCTTCCTCAGTCAGAAAACCAGCCGCGACATGAACAACATGGAAGGGAGGGAAGGAGGTGCGGGGGGCCGGAGCAGCCAAGTGCTGGCCTCAGGGGAGAGGCCAGAGGCCCCAGCAATAGGCATGAGACTACGAAAAAACCCATCAGGTTATTTTGCACTGGGAAAATGCATCAGGTTCTCCCTGCGCCGATGCTGCTTTCCCTCCAAAGGGAGAGAGGACCACATGGGGGGCAACACATCCCCAGCATTTGGGGTTTTAATTGCAAACTCTCTTGGGCAGATGCGGCTGCTTTGCAAACGGCTGAAAGTCACTGGCTTTTAGCTGTTAACATAAGCGACCAGTATTAACTGCCAGTCTCGGGGAACTTTTCCCAGCTGCCTAACAGTGTATTTTCTGGTTGTTTCAGAGAAGTTTAATATTTGTTACCAGAGAGAGCTCCTTGTGCTTTGGCTTCTGATAGCCACAATACATCTTTCCAGGGACACCGAGCCGACACGTCCTTTTCCCTTACTGTCTGACCATACGTGGATCGCTGTGCACACACCCACTGATCTACCGCTGTCTATACAATTCCCTCTTTGTGTGTGCTTGATTTGTTGCCTCCCCGCTCTGTCCATGATTTACAGGCCCTGGTGCATCCACACTGCCTGCCCTCTCTCCAGCCATGCTCATCCTTTGTGGATGGCAAACGAGAAAAGCACCGGTCACATCCCCAGCCACCAACCCTGCTGCCACCTTCTCCTCTCTCAGAAGAGATGCCCAGTTGATTTGCTGCAAAGAAAACGACTGTGCCATCACCATGCCTGGGTTTATACACGCAGAGCAGTGAAGGGCACACACAATCCCTTCTGCCTGCAGCAGCTCATGCCGTCTGCTCAGCCTACCTGCCATGTTGGGGATGGGTCAGAGTGACGGGGACTCTCCAAGGAGCAACACTCCTACGTACCCACCTGCCCCACACTCAGAAATCAGGCTGGGTTTGGGCACAAGCAACGCAAACAGCCCCTGGGTCCTTGCACACCAGCCCAGCACTGATTTGCATCTCAGAGACTGAACCAACCTCTCACTGAAGCAGCCCGACAATACAAGAATAATATTTCCTGACCTAACAGTAAATGTCTGCTTCAGCAACATGACCGAAGGAGTGAGAAAACCCACCAGAGCTGCCAGGAAACCCGCTCCTCTGCCCAGCCACGGAGCTACCACCCAGCCAGCGCCCTACCACAGCATCAGCTCCGATCCTTGCCAGGACCTCTCACTACCTCCATTATTACAAGCAACCTCCAGGAGCTTTGCAGCACAAGCAGTGAGTGCTAAATGATTCTGGCACTTGCTGGAACATTTCTTCTTTAAAGAGGCTCAAGTATTGCTGGATAAGTAATGGGAAAGTAAAACATCAATCCCTTTGGTTAGGCCAGTTGCAGGCACAAAGCTTCTAGATCAAGCAGTGCAGATCTCTCCTTTCCACTGCCCCAGACTACATCCAGTAGCAGGTTTATCAGAAGAGACAAAGCACAGGCTCTGAGTCACTCTCTTTGAAACACGTGGATGCTCTTTTTTGTCCTCTCAAACCCCGAGTGCATTTCTTTTCTGTGATTCACTCTGCCAGCTAGGCACACTTCTTTGACATACATGAAAGACCTAAAACGTTATTATGGCTGCTCCTACTTTCTGAAACACAGTGATGCACAATGCTAAAAGAGGAAAGCAAAGGCAGGATTTGGGACTGGGCCTTTGCCATGACGACCTTCTCCCTGGTGCTCTCCAAGATACACCTTCCTTCTGCAACCTGCCACCACAGGGCAAGCCTAGATGTAGACACATCAAAAGATACCTTGCCACTGCCTGCTTCACTTGCTACCTCTGTTTGTAACAGGTGTGTCCATCCAACGCTCCCATGTCAACCCTGCATCTCCCCGCTGCAAAGGGTCCCCTTTCCCATGAAGATCAACCACACTTATTGAAAAAAAGCAGCTCTGACAGCTTCAGGAACCTCTGCTCCTGTCCACAAGTTTCCTTCTCCTGCCATCTCTCTCTTCTCCTGGCTGGTCCCTCCTCTGCAGCCAGTGTGCAAGCGAATAACCCCAAGATGGAGCCACCTGACAAGAGCACAGAAAACTTGGAACGTCTCCCAACTTTGATCTTATTTTACCTAAGCAAGCCATTAGCAGAGTGAGTTTGCAGTAGATCCAGCAGACTAAGCTAGCCCTGCTGGGTATTTTTCTGTATATGATCAAACAGATACGTGCCCCTATTTTTTTACTGATTAATAAAAACATGACTTTGATCTCAGAAGAATCTCTCTCTCAGAGAAGCCAGCACAAAATACAAGCAAGAAATAGCAATAATGAAATACTAGGCCAGTGACTGAGCATGGGCTGAGGGGCAATTGCTGCTCTAAGAAACCTCCCTGGCAACTTCTGTTGTGACGGGAGCTTCACCTGGTGAGCTCTGCTGAGTGAAACATATCGTCACCTGGCAGCTTTCAGCAGAAAGCCCAGCATCATCCTGCCTGTGGAAAAGGTGTAGCTGCTCTGTTAATTAAACAGAAAAAAACAAACCCATAAAAATACTAGCAGAAATACAGCTAGCAAATAAAACCAGAAGGCAAATAGAATGGTGGCTGTCTAGGATGGGCAGAGCGACATGCAAAGCCCCCCAGTACTGGGTTGTCCCTCTGAGTGCCCCAAAGGCAGGAGACAAATCCCTTTATTCCCCTGAGGTCTCCTCCAGGCTGGACTCTGCAGCTGGCTTCTCTCCTCCTCCCCTCTCCATCCCAAACACTCTCCTTGCTCCCTCCCAGTCCCAGTCACCCTCTGGTTAACCTCAAGTCTCAAGGGCTGCGAACACAACCGCTTACACAGCCTCCTCTGGAAAATCCTGACAGCAAGGGCCTTGGTCAGAGGTGCAGGTCAAGTCATGTTTGCTTCGACTGGAGTAGGAGCTCTTTGCAAATGCAACAGAAATGGCTTGGCCTGCCCTTTTACTCCAACAGTGCAGTATGTGTGGTAGGTACAGTCCATTGCTGCTCTGAGACCTTCAAAAAAAACTTAGCCCAGGAAAAAGGATCAAAGGAAGATCTTCCTTCTCCTCTTGAGCTTTACAGGCAGTCTTGGAAAGTAACATTTTCACTCCTTCTCTTTTTCTTTTGGATGGAAAACAACACATGGTCTCCTGAAGCTTGTGTTGACGTGACACAGCTTCTGAGACATTACCTTGCATACTTTCATGCCTCAAGACCACAGTGTGCTGCAGTGGAAGGGCATAGTATGGAGCTGGAGAACATCACAGGTCATCTCCCATGAATCACCCATGCCACGTCCCTTGGAAAAGTCAGGGACAGGCTGGGCTATGAACCTACTCGAATTTATATTTCTTTCAGAATATTCTGAGGACAGCTTCCAGAACTTGGATGTTTTACAGCCTTACTGACAAGGAAAGTAAAAAAGTAAGTTTGGGGTACGGATGCTGCACGTCTATTGCCCAGCGGCCACAAAGCCCTAAGCCTCCTGCTCTATCACTGAGACAGACATGTAAAATCTCCCAGTTCAATCATCTGCAATAGATAGCTGATACTGTATTTACTTAATAATAAAAAAAGTTTTGTGCAAAATCTCCTACAAGCTCTAAAAAGGTAGATTCACAAATGATGCCTGGGTGCCCAAAAGTAAGATTGTATAAAAGTGAATGATTTTACTCAGCTGATCAATGTGGCCAGAGCCCCTTTGACCAGGGACACCCTGCCAGCCCCTCCTGAGGAGTCACTAACAGTGGACAACCTCTTTCCACCACCCTGGTCAGTGTTATTTGGACAGTACAGTACTCTGAAGATCAGTAACCCATATTGCTGCCGATACTACACAAGCATCTCGGTTCTTGGACTACTTTAGAGGCTAGACAAGGCTTGGCATATCCTGTGTTTGGACTGAAGATCACCAGGAGATCCCAGGCACAACCTAAGGACAGCTAAATATCCATAAACTGAGTCCGAAAAGTTGGTGAGGGATGGGGTGGGAACACAAGTTGGTCCATGCTGGTGGGTGTCCCATAGAGGAGGGCAGCATCCCAGGATCCGGGCAAGTCCTTGCTCTCCAACAGCCCAGTTGTCTGCTTCTTTTGTGCCTCATCTCCCATTTGTGACAGGAGAATAACAGCACTTCATGTCTCTCCAGGAGTGGCTACACGCATGAAAAGACTGAGAGCCTCTCACAGACTAGGATGGGGGGTTATCCAAGAAGAAAAGCAAGCTACTTTTAGAGAGACACTTTTAAATCACTATTTGAACTATTTTCATCTCTATGTTCCCACTCCAGGCAGACCTTACATACTGCAGAAGCTAATCGTCCTTCCTGGTTAATGTATACAGCGGCTCATGCTGACTTGAAAACATTAAACAACCAGAGCTAAAGATCTCCTACTGACACTTCAGATCTCCAAACAAAAAAACCCAGTCTTGCTTCTTTTAAAAAAAAAAAAAAAAAAGGTACATCCACCATCACTGGAGTTATTTTTGTACCATTTTCATCATTAAACTCTGACCGTCCTCCATGTCACAAGCTATTTTAAAAACAGTTCTTACCGAGCAGAAGCAACAGACAAATGAATGGAGACTCAAGGACTCCTGGTGTGTCCCAGCCTCTGTGAAAGTGCCGTTTTCAGCCTGGCAAAGTTAGCAGGGGAGGGAATATCTTTGATGGGACTGAACAAGACAGCAAGAAACAGAGAGAAGCTTCCAGGCAGACAAGGCTGAAATGGTGAGCCCTGCCATGGGCATCCCACGTGTACCCGCCACCCCTCGCCAAGAGCTGCAGGAACTACCAACCCCCCCAAAACGGAGGGCTGCTGTCTAAAACAACTTGAAACTGGGCTGGTGGGGTGGAAGGGGAAGCACACGCAGGTCTGAGCAATATTTCTTTTCGAAAGAAAGCACATTTTCAAAGCAGCCCATCAAGAGACCTGACATATTACATGCCGGGTCTCTGGCTAAATACAACTTGTCGTGTTTGAAATTTTCCCTTATTCTGTGCATGTGCTATGATTTCCAGGAAACAAACAAAAAGAAAGAAAACACCCCAGATTTTAAAGAAAATCTGTTTAAGAGCCAAACGCATCTCTGATCCAGTAAAAGATAAGCTGTCTCCTTCAGACGGCACTTGAAAAAGGTTCAATCAATCAGTCAAGCCAGAACAGAACTTGTTTCTAGATGGAAAAACAAGAGAGAAAAGGTGTGAAACTGTAGTGCACCTCCTCCTCCTCCTCACATTTCCTGCTAAAGTGAGTAATTTCAGATTTTACAAGGGCATGTTGTTTGGAGCTGGAAGAAAACGTTTGGTAAAAGGTAGTGTGTTCTGAGGCAGCAAACTACTGCAAAAAACCCCCAGAGCATTTCAATTTTCCATCCCCACTGCCAGGCAGAGACATGGGAATATACCTTTGCATGGTGGCTGGTATGTACCTGAAATAGCTGAGAAAGAATATCTGCTCCTTCAAAGACATTAGGGAACATTATTTGCAATAACATTGTTCCACTGGGGTGATTTATTATTATTTACTTTAAGGAAAGGCACGGTTAGAATTATCCATTTTTTTTCCACAGCCCTAGCCTTTGGACCAAGTTTATATCAGGAGGCTGAAAATGAAAGGGACAAATCTTGCAAATTATGAGGCATCACAGAGGTGGGGTGAGAGCACCATGGGGACATACCCTCCGAGGCTACCTTACTTCAAGCAAGTGCTTAGATTTCCAGGCTCGGAGCACATTCACTTGGCAGGGGAGGCTGGAAAAAGCAGTAGCCTTTTCTCAGCTTTGGGCTGTAAATATAAATGAAACTAGCTAGGGAAATGACGTTCACTACGGTACGCATGCAACGTGCGTGCAGTGTGTGCAGGTCCCGCACTGGCATCTGCAAAGAGGACAATTAGCTGCTTGTGTGAAATTAGGCATGGAGTTGGATAATGGTTTTTAAGATAAGAGAAAAGCCATTTGCTGGCTGATGGGCTCTGGAGTCTGCAGCGAGAGGCCTGAGCCTTGCAACACGGGGAGATCTGCCAGGGAACCAGTGGAAGGACAGGTACCTCCAGGGTGAGGTGTCCCGGCCGTGCACAGCTTGGCACCAGGACCTTCCCCACAGCAAAACCCACTAGTAGAGTGGAAGAAGCGATGCCATAACCAACATGCGCTTGGAACCATCCCTGGGGGCTCTGGCAGGGGCACGAGGGACATCTAGCTCCCCGAGTGACTATCCCTCTGCCCTTGGTGCCTCTATCTGGCACGCTAATCGTCTTTTGCCTTTCACCTCCTGCCAAGTTTAATTATAGCTAAATAACACCCCCCAAAGCTGCTTGCTGTGACCCAGAACCAGCGATCCAGCCCCATGCGGCAGGACCCAACTGCAAAAATATCTCATGCTGGCTCCTGTCACAGAGAGCAGACATAGCTAAATCTGGTCCGGTCCAACCCACCTTGCCAGCACCCATGTGCAAGCAAGCCTGGAGACAGAGACAGTACTGGTAAGCTGGAAGTAAAAAAACCCCATAAATAGAGCCTTTTTTGGTGCCTTTCAATGGCCTGTAGTGCCTTTTTTGGCCAAGGGTGAGATACTAGTTGGAAACACTCAGCTTTTCTAACAAACGCAGCAAAAAGCAAGCTTGGTGTAGCTTGTTATACCAATATTATAAGTTAGTATTATATATTAACCACCTAAAGTCTGCCAATTTTCAACACAACGGTTGTATATGGCCCTACATAAAAATCCTTTCCAAAAACACATACCTACATGTTAAAAATGGTCTCATTTAAAGCTAAAGAAAGCTGTTTTACAGATTCCTGTGCAATGTAGTATATTGAAGGCTGTCTCAAAAAGAAGATAGAGTCATTCTTCTTCTTTAGGCTTGAGGCAGGATATTTCTAAGGGCTTTGAGTGATGAGCTCTGGGCATTTCTGCTGGGAGGGTTACTGCTCCTGCTATCCCCTTCCCATCAGACGAGCTGTCTCTGGTCCTCACTTGCTGCAGGTTGTTATGCATGTGGATGAGAAGAATTGCAAGCTGATGCTACAAGAACAGTGACCTGCAGCAGAAGGGGATGTAGCAGATGGAGCAAATACCCTCTTCAACACACTCCTAGAATATGTTATCCAAGCCCAAAATCTAGATCTCTTGTCTCTAGAGAGATCTTATGTGTCTCTTATGCCACCTTATCGCTAGCTGAAAAAGCCCAGGAGGGAGGAGAGCGGGCTGTGCACAGAGGTAGCGGAGCACACTCCTAAAGGGGAGGAGGGAAGAACTGCCTGTACATCTGGTAATGAGTTTGTCTGCACATTGAGAGTACAAGTTGAAATCCCCACAAAAAGAAACACAGCTATTGCTGATTTGAAGCATATAATTTCAGAGGAGCGTTGTAGGAGCAGAAAACACGTGGGCATACAGAAAGAGGAAAAGACAAATTATTCTTCGTAAAAGGCAGCTGTGCTGGAATTTGCCTACAGCATTCTCCATCCTGGAGCTTCACTTCTGCTCCCAGGAGCCCTGGAAGAGGTCACTGAAACCGCAAGAGTCAAAACCACAAAGAGTGGGAAAATAAGCTCTCAAAATGAGCACAATGCATTGAATCACTACTCTCGTCTTCCTCCTCCCAGCAAGCATGAGGAACGGGCTATGTCCTGGAAGCAGGTCTGTGCAGGTGGCAGATCCCAGAGCTCGGTGGCAGCTGGACCACGGGACCCCGTGTGCTCTGATCCCGCAAAACAGATCCCACGCTGTGCTGTACATGCACACACAGTCCCGGCGACTCCAGCTCACCTCAGCCTACAGTGTGGGTTGCTTTTTTTTTTTTTTTTTTAAACTCAGACATTCCTATTAGAAGCCTCAGCCTACGCCAAAGAATTAGAGATAACTGTTACCTGCAGAAATTGGAAGGAAAAATACTAATCTTAAATATTGCTTAAATAAAACCTGCAAAACTGAGGATCTGGGAATCCAGTCTTTTACCTGAAAATGCCCCAAAATATTTGAATGAGAGGAGCTCGGAGTTTTGCTCCCAGTACTAACTGATGGGCAGGCACCGGCACAGCCAGCGATCGCCTCTCCCCAGGCACGCGGCCCGGCGACATATTGCAGAAGTGGCCCACACAGCCTGCTCAGGAGGAGGCGTCCCTGATTGACGGTTGTCTCGAAGACAAATGCCTTCGCACCGCTCTGGGATAATGGCAGCAAGCTTCCCTGGCAGCTGGGCGAGGGAGGAGGCGCGCTGCAAGATGGGGAGGGAGCGGGGAGCCCTCTGGGTGTGCAGGTGAAGGCAGGCGCTGCCAAAAAACACTGCAGCAGCTTCATTAGCTCGTGCAGCTCCTCTGACATGGCCTCAAAACCCCATACAGAAGAGAGGACCAAGCTGAACTGTGACCAAGCAGGTTTTGTCCAGAAAGCTGAGCAAGGCTGGGGTGTGCACGAAGGGAAAGTGCCAGCAAAGCAGCACGAACAAGCCCGTACCCCTTGGTGCGGCAGCAGTTTCATACTGGCAGGGCTTTTTTCAGTGATGCCAGCATTACTTTGCCATTCAGCCCCTCCTTGTCTGCAGTTTCCAAACTTTAGAGACCTACACATGATGGTTACTTGAGTGGGCAAGTATCCTACCCACACTGACAAGAGAAGGACAAACTGGTGTGAAACTTTTTTCCACCTCCAACTCATTCCCAGCCAGGTTTCAGCGCTTGGCTTGACCCACGCAGCAGGGAAAGCTGCCAGGTTCCAGCCGAAACCCTGGCTGCAGGCTTGGAAAGCTGGAGATAATGCACGCTGTGGCAAACAAAAATCAGCAACACATTTTCCCCCACAGGAAATCTTGGAAAGAAAAGCCAGGGAAGCTGGCAATAGAAGTCACCTGAGAACTTCAGCATCACTGCCCATCAGGAAGCAAACGGGCAGATCCAGTCCTGGCGAAGATACTTTTCCGCCCACTGACTCAAAAGTCAAGGTCTTTGTCATGAGCAAATCTCCCCAAGCCTGAATTCAGAACTGCTGGGCACAAGTCACTCCTTCTGGTTGACGTGTGCCTGTCTCTGCAATTTCACTCCTCTCTCCCATGCTATCTCCTGGGGTACACCTAAGCTCCCCTTAAATTTAGGGGGGGCAAAATGAATTTTTTATTTCCTTTAATCTTCTACACTGTGACCACTTCTTTTCAAACCATGTACTATTTTCACAGAATCATATCACAGAATCATAGAATACCAGGTTGGAAGGGACCTCAAAGATCATCTGGTCCAACCTTTCTTGGCAAAAGCACAGTCTAGACAAGATGGCCCAGCACCCTGCCCAGCTGAATCTTAAAAGTGTCCAATGTTGGGGAACCCACCACTTCCCTGCGGAGATTATTCCAATGGCTGATTGTTCTCATTGTGAAAAATTATCCTCTTGTGTCCAGTCGGAATCTCCCCAGCAGTAACCTGTACCCATTACCCTTCGTCTTTTCCACGTGACTCATTGTAAAAAGGGAGTCTCCATCTTCTTTGTAGCCACCCTTTAAATACTGGAACACAGTGATAAGGTCTCCCCAAGTCTTCTTTTCTCAAGGCTGAACAAACCCAGTTCTCTCAGCCTTTCCTCATATGGCAGGCTTCCCAGTCCTTTGATCATCTTTGTGGCCCTTCTCTGGACCCTCTCCAGCCTGTCCACATCTTTTTTGCATAGTGGGGACCAAAACTGAACACAATATTCCAGGTGTGGCCTGACAAGCGCTGAGTGGGACAATGACTTCTTTATCTCTGTGGTGATGCCCTTGTTGATGCAACCCAGCATCCTGTTGGCTTTCTTTGCCGCAGCAGCACACTGTTCATTCATATGGAGCTTGCTGTCCACCAGGACCCCCAGGTCCCTTTCCACAGAGCTGCTCCCCAGCTGGGTAGATCCCAGCCTGTGCTGCACTCCTGGATTATGTTTTCCCAGGCACGTGACCTTACACTTGTCCTTGTTGAACTTCATAAGGTTCTTGTTAACCCACTCTTCCAGCCTATTCAGGTCTTCCTGCAGGGCGGCTCTCCCTTCTAAAGTGTGCACTTCCCCACTCAGTTTGCTATCATCGGCAAACTTCATCAGGGTACGCTTGATCCCATCATCCAGATCACTTATGAAGATACTAAACAGCGTCGGGCCCAATATCGATCCCTGGAGGACCCCACTTGTGACAGGTTGCCAGTTAGAAAAGGAGCTATTTACCACCACCCTCTGGGTGCGGCCTGTCAGCCAGTTCCCCACCCACTGCAGGGACCACTTGTCTAGACCACAACGCATCAGTTTCTCTAGGAGGAGGCTGTGGGAAACCGTATCAAAAGTCTTGGAGAAATCCAGGTAGACAATGTCCACTGCTTGCCCCACATCAACCGAGCGGCTTACTTTGTCATAGAAGGCAATCATCAGGTTTGTCAAGCACGATTTGCCCTTGGCGAACCCGTGCTGGCTTTTCCCAATCAGGTGCTTCATTTGACTTGTGATAGCCCCAGGAGGATTCGTTCCATAACTTTCCCAGGGACTGAAGTAAGACTGATGGGCCTATAATTTCCTGGATCCTCTTTTAAGCCCTTCTCATAGATGGGGGTGACATTAGCCTTCTTCCAATCTTCTGGGACGACCCCCAGTCTCCACGACTTCTCAAAGATTATGGAGAGTGGCCTGCGCAATGACATCAGCCAGCTCTCTCAACACCCTCGGGTGGATAATGTCAGGGCCCATCAATTGTAGGGGTCAGACTCCTGTAACAGTTCACATACTGACTCTTCCTTCACTGACGGTGGGTCTGTGTTTGCATCAACCTGGATTTTTGTTCCCAAGGCCTGGGGCCCAACGTGCTGGTAAAGACAGAGGTGAAGAAAGTGTTGAGAACCTCTGCCTTTTCAGCGTTGTTGGTGACTAATTCGCCTCTCCCGTTTAACAGAGGGCCAATATTTTCCTTCTGTTTCTGCTTGTTGTTTACATACCTGAAGAACCCTTTCTTGTAGCTTTTGACATCTCTGGCCAATTTCAATTCGAGCCGAGCTTTTGCTTTTCTAACTGCATCTCTGCACACCCTGACAATGCTCTTGTAGTTCTGAAGGGGTATTCGTCCACATTTCCATCTCTGGTACACTTCTCTTTTGGTTTTGAGCAGACTCAGAAGGTCCCAGTTAAGCCAAGGGGCTCTCTTGCTCCACCTACTTCCCTCACCTTTAAAGGGGATGAACTGGTTTTGTGCTTCCAGGAGAGCGTTCTTGAAAAACTCCCAGCACTCGCTAGCTCCCTTATCCTCCATGGAGCTTTGTTATTAATTCCTTAGACAATTTTCACAGAAATGTGATTTAAGCAAGCAAAACAAATCCCAATTCATCCAGATACAATGGAAAAGCAAAGAAACTGAAGATAGCATCAGAAAAAAAAACAACAACACAGAAAGATAGATGCTTTTGCCACACTGCAGGCTAACAGCAGACAGACACATGCAGCAAGAGCATGATAGAATAAAGATGCTTATCTTGAGAAACCCCGAGTCTGGCCAACATGAGTCAGTAAGAGCAAGGCACCTACCAGCCTGTTTGGAAGACCAAGGAGACTTCTGAATGGGTCTGGTAGCTGAGCTCTCTGCTAAGCCTGTGCACAAATCCTGTTGCCTACAGGCTGACATTTGGGTGGGCGACACAGGCTGCTTTCCCTGCTCAGAGGCTGCTGCTGTGCTGCTGAAGAGACACCAATGTTCCCTGTAGCTACGGAGGGCCACAGAGAAACCCTCTGAAGCACTGCGTCAAAGGCTGGCGTTCAAAAGAAGTAAGACTTTTCTTCCTTTATTCTTGGTGCCCGCAGAACCAGCATTAACCTCCACCATGCTCTTTGGCTTTATGGGCTCTTCCCAAGAAAGAGAGTAACAACACATTAAGCTGGCACAGTACGTATGAAGCAATAGCAAGACCCCTTGCAGTAAAATCTCTGTGTGACACAGAAGGAATTACCTCCACGATTCCATTCCCATGAATCCTGCAGCATCACACTGTCAGACAGCAGAGCACCGCGCAGGGGGTGTTGCACTACTGATGCCACCCCGTGATTTCCATTAGTGTTAATAGGAACTACTGACAGCAGCGGCAGCCAAGAAGCCAAAAAGCCTCCAATCTCGATGATCGCCTTTGATAAGTACAGAACTGAGTTGTCAGTTCCAGCAGCTGTACACGCAAATGATCGTGGCTGCGAGCATGAGAAAACAGCCAGGACTCAAGTTCAACAGGCTCCAAAGAAGGGCTGGATCCCAGCTGGGATGGGGAGTTGGAGCTGGAGCAGTGCAAACGGCCACCGAGATGTCAGCAATGGCACAAGTCTACTGCTGGTCCAGCATCCACGCGGCAGCTGGTTACAGTCCTTGGAAACAAGCTGGAAGGAACCAGGTGGCCACCGCAACATTTCTTGTAGCTACTGCAGGAACAACTATTGCCAACAACTGCCAAGGTCCTTGGGATGGGGCACGGAGGCTGCATTTCTATCCCCAGTGGAAACAAGGTGATTCACGAGAAAAGTATAGGTATGGAAAAACAAGGGCTTAGAATCAGAAGATAATACAACAAGAAACATAAGATGGTCCATGAGAAAGCTCCAGGTATGGAAGAACAGGGGCTTAAAATCAGAAGGTGTTGCTTTGGGGGTTTTTTGGCTATATCTAGCTTTACTTGCACAACTCTGTAACAAGCAACCAGGAAGAAGTATTATTGCTTCCTAGCTAAATGCACATTAACTTCTTCTTGGGAGCAGCGTGTAAAGTCCTTGTTGGGCAACCTACTCACTCAGGTTTCTGCTTCTTACAGCCACCCCTGTGGTTTTCAGACCCCTTGAAGTTCAGGCTCTCCAAAACAGATTTTGATTGAAAAAGTTAATAACCCTTGCTGAAACGCAGTACCACATCAAGAGCCTGGGGTTCAGCTGCGCCTACCTCTGTTTCAGAGTGACACTTCAGTGTTATTTTTGCCTTGTAAATTCATTATACCAAGGGAAAGACAGTTGGTCTTATTTTCGTTGTTTTTTAGCAACAGCCATTATACAATCATCGCACCTTTACAGAAACAAATCCCACTTTAAACATACTATTTTACATCCCCCATTATGGTCCAGCAGTTCAGACAGAAGGAGAAGTCCATCATTACAACCATCACTTCAAGTCACTGAGGCTTTTGGATATGCAAAAACCTAGAGGAAATTCATCCCCAAGATATAAATATGGATTTTTATCCTTTAGAGAAGGAGCCAGATACAAAACCACAGTCCTTTGAGAGTGGATAAACTAGACGTCAAGGTTATTTTCTTCAAAACAGTTTAATAAGCAGGTGCTGAGCCTGTGGTGGCCGTTTATCGAGCGTGCCACACGAGGTGAGCAAGTCGCTGGCACATCCTTGGCCCTTGAAATTTGCAGCAAAACCATCAGGTCTCACAGCAGATCCCCTGCCAGTTTGAAGTGTCTCCCCGCCACCTCCACCACTCGTTTCTCATCAGCTCTCTGCAGACAGCAACAGATCATTTCATCCTGTTACTTACGCCACAGAAATTTAGACTCGAGGAAAAATAGTCATAACAACATTACATCATTTAAGCAACCAACTTAGCTGACTACATGAAATTCTGCCTGAACTGCTGGCAAGAGCAACAGACCTTTAATTAAACTAGCCCTGAGCCAGAGAAATACTTTTTTCCTGCTGATTCATTTGATAGGAGTTGATGGTGCTGAGATCACCTTCACAATCCAAAGCACTACTGAGTGCTCCCCTACAGCTCACTCAAATCCCTTTGGTTGCAAATGCCTCTGCAGCAGCCTGTGCTTCCCAGGGACCTGCCTTGCCCCATTCGCACCCAGATCAGTTCCAGGGTTTATTTTTGCTGCCGATAACTAGACTCTCATTGCCTCCCTGTACCGCTTGGTGCAGAATGGAAGTAAAGAAAAACCCCTCCAGCCCATGCCCCAAGGTACTCGTAACTCGAATAATTTCACATGATAATCCATGAGAGCCAGGAGCAGTCCTCTTCACAGGGCTGTGTCAAGGACACAAGTCTGCGTCCCCTGGGCACAGACTGATGCTGAGCTCTGGGAGGGGAGCCCAAGCTTGCGCCGATGGGGTCAAGCTGGGTGCAGGGGAGGGCACCCCTGTCCCGCCGTACCTGCACTTGCCCACATCAGGTTTGCCACCAACCTTAGAAAAGCCAGACTCTTCATGGGAGCAAACTGCTGCAGGGAAGAGACACAGCTTTGTACCACCCAGCACGATGCTCCGTCATGTGGCACTGTCCAAGCCCACACATCTTTTACTACACTGAAATGAGCTGCATTTTTTAATGCTTTTTTCTTTTCTTCTGGAAAGGAGCTGATCAGAGTGGAAAAGGATCTCTATGACTCTCACATGTATGACTCCTGTACTTCAGAGATTTTTAATTTGTGTTATGCGACTACCATGCACACACTCTACTTGGAATTATATAGCACATATAACCTAATCAAACAACACTAACAACACCAGGTAGTTAAATCATACTGTGATAAGCAAGGAAAATGATTTTGTATAGGCATGGCAAGGTCTCCCTTGCACCTCGGTCAAAGTGGCATCTACTACCAATTATCAAGTCGGAAAAACGTACCCGTTACTGAGAGCAATGTTTTAACTTAACACGTAAAGTGCATGGCTGGGGGTGCATTAAGTCATTTGCACAGTGCTATTCAGCTGTCGGTGGAGTGGACTACAGGCTGAGCACAAGCAAAGGGAGGTGTATTGTAAAAAAAAGCCAAAGCATCACATAGAGATGGGTACACAAGGGAAAGGCAGAGGAGCACCCTCCTTCTCCTGGAGCAGGGAAGGGGCACCCTGGTGGCACTGACCACCCGGGGAGCCCCTGAGAAGGGGAGCAGGAGCAAGGCAAGAAATGTGAGCGTGGTGAAGGGCTGCGGGAACCACAGAGCTCCCTCGGGGAGGGAGTGGAGGACAACAGTCCTCAAAGCCCAGAAAAATCTGCTGTAAAGAAGAGATTAATTCATTCCCTGTGTCCATGACAAGAAATTAAAAGTATGTGTTACAGCAAGGAAGCCAGGCTGGATACTGGGGAAAAAGCACTGTCCCACTAAGGATGCAGATGCACGGGAGGAGGTGGCCCAGGAGCCCGTGTCCCTGCATCCCCGGTGGGACCGGCTGGACAAACAGCACCGGGAACGACCTGGGCACACTCAATTCTGCTGCAAGGGAGGAAGATGATCAGATAGCCTGAGGTCCTTCCAGCCCTATTTTTACAGGATTTGTACTCTTGACTCCAGCTACACCTCCATACCATGCATGAGGCACCCCGCAGCCCGACGCTGCTCCGCAGCGGTCCCTGCTAGGGGTGCGGACTATATTTATTCTAGTACATTGCAGTGGGAAGCTTTAATCTGTGTAATCGCCTCAGAGAAGATTTCATTCAGTAAGGGAAAAGCAATTACATTTCATTTGCAACCGGTTGCCTTCCCAGGGTCTTCATCTATCAGAGCGGGAGGGTCCTGTCAGCCCCTGCACCTGCCTGGACTTTTTTTTGTGAGATAGGTTCATGCCTCTGACAAATACATCTGCAGATACTCAAGGTTTTCAGCCCCTGTTCAAAGCAGTTTTTCTCCTCCTAGCTGCTATTGCTTTTATCTGACAGCATACACCCTGCATGAAGAAAACAACTGGATATAATCCTAGATTAAAGGGATTGTAACGCAGAATTAAATACAAGCCATACCCTTGATAGGGCCCGCTGTCGTCATTCACCAAGCACAGACCTTGGCCATTTGGGAGCTGGGCAGGTGGTGGCGTTTCTGATACTCTCTGCGGCTCCTGATTTTCCTAAACAGGCATTTACATCTCCTCACGTAGGTGGGAGAGAGGGGAAAAAAAAAAAAAAAAAAAAAGAAAAAACCCAATCCTTAGTGTTTCCATATGATGCTGCATTAAAATCCCATTGGGATTTCACTCTGAAAACTCACAACTAAAATCCTGATGGCTCCAAACTCCCAGCAGGACCCTGCACATGCCAGCCCTGTTGGAACTGCTGCACTTTGGTGCTAGGAGGGCCCGTAGTCCCACAACAACCATGCCAGGAACTGCAGGAAGGTGACTGGGTCTCAAAACAGATGAGCAAAAAGTCCCCAGGAAAGGGTATTCATTGTCTACTGCAGCAAGGACCACAATAGCCAAGCAATGCAAAAGCCCACCAGGAAATTTTTATGACTTTATCTTACCTCAGGAAAGCCACAATATACTTATATGCACAGCTGCATATTAAAAAAAAAAAAAAAAAAAAGGCACTTTAATCTTCTGCTCTTTCCAGCCTGGCAGCCAAAGCAGCTTGACTTGATAAAGAGACTTGAGAGCTGTGAAAACTACATATTAAAGGAGAAAATTTCCAACTGTCTTTCTCTTGTAAATTGTGGCAGCCAAAAAATCCAACCCTAAAATAAAGACATGCCTGAAGGTAGCAATTTTACAATCAGCAACATAATGATTTATAACACTGCTGTCATCTTTGTTGGGGAAAAGGAAGCCAGGTATTGTGATCATTAGCTTTTCGATACAGATGACGTTTTTAAATAAGGAAAACCACATGCATTTTAATAAGGAACTGAAGGAAATAGCCCCAAAATACTAACAGAAGAATCTGCAGCTCACGTCAAGATTTGCAAACAGGAGATAGTATTAAGCCAACGGTATCCTGAGCTGCTGCATGTGCCCAAGTCCGTGCGTGGGAGCCTCGCTCACCTTTGAAGCGCGCGACCCCGCACCCTCTCAAAACACACGTCCTCGTGCCACAGGCCCCAAGCGGGCACAGCCTGGAAGCTGGCCCCACTCCCACCAAAGCCTTTGGGTGTTTTGCCACGGGTTTCCAGGCGCTGGTCCCAAACAGCGAGGTGCCATTGCGCCTGCCCAGGACAGGGCTGCGCACAGTGCTGGGGCTCCCCAGCATCCCGCTGATGGCAGGCACAAAGCCGCAGTGCCGGGTCGCACTGAGCGACAGCAGCTCCAGGCTCTCGTCTTAAAGCAAACTGGGAGCCAAGACACTCCTCCCTCTTTTCCCCAGAAATGGCCCAGAAGCAAAGCCTGGCCTTGCTGGTGCCCAATCTCTAAACTCCTGCCTACGTCTTGGTAGACACACATGAAGTTGCAGGTACACAAGATAGGAGGAGGCTCCTGCTGCTGTCAAAGGATTAAAAATCAACTGAACTTGACCTTTAATGCTAAAATTTAAATCAACGACCCAGCTTCTCATGCTTCCATTCCCTAATGTAACCATAATCAGATTTGTGGCTGAGATGAGAAAACTGTTTTCAGAGACCAATTTACATACAGCCTTCAACAAGCCTGACTGATACAACAGAAAGAACACCAGCACAGGCTTACTCAAGCCCCTGATGGTGCAGGTTTGAAGTTGGGATGCATTTTAAGGTCATGGAACCCGATTTTCTGCAGGTGACAGCAGCAGTACATCAAACTTTGCTGAATGCTTGCAGAGAAAAACAGCAGAGAAGTCACTGAGAGTGCTCAGCTGGGATGGGAAGTCCTTGTACGAGAGCTCCAAACCAAACAACAAATCTCTGGTCACAAAAACACCCTGCCCTCAACACAGATGAAAAGGATAGAGACCAAGTCTAAAAAGCTAATTTCCCCCTCACCCCGTATTTTAATGGGATAAAAGAAAGGTTCAGCCCATACTGGAGTAGGTTTTGTTTATAAATCCCACACGATATGCGAAAAAAACCCTCCTCCAGAGAAAAAGCTGTGTCACCTCCCAGTTCGTGGCTTGCATTGATGGCCACATAATCTCACGCTGCGTACAGCAGCTTCAGACTTTTAACAAAGATTCCTCAGCCTGACAAGGATGCACCGAGGATGTCCAGCAGTCCAGCACCGTGGCATGCTGGTGGTCATTTGGCACCGTTCAACTTGCAGATCAGCACTCCTGCCTCCCAGTTCTCAGTCTCGAGTATTTCTGGCCCTATGGGTCTGCAATACCTCCACCGCTGCTTGCCCTCCCGTCCTTGCTGTTGAAAAATGTTGATAGCAACAGAAGTTGGACTATCTTCTAAAAGCAAGTCTAATTTAGTATGGTTCTGCTCTGCGAATCCCCTGGGAAGGCAGAAGAATACCATCAAACCTTGCGTCTGGCCCTCCTCCTGCACAGCCCGTCTTCTTTTGCCCAGTGTAACCAGCCGAGAGCAGATGAAGCCTTGATCTAAGTGCCAAGACGTGCACCTGCAGCTGTGTCAAGCAACACAGAGGCACGTGCCAAGCAGGCACGTGAAGGGCTAAGACACCTCTCTTCCACCCTGCCCCACTGGGGAATGTGACTGCCAACAAACCCTCCCCGTCTCCGTTAAAAATCACACCAGCACCTCAGTCACACCCGTATCTCATTTTGAGGCTTATGCCTCAGGATCAGGTCTAGTGCATCCCAGTGGCAGGGTCTTTCCCACAGCCAGGTACCGAGCCCTTCCCTGCTCTCCTATTTCATCTCTGCACGACAGCTAGCACAGATCTCGGGTGCTCACCTGGGAGTTCATCCTGCTCTGTGCAATACTGCTAACGACAAAAGCTAACAGCAAAACCTCCAGCGAAGCAAAGAGAACCAGAGCACAACCCCAAAACATTAGTCACTACAAACACACCACGTAACCTGAAGCTGAACACATGCGGGGCACATTTTAATTTACCTTTCTTTAATTATGAATGAATGTGGGTTTATCTGGTGTTTACTGCAGAGCAATAAAAATACATCCAAAATTATAAATCCCCCTGCAAAGAACCATCACCAGTGGTTGCCTCCTTTGACCAGCGGAGCCAGCGCAAGCAAGCGGAGATACCTTTGAATGCCAAGGGCTGACATTTTTTATGCATGAGAAGGGGAGTTTTCCTTATGTGATATCCTCACATGCTACTGTGTGCACTCTCAGGAGATGCCCACCTACAACCTCTTCTTATTTACTTATTCTTTTGCACAACCTATTTAATAAACTAAAGGTTAAAAAGCAAGAAGAAACCCCACCCAGGAAGGGAACAACGTAAGGAAGGATTGCCTGGATTCACCAGGACATACGATAATCATTGCTCTGATCTTGGGTTGCGATTGATTAGTTATAAATACACACCACCGGCCAGGTACCAGGGCAGGGAAAGAGCTTTATTGGAATGGCACAGGAAGAGACCCTAAAAGCAGAGTGCTCACGGCTCTCCAAAAGATAACCCTAAGTGCCCATTGCAAATGGGAGATCATATTTTCCTGCTCACACTGGACAGAAGGGCAAATGATATCATTAAAGCCCACATCGCATCTCAAAGTCCTCGGAGGGAAGAGAAAGTGGTACTTCATATTTCTATAAAACAATTAGTATTGACAGAACGGACTATAATACAGCACTCAACCCAGAAGAGTAATTAACTATCACAGCAGCTTGCTTACTGGATGCAGATAGGAAGCAAGGCGGCAGCAATTAGAGAGTAAAAAGGCAAGCCAGACACATGAATTTGCTATAACGAGGTATTGACCCACGAGCTCTCTGCGCAGGTGTCTGACGAGACGTCATGTACCCCGTGTCAAACACCAGAGCATTCCCAGCGCAGCCGCTGGCATCTCCCCAGGCATGTCAGGGAAAGAGCTAGAGGACAGCACTGGTTAGGGAGCGTCTTCCCCGCACAGGTCGTACCTGGCCTCTCTTCCCCTTGCCTTGGTTTCTCTGTGCCTTAGATAAGAGGATGGCTATAAGCCAAGCAGAGAGCTCTGGCCACCAATAGCATCGCTGGTGGAAAAGTACCACCGATGTAGGATAGTGCCTGGAAAGTTATCTGCAAGATAACCACATACTGTCAAATACTTTTCCACTGAAGCTCAAGGCAACTGCCTTCAGCGCCCTTCTAATTTGCAAATCTCTGAATAATCCTGGAGACCGAAGACTCAGGGACAGCTGGGGCTCTTTGCATACTGTTTCAGCCTCAAGATGCTTGGCTTTAAACATTTTTGGAGGTAAGAGATTTGCATCTCAGTTTGGGGTCCAGAACAAAAGGGCATTAAGTGCCCAAACCTTCAGTGTTTCCTGCCGGAAACAGAGAGGTACTGCGGATCTGTCCCTAAAAAGCCTAGGAAAACCCACCTAGCAAATAGGCTTTTCAATATAAACTTGATAATAGCCCTCTAAGCCTGCTCCTCTAAGGAGATATTAAGATCGCTGGTGCTTTCGAAGAAAGAAGGGAAGGCAACCACGAGGTTGTTTGCAGCGTGCAGAAGACTATGCCTTTCCTAATTGGTTTCTCTCCAAAATAAAAGCAAAACACCTAAACCCACGATAACAGCACCACACATGTGCCCTCCAAACAGGAGCCCGGTGTGCCCGAGGCGTGCTCTGCCTCATGAGCTCCTGGGCAGCCTCAGCAGGAAGCTCACAGGCCTTTTCCAAGTAAAACTAGAGGGGCTTGCTCATCAGCGTTGCATCCCAAGTGATGGGCTGACTACAGGGATGAGACCAAGACAACCTGCCCTCCCCAACACGTCCCTCCATGCCAGCATCACAGCACCAAGAACATCAGGCACAAGGCACCACGCTCCAACTCCCGGGCCAGGGATTTGGGTGGGTTACCACTCAGTACCCACCATACCCTTGGGTACCGCTATCCCATCCTTGGGATGTGCCAATCCCTTGCTCTACCTTATTCCCAGCTGCTGGGGGAAGTGTCCTGGCACAGCCCAGAGGCCCTCCTCGTCTCTTTGCAGGCAGGTGAAGCAGAAGCAAACAATGTTTCTCCTTCAACGCAAGCACCTTCCTCCCACTTCTCCTCGGCTCCCCTCTTCCCTTCCTCCCCCGTTTTGCCATGAGAGGTTTCCAGCGCAGACTGGTGATGTCCCTCCGCAAGGCAGCTGCAAACGTGTGGAAAACCAGTCCACACGAAGCCAATGCATTTATACCCGCACACGTACTTCTGGCAAACAGCTCACAAGTTGGGCTGGCAAACACAACAGAATACAAGAAACAAAACTCTTTCCTGCTGTGAAGTTTCAAAACAATTCAGCAGGCTTTTTCATGCCGGGGAAAAAGCCGGGGCTACGCGTGCATCGAGAAGCAAACACACACCAGCTCCGTGTGCAGCTCCAGAGGCAGAAAACTGTCTTCTGCAGCGATGCAAGCGACTGCTTCATTCCTGATATCCCCGAGATGAGGGGCAGAACTCACCCAGCGAGGGTTTCACAAGGACGCTGCGCTCTCCTGGGTGTGGGTGCCAAGGCACTGTAACGACAAAGGGCAGCAAAGGAGCCAAAAGACATCAGGCATCGCTGGGCCAGAGCGAGTACCAGAATGACAAAGTCATTCTCTCCGGCCTGCCCAAACTCTCACAGCACGGTTAAATGGTTATTTGAGAAACAGATCTGAATTTAGAGGCAACGCTAGTTTCTGGATATCAACACTCTGAACAAGGCGGGTAAGGAAAACAAGATTGCTGCAGGGTCTGCTGGAAGCAGTTCAGGACTGGACACCTGCTGGGAGACAGCAGTTTAGCAACCAGACTTTCCAGAAACCAAAGCTACAGAGACCTCGGGGTCAAAGCCGTGATTCCCACCAGCCGATGCCAAACGTCGTCCAGCGGTCGAGAGCAGCAGGGTCTCCCCTGCCACCTTCTCCTGACAGCAAACCCAAGAGAGCAGTTGGGAGAACGTCAAGGATGCAAATACGGCACTAAGGTTTTGGACACGGGGTTTTTAAGGCAGGAATCCTGTCGAGCCTTTTGTCATGCTCCCTGTACACACGGGACACAGCACTCACACCAGTTTGCTATCGCCCTACACACCATTTCACTCATTTGAGCAACAGCACTCACTCCCAGGCTTTCTGGTGGCAGGGACCAGCACCCTGCGCACCTGGAGGACACCAGGGAGGGAAAAATGCATCTTCTAAATAATATCACTAAGTCAAATAATCTCATTAGCTCTAGGGAATCCCGGCCAGGTTCTGAAGTCACAGCAGCTGAGGACAGACAGTGCCACAGAGCTGCTGCCACACGGATGACAGAGTCCTTTAAAAGCAGAGCACTTACTTTTCATTTCTTCTCTTCCTAAAATGCCGTTGTCAATCCCAATACACTAGGATGAGAAAGCTTTGTTTTCACTGGAATATTCCACCAGCAATCACCTTCGCAATCCTGCTCCATGCAGCGTTAACAAAGTAAACCAGATCTTGGCCCCGGTGAAAACTATGCAGTTTTTGCCACTGACGAGTCACCGCTTTACCTCACCTCAGTGTCCCAGCTCGTATGCAAAAGCAGCGCCTGTTTTCACAACACAATTAACTGTAGCAGCAGGTAACAGCCAACACACAACTCCTGCCAACACAAATGTGCTGGTTTCGTCTTGGGACCTACTCCTCTGCTGATAGAGCTCGATATTGCTCCACCAGCATCAAGGAGCAACAAGACAGGCAAAGGAAATCACAGATGAGTAAAAACTGACAGCAACAAACCAAAACACCCTGGTCCTGCTACAATAGTTGATAGATCATATTTAGGTACCAAATCAGCTCTAAAGGAGAGGGTAAAGGAAGCCAGCAGGATACAGAATAAAATTTGGCAGCTGCAATTCTGGTGCTAGAAAGGCAGTGGGGCAGGACCGCGGCTGGATGGCACCGATGGGAGAGGCAGCTCTGAGTAACTCGGGTCCATCCCACGCTACTTTACTACTACACAGAGCAAGCAGCAATCCCCCACCCTCTCCTCATGCTGATGATATTAGGAAGGGAAGAAATCGGGAATCGTTACTGTGCCACAACTCTGAAATACTTTCCCTGTGTAGGCAAGAAACTACTCCCATTGCAAAATGTCTAATTTCAGTGTGCATGTGCATGAATGCACAAGGTAAGAACTAAAAATAGAGGTACCCTATTTCCATGCATCAAGTCAGCAGGTACAGAAACAGCGTAAACAGTGATTCAGCAGCAGCCCGTGTGATGCAGAAGGCTGTCCCCTTGCCTCTGCCTCTCCATTTGCAGCCCTTTCAACCTCAGCTCGGTCCCCGACTCCCAGCAGCTCCCATGCCTGTGATGCCCAGAGGTCTGCCTTGCAAAAACAGCCCCCACCCTGCAAGGCTGGGGGAAGCCTGCCAGCCATGGGGGACTCGCTGGCTGCTCAGCTCCCTCAGGAAGGGGGTTATGTGGGGTGCCTGCAAATGCCTCTCAGGCAAGGTCCAGCTCCCAAGAACAGGGACATTTATAGAGCTTCTCTGTCTACAGCAGTTTTTCTAGTGCAAAGTCTACACACAACCATAATTAAGTGTTTTGCTATGAAAATAGCTGCATAATTCACATTTTTGCTATTTTTTCATTGAGCTTATGAGCCCTGTATCTACAAATCTTAGTCATCCAAGCTGGGTACGAAAAGAGGCACAATGTACAACCATAGCGTATGGTTGCCATCTCTGGTGCAAAGTAGTGCTGTGACTCCATAAACATCCCTGATAAATTGCACAAGACGACACCAAGGACATTTTTCAAGTCCTGTGAGATTTGCTACATAAACAGCTACGACCTTGGACACATGGTTCCAACGGAACCAAGTTGTTTTTTGCTGGTTCGCACCCACAATTTTTTCATTAATGTTTGCTGAGAAGCAAGAAGGAGAAGCAGATATATGAAAAGGAGAAAGACTGAAGAGCAGAAACATCATCTTTCATTTACCTTACATTTTGCAAAACTGTAACTTATCTCTTCAAGCAGAGGGTAAGTAAATATTTCACAGTCTTCCCACCACTCGAGCTCTCTCATTCATCCTTTCAAAGCCAGCAAAGAGAAGAAAAGCCTCCCAAGAACCTACCCGCTCCATACTAAGCATCTGTGTAAGCAATTCCTCCCTCCAGCCCCCAAAATCCTGGGGTTAACGTGCTTCTTTCTGCTTTAGCAAGCTGTGCTCTCGGCTCCAGGCGCTGTCTCTCCCAAAGGCACCAGCGTCACGGGGAAACCCCCCAGTCCTGCTATTTAGTGATACTGATGCTCAGCAACTTCTGGCTGTGGCCCCTCTCTGTGTCGCTGCCCCATCCGAGCCATGGGGCATCCAGCGGAGCTGGTGCCGGCCCCGGGGGGCTGCTCCCATGCCCTGCCATCCTGCAATGAGTTCCCCCGCCTTTCCATGGCAGCCCCGGCTCTTGGCCGGGACAGGGACCAGGGTCGGTCACGCAGGGCTGGCTGGTCCCACGGGTCACCTGGGGAGCTCCGGCTGTGGGACCCACGTTGCACCTGTCTTTGCTGGATTTTTTTATTTGCTTTGAGAAAGTGCTTGTTTTTTAAGATCCCCCCATGAAAGAAGCTGATTTAATCAAAAGCACCGAGAGGCAATCTAGACAAACCCTGCTGGCCAGGATGCACCTCCACACCACCAGCCTTAAAAACCTTTTGGGTTTTGTTGTTATCGTTGCTTTTCTGGTCAAAACACGCGGAGCCAGCAGCATCACCAGGCAGATGGGAACACTTAGAGCACGGGACATCCTCTACAGCCGCCCCGCAGCCTCACTCTGCGTACCCCGGGCACCCACCACTGCACCCCCAGCAGCTGGGGTTCCCCAGGGCAATGCAGGTGGGGTGGAGACTGTGCCCCCACATGTCCCCCAGACGTGATGCAGGGATGCTAACCCAAAAGCATAGCCTGTGCCCCTGCATTGGGCACACTGCAGCCCAGCTCACACACCACTTACCTGCTAATACCCCATGCAAAAATGAATAAATAATAATGAAGCTATTAAAATCAGGGGAGCTGTCATTACAGCTGCAACTTTCAGAATAATTTTTCTATCATTTGAGGGATGATAGTCCTTTGAGCAAGCAAGTACTACATGCAGCCAGCAAGCCTTTTAATGAATGACAAAAATATAATTGAAGGGTTTTCCTGCACAACTTTGACTTATCCCCACACCATTCCAAGCCAGCATAATTGACCAAGAACAATTAAAGCGCACAAGGATTTCAACTTAATCTCAGAATGGATTAAGGTCCTTTCTACTTTCACCTTGACATACTCTGAAGCCTGGATGATTTGCATTTTGATGTCTAATTGAAGTGAGGGTTGCTGCCTGACAGGCCTTAATCTTCTCAAAAACATGGTTGTACCTCCCTCCCCAAAGCAAATATTTATCACAAATTTCACCTTGAATATAGGTCACAGCACTGCAAAGCAAGTAATCAGAGCTGTAAAGAAAAAAGAAGATTCTGTCTAGGTTAAAAAAAAAAAAAATTCAAAAGGCACATCTGTTCTCCTGAGCCACAGCAAGGAAAGATTATTACCATTAGCATGAGGGTTATACAGCAAATGAAACAATTGATTAAAGAAAAAAAGAAAAAAATCACTTATAGTGTCATCTTTCATAATTAAATTTTCATGGAAAAAACTCTGCGATTTGCTTAGTCTGAATATATACGCAATGTAAAGACACCATCTGACATCATCGAGGCATAACACCACAAGATAAATGGAGTCGATTTGCCACACTGCTGGAGCAGCTTTAACTCCCTCCCAGACCTGCAGCAATCAAATGAAAGGGCACAGAAATAGCAAGCCATCTGCTTCTTGCTGGCCACTGAATCTTGTGCATTCTGCTGATAGGAAAGAATCAAGGGTCTTACTCTTCTCCTGCTCATATGGGCTTAAACAGGGGGCAGCTGAGCTGTTATGCTAGTTTTATAAGCCCCTCCCTTGGTGGTCCCATTTTGTTTGTCCCTGCAAGCCTTATCCATCACCAAGGGACAAACATCTGGAAGCCTCGGACTCAGCCGCAGTTTGCACCGAGAGCGCCCTAAGCAAGGGCAGCCAGAGCACATGCATATGCATCCAGAGCACGCCCGTCTGGAGCAGAGCCTCGCTTCGCAGACTCCCAGCAATGCAAAACCAGGCTCAGCGCTTCAGGCTGCCTTCCTTTTATACAGCAGTTGTTTTTTGATAGCATTAAAAGGAAAGAGAAAAGTGGAGCAATAAGGCTGAAGATTTTCCTGTCTTGCTTCTGCATTACAGTGCAATTCTCCCTGCTGCACCCTCCTGAGGGATGGCAGCACCCGTGACAAGCTCGGGAGATGACAGAGGAACGAGCTGCAGGCAAGCCATGCACTCCCCTGCCTATGGGAGCACCAGGCAGCCTGCTGCCCACCTTCCCAAATGCAAACAGAGAGGAGGAAAGGATGAATGACTATTGTGCATAGGGTTGTTAAGATCTATATGAAGCCCCACATGTGTAAATTAAACATCGGCTCCTTTTGCCATCAAGTGTGTACAACTTGTAAGCATAAATTATGCAAGACTATTAACTATCTTATTATAAGATGGAGCAGCTGCAGAGGCTGCTCGGAGGACACAGCAAGTCGCCAAAGGGGCAGCCCGTGGATGCTCAGTGACTGCGTGTGTCTGAGCTACAGCACGGCCGCTCTCACCGGTCCAGCCCTAGTGCTCCCAGGGACCTGCACATCCTGCGCTAAGCAATTAACTTGGCACCTCATAAGCCCTCGTCGTCTTCCAGAACTCTATGGAGGAAAGAGAAATATTTTCATCATCTTTTTATTGATGGCAGCTTGAGAAAGATCTGGAGACTTGTGCGAGCTTGTGAATGAGCAAGCAGGGAGCTGAGCCTGTAACCTAGCCCAAACCCAAGCCCCCAGCCAGTGCCCAAACTGCAGAGCTCTGCCTCTGCTTTCACCTGGGGAGCACATGGAACCTGAAACAGCAAACCCCCTCTGAGACCAGGGAGCTCCGGTCCCTGTTTCAGTTCAGTAATTTGGTCTTTGACTAATGAACTCCGGCACTCGGCTGGAGCCCACTGGTGAGGATGCCAGCCTAGGGCAGTGCTGCACAGCCCACGTCGCAAGTACCACTGGGTCTCAGGCAAACGCTGGCCGCAGGCAGGGATGCAGGCTGGCAGCACGGCAGGCTGGCAGCGCCGTGCACTCACCCGTCCTGAGCCCACGACCTGCAGGGCGCCGCAGGCTACTTAACTCAGCTGGTCACCAAGTCCTTGCCGAGCTGACGCCACGCTTAGCAGATGTGCTAAGGTTGCTGGGGGCAAGCTCTGGCCATAAATTACCTAGAGGGTAAGAAAGCTTTTGATACAATTTTACATAAAATATTAATCTCTCCGGTCAATACAAATGCTGTTAGGATTGAGTGGCGGGGCTGTACGCAGCGAGGAAGCGTTTTGGAACATAACAGGTGCCGAAAGGGGAGGCACAGATTGGTATTAAGACCAGCTTCATTTATTGTATATATCACAGACTCGAAAAAACAAACATCAAGCACTGTGATTACATTTACTGATGATTCAGAGTTGTGTGGGCTCCTCAATACACAAGAGGAGGGCAATAAAGTCCCGGACAACTGTGAGCAAGCAAGTACCTCAGGGAAGAATTAAATTAATTCGAGCTATGGAAATGCCACACAACAAGGCTAAAACATAAAGCAAATAACATCAAAAAGGACTTTGCACTCAGAGACTATATGAGACAAACCTAGGCTACTGCTTGCTCCCAATTATCCACGCAGGGTGCCAGGTGCTGTACAAGCACAAACATTGTTGTGGCCATCAGAGAGATTAGATAGGTGAAAACAGGTACAGGATACACACGAAACATTAAAAATGCAATCCAGTGATACCAGTTGTAAGTGCCCCCAGCCAAACACACTGTGGCTTTAGAGAGGGGCCGTGCCGCACGGGGACCGCTGGCGATGCAGCAGCTCCTGGGCCACCCTGGCAAAATAAATCCACACAGGGGACCTCAGGCCACAGCACCTGCCTCCCGCCTTGCTTACCAACTCCCAGTCCCTATTACCAGCTCCTTTCCAGACTCTTAACCATTGCTCTCCATTCCTGGATCATGTACCTGCCCCTAATTGCCCAGGCAGCCTCGCCACACTAACCAGCCCTGCCTGACGCAAGACAGCTGCCTGAGGAGACACCGAGGCATCTTGCCTGAGCCACCCTGCCCAGCAAAACGACTGCTGGCAGGGCATCGCAGCGGGCGCAGAGCCCTTTCCAGGAGATGGGCCCCGACACCACATCGGAGCGAGAGTGGGGAACGCAGAGCATCTGGAGCAGCAACATGAGAAAGGACACGGGAGATCAAGTAGGAAGTGGCAGAGCTGCCCAAGGCCCCGAAGGCAAGGAGAAGATGCTAAGTTTGATGAGGTTGAGGAAGGGAGCCAAAGGAGGAATAAATAGAGCTAATGAGAAAACAAGGCATGAGCATTCAAAAACCTTTAACACACTGCTAAACAGCAATAAAAAGGCAATTAGAGTTCCAAGATGCATGGAGGGTAATTGCACACACTATAAATAGGTGGTGGGAATACTGTCCCGCTCAGCAGGATCTGATTCACTTTTGGGGTGACTTCTGAGCAGACAGGAATATTCTGGTGTGAGACAGAAGTTGAGAGAAGAGAGTTTACAGAGAGATGAGAATACAGGAAGAATTTCTATCACACGCATCCTTCTGCATGAAATATGCACCAAGCAGGAGCTTTACAATGGAGGCTTCAGAGGTCTGAACTTGAGGAACTCCAAACAAAAGTTCAGCAGCAGATACGTGAAATAGCCTTAGAAAGAAACATCCACTTTATGCCAGCCAGCAACGTGTATGGCACTGGAGTCTGGGCAGTTCAGTGGCTGCCACTACTAATGGAGAGACTCCCTAACCACGCTGCTCTCCAGCGCCCACGGAGATCCTGCCCTGCTCAGCTCATAACCCTTGCATGAGCATGTGCACACATGCACCGGTAACAGCATTTAACAGCAAGCAAAAAGAAAGGTTTAAAAGTGGAATTCAAATGCCAAACCCACTTGAGCATGCTCCTCAGGCTGCCAGCAGCATGCTCTTCTGTTTCCTACCTGTGCCTCAGGTGTGCTCACTCTGCTCTGCAGTGAGGAGCACGACTGCTCCACAGACACGTAACCCTCTCCCCTGGCCTGGTGTAACCCCTCAGGGGATGCCTGTGTCTTGTCGGTACAGGCTCATGGTAGCCAGTGCAAGCAGCTAGCTCGCCGTTTAAAGAACAAGCTCTCTGATGCCATTCCCTGCCCAGCCTTCCCTCCCTAGGCCAGCTAGGCTGGAGCAAATGCACCGACTGCCGCGAGGCACTCTCGCTGCCAGGCACATGGCTGAGGCCGTAGGGGAAATGTGCCATGAGAGGTCCTGGGGAAGAAGGAGCCCTTAGAGCAGATAAAACCCACGAGACCCCAGCTGAAGGTAGGAGCAGGGTTTTTGCAGCATCGTGACCAACATCTTTAAGAGCAGAAGGCACCACTGAAGTCCAGGAAACCTGCCAACGAGCAGAAATCATACTGGGCAGATCCCTGGCCAACGTAAACCACCACTGCATGATCAACTTGAGTTTTTTGAGGACATCAGCTCTCTCTCGTGACAGCTAGAGGCTAGAAAAGTACTATTCCCCACCATTTCTGCAGGGCCCCGGGCCATGCCTGCTGCAAAGCAAATGGGAGATGGAAAAGGAAAATGTAGCCACACCTCAGAGCTGTGAGTAATCCCTCCTCTCTGCCCTGGCTTCTTCACAGATACCCTTCTGAAGGGAGAAAATTTGCAGACTGAAGTACTAAAGGCCCGAGAAAGGAAAGGACCAAAGTTGTCACTTCCCAGCTCCAAACTCCCTCGGCCAGGCCTGGTGCCCTTCCCAGCTCCCCACTCCTTCCCACCACAGAACATCGGCATCAATTCACGCCGATGAGCTGCTCTGCCCTCGCGAATGACTGAGCACACACAAAGTCTCTGCAGTCCTAACTCCAGCTAGGTCTTGGCTATGCACCAAAAAACAACCCCATGCAGCTCAGACAGCTGCATGTCCCCGGATAACAGCAGCAGATGGCTTCTGCCTAGAGGTCTCGCTGGCAGAGGGTGGTCTGCGGTGCCGGGGGTGGGAGGCACAGCACTGGTTTTTGCAGCACGCACCGCTGGCAGGTCACGCAGCCTTGCCCGTGGCTGAAGAAGTGCTGGCTGTGTCCTTCCTTCATCCTTGCATTGTCACCATGCAGGTAGCAAAGCAGCTGGCTCCTGCTGCGTCACCCCATTAGCTTACTTCTGAGGCAGCAATGAGTCTGTCGTCTCTGGTTGCAAGAAGGTGGGAGCAGTCTGCTAGGAGGCAGGGGAAATCCAGGGGTGTAGACAATAAAAGCAAATTTGGTGTGTGCAATATGCAAAGCATTTGTGCCCTCTTGCTGAATCAGGAAAGGATATTTGGCATCTTAGAGGAAATTTGCCTTTTACTTGATGTTCTGCTTGTGTGATGCCCGCATCACCTTCCAGCTGCCTAAATCCTCTGCTGCTGAGGTGCGAGAGCAGCGGACTGTCCCCACAGCATGCCAGGCAAAGTGAAACCCCCTTCTTGCAAAAGCTAGCTCCTGTCAGCATCAACAGCAGTCCCAACAGAACTTCTGAACAGCTTCACTTAATTGCTCCCAAATCATCCAACCTTTTCTGTGCCTAAAACATAATGCCCGAACCCCCTCTCCTTCCCGGCCCCCACCCATCAGACAGGGACATCCGAGGGGAGCACTGAGTAGCACACGGGCTGCATCTGGCTGGCTGCTCATGGAGGAGCTTCTCCATTCCACAGTCACCTGCACCGGCCACATGCCAAGGTCAGCCAGAGCAAGCCCAGAAACCTCTTCCCAAAGTACCTTTGCAGTATTTTGGTTTACTTGGCCAACTGGCTGGAAAGGGCTCCCCCAAATCTCTCCTTGGGATAAGAGTTTGTTTCCAAGCAAAGCACCAGCTAGAAATGAGATGGGTGGTAGAAGGGACAGTGAGGTCACGTACAGAAAAATGCATTCTCTATATAGGAGGAGAAAAAAATAAGTTTTTGACCCCAAATCTGCCTCCTTGTTGAACTAACTCATATCTCACTCCAGTAAGCATGGTGCTGTATTTAGGAGCAGCAGTTTATGTTCCCTCTGACAGCCAAATATCAAACCCAAGTCCCTTTATCTCACCAGGGTGCCACCAGCCAAGCAGCTTGTCCCTTCCTGTTCCCAGACAGAGCCTGTACATCAGCTGTGACTCCCCGGGCTCCGAAACAACCCTCGTGCATGCACACCCGCATCCCTCCTGAAAGAGGCAAATTGCCGCTCCTCTCCAAGTGGCTCCAAGGAAAGCAAGGGGCTGCTCCCCGGTGATATGGAGGTGGGGAAGGCTGTGTGTTGGGGTGCAGGATTTTACCATCTTACGCACCCCAATATGTATGGTAAAATCCTGCACCCCAGCACACAGCCTTCTGTATCTCAGGGCAACACCGATTTAGCATCGTCTGGACTGGTAACATGATAAATTCCACAGGGAAGGAAGAATCACTTCCTACAGGAGTTGGCGTGCCCCGCACACATCATCGATTGCGAACATGCATTGCAACTAATAGACATCAGTGGTTACTACAAACTTACAGGATCTACAAACTCCCAGCACCACCCCCTCCAGCTCAGCCGGTGCTCGGGATCAAATTCAGATACTAGAGCAGACGCCGCTGATGGTCTTCACAAGGCAATGTGTGAGACTGTTTCAATAAGACATTTCTTAACAAATAGCTTCTTCTATCAGTAGTTCCTCACAGTGTGACTCTGGAAAACAGCCTTTCTTCCCTATTACTTTCCTCCCCTGTGCCAGACAGGCAATTGGGAGCCAAACCACCCCCTTCGAGCCCTGCTCCGAGGGACCGAGCTGAGCCTGTGCATGCCACAGTGCTGTGGCTGCTCTGGATGCAGGGCTTCTTTCTCCTGCAGAAGTACGTTAGGCAACAACAACATCCAAAACAAGTGCTTCTTTTCCACTGCCAAAAAGTTTATTGAGTTTCCCCCCCCCCAGGATTCTTCCCCTGGCTGAAGACAAACAGCAGGTGATGGGCTTGCAGGGACAGGGTCACTCTGCTCCATGCTTGTACAGGATCAGATACAGTTCATACCCAGTGCTCATCCTAAATCAAGTGTGGATCTAAATCCCACCTGAAAAGGGAGCAGGAGGTGGAAACGGGGTTACAGACAAAGCTAGACCTGAAAACTGTCTCATCATATTCTGAAGACAGAGAGCACCCTTGCCCTTGGGTGAACGCGACCCTAATTTAGCACACAAGATCATGAAAGGCCACTGCTGGACCACTAGCGAGCAGCCCTGTTTGCCAGGGTATTTGTACAAATACATTGTGGCATCAGCCCCAAGTCCTACCAAAGTCAGTGGGGTTCCTTTGAGATCTGCACACCACGTCTCCAGTCCCCAGAGATAAACACTGCAGCACCATCATTAAAAAGAAATCCCACCCTTTGGGCTACGAAAAACATGACTAAATCTATTTTTCATTAAGTTTCTTCATCAAACACTAACATTTGGGTATGGGCAGATGCTCAGAACTTGAGTGATCACGGTCACGTGACTGTCCAGAAGCACGTCGGTCAAGTCATTGAGTTGTATGGCCCAAGTCATTGAGTTGTGTCGGGGCAGTTTTCCAGCCCCTCCAGGCTGGAAGTGGCCTGTACTAATGTGCCCTCACAAGGGTCATTATACCTCACACTACTAAAAGTCCAAGCTCCCAACCTTACTGTGAGGTAGACAGACAGGTTTTGAACTATGACAACTACAAATACGGCATCGCTTACCCCAAGCTGAATAAACATTTGCATGACATTTTGACTCAGGTGTTTAAATTCTAGAAAATGTCTGACTTTACCAGCCTGAATCACAGACAAACAATACCAAATATTATCACTAAAAGCACCTTTTCCAACAATTTCACACATTCACATCAAACACTCAGCGACTGCACTTAATGTCTGGTTTTAAGAATGATGCCCACCCAATCCAGAAGAAAACCCAGTCAAAGCACCCCAAGTATCCTGTACCCACAAATAACTTGGTCCAAAGCAAGCACCAGGTTAGGATGCTCCACGTATTTTCTTCAGTACCTACAAGGTAATGACACAAGGAAACTCCCCAGGAATCTGTCATCTCTTGCATCTCCCCTCTCCCACCCTCATGAAGACACAGCTGGACCCTACTGCTGGACCTCAAAGCATGCCCTACAAGAAGGGTGGCCCAATTCTGACTCGCTGGGAGTGGTGGTGCCACCTGCTGTGTGGAGCAGCCAAGGTGAGGAGACAAACTCTGCTTGTCCTCCCATGCCTGCATCATGCTCTCCGAGAGCTGAGGAGAGAGGTGTCACCTTCCCTTGCACCTCACCCTGTTCTATTTCCAGGAAGGGAAGACCTTTGAGGGGCCACCCATCAAACCCCACCTCTGAGGAGCCACCCATCCTCCTCAGTGACAAATGGAGAGGACCTGCTCACCACCAGGGAAGGTCCCCTCATCTGCTATTTTAAGGGAACTCTACTGTTTTAATTAGTCTTAGTTTTTAAAGACACACTAAAATATATGTGGTTCCTAGAGATCACTTTGTGGGTGAAACCCTGGTGCTGCTGAAGCCACTAGCTGAATTCAGATCAACACCAACCAAGCAACAGCTTTACTGATTATACTATATTGATTGGTCTTAACATAATAATCAGGTTTACATAATTAAATAGAAATAGGGTGTTTACCTTGTACCCCCCTGGACTGTAAGGGGCTTGTATGCATTCACTGCTAGTAGCAGTGCTGTGATGGCTGGGTTCTTACTGCTAAACCACACTAAAAACAAATTAAGTACTTCTCCAGTATTAACAAAAAATTACATAGGGAAATGACTTGCTGACCGCTTCCCACTTAGGTCAATGGAGAACAAGTGACTCATCATTCAGCAGAAGGAATTACAAGTTCTGCAAAAGGCAAAGTGCTTCAGGGAGAGCGTCTAGACTACGCAAAGCAAGGCCATAAATAATACCTTTTGGAAACGATGGGCTTTAGCAGGGGTTGGAGCTGCATGATCTGGTGAGTCTTCTCCACTCTTATTTCACATCATCTCTGGCCCAAGAGGTGCCACCCACAATAATTGAATCATCGGGCTACAGATCAGGAACTGCAAAGTTTTGCAACAGCCAAAGACCAAGCTCGCAGTCTATTTAATTACCTGCTTCCCAATCCAATAAGCTGCAAGTATATAAATAGCCAAAGTATGACAAATATTTAATATCTGCTAGAATTAAATTAAGATAAGGCACTGGCAAAATAAATGGTAAGTGTTTTAACTGAAAATAACCATTTTCTGCAGATTCCAGACAATTTCAGCACAACGATCACGTTCTGCACTCCACACTGCTAAGGAACACCGCATCTCAGGTGTGCCAGACCTTCTCCCCCACGGCAATGCTCTCCAAGCAGCAGGCTCACCTTCACTTCGGGGTTGGCACAGAGCTGACCCAGGAAGGGCCCTAGCTGAGAACCCAGCTCTCATCTGATGGTGGTGGTGGCCAGTGCCCACACTGAGCCAGCTCAGCGGTGAAGGCAGCCCCCAACTACTCTTCCAGGCTTCTATGGGCATAGCTCTAATAATCATTTTGCAAGCCCTGCTAGACTGTGTTGAGCTCTGCTGCAACTACAGAGCTGTGCATGGGGTCCAGCTCACACTTGAGACTTGCCTGGATCTTGCATCTCCTTCTTAAACAGCACTAGAGAGCAACCAAGGAACAGACAGAAAACAAGCAGAGCAACATCTTTACCTCTCCTCTCCTGCAGAGCTGAGAAAACCACACCTCCAAGGGTTTCTTGGGATCAGCAGGGCAGAATCTGACCACAAAACTCACAGTTCCTCCAGCAGAAGGCTGCTAAAACAAGTCCCAACACCACCTGAGTCACAGTCTGTCCCAGAAAAACAATGTGTTGGTGGTTTTAAGAGAGAACTTGTGTAAATATGGCGCGAGAGTAACAACCCAACCCATGAAAGGGAAGAAGTATGCAATTATTTGGAAGGCTGCACTAGCTTTACTATGTTCGTAACTGTTGTAGCATCTGCATGCATGCCAAAATGGCAGAAATTTGATATTTTAAGATGCATCGTAATCAATTTAACAGAGTTTCTGATCCCTCACACCTGTTCTGCATTAAACACCATGCTTAAATCAATCACCATTCAGCAAAGCACAAGCTTAAGCGCTTTGCTGAATTTCAGAGAGAATTTTACTAATGCACCTGATGTCAGCCCACAGGCTTACACGAGGACCCAAATCACAAGCCACTTCTCCCAGGAGTAGCTCCAGTAATCTGCAACTAAGCTGGAACTTTTTTCATCCCACATTTATCCCGCTGGGAACTGATTTACTCTCCCACGTGCCGCCGCCTGCCCGCTCCCTCATTCTGCAGGGAGGAAAAACAGTGATGGAAAACAGATGATGACAACCACGACTGCAGTGATTGCAGCCTGACCTAACATGCTCTCCACGTTTTATCTCTTAATGAGTTCTTCCCGCTGCCCCTTTCCCAACGAGTGTTTTCAAGGGGCTTGTGATAATCTGGAGAAGATCTCCCAGTTTATGCTATTTTGAATAAGCAAACGCCAATTCCTGGGTTGCGCTGTGCCTTTTGGCTGCCGTGTTTTGGAGGTATTTAGCAAGAGGTATAACCCACATCCAAGGGTGCTTGGTCTGCATCACTACAGAGACATACACGTTGCCTGACTTCCCCAGGCTGCCGGCTGAGCTCTCCTCCCAAAGGCTTCAGACAGTTGGGCTCAAGTGGGGAGAGGCACAGACCACGGCCAGTCGTCTCAACTCTACTTCCAACAAGTCAGCGTGAGCTAGAGAAAAAACTAAATACATCCTGGGCAAGCAATTACCAAGCTAAGTGCCATCTGTGGTACTAAAACACATTGTTCTGAGAGCAACAGAGCTGGCAAAGCCGCCTTCCTCCTGAGCTGCATCGCAAGGCTGGAGCCTCCGGTATCCGGCAAGGTGTGAGCTCTGATGGGAGCTTCTCCTCCCGGGGCCACACATTCAGTAGGTCTTTTGCTCAGATTCCCCAGTGTCTAGTAAGCGCTGCCCGCACACTGCCACCTTCCTCCCACCTGGGGTAGGAGATAAATACGGATCTCCCTATTTTCACCAAGCTTTTAAGGGATGAGTATCTTGCAGACCACTGTCTGCCTGTCAAACGTGCCTGCAATTCAGCAGAGGCTTAAGAAAGAAATCCAAGCAGGAAGTAAGACAGCACAGGCAGGTATCTAATAAGCCTTTTTTTTTTTTTCCCCTTAGGAAACAATGCTAGTGAGATGTAAATAAAAGAACTTACAGGTAGACATCACGGTGTGTAGCTACTCAAGTGAAGCCTTACCACATAAACATCAAGATAAACCTGAAGCAGAGGTGTAGGCTTGAACACACTGATCTAAAAAAACAATTTTTACTCTGTTGCTGAAATTTCTGGGGTATCAGGATCAGAAAAATACCAGCTCTGAGTGGCATTTGCTTGAATTCATCTTGAAATCTGAAACAGAGTTTTGTAACTGGTATAAATAAGCAACGCTATCATGTCCACGTGCAGTATATACGCAGCTATGCCGTCCATTCACACATTTCCACTGCTCTCTTCGCTCTCATATACATTATAATTTATCAAACCTCATATAATTATCTTTCTGTTGCAACAGTACCTTAAGTACACACTTCCCTTTATTCCATGACAGCTCACGAGTGCTGTAAAACACCAGGCTGCATTTTCCAGCTCTGGAACACTACACACAGGCATGCTGCTACATAAGCGGTACCTGCGGTGCCTGTGCATCACACCACTGTAACGCACAGCCCCCGGGGCTCAGGGTACTGGCCAGCTCTGATACAGTGGCGCTGCAGGATCAAGGAGGGAGGATTATACACCTCGGGGGAGGTACCGTGGGGATCTTCAGCCCAGGCGAGAACTTCAGTGCTGCAACTGCAACAAAATCAATTGCTTTCTTTTCTGAGAAAATTGTAAAGAAGACGAAGCTACAGACGCAGCCCGGGCTCTGAGAGCTTGGCAGGGGCTGCACGCACTGCAGCCCACCTCAGACCCTGTGGTCCTCCCATGGGGATGGGCTGGCTCTTATCAGGTAACCCAGCCAGGCAACTGGTCTGCAGGGCGACAGCCTCGCCACCTCGCCTGCAAAGCCATGGTCACTCTGCTTGAGCTGTGCTCGGGGGTGCATCTCCCATGCTATATGAGAGCGCTGTGGGCCAGGTGAAGCCAGACCTCATCCTCCTCCTTCTTCCAGTGCCAGGCAGGGCCTGCTGAGCAGCTGCTGCACAGCTCCGCCAAAGCACCTCTGAGGTGGCTGCTCGGCACCTCCCTGATGCAGGCGTAGGGGTCCGAGGAGCCCCACGTGAAGCCTGGCTGGTCCCCACGCCTCGGCAGAGCCCCAGTGGGGCTCCCAGGCATCCTGCCCACGGGCAGCAACCACAGCAAGCAGACCAGCATGTCAGGTCCTCGCATCTCCAGGGTGCCCACGCATGCAGTGGATGCAGCACCTCCCTCCACAGCCTCTCTGTCCAGCACCGACAGAAGAGGCGGGAGCGCGGTCCTGCACACCAGCGTGGGGACTGCAAATGATAACGCTTGGGGATTTTCTGCTTCCCATTTCTCCCAGGATGAAACCCTTCCCTTGCAAATAGCAGGCTGTGAGGGTGGAGAGGCAAATGGCATATGGAGAAAGAAGCAGTTTATCCCCCACCCTGCTGATGGGGAAACTGAGGCAACAGCTCCCACCAGAGCGGGACCAAAACCTGGTTTTTTCCCACCTTTCCCCTGAGGAGCAAAATGCATTTGCTCCACCCTGATGAGTCTTGGAGCATCTGGTATTTCCATCATTACTGAAGGCCCACCAATACACAAAGTCTCCACAGAGATCATTCAGCCTGGCAGAGCCACCATGACAGAAGCTCGGTGCTCAAGAGGGAACGAGTCCCACACCTTCACCCTTTTGGTCCCCCTCGAGCCAGAGAAGGAAGGGTGGGCTCTCCCAGAGGGACGCGTGAGGAAAGCAGAGGAGCACATGGAGTCCAGCAACAAACTCCGGGCTCTGGCAGTCCTTTAATTGACTTTAATAGGAGTCTTGGCTAAGGAAAAAGGGCAAGGATTTACTCCCAGGAGCCTGCATGACAACTGAATATAGGGACATACAGAAGATGAAAACCCAGAATGAATTCACCTTTAAAAGGGTGAATTCAATTTGATATGTCTTGTCAAGTTAAATTTAGCTTTCCCAATTCCATCTCACTGCTAAGTTTGAGGGGCGACAGTAAGTCCCCGAGACACACCTATTCTAGCTATTTGTATAAATAAGCCAGATGCATTTCCCTATGTTCTCCATTTCACAGAGAATGGTTTATTTCCTCCCAAGATCCTGTGTAATTTCCCCATTCCCCCAAGTATTACTGCCAGTTTATAATTTTTCTCATTACTCATTTCTTTGTTGCACCTGTACTTTATTCCCCTCTTTCTGTCCCTTCACAGCACAGTATTTTGATTTCAGAGACTATGAATCACCCTTCTTCCCAGCCACTCTTCTCCGGACTGCTAAGTCTCTGCCTGCTCCTTTGGAAAAACTCCTTTTCACTCTCAGTTCACTTTTATGTGAGAAACAGTTGCAGGGCTTGTTTGTTTGTTTTAATTTCTGCAAAACTAGCAATTACTTAAATTCCATCATCTTTTTCTAACGCAAAGAAGTTGCCCAGGAAAAAAAAGCCAAAATCTACCGAAAATAGGCAAAAAAAAAATACATACATAAAAAAAAAATCTCCAAACCTAGCTATATCTTCAGCTATGCACTTTGCTCAGCAAACAAAAGCAGATCATTCAACCTTCCAGCAACACCAGATTGTCCTATATTGCCTTTAAACTACATGCAGTACGGATACACTTTCCTACCTCCGTATGTTGCAATGACTAATAATAGTCCTGTGGTGTAGCAGAACTGAATGTCGTTTGCATCAATACATCCAGGAGTCTGTCTGATTTGTAAAGGTCATTTGTGAACACGGAACAGTATCAAGGCTAAAACTGCAGTCTAAGAAACTCAACTGAAAACAGAGAAAAAAAAAATCGGCCAGCTGTTCCAGAGAGCTACGTCCCATCACGGACCTAACTCTGGCTGCCACAGGGAAAAAGTTGGCTGCATTTGCTGAAAGGTACCCGTATCCGCATCCCAGAGAAACTTAATTTCTGCCCTGGCCCATAAGCTCGTGCCTCGGCAGAGAAATGAGCTCCAAGACGGCCCCTCGGGATGGGGAGCCCAGGTGAGGGGCTCCTGCCCAGCCTCTGCCTGGAGCAGCGTGCAGCCCTGCCGCGGTGACGCACTCGGGGAGGAAGACTCAGGATTGTGGCAGCGACTTCATCGCAAAGCTCTGCTGCCACATTTTGCTGGGAAGCCAGCATCAGGGAGCTCACTGCGCATAAATACTTGCAAGAAGTTGAAATGAGACTCAGTAACTCCCCAAGTCAGTGCCGGCACTCCCAGTTAAGCAAACTTTGGAGCGAGCATGGAGTTGCAGAGTCACTTTGCAAGAGGCAAGGGTACGCACCTGGTGTTTTCCAGCAATGTAACCCATTTCTCTCCTTTTGACAACCTTTAGATGGCCAACATCCCAAACTTCCCGAATCCCGATGTTGCGTAACTAGGAGCAATGCCATATGTCAGCGCGCTGGCTCCCTGTGGGAGACCACGGCTGGGAGCAGCATGGAGGGGTGGCTGAGGGCAGGGGGCTTCCCTGCACCCCGGGACGGGCGTGCTTCCAGCAAACCCCACCCGTGCGGGCCCAAGGTGCCCTGCGCCAGGATTGCCCTTGGGGTGCCCAGGCGGCTGCGGGCCTGGGGAGTGCCTGCATGGGGCTGCTGGGGAGCAGGATGGAGGTGGGGGGGCAGGAGGAGAGGCAGGGATGCGAGCAGGAGGGTATTTAGGGGAGCATGCAGGGGAGTAGGTAAGCAGGGGGCAGAAGGGCAGTTAGGGGAGTGGGCTGGGGGTAGGCAGGCAGGAAGGTTGCTGCCAGGGGGTAGGAGGACAGGGGCAGGCAGGGAGCAGCCAGGGGGTGGGTGATGGGGGCACAGGCAGAGGAGCTGCCGGGGCGGGGGAGGCCGGGCCTGGCCGTGCAGGCAGGGCCGGGCAGGGCAGGGCTGGGCAGCCCGCGCGGCGGTACCTTCTGCTGCCGGCGGGCCATGTCGGTGGGCTGCTTGGCGTTGAAGGGGTAGGCGATGCAGCGCATGACGAAGACGTAGAGCTGCAGCTTCCTCTTCCTCTCCTCCTCCTCCCGCTGCAGCCGCTCCAGCTCGTCCTTCTCCTTCTCGCTGGCCACCGAGGGGCTGGGGCTGGCGGGCCGCGCCGCGCCGCCGCCGCGCCCGCCCGGCTGCAGCCCCCCGCCGCCACCACCGCCGGCACCGCCGCCGCCGCCCGGGCCCTCGCCGGGGCGGCTGGGCGACAGCCGCGCCGCGGCGGGAGCCAGCGGCTCCTTCCCGCTCTCCTCCTCCACCAGCTCCTCCGACTCCTCCTCGCTGGACGACGGGTCCAGCATCGCGGCGGCGGCTGGGCTCGGCCGGGGCCGGGCCGGCTCTGGGCTGCGCTGGCTCCGCTCGGCGCGGCGCTCCTCTGCCCGGCTCCGGCTCCGGCTCCGCTCGCCGCCGCGCCCGCGCGCGCCCCCGCGCCGCCCCGCCCCGCCCTCGCCCCGCCCCGCCCCGTGCGCGCGGGCGCTGGCCGCGGTGCTGCACGGCGGGGGGCGAGGGAGAGAGCGAGCGCGGGAGAGCGGCCCCGCCGCGCATGCCCGCTGGGGGCCCGCGGGGCGCGGCCGCCGCCGGGGGCGCCGCCATGGTCGTCGCCTCAGGAGGGCCGGGGGCTGTGGACTGTCGGGCCGGCGCCCGGGTGTGCTCCCGCCGGGGCTCTGCTGTGTCCTCGGTATCCCCACGGCGCCACGCAGACGCCGTCGTGTCCTCGGCGTCCCCGCAGCCCCACACAGACGCTGCTGTGTCCTCGGCCTCCCTGCAGCCCCACAGAGACACCGCTGTGCTCTTGATGTCCCCCGCAGGTGCCGTTGTGTCCTCGGTGTCCCCACAGCCCCACACTGATACCACTGTGCCCGCGGTGTCCCCACAGACACCGCTGTCTCTCGGTGTCCCCACAGCCCGACGCAGGCACCGCTGTGTCCCCACAGCCGCGTGAGCCGCGCGAACCCCTGCAGACTTGAGGCTCTCGGCAAGTTTGCTCTCTGCCAAGCGGCTCTTCTTGCACCTCGACGCAGCAAAAAATCTTAATTAAAAAGCGATACTGCCAATAAATATTTCACCCGAGTCCCTAATTATTACATGTGTAATGATAACCACGGTGTTCTGCTTTGAAGATTACCTGGAGCGAGCAGAGGACTTCAGGAGCAGCTCTGAGGGATGAATCAGTGAAGACATCGTGTGTGTTCAATATTTTAATTTTCAGTGATTTTCAGATCTGATTGAGACTTCATTTGCGCGTACGTGTGTATTTGTGGTGGGTGGGTGTTTTCAAGGTTTGTTTTTTTCTGCTCAATTAGCAGTGCTTCTTTTTCAAATGTCAAAATACCTGTCACCTGTTATACATGTTAATAAATGTTTGTTTCGCTTTTTGGGAGAATAGGTAAACATTGATTCCTGGTGATGGGGCTGTGAGATTAGCTCACGGGAGGGGAGACGGGTGCTGCTTCAGACCACGTGTTTTGGGATTTTCACATCAGCTGGGATTTCTGAGCTCCTTGCCTACTTCTAATTAAAAGCTCAGCATAGCAGATGAGTCTGGAAAAACTTCAGGTCCCTGCATTTCCAAAAGCCACAAGAAGCGGCTGAAAAATTGGCGCAGAGGGGGAAAAATGGTTTTCCCCATTTCTGTTAGCTTTACCTCCTAGAGCCGTGTCACCCTGCATGCCCCGTGGGGCTGCGTGCAGGAACAGCCTCGCTTGCTGGCCAGGCTCACTGCCATCGCCGTGGGAGCCCCTTCTCCCGTGGGGACACCGGCAGCACACGGCGGGCCAGTGGCCGGCTGCAGCCCTGCAGCTGTGCATGCCATGATGTCTGTCCTGCCTGCGGCGCGGGAAGTCCTGGGGATGCTGAGCTCTCTGCAGGGAAGAGCAAAGCTGTCAAGTTCCTGCAAACGAAGTTTTCCCTGTGCTCCCCGTTGGGAATCTTGTTTCGAAAGGCTGGGATTCGGAGCCTCGCACCCCTGGCATTGCTCGGGGACATCCTTGGCTCAGTCTTCTTGAGACCAGCGCCCAGGAGGGTGTCCTGCCCAGGATGTCAGGGGTGGCTCTGCAAGGCACAACCACTGCCCTTTGCACAGCCCCGAGCCCTCTCCCCCTGCAAGGATGCAAGCTGCGGGGGGGCCCTGGACCCCATTGGGTGTGGATGGGCTCCTACAAGTGCCAGGTGCTGACACACACCGACACACCAGGCAGACACAGCTCCAGCTCTGTTTCACCTTCACACCAGGGAGGAATAACTTTCCCCCTTCTTGTTTGAATCACTCACTGGCAACGCTTGGAAAGCAACACTGCATTTTCTACAACAGCACAGTCGGCAAGTCAAATAAATACTGCACATCAGACTGGAAATGTCTAAAGCTGGAACAGCCACACAGCTTGCTCTGCCCGGCTACTGCTTTCATCTGAGACCACCTCCAGAAACGGTCCTTTATTGCCCAGTTTCTCAGGAGCTGCTGCCAGGACTGTTGATCCAACCCATGGGCTGACGAAAGCCGGCACAAACCACAAAGTTCTCTTTTTTTTTTAAAGTCTCTTTTTAGTTTTTTAAAATTGATGCCATTTTCATATTATCCATCAGGAAAACTCATTGCCCTGGGTCCAGTTGTTCCAACTGCAAAGGCAGAAAAAACAGAATCAATTACCTCAGTGTCTATAATGGTATTATCTATAGGTAATCCCACAACAGAGGAGAAGCCTTTGTCTTTGGAGTTTTCAAGAAAGAAATGCCTTTTATTGTAGTGGAGAATGGAGAAATTTCTTTCTGCGACATGAGGCTGCAGGTGCTCTCCCTCATAGTTTGAGGAGGTAGATGTTCGAAAGCCGCAGCTCTCCATCTTCCCTGTCTCAGACATGACAGCAATGAAACTCTCTAAGATGATCAGAGGAAAATTGGACCTTTTTTATGAAAGGTTTTCTTTCAGTGGTGATTGCTCTGAACTGTTTAGGTAACTCTGCAGAGGTGGATTTGCTAGAGGAAGGCAGCTGGGGATGACAGAAGCAACCTTTGCTGGTAGGAACATCACAGACATTGCGTATCTATCTATAGAGACAGATTGACTTTTCTGACAGATTGTCAGAAAAGATTTCTTAAATTAATTGGTGCAAAATAGATACATACAACCACCCAAAAAATTTGGTTCTTCTTTAGGAGCTTTCAGAATTATATTTATCCTTTAGTGGGTGAGATTTTGCTCACTGGAGAACTTTGAAATTGGATATGCTTGAAAGAGCCTGACTAGACACCCAGGCAAGGATTAGTCAAGGTTCACCTGGAAGTGCTCCAGGTCCAGAGGAGCCGGGACACATCACCCTCGGAGCGATCGACACTTTCTCTTTCCTTCAGCCATGTTTTCCTGGTTATGTCTGGACATACAGTTACAACATTAATACTTTTTCCTGAATAAAGGCAAGAACAAAGTCAAAAAGTCCCAGGCCTCTCTGCCTTCTGTTTCCAAATGCCATTTTTGTCCAGTGAGTGTATCCAACTCCCTCTAAAACACCTCTCACTTACAGATGTTTGCACCCTACTGCAAAGCAACGCTATTACAGCATCTCCAGCTGCAGGAAAGATCCCCTCTGATGACAGCAAGAGAAGTAGGATTTTCAAAAGCTTTCAGTGTTAGCCTCCCTGCCCCCGTCTTTGTGGTACTTTTTGCAGGAGCCGAGGGCTTCCGTGGTGTAGGAACATCCTGAGGAATATTGCCCTGTTAAAAACATGAATGGCACGCGAATCCTGAATTTTGCATCTAGAAAGATGATCTGAAACATGGCTGGGTGAGCCAGCAAAGCAGCCGCGCAACAGGCACGACTGTGCGGCATGGTGCGGGAAGGGAAGCAGCACGAGCGGAGCGATCATGGAAATTATGTGTGCGTAACTTCCGGTGGTAATTTTTGTGTAATTACCCATTATGAGTGGGTAAATGCAGACAAATGAGAGCATTAGCTAAGTCATTTTTGATATTATATTGCTCAGGATACTAAAACAGAGGCTGTTTGGGTTAAAAGGATGCGTAATGTTGGGGAGTTCGTTTTGAAGATGCAACATAGCTGCAAAATCCGTGGTCCTTTATAGCTTATCATTTCAGAGCAGGCTGCAGGAGGTTTCGAAAAATCTGCCCCTACCTATTTGTTCCCAGCATCATGAAATAATTGCTTCTTCTAAAACGCTTTCCAGAATAATTACCTAATGAGATCCAAAGTGCCTGCGTTGCCAGCTCTCTTGCGGGTTCCGGTAAGAGGCAATGCACACCGTGTGGGAATACTCGACCTCTGTGCCTGCTCCTGTTTACACGACAAACAAGGAGCAGCAAATACGCACACGCCCGGCAGCACCTGCGCCATCCCTGCGGACGGCGTAACGCTTCTCACCTCTCCTGGCTGGAGCCACTGCAGCTACGTAAAGGAGATCTCAGGTGGCCTGAGGTATTGGAAGCAGCGTCGGTTGAAGAATATTAAAAGTATTTTGTGGAATGTTTCAAATTTGTTTCCATTTTGTATGGTGTCACAGGGAAGAACCTGCTGATATTAGAAAAAATCACTGCTGTAGCATTCGTATCCCTCTCCATTTATTCCCATTAGACGGGGGAAATCAGTGTAGATAATGATTTGTGGAAATGACTGTAAAGAAAAGCAGAGCTGAAGCAGAGGCCCTTGCTTTGGAAAGAGAGTGCCTGTGTACGTGGCACCGAGCGCTGCGGCACTGCCTTTGAAAGCAGGCTGGCAGGACCCAATGGTTTGGAAGAAACCCTCAGAAAGAGTAAACTCCATTTAAAGCAGCCATTTGGGAGAGCTTAACTGAATAGCTCCCACAGGGAGGCTCACATTTGCATGAAAAACAAACAAACGCGTGCTCTTTTTATTAATCCTGGTTAAAGGCCTAAACCAGTATATTTATGAAAGCTGGAAGCAATTAGCCCCTTTGTAAAATCTATGTACACTGATGGCAGCAAGTCGCGGGGACGGTCTAGAAGGGAAAAGAGAGAGTAAAGCACATCTCTTGTGCTGTTTAGCCTCCCCTAAGATCCCTCATGGCTACGGAAAATCGCTTGCACTGAACATGAGATTTGGAACGCGAGGTGAGCGTGCAAGGCTGCTGGTGCTGGGGCGCTCACTGCTTCTCCCCGCCGGTCACCTACCGCACCCACTAGCTCCTGTCCCTAGCCCAGCTCGGATGGTGTTGGTTAAATGAGCCAGGGATGATTTGCCTTATACCTGCAGTATGCTGGGGACAGAGCTGAAAATGCTGGAGGGGTGTGCAGAGACCTCAGCTGGGATTCACCCTCGCTTTGAGACCGACTGCAGAGCAGCTCCTGATTTCGGGTGATGTAGAGATGGGCACGGTGCCGCCCGGTGCCATCTACCCGGGGAATCACACATTGCCTGCTGGCTGCTGCTCTCGGCGCATATAGGAGTCCAACATCTGTGATCATTTGTTCTTCTGGCTGTTACTCACCGCAACCCCGGCCCTTTGGCAACGTGCCATCAAAACGTGAAATAAGTGTTTGCTCAGCTGTACCTCTCATTTTGGGAAAACAATTTTGCAGTACAAGTCTGAATTTTGTACAGTAGCAGGCAACAAGGGAAGGGAAAAAAAAGAGACAAAGTAAGTGGCAAAGAGTCTACTTAAAAATATCTTTCGGTTCATATTTTTATGAGAAATTTCAGCAGCAACTGCAAGAGGAAGCAGAGGAGCTGCTGAGGGCCAGCCTGGCTTAGGCTGTGCAACAGGTAGTGCCGAGTAAATGGTACCTTCTCCCGAGGACTGGCTGTGATGTCCTTGGACACACGCTGCGAGGGGCCGGACAGTTTGCACCTTGCAGCTGGGCAGATTAAAGAACAGCAGTTACAACACTGGATAATGGGAGTATGTGAGTGGGCAGGTTCGAGCAACACATCCTTTCTTTTAGGCATGAATAGAGTCCGGCTGCAGAGTGCGACTGTGAAACACTGCCGCTTGGTAATAACACTAATTTACAGAGGGGAAATAGAAATCCTGGTGTGTCCTGGGCTCCATTTATTTCACTGTATCCTAAAATAGCACAGAAAACAATCCTTGTTTCTTGGTAACAGCGTTATATAGATCGCTGTGTCTTCCAAACAGAATGGCTTAAAACAGTGCTCTTTTCACCCGTTCACGCACGCTCAGCTAATATTTACATTGGGATCCTGGCTGCATCAGGAGCAAAGCAGGGGCCAGCGAGGGATGCTGGCCTTGCTTAACCCCTCGGTGTCGGGGAAGTGTGGGATGGGGAAGGAAGGCACCGCAGGAGACCCAGCCGCTGCAGCTGTGGACGGTGCAAGAGCCAGGGTGCCACTGCTGCAGCTCAGCATTTCTCTTACCAGGGCTGTAGCATTTGCTCAGCCTCCTCCCTGCCCTGCACACAGAGTATTTACAGCACAGGGCTCCCTGAATTACAACCTGGGCAAGAAAGTTTCCTTTCTTCAGCAAACTGCCGTCTCAGAGGGCAGCTTCCAGTCGGTTGAGGGTCAGTCTCTCCTCCATGGTGGGACCGGTTACCTGTGTCCTGCTCAGTGGCAGCTGCCCACTGGGGACGGGCAGAGCCCTCCTGCCGGGAAAGACGGAGTGCCCCGTGCTGCCCATGCCACTGGGAAACTGGGGCTTGCAATGAGGTCACCTCCTAATCTATTTCTGGGTAGTATGTTTGAAGACGCTTTGGGAAAGCATGTCAGTCCCTCGAAAAGGTCTGTTGAGCTGTTGTTTTCCCTCACCTCTCCCCACGTTGCAGGTGGCAGGTGATGCTCTCCAGAGCCGATCAGCATCTGCAGGGAAATGAGACCTCCCACAGCAGCCAGGCTCCAGAGTCAGAAGTAGCCGAGTGTGCTGAGGTAGGAGTGCTTATTCCACCCTGTAACTGGATTTAGACACGCCGCAGCTGCCGCTGTGTGTGGGGTGTTGGTGGCTGGGTTTGAAGCAGCCCTGGCCTCTGGAGGCAATGCTGCTGCTCCCCAGCCCTCCGCCTTCCGCAGTCCTTCTGCGGGAAGGAGGCAGCCAGCACATCAGCTTTGGTGCCTCCTGTGCCTTGAGGCTGATGCTTGTGATGATCCACCTCATGTGTTTCCTGCAGGTGCCTGCTATTGCTCCAACGCACTGGGAGAGCAAACGCTGCAGGGAGAGAAGGAGTGATGCACAATGAGAGGCACATCAGGGCAGGGGCAGAGGAGGGGAGGTTGAATTGCCTTCTTTGATAACACAGGGCAGGAGGTGGGGAAATTTAACCACAGCACGGTGGGAAACATGCTGCGTGCCCTGGGCCCCCTACCCTGCTGCTCTTCTCCCCTGGGCTTGGGCAGAGCCCGCTCGCCATCAGGGATGCACTCGGCCCTGGTGCTGGCTCTGGTCTTTGCAGCCTCTTCCTAGGGTTTATTACACAAGGTATCAAAATAAATAACACCAAATTAGCCTGACCCAGCAGGCCCTGAAAGAGGGCAGACTCGATGTCTGCGGCTACTCAGCAAAATCCACACGCGAGCTGTTTATCTCCGCTTTCTGGCCAGACTGGCAGCATCACATCCGTGTCAGGTTCAGCACCAAAATCCTTTTCCAAACACTACTGAGAGGATTGTAACAATATTTTGCTGCCCGATCAGCGCTGGCTCCCAGCTTTCGAGGCGTCTATAATTAATTGCAGATAGGAAGACCACGGGAGATTTATTAAATGTACCCTACTCTGCTAGCCCAGAGCCTGGAAATAATTGCAGCTGATCTATTCCAGCATGCACAGGGATCCTACAAAACCTGGGCTGGATTGCTGCTGCCATTCAGTGCCTGATTGCCATCCCCAGGGTCACTGCAAGTCAAGGTGCATCTATTTACTTATTTTTAAGTCTCTTGTGGTAGTTTTTCAACTGATCCTCACATTTCAGGAAAGCACCCAGAGAAGTTAGCAATTGATTTGTAGCAATTATGCTCTGGCTGAGTGATTGCTTCTCTGAATGTACAGTACTCCCACTGCTAAGGAAGTAACTCCTAATTTCTACTAGGCTTTGAAGTGTCTTTATTCTGGAAGGGCTGATTTTACTGGTCTTCAACAGATCACTAAAAACTTCCAGCTAGTGCTTTTTTCACGGTAATTATGAGCCCCTGAATTTCCCTTTGCACGAGCCACTTCCTCAGGTTTACAGAAGTGACTAGATAGGATTCCTCTGGGGACATGAATCTCACTTTTTATTACACAGCCCAATCATAATGAATGCCTCAGAGTCACCATTTTAAAATAAACGCATTATCAGTACTGCAAAATCTATGTGAATTAATGTGTAATATCAGTAAGTAGGACACTCAAGCAGTATTTTAGGCATAGAATAAATATTTAATGATTTCTGTTCCAAATTTAGCGTGAAAGTGATTTAAATGCACAGCATGCTCCCTGCTTACATATCAACAATTTGACACAAATACCAGCCGGCTGCTTGCACACTTCCCGGCGATACTGCTGGGGTGCTGCGGAGCATCCTCGCTGGTGGCACGGCCGTGGCTCGCAGCACTTTGAAATTTCTCTGCTATTAATTCAGCAAAGGACCGGCTCATACTTGGCGAGCAGACTCGATGCTGCTCATAAGGACTTTGCTGTTGCCATCAGACAGGATGCAAGTAACATCCAGCCTGTTGAGTGTCCCATCCAGGAGCTTGGCCATGGCTGGCAAGAGCAAAAGAGTTTGCAGAGGTAGAACTGAAAGCTCGCACACCTAGAAAGGGGCTGTTTCTCCTATGGTTATTTTGGAAATGATGGTGAGCATCTTGACACACCAAGGGCCATTGGGAGGAGAGCTCTTGGGTCACCTCCTGAGCTGTTCAGGAATTGCTGGATTTGGTTGAGTTTTCTCAAAGGAACTCCTCTTTGACCACTCCAAACGATCATTTTTTAGTTATTCGCATGGGCAACACCACAGCCAGGCTCCCTGTGAAATTCCTGAAGAGATCCCCTGGGAAAGTTTTAGGCTCCCACCAATTCAAAGAGGTTGAAAGCTGCTTTTAATCAATCCGTTGTCAAGTTTGACAGAAAAGGAACACTTCAGCTGAACCAAACAAAAAAAAAGAAATTCAGTTTCATGCCTTTCACTTTGAATCACCTAGATATTTCAATGTCTCAGCTACGAGCACGTTTTTATGGACGAGTTAGAAACGCAGCGCCAGGGCATTACAATGTAAATCTGAAGAAGCCCGTGGCTGTGCTTTCACTGGTGGGGGGGGCTGCTGCGTTCAGGGGACCCGGGGTGACTTTGGAAAGTCAGTGAAGAACAGTGCTTGACTTTTTCCTCTCCATTTGCTACAGGCAGCCAGCTCTGACAAGGGGCTGCCATGGGGGCCTAGCTAGTGCCCACAGGCATAGCCCTGCTGCCACCTCACCCTTCCCACTATGGGCTCTGCCTTCCCAAGCAAGGCAAATGAGAAAGCTCTCTCTTATAACATACCCTTTTGCAACCACCTGCCCTGAGTCAAGGACGTGCTCACCCAAACGAGACGCAGCTGATCCAGGCTCATGGAGAAATACAGCCCAAATACAGCCCTGGTAAAATTATAGACTGATAAAACTCCTGAAGTTTGCACAGAGAAAGCAATTTTCCTGAGCAGTGAGAGGTCTGGGTCTGTACTGCCGTGTGTTTTGGCTGTGCTCACACTGCACGTTTTACAAGCTGGTAAAGCAACTGCTGGGTGAATTTGTCCCTTAAAAGCATATTAATGCAGGGAAATATGTCTCTTTACACCATGGAAACCTCCTCTAATAGTTTGATTACACTTTGATTCTCTAATTTACTGATGGGAAAGGTGCTGAGTTGTACAGATTTCAGCCTTCTAAGTAATTTGACATCTCTGTACATGGTATCACACAGCGGCAGCAACAGAACAGGAAGGTTTGATGTAGGTTTTAAAAGCATCGGTTTGGATCTCTTCCAAGCATTTGTGCAGCGTTCGCATTTCCCATTACTCCCCAAGTATTTTTGTTGCAAGCAGTATCTTTCAGGTTAGATGCAAAATTTTCTTCTTCACTAAGAAACTTGATCCTGGGGTGATATCAAGCACTGTATATATGTACATGTATATACACACAAATGAATATTTCTACATGTAAGTGGTGGTTAAGAGGACTACTAATTTTAAATAAATTATAAGAATGGTCAGATCACTTAACAAAAATAATTCTCATGTATCATGGTGTCTGTGATTCACAGGAGCATCTTCCTGCCTTGGTCTTGGGCGGTGCTCTGAACTGAACACCATTTGCAGAGATATTACACAGAAACAGAAAAGATCCTGTTTAACAGCAAATCAAGCTGCAACAGGTAGTCACCGTCATAGGACATAATTTTTCAGATTGCAGACTTGCCGAATTGCTTCTACCATCACCCTCAGCCAGGGCATGGCTCGTCCTACAGAAAAATCCTATTCCAGCAAGCGGTTTGCAGCAGCTGCTGTGTGATACCGGCAAAGCCCTGGTATGGAACAGGGACAGCCACTCCGGTCTCCCAGGGCTAATGCATCTCTCCCCATCTGGCATTGCCAGGGCTGCACATGTTCTGGGTACAAGGGCATTCCAGCTTGCAGCCACACGGGTGCTGAGTTTCCAGGACACCCACCAGCTCCCCGTCAGTCTTGGTGGGAGCTTCTCCACTTGGACCCTCTTCACCCCCTGTGTATCAATCAATCACACATCTTTAGGACAAGTCCTAAACTTCAGCAGTTTTGCAGAGCCAGGCTTTGTTTCTCCGACAAAGAATGTGCTGTGCTGCTCAGGACAGAGCTTATTTCTTCTGAACAGCAGGTTTTGAAGAGCAGGGCTGAAACACTGTTTGAACACTCATTGCTTTATTGGCCTCGCTGGCGTAATCTCTGATTTACTGCAGCCATTTTACTGTGTGTAGAGCAGAGGGACCAAGTCTGTATGCCTCCCCGGCAGCAATTCAGGCTGTGTGGGTAGAAGAAAACAGCTCCAGTCAGCCCCATGCCATTACGGTGAGACAGGGGAGTAAGCACAAACAAGGTAATGTGGTCCTCAGATGGGCTGGGAGCGAGGTGGAGAGACATCCAGCTGCACAGGGCAGCCTGGCTCTGTCAGAGCCATCAGGACTGAATCTACTGGGGAGCTCAGCTCCTTCAGAGCCCCTCAAGTGTCACACCACCAGGCTCTAGAGGGACCTGATGGAGGCTTGTGATCTTGGGCATTGTGCCGTACATGCACCATGCTGTATGTTCTCGGTGCTGTCTGTGCACCATGCTGTACATGCACTATGCTTTGTGTATACCATGCTGTATGTGCACTGCGCTGTCTGCACTGTGTTGTACATGCACAGTATTTTATGTACACTGACCTGTATGTTCCCTGTGCTGCATGCTGCATATGCACTGTGTTGTGTACACACCGTGTTGTACGTGTACCGTGCTGTACATTCACTGTGCTGCCCATGCCGTGTCTGCTATGTGCATAGCAGCCCCTGCTCGGTGCCCAGCCAGCACATCGAGGGCCAGCCAGCCTCTGTCAGCATTTGTGGAAGCAGGGCTGGCAAAAACACAATGTGAAAACCACAAGCAACAGCTCATGCTAATGAGGACCAGCCGTAGGAGGGTTAGCACCACTGCTGAGGGCAGGGCAGTGTTTTACCACGAGTATGTGGAGATGGAAATAACTACAAAGTCCAATAACTCTAGTGGTATTTGTGATGAGAATGAAAGAGGCAATTTGTTCCCTGGACTCATCCAAATTTCCAAACACATCTTCAGATGGGAAAACAGCCAAGATATTCTCCCTAAGGAGGACAGCAATGGCAGAGGGGAGAAGCAAAACAGCAACGCTCGCTGGATTTCAAACAGCTGGAAAAAGGCTAAGATCAGCTAAACCCTGCAGGTCAAAGCACAGGGGGAGGTAAGGAGCTCTTCTTTGGGAATAACTATAACTACAAAAAACTGCCAGCAGACTCCCCAGTCACAGCAGGAGCCAGCACTTGTGTCACCTGGGCAAGCTGTCCCTGAGCAGGCTTTGTGCTGTGCCTTTTCCCTGTAGGATCCCACTCCTGTTCGGTGCCGTCCTGCGAGTGCACAAATGTGTCCATCACCACAGACAGTAAGGACAAGCCCCAGAGGGCTGCCCCACCATTACACGGGAGGTACTGGGCTTGTACACGCTCCTGTGTGATCAGAAAAGCAGGGGCAGGTAGGCAGAGACACCTCCCTGCAGAGGGGGTGGGAGATGCCCAACCTTCCTTGCCCTGTGATGACACTGCCCAAGTTGAAATTGAAGGATACAATCAAATGTTTTTTGGCCACAAGTAATGAGAATGGATTTTCAAGGCTGACTGCAGCCTCCAAACCTGAATCTCACCCAGTAATTCCTGAAAATGCCTGCACTTCAGCAGTGCCTTAGTTCAGGATCCCCAGTCCGAAGGCAAAGCCCTTCAGTGTGGGTGAAGCTGGTGTATCTACACAGCTTATTAAATATTGTCTTTATTAAACATTCTGTGCTGTCTTTTCAGCTTTTTGTGTGGGTTCAGCTCCCATTTCATTGTGCCATTTTCTGCTAGGTGACAGCATCATATACTCCCCCTGCATAGACTCGTGTAGGCTCTGGTCAAGTCACCTCTTAAGAGGCAATAAATTATACCGAAGTACCAAAGATGCTAAGCTCAGGATTGTTCATTGAATGCTTGCCCGACTTCCTTGCACTGTTTTATGTAAAGCTCTACAGCACTGCAAATACACCTTTCTTTTATATAATATTTCCTACATATGAGATAGCATGTTTCTCTGTCTAAAAATATATAAACCAATAAAGGTGTCATGTTTATTTCTAGCCTTCCTACTGTCTTTCATCTCTTAAAAGTCTTACAGTTGCAGATGAGTGAGAGAAAGCAAGCTCTCACAAGGCCACTTTCCTTAACATTTGCTGCTCTTTTCCCCTCTGAAATAGAAAGTGGATGACTAGGTAAGTATTGCTGCAGTTTGTCAAGCCCTCTGAGAGCATATGTCACAGCATCCATAAGCGGACTGCCTCTTGCTATCTAATTTCCCATGGTAATTCACGGCCGAGGAGCTGCTGTTCCGGGTCCCCTTGGCAGCGCGTTGTCCCTGCAGCCAGGGAGGGCAGGGAGCAGCAGGCTTCCCGGGGAGCCCTTCCCAACAGCACTGCCACACGGAGGCTGTTTTCTGAGGGAAGGCTCCAAAACTTCACCCCAGCATTTATTGAGATTTATTGTTTCATGTGCTCACGCACCCCCCTTTTGGGGTGATGCGCAGGGGATTGGTGCCCGCTGGGATGTGCAGCCCGCGTGGGGAGACGGGGCGAGCATTTCAATGCTGACACTCTCCAGGTGGCCGCGACAAAGATGGGAGCCACCATTTCCCTCACAGGGAACTGCAATACGTTCCCCATACTGCTGATATTTACAGTCTTTGTTGGTTTATTTTCTTTCCAAAACATGTGTCTTCTTGTACTCTACTCTGAGAGCTTCTCCCATTTCTGCTTTGCTCTGGTCAAAGAACAGTGCTGGGCCATTTTTCTTGTCATTTCTCTATTTTTGACTGCTTTTTTCTATACGTTCTCTTCTTGCCTGCAAATCCCCCCACACGCAGCTGGCCGTGCCTCTCCTGGCCGTGCCTCGCCAGCCGGCTCAGCTGCTCGGGACTGGACGCAGGACTGTGTTCAAAATGGTGACTTGGCACTCAACCAGTCGTGGAAACAGCTGAGACCACAAACATTTCTGAGACCCGCAGGGAAAAAAAAAAGCAATTGCTGCTGCCTGTGATTTACAGGTACCGCGGGGGCCTTGGCAAGCCACTCTCTTCGTACAGCCACATTCACCCCATCTGTAAGAGTAATCAAGGGACACAGTAATCAAGGAGTGAGCCACCCTCTGAAAATGCAAATACAACGTATATTCTTCAAAGATCTGGCACTACTCTTCATTTTTTGCCTTTAAACATAAATCCAAGCACGTCTCTATTAACAAAAAAATTGCTTGATTGCAGCCCGTTAGAGGTTTCATTAGTGTTCTTGGTGCAGACAAGCTTTGGGTAATTAACTTATGAAAAACTGGTGCTAAAAAGGGTATAAGATATACGTTTAATAATGCTACACAGATAATTAATCTTCCCTTAATGATATACTGAATTTTTCCAACATTTTTAAAGCGTTTTGAAACCTAATTTAATCTGACAAGGATGAATATGAGTAAACAAAACATGAAATTTAGCGAGCAGTTGCCAGTCACACAAACACCCCTGTGCTAGTAGCTCCGTGTCTTAGTCATTTCACCGGTTTCAACAGGTGCTTGAGCTTCTTGATAGGTTGCACAGACTCGGTGTCACACTGCCTGTGCGATGCTGGGGCAGGAGAGGACAGGACCACTGAAGCACTCACCTTTTCTTTCCCTTTAATTTCCACCTTATTCTATAACACCATGATATTTGAAGTTATGAATTTGAATATGTGGTGTGTCCTTAATATGCTACACTGCAAACTTTAAAATCTCCTGGAGGTTTTGGATTTTGCAGCCAGTATGGAAGTCAAATCTGTAAGCTGTTTTGGGGCAATAAAGCAGAGCAGAAGAAATCCCCGTGCTCCTCTGCTTCCAGGTCTCCAGCCCATGTGCCCACGATGGCAAAACTGCAATGACATCGATCACGGCACAGGGGCTGTTTCAGGGCAGGGAAGGGATGGAGGAAGGAGGAGACTGAACTGCAGAGAGGAGTCTGCAAAAGGAGAAAGAGTGGAAGGGCTGACGGGCCATGGCCATCCCGGTAGCTCTGCTGTAAGCACCCTCCGAGCCGTCTATCACTGAAACTGCTGGTTCCTTACAAATAAGGACCATCTTTTGCAGAGACCGCAGCACAACAGGCACTTTCAGGCTATGGTCCATCTCCTTTTATGATAGGTGTCTTAAATGTGTCTGATGATAGCTCCTGCCTTAGCAGTCGTGATTTGTCTCCTTAGCTATGAAAGGAGCCCATGCCACTAATGGAGATGGAGATGTTTGTAATAATGTCTCCAGTGTCAGGGGAGATGTATTGCATCCCAAAAGCCACTGCATTTCACTTGCTTCTGTGTTGGGCTAAGACACTTTATCTGACAAAATATTTCTCCTAATCACAGAGCACATCCTATATTGCATCCATAGCTTGAGGTGCCTAGGGAGAATGGAAAAAGCTTTGTCAAACAGCAAGATATGATCCATTTATGTTTGACTTCTCCAGTGAATCTTTACATTTCTGGACTGCAGCCATGCTGACATTTATTTCCGCAAGAAATCTCCAATAAAACAGAGTATCTGATATTGATGTGATTGACCTGCTGGCCTTGCTGAAGCTGCAGGGACGTAAGTGTACATTTAATCAATTTTGCTGTGTGTGTAGAGGTCATCGTTGTGAGTGGACTCCTGGAGATGCTGTTCAGTTACTTCTCTGTAAAGAAGATTTTAGATCCCGATATCGTCTTGAGAATGCAAAATGTCCGACAAATGTCTTCCTATAAGAGCCTGTTGGGAAGAACCTTGATGCTACAGACTCACACACTGCCATGTGCTTTGGAAATGTGGCTTCTTCCCTGCCCCCTGGGTACCGTGCCCATCCCTTCACCGGCAATTGGTCACTGCAGAGAGCACACTGCTGTCTGCAGAGCAAGCTAGGGTTGGCCATATGAAAGGTTTTGGTGTAAACAGAGAAGAGAGACATTCCCGAGCAGCTCAATGCTTGGAAAATGCATGGACTGGCATACAAGAAGAGCAAGATGCTAGGAAGGTTTTGCTTTAATAAAATGCTTTTTTTGTATTTAGCACTAAAGTAAACTTAACACAGACTCTGGGGTTTTATTTTTTGCTTAAGTAAATATGCAACTTTCTATAATAATTTCAACGCGAGCAATCAGAGTTGATGCTTGTGAAGTAATTGTATTTTATCTAATATCAGCCTGATCTGATGGCTAACTGTGGATAAATAAGGCCCACCGTGATCCTATGTTCGTTCATATGGCACTACTTTCTATGTCATTTGAACTGCAAGTTCCTAGCACAGGGGCTATTTTTATATTTTGTATTTATACAGAGCCTCGCACAAGAGTATTACTAGAAAATAATTACAACCTAGTGACATAAATTAGTGGAGAACTACTTATTTGGCTCCTGTATGGAACAAGCAGTTATCAAAGTGGGTAGCCATATCCTGGAAGACTAAAACTTCTCAGGAATATAACATGTTATTCTCCATTTATTCATACCCCAAAGTGCTATTTTTTAAGATTCAGACTGTGCAATGTGAAGAAAACTGGTGCAATTTATTTTAAACAATCTGAGCAAAATGCAAAGAAAGACATCTCCATCAGAGAGGAGGGTGTTGTCTTCATGGTTTGCTGACCTTCGCCTTCTGCTGAAATCACCAGCAGGGTGCGTGACCAACTCGCATGCTAGTCAGACGTGCTGAATTTTGCCTTGGGAGCTTGTTATTTGAGAAATGCACAGGAAACCTGGAGGGCCTGTATTTGGAGAGGTGGTTAAAAAGGGAGTTCCCTCAAGGCTGGCACTGTGTGTGGTATACAAGTCCCACAGAGTCTGACTGAGATGCAAGAGGAGAGGTGGCATCCCAGAGAGGAAATGTTCAGGACAACAGATGCCAACCCTTGCAAACCTAGCCCCAGATCTGTGATCCCAGGTGGCCCGGGGAGGGCAGCAGCCCTGGGGCACCCATCTGAGTGCTGGATGGGCTGCCAGGTTTCCTTGCTCATCTCACTAATTTTTGGTAGAGCTGCCATGGAGGTGAACACTCTTCCTGACCATCAAATCATCACCTACGTCAAGAGGTTCCTGTCAACCTGTCTTCCTCTTTCAAAATCCTACCATTGAGAACATTGCATGGCTCTGACAGCAGCAGCTGGGCCAGATTCACATCCTTAAAAATGTCCATAGGATGACCTCTGGTAATCTAGGTCTGTTACCTAAAGGCAGAAGCAGATATAATTGAGAAAACATGCTGCCTGTCCAGCAGAAAATGCTCATCAATTGACAGATTAACCCCATGCAGAAAAGCCAAAGTCAGAAAGCCCTTGCCCGATTATCCCAGCAATGAGAAACTGTTTGCATTTTTGGGGCATCGTCTTTTCAGCCATAAGCTGCTGCTCATGTGAGTGCGCTTATTCTCCCAGCCCAGCAAATGTGTGCAGCTCGGGGTGCTCCTCTGATGGAGGTGGAAGCTGGGGATGAAAACGTGAGAAAGTGTCTAGGGAGGGCTGGCCAAAAGCAGGTGTATCTGTATACCTGTCAGCACCCACTGAAGCTCTAGAGTTTGTTTCAGTTACCTAATGCAAAAACAAATGGCATCCAACAAGACAGTATTTTCTCTCGGACAGAGAGGAATTAACTGCAGGACAGAGATGCAGCCGTTCCTCCAGGAGCACAAGATCAAGTATTGATCATAACTCATGGAAAGCTGGAAAAAAATCTCAGCTAGTCACACATCCATTTGGTACTTTGAAAAAGCCAGTTTCATAACGGAAAACAATTATGTACCAGAGCAAACTCTGAAACACAACTCAGAAAACACAGAAATACCTTTGTAGGCTACTGCAACCAAAGCCTCTGAAAGCCCCAGTCCCTCCGCTGGCAAACGGTCCCTGAGATGGTTACAGAAATTGGACAAGTCGCAGAGAAACAATGAAAGGAGCAATATTTGCATCTAATAGAAAACAAACAGAAAAGGGGAAAGTTGCAATTAGTGTAATTTGGAAATTAGAAACTGGTTAAATTAGATAAGGGAAGGAAAATAATACAAAAGACAGGCTGCAGCTACAGAGGAAAGAGCAGTAAGAAAAAGTCTTTAAAATATATTAGGGATGAAGAGTAGCCAAACGATGTCTTTGGACTATTACCAAATTGAAATTATAGAAATGGCAATAACTATGCAGAAAGGCAAATGTTTTTAATGAACAAATATCCCTGTTCTGAACCTGGGGAGAAAAACAACCACAAATGATGCATTCCCATCAGATGATGATGATACAACAATTTGCATAACAGCAGAATTTCAGGGGGTAGCAAGCAATAGTTACAACAGCTAAGCATCTTCAAATCAGCAGTCTAAATAATTTGCGTAGAAGTGTTTTGAAGAGAACTTACTGTTTTTTCTGGACTGCTAATGCTGTTTTTGCAGACATCATGAAGTACAGGCAAAATTACAGCAGGAGAAGAAAAGCTGCTATTTAAGGGAAAGTTGAATGATTTGGATATTGATAGGCCTGCTGAGCTTTGATCCTGGGGAGATAATGGATCCCAGACAATGAGAAACAACTGCAGAAATTAAAAAATAGGAAGGGATATCATTAATGCCCATCAACAGGGGCTGCTGAGGAATAGATCTTCTAAAACTAACTGGATTTTTTTTATAATGAGACTACATTTTGCTTAATAAAGGAAATAGTGTCGATTTAAACTTCTGTAAAATATTTGACATGGTATCCCACAATGTAATGTTCAAGAAGTCAGTTCAGTACAAAATCAACACAGCACACAAAGTGAATTAAATATGAGCTAAAAGAATTACCTGTCAAAGACCAGGTGATGGGGGTGTGTTTCAAGTGGGATCTCCACAGAAAGCGCTTTGTGGCCCTGAGCCAGGCAATGTTTTACTGGTTACCTGGGAAAAACCACATGAAATCCTGTCAGATCTGGCTGGTCGCTGACCTGTGCTGGGGTGAGCGGTGAGCAGTGGAGAGGAGAGGTCCCTGGTGCAGGGGTGGATGTCCTGCTTAGCTGAATGTGATGAAACTGCACACATTTTCTTTTAGCTACAGGTAAGGTCATGCACTGAAAGAGATTGTGGCACTTGTGCTTGGCAAGAACGGGGACGTGGTGGAGCTGTGCCCCGGAGATCAGCCTCTGAGAGAGAGATTTGGGTCTGAGGATGGGTAATTAGGTTTAAAATGGCTAAAGGGCTAATGCAGGGGGGGTCCTGATACAATTATTTCTGAAATACTGTGCAGTGGGAGGGCTGCTGGCCGCAGCAGCGTGCTCGTAAGTGCTGAGGTGGATCCGCTCGCAGTGGAAATGTTTTCATCAGGCTTTGCAGTGAAAAACAGAATGTTTTATTAGAGCGATGGCACAGCTGGAGACTGCAGCCACTGCTATCAGGACTCTACCTATTGAACCGAGATCTCTATTTTTTCCAACATCAAGTTCAATGGTTTCCTTTTTTAGCAGTTCCTTCAGTGCAACAAAACCAGTGTCTCATCTCTTGGAGAGGGCTTGGTTTGGTGTAGGCGGATTCTTCTGTCTTCCCCCTTCCCCTCTGTTTCATAGAGTGGTTTCATCTCTTCCATGGTCAACTGCTGAAGCACCTCATCATGCATCACTTAATAGCTGGCACAGGTAATGATTTTTCAGTCATTTGGCTTCCATACAGTAATGATGGATTTGGGGTTATTTTTCTTTCTAGTAGCTGATGATGGCTAAAGTGCTTTAGGATGTATTTGCATCCAAGCAGCCCATTTTGCACAGCCTTTGGATCACTAACTGCAGATCCTCGCTGCGGGGGGTCCAGGCACCCTGGCACCAAAGGCTCGGCCGCAGTTCATCTGGTGATACACCGCTGGTACGGACAAGATGAACAGCCTGCTGTCCACACCAACATGGCACATCACTCCTTTGGGGACACAAAATATTTACAAAGTACCCTCTGGATCCATGTCTCCATATATTTCTTCAGACCTTTTCTCTGAAGCTATTGAGAGCTGTGAAGAGCTGGTAAAAATCAAGTATCCTGAGCTCAGTTCTCATGAAGGTCTGGATGTCACAGACCTATCCTGAAGCCAGAAAATCACCCCTCATATAACTGAGGTGATGTCAGCAAGCTGTTTTTTGGATTGAACATGTTAATCACAGTTTTAAAGTTTTCTGCAGCCTTTTTCTCCCCTGTCTTTTTGCTACTCTTCACACAAAGCCGCACCAAAATACCCAAGGTGGTCTGCTGTGTTCTTGTGTCAGGCAGCAGCTTTGAGATGCTCATTTTTAACCTGATTTGCTGGGGTGGCCAGAATGAGCATTTGAGCTCTGGCAGATTAAACCACGCCATAATGTCTGCTGGACCCCCCCAGATTTAAATTCAGTAAGAAAAGCAGCAGCACTGGTCCTTCCCGTTGCAGAGAAGCAGTGCTGGAGGTGCTGCACCTCAATCCCTGGCCAAGCTGGGAGGCCATCTCACTGTGGTGGCTGTGGTCCCACATCATGGCTGCATTGCTCATGCTTTCTGCCCTCTCGTGCTGCCGAGTGCCATGCAGGGAACCAACCCACCTTCACTTGGTTGCTTCTTTTGGGAACAAAAATGCTGTTTATTGCATTTCTAATGCATGTGCACAGCCTTCATACCAGCAAATAGCTTTTTGGGGTGAGGGCCTATTAATTAAAATTCAATTAAAGAATAAATCAACCTGTACCATCACTGACAAATAAACCAAATGAAACCTTGGCAACAACATAGAGCTCTGAAAGAAAATGGGGTGCTCATCTCCCCTCCTGATGGCGTGCTGGGTGCCAGCACAGAGCCAGGCAGTGAGGGGCTGCTCACAGTCTTGGAGCATACGTGTGGATTTTGGCAAAGGCGGGTCTATGCAGATGCATCTGCCAGCAGGAGGGTGGAGGAGAAGAAAGGCAATTAGAGCCATTATTAATCACTTGTGGACTGACTGATTACATGGCGTTAATAAGGAGGGAGCAGTGGTGAAAATGTTGCACCGACCTGGCTGCCTTTGCTTTTACCCAGTGGGGATGCGCTGTGCTCCCTGTGCCAGCTGGGACTGCCGCTAGCCCCTCCAGGCAAACCCCCCGGCTACATGGCACCCCATGCAGGGTGCCCCGGAGATGAGTCCTCTGTCAGCACATCCTTCCCCAGATGCAGTCATGGGGACACTGCAAGGCACATGGGCTCGAAGTTGGACCTCGATGTATTCGTAGAATTAGGGCTATGCCAAAGGCAACCAAGGATGCCGAGCTCCCAAAGTGAAAATCTCCCTGGAGAGATGAAAAATTGCTTTTCCAATTTCTCAATTTTTTTTTGTCCCCAGCTGAACATAGCAGAGAGATCAGACCCTAAAAGTAGAAAGCTTTTAAACAGCAGATTTCCTGATGACAGGGAGGGTTGCAAAAGTATTTCATGGTTGTTTTGACTGAAGATGAAAGCATTGCATTGCTCAGCCACACAGGAGGCCACAATCCTATGATGGAAACAGTTACTTGAGAAAGGAGGAAAACCTAAATATTTGATACTGTTTCTTGGAAGGAATGATCAGAGATTTTATTTATATTTTTTAAAGATGCTGAATTATTTATTTTGTGATAAATATTACTTCAAAAAATTCTGGGAAAACAAATGCAAAACAAATGACTTAACGGAGATCCCCAAAAGCTTTCCTGCATAGCTATTGTTTCTCATCCTTTTTGCAAGGAAAAGTCTATTTTAAGTTTCTATTTATGATAGTATTCAGATGGCTTTATCTGAGCATGTGAAGCATTTAGTTTCATCTGTCAATGGCTGCCACTGAAATCAAAGGCTTTACCGGGGGCCAAACCTGTTGTGCTGCTTTATTACATATTAGTCATCCCTAACTCTCCTCCAGCAGCTGAAGATCACAGAGTGACTTGTCCCCAGTGAAGCACAGCGTCGTGCTGCTCCTCCCACGCCTTGCCAAAAGGCTATTTCCTTTTGATTAGATATTAGCTGAAAGCAGCTCGTCTGCAGGATCCTCTTAAACATTGCCCTTGCTGCGCTACCGAAGCAGAAGTTTGCAGGGGAGCGCACAGCTCCCCTGGGGATGGGGGAAAGCACCCAGCTCTGCTCTGCTGGACCAGCCCAGGGGCCTGATGCACACAGTGGAGAGTCTGAAATAGAGTCCCAGCTCTCACAGGGGGATGGTCTGATACATAAGTAATAAGAAATATATATAGTTCCCAGCCAGCCCAGCAGCCAGCCTGGTGCACTGGCCAATCTCTTGAGGTGCTCATCTCAAAACTAACCTCCGCTTTCGATGCTGCTCTTCTTTCTTGTGGAAAGCTTTCTGCTGCTGAGCATTTGTACACGAACAAGCATCACCTCAGCTTCCATGATCTGGAAGCCAAGGAGGCAAGGAGTCTCAGCTCCCAGGGCTGAGAGGAGAGCAGGACCCAGTGCCCTCCTGCAATGCCATGTCCCCTGGGGAGGGCAGCACCGCCACCTCCCGCTGCTGAGCGAATGGATGAGGACAGTATGAGCTGGAAACACAGGAGCACAAGGCATCACATCAACCTTTGAGCTTGACTTCTCCAGTATTTCAGTTAATGCAAGCTCATTTTATTACCCCATGCAACTACAAGTGTCACAGGAGAGCACCTTCCACTCCTCTTCCTTCCCCAAAGAGGCAAACCAAAGCCACTACGTCCCTGAGCTGGTCTAGAGATGCCGCTGCTCTTCCCTACTCCATGCCCAATTGCCCTGGCCATGGAGGTGGGGAATACACCTTGCTGGAGAAACTCTACCCAAATACCTGGTACGCAGGTGGGTCGGAGGTGGCACTGGGTTCATGGGGATGTGAAAGCCTGGTTTGGTGTTCTGGGAGGAGGTTTCCTTTTTGTTTTGTGAGCTCAGAAAATCTGCATCAAAGAAGCAAGTCCCCTGCCCCAGTTTTTATGCAGTCCAGCCATGGGCATGAAGCCAGGTGGGATGGAGCTGCAGCCATCTCATCTTCTCATTCAGCTGCACTTGAGCCGCTGCATTTCTTCTTGTATTCTCCCACTTGCAGGAAGAGGCTCCCAGCATATGCCATGAACCTGTCACAGATGTTCTTTGGAGCTCATTTGCATTTAAGGGTCTTGTCCATAGCAACCTTGCGATTAAATGGGGTGACATTTTGCTCACTGAATCCGAAACCTGCCTGTCATGGATGGTGGCTGACACTCAGAGACTGTTAGTAACCGCACGCTGCGTCCTTTGTCCCCAGCGGAAGATGCTGAGAAAAGAAAACCTGCGCAGAAGTTAGGCAGGACCCAGTAAACCACAGTTGTGTTCCCATTCTGAGAGCAGAGCAGGAAACATATAAGGAGAGACAATGTTTTACATATTTGATGCAAAAGTATAAAAGGTTCATAGCATAAAGAAATATATAGAAATACAAATGTTCAGTTGAGTCTGAATGGTTCGTGGGGATCACCCTGGTGATGGCTGTGAGTGCTGGGGCTCTCTGGCTCAGACACAGCCTAAGCACCAGGATTTGATGGGAGCTACGGCAATATTAACCCAGAGCAGCTCGGTGAGCGGCGCGGCTGACACTGGAATCTGTGTGTAATGGGGTTCAGGTCAGAACTCTCACTCGGTAAAACTACCAGGCAGACACCTGTGTGTGGGAATAGCACCACTGAAATCAATGAGGCAATATAAGTACTCGTACAGCCGTAGCTTTAAGTGCAGACTGAATCTGCTCCTACAACATCACGGTCCTGTAACCCCCATTTCAGGAACAGAAAGAGTTCAGGAACTGGGCAAACTTTGCACAATGTTATTTCAAGGTATTGCCCATTCCTTTATAAAAATGTCACAACTTTTAGGGATTTTGAAACCTTTTCTTCTTCATAACCAAATACCTCCAGGGTGGAAGTCAGAGATGTATTTTGGGGGTTTACTTTCGGGGTGGGGGGATGACAAGGAGTGCACAGGCAGGATGGGGGACACACAATGCGGTGACATTATAGTGTCAAAATCTATGAAATTTGAAAGCCTCTATCAGCCGTAACATTGCTGAACATCCCCACTGGTATGCAAACCTCCAGACAGCTCCATGGCCACGACTAGCTCCGGTGTCTGCGGGACAGGCAGCTGGTCCGGGGGCTCGTGCTGACCGGGCTCACTCGTCAGGGATGTGATGGGAACGGAGACCAAGTATCTCAGCTGCAGCAGGAGGCTGTGCCAGTGGTGTATTAGGAGTGTGCAATAGCCAAGGGTGGGAAACATTACCGTTTCGCTGCCCCTGTACTCACGCTCTGTGGACACATCCTACCGATAACTTCAGGCCCTTATCAACCCTGCCTTTCTTTTCATATAGGATTTATTAAAATACTTATCAGAATATCAGTGCTGTTTTTCAGGAATGAAGCTTATTGTCAATCCAGGCGGAAATCAGAAAGGCTTCTGTGCTCGCAGGCAGTGGCCGGTGCCCAGCAGCCCCCGACGAGCTTTGCTATCAGATACTGCACCGGTGGAGCAGCCCAGGGTGCTGCTGACAGGCACGAGGAAGCAGCACCAGCCTCTTCAAGAATTTAATACAGTCATCAGTAACAGGGAAACAACATAGCATATGTCTGCCTGCATCTAAGATTTGGGGTAGATAGGAGTGTGTGAAGGCACACACATTTTCTGGCGATCCTTGTGTATTATTGCATTTTTTCAAAGTTGCTCCTTTTTATTTGAACAATTTGGGTGAAGACTTGTTCTTAGAATGATAATTTTTTCCTAGTGGGCTGAAGATGTTATGTCTCTGCTCTGTTTGTTGCGCTGCAAGGGAAAATATGAATGTGAAAAAATAAAAACATAAAATGGATTTTGAACCCACATTTTTGGAGTGATTCAAAGTAATTGTAGCGCTTCAGATTTTCAAGAGTGCTTTGGGTTTCTGGGCTGGTACAGTTTAGAGCAATTTAAAATTAATGGAGTACTTAAAGTTTTTAAGAGCACTTCAATTTGCAAGTGATCAGAGTTCGGGGATGCAGAGAATAAAGTAATTTAAAATAACTGGAAGTGCTTTTCAGGGTGTTTATCGTAACTCTGGCACAAACGGCACCATGTTCACCATCTGCCAGCACTTCCATTGTGTCCTGCCTGCCACAGAGTTTTATCTCTACGACAATCAGCTCTTCAATAAAATCACCTGGCTGATCATGGCCTCTTAAGAGACAATCTCTATTTTTGAACAGGCAAAAAGCTGCGTACGCTTTGGGCACCATTTCTTTGTCAAAGGCTTCTTTCCACTTATTTGAAAGGACTTAGGCCCAGCTGAAAAATCAGGGAAATCCTCAAGGTCAAATTGAAATCTGCCACTGCACTTGCTGCTGGTTGGATTTGCTGCACAACCACCCTCATGTGCACACCCATGCTCACGACAGCTTTCCACCTTTTCTTGCCTCATTATACGTTTAGGCTTTATTTCCAGTTCTCTGGTTTCCCCTGAGCGCCCTGCTGCAGGAATACAGCAGGAATTGCATTCTATCCTTTGCACAGGGGTGTCTATAGTCATAGCTAAAGGCATGTAGATACACACAGCCTAAAAAAACCCTGGTTTTGAACACAGTGGTTTAACTTAAAAAGAAGTGAAACAATTAGATCTTACAAAACCAAAACAAAATAACCCTTTGAGATTTCCTAGAAAAATACATTTGTGAAGGTATCTTTTTGTGCTAGGAGGAAGGCAGATACACTGTTATGAGCGCACTTGCACAAATTATGTCTAATGTAGCTCCTCAATGGACTATCAGGGCATTTCCTTGCGTATCTATTGAAACTTGTGACTAAGAAATTACTTCTCAGTTGTTCCATTCATCTGCAATAAATCTCATGACTGTAGAGGAAAAGATGCCATCCTGAAATTACAGCTTTCCTGTCAATGTGCTGGAATAGGTTACCCAGGGATTGTCATTTTTCATCTGAAAGCAGACATCAGAGTTCCTTTTTCAAAGCGTTATTTGAAGTAGTAAATGATGTGGAGAAAAGAGCTGACAGCAGAAAGGAAAATAACATTTGCATGTCTTGCACAGCAATTTGAGACAAAGCAAGTGCCAGAGGAAGAGCTGATCCGCGGGGGGGGGGGGTTGCCAAACTGCAGGAGGGGACTTACCTGGGCTTGAACCCCAATTTGACATCTCTAAAGGTTCAAAGCTTTTGCTGTTTGTTTTCTTTAAGCAGGCATTTAACAAATCTTGTCAAGGAGAGCTGATAAGATAATTAGTCTCAGAAATAACTCAGGCCACAGAAAGTGCCCACGAACCTCAGCACAGGGAGTCCTTCTGCCCACGACTGTGGTTTCTGAACGTTGCAAGAAAAGAGGAGGAGGATTTGAGGAGGAGGATTTTCCTGCTAAGAGAGCACTGGAGAGGCAGAAGGGATCAGCCGGAAGACCTGCCCGATCTTGGAAATGGGGAGGGGAAAAGGTGAAGTAAAGAGAATTTCAATGAGAAATTTTCTAAAGTTTCTCATCACCAAACCACATATTCTTAAGAGAACAAAAGAGAAACAAAAAGCACAGCAGAGAATGCAGAGAGAACCTCAAATGCTAACGGATACTATAGCCCTTCCACTGCCCCAGATCAATGCTATGGAGCTACCATCGTGCCCTGCCTTTGAGATGGAACCTAATTTATGGGAAAACAATCACCTGAATTTGCCTGCACAACCTGATTCGGCAAGGCAAGTGCAGGTGGGAGCTTCCTTCCCCAAGAGACATCCAAACAGCTGGATTAAAGCCAATGAATTCCCTCTTGAGTAGTGCTTACAACCCCACTGTATGTGAATTGCATGTGGCAAAAGCAACTGGGTTGGAGCAGAGCCTCCCACTGAGTGGCACCAGGAGCCCTGCCATCAGGCCCTGTGTGGTCCCAGACCCTGGTGGAGCACATACCTGACAGCTGCTGGCCTTCAGGAGCAAACCAAACCCACGTCTCAAGAGCCGGGAGGATGAACCTCTTGGCAGCTTGGCAAAGTAGCCCCCTCCTGTGTGAGCCATGATAGACGTGCAGCTTCTGCAGCCCAGCACGGGAGAACACCAAGTGGGGAGTCATAAGGGACAGTTCCCCCATGCCTCTGTGAGCGCTGTCTCCTTGCCTTGCTCCTTCACCCACCCTCCTGCGAGCATGGCATGGTAAGCCACTGGAGAAGACCATTGGGGCACCTATCTCTGGGAAATGGGCTGGAAATGGAGCTTGCCTGATCTTTTAATGATTCCAACATCCCAGTCCCACCCCTTCCTAATCTGCACTTTATCAAGCTATTTAAAGTTAATCACTCATTGCAAAACTCTGTGCAGTATCAGGTAGCAGCAATATGTGCCCTGTTAATTAGTATTCTTCATAGATGGATGATGTGTGTGTGCTCACAGGGAATATTTCTGTCCTCTGGAAGGGTATAATCAGGTCTGTTTATTTCTCATGGCCTTAGGAAATAGCTTAAAATTCGGTGGTGCTGCTTTTAGACCACTACAGGTAGCTGTAATATAACTTATCTAACCTATGGCCTGAGTTATGAAAACATTGGAGCCTAGACACTGCACCTAGAAATGTGAGATACAAAGGGTATTAGTTATGGCGTATGACACATAAGACACCTGACTTTAAGATATTTATAGTTAGATTCTTAAAAGAAAAAAAAATATGCCTGAGATGCAAACGGGCAGTTTGTGGGATTTTGTAAATTGCCTGCGTATCTGGAAGTTGTGAGCAAGAAAGGACAATGCAAATGACTGCTTTGTGCATGGGTCATTGTTGCAATTAACAAGTACCTTCAGCTTGGAAGGTACTTGGAACTCTACGGAAAGCCTCTATAGGATAAACAATGCAATTATGTCTAGAAAACGCAATCACATCTCCTACAGAATAATTTACAAGGACATTAACTCAATAGGCAAATCATAGTTAATTAAGAAGCTTAATGTGTTGACTTTTTAATGTCTAATTATACCTCTATTTATATCAGTTACAGGTAAGAGTCAAAGAAGTGGAGGCAGAATGCTTTTTAAAGAGTTTTCCCTGTTTTTAAAAAAAACATTTCCCAGAGGAATGCGAGATGAAAGCTTGAATTACGAAAGGGGTAAAAGAAGTGATGAGATGGTAAAGCAAGAGTTTCATAAATCAAAATTTAAGCATATTGTATAATAAAATATTTTTATCATTCAAATATCTGAATATAAACTTGGCTTCCCTATTGAAATAAAGTACTTAGCTCTCTGCCTTTTCAAACACAAACATCAAAAAATTTTGCTTTAAATGTAAAACAGTTCTTGCATGATAGACTTGGGCTTTCTGCCCCTCAGGACTGTGGAAGAAGGCCATGTTAATCAGCCAGAAAAGCTGCCACCTTCTTCCATCACAAACTGGATTATGGAGATGAACCTTCCTTCTTTTTTTTAAATGTTTTTTCCAATCTCCAGTGAATGTAGCCCTTTGGGATTTTCCCAGTCTTGCTAGGGTGGAGGAGCTCCACTGCAGTGAGGATGGCAGTGATGGACCCCAGAATTTACCAGGAACAGTAAAAGGGCTGCAGATGTCCTCTTCTTTGTCCCTTCCTTCTTCTCGTGTGCTCCAATTGAGTGGGTGACCAGTGCCTTACAGGGGACACTTGTCCTCGCGGCATCTGAACATACTCCACATCTCGCTACAGGCAATAAGCAGAAGACTGTGCTCCTGAGATCTGATGGATCAGGCTTGAGTGGGCGATAGACCATCCATGAGGTGCACAGTGCGCTAGGGGCTGGGGCTGAGCCCAGCTGGGAGGGCAGACCGGCTTCCCTCTGGCTCCTCGCAAAGCCAAAGCCTCTCTGTGCGCAGCTGGATCGGAGCAAAGCGCTTGTTCCTCTATCCATGCCATCGCTGTAATGCAGCATCCAGCACAGCGGCACCAAGCGTGGTGTGTCCCCACGGCGTCCTGGAGCTCAGCACGGCGGGGGTGGCCTCCTGCTCCCTAATTAACACCCAGCAAAAACACATCCCTGCTGTGTCGTTAGGCTGGCACTGCGGCGCGCTGCTTTGTGTGCGCTGGCATGCCCCGTGTGCATGGGGATCCTGGTAGCTAACCTGTTTTACAGAAAACCCACAAACTATGATGAGCAATTTACTTAGCGCCTGCTAAACAACGATCTTTTCACCAGGCGTAATTTTCTGATTGCAAGGGGGTTTTATTTCAGTTTTACTCTAAGGCCCACAGATTCATAAAGCCAGTTTGTCATTATAAAGCACTACAAAGCACAGAACATGAACTCTTCACCTTCAGGGATAAAAAAAAAGTTACAAGTTGTATGAAGAGGCGTTGTTTTTTATGAAGAGCAGGATTTTATATCTATTTAATGAAGAATAGCATTAAAACAGGAAAAGGAAGAAAGGGAGAGAGAAAAGAGGGAAAATGTCAAGAAGGAAATAAAAAACTTAAAAAAAAAAAAAGATGATTTGCAGAAGCAAATGTTTGAGTTGCTTCCCAGCCTGTTTCTTTTCCCCATCACGGGCTGCTGTCACATCTTCAGTCCTAATTGTAGGCTAATATACCAGGCTGCCCATGGCAAGGGACGAGGAATGAAGACTCACTCGTCACATGCCAGCTGTTGGTGGCATTGCTGTAGGGTTTAAGTCACAAACCTGCTCTGATTCATGAACTCTACTAGATTTAGCTGTGGCTGCTAGCTTGAAGCTATCTGACCTGCTTTCTCCCTTCAGGTCTCCCCCTCTTTACCACTGCAGGCAGAACAGGTATGGTGTCTTCAGAATATGCAGCCCTGTCCATTGATTTATATCACCACTGGTTTCAATCTGCGTAATTTCTCTGAATATTATTAATTCTCCACTTTCCCAAGGACAGAATTGCTCACTATAAATCAGAGGTCTTCTTCATAAATTCTTTTTGTCATCTGTGGGAAGCACGGATTGAAGTTCACTTTTGCAGACCTGATGTGATGCCTGTTGTTGCTCAAGTTCTCCATGTACTCAGCATCAGTAAAAATGACAGCAATACAAATAATTCCCAGAAAACCACGAAACACAGAGAACCTTCTACAAATTCAGCTAAAGTCTTTGCCTGCAGGAGCCTTACCGGCTTTCCCCTGTCCCCTGTTCGGCGGCAGAGGTGATTCGTAGCTACACAAATAATGCTAAGCACAAAATGGGGGAATGTGAATAGTTTTATCATCACTCCCACCAAGATATTTTTCAGATAATGAGTAAGTCTTCATCTATTAAACTACGTGTGTTTTATTAGTTCTAGTAAGAATGTATGAGACTGACAAAGATCTCAGAGGTATTTGTCTTTCTTTAATACCCAGGCTGCTATTGTAATGAGAGCTCCAGAGCCAGGCGGGCCAGAAACCATTGTGCTTCATCTGGTTAGGAAATTAAGTGATGGATGCGGGGTGCATTCAAATGAGGAGTGCCGCAGAAGGTCTGGAGACCTTAGAGGAAGATTAGCTACAGCTCGTACTCATTTTGAAGCTCTCTCCAGCCAGCAAAACATGGAAAGGATTTGCATTAAAGAAGGATCCCCATAAAATTGTTGTTGGACTCTGATAGTGGTAACAGAGCAACAGGAGAGAGTTAACAGTAATATCCTTTTAGATACTGAGGTTTGTTTATTGTGAGCAGTTTGTTGTGAAAATTTCATTTTCAGAAGTAGTCTCAGAAAGGCAGATAGGTTCGTGACCACCGAGCTCTGGGAGGGGAAATCAGATCCACAGGCATAAGGTGGCACAGACTGAGGATCTCTTGGAGAAGAAAAGGCCAAGCAGACTGGAGGGATGAGAAAATTCAGGATGTTCTCGGAAAAGCAGTTTTTCTCTCTGAAGAAAGTGAAGGTATAATAATAGTATCAGTTACTTCTGGTAAAGTCACCTAAACAAAAGATTTGAGTTAGTCAAAATGAAGGTCTGAGAAGAATTGTCTTTCCTGTTTTAACAGTTTTTCCTTAGTTGATGACTCCTGAAGGGTACCTGCAAGCCAATCAAAAATGACATTTTTCACTGCTGGCAATGGGGCCAAAGCACTCAGCAGCTTCTTTTCCTCACTGCTGAGAGGTATCCTTCATGCATATGAATTCTCTGTGTTTGAAGAAAGCTGGTTAGAATAAATGGACTTAATTATCAAGCAGAATGAACTGGAACAAAGATAATTAATGAAGTGAACCCAGAAACCTCAAGAAAAGAAAAAAGCCTATAAAGCACGTGAAGGTGGCCAGATTTGTCAGTAGTGGTGCAAGTGTTGGGAAGTCCCTAACAATAGTGGCGGTACAAAGGGAGGAGGAGAGCAACGTTTTTGCTCAGCCAAGCCTGCAAACAACAACAATTATTGAACTAGAAAGACAACCTGTGCTGCTTCAGCAGGGCCATTTCAAAAGAAAACTTTCAGCAACCTCTGCCAATATTTTGCGATGAGCAGACAGCTAATGAAGATCTCCAGTTCAAGAAGGTACTAATATCGGATGAAAGCTGCCTCACTGGGCATGTTACTCACCCTGTAGCTCGAAGATAAATCCTGTAGCTGAAAGCACAGCCAGGCAACGAGCGTGCGGTATCGACGGTTATTAAAGCCCATCAATAGGGTGCAATATAGGTAACTATTAACTATGAATTTAAAAAAGTTTTTGAGTTGTTAAACTCTGACAGTCTGTAAAATGGATTGATTAATCATTCATAAACTAGCAGCTGGTCCTTTATAATCTATAAATTCACCTTTACTATTAAGTGTAATGACAACTGCTGTTTGCCACGGCATCTGCACCACCACTGTGTACAAAAACGCAGTCCCCTGCTTACTCTGCTCGGTCACTCCGCGATCATCCCCCTCGCTCTGCCTGGGTTGATCTCTCACGAAGAAAAGGAGATTTCCGACTAGCACCTTCCCAATCCTGCCATGCTGAGAAACGTAAAGTCTGGTGCTCCACCCTCCAGCCAGGAGCAGATATGTTGCTGTCATGAGTGGTATTTTTCCCCATTGACTGAAGATGCATCACAGAATTTAGCTTATTTTCCAAAAGCAATTCCACTAATTATTCATGTAGAGTGAAAACCGGAGGCCTTTTAAAATTTTTACTGCCTCTCTCTTGCTGGCAAAGTGGTTACACGTTCAGCTCCATTGAAATCACCAGCCAAGGACAGCCAAATTACTTTTACAGCATGAAAAGCAAAAAACAAAAAGTCCCTGTTAATTTAATTGGGTCCTTTCAAGTGCTTCAGAGATTTTGTTAGCAGAGGTGCTAACATTATCATCTTGTGCTACTTAAAACCCAACACATTTCTCACTATGTTTTCAAACATAACACTTGATTTTATTTTTAAATATTGATGTGGCCTGTGAAAATTTCTTAGAAATCTTTTATGGAAAGGGCAACTCTGAGCAATTCTGGTTTTAACTTTAAGGGACCTTTCAAGTACTGTGCATGTTCTTCTCTTCTGGGAGAATGATAGGCAAACACTTTTCTTAATTAGCAAATGCTTATATAACTTGCCTAAATATAAAATTAGACTTTATTTTCAAGCTGCTGACCTACTAGATTTCTTTGTGTCATGTGGAGTTCTGGCACAATAGTAACTGTGAAAATACTGCTAAAATTGGAGCTGCAAAAATTGACTGTTTTATTTTTTGCTTTCTTATGTACACAACAGAAACGGACAGTCTAGCAACACCGACGGTGCAGAGGAAAGCTGGAGTGGGATGTATGAAGCATGGAGCAGGAGGGGTTTGGCCTTCTCTGAAAAGACTGAAATCTGTCTCCGTTACAGCAAGGAGTTGTTTTGTACCAGGCTGTCTGGGTGGAGGATAAAGTCTCTTTAATATTCAGCAGAGCTGAGCATCTGCTACTTTTAACTCCAGTTCTCAGTGCTCCTGCAAGCACTGAGAGCATGTTAGTACACAAGATACTATTTGGGAGATTTTATTCAGCCAAACTCTAGCCAGACCCAGTATCTGCATACTTCTGCGAGGCAGGCTAACCCCCCATTGTACACCCTTCGGGAATATCCCATCTCAGCTTTGCATCAGGTGCTCATCCCTGCAGGAGCCCCGGACCCCCAAGCGCTGAACGTTGCAGACATCCAGTCCAGAAGATCCAAGCTGCAGCTCTCCAGACCATGAGTCACAGCCCTTGAAAATGACAGTTTAACTGGGGTTCGCAGGAGGCTAAATTAACTGCAATTCAGGCTTTCCTGTGAATAATTCACTGCCCTGTGAAGTATGTTACTAGTCAATTCAATTTAATATCCCAGTCAAAGAAATCAAATGAAAGAAACCCAATACATATATTGCAATCTAATTTGGAACGTGCTGTTATTTTAATTTGTCTTGTAACCTCAAGCACTGAATAAAAATAATATACCTTTACTACTCCAACCGCCTTAAGGAAGGAAAGATGCTGGAACAAAATGTTTTCCACTCTGAAATTAACTGACAGATCTATTTATTCTTCCATGTATTGATCATGGAGAAGATAGAAATACAGTACAAATGGCACACACATGCCCGAGCATAAGCCATAGATAACCAACCTCGCTAGCACGTGCCTGAGTCTGCAAGGGCCCGAAGGCAACGGTCCAGGAGCAGAAGTGTGGATAAGGCACTGACATCTTCCCAAGGGGCAAGGATGCTGCCAGAGCCCAGCCATGTGCTTATCAGCCCGGTCCTTATCTCACTGCCAGAAAAGCATTCAAGAAATACCATGTTGTGAAGACCTGTGTCATCTAACAGTAATCTTCTCCAGTGGCACCCTCGGGGCATGCAGCTGGGGTTGAGGGTGCAGGCTGGGAGACCCAGGTCACTTGCTCTCATAATTACCTGGTGCTGGGCATTTGTTCTTCAAAATTTTTAAATTACAGCTTTTGAAAAATGCATAGGAGAACATGAAACCTCCTATGAAACTCACGGCTTGTGGAAATCCATGAACTCTCTAAAAAGGTTGTTCATGCTGGGAATGAGATAGGCCAGTATCTGAATATTGGAGGTTTTCCTTGCTTTGGTCATAAACCCAAGGAAAACAGAACATTTTGCCTGAACAGTGACTGTGCTAGAAAGTTGAGGACTCCCACCTAATGTTCTGACCTGAAGTTTTTCAAGCTTTTTTTTTATGCATCATTGTGGAAAAAAGTAAACGGGAAAACCCACTGAAGTGTCCAGTGACTGCTCCCCCAGGTCATCCGAAGAAGCCAGCAAAGAGCACGAAAGCAGACTGGCCATCTGATAAGGAAGGGGGGAAAAGGAGGGCAAATGGCAGAGCTCAGTTCTGTCAGTCTCCTCATGAGGAAATTTAATTTGCTGGTCTAATATGTTTTGCTTGACCCAGCTTTCAATAAGTTTGAGTGACGCTGTCAAGATCATTTATGGCAGTGAAGACCGGAAAATCATTATAGTTAATAATAATTACATTTTTTGTAATTTAAGACCAGGGAGCAATTTCATCCTTTCCTCTTGCAAGCAGGACTTTCCTTGGTGTTGATGGGTTGTGATAAGGACACAGCGTTTATCAAAGTATCTCCCTGTCAACTTTTCCTGTAGGACAATTATGGATACAGATATTTCTAAATTTTTATAAGACTCGGGCTGGAGTCGCCAGCAGCTGGGGATGCTCTGAAATTGGGCTGAGCTGCGGCTGCAGGCGAGAAGGAGCTCAGGGCTGAGCCGAGGCTGATAACCATTCCACTTGCTGAATAAGTAAAAGTAAAAAAAAGCAGAAGTCCCATTCAGCGGGGTCTGTTCCCAGCTGTGGCAGCCGAGCTGCTACACGCCACCACGTCAGCAGCCAGACTTCATTTAGTTCAGCATCCTGGGCTCCGCAGCAGGTTTGGCTGAAACAGCACTAAGGAGAAGAGCCAAGAATCAATTATGGAGAGCTAATTGATCAGCAATCTGAGTGCGATGTATTGCAGTTCAGATGGCCACAGGCAAGTGGGAATAAGGTTACTCTGAATAATACAGCCACGAATGGGCATTTCCACGCTGCATTTTGGTTGCTGAACTGGCTAAATGCTGGCGAACTCTTTCAAAGGAGCCTGATCCCAGGGACAGTCTGAGGCTTTAGCCACCCTGGGGCTCAGCATCCATGCAAAATGGGATACTTTTCACTCTGGACCTTGGGCAGACATTGCAGCAGAGGGAAATCCCTTCCAGTGCCTCCTGATGGCCATGTCCCAGCTGCCGCGAGCTGACCTTAGGGCAGGACTTTCTCATCCCTGCACCAAGACCCTCAAAGGCAAAGCACGAGGCAGGCAGCATTTGAAAAACCTGCAGCTCACAGCTGTTTCATGCTAGACCTTGCCTAGTCCTACCCCAGATGGTAATATACTGGAGTTCATGATACACGAAATAAGCACAACAATATCAATAACCATTATAATGATAATAAACACAGCAATAACAATAAATATTAATCCAGAGAAGTACCTAATAAATGACAGCATTGCAAAGATATCGGGTAACCTAATGCACAACTAATGGCTTCTTGTGGTAACAAAATTACAAATAAATTATAACCTATTAGAGCCCAATCTGTGCTGTCTGTAGAGCTGGGAGCTTTCAGAGCTGTGCTCCCCGGGAAGCGTAGGGCTACCGAGGCCACTGCCTGAGCTACCCCAGCCTCGGGTCTGTCCCAAATCCCACACACCATGACAGGTTCACTGCATTTATTAACCATTCTCAACTCAGCATCTGTTACCTGTATCCATGTTCTGACATTTTGTCATACCAGATGCTTTCAGAAATTCATGGCAGTAGGCAGGTTCTGACCCACTTTTTTCTGTGTTTAACACACAATTGTATTAAAATGAATAAACGTGTTTTAAACTAATCACTGCCCATCTCTCAGTGTGGTCCCAAACTCGCTAAACTGTATGTGGACGTGGGCACGGGGCCACCCAGGGAAATATTCACCTTACAGCAACTGTTACAGCTTCCAGAGCTGTAGGGTGAGTTGGACCTTTTCCTATTAGAGAAATGGGTGCTACAGCGAAGGCTAAGGTTAGGCAGATTAACAGGCAGACTGGTAGAACACAGACCTCAGCTTTGCTTCATACCTAGAACAAAACATCACTGGAAGTAATCAGATGTTAAAGACAAAGCAATAACAACAGCCTGATTCATAGCTTCCAGTTTGTAAATGTTTACATTGTAAATAAATAGCTGAAATATGCTGTTTATCCCAGACATAAGCAATGCCTCAAAAAGTAAAAGCAAATACAAATTATGCATTACAATACTTATATTTCTCATTTTTCATCAGCAGTTTTCATTTTCTAATTTCAATCTGTTGAGAGTACTTAGGAATCTTGTTGCAAAAATGCTTCATTGGTTGCTCGAGATTGCTTTCTCGATGCAATATTGGAAGGGAAACAAAAACCCTTTCCTGTTAGGGCTACTCAGGCAGTGATATATTTGGGTGTACTTTGACAGATTTTTCTTTAAGGGCCTGGTTACAAATAAATGAACAGTTTTAAACCTACATAATGAACTCTCTGTTCTTTAAGGGCTTTACATTATTTATAGTCTTTCACCCAGCTTAGGTCTGCAAACTCTTTCAAAGCATTTTCTTTTGGATACAATGGTATCTGAAGATGGATGTAAAGGTTAAAATGCAAAATATTAATCTGCTGAGCAGCTGGAAATTGCACGGACTGAAGGTGCAAAGCCTAAAATAATTCATCCTTGGAATTATCAGTCACTCTGCTTTTTCCATAGAAGTAATTTCAAGCATATTGTGGTAGTGTCAAGACAACGCATTAGCATGGCAGCCCGAATAAACTAGCTACTGAACTTTGCATGTGGCTGCAGATCCATCACGGCCCCGGCGTACAGCAGAGCTGGTGTGGGGCCAGCCGAGCCGCTCTCTTCTCCATAAGTTAAGGAGATGTGTAAAACTTTACCATAGTCATTAACTCTTCCCAGAGCACTTCAGACCCAGCAGTCCTTATGGCCGACGTGGAGAAGATTGCCTAACAGCAGCTCCCCAGAGGAAATGGGACTGAAGAATGCAAAAAAACCCATGAAATCCCTATGGACATAAAGGGCCTCCCACAGGGCTGAAGTTGCAGGAAGGGTGATTAAGTATATGCGTTAGCCAATATCTCACCGCATGGCTTGGGTTCTTTGCTCATTTTTTGCTGGACAAAGGTTTTTGTTTAACACTACTCTGATTTAAAAAAAAATAAGTAGAGTCAATGAGACTACAGTAAGTCATGAATTGTCTCAGTTTTAAAGTCAAATGGCACTATCTTCTCTCATCACTCACATAGCTTTGGTTATAAGACTAGAATGAAAGTTGATATTTAATCCCAGCCCTTCCTTAGCTGGCCTAATCACACTGCTTGTTTTGTTGTACGGACTGTGCAGTCACTTGCGGGGTACATTGTAAAGCCATAAATAGTGGTAATAATTGTGGTAATTGAGTGCAAGATTATTTTCCTGCTAACAAGGGATACTCAATTGGTTATCTTCTGAGGAAAAAAAAAAAAACAAAGAAAAAAAGATTAATTGCTATATTTCTATCCCAAGCCTGAAGCAATGATTGATTAAACTGCAGGGAAGCCTAATTAATACACCAGCTTTCCTTGAACTCCCCAGTGACATGATGAAACGCGGTTTTCTAGCTTTTCAAGGAGTAAAAAGAGAGCCCTTCAGAACTGATGGTGCAGAATGAAGGGGACACCACTGAATTATTGCCAGGGAGCGTCAGATAATGTTTCACAAACAAGTCTGGCTGATTTTCTGATTCCTGGAGTTCCTGGACCAAGTCCTAGATGTGGTGCAGTGGTTGGAGAGCCCCCCGCAGCACCGGTGCTGACAGGCATCCTGCCATCCCAATGAATTATCTCCCCCGGCTTCGATCTCACTGGGACCACCAGCACCAGCCTCCCGCTGCCAGAGGCACTCAGTTATGGCAGATTGGCTGGGTCCCCATCGGTGTTCACACAGACCCCCTCAGCCCTCCAGAAATGGGAGGTTAATTGCCTCAGATGAAGCTTATGTGTAGGGACGGCTGATGTGCCGTACCCTGCGGAGCCCGGCTGGCTTGACCATGCGTCACAGCCTCGCACTGATCGCCCACCACCGTGTCCCACTGAAAGACCCTAGCCCAGGAAGGTCAAAGTCTCTCTTGCCTCTAGGTAAATAAAGGACTAAGTTCCATGTAACAAGCCATACTCTTTGCGTAGCACCTCTCCATCCCGGCTGAGGGAGCCAAGTGTATGAGTCAGGGCTGCGGGGAGGTAGTGGGACTCAACCTACTTTGCTTCTTATCATCCAAATTAATGGCAAAGCTCTGGAGAGGCTTGAGTACCTGTGGGTCAGGTCAGCCATGACATGTCATAGTGTGTGCCAGTACTACAGAATTTGAAGATGATTCCAGCCAATTTATTCACAAATTCTTCTTGAAATCCTCTTCTAGGAATATAAATGTTATTGAGAGGCACATTTCATACACTGGTTATTTTTCTTTCTCTTGTTGGAGTAGCCAAGCACCAAGCCAGAGGCTGAAAATCTTGAAGGAGGGTTATCTCATCTGTCCAAAGTATTTTTTAAAATCACAGGCCTGTAGGGTTGCCCCTGAAATCCCATACCCTGGTGGAAATCAAGTTCTTATTCATTTTTGTCATGTGCTCTGTGTCCCCTGGTCCTGAGAGCAAAGTGAAGCGGACAAATTTCATAATGGACTGAAAGACGGATGCTTGCAAGATGTCAGACCACAGGCATAATCTGTGCTTCACCTTTGTGCCTGGTGGCTTTCCTCTCTCTCTGTCTGGGGTTGCCCCCTTGCCTTGATCCTCAGGAAATGGAGGGAGCAATAAGACTGACATTTTTTGCAGGGGAATAAATTGGAGGCCACATCTAAAGATCTCCCGCTTACTGGCAGCTTGAGAAGCTCAAGGAATTTTTTCTGTTCAAGAAACTGAATGTAGTTGAAAGTGTTTCTGTGCATGCAAGTTCACAGTGACACCATTGATTATGATATCAGAAAACAAGAAGCTGAAATAATATATTTGCTAGTAATCCAATTATGCAAAAGAAATAATTGCCAGTCATTCTTATCTGCACTGCAAATGTCACCAGCTAACAGATCTGAATATGACCCCAACTGTAGTACGATGCATGGTCATTTAAACTAGTTGTTTCTGTTGTGTATGCACGGATTTCCCTTCTGCATAATAGAGACAGATCTTATTTGGGTTTTATTTTTTTTTTAAAGAGATCTGCCCTAAGGGCATGGACTGTCTGTTATGCTCATAGGCTAACAGGATCAGAAGACATTATTTAGGATAAAGAATAGCTTACACTGAGATGCAGAGCTGGAGCTGGTGATAATGTAATTTCCTTAAAAGTCATTTGTACCTTTAACTATGCCAAAGACTTACTAAACAGCAAAAATACTTGTTTGCATTATACAGTGGCATGGGGGAGTTAATCACAGGAAGATATTTTCAAGCTAGATTTATTTTTCTTCTAATATTCTCATTAGCAGAGTTATTTCTGATATCCATCAAGATTGCCACAGAAGTTCATTTATGGTCTGATTCAAAGTCTATTCAGTGAATTAGTGAGAAGTCTCATTGATTTCAAATAAGTTTGGGTCTCACTTTTAATTTTATTGGCTCATGTGGCCATTTATGCTAATGTTACTTCTGCTTATGCATTACACTTCAAGGATTATTTCTCCCTGGATCATTGATTGTTCTATAGATCTAATGCCTGAATTGCCATATGCCTCGGGATATACATTGCAAAACTACTGGTATTTTCTTAGTATTAATTCTAGTTTGCTTTGGACACAGGAATGGGTTGCCATACTCAGTGGCACAAACAGAGCTTTCTCTTGTATGAGAAAAGATGGATCGAGTCCTGCGAGTGTTTTGACAGGGACTTTGTGGGGAGAGCCCAACCGAAATCAATTTAGATCAATGACTTTGATCAGCTTAACTGATCAAGTCCTGGTGGCTGGCACTGAGGAGGGGATGATGCTTCAGTTTTCCAAGTGCTGTAGTTTTCAACTTTCTTCCTAATTACCCAGATCTTGTTTGAAAAGCAACATAAAACAGCAACAAGAATCCTTTTCATTCAGCAGCTCAGAGCACTGTGCAGGGATTACTCTGAGCTCTACTATTAGGATGAAGCTGGGAAGGTTTTTTTTAAGAAGTAGGCAAAAGCATTTCCGACTGTCATAAACCCAACTTCTCCTTTCATGTGACACATCTGGGTTAACGTGAGCCTCCCCGAGGCAGATGGCTGGCGGTGGTTGTGTAACGTTACAGTTCAACAGCCTGGTGCCAGGCACAAAGGAGCAAAGGAAGAAAAATATATTAAAAAAAAATGAAATCATTTAGCAATTAAAAAATAATGATGCAGGGGATAGGGAGGATGAAGGGTGTTTTTCGTCCTGCAGTGGGTGTCATTACCAGAGGAAATGTCACTCGCTGCTGCTTTTCTGAGCCAAAATGTTATTTTTGGCGGGGCTGAGGCAGCTGAGCAGGCGATGGTGTGCGGGGCTCCTGGGGCTGAGCCTCCCAGCCCCACTGGAGGAGACGCACGGTGCTGCCGGGGAGCTGGCAGGGTTTGCTCAGAGCCACGGCATCCAGCCTGCTTCCCAAGGGCTCTTGTGGCCGGCGTAGAGGAAGCAGAAAGAAAATGCTGAAATCTCCTGCCTGAGGTTTTTCAGACTCAGACCAGCAATATGGGGAGGGAAATAACGTCTGTTGCCTCTGCCTCGCCCCTGGCAGCCTCAGGAGCAGTGTTTCACTGTGACACACTCATGCTCTTGAAAAACATTCTGCTTTTTTTGGGCGACGTGAGCATTTATATTCACGCCACACTGGGCAATTCCCTGTTATCCAGACCTCTGCTCTCAGGCCAGGGTACCGCAGCACATCACCATACAAAAGCACTACAGGAAACACAGTTTTTCACATTTTTAAATTAATACAAAACAAAGTCATCAAGCAACAGTTGTAACATGAACTGGGCATTCAAACAGGCATACCTGCCTTTGCATCTGGTGTCCACCTTCCCTGCAGTGCTCTGCTCCGTATCCGCCACAGGTGCCATTGCAGGGGTGGAGGAAGCCAAGGATCAAACAAAGGCACCCCTTCACCCTATGGACAAGACAGAGAACAGCAATCCACATTTGCTGAGTGGTCCATGGGGTCACAAAATTTTGGACTACAGCAGTAGTGAACTGACAACTATAGCTTTCCTCTGATGACAGTAAGCCACAGCCACAACAATCATTATTCACTGCTCAGAAATGTCATCCCCTAATAACGCATTCACTTTCCATGCTCGGGTTCCTTTAATGCTTTTATCTTAGCGAAGAAAGAACACGAGTTACTTTTCATTTTAAATAGCCTCCTCTGGTAACATTATTAAAATGCAAACTGAAGAATGATGAAGTGGACAAATGCTAAATAAAAATGAAAATGCCAGCTAGGATGGAAGCACTCATAGCTTTCGAGAAAGGCAAAATTAAACAGAAAAATAATTCTAGAAGTGCTTATGATTTGCAGAAAGCAGAAAATACACGGTCATTTCTGCAGTCTAGGTTCCCCCTTGTCCCATAACTTCCTTAACTTGAACATCAAATTTTTCACTGTGATTGTGTTTATAAAGTCAAGAGAAGGGAACAACACTTCAGTCACCAAAGGCTGAGAAATGAAACTGCAGATGTAGATTAGCAATTCTCTGTAAGATCCCTTACAGCCTTCCTGCCTAGCCTTGTAGCACCGTTTCTATTTTTAACCGATTCTTGAAGAATTGCCACCAAACATCCTCTTCTGTGACCATTAGGAATATCAATAAAAGCACTATCATTAGATAACCTTGTTGAAGGGCAGGTGATGAACGACGTCACCGGAGCATGGCACACCATGACTGACTGCAGAGCAACCTCTACAGCACTTTTGGAGGATGCGAGACTCTGCCTCGTCTCTGCTGCAGTGGATTTGTCACCATCAGAATCTAGAGGCTTTTCAGCAAAACAGGGCAGCTTTCCCTCCGGCTCCCATTCCTTCCTCCAACAAAGGGGTTATTCTCATCACTCGCTGCATCTTCTTCCCAAGGTATCAGCAATGAATATTCAGCACTCCAAAATAGTCATACATGGCTAGGATCACTCAGGGAACATGAAAATATTTACACTTCAGAGCTAGAAAAGCAATTTCTAGGACATCATCTGTATGAATTTATTCATATTACTACTTTCCAGAGAGAGAAAATGCCTCTGAGCCTTCCCTGCTACAGAAAAACACTATAGATATAGTCTATAAGCACATAGAAAGTTGATGGTAAGCTGTTTCCCTTTATTTTCACAGATTTTACAAAGCAAGGAAAGTATTTGATGTTTCAAATGCTATGGTGACTTTTTTTGGGTGCCTTCTACCCAGAACCATGATTTGTGCTTTGGAAAGGGGGGAGGCTGCTTTAGGTAAACTGAAAGGGGACGATTTGGAGATGTGCCCTGGCTGGAGCAAAGACACAGTTATGGTTTTGTAAGAGGACAGTAAAAATTAAAAGCACGAGAAAAATGCCAGAGGGCCCTTAGGGTAGCTGGGGATAGGGACGACCTCCCTAGACATGTTCCTCGCAGTGCTCATCGGCTGCAGTGAATTTCCCATACAGCTCCAAGGCTGCAGGTGCCATATTTTGGATGACTTACTTATTTTAATGCAAATTGATCATCCAAATGCTTTTTGCAGTATAAAAATTACAGCCAAGATGAAAGTGCCTTTTAATGATGACTGCTCTGGTTTACAACCCTGAGACAGCCAGGAGCCTGAGCTTTGGAGAGTATGTCCAGGATCCACAGAAAATTTTCTGGTATGCTCATAGAGATACAAGACTGACAGACATTTCAGGCATAAGACTCTCTGCTCCATGAATCCTACTAATTTTGTGAGTCTGTGGCACCTGAAAGCACATGAGGATGCTGGCTGTTGGGAGAAATTCCTTAAAATCAATTTTCTTAAGCTTTTTTTTTAATCTCACCAATATCAAGTCACTAAAGGCAATTAGATAAGAATGGGGAAAAAAAATGGTTTTTTAAATCTCTTTTAATGAAAATCCCCCCAAAATTTAGATACAACCAGAAATGTGCACTTCTCCAAAGTGTGATTTGGCTCAGGCGTCTGCTATGTGTGCTATGATGGGCATCTGCTACAGTTCTTTGGGCTGAAATCTGAAATTTGTGCCCCTTTTTACTCCATAAATCCAGACAGGAGGCACTTGACTAATTCTGCTGGGCACAGGAGGTTTAAAATGTCCAGCTTTTTATCCCACCAAGGTGTGTGTTTGTTGAAGAAGGCCAAGGAAAAGGATTATAGGGGAATTCTGCCTGGCTGGGCATGGCCAGTGCAGACGAGACCCTCGTGGGCCGTGTGTCTCCTTCTCTGGAGCATTAACCTTGTGGTTTTATAGTCCTCTCTCATTTTTTTTCCACCTTTGATCATTGCTGTAAGCATTAGCCAGCAATGACAGCAGGAATTTGTGTGAGCACAGCTCTGCCTACCTTGCTTTCTGACTCTCTTCAGATTTTCTTTTGGCTCTCCTTATCCAGAGTTAATTCTGATCCTCCCCTCCAACTACTGGGAAATGACATAGCTATATATTGCTTATCTCCTTTCATATTTTAATGAAGGGCATGAAAGATAATGGCTGAATTTGTAGAGCGGCAGAAGAAAGGACTTGGTAGATGACACTATTGTCTACAAACGCACTGGGTCTCTATAAATACAGAAAGTCTGTAATTATCATTAGAAGGTTTGTTAAAATTGAAAAGTAGAGGAACGCCAGTTATCCATTAATGAAAATCTCTCTCTTCCCCTGTTACCCTCAGAGGAAGCTGGCAAGCTGTTCCCTATTCTGAATATTGTTCCCCTACCTCCATCCTTTTTCCTCCCTTCCTCTCATTTCCATTCCTGTCAAAGCCTGCAATGCCTTCAGTATGATAAACACACTGCTCGTGTTCCTCCACTCCTATCTCACAGAAAAAGATGAGGCTCATTAAGTGCTAGCATTTTTATTTAACACAAATGCATTGTTTCAGTACCATTTTATTTCCTGCATATACCCCAGTGGCCGTGTGCTCCGAGTTACATGTCTGGGAGCTGTGTGTGCCAGTCCCAGCCTGGAGCCCACGTCCCTTCTACTCCGAACGGGAGCATCTCCATGGGGGCTGGCAGTGGCAATCGTCACCTTGTCATTACAGCTGCACCCTGTAAGATGTGGGCATGGTATCAGGATCCAGATTTGCATCCAGGTGTTTCTTCAGGATACTGCATCTGCCCAGAGAACACTTTTGTATATGTATATGTATATGTGTATGTGTATGTGTATGTGTATGTGTATGTATATGTATATTTACACACACATGCATGCCCACATATATATTTATATAAATATATATTATGTACATTTATATAAATAGATATATATTTTTTAATATATATATAATTGCAAGCCTTGGGACTAAATGTCAAAACCTGGACACAATTCTGGGTGAAACTAGGCAAACTATTTTGGTTATTAATTTAGATTATTGAAAGCACTCCATCTCAGTATCAACCATTATTAAAATCTTTATTTCTCTAACCAGCTTCACAGTTGACATTAATATTGCTTGGAAGATGAAGAGCAGGATTTTGTACTGCCTGATAAACATCTGCATCAAAACATTTGGACAGTTTCAGAGACTTTTTCCTCTATTTTGAGCTAAGGAATCCAGCAAAACTAGTCCATTCCCCTGAACAGTTTCATTTGTGAAGACCTACTATTTCCAGGGAATATATGTATAATCAAAACACATAATTCATGCTCAGCTCTAACTTTAATCTGAAATTTGAAAAATCAGATACGAAAACTCCAACAAGATTTCTCCTACACTTGCCAGTAGGACGTCTACAAAGAAAAAGCTTTTCTCGCTGTGTTTCTCAAGCCCTATCCTGAGCCAGGAGTGAAGAAGTGGGTAAATATACGCCGTTGTCTGAACATCAGCTGTGCGTAAAGAAATGTCCGTTCCATTAGTGAAACGGGGAGAGACTCATCTGTGCCCTGCAGAGGCGCGTAGCCGGATCGGAAACCCAGCGCCGGGAAGAGAAGTCATTCTGCTGCTGTGAGCAATTCTTCATCAATGGGATGAGTACGGTACAGCCCGTGGGGAGATGATTTCCCTAAATCTTAGCCATTATTCAGTATTGTGGTTTATCCAGTTCTGAGTAAGTGCCCGCTCTGTTTTGGGGCACTTAGCTGAAGCATGACAAGACTTCCAAAAATGTGTAATTTAAAATACAATTTTGGTGAGTCAGTGTTAGACCTCTTTCATAGAGGTTACAATAATGCCTTTTTATCTCACATTTTCTTTGAGCTAAGAGCACACCGGCAGTTACTGCATCTCAGAAGCTGTGGGGTAAGGTGTGATGTGTCAAGGTCCCAAGCACAGGGGGAATAACACAACATAACACTCACACAAACTCATCCTTTAATTTATATTGAATACATATTTTAAGCACCTTCACTTTAAGGACCTTGACTTTTACACATTGTGGGTGACGTAGAAATGCCCCAGATCTGTTTGACATTTAGGCTGGAGCATCAGACCACTGATAATCATGTAGCCACATGCTGAAATATCTGCAGCAATGAATATACAGTATTTACGGGCACTGACCTTCGGGGCTGTAATCAGTCAGCTGGGGAAAATCTGCTCTGCTTATTGCTATTTGCATCCCTGATTATTATTTAGCATTCAGATGCCTAGGCATCAGTTTAGGATCTAAAATTTAGACATCAGTTTTTGAAAATATCCTTCTAACTCTGCATGGAAAGGTCACTGTGCTGCTGGTTGTATCACCAATTCTAAGGATGCCCCAGCTGCTGGGAGAGGCAGAAGCCCCACTTGCAGACTTTCAGACCAAGAGCATTCGCACTGTTGGGCTGAATTTCACACTATCCTTGCATTCATTTTTCCCTTTCATCTGAACTGGGATGTTAATCTTCAGGGTTATCCAGGAAATGCAATATATTCACGAGTTGCATTGTCTCAAGAGTAAGGTAGAAAAGATAAAATTCAGAGAAATATCAGTAATGCCATAATTCATATCTATATATATGTAGATTTTTATCCTAACACACGCTGCTAGTATGTATAATAAAGTTGTTGGATGTTTTTTCTTTTCAATATACTATACACTTGAGATAATGTGATTATACTGGAATTAAAATAAATATAATTCCAGCTCTGAAACATATTTAGCATTGCAGAGGTGAATCTCATTTGGGTATTGTTATGCATTTCATTTCTTCTGAAGCTTTGCTGCCCAAGGCCAGAAATGTTTAAATAGGTCAGGGATAACTGCCCTTATCATACTGCGTTTAGATGCTCCCTTTATGTGACAGCACTTGTTTCACTTTATCAACTCATCTTGATGTGCATTTCAATAATGATTTGAATTATCCCTTAGAACAACCCTGTAATCCCCACTTTTAAAAAACACTGCGCGCAAGGCACGGGGAGATCTAGAGACAGCAGAATGACTTGGCAATACTTGGTGTTCCCGAGCTCAAGTTCTCTGTCCCTACTTTTTCCTAACCAGAACGAGAGCAAGTGGTCAGTTTGACTGCCACAGCAGCAGGCAAGCGTCGCTTCTTACTAACTTGGGATGCAAAGCTCCAAAGGAGTTGCTTAAACCTGATTTTTTTCAAAAAGACTCTGTGAGCTCCCCCATCACCAAATCCCTCTGAGCACTCCCGCCAGCCTGGCCGTAACCCTGCCTCCCCCAAAACAAAAAATGGAAAAATGGAAACCCCACTCACAGTTGCTGTATTGCTCAGAGCAGGTTTGTACTTTCTGTTGCTTGGGCAATATTTGTATCGTTGTATTTGAGTATGCAAACAGCGGCAATGTTACTCTCTGGTGCCTGTTCAAGTCAACCAAAAGACCTTCCCCGACAGCAGTGGGAGTTGGCATGGCCCGGAATGGCTCTAATGAGCTTCCAACAAGCACTTATGAGACTTAATTTTAGGAGAAATCTGTCTGTAGTTAAGACTTAAACAGATGCTCATTTCTCTAGGCTTTACAAACTTCTTGCTACTTTCCAAGAGAAGGCACCTTTGGATTTATGTTATTAACCGGCGGTAGAAGAAACTGAAAATCAATCAGAGTTAGGTTGAAAATGGGGACAATTGCTTTCACAAACCAACTGGACGCTTTGGGCTTTGAGCCAAGCTGCAGGAGGGGTCCCTGCAGTGGGAGGGGGCCTGGGCTTGCACTGCCCAAACCCTGACGAGGCACGGATGAGACCTGGGATGTCCTGTAAATGTTAATGTACCAATGTCCACAATATCCACTTCCAGACAAAAGCAAGAGGGTGGGATTTCTGGGAAAATGGGAGGGGAGGACCAAAAGACACACTGCAGAAAAAGAAACTGAAATGAAACGTTTGTTGGGAAAAGTTTGAAATTGGTGCTGGAGCGTGTCCAGAGAAGGGCAACGAGGCTGGTGAGGGGTCTGGAGAACAAGTCTGATGAGGAGCGGCTGAGGGAACTGGGGTTGTTCAGCCTGGAAAAAAGGAGGCTGAGGGGAGACCTCATCGCTCTCTACAACTCCCTGAAAGGAGGTTGTAGCGAGGTGGGTGTTGGTCTTTTCTCCCAAGTAACAAGCGATAGGACGAGAGGAAATGGCCTCAAGTTGCGGCAGGGGAGGTTTAGATTGGATGTGAGGAAAAATTTCTTTACTGAAGAGTGGTGAAACATTGGAACAGGCTGCCCAGGGAAGTGGTGGAGTCCCCATCCCTGGAGGTATTTAAAAGACGAGTAGATGAGGCACTTAGGGACATGGTTTAGTGGACATGGTGGTGTTGGGTTGACGGTTGGACTCGATGATCTTAGAGGTCTTTTCCAACCTCAATGATTCTATGATTCTATGATTCTATGATCAGAGAAATTGGATCGAACCAAACCCGAACATTGGAGAAATCAGAGCGGCCCCTATCTCTGCGTGTTCTCTCCCCTGCTCCATGGGTGTCCAAGCGTGGTCAGTTGTAAGAGCAATGCATGTCCAGACTGACCATATGAACAGCAGAATTTCAGCCGGCAGCACACACGTCCCAGTAAAGAAGAATATTTGGCCTGTGCCATCTCTTCGCTTGTGACACGCTGGCTAGCAAAAGATAACACCAGAAGCAAGATAAATAAAAATTTGGATATACTAAAAATTAACAAAATGTACTTACCTCCTATTTATCCTTGTTGTTTAACCATCAAGTCTTTGGACTTTAGCTAATTGGGGGCAGGGAGTCTGTTGCCGACACTTTTGCAAGCACGAAAAGGTTTATGACTGGAGACACCATGAGCACTATCTGACAGCAAAAGGCCACTGCCAGGAACATGCAGGCATGTCAAATCTGTATCCTTTGTTTCATTTAGCATCTGTGGACACAGGGATTTTTAACCTATTTTAAATTGAGTGGCAAGACCACGGCCATTTGGCAGCAAATAACCCCAAAGTGGCTGGCTGCTGTGTATGATGTGCAGTATACTGCACTTGATCAAGAGCTCCCATGACCGTGCCGGAGGAGAGCTGGTGCACGGCTGACCTTTCCTGCAGTAACCTGGGGAATGACTCAGCTGACATAATATTCCCAGGGACGAAATGCCCACTGCAGCTTCAGCAGGAAAAGGCAGAAACGCTGGGAGGCAGTGTTGAAGATTATCATAAGTTTTTATTGAATCTTTATATATTTTGTGTTTGATAATGAATAAGCGACTATAAGAACATTTTGATTAATCTTTATGTTAGCGTTATGCAGGGGTTGCTGTGTTACTAGTCTTTATGTTAGCGTTATGTATGGGTTGCTGTGTTATCCACTGGACCATGTTAGCCTTAGTCTTAATTCTCTAGACCATAACCAGACCACTTAGGCTTTGTTGTATATGGGATGAGTTATTTGACAGCTTGACAAGGTAGATGAATATCTAGCTAACTTGGCAACGAAACTTACTTTTAAAGTAACCTGAAGTGAACTGCCCTCATTATAATACTAAAAAACACACCCAGAGGTCAAGAAGACCCTTGCCCAGGTGAAGACCCTTCCCCTGCGCAAGCGTAGTAACAGAAGAGAATGACACAACCGATATTATAAGTATATGTAAATCACTAACCAATCATTGTGACTGGGAGTGTACTACCTAGTAATTCTTGTGTATAAATATAATGGTGATCTAGCAATAGGTGTGCTTGATTTGTGGAAATTCCACCTTGCACCCGGCGCCGCAATAAAGAATGCCTGCTTTCTAAAACTCCAAATTGAGTCTTAGAGAGTTCCTCATCTGCCGACTTACGGTAACAGCAGGACGGCTGATGGCCATCACAGGTTGTTTGGTCGATGGGTGATGCAGTGATGGATGGGGCAGCGGTTGGGGCCATAGAAGATTAAATCCCAGCAGGACAGGGCAAGGCCAGTTGCAAACCCCAGGGTTCGGGGGATCTCTGACCGACCTCCAGCACTGCCTCCAGACAGTGGCGCTGCCACCGTCACCATCCTGCTCTTCATGAAGTTTTACAGACCATCTTTTTAGTGCTCCATTAAAAGAGCTTTTATACCCCAACCAAAGTTGTGTATTCTCCAGTCTAACGGTGGAGAAACATCACCTTCATCCTTCCTCCTTTCCTAAGCTGTAGGCAAGGCCTGAACTCTTTTCTACCCCTCCTTGGGAACACTGCTGTTCCTAAAATTTTCATTTCATTACCTGACTTGGCAAAAGCCAGGTGTGTGCTTTCTTCTAAATGATCTTTTCAGCTCTGGCAGTTTATCACAGACTTAAACTAGCAATTCTGGAGACAGTTTTGTTTAATAGTGCTCCTGATACTCACCCTTGCTTCATGGTGGAAGCAGTCAAAGTCATTATGCACAGCAAGTATTCAGTTCTGCAGTCAGATTTAAAGGAACTTTGAGTATAAGATGCAAACACTACCGTTACAAATAAAACTGAGCATTTACATAATCTTTGTAAATACGTGTGAAATTGTCCAGAAATGGTCTGTAAGGGTCCTTCTCCCATGGATCACAGCAACTCCCTTTTGTCCTAAGACCCCAAGTGTGCTCTGTCAGCTTGTAATCAGTAGGGCTTGTGCCAGCTGCATACAGGACTCTCAGAGTTACCCACTCCTTCCTTTTTGATTAATTAGAAACAAAAAATAATTTGTTTGCCCTCTGCCATTTCTTCCCTGTCATACCATCATGCAAAGTATATCACGCTTGCAAAGTTAGACTGAAATAGTACTTTTCATGAAACGTAAAGAATTTTATTCACTATCTAGTTAATATCCCTCTAAAATCTTGGGCTTCTCTGTTCCCAGCTGACATGTTGAAGTAGTGCGATGTACATCTCAGTGGTTTGACTTCCCCACAAAGGTTGGGAAGGAGCCTTGCTCATAGGCTCCTACCATCCTGTTGGTCTGAGGCTTAAAATAGAGCTGTCAATACCACTTTCCTTGGAAGAATGCGGTGCTGCTAAGCCGTTATTCAGTATAAAAACAGTAGAGCTTCCAAAGAAAACATTCTGTTTAACATAGAAAAAAATGACAAAAACCACTGAATCAACAACTGGACATCTCTCCTTTTTGGTCTGGGTTCCTGCTGTGAGTTACCCTAAGGGAATCAATGGTCTCCCAACATCAAAAACAAAAGAATGAATGTTATTCCTTCTTGCCCTCCTCAAGCAAAGATGATTTGCTATGAACTCTGTTTGGTAGATGAGACAAATAACCTTTTGTGACTGCAACTTTTGCATGTGAAGAAGTGGACAAGTCTGTGGTGGTTCCTCATGTATCTCCCCATGGCTGTCGCACATTGCTTGTGGGGCTGTGCAGCCCATGAGCCCCAGGAGCAACAAGGCACATCTGCCTGGGAGCTCAGGGGGACACTGCCAGACCCTCGGCTGGGCACTGGGCACACCCTGCGTGGGGCTGGGCTGCCACATGTGGATACACATGTGCAAGGGGGTCTCTGTGTGCTTTGGGATATGGGGTCTCTGTGCCCTTAGCTACTCAAATCCCCCTGAAATCCATGCCGTTTAAGCATCCAAATTCCTTTAGATATAGAATCATAGAATCATAGAATCATTGAGGTTGGAAAAGACCTCTAAGATCATCGAGTCCAACCGTCAACCCAACACCACCACCCACTAAACCATGTCCCTAAGTGCCTCATCTACTTGTCTTTTAAATACCTCCAGGGATGGGGACTCCACCACTTCCCTGGGCAGCCTGTTCCAATGTTTCACCACTCTTTCAGTAAAGAAATTTTTCCTTACATCCAATCTAAACCTCCCCTGCCGCAACTTGAGGCCATTTCCTCTCGTCCTATCACTTGTTACTTCGGAGAAAAGACCGACCCCCACCTCGCTACAACCTCCTTTCAGGTAGTTGTAGAGAGCGATGAGGTCTCCCCTCAGCCTCCTTTTCTGCAGGCTAAACAACCCCAGTTCCCTCAGCCGCTCCTCATAAGACTTGTTCTCCAGACCCCTCACCAGCCTCGTTGCCCTTCTCTGGACACGCTCCAGCACCTCGACGTCCTTCTTGTAGTGAGGGGCCCAAAACTGAACACAGTATTCGAGGTGCGGCCTCACCAGTGCCGAGTACAGGGGCACGATCACTTCCCTACTCCTGCTGGCCACACTATTGCTGATACAGGCCAGGATGCCATTGGCCTTCTTGGCCGCCTGGGCACACTGCTGGCTCATGTTCAGCCGGCTGTCGACCAACACCCCCAGGTCCTTCTCTGCTGGGCAGCTTTCCAGCCACTCTTCCCCAAGCCTGTAGCACTGCATGGGGTTGTTGTGGCCAGCATGTGGTTGTTGTGGGGTTGATCTTGACATCAAACCAGACTGAGTTTTGGGTCAGGCTACTGGACTATTTCTGAGGCTTGTGAAGATGTAAGTAGGCAAAACGGACTCCTCAAGCAATTCCTTTCTTCTTTTCCTCGTCCTCCCACATCCTCTTCTGTGTGGCACATTTGCAAGTGAACTGCCTTGCTTCATGGACTGTTAGGAATGTGTTTTTATTCCCCTATGGAAATCTTATATAATATATTTAGAAAAATGAAATATAATCCTTTAGAACACTTATTTAGTAGGGATATTCATGGGGCACAGACGTGTATAACTCTTGCTGTGTCACTAGGAATTTGTCAAGAGATAAGTAATTAGCGAATGATTAGTCATGTCCCTATTAACATTTCTTCGGTGCTTTCCAAACACAAAGGAAGTAGGACCTACCATAAAGGTGCTTATGATTTATGTCAGAAGATAAAGGGGGATTAAAGGCTTTTATAAATATTGCTGTTAACACATTTAATATCACTAAGACCTTAAAGACCAGCCCATTACTCTGTCGAAAAACCAATTTGTTAGCTATGTCCTTTGAGATTTTAGGTATGACCTTGGAGTGTTTCTCATGAGCAACTGAAAAACAGAAGTGGGGAATGCATAGGAATGGCAATTTCCTGGATTAATTCCCCGAATGGGAAGGAGGTTCATGTTCGGGACCAGGGCTCAGGGAACCCAGGGCTTCTTCTGCTGTCCTGCCCATAACACCTTCCCTCCGAGCTGTCCTGATGGGAGAGGAGAGGCCTGGGAGCAGAGCAAGCCCTCTACAGCACTGCTCTGTGCTTTGGTATCCCCCGCTACAGGCACAGCCCCTCATAGCCTCTTGGCCCAGGTAGCGAAGTAAATGAAGGTGAGAGACCTGGATTATTTCCAAACAGCTTGAGAGAGTGTATTGTTACAGAGGGATCCTGCAGAAAATGTTCTCCTTCTCTATTTGCCCATATAGTGCCTCTCTCTCTGATATCTGGAAAAGGTAACATCATTGCATCTCCCATAAAAAATGAAAGAAACAGCACTGCATTTGGGGTTGAAGTCTTTCAAGGCTCACCTCCTCATAGGTTGCAGAGAAGTTTCCTTATAGCCCTGGAAACTGAGCTGAGTTCCTCTTCAGACTCTCAGCTTTTTCCTTCTTAAATCTCTGCAAGAACTCGAGAGCTTAAAACCCCACCATTTCCTCCCAGTTGCTAGCATCCAAATAGGGCTTTTAGGACATCTTCCATTCACTTTCCTTCTGGTGCTAAAGGTAATGCTGGTAAATAAATATCATCCCCATAGTACAGATGAAGAGGCCAAAGTAGCAAGTGACTTGCTTAAGGTCAAGGAGGAGAAGAAGAAAATGACATTTTCTCTGGCCCACTTGCCTTCCCCTTCAGCCCTCAGCTCCCCTTCCTCCTCTTATTGTATCACATTAGTAGTACATCTCAGACTTTGTCAGAGAAGAGACATTTTGAGCTGAGTGTCTCTCTAACTTTCCAATCCTCTAGGCATAGTGCCTAATTAACACAAGCAGTTGCAGAGCCAGCAAAACCAACACTGTCTGTTCTACAGGTTCGTGCCTCGAGGGAACCTCTGCCACGTGCCGTCCCTGCTCTGACACAGCTTGGAGCTCAGGAAGAGCCTTTCCCCAAGAGCAGGCTCCTCTTGCTGCCAGGAATTACCAGGGGATTACAAGGAGATGGTTTGAAAGAAGATGAGCACCCACCTGCAGCAGACAATGCACATAACTATAGCACACCATGCACACACCTACGGCATGACCATCCATGAAAATCCAAAAAATTTTGAAAATACACCCTTCTATACAACTAGTATTATTTGCTGAAACGGGTTCAGAAGATTTTTTGCTGCCTTGAAACCTCTGAGGCCGGGTGTCAGCTTTAAGAGGAGCTGGTTTCCCGCAAGGCAGTGAGAGCCTTGCCTGGGTGCAAGTCCCCTTTCCTTAGGGACTGGATCCGGTCTCTGCTGGAGAGCAGATGAGCAACCAGACATGCATTAGCCTCAGGGAGCTGCAGAAGGGCCATCGGTTGGGGGCAGCCTCCATGCACCCGCCGCAGCCCCGGCTGCCCCCACTGCGGCTGTTGCCTCTGCCACCCCAGCTGTGTCCCGGCTTCCTGCTCCTGAGCACAGCAAAGTGCAGAAATGGCATCGCCACCGAGCAGCGTCTCCCTGCAGCTCTCCGCTGGCAGCTCTGGCTTCCCATTAGTCTCGGTGATTTAAATTGGCTCAAGGAATTTTTCTCGGCATCAGCAGGCTAGGTTGGGAGCAGCTTTCATAAAATGGGGATGCCAGCCCAAAACCGGGGTGCAGAGGTGCTCTGAGCAGACGTTGGAAGTAGCGGCACATTCAGCTGCTGTAGAAAACCCAGCCATACGGGTGTTTTAGACAGCTAATTACAAATTAGCTTTTTTGGGCTGAGGTATTAAATCCAGCCACAGCTGCCCCACCGCCAGCTCATAACTTTGTTTAAATTTTTATCAGCTGTTCAATGGTTATTAAACTTGGTGCACTTGCTATTCAGCACAAAATTGTCATAATATGTCACAAGGAGAGAGTACTTGAGGAAGAATAGACTCTGGCGACGTGCGAGAGGGATGAGCTCCCTGGGCTCTCTGCAGCACCCTTCACATTGCAGGCCCAGAGCCATCTCGAGGACCACAGGGAAGGTGGCACGAGCCCCTCCATCACTGCCCGCCGGGGGCTGGTGGTTGCCATACTGCAGTGGCATGGCTGAATCAGGGTGACAGAAACCAGGTAAGTTATTTGCAGAGTGAGTGTCGTGGTTTAACCTCAGTTGGCAATTGAGCACCACCCAGCCACTTGCTCACTGCCCCCCGCCCCGGTGGGATGGGGGAGAGAATTGGAAGAGTAGAAGTGAGAAAAACTCGTGGGTTGAGAAAAAAACAGTTTAATAATTGAAATAAAATAATGATAACAGTAACAACAACAACAACAACAACAACAACAACAACAACAACAACAATAATAATAATAATAATGTAATAATGATAATAATAATAATATACAAAGCAAGTGATGCACAGTGCAATTGCTCACCACCTGCAGACCGATGCCCAGCCAGTCCCCGAGCAGCGGCCCCCCCGGCCAGCTTTCCCCAGTTTATGTACTGAGCATGACGTCCCATGGGATGGAATGTCCCTTTGGCCAGTTGGGGTCAGCTGTCCTGGCTGTGCCCCCTCCCAGCTTCTTGTGCACCTCCAGCCTGCTCAGTCGGTAGAGCATGGCAAGCTGAAAAGTCCTTGACTAGTGTAAGCACTGCTCAGCAACGACTAAAACATCGGTGTGTTATCAACATTGTTCTCATCCTAAATCCAAACCTGTACCAGCTACTAAGAAGGAAATTAACTCTATCCCAGCCAAAACCAGGACAGTGAGTCATACCAGAAGCAATTGTTTCCCAGAATGAAAACTTGCAAGGGGGTAGGCAAGGCTTTGGAATAAAATAAGCAGTGAAGGAAGTGATAGAAAACCACTAAGTGGCTGAAAACTTGTTGATGGCTTGGAGCCACATGGAAAGAGGGACAGGGCAGTGTGCTGAGATGAACACCTGGAAACAGCAGCCTGCGAGATAGGGATGATGGCTTTGCTCGGTGTTGAATGGCAATTGTTCCAAGAAGAAGAATGAAAGAGGAGATTGCCATTGCTGAGTGAAATCTGCTATTTCCAAAATGTTCACTTCATCTAGGATTTATTTTTTTTTAGCATTATTACTCCAGTTTTTTCACTTGGAATAAATTGCTCTTTCATGCATGCTGAATCCCATTCCAGCATCCCAGGCCACAACCCCAGATATGAGAGATACTTTAGGCACCTAAGCTTGGACAGATAGACTCACCCTCGCCCTCCCAAATCCTGTGCATGATGACCTTTGTTGGATTTTTCTGAAACTGAAAAAGGTCCCAGCGGAAACACCTTGTCTCAGGGAACCTCAGCGTATGGTGGTCCCTGCACTGCACCATGTACCAGGCAGGCTATTGACCACGTCTGAATGAATGACTAACCTTTGCTTTAAATTTTCTATGCTAATGGCAGCAGTGACAGCAAAAATTGTTTAAAGTTTCATATTTTGTAGCTGTCTAGAGGGTTTTTGATGAATCACTGAAGTGAAGATCTTCTGCGTGTAAGATCAGGGCAAATAAAAATCAAGCTGCATTTTGTTTTGATCTGACGCCAACATGGCTAAGTTACACACATCTTAGCTCTCCTCAGCAAGTCTCTGAGATTTCTGCTGAACAAATAGTCATTAAGGTGATATACAGCCTCACGCACTCATTTAAGCTGCCCTACCCCCAAACCCTGCCCTAGCAATCTGGGATTCTTCAATCTGATTGACTTTAAGTGGGCTAATTCCTCATGTAACAAGCTTTCTGGTGTGTACTGCAGTTCTGTCGAACACTTCGTCTGACACTTCACATCGTCTTCTTCTGTTAGAGTCCATGTTTTTTGTTCTCATCTTTGCTTTTCTTTGAACTTGAGCCATTTCTGCTATTGAGGTTTCCGTCTGGGTGTGGGACTGTGTTGCCTTTACTCACTTTGAAGGTAATATTTTCAGGCCAATTTTGAAATAGACTCTCTACATTTCACATCCTGAATTTATTTGCATTGCTTGTAAGTTCCTGCACAGATTTCCTCCGTAACTAATCAGCTTTGCCATTAATTTTGTACCTGAACATTGTCTTAATTCCAGTGCCTTGCTTAGCTCAGTCTTTCTGCCACAACATCTTCAATGCCCTCCTTACCACGTCCTTCCTCAGTTGTTACTCGGCCATCAGAGAATCACCAGCTGGGATTTTTCTTAGAGGAAACAGGGAGTTTTGCATTTGATTTTCACAAGGCCACTAGGATGAGATGACAGCAACTGGGATGTCACCAAAATGTCTGTTCAGGCCTTTGATCCAGAGGTGGGATGATACCACTTTGTATGCTACAAACTGCTGACTTAAAATAAAAAGATGCTTTGTAAGCTTTAACAAATTTGTGGAAGCGAATTTCTTTTGGCAAGGAAGAGGTAAATAACTTTCTACATAGAAAGTTAAATGCCCAATTTTAAAATCCTACACCCAAAAGATTTCAGTAACCCTCCCACCCCCGAGCCAACAAGTGCTTTTGAAAATCCAGCCTCAGTATTGCACTGGACACAGGTAATGAAACTGTTTCCTAAGACATGTTTGGTCTTGCTGGTTGGTCCCACTAAGTACTGTGCTTTATTTATATCAGTTAAACTTTCCATGAACTCAAAACTGTTCATAACAATAGACACAGCACAGGGAGCTCACTCAAATATTCTCTTCCACATATCCTTCGCTGACATCCATCATCATTTAGAAGAGAGAAGATGAAAATTCCCATTAGACAGCTTTGTTTAATTGCTCTTATTGCTTCTGTCACTTGATGAGAGCTTAAGCGATACGTGCGCTGATCCCAGGATACCATGTCCATCAGAGGAATGTGACATCCATCCAGACGTACCACGGAGACGGTGCGCCAAAAAGGCGTATCTATGGGGAGGGGGTATAAAATGCAGAGTTACGCCTTGGTGATTAGCTGGTTTAACTCAGAGAATCAACCAGCATTTATTTATAGGGTCAAGAGCCTGTTTGTGAGACCGCTGATGCAGCAACAAAGCTCACCATTTGTTTGCCATTAAAATTCAATTTGTAATCTGTCATTAAAATATTCTTCTGTTCCCAAACCAACTGCTCCCAGAAGCTATGTGAAACTACCCATTCCATATATTAATTTGCGCCCACCTTGGATGTCTGCGAAGCATACGGAGAAGGCAGTACATCAGGGGGCAGCAAGCAAGCAGCAGTGTCTGAGCTGCGGGGGCTCAGCTGCCTTCCTGAGAAGGCTGTCAGGGAGCAGAGCCAGAGCATCTGTCCGTGTCCCACCCATGGGATGCTGTCCTTGGGCTGGTCCCCACATCAGTCCTGTATGGGGGTTCACAGAGAAGCATTCTGGGAAAGCATTTTCCTTTTTTGCTCCTTACAGCTCTCACTAAGGAATATTCAGTGCAGATCAAAGAACATCAGATGGTTTTGAATTCACATGCCAGCCGTAGCAGAGTGCCACCAAACCTTTCTGTCCTGACCTTGGAGCAGTTATCTATGCCAAGACCAAGCACAGGTTTGGTCTGGAATTCCCTTTAGGTTTAGTGTAGCCAAGCCAGGCCCCATCTTATTTTTGTCTTCATTTTTTTGGACAATGACTTCCAGGCAAAACACGCATTAAAAATAATAGGTAGCTTGCAGGGCGGGCATGTCCCATCTATACCTGATCTATGTGTCTGATACTCTTTTGGGCACGCCGAGCTGCATGCTAAGAGCTTCTTTGGGAAGTTTCCGTAAGCACCATGGATGCTGGCAGCACACTTCTTCCAGATGGGTGGGAAGCCCTGGTATGTATTTATTTGTTTCAAATAAAAATAATACTGGCTGTGACAGGCAGTCGGTGTGGTCTGCACTACCATATGTCTTTTCTGCCTTGTGCTCGAAGTAGGCAACAGGACTGATGAGACAGGTGAAGCACCAAACCCTCCATCTTTTGTCCTTCAGGAATATCCAGGACATCAATCTGTCCACAGGCACAGCCTGCACTGAGAGGTGCTGAGGAAACTGTACAACACCAAAAGCTGTCCTGGAGGACACATCTCCGCTGGAGGACATCTCTGCTGCGCTCTCCTCCCACAGTTGGGAGGGAAGTCGCTGCAATTCTCCTCTCTGGAGGAATAAATGCAATCCTTTCTCCCGCTAAGCATCAGCAGAGGTCTCCAAGGAAGCTACGCTGAATATGCTGCTTTGATTTTCTTTGACCTCGTTCTACCTAATCAGCTAAACCAACCTGCTGATGAAATGAAAGTGGGCCTGGCAGATAGGAAACGGGGCACTGGAAGTTATTTTTTAATATACTTCAGGATTTGCAATATACTGGATCCAAATTATGATATCTACAAGTGGGTCAAATCTCCTTCCTCTAAGAGGGAAAAGGAGCAGAAAAACACTGCAAGACTAAATTTCTGCTCAAATTTCCAGAACAGTTAGGGCAAGCGTTTCCAGGGAGCAACAACTATATAAGTGACATGGGTAGTTTCAGGAAGTACATGTGGGACAGGCTCTGACAAGGGACAGTTGTCACACGAGGGTACAGATGGCACTTCTAATGTCTACAGTGACATCTACATGCGAACTCATCATCACTCACAGTGTAACCTAACCAACCATATGAGGAGCCAACATATGCCAGCCTACATATTGCAAGGTTTTTGAGGTTTTCCAGCTCTGCTGTTTGTCATCTTGGAGATGCTTTTTCTTAACCACTTCCCTGCTGGTCTCCCATGGGGCTTCTTGGCATCAGGACCTCCTGGGGGGCTGAGGTCCAGTCCAGAGCACAGCAGGGGCCTTGTCCACCCGAAGATGTGCCTTTCCACACCGAATTGCTGACATTTCCTGGTTGCAGGTATTGCATGCTTTGTGGGAACTCATTGCTACTAGTGCTGGTGAGATGTTCATCTTCTAGATGAAAAGGAGAGGTTGGGTGACAGGAATGGTAATTTGTCTCTGCTGGGAATAGGAAAAGCAGCATTTGGCACCTGGGGGTTTGTCCTCATTTTCTTTTTAAAGAATTCTGGCCCTCCAAGTACCTCTCCTGGTTTGTTTTCTCACCATCTGAAAAATGGAACCCCATGAAATGATATATAACAGACACCAAACCAGAGCAAATCTGCAGCAGAATTGATGCCCTCCAAGCTTGGAGTAGATATCACCAGGACTTTCTGAGTGACTGCTGCATTCATGCAGGAAGGCTTCTGCCTGACAAATGTGTTTGAATTCTCTGAGTACATCAGGGCATTGCTAGATAAGTATGTAATAGAGAACATCATCTATCATGATTTCAGGCAAGCGTTAGACAGTGTGCCACAAAGGGAATATGATTTACAAAGTAAGACAAAAATGGTATAAGAAAACTATTGATATCACTTACAAATCAGATTGGCAGTTTGAGGAGAGGATAGGGATGGGACATATAGCAGAAGCAGAAGGCTGGACAAAGACTGGATTTCTCTGAATAATGCTCAAAGTAACCCTAATCTAATCACCCTGAGTACTTGGGACAAGGAGAAAAGAGAAAGCAAATGTGCAGAAGCTGAGCAAGCTTGCCTGAAATGAAACTGCATTCCAACATTCAGCAAGGTAAAGGAATAGGAGGCAAAAGCAGTCAGGAACCAACAAGCCATCAATAAAACCTAATTTGGAGAGTAACTCAGCATAGCAGATTCCCACAGGACTCTGAAGCCACTCTGCATCAGAGACAGAATTGCTCTGACCCTGCTGGGAACAGGCTGACCAGTAAATATGAACAAGTGAGTGCATTGCTATTGCAAAATAGTCTAGCACTGGATTACTGAAAGGTATTTATGAAAACCTTGTTACAAACAGGCTTTGCCAAAGTATCTGGCTGTCTCTGGCGTGGCTGAAGGGTGCCTGAGTGCCCTGGGTGCCCATTCCCTGGCACAGGGGCATTTTGCAAAAACATCTGCTGTGAGCTGGTCCACTCACAAAGTCCGTCTCAGCAGAGGGAGGTATTGGGCAAATGGAAATCAGCGGAATTTAATCAGGCTACCGATAGCACTGTTTGGGGAAGAGGGATGTTTTTGTTATCAGGCAGAGGGCTTTAAAGACCTAACCCTCATAATCATCGCATGACTTGTGCAGACTAGTTCTGGTGCACTGAGGTGAGCACGCCATGCTCACCAGCAAGCTTTCCTGAGCCTTTGCCAGGGGCAGGCAGCAGGGGAGCATCACTGAAGTTGTTTTGGCTGGAAACAGCTGGCAGTTTCATCCAGCATGTTTTACAAAGAAAGATCACTTGGAAGAGGGAGGCAGAGAGCTGCTGATTTCCTAGGACCTTGAAGACAGACAGTTGGGGAGTTATTTGTGGCTGTAGCTCAGGAAACCTGGATCAGCTCCTCAGTCCTGCCTCTGCTCCTCAGTCTGCCTCCTGCCTTGCCTTCATCTCCCTTGTCCATCAGGGCAGGAAGCTCTCTGGAGCGGGACTGTCTCGTTCTGGGGGTTTGTGCAACAGTTTTGCAAGTGGACTCCTGGACCTTGTGGCTACTGAGCTGCTACCAAGCTGCTACCAGTTGCTACAGGCTCTGGAAAGGTCCCTCCTGGCTCTCTTGCAGCTGGCTGGTTGGGAGCGATGCTCCTTGCCTCCGTGCAGGCTTGCGCTGCTGCCTGGGTGAGTAGCAAATGTCAGACTGTACCAGCAGTGCACAGCCCAAAATGGCAGAGGGAAAGGCGTAACAAGAAATTTCTCATTTTCGCTCCACAAGGCTGGGGGTGCAAAGCCTACAATTTGTGCTTGTTTTCTGGTTTTTTCCATTGCCTGATTATTGCCAAGTATTTCATATAGACACAGCAATTTAGTTAGACTGATGGCCCTTGTCTCCCTAGTGACAAATGCAATGCCTGCCAGACGCTTGGCTCTAAACTGTCTTTACAATCATTCTGCTTTTTTAAAAGTTTAAATGCCCACTAGAGAAAAACTTTGTTTGTCATTTAGATTGGCCTTGGCTAAATTAGTTCATTCCGGAGCAACCATAAGACAAAAAATAAGTACACTAGTCTGGGAGGCAAGGGGGCTTCTCATAAAGAGCAGCTACAGGGTGGATTTAAAGTCACGTCAAGGAAAACCATTAGAGAAGAAATTGGGGCAGGAAGATAATGTTGGAAAGCAGATATATACCCAGCAAGCATATAATGAGAGTCCAGGCTGCATCACAAGGACAGCGAAAGACAGAGGATAGTATCAGTGACAAGGGAGGGATGAAACCTTGGCCTTGCTGCAGTCTCTAGGAGCAGTGTCACAGAGTCTCACCGAGGTGCTGCATCCACATCAGGGTCTTGTGAAGCTGCGCAGTTTGCAGAGGAACCTTCTCCTTGATTTAGGGGCACCAGCTTATAAACTGCTTGTGGGAGCAGGAGCAGGGTCTGACCACCTAGGCTTTATTAGCAATGTACAGGAAAAGGGAATACTCCTCTTAGAGAATGTAGGATCAACTGGATGTTTAAAGGACCTTCCTCCATACATCAGAAATGTTAATTGCTGGTGCCTCGTAAGCGATTGTATTTGAGATCCTTGATTTTACACTTTGGGAGAGTGAAAGTGCAGGCAGGGACCTGAGACCCACAGTAAGAAGTATTCACACGTGTGCTTAACAGGGTTAGGTCTCAGGTTGGGAGCGGAGGCTACCGACACCCCAGTGCAAGGAGACTGGTTTGCACATAGGTGCTCTTTGCTCCTCTGTCCTTGTGAGAGCACAGATGCCTGACACAAACCTCCTGGGTGGCTTTGACCTGCGATCTGCTGTCCGTGGGGCTCTCGTCTCCCTCCTGCCATGGATGGAGGTGGGCAGTATGTACTGGAGCCGTCCAATCCCTGCTAGTTGGATGGAGCATCTTCTGCATGGGCTTTGCTAGGTAAGAAGATGGAGCTAACACTACATGTGGAGTGATTCCCTCTTGAAATCTGCCATGTCAGGCCAGTTTTTATCCCCCACAAATGGCTCATCTGAAGTGAACGAGCTGGTTTGGGTCAAGCCCTTGGGAAGTGAGAACAAAGTCTATGCCTTAAGTAAAAACAAAACTAGAAGGTTCTCTGGGAGGCTGAAAATATTTATTACTAGGAAAAGCATCCCAACCTGTCAACTTCCAATTCCCTTTATTTTCATGCAACTTTAAAAAAACCCAGCCATACACATTCAAAAATACACTTCAAGAATTAATCTCTTCTTAGTCGACACTTTAAATGTCAACTCTGAGCCTGGAGTAAATTTTCACAGGCAAGTTATGAAACTCTGAAAACAGGATTTAATAATGGTAACGCTGACAAAGCCTCAGCCACAGCAAAGCTAGTAGGTGCCTCTGTGCATACTCACCAGACAGCTGGGCTGAAGAACAGGTAGGGGGAGAGCTAATTTATTGTTATTAGCTAGGTGCACTTCTGAAAGTTTCATAGAATCATAGAATAGTTTGGGTTGGAAGGGACCTCTAAAGGTCATCTAGTCCAAACCCCCTGCCGTGGGCAGGGACATCTTCAACTAGATCAGGTTGCTCAGAGCCCCGTCCAACCTGACCTGGAATGTTTCCAGGGATGGGGCATCCACCACCTCTCTGGGCAACCTGTGCCAGTGTTTCACCACCCTCAGCGTAAAACATTTCTTCCTTATATCTAGTCTAAGTCTACCCCCCTTTAGTTTAAAGCCGTTCCCCCTTGTCCTGTTGCAACAGGCCCTGCTAAAAAGTCTGCTGCCATCTTTTTTATAAGCCCCCTTTAAGTACTGATAGGCTGCAATAAGGTCTCCCCGAAGCCTTCTCTTTTCCAGGTTGAACAACCCCAACTCTCTCAGCCTTTCCTCATAGGAGAGATGTTCCATCCCTCTGATCACTTTCATGGCCCTCTTCTGGACCCGCTCCAACAGGTCCGTGTCTTTCTTATGCTGAGGGCTCCAGAGCTGGACGCAGGACTGCAGGTGGGGTCTCACCAGAGCAGAGCAGAGGGGCAGAATCCCCTCCCTCAACCTGCTGGCCACGCTGCTTTTGATGCCGCCCAGGATACGATTGGCCTTCTGGGCTGCGAGCGCACGTTGCTGGCTCATGTCCAGCTTTTCATAATTCGGAGACCTTCCTTTTCAGACTGGTAAAAGTCTGGATCTAGAGACAGATTAAAGATTCTAATTTCTCCATCTCTGTTATTTTATTAGACTCGCTATGGCAAACTGGTATTGTCATTGTTAATGGGCCCTGCATACCTATTTCTCTGTGCGCCGCGTGCAGAATGCGCTCCATTGTGCCCATCAGAGTAACTTTGTTAAAAATACCGAAGCTGAGCCTGCTGTGCCTATTAGTAGAGCCAAAATTAAAAGTATCTGGCAGGAACTGAGTCCGGAGCAAACAAGAATTTACTTCGACTAGGGGAGAAAGTATGCTCTGATTTAGCGTTCAGCTCGAGTGCATGTTTTATGCATGTACATATAGAAACGGAAAATTCATTGATTTGCTTCAGAGCTAGTTTATGTCTTGAGGGAGCAAAGCATGTAACTGCCTGCTTAAGTCTATTCCTGTTCAATAAAGTGTTTAAGCAGCTGCCTATGTCCCACTGATACTAATATAAGATTTAAGTGTCTGCTTAGAGTGAAATGTTCTCAGATGCTTTGTTGTATTGAGGCCTGATGCATGCTGCTGTGTTCTGGACATGGCTGGTCATGCAGACTAAGGACGCAGAAATGAAGACCAGAGTGATCATTACCTTGTCACCACATGATGGCTTGTTCAGACTTCCTCCTGATAAAGCTCTGGGGACATATTTTAAGTGTTATCAGCACCCGTACGCAGGGATTTATTTTTAAATCTTTCACAAGTTCTCAATCATGTGAGTAGTTCATCCCCATGGGGGTAGCAGAAATTTGCAGGATCAAGACTGGTGCGGGAACGCTCCCCATCACAGGGATGGGTGTGAGAAAGCCAGCGCCAACCCCTCTGAGGTTATTCAAACCCCTCCTCCTCTTTTTTGCTTTTTTTCTTCTCATCTGGAATGGTCTGGGAAGGGATTTTCCTCAGACTTACTTGACATTCAGAATGATTTTTGCAGCACATTGCTGTATTTTAGGCAGTGCCGCAGCGGGCTGCTGCACACGAGTGGGAGAGAAGTGCACGCATGGGCCACTCCTGCTTGGGACTGTAACACACCGTGGTGTGATGCAACGGACGGGTGATAGCAAGGGAGACCCTAAAAATATTTGGCATGGTATTTCTGAAACTGTCTTCTTTGGGAAGGAGGCCATGGCAAGCCCCTGGAACAACCTGCCACCCCACAACCAACGGTGTCTTAAACAAAGTCTGCTGGCAACATCAGGGAATTTGTGCAAAATAATCAATCCCCCCAAAAAACAGTAGAAAATTGTGGAGTGCTAATTTGGAGGATCAAAGTCACATAATAATTTTGCTTGCAATGTCTATGAATGAAAACTGGCCAATTTTTCAATGTTGAGTTCACTTTTCCAGCTCAGGTGGGACATTCAGGGTTCAGTCCTGCTTGGGGCACATCACAGTGGTTATCATCACCCTTATTTCTTGGTTTATCCCTAGGAATAGGCAGCTCAGCAGAAGCAGCAGCTCTCAGGGTCTGACCTGCACACCAACAGAAGTAGAAAGTCTAGAACTGGTGACAAAACCTTGTTGCTTTTCCAAGCTTTGTAACAGCTTTGGGAAGGGTTCTTATTTTTGCTTTCTCCCATGCAATCAGTGCCGAGATTAAAATTTACTGTTGCTGCTATTTCCAGAGAAGAGATGGGAGCTGAGCTAAGGTTTCCTTTTTTCAAGTGTTTTTTAGTGTTGATAGTGCAGAAGAGTCATCTGTGACAATTTTGTTTTTTCTGTCAGTACAGCTTCCTACATGGGATTTATTTTTATGGCCAGGATCCTTCAGAATATTTCTTTTTGTCAATTCCATTTCATTTAGCAAAGTAGCTTCTGTGGGTTGTCCCCACACGGACATTTTTATACACTCTAGAAAGCTGAGTTGCTTTGCTGATTCTGGGAATGAATTGCCATCTTCTGTGCATTGCAACAGGATTATTTTAAATCCATATTAGTGTTGCGGATTTCAATAGGAATTTTGCCTTGGTCATTGCCAATGTCAGTCTATACAGAGATTTGAGTCGCACACACAAAACAATGAGGTTTTTCCTGAGATGTGATATCCATGGATTACTTGACCATGAAATTCATTTATCAGATAAAACATCATTGTCTCTTCTTTCTGGTCATCTTTCTTCCTCACTTTTTTTGCTCATTTTCCATATATCATTGTGGGGATTAACGGCACGGACTCTGGCAGGCAGCAACCAAAGACCTTTATTGCTCTTTGTTAGCATTCTTCATAGCAAGCAGAAGTGTACACGCGCTACCTGCAGCTTGCAGATAGGTTATAGCCTTGTGTTCACGCGCATCTATGCTCTAGCGGATTGGCCCGTTCTTCCTGATCACGCGAAATGCCTTCATGGCCTTTATCTTGTTTTCTCCTTCCAGCTGCACATTCCTTCCTCCGTTATCTTCTGCTTCTGTGCCTTCTCGTGCCAGGTGGTACAGTGCTTGCTTATTAAAATCAAACTCAGGAATGTCCGTCGTTAAAATTTCTATCCCCACATATCACCTTATGTTAAAATTGTAGATAACTTGTGGCAAGGATCATCATCTTTTATTAGTAATATTGCAAACCAATTTTGATTAGAATTTATGTACAAATGTAAATCTTTACATTTTAGGGAAAGGAATAGCTGTGTAATAGCAACTGTAAGCATTCAGCTGTCCAGGGGCTCATTAGTCTGTGCTTCCCTGGAGCCAAATTAAATGGTGAACACCAGTGAGCCCTTATAACACACAACAAAGCTTTCCACAGGGCAGGGGATTACACAGTCACGGTGCCATATATAGTACCAAGCCTCTGGTGTGGATTTTGCAATGTCTGCCATTATATTTCAGATACCAAGCAAACAAAAACATGTATTTCCATAGAAACTGTAATGTGTTGCCGAATACTGGCCTTAAGTATGCAAATATCTCATCCAGTATAGTCAAGTGAGGCTGTTACTATATTCTAAAGAAGAATTTGGTGCCATATGCTGATATATAAATGTCAATGTCAGTTGCATATATCCCCATATCTGTATTTCACCTATCATTTCTACCTTTGCATGGTGCATGACGACTTCTACCCAATGTGACTTAGTGAGCACCCATGGTGGGGGCCGGCCGGACACCAGGAGCCCAGACTAAAGGACTGCCAGGGAAGGGGCACAGGTCTCACACAGCCCTGGTCCCATGGGTACCTCGAGGAACCTGGGTTGCTTAAAATTAAAGATTTAAAAGACATGTCATTGCACAGCCGCTAATAGTCACAGGATTAAACAGCTAATATGAGGAAAGTGGAGGGACTAGTAATGTCTGCTGTAATGTAGTCTGTTGACCCTGTTATTCACAGGCAGGTCTCTAATTTTAAATCATCGTCACATCTTTTCTTTTTTACCTCATAGAGCAAGTGCAATTGCCGTGTGCTCCCTCTGAAACCCCGCAGGTGGAAATGGGAGACTAATGCATTCTTCTTCCCAAGGGCAAAGTAACTCAGGTTTAACCAAAATGAGAATAATAACCATTAGATGAAACAATTAAGGAAAAAAATTTTTTGAGTACACCTGAAACTTTTTGTTTGGCTTGGAATGAAAAGCCCTGATTCACAGTAAACAATTTAATGATTTTCTTTCATTGAAAATTCAGGTCAGATTTTAAAAGAAAAAAAGCTGTTCTTTCAAATGAAGAGTCTGATAGCAGCTTGAAAGTGTTGAGACAAAATGCTTTACACTTCCAAAAACTTTGTATTTTTAAAATTGACAAAATGCCGTATTTTCCCCTTTTTTATTTCCCTTCAGTTCTTTTCGGCTGGAAGTTTCACATGCATAGTTTTGTCCCTCTGAAATGCACCTTGTGCAGAGATTTAAATAGTTATTTCAATGAGTAAGATCATTATCCAAAAAATAAGCTGTGCTGCATGCAAAATGCTAAAATGCTAGCAAAACCCAGAAGGAAGCATGGCAATAGTTTCCACGTTTCACTCACAATCAACAAACTCCCCATAGGCAGGGATGGTAGCTCAGTGTTTTTTGCTTCCCGATCTTTGTTACAGCAAAAGAATCCGCCATAGGTGGATGCTGCTCCTTAATGATCATAATGGTATTTCCAAACATTTAATCATCAAGTTGACTGGGAACAAAATGAGGATAGAAGTAAATTATATGCTGTCCATTGGAGAACATGTAATCTTGGCTTTAAGAATTTGGATAAAATTTGGGCTAAGTTTAGTTACTCATTTCTAAAAAATTACTTCTGTTTTGAACTGGTGTTGGGGTTAAAAACCTTGAATTTTTTAGTATGTTTCGGTTCCAAAATCTCCCGTTTGAAGGCAATGTTAATAATTAATGACAGTGAACAAGCGCAGCATATGAAAGCACTCCCCCAGATTACAGCTTGAAAGTCACTGTCTTTTGATACACCCCTGTTCACACCACTGCATCACTTCTGGGGGTTCAAAGCTAAGGAATCACCCCTTATCCTTCTCTGGAATATTGAACTATTTAATGAATCCCTTACATGAATGCTTAGAAAATGAACCATCAGTGCATAGACTGGCCACTGGGTCTTTACATGCCATTTTTCATGTTGTTCTGGCTTTTATTAACTATTATAAAATTCAGCCCTTCGGGTCCAGCCGTAAAGAGTATCTTCCAGGGCAGCTGGGCTTGCTCTCAGATGTAAATACTCCTGCAGGAGGCTCTGCAGCACGCTAAAACTGAAAAAAATCAATATGTATTCTAATAGACAGGAACAAATTGGGTCTTAAAGTGTAAATAGGGCTGTGTGAAATACAATAAAGTAAATTTAACTAGTGAACTGTATTAACTGCAGTGATTATTCTGCATTCAGGGGGGATAATTTATGTAATGATCGTCAGTGCTGTTGGACTTTCCACCATAGACCTTGAAGGTCATCGGCTGAGCTGGGACCTGAACCGTTCCAAAGGTAAAGAAAGTCTTTTCAATTAGATTAAGCCTCATTATTATTTTCCAAGTCGTCTCACCTCCATTACACAGCGGACTTCTGGAAACAGTGCGGGATGGTGTCTTGTAGTCTGAAAGCACACCTGCTGGTGCGCGGTGTTTGCACGGTCCCTCGGGCCAGCAGCCCCATCGCAGCGCGGGAGCTACAGCTACTGAATCACCAAACTGCAATTTAGACTTCCTCAGCTCAGGGCTGGTTTTCTCCATGGCAGACGTAGGAGAAGAAAGAGTTTGGGAAATGCGGCTCCCTTCCTCTAGGCTGTACTTGCAAAAGAAGGCTGTGATTTTATGCTAATAAATAACAAGCTAATAAACAACATTTCCAAAGTAGTGTGTTTCTGTCTTAGAAATGCTCTTTTAAAGAAGAGTGGCTTTGGATGAAGTTTTTGAAATCTGAAATGAATCATTTTGACTTACTCATTTCTCTATTGTGTCAAAATACTTTGTTTCGTAATAGCTCAAAGCCATTTCACCTGGACTTTGATATAGTAGAATATTAGCTGTAATAATAGGATAAGTACTAGACTGTTTTCATGTTATTGAAATAAAATTTAGTGCTGTATCAGAACTACATGATCCAGTATTAGTGAAAAGAAACACTCCCATGTTCCCAAACCAAATAAAACCAAACAACATGTTTACAGGAAAATTCTGGGTTTTGTTTTTTTTCCATTTAGAATGAAAACAAACCTCAGGATTTTCTTCAGAGCTGAAAACCTGACCAGTGTCCCCAGTGATTGCCACGTGCACAGGTTCAGCTGCTGAAGACATGTTAGATGAAGTCTTCAAACGCAGAGCATCTTGCCAAGCCCCAGCACCAGCATCTAGTCTAAAGGTGGCCTTTGGGGGCCTTCACCCAGAATTGAATCTGGTTAGTGCTCCTCATTAATTTATGGTACTCTCTATCACATCTCCCTGACTATGACTGACATACAACACGAGCAAAAAGGTAGCCTGGTAGAGAAAAATCTTATTGTATTAAGGAATAAAATTTTTTATTACCAGTATGGGTGGTATGGACAGATACCCCATTGATTTGAAAATAATAAACACCAGTAGAGGTAGAGGGAGGAACTGTGCCTTATAAAATAAGAAAATAAAGAAAATTAGACAAAGTCAATGACCCTTAAAAGGAGAAGGCAGGTCCACTCTCCCTGCAAATAGTCCTGGGAATGATCCCAGGGGTTTTCAAAAAAGATGCCCTCACTGCTGCAAGTGCAATACGGCCTAAGCAGCTTGTTGATCTTTAAAAAAATATTTTAATAAAAATAATACTTCTGAAATTATCTTGCTAATTTCTGTGTAGTTAAGACTTGAAGCAATTTCTATATTTAAATGACATATACTGTATGAGTAATGTCTTTTTTGTTTTGGAATGGTCTTCTAGCATTAGTGCTTCACAAAATAAGGACAGCTAAAGGGATTTCTAATTGATAAATCTGACTGCATTTTAGGCATGGCCATTAGACTAATTAAAATCCAGTGTGACCAATGCCTTTCAGTCGATTTTGATCATAAGTATACTCAACGAAGCTGTTTCCATTGCCAGCTCTGTAATACCATCCTGGCAATCAGTCCAGCTGGGTTTCAGTAATTTCTCATTTTCTGCATATTCTGCTGATCAACCTTACTGTATTACGGTGTTATTTAGATGTATTTTCTAATGAGAAGGAAAAAGTTATGCAGGGTCATATTCTTGTCTGGTGGGAGGTGGCATCGCTCCACTGAAACCCCTGGTGAGAGTCTGATCCAGAGAGGTTTCGTGATGCATTTTATATCTACTGCATTTCTGCATGTTTGTACCTCGGTGTCTGTTAACAAACTCTGGTGGGGTCTTTGAAGGGTGGAAACAGGACCACCTGTCGCTAATGAAAAGCATGGAGAGAGTCAATGAAAACTAAACAAAAATGAAAGTGGGAGCTGATGGGAGCATAGGAAATTTCTAGGGGAAATTATCCAGGTACTTCCCTTCTGGTAGTTTGAAGGAAGAGTTCAATTTCTGTTGACAGTATGCTCCCTAATTCTCCCAAACTCTAACATATTGATTATCTGTGTCTTAAAGTGCTAATCTTCAGCTGAAAATAATTTTTAATAGGTCTGTCTGTAATGGTCTTCCTACATGGGATGAACTTGGCCTGACCCACAAAGGTAAAGAATAACAACAGACTTATTTCTATCTAGGGGTAAAAATTACATGAATATGGTCTAACAATAATGCCCTTCCTTCAGCTGTTTTATTTCACCATAACATTGCCAGGCAAGGTGACATCTGACCCAGGGAAATGATTTGACATCAGAGTTCACAAACCAACATGGGATGTACAGGACCCAATGACCTGGGAGTCCTTTTATTCCTTTCAAAATTGATTAAAGGTGAAGAACAAATATTTACTTTCCAGGTAATTTTTCCAGTTAAAATGTTAACTCAAATCTAATTTTTTAAATAATATTTTGCATTCCCTTAACATCTGAGTGCCCTCACCTCTGACACAGGACATGCTGTGTTTCAGTGTCCTTGGGCAGCGGGACCAATGTCTTGGCTTGGTACAGAGCTCCTATTATGACATTTTTTGAATGAACTTGAGCAAAAGTGGAAGGGTCCAGACAGATTTTAAGCCCTGCAGGACCCTCAGCACCCTCAAGGAGAGAAAAGCAGCATTGTGGGGAGGCTTCTGCAGATAACTGAAGGATCTTGGCAAAACTGTGACACTTTAATAACAGATGGTGGGGAAAAGGCTTAGCCAGTTCTCTTTCCACCATTCTCCAGCGCAGAAGATCCCTCCACATGACATCCTGCACTGTCGTCTCAGATCTATTATTAAACAGCCCTCGCAGTGCATGTGCTCCACTCCCTTCCTTGGGAGCCGGTCTCGTGGGATCAGGCTTTGATTTCCACGCCGGTGTGTCCGGCTGAGCCATCCCACCTCTGCGGGGTTCGCGAGGTGGAAACATTTAACTCCTCTCCCAACACAGCCAAAGGTCCAATCCAAACCAGCACACAAATGCAGGAACACAGAAGTGCAGTCACTGCGTATCAGGCTCTACATCAGCTTCTCCTGCTTCTTTACAAGGCCAAGGTGCTCTGTAAAGTCAGTTGTTCTGTGGCACTGGGATTCTCTTCTCTTTATCAGCATTTAGTGAAAACAAACACTAAGGAGAAGGGCGATAACAGAAGGATGACAGTGATACTCTTCCTCTGGGCACAAGCTCCAAGCTGCAGCGTGACCCTTTATGGGTCCATCTGCTATAGACTGAGATGAAAAAACCTAAAATCCTGCATTTGAAAAGAGCATTCTTGTAATGGCACAACACAATGCCCATCACGTTCACAAACAAGTGATAGCTGAAGAGAATCCCTCCTGGTGCTGGGCACGGGGACCAGCGTCTGTGCCAGGACACCTCAAGGACTCTCACTTCTGCTCCACACAAGAATTCCCTGAAATCCCAAGCCTTTATTAAGATATTTGAGCTTAAAATGGCCAAGGGACGTTGAAAGTGAGCACGAACTAGCTCGTGGTCAGTTAGAGATGCCCTGGGAAGAAAATAGTCTCTTTAATTTGCAGCACACTCTCTCAGCTCTTGCAGTTTCCAACAGGTTTTCAGGACAGTCTAAAGTATTATACATATTAAAATACTGCCCATTAAAAATCACATTAGTATACAGATAATAATATAGGGAAGGACTGTGGCAACTAATAACACACAGGAGACACATCTGTCCTCGCAGTCTCACCCCACTGGCCAAAGAAGCAGAATTGAGCCTGAAGTCATTAGGACTGATAGCACCCTGCATCCGAACGGAGTGACTTGAACAGTAGCCATGCCCTGTTATGCCAGAGCTAAATCTGTGTCCAGGTATTTTAACAAATCCAAGGGGTTTGTCTCAGCAGTGATTGAAGGAGCATTTTTCTACAGTTCTTTATCTTCACGTTCTGAACCTTGAAAGGAAATGTGCCAGCCTCGAGCTGGAAAGGATTTATTAATGCCCTAGCACTGGTGAAAAATAGCCCATATATTGCTGTGAATGGTAACGCAGCCCCTTCCAAGCATCTGAGCACAGGAAGGTGATCGAGGTGATGCTACACAGCTCTGCTAGGCAGGTGGCTGCAGGCAGCGAGCAAAGGCTGGGCTGCGGGAGCTGTGAAATTCCACTTCCAGAGGAGTCTGAGAAAAGCAGGTTTAAATATAAGCAATCAAGCTGGTTTCCTTTGTTAATGACTCAGTGATTCACCCAAGATAAAGCATTTCAGCTTTGAAGGGCTCCACTCCTGGGAGTAGCTTTCTTTGGAATCCATTGTTTTGAATGAAAATGGGAAATGCATCTAAAACCAGTACTGATGAGACTGTATTCACTGTGTCTAACTTCTTTACTTCGTCTTATTTTCCCCATTTTCCCCTCCTCCTCCTCAACCATAGACCTCCTCAGTCACTAATAGCCCCCTGCCAGAAATAGACCTTTGGCTCTTGACTGACCTTTTAAAATGCTGATCACCACCACCTCTACGCTACCTGCTTTGGCTAGGAAACGTGGAGCTCAAGTGATCCCCCAGTCTCGTGTCATGCTAATAAACTGGTGAAAAAATTGCAACCAGAGACGTTTCACTGTGGCTTTTCTCCCACAGCTACAACAGGAAAAAGAGGGACCAGAGGGAATGAACATGCAACATGCCAAATTACTAGCGAGAGCTACGATTCACGTGAGGATGAATTTACGCATGCGTAAATCCCAATGGCAGGCTCTGGGAAGATACATTTAATTCCCAGCTTTGCCCTAGGCCCAGTACATAACGCTGGGCAAAACTCCTGGCCAGCCTGCGCCTCCGCCTGCGCTTTAGCCGTAAGCAAGGGGTTCCCATGTGTCTCATGCGTGACTCAACTTCCCTTTGACAAGGTATGAAATTCCCATCGAGAGGAATGGGGCAAGAGATTTTAGACTGACTTCTTCATACACGCAAAACTGTGATGAGGAGAAAGCCAGTAAGGAGAGGCAACACCTTTACTGGAGCAACTGGTCCAGCTGGAACAAGCAGGCATGCTTTCAGACCTGCAACCCTTTCTTCTGCACTGAAGATTTAGCTCCAAAGGCAAACTGGACCCAGTAAAGGAACAACGTGGGAATAAAGGCTCATTTAAGGTAGGTTTTGTTTCTACCTTTGTTCTCCTTGCAGTGCTCAGCCCACACAGCCCTACATCGGTAAGATTTCAGAGCTGAAAAAGAGCTCGTGTTGCCTCTTTTTCCAGCTATTAGAGATGATGTAAACCAAGCTGTTACCTCTCCCCACAGGTCTTGTCCTGTTTATGTCCTTAGACCACTGGGGTTACAACACAGGAGACGCAGGTACTTCACCCTTGATTATCATGACAAGCAGATAAAGGAGTAAACGATGAGCTAAACCCCAGTGGCCGCTGAAGCCCCTCGTTTGGATCTGTTGTACCAAAGTCCAGGGACCCAGCAGCCTCTAGGGCTGATCGCCTTGACAAGTGTCACGGTCTCACACCATTTCTTATTCACTTTTTAAACCATCTCCCAGGTTTCCGCCCACAGGGATCTCACCCTGTGATAATGGAGGAAACGCAGAGTTTTGCAGAGGAACAATGATGCACTAAATAACCCCTGCCAACAGCAGGCTAGTTCACTGCCAGCTCCAGATGGGGTTTTTAATCAAGCAGAGCAATATTGATGGCCTTTGCTCAAGCTTTTTCACTAATTGCCTTCCAACATGAACTCAGCAAAGGTATGATAAATCCAAATTTCCACCAAACATAAGGCTGGGATGAAGATATATTTTGCCTGGGTATAGGCAGAAGGCAGCAAACAGGGAATCTCGACACTTAAGTCTTTCTTTTGAAGATGTTTTCACTGACTTCTTTGGATCTTGAAATGCATAATTTAACATCTTATGTTTTACCGCATTTAAAAGAAGCTGCCAAGCCCTTACCTCTTTACCCACAGTTTTAAGGCAGTCATTATGTTTACTAAGCAGTTAGTATTATTAGGTTGCTGCTATTTCTCATACTACAATACGTGCTATGCAAGCTCTCAGATCTTCAGCACTCATTTACAGAAATATCTAATCGATTTCAGCTTCAGGAATTTGTGTTTAAAATTGGTATTTTAGAGGGATTATTAGCATAAATATGAACATAGGTCTAAACTGGTGAAATATGTTCAAGCATTACAGAAAGCCTGGAATCTGCAAGAAGACCTTTTCCAACTTACCTGCCATTTCCAATAGGAAATATGCATTAAACATCGACCTACAGATGAAAAGGAGGAGATATTTTAGCTGACATTTTTACCAGTTGAGTTAACTCTGCTCTGTTCTCTAACTGTGATGAAGATGACGCTGTTTTCAATTACACACTTTATTCCATGTTCCTGAAGGTTATCACTAATCCAGACTGTCCCTGGAAAATTTCTGAGCTTGGGCTGTGCTACCAGTTTGGATGAACAATCTTTTTTTATACCTCTTTATTTCTCTTTATGGTTATTTCCACTCAGGGGCCTTTTCATGCCCTCTCTTCATTGCCTTCAACTTTTTCAGCCTCCCCAGGAAGGAGTGAGAAAAGCCCTTTTCTTTCAGCAGCCATGCTCCATTGCGTGATTTCAAAGCTAAAACCGCTGAAGAGCTGAAGAGTTGGAGGGACCCTCACCTGCAGAGAGGGTCAGTATGAGATTCGGGTTAGGTGATGCTTGCTGTCCATGGGGAGATGAAGGCAGATGAACTGGCAAAGCGCTAGTACAAAGTGCTGCCTTGTGCTAGCTCCTTCCCTTTTTGGACTGAGGAAAGCTCATTCTGCAGCCCCTTCTCTGAAGGGATGGCACAGGAGAAAGTGCACGCATTGACCACCGGCCAATCACCCCGAAAGTGCCAGTCTGAGCAAGCACCAGGGAGGGGAGCTGGTTGCGAAGAAGGCGAGGATGGGCACTGCTGAGACACGTTTGCAGAGGGGAAGTATCCCGATTTTAGATGTGTCTGAAGCCTGTCCTCGAGGCTCAGAAACAACCCTGACTGCATCCAGGCTCGAGGAGGGTTGCGGGGAGATGCCAACTCTGCCCCAGGACAGAGGGGGCTGCATACATCAGGGCCTCCTGGGGCTGTGCAAGTACTATCACCTGCTGATGCTGGAACATCAGCCCTCTCCCACCAGTCTCGTGCAAATGAACAGAAGGAGGCTGACCTGATGCTTTGTAGGTGTCTGCCACCTCTAAGCATTCAATAGTTCACTGTCCAACAGTGCCTGCTTATGTTACGCCTTCACAAGTGCTTGGACTCATCCTGAGCATCCCCCTTTACAAACCTCCTTGTGCTCTGGGCGTCTAAGGCGATCTGCCCAGCTGCCCTGGGGCCTGGCTGCTTAACTACGTTAAGGGACAGTAATTTCCTGGTGAGACAGCCAACAATCTCCCTCATTTCAAATTTTCTGTTTAATTTCATTTTCTGTTTAAATTAATGTTGTTTCCTCTGTGCTTGTCTCAGAGCAATCTCTCTCCCATAGAGGCTCTCTGGGATTTCTGCCTCGAGCAGGCTGAAGGTGGCTCTGCAGCTTTTGGTGTCCTCGGACACCAGGTCCCTGGGCAATGCTGCCAGAAAGAGGGTGTGGAGGTGACGGATATCTCCCTCCCTCTCCTTCTTGCTGGACCTGGAGAGCCAGGGCATCGGGCACTTGGCTTTCACTGTGCAAGGGGAGGTAGGTTTTTACATGGACCTCGGACACGTTTAACTCCTGCTGAGCACCAGAGAGGTACACACTCCTTCCCAGCATGTCTGTGTCATGCTCTGAGAGGATGGCAACTCTGCTTTGCTTTTTTGGTTCTGCAAACCCTGGTTTTGGGAGCAGAAAGGCCCCAGCCCTCCCACGCAGCAGGGATTTGGTTCCCATCCTGCAAGCATGAGCAGGTTTCTTGTCCTGAAACCAAGACCGTCCTACAGAGACCCCTTGGGTACAGTTCCCAAAGGTTCCCAGGTGCCACCCAGAGAGGCAGTGGGACAGATGGTTCCCGACTCATTTTGGTATAAGCTGTTCTGTGGACAGATGCCTCAAGGCACACGGCTGTATCCTAGCTCTCCTTCATTAAACAAACTACTGCCGCTTTTTACTGAGCAGAGAGGAAAGCCTGGCTTCATACATCTTGCCTTCACTCCCTGACAATTTCTCCGTCAAGGAAAATCTCAGTGTTAACCCATCTTTGTAAATATACTTTGAGATGTTTGGCTACAATAAAATCAGTTCCAGGCAGGTGCCAGGTGTTTTCATTAAGCTCTATGGGGTGCTGTAATTTTCATTATGTAGAAACCACTCAAACAACTCTTCAAGGATGAGAATGCAGTGCTAATACAGCTTTCAAAGAGGGACAATTTATTGATATTACTGGAAGTCTCAGAGGTCAGCCTTCCAATGCACTCGATACTCCATGGCACAACTGAAAATACTGGGTCTCCTGCAGGGTATTTTCCATTTTAAGTTACTGGCAGAGAAAAGTGAGGAAAAACCGAATGCACAGAATAGCGGAAGGGTTATGTGTTGCCATGCCATTTGCTTCAGCTCTGAGAACAGAGAAATAAACTTTCCAGCTAACACTTTTAAGCATTTCTTTGTGTTTTAGGACTAACAGGTTTATATGGAATGAGTCACGGTGCCATATTCTGTTTTTAAGCATGGTGATGTATCCAGCGCAAACCTTTCTGAAGGTATAGCACAGGACCTGCCTGAAGAAACCAGGCCATAGATTAGCAGGGTGGTCATCTATGGCTTGCACAGCCTGCCTCCTCCCTCCAAGCACGGAGCAGTCTGGGGGGGTCTCTGCCATGCCGAGGGCTGGGGTACGTCCCGTGCCCACGCGAGGGGCAATGCCAGCCACCATGGCCATGAGTGGGAATCCTGCAGTGATGGATGTCTTCGAGCAGCTGAATTGCAAAGCATCGTGTTCCCTTCTTTTGAGATAATCTTTCAATTCGTGACAAATGCCATAGAGTGAAACAGTCACTTTTGGAAGTGTGCATGGGCCAAGTTCCCAGAGGCCCGGGCAAGGTGCCCTCACATATGTCCCCTCCTGATTTGTCCACTTATTTGATCTCTTGTTAAACTTAATGAGACAAAGACCAGCTAAATCCTCTTGGGATTTTTTTCAACTGATTAATCAAAACTGAAACCTGCAGTAAAAAGCTTTTCCAACAAAAATAATTAAAAGATGGGTTTGTAGATGCTGCAATATTGTGTCTGAGCAAAGTGCAACCTTGATTTTCATTTTGAAACAACTTTCATGCTTCAAGTCCACGTAATTTTTCACCTCAGTCTTCTCCATGCAAAGATCTTTTCAAAAGGATTTCTTTTTAGTGAAAATGAATTAAATCAGTTGCCCTGAGCTGGTTTCTGCTTTCAGTTTGACAAGCCAAAAATTTTTTCATTTGGATGAAAACTTGGAAAACGTCATGAAATGGAGAACAGCTTCCTGGCTCTCCAAAATGGGAATCACTTCGTCCATCGATTTCCTTCCCCATAAGTGCGGATTGAGTCATATTCAGGTCCACGTCCCACAGTGGCTGGTGGCAAAGGTCCAGGAGGAGATTAGAAGAATTAAAATGGGTATGAATTGATCAAGAAAAAGGTAGGAAAATCCCAAATGCATCTGCATTTGCAGCAAGTACTGGCTGCTCCTGTGTTGTGCTGACCTCCTCGAGAAGCATTTAAAGATGCAATAAGGATTTTTTGTTAGTAAGGATTCATTACAGAGTCTCTGCTGAGCAAATGGAAGATCGGTCTGGCCTTCCCATTGCAGCTGGTTCAGGTAGATGCTCCCGGGAGCCCCATGTACTCGCTGGCGCAGAGAGAAGCTGTGCGGTGCCATGCAGGGCCCTTCTCATCAGTATTTTCTCCTCCACACACAAGCAGCAGTGAATCACGAAGCATATTATTTCTTATCTAAGTTTCACCTCCAGGGAATTCAAATGAAATACAGGCGGGGAGGAAAGCCGGCTCGCTGCTGTGGGAGTACGTCAATACCTTAATTTCAATTTGGGAAGATGAGCTCCCCCAGTTTTAAATCTTTCCTAAGATCAGCCCATGCCCTGAGGCAGGGTATACAGACAACACACAAAACTAAGATTTCTTTCTTTGCAATAGTGGCATAAAAAAACCTCTTCGGGGTTAATAGATTACCTGTTGCTTTAAACTGGAGAGCCCAATCAAGCAACACCAAGCTCAGGGGAGTTCTTCCTCTCACTTCTTTCCCGTTCAAGTACTCCTCCAATGAGGGTCAGGTCCTATGGCTGTTTAAAATGTGCCAATACAATGTCTATTCATATGAATCATTAATTACATATAGAATCCCATTCGGCTTGACATTCAATCCCGTCTCTACGCTAAAACTTATAGTAGCGTATCAACTGCCTTACCATTGTCCGAAAACTGAACAGCAAAGGGATTTCTGGCTGCTCAGAGAATTACTCAGACCTAATTGCAGTGACAGCACAGCAGCAAAATATAGCAGTTGCTTTCCTCTGGGTGTTTTCTAACTTCTTTCCAAAAGAGCACGGAGGCTGGCAAGACCTCAGAGGTGGCCGGGGAAGGTTTATGTGCAATGGATCCGAGTACGTCCCATAAACAAGGTATGTGGTTTAGTCTAGGACTTAGAAAGGGACCTTGGAAAGAACAAGTAGCCAAAGGACAACACTCAATTTTTTCACCTGTTCAGGACTTAGCCACAGTCTCAAATATTTTGGAGCCAGTGGGGTGTTGGAAATGCTCTCCTGGGCTTTCAGCTCATTCTCACCTGCTTCATTATGTCAAATTACCCAAAAGAGCCTCTGATGGATTGAAATGCAGAGAACAGTCTTGGTGCCAGTACAGACTGAGCAGATGTTTTATGCTCACTCTAGCTGCTCATATGTGAAAGTTTCTCCTGGGTAAATGTTGGACAGCCATTGTCCTTTAGTGACCTCATTTTTCCAACAGAATTTAGGATTAGACTTTAAAAAAAGTCAGATGGAAAACTGGCCTGAGAATCAACCAATTTTTGTTGCATCATCTCCGTTTTTAACAGAATTGTCTCAAAATACTGCAGTGAGCACCTGCCTCTCACAACCACTGTGAAGATTACCTAAAGTTGGAGCAGTGCCTTGAAGACAAATCATATGTAGGAAGGCTAACTATCATTACTGTGTTACTAATAAGGTTATTTTAAACTCAAAGTAGGTCACTGAAGGAGTTTCATAAAAAGCCCCTGCAAAACACAGTACTTAAAACAATGTTAGCTGAGAACAAAGGACTAACAGTCTCAAATGAAAGACTTAGACCAAGAATTACGCAGTGTCTTTTAACGGGCACTGTGCAGCAGCTACTGCAACCCAGGTGCAGCTGGAGCCAGCCTGTGTGGCGAGCCCAGTCCTGCACCCATCAGAGCTCTGCCCCATGCCATCTCCCCTCCCAGTCCCAACTGCCCCTCCAAAACACAGAATATCTGAGCACGCCCCAAAGGCCATGATGGATTTCATTGGCTTTTTGGCTCTGTGCCCTTCTGGGGAGGAGAGGGAAGCTGTGAAGCCCACGTTGATGTACTGTGTGCTTTTTGCGGCTGATTTCTGGAGAAAATAGAGTGGAGTGAGGGGCTGAGTTTAATTTTAAAAGTTTTATGTAGGATTGAGTCCTTAATCATGGTGTTGTCACAGAGGGGGACTCGGCGGCGCCACCAGAGCCAGCTGGAGCCTGGATTTGCTCCCTGCCCTGTGCAAGGTGGTTTGGGCAACTGCTCAGATGCTTCCCATTGCTGGTTCCTGGAGGGAGGAGCGTAGGTGTCCCAGTCCTGGGCAACCCCATGGGTTCGGGAGCACCAGCTCCTGGCCTCAGACCCACACAGCCCAGGAGCCTCACCTGACCCACATATCATTACTTTTTCACATTAAAGAATTGGAGTCCTGGCAAATGGAGATGAAGGTTAAGCCAGCTTGTTTTTGTCTAAAATCCAGTGTATTAAATGCACTAGTAACACAGTTAAGCCACACAGGATGTTCTCCTTTTGTCCACGTGTCTTTCCCGGGTGGGGGAGACTTGGTCTGCGGTGGTGGGAGAGCAGCTGTGAGGAACAGCCCCCTCGATGTGAGCCCAGCATCATCATGGCCATGTGGCGTGACAAAACCAGCCCATAACTTAAAACCCTCTTAAATGACAAAATAAGCTAGAAATGTGCACATGGGGGAAAAACCCCAACCAAACCAAAACCACCCTCCTACACTTTACTAGCTAAGTTCACACTGTAGTTGGAGCTATGCAACAACTATGTACCAAGCACAGGCTGGGAAGCAGGATAGGTGCGTTGGCCCAGCAGCACTGGATTTACCCGGTTAGGTGTGTGCATTAAAATATGGGCAGGGGGGCTCAGGTGCAAGGTCCTACCTCAGCTAAGATGTGAGTGTAGGTGTATCTTTTCTGCAACTGGGAAAAAAGTTGATTTCTGGAGTTTGGAAGGCTTCCATACGTGATTCACTTTGGCCTTCTAATACTCTAACACTTATCCATGAGTGTACCTACTTGTAAATAAATTAGGCTGAAATATTATTCTGCACCTAAGTCAACTGATTTCTTTCCCGGCAGTGAGACACTCCTTTTCTGCAGCCCAGCATTTCCTGGCCAGTGCAATAATCACCTTATTTATAAGTTCAGTTGAGGCAGCTTTCTGGAGATGTTTGGTACCCACTCTTATTTTTATTCACTTCACTGTCCCCCAATTTGTGTCTTAAACGAGAGAGCCCAAAAACTCTCAGCAATTCCTCTGCTGAGTTCTTATTTACAGCTACCCAGTCAAGTAGGACCTCAGATTATTTATTTCTGTAAATAATTATTTAAACCACTTTTTATTCTTATATCCATGTACCGTTTGCAAACCAAAATATCATGACAGGTTGGGAGCTCTTTGTTTTATGATCAGCATTAAGGAGTAAAGGCTGGACCAGATGATCTTTCAAGGTCCCTTCCAACTTGGGCTGTTCTATGGTTCTATGAAAAGAACTGACAAAAACCTTGTAAAACCAGAAATGAGTAGGATAGACTTCTAGTTCATCCATTACTATTAGCCTGAAAGGTATGTGTAACATAAGTTTGTTTTTATACAATATAATTTTAAACCTAATTGTCATTTTAAGATGAGTAATTAAGAACAAAATCACTACTGAGTGGTGTGGCAGCAGCCTGGGTTAGGTACCATGAGGATGAAGCAAACATTAGGGAATGCCACAACAAATTGGCCGTAAATTACATGAAACTGCTAAAAATATAAAGCTTTAATTATTGGCTCATAACACCAAGTGAGAAAAGAAAGTGCTGCCATAGTGACAGGGTGCAACACCAGCACATCTGCACTTTGTAATCACATTTGTTAATTATGGTGGCACATGCTGATGAGGAGTAATCGGTTGGAGACCGCTGGTCCAGCGTGCAGAAAGGCACTTGCAGGCAGGGAGCTGCTGAAACATAGAGGAGAGGACCCGGCAGAGGCAGGGAGAGGGTAACCTTTCCTCCCAGGGCTGGTGCACAGGGAGAACGGGGGTACGCAGCCCCCCCACTCACAGTCAGTGTGTGGGGGCTGCTTCATTCCCACCTGCCCAGCTTTGGGGTGACGTGGGTGCGTACGCAATGTACAGGTGGGACCTCGTTTTTCTCCAGTCCTCACCCAGCCTTTTCCATGTACACGCTGGCCTGCATGCAGGCCATCAGAGGAGACTGTGGTCCCCAGCAGCGGAACGCACCCGACCGTGTCCCCGCTCCTCACCGTGGTGTGGGGAGGACCCTGCTGCGGAGCACACCCCGGGGACCTTACAGGGAGGCCTTCTGCAAGTACTGGAAATGGATATTAGGCAGGATGCTGCCTAATATATACCTGGAGTCTCACATTTGCATTTCACACTCCTCCATACACTCAGATGGACATTTTCCCATTTAGCTTAACTTCTGCTAAAGCTGGCAGAACCACGGCAGCAGGAAATATTATCTTGAATGTCAGGGACTTAAAATATAACCTTTTCAGAGCACTGTCAGACTCTGACCACAGCTGAGGCCTCTAAACGATACTTTAAAGGAGATAAATAATATAATAATAGATAATAACAAATGTCAAGTTTGTCATAACTTGGAAATGCAATTTACCTTCTCAGCCAGAGGGAATATAAGCTTGTATGTTGTTCTTTGCCATTAATGTTCTGCCAATTAATGTAATGTACTAGGTTTCTATAATTATCAACCCTCCTTTCATTATATTGGTGGTTGACTGAATGTTTGGAGATACACGCTTGTACCTCGGCCCACATCTTGGCCCTTGATTTATCAAATCTCAGCAGCCAAGGCTCTGCCTATTTAATAAAGATGGAAAGACTGAAGGGAGCTCTGGAGATCGTTGCTATTTGCAACAGAAAAAATAAAGTGCTACAGGTTTGATCTGAGCGGTTACCCCTGTCCACAGCACACTTGTTAATTACATCTAATGATGGGATGCTGCAGACAGATTTTAAGAAACTTCTTAATAAAGTTTGAGAGACAAGTGCTTGCAATTGTGTTATCTGCGCACGGGGCTGAACAAGTCTGGGAAATATTTTGCACGCTCCTCAGCACTGCCGAAATATCCGCAAGGTCCTGGCTCAGACATGTGCTGGGATTGGAGAGGAGGGAGGCGTGCGCTGCACTGCAGGCAGGGCTGTGCGCTGCCTGCCCACGCACCTCATCCCACCGGCAGCACTGCGGAGCTGCCTGGCTTTTCCTCTAAGCATCTGCTGGTCCTTAATGGGACAGGAGCCTCCTCCCTGATGGACTTGTTATATCGGACTTGCAGGTCCAGGTCAGAGCAGTTTGATCTGCTGGGGAAAAAAAAGTACAAAGACCCTTTATTTGAAGTCTCTAATGTCCCCCTTTTTTGCAATATGTTTTGTGCATTGGTTATAGAAATGAAAATCTGAAGGCAAGTCATTTACAGATGTATAGTGTCTAAATGCAAATGTTTGGTGCATTGCACATTTTCCCATGTTTTCTTGATGTTTTTTCTGATGTACGTGTTATTTGGGATGGAAATCATGGCCCTTTCCAAAATAGATGGTCCCTCCTCCTTGAATATATTTTAAAACTAAAGATCACTTTAAAAAACTGTAATTTTTGAAGCACGTTATCATTTTCAGCCATGTAAACATCTTCTGCAATGATGGCTTTTTCTTCCTCCTTGACCCCCCTGCCCTGAAGACCTTTCACGTTTCCAAGCCCAAGAAAATGGTGTGAAGCATGTTTAGGTATGGTGCACTCAGTTCTGCTTTGAGTAGATCACCAAATCCACCTGTGTGAACCAGGACCTGCTCAGCCGAGGCCAGTGCTGGCAGCTGCGGTGGGGACAGCAGTGACAGAGAGGGCAAGAAGACGGGCTTTATCCACAAAGCATCATGTGCACTTGTGTCCTTATCTTCAACATTGCCAAGAAATACTGTCGGAACGGGGACCTCAATTACCATAAGAGCTCATAAGATAATTAACTGTACAGATAAAACCAGCGAACAAATTGATCCAAAGCAAAAAGGCAGAGAGGGGAGATGTCAACTGTCAATTAGGGGAATATCCTGTTATCTGCAGGCTCGCAGCAGTGCAGCCGCTGCTGTGTTCAAAGCATGGCAAAAAGAGACAGGAAACCACCAGAGCAACGTTAAGGTGGTTCAGATGTTAACTGCAGCATTAATAGCTGTGTGAGTAGTAGAACTTAAAATATGAGATCAGATACTTTAACTACGAAGTCCTGTAATCCATAAAGTAAAATGTAAAGACAATTCTGAAAGCTAGGAGACTTGATGATTCAGAAGAAGTACCTAACAAAAAAGACCTAAGAGGTGAGTCGCATCTTTGGAAGGCAGAGCTCTGCTTCACAATTTTTACAAGTGATTTGAAAATTTCTATACTCAAGGAGTTGCTCTGGCAAAATAAATACCTCTACTGATAAAATAGTTTGCAAACTGTACATCTAAACAGGAATTAAGGCCAACCATTTCACAAAGCTAAGTGTGACAATGAAGAGGTTTTCATTTCATTCCAGCCTGCTGCCAAAGCATCTCTTGTCCACAGGTGCTATCTAGAAGATTAAAGAGAATGAAGTTTGCATATTATAAGGCATAGCTAACCTTAAATTTCTCCTGAACTTCAGATGATGCAAGATTCCCCATCTGCTCATATTTGCCCTGCCTTGAATAGACAGAGAGGCACGTGGTCCATCAGACGGGCATCTCATCTAGGAGACAGGCTGGCTGCTGGGCTCAGGGCAAGGACGCAGAGCAGTGTGCCGCAGCCTGGCCCTCGTGCCATGCTACCCACCCTCGCATGCTCTCCTCCTTTCTCTTTCAGGTAAATAAATAAAATATGAATTGGATCAGAGAGAGTCTGAATCACATGCAAAATGTGGTTCTGCATAAAAATCCCTGTTTTTCAGTAATTATTGTACTTAAAGTTCCATCCAAAGATTATTGCCATTAAGGGCAGTGCTTGCATGGACTTCAGCAGCCTGCAGCTCGGGTGTTTGCTGCTGGAAAGCGTCTGCCGCATCTCCCTGGTTCTCTGGTGTCTCTGAGATAATACCCAGTGCAGCCAGTTGGTCTGAGCAAGCATCTTCGATGGGGAGCCGGGGACGGCAGCTGGGAGCCATCTGGGTGCATGGATATTAATAATGCCTCTAATGTCGCAGGGTGATTAAGGCAGAGACGATAAGCAGCCAGAATCGCTGCTTTTGGGGATGTGGCAGCCGCCGGCAGGGAAATGCAGACTGTGCAAACCCGAGTGCATCACCAGAGCTGTGGCCTCATGCCCATCCCCTTCAGGGACCCAAATTCTGTCCCCCAGGAAGATGCAAACTTGGACAGAGCTGGGTGGTGAAAATCAGCCTCTGGAAGACATTTCGTCTTCTCATGCAGATTACGACACATCTGCTGTATTCTGATTTTCTGAAATGCTGCTAATATTGGCTATCTCAGCTTGCAAATGAGGGTGAGCCATCTATTAGCATGAGCCTTAGCCAGGGCTGAGGCCGCTCCCAGGCTCTCAGGCTTTTCAATGAAATCGGCTCATTTTCACCTGTAGACTTTCGAAGGGACTGCATAATTTTTCTATAGGCATCCAGACTGTCTTGGCTCTTTCACAGGTTATGGGAAAACGGAGCACAGAGCAAGTCCGAGGAGATGCCCGTGCACTTTAAACAACTGATGTAACTGCAGAATTCTTAAAATGCCATGAACCAAATGGTGATTTTTTTAAACTAATTCAACAGCACTGTCCGTTCATAAAATAGCAGCTATCCCTCCATTGTATTTTCTAGGAATATGAAGTGTGAAAAGATGCACTTTGAGGAAAAATAGCAGAGATATGCAAGAAAAATACACCAAAATAAATTAGAGTGCTTTTTGTAACACACTGCAGCTCAGTTCATCATGAACATCTGATGATGGCTGCTCACAAAGCTGACAAGTAGTCACTAGCACGATCATGGCCTGTTTGCCCCTCTGTAGCCTCCGGGGTGATGCAGAAGGTGACCGTGCGGCACGTTTCTGTACAGAGTGCCTCTTGTGGGCATCCTCACGAGCACAGTGACCCAGCAACCTGCAGCATTATCATGTCCCACTCCGGTTCCCAGACTTTAGAAGCAGCTCGTGCAAGGAAACAACCCCCCTGGCCCAATTCTGCTTCCCGAATGGTGGGAGCCGGAGGAAGCCTCAGATACGCGAGCAGGTCAGGGGAACACAGCGCCTGGAGTCTGGGCCATGTCCGAGCCGACGTCTGCAGTGGATTTTGCATAAAGCATCCCCACGGAGCCTGCATGTCTCCACTGACTTTAGACCCTGGTGAGGCCGCAGGCACGGCTCCTGCCACGTAACATTGGCTGAGACAAATTTCCTCCGCCCTAGAAAAGTAAGAAGGATTCAGCTTTATGTGGGAAAATGTTACCTGGAATCAAACAAGAGACTCATGACCTCAGTTGATCGTCCCCTGCTGCGGGGACGTGCCCGGTGCCTCGGGGATGCCTGGGCTCCACTCCTCGCCACCGTGGCCATTCCCTCTCAGCTCAGCACCCAGCACCCACCATGCAAAGGCGATTGAAGCCCACAGTCTCCAGTATCCTTTTACAAGAAGCCTTTGCTCGCCCAGAGCGTCTCCTGCCCACTCTTGCTATGCTCCCATTTCTGCTGGTGCTTAAGGTTTCCCGGATTTCAGCAGCATCTGGTACCTCCCAGCAGCAGCAGCAGCAACACGGCTGGTGGCTGTCTCCCGTGGCTCCTGCCACCCAGACCCTGTCTGCCAGCCACGGGAAGCGTATTGCTGGCACCGAGTCTGCATCTAACCAGCTGCGTGCAAATGCGGGAGAAAGAGGTGCAATTCATTATAGCTTTTCATTATTTTTTTCCCCTCTTCTCTGCTTCTTCTATGAGAAACACCTCCCATTCCCACCCTGATTCCCTATTAATTTTGCAGAGCTGGGCTGTCTCCTCCCAAAGACCCTGCAGGAGAGAGGAGGAGGAGAGGAGCTTATCGCACAGCTGTGCTGGCAGCGGCTGTGTGTCTATCTGTGTGTGTGCAGGGACAGGGGAGGGTGCACCCTGGATGCTGCCTAATGCCAGACTGCTCCTGGCTTCATTCACATCTCTCTGTAACTGCAATCTGGTTAAGCCCACAATTTTCATGAGCTAAATCCCTCCCCTGCACCTCTTAACACGTCCTGGGCTCCAAGAGGCTTCCTACACTGCTAAATCATTGCTAGAAAAAGAGCTCTTCACCTATTGTCATATTTGATCTGTCCTTCTCCTAAAGGCATTTCCTTGAGACGAACTGAAAACGTGTAAAAGCAGGAACCTTCTAAGATGTTTGTTAAGTGTAAAATACTGAGACGACTTAATGACACAATTATCTTTTCTCATTTTCTGCTCGGATATGATCCAAGCTGCACCCATTGTATCAGCCTTTCAAAGATTCAGCCAAGCCGATGCTATTTCACAGGTGAAGCTGTCACATCCACGTCACGTCAAATGCAATCATCCAGTTAAGGGGGAACGGTTCTCCTAGACGCCGATGACAGGCTCTGAAGTCCCCTTAGGTTTGAAAATCGGTGCTGTGTGTTCCTGCATTACATAAACTTCTGCGCTAATCTGCACCCTTGGTCGTCAGCTTGTGAAAGCACGAAGTGCCCGAGCAGCACAGGGGCTGGGGAAACATGTCTCGGTCACCTCACATGGCGCAGCGGTGCCAGCAGCAATGGGCAAACTGCTTCTTTCTTCCTTCTTTTATTATCTTATATTTCCTTTTTTTTTCTGTTCCAAGTGACTCTTGCTATCTCAGACATCCTCGTCATTTTTCAGAGTATTTTTAATGCATCTTCCCAATTTTCCCTTTAGTTGTCTTTCACGTCACAGCTCATATGGCTGGGGCTCGTTGTAACGCCATGTGTGTCTATCCATTTGTCTTCCTAAATCCCTGCAGGTTTTAGGGGTGGTATTTCACTGAGTTGTCTTCTCTTTGTACTGCAATGTTTCTTAAGAAAACTTGTTGGTGTTGAGATCTGTTGAGAGAGAGACAAGCAACAAGTTAAACAGCTTCAGGTACTCGGGAGAGCGATGAAAGCATATGAAGAACCAAGTGTTCAGAGAGCCTTGGGATATGAAAAGCCAAAGAGGCGTAGAAATCGCAGGTCAAAAGTGGAGTCCTTCCTTCCCTTGCCATGTGGGCTTTTGTAATGTTATATATTGCTCTGCGGTGTTGCATGAATGTGCAACATGCCTGAATGTGGGATATTGGGTAACAGCTATTTCCCTGTGAAACTCCCCACTGATGCTTGTGGAACACCTGTATACATCAATAAATACATGAAAAATAAAATAAATGAAAATTACACAAATAAGTTGTGCTCTGAGAGGAATATATGGGTTTCTTGGGTAAACAAAGTCCAAAGCATTTTGTTTTGGCTGAAAGTTTGTAAGCACTGTCTGAGCAGAGGACCCCTCCCAGATGAAGATGTCTTCCTGATTAGGCCTTGGCAGTTCTTTTTCCCCTCCTCCCCAGCTGCTCTCCTGCACTTCTTCAAATAAATTATGCAAGGATTTCTCTGATGGCCCCTCACTAATACATCATGGCTTGGATTAGTCTCTTTGCCAATATTGATGGCAGCAGCAGTTGCTCTCAGGCTGAGCAAGGTAGTCAAGTGATACCTCTTGCATAATGTTGATCTCATGCAGGATCATCACTTATTAGATGGAAGGAAGAGAGTGGAAGAGAGCTAGAAAAGTCTTCTAAGCAAAAAGGGGTTTAATTAGCTCTCCAAGCCTCTAAGTCAAAGGAGAGCTTTCAAATCACATGCTGCATGCTGTTACTCTGAATTATGCCGGACCCTGTTTCAGCCCTGTAGCAGCAAAGGGCATAACTGAACCAAATCTGAATTTCCTGATCCTTCCTATTGCATTTTCTTTCTGGTAAGCAAAAAAAATAATCGGTTTGCAGATGTAAGACAGAGAGACCCTCTCACCGCCCAGCTTCAGACTCTTTCTACTTCCCACTAACAAATCAGTGTGTTTAAAATCAGTGCAGTCTCCTTACGGTCAAAGAATTTTCCTTTCATTTCAAATTTTGCTCTGCTTCAGAGAGAAATCACGTCAACCCTTCAGAAGTCCCCTGTTCCTCATTTCTCTGTAACAGCTATGGAGGGGTCTTTTTAGAGGGATTTTAGCCTGTGTTTTGTGTGAAGCAGGCACAAGAAGCTGTTTGGCAGTAACACTTTCCATGAAGACAGCAATCTCCTACAAGAAGTTCAGAGAAGTGGAGAACTGGCTTTCCCGGATACATGGCCGGGGCAAACCTCTGCAGTGCTCTGATGCGGAGCCGTTCCTGCATCCCTGTCTCAGGCAGCATCCCTGGCTAGAGGCACAGGAGCATGCACTCACTCAACCGGGGCAAATTAAACACGCGGTCTTGAAACCAAGCTGCTTTCTCTGAACTGAGGCATGAACCTGCCCTAGATAAGAAGGTTTTCTAGGAAATTTTGGCAGGTTTCCATGCAAAAAGGGCTTTTTTTTTCTCTCTGAGCACAGGTAGGATCTCACTGCACTATACCCTCAAATATAGAGAGCAAAAAGGGACCTACTCCAAAGAGCTGACAAGTGTCAAGAGGTGGGTCCTGACAGATGAGGGAGCAGGAGGAAACACAAATCAAAAAGGAGTGGGGAAATAGGACATGCTGTTGCTATTTTTGTAAGCATACTATTGATTAACCAACAGACTCAAGTAGTGCTTAAACCAGGTATGTGCTCATGTTCCCTGGACTTTTTAGTGATGCTTCATTAAAATAGTCAGAAGAAAAATACATTCCTGTATGAAACTCTCAAAGCCCTGAAAGCACGACCAAGCTGAAGCAAGTTTTCTGGGCCCCAGTTCCTACGTTGGGGGCAGGAAAGTTTGTGCAAGCTGTCAGTGCATTAGTGCATGAACCTCTCATTTTGTTAAACTCAGCACAACATTACTACAAAGAGTTGGACAATGTGCAGATATTTGAATGGTATTTGTATAGAAAGCTCTAAAAATATTCCACTGTTATTTTATGCTCAACTGTTGTTGAAATCAATGGGGTAGTACTGTAGGTAACAGGGTACTTAACAAATATCCAACAGTTATATTATGGTAAATGTGCCTCAAAATACATGCTTCGATATTCAAATAATCAGCACGGGCACATCAAAAGAAGAGCCCATGTCAAACTGACAATAAACCCCTAACTGGCATCAGCCACGCAGGGCTGCTCTGCGATGGTTGGCATTATGCCCTGCCCATAGCTTGGCACAGGCAAGCACGGACTCTGGTGGCACTGGCCATAATTAATATCTCCTTGAGCGTGGTGCCAAGTCTTCCAAAACCAAGTTGCACATCATGCTAGGCACTTGGGAGCGTGCTCTCTTGTGCTGCCATTTTCTGCCCTTACAGGGCACCCAACAAAATGATGCGTCCTTCTCGTTGGCAAGAAAGGTCTTCTCCAGCTGTGTGTTGGCTTGCTGTGAGGAGGAGGACAGAGACTATCCCAAGAGCTGTACCCTGCCGAGGCACTTGGAGAAACAGCCAAGCTTGGTGCTCTTCTCTTCCGCTCTCCAATCCTGCTGCTGAGTGCTTCTGTCTGAAATTCTTAAGCTTTCTGAGGGCATAGGATCCAATGGGCATTTTAGGAACATTTTGAAGGAGGAAAAGTGTTTGCAGGCAACTAAGGGAGCCCACCAGCACTGGCAGAGTCAATGACAGGGGTGCAGGGAGGTTCACAGAAGCTTCTATGAAGTTGATATAATTTTTTGAGGTTTCTACATATATTTAATTAAGATAGGGATGATAATGTAGCCTTTTTCGTTAAATACTCTGGAAGCCCTATAACTTCCCCTGATGGAAGCTGTTATGAAGGTGGCTGAGATTTGCTGTCATTCAAGTCTCACCCCTACAGACACTCCCTCAGTCTGGGTGTGCTGCCCCCAAAGCATTATAAGCCAGTCAGAGACCTGGGACCCATTCAATGACCAGGCACCCAGCGGCCCTTCCCTGGAATAACATGGTCAAGAACAGCTACCTTTCAAAATATCTTAATTACCAGGTCAGCCTCGGAAATGGTACCAAGCAAATCACTGTGTATATAAAAATATCTAGGAAAATCCTTTGTTTCTGAAGCACTTTTGAAAGAGGAAAAGGAAAAAAATGATTAAGTCTTTCTTTCAAAGGGGGAGCCCTCTGCTAGCTCCCTCAAACCCAGAGAAAATCAAAATGACTGCGGATGAAATGAATATGCATGGCTGGGTGCTGCGTTGCACTGATAAGAGCCTCTCCAGTTCTGCTGGCAGCGCCACCCGTCCTTGCTCTCTGGCTCCCTGCATCCCTTCTGCTCCCCGAGGCAGCGCCCAGCTGATGAGAGCTGCCCTCACAGTGAGGAGGAGTGCGAGGAGGAAGGAGCAGAGCCAGCAGCGCCATCACAGGGGCTTTGGCTTTCGAAGCCCCCCATGCACTGCTTTTGTAGCTGGATGCAAACATGCAATATCACTGCAGCAGTGCTCACCCCCCTCCAGAGGCTTTCCCCTCTCAGCCCCACAGTTTGAAGGGAAGGGAAGCACAGAGGGACCGGTAGAACAAAGCAATGGTCTCAGCTGCAAATGCAATGGGCGTCTGCAGGCCCTACAGCATCCCCGTCACTGGGAGATGGAGACGAGTGGTCTGGAAGAGGCACTCACTCTGCCCCTTCAGCTGCAGCAATCTCGCCGTCCCAGAAAGTTAATCAACCAAATATTGTTCTTTTGTACTTAATCTATAACTGCTTATTTTTGCCAATTACTCTAATTTCCCACTCCCCCCCTGCCCCCAGTGCTGGCAAACTGCCAGGAGCCTCCCTGCTGGACACACAGCCCCGTGGCCAGCAAAGCCTTCAGGTCTCAGCATCACTCAGAGGTGTGCTCGGTGGGGCAAAGTGAGGTGACATGCCGTGCTGTGCCACGCTGCCTGTCATCACCTACATCACCTGCTGAGGCAAGGAGCCATGCTCTGAGCCGAGCAGTTCCCACGGGCACTGTGCCGCTTGCGGCTGCGGCTGCCTGGGTGAGGTGCTTCCCTTGAGCACCATACGCAGCCTTGGCTTTGCTTAGCTAAAGCAGCCAAGCTCTCATAGATGTCTCTCATATACCCCCAGCACCCTAATATTCCCACTCAGGACCTCTTTGAGATGAGGGCTCACCACTGCCCGGTTAGATCCATGTTAGCATTGGAAGAAGCCCTCTGCTGCTACATCCTTGGATTCCATTTCCCTGATCCATACTTCATGTCTCTCAGTCTGTTAGTAACAGATACTTGGAGAGCAGTCATTTCCAAATAATAAGCCCTCGACTTACAGCAGAAGTGCTTGTTAAGTGCATTACCTGGTGCTTTGATTCTGCTAAATTACATCCGATATTTATTCCCCAGTGGTCAGATCTTCTCTGTGGCGAAAATGCCTCCAGCTTTCTTTCCTTGCTAAATTTCATTAGCGCACCCTGTTTGCAAAGGCTGTTAATACATGAAACAGGCTCAAGCCTGGGCCGCTCTTTGAGGAACAGCCCCTTTACCATCTCCTTAGCCTAACGTTGTGCTAAAAATATGCTGGTTTCTCACCTTTATCCAACTTTTGGAGATCATCGCCCAGTTTTCACACAAGTCCTTTCTTAACTATCATAACCAATAATCTCCCCTGGGGACACCATCAGCAAGCAATTTGCGGATGCCCAAGCCTGTTAAACCTGCTCCACTTCTCTTGGTTTACAAATCAGCTATTGTAATTGACTGACAGAGATGACAACCTCTTTAATTTTTCCCCATATCCTTGGGGACTTCAGCGCAATTCACTGTTGAGTAGTTCAAGGTAATAAACTTTGGTGGAAGCAATTAGAAGCACTTGGCTGCAAGTAGCTGTGATCATGTAAGGGAGGGGAAGGCCCATGTTTAGCCCATCCCTAGCAAGTTGTGGTCCCTCGGCTCAGCCTCGTTCCTCCCATGGGCTGGTAATGAGCTACATTCTCTGTGTTCCTCACATGAAGACGGTTCTGGTGTTATAAAAAGAGCTCTGTGTTTAAGCTCATATTCAGACTTGATGCAATTTAGCACCACTCCTTTGCCTGCCAGCATGCAGCATGTTTGCACAATATAAGGGAGTTTCTTTACAGACAGCGAAGTATTAAGATAGCGACGTTGGCCTAGTTGGGTGGCGCGCTCCAAAAGCAATGCCAAGTAACGAGTGGGACGTTTGAAGCCCTCACCCTCAACCAGACCAGGAACGCTGCACAGCATGGTAACTCAGGAGCATGGAAATGCTAAAATAGCATGCAAAATCAGTCCCTCTCCCAAAGCCTATACACCCCACCTGCGCACAGACACTGGTCTAACTTCTTTTTTCCTTCAAGTCCTCAGATAGTTATTCTTCACTAACATATCATATGACTTTCATATACTTGCCATTTCAGCCAAGGAGATTCTAGGTTAGAGCAAGTATTGGCTTTTTATTGAGTATGTCTGAGCCTCAGACTCTGCCACCAGGACAGACAGAGGTCCTTCCAAGTGCCGTTGTACCTTTTCTGCAGCCTGTTCATCTCCTTCAGCAGAAAACCAAGGATCGAAAGAACTCAAACTGTTTCTGAATTGAGAAAATATCTCCCAACCCTCCTGATACTTGCGAGTTGGTACTGGAATGGCAGGAAAGCAGCCCAAAGGGGGTCATCTCAAACCTCAACTCAAGGTGGGGAAACTGTGGCTCTGCTGGGAATAACAAGAGCAGAAGTGGAGCCCCATTCCCTGAGGGTGTGGCTTTCCTAGGCCACCCAGGTACAGCTGTACAAGGCCTGGGGTTGGATGCTCTTCTTCTCATCCACCTTTGACACTCACAGCTCTCTTTACATTAGTTCTAGCAAGCATAAGGCCATAAAAGCGGATGGCTTTTGTGGTCAGCTCAGCTGATACCCTGTGACTCCACAGCTGTTTGATCCAGCAGGAAGGGAAGAGAGCACAACAGCTCCATTCAGCAGCAGCCCCAGGGCATGTATTTACAAGCTATGATTTTCTGATGCCGTGCCCCCCACCATGTGCCCCAGTCCGGACCCTGCCATGTTAGCAGCTCTCCAGGAGTCCCTCTCCTCTTTTTCTGCATCTCTTTTCAACTGGAGGACCCAAAACTGAATGATTTACACCAGGTGCATCGAGGGGAAGGGGAAAATAACTTCCCTTGATCTGTTGGCCAAGCTTTCTCGGAAGCCTTTAGGCACATACTTTGCACAGCTTAGCAAGCAAAGTTAGGAAAATGAATTCCCCTGGCTTCTCTGGGGAAGTCAGCTCCATGCGTGTGCATTTTGAGAGGCCATTTGACCTGTCCAGAAGAGCCAGCCGCCTCGTACCAGCCCTTTGTCGTTAGCTGCGGGGTCGGTACCACCGCCTTTTTCCTTGGGCTTCGGAGAGCAATTTTATGCGCGACCACGAATAGGTGCAGGAAGAGGCAAAGCAAGCACAGTGAGATCTGGAAAAGAACGACAGACTCGGAATACGGCGATGGAGTCAAAAGAACGGAGGGTGGGTGAGCCATCGCCCCTGCCCCGCCCGGCGAGGCGCCAGCCCCCCCCGCCCGCCCGGCGCGGGGAACGCGGAGGAGCGGCTCTCGCAAAAGGGGACGTTCGGCCCCATCAAGTGGCAGCTCAGCAAACTGCAGGAAAAAGCAACTAAATTGGTTGCACTTGAGGACTAAATATTTACGTATTTCATTTTCCTATTGCCCTGCCACAGTCAGAGTTACCAATGTTACGCTCTTTTGCAAATAAGATGGTGCTGGCCATTTTTAGCTGCACCGATTTAAATGGTTACACTTCCTAAAGGGGAAGCTTAGAAACGGTCGCTTTCTTTGCAACAATAAGTTCAGTTAATTTGAGAAATACTAATTTGTTTTTCTCCGAGTACCACTATTTATAATAGCTGTTCTTCACTGAAAGTGCTGTCAGGTTTGTTAGGTTCTAGTATAATATATGTGCAATTATTTAGCGTAATGCTTAGAAATGTAGCTAAGACTACAGTGTGTGTCTGTGCCTCACACATACAAGTGTACAGCTACCCTGTGTGCTGCGTAAGTGGGTTACAAATGATACAGTCTTGGTGAAAGGCAACGTGGTTGGTTTTAGCTCCAGCCGAGGCTGCAAACCACCCCATTCCCTAACCCTTACCCCAGCACAACCCAGGCAAGGGCACAAGTGCAACCTTGCAAATACAGTTTCCCACTATTGGAAGCTTAGAACAAAATGAATTTTTGATTATTGGATGTATTACCCATCGCATGAACTACAGGCTTAGAAACCGCAAGTGCGTATTTCAGCACTTGAACACTGTCACAGCAGTAAATGGATGTGAAATGATGCTGTTGCTGGCATTGAAGTGTTGTCCAGGGTTACGAACCCCAGTGCTTGTAATGAATCAACAAATAGTTGAGGTGCTTGACGTCCTGATTTCTAATGCTGCCTACACAGGTAGGGAAGAGTAGAGAACAGGCTCTGCTGTCAGCAAGTCCCTGCATCCCAGCTCAGCTCCATCTCAAGTACGCTCAGGAAATCTTCATAGGACAGAAAGTCATGAGAAAGTCTACAAGACTTTTGCACAGGAGAAAAGTTTCCAGTGGCCCTTGCTGTGGCTCACGAGCCGTGTTCCCTCCTCCATGTGCTGATCTGTCAGCAATGAAATGGCTCCTTGGCATCGCTACAAGGGGCCTGTCCAGCTGGGAAAGCAGCTCCATCTCTAGCTAGAGATCCCCAGTTTAAACTCAACCGACCCGAGACCATTTGAGGTTACCATCAGCATACTCCAAATCATCCCATCAATCAGTTAGGTACTTTCTTTCTCAAGTACCTGTGAAGAGCTTTGAAAGCAATTCTGTGACTGAATCTGTTAATTATTTTCTCTCCTCCTCACCTTCTGTTATGTTCATTTAAGGAAATATCAATCTAAAACCTACTTCTTCCATGCAAATGAATACAGACACCTAAAGATAAGATCAGCTGATTTGCGTCTACCTCAGCATGAAGTATCCCACAAGAAAAAAACTGCACCTCTGCTACCGAAAACCAAAAATCTCACTTTGGTTGAATATTGATCATGACAGTCTTGCTGCTTTTGGATTCAGAGCACAACTTTTCTGATGGATCACACACATGGAAAACCACCACGCCAGCCACCCAGCTAGAATGACTCTTCCCGTTGCCTTGGCTCCAGCAGCGCGTGCGGGCCAGCTCAGAGATTAAACAGAGGGCAGAGAGACCAGGCCTGAAAGTGATGCAGGCTCCAGCAACCTCCATTGAAATTCAATATAATTCCAATAATCTGCTAAAAGGTCACTGAATAGTAAGTAATTCAGCACGCAGCCGATAGCAAGATGATACCGTTACTGGCACACAGCCTACGCGCTCTCACAGATAACTTGCTAAGTGAGGCCATTTTCCCTGAAAGACAAAGCTCGGGCTAGAAACACAGCCCTCTCACTCAGAGCTGGGATTTTTGGTTTAATTTCATGTTAGAGGCTTATCTAACGCCCCCAAGGCACCCAGCTGGATCATGGAAAGAGAAAACGAGCGGATGCATACGCCTAACCGCTGCGCCAGGAAGTTACCACGTGTCTGAAATAGCAGCCAAAAAACAATAGCATCGCTGGGGAAATAACTTGTCTGAAGGGAGAAAGCAGGGCCCTTGTTTCTGGGTGCATTTGGGCAAAGAGGGAAGGTGCTCAGAGGGTGCTGTGACTGGGTGCCTCCCCCCTGCGCTGCCACAATGCCTGCCTGCGGCGGGCAGCTCTGCAAAGTGCCCCTGGCTGCTCTTGCACCAGATCATGGCTCTAGCAGGTACGTGATGCTCATGGCATACCCACCCAGCCAGGGGGTCTCCAGGTGACCTGAGCTGTCCCCCAGTGTCCTCGCTGCTGGAGAGCCTGGCGTTGGCACCGGCACCGCCTGAGCACCAGATACGGCCTCTAGCAGCACCCCGTGTGATGCATCCTCCAGCGCAGGGGAAAGCGGTTGCTCTCCAGCCCAGCCTCAGCTGACTGGTGCGTGTCTAAGGCATTTGGGGTCAAATTCTCAGCCAGCATCAAGGACCTTAATTCCTGAGGTCAGTTTTTGAACAAGGACCCAGTTCAGCCTGAGAAAACAGCTGAGTTTTGTGTTGAGGCAGGAGAAAATATGCAACTGCTGCTTTGCTCTAACAAACTCACTGTTCTTTACATTCCCAAGGATCTCAGGCAAAACCTCTGATCTACTGTAATAAATAGAGCATGAAAATCAGGTTTGGGCTTCAATTTTATCCATGACGTTAGCTCTGCCTTCCTTTTTTTCTCCTACAGGGTGAAATCCTAATGAAAAAAGCAAAAGTCACTGCTAATAATCTGGGTATTATTTTTCCCTTCCTTTCTTTCAAACCTGAGTAAGGTGGATTTCAGCAAGAATGGATTTACAGTTCAGAGCTCTCCTTCAAGCCCTCACCGCGCTGCTGGCTAAGTCACCGCAACATTGGCATCTCCTAACTGCAGGATCTTCCCAGTCCCCAGTGCCAGCAAGGATCTGCCTAACTCCCAACTTCTCACCTCCTCCTGCAGAGAAATGGCTGATAAAAAAGTAAAATAAATAAAAAGTCCATAGATCAACTTCTTTCCCACCAAGAAGCCCCATTTTCTCAAAATGCATGGGAATTATCCATTTCTGCTAGTTTTTACAAGGTTTCTAGGGCCTGGGAGAGCACTGACATTAGAGGCCGCAGGTTTGCATCACTCAACCAGGACACAGGACACATCTCCTGCCCCTTTCCCATCCTGGCTGGGCAAGGATTTTCATAGTCTTTCATACCCAGTTGGATACCCACCCTGGGCATCCAGGGTGGGAGGCAGTTTGCCAGAGAGGTCCTGTCTTTGGGACGTGCTGGGAGCATCCCTGAACATACTCAGCCACTCAGAAGCAAAGTTGGGATAAAGTTATAATCAGGCTTGTCCAAAGCTGTAAAAAGCCTGATGGACTCATCTCATTGCGTGTTTTGCTGTACTCGCTCATCAAAAGCAAAGCACGGCACAGAGGCGTCTCGCTCTTGAAAGGGACTGGCAGCGAGCGTGGGTGGAAACACAGTCGTGGCTCCAATCAGGTTATCAATCATCCCTTCGCGACGTGGCCGTTGGTGCCACTCAAGTCACTGCTTGACTGAGCGTCCCGCAGTTGCCAGAAAACCACATGGCCCAAGCAGCTGCTGAGCAGTCAGCTAAGCAAATGCCGGGGACGGTGAGGGGAGAAGCAAAGCCTTCAGCCACTTTTCCTGATTAAGAGAAGAATTAAATTTAAATTTGATGATAGGCTTGGTTATTACCCCCAGTTTAATCGACTGGGGGGTTTCGCCTGGGTTGGATGGCTGCCGAATTCAACCCCAGCGGGAAGTTGCCCCGAGCTCTGCTGAGGCAGAGAAGGATGGTTTCCTGAAGTGCAAAGCGCTGTGGGACTGTCTGTGCAAACCCAGGCAAGGTCCTGGCTTTGCAAAGTGGTATGTTGTAGAGATCAGAGTCGTCTTCTAATTCAGGAGGTGAGAATTAATGGCGTTACTTATATAATATTGCATGGTGGCGAATTAATAGTGCCTGGATAGTAAAACACTCCCTGGCTTGGCAGAAGTCCCTCTTTGATGCTCATCTAGAGAAAGAAAGATTACTTTCCAGAAATTCATAAGCAGCAGTTCCTTTGCATCACAAAAGTCTCCTATTGCTCCGATAACATTTTTCAGAGGATTATTTTGGAACAACTTGGAGGATCAAGGCCTCTGTGTGACTGCACGGTCCATTTGCTAGCTACAGTCCTATTAGTGCTCCTTTCAGTTCTGCTTTCTGTGGGAAACCTTTCCTGTTGCTAGTGCTACTGACCTCCTGAAAGGCTTCGAGGTCCAGTGATGGCAAATGGTGTATAAGAGCAAGATGTTATTGCAGTTAGCCAGAGTCATTAAGCGCATCCTGGCAGGTAATGAGTACATGATATATGTCTGTACAATAATTCAGCAGCTTAAGAGTGCTGAAAAAGAGATTGCGTTTTCTAAATGCCTTATGTTTTAAAGAAGGGAATGAGGCCACAGCTGCTTTTCACGGAGGAGCCACGTGAGGGTGAGGTTGAGAGATGCTAAGGCTGTGGGAAAGGACCGACCTAGCCCAGCATTCCTCTTCATCCGCCGTCATTTAACACCCTTTACATTCAGACCATCCAAGTGAAGGCTGTCCTACGGTGAGCTTTTGCCCTGGAGGTAATCTTTAGGCGATGGAACCAGCCACCCCGGGGAAGTTGGGAAGTCACATGGGAGGATGGCAGAGGACCCATGTCCTGAACATGCCCATGCGGCCGTGCCCAGCCACCACAACAAGCCGGGACTTGATGTGGGCTCCTAAAAGTTCCAGGATTGAACCGCGATGTGAAGTGCCCTCAGCTCCTGCTGCCAGCCCAAAAGTCCCTGCTGGCTTCTCCTGCGTGGCACGGCGCTCCTCATGTCAGCGGCAGGAATCTCTCCCCTCTTTAGCTGTTCTGTCCGGGTTGATCCGAACAGTAAACGTACAGCTTGAGTGTGAATCAACATCATGATTCATCCTTCCTGCAATGTATCCTTTCACTGTGATTAAACAGCTATTCTGTAAGACATGAACTTCACTTAAGACTACATGGTTTATTTGGGTTTGGGAATACAGATGCGGTCCTGTTCAAACTGCCATGCCCGGGAGCCAGTGACAGAATATAAAAATAGCTTATGCTGTCAGCACGGCTTTTTCTTATTTGTATTCTGAGTATCATCACTTTGGCAGGCACAGGAAGCTCTTCTTGTTTGCATTTTATTTTGCCTGCAGAAAATTTACAGTTCAAATGACTTCTCTATGCTTCATCAGACTAATCGGATGACAAATTGCTTGAGCTACAGAGAAGAGACCTCAGACAACAGAAAATTGTAATGGAAGAAAAAATTAAATGCCTGCTTTGGGTAGGAGCAAAGATTTTGCTTCGTACCAATCTCAGTTTTCATTTTTTCCTTCTATGTTAATGCAAAGCTTTGTGAAATGGAAATCAGATTATTTAATCTGATTACAAGGATCTACAGGATTGACATCATCATTTTCTTCAGTGACACAAAGCCTCAGAAATGCCTCCCTTCCGTAACCGAAAGAAACAGCTACGTACTCTATTTATGCTGCACTTTCTACTTCCACTGAAGCCTCATAAAGCATCCAGAGAGAGGCTTATTTTGTCCTCATCTTCTTTATTGTTTTTGATGGCTTGCTGCTACCCAGAAAGAGCAGTTTAACAAATACCGAAAGATTTGTCCCTTTTTCAGAGGGGAACGGGGAGATGGGATGGGTTTTCTCTTCCTTGTTGTGCTGGCTGACCTTGCCTGGAGTGACAGAGCAAAAGCAATAAAGATACATTGCCCTAGTTTTCAGTAAGAGCCTTAACACAGACTAAATGTCAGGTTTTGAGCTCTGAACTGCCCTTGAAAATAAGTTTGCTCTTAAATTTCTATGAAATATTATTTTCTGTGCAAGGACTCTCTTCTGGGCTGGCGTTCATTTTACAGGCAGAACTGTGGCACCATCTTCTGGATGACTCTTTAGACAATAAAAAACAACCCACCTGAAGAGAAGATGTTTCTTTATCATCCCTAACAATGAGAACAGCTTGAATATTCATTGACTGTGCGCTCCTGATTACAGCAGGCTTTAAATCATTTAATTATGCCATCCATTTTGGAAACACTAAGAGCTAGTCAAACTCTTGATTGCTGAATGTTGTTGCGAGAGAATACAGATTTTGCTTCTGAAAGGATACTTCTACCTACAGAGTGGTAACCAGAAGTGTCCCATATATTAAACACAGGGGCATAACTCTCCCTGTTGTGAGGTTACGAGCTCAGGCTATTCTGTAATGAAACAGGGGTGGGTTATTCTACGTAAGACTCATGAAGAGTTTGCATTTTGTAAGAGGAAAATCGAAGTAAGAGGTGGAAAAGGAGCCTTGAAAAGCAGCCTGGGAATGCCTGTAAATGTAATGCATAGCCCAAGCTACCTGCTACAGCCTAATGCAGGAGTAAGGAATTAGAAAAGTTTACAGACTTCTTATAATCACATCTTTCCTGAACACAGCTTTTAGACCAGTAATTCTAGTTAAGCCCCTAAGGCATCCAACTACCTAAGGGTAGCAAGCAGCTTTTTGGCACTAGGGAGTTTTAGGAAGAAGATGCTGATGTGTGGCAGCTCTGCTGCCCCTCGGCTGCCAGGCTGCCAGTTCTGTGCATCCCCCCAGTGCAAGTGATTTTCAAAAAGCATTTTTTACTCAGGGACTTGCGTTATTTTCAGGTGTTTTATTTGGTGATGACCATTGAAAACTGTAACAGGTGAGATTACCGGTTGGATTCCAATTATTGACTGTGGGTCATCCATCAAGTTATTTTTTTCTTTATTTCTTATGACACTCTGATGTCCTTTTTGATTCTTTATGACTAAAATAGAAAGCTCTTTGGATTGTATTTTGGCTGGAGATATGGGGCTGAAGGCTGCAGAGGCTTCTCACCTCTGCTGACTTTTCCTCTGCCAGCTACACTCTGAGAAAGATGAAGTAGGTGGGCTGCAGTTTTCCCACCTTCTGCCTCCCCCAGCTACCACATCCCAGAGCCCTCACTGCACCCCCTCGGGAACCCATTGCACCAGGTATCATATAAATCTTGTGTGAAAGGCAAACCCAAATACCCAAACCATACTTGGGGCTGACAACTGATAAATTCTCCGCAGCCTCAGACAGCATGAGATGGCAGGCAGAGCTCTCTGCCCCTCCTGCCTCAGGTGAGCGTCGATGCTGCTTTTCCTTGCAATGCAAATGTTTCAGGATATATTCACTTGCACTATCGGTCCTCATTCTTTAATCCAGAGTACAGAGACATCAGCCCGTCTAAAGGATTCTTCTTTCTCTGTGCTTGAAACCATGCTCTGTGCACTAGGAAACACAAAACGTGTAGGTAGTTCCCATCCAAATGACTACATGTCATGAACCCGGAGAGCCTTAGCCATGTGTGCCGTATTGTGCTCTGCCTTTTGATAGCTCTTGTATGTTATATGTGATCACTATAATCATGCCATTTATCTCGGATGAGTGATAACTGGGTTGTTTTTCATAGATCTATATCATGACATACAAACTCATTCGAGAGGAGTGCCACAACTGGCAGAGCCTGACATTTATGCTGTACGACTGAGCTGCTCATTCACGTATGGAGACCTGCTACAGTTCCCAGAACCAGCAGCATATTATCACATCAGATGAGATTTCTGGGGGTCATACTGCTGTATCTATAAGCACAAGAGACAACTTAGGTTGTCTCCTTCAGTGGCAGCTTGAAGATGCAGTATCTTGCTTGAAATAACGCAGGGGATCAGAGACCCGACCCTGCTCCCAGGAAATTAATGGGACTCCTATTGCCACCAGCAACAGTTTCTGGGCTCGCTCTCACCCATTCTAGGTGCAGGATGCAGGCACACAGTCCCTCCTGCAGCATGCTATACTCCAGCCCTGCCAAAATCAGCAGCTACGACTGCCCAGCTCATCCTGGTACGACGAGCAGGACCCCGGCCACCCGGCACTGACTGCACAGCCCTGCTCCTGCTGTGGAAATCAGCTCCTGGAACCGCTCCGAGGTCCCCACGGGTCACTGCGTGCTACTTACCCTGCACCACTGTTAGTCCTATCAGCAGCAGTTTCTTCACTCAGATGTCCCGTAATTGAAAGCACTGGGAATTTTGACTTGCATGCTGGGTTATAGAGAAATATTATGGCTAGGCATTAAACTCCCACTGTGAAATACGACATATGCCAGAGGAGACTATTAGATATTCCTGCTCCTTTCCCTTTGAGGTTATACATGGCCAAGGTACAGCAGGGATTGGAGGAACATGGGTAAAGGTTGCCTCTCAGCTGGCACAATAGCTATGAACTTTCAGGGAAAAACCATTGCTTAGACCTCTGTTCTCTCTCCCCGAAATTAAACTCTAGCTATATAGTGGAGCACAGACCTCTGCTCTATTTCACTCTCCTCAAAATTAGACTCAAGCTATGTAATGGAGCACAGATGTCTGCTCCGTTTCTCTCTCCTCAAAATTAAAGTCTACCTGCATGAAATAACTCCGAAGAGAGCTTTTCATGCCACAGCTATAAAATGTACTAGGGAAAGCATACGCATAGCGTGATTAGGGCATCTATACAATGAAAAATGATGTATACTTTAGCCACTTATTATCCCTGGTGTTATTCTGATGTCTTTCTATGTCTGCAACTGAAGCAAAAGGGAAATTCATTTGACATACAAGTGCTTTGCTCTTCAAAGCCTCCAAAGAATACAGGTTCAGATGCTACGCTGTTGATTAGAGCGGGACCAAGAGTGTGCAAATGACATGCAAATATATTTGCAATCTCTAAATCTTGATGATATGTAGTCATGTTTGTATCACCTTCTCGCTTTTGCTTTTCTCACAAAAATGTGCGTGACGGGGTCTGACTGCACAGATGTTTAGGAAGAAGCTTTTATCTGTGCAAATTCAAGGGCTCCTTTGCGAGTGAGTGTATTCTGATCTGTGCCAGAAGTTCTTACAGAACCATCTTTTCTCCCTCAGCAGCTACACAATTACCTATGGCAAATGCAACTGAAGAAAATCAAATATCAAATCTGCTAAACGTCTAGTACGCACTTGGTTTTCTTGGCAAAGCTTTCAAACAAAGCATTTTTGTTCTCCATTCCTACAGCTCCTAGCACAAGACCAAGACTGTAAATTAGTCTCCAATACAAGTAATAAATCCCATCTCTGTTTTGCTCAGTTAAACACAGCCAGCTTTGAAACTCATATGCTCATGCAGAGCCAGGCAAGGTTTTCCTTTATTCAGGAAGAAAAGATGAATCGTTCAGATGGTGGCTTTGAGCACTACAAGACTCACGTCCTCTGGGAGAAGCAGAGCAATGCTCCTGGAAGGAGCCTGGGACCTCAGGGTGGTTTGCTGCTGTTGGAGGGTCTGTTCAATAGGAGAAAATAGTTTTGTGTGTGGCCAGACTGTAGCCAGCACCAGAGCTAGTGGTGGTAGATGAACTGCAACAATCACATTTGGCCGAGAGACTAAAAGGGGCTGTTCTGCACACTCCGGTGCTGACAGATCTCATGATGTAGTCACAAGCCTTGCAATGCTTAGGGATTTACCTAGAGTTGTGGTGGCTCGAGGAACAATTTCAGGCTTTTGTTTGATGAAAAGTTTTCAACCCTAAAGATTGTAAAAAAATCTTGATCCCTGTGTATCCTAAATTCGACTGCAAAGAATCCTAAATTTGACTGCAAAGAATCCTAACTTTGTTTTAGCAAATCTTATTTTAAGATGCCAGGCCTGTGGTTATGAACAATGAAACTGAGCTCCTGAAGAATAAGGTAGAAAAACAAGATACGAGAGCAAGCTCTCCTGGATCCTCAAGGTGAAGCTAAGGTAAGTGCAAGAGCCTAATAAAAGCTGAGAAAGGTGCAGACAGTCATACCCGCACCATGCAGGAGCTGGCAGTGGCTGCAGAAAGTGACATCTGGTCTGGGATAATCTGCCTTCCCGTACAGTGGCTTTATGCGAGGGAAACGCCACTGATCTCGGAGGACTTGTTCCAGATTTAGCTCCATGCGGATCAGAACGAGACCGGCTGCAGCTGCTCTGGGCTGCCGGCCCCGAAGCACCGAGCAGCCCTGGGCGGGTGCTGCAGCATCCTCTGGGCCAGCGGTCCCCCGGGAGAGCCCGGGAGGCTCTGGGTACCCTGGGAGTGGGGCGGTTGGATGGCTTCGGTGCCTTATGCTGCATGGGAATGGATGCAGCCAGGAAAGGACTTTCTGTTGCTTAAATGAACCATCCCTGGGCAGAAATCTGGCTCGCCCCAACTTCCTGACGCACATCTCAGCCCCGTAGCAGCAAATCGCACTGGAAACGGCCTGCGGGAAGGGTAGCGAGTTAACCCCCTGGTGCCGGAGCTCGATTCAAAACCAGCGGTTTGAAAACCATTCTCTCTGGAGCTCACATCACTGATTTAAAGCATTTGAGTGACAGCTTTCTCCCCCCAATCCTTTCATCAGTATCTGGACACTAGTCTTTTTATTTGCTCTTTGCCATCCCAAACCCACTAAGAATTTCAAAACCAGAGGTGGAAAAAAGCCCCCCCTCTGCCCTGCTAGGTATGGCCACGCAGCAGAGAAATGGAGACGATAACTAGTACGTGTTGCCAGGCGTGTCAAGGCAGTATGACGGCAACGCCAAGGAAGTTTGACTAAAAATATCCACCGTGACAAATTGCACAATAACACAAAAACCAAATTAATATTTATAAAATATTTAGGCTTCCCTGATTTTCACTTTGAACATTACTTTTTTTCCAAGGTCAGATTAACATGTAAATATGCATATAATCAGGCCATTATTTGCAAAAATTATTCCTGTCATCATGGAATACAAGCGGTTTTTCTTTTTGACACATTTTAGGTAAGGGACCTGACTCTTACTCACACTGAATTCTTTATGCTGTGCCAGCAAATTACTCTTATTTTTAGGCCCTTTTTGCTTTACCAAAAAGGTGTAAAAAGGCTCTTGTATAGATGGGGATTGGGAATGAACTGTTGATTTGTGTAATGGAATTATACTTCATCTGAATTACGACAAATAAAAAAAAGAGCTCAAATATTGGAGAAGTGAAACATTAAAATACAAAACTCATGATCCTTAACATGTGTTGCTGGAACGTTTATTGCTTATCAATAGTCCTCAATTTATGCTCTTCCCCCATGATCTAAATATTTTGCGTTTACAACAGAAATATGATCATGGATTTCCTCACGACAAACTGAGTTGCTCTGAAAGAATTAGATGAAAGGCAACTAACCAACCCCAAATCCTGCTGCACTCATATTCACGCCGAACAGCACAGAGCAGATTTTGCACTAGATGTCCTGCTTGAGAGCCGTGAAAATCTTCTTAAGAGTCTATTTCCTCCTGTTGTTATATGGACATAATTTCCATTACTGGTAAGGGTTGTACCAAAAAAATAATATACCCTTTAAAAATACAAAGAACGTTCTATTTTTGTTCATTCAATGGCTTAATTGTTTTCTTCATTTAGTGGCATGGTTGGTTGTGGCAATAAAGATTTTATTGTCAACAAAGCAGGCTGTCCCCCGTTTTCACATCAAAGGAAAGGAACGTGTTATGAAATATTTTTTGAAAATAATTTTAATCATCTGACCTGTATCTTTTTTAATTAATCCAATTATTTAAATTGATGGAGTGTTTAATATGGCACTGTAAAGATATGGCCTTGCTTTTAAATCAGTAAGTCTCAATAAAGCATCTAATGTCAACCTTTTCACATCAATTACCACAATTTTTACTACTGAAATGTAGTGACTCCTGTGGGTCCTGGGCCTGCATGCTCAGACAGTGAATAATGAATCTGGGGAGATCAGCTCTTCAGCTGGAGGAGTCCTTTCTTTTGCTCCTTCAATCTGTTACCTGCCCATGATGGATTTTCTTAAATCTTTTCCTCCAGCGCAACAGGACTGGATCAGGTACTTGAATGCACACATATACTCATCCGCTTTGCTTAAGACCTCTGTAATATTTTAGGATTAAAAATTCATTGATTTAACAAAGTATTCTTCAGGTTTTATGCTTATTTCCCCTTTTCCCTCATTTCACTCATGTGATGGAGACAGAAAGAGCCCGGCCACGTCAGTCGCTGCTGTCCCTAATCTGAGCCCCTGCCCTCCCCCAGGGCAGCAACAGGACTAGGGAGCAGAGCACCGGGTGCAACCCTCCTGTTTTTTCATGCACGTATTTGGATTTCAGATTTGCAGGTAGTCTGCCTTAAACTCGGGAGGAGAGGAGGAATACTGTCCTGGGGAGACTCGTGACCCTTTTGCTTTATTTATAGAGCATCCAAACCCAGATTATTAAATACTGCTGAGACACAAGCCTGGGCAAAACAAATTTTGGGATATGATCCTCTCCATCACACCAGGAAAAGCTGTTGTCAAAACACAACTGAGCTTTCAGTCTGAACACTACCGGCACCGTCAGATCCATCCTCCGAAAGAAACCATGAAACAGCCTAAGTTTCAGTAGATGATCTTAACACCCTCCGAGGGCACCCCTCTGTCAGGAGCCGATTCAGCCAGGCTCAGTTTCAGGTTTGAACCAAAACCCCAGCACCAAACTCTCACCCCACAACTGCTGTCTCTTAAGGCTCACTCCCGCATTGGTGACAGCCGCCAGAGAGCCAGGAGAAAAGGAGCAGAGAAGAACCATGTGGCAAGTTGCCCAGCTGGGAAGTACTGAAATTTGCCCATTGAAGCCTTGATTTACCCATTTTTTTTTCTAGATTGACAGCTTCCATGCCATGGTACCTATCCAGGGAGGTGCAGGGATGCACTTTACACAGTTAAGGGCTGCTTTCGAGCCTCTTGGCCAAAGGGCCAGCAGTAGGTGTGTGGGAACAGCTGTTCCTGGCCAGAGAGACTGAGCTTGAGACTTGAGCCTTCAGTATGTTTGCACGCTCAGGACACTTGGGTAGGAGTAACACTCCCTCGCAGGTCTTGTTTTGCTCAGATAAGCAGCTAAACTCTTTCACTCTCCTCTCTGCACCTTTCCCTGTGATTATACCTTTCTTGTTCGTGGGTGGCCGTAACATCATGCAACATCCCAAATTGTACAGGGGTACAAACACTCCTTTATTCCCACTGAAAAGACCACCCCTGAGAGCATCCATAACTGTGTCAGCCTTTTCGTGGCCATATCGCACCGGTGGCTCATAGCTGTCCTCTGACACACAAATAGCCTGACCCTGCCCCTCTGGTCACACTTGCTGAGCTCCCTGCTTAAGGCCAGAATAGCTGGCTTTGGTCCTTTGGTCACACATGTGTCCCTATAGCTTGCACTCCTATGGGGAGACATCGCCAATGAAGTCACTGTTCCTTTTAAGTGCTAGGACTGTCACCCACTAAGGTATGTGTATGAAGATATATGTATACACACACATTGGACTTCTCTACAGATCTCCAGCCTCACCAGGAAGTTCTGGTGTATACAGGTCATTGAAATAAACTATATGGTCTTCATAAAGATCAGGCTGCTCTAAAAGTTGCTTCTGCCAAGGCAGATCTGGAGAAAAGCAATGCAATGTCACTACACTGCCGTCTGTTGACAATGGCCTGGGGGGAAAGAAACCCTTATTTTCTTCTCCAGCCTCCCATTCTTCCTCAGTCCTACCAAATGCTCTCAGGCAGCCTGAGCTTACCATTTCTCCCAGATAAGTTACCTCAGAGACTCAAGCCTTTGTTTTCCATCTCCCAGACTGATTCTGAGATCTGCCATAGTCCCCAGCTCCTTCTACACCTGAAGAGATGTTCTTACAGGACTTCAAATGTTTCTGAAAACTGCAGCAGGAAATATAGCCAAAAGCCAAAGTCTGAGGAAGGGAGACAAGAGGTGATAAAATTCAAGGAGGAGGACAGAAAGAAAGAAGATGCTGCAAAATTCCCTTCTGCTACCTTTTTTTTTTTTTAAAGGTCTCAAAACTTCTTTCATTTCTAAGACAAATGACCTTCAGCAAGAAAAGAAAATATATTTCTCTTAGGAAGCACGTAACTATAAAAAAAGCCTAAACCAGGAGATGCTCAGCAGATCTAGCCAGCCTTTGGAATAGCTCAGCACATAACCCTCTCCTGCACTGCTGCCTCAAGCAAAGCCTCACCTGCCTCTCTTCTCTCCCCCTACAAAAAAGCCAATAGCCCCTCTCAGGCACTATACATAGCTTTCCCCACTCCTCGCTAATTGACTTAATGATGCCTCTGGGAGGAGCTAACTCAATATAATCCCTCCTTCCAGCAGAGCCCTTTCTATCTTCTGCTCAACTGCAGCTATTTGAGATTTTTGTGCTGGGCTGTGTCTGCTTTCTTTTTAATTGCTCCTTTGGTTATATTTGTGAGGTTTTAATTCCTTTTTATTATTTTTCCATCCTACTTTTCCACTTCAGTTTTCATGCTGTTTCTTGTGTTTGGTAACACCCTTTCACCATGGCTTTTGTGTTAGTGGTCTCTACGTGCTGTCTGTCCTGCAGGGTCTCCTGGTGTTTCTCTTTCCAGCAAAGAAACAGGGTCTAAGTTCTCCAAAACAAAAGACAGCCACTTTCTCTGCAGCTTCAGGGACTGGGTGTTCAGACAACTCTAAAAGGGTATTTCTAACCAGCTGGGAAGGCTAATTCATTCTCATGAAAACTGGGTGTTGTTTGGTAAGTAGGAATAATGCACTGGCTGGTTCTCTGTGCTTTACGGTGCCTAAATAATAACTTCAGCAGTATTAACTAGACTCCCTCGGAAGCAAATTGAGAGGAGGGGCTTTCCCCTTTCAAGCTGTCCCTGGGGCAGAGGAGAGCCTGGTCAGGGTTTGACTGGGTGTGAGGATCCAGGCTCTGCTCCACCTTTGTGGGCACCTGTGAAGCTGCACAGCCAGCTTTACCTGTGAGTACCTGAGTCCTCCTTTGAAAATGAGGATGCAGCAGCACCTGGAAGTTCTTGGTGGGGAGTGAGACTTCAGTGCTGCCCATCTCAGGCTGGGGAGAGGTGGTGCTGAGCTGGGGGAGCTGTACCCCTCCCTGTGAGTGCCTTGCAAGGCACAGTGCTGCAAGGAAAAATTAACTCAACGGGCTGTTGGAATGGGCAGTAAAAGTTGCTTTTTTTTTGTATTTTAATCTTTCCACCAAACCTCAGAAAAACTTGAATTGTTTTACTAGTTCCAATTTGATGAAACACAAATTTAAAAACACACAATCCTGGGAGGAGGAATGGATTTCAGTGTTTTCAACAGTGCTATAAATAGTATGTCAGCAACCAGCATGACTGTTGCAACAGCTTTAGCCAGATTGAAGATCTGAAGGAAATTCAGATAAAGTTTAGCATAAGAAAGGGATGTCATGTTAATTGTTATGAAAAGAAATGTCTCCAGTCGTTTTCTGGTGATTATCTATTTTTGTAAATAGCTCTTTTTATGACAGGTGATAAATCTTCTGTTTTGAGGTGCTACTGATAATCTGACTTCAGCACATGCTGGCAAACTATTCATACTGTTAGCAAAATTTCCAGCTAAATCCAGCAAAGTTCCTTATTAAAACCTGAAGGTTTACAGCACTGTTTCTTGCTCAAACCCAAAGCTTGAGAAAGCAGTTGGGAAAACTGTAGTCAGCATGAGGAAAGCAAAGATAACGTATGAATTGCCTGCAAGGAGAGCAAGAGTGGGGGCTGATGTTCAGGGATGTTATAGGCAGTCTCTTTGAGATCTGTAGGTTCTTGCTTTCCCATAATTTACACTTGTCTAGTCCATTTGCTGTTTCTGATCCCCAGAAGTGGGATGCAGAGAGCTGCTCATTTCCTAAAAGTTTATTGAAATCCTGTTGCAGATTGCAGGAATTGGTGGCATGCCTAACTCTTCTATCTACCCATCAAGTACTAATTAGATGCCTTTTACAAGAACATCCAAGTGGGTCACTGTCTTTAACGCCTTGCATGGCCAGGCTTTCACCAGTGAAACCTGCTGAGTATTTTGATCTGACTTGGAGCATCCCCCTTGCTGCTGTGACCTTGGCTGGGCTGCACAGCAGATGATGCTTTGCCTCTCGGCCTGGTCTCATCTGCAGCCCTGTGCTTGGGGCACCATCTGGAAAGGATGATGTGAGTTTGAACTTTCCCTGGCTGGAGGAGAGACTGAATTTTCCTCTCATGCTTTGCGTGAGAGCTCAGACCAGCAGGCAGCAGGGTAAAAGGCAAGTAGCGGTTTTAAGGAGAAGGAGCTCTTGCTGCTCTCTGAAGTGATGGGGCACCGGCTCCTCCAGGCTGAGGGTGCACATGGAGTTACATGGGTATGCCTTGGAGAGCGATGGTGTTTGGGATGGTTCCTATCCTTTGCATTTTTATTAGCTACCTTACACAGCCAGCTGTGAAAAACGCCTTCCAACTTGCAGGGCTGTGAATTTGGGGATTTTGGCGAGTTTGGTTTTTCCACTTTGTGTTTTGGGATATTTGCACCTACTGTGCTGCCAAATTGCAGAGCTTTAATCCAGGCTGAGGGAGGCAAATAGATGCTCCCCTAGCGAGGGAAGGACAGGGGAAATACCTTTTGGGATACAGAGATGTGCATGCAGTATGCCTACCTCATCCCTTTTCTAAGGATATAAGTGGTGTGGATGTCCTTTATACCAGTACTCAGGGGCAAAGTTCGGGTTTGTCATATTTCTCATTCAATCCTGGAGCTGGGAAGGTGAATCCTCTCCACCACTGGCTAGCTCTGACCCTCTCATCCCTTACCCCAAAAAGAGCTTTTCTCATGCAAAACAGCAGCAAGGTGGGTTCAGGGTTTTGCTATTGCTCTGGTGCCCTAAACGGGCATTGGGCCAGGGCACAGCACGGATGTGCGGACATGTCCCTCATGGGGCTGGGACAGCTGAGGGCATCATCTCCATGCAGGACGTGGTGCAAGCACCTTCCTCTGCGGTTACCCTGAAGCAGTTCTGGTTTCTGCAGCTGTACCTTGGAGCTGGTGCGCTGACATTTTCCCTCTTCCTTTAAGAAGAAAAAAAAAAATCTAGCATTTAAACATTTGCTTTGGTAAAGGATGAAATGGAAAAGTAGGTTGGATTTGAAGGATCCCAGCCCTGACAGCATCCCTTCTAGAGCTCCAGACCCAGGTTTTTGGAGAGAGACAGAATATGACTGCAGTGGTGCTTCTCACGCTCATTTGTGCTCTTTGTGTTCCTGTGTACAAAATCATCCTCAAAATGCCCAGGATAAACTATATCCCCATGCTTTTAAGGGATGGATTTGGTTGCCAGCAATATATTTACAAAACGAAGCTACCCCTGTTTAGCTCCTTTGAAACTTAGCTGGGTTTTACCAGGAAGCAAGGTTATTTTTTGCTTTTAAATATTCTAAGCTAAATTAGCTGGAACCTAATTACAGAATGCTTTTGATTAAAGCCAGACAATGCGCTCTGGAAGCTAGGATCAAAAATGACAAGACTTGATGTCAGTGAAGGATTAAGAAGGAAAAGAAAAATGACTGATTAATTTTTAAAATCAAATCAGGATTGCTCTTTGTACACAGAACAAAGGTTGCAGCGAAGTCGGGCAAACCTTTTGAACTCAGGAAAACTTGACTTTCAAATAATATGACTTTTAATTTCATTTCACGGTCACATAACTGAAATCAAAAAAGAAACACCAAAGATGATTTCTGCAGCTATTCTTAGAGATCAGGAGAGAAATAATTGCAAGTCTTGTGTGAGATCTAGAAATCTTATTAGGATCGTTTGACTTGTAGACATGATACTTTTTGGTCAACATCAGCTGTGCAGCCAAACAGCTGGCTGCTTGCCTTAATCACTGAACCTTTAGAAAGTGCTCCATAATTATTTTCATACCATACTCTAAAAATAACCCTGCTTAAAGAAATTGTGCATGTTTCTAGAAAAAACAAATGCTGATTCAACAAAGCTCCTTTTAAAAATACTTTTGTACCTTTAGCTTAATAATGAGCAATGGCCTCATTGCTCTACTGATTTGAATCCTGAAGACTTTTTATTGTCTATCTGGCAGCATATTGAGACATATGTTTTTTCTAAGCTATTTTGCTCTGAAATAAGCACACACGGGTTTCTGTATGCAGACTTTTTTCAGTTTCTGAGGGTGGAATATTCTGCAATACTGTGGCATTTTAGTTTACTGACCTTAACGTACGATGTGGGGGATTGATGTGCCTGTTTGGCCCTATCTTCTGGACACAAGGAAAATTGGGAAATGAGGTTCCTTGGGAAATTAGGTTTATTAAGGATTATTTATAGGCAGGGGTGCAAACTTAGAATTTGAAAATGGAACAAGGGGGGAGGCTCATGGGTACTGGAAAACGTGGTACAGGAGCTGGCTGGGACCTAAGGGACAGAGACTGGTCTCTCCCACGGATCCCCACATGTGGTTCCTAGTCACATGGAAGGCAATTCTTGGCTATCCCAAGGCCTCATATTTTGTTGCTTACCTGTTATTAAATTTTACAGTGAAGACATCAAACAAATGAAGCCAAGCCATGAAATGACTGGCAACTGGCATTAGGATAGGAGAGTGAACTCCCCTGTGCCAGGAAAAGGTTAAAAGCTCCTGGTGCAGAATACAGCCCCAGGGGAAAATATTGTAACCTAATCAAAATGACTGGTAGCTTTAAAAACAACAGAAAGATCCAAGAGATGGCACCAAGCTTTCCCTTTCTGGGGATAATGTATTTTGAACAAATTTGATGGAGACCCTGAGAGGATGAAGTGACCCTCGACAGTGTGGATCTTGAGAAGAGTGACAGGTAGAGTGTGAGACTGAGGCCTGGCTGGAGCTGGGAAATCTGGTGTGCTAAGTGCCATATGGTCCTCCTAGCGCGTGTGCGAGACCTCGTTTCCACACCCAACTGCTCACAAAAAAATAGCACTGGTGCTATCACCAGTTGCCTTAAACCTGCTTCAAACTGGGTGACCCCACCGCCTGGTCTTTGCTGCTGCAGCCTGGATGACCCATGGGTCATAGGCTTTGTGCTTTGCCACATGCAAGGAGAAATGCATTTTCAACTATTTACTTTCTATAGGTGTGTGTGCATATATATGTATGTAAGTATATCTGGCTTACATTTAATGTCCGGTCTAGCAGAAAAAGAGATCATTCCTTACCATTTCCTCATCAGCATATGGAAGTAAGATTTAAATCAAAGATGTCCCAAGCAAAGACAAATCCCTGCTGTCACCTTTCAGCCCCTCGAGGTTGCCATGGCTCTGCCTGCCGCAGCCCTGGGCAGGGGCAGCATCACTACCATCCCTGAAGTTAGTGTCCCCTTCTTGCAATGACCATTTCTCCATTCCCACAGGGACAACTTGATCCTGAGCCATGTGCTCGGGAGTGGTGCTGGCACAGCGGTGCTTGCATTGATCTGCTGCTTGCACTGATCTGCTGCTGTCTAGCGCAGCCTGGTCTGCAGGCCACGGGTGTGGAGCAAAAGGCTGAATTTAGTTGGCCTGGTGCTTGGAGGATGCAGTAGGAAATTATTTGCCAGAATACAGGTTCAGGCAGGTCAGAAGTAGGCTAACACATCTTTTGGTAGAGCCTTGGGAGAAAACTTTTCCAAGGTAAGAGTGAGAGGTAGGCACCTCTTGTTGCTTTTCCTACTGATACATAACATCTAACAGATGTAGTTCTTAGACTTGCCCTTAATCAGCGAAGCTTCCCACCCTCTGTACCCAAATGAAAAATCAGGTTACTTGCTTCCTAGAAACAGGAAAGAAATCACTGCTTGTAGCTGGACAAGATGTTAATCCTGAAATGAGGACTTTAGCTTTTAAACTTGCCATATCAGGATTTGTGCCAATTAAATTTATTTTTCCAAAGTGAAGAGGGAAGAGCACTAAAGTGATAGTGTCCTGTGGGGGACTTTGGCCCCCAGCAGTGATGCAGGACTGGCATTGCTGCTTTCCCCTACAGCACTGGTGGACCCTCTCCGAGGAAAGAAAAGGGTGGGAGGTTCCTGTCTTCAGGGAGCAAGCTCATGGTTTGAGGTCCTGTCCCTGTGAAACACTTCTGGTCTCCCCAGACTATTTTTCATTCATTGTGGAGATTTGTAACTGCACCTCTATGGCATTTTTTGATTAATGCATGTCAGGCACAGTCATCCAGGTGTAAGAACAGTGAATGTGATTTAGTATCTTGGTGCATAGGTTCTTGCTGTATCTCCAGTAATTACAGACATATCATCTCTGCTAGTTTGAACATACGTTTCAGAGTGTTTTAGTATGTAGTATTAAAGTGTGGATCTCTGTCATTTGCAGAGCAAGGTTTGTACTAGGAGGCTCAAGAGCTGGGAAGGAGATGCTCTTGCTTCTGAGCTAACTGGGACGATGTGTAAAAAGAGCGGCTGTGAAAGCCAAAGAGACACTGCCATATTGAGGTACAAAAGCTAATAGCCATCTGGGAGACTTAATAATGGCTAGAAGAGGCACCGAGCACTAACTTACAAAATCAGGTTGCTGCCATGGTTCTGCAAGGATTTCCAGCCAGAGGGGGAGCTGAGGTGGGGATGACTGAGCACTGAAGAGCACGAGGCCAAAACGCATCTGGGATGGTAGAAAGGGAATGGAAAATGCAGCACGAGGGAGCTCCTGTAGCTGCTGCAAGCGCGAGTGTGCTGAGCTAGAGAGCAGTGGGGAAACCATCCCAGTCTTCAAGAGGGCCCAACCTGCCAGTCATTAGGGTCTTAAGAATATTTGCTTTTGTTTTTCTGCCTTTGACAATTTTTGAAAACTGAAGTTCAAGTGCTACTAAAAATCTCAGGATTATAATAAGAGGTAATTAATAACAGGGTGAGTGAATTAGGCTTCCAGTTCTCCGTGGCAGTCAATGGAGATTGGGCATATGTTTTTTCCAGAATATACTACGAATAAAATAAAGGAAAAAAGATTCTCCACATCTCCCCAGTCTGCTGCTCAGTTATTCCTTTACTAAATGTTTCAGTATTTTTTTTTAATATCTCAGGAGGCTTCTGAACCGCTTCAATACATCCACAGCTGTGAGTCTCTTGATGAAACAACCCTATTAAAGGAAACAGCACACGAGAGTCATGGTAAACCACAAGCAGTGAAACTTCCCACAGCCAAGAATTTTGGTGGTTACTTGTGCTGGTGCAAACTAACTATGGCTGATATCAGACATCAGAGCTGGAAATCTCTGCAGGAGGGAGCATGGTTACCCTGCTCTTCTTGGGGACTGAACTAATTTCTCCAAGTGTGAGAGCTGAAGGCAAGAGGCTCGCAGTGACCTGGCCCCTGCATCTCTGCACCAGTGGGGGAAGCTGTGGCTGAAAGTCAGAGGGCAAATTTTGTTTCACTACCTGCTTGTGCCTTTTGGAGACTTAGGGATACTCTGTCCCTATGCATCCGTGAAGGGACTCTGCCTCCCATGGCACTAGGCCACCAGCAGGCAGTTACTAGAATTGCTGAGAAGTGTTTTGTATTTCCTAGAGGTTGTTACTGAAATAAAGTTTACTTGGTAACATCTTGTAAGGAAAAGTTCTCCATTTTTCTTTACTATTTTTTTTTCTCCTAGGGCAGAAAGAAAGGACGGCACGAAATACAATTGTTTTGTTTTTTTTCTTGAAAATATGAAATGTCATTGTAATTCTGACCTCAAAGCTGGTCTTGATAAGGTAAAAAAAAAAAAAAAATTAAAAAAAAATAGAACTGTACACAGTCCCATTCCCACCACAGACTTCAGCTGGGCTTGTTGCAGATCCATGACTTAGACACAAAAATCCTCTGCCTCAGATTCCAATGAAACCTTCAAAAATTCATTCCCCCACATGTATCTTGTTTACTCCAAGAATAATAGTGCTTTAGTCTGAGCAAAACTAATTGTCTTATTAAACTTTTGCAGATGGCTGATTCCTTACAGGGCATAAAAGCTTCAGGTACTTTTTTTTAGGCAGATACTGCAGTCTCTGACCTACTTAGGGCCCAAATCCTATTTGAGCACTGGTGTCCTTCTGGTGGCACAACTGGTTGTCAGGGTGGCAGTTAAGTGAATATGCAAATGTTTGCTGAATTGGAGCCTGAAACTAGTTGCTGGCTATGTGCTCTTAAATAGGGTGATGGGTTTGTGCCCTCAGCACTTTCCTGAGCCGTTGCTGGGGCAGGACCTGGCTCTACCACAAAACCCTCCTGGTGACATTTTAATGCCACAAAGAACTGGAAATGCTGTCAGCAAGCAAGGGCAACACAAGCATGGACGGACACAGGGAACTGCTGCTCCTGCCAGGCTGTGCCACCCAGGATATATTATAATTATTAAGGCTATGTTGGGAAACGAGGCCAGAACAACAGCAATGCAAGATGGAAAATGCTGTTCTGCTGTCAAGGAAATGCTACAAAAGCAGGACTGAGCGCTTAGAGAGCCGGGCCGGGGGCAGCTGGCAAGTTTGCCCCGGAAGGGCGAGAGGGGAAAGAAGGACACGGTGCAATGTGGCGCCATCCCCTGTCCCTGCTGCTTCCACAAAAATATCAATAGTTTCTTGGCAGGCAGCGAGGAAGGCAGTTTATTTGCTTGGTTTTTTTTTTTTTTTCCGTTTCCCCGACGCCTTCCTTTTCCTTCCGGCCCCGAAAGAAAAAGTGTTTTTTTAAAAAAAAAAAATTAATAATAATTTAAAAAGTGGCGGAGCGACAGGGGGAAGCGGCGCCGCGGCAGCGGGCGGAGGCCGGAGCGGCGCCCGGGCGCGGGGCGGCTCCGCGGGGCGGCGCGGGGGGCGCGGGGCCCCGCCCGGCTGCTCCGCCCGGCGTGCGCGGGGGCAGCGCCGCGCATCCTCGGCTGGCGGGCGGCTCCGCTCGGCTCCGCTCCGCTCGGCTCCGCGGGGCTGCGGCGCCATGGAGGCGGTGGACCAGGTACGCGGAGCCCCGCGGGCGGGCGGGATGCGGGGAGCGGGGCGGGGGGGGAAGCGCGGAGCGGGCGCGGTGCTGACTCCGTCTCTCTGCCCGCAGCTCGCCTCCGCGGGCACTTTCCGCGTGGTGAAGGAGCCGCTGGCCTTCCTCAGGGTGCTCGAGTGGGTGAGTCCCGCGGGGGTTCAGGCCGCGGGTGGGCTGGGGGGGGGGGGGGCTGTCCCCAAAGTGCGCGCACGGCGCTGCGCCCCGCGGAACAGGTGGGAGCCGGCCTGGGACGGCGGCGGGGGCTGGGGACGGGGGGGGCGCGGGGGCTGGGGGCGAGGGGCTGGGGCTGGGGACTCTCATCCTACAGCGATGCGGCCGGCGGGGCAGGCTGGGTTTGTGAGTGTCCGTCCCCGTCCCGTCCCCCCCCCCCCGCCCCGTCCTTCTGCTGGATGTAAACGATTTTTTTTTTTAAAACGGGGGGGGGGGGGAAATATTCCTCATTATGCATTTAGCAAACTTGTCTCTGGGCCGAGCGGGGAAGGAGGCAGATAATTGTTTTGCGGAGCAATGTCACTGTTTGTTGCTGTGATGCTCATTCGTAGTGAAGTCTGCAGGTCAAATGACATTCATCGACAGTAGGTCTGCGGGAGGAGAGAGCCTCTCTGAACGGAAAGTTCAGAACATGTCATGGAGGATTAATCACATTCCCCTAACGCCAACTGGCTGGGGAATTATGTAAGCCGCATATTTTGGGGGGCACGTCCCCGTGCGGGTGCGTTTATCCACATGTTCGCACCGGCCGCGGGCTGTTTGTGAGGGGGTGCTTTGGCACGCTGGGGGCACCTACTTACCCCGGACCCGGTCCCTGCCCGCAGTCAGCAGCTCCTCTTCACCGCTGGGTGCCTGGAAGCACCAGGTCCCATGGAGCTGGGTGATGGGGGCGTGGTGGTGCTGTGGGCTTGGGACAAGGCGGCCCTGCAGCAGCGTGACCTGCATGCGGATGATGGACAAGGTCCCATGTGTTCCTCACCCAGAGCCCCCGCAAACCCACCTGGCGCTGCTGCTCCTGCCTCGAGGAGAAGTCAGGACATCCAGGGGTTGAGCTCCGGACACTAGTTTGGGGGCGGTTCAACCATTCTGCAGTGCTCACCACAAAGAAGAACAGGGAGCAAAGCTATTGCTATGGCAAATAGCTGCTGGGAGCGCGGTCTCTTGGCTCTCCGCCTGGTGAAGCTATGTCTGGTGGTGGTTGGGAAGCGAGCTCCTCTGGGAAGGGCTCTGGGCTGGGGGGCGCGGGCTGTGCTCTTCGAGGAAACTGTTCCCCCCCGGTGCCTTGGCGTCCTCGGGACAGCGAGTGGGAACTCTTTTTCTCTTGGCAGTTTCCTAGTCTGTAACTTCTTCCAACAGCCGAATATAAAAGCTGCCTTTGTCATGGTTGAAAGCCACATGTAGAACTCTTCTGGCTGCTCTATCTGCACATCGCCTGTTTGTGTATATATAAATGCCCATGCGGCTGTACGTAAACAGAGCTCTTCTGACACAGCTGAGGTGTACCAGTCCTTGGCAATAAGGGAATGTGGGAGAAGGGTGCGGAGTGTGTTAACATTTAAGATGGTGTGAGAAATTACTTTTTCCCCTTTTGACATGTACATGTGAGTAGAATTAAGCGCATTCTTGCATATGATATCTCAGTGTGGAAGAGTGGGGGTTTTTTTTTAAATATATACTTGAAAGGCTTTTTGGATTACCCAAATTCCAGCTCTATTCACTTCATCTTGTTGCTCCCATCTTCCTTTTCCTCTCGGCATGCCTACCAGCTGCTATCCTCCTCTCTCTACCATCTCCGGTCTCAATTAAGTGTCCATCTTTCCCTCAGACTCCTTTTTTCAGCCTAATTGTAATTTTAAACTTTAAAAAACACCAAATGCTCCAGCCGACTCTGCGTCCGCTTCCATGTTCCCCGGCAGCCTCGCAGCCCTCGATGCTCTTGATCGGAACAGGCACATTATACTGCTAATTGCTGGATTTACAGCTGTTTCATGTCAGGTGTTAAATGATGTGTGAGTGGGGTTTTTTTTATGCAAAAAGTGCTGGTGACAGTGGAATTTATTAAACCTGCTCTTGTTAATGCTGATGAGTTTTTCAGAGCTTTACAGTAATCACCTGTCAGAGGGTGCAACCGGTGTCGTGCGAGTGACGTGGCAGCTGAATCATAACCCCCAGTTTTACAGAGTTTTAGGAATTGGGAAAGCAAGTGCAAGTCATTTTAATGTTGCCTTCTTTTGGCTTATTTGTCATCTAAAAGGGAGGTGTTAACTTCTGCTTTTGGAAAATTTAGGCTTTTTAAATGCGTATTTCCCAGAAAGCCGGGTTTTGGATTTCTAGTGTGAAAAGCAAGCAGGTAGGACACAGAGGTGGGGAAAGCCCTTTCTGCAATCTAAGAAGGGGAAAACTGGCGTTTCTGCCCTGTTGTTTGTGTACTATAGCCCATATGCTACTCATGGCACCTCTTAACACCTCCCACTTGAGTCCTAGATTGCATCTGCAAAGAAATAAAGTTCATAGCCCAGCTGGTGACGCAGCGATTCTGGGCGTTGGGTGGCTCTCGTGCTTGGGGGGAGGCTTTGTGGTGTTGCAGCACAGATGGCAGAGGTGGGGGGTTCCTCAGAAGGGCTGGTAGGGTGGAGATGGTGTAGACCGGACACGTCCTCAGCTAGTCCGGGCAGTCCAGCCTTGAATTTGCACTCTTGTCTTTTGGGCAATTTGAGTAGGGCCACGGTGGCTCAGGGGTCAGCGCATCTTTATTAATAAACCTCTTGTACAGCGGTGCTGCTGAAGTTTGTGTATTAACGAGTGCAAACATTTACAAGTCTGGAGACAACTGGGGTGGCTGTAGGTTTCCCAAGTGTGGAACTGTAACTGTTGCAGAAGCAATCTGTAAGTGTGCAAATTCCAGCTGCCCTGTAGTCTGGCTCAGACATGGACCTCTGCCTCGAGGAGCAGGGACTTTATCTGACCTTCTTCAATTTCTACTTTGGCAATCACCTAATACCCAGAGAGAAGAGGCTGAGATAAGACTGATTCCTCTGAATATTCACAGCACTGTAATATGTTTTCATTTGTATTTCTCATGTACTTTGTAATCTTATTTTCAGCCAAGAAATTGCATTTAGAAGCCATTAAGAGACGATACTGGCTCAGACCCAGGAAAGGTTAAGAGAGAGGGAAGAAAAAAAGGTGACTTCTAGCAATTAAGCAGGAGTTGCATTTTTTGAACTCTACCTTGGTAATAGATTGTGTACTTACAGTATGTGGATCACAAATCTGGGCTTGGAAAACTGCACACAGCTTTACAAGATGGGCCCTGGGTGTTTCCAGCTTTGAGTCAACTCTTGCTTCATGGCATGTGCTGGGGACAGGGAAGAGCTGTTGAAAAGCCATGTTTGTTCTTGCTCCTCTTTATTCCCTTGGCTGTTACTCCACAGATCTTTGCATGAGAAGAGGGTGTCCTTTCTCATGATAATCTACTGTGGCACTACAACCAGTTGCAATGTCACAAACACTATTACAACTTCACTTGAGAAATGACTGTCCTATACGTGCACCTGGCAATAACGAATAAGGAAAGATGAAAGAGAAGAAATACGTTCGTTCGTCTCCCTGGATTAATTTCAGTCCTGTGGATCTCTGGATGCGTTTAGACTGCTTTTATTGGGGTCCGCAAAAAGTAAGCAAGACAAGCAAGTTTGTCAGTTGTGGTCTATTTGTTTTGCAGTCGTTGCCTCCCTGGAGCCCCACAAAAGCAAATCAAGTGAAAAGCAGGGCTCTGCATCGCAGTGTGATGTGTATATGAACTACCTCATGTATAATCAGGTGGTTACCTGCAAAAATATTTTTGTAAAAATGGAAACATTGTATCACTAGGCTGAGGTTTTTCATTACTTCTGCTGCTTCCTCACAGTGATTTGCCACAAACAACTTTCCTCCTGCAGACCCGAAGCAACCTGACATTTGTCCAGTTTCCATGTAAAATAAGAGGAGCTGCAGTGCTGCCCCGTAACACCTTTCCCTGTAATCCTCGCTAAATAGCGGAGATGCAGAAACTCCACCGTTTTGCAAGGTGACAGCACTGTGATTGCCTTGCTGATTATCTGCAGGTTGTTGTTTTAAAATACTGTGCAACAAGCTCCCTGCTCCGCCAGCTTGCAGCCCTGTCTAGGCTGGTATGGGCACAGCAGAGGGGGTATTTTTGGGCACAAAGACCGTACAAGGGGCTCCCTCTAAGCCAGTGCTGCTTGTATCAGGGCAGATGCGAGTCATTTATGTTGCAGGACAAATCTTGTGGATACTGGGGCTTTTCTTGATAGGACAACTTGGAAGTGGACATTAGGATGTTCAATGAACCCAAATGTGTCTGAGGAGTTGTTTTAGTTCTTAACCTTTGTGCAGAAAAAAAATACATTCCAGGCCTTGTATGAGCGCAGATCATCACTGCTCATGAGCATCGTCATGGGATGTGCCAAAGACTTCCAAAGCAGCTCAGGGCATTTGGACAACAAATCCCCATTCATCTCTGGTGGAGATTGGACAAAGGAATTGCACGGCGGTTTCAAAACTCTGTGTGTACGTGGACCAAGCTAACCTTGCTTTGCTTCCTTGCCTTCACGATGTGATCATTTGACTTGTGAGCCAGGAAAAAGGCCAGGCTGTTGCCAGCCTGGCAAGAGTCAAGTTTGCTTTGATTGTATAGCTTCTGAAAGGGTTAGCAACCCTTGCCTTGCAAACAGATGTGTATTTGGAAGGCAAAGTGAATCCGAATCTTGAAAGACTGATAATAAGTCTTGTCTTTTGTCCTAATGCTGATTGCTCATCTGGCCATGGAGTGCTTTTGTTGGATTATATTTGGATGCATATGAATGGACATAAGTAGCTGCATGCTTTCAAGTGTGTCCTAGAAAAGGCTAGATATCTTGAGATAATGAAAATAAATGGAAAAGAAAAAAAAAAGGTAGTGCTTGCTTGCATGAGGCATGTGTGATTAGTAGTTTGCTCTGTATAGTGTATTATGGGCCTGAGATATTTTACAGTTGCTTGAGACTCTTCATCACATTTGCTTGTGCTTGTTTGGCTTTTGCTTAACCAGAAGGCTGCTGGCATGGGCATGCTGCCATGTTTGCTCTGGCATGGGCAGAGACTTCAGGTGATGGAGCAGGGTAACCTTGCTGAAGCTTAATGCTCCTCATGGATGCAGGGCTGGAAGAGTTGAGTGTTTGATCATCTCTACCCTCGTATTGAAAGAAAAGCCTTAATAAAAAGAATATCTCTTTCTGCCTGCTGATGTTGCTTATGCAATGCCAGGATCAGATGCTGCATTTATTGCTGCGTTCATCCATCTTGATGTGTAAGATACACAAACACATGTAAAAAATGTATTGTCAGTTTTTTTGATGTCTGCCGTGGGATGTAGGTACCTAGCTGTTCTTGAAAACCTGGTCCCAGTTACTACCTCAAAGGTCTTACATGTGTAGTGTCAGGTCAATAAAACATGTGCCACTAAATAAAAAAATGTAAATCTATTTCTATGGTATTTTAATATTAGAAAGGAAATTACTGTGTAACTAACCCTCCTCTGTAAGCTGTCATTAATTGGATGATTTCTTATAGGCAGCTTAGCATAATGCATGCAAAATACACTGCAGCTCTGTACAGACAAAAATTGCCACAGTGAAACAACGGGATGTGAGTGTCCAAGAGACCCGGCCCTGCGAGCAGGCTTTATCGGTCCTTGTCACTGGATGTATGACTTCTGAACCCATATCGGGGCATCGGTAATCTGCAGGCAGGAAACTCTGTTGGACAAGTTATTTTTATGAGGAAGAACTGGGAGGTGGATTTTGCCATTAGACATCAGGCTGTGTTGTGTGCAATAGGAAAGATCTGAAAAGTTTTTGTAGTCTCACTGAAGACAGATGTGAAAGCCATATGTCACCCTGTCAGTGGGGCTGGGATAAAGGCAGCAGCAGAATGGCAGTGCCTACATGGTATTTTACCTTGTGGTCTTAAAGTCTCAACTTCTGGGAGTCTTGTGATTCTGAAACCTTTGGCTTTGATAAAACCATACGCTTTTAGATCAGGGTGGCAGGAGAAGGATGGAAGCTCTAAAGACTGAAAACCCAGAACACAAGCGAAAGAGCAGAAAATCTGTGTTGTGATGCCGTGGTTTTACGCAGACTGCAGAGAGCTGGCTGTTCTGCACACTGTTTACATGCATGTTTATCTGTGTGCCTGTCTTGTTGGAAACTGAGAACTGTGCTAACCTTGTCCCATCAAAAAGTTGCTGTTAAAATGGTACAAATCCTGGTACAGGCAAGGAGGGAAGGAGAAAAGGTCAGCAATGCCTGACCACATTGCAAATAAATTACATCTTTCATCTGAAAAGTGCCTACCATTTTCCACTTAAGGTCACGTTGTGATCGTGAAAGAGTTGATTTTAAAAGGTCACCTAACAATTCATTTAAATCCTGATGATTCTCAAGCAGCCCAGAGTGGGACCTGGTATAAACGAGTTATTTAGGATTAGCACATATGGTTGAGATACAGTGCTCCAGGAGACAGGAGTTTTTGGAGTTACGTACTGCTTCTGTGGAAATCCCTGGGTGAGACTGGTAAAATATCCTCATGGAAAGCCACATTCTCGATGGCAGCATCCGCTGGCGTTATCCAAGTGTGGCAGTTCAAAGCATGAGGAATAAAAGATGAGGAGAGATACTCATTAATGCTAAATTTGATTATATATGCAAACCAGGTTTCTATGAAAGGAAGAACAAAAATTATCTGACTTTCAGACTACAAGAAGATGCGTGGAGATAGAGGGTTCTCCCATTAGACGTACACGGTTAAAGTCTCCTTACCAATTTTTATGAGGGAGACGTTTCAGTCATCACTCTGTAAATCAGCATCTGCATAATTGGAGCCCCGGGTAGAAGCCCTGCATGTTGACATCTCTGGATTCAGATGTTGCAGTCGGGGGAGGACAGGCTTGGAGGTGCTCGTGATAAAACCCTTTCATCATTTGGATCCTGTGGTCCCTGAGTTAACCTGGATTCACGGCACTACGTGTGATCGCACGGGGCAGGAGACCTCCTGGTCGCTGGCTGAAGTTTCCACTCTGCTCCGGGAGAGGGGACCTCCTCCTGAGGCGGGAGAAGGGGAGAGGCAGAAAGCAGGTAACGCTGGGCTCTGCGCAGGGCTGGCGGTGGAAGGCAAAGTGCTCGCGCCACGCCTCTGCAAGTGGAGCTTTCTCCTTTGGCACCGAATAAAAGCGGTTAAATAGTAGTATGGTCCTGGGGTGCAGCGTGGAAAACAGCACTTGGCCGTCTGTCTGGCTGTCCAGCCCGGCAACTGGCCAAAGGAGTCTTAATGGTTTTCACTCTCAGGGGGGATCTGCAAAGTGCTGTAAAGAACATTATGGAAAGGAACATACAGTGTGGAGGTGCTGCTTTTAAGGTGTTTGTTCAAAGTGGCGTGTGTACAGTGAAGTGTGACATAGTTGCTAAGGTGACAGCTTGCTTGCTTTTTGGCAAAAGCAAAAGAATACTGAATATAGACAAACTGTAAGCTTTCGCTTTGTTTAATTTGCACAGTTTTATCTTCTGGCCATTGTAGAGAGTTCTCAGGTTTGTCTTTGGAAGCAGTGTTGTCCCATTCAGAATACTTCACTCGGTTAGAAAAGTTAATATTGCCCCCTATTCTTAAGGAAATGCTTAAATCGCATAAAATGATGGGGGTTTCAATGATTATAATTGTAGATACAATTTATGGCATTAAAAGGGTTTGGTAATGGCATTCAGTCAAGTAAGGAAGTATTCTCTTAAGAACCTTTTATATAAACAAAAAATATTAGGTGTTGCTTCATTCGCAGCCTGTGGATGTGGGCATGTCCATGGGCACACAATCCAGAAGATTTTTTCATGTAGTATTTGTATGCGTTTGCAAACTGCCCAAACCTAAGCTGAAATGCATGGTGAGGTGAGGACTCCTGTCGGTCAGGCTGAGAGGTTGGTTGTGGTGAGAAGGAGTGAAGTCCAGGCAGGGAGTCTTGCACCGGACAGCTCGGTTACTGCCATGGTTGAGTATTTTCATAAAGCTGCTAGGGGAGAAGAATCAGCAGAAGATTAGACTGACGTGGCCCCTCAAGAGAGGGGGTTTTCCAGACGAGCAGCCATCTATGGCATGAAGCAATGCTATGGTCCTCAGCGTGGAGAGGAAAGCAGAAAGGTCTCATGAGCCTAATGCCAACTTTGGTCCTTGAAGCAGTGGGGTATGTGCACGATCCAGGAAAACTGGACAGGAAAGGCTGAAGTAATGTGCTCATTGCCCTTTATTGTTTTACCTTTCCTTTCTTTGTGATGTTCTAATGGATAGGTAAATGTGTTTCTCTGAACAAGCTGTTCTGTCTGTGCCTTTTCCAAAATCCCTTAGCATCTGGGGAGAAGGCTGTGTTAGAGGCAGAGCCTGCAGGAGCTGCTGAGCTAATGCTGTGGGGAGCAGAAAGTGCTGCAGCCTGGAGCTTGGGATAAAAGTCGGGGGGAGCTCTGTGGGCTCCTGTTCCCAGATAAGCGCTGGTGCAGGTGCCCCGGCCCCAGTTTGGCAGCGCCATCGCAAAGCAGAATTTAGCGTGGGTATTTTCAGAGTGGTCAGAGATCATGACACCCTACACAGAGGGCTTTTGCCGGGGGATTGGGGATGTTTCTTTGCTAAGAAGATCCCAAGAAGCATCCTAGCACTGAGATGTGCCAGACAGCAGTGGGGAGGTAGTCTCCTGTTTCTCTGTGTTAAGGAAGCAGGAGAAAAACTGTGGAGCAGGAAGATTTCAATAAAGTGTTATAAATTTTCAGATGGGAGGTGTGCAGTCCCAGACCCGCTGTCAGAAATAAATCTGATTTGACTGTCTTGCAAAACTCCTGACCTGTCAACTTGATCTTTGTTCCATGAGAAATACCAGAGCCTGCTGCAAACAGCCTGACTGAATATTCACTAGAAGTGCTCAAGAACCTGAAGTATTGAGGGTGCAATTCTGCCCAGAAGATCTCTGAAAGAAATGCTACCTAGCATCGGCAAGATCATTGATACCCCAGGAAGAAATTTATAGTAACAGCTCTTCAGTAGGTCTTCAAATTTCAAAAAGAAATTTATTGTGTCTGTCCTCAGTCTTCACTTCTCCTGATGTTAATGCTCTGCCCTCCTGTGTTATTTCTCAGGTGATGCAAATCCAAAATACCTTTTGCTTGAAGTGATAAGCCTCAGCTCAAATCCTTTGGCACTTGCATGTTGGGTGCTTGTATTGGGGCCCCATGTTTGACGCTGCATTTGCTGATCTTCCTAATATTAGGTGAAAAGCCTCTGTGGCACCCCAAAAAGTACTATAGAAGTAGCAAAATATTCCTAGCCAGGTTCCCAAAAAACAAGGAGACAACTGGCTTCTTGGTTCAGCCTCCCTGATGTGGGCCGTATTATGGCCTATGGCTGCCTTCAGCATTGTGGTGGGTTGACCCTGGCTGGACGTCAGGCGCCCGCCAAAGCCGCTCTATCACTCCCCTCCTCAGCTGGACAGGGGAGAGAAAATAGAACAAAAGGCCGGTGGGTCCAGGTAAGGACAGGGAGAGATCACTCCCCAATTACCATCACAGGCAAAACAGGCTCGCCTTGGGGAAATTAATTAATTTATTACCAACCAAATCAGAGTAGGGTAATGAGAAATAAACCCAAATCTTAAAAACACCTTCCCCCACCCCTCTCTTCTTTCCAGGCTTAACTTTACTCCTGATTTTCTCTACCTCCTCCACCCCAGCGGCGCAGGGGGACGGGGAATGGGGGTTGTGGTCTGTTCATCACACATTGTTCCTGCCGCTCCTCCCTCCTCAGGGGGAGACTCCTCACACTCTTCCCTGCTCCAGCATGGGGTCCCCCACGGGAGACAGTCCTCCACGAACTTCTCCAACGTGAGTCCTTCCCATGGGCTGCAGTTCTTCATGAACTGCTCCAGCGTGGGTCCCTTCCACAGGGTGCAGTCCTTGAGGAACAGGCTGCTCCAGCGTAGGTCCCCCACAGGGTCACAAGTCCTGCCAGCAAACCTGCTCCAGCGTGGGCTCCTCTCTCCACGGGTCCACAGGTCCTGCCAGGAGCCTGCTCCAGCGCAGGCTTCCCACGGGGTCACAGCCTCCTTCGGGCATCCACCTGCTCTGGTGTGAGGTCCTCCACAGGCTGCAGGTGAATATCTGCTCCACTGTTAACCTCCATGGGCTGCAGGGGGACAGCCTGCCTCACCATGGTCTTCACCAAGGGCTGCAGGGGAATCTCTGCTCCGGTGCCTGGAGCACCTCTTCCTCCCCCTCCTTCACTGACCTTGGTGTCTGCAGAGTTGTTTCCCTCACATATTCTCATTCTTATCTCTGGCTGCAATTGCTGTTGCGCAGTTTTTCCCCCCCCCCTTCTTAAATATGTTTTCCAGAGGTGCTACCACCGTCACTGATGGGCTCGGCCTTGGCCAGCAGCGGGTCCGTCTTGGAGGCGGCTGGCATTGGCTCTATCTGACATAGAGGAAGGAAGCTTCTAGCAGCTGCTCACAGAAGCCATCTCGGTAACCCTCTGCTACCAACACCTGGCCACGCAAAACCAATACAAGCATCCAAGTCAAAATACCACAGGATGCCAGGAAATATCTTACAGTTATTTAACAAGCAAACTTGAGCCTTGCTTGAAGTGTTTTCAGAATAATCTTCTCCCTGGCTGTGTGCTGGAGGTATACTCGAAGCAAAACAACACACAGCTGTGTGCAACTTTAAAACCACATAGTTGCTTCCCCCTGCTACTCCTCAGGCAGAGGCGATGTTGCACACAAAAAAGCACTGCTCTGCATCAGGTTTTCCCCCCCATTTAAAACAACCTTTGTATGGAGAGAGTGGTGGCTGGGAGCAGTTGAGCATGGCAAGGTCACAGCTCCCTGGTGGGACTGTAAGGGGGAATGATGCCTGTGGGTGCGCATCGTGCCCAAGCCCATGGGGTTAGGTTTGATACTGGCAATTGGCTTATTACTGCAGAATACGTATATCGCAATAATTATCCTTTGGAGTTGAACAGTTTCTCTGAGTGCTTTTTTACAGACTGTGCTTGAAAACCTCTTCTTGCAAAACTAAAGCAAGTGTGGGATTCCCTCGCTGCCAAATCCAGCAGCCGGTAAATCCGGCAGAGCTCTCCTGACTGCCATCTCCAAGGACAGTCAGCATGCTGGAGTGGAATTAGGTCCTGGTTTGAAAGAACACGCCTGCCAAAAAATTAAACAATGGATGCCTTCCTGTTTAATTTTAACATTTTAATTAAATTCTTTGCTGCTGTGTGCCTTTGATCTCAGCGAGCTGATATACATGGTGTCTACTGTTGTGTTGTAGCAGCATTTTGTTCTAATCTTGCACGCAGACGGAAGGATGCAGTTGAGTATGGATAAAAGCGCAGAAGCTGCGCGCTGGCAGGTACTGAGTGCATTGCAAACTGACTTTTCCAATTGGTGACCAAAGGCATGTGGACAGGGAGATTCATGAGTATGGCTCAATAGAGCTTCTTTCTGAACATAGTCTCTCCCCATTTTTAATCTCCTTCTGTGAATGGTGCTGCAAGAAGAGTTTCCTTGATGGAATTAACTCATTGAGAGGGCTGAGGCCAGGAGCTGAGATTTTTATTGCAAAACAGAATCAGTGGGATAATTAATAAAGTTTGATCCCTCGGTCAGAGAGCAGAAGCAAGGCTGTATGGTTTTACCTGGGCACACCTATTGATTAGTCCCAGCCAAGTGCCCGGTTTGAGAGCATCTGGCAGGCTGCTGGCTTTCTACGCAGCATGCCAAACGTGGCTACCGAGTGGCACGTAGCCAAGCAGCCCCACTGCAGCTGATTTCTGAATGTGTGGAAGAGTCTTCAAATAAAGACGTGGTTACACGTTTCCCCTGCGCTGTTGGTGGCTGGGCTTCGATGATGACAGGAGGAGGTAAGTGAGCTGGGGGTGTATTCATGGTATTTTCATGGCAAGGAAAGGTATTAGAGTGAGCTCCCTCGTGTTTTATAGCCTGGGACAGGTGACTGAGGGGCATGTGGAGTATTTGTCCTTTGCAATTTGGGCTGTACCTTGATGTCAGGGAAGCGGCCGTCACTGCTGCAACAAATAGTCATTGGTAGAGCTGATTTGGAAAAAGGAATTTCATTTCCTTGGGGGAAGAATAATTTTTAACCTCAATTTCCATTGGAAACTTTGGCATTCTGGTGAGATTGTGAGCGAAGAAATATTTTTGCCAGAAACTACAATATTTCAGCTCAAAATATTTCTGTAAAGAAACAGTGGTCGGGTCGTATTCTCCTTCTCCTCTCCGCAGCCCAGAGCACCCCCTTGCGATGCCCCAGACTTGCCCCTCCTGGAGGAGTCAGTGATGGATCACATCAAGCGTGACCCTCCTGCGCATCAGGGCGGTGTGGTCTGGCCATGGAGCCTGATTTACAAAGCAGGGGCAGCACGAGGGGCCAACCCAAACTCCTTGGAGGCACTGCAGTAACGTTCCCAGAGCAGATAGCGCAAGGCCTTAGCACTGGGACTTGCAAAGAAGAGCTGACATTTTTGGAGGGAAGATGATAACTTTTTTGGAAAAAGATGAGCAAGTCTAAAATGCAGAAAATGTCCTGGTGGAAAATTTTCATCTGACTTTTAAGATGGCGTGTATATTGGTGTTGTAGTTTATGTTTATATTGTGTGCCTAGCCCTTTTTTTGGTCAAAAGTGGAGGTTTTTCAGAGCTGCACAGAGGCAGCACAGTCCACTCAGCGAGCCGCGTTCGTGAGCGTTCTTGTTTTGCTGCATTGGCTCCGTGGGCTGTGCACGCTCCCGCTGCTGCCGTTGCAGCCTGTCACTCGTGGCAGGCGGCTCTGCGGAGAGGGTGCCCGTTCCAGCACAAAATCTGTGCCTGTCCAGATTGCGAGGCCCTGGCAGGCAGCAGGAGCTGGCTTTGCGGCGGGCCGACATATGCAGGGGATGCTGGGTGTGCCATGCGGCAGAAAGCCTCCTGCCGCGCGTGTTACGGCACCTCCCGGGGAGGGACGATGCCGTGAAAATGAGCTCCTTGCCTGCGGTCCTCTGTGGCCTGGTGGCACTCCCCGCTGTGGGGACCAAGTGCTGTCACTGCTTTTTTTTTTTTTCTTTTCTTTTTTTCATCCCCTCCATCATGGTTTTCACAGCAGAACAACAGCAACGGGAGACTGAGACGGGGCTCGGGTCTCATGGCAGAACCGATCCAGCACAGCTCGTGTTGCTGAGGAGTTAAATAGAAAAGCTCTTTCTGCCATACAGCTCACCATGGCATAGTTCACTCATTTTCAAAAATAGTTTTCCATCTTTTTGTTTAGGTGCTCATTAGCACTGGCCACCCATGGGTGCAGAGTTGGTTGTTAATGCAGCTGAAGAGGCTCTGACAGAGCTAATAAATGTTTTTTTGCGCGGTTTAGTCCCTAAAAAGTAGTGACTCAGCAATGATCAAACGTCTCTCATGGGACAAACAGTTCCCAGCTATTCCCAACTTGCAATAAAACCTGCGTGTCACTGGGCTGCTGGGAGGCAGGGCTCGAGTACCCCACATCTGTATTACTTCTGCACAGAAAGATTACTAAGCGTGTCCTGGGTGTTAGGACAAGAGTACTCTTGCTTGGTTTAAAAGAGATTTTTTTTTTTCTGGGGATTTTTACACTCCACCCCGTGATGCGCTTTGGGATGCATTCAGCTTTCTCTTCTGAATAGGGCTCCAGATGATGGAAATAAATTATCATAAATTAGAATAGATTGCACTCTTCAGCATCTCTACATCTGTCATTATGTTTCTTTAACAGTTCAGTTTAACATTTATACACACTCTGACAGCAGCTACTGGTGTGTATGCTATAAATATTGGCTTGGAGAAGACATTAATGGAGTTTAGGTAAACGTTTGATGCCGCTGAGATTCTGTTCCATATGGTGGTACGCAGCGAAATCGGATTCAAAGTGCCACATATAGAGCTCTTGTATTCCCTATAGACTGGCCTCCTGGCATTGCATCAGCTTCACCAAGAAAGCACAGGTGCCTTCAAAGAGGAAAGTGAGCTTCTTGCAGTCTATTCTGGTTTTTACCACCTGTATTGTTTACGATGTTTAAAGCCAACGCGTAGCATGTACGGATGGGAAGGGCCCAGGGAAAAGAGACATCTCGCAGAAGCAGCGGTCAGGAATTAGGTGACGAGCTGCGGGAGCGCTCTGCTTTGAACATGTGTGAAAAAAACCCACGTGATTTTTCTGGCCAAGATGCCATTTTATTAGTTAACTGAGTACAGGGCGAAAGCTTTGCGTGTTGGTTGGTCACGGCTGCTAAACCTGAAATTTGTGACTCTCAACCCCTGACAAAACTGTCACCAAAACCACGCGTGGGGAGCGTTGCTTCAGGGTTTGAGGAGTCTGGCTTGCGTCCCACTGACTTGCAGGAGGACAAATAGCCGAGACTGTCATGGCAAGAGGCAGGAAGAAATATATTGTGGTCCCTCTGGTGTTCCTTCCATCACTCAACAGAATTTGGATGTCTTCCACAAGTTGTTTTTTGTTGTTGTTTTGCTGGTTTGGGGTTTGTTTTTTTGGTTTTGCTAATTGCAACACCTTGATTAGTGTAGCCTGATGATGTGGCTGCCTCCTCTGCAGTATTTCTCTGATTTACCCTGTTTTCAAGCTAGCATTAGGGTAGGAAGTGTGTTGCTTGGCTTGGCACTGTGGAGGGGCAGTTGGGGTAAAGCAGCCGGGCAGCCCAGCCTCTGCGCCTGATGTGGGGCCCTGGGAAACATCTGGCTCATGCTGGCCCCGGGGCACATCTGCTGCAGAGAGGAGCGTGGCTGCTTCGTTTGCCCCCACGTAATGCAATGTAAGTAATGAAGTAACCGTAATGTACAAACTGGCTCAAAGCAGGGCAATCCGAAGAGAAAAGTGCTCTTCACACTAAATTGCTAAAGGTCTTTATGATGCCAGTGAATTAAAAATCTGAGAAGAAAAAGCCCTCCAGTGCTGTAAGTTCAAGACACATCTTTTAAAAGCTGCTGGTGGGGAGGGGAAGAGATAACTTATCTGAATGGAAATGTATTTAAACTCTATCTTGTACAGTTCTGGGTTACTGCAAAGAAAACTCTGCGTTCCCGTTACTTGGAGAGCTGGAGAAATTTTTGCACAGACTGAATGGGTTTCTGTGATAATGTTACCCCTTTTGATCTGAATCATTAGCCAAATTTTCAGACCTTTGCAGGTTATTTCTTTTAAAAGAAGAAGTTGCTTCAGATGTTTCAGTGATACACTCATGTTTATTCACACTGGCAGTACGGAGGAGCCTGGTGCGCTCCTGCGTCCAGTGAGGGACACCGCGTTCACAGCCTCCTTCCCCCCGGCTGGGCAGAAAGCCTGCTCTTACCTTTTCTCAAGTTTCCATGTTTTATTGTTGTTCTGACTGCTTGTGTGGTTCTTCTGCCTCAACTTTCCTTTTCTTTCTGGCTCCTGCAGAAAAAAATGTTTTGCAAACCCATTAGCAAAATCCTCCTTCCTAGAGCAAAATCTTGCCTGTGATTTTCCGTTGAACAGCTAGTTGTGTCTGTCTGAGCTTGAGGCTTGCATTTATGTCTCTTGAATGATGCTATAAAGGAACTAAACTGTATTTAAAGAAAGGCAGCATTTACATTCGTCTGATGTTAAAGACATTTTAGCCCAGCCAACAAGATTTCATGGTGAGCCTTGCTCCAGCAAGGAACCCTTCAGCCTTCTCCAAGCTGAAAGAGAAGCTGGACTCCGGGGAGCAGTTTCAAAGCGTTGAAACTCTTTTATTGTTACTTGTTGTATTTCTTTTCCGCATCTTTTGGCTCTTTGAGGCCTGAACACTTCAGACCTGGACACTCTGGGTGCAGCCCCTACCACGTAGCTATGACAGGCACAGGTTTCTTCGTGATGCCCTCATATGTGCATGCTGAATTTGAGAAGGGATGTGCAGCGGGAGGAAATTCATGTAAACAATCTGCACGGGATCACTTGTCATGAGAGTATCTCCTTGAATTGTTTATTTAATTGATTGCATTTTTAAAATTTAGCTCTGATCTAGACTGTAAAGATACTCTTGGGTGAAGGGGAGAGAAAGGACCCCTTATTCTGGGTGGGGTTTTCTGTTTGTTTTCAAATATAGACGATGTTCTCATGGGAAATGGGTCTATGTACTTTTTTTTTTAAACCTGCCAGGTTTTAGCTTTCACATATGACTGATATTCATAAATCCCAAAGCTATTTCTTTTAGGCTTTCTGTTCCCATAGTAAACCTAGAGATGACCTATTCCCAGTTCCTGCTGTCACCTGTACCTGGCTGAAAGGCCCTTCAGGGTAGGACGGGAGAAAAGTCATGCTTTTTGCACTCCAATCAGTGCTGGATCTCGGAGTTTAAAAATATCACAAGTGAAAAACATGGATGTGAGTCATACAGAAAACACCCTTCATTTCTAAGGGAATATAAATATCAGAGAAACACATTCTTCAGATGTTTCCTCCTCCTGAGAGGTAGCCACATCTAAGATTTCTGTTTGAAGTGTTCAGTCATAAACATTGATCCCCTGCTGTCAGAGTGACCACTAGATACAGGAGATGCCTATTAAATGTTAATAGCTTATACTGTGCCAGGGCTACATCAGTCACAAGAGTCTGAGCGAGCTTTGCACAAAGGGAAAAAGTGGAGAAGGCTGCGACTTCATTTCTCGGGTCAAGATACTCCAGCGATCACAGTCTGCAGTAAATGCCTCACTTCTGGAAAGTTTGGTGCTCGCTTTGCACCTAAATGCTCATCCACATCTAACACATCTGGTGTCATATTCCAGGACAGCGTATCTACATGCTTTTGGAGGAGTGAGCTCTTTCTTTTCAGCCGTCCCCTTTGCCCCTCAGCAGCTGGGAGACTATGATTTTGTATCAGCCAGGCTTAGTGGTATTTTTGAAGTAAGCACGTGTTAAAATGCATATGCATTTCCCTGTGTTTTTACAAGATTAATATTTTAAAGGCTATTTAATACAAAATTGCTGAAGATTATTTAAATCTGAGACACGCTGGAGAGATCAGAGAACTCATCAGCTGTTGAATTAGTAATGTTGAATTAGACATGAGAAAATCCTTTTCAGTTTAAGTGGCTTTTCTCAGAACTTTTTACATGTTTAATATCTTCATTCATCTTTCTAATAATTGTTCCAGTTTTGGCTTTCCCTGAGTATCCATGCAGATGTGCACAATGCATACAGTTTGGGCCCTGATCCATTCAGCCAAGCTGTACATCCCTGAGGACCATCAGGGAGCCCCAAAACCCACTTGTCTCAGGGATACATTTTCCCCTTGTGGATGCAGTGCAAAGATTGAGCCCTTCATGGACAATTTCATACTTGTATTTGAAAAACCTTCTTGCAGCCTTTCAGTGCTTAAAGGGGGCTTATAAAAAAGATGGCAGCAGACTTTTTAGCAGGGCCTGTTGCGACAGGACAAGGGGGAACGGCTTTAAACTAAAGGGGGGGTAGACTTAGACTAGATATAAGGAAGAAATTTTTTACGCTGAGGGTGGTGAAACACTGGCCCAGGTTGCCCAGAGAGGTGGTGGATGCCCCATCCCTGGAAACATTCCAGGTCAGGTTGGACGGGGCTCTGAGCAACCTGATCTAGTTGAAGATGTCCCTGCCCACGGCAGGGGGTTTGGACTAGATGACCTTTAGAGGTCCCTTCCAACCCAAACTATTCTATGATATGATTCTGTAACCTGGTTGTGCTGCTGTCTAAGAGAATGGAGATCATGAGTGCTCTTTAGTGTAGAGACTTGAGCATTATCTTCCAAGAATCTTAAACTTAAGACTTTGAACTAGGAATAACATTTGCATAATATTTTGCAAGAATGCCACCGTGAGGCTCTGCAAGGGGAATTACAAATATTACAAATACTGCTTTTTTTTCTTCATAACTCTTGGATGGAGTCAGCCTCTCTCCAGTCCCCCTTGATAACAAGCTGCTGTGAGAGCTTAGCAGAGCAATGTGTGTCCTGGTCGCACCAGATGGATTTCATTTGTGTTGCTGTTCATAGTCATGATAGGCAGCAAATGGAGTGGAGCCTGAGGCAGCACTTTGCTGCCTGAAGTTGGTGCCTGATGAATTACGGAGATAAATAAGGCGAGAGTCTGCCTTTGCTTTTCCCTTTGAACGTGCATATAAGTGTTAGGTGGCCCATGTTTGAAGAGACAATGTGAAATGTGCTTTCAAATATTTCCTTGAAGTTGTCTTAATTATTTCATTATAATGGTAAGGAACAAAGCAGAAGAATCAATACGCCTCATTATTGCATCTAAATGCAAGAGAAATTAGCCAGTGAACTCTCCCTTCTCTGGGGAGGATTAATCTTCCTATGCTCTATTTCAAATGTCTTCCAGAAAAATGAAAGGCTTATCACCTAGGAAACACGCAGTCCTAATCGCCCAGGTCTGGCACTTGGATTTACAGGCGGGGAGGGGACTCTTAGTTGGTCTTCTGAAGCACCAAATTAGATCGTTTTGCTTATGTCTAACTGTTGTAGTTGGAGTTTTGTAGCTGGGTGATTTGAATGACAAACGTTAGCGGGACATGCACCACACGTCATCCCGAGATGCCTTGGCTGGCTCTGGATGAGCTGGTGGACCTACTCAACACCAGGCAGTGCCACGTGGAGGGGAATGGGTTGGGTCCTAATGTGATGCTGTCAATGGGGCAGTGCTAATTAGCTCAGCTTCTCAGCAATGAAGTGCTGTATTGATGAGTCTATAATGCTTACAGAGCTATCTTGTTTACCTTTGCACTGTACAATACATGCTTTTTTTAATAGCTATATGAGACTCCAAGAAGATATCATTTTCCTGTGGCCTGGTGGCTAATAGCTGCAAGATGCTTACAGGTGATCCTGGTGGGACTTGATTCTTCACCCTTGAATTAGTCACTAAATTGAAATGACAAAAACATTTCCTGCATACTAGGTTTAGTGTAGCAATAAATTCTGGTTCCAGCTCCTTGCTGTCAACTTGCACCAGGCGAATGATATCTCGTGATACTTTCTACTAGGTTGATTATAAGAATTTCAAGCTGTGACACAGATGTAAGATGATTTCAGATGGAGTGTGAAATGAATAAATTCATCTTTATATCAAATGTGTTTAACTCCCACCCCCCCCTAAGGTCTGACTTTCTTTAGATTTTGTCATTTGTTGTCATGTGTCATCCTGGTGGAAATCCAAGACGTGCTTCCCCAGAATACTACCACATTTTTGCACAGGTGGATCATGCCCAGGGAGAGAAGGGTTAGGTTTATTCCTTGCCTGCAAACCCACCTCAGTGTAAAGAAGACTCAGCAGCTAAAATATGAAGTCTAAATAAAAGAAAAACAGGGCCATTTCTTTGCATAACGCTGGGGAAATCAGCCTTACAGTTCACAAACTGAGATGACAGCTCGCTGTAGGGAAAACTTCAGTCCATCATTATTTTGCATTTTTGGGTTGCATTACTCATGGCAGTTTATTAATTAGTTTCTATTTTGCACTCTTTCTTAGAAGAAAAAGATTTCAACTCATTATGTATCACCCTTGTACCTTTCTTCCTTCCCAAATTACTCTTTGTATCATGGTCAGTTCCCATCTTTCCTGGCTGTCAATTTGATTAACTGGGTGATGCTGACTGGAGGGCATGCGATGGGCCACTGATGCACCACCTGATTATGTGGTCATGGAAACCCCCGGAGGTAAGACTTCTGTTATCAAAATAAATTGGGATTTTTTGCCAACTAATGGTTGGCTAAGCTTGCACTAATGCTAGATTCTGCTGGATGATGCGCTATGGAAGCCAATTAGCCTTTGCTGATAAGCTAGGCTTTGATTAAGCTTTTCCAGGCTTTCTCATCGCAAGAAACATGCATTACTCATTGAACATGCAAATGCATTTGCAGTGTGTAATTACAAAATTTTCTAAAGGAGCAACCTATTTTAAACAGGGCTTTGATTCACTCTTAATCCTTCGTTGCGCTTACCAACTCAGTCACACAGTTTAATTCAGCAAACGTAATTGACTGGTTTTAGGAGTTAAAATATCCTGTTGTTGAATGTTTTATGCTTCAAATACCAAATATAATGAAGACCACTGCGGTGGGTACGTAAGCTGTCTGCAGCCACTCTGAAAGCCTTGCCCTTTGCAGCGAGCCTTTGGGAAGCAGTGGGCTGGCAATGCTGTGATCCACAGCTTGAGCCAATTTAAAAGGGATCTTGTCCCGATAATGCTGAGAACGAACTCTTTTCCTGTAGCCATAGGCAGGGATAACTTACCCTGCTGAATGTGCAGCTCGTTGCACTTGATGGGAATTCATTTATTGATCCAATTAGCTCCCGACCTGTTTACAGGGTGATTGTGGATAAAACAACGTAATTAAAATTGATTATGGCTGTGTATCATGTCTTTAATCTTTGACACTCAGGATTTGGATATTATGGCATGCTGATATGGTAGCTGATAATGGATTGTGAAGAGCATCAAGGAGTTAACGTATTTTCACACTCCTTAGGAATACATTTTCTCTATTACGTTCTCATGTATCGTGTTGTTAACTGAGTGACGGTATCATGTTTCTTACCCGGTCATACATATTATCATAGCTTTAGTTGCTTCATCTAAGAGATTGCGTGAGCTTGTATATCTGCATCTATATCTGTATGATTCTGCTTTTGAAAAAAGCCTAGGAAATGGAAATTTTGTTTCCAGGTCTAATTCATAGTTACAGTTCTCGAGTGTTACAAAGGCATTCCTATAGCTAGATGGAATAAATACTTCCTATTCGTGGTGCCTTTAGTTTATTGCATGCCTAATGACATGAAAACCAGTTTTCCTATTCAGAGTTATATACTGTGGTACACTGATGCTATCTAAGTTTGGCCTAGTTAGCGTTTTCTGATTGAAACGTCTTGCAAAATTCTCAAATCGGAACAGAAGGAAGAAACACAGAGGTGGGCAGTGTCATGCCCCATCTGCACTTTCCCTGTTGTACATCCCATCTCCTGTGGCATGGCTGCAGCCTCAGAGGTGAGTAACGGCAGGAACAGAGCTGCTCTATCCACTGGGCCCATATGCACCATCTCGTGCACTTTCTCCCCCAAACTCTAAGTGCTGCACCAACACCTGGGGTAGGGGTAATGCTCTGGCAGTGGTTGTCCCTGCCACAGGGGGACCAAATCTACTGCTGCTGTTACAGAGCCTCTGAGATGCTCTCCGGAGTCCATTGGCATTAGTGCCTTGGCACTTTAGCAGATGCTTTTTTTTCCCCCTTTTTTTTTTTTTTTTTTGCTTTTTTGGGGGAGAGGGAACCAAGGGTTTGACTCCTGCAGAAAACTGTGGTTGAGAGTCGTTATAAACCCCAATCCTGCGGGAGTAATCTTGTGTGTGATACAGGTTTTGCCCCTTTCGCAGATTATGATTGATAACTTCAGCTTCCCATACCTCAGCACTGGGGCTGGTGGGTTCAAGAAATGCTTGATATGAAGGCGTACGTAGAGCGTGGGCATCCTTCACTTGTGGGGCTTTGCTCTCCCAGCCCGCGCCCTCTTGCTAAGCCAGCTCCCTCTGCTAATCGCGTGGATACTCCCAGGTTTTCAGCTAACGATCACAGAGCAGACTTCTCTTCTTGCTCTAAAGTCACGTGTCTATCCTTTTCCAAATTAGCAGTTTTCAAGTGTCCCACTGGACATTTGGCCTAAAATAGCCTGAACACTTCTGCTGTTTTATTGTCACCGCCAGCCTTCATGCATGTACGCAGGCTCCGGTGAGGCCGCAGTCTAAATGTGTGCACCATTGCAGCCTTTCTTTAAATTAAATTCCATCTATGGTAGGAATTTTGCAAGGGAAGGTTCCGGGACTGATGTTTGAGCGTGAATATCTGAATTATAATTTAAATTCTACAGCATTTAGGCTTAAAAAGAGTTTTTATAAAATCTTAAGAATTGTAATTCTTTCCCATTCTATCAATAGTAACTGCAAACTTGAGCCTATGCTGCAAAAGGCGTGGAGGCAAAGCATTCCGTTAGCGAGAGAACACAAGTGCCTTTTTCATCTGAGAAAAATTAGCAAAAAGGAGACAACTTCCAGCAAACTATGGCTTCTGATCCACAAGCTGATAAAATCTGCATATTAGTTACAAGTTATTTTTCCAGATTTCCAGTTTATTCTGTTTTCTTAATTAAAGATGCCGAAATCCTCATTCAGTCCTTTCAGTCTCTGTTTCGTAACTAGTATACTTGGGGGGGACGGGACACACCCTCAAAATCATCACCACCGCCATTATTATAGCTCATATCTGGCACGTTGTGAGTTGTTTTTGTCTCAACCAACAAAGATGCTAAGCTGTTTTTTATTCAGGAGTAAATCTAAGGAAGAATGCATTCTTTTATTGGGACCATGTTCTGTAAAAATGAGAATTTTCCCAAAGAGAAGGTGTTCTTTTATGACAAAAAAACCCCACAAGATTAAATTATTAAATCCAAACCCTTTATTGCATGGGGTTTGTGCTCAGCATCCCAGCACATCCAGTATTTGCACACTGGACTTTTTTAAATCTGAGGTGGATCTGCACATTTTATGCCAGTGTGGAAGCACGTAGCCATTCTGAGTCTTTGCAGCGGTTGATGAGTGTCTGTCCAGGGCTTGCTCCACACTGAATTAATTGCTGTGAGGATTAATGGTACTTCACCGATTTTACTTGCCTATCAAGGGGTTTAAGTGCCATAAGCTTTTCCTAATTATAGGAGACGTCCCTGGCTTGGGGAAGGGGTAACATCACTTGCCTCATCTTGTAACAGTGCAATCAAAGGCTCAGGGAAACAGTTCCTTATCAGAAAAGATGGTCCCTTTTGGTGTGGCAGTAGTGTCATCAGAGAATCAACTTTTCTGCCAGAAACAGCAACCACTGGCTACAGTATGGGCATTGCTGCCTAGGATAATATGTAAGAGTATTTTGGCTGCAAAGCTTAGCTTTTTATAACTTTGTAGCATTACAGTGACTGAGGGAATGTCTTGCGCTTCGCTTCAGTCACAGAAGGTGTTTTCTGCACTTTTTTGTCATGTGGTAGTTTGTGTAAAAGTTGTTCGGGTGGTGCTGCTGAGCCTGAGTTTCTGCCACATCATCACCTCTGTAAAAGCATCGGCGTTCTCAGTGTTGTCCGTAGAGTGGGTAGAGCAGCTGGCACAATCAGAGCAAGTACCATAAAATCTGTTGGCTCTCATGGCTTCCTAATACTCCTCTAGTTTGGTGCTGCCTGTTGTTAGCGTATGTAAATTTTTGATTGGCTTTTACTGTGTTTTCTATATCCTAAATTTAAATTTTACTCACTTCTGTAACATGGAGGGATGCACAACGGGGAGGGCGCATCTGAGGTTATCAGAGAACATACACAGCATTTGCAGACTGGGAATAATGACCTACAAGCAGAAGACAGCCTTCAGCAAGGGCCAGTTTGATATGTACAGCACATAGTTCCAGTTTAGTTCAGTTAGTTTGCGGCAGAAAACTGTTACACTGTATTATGCATTATTTTTCCCGCCAAGGAATCATCCATACTTGCGCTTTTCACTGGCCATTTTTCTTCCTTGCACTCCTCTCTTGCCCCATTTTCACTGTTACCAGCCTGATCATTGCCTAGAGACGTACATGCATTGGTCCATCACTCATGAGGAGGATTTTTTGGTTGAAACAAGACTTCCCAAAAGGGCTAACATGGGGTTTGTATTTTATTCTTCAATCTGTAACAGAGAAACTTAAAGATTTTCCAATCTACTCTGACTGCTGTAAGAGTTGAAGTGAATCTGCGCATTTAGATACAGCAGTGAAGACTTTTTATCCCTATGAAATACTAAAATGCCATTAAAGCAGAATGTTTGTAGTAATTTTGTGTGTGTGTATGCATAAAGACCATAAATAGAAGTGAACCTTATCAATTTGATGGCACTCACTATCCTAGAGCTATTTTTTCACAGGGTCCTTCTACCACATTTCTAGACCTTTTTTATTTTCTCTTAAAATTTGCTGTGACATGTTTTGTGTTTTGGAGGAATTTTCCCTCCGCAAGATGAAACACCATCCTGTCATCTAATTTATTTCTTTATTTTTTTACTTGTGGCCAACTCTTAGAAGTTAAATGCTGAATTCATGGTGGGCTACGAGGAATACATGATTACGTTAACCTTCATGCATTGTTCTGTACTGAAAATGTCCTCTGTTTATTTTCTATTAAGGCAAACTAATTGATTTGCACGTGCAAGATTTTACCTCCCCAGTGACATGTCATTAATAAAGATGGTGTTTTCTAATAGCTGTAGCATTGTGTCTATTATTATTATTTTCAGTGTGACCTTCATGTTGGTTTTGTCTGCTGTTAGGTTGAGCAAGTAACAACGTTCTGCAGTGTTACAACACTATCTGTAACAACGGTGTTGGGGTATAAGCTGTGACTAATGTTGTTGCATGGTGCGTGGAGGTGATGGGCGATTTCTGTACTCTGAGATACCGCTCTTCTGAAAAGGCCGATGTAAGTAACGCATCTCTTGGCTGAAGGAGGATTTCAGGAAGAAACAAACGCAAAGAAATGTTTTACAAAGCAGCCTGTGCTGGAGGAGTTGGCCTAAACAAACAGGCTCAACTAACACCTCAGTGTCTGCACCTGCAAAATACGGGCGGAAATCATGCTGGGTTGGGTACCGATTCTCTCTGAGTCATTTCTACTAGGCGGCATCACCACAGATTGCCGTGACCATCTTCTTGACTTTGCAGCAAATCTGTCATTGGCAATGGATAAAAGTTGATTTTTTTTTTTTTTTCATGGTACTGTGGTAAGACATTTACAGTCACTGCTCTGGACGCAAGAGAGAGAATGAGGGACTGCATGTGTGTGCCCAGCGTGGAGCTGGGCTGGCATCTGTCACCTGAGCAAGGGTACGTGATGCTTTCTGGAGCAGTCGCAGCTGGGATACTGCCGTGCTGATGCTATAATATTTAGATCTCTGGAAAAGATGGTTGGTTGCTATAAAAGTTGGACCTCCTACAAAAATAAACGCAAAGTTTTTTGGACGATGGGAGAAGCTTAAGACATGGTTCACAGGGGAGCAGCTCCTCTGGGTCCAAGCAAAGCAGGTGAGACAGCCTGGTTTGGTGGTGATTCTGGATAACAAGCTTTTGGCATGTGCCCTGGCCCCGCATCTCCTGGAGGTGGGGAGGCTTCTGCTTGGGTGCTGGGATACAGAAAAGCCTGCAGGAAACCTTCCCTGCAAGCTAAAGAAATTACTGTGCTCATTTTAAAAATGAATCCCTATATTCATAATTTAAATTTATCTTACCTCTGACATGCTTGAAACTTCACTACCTGAAATGTGCAACGGAGAGCCATTCTGCAGGACTCTGTGGGTAAAAAAACAATGTATTTCCATGGACACACTGATTTTTACTTTCTAAAGGCAGAGACTGTGACTGCGGTCTGTGTCCCCCAGGAACTTGTTTAGAGCAGATATACCCTCTAAAGATTTAATGATCAGAAGCATTTTCCTCTTGTTTCACTATTACTTTTTTTTTAAGTGAGAGTTTGTAAAACATGGGCAAAATGTAAAGCTGAAAGGAAGAGAAGCCAGGAATACTAAAGAGAGAGAGAGCTTGCTTGAAAGTGTTGGCCAAGCAGCTGTTCATGCCTCCTATTTAGCATGAATGGAAGACATAGCCCTGATTAAAAATGGTAGGTAGCAGCTGCACAGCCTGGGCTAAGGATTACCAGATGGTTAACTGTGATTGACTTGTCTCCATGGAGCTCAGTGGGGAGGGAGGAATGGAATATCTGAAATGTGATGAACATGCTAGGTACACAATTTTTTTTATAATGAATGTGCCAGATTTGTTTACATGCTTCTTGAATAAAATATGGCTGCTAGTTTGACTTAAGACAGACATCTTTAGTACATGCTATGTTGCAAAACCTTGCTCTTTTGATTGTAGGTGTGATGATTCCCCCTCATCTCCCCCCCGCCCCCAGTGCTGTGATACAGCATAAAATAATTGGTTGACAGAATGTTGATTCTGCAGCACGGGGAGGATTTGCACAGATGGGAGTCAAAATATGTCTCCTTGCCTTATGCTAATGCCACCACAAAGGTTAGGGAGAAGTTCAGAACTGAATGTGGAATCCTTGTGCTGCTTTAGCTGTTGCAAAGTGTTTAAAGTCTGTACCTGAAGGAGGAAGATCTGGATCCAAATGCTCCGGTTGTCTGCTCCCTCTGTTTTACATATTCATAGTACAATGGTGCTTACGTGGCTGCTTTTCCTTGACATGTGCCCATCATGGCCAAAGTGGGATTTTTTTCTAGCCTGGAAAGGGCTAGAAATCACAGATATCTCTAAAAATACCGTGGCAAGCGGATGACGCATCAGCATGATTCCAAACAGCATCTTCTAACGGGGCTTGGCCAAATTTCTCACAAGTGCCAAAAAATTGGCACTTGTTTAAGCAATATGTTCTGTAGAGGCCGCAGCCATGTGCAAGGTGGTGTATTCATCATGCAACCTGCTCGTTGGGGTGGTGGGAGAAAGCAGGCATCGGTCAGGTCGATGGCCAGAATGCCTCACCCACCTCTGCTCCTGGGTGATCCCTAGAAAGTGACTGCTCCGTGACTCAGTTTCCCTTCCCCTCCCTCTGATCTCAACCCCTTTGCTATGGGTAGCAGTTCTCACGGTGCGTTTTTGGAGGAGTCCCGGAGCCGTGGCATCCTGAAGGCCGTGGGCAAACGGTCCCGCACGCTCCCAGCCTTCAGCTCCACGTGACTGCCCTGACTTTCGCGGGAGATGGAAATTGCAGGTAACTAAGAATAGAAGCCAGTAATTTGGAGAGTAATACCTTGGCGTGTCTTTAGGAAAAAAGATAGTAATAACAGTGAATAATTTAGAAATGCCAAGATAACTCTGTGTTTGAGGGAATGTGTTGCCTCCAGCTGAGGGGAGTGGGAGACATTGATCGTGTGTTTCTTTATCCTCTATGTTGAACGTTTTTACTTTGTGTTTCCATTAATTTTTTGAAGCAAATTACAAATATGTCAAAAAGATGGAGTTGTCAGTTATGCCAACTCATTCCCTCGAATTTGAGTATGAATGAAATTGTGATGCAGATTTGTCTTCATGCCTTGTTACCTAGAAAACATTACTTTTGAGCCTGTGACACTGAGTACTTTATTATTAGTCTCACCTGAATGTCGTCACTGTATATAAACACAAATAAAATGCTAGTTCAAGCTTCTGATATTGATGAGCAAATGGTTTATTTTGACTTTGTTGGATTTTTTTTTGGTGTTTGGCAATATCAGCGCCTCCCTCCTTCTCCTTTCCAAAATATAAAACCAAACCAAGACCCCATCTGATTTATTGAAAGTGGCAGATTCTTAAAAGCAATGATTTAAAGGCTCGTTATCCTCAAACAACACACATAAGTGCCGAAGGGAGGAGGTTGAGCTGGGGATAGTGGCCACAACCTCTACCTCTATGTGGGATAAAACGTTTGGCTGTGGGTTTCGTGGTCCCAGTGTAATGAGCATCCTGGCTGCAGCGGCACAACCACATTTCCTACATATTTCAAGTGCAGAAGGAGAAGCTCATGAGGAAAACAAACCCATGTTTGCCAGGCTGAGCATGAAGCCCATGAGGTTTGTGGTGCCTTTGTAAGGGAGCAACAAGCTTTTGGTCTCAGGCATCAAGCCGTTTGGATGCTGGCGTGCGGTGGATGCCCACGGCCGGCTCACTGGAGCGGATAGCAGGGTGTTTGTCAGGGGTCCTTGTACCCCCCCCTTTCTTCTGCATGCTGCTGGAAATCTGATTTCTGGGAAAAACTCATCCTCAGCATGGTCGTCTTCTCAATGTACTAGAAACTGAATTAATCTTAATGGTGTCATAGGCCAGGTAATAGACAGAGGTGATAAATCTTGTTAGCAATCACACTGAAAAGGCTGAAATATTCTGCGTTTGTGGAGGTTAGGCACTATTTGTGGAAAATAAATGTTTACAGTTGGGCCATACCTTGCAAAAAGAGCAAAAGAGGTGGCCAAAGAGAGCTTTCCTGCCTGGTGTTTGATTTTAATTGTTTTCTGATAGCAGGGAAAGGTGTGGAAAAGTGCTGGTGTGATGAGAAACGGAGACTGCTGTGCCCAAGTAACTAGGGATAGGACGAGAGGAAATGGCCTCAAGTTGCGCCAGGGGAGGTTTAGATTGGACGTGAGGAAAAATTTCTTTACTGGAAGAGTGGTGAAACATTGGACCAGGCTGCCCAGGGAAGTGGTTGAGTCACCATCCCTGGAGGTATTTAAAAGACGTGTAGATGAGGTGCTTAGGGACATGGTTTAGTGGACATGGTGGTGTTGGGTCAACGGTTGGACTTGATGATCTTAGAGGTCTTTTCCAACCTTAATGATTCTATGATTCTAAGAGGGAGACAAAAAGAGGGCTTGGCTTGGTTCTTCTGGTGTAACGGGCACACAATAACTTTGCTCTTTAAACACACGAAGGGGAGAACAGCTGTTTGAGCTAATGAACCAACTTTGTGTGGCCATAGGCACGCTGTAGGTTAGAGGAACACTGCAGCCCCTGGGAGGACGAGGCTCCTCTGCCAGCATGGTAGGAAGAAAGGAAGCAAAGCTAGATTTGTGAGAAAATAAAGAAATTTATGAGAGTAATGATGCGGTGCTTCCTCAGCAGCAGGAGACTTGGTGACCCTCGCAGTTGCTTCCAGCCCTGTGAGAGCCAGGAGAGCGTGGTGGTTGCGATGTCCTCAGGACAGGACGGGGCAGAGGGTAGCCCTGGTTGCCATAGCCAGGCATTTCCCTCTGCGGCCACCACTGCGCTCTCAAGGGGTTGTTGCAGAGTGAGGGGCGTGGGAGGAGAAAAATCTGCCCTTTCCCTACACGTGAGGGTAATTTCTTCCTCAATGATGCTTGGCAAAGCCACGTGTGAAACGGCCTTCACATCTCACTGAAAAAAGGCAAGACTGCCAAAATTTTGTCTGTTTTGAGTCAGGAAGAAATGTTGAAATCTTGAAAGCCTGTGTGCCTTGAAAAAGATACCAACACCCCAAAACTGGTCAACTGAAGTATTTTTATTTTGATCCATTATACTTTCTCTTTTACGTGTGTTAAAATTTTGTAACACAGTATTTTTCAACCAAAACTGTTCATTTTGAAAACTTCAGAACAAGAATTCTGACAATGTAAAAAATTTCTGTACAGGACATGTCATCCTTCCTGTCTACAATTATTTGTGACAAATCAAAGTTTTAAGGGGAAAGCACACATGCACAATAATAGTTCTTTGGGAAATTCCTTTCCGGCTGCATCGCTTAATACATTATTTCAATTTTAGCGGAAAAGGAAATGGCTAGTATAGACCTGTAGCATATTTTGAGACTCAATGGCAGTTCCTTTTGAGGCTCAGTCAGCTGGTCTCTTGTTGATGGGAAGGGAAGATGGGTCTTCTGCTGTCCCAGCAGTGCTTGGGGAGCTCTCAGGAAATCATATGCCACCGCTGCCCCCTGTTAGCAGAAGCCAGGAGGTTTCAGAAGGACGTGGCTGATGGCACCGCTGTCCCAGTCCCAGTGGGACACGTGGCTTTATCTGCTGAAGAGCGAAGAAATGTTGAGGCATTTGGAAATGGAAAGACAAAACCGAGGAGCCAGCAGCTCTGCAACCTTCGCTCTGTGCAGGTGGCTGATTGCAAATGGAAAGGTAAGGAGGAGCGAAGGTCAGGCTGGCACCTTTTGGGAAAAAATATGATTCGCAAGGTGATCTTGGGAGAAATGCCAAGGGGTTTGGGGAGTACGGGTTCGCACAGTGCCTCCTCGTGGGTCCTGCTCTTCCCCTCCAAAAGCAGCAGGCGCCTCTGTGTCAGCTATGGGGGCCGAGTGATCAGGAGCGAGTGCACCCTACCGAAGGTGCATTTCCAAATCGAGAGGAGCCTCCTGTCCCTCAGGAGAAACTACCCATGTGCAGCACTGTGTCTGGTACTAGTTTTGTAGCTAACAGTAATGAGAAAACGTGTCTGGCCATCAGAAAGTGGTGAAAGTGAGGGGAGGTAGAGCTGCACCGGTGAGCTGTCTGCCAGCATAGCTGCAGCTCAGGCTTTCCTGTTTGCTTTCAAAATGGTCAGCAAATACATGTTAATGACATGTCACTGAAGCTACCCTTGAAGGTAAGTGCCTATGGCCATGTTTTTTATGTCTCATTTACTGCTGCATGTTGTAAATATCAATATATATGAAGAGAAGTGTTTATACCATATTGCTTTGGCACAGTATTGTGTTCTGCTAGTGCAAGGATGCTCGCCGATGTCTTTCGTAGAATGATAGAATCATTTAGGTTGGAAAAGACCATTATGATCATCAAGTCCAACCTTTAGTCTAGCACTGCCAAGTCCACCACTAAACCATGTCCCTAAGTGCCACATCTACACATCTTTTAAATACCTCCAGGGATGGTGACTCCACCACTTCCCTGGGCAGCCTGTTCCAATGCTTGACAACACTTTTGGTGAAGAAATTTTTCCTCACCTCCAATCTAAACCTCCCCTGGTGCAACTTGAGGCTGTTTCCTCTTGTCCTGTGGCTTGTTACTTGGGAGAAGAGACTGACCCCTACCTTGCTACAACCTCCTTTCAGGGAGTTGTAGAGAGCGATGAGGTCTCCCCTCAGCCTCCTTTTCTCCAGGCTAAACAACCCCAGTTCCCTCAGCCGCTCCTCAGAAGACTTGTTCTCCAGACCCCTCACCAGCCTCGTTGCCCTTCTCTGGACACGCTCCAGCACCTCAACGTCCTTCTTGTAGTGAGGGGCCCAAAACTGAACACAGTGTTCGAGGTGCGGCCTCACCAGGGCCGAGTACAGGGGCACGATCACTTCCCTACTCCTGCTGGCCACACTATTTCTGACACAAGCCAGGATGCCATTGGCCTTCTTGGCCGCCTGGGCACACTGCCGGCTCATGTTCAGCCGGCTGTCGACCAACACCCCCAGGCCCTTTTCCGACAGGCAGCTTTCCAGCCACTCTTCCCCAAGCCTGTAGCGCTGCATGGGGTTGGTGTGACCCAAAAAATTTGTGACCCTTTGCCATAAAATATTTTCATCTTACTGAGCTACACATCAACAAGTGCTTGATAGCAAACAGAATATATCTGACTGCTGTTTATGACTCCATCATAAACAAAACAGATGCAAGCGGTTTTTCTTTTTAGTGTTGTGTGCTGAGCTTCAGGCTTTGGAAAAAACAGTGCCGTCCAAACCTATTTACGTTCTGTATTTTGCCATTTTACTCTCAGCACAAAACCCATGTCATTCCATCATGTATAGCTCATTGCGTGACATTTTCCCGGCGATATTTCCAAGCAGACTTTTTGTCCCCAGTAGCATAAAAACTGTGGATCAGGATTTATGCTTTGTAACTCAAGGCCTGGTACTCTGTACTGAGAATAACATCTCGCCATGAATAAAAGCTCGGTGTCCACATCTCAGGTGACTACAGCATCCTACCTTCTGCACGGCAGGATTTGTCTCAGAAAGGCTATGATGAATTAACTCTTTGGCACTTAACTTCTACATGTGTAGTCTGCTTTATGGGTGCTTGGATGAGTGACTAGTACTCACACAACGTAAATCAAACCTCTCTTGCTGCCTGAATGCTACCTTGAATGTAGACAATAACTTCAGAAATTGTCTTGTTAGAAACTGCGTTGTTTATCAGCTTAAATTAACTGTTAAAGTGAATTGTTTGCAGTGATACAGAAAAATGTGGACAATTGATCCAGTTTTAGGCAAGTATACATTGATTTTGTCTAAATGTTCCATGTTTTGTGAGTATAAGCAATATAGAATTGGCTTAAAAGAGATTGTACCTATAATGTGTAGTTTTGCCTTAGCCAGATTAACTAAAGAAGTAAAATCTTGCCATTGCCGTGCTGCAATATAGAATACATCTATGTATAGATTATAGAAAATACATATATGTGGGGAGAATATATATGTATTTACACACATGCGCTTGTGTGCGCATATATATATAGAAATTAAGTAGAGAGTGCATGTGTGGGTGGCTGTAGGAATCTGGATTTGAAGCATCACCTCCGACTTTGAAATCTGTACCAAACCTTAACGGGGCAAGATGTCACTCTACTGCAGTTTGGTTTTGGATGTGCCAAGAGTAGGCTGCATAAAACGAGGCTGGATTAAATCTTGTCAGTGGTGTACAGATCATTAACGATGTGGGCTGGCACTTGGCTCCCCTCCTTGCCCCAGTATTCACAGCTTCTTTCAGTTGGATGCTTCCATGTAGTCATCCTTAAGAGTCATCTATGGATGGAAAATAAAGACCCTTTCTGAGCCGGCTCGCAAAGACTGCTATAGCGCAAGCCCTGCATTTGGGATCATTCATGATGAACTTGTGCAAACATCCCTCTCGTGATGTGTGTGATCCCTAAAGCCCCGTATTTAAAGCTTGGATAGCGTGGGGAAGCTGGGCAGCAGGTTTTACATGCATCTGTGCCTTGCACGCCTGCATTTTTGTCTCCAAAAGCAGCATTCCCTCTGTCACCTGTGTCTGCGACGTAAGGTGATGCTGGGCTCTAATACTGGTCCTGGGGGTGCGTTAAACCACACGGGGCTCAGTGCCATTTGCACACGTGGAGAGGTGCCTCAGGACCTTGCTGCCCAGATACATCATCTCTTCTTGTGGTACACTCTGTGTTCCTACAGCACAAAAATCTCATCGGAGGGGATTAGAGGGTTTAGTTCTGCATTGTGCGGTTGAACCAGTTAAGCTGCACTTGGTTTATCCACGTGCCCAGATATCTTGATGAATTCATCCTGCCCTACAGCGTATGCATGTTCTGCTGAGAATTAGATTTATGTTTTTAAATTTCTGAAACAAAATCTTAAATAAACTAACAGAGTTGAGCAATTGATCTGGATTAATGGGGACCAACTCTATTAGTCTAATACAACACTAATCTGATTCCAAACTGTTAACATATTAAAGCTGCTTAATTATATGTTTGTTTGACACAGTGTAGTAATCCTGTATGATTTAGGGTATACTGTCACAGCTCTTGACTTGCAATGCCTCACCATTGATAAAAACACATTTAAAAAACCAGTATGGGTTAGGCATTCACTTCAGCCTTTGCTGTATTGAACCGTGGCTTACTGTAAGCGCTGCCAAACATCCTACCCACTTTTATAGGCTGGAGAAACAGTCACCACTTCTGCTTAATGCATGGAAAAGCAAGGGGCAGGAAAGTCTGGTGTTTGCTTATGCAGCAAATGGGTGTCTGTGCTGGGAATTTAATCCAGGGTTCCCGAGTCCCCATCACTGATTTAATGATGCGACAACCTTCTTCCCCTACTGATGCTGCTAACAAAGCTGGGTTTCATCATGCAGCAAGAAAAACAAAAATTCAATAGAGGAGGAGGTCCGGAATTACTTCTAGATTAACCAATAGGTTGAGGGATAAGAGGATATAGCACTTTGATGTATTTGGGTGGTTGTCTGGTGTCGTGCAGTATTTTCTACCTGGTCCGGATGCAGCAATGCTCCAAAAAGTGAAAAGTCTCCTCACATCTGCTCACTGTGAAGAGTGGGATAACGAGATGCAAAATCAAAGCAGAACACAAGCCCTCTTTGCTTGTTTGAGCCAGGCGCTGTCAGAGGAGAAGGTACCTTCGCTGAGAAAATTGCTCAGCCATTTCTGAATGCTGTTTATGCAAAGGACCTGATCCTGGGCTTGTGAGGAAGGTGCTGCCCCGGTCCACTGCAGGAGCAGGGCCAAACCTGGGACATTTCTGCCTCACTCGCTGCGCATCTCCATAGTGCGTTACGTTTTTTGCAGCAGAATCTGCAGTGTGAAACAAACCATGGACTCAAAGGCATTTCCTTGTGCAGAATACAGCATCTTTCTGGCTCTGCAGAGAACCGGAGAGAGGCGCAAGATTTGTGTCTCCTGGTGATAAATGAACTGAAAACGCTGAGGTCACTCACTACTGAAGATCTTACTAGAACAATTCAGCTAATATGCCTGTCCTAAAACCGCCGTTAGCACCTCTGCTTTTCAGACTGTCAAAATCTCTGCTGTCCCAGATTACAAGGGGGTTTTTGACACCTCATACAATACCCTTGAAATTTTTCATTGCTATCAGGCAAGGCTGGGCTGCAAATTTTACATAGCATCTTTGAAATCAATACAGATCAGAGGCATTTCTAGTTACAGCTTTGCATTGAATTGAAAACTTTCAGATTTTTAAATACAATTGAAAATCTTGGAGGGTTTCTGGCAGCTTTGGTATGAAGATCTTAGGTTAAGCTTGATGTAGAGGGTGTAGGGCTTTGGTGGCCATCCAAAGTGAAAATATTCCTGGAATGGATGCCATATAAAGTGATGCCTTGAAAACAAAGTAAAACATTTCTGGTCTTGTGTCTGTCTCTCGAATTCAGCATCTGCATGGCCTAATGAAGCATCTGCAAAAAATTCAGATTCCAGGGATTGTCTTTTATGAAGGTATGGACAACATTCTCCCTGAACCTAAAGGATAATGTCCACAGTGATGGTGTCTTCAGTGGACATTGTAGTGACAGTCTCAAAGAATATGATGACATGAGGACCTGCCAGATGGATGCTCTAAGTTCTGGGGTGTTTGACAAGGCTCTGGCATTGGGATGGATAATCAGAGGGAGAGAGAGGGAGAACAGAAAGTCCTAATTTTCATATGATTTTGAAGGTTTCAAGGCTGCTGTTAAGTTTTGTCACTCTGCAAGGATTTGCTTTTTTCAACCGAAGGACCTGGGGCTTATCGACCAGTAAGGAAGGTCTGTTCCCAGTTAAAGACATTTGTATCCATGGCAGCTCAAATCAGAATAAAAAGATAGTTTTGAGTCCCTCTGGGAGTGCCTTTCACATGATGAGGCAGTGTCAAGATGCTGCAAGAATATTTCTTCATGGATCATCTTCAAAGCGTGGCAATGTCTGTAGGCACCGAGCATGGTGGCAGCATTCCCAGAGTAAGTGCTGGGTGCTGCTTTTGTGTGTCCCTGCCTCCTCCATGCGTGGCATTGCACTGGGGGCCTGGGATACATTAACTCCTGTGATAACTTTTTTTTTCCCAGGTAGTTTTGTAACTGATGCAGAAGTATTAGTAACTCATATTTTCTCTTTAGTACTTACGCTGGGCTGATTGTAGAAATGTCACGCGTGTACACAAAGATACGAGACTGTTTGGAAAGATGAGTTCCCCCATCTGAGCTATTTTTCTTTCCGTCGCTCCCACTTTTGTGTTATTTTGGATTGACGTAGGAAGTCTCTGTCTTAGCACCATTTGCACCAGACACCAGGATAGGTAACTGTGCTTTTTCAAGTTAATACTTAACCTTTTTCCAAGGTACTCTTTAACTCTCATGTCTTATACCTTGCTTTACACATCTGGGGGCTAACTCCCCCTCAGCTGGAGTTGTGGGAATGACCCAAACCAGTTCCTCTCTGGAGATCTGGACCATAACTGCTCTGTGGGTTGGTTTTTGACAGTAAAACAAAGGCTGAAATACTGGGTTTCCTCAAAGACTATGTGAGGCTTCAGTCTGTCTTGTTCAGAGGCAGCACATGAAACCCCCAAGCCCACACATCCTTTATGGGGATGAGAGTTAAACTCAATGGTCAGGTTAGGTTTTCCTTTTCTGTAAGGTGGCAGGCTGTAGGAATGACTGCAGACATAAGATAATTATCCAGAGGCAACTGTACTGAAAGCTTTTGTACAAGAACGGGGACAAACAGCGTCCGATTTTGGAGGGGAAAGTGGCCGTCTTTTCTGGTTATTGGTGGTACGTCTGAAAATCATCCCCTTGAGTAATAAATAGCCTGATAAAGGAGCTTTTTCAGATCTGATCTGCCTTAATCAAGAAGTTAGTGACACCTGGTGGCAGGCTCTGGCCGGCTGCGAAACCCGCCGAAAAACATGCGCTTTTCTGCCTGACCCAGATTCAACAATTGCCCTTTAAATATGCTTCTGCAGAATTTGCTGCTGTTTTCTGACAAGGGCGAAATGCTCCACTTTAGAGTTACTGTTTTCCAGGGTTTTGCAGTGGTAAAACCTGGTAGGTGATTGTATGCAGCGACGGGAGCGTCCCGACTCTGACATGGTTCCTGCCTGTGCAGGCAGGATGATGCCCCCGAGACTGTCCATGCCTTTTTCTACCTGCTTGAATTCAGCTGATACACTCCTCTCAAATCACCTGGAGTGTGTTTTCTGTAAAGGATGAGAAATTTGGGGAAGAATAGACTGTAGCAGAGGTTAAGCTCAACTGACTTCTTACCTAGTGTATTTTGGAGTAACTAAATGCCATTTCTACTTATTAGGATGCTTAAGTTTTGTATCGCTTGTGAGTATCGGGCTCATCTTATAGAGACGTAGGGAATCAGTTAAAAAGAAGATAATAGCATGCTTGCATTTATCCATACCTGCTACGCTTGCCAGCGTCTAACTTGGAAGAATACTTTTGCCTGGTTCGGGGAGGTTTGGAGTCTCTGACCCTTTTTGGTGCGAGCACCCTTCCTGTGCACACCCGGAGCCTGCTGGGCTGGTGGACATGTGGAGCAGAGGTTTTGGATGAGCAGCAGCCATCGTTCAGGGTGGTTTCTCATCCCTGCAAAGCCAAAGGGAGAGCCTCAGCAAAGTTGCAGTTGCGATCCTTGCTCTGTCTCAGAGTAAAATGGTTCCAGTCCCAAAACCCTGTAAAATGAAAACCAATTAAAATATTTGTCAAGACTTCTTGAAAGTGGCTTTTCATCCTTTACAATCACATCTTCTGGTTGATAGAAGTGTAGCATCATTATAACAGAGGAATGACATGAAAGGATCATTCAGAAGGTATTGCTGCTGATGTCCTTCTCCAGTGATGGCTTTATTGCAAGAGATTAACTATCAAATGTATTTCTGGGACGGACTAAAAAGCCCACTGTTTTAAGATCAGAGAAATAGAGACTTTTCCAAATTCCAGTCAGTTCAGCTGTACTAAGGTGTCTTTTCAGTCATTATTTAATGTTTTGGAAGTCTTTTATGCTCTCAGTTTAATTAGTTTCCTCCGGTTGAATTTGGATTTTGCATGTTGACTAAGTGATTCTTGCCCAAACCACCTGAGGCGTCAAGTTGATCTCGACAGAAATGCTGAAGTAAACATTATTATTTGGTAGCTGCGGCTGTTCAGAGACGCATCACTGGTGCCGAACTGTTACTGGCTGTGACAGCTCATTATCCCCCTGCTTTCCCAGGCACGGTAGTATCAAAATCACTCTATCCATGTTCTTAGTAGATCTTTTCATTTATCCTGGTGGGCTGAAAATAGATTTGTGTCCATTTTTGCGTGTATTGCTGTTGTCTGTACAGTAGTGTAATGATGTTTATTAGGTTTACAACATCTTACTTGTGTAGTTTTATTGGTGCAGAGGCCAATGGGGAGGCATGTACTGGTGTAAGCTCGTTTTATGAAGTCCACGATATTTTTTATATATATATACACACACACATATATAAAATACTATAGTATATACTATTTTTTTACATACACACACATTTATAATAGTGTGCGAGCAGCTCAGCCTGTGCATGGATGAAGATGACAGCTGTTTCCAGTCAAGGTCAAATCTGTGTATAACTCCCAGAAACAGTCAATAAAGAGCTTTCCTGGTCTAAAATACTTAAAGGTGTCTTTATGAGCTCATCTGGCTTCTGCAATGGACAAAGACCGTAACATTGTCCACTCTAGGTGATTTTTTTAATAATACACCAGCCAAGTGTATCTGTTGCGATCCATCGGGTGTTTGTTGGAATCGCTGTAAACTTTTGGAACTGTTCTGAATCTGTATTAGATTTTGTTTTTTTTTTTAATGCTCCATCTCAATAAATGTGAAAATATTAAGCATTGAAACTCACTTCAATACTGTATTATTCAGATTGAATGTGAAGATAAAAAAGCCCACGTTTAATTGGCAGTTTGTCCCTCAATTTGGAAGACGGCCTTTCACGCACATGTGTCGGGAAAGTGGAGTAGAGGGAAAACCCGTGTTTCCTTCTCTGGCTGGGGGTTTGTGTTTCATTGTGCTTTATTGCAGCTGGGTCATCTTGGCAATCAAGCTTATTTTGAATGGGACTTTCCTGGGTTTGCACAGGTAGCTATATTTACATCAAATGCCATAAAATGTTGCTAAAAGCAAACCAAAAAGAGTTATTTCTCTTTTCTTATGTGACAGGATCATAGTTGCAGAGACTTTTCCCGGTCAAAAATGCTGTAATTGGGATTATGCCACATGGATGGAGGACTCCAAATACAGAATGTATTTTCAATAAAACATCTCTCAGCTTGAACAGCTGGTACAGCATCACCAGGTTGAAGAAAGTCACTGATTTTAATTACTTTTTAAAATTTTTAAGGAAAGATGTTGCCTTTTTGTTCATGACCTGGGACAACCTTGTGATACTGACCTTTTTACCAAGCAAGTTGCCACTTTTACATGTACATAGAGTCTGTAATCTGCATTACACATATCAATAGATCATGGCATATTTGAAAAAAAAAACCAACCCAACAGATAACGGGCCTTATCTGTGCAACAAACTGCTTCACACTCTCGTCAGAAATATGGAGGGAGCCTTCTTGAAGCCCATAGTTCTGTCTACAGTTGTGGTTTAGAAAACCATTTTTTAAAGCCACCAGCTGTGGCTGGTACTGGGAAACACCACTGCAGGGGAGTAGGGGAAGGATGCTCTCTTCTCATGGCATCCAAACATCTCTGCTCTGAGCAGATCCCAGGTGCAACACGTTGAACTTTGCTGGCAGCCTGGTCTTTCAAGGCTTGACTAAATGGGTTGCATTCTTGCAAGGTGCTGGACTGAGATGCTCCACTAACGTGATCTGCCTGGGTCTCGAGCCCTTACGGTGATGCCCCTTGAAGCAGTAATGTGATTTTATTTGGTCAGATAGGGGACATCATTCTCAAAGCTCAGAGATAACAAATGCACAGCTTAATGTGCTACAGATCTGTGTGATGGTGAATCAGGGCCTTGGAAAGCTTCCAGAGAGGGAGGCTTTGCTGCTGACAGTCGTGTGTTACACAAGCTCACATCAGAAACCAGCCCTGTCATCCTTGTGTACTTTGGGTGGTGTAAATGGCAAGCAAGCTCTGAGGGGTGGTTTGCAGAAGGTGGTCATTACAAGACTTACCTGCTTCTCCTTAATTGTGTTTTCCTTTCCTTCATTTGCAATAAATTTCACCAGTGAAGGAACCAATGAATAATTTTATGAAGATACTGACCGTCATTCCAGACCAGAATATTTTTTCTCTAGATCTAATTTTCTCAGAAATGCTTGCCTTTTTCTTCAGCAGGATGGATTCATTGCATTATGTATGTATCCATTGTCATAAAAATGCTGACAAAAGAATTCATCAAAATAGTATTTGTTTGCATAAATTTAGTGTATAAGAACCTACCTGTGATGAAGTTGAATACAGGGAAAAGCTTTTTGGTATGAAGAGCAATGGTCCCCATTTGCTGTGCCATCAGTTATAACTTTGGTATCAGAGACAGCCAAAGGTATTCCTGTGCATGGATTAGTGCATATTTATGTGTACTGTACGGTAAGAGTGGTATTTTAATGGTATTTAAAGTAGTGTGGAAGGAGCCTGTTGCTGCAGTGAGACAGTGAGATGCTGAGGGTGAAGGTTTGCATGCAAGCCATCTCTCCTCTGGGGTGAGCTCCTATTCCCCATGCTGTGATCAAGCTCCTGTGCTTGGCAGCAGCTGTAGAGTTGTAAGATTTGAGAAACCCACAATTTCCCGTGTTCTCCTGTAACATCCAAAATGTGAGAAATGCCTCAGTCCCCACTCCCTGCCTGTTCACCTGCTGCCATCCCCATCTCCAACGCACATGCTGTCTACGATGTAAGGATATAGGGAGAAAAAAAACCCCAACCAAACAACAACAAACCAACAAAACCCAAACCAAACCAAAAAACAGAAAAGGAATATGGGGCAGTTTGAAGGCTCAGCCTTATATTGAATGTACACAGCTCTCAGCCGCATTTAAATCCTCTTGCTCCTATCACAACTGAACCTGTGCCGTGGGGGATAATTCCATATGAGCAGAATCTATGTTTATCTGGGGAACTACAACCACCCTGATATTAGAGGCAAGTACAAGGATGCTCTTTGCATGGGGCTCAATGCAAAAGCTCAGAGGCGAGAAAGGAGGTGGCCTGACCTTCTCTAGCAGCAAGGACTGATGACAAATAAGCAACTGTGTGTAAAAGGCAGGATCACATCCAGCCATCCCTCAACAGATGTGTGTGTGTTACATTTGGAGTGGTCACACTGGAAGCCTGGCCCAGAGGGCACTGTCTTCGTGGATGGAGAATACAAAAAGAACGAGCATGTCTTTCCCCGGCCCAGATCCAATGCGGTTTTCTCAGAAAAATGCTAACAAGACTGAGCTCGGCTGCTGGACTTGGCTGCTGCTGCTTGTGAAGCAGAGACAGGTTAGTGAAAATCAAACTCTCCTAAATGGGCTCTACCCCAGCACGATTCACCGCTTTGAGGGTGCTGATGTCCTGGGCCTGGCCCTTCTCCTGGGCAGAGCAGGGAGGCAATGCCTTGTCCTGAGAGCTGGTCATCTCTGAAATACCCCGGAGGAACCAGGTATACAGCCAGCATAGATGGAGGCCGGAGGATAACTCTAGAGTGGGATTAACACAAGAAATGTTACTGAGAGCTCTTTAATGAACGTCAGTGTCTGTCTTTCATGGGGTCTGCAGTGACTGGAGCTTTCCCTGACAGTAGTGGCACTGTAACTCGCTTAGGAGTCTTCTCCTGCTTTTAACAGACTTTCTTACTGTGCTTCTTGGTGCTCTGAGCTATTAAATTACTCAGCTGTCTGCAGTGCCAGAGGGGCGATGCAAAAAAGGCTGCCTCGCCAAGAGGCGAACACCAGCATTTCTGGATGTAGCAAATCATCCCATGCCAAGCTCCCTGTGTGTGCCAAAAGCACCTCACTCCGCGCACATCCGGAGAGTCAGAGAAGTTAGAAATAAGTTGAAGAAGCTACTTAAAAAGTCCTGTCTGAAGTCCATCACAAGGAAGGCATCACTCTCCGGCTGTTTCTCACTCGCCACTGGTTTTCCCAGCAGGTAAAAGGGGGGTTCACGCAGGGCCATCCCCTGCCCTGGGCAGGGAACGCATCTCCCGACGGTGGCGGTGCAGGATGCCCATGGGCTGGCGGGTGGCACGGCTGCCCCTCCGATGGCACCACCGGCATCCCAGCCACTGTAGGTTTGGCCTGCAAAACACTCTGCCACCGTTTCCTCAGCTCCACGGGCTTTTTACGGTAAGTGCGTCTCTTCATTGCCAGCTTTTCACGGCTCGGCTGTCAAAGCGGCACCCGGGGAGATGGTCCCTGAAGTCAGGCTGGCACTGCAGAATTCCTGTGGGTAATCCCACATTCACACCTTGGGAAGCTCGCCTCTGGATATTACATATCAATTCAGGTTAAGGGAATGATAACTGAAAACATTTTTTCCTGGTTACCTATGTTTTGACATCATACTGCATAGTTTTATTTTGGTAGTCTCCGTAGTTACTACAAGCGTTTTAGTGTGTTTTTTTCAGTGAGTGCACAAATGGTGCTCCCTTACAGTAGAATTTAAAGCAAATCATCTGTTTTCTGTTCTGTGTTTGTTTAAGCAACTGTGACAAACTCCCTGGCTTTACAGGCACACTCCCTGCTTTCCTGTGGTATGCCAAACGAGTTTCCTTCTCGTTGCTGATCATCAGAGAATTCCTGTTCCTCTCCCAAGTGCTGCACTCCTTACCTTGCCCGTGAATCTTGCAGGGAGACTCATGCTGTTGCTGTCTGGCACCTGTGGGGTGATGCGGGCTGGGCGGTTATTAAGCTGAGCAGTCACCCCCGCAGATGAAGTATGGCTCTGCGACACACTTCAGCCTTCAGATTCATATGTCACCCAGATAGATACATAAAATAATGTGTTTGATAGCAAATTCTCGTTTATGAAAGTAGAACAAAACTGCAAACTGATAAATGGGCAAAAGCAGTATGGGGATTGTAAAGAATTTTTTGTTCAGCATCTCAACTAACCTTCAGTTCTTCCCTTTAGGTCAAGCCGGAATCTCTCTCCATTAGTTTAAGGTGAGGTTTCTTGCTTATATTTTCTAGAGGTTGCAGCTGTACCTTCTTCTTCCATATGGAGAAGGGAATGACCTGGGCAGGAAACAAAAGCTGAGTCCTGCACCATCCCAGGCAAGAACGCAGCACTTGTTCCTGTTTCAGAGTATTTCCTGCAGTTGGATATTGAACCGACCCGGTACATGGGGGAAGTGGTTTTCCTCCATCCCTCCTAAGGGTTTGGACGTTTTTTTTCTTAATTAACATGTTGCTTGAACTTAATAACTGGCCCAATTCTGGTTTCTGGCTGCTATATTCTTCTGCAGCCTTATGAGGACACACTGTAGATCGTATCGTGATAGATACTAAGTGAATCGTTTTCCTAACAGGTTTGTAACTACTCTTCCTCCCTGAGTGTTATGTAAGAGCAGGTATGTGACGCAGACGGTGAATTTGGGAATAGGATGTTTGATATGAGCAGTTCTTTCCACAGGAGTGTGACCACACTTGGCTTTACAGGCTCTCTTCTCATTTAGAGAAATAAAAAGATAATCAAGTAATTGCTCAATTTTGTCCATCCAATGAGTAATAATTTTTCCATGTAATTCAGCTGTTTCACGTCCTTTTTGATCTCAAGAGTTCATTTCATCCATTCTCCTGCCCCAAGACAGGATCAGCCTGAACTATTCCTGACAGGGATTTATCTAACCTACCTATTCCCAGCATGTCCCGTGATGGAGACCCATTACCTCCCTAAAAGGAAAACAGCGCTTCAGTACCCCCAACTACTTATTTCCATTTATTTCACGGGAGTAATATGCTACGAAGAAGATAGAAGTTTGAAATAGATGGCTGTCAGTCTAAGTTTGAAATAGATGACTGTCAGTCTTAGTGCTTTGACATAAATGGAGCTGAGTGGCTTTTTATATTGTACGTAAAAAGTGCGCGATAGAGTATGTCAAAAAAATTAAAACTATTCAGTTACAGCCATAACCACATAACAGCACTACTGCACCTGTTGCTGTAGGATTTCAAATGATACAGAAAACAAACACTTCAGCTGCTAAACTCAAGTGTGTGACTTGGGTGTAACTGGATATGTAATAGCAGGCAATGGTGAACAGTCTTTTAAAAAGCTGAGTCCTAAATAAATGAAGAGCTTTTTATTTGAGGGAACTTGAGTGAAGTTGTAGGATTCATTGCCTGATAATGGCATGAAAGTGGAAAGCAAAAAGGAGCAGACAGATTTAAGGAAGAGAAGAGAAAAAAGTGGCTTTTTAAGAAGATGGTTTCCAGCTCAGCAAGTCTTCAACCCGCTCATTGATAGAAGTGGGGACAGTGAGAATCGGTCTGTGCATGGCCTGCTCCTTCCCGTCTCCTCCCCTTTTCCTAAATATTAGCTGGCATTGGTCATTTCTCAGCTGTGCAATGTGAAGAAAGGACATTGAGCGAGGTGGACCTGCGGGCTGACCCTGGATGGCCGTTTCTGTTTGCCCTACGGCGGATGCCATGGAGTGACTGCTTAGCGCTGTGCCACGATTGCCATGTTTCTCTCCACATCTCTTTGGACCTCCACCAACGCATTGCTGAGGTAATGCAGAGCGGCGTGAGGCATGCCTGATGTGTATGAGACAACGAGACAAATTCCTCTTGACCTGTAGTAATAGATTTCACAGACATGGAGGAATATTTTCTTAATTAGGTAGGTTTAATTTTCTTGTATGGATTTGCACTGCCAGGGCATTTCTTCCAGCCTTCCTTTGATAGGAAGGATGTGTTCATGATGCTGGACTGCCACCGAGAAATCTGGGCTCAGTCCTTGGTTGGGTCACAGACTTTCTGTGAGATGCTGGCAAGCAGTTTCTTCTTGTGCCTCAGCTGTAAATGAGGAGATCTTCTTTTCCTCTATCAGGAGCTCAAGGCTGTTCCTTTTAATAATGCACCAGCCTCATTGCTGTGATGTAAATAAGGCTTTCTTTTGCATATTTGTGCGCAGTAGCTTGATTCATCACTTCAAAGTTGTCTCCAGATTTTTCATTCTTTCTTTATTGAGCGGTATTACCGTCTCACATTTTCATTTGCCTTTCCCTAACACTGATGAAGAAGAGATGCACGCAGTGGTAAAGTACAGCTGCTGGTGTTTGCCTTGCAGGGAGGGCTAAGATGAAGAGATTATCTGTTGCAAGGCTCCTCTCTTGTAATCCCGACATGTTCGTTCGAGCACAAAACCGACTCTTTCTGAATGATGTTTTAGGCAGCATTCAGCTCATAAATATTTGTGTTTCATCACCGCATCAATGAAAATCTGGAAGGCTCTTACACCCAGTTGGTTCTGTCTTCAGTGACAGTAAAATTTTAATTGGTTTTACTCCTGGTGCTTGTTAACCCAAATGTAATGTCTGCTTTCATGTCGAGTTCAAGGGGAAATGAAATCCCTTCCAAAATTTTGGAAGGAAATTGCTTAAATAAAGGCCTGGTTTTGTGATTAAATTTTTTCAAGACAAACTGTTTTCTGCTCTTTGCAGAGAAAAAGCCTCCCACTGCCTTTATCCGTGTCCTTAGTCCAGCCAACTTGTTTACGAGGATTGAGCTTTAAAATCAAAGCACCACAAGGACTCGGCTGTGACTTTGCCTGGATTATAGCAATGACAAGATCACTAAATACCTGCCTTATGTTATTACTTGCTGTAAGCTCTGTGGAAGAGGCAGCTTTTGCTCTTTTCTTTTTTTGTATACCACCTCCTCCAAAACACGCTGGCCTGTGCCCCGGGTGACACATCCACCCAGACCTTCCTGTGGGAAGCTCAGGTCTGACGTTATCTCCGTAGGCACCAAACTGGGACCAGGGTTAACGGAGCAGTGGTTTACCCTAATGGCAACAGGAACTGCCGACCCGCTTGAGATGAAACCTGGGGAGAATGAGGCGGATCTGTGGAGGAGAAGACTGATGAGCAAACCGGGCTCTGGAGGAGACTTTTGCTCGCCACTGGGTCAGCCTCATCTCTGTAGGTGGAGCTGGATCTCCTTGCGATAAACTGCTCTGCAGCCCAGGTTTAGGGAGTCTCTGCAGCAGAACCAGCCCTGGTGCATTGCCCAGGGGCATCCGGCTGGTTGGGGGGTGGTGAGGCGGAGCTGCCAAACACCCGGGGGGGTGGGGGTGGAGAGCTGGAGAACAAATAAGTTGGTTTTTTTAACAAAAAATCTTTTCAAAGAGGGGTTGACATGTTTGAGAACTGCATGTTTTTATAGCCTGTGAGATTTCTGCACAAATTCCTCTGCACAGAGTGCCTCTAGGACTGTTTTCCTGTGGAGCACTGAGCGTTGGCCGTGCCTCTGGCCAACCCCACAGAGCGCTCCTGGGGGGGCTCCTGCACCGGAGCGGGCTGGCACCAAAATAAAGCCCACCGGCAGCAAAGCCAGCTTTCCCAGGAGTCCTGCATATGACAGTTTCAAAGCTTCTGTGCCTTTCCTGGGTCAAAACCTCAAGGAAGGGGAGAGAGCAAAATTGCTGTGCTCTATTTCTTTAATTAGTTAAAATCTTGAATATTCAGTACAGCCACACCAGCTTGGAGTGGATAGTGAGTGAACTCTGCCCTTCTGGGATAATCAAGCTCCAGAGAAACAAGGAAAACCATTGCCGAAGAAGCCAGAGATTTTTTCCAGCGTGTGGATATGTGGCCCCAGGTTGGGCCATGCGCGGCATCCCCCGTGGGAACTGCATTTCACTCCCCAGCGTTAATGTGGGAACGTGCTGGCAGCAGAGGGCCTTAGCCGTGGGCTTGGAAAACATGATACTCAATTTTTAGGGAGGGTTTATTTTTTTTCTTTTAATGAGGGTTGAAAAAAGAAATAACTGTAATTAATTTTGCAGTGCCGTGGTTATTTCAGTGGGCTGGCCAAAAACATATGCCATATGAATAATGGCCTGTTTCCCCCATCACCTCCCAGCACTTAATGGATGTAAAAGTGAGGGCAGAGTCTGACTTCTGTTTGATTTTGATGCAACTAGTTTTAGTCACAAACAGCACCGATCCCCGCAAAGCTGAGTGAATGTACTCGTTTTGACACCCGTTAGTATCACTGCCTACGAAGCCTTTTTTAATCCTGTGTATGTTTGAAGTCATGTACTGCAGAATATTATTGAATTTTGTCACTCACAATCCTTATACGGAGGAGCCAGCAAACTCTAGTTAGAAACAATGAAAAGAAAGTTTAATAAAATAGTATACTACTACATGACTGGCTGAAATAAACCTAGGACTAGAGGGTTTTTTTCTTATTTCCCACTCTTTCCTTCTCGAGGTACAGTGAAGTATTTGCAGTTTTGAGTTAATCCAAAACATGAGCCCTGGTGTCATCTGCTGTAAGTGACCTGGCTGATACAAACATTTCTAACCCTGGCCCAAATTGCCCAGTACGAACAGTAAGATGTCACCTCCAAACTGGGTGTTAAAATCACAGTTCAGGTAAGAACCAGCAGTCCATTTACAACTGTAATCATTAGTCTTAACTGAAACTGGCAGGCTGGAAACGTAAAGATCTTTCCTGCATTAAAACGTCTTCAGGCGATGGTAGAACTTTGCAGAGCTCTGTAAAACCTATCGTCTCTAGTGAAATCAGTCTCTTTGATCTCAGTCTCCATTTTGGGTTTCTACAAAATTAAACAAAACTATGCAAATATTTGAGAAGAGAATCAAATAGTTATATTACAAATAAAGCGACTTTTTTTTTCTTTCATGTGGAACATGTTTGTATTAAAGCTGGTATGTCTGAATTTAAAAATAGTTTCACAATAGAAGAGGAGAAAATAGGTTTGTTAATTATGTGGATTTGCAGCTACAAGGTGATTCTCAGTTTTTAAATGTCACATCCGATATTCTTTAATCCTTTTTTTTCCCCTAACTGATGAGGTAACTCTTCAAAAATACTTGGCAGCCATATGAGACAGAAGAAGTGAGCTGCAGGTGCGAGGCAGAGAGACGATAGAGGCAGCGACCCAGGGGCACATGGAGAGCAGTCCGACATCTGCTGACCCTCCGGGGAGCGCATGGGGAGCGCGCGGCTGCAGCTCGCACCACCCATGCCTGCTGCCCCAGGCCATCGCTCGAAGGTTGGCCGCCGCCTGTCCCACCCCATCCCCGCTGCACGGCTGCTCGCACCCATCTGCCGCCCGCCCATCCGCTCTGACTCTCTCGCGGCACCATCTACCTTGTGAGGCTGCTTAGAAAGGGCACGTTGCCAGCCTACGGGCGCAGGTCCTCCGCATCGGAGCCCCCCGAGCTGGGTCCCTTTCCTCCCCGCCATGGGATACAGCGCTGGCGATGTCCGCAGGCGCCGGGAGAGGCAGCCTTTACGGGCATGGGAAGCATCACATGGGCAAGGATAGGTGCAGTCTGCTCCGAAACGGCACCTGCATGCTCCCTCCACAAGCTCTTCCTGGATGGCCAGCTATGCCTAAATATTACATAAACACGTATTATGCACATCATGTGCACTATGATAATACATATAGCCGAATGCACACACACAGAGATTCGTGCATTAAATTGTTTGAAGACTCTTGTTTACCACTATTGATTCATGCCAGCTCTGCTCTGATTTTGAATCCATCCAGGCCTTGGTGTTCTTCGGCTTTGATGGTTCATACCCCTCACACAGCAATTTGTATGTTTTGTTTAGAACCTCATGACAGGCCACAGTTTTGCAGTAATAAAAAGGGTGCTTTACACTTAAAATTATTAAATTGTCGACCAGCTTCTGAGCATGCACTGAAAAATTGTCTAAGCTAATTGTGCACTTCTGATTTTCATGAGAATTTGCATGTGCAAATCAGATATTTTGTTGCACAACCACCATATGAGTTGCTGCAAATCCATACAAGCAGGTTTGGCAGGTGTATTTGGGCTAGAGTCAAGAACTGCTGTATGCTAAAACCTGGAGGGTGGGTTAAACCAGGCTCAGTCTTGGTCGTTAACATCAGAGGGATGTTATCTTTGTAATGCTGCTTAAACATTGTCTGGCTTAATTTCATTTTATGCAGGGGTGCTAGTATTTTGTGTTCTCCTTGGTAGGGAGCTAGTCCTTTTATATTGTTTTTGAATTTATTACTCATATGCATATACAGTTTATCACTTTTGATTTTCATAAGCTTGTTTTTCCTGAGTGATCTGTAATTCAGAGTCGGCTTCTATGAAAAAATGAAGGTTTTTTTCCAGACTGGTCATGAGACTTTGCAGCAGACCTGGAGATAAGGTGTAAGTTAAATGAGCCCAGCACAGTGCTCCAATACCACTGTACATGATAACCACAGTCGCAGTTAGAGGGATGACTATGCAGCTGGTGAAAGAAATGTATCTAATATTAGTATACTACTGCTGCTTTCCAGGAGTAATTTGTTAGTAATCATTTGGGGAACGAGGACAGCATCCATCTTAGTGCTCTGCCCAACTCTGTTTAAAGAAGATAACTGCATGCCAAATTGTTCAGTACACAGAAAGGAGTGAAGGAAGTTTATCTGCAAATCTAAACGTTGCTCAAGTTTTGCACAAACGCAAAGTTGCCTGTGCTGTGCGCAGCGTCTCAGTGAGGCCAAGCCAGCTGTTGAGGGAGGGAGGGAGCAGTGATTGATGAGCTGAGGAGGAGTCTGGCCACACCTACAGTGAGTTTGGGATTTGTGGGCATGAAGTTAAATCACCAAACCCTGAATGCCTAAGTCAGTGCAGGTGAGCTCAGGTCAACCGGGCTGAAAGTTTAAGAGACTGTCATTAATTGCATCTGCAGAGTTTCATTCAGCCATTGCTTTTAAGGGAGGAAGAGAGAGCACATAGTGAATTTCACCAAGTGGCTGGTGCAGATGCAAGCTGAGCGGGCAATGTGCTTGTGTAAGTCAGACCTGCCTGGTCCTTGCTGTTGCTTTTCTCTGCAGCACAACTCCTGTGCAGAGATGTATGGGGCAGGACTGAAAATGTGCACGAGGCAAGCCGAAGTGACCAGTAAGGGGATCAAGAGATTTTAGGATAATTAAATTGTGCTGTGCAGTCCGACTGGGCTTTTTATGTAGCCAGTGGAAAGAGATGGGCTACTCCTTAAGGTAATTTAAGGGATGACTCTGATGCCGAGAAAATATCTGGAGCCATCTGATTTTGTGTGAGCGTCCTTTGGGGAGGTGCAGGAACAACTGCACAAGTACAGCCTGGGGTGGGACTTTGCAGGGAGGGGAGTTTTGAGGAAAGGGTCTGGTTATGACACGATGCTTCATAGACTGGAAGTAACAAGTACACTATTGCAAAGCAGCCGAGTAGGTATTGGGGCTACAGCAGGCTGGGAGGGCTGCCTAATGGGGAGGTGAGACAATCCTTCCTGCTTTACTCTGTGCTGGTTAGACCTCGGGAAAGCATCCCACTTTGAGCTTCATCCTCAAAGGAAGAGGTGATTGAGGAAACAGAGTCCAGAAAGGTACAGCAAAAATGAGCTGAGAATAGAGGCTGTGGGGAGAAAAGTTGTGGGACTAAGGCTGTTTACTGTCAAGAAGAGATAACTGCAAGGAGATGAGATCATGTTGTTTGAGTTCTCCTGGGCTGCTGCAGAAAGGAAGGCAATGGGCGGTTCTCTATGTCTGTGGTGGCTGGGATGAGAAGAAGTGATATTAAGGGATATATATGATTTTAAGATGAGGGTGGAGAAGCACTGGGATAGATTTGCCCTGGGAAGATGTGGAGTTGCAGTCACTGAGGGTCAGAAGTTAGACAAACATCTGCCAGAAAAAATAGAGCTGACCCTGCCTCAAGCAGGGTGATGGGCTGCCTGGCCTCTGCTCTGAGGCTCCTTCCAACCCTCTTTGCTATCATGACCCTGAAAGCAAATTCTGCACAAAAATAAGTCAATGTGTTGCCTTTCCCCTGCAAGGAAGGAGATGCAGGGTGTGCGGAGGAGGAGGAGGAGGTGTGGAATAAAGTAGCTGTGGCAAGGGGCAAAACGTGACTGAGACCTGAAACCAGTATAATAATTATTTCCTTCCTTCTCTTTAAATATTAATAATAGACTCTTTTTTTTCATGCTATCAAGGTAGCCAGCATTATTCTATGCTGTCGCTTAAGCCATTAATGCACTGTGCTCTGAGTTACATTTTGCAGGCATTTTCTTTCCCCTCTCAGGAGAGATTTTCTTATGAAGTGCCATCGTAGGCAGCGGAGCCGGGTGCTTGGGTACTTTATGAACAAGTTCCTCGGGTTCTGGAACAAACAGTGACTTTATTTTGCAAGACTCCTTTGCTTCCCTACTCAACAGTAGGCAGGCCTGCAGGATGACTGATTTTGATAATAATAAAGAAAAGCACACTGTGCACTGGGGAAGTAAGAAGAAAAGGATTTGTGAGTGGTTTGGAGTGGGATTCTTGGGGCCAACATCCTCGTCCGAGGGAGCTGTCGGTGCCAGGAATGCTGCAGCAAAATGCAATAAAAAAGTTAGCACGTGTATACCGTCCAAAAACCTTTGCGTGTAACAGCACAAGTGTGTCAGGTTTGGGAATTACAGTCCCTCCCAGCCCTCCTGAGCGAGGCGCAGCGAGCTGAGGTCTGGCAGCTGTAGCAGTGGCTGGTGGAGTTGCTCTCTGGAACGTAGATCCTGCTGTAGGTGGAGTGGATGTGCCCTCAAGCAGTCCTGCTTGCCCAGCTACAGGGGTTCCCGTCGGCTGTGGTCATCTGCTCGAAACCAAAGCTGAACAAAGCCTGGAAGGTTTTGTCTGTTTGGAGGCATTTTTTTTTTTTCTCCATCTGTTGAGATGCTTAGCAGCAGCCTGGGCAGTGGCCCATAATTTCAGGTCTCTGTGATCAAAGCTTCCTGATGAGTAAAGCCCATCAACATAGGTGATGGGAGGAAAACAGGCTTTGTTCCCTCCCTGCTGCGGAGGTTACTCGTATTGCCCTGTGCGCTCTGGATTGCAAGAAGCCGGGTCTGGCCCTGGCTGGCAGTGCTGCTGCTGCGTTGGCAAGAGGCCGTCCCACACCTGGAGGTCTTCCAAACTTAGTAAAGACAGTCAAAGCGAGGAAGTGCAGGCTCTCAGTTGGCTCATTAATGCCTGTGCTTGTTGCTTCTAACTGGAAATATGTTGGGTGGCTTTTGCATATTAACAGGCTTTTGATATTGGACAGGATTGTGGAGAATTCAGAAGCTGCTTGAAGTCATGGGTTTTTTTTCCTTGTCTCAGATATGCTGAGGGTAAACAGCTCTGCCCTCTAGTGCCATTTGCCAAATCTGTTAAAACCTAACACATCCGTGATCCTGGGAACATGCCTCACCCGGAACATCCCTTGGAGCACACTGAGCTGTGCCAGTCTGGGGCTGCTCTGGGCATCGTGCCGGGAGGGCTGGGAACGGCTGAAACCTGGCGGCTTCCAGGTAGGAGGGTTTTAGCCCCATGCCAGGCAGGGAAGTGTGGCGCATGTTGGCATTCCCTCTGCACAGCATCCATAAGTTCATTTCTGTATTTTCACTCAAGCAACCCCATCGAGTCTGATATTTGCTTTCCCATAATGTTTATTATGCCTTTGAGAGACATGTAGAAGAGCTAAATGATGAACAACCGTTTTGGCAGCTTTGCTCTTTCAGCCCCGTAAATAATGAATTCATCAGGGTGAGAAAACACATGCCCAGACACAAACACATGCAGAGCCTTGCGGAGGAAAGGGAATAAGCACGGAAGCGTGAGATCCAAATGCAGAGCCCTGTGCCAGTAAAATGGGAACTGCTTTTTGGAGTGAGAAAGTGTCAGAGGGTGGGTATGGAGTTAGTTGCCTCAAGAGGAGACGAAAAGAATTAGGAATGCAGGCGAGTGCTAGCTGAGGTTTGAAGTGATAGGTTGCTACGTGCCTGGCTTTTGGAGGGGGCCATTAGTTCAAAGGGGATGTTTGTTTTATTGTCTGTAAGTCCTGTCTTTAAGCATGAGCTGAAATAATTCGGCTGTGACTCAGCTTGCATGGTGGCTGGCTCCCTGCAGCACGACAAGGTGTACAAATATATTTTTGAACCTGCTGGCCAGCTTCAACTTGATGGGACAGGGTGGTGTGGTTTCAAAGAGTCTGCATTTCTGGAAGTTTTGTAAAAGTAAATAAATAAATGAAACCCCACAATTCCCACACTGCCCCTGTTGAGAGTACTTGCAGAGGCAGCGTATGTGCAACTTGTTGTAGACACCAGAGAATCCACGGTGGAGAGGACTGGAAAGGCAGTTCCATGAGGCTTCCTCAGCCCCAGTAATCACAAATGAGTCACTGCATCTGGAGAATCGAGGGTTGCGTGGCAAGGCATTGCATCATGGAGCATGCTGCGTCCGGGGCTAATGTGAGAGGAAGGGAAGAGCTGGTTTCTCCTGCTTCGTTGGCAGTTAAAATGGGCAAGCGCAGCAGTGCGAGGTCTGGTGTGTGCTGGCAGAGCGTGTCAGCAGAGCCCTGCAGACCCAAGTCTAATCAGCTGAAATGCAGAGATGCCAGTGCTAGCCCGGGGCTGGGGACACCATTGGGATTTAATGCTTCATGCTTTTCTTTGCTCTGATGTATTTTCCCCAATTTCTTAGCACCGCTAGCTGCTGCCTTCAAAAAAGCACCTGCCTGATCTGTCGATAAACAAATTGCACATGGCTTGACAGCGACAGCCTCTGTCAGAAGCCATGTCTCCTCTTCGGCTGTGGGAGCATGCGTGAAGGAGCCAAGCCTGCTGAACGTAAGAGGTGGCAGGCTGATTGCCAGCACTGCTGAGTCCCTGTGGTGGTGGTAGAGCTGCAAGGCAGCTGGACACCTTCACACCTCATTCCCTGCCAGGCCGGTCGTAGACCTCTGGGGTTTGCAAGGGCTCTGTCCCTGCTGATGCTCTTGGGTGCCTTTCCCGGGAGAACCGGTGTGCAGCAGGAGGTTTGAGCCCAGCCGGTGTCGGGAGCTGCCGGGTGGGATGCTGGGCAGGGCAGCATGCAGGGTGAGCTGGCAGAGCTGCCCAAAACCCAGGTGTCTGCAAACCTGGGCTGCATTGGGAAAGTAAATGAAATGCAAGTGGTTCACCTGGGCAACTTTAGCAATGCTTTGCTGGCTGGAGAATAACATTGTTGTGATAACTCTGTTAAGTTCTCTTCTGGAAAAATAACAAAGAAAAATATTCTGGTTTGCAATTAGTCCTTCAAACACAAGTGCTCCTGGACAGTCAGTGGAGCACATAGGCATAAATCTTTGATTTATGAAATGCTGAGACTTCAGTTTTCTGATCCTTCTTAGCTTGATTTGCCCTGATAGGAGCTAGGGCATTTTCATAAAGTTTGATTATCTGCTTATAGCTTTGTCTAAAATATTTCACAGATCAGCTCCCAAGATGATACTATCTTTTGTGGAGCTGGAAATTTGTTTGTGGAGGGCTGGACAATTCAATTTGGAGGCACTTTACCACTCAACGGGTGGTGATGGGGGGGAAGATTCATGCAGAGTTTAAAGATACTGAATTTCTGAATTTAACTGGGGCTTGCAGTTCTTATGTTGGCATCAAAACCATAACTACTTGACTATTGCATAAAGAGCCCACCAGTCTGCACGCACTCATTGGTTTGGTGGTGGGGTTTTTTTCTAATTTTTTTTCTCCTTGAAACTCAGGCCATCCATGACAACTCTTGATCTTCTGTATTTTTCTCATTGATCTCTGAAGCAAATGAAGCCTACAAGATCATGCTGTCTGAGCTCCTTCCTTCTCCCCATAGTTTTTGAACTTCGTTAGCCTGTCTTAACCAAATTTGACTGGGGGCAAATACTGCGTCGCTGTGGGTTTGGTGACCCTAGGTGGCTGGGCTGAGCAGAGACGACTTAGTGCCTGCAGAGGTTCGCACCAAAGATGACAAATGGAAGCGGGGGAGAAGGGAAAGAAAGAGACATTAGTAATTCCCGAGTTCAGGAGAAGTTCAGCCAGCGCTTCCCCCAGTAACTGTCAGTTCCCTTCTCATCCCCCTTTATATATCTAGTCGGTATAATGATGAAAGCTCAAATGTAAATGCAAATACAAGGTAATTTTGCAGAGCATCATTCCTATGAGTGCTACAATCATTATGGGGTGAAATAATATAATTAGAGAGATAATAGCAAAGAGAGAGGAGAACGGAGAGGCGTGAGCAAAAGAGAAAATAAGTTTTCAGCTGGGTTTTGGAAAGAAACAGAGAGCTAATAAGTTGGAGCTCATCTAGATGGCAGTAGCAGGCATTGGTTTTCCAACCAAGAGAGATGATGTGTGTCTGGAGAATAAAAGAGAATTTAAAAGTTGCCCAGTTAGTGGATGGGGGTAGAAAGAGCTTCAAAGAAGAACTAGGAGTAGACTGAAACAACTGAGGTATCGTGGATTTATATGTACTTCAGCTTATTCAGTATGACTGCCTGATACTGAGCAGTTCATAAAAACAGGCTGCTTTATCTGTCTAATCCCTGTCTGTCTTTATTTTAAAAATCACCTTTGGGTTGAACAGTTTTGAGCCTGTTGCTACTATAGAGTGGCCAGGGAAGGAGAACAAAGGTGATGGCAGAGGGTTTGTCCCAGCCTGGAGACCAGCACCAGGACACGCCAGGGTTTGGGGCCATCAGCGTGCCCACCCTGACCCCATTGCCTCCTAGCTGACAGGAGTAAATTTTGGCAGCTGGCAGACTGAGGAATCGCGCTGGTGTGAACCCCAGCTGCAGGCAGCCCATGCGTAGGCAGAGCCCTCCTGCTCGGCTGTGGTACCCCAGACAGTCAGGGTGGACCACAGACACGGGAAGGGGCAAATAGCCCCCAGCATCCTCAGGAACAAGAGGCACATGTGTTTTATGGGCTTATTTATCCTCTGCCTTCTCCCATGAGGTCAAACCTGGAGCACTGAGTACCTTGGGGTGGCTGCAGCCTTTTGCCCCAGCAGTGGTGCCAAGCAGGGGGTATTTTGCATTTGATGTAGGCAGCTCCTTTGCCTTTTTTCTTTTTTTTTTTGTGTGTGTGTGTGTGTGTGAATCCTGGTCAAGGAAGTGAATAGAGCCAGCAGCTGTGTGATTAGTGGGAGCAGGTCCCCGTGTTTGCACGGGGCATTTGTTAGCGAGCCTGCTGCAGGCTGAGTGCGTGCGGTGCGTGCGGAGGTGCTCACTTGGCTTGCTGTGCCCTCTTACCGCTGTGCCAGACGGAGACATCGGCGAAGATGGACACAGGTGGGCTGCTCAGTGTGATTGAAAATAATTAGGAGAGCATTAGTTTTAGGTTGAAATAAATGGGTTGTCCAGCTGTAGGACAGAGGAAGTTGAATGTTAATTAGATGCCACCAATAATTATGGTGATTATGTATTTTTTGCGTGGCTGTTGGAAATAGCTCGATTCACATCCAGAGGGTAACGTGAATGACACTTCTAATTGCTTTAAGGAAGAGGGAAGGTACTTTTTTCCTTTTTTTTTTTTTTTTTTAAAAACAAGGATAATTACAGTAAAAGCTACAGTAGGATGCAAAGAACTGTAAGTAGTTTGATGTAACTGTTCAGGAAAAATGAGTGTTGGATGAAGTAAGAGAAAATGCTTTCTGTCTGGTGCAAGAAATAGAACCTGATTTTCTACATTATGACTCTCCAGGAAATGTCTAGAACTCAGACCCCAGCACTGGCCAACAAGGCAGGGGCTCGGGGCACTAATTGTTAGTCTTTAGACTGTGAGTGAACTCAGCATGTAAAAATGTATGGATTTAACCGTTGCCATAAACAGACTATGGCAGAGATGGGACCTACACCTGTTCTTCCATCTACTGGTGCTTTTTCTCAACTGCGAGACAAGCAGTCCTCTTGAAAATACTCTGAATTTATTTTGCTGGCTTTCAGGCCTGTCTGCTGCTGCTTCTCCTCCTTCCCCACCTCTCTTCCTCCCTGCCATATTACACAGATAAACAAAAGTAATGCCAGTAAAATTCATAGCAACAGTGATTTTGTAAGAGTCTATTACTTGATATTATTTGCAGACAGCCAATTTTAATATTTAGACCAGAAACCTAATTTTACAGGCTTGTCCATACACAGGGCTACTCTGAAACAGTTGCTCCATGCATATTTATGTAGGCATTGCCATAAAACAAGTGCCCACATGCGAATCTATTCAGGAATAGCTGTTGTGCTCTAAATTAAATTTTTCTTTCAGTTTTTTCTTTCAGTTGTAGATCAAGCCTCTCACTTATACCCGCTAGTTAAGAAGTGAACTCATTAACATGCCACCCACTATGTCTGATAACCTAACTAACACCTTCGATCTCAGACAGGCTCAGCTCAAATTCGCTTTTAGCATTATTTGTCAAGATTATTTGTAGAATACGTTTGCATAAATTCCCAACAAGCATGTACTGGACACCCAGACTTTTGTGGAATACTTGACTGGAAATGACTGGTGTGCAAGAGTGTTGTCTTCCGTGCAAATCCACTAAGTGCTCCTGGGGGTTCCTCACTTCAAGAAATAATAACAAACACTTGAATCTTACATGCGCAAAAATGTGCAAAAGCCCAAGGACAATGAGCTGATTTGTACAGAAACCCTCTGATGGTTGGACAAGGACAGTCTCCTGCGATCCACAGGGAAGGTCCACCTAAAGCACTTGTGCAGCTGCCTAGCGTGAAATTTAAAAAATGCACCATTCCCCTTCGTTCACAGGGGAAATACAGTACCTCACCACCTGACCTTCCTGAAGCTGATGTCCAGAAGACCCTTGCTGCTGATGATTCAGGTAAGATACTATCTGTTTTTTGCATTGGCTGCATTACTTGCTGTTAGGGGCCTGACTCATTTTTCTGGGCATTGGGACCATACGAGATACCCTCACGACTTTCAGTGGTCAGCATGTCTCAGACAGAACTAGATACCCAGCACAGTGGCATAGCCACCTTCTTGGTCTTACACTGCCCTGTCTGCCTGGGCATCAATTGGAGAGGTGTAATCTTTCACCAAATGGCCAACCCCTTACCTTCCTCCAGCTTCTTCGTCCATGTGGAGGTTCTTCAGTGGTCCCTGGACTTGTTACGTGGGACCACCTACTCCTTCGGGTATGACTAGAAGTGCATCCATCACAGGGCCAAAGTGCAAGTGTCCCGCATTATGAGATGGGCATGTGCAGTCAACTCCTCTCCCCTGCACCCAGGCACGTGGGTATGTCTGTCGCATGGTATGTGCTTGTCAGAAGCAGCTGTGTTTTGCTCCCATAATGGATGTAGTCATGTGGCAGGGGAAGGATTGCAGATCTGAGGGAGCTGGAGCAGTGGGGTGCCCCACATCTGGGAACAAGCCTTGGGTTAAGAGCTGGCTGAAAACTTTTGATAGGTTGGATGCATCCAGGGTCAAAAGATTTGTCAAAGGAAAGGCTCCCCTCAACTGCAAACACAACAGCCCTTGCACTCCTTAATTATTTCCATCTAGGAAAGTTGATGGTTTCTTTGATTGAACTTTGTTAAATGAAAAGTAGGTGGCAGGAGGAATGCTTTGCTTTTGCATCTAAAATCCCACTGCTAATCTAATCGAAGCAGGAATGCACTCTTTTTTTTCCTTTTTCCCTGGCCAACTAGTCAGTTGAAATACATTTTTACCCTTTTATCTATAGTACTTTAATTTGAGGAATAGTGAGACCCTGCACATGTCTTCTTGCATGCTCAGACCAAATTTGAAAGTTGGACTGGCGTTCATTTACCCAGTGCTTACTCAGCGTGTGCTCTCCTCTTCCAGATTCCTCCTGAAGGATCTACTGCTGGTTGACAAGAAGTTGCTGAAATGCATTGTGTCACATCAGGAGGAGCACAGAAGAACTTGGGACACTCGTTCCTCTTCTTTGGAGGTGAAGAATTGGCAAATCTAAATGGACACACCACAAGCAGTAGAGTCTGGGTGAGACGGAGGAAGATAAGGAGCCCCCAACAGTGTTTGAGACTTTGAAGAATTGGTCCCCAAGGACGTACATCTGGATGTTAAGGCCTGCGTTTATAAGAGCGATCGTTTTGCCATGCTCTCCTTGAGGACCTGGCTGAGCATCCAAAGAGGAGGTATACACTGTCACCTCCGGTGGAGGCAGGGTGGCCCCTGCCACCCTATCTGTTTTGGTGCTCTGAGCTTCTCTGCATGCTGTGCCATCACCAACACTTGTTCCCGTAGGAGTTTTTGCTGCGCCTGTGCCTGGCAGCTTCAGTTTTCCTTGTTTGCCCTTTACTCTTCTCTCATCCTGTACTTGGACACGGGGATAGTTCTTAGTCACGCTAATGGGTTTGCTTCAGCCCTGATACATTGGTGCTTCCCTCCTTCATCTATGTCTGGCACAGATGTGGAGGCTGTGGGCTCTGCTCGCTGGCCAGGGGCTGGCAGTTCAGTGACAGAGCCATTGCCAGGGGTAACTTTGGCCTGTAACACGGTTTCTCTGGGTCTCTGCAGCTTTCTGGGTGAGGAGATCTATCAGCCTGCAGGTTCATTTGCACAAACACCATGGGTGAGAAAATGAGTGCTACACAGGCCATGTTTATTTTGAACCTGAGGGGCTGCTGAGTGTCAATCAAGGCAGTCCTGCAGGCCCTGCTGGCTCCAGGGGTGTCCCCTTGTAGTCTTGCTGTCTGCGAGCTGTGAGGAACACCTCCTGGGAGGCAGTTGGGTCTCAGCCCCTGGGGACACAGGGGCTCCCCAGGCTGGGCTTGCTGGGAGCTCTCCTGGTTTGCCTGAAAGCACCGTGGTGCCGCTTGGCAGCCCGGGCAGTGGCATAAATGATTTTCTATCCTCTTGTCTCAAACAGTAAAGCAAGTACAGTGAGTGAGGGAGGAAGGAGTAAGGCAGCTCGGGGAAGAGCTGTGTTCCCGCAGGGGATTGCACTGAGCACACTCATGCTCTCACAGTGCACACAGAGGGGGGTTTTAACCCTGGGATCCCTCTTGGGTGCTGGTAAGGGTATCTCAGGCTTGCATGGGAAGCAATGGTTTCCATGTGGCTGCAAAGTGTTGTGCTGGGGCTGGTCCCTCCTTGCTGTGGGGTGGGGGAGAGAGCGAGCAATTTTTTTGCACAGACTTTTAAACTGCTGCTCTGCCTTTCTCGCTCCTGGGTTGATGGACACTGCAGACCGTGAGTGAAGGTTGCAGTACCGCAGCTTGGTGCAGTATCACCTGCCTGTGGCTGTAGTAGGCAGGGTGGTGGCTCTTCCAGGAGGAAAAACACCTCAGCTGAAGCTGTCTGCCAGATTCCCCCATGGACCTGGTGGTGCAGTGAGTGTGCTGGTGCGCTTTGTGCTGTCAGGCTGCGCGTGTCAGTTGCAGCAAAGCGAGGGGCTGCTCCAGCAGTGGCTGAGCAGGGCAGAGGCAAGTGCAATGACTCCAGAGCTGGTTCAGGTGCAGGCAGAGCCCTGGCGCTGACTCCCTCCTGGCATGGGCACCCCGGGCCCTCACTCTGGGACACCACTTTGGGAAATGTGTCGTTTCCCATCTGTTCCTCGCCAGCTCTCAGCAGTTTCTGTGCATGCCCACCAGAGAGCAACCCCGGTACAGGGTTGTTGTCTCCAGAGAGATGGAGACAGGGATGGTAGGTCTGGGTGCGAGGCCAAATCCATCTTCCCTCACCCCTTCCAGCCCTATCACCTCGTCCCAAACCTGAGCTGAACGGTGGGTTTGGCCCCACCGCGCACGCTGTGTCCTGGGCAAGAGGAGCGTCCTGCCAGGCAGGGAGGACGTGCTGCCATGTGAAGCCCTGGCAAGAGACCCTGCCTGGGTCTTCTGCATCAAATCCACTGCCATCTCCAGGGAAGGACCATGCTGGGAGTTAGCAAGGAGCATCAGTCCAACGCACAGGGTGCAAGCAGGGTTTCAGACAGAGCTTACAAAACTTGGATGGGTAAATATCTGGTGCTTTCTGCAGTCTCCTGAGTAAGCGCGCAGACAAATTGTGCTCATCTCATAGAATCATTTAGGCTGGAAAAGACCTTAAGATGATCGAGTCCAACAGGTATCTTGGTGGATACCTTTGGTGCTTGAACATGTAGTTGGGTGTCTCGGTGCGGTTTTGTGTGTGAGATACCATCCTAGCAGTTGGTGTTCAGGGAAGGAAGAAGCCCGTGCTTTTCATGTACCCACAGACTTTGGAAGCGTCAGCTGAACTTCAGTGCTGGCATGGAGTCCCAGGGTAGGTAGTCACACCTGGGCTTAGAGGTGGGGCTCAGCTATGCAACATCAAATATCTTACCTGAGCTGCTTGTGTCAGGAGGGAGAGACGGACAGGATTTATCTTGTCCAGGACAGACACACAGTGCAGGGGGGATGAGTTGCCTGCTGAAGGACCCGTCCCTCTCCTGGGCTTTGCTTGAGCCAGAGGAGCCGCGTTCACGTGTCAGTGGCGGGTGCAACAGCCCGTGGCACCGCTGAGCCGCAGCCCCGGTACGTGCAGAAATGGGCTTTGAAAGAAAGCTGAGGGAAGAAACAACTCCTTGCTATTTTTATCCTTGCACCAGCCCCCAGGGATTTCGATTGACAGGATTAGTTATGAAGCCAATATTAGGAGTTTAACTATGAGTGAAATAACACAACTTCTGTGGGAAGTGGAGTAAAAGAGGCAGTTATACAGTAGTTTAATAACAGCGCTCTGCTGGCTGGGTAGCTGAAAACTTACAGTTGACAGTAATTAGATTTTTTTCATTCTTCCTGTTAAATAGCGATAAAAATTACAATAGAAATTAATCTGATTCTCTTTTATTCCATGCTGTTTTCATCATCCAGTCCATGCCCATTTGGCCATCAGATTATTATTTTATATGTTTTTAGTGTCTGGTATTTAAGACATGCAGAAACAGGACTTAGTGCTTTCTCCATTTTCAACATTAAGAATGAGGGGGTGGCAGTAACTCTCTTCTAAGTATCAGAAATCCAAGGGATGCTTGCATGGACAGTGAGGGCTTTCCGAATTGACTTACCCTGAATAACAGCTGGACCTGTAAGAATCTATGCCACAGGAGTTATTCCAAATTATTTAAAATTACAGTAAAAATGAGATGTTAAAAATTAAGCATTCTTTTGCCTGCCTGTTACTGTAATGTGCCATGCGTAGATAAACTGTCGGGAGGGAGGGAAGTGCTGTGGTGCATCAGTCTGCACGCCGGTCGCTCGCTGCCCTCAACTCCCTTGTGGGATGGGATGGGAGTCGATGTGGTGATCTCGTTTTGGGCTTCGCTCCCACCTTGAGCTCCATGCTGGGATGGCAGCGTGACTGGGGGAGGTGTTTGTTAGCTGGCAAAGAGCTGGGCTTGTACTAGTTCAGGCAAGAACCTGCGCGGTCCTTCAGGTCTGCGGGGCGTCTTCTCTTCCCAATCTTTGCTGCTCCTCTGCAGCCCCGCAGTGCTGCAGTGTGCACCGACGTGCCGGCAGGCTGGGGCTGTACAGGCATCCCATCTCCCTGTCGTTTACATCCCAAGTGATGGTTACTTGTCAGCTGCCCTCCTTTCAAGCACTGTCCTTTTCTTTTTTTGTGTCTAGACAGCAGTAAGTTTTCTCTTATGCCATAAAAAACTTGAATTACTTCAGCAACTGTGTCTTTCCAAACTTGTAGGGTAAAACTTGATGAGCCAGCAAATGTGTGGCATTTCGGCTGCTTATGATCATAGCTTGAAAGCGCTACGCAGCACAAAGGAAAGAGCTCTCAGGTTTGTTCTCATCATTGAAAACTCAGGATGGGATATTTGCTTGGAGGCTAAAAGTATTCTTCCTCTTGCTTTCCTTTACTTTATAATGTAAAAGAGCCAGGTATGATAAATGATATCCTAGTCCTGATGTTGTGAAGGGGATTGAGCGTGAGGTTGTGTTTTGCAGCTCTGGTGCCTAGTGGGATCTCTGACACATGCAATAAATATGCTCGGCAGCAGCACACCCGACCTCACAGCAGAGCATGTCTCTTATTTTATTTCTTTTCCTCTGCCATGGTAGGAACATCACAGTTCAGCTTCACACTCGTGTTTTAGTTTTAAAACACTCTGGAGATGCCCAGAGCCATTAGCAGGACAAAGGCCACCTCCAGGTATGCCGCTACCCCATTTGCTTCCGCTTGTCGACAGAAATACACTGTGCTTTTGGCAGATGCAAATGCTCCAGATGGTACTGGGAAAAGTGCAAATGAAAGATTTGATTCCAGCCCTTCCTCACTTTTAATAAATCCTGTTCATCTCTCTAGTAGATCCCTTTTTTTTTTTTTTTTTTAAGGGGCCTGTAAAATGCGTCCCTTCTCCTTTCTCCTACCCCTGACTCTGAGCTTGTGACCTTCGGCTCATCCCTGTGTCATTGGAAGGTGTGCTGCTGGCCATTGCAGTCTGCCATCCGACGCACATGCCTTCCAGCATGTCATTCTGGTGCTCAGATCATAGTCTGTAAAAACTGGATATAATCCATTAATCAGGGTGTCCAACTGTCTTGGTGGTGGGGCCAGTTGCCAGATTTGGGCCAGGTGGACAAGGTAGCGAGCGGTTCACGGGGTCTCAGCACCCGGCCATGCACTGGTGTGGTGTAGACCTCCAGTGCCTGCTGAGACAAATATTCCCTTCTGCCCTGGGTTCCCACCGCCCCCAGCGTAACTGCAGCAGGGGCAGCTTGTGGCTCGAAACGCCCGGTGCTGCTGTTGGGCTTTGCCTGCTGCCCAGGTAGGCAACGTCCTTCTGCAAAGCAATGGTGGAAGAGCAGGGAGGCTGAAAGGAGTCACCCACTGGGGCTGGTCCAACCCATGGGGCACTACCTGGACGTAAATTTGGCTTGGGAGGCTGAGGGAGAGGAGAGCTGTCATCTCCCCCATTAGCTCCATCTGGAATGGCATGTGTGTTCCTGATCATGTGCTGTGCTGATGCTCATACAGCGCCCAAGTCACCACCCTGCATTAGCTTTGCACATTTCCTTGTTACAAAATTAGATCCATTTTGCAAATTGCTGCTGCACTAGTAATTGAATTGAAGGGTTGGGTTTTGTTGGTTTTTTTGGGTTTTGGTTTTTTTTTTTGCACTGGAGTAAATCAGGAATAAGTCAACAGAATCAAGCCCTTAGTGCTTTCAGCAACATGCTCATTTAAATTGGATGCAAGAGGGTGTCTGTGTTTACATTTGGCCTGCCAAGAATCTCTGTTTCAGAAACTGGCTTACATAATATGTCAAAATTGGTTTACTCATTAGCATTGCAAACTGCGTGAAACAAGCCGCAGATTGATAAACTCGCAGCAATATTTGCATCTAGAGCTGAACGGCACAGGGGGAGGGGAGGTTCATTAGGAAACATTCCATTTCCACAAGAAAAACAAATGGTTTCCGGTTATGTATCTCAGACTTCGTTAATTTTCTGTCTTCCCAAATTTAAATAAAGATTGAGAGGGAAATGTGAAAATCTCTGTTGGCAAACAGGCAGCCCATCTTAATATTTCCTGGGCTGGCAGGTTATTTGCAGCAGCAGCTCCAGGTTGGCCGATTCCCCTCTCCCCAGCCGGCGCTGCAGCCCCTCTGCCAAGCTCTAGCCTGCTCGCGCAGCCACTGTTTCCTTGATTGATGTTTTCTCTATAGCACAAGCGGGATGGAGGCTCTGATATTATTAAATGTGGAGTGGGCACAGATGTAGCAGCATGGTCCAAAGGGCCCTGGGGTGGTGCTGCCTGCTCCTGCCTTAGTCTGGCCAGGGCGAGCGTGGATGCGATGCAGCCTCGGGCAGAGCGGAGGACCGTGATGCTGAAAAAACTCCAGCTCAGGTCCTCCATGGCAGGACCAATAAAACTTCATCTCCACCACGCAGTGTGTGATTTTATAGGCATCCATAAAACTGGATGCGTACATGCAAGCATGAACAGGGCTCCTGGGGTAATATGAGCAAATATGCTAAGCGTAAAGCAACACAGCAATGAGAAGGGTCTAAGTGTAGCCAGCGCTTTTGGGTTCCCACTATATGGGCTTTAGGTACCCTGCTGGGGGCTATGGGAAGAGACGGCAAAGTATGGTGGGGAGCCAGGAGAACAGCGGCCCCGTCTCATGCTGTCCTTGTGCATATGCCTCCTGTGACTACTGCTGTACCCAGGGAGGAGAAGTCTCTTCCCTGGCTGCAGACCTCGCCGTCACTGGTGTCGCTGCATCCCTTTTAGCTACGTTGGCCATGAACAGGTGGGGGATTAAATCTCTTCAGGCCCTTGAGTGATGTGGCAAAGCTGGTGGAAATCTGCTGGATGCGTACAGCTTTTCAGTAGTATCTGAAGGAGTTTGGGGCTTAAATCCTATGAAGCTTTTCAGTCTGCTTTAAAACTACCAACTTAAAAATCAGAAGCGGAAAGCTGTGATACAGCACAGAGGGAGACATGGCATAACAGCGCTGGCTTTGGCAGCAGCTGTTTTTATGCTTGGTGATGCTGAGTGCCCCATCCAGTATTTCAGATGAATTTTTGCAAAGGAATCTAATAAAGCTAAAGAAAGCACCAGCCTTCAGTGCTGCAGGTTCCGCCGCAGCCCGACATATTTTGCCTTGTCAGCAAACACCGACACATCCGCTTTCAGCAATATTAGACCTGATCCACAGAATTCATGGCGTGTCACTGTTTTGGAAAAAAATGCAGACTTTGATCTCCTTATGCCGTGGAGTCCGTGTTGCAGCATTGTTTGAAGGAGCTGTGCAGCAAGATGGGTCACCTGCTGCATACAGCACATCGTGCTCTGGCTAAAACTGCATCCTGCACCCCTGCATCCCATGCAGATGCCCAAGTGGGCACATGTTTTGGAGGGCTGAGACACAGCAGCTCCCAGGGGCACCTCTGCAAAACTGTTTTAGTGGATGTTTTTCAAAGTTTTCAGAAGACTTTAGCAAGCTTAAGTAACAGCAGTTGTGTAGCTGTGGGAAGGGAAAATAAAATTATCTCACTGGAAAATGAAAATGAGAGGTGTTTGCATTTCACTTACTGTCACACCTTGCAGCAAGAAGCTGGTCACCATGAGATACAGCAAGTTTCAGTGCCAGCTGGAGAGCTGAATGCAATGAAAAAGGCCATGAGCAATGAGATGTCTCAGCTGGGGAGCTCAGGCAGGCTGAGCATCCTCCTGCCATCCTCCGCCAGTGCGTGGGAGCAACCCAGGTGCCCACAGACTGGAGAAGAGCTCTCCCAGGGGTGCGGGAGAGCCAGCATCACCCCTCATGCTCATGCAGTGGGTGGTAAGTTTTGTGTGGTCCTCAGTCACCTTTGCCCATGGCTGGCTTTTGGTTCATGTTCCTCTTTGGGTCTGTGTTATTCCTACAAAACCTCCTCCATGCCTTGGCTGGGCTGCTCTGTCTTTTCCAGAGATGGCAAGGAAGAAGGGGTGAGATGTGTGAGCCCTGTCCTTGGGGAGGAGGGCGTGTTGGCCAACACTAACCAGGCGAATGCCAAGACACTACTGCAGCCTGTGTGGTGTGAGCGTGGCTGCAGAGTGCAGTTCCTGCATGGATGAGGCATCAAAGGGCTGCTCACGGTGCAGCAGGAGGCAAATGCTGCCCAGCTCTGCACACCAAAGGTGCTGAGTTTTTTAATCTTTGTGGCTGGGACTCAGGCAGTGTGCAGAGTAGCTGGCAAATGCTTTCACATACGTTAAAATGCACTGAGCAGCAGAGCAGTGCTTCAGCCTGGAGAACTCTCTCAGTACCACGATGTCTCCTCGTTACAGCATCAGCCGGCATCAGGCTGTATCTGTTGGAAACGCGGGGCCACATCGTCAGCAGTGACATCTGTCAGCATGGCAATGCAGCTCCTGCTCGTGAGAAAGGGGCCTGGAGGTTCAGCGTTCATAAAGGGCTGTTGGAGTCTCCTCTGTGCCTGGATTGTGCTAGAAGTGCAAGCCCCAAACAGATAAACTGAATTATCAGATGAATTCAGTCTCCTTGGTTTTGTCTTCAGGATTTTCCCTGTGACTTCCAGCTCTTCTTGCACAATGTAAATCCCAAGCTGCTGGGGAAAAGCAAACGTGCTCCAATTTTGCGGCGTAGAGACTGTTGTCACCCAGCAGGTGTTTCTGTATGCTGGCATGTAACTTCTGTCTCCAAATAAGAGAAAGTTCACCTTGTGTCTCATCCGTTAAGTCACATGTATTTGAAAATATTAGATGCAGTGTGTAGGAAAGAGGGCAAAACAGTGATAAACCCAGGGCTGATAAATAAATAGCATCGAGTGTGATTCACAGTCTCAGTTACACCAAACAGCGCTGGGACGATGGGCTGGTGATGACGGAGGCTCACGGGGTAAGTGCAGAGCCGGGCGCCTTGTAGAGAGGGATCCGTGGATCCATTTTGTGCTCTTAACGTGCTGAAATCCTGAAGTCAGAGTGGAGACACGGGACTAGCCTGAAAGCCCTCTCGTGAAGGGGTTTGCAGTGACAGGGCATGGGGTTTGTGTCTTTGTGCAGCTGGTGGGGGGGAGCAAATGTGGCATCTTTCCAAAGAAGTGGCATGCATTTGCCACTGATGTGTCCCGTTCGCAAGCAGGTGCCTGTATGTCGGAGGCAATGAGCTTACCTCCTGCTACCTTCTCCTCCTCCTTCTTCCAACACACACGGGGGCACAGCAAAGGTTTTGTTCGGGTGGATTAATGGCACAGAAATTTTCCCTTTTGGCGCAAGGGCACCCATGGGTTTCCTGTAGCTTTTCCCTGATACAGAAAAAGGTGCAAAAGCTCAAGTTCCAGGATGATGCTTTGGAGGTCTGGTCCTGTGCGAGCACAGGAGGAGCTCAATGGACATTAAAGTATGGGGGACCTGAGAGGTCTTCTCCCCTTTCTGGATGGGTTCCTTGCTGTAGCTGCGGGGCAGATTTCTGAGATGCACTGAAAGGCATCCAAAAATATAAGAGAGGGTGCAAAAAGCCCCAAAACCCAGCAACGAAGGCGTGCTGCTCTGATGACACTGTAAGTGCCAGAAGTTTGGAGGCTTTTTAAGCTTAGTACAACTTTAGCCCAGAATTGTGAACTGTTTCTTTCCTATAGAGCACACACAAGGAATAAACCGATGCTGTGTTAGCGATGGGGAGGAAGGGGTTGCATCTCCCAGCCTGCTGTGGTGGTACCTGCACCACAACAAAGCAATGAGCCTCTCACCGAGGGGAAAGTATTCACTCTCTCTACTTAGGCTGAGTGTGGTCATTGTCTAATAACATGAGCATTTTGCCATCCCTCTGCAAATAAGGCTGAGACTGCTGCCTGATTGGTATATCATCTCACTTTCTCTCGGCATTGATTTTCTTGCTCTCCTTATTTGCTTCATAAAAAGCGAGGCAAGGAGCTGGTGCTCGCTCCCTCCCTCCCTCCCTCCCTCCCTCTCTCTCTCTACTGTGAGAAGCTTTTGGGAGCCTTTATTTTTAGTATGAGACAAACCTTGCTTTATTTCAGGAGACACAAGTTGGATTATAAATCCTTTTGTAAATGTGTATGGTGATATTTGCTCCGGTAAGTTACATCCATCTCTATTTATTTGTGTAAATGTACTGTTTGGGGGAGAAGTGGGGTTTTACAGGAATCGTGAAGCCCACAGAATTGTTTTTAGGTTTGGTTTCTTTGTACTCTCATGCTGAGCCCAACTGTTCCATGTTTATTAGGTATGTTGAAATATTTTCAGTTTGTATTTTGCTTTGCAGAGGGGGGTGCCTGCTTTGAAAACTTGTTTTGCACTTCATTTTACAGCAGAAACGTGGAGAGCGAGGATTAAAGGAAGAAGGAATTCTGATTTATCACGTTCCTTCTGGCATTTTAAATCAAAGATGCCTCAAAAATAATGCAGCAATATTTGATATAAAAAAATCAGTAAGAGCTATTTAATATTGATCAAGCTGAAGTGTGAATATCTGACTGCGTATTACCACAGAAAGATCAATCTAAAGTATGGCAGGTTGGCAGCAACATGCTCCTCATCAAAATGTATTAATGAAATAAAGAAAATCTTTAAAGTAATTAAGAAAATAGCTTTTTTTTTCAGAGTGCAACATCATTAATGTGTTGCTCTGACTTTCTGCTCCCTGCCTCTGCTTTGTACGGCTCAGCAGCCTCATTCCTCAGTGCTCTCGGCTAACTTGGAGACCTCTTTGTTACCTGTAAATAATAGCGAGGTGCAGTTATTTATCTCTCCCTGTCATAGCTCCTGGTGTGCTTTCCAGGCAGTACAAGACAGTGATTGTAATAGTACGGCTGAGGAAAGCAAGGTGTATAACTGCAATACTTTCGGACTACATAATAAATACTTGAATTTGCAGCACTATATTAATTTATTTATTGGCACTTTGATTCTTTCATACTTGAATCATATCCATGGGAGTCGATCGCTTTGGTGTTTCGGAAGTCTTTAAAAACTCCAGCTGTAGCACAAGCTGGAGCTGCTGTGAGAACATGCTTGAGTATATACCTGCTCAGCAAATCAACATATTAGACCCAGAATAATCTGCCTACTCTCATGATACCAGGGTATGCTAATAGATATATGAAGTGTACTTTAATAAGATGTTAGAAGACTGTAACTGGGTTTATTAAACCCACAGGAGAAGGTAAGGATGTTGTGTCTGCCGGTCCAAGCTAAACTCTTCCAGAGAGAAATTTTAGATTGGCAATAACTGCTTAGTCATTTGGACCAGTTTAATTGTTCCCGTTTTTTCAAAACAGAATAGTTGCACTTGCCTGAAGAGCAGCTGATGGGAATATTTTGTGGCGTGCCCCTCTGCAATGGGCTCATGAGCTCTGCTGGGGTCTGTGCCATGGCTGCCCAAGCCCTGGCCAGGCAGGAGCCGGTGCTGGTGCGCAGCATCCCACGGGCAGCCAGCCGGGCACAGGGCGTTGTACAGGCAAGCCCATGAGCTCGGTTCTGCTTCCTTCCCGAAAATGTAGTTAATAGGCACTCAGTTGAGTGGCTTTTTGGTATTTGCATGATTGCTGTTTCATAAGGACCATATATATTTATACCAGCTGCGTAACTTGAATGTATGTGCTCGGCACAGTGTTAGAGAACATGGTACATAACAATAGTTGTCTTTTTCACAGTCGTTTAACTCCTCAGGTGTGGAGGGCATGGCTGTCTGAGCAGTGCACATCTCACACACTTTCTAGGTATAATCCTGCTTGCCTGAGGACAGCATTAAGCATTTCTAACTTTGCTGAGCCTTGGTGTCTGGCTCAGTGCAGTGTTGTCCAGGTGAGCAGAAGGACGATGGTTAAAGAGCACATTTGGGTGACCCTGGAGGGGAAGGGGCTGGGTAGCATGAACCGTGGAGTACAATTCCTGCTTCCTACCCTGCAAAACTAAAGGCCTGGGGTTTCTGTGCCACATAACTCATCATTGCAGGGGTGCCAGACTGCCCTGAAAGCTGGGCATGCTGCGGTTATTAAGAAGCTGGTTCAGCTCATCTTAATAACTTTGAAGCGGGAAAAGTGGCCAGGGATGGTTGGTTTGACTGCGGGGGGGGGGGGGGGGGGGGGGGGAGGGATCTCACCCCTGTCCCCGAAGGCAGGTTGCCAGTGGCCAAGGGAATGTAAGGCACAAAGTGAATAATGTGGTTAAGTAAGTCCATCGCTGCAAGACTTTGCCTTGGCAGACGAGCCTGTGGCTGAGCAGAAATGATCCCTTCAGCCCTACATGCCATCTCTACAGGATACGGCTGAGACAGATTTGGGGGGGACAGGAGAGCTTGCCCTGCTCCTCATGTTGTACATACAAAAGTCTTCAGTGTTTATGGTTTTCCATGAAACCCCAAAAGGGTTTCCTTTTGCCCATCCTAGCATTGCAACGTGTGGTGCATCTTCATCTCCAGCTACTTGGTGGTAGCAGGCCTGGGGGCAGCTTCTCCCCAGTCCAGTACCCCCAACCACCACTCGCCTCTCGGACCTTGGAGCAGCCTCCGTCACCTCCCCGGGAGCGTGACGTCCTCTCTGCAGGATGACCTCAGGCTGATGTGCAAACCAGGGCTTGGTGCAGCTGCAGGGACAGGTTCACAGCACGGTGCTTCACAAGCTCCAGGGCTGAAAACGTGAGGTTTGTGCCAGTGGGACGGAGGAGTCACTGCCCATTTCTAGCAGGTGCATCAGGGTTTGAAAGGAGTTTGAAGCATTATTTTAGGGGTGCCTGGATCCTGGGGAGCTTCTTTTCCTTTGAGACCTGTCTCCTTGGCTGCTCCTCTAGCAGCTCAAACAGTTCCTAGAGAAATTCCTTAAACTCTTAAAAAATTGATTTCTTAAATATCTGGCTCCTCCTGAATGCCAGAGACTCTTTTTTTAGCCAAGTCCTTGGAAGACTTAATGAGTACTTTCCTCACCTCTGTTAATCCCGCTCAGATCAATAAGCGCTCTACAGGGGAAAAGGTATTCGTGTTGATATTGGGTAGCAGCATTGCCTGTCACTGCTGGTGATGGCAGGTGGTGTTTTATTCTTCATGTCACTCTTGATTAGGAGTTCCTGTACAATTATATGACCATCTTTTTCAGGGAATATTTCCCTGTACATAGGATGGTGGATGGCAACTTGACCTAGAGTTTGGTCTTTCCCAATTTTGCCTTTGGGCTCTCTTTCCCTCAGCAAGCTGAGCACAAGTCATTTCAAATAGTATCGTGGTACACCCTCATAAATACAACGCGTTTGTGTGTGGTGGGCTGGGGGCTCAGCCCAGCTAGTCTGAGCAGAACTGGGGTCCTCGGGTCCCTGCCTGAGCTCTGCCTGTGCGGGTACCACCGCGGGATGCAGGCGTGCGGGAGGGCGTGGGGAGAGCTGTGCGCTGGGGGCAGGCAAGAGCCACGTCCCCATTCGGTGCATCCCTGCTCCTTCATCTAGAGCCATCGTGGGCAGCCTGATGTAAGATGAAGAGATGAAGCTGCTGACTGCTAGCACAGCACACGCGTGTCCATACGCGGGACGCAGCATTGCTAGACAGCCCATGCAGGCCCGAAGGAGAGATTTAGCTCCTCACCAGGGCGTGCGGTGAGATAGCGCCAGCCCTGAGGAAATTGGAAGGGGCCCATTGGTGTGACTGGGCTGCAGGCGAGGTTGGGGCTGGGGACAGACACTCCTGCCCAGGCTCGCAGGGTCAGCGGGAGCAGAACTGTGGAGCACTTGCTCAGTTTTTATTTAATTCAGTGTCCAGTGCAGATGGAGGGTCTGACTCTGCCTATCCTTAGTTTGCAAATGTGATTGTTGCCCTTCACCCGAAGGGCTGCTCAGAGCCCTTGAACCTGCAGTGAAACTCCTTGGTAAGTGAGCTCTGGGGCCAGAGACGTGACGATACTGTGAAACTCCTCAGCCTTCCGCTCCTGTCATGTACAACCTCTTATTTTGGAGGAAAAAAAAAAAAAAAAGGAAAGAAAGGAAAATTAGAAAGATGTGTTGAGCCCTTCTGTAGAGACAGGGGAAGAGACAGGTGATCAGCATGGGGTGCCGTATCTGCAGTGCTGCGCCTTTTCTCTCCTCTCCAAAGCGCCGGGTGCCGGGGCCGTCTGTCTGTCCGTCGGTGCCGTGCGCAGGCTGTCTGGGTGGAAGGGCTGTGCGCCACCTGAATGGCTGCGCAGCGGCTCATCTGTCACTAAACTTCCCCGGCACCATGGCAAAGCAAATATGCTGCAGCAGGCTGGAAAGCTGTAAACATATGGGCACTAACAACAGATTAAGTGAGTGATTTAGTCTAAGGAGCTTGGTAGATTACCATAAAATGTATCTTAATTAGAAAAGCAATCAAACTTGCACAGAGTCAATGAGGATGAAATGTCCCTGTTGGCAGCAGTGAGCGCTCTGTCCCCCATGCCAGGGGATGGTGATGGTGATGGATGTATCTCATGCCCACTTTGGGGGTTTGCTGTGGTTTGCCCAATCCAGCTGTAGGTGGAGGGTGCCCTCATGCTGAATTATTTGTTCTTTGACCCATGAGACCATCTTGTGAGCTGCTCAGAATGCAACCGATGGTGAACTCGGGCTCCTTTAACAGCATTAACAAATCAGAAACTGCTGAAGGTGAAAGAACAGAGCATTTGCACATTTTCCTTAAAACTGTGTGCAATAACCCAAAGATGTATTTGAGTGTTTGCCATGTATAGCACAGCTAGTCCCAGATAAAGGGTTGGAGCTTCTAAGTGCTGCCATAACACAAATAATTAATAAGTCTATCTCCCTTGCTGTGTCCTCATCTTTTTAGTGAGCGTGGCCATAATTAGCTTTCACCTGATTCTGAATTTATAGCATGTTCAATTGCTTTTTTCATTCTGCTTGTGTTTTCTTTGCTTCCTTATTTTATTGGCCTGGTTTTATTCCACAGGCCTGAATCTACAGATAAAAAAAGCTAGATAATCATCTCCAGCAGTGCAGATATAAAGACTGCAACAGCCAAAAACATATTGATGCATTATTGGTGTACAAGTGCCTCCTTTTTTCCGGGGTCTGGGAGGATTTGAAGTACATTGGGAAGTGGCACAGAAGATGTACAGCAGCTGCTAGCAGTTGGGAGAAAGAAAAGGACGTCTGGTTATTTCAGAATTAAATATTTTGAACCACGAAGGAAATGGGGAACATTCAGGCAAAGTTTTCGCCAAGGTTTTTTTGTTATCTTTTTGTGTGTTTAGAAGCAGGTATGGCTGCAGATTTTAGGGAATGTGAACGAAAGGGCGTAAAAAGAAGAGATAAGCAAGAGGTGTGGAGGAGCACAGTAAGGGGGAGGATGTAGAGGAAACAGGACAACTTAAGCTGTCCATATGAAGTGTGTCAAGAGCTAGTGAGATAAGGAATATTTTTTTATTTCAATTTAAGGACACTGTTATTAGCATTTCCTAAAAATGTTCATGTTTAGGTGTTGCTTTTTACGATTAAGTGTGGGGAAGGAGAGCAATGCCACCTCTGGGGCAGAGTATAAGAGGACTGGCAGAAAAGGAGAGGAAAGGGAGGTTTTAATTTTAAAAATGTTTCTTGCTCAAAATGTTCCCTGTGAATTCCCAGAGCTCAGCAAGGCAAACATTCATTTATAGCCCATCGTTTTAATTATTAGAAAAGAAATTATTTTTACCATGTGGGCTGATAGTTAGCCAGGAGCGAATTCTTCTTCCAGCCTTTTGCACAGAGGTGGGTGCCAAGATTGGAGCCAGCTCCAGTGGAATTTTCCATCCAAAACTGGTTTGAGATAAGCCTATGGATCCCACGTTTGGGTCCCACCTGCACGGGACGCTGGGCAGAGCTCCAGTACGGAGGGCTCAAGCCATCCTCCATTGTAAAAGGTGCCATGGCAAGGCTGGCTCTGGAGCAAGAAGCAATCCAACCATCTGTGATAGTTGGATTAACGAAGGACACCCCTAATGGGCCTCAGTGGCCAGGGCTGGGAGGTCCCTGCAGGGCTTTGCAGACATACTGCCTGGAAGATCAGCCGTGCTTTTCCAAAAGCAGAGCCTTGGTTCCCAGTGGTCCTGCTTGTACAGGTGTTGTGCGGCTGAAAAAAAGGTAAAAAATGGCCAGACATCATCTGAAAGAGTGCTACTGGGTGCGTAAGAAGGATTGGAGGCCCCATTGCTTAGCAATTTGAAAGCACTCTCAAATCCTCAGGGGAAAAAGCCGTTGCACCAGATTGTTAATCCCAAGGGTTTTCGGGATTCCTTCCCAAACTAAGTAATTTTCACCCATTTCCTTAAATCTGCTTGAGAAAGGAAACAGAGCCGAATGCAGGCATGCATGCGTGTGGGGCGGGCGGGGGGAGAGGCAGCAGATGACACCAAATAGCTACACAGCAGCACAGGGAGCTGCGAGGAAGCTACTAATGGCCTCTGATGAGCACAGATGTGATAATAATGAGGTTGATGCCCTTTCATTCACCCAGAAACATTTTAGCGAACGTATAATCCCTGCTAGTCAATGGGCAATCATTAGGTCATAAATAATACAGCGTGACTGAAGGACAGGAGCCTTTCCTGTAATAATCATTTTCAGTCGGTGCTGACCCGGGGAGGGTTTTGTTGCAGCCCCCATGCTGTGCTGCGCTACGGGGATAGAGCTGTCAGAGCATTTTCTGGTCAAAGGAGCGCTCCACCTCTTGCTTCTGCTGTGTGCATCCGTCATCGGAGCAGGAAAACGCTCCACCGGAGCCCGGGTCTACCAGGTAGTGCTGGGAAAGAGGAGCTGAAGCTAATGGAAGGAACAAAGACGCAAATTAGATAACGAAGCAATTGCAGCAGTCATCATCTGGTGCTGCCAGGGGCCTCGACCTGCCTGGTGGTGCCTGGTGGTGATGCTGGGAGAGCTGGAGATGGGGCTGGGCTCCCTGGCTGGGAGAGGTGCCTTGTCCCAGCCCCAGCCCAGGGCAGATGGTGTGTGCATCATGTACAACACTGCTTTTGCAAGCTGGGTTTGCAGTCTCCTGCCATCCAATGCTGCATCGGAGGAGGTATGGTGTAGTCTTGGTTGTCGTTGAGCCCCTGAGGCTGTATTGACCATCAGGGCTTTAGCGACATTAAGTTGGGGGGCACTTTCCCTTCTCAGAGTGCTTCCCATGAGTGGATGTCACTCAGCCGTAATGTAAATTCCTGTATTTATTAGAGGGAGTAAACCCTAGTTAGTAATAGCTTGGATCACACTCTGTATGCTCTGTATGCGTTTATGTTAGATCGTGGGCCATTTTAAACCCAGATGCTTTTAAACCCACTAAGTGAGCAAGGAAATGAGCAACCATCCAACCTTTTTTATTTTATAATTAAATGTTTACACTTGTTATGCAATGAAACCCATGTAATCAGCTTGTAAAGCCTGCACAAAATCTGTGTTTTCAAGAGGGAGCAGGAACAGAATTACATTTATGCATGAACCTGAGCGTTTGCTGGGTTGCTGAACCTTACCTGTTAATAAAATAAGAATTAAGATCACCTGTTAGAAAACCTCTCCTTTACCTCACCATGGCTTTCCTTGCTTTTTGCCTGTGGTGGTCACAGGTGATTGATGCCAAAGCAGCTCATGAGACGATGTGGGCGCGCAGGGGGATGGCTGGCACAGGCAAGAGGAAGGGGACCCAGGCTGGGGGTGGCCACTCTCCTGGGCTGGCACTTGCGATGTTCTGGGCGCTGTTGCAATGTGGATCCTGGTAGAGACCACCACGGCAGACTTTTTTTGCTAGCAGTCTAAGACTGGAAAAGTTTTCAGGCCCAAAAAGGAGCGCATGTCTCTGCTGAAGTGATGTATGTCACAACATGAGTTATTCAGGGATCATATGTACAAATCTAAACAAATCTGTCCAACTTGTGCTCCCACCTCCTTAAAAGAAGAGGGTACAAATGTGGAGTTGTGGAGACTGCAGAGGAAGAGCTGTAGCTTCCAGACTGCTCTACAGCAGAGGGGGAAAAAGGGCTGCAGGCTGTAAATGCAGTGAAACTACCGCTCTGTGATACATCCCAAATGAAGCGGTGTACACCCAGTGATTACCCCAGGTACTCCTAAATCTGTCTGCAGCAAGTATCGGTGTATTTTGTTTCGTGGAAGACTCGTTGCCAATCTGTCAATGTCCACGTACAGAAAGCAATTTATACAATAAATAAAAAAACCCCCTCAGGTCCTTGTAAATGTCTTCAATTATCTCAAGCCTTTGACAAATTGTTAGAGGGGCTGGAAGAGCTTAGCATCTCTGCCCCACTTGTGTAAGTAGCTTTGTCCACTGACAACTTTTCATTTCACTGAGTCTAAGAAGAGATGCTCTAAATATGTCTTTATTTTCTGCTTGTTAACTCTTCCATGCATGCTGCCAATCTTAGCATTAGCTTTCAACTTTATGGCTGACCCATTAAATACTGGATGAAACACATCTCAGCAGCTTGCGTTACATTTTGAACTGAATAAATAGGAAAGGCATTACACAGATTCTGTCTGGCCATCTGGAGGAACAATGTTCTTTACCTAAACGAATGGCTATCTAATCCTCTCATATACAGTTGGGTTTTATTCTATTAAAATATAATGAGAAAAGACTACTGTATCATCATGTGGTGGAGCTAAATGGGATTTTTAGAATAATCAATGAAAGTTGAATAAAAAAAATAAAGGTTTTCTTCAAAGAAAAAGAGAGAAAATTGTCTCCTTGGGATTGAAGTATTGTAGAACCAAATTATTATAATATAATCTTTACTCACTAAAAATACCCCAATTTCATTTCCATAAATCTTTCCATTAAGAATCAAATTAAGTTGGATTTTTTTTTTTCATTTTAAAAATGCGAAGCATTAAATGAAATGCTGTGCTTTAAACAGAGGATGCTGCAGGGTTCCTGCCCGCTGCAGGGTCAGGTCTTTCCGTCCAGCCAGTGGTGTTGAGGGCTGCTCTCTGCAGGGTGCCCTAAAATCCAAACCAGAGGTTTGCTGCTGCAAACGCCCTGGCGAAGACCCCAGCCAAGTGGGGAGGACTTGGAATGGGTTGGTCTCCTCCAGGCAGGTCCCGCCAGCCTCAGGGGCTGGAGGACACGGTGTTTTCTGGCAATAGCCGTCCTCACCGCACAGCATGCCTAAGAAAGGGCCTCATTCACTTAGCTCAATGTAAAGCCATACCAAATTGTTGATGCAAAGATTTTCCTCCAACACAACTGTAGCTGCATTTCCATTCCCCTTTCAGAAGACATTGGAAACATTAAGTCTGATAGCCAAGTGAAAGCTATGAGGTGCTTTGCGTGAGATCTGGACAGGTTGTATGTCCCCATCTCCAACATGGTGACACCAAAAGCCCTTTCCCAGCTGCCACCACAGCCTGGAGGTGCCCGTGGTCTGCAAGTGCCTCCTGGTGTGGGACAGTCGCTTGAGTGGTCCTTCAGCGGCGTGCTAGAACTGAGGCACCACTGGGGTCGATGTTTGGGCAGATGTACAACGTTCCCCAGATGGGGCATGTGTGGTTCTTCAAGCCCCAAACTCCGAGATGTTCCCTCATCCCTGGGCTTTCCCCTCCATGCAGACCAGGTCTGGGCAGGCACGGGATCGTTCTTTGCAATGCTGCTGTTTATTCGTAAGGGGGCACACTAAATCCCAGCAATTAGTGAACAACTGCTTTAGGGTTTATTTCTCAGCAGGAGCAGAATATATTTCAGCTTTCTCCCTGTATAGCTGTCGGAGGAAAATGACTCCTGCTAGTCATCGCCTACCCCCCCCCCCCAGCACTGCGTCAGTTGTGATGCTATCCACCTCCAATTCATCAACCAGTCAAGTTGATATAATTAGGAATCCCAAAGTCAATAATCTGATCATCTCCAGTGCACAAAGGCTTGTATGTAGGAGAAGTGATTCCAGGAAGTCTGCAGCTCAGATCTGTGCAGGAAAAATGCCAGATTTTAAAAAAGAAACAGACAGAGACCTGGAGGAGAGAGTGCTTCCTAATCCTTCACTGGTGACATATTTTGGGCCATCAGCTCTGCAGTAAATGTTTTCCCGTACAGTCATTTAGTGCCTTCGAACCTTCCCTTTACGGTCTTAATAATGATGTTCAATTACTGGTTCTGCTCTATAAATAAATAATCTCAGTTTAACGAGACACTCTGCTGGGTTAGTGATGCTGGCTGCGGGGGGACGTCTCCAGGGCCCTTGGAGCGGCACGCTCCCTCCCCACTCTCACGTACGCCATTGGCCATGGTGAGCGGCAGAAAGTGTAAAGCAATATAACATTTGGCAAACCTTTTGCAGTCTCTTTATTATGGAGATCTGGAGAAAGGGAAGTCTTACATCCAGAAATGATGCCAGAAAAACAGGTCTTTGTAAAACACTTTCAACGTGTAAAATGACTAATAAAAGAGTAGGTGTTTCAAATATTTCCGTTTGCTCTTTAAAAGTGTCAGGAGTTCCCCTAGGCTTTCCAATGTTAGGGCAGAGTGGGGGGCCAGGGATGACCTCTCCAGGAAAGCATCCAGCACGTTCATTATCATTTTCCTCCCTCAGCCCCAAGTGAAAGCGCTGAGGACCAACCTACGTAGTGAGCTGCGTGTCCCTCGCAGCCTGTCTTCGGCCACCATAGCTCCAAGCGAGCCCGACACGGTTTCTTTTTAAGATCTCACCATCCTGGAGGAGTGGCCAAGGAGCCCTCAGGCAGAGCGGGCATCTCCCCTTTGCACCAGGGGGGATTTGGGGTGCATCCCCAGGCCAGCTCCATCTCGTCTGCCAGCGAGCTGCCAAAGGCTGCTGCACAAGGCAGATGTGCTCCCGGGAAAAGCGAGTGACTTATATAAAAGTTTCATCAATTTTAAATGACAGTGTTATCTTCCTAAAAGGATGTTTTAGCTGTAACATGCTCTACATAAGCCTTTTAACTCGCCTTGTCAGGAACCGTTCTGCCTTCTTCTGGTGCACACAGTGAGCCTGTCGCTCAGCAGGCATTGAGGGGAATTGTCGGAAAGCCAAACGCGGAGAAGCAATGGGAAATCATCCCATTTTTCCTTTCCACGGCGGGATGAGTGATGTCCGGGGTCGCGTGCTGAGGCGCTGCCAACTGTCTAATGCACAGCTGAGACTTCAGCTCCCTCAGGGCATTGCATGCCCTGAGCCCCCGGCCACCGAGGACGGCTGGGCTGGGAAACGAGGGGACCAGCCTTGAGTCTGGAGTCTGGATAAATAACAGCTCCTGAATACTGAATTAGAGGATCCATTGTCACTGCATTGAAGCCTGGCATCAGAAGAAGGAGGGCTTCCAGCTGATCCCGTAAATCAGCTGATGAACCTTTGTCTGCCCTGAGCTGGTGTGAGAAGCATGTGCTCTGCTGGAAATTATATTGCTATTTTTTCTCAATGTGCTAAGGAGCCAACTGATCTTTAAAACATGCTAATCTGACTTGACAGTGAACAATGTTTATTATTACACAGTACCATAATAAATATAATTTCTGTTGATTAAGTTAGACTATGGGATTTACCTGACTTCCTTGCAAAAATATACCAATAGCGCAGGCCAAGGCTGCAAGGTCATAGAGGGAATATCACCATCACAGGAGCAGGGGATGGGGTGTTAATCACCATACAGAAAGACATTGCGAGCTTCAGAGATGTGCTGCCTTGTTAGAGATGTGTCTGAAACCATGTGGAAGAAGGGTGATCTTCCAGCCTGGCTGGACTGGACATGGGAGATGTGCATTGCTCTGGTCCGTGCCGGGGAGCACAAATAACGTCCCTTCCTCCCCCTCCCTTCAGTCTATGGCCTCATCGGGTGGGTTGGTAACTGCTTCGAGAGCACGCATCAAACGAGCGCGATGCTTGCTCGGGGTGTTACCCACATCGACTGTGGGCCATTGCTCCAGGCAGGGGACAGGCATTTTCCATTTTCCTCAAGGGTCCAGGCAGGAGCAAAGGCACCGACCTCCTCATTGCATCGCTGTTGCAGGAGGGACGGGATGCGCAGGGGACGGCTGGGCTTTGCCCTGCTCCCGTTCCAGCGGGCAGGAGCAGCCCAGCACAGCCAGGGCAGCAGAGATTTGTTGCCTCAAGGGCACCGTGTTTCTCCTGGCTGCTGTTCCTCTGGGGAAGGAGGCAGCCTTGAGAGGCAGCAGCCATGTGATAACCAGAGGTAACTGTGTGCTGGGGAGATTTATCTAATATGAAGGGGTAAAGCGATATGCATGCACACTGCAGATGGGACTAGAGCTGAGTGTGGATTTATAGGCAAAGAGTAAATTGGAACATAGGGAAACGCTTTCCCTTTCTCCATAAACTTTTCAATTTCAGAGAGGCCAGATTCAATAAAATTATCTCACAGATGGAGGTTTTATTGAATCTGGCCCATAAAGCTCCCATTATGAGGTTTACAACTGCCATTTACACAAATCCTGCTATAACAAAATACAGTGGTGTTTACAGCATTCCTGCAACTGCCTCAGAATTACAGCGTGCACAAAAAACGACGAGTAAATCTTGGCTTAATGCACCAGGCGCTCCACTGACAACATAAAACAGCAAAACTTGGGGGAAAAAAAAAAAAGGAAAAACACAGAGGTAGGAGGAGAAGGTTGCTTGGGCGAGAGAATTATGCCTGCTGCTTGGCCAAGATACCCCAGGGAAATACCAGAGATTTACAGCCCTCACCCTGCTCTCCTGCAATGCAAAACATAAATATGCTTCCAAAAGGTGCGGCATGGCCTTGCACACAGCTGTGGGCACCGGCTGGGAGTTATTGGCAGCTGGGCAATCCCAGCCGTGAGCAGCATCTGATCCAGCCACAGCAGAGAGCCAAGCTCAGGTTGGCTGAGGCCTTGCTGAGGTTCGGTATAAAAATCTCCAGCTGTGCCCTTTTCCCTTTCCCACCTGCCTTGTGGATGCTGCCTGGGTGCTTGTAGCAGAGTGTGTGCTGAGTAAGGATGGAAACTGGTGGGCAGCCCTGGTGGGTTGTGGCTGGAGAAGAAGGAGGCTGAAGGGTTTGCTGAACAAGTGAAAGCATCTGAAAAGCCTCTGGTTAAGAGCTGAATGTGGGGCTAAAGGGTGAGTAAAGGCTAGATCTGAACTGTCTGAGGGACTGAGACTTCAGGTGTCCAAGTCTGCTGTCAAAGATGCTCTCAATAAGGGAGAGGAAAAACTAGGAACTCTGGAGGAGATCCTTTCTGAGAAGGAATAGCCTGAGCTGTGTTTTTGGGCATTGCTCCATGGCCTTGGTGAATAAACATGGTGGCACACACTTATGCTGATTTCCAGTACTTGATTAAAGGAGATGCATTTCAATTGCATGTCTTTCTTCTGCTTGTCCCCATGCTGAGAGCTGTAGCTGAGAGGTGATGGCTCTTCCTTTATGGCAGGTCTGTCTCAAACTGCAGCCCTTCAGTTCCCTCTTTATGTATCACTGCATTAATCTTTGTGCCTCCCTATGTATCTGCAAAACACTTGCATTTGCAACTCCATTAATTAGGCCAGAAAGCAGGTCAGCACTAATCTCTCCTGTTCTCCTTAACATATTGTTTTCTGACATCGCCTCACAAATTAAACTGAGATGATTAATACTGATTTTTCAGTGCTGTGCTACATGTAAGGGCAGAAACTTCTTGTATTTACAGAGGAAGTGTCTCATTTAGGATGAAGGAACGCTATTCAAGTTGTAGTAGAAACGTTTATTTCATGGCACATATTTAACAAGTCAATTCACAGTAAAGTTCAGTTTTCCTTTTTTTCAGCGAGCTCAGCATGAAGAATTGATTAAATCAAAGTTTTTATCAACTTTCCTTATCATTGGGCACTTAAATACCTTTGCAAATCTATCCTCAGTGATATGCCCTGGTCACACTGGAAGTGAGTAGCAGGGCGGGAACTTGCATTATTCTCCTGTTATTCTCTGTGCTCCATCGTGCGCAGCACATGGCCTTGCAGTCAGGGAGGCTCTCCCTACCCCAGTGCTCAGGAGTCGCACCTGTAACCTGGCAGTGTCTGGGGAAAAGGTGCACAGGCAAAGCTGAAGTCCAAGGAGGCTGCTGAAGTGCCTGGCCTTGCTCACGCTGTGAATTGGGAGAACTCAGATTAACGGTGTGTTTTGCAGAGCCTTGCGCAGCAAGGATAGGTCTATTTTTTTCTATTTATTATATTTCCGTATTGCTTTTACTGAATCATTCGGTCCTTTATTTTGCCATTACATTTGCTTGCTGTATATTTTTTCAGTGTCCAAGTACACATTTTCTTTTCCAGATGCGTGCACTGTTTGTTTCCCCTGTGTCGCTGGCTTTTAGCTTATTTAATTGTGACTGGGATCGGGGGTTTACTTGTCGTATCTGCCCCACTCTAGATCTCAGAGTAACTCTGTTAAAGCTGATGGAGTTACTTTAGCTCTATAGTGCTACAATCAACAAAATCTAGCCTGTCCTTTAATTTAAACTACAACTGCATAAATAAGCCGTTCCCGCTTCTGCTCAGGGTCTTCCAAGGAAGCCTACATCAATGATGTTTTAAGATACTCATTCCTGTTTGCAATTCCTCTGTTTGAACCCTTGATATAAATATAAATGCTGATGTGTCTCTGGCCTGCGCACTCCCTCCTCCACCTTTTTTCTCCTGAAAGATTAAGATGCGATACAGGTTTGCATCAGAACCACCCAAGCTCTTTGTTCCTGTCCGGTTTGCCTGAGCTTATCCTACGTCTTGATTTTTCTTCTGTTTTGCTGAGCATTGGTTTTCTGCACCTCTGTATCCATCTTGAGTTATGGTGGTAATTTAGGAAAAATAATCAAAAAATCATTGTGTTTTTTCCAAGTCATACATTAAATGGAAGAGGGGCAGCGTGATTCTGTTTCGCCATGTAGTGGGATGGCAGCCTCATGAACTGTCTTGGTCTACTATTGCTACTCCTGGTTGCTCCTTAGAAATACTTCTGCCAGTGTTTTATTTGGGTTAAGACTGACTCATGCTCAGTCAATATTCATACTTCTCTTGTCCGAGCTTGCCTGTCAGCTGGATGATTTAAATAGCTGCCTGGGTTGTGAATCCCAAATGGGGTTCAAGACAGGCGTGGAGGGCTGAGATGCCTGGCACAGACAAATGGTGATGTTTCTGTCTACATGTGGCCACAGAGCTTCACGTTTTGTGGTTCTTTGTATCGGCTTGCGGGAAGGGCGCAGGAGTAATGTATGGCAATGCCTTGAGTGCACGGAGTGATGGATAACCTGACCCGAGGGGGCTGGTGCTGCAGCGAGAGCTGCTGCATGGATCTGCTTGTGGTGGTTGCTGAAAAGAAATAAAATAAAAATGTTGTTTGTTTTTGACAGCTTTTTGCAATCTTTGCATTTGCAACATGCGGTGGGTACTCTGGAGGACTGCGCCTCAGTGTGGACTGTGCAAACAAGTCAGAGAGTGACCTCAACATTGACATAGCCTTTGCCTACCCCTTCAGGTAACCCGGTTTGGTTCGTGGCGGTTCGTTTGCAGGGAGGCAGGCATTCGGGGGCTGATGCGAAGCCCATTTTCAGTGGGGTTTCCCATCATTTATAGCAGCTTTTGATTAAGCACCGATCTGGGGCTCCTGAATTCTCCTCACAGTATTGTTCAGGTTCTGGGTGTGCAGGAGGAATGAATTTGGCTAGAGCTGGTGTGGATGGGGCCGCAGGTACTGCTGGGGAATGGGAGCTCAGCGAAGGAGAAGAAAGCAGCTGTGGGCATGCAGAGCCCCGTAAAAGCCAGGACAGCTCAGGGGGTGGAAGACAGCAGGCAAGGAAAAAGAACAAAAACACATTGGCCCAAGAAAAAAATGGAGATAAAGTAGCTAAAGTAGCCATTAACTGTGGTGTACCCATTAACTAAGCTGGAAATGGGGGAGGATTCTCAACCATTGGAGTAGCAAGAAGAGCCACTCCATGGGGAAGCAAAAGACAAAACAGGTTTGAACCATAATTTTGAAATGCTTTTGAAAATTCTCCTAATTGCCTGTCTGCATCTCTCGGTGCCTGAATACTTTAAACCTTGAAACCTAGTGACTTAGGAAAACAGATTTTCTGTTGTTTAAGTAAGTCTGAAAGCTGTAGTGAGGGGTGTGTGTGTATATATATATAAAAAAAAATTCATGCCATTTTTCATGCCCTTTAGGATCCTGCTTCAAAAGAACATCCACAGTTCTGTCTTTAAAGATGTCAAGTCCACTCTAGAAACCTTTCACTTCTGTATAAGTGATTTCTTTAAGGTATTGAGATGATTAAGAAAAGAATGCATAATCCAATCTCAAGCCCAGTACACTATGACTAAAATTACTTTGCTTTCTTGGGAAATCACATGCTGTTTTGCTTATGATTGCTATGCACAGACCAGACGTAATAGCATCTACTTCTTTAACATGTTCTAAAATATAGCTTCTTCCAAAGAGTGGAAACCGAATTTGATTTCTTGAACTGTTGTTCTTCCTTGACACACATTTATTACTCCAAAGAGTCACATTTTCTGGCATTACAAATGTTTGCTTTTTGTCTTGAACTTGTCTGCATTTTCTTTAATTTCTGCTTAGTATGCATGAGATAGATCCTGAAAATTGAGTTATGTGAATTGGTAATGTGATTCACTTCCAAATAGGTCATATCTCCAGCATTCATTACAGAATACACCCTACAGTAAAGTACTTTTAATTTGCATGATTATAAAATAGTACTTTATATAAAAAGTTAATAAAATGGAGAGAAGTAGCCAGCAAGTATCTCCTGCTGTTTTACCAGGCATGTCGACCATCGCTTTTAGAACGATGTGGCTGGATCTGCAATTTCCCACAGTCTTGCTTATTAGAAAACTGCAAACATTGTTGGGTAATTGTAGCATTCCAGTGTCTTAGAAAGATGATGCAAAATAGGATTTATTTGCAGAAGAGATCCGACTGAGGATGTAGCTGGCCCTTGAACTGCCTGTGTGGCTCCCAGGTGTGGCTGGGTGTGCTCGGAGCAGGGTGGGACATAGGAGGAGCCTGCACCTGCAGACTGGGTGTACGGCATGTACAGCGGGATGGCTGGCCACATGGTGGAAATATACCTGTCATTTGCAGGTGAGAAAGGAGATGACACTTGTCCAGATGGTGTTTTGGGAGAAGCATGAAGATACTTGATTTTTGTGCAATTTGGAACTCTGCATGCAAACCTGAGGCACGTGCAAAAAGTATCCAAAGATGTACAGACTACATGGGGTAGCAGATGTGCGCCTGGAAAATCTGGCCTGGTGCTACCTGTGGTACTTGGTGTCATTTTACTGTTTCATCTAAATATTCCCATGACTTCCTCATACTCTTTCCACTTTTTTCCACTGCTCCTTCGACAGATTGGAGAGGGGATGCTCTAAAAACAGAAGTGAGCTTAGTTGGGAAGGGTAATATCTCATACTAGAGCAGTTGATACCCTTGGAAAAAGCAGACACATTTTAAGTTCAGGCTCCCTCATCAGGACTGTGATCCTGAAGCTCATCTGCCTGCATGGGCATGTAGGCTTTGTGTAGGTAGGATGAATTTCCCACCGGTTGTCTTGCATCCAGGTCTGAATAAGTCCATATTCACGTGGCATTTTCCTTTCGAATGCCTTCAGTGGTCTGATTATTGGCTGACAGCTGGGGGAGGTGTAGGTGGAAGGAGAGATGCTGCCGAGCATCTGACATAGCAGTGCTGTTGTGGCTGTCAGCAATGACACCGAAGCAGTCGAATACCTGAGCGCTGCTTTTTGAGCTGTGCCTTCCAGCATGACTTGAAATGAAGAAAGCCATACAGCTGTGCTAGCATCTGCTTTCATTGCTGTTGCTGTGAGTTTGAGGTTTTGTTTTCTTCTCCTAGAAGTTGAACTGCTAGACTTTGGCTAGTTAATGAGTAAATGTCAAGAGCTTCAAGCAAGTAAACAAAAAAGGCTCAACAGGACAGCTTGGCAAAGCAACAGGACTTGGATGTTTTGGAAATGAGATTGAAGGAGCCTGAAAATGTTCCCATTAAAGCAAGATCAGAACAGGGAGGGAGTTTTCCAGACTGAAAGGGGGGCATCTCACCTGTGACCACATGCTTCTGGGGCCCATCACCTTAGATAAAGAAAGGGAGGATGTAGGAGGGCAAAACCAGTGCTGATGGGGTCTGGGGATGTGTGATTAAAATATACCGATTGCTGAGCTGACTTCAAACCAGTGATTTATGTAGCCCCAGGCCAGTCCTGAATGTACTGAAGAAGCATTGCACTCCACAGCAGGTAGCTCCAGATGCTCCTGTGTTGTGGTTTAACCTCAGCCAGCAGCTGAGCACCACACAGCCGCTTGCTCGCTCCCCCCACCCCTGGTGGGATGGGAGAAAGAGTTGGAAGAGTAAAAGTGAGAAAACTCATGGGTTGAGATAAAAACAGTTTAATAATTAAAATAAAATAATAAAAGAATATACGAAGCAAGTGATGCACAATGCAATTGCTCACCACCCGCTGACTGATGCCCAGCCAGTCCCCGAGCAGCAGCCCCCCCCAGCCAGCTTTCCCCCAGTTTATGTACTGAGCATGACGTCCCATGGTATGGAATGTCCCTTTGGCCAGTTGGGGTCAGCTGTCCTGGCTGTGCCCCCTCCCAGCTTCTTGTGCACCTCCAGCCTTCTCCGTCGGTAGAGCATGGGAAGCTGAAAAGTGCTTCCACTAGTCAAGGACTGCTCAGCAACAACTAAAACATCGGTGTGTTATCAACAATATTCTCATCCTAAATCCAAAACACAGCCCTGTACCAGCTACCAGGAAGAAAATTAACTCTATCCCAGCTGAAACCAGGACATCCTGCAATCCAAGGAGCATCTCCATACCCTCTTACTGAGATTTTTCTCAGCCAACCTACAAGTTGCAAAAGTCTCCAGCAAACAATGTAAATGAATTCAAGAGAAATCATTAGTTCCAGCAGACAGGGAGTTTTGAAGGGTACAGTTAAAAAAATCAAGAAAGAATTAATATTAGTTTAAAGTTATGGTAAGATGATAGTTGTGCTTGGCTCCTGCATTATCTTACTGATGTTGTAACTCTGGCAGCAGGAACTTGTGGAGCACCAAAAAAAACCCCCAAAGAAAACCCCTGCACAAGGTGGTTGCTTCTCATTTCTGCCAGAATCACATCCTCTTCCCAGTTTAATTCTCGACCTGGATTCATTTGCCCTTTGAAAAGGGAGAAGTGAGGAAATACAGATAAGTACATGAATCACTAGATAAGACCATCAGAGTAATCTGCTGAAGTGGTGCTTATGCACGGCTGGGAGAAGCGATCCCTTCAGAGAAAAGCCCATGTGGTGGGTCCCTGTGTGGGGCTGTCGTGTGGCAGGAGTGTGAGGAGGCAGAGCCATTCCCCGTCTGAGGGGTACCCCGTGCCGGGGCTCCTGCTCTGGGCTCGCGCTACTGGGGTGCAGTAACCGCAGAGGAGTCTCTCCAGCGTCACTGCTGAGTAATTGAACTCCAACCTGGCTCCACCATCTCTCCTGGAATAGGAGGCAAGGTGGATGCTTTTCCCATCTACAACTACACCAATTCATTTAAGCTTCCTGCAACCCAGATCCATGACCCTGTAGTCACCTTGTAATGTGCAATGAAACCTGTAGTCCAAACCCTAATACCCCCCAGCAGCGTCTCCTGGAGCTCTGCCACGCTTTTCTACATATCCTGCCAGACTCTCCCATGTCCAAGCTGATCTTCATAAGGCCGTTCCAAATAATCACTTGAAGTTTTCTCTCATTTCTTCTGCCTGCTTCTAGTTTTATCACAAAGGATTTCTTTACCTCTTCATGCTTTAAAACACATACCTGTGTATGTATTTCAAAAGTTTTACAAGTTCATGTATGGAAAAAACTTCTCTGGTCCCACACTAGCAGTTTTTCTCAGCATTAGGATCTGTGCTTGGTACAGTAGCTATTGCAAGTTTGGCACACATTAGGATGTTCATCAACTTGACCCTCACCCCAGTAATGATTTTTTTGAGTGGAGGAAAAAAATCAGCATCTTGGAATTATTTGTTACTCTTGCAGTCCGTCACCCCTTCAGATCAGATTTAACACTCATCCACGTGCCCTGAAGCAATATTTTCTCTGTAGTGAGGGTCCTGGTGAAGGTCCTATTTGTTTGTTTATTATTTTCTTCTGATGCCAGCAACATTTTTATCATGTACTTTGCTATTCATTGGTTTTACTTTGATAGTAAGTGGTTGAATAGTATACCTGCCGTGCATGTATTTGTTGCTCGTATTCATCATTTTAAGGTGCTTTTTAAGCAATCCTCCTAAAAGTAAACTACTTTGATTGCCAGCTCAGTTGTCAGGCTTGACTTACCGAGTCTGTACTGAAGATTTTTGCTATATAATTATTCATGTCGTAAACTTAATGTTTTTCTTGTAACTGGCAGAGTTGCACTGAAATGTTCAGGCTTCAGCTACTGATTTAAATGAAACTTTGCATAACAGAAACGCTCTCGTGATGCTGTGCTGCACAGACAGGCAGCACACTGCCAGGCAGAGATATTATCTGCTAATATCATCACCTGCTGCTTCGTGGTTATCTCACTTCTGCAAATCCCTGTCCTGACCAAGGGAGGAATGCCTTGTTCAGACCCTGGCTGTAGGGTGATGCTGCACAGGGCCCGTGGTAGGGGTGAGCACCAGGAGCGGAGGGGTTGGGCTGCACGGATCTGCAGCGCAGCGGGAAGGGAGGAGCATTTCAATACAATCCCATAACTGTGCTGTCTGTTAAGTCTTGAGGCAGATCCTGAACTAAAATATCTTTGCCTTTAGCTTTTGGAGGTGCTTTAGCCCAGCCTACATACATAGGGTATCCCCAAGTTAAATGCGTCATGGGAATTCATTTGGAGTATATCTTGCCTTCTCTTGTGGCTTTCATCCTGCAAGCTAGTTGGAAAATATTGGCCCAGAGGATCAAATGATAAATTTTAAACACAGTCTCACCTAAGCCAACGGGTAAGGTAAGTACGTGCATAGGTGTTAGGAGAATTGAGCCATGGTTACTAGTGAGACAGGATGGGATTGCCTGGTGGTGCTAACGTGAGAGCCTGATGAAAGGATATGTCTGTGCATGTCTTTGTATCACAGCAGTGAGCAAAACATATTGTTTTCCATTTTATTTTAAATCACCTATTAGTATCTTTCCAGTGTGCTAGTAAAACTGTCTCTTGAAGTAATCCTTGCTTCTGAAGGAAAAGGAAATTGTATTTTATGGGAGCTTTTCATTCACTCTCTAAGCATCTCATTTGAATAAAGACATTCCCATTGAGCACCCTTTAAAGCGTACGCCTCATCTGCATGTGGTGGGTAGGCTAGTCTTTCATTTGAAATATGACAGCCAGATCTAAATTGCCTACTTAGAAGCTACAGATGATAATTAAGGGGAAAGTAGCTAACCCTTTGTGCTTTGCAACTATCTTTCTTTGGAAAAAAACTCAGTTAATATTAGCACATTTCTGTGCCAGAGTGTACCAGCCTTCTTTTATTATTATCTGTTTGTAGTAAATCTTGCTTCAGAATTCACTGGAAAACATTTTGGCCAACAGATTATAAATGTCCATTACAGCTGGGGGACCAGGAGCTGCTGATAAAGAGGAAGTCTTCAAACTAAGCAGTTGCCTGCAATGCCGACTTTCAGGCAACTATGGCAGGCTCTCCTCCCGGCTCTCTTGGACTGTTTTACCAGTTGAGGGTGGGAGATAGGAAGGAATAAAGTCATCTAGTCAGTTAAACTCCCTATTTTGCACATGTTCATCACACAGAAGATGCCCCTTCTGCAAAGGCAAATTGTGGCCTCATAACACTTCTGTGGGTAGACGGAAGCAAAAGCAAGCCAGCAGAAGTTGCTGTGCCAAAATGTAGATGCCCCAGTTCCCAGGCAGATTTGGCAGAGCTCCCGGGAAGGTGAGAGGCGCTGGTTAAACTCTGCATGACCCATTCCAGCTTAATGAAGGGAGAAATCTCCACCCTGGAACTCCTTAGATCAAAACTTGGTGCCTTTTGAAAAGCTGTGCTTTTGCACAAACGGGAGTCGCAGGGACGGTCAGGTGAATTTCAGCAGTGAAGAGCACAAGCTGCATGGTCGCAGTGGTCCCTTCTGGCTCTGCAATCGGTCGGTCCATGAAAGCTGCATCAGTTTAGAGTCTTTTCTTGCCAAACCGTGACCATCTCATCTAGCACTGCAGATCTGGGGTTAACATCTGAACTGACAAGGAAAGGCATTCAATAATACATCAGTGAAGCTGGAGATTTTCATCAATACCCTGTTTATATAAATTGGCTCTTTAGGATGGGCACTAAGGGCTCAGTCATGGCCTTGATTATCTTCTTCCACAACAGTTTCAAACCCTGATCTCAGTAGTGCTTTTTATACCAAATTTGGCCTTTTGTTGAATAGATTTGCCTAACAAGGACTTCTAGGTTTTAACTACTGTTAGTGGAAACTGAAAATTATGCGAGTGAGGAGCCTAATGTTGCATCCTGCTGAGCAAAATTCAGGAAATAAATCCTTCAGGATACAGATATCTCTAATTGTGACACCTTCACAAAAGTCTCTTCATATTTAATGTGACCTAATGATGCAAAGCAGACTGAAGCATTAAGATGTATTTTTAACTAGGAAATACAGATGTTATTTTTTTTCTTAGTTGTGATTCATACATTCTGGTAATTTATAGGACTGTCCAGAAAATTTCAGTTCCATTTTTTCAAAATCTTTTTTTTTCCAATTGAAACCCAGTAAAAAGATTTTATTGCTTAGTGACACGAACGCAAGAACTTTCTGAGCTATTTAAAGTATGGCCCCAGCACATGGCTTCCTTGGCGGTGAAGGCATCAGAGACCTCGGTCAAGTCACCGTACTGAAGCAAGTCCATAAGCAACCTGAATGTGGAGCTTGCATAGCCAAGCTGAGCACTCTAATCAATGAGCTATGGGCTTAGTTAGAGCTGTTGCTCTTACATTATCCTGGGTCAGGGAAAAGGTGATCCAGGTCTGCAGAATAAATATATTTCTTTTCAGCTTTGAATGAACATAGTTTTTAATAGGAAAGAATATTTCGCATTTTTGTAACCAGCACTAGTTATTATTAGAGGGGATAGCAGAGTGGGAGAAAATGTCTGTGCTTTTGTAGTTGGACAGCCGTGGTCTGCAGTAGTGGCTGTCCGTGAGCACCATGTATAATTTAATTCCTGTTGTCAGGGAGTTTGATGAAATCATTGCTGGTCTGATTAAAACAGATAAAAATAAGGATGACTTTGTGGCTTTTCTAGGTTTGAGTGCCTCTTCCTGACCCCAATTACAGTCTTCAAAACCCACTTTGTAGCAATCTTCAAGATTGGCAACTTGGCCAAAGAATGGTTATTACTACCAGTTTGCACTTTTGTTTGAACTGTGGATAAATGCAAGTATCCTTTTCCCAGCAGCGAGGGACTGGGAGATGCTTCCAGTCACTTGACGCTTTGTTCCTGCATGAGATCTATAGAAAACCACCAGAAATCTGATACAGTCACATCTTCACCTTCTCTTTGAGGCTGACCCTGTGCACGTGGTCCTTAGCACAACCGATGCACTGTGTCATATGAAGGAAGAGATCGTCCACCGCACCCACAGTTTGCTGGGTGATCTGAATAGCTTGGCTTCTGTGCCAAACTATTTTGTACACGGCCAAGAAGCCACAGCCCAAGGGTGGCTACGTAAGTGGCAAAGTCTTTGCTCATTCATGCCACTGGTGTGTTGGGCTGTGCCCAATGATACACTGCTTGAGTAGGTCAGAGAAGGAGGCTGGCCAATATTTGTAAAACTGTGAAGTCCCCGGTCCATTGCACAACCAGGGAGAGGCTGATTGCTCCGGCCAGTAGGCTTGTCATGGGGCAGCAGCTCTGCAGACAAGATGACTTCTCCAGATGTTGAAGTCTTCTCAGTTGCCGCTATCCTCAGTGTTCTCCAGCTTCTACTTTGTAGTTTTTAATCCCTTAAAACTTGAAGCAAACACGTCCTTGAGTGCTGAACTGGGGCCATAGAAGAGGCTTGTCTTGCTTTGCAACTCTTCAGACTGGTCAGCTGTTGTATTCTGTTATGAACGTCCATGCACACACTTGCAGGAACACAGAGCTCGTGGACACACAGCTGGCTGGGAAGTAAATGGGGAAGGAAAGTGGTAGCAACTTTCTGGAGATGGTGTCTGCTGCAGAGAAGAGAGAATGCTGCTTCTTAAATCTTTGTTAAATTGTAGAAGCTTTTCTTTTGGCACTCAAAACAATTGGATTCTTGTTGAGTTTGGATGGTATTGATCCAGACTGGCTTATTTTGCTTCATAGAGGCTATATTTTATGCTTAACGCTGTTTTGGTGCCAGAAAAATTCTTCATTAATACTTTAGCTAGAATTTGTTCTTAAAGTGGAAGTCACTTTTGGATTTGTTAATATATGCAGCTTTTTCACAATTTGAATTTTTAATATATATTCATGAATAGTCTCTGTGGTACTGTGCAGTGGTGGTGTTTTATCTGTGCCTGCCACAAAGGCTTTTTCTAAAAGTCGGGCTTTTTACAACTTCCCTTGCAAATGTCTTTTTGCACGTTTTCATGCTGCCAGTACAGAAGCAACCAAAGCAGAAACCCTTCGGCTTTGCTTTGTTTGGCATTCGATCCCATACTTCAGACGGCGTGTGGTGACCCAGCTAGGGGACAATCAAACACACGTCCTTCCCCTTTTCCCTGCTCCCAAATGTGCATTTGCTGTGCAGCAGCCCTGAAGGCTTTCCCCAGGACCATAGGGCACTGGATATGTGGGATGTCTTTGGTCTCTTCTCACACCTGGCTTCTACATGAATTTATTTGCCAAGGGTTTAATGCAATATTTCTTCTTATTCAATAGACTCTGGAGGGGGTGGGCATCCAACCCCATCCAGCATAGCCCCACTCAGTGAGGTACCTCTCACTGTCCTGTCTGGATTCCCAGAAGCGACACTTCACGGGTTATTCAGCGTGAAGGTGCCGGCAGTTTGTCCCCCAGCAGACCCGCAGGTCTGCCTCAGCTCCTGCCCTGTGTGCTGCTCAGCCTGCGATTGAGCCCACGATTTTCTCAGGGCTCCCTGAGAAAAGGATTTGGCATGTGCTTCGAATGAAAATATTTTGACTGGGAGTTTTATTGGAGCTGTGCTGTGAAACTCTACAGAGAACTTATTTGATTGATTTAAGTACCTTAGGACAATATACTTGGGAAAATTATAGTTAAAATACAAAGTTAATGTTAAAATACAATACAAAGGAATAAATGTTGCTGCATCTTCTGTAATTGCTTTTGCATTTATCTCAGCTGGTCTTGGAGGTGAAATTGCTGCTTTCAGGGTTTATAGACCTAGATTAAACTGTATGTGAACCCTGCTTCTCACAGGGCAAAGGATTTATGCTTTCAGGTGGTTCTGGCTGAACACCAGGTGATGCCCAAGAATTTGGATTGATTTTACATGGAGTTCATAGCCCATTTGATTGTGGAAGGCAAGGTGAATTGGAGGTGGTGCAAATGCTATGAAGCGATGCGAGCGGCAGCAGAGCGTGTTGAGGTGCAGGAAGGGAGGGCTCAGCAGTCCCACATCGCTCCACACAAATGCACTGCCCAGGGATTTGATACACCCACTCCCCAGAAACAGTCTTATTAGATTCAATGACTGTTTTTTAGGCCTTTGCTTTATGCTTTCTATTGCTTATGGTATATCTCTAGATGTTTAGATCTTTGTAGATTTTTCTCCAAATGGATTCTTTTGTTCTGCTCTGACAGAGGCTTGTTAGTTTGGAAGCTGATTCCTGTATCTGTCCAGAGGAGAGGGCAGCAGGAGGGACATCAGAGCTATGGGTTCAGTCAGGATCTCATGGTGGGACCAGGTAACGTTGGATGGTTGTGTATGTGGCAATGCAAATACATGCCTGTGGCATTTCCAGACCTCCTAATTTGTGTTGTTCCATGGACACGATGACTTTTTTAAGATAATCAAGGGCTACCTTCCTTCAGAGATAGTAGCTAAGCTTCCCAGTGACTAGGAAGCAGTTCACCCCAAGAAAACAGCTCAGTGAAAGGAAATCGGAGAGCAATGCCACCAGTGTGTACCACAAAGAATGGTAAGTGCCCAATCTGAGAGGTATTTGGGTTTGTAAAGACCAGTAGAGCCTGTCTTTGAGTGCTATGCTCTGCTTGCACAGCAAGGAAGAGTGTGTGTTTCTGAGAAGAGCTGTGAAAATATCTCGGGAGATAAATCTGGGTCTGGATGTAGGCTTGGAAGTGGGGTTGGGATCACCCACTCAGCTTTCTGAGTGCTCCCGGCGGCGCGTGTTCTATAATGAGCCGTTTTATTTCCTTTTTGGTGCTACGGTGGAGTACTAGGGTTTGCATTACTGTTACGTGCACAGTCTGGGGAGGTTCATTGCTATGGCTGGCACACGTCCGGGACATTTCTTCCTCCGGGAGTGTGATGAAGCTGTTGTGCAGGCTGTTTTCCAAGAGTTTTGTGAACACAATCACTGGGAACGGGTCCTGCAAGAGGGATCCCAAGCTGCAGGCGTGGCACCGGTGCCTTCTCCCCACCACCGCTGGGGTTGTCCCTATTCCAATGCCTTTAGACCCCATCCTCAGAAGGGTTTTGTAGCTTCCTTTTCTGGAGACCTGAGCACCTCAGAGCGTCTCTGACTTGCTATGGAGAAGAGACGTGAGGTGGAGAGGGATGGAGCAGAGGACGTGTGTGTTGCAATGCTCTGGGTAGGCATCGCGGCGTGCCCGCTCCGAGCTGCCGGCGCTGGAGGAATTACCACCTCTCCCAGCGCAGCGCATGCAATGTGGTGTGTTGAGACAGCAACTGTGGCTGACAGCTTGTCCTGTTAAAAACAGCACTGTAGGAAAATAGTACTGGCCAAATGTTTGCACAACAGCTATGTGCGAGTAAGGGCTGGGAACCTGACAAGTTAAGAAATTGAAAATATGGGGCAGGGGGGGAATATTTTCCATTATTTTGACTGGACATAAACCAGAGGAGACTAGAGGTTGCCACAGCTTTTCCTGGTCAGCTTCCCAGCAGCGTCTTCTGGGGTTTTTTGGTGATGCTGGTCTGGACATGCATTTGGATGGGTATAAGCCACTGAAGGCAGCTGTGACAAAGGGGAGATCTTTAGGATGTACAAATGTCCAGGACAGGAGTTAGGAATAAATGTTTGCAAGATGAAGTATGTATCTGTGTGAAACTAGCGGTAGTGTTGAATAATTCTAGAGAGATATGGGCTTTGGGATATTTTTTTGAAGAAATTGAGAGGTTTCATTGAGAGGACAGAAGTTCAAAGTGAAATACTTTCAAATACTCTTTGATCAGCAAACTGTATTCTTTCTCCCTCTAGAAAGCAAAGAAACAAAAGACCAAGCTTGGATTGCTGAGTCAGCTGGAGAATTTTATTTTTGTTTCCTATCTATCTCCAGAGAAAAATTTTCGTAGGGATAGGTATGTGGTAGAAACTAATGTGCTGCTGCTCTGGAAGGGGAGGAGACCAAGGAGAGGAGGGTACTGAAGGCACCTTTGGATGTTGGGGAGTCTGGAAGGAGTGTTGCTTTCTGGGGGCTGGTGGAGTGAGGTATGGAAAATTGCTGGGACAGTTACGAAATACCAATAAGCACCTCACAGTTTCGAATGGCTGTGGCATATGCAGGCAGCGCTGGGATGTGCATCATGGCAGATGGGCAGTGGGAAAGGTGGGGGACGAAAATGCTGGAGTAAATGGTAATTCTTCATCTTGGGAAAAGAGCTGTCAGAGAGCAGGCTTGGAGTGAGAAACAGTCTTGATGCTGTTAGAAAAGGGGTGGAAAACACTGGTTTTGCCAGAACATCACAGGTGCAAAAGGGTCAGGGAGCAGTCGCCTCCGTGATACCTGCTGTCCCGCTGCTGGGCTAAGCCCATCGCATCCCCACACTGTTCAGGGCTCTATTAACATTTCAGCTATTGGACTTCGAAGGACTGGAGAGAACTTCAGCATTAACGACTTCAAGCAGATGAAAAGTGGCATTAACAGGCTGGCTGACTCAAAAAGAGACTGACTTCAACAGCTTGGGGATGCCTGGGTGCAAAGATTCAGATCCTACGGGAATTACTGGATAATGGTTATAATTAGCAAAAAATACGGACTGAAGGCAACTGCTTAGCAGTGGCTCCCTCTGCAAGAGTTCATGGTGTGTATGAGAGCTCGTAGCGTGGCTTCATTGCTGCAGGGTTCCCCCCCTCAGGAGTCTGTTCTCGGAGAGCAGATCTGGGGGGAGGAGGAGAAAGCTGCAGAGTTCAGCTCCATCCACCCTCCCGAAGGCTGGAAGGAAGCCTGTTCCTTGCTGTGTGGGCAGCCTTTCAGATAGCCAGGATTTAGCACGGAGCGTGCGGGGATGCCCAGTGCCAGGGGAAATGCTCTTTGCAGAGAGGAGCACTGTGTGCGTTGCTTCCTCCTTGAGAACAGGCTGTGAAGAGCGTGGAAGAGTCAATGGACCTCGATTTCACTAAAGAAAAGACCTTTCCTTCTCAGGCAGATTTCTACTTTCACCTGAGTGTTAAAGGTAACTTTTAAAGTAGTTTTCTTCATGCAGGTAATATCTCTAGGGAAGTCTTGTGGGAATGATCAGCTCTGCTGTGAAGGGAAAGGCTCCCATTTATTAGTGTTCATCCACTAAACCTACAAAAAATCTGTATTTGGCACCTCGAGAAGGGGCATTTGCCCAGGGACTGGCTGGCTGGAGGTGCCAGTGTGAAAGCACATCAGCATAGTCCTCTGAAACGAGGGAGCCGCAGTGTTTCCAGGGCTAACGAAAAGAAATGCCTTTACTTCGTGTCCCAGAGGAAGGAAGACGAACCCCCTGTCACGTTCTTGTGCCTCGCCAGAGCAGTTTGACTTGGTGAGGGGCCCTGTGCATTTCAGCATTTCACTACTATATTTTGAAATTTCATTTTTCCCTCGTTTTGGAGATTATCAGCCAAGCTAAACATTTCACAACCGATTCCTCCATGAACGCTACCTGCAGTAACTAATTTCCAGAGGTGTATTTCTCTCATTGCTTTGCAGACAGTAAATGCAATTGACAGTTTGACCAGAAGAAACAAGCGAGGGGGAAATAAAGCCCAATGAAAGGGTAATGGATCTTTGGATTCTTGCAAGCACGTGCGTGGGTGTTGCAGATTTTGCTCAAGCATGTCATAGACAGGTTGGGGGGCGGGAGGGGGTGTGGATTACAAGATGCTATTTTCAGAAAATAGGACAACCTTCCAAAACAGATAGCTTTTTTGCCTGTTTTTCCCCACGTCCTAGTAAAGGACTGGAGAAACACTAACCCCCATTGAGAATTTTTGGAGGCAGAACTTTATCTGTTGTTTATTAATCCAGGTACTGATCCCAGGAGAGGAAATTCGTGCCGGTTCATCAATAATACTTGAGCGCGTACTTGCCATTAATTGCACGTTCTGTTGGTTTCAAGTCGAAGCCCTGTGTGCATTGCTAAAGGGGGAGGTTTTGTGAGTCAGGCAAGATTAGATCACTTGGTGCATACTCTCCTGCTTGGGCCTTTCTGTGTCTGCTGGTAGAGTGGGACATGGGACAAGACGGGACTTTGGGGCTGTTGGCTCTGACCATTTTTGTGCTCAAGGATCATCAGGTCAACTGGGCTGCTTGAAAAAAAGAGGGGCTATACTTGAAAGCGAATTGTGGCTTGAATATTGTACTAGGGAAGTTCAGGAAGGGAAGGCAACTTCGCATTTACATGGAGAGAGCAAAGCTTCTGCTCCCCCACGCACACGTAACAGCTGTGGCTTTGTTCTTCGTGTCTGGCTCCATGTATTGTTTTCAGAGCAGGGGTAATTAGTGTCTGAAAATGTAACTGCTCTTCGCTATTGTGGAACAATGTAAAAATCCTTTTTTTCACTGTAAAACATTCCTGCCCTCTTTTGATCTTGTCAAGCTAGACAATACAGCTGTCTTGTCATCGTATTTCCCACGGCAACAGAAAGTTTGCCAAATGGTAGAAGAAACCTCAGAAGCCCTTAATTACTGTGACTTCATCAGTGAAACTTGACTGCCTTTGGTGGACTTGCTTCAGATTCAAGTGAATTTGAGGGAATTCAGACCTGGATGGCTTGGCAATGGTGGCTGTTGTTAGCAAACAGACCCAGCAGGCGAAGGGGATGGCGTCAGTAGCGATGAGCAGTGAGGCTGACCTTAGCGCTGCTCTGCTGAGTGGAGAGTGCTGAGTCGTCAGCTTTATTTCTGAATTAATAACAATACTTAGCACAATACAAGGCAAAAAGCACTATCCAGCTCATTTTTGGAGGAACTTAGGGGGGAAAGGTTTTTCATTACTTTTTTCCCTAATTAGGTAAATTTATTACTGAAGTGTTCCTTATTTGCATTGTCCATTGATCAGTGAAAATCACTTCTGCTAATGCAGCCCAACAGTATTGCTCAGATGTTAACAAAGCACAAAGGGTCACTCTCAGGGCTCCTGATCTTGTTTAGGAAATGGAGAGGCAAAGGTGAAATGCAGGAGTGATGCTGGAGATAGATAGAAAAGCAGCAGAAGGGACACACCGGCCAAGGATGACTTGAAGAAAAAGGTGGGGTGTAAAGAATGAGAGATAAGAGAAGATGAAAGAATAATAAGTCAGAGGAAGTAAGAGGCAGAACAGGTAGAATCACATCAAAAGTGGGAGGCAGAGGTAGAGGCAATTAATTTTTTGTGAGTCATCACCAAGCCATCCTGCCCCCAGAAAGGCTGACTCAGCAACATTGGTGGAAAAATCAGAGCTTTCTCTCCGAGATGCCATTCCAGATCAAAGAGGTTTCGATTAGTAACACTGGATTTTCTGTCACTGATCCTCCCTTGCTTTAAAGAAACTTTTCAAATGCATCTTGTGAAGTTGGCATCCACCCTAACCACCCCAGGGCTTCGCTCACTCACCGCTCTTCCCTGCCACTGTCTCCTCTTCCCAGGTCTGAGTCATGGTCTGTTTTGGGACCCTTTGCACAACTGAGATCTCGGTTGTTTGGGCAGAGGTGAGGTGGCCACAAGAGGCACCAATTACTGCACATCCTCTTAGAAGCTAGGGAAATCTAAAAGAAAAGCAAGTGAATAAAAATAACTTGATGGAAGAAGACTTCTGTGATCTGGTATCACGACACATGCTTGGCCACAGAAGCACTGCTGGGAAGATAGAAGTGAGATGTTAATATAATATATGAACATTTTTTTTCTGGCTTATCATGATTCAGAACTAAGGTGCAGTCAGGAAAACAAGGAATAGAAAAGGAAAGTGGTCTCGGTTACTTTACCATGTTTCAGAAAGGCTGGTGGGTTGTCAGTGATTAGACTGGATGGGGCTGTGGTGCCTGAGGCCCGTCGGAGGTGCAGGGGTTGGGCAGCAACTCCTGGTCTAAATCTTGATAGAAACATTCCTTAAGTTATTTCATCTTTGGTACGCACAGGAGTTTGAATTGCTACTTGCAACACCATGCGTTGCCCGGTGTGCTATTTCAGGACTCCAGGGGAGAAAAGAAACAACCACCCTAAAGACGTGTTTTACACGATAAAATGCATGCGGAATTGCCTTGTTGTTCTTTTTTTTTTTCCCCAAAGCAATCAGATTGTATTTAATGTAGCTCAGCTTAGTTCCATAGTGCTTGTGAAAGCAATGTGAGGGCCAGAGCAAGTCTCTAAAGCCTATTTGCAGTCTGAGGTAGTAACATAAAACCGTGGAGCTCTCACCATCGCAGCAAAGCCTGGCTTTCCCGTGAGGGGCTGGAGCCTTCTCGCTGTGCTCAGCTGGAAAAGCAGATACCGCACCCCGCAGCGGGGCCCTTAAAAAGCAGCTGCGGTACCTGAGTGTGGTCATTCAAACACAGCAAACGTGGTTAATTATTTAAGAACCAGAAAATGCTACTTAAGTATTTGGTGGGGGGGGGGGGGGTGGGGTGGGGGAGGGACACACAACAAAAACCAAACAAATAAAAAAAAAAAAAAAAGCCCAACCTTGAACACCTTTGTGTTGAGTTGCAAAGTCTGGGCTGATCGGGGGACCCCGGGTCTGCCAGTGGATGGGAGCACAGGGTGGTCCCCAGCTCTGGCTCCGCACACCGTCACGGCTGTCCTCCCTGCCCTGGGCTGCAGCCCCATGGGCCGGGTGGAAGGTGACACCTGGCTTGAACCCAGCCTGAAGCCCTGAAGATAGGACCTGAGGAGGACCGTGGGCACAGTCTCTGGCTGCACAGCATTGCGTTCCCCTGGGGAAGGAGAGATGGGGTCAAGTTTCTTCCTGATCCAAAACTCCACAGAGGCTGCCACTGTTTTCAAGGGGTTTTGAACTGGGTTCCCAGTTTCGTTGTGTCAATGCAGCGCCCAAGCAGCTGTGCTCAAGGAAAGCAGAGAAAGCTTTCTTTTCTGGCCATGCAAATCATGCATTTCAAATCTTTCCATAATCCTAGTGGTGGATAAAACAAAGCCACTTTCTCTCCAGGCTGCAGAATTGGCTTGACAGGCACTAGGAAATCTTCCTTCCCCGTTTCCCCCCCAATCCCTTAGGAAAGAACAATAAGCCCTGACAAAAAGTGTGTGTGCACTGATGCCAGGAAGCTTTGAAACCAAGTCAGGAAACTGTCTGATCATGAGCATTACAGTCTCTCTCATGTTCGGTTTTCATCAGACTTTGCTGTGTTCGCGTAGGGGAGGCAAGTCAGACACTGCTCATCTCCGCAACCTAGGCAGACGCATTTCTTGTTTTCATCCCACCACTACTATAGCGACAGAAACTCAGGGAAGAAAATGCCTGAGGCAAATAACCGGCGTTATGCATCAACCGCTGATGAAAAGGTTCTGCCTACGTGTTCGGGTACATTTAGTTTGGACCAGGAAAAGCAAAAAGTCATGCAATCCTCCAATGTCCATTAATCCATCTTCGGTGATTTCTACTGCAGGTACTTTGTTTTCCTCTGGGGACCTAACTTTTTATTTAGTCATATATTCATGGCTGCTGCTGCTGTTGGCTTGCTGTTGCACACATTAATTGCCCTTGAGCAGAGGAATGTCTCCCAGAAGGCCTCATCCTTTCTCTGCACCAGATCATAACTTCTTTAATTGCTGCTGTTAACTTGCTGCTGGCTTCATCCCCTCCGCTCTCCCTGTGCAGAGCAGAACAGCGTGATCCCTCACCAGGCCCCATGTGCCCACTGATGCTAATCTGGGCCATGCAACAGGACCAGCCAAAGTACCCCCTCCAAGGATCCCCTTTCTCTTTCTGAATCGGAAATTAAAATTATTAGAGCGAAGAAGGGTCTGGCAGGAGCTGCCAGACAGAACCACAAATCTATTAGCTCAGTCACTGATTGCAAACAGTGCATGAGTACGAGGTTAGGGCTTTGATTGCTTAAACCAGGGCATGTGGACTGTTTCTTTGACCCAAGTTGTGTATTTCTGCTGCAGCTTGGTTTTAAAAGCTTTTAACGTAGAGGAACTATATGGCTCACAGCCCCATGGGCTAACAGCCACGGGTAGCTGTGCACTAAGCTATTTTACATAAGGAAGTTGTGAGCTTCCAAACACAGGTATCCCATGACCTTAATATAGAGGATAAGACTTGTTCTTTGCCGCCTTGATTGTAAGAATGCGAGAATCAAATTGTTTCTCATATTATCCTTTTTCAGTTGTTGCCATGGCAAAGCCCCAGAGAGGGGGGGGGGGTTGTACGAAACTATTAGAACATCAACTTTTCTCTGAGACTGATTAAAAGATGTGTTCGGGTCCTCAGTCTCACCTAGACGCTCACATGGAAGTAACCTCACTTGTATGAGCAGCTCTGAAGAGCACAGCCCACACCACTACTTATAGGGCCAGTTATTCAAGCAGGGGATCGACGTGCATCAGGAACGAGATAGGGAGACAGAGCAAATGTATTTCTACCTTTATTCAGGTAACAGTTTCCTTTTTCTATACTTCACCTGCTGCTCTTTGGGATGTTTTCCAGGTTGCATCAAGTGAATTTCGATGCTCCCACTTGTGAAGGCAAGCACAGAGAAAAGCTCTCCTTGATAGGTGACTTCTCCTCTTCGGCGGAGTTCTTCGTCACCATTGCAGTCTTCGCCTTCCTCTACTCTCTGGCTGCCACCGTGGTTTATATCTTCTTCCAGAACAAGTACCGTGAAAACAACAGAGGGCCTCTAATTGTAAGTGTGCATTTGCAGCATTTTCAGGCGTAGGTCTTAACCTCTTGCTTTTTTGGTGGTTGAGGCTGTGGCGTGGTCTGGGAGATCCAAGTGGCCCAATGCCCAAAGTATCTCTGCATTCATCTGTTTCTATGTCTTAATGGTGATTTAAACTTTTAACGTCAAGGGTAACAGAGACTGCATGCGGGTGGAGTGTAGTCCCAATCTTGTATGTACTTGTGGGATTCCCCGCTTCTCTCCCACTGCCTGCAGCGATGATGTTCACACAAATAATGAACATGGAGCTGGGTGGTTGCAGGATTGGGGCCTGACCCATATGTTTGTGACAGCAGAGCTTCATCGGGGAGGGGAAAAAAGGGAAGAGGAGATCTTAGACGTCATCCTAGCAGGCAAATGAAACCATGCCCCTGACCAAAGCCTAGCCAGGGAGATAGATTGCTTATTGCTAATGACTGCTGGGTTCAGCCAAATGATTTTGCTTTGGAGAATTATGTGGCTGGTTTTCCAGTATTACCCTGAGTACTCCCAGCACATTTGTGTCTCCACTGGTTTATGAGGCTCCTCACTTTCCAGTTAGCATTCTATGTACCCATCAAGCTGTGGCTGTTCGTGCCTTTATTTTTCTTTTTACTGATTCCTGAAGGCTTGTGATAAAAAGCAAGTGCTGCTGTGCATTCGTTTTCTTATAAATCAAGACTGTGAAGCCAGTGAGAGCTATTTTGTTCTAGGTGTTCATTACCTGTTAGTGCATCATGCCCTGGGATACACCCCTTGGCCTTGCTAGGCAGCTGTGTGCTGATCCTCCACTGCGCTGAAGCTGGGTCAGGTCTCTGCATCTGCGGGCTGTAGGGTTGCCTCACACTCTCCCTGCCATGGGCAACCCTCTCCTCCATGACTGCAAGGATAAGGTTACACTAAGGTAGAGGAAATACTTCTCTGAAGTCTTGGTGTGAAGAGCAATTCAAAGGGAAGGCGGCGGGAGTTTGTGAGGACCGATGTAAGGAAAGAGTTCTGGCTTTAAGAAAAAGCTAAAGTTTATGATTCACAGAAACCAGACATTTGGCTGAAACTTGTGCCTTAAATGACTGAAAGCCACCAATAAAGAGCATCAGAAAAATATAATAGAAAGGAAAATAAATCACTAGCGCAGAAAGGCTGTACCTGTTAAAGGAAATAACTACAGTAACGGTAAGCAAAAGATTAAACTGTAGGAAGGTAATCTTAGCATCATGGGGTTTTGAGGGAAAGATTTTCCTGCTGCAAGGAGATGGGAGTTGCTTTATTTAAGTTTGCATAATTCAAAACTGATGAATTGATGCAGAAGGAAAAATTCTCATTCCACATCAAAGGAAATGAATCCTCTTCATTTCAGGGTTGTTGGGAGGTTTCCTCTCTCTTTAGAACATGGTGAGTAAAGGAGGCGAAATCTTCACAGAGGAGAGGTAGAACAGGCAGGATAAAGAGGTCCCTAGAGAAACAGTAAATAAACAAAGTGCCTTGCTTCTGCTTGATTCAGTTGATATCAAGTAATACCTCATTTCAAACTGTCTCATCAAAGGATTAGTTGCAGAGATCTGCCATTTTAATTTTCTTGTGGAAAATAATTCTTTCTTCTGACCAACCACATTATCCTGTGTAGCAATAGAAAAAGGAAATAGAAAAAATAATACTACTATGTCAGATTGTGATGTGGCCGTTTGCCATTGTCCGGGACTTTCCTGATACAGCTGCTGCAAGTCGTGTTTGTCACAGGATGCACGGTGCAATCCGCTGCAGCATTAATGTGGCATTGATTTAATTTGTTCTGTGTAATGGATTGTAATTGAATCTACAGGTTAAATTTAACGGGTGTCTGTTACCAAAGCTGCTGTTTGCAATTTCCCAGTCTTTAAACCAAGCCTAAACGACCTTTTTTGCTCAGAATATAAAGATGCTTCTGAGTGTGTCCTACAGCAAAAGCAGCTCCTGCCAGTGAGTGGTGTTGGGAAGTGGCTTAGGGTTATGCTCAGCTTACACCTGCTCCAGCCACATGCTCCAGCATCTCCTCTGCACTGCCAGCTCCGTTGTGTTGGGTATTTTTAGAAAAAAGACCCTTTTTCACGTGGAGAATGTCCCTGCTGGTATCTGCCCAGTGCAATGATTGCAACATTACAGCCTGATTGGGACAGGCTGTGAGTCCTACTGTGCAGTGGAGATGTAGGGAAAATGCAGAGCCCCAGGCAGAGAACAAGCAAGCAGCTGTAGCCGGGAGGAATTCAAGGGTCAAGGGAAACTCAGAGTGAAAACCAGCTTCCCACAGCTGCAGGGCTCACCTAGGGGATGTGACAGGGAGGCGATGCATCCTCCAGCTCCAGGCAGATGCTACACTGAGCTGACGTACCCAGCAAGATCACAAGTATATCAAATCAGATGTGTGACTCTGTCTCATCCCTGAGATTGTTCCTCCCAAAGAAAAGTGCTGCAGAAATCTGGGGTGCTTTGTGCACGCCTGAGTCCAGCCAGCAGTCACTCAGCACGTGTCGGTACAGGTGGTAGGGCAGTCCTCGCTCCTTCCTCGTCACCGTGTGTCAGGCACCGTTTCCAGACAACCAGTTTTTTGCCTCTTAGTGAACAGTTAGAAGATGATAGTTTCATCTGTCCTTGCTTCTGCTGCAGTGCCTGATCACAATCTCATATTTAAAACCATTCCCATTTTAAGCCTTGTACTTCCTCTTGGCTTGATATTTGCTCAGTCTGGGATGACATCTGCCTTTAAGCAGCACCCTCTCAGAGCTGGCTGCTTTTCCTCCTGACAAATTTTCAGGATTTGAAAAAGGAGTATGACAGGAGAAATGGAGAGAGGAAAAAAACCCTTTCACTTGAAATTTTAAACTCTCTTTCAAAAAACCCTTGCACAGGCAGTCAGAGGCACCATCAATGCATTACCAACTTACACTGGCCTGACTGGATGCAGAATATATGATTATAAAGAATTTAATGACCACTAAGTCACGAGAAACTCGTAGAGAAAATTTCAGTCACAAATTTTTCAAGTTTACCTTCTTTATACAAACATAGGGAAACCCAACTGCATGTGCTGAGATCTCAGCGAAGCATCACTTTAACTGCGGAAAAATATTTTAACGTTCAGTGTGAAGTGAGACATCATGGCAAGGAAATATTCCCAGTAGAAGAAGCCGTTAACTCCTTCCACGGCTGTTTGGATGGCACTAGCATGTTTTATTCACTGTGCAGTGAGCCAAGTCTGTTGCTAACGTTGCCCGTCAGGTTTTGGGGATAAAAATCTTCCTTTTGGTTGCACAGGGCCTTGGTTGTGTTACTCGTCTGCGATGGAGGTGGGAGTCACCCTTTCCCACGGGGCTGTCAGCAGCGAGTCCTTGCCACGTGCGCCCTCCACGTGCCTCAGTGGCTCCATGGGGGGAATCATTCAGGGGGGTTCATACTAGATAGACAAACCTAAGAGAAGACCTTGGATTCCCAGTTCCTAAAGGAACAAGGAGCAGTTTACCTGGGCTTAAATACCCAATAGGTATGTGCAGTGTGTTTCTGAGCTCTGCAAACTGCAGCTGTGATTTTAATTTCGTTGCAAACTCCTGCCCGATGCACGTGTGCAGCGAGGAGCTGGGGGCTCGCCTCGGTGGTTACAACAAGTGCAAGCCAGTTTCTCAAATGACTGATTAGTGCTCAAGAGCCAGAAACATTTTAAAGAAATTAATTGGAGATGGTGAGTTAGATTTTAATGAATGTGATGTACAAAATCTCACCACTTTTCAGTCTATCTGCGTCTCTAAGCCTAACCTAAGCTGATTTCCACTTGTGTAACACCATGTGCCCTAGGGAGGCATTGCTGGTCTGCAATGAGAGCAGAGATGAGCTGCGCCCTGGGACCGCCAGCCCAAGCACCTCTGTCTTGATGCCCTGTTTCAGATCTATATGTTTGCAGCTGCTTGCAAGCAGAGAGTAACTGACCCAACAGTTAGTCCTGTGCTGACGTTTTAGGGGATCGGGGGTAGATGCTTCCATCTGTCTCTGGAGTAGGAAAATAAAGGAAAGAATAGTCACGGTCAATGTGTAGCAGTACCCATCACTCAGACTTCTTATTTTTTCCATAGTTTCTCTACCCTAGATGTACTCCATTTAAAACCCACACCCTGACAACTCTGTCTCTGTGTGCCTTCAGGTTTGTCTTTGGGAAGTTATAGATTGGCCATGAAAAACCGCATGCATTCGTGTATAAATGTAGGTCACTTAATTAGTATTCCAATCAATTAATATAAAAGTATAAAATTATTTAGCCAAGAAAAGTGACTGACATAGCCCTAAAAAGAGATACTTCATTTTTATAGTGATTACTTGATAATCTCATTCTTACAGTGCATAAAGATGCTTACATGTAAGAAGATGAGATCTTTCCTTTGCATCTGGAGTCCTGTGAATAATCACATTAAGCAGAAAGGCATTTGGTTCTTTACATATGTTGCGGACCAAGTGAGTTAAGTACACTCCTAGTCTGCTCTTTGGAGATGTCTTTGATTAAACATGTTTTATTTCCTCCCCTTTGTCCTGCTTTCTAGAAAATAGATAGGAAAAGAATAAAGCGCCATCTGCAAAAACAAAGACTGAATCTTTTGCAGTTAAAAAATGAAATTATGAATAGCCTGAATAATTCTTTGCATTTCAAAGAGCTGTTTCAGCCCGCTTTTGTCATCTCCTGTTTGAAACACAAGCCACAGTGACCTTGCTGTACACGCTGGTGCCTCCCAAAGGGTTCCGCACGTCCCTGCCAGAAGCAAGCTCACAAGGCCACACACCGTTGCGAGAAGCGTGTAATTCTTTCAAAGCTTCATTCTGGAGAAAATCTGGGGTGGGACCTTGTTCAAACAAAAAAAAGAGCTAAAATGCCACTGTAGGAAGGTGTTTGCTGCCTGCAGCAACCTGCTGTTGGCCACTTTCCCGGGCTATGGCTTTCGCTGGGGTGGTTCTTGAATTTTTAGGTCAGTTGTGGCTGTGAAAGCAAATCCTCTGAGCAGTTTGCCCCTGCTGGGGTAAAGAAATCTCCCTCTGCTCCTGCATGGCTGTGCATGAAACCTGTTGGCAGTGCCACTGGGCTAGACAGGCTCTGGCTGGGAGGGTTTGTGGGCTTCGGCATTTGAGGAGTTGTTCCCTTGTATGCTGTAAATGTACGAGAAAGTTTTGTCAAATGAAAAGGTTTTGTAGCATGAGCGTTAGCGGTTGGAAACGCTTGCGGAGAGGCACTGAAAGCCCTGCGTGGAAGCCAGTTACAGGGCCAGCAGCTGCCTTTCAGCGAGGGAGGAGGGAGCGGGAGCGCAGCAGGGATGCCAGGCGCCCTCCGGCCGGGCCAGAGCTGAGGTTTTGCATGTTTTCAAGCATAACAGCCCAGGGCTGTCATGCCAAACTTGGACCACGTTGGCCAGGAAGGAGAGCAGGGCATGGAGAGCGCCCGGGGACACGTGTGTTACAGCACTCCAGGGGTTGCTGAAGCCGCAGACCAGCTCAGAGCAGGCGAAACGCTTCCCCTTTCCAAGCAAACAAGCAGCTTCTGCAGATGCTTTTGACTGGGTGAGATTGCACTGGACACCGGGGGATTTGAAACTGCTCGGGAGACTTAAGCGACTAGCCCCTCCAAAGATGGGCATTTTGCAAAAGCCAGTAGCTTGACAGCAAGAAGAAATGTTTCAGTTACCATGAAAAGAAAAGGCGCATTCACAGTTCTATTCTAAAACATATAATATATAAAATTGTTCCAAGTAGGCATTTTTGGCAAACTCAGTAATAGCAAGTTTCAACTTGAAAAAGGCAGCAAGATTTTTTTTTTTTTGTTACACGTACTTCAGGCTCTTAAAAACTCCCTCCTTGGATATTTGGCATATTTTAAATCTTGTTTTCTGCTTCCTGCTACACGTTCCTATTTTGCCTCCTTCCCAAAGGCACCTGTAGGCAGGCCAAAGTATCTCAGCTGAGATCTGAGAAAGAAACTTTGCAATTAGGAGTATAGCGTAACCGTACAACAATACACATTGAAGAGATCTGTAGACACTGTTTCAAGAGAGCAACTACGAAAATTACTTTGTTCCAGAGGAAGAAAAAAATCACCCATGCTATGGGGATATTAAACATTCAAATGCAAGATTTGTTTTAGTATGCAGACACTCTGGCTTTAATTACCAAGGAGAAATTCCCCAGATAGACATTAAGCCACAGAACAGTTTCGCTTGAAATTCACTTTTATTTTCAGCATGTCATTATCTTGTAACTCTGTTCCACCCAGAGCTGTGAAAATGTTCAGCCAGAAATCCAAACCCACTTGAAAACAAGAGAGGTTCAAGTTCCAGCCAAAGCTGAAGGTTAGCAAAGATTCAAAATAAATAGGAAGACGCAAGTTTGCTCTAGTTGTATATTTTGCTCCTTGCACAGTGCAGAGGAGATGGAACAAATCCTCCAAGAGCCCGAGTCCGGCCATGTAGCCTTGGTGAGAGCACCCGCTGAAAAAATCCTCGTGTTTCATTAGCCTTTCTGTCCTGTCTTCTTGACAAGCTGTTGGCCTTGTAACGTGTTTCTGGGAGCAGTCGTGTCCTCCGGCTGGTGGAGGGGTTTGGGTGGGTTCTCCGAGTCCCGCTGTGCAATCTTTCCCTTTTGGCTCGGTGTGTTTCTTGCACCCAGCCAGACTTTACAGTTTTGGGGAGTTCCTGTATAAAGGGGCCGATCGCAGTCCCCTGGGAGCGGGGACATTTTCCCCAAGGCTCTGATCTGCTCTCAAATAGGGGAACTAAACGCAGAGAGGGCAGGACCAGGCAGGGTTGGGCTTGTATGGACACCCTGGTGCAGCGGGGCAGAGGAAGTCAGCAGAAGGCTGGAGGATGGTGTGAGAGGGAGAAGACAAGACCTGAGAAATAACGTGAAATACTTAATCCCTTTAGGACCAGCCCCTCAACTGCACAGTGCTATTGGATGTTCCTAGCAGTACTTTATAGCCCAAGACCTGAGCTACCAACAATTAGAACGAGGGACTCTTGCAGATTGCAGTCATTTGTGCCACAAGTTGTGCAAATGCTTCACCAACATGGGATCAGGATCTGCAAGCTCGACAGCAGGTCTGAGCCCCTGCTGCTGCCACCTGCCTGAAGAACTTTGTTCACTTTCATAACTTCCCTTTTTTAGCAAGTTTAAGCTCCTATATTGCATTAGTTTTGGTCAATTTGTCTCTGTTTGCTTCAAATTTCTACCTGCTGTTATGCATTTATTTTATTGTTACTGCCAATGCACTGATTGCAGAGCTTGATTTAGCTTACAAAGTCTAATAGTGTGGTGGCATTGAGAGAGAATTGCTTGTCATTTAAAAATGTATTCCCCAAAACTCTGGTGTGTCCGTCTGTTGTGTCAATCAGAACCTATACGGGGGCTTGGCATCCAGGTAGATAACGTGTCAAGCCTCATAGCAAATAACGACCATATTCCATCATAATCCATAGCTCAGTGAATATCTAGTGTTTCTACCAGCTGGAATTTTTAGGAAATGTTTGCAATTGAACTGTTGCCTCTAGGAGTGCGTTTCTCATTCAGTTACTGCTAGGACATGTAAGATACAATAATTTCTTTTGCTGGAAATCTCCCTGAGAAGAAAAATTACTCTGGGCTATATGCCTCTGCCTACCCGGAGTCTCTTTGGGTGTTAAGATAGTCGTCAGCTCCTGGGCTTCACGCTCTTCAAGAGAGCCCATTTGGCCAGCGTGAAGGGAGGTCAGAGGAACTCAAAGCTCGGCAGCAGACAGGCCTGCAGAAAACAAATTGTGGCACTGTTAAAAGAGAAGGACGTATCCTTTGGGAAAGCATCCAAGCACAGTTAATCTAATCCCATCTGCATGAGTGAAGAAATCCTTTGTTCATGGCTCGCTTGTGCGGCTGGTTTATTGACTGGTGCGTTTTCCATCGTGGAAGAAGATGCGTCCTCTGTCCCTGCGGTGCTGCAGAGAGCTCCTTCCCCAAATGTCAGGTGCACTTGTAGAAGGGGAGAATGATGTTTCCCAGGGATCACTTACTTCTTTGGATAGCAACCCGAAACGCTGTGTTCTTAATGAACATTTTCTCTTCCTTCCATGTACACCTTTACTTTGTAAGGGGGAAGGGGAAGCAGCTCCCATGGGAGGTGGGATATCAAGACGCAGCGATGCAGTTAGTGGTATGTTAGACTTTGGCACCTCTACCATCTGTTGTGGGCTGACAGATGGGATGAAATATGACAGCAGAAAGGCTCTTCTGTTTTAGCAAGACATAAGAAAGCTTGAAAAATCACACCTCCTCCCTCCTTTCCCCCCAAACCCACACAACAACAGTGTCACTTGGCCACTTGTTCTGGCTAAGACAAGGAGAAGTTTATGCCTGTGCATGCTCCTGAGAGTCTTTCGAGGGAAAAGTGAGCAGAGTAGTTCAGAGCAGAGCTGCTCGGAGGCGCTGGATCCTGGAGGGACCGCCACCCCTTCTCCCCTCTTTTCACGTGGATGGGAATTAGGAGCAAATGCTTTACCGGGACAGAGAGGAGCTGAGGAGTCTCTGTGCTTGGCAAGTCTTGCTGTTTATTTGTTCACTCGTGATAATTAGCGGCTGCACGGCTTGTGCAGAGCAGGGACATTTGGCCTTACCTGTAGCTGGTGAGAAAACTCCTCATCTGGTAGCTGAGGATTAGCCAGTTTCAGGTTCTCCCTGAGATGCTGCTGCAGATGGAAACGCTTCCTATTGGAAACCCATCCCGGCTGTCTGTAGGAGCACCCGGGGCGAGAGCCCTCAGGAGAGCCCACCTCCTTACCAGACATCTATATTTTTTTAGTTGTTCCCAATTCATCAGCCAGGTGCCATGAATGGCCAGATTTCCAGGGCAGCTCAGCATCCTGGCTACCAGCCACACGCTTGTGGGAATCTGGCCTCGGGGTCAGAGATGCAAATGGCAGCTGAAGGGCTCTGTCCCATTAGGCACGTCAAGCACTTCCAAAAATTAGCTCTGTAGGTGATGACAGTAGTCACAACCTTCCACGAAACAACAAAGTCTTGGTTTTTTCTCTCCTCTGATGCAAGCTTCCAGTTTTCTGGTGATTTTTAATATTTTTTCTTCCCAATGGACACACCAGTATAATGCTTCTAACTAATTTGTCTTTTAGGATTTCATTGTGACAGTGGTCTTCTCATTCTTGTGGCTAGTGAGCTCATCTGCTTGGGCTAAAGGACTGTCAGATGTGAAGATTGCGACCGACCCAGACGAAGTGCTATTACTGATGTCTGCCTGCAAACAGCAATCCAACAAATGCTTACCTGTTCGCAGCCCTGTTATGTCAAGCCTCAACACTTCGGTTGTAAGTGACTTTGATTACAACTTTTCACCCTTACCTTGCAAATGTATTTTCATCTTTTTTACCCGTGTATTGACCTAAATTGGCTGGTGTAAACCAGTTAGCTGAAATGATTTAATTGGAAGTACAGTCTTGCTGCGGGGAAAGGCAGAGTGTGACTCGCATCAGATCTCTGCCGTGGAGCAGCAGCTGAGCGTGCAGGGTTGGGACGGGGAGAAAGCAAAGTGTCTGTCCAAGTTGGCCTGTCTGCTTTTAACTTGCTTGCTGCAACGCTTTTGAAAAGGGGTCTGTGCGCTCCTTTAGGAAGAAAAGGTTTTGTGCCTTGCAGATTCCTTTAAAAATCCTCAAAAAAACAACACAAAATTGGTTTTCAGAATGTTTAAAAAACAAAAAAAAAAAAAACTTCAGGTTAGCGGAGCAAGTAATTTCTCTCTTTATAAATATTTTCTTTCAATCTTATCTTTCTGCAGTTTCTTTAAACTAGATTATGTTTTCAAACAAAAAAAATTACTTTGGCCTAAAAACTCAACCTTTTTTTTGGAAACAAAAAGGAAAACAGACACCTGGTGAGCTACAGCTAAGGGAGGTGAATTTGGGAATTTGCTCCAAAGCTGAGAAAATTTTCCAGCAGGTTTTGGGAGAAGGATGGACTGGGAGCAGCTTTGACTTCTCCCAGAACTGTGCGGGGTCCGTAACGTTAGGCTGGGCTGTGAGACCACGGCTGCCGGGTGACGAGCTCCTCTTCTCCCCACCCAGGTCTTTGGCTTCTTGAACTTTATCCTCTGGGCAGGCAACATTTGGTTTGTGTTTAAGGAGACAGGCTGGCATTCCTCGGGCCAGCGGCACCCTCCGGACGCCATGGAGAAGCAGTCCAGCAGCTACAACCAAGGTGGCTACAACCAAGACAGCTACGGGCCGGCGGGTGGCTACAACCAGCCGGGCTCCTACGGCCAGGTGGATGAATACGGCCAGTCCCAGAGCTACGGCCAGAGCGGGCCAACCTCCTTCGCTAATCAAATTTAAGGTTCATGCAACACAAGCTCATGCATCCCTCACATGTAGAGAGTTTAACAGGTCTCAAGGTTCAGTGGCACCAGGTTTTTAAGGGTTTTACATAAATTAATACTACAACACGGTGTTTAATGTCGATTGAAGATCTAAGCCTACCTCCTGAGACACATGGGAGGTGGCCGGTGGGCTGGAGTTGGCCTTTTTTTCCCTGACTAGCCAGATACAGGAGACATGCTTATCACAGGTGGTGACCTGGAGTCAGTGTTGTAGTATGTACTGTAGAAATAACTTTATGGTAGTTTTGTATGTGTTAAGATGGTAGAAGCATTTTGTAGCCTCAAGTCTGTAGTATTTAATATGCATAATATAATTGAATTTCCTTCCGCATTTTGGTGAAAAACGAAAAGTGGTTTACTATTATTTCTACAGATTAATCTGTATATCCATGCATGTAACATTGCACCTAAATTTTCAAAACTGCCTGTTTGTGACTCTTCAGAGCATTTGTTTGGTTATACGCTTTTGTTTCATAAGATTTTACTATTATTTCAGTTAACTGAGTCATCCGTAATTTAGTGCATGGATAAGCAGTTTCATACTACCAAATGTCTGGACTGTGTAAATGGAACTTCTCAACTTCTGCCACTACATTTTGTTAAATGTATGTTTAAAAGAAGTATGCATCTTTTCTATATTTTGCAGAGTTGAAGATATGGCTTACCCAAGTTCTGAATGCTTTGTAACTAAAATGTTTTTCCTCGAAATGGCAATCAGTAGTATATATGGTACCTGACCAATGTTTATTCCATTTAACTCAGCTAAGTATTCATTCTATAAATCACTATTTCTATGGATGTTTTGTGAATCTTTTAACGTGAGCTGTGGAAAATGAGGACCAAGTAACTGTGTTATATGTTTACAAAGGTATTTATTTAACTAAGATAACAGAGGTGCAGATATCAGTATACAAAACCATTTCAAAATGCCCTGTTGCTTAATACAGCAAAACATGAAAACCGCATGTATTGTTGTGACCTTACAAAGCATAAATATTCCTTTATACCCTCTGATAATAAGAAAACCTTTCCACCTGGGCTGTTTCAAGATTGTTAGATATCCCTCTGTTCTGCCGCTGCTCTGAGCGCTAGCTTGGTGCTACCAGAGAATGTAACTCGATTGACCAAATAACCCAGGCTCAGAGGAGCTCATCCTAAAATAGCCAGAGCCAGACCTGAGCCCGTTCGGATCTCTCCCTGGGAAATTCAGCCCTTCCTCACTACAGCACATGGGACGCATTGACGCAAACGAAAGCCGGAAGCACAATATCCTAATCAAAACTGATCATCTGCATTTCTAAATCAAAGTGTATCAGTATATAATCTTATTGTATGAGCTGTAATGTTGAAAGCATCTTAGCTTAAAACAGCTTAGTCTCTTCTATGATTGTTGTAACCGATTTATGGCTACTCGGTGGATGAATCTATATTGTGATATCTATTTGACCCTAATAAAGTTATTGCATACAATGCTTGTTTTCAGAGTATGTTAATACTAAAATGTCACTGCAAAATAACTGAGAAGAAAACTATTAAAGATAAATAACTATTCCTGTGCTTGACATTATTGGTCATATTCTTACTGTTTTCCAACACTTTTATGAGGATTATTTTAATGTACAGTGGAGTATGACACTTCCACAGACACTTGTCACTAAAGGTCAGTATCACAAGTTTAAAAAAAAAAAAAATTAAAACCGTGCAATTCAATACCTGCCTGCCTCTTTACCTCTCTTTCCACCTGTCAGTAGGACTAACCAGTACTGTGCTAACTATCCCAGTTCCGTGGATTGCTGGAAAGCCATGTTTGAGCTGTAGAGAGGACAAACCGGAATATCTAAATGTCCTGGTGTTCCAAATGGGAGCAAAATACAATTTTCTGGGTCAATGAAAAATTCTATTTCGGCTTTCAGTTCTTTTGTTCCTTGTTTTTTAAAGTTTGGAAAAGGTTAGATATAGGCAAGCCAGGAGAAAGTGAGATCTGTGTGTGTGGCAAGGGAATGGGGATAGGATGTCTGCTCTTCATGCCCCCTCCCAAATAGTCCTACTTCTCTTTTTTTTTTCTTTTTTTTTTTTTTTTAAAAATCCACTTTGTATTAGTTCATCAGGAATATCCCGAGCTGTGTCATCTAAGCCTCTCCACTAGAAATAGATAGAGTTTTTTGTGTCAACTAGCGTTCTCTTCATCAACTTTTCCACCTAGATCAGCAGGGTCCCGTTTCCAAACTTTTCTATCCAATGCTGAGGGTAAGAAACTTGAGTTTTGCTTAGGTTAATTCCCGCATTTCAAACAAGCTGAAATTCTTGTGTAACCATGTGAGCACAGGAACTGCAGCTTTCAAACCCTCAGGAGGTGACATCCCTGGAGACAGGGCAGTTTCTAATACAAGACTGGGGACAGAATTAAGCTGATGACTTATTTTGGGTATTATTTGCAGAACTTCAAATCTAAGGATTTCTCATGAAGGGCACAGCTGGTGGAAGAGTTGACAAAAGTCATGGAAGAGGCACATGTTTTCATGAAAGACTTGCCCTTTGCTTTACCCAGTCGGCCAGACATTCACAGGTACGTTAGCTCCTTGCTGCCACGCAGAACAGTTGAGCTGGTTGTTATGCTTTGGGGACTATAGTCTTCACCGTGAATTAGGGGGGGTGAAAAATCTCTTCATCTATAGCTTCTCAGATTCATATAGTATGGCAGCAGCAAAAGTGAAAACAAAAATGATGCATGCACTTGTCTGTGTTATATAAGAAAATGTATGTGAGTGTTTCCTCTGGGTTCCTCTGGGTTCGAGTCTTATCAGATCCTGTGGCAATCATTAAGAAATTTGAAGTTTGTTTGAACTGGGTATAGTGACTATATAGCAAAGCGTTGAGCAGCAAGATGGAAAAGACTGTATTTGATGTTTCCTGGGTTTAAGACAAATGGCTAAGTAAACTCGAGCATCCTCTGTGAAACTGCTGCTGGCAGACTGATTGCTTTCCTACTTCATCATTAGTGAGTATCTCTGCCAGTTAGTTAAATAACTAGGTCAGCCTGGGAAAAAACATGTTCCTTGATCTTCTGTGCTGTCCCTCCTGTTTTCCCATGCGTTTCTCTTTATAGCCCATTTCTCAGCTACCCGAGATGGGAGCGTATTTGCGTTACCAAGTGTAGAGCTGTGGAGGAGAGGCAGGTACCTCTGCGAGTGTGGCGGGGGGCGGGGAGCACAGGTCTTTCTCTCCAGGTGCCTCGGAGGCCAAGGAAGAGGCATCGTGTGCTCACGTGCTGTTTTAGGGTTTCCCCATTGCTCTTGACTGCGGAGGGGATGCACTTTGCAAAGCTGCAGCATCATCCCCTCCGTGGAGAGGGGCTGGAGAGGGCGGGGAGCACCGCTGCGGGTACCCAGTGGCCCTGCAGCCTGCTTTGCTCCCTGCCCAGCACATCAAGGAGACAGGGATGAATTTAAATGCAAATCCAGCCTACAGGGCTGTGCCCCTACTTGACAGGGTGGGGTTTTTTATTGTGCGATACTTGCCCAATGACAGATCAAATCTCCTTAAACTGTGGCCATCAAGCTGCCCGTAACATAGCCTCGGTGATGGCCAGGACTTGGAGAAACTTTGTGCTCCTGTTGCATGAATTCATATTGCAATTGCCTGATCTGATTAGGTTAATTATTTCCAATTTGTATATGCTCTCAATATGAGTGAGCAAATCGGGCTCTAGCCCTGAATTACTCCTGGCTGAATCTCTGATGTACTGATGAAAGAGACAGGCGCGTGGAACACTCACGGCACCTGTCTGTAGTCTGCTCCTGACATCTCCAGAGTTTCACAGTTAATATTACAGACAGATAAAGAACTAGCAAGTAAAAACTGCCATGTATTGTTTCATCCTTTTCTGAAAATTTCTTCTCATATTACGCCATGTCATAAGTGTTTAGTCCTCTGTCTACTTGTTTTAAGCCAGATTTTAATCAAAATCTTTAGATACATGTGAACGGATGGGCTACTTAGCTTATGCTCTCCCTGACTTAACTATTCTTTTTCAGGATTACTTTTTATTCCCTCCTGCTACTAAACCCAAGAGCTTTTCCTCCTGGAATTTTCTAACTGCAGCAATAATCTGTATTTTAATATTAATATCTGGTGCTGATTGTCCCATCATTCATCAATGCCATACATCCTCAGTACAAAGATCTTAGCATTTTGATATGAATTTTTAATAGTTGACCGGGGGCATCCCATTTGTTGCATTTAGCTACCAGTTTCTTTTCTTACATTTTTATTGTTGTGTCCTTCTTTAATAAGATTTTAGGTGTTTATGAGTATAGCTGCCTTTTTAAAGTTTAAATGTCCTATAATAAAACATTTCTCAGAGGAAAAACTATTTGGTAATGTATTTTCAGGCTTCCCTCTGAAAGTGAATATCATACCAAAAATGTTGGGCTCATCCCTTATCCGTTAGATTTTTCAAAGAAACCCAGGGAGTTGGGTGCCTGCACGCAGGGGATCCCCGCAGCCGCTCTGCTCCCTGACAGCCCCCATATGAGGCACGAGCCTATTTTGGCCAAAGTGCTGTTCCACGTCTGAAAAAATGCCTGGACATGAGATGACAAATGATGTTTCCCCGCAGACAGACCAGTTCTAATAGCTTTTCTTAAATGATATTTTACCTGCTCTGTCTCAGCAATGGGATTCATAAATATTTTAACCATTTGTGACCCCAGAGCTAAATTCCAGGCTGAGCTATCTCCTGCGTGTGCGGTAGGGGAGATGGGCTGACCCATCGGTGCCTCCCAGCCAGGGTCTCCTCCTCACCCCGACCCCTGCACAGACCCACCGAGCGTGCCCTGCGGGGCAGCATTTTGCGTTACCCGGAGGAGCGCTGGTCACAGGTTAATCATCAGGCACCGGTCAGCAAACTGCGCCCAGCACGACTGATGCAGGTAAATACTGGTGCAGATTTCACCCTTGAGTGAAATCAAATTGACTACAAAGAGATATTTAAAAAAAAATGGTGGTGGCCAAGAGGCAAATGCTCCTGGGACACACAGCACATCACTTCTGCCATCCCAGTGCAGATGGGAGCAGCAGCAGCAGCATGCACCCCAAAAGGCATGGTGATGGAGAAACAAATGGGTAGGAAACACTCACCCTGTGATTTTATTTATCCTCCACATTCCCTACGTCCTGGAATAAATGCAGGGGTTCAGATTTTTTTTTTTTTTTCTGGATGCTTAGCAGTACGTTAGCACGGGTAAAGCAGCTACCGGTGAGCAGGAGCTGGTTTGGCTCTGCAACCAGAGGAGTACAGCGGCCATTAGCTAACTTACAGTTGTGCAAAGCAGACTGCTTGTTGCAGCAGCACAGCTATCGATCCCTTGAGCTGGTTAAATGCCCCCCCTAAACCTGCGCTGGGTTGTGTCTCCTCTTTGCACGCCACCGTGCAGAAGACAAGGAGAAGGTCCTTCCCCAGCGGGGCTGAGCCCGCTTGCCCGAGCAGGAGGGGCATGGACAATGCAGGGGCGCCACCGGTTGTGGCTGGTGTTGAGAGACCAACCGCAGCGAGCACATTAGACCTGCTGCTTCTGCTAGCTTTTCCCACATTAAGTAATTGATTTCCAAGGGATGGAGCAAGAGGAAAATAGTATAAGGCTGTGGCAGCCAGTCCTGTTTTGGGCTAAGATGGAGCGGGGAGCTTCTCAGTCTTGACTCTTTGGAAAAAAATACATGTATCATGTAAGATAAAAATGACCATATTCTGGTCACAAAGAAATCAAGCTATTACCTCCCAGGGTGCAAGTTAGCAGCACGTCTCCTGCAGCTGCAGAAGACTTCTCCGAAGAAATGAAGCCTGAGTGGCTAATGGTGTGAATACATCTTTGGGTTTCGGTATTCCCTTGTGCCTCCGTCCCTTGGCTATGCCTGCCCACCACGGGCATGCCCACACCTGCCCCTGCCGAGTGTTGTAGGGTCATCTCTAAGGGAGCCGGGGCTCCATCACACACAAACGTTTTGCAACATAAGTCGTCTTGAATTGCAGAAAGTACTTAAAAAAAGATGGGAAAACTCTGGGAAAATACCAAAAGCGGAGTGGAGACTGTGGCTTTTGGCAGTGGCAATTATTTTAAGTGAACTGCCTGTAAAGATTTTGCAGTTTTAAGTGTTGGGTTGCGTATTTTGTGCAGACAATATTGTTAACGTGTGAAACATGCTAAAAATTGACCGATAAAAGCACCTGGATATTTCAAACATAGTGCGTATCAAAATAGATAGAGAGCAGATGGCCTGGCTCCCCGCATACCTTGCTGACCAGAATACTCAAGCAAGACATACAGCCAAAATCTTGCTGTCTTCAAAGATGATCATCTGCAACAGCAAGGATTATCCTTGTGCTACCCTTTATCTGTTAAGCACTAATGCTCCTGTATACGCCAATTAGTATATCCTAGAGGGATAATGTACCCCAGGCTTGCTTGAACTTGTTAATACCCCAGCAAAGCAAATCACCTGTTCTAGAACTCAGGCTCCCAAAAGTCAGTTAGACTAAAAAAACCTGCGAGCTGAAATCTGATCTACAGTGGAAAGATCCCAAAATGCAGAGGGCTGGCTTTGCCAGCCAGCTCACAGCACTGCCTGTAGCTGATAAACATGCAACAGAGTCTGTTTCTCACTCTCATTTTTACCTTGGACGCTAAGACCAAACGTTACCATTCTGCGGATTAAGCGGGATGTAAGGCTTTTCATGCCTCGTTGTATGGTTCAACAGATGTGAAAGGGAATTATCACTTCAACATGATATCAAGGATCTTTTTTTTTTTAGCTGATGGCAGATTACTAAGCCTGAATTCTTGTTTAATTTTAGTGTGTTAATTGATGGGATAATGAGCATTGATTATATGTGTTTTGGCTGCGTCATTGCAATTACAGGCTCTGTTTTATTCATGAGCCAGTCCTAAAGAACGCACTAGAGATCTAAGACAGCTTAAACCTCTCAGAAAAGGGCTGTGAATTGTTTGAGTAATGACACTCTTAGATGGAAAATTAAAGGTTCTCTTTTCCCATGCTTTTTAAGATAATTAAAATCCAGGAACAGTAAGGTGGTGAACATCCTTATTCATTAGCCTTCAGTAATTTAGCTTCTACTAAATGAGAAAAACATTTTAATTCTCTAGGCCATCTGTTGCAGTCTCCTTTGCGTGTCCTGTTACATAAAGTCTCATCCTGGGTAGTTTTAACATCAGCGTTGTATCCTTTCACCAGGAGTGATGAGCTGGGTGAGGTAGTTGAAGTCACTACCTATTAACAGACCTCCCTGGGATTAAAACAGCCGCTTGGTCTTTTAGGTCAAAGTTATCCTGTCTAGACACCTCTAGGCAAAGGATCCGCAGAAAGCAGACCATGCGCAGAGATAGGCAGCGTGACAAGCTGTGTGTTTTCTAATAGCGATACCCATGCCAATAAATAACAAAGTTCATCGGAGCCCTTCCAGTTCCTCTAATGCACGACTGCTCTGCCATATGGCTCCGTGCTGCTTTTGGAAGCAGGCAGTATCCGTTTGGATAGAAACCGAAGCAGAGGCTCCGTGCTGGATGCTGCTCTGCAAGCAGTTCAGAAGAAGAACAGGTCTCTATGCGCTGTGCCAGGGGAATAAATATTAGAGCGGGAGCATGCTCGCCTAGGATAAATGCTGGGTCAGGAATTGGGAAACTCTTGGTTTCTGACTCTGTCTATAGGAAAACTCACTTTATAGCTTGGGGCAAGTTACATTAGCCCACGCTAGAAACGCTTTCCATTAAAATGATAATGTGTATAGCTGAATGGATTCAGTGTCTTAGTTATTCCTGAAGCAAAGTTACATCCCTACAGATCTAAGAGGATTCAGGCTCCATTAGTTTGGTTTGTTTCTGTCAAATTCTCAAAATAAAAGCCACACTACTTGCCAACCCAGCAGTGCTGCCTTACAAGGGCTGCTTTAGACCGATGTATTTAGCCGTCTCCGTGATCACCAGGTAGCATTTACATTATTGATAGGGCATGGCTGCAAGCAGGCTGCTTTCACAGGGCAGAGCTTGAATTCACCTGTTTGCTATTACTCGAGTTGCTTAGAGATCACAAACACCCCGGCCTCGAGATGTGTGGCTGTAGAGCAAGCGTTCCCAGCACGAAGCAGTACTCGGTCAATCAGCCAGCTCCTGCTTCCACCAAAAAAAGCCCTTTGGTTGCAGCAGGCATGCCCAAGCGGTAAGTCATCGCTTTGTTCTTTGCATCTCTGGTGAGCTGCCGTTTGTCTTGAAGTTCATTATCTGGATGTATTTGTCTCTATCACAAGCAAACTCTTCTGCTGTGCGTTGGCTGCTCTGTAATTAGTTTCCAGCACTTTAGCAAAAGTAAGCAGGCTTTAAGTTTTAACAGAAAGCAGGGGAGGCACTCCTCACAGATGTGAGTCCTGCTGGAAATAAAAGCTATGTGTCTGCTCCAAACTGGGAGCAGTGGTGAGTGGGGGATGACACTCTGTACTTCCCTGGGGATGGGCTTAAAACTGAGAAACTTCCCGGAGCTCTTTCATGTTCTGAAGAAATTACTTGAAGGATGTTGCAATGCCCCTGTCTTAAAATTATTTAATAAGCACCCTTACTAACAACTCCAGGCTACTTGCTAGGTGAAGAATTAGGAGCTGTGTGATGTTGTGTGCTGCTTGTAAAGGCCATCTTCCTTTCTACTGTGAAGGAAAGCCAGTCTCCCTTGGGAAGCCCTGAGTTCCTGGGGGATTAAATGAAACAGAAACGAGCAAACTCGCTCACAGAGAAACTACATATACGCACACAATTCACCAGGTGATAACCGTGCCTCTCTTCTCTCTCACTACCAGCATACCTATAGCCAAGCAGCTGGCATCAATAAAAGGTAAGGGGACCCATTCGTTGCCCCTTGGGGGTTCAGGTCTTCCAAGGCCACGGCCCAAGTGCAGTAAATCCCGGTGATTTAGCAGAGCTGCACCCTCGGCTGGTGCAAGACGAGAGGGTCTCGTGGGTCCCTGTGCAACGTGCTCCCGTGTTGATCTGCATCTCCTCTTCTGCTTGCCTTTCCTTTAAAAATCACAACCCAAATCATCTGTGGTATCTGATGCTAACTGAGGGCTGTGAGTGTGCAGTCTTTAGCATGCAGCTCAGGAGGGAGGGAACGTATCCAGCCAAAATCCCAAGTATACTGTAAGGCTGAAGTGTAATGCTGATGCTCAGACACGGGCATTTCTGTTCAGCCAGGTTTCCCAAATGGGCCATGTTTTCCCTGATACAGGTTCCTGGGAGTCCAAACGCACCCAGGAGATGGCCAGCACAGCCTGTCCCCATGGCATGGCAGGTCCTTGCTGGATGCCCAGGCTGGGGGTAGACCGATGGGTCTCACGTGTCACCCTGCATTACTGCCCCAGCTCCGATCAAAAGCTTCTTTTTGGGGTGTGTTTCCATGGGACGTGAGGCATGTTGCTGGCCCACTCCAAATAAAATCTGGGCCAGGTCCTCTGTGGGTATAAACAGTTTCAGTCTCATTAACTTTAATGAAACTACACAGATTTCCACCCACTCAGGATGGTTCTGACAGATTCCTTTCAATTATCTCTCAAATGCCACTTTTTCTGATAGACTGATAACTTTTTCCCCCCTTGCTAGCTCTAGGAAAAGGCTCAGACCTTGAAAAAACTTTTGCTACTGTGGCTTTGGTGTATAACAACTCTGCTGACCCCGAGGGGAAGCTCAGCAAAGCTGAAACCAAAAGCTTGCTGCAAACCCAGTTTCGGGGTTTCATACAGGTGAGGGGGGGTTTGGGTGAGTGGGTGGCGCTGGGCCGGCACTGGCCGGGCACTTTGGGTGTGGGAATGGCACCTCGGGCTCTGTCCTGCAGCTGGGCAGGCATCAGTCCATGGGGTAATCCCAAGTGAGAGTGTAGTGATTTGGTACAAACATCTTCAGTGAACTAGTTGCTTTACGTTGAGCCTGTGTCTGACACAGGGCTAAAGGAGGGGGGACAGCAATAAATCACGGTTGACGTGCCTGCTTGCATTTTTTTAAAGAAAATGGGGCAATTGCAAAAAAACCCAAACAAACAAACAAAAAAAAACCCCCTCAGACAATGACAGAGACTGTATTTATGAAGAGAAGAAAGCCGTTGCATTTAATGAGGCGTTTGGTAGTTTGCCAGAGCACTGACCCAGTACCAGGAGAGCCAGCCCCGTGCTGCAGAGCCGCATGCGCTGCGGTCACTGGTGGGGCTGCTGGGAGAAAGGGAGCAGAAAGCACCTCTCCATCGGTCACCCACCCGGGGTCTCGGTGGCAGCTGGGTATAGGGAAAAACACCTATATTGGCACTTGTGGCTGTAAACTTCTTGCAGATTTTTTTTTCGCCCCTCTCTAAATAAAACAAAACAAAACAGTTTTATCAAGTGGTAGAAAAAACCATGTAGGACTAGTAAAAAGAGCTCAACTAAATAAATGAGAGAGATGTTTAGGAGTAAAGACATTCTTGACAATACCTTTGCTTCCAAGAATAACAAAATCATATGACTGGTTGAGGAGGGGGAATTGGTACCAGATTAGAAACTAGGCACCTTATAGAAAAGGACTTGAAAATATCAATACCCAATCAAATTTGGAATCATGAGATGTTTTGAAGATTATTAAGCTAAAAGAATATCCTGGAACTCTTTTTTTTTTTTTTTTCCCCCGTAAGGAAATATGAATAACAGACACGATACATTATTTTAATAACCCCTTCCATTCCAACAGTAATGTCCAACAGGACAGAGAATAGCAGCTACTGACGTCATGTCTGTAAAATCAACAGTTTCTGAGACATTCACAGTATATATTTGAGGACCTGTCTTGAATATTAAGGTTAGGAGGGTTGATTGGTTTTTTCCTCTCCCTGATTTTATCAAGACACAGGACTCCATTTTTTTTTCCAGCAGTTACCAGCTACATCATCATCACTGCCAGATTTTCAGTCATGACTAGGTGTCTTTTAAAAGATGTATTCTGGATTCGGGTGGAAACTTTGGGGACTGGTTGTTCTGTCTGATTGCTATAATATTTCTGTTTGAGTTTCTTGGGATACCTTTAGAAAAACTAATATGCATGTGAACATAAAAACCTGAATGGGAAGATAGAAAAATACATGAATTTTTACATAGGTGTCTTTCTCTCTTCCTTTCTTTTTTTTTTTTTTAATGATGCTATAAAAAAGGAGCCTCATGCTTAATTTTTTTTTTTCCCCCCCCATTTAAAATTCTCCATAGGGCCAAGAAAACAAACCAAAATACCAGGAAATAATTTCTGCCCTGGATGAGGAGTCGGAGAACAAAATCGATTTTGAAGATTTCATGATCTTGTTAGTCAGTCTCACTCTGATGTCTGACCTACTGCAGGAGATCAAAAATGTGAAAACCACAAAATGATCAGTGCTTTAAAAGAAGAAATGGCTTGGCAGTTTATAAGGAAAGCAGGAGTGAACCGCACACAGAGATAACACCGAGTGCCTGGATACCCTGTGCTGGTCCCTTTTAAATAGAATAAAGTCTTGTCCAAACCTGGCTGAACTCACTCCTCTGTAGAAACGGTTCGTGGAGTGAAATGTTGGTGCTCAGGGCTTTGTGTCTGCTATGTACGTGCTTTGGGAGGGTGTGCTGACTGGCTGTTGGTGGGTCCCAAGGCCCCAACACCAGTTAGCAGCTGGGTGCAGCCCCCAGCCCAGCTTAATGCCAGGGAAAGGCAGCCCATGCTCTCCCAGACCTCTCCGTCATCTCCCACACCATTGTGGGGAGATGATGGGGAGATTACTGCAAAAATGTGCAGCCCCATCTCCCTTCGGGGCAGCAGCATGCGTGGCATGGCCGGTCAGCTCCCCAGGGCTCTCCCAGTTACCCCAGGGTGCTTCAGCCCTGAGCAGAGTGATCCCAGTGATGGGTTTCACAATTGGCAGCGACAGCAAAATCTGTTGCAGCCTTCGGTAAACATTGATTTTAGTCTGTGTGGTTTCCAACGACCATTAACCCTTCTGAAAGGAGCATTAATTTATTTTTATTTCCTCCTCTAGCTGACCTCTTCATTGAGTGATCACTATGGAAGGAATTTCAAGTCCAGCATTTGCAATGCATCTTTGGCAGTGCTGTGCTTGTGTGACCAAAGGGGTGACTTAGTTAAACACGTCAGCCAGCTGAGCCCGTTGTTTCATGAAACTGTGAAGAGGAGAAACCAGATAAGTGAAGAGGTGGGCCAGACTAGGGATGGTGGGGAAAAAGGGTGGCCAATAAAGTGTTTGTATTGGAGCTGACTATGGGCTTGCTTAGGGCCAGAGCCTCAGTATTAAACGCTCATCATCCTAATCTTTGTTTTGATTCCTACCTATCAGGTCCTGGCTCAGAGCCAACATTTAGCCCACTGTGACATCCCTTTGGGGCACAAAAAACGGTCTCACAGGAACAGAATATCCTCTGTAAGAATTTAACAAGCCTCTACCAAGACAGTAAAGATGAGCAAGCCAGCAAAACATTGCAACCCTTTTCATTTTCTCTTCTTCCTTGTCTGGAAAGGAGAAGACAAGAATGATTTAGCTTCAGTGCGTAATTTTTTAAACAGGAAGGGATCAAAACCTCTGGTGTTAAAAGAGGGAAATTAATGCCAGCTGAGTAACAAGATTTAACTCCTTGATATAAAAAGGCTCTCAGTGTTTCCAGAAGCTAAGAGGATGTTTTGTAATGGATTTTGGTGCAAAGGAAAGACACATTGCAGTAGGAGGCCAGCAGCCATTTGTTTTGAGAGGGAAGGTCTGTGTCTTTGTGCGGTATGGGACGGAGCTGAAAGAAGAAATGCAAATGGATGCGGTGGGTTTTGAAATGAAGCTCAGCAGGTAAGGTGCTGCTCTGTGGGGTTTGAACTTCAGTCAGGACATGGCCTGGCCTGGAGGCTAAACATTCACAAATGATCCTCCTACAAATAAAATCTCATATTAGCCAAGTCCCTTGCTCTGATGGTGGGTTGCAACAATAGGCAGTATCAAACCTGCGGCGAGAAGTGACAAAACCAGCAAGCAGCCGTTTCTGCCCGTTAGCTTGCTCATGGAGATGTCCCTCCCGTACACCTCCCACTGAGGGACTGGTGGCCCCGTGCTGTGAGGGTGACTGCCCCCTGCACGTCAAATCTCCCACAGATGGGAAATGGGAGCACAGGGATGGATGAAGAGGGCAAACTTCTCCTGGAGACCATCCCTTCTGGGCTTGTGTCCTCTGAGGAAGCGGACCTTGACCAAGCACTCCGGATCAAAATGAGGACGTGATCTGGTAGCCTCATCCACGCGGGTATCACAGCTTCATATTGATAATGTGTCCCTAGTGTTGCTCAGTCTTTTCCCCCGTCCCCTTGGTTTTTGGCCAGGTAGAAGATCTGTGAAAGCTTAAAAAATCAGCTGATGCTCCTTTCCTGGGGTAGAAAGATGGATTGAATGTAAGAGTTCCTAGAAGGCTTTTCCATTACTAATGTAAAGAAAACAGCACAGCCCTGAAAAGCTTGTTTGGGAGCCACTGGTGACTCTGAAAGCATAAATTTCCTAATATCCCTCTGTTACAACAAAAAGCCAAAAGCAACAATATTGTGAAGCCAATTAAGAAAGAGTTCTTTGAAATTGCTAAGGCCCTAACACAGTTTCTGTTATTGCTGAAATGTTTCTTAATATTGCATGACTTGAATTAATGACTTAAGAGCCTTTTATCAGATCAATTCGCTCTGTCACCTCATCGTATGCAAGCCCTTTTTATTCTAATGCAGTGTGTTGTGAGCTAGCATCCCAAGTCCCTGGCTTCGATCAAAAGCCCCTTGTGCTAAGCTCAGTGAAAATCCAAAGTAAGAAGCAATTCCTGAACAACTCAATAGCAAAGATATTCAAATGGTAGGGAAGGAATCAGAGGCACAGAAAAACCGAGTGCCTTGCTCAGCGCATGTCGCAGAGCTGGAACTGGATGCCAGTCTACACTGGGCTTCTCGCACAGAAGACCGTGGCTTTCCAAGAGGCACTGTGATGGTTTCTGCAAGAGTTTCTGAACAAAACGAATGGGATGTGCAAGGCTTGATCTGCATCAGTCCTTGAAAGTCCTGCCTGGTGCTCAAAAGCAGAAGGACACACTTGGAAGAGCCCCAGCAACTTCTTAAAGTTAGGAGTAGGCAGAAGTTTGCAGCTTGGCTGTGGAAGATGCTCTTTTATTAGCTCAGACTATTTGTGGCTGCCCTGAGCACTCTCAGCTAACATCTTTGAAGCTGATATGGCGTAGACAGCATGTCTGGCTGCATCCTCGGGGAGCTGGCTAAAAGCTTGCTTAAAAGGCTGCTGTTGTGCTTTATTTTGTTCCTAGCTTGCTCCTATTGGAAGCAATGGGAGTTCATCATCGATTTCTCATAGCAGAGCCCACACAAGTGCTAAGGAGTTGAACAGGCAGCTAAATTGATGAAATCTGCAGGCTCCTCTGCCTCTGCAAGTGTGAACATCATATGAATATCTGATACCCCCTAGAAGTGAAGGCAGCATCAAGAGCAGCTAGTCAAAACCTGACCTCTGCGGGCTTGGGGTTAGGTTGGGATTTGTGCAGCTACACCGTCCAGGTGTGAACAGCCACCCTGGGAGGCTCTGCAGACTTTGGGTCTAAGTTTAAAGTTCTGTTCTGAAAAGTCTGAGTCATCTCTGCAGTTACATGAGCTTTCAAATGACTGTCAGAGGAGAAATGGGCATCAGGGAGAGCTTCAGCCTCAGATCTTCAGCTTCCATTCCAAAATATCAGCTCAGGAAGGCAGGTTCATTCTCATACTTCAATTAGCACACCTCCAGCTTCTTTCTGTGACTTCTTACTTCCTATCTGGCCTTAACTCTATGGCCTGCTGGACTTGGAACATTTTGAAAATCTGGCTTTAGTCCAATCTCTAAGGTCCTCTCCCAGATCGCAGGGGAGCTCTCGCATCCAGTCCACTGACTTTCAGGGGGTGAGTCACGGCAGAGTTTTGCATGTTGCGCTTTCTGCTGGGAGCTTAGGGCCACACGCACTGTGCGTGCAATTTTGCATAAATCTTTCAGGAAAGAGAAATACGCTCCCCAACTGTCTTGCTGTTATTGCACCTTCAGTAAGACCTCCTGTCTGGGGCACTGGAGCCTGGATGCTGAGGAAACCTTGCAGCCTGAGAGACACTTTGCCTGTCTCCTCCTGCCTCAAAGTAAGTGTTGTGTTACTTTTTCATGTCAAATAAAACTTGCCTTGGTTGCACACGCTTTGCAAGTATATGTGAGATGCATACCCCCACCTCGGTACTTCCATGTGTCATGGCCCACAAAAGCTTCTCAGCAGCTGCTTCCTACATCCACTCAAGTAGTTATTACAGCAGGTCACTTTGCAGAGAGGTATGCAGAGAGGTAGAGGTTTGCATCATAGCCCACCAAGGTAGCAGTTAAGTTGTGACTACGTGGTAGGAAAACCTTCTTCAGGAGTACTGGGATGACTCAGAAAGATGCTATGTGGTGCATCCCCTTAGGAGCTCAGTACAGAGCAGATTAAAAGCTTTGTCCCAGAATTATGTTCTCTCCAAAGTGTCATAGTTTGTGAGCCACAAAGAAGCACTCTGAAACACCTCCTGGAAAAAGAAAATGTCTTTGTTTCAAGCTCAGTCAAGGAAGCTAGATAAAGAAGAGATGGTGTTTTTATGGCTTTATGAACTGACAGCTTTTAATTCCTGCATTGACTTTTACTGCAGTCAGTGGTTTACAAGGTTTCCAGTGAAGCTGTGTCTTCTTTCCTCGCTTTGTTCATCTGCTGTTCCCTTACCCCGCAAGTGTTTATAGCCCTAGTTCTGAGTCGTCCTCCAGCAAAGGTAAACAGCAAATGATGTTCAGCAGCCAGATATATCAGGCTGTCTCTCTAATCCCCAACCACACAAAACAGCCATTAGAGTTCGATTCAGAGCCACAGGACTTATCTTTTATTCATTGTTATTGTAGGAGTGAGTTTATGCTATGCATAGCCGTAACGAGAGTCAGTCCCAGCATCCAGCACATACAGAGGAGCTGAAACCATGATCCCCCAAACTGAACATAAAGAAACTCATGGGATCGGCCCAAGCCCAGCGCCAGGTGTCTGTAGCAGAGGCTGGTTGTGCATATCTGGTGTAGTGCCTCGATCATCATTCCTCCCATTCAAAGGTCCCAAAAAGGCCAACTTGGAAAGGATCTCCTGCGCAGAGAATCACAGGTGGTGCTTGGTTCCTCTGGGCCAAAACGCAAATTGGATTTTATAGTGAATGAGCATGTAATGGATTGCCAAAGAGCCACTGAGTCTCAAACAGGACCTGGAGTACCGAGGGCCTCTGGGCAGGCAGGGACCCCCGCTGCCTGAGCTGTCCCCCCAGGTGATGGCTCCTCACGCGATGGCAGCACGAGCTGCAGCCCCTTGCAGGGATGGGTGGCACCGTCACATTTCTGACACCCACAGTGCAACCCCTGGAGCCAAGGGACCAATTTCCATTTGTGATTTCCCCTTCATTTTATTCCCCTTGCCATGATCCAGCTTTCTCCGTTGCTGTCTGCTGGATCTTGATGTCTAGAGAAACACAAATCACAGCACATGCTCCTGTGAAGCTGCTGCTGAAACCAATGAGAGGCCAGGACCTCTCAGGTGGAGAGAAGCAGCTCCTCAAGTGGGCATGTTTCTAACCCTCCAGTAAAACCAGCATCCCAAAGAGGTGCAGAAGTTCATCAGCGGGCGAAATCAAGCCCCTGCTTGTCCTGCGATGATCAATAAATGACATACAGGATACCAGGAGCTCTTCCACCCTGGCAACCTCCTGTATGCAGCAGCTAGTTGGCCTCCGGTCACCCTAGCATCACCGGAGCAAAGGAGAACAAGCATCACGGTAAATGATCTTTGGTGAAAGTCTTGCCTTGCTGCATGTGACTACTGCGTGGCTTGTTAAGTATTAGTCAATGTTACAAAACAAAATATGAGCTCTCTGGAAAGGCAGCTAAAGCTAGGACAACTCTTGGACTGGATAAATTGATGTATGCTAGGTCTCTGCTTGAGTTTGAAAAACAAAGCTGGCTAGTACTGGAAATGGTCCAAGTATTCTTACAGTGGGGACAAGTAGAAAGATCTACAACCCAACCCTGAGACCTTTCCTTCTCCTCCAGCGGTGGCCCAGGGAGTCCTCCCACCATTCCTTTGGTTCCTTTTCCCAGCAGTATGAGATTGGATTACTTTGACACCTGGGGCTGTTGGAGGAAGCCTGGGTACAGATGTTGACCCATTTCCCAACATCTGCTGGTGAAGTCCTCTTGGTCTAGTCGATCTGCCTCCATCCCCACATGATGCTTTCTGGGGATTTGTTCGGAGACAATATTCACTAGTAGAGACATCCAGGTTAAGCATTATATGACAGAGTTTGTTTCTCTAAAGCTGGCAGGGGCAAAAACCACATCAGAGGCAGAACGTCAACAGGTAAATATCCCTCTTTCCTTGGACACTGTAGCTGGTGTCACAGCTTCCCTGGGTTTATACCCCACTATGTGAATTTTACAGGGTTTTGCCTAATTAATGAAAACAAATTGCAAAATTACCTTCTTATTAAACTGATCTCACTACGGAAATAAGGCTGATTAATTCTCTGGCAAACTTTAATTAGGCAGCTACAACAAACTGTAATAAAGAGCACAAATGAAAACCAGATCACACTAGACGTGGTTTTGTCAAATGCTGCATTAATACCGGGCAACATACACAATGATTAAATTATACGGAAAAAGCTCTTTTTCTCTCCTCTGGTTAAAATCTGTCATATTCCTAGAGGAAGAAGAGCTTATATAAAAACATCACATTAATAACCAACACATCAGTGAGCATTTATCAGTAGTTTCTTTTCAACAGCAGCTCTTAACTTGCATGTTCTGCAAGACTGAGCCATTACAGCACTCTTTATCTCTTCTCTAAATTTATGCTTATAGTACACATGACCCAAAGTTATTGCAAAACCTCTGAGGAAGAGAAAAGCTTTATTACCTGCACATATACTCCTCAATTTGTCTTTCCTCTTCTGGCTTTTTAGTGCTTGGATTCAACTCAGCTGAAAACAGAATACAATTTGACAGCAATTTGCATAAGAATTGTAAGCAGAGGCCCACATAAATTAGGCATTAATTAATGAGCACCTAAAGCCTTCTGCTGAATGCATCCTGAGGCAAAGCAATGCTGGGAGTCCTCAAGTATGTGTGAGGAGTAAGCATATCAAATACAGGAGAAAGGCTTAATTCTTCTCCAGTATTTATTCTAGCCCTTGAGGCTACAGGAGGACTGCAGACATTTACCCCTGTTAGAGGATGATGAGAGCTGCCCCTGTAACAGAGCTGGGTTAAAAGGAAGGCTCTTCCAAATGCATCTGAATTCATCCAGCAAATCCCAGGCTGCGTTGAGCTCGGGGTGCCAGGCTCTGGCTGAGGAGCAATGGTGCTGCAGAGCCGCAGCCTAGCTGCCCCCCGGGGAGGGAGAGGCTGTCCCAGCCCCGCAGCCTGAGCAGCGCGTGGGTGCAAGGTGGGGCTGGGGATGCTGGGGTGGGTGTTTGAGGTCTGGGACGTGGATGACATGCTGATGCCCCCGGACAGACAGGCAGTGCCTCAGAGATGTGGTGGAGGAGGCAGGTCTCTGCTGCCTGATGTGGGGTCTGGGGGGGATTTACCTCCTCTGTGGGAGTGTATCAGATTGCTGATATAACAGGAGAGGGGACTTGAAGGAAGCTCAAGGTTGAGTCTGGAGACTTTTGAAATCTGAAGTGACCGTTTTTCTTATGATGCTCGATGCATACATCTAATACAGTGGAAAAGGTCTAAGGAAACTGGCTTTTAACTTTACTGGGTGGCAGCCATGCTCTGGACATGCCTGCTGCCCACCAGAGCTGTTATAGCCAGAGCCTTCAAAAGAGAATGTTTTGGCTCTGGTCCTCTCCTTTTTTCTAGCCCAGAAAAATGTTTAGCAGCTCTTCTTTAGGCATTTAACTGGGAACTCTCAGCTGCTGATTGTTTCAAATCAGCTCAGAAATTCTGATAAAGGGAAAACACTCTTCTTCTGCAAAGCTCTTGGAAGAGAGGTCAGGGACTTCCCAGACTGAGCAGATGGGAAAGCTGTTTTGTACTGCCTTACAGGTATGTAAGATGTCTCCTTGCATCAGAAATTTATTAATATACAAATGCTGGTATTAATCAGAGTGGGGGGGTTGTTGGTGTCCTTGACCTAACTCAGTTGTGAAGCTATCTTGAGCACAAAGCTTGCATCCCAGTAGCTTTAAGAAGGTCCAGCCTGGCCCTGCTTCTTCTTTTTGTAAGCACCAAGAGCTTAGAAAAGGCAGGATTGTCCCCTTGAGCTGGAAGCCACGTGAGCTGTCTGCGTGCTCTCCTGCAACCTGGGAATGTTTTGCTATTGACAGTTATTTCACAACAAGATTCCTGGCTAGATGTGTGCAACCTAATGAGCGCTACGAGCTAACAGAGGCCAATACGTACTTTAAGATCAATTGAAGTACCCAATCAGTTTGTTAAAATAATAAACTAGAGCCTGAATTATTAGCTAATAAACAAATGAATTGAAACTGTTATGTTTTTAAACTCCATGGTACCAATTGCTGCAACATCTCAGGTCTCTGTAACAACTCGTAAAAACACATGCTGCCCTGACGGGCTCTTCCAGAAACGGTTGCGTGGCTCTCGGTGGAGAGTGGCTGTCCTGGTTGTCTGTCTGCCTGCCTGACTTGCTGCCTGGCTGGGATGGAAACCAGCTGATGCAGCACGGCTGCGTGTGCTGCCCCAGGGGAGAACAGGAGGGTTTGGCTTCTGGGGCGGTAGCAGAGCCCAGGCTCAGGGTTTGGCACTTAGTTTGCTCTGAAGGAGTGCATTTAGCTTGCTGCTAAGATGCTTCTGCTGTCGTTGCTCCACAGAGCCCTGCATGCTGCTGTGTTGCATTCGGTATTGCTAACTGCCTCCCTCCACATCTGCCCTGTGAGAGTGGCTGGTGCCTAGTACCCAGGGAAAGACTGTAGCAAAGGGGGTGGCCATTAGCTTATATATACTTGTGTGTGTGTGTATATATAAAATATATATGTTAAAAATAATATATAATATATTTTGGCTTATGTATACACAAGCTATAATATATTATATATGTAATATGTATAACGTATCGCTATTAATATATAAGCTATATATAAAATATCTCTCTTTGTGCATATACATATATAAAATCCCCTCCAGTTTTCAGTATCCTGGCTTATCTCGCCTACAAACTTTGTCTTGCTTCCAAATGACTTTCTAGGCCACTTATGACTACAGTGAACAGTACAGATCCCTGGGTACATCCCTCCTCTGTGGAAAAACTGTGGCTTATTCCTACCCTTGTGGGTTTTGGGTTTTTTTATCCCTGTAGTTATTAATGCATTAAAGGATCCTCCCTCTCATCCTGTGACATCCTAGCAGCTTTAAGTGCCTTGGAGAGGGGCTTTGTCAAAAGCCCTTTGGCCTTAAAATGCTGCTAAATGGAGTAGGCAATCACTCTGCTGGCCACCGCTCCTCTTGCGTGCTGGTGCGACGGTGTCTTCCTCTGCCGGGAGCCATCCTGGTCCCTCCCTGCTGCTGATGCTGTTCTTGACAAAGCTTTCCCCCAGTTTGCCAGGTGCCAAAGCTAACAGGTCTCCATACCCCCGCCCCATCCCAGGGCTCTCTCTTAAAAGCCGGAATCACGTTTGTTGTTTCCATGTCTCTGGTATTGATGTTAATGAGAGAGGGGTTGTCACTCCACCACAGGCAGTTGTGGCTAGCATCTGTGGCAGAAGATCTTTGAAAAATACTTTTTTTTTTTTTTAAATCTGTGAGCCGAGTACTAGTTTACTGGCAGTAAGAGTGTAAAGAGTACAAAGCTAGTCTTTTTCATAGCTTAATATTTCTCTTCTTTCCCTTCCTGCTAGTTAGAATCCAACAGGTGCCAAATATTTCATGAAGGTTTTGTTTTTTCCTGGCATGGGCCACTTTTTTTTTTTAATCTGACTTTTTGTTCAGAAACTGCTCCACTTTAATATAGCCCATTAGTTTATAGGGAGATGGCAGAGGAAGGGGGCCCACGATGATAGCAGAGACTTGCTGGTTTGCCATTTTGTCTGTAACACACTGCTGCGTTGTATCTGTATCTCGCTGAAGGTAATTACCACAGAAAAGTCATCAGCTCTTTCTCGAGAGACCCCCTTTCACAGGTGCATGCGGTGGGAGCCAAATGCCGGGTCCCATGTGATGTGTGCTCACGTGAGCTCTGAGACACTGCTCCAAAATCAGGTGTCTCAATTATTCATTAGTTAACGGTTCCTTGGGGACATAAGGAAGGCTGGGACTTGGGAGCCTGTCTAGAAATACAAGACCAAAAATACAAAGAGTTTGTATTATTTACAATAACAGAAGTCCCGGAGATGCTCTTTGTGAACCTGGTTTCAAGGAGGGGCACAACCCTAAATCCTCCCCTATGGTGAGTGGACTGACTCAAGGAGCAACTGACAAAAATCCAGCCAGCTGAACCCCCAAACCTGTGGCATGGGGTGAGGAAGGGTGAGCAGGCCTTCCTGGGACTGCCATGCTGCTGGTGGAGCTCTAGGAGACAGACTGGTGACGGGTGGTGCCTGTACTGGGGTAACTGGAGTTACTCACACACTGAGATGTATAGCATAATACCACGCGCTCTCCTTAAATGTGTTTTAGCCCAGCCAAATCCCAGCTCCCAGTGCTCTGCTTGTAGACGCTTGCCTGTCTTAATAGCGCAAGCCACAAAACTGCCCCGACACCTGTCATTTGGAACAAATATCCTGTATTAAGTGTATCATCACATCTCCTGAAACCACTGTACTGAGCCCTCTTCTTCCATATGCTTCAGGACGTACAAGCCCAGCTCCTGGCTGTTTGTGATTTTTGTGCTAAGGGATCCTCCCCCTCAGGAGACTCCCCTCACCCAGACTTTGTCCCAGGGACTCTCTTCTGTGACCGCTACACCGCAGGGTAGGGATGCTGTTGGTCAAAGTATCCAAAACAAAATTGCATAGTATATTTAACAAGCTTTTTTTCCAACAAGTTTTCTCTGTTTTACTGCAGAGCTCTTAATTTGATGAATTAATGTAAGACATGCTAATGTAGCGGCAAAGATCTGTCTGCTGATCCCAGACACAACAGATTTCAACTGCGCTGCTGAGCATGGTGCATTCTGATGCCGCTAAAAAATTGCCATAAAGATAACAGCAGTATCTGTGCTTGCTTTGGAGAAAGATGCTTGTGGCTTTTCGTTTCTCTTCTCCCTCTGACAGGACTGTGAGCAATCATCTCTGTGAGACAGGAACAGGCTGGTGGGAATCTGCTCCCAAGTGCACAGGACAGAGGTGCGTCCTACCAGCCTGCACAGCCCAAGACCCCAGCGTGGGTCCCTAACTCACTGCAGGAGTCTTTCATTCCTGAAGAGATCGTGGGGGTGTTTTTGTGTGTTTCTAGCTCAGTGCAATACAGGCTTTGCAGTGCATTTTATTAAAAGTGTAGCAAAAAAAAAAAAAAGGCTCAGACCATCTCTGACTCCATCGCAGAGCCGATGTTAGGCCAGAGGTGACAGGCGCAGAGCTATTTCACTCCAATTATACTTTTTTTTTTTTCCTAGTCTGGTTTTTACCAGTGTGTTGTCGGTCCTTGAGTGGTGACGCTATTCCCTTCCAAAGGGTTTCTTTTAAAGATGTGGAGGGTGAATCCCATCCTGGATCCTGCTGCATGCCATGATCCTCCTGCACTGGTTGCCCAAGTGCATCCTCCCTGCTGCGAGGGCTCTGGTCCTGCAGCCAGCAGCTGTGACTGCCCGGTGCTGGAGCTTGAGGAAAGCAGCTCCCAGCTCCTACATCTGCAATTCAACCCCAGGGAAAGATCTAGATTTGAAGACAAGTCAGGAAGCCCCATGCTCCTGTTACTGGGCTTGGAAGAGGCCAGGTTAAAGTGCCTGGGGTGGAGATGCTACCTTGGTCCTGATATATTTGAATGGGTAGCTCATTGGCTCAGGCTTTCCACGCATAATCTATACAGAGGTCTGTTGCTGGGATAAAGAAAACTCTTACTGTGTTTCTAGAAGTAGCTCTCCTGTGATCACTGTGCATGGTGACGTGTTGGTACTTTCACAGCATACAATAACGATCACCGTTTGCATATTGAGAAGCAACTTTACAACTTTGCTGTCTGCTTGAACTCGCCCACAGCAGGCTCTCAAATGATGCATGTTGAAATGGAGCCACCTCGATATGCCTGTGCCTAGAGAGAGACCTCCAACCAGAGAGGACAATATTGCTCTGTTGCTATTTTGAAAGATAAATGACCTGACTGCGAGTGGCTGTCTGCTCACACAAGGAGCATTTAGTCATTTGGCATAAAGCAGGATATCTAAACCATTAAGGTGTGTGGGCTTTGCAGGGCATAAATAAGTTACAAGTTAGGGATTCTGAGTGGCTGCTCGCCCCTTGTGTGCAGTGCTCCAAGTGATTAGTGTTCTCCTCTTTGTCTAATCAAAGATCCTCAGCTCAGAGCAGGTTCCTAATTTAAACACTTGAGTACAACATATCTCACTAAGTTAAATAACCTCTACCCAGACAAATCATTGCAGAAATCTGTCTCTCACGCACAACAGATTCTACCTCCACCTTATATATGACTTTTTTTCCTTGTCTCTGTAATACAGCTTCTTCTGAAGGGTAAATGATTCCTAATATAAACATGAATAACCTAGGCTTTGCAGTATTGTAGCTTCAAACAACTCATTTTAAGACATCTACTACAAAATGCAGAAAGCACCCTGTAACTTTAGACATGATGTCTTGGTTTATAGGGTCTCAGGCTCCCCAGGCTAAAATTGGGGTTACTTCGGAACAGGATTTGCAATAGGACATCTTTACTTGGGGGCCTCAAACACCCGGCACACCTGGTCTGTCTTGCAGCTTCTGTCTGTATTGCAATACTGGAGTAACTGTCTAAATAAAGCATGTGTGCAAATATCATAGCACTGCTCCATAAAGGAGCACTCCCTCTATAAATGCACCTTTATAGAAATAATTGTGTTGTGGTTTAACCCGGCAGGCAGCTAAACACCACACAGCCGTTCGCTCACTCCCTCCCCGCCCCCAGTGGGATGGGGGAGAGAATCGGGGAAAAAAGAAAGTAAAATTCACGGGTTGAGATAAAGACAGTTTAATAGGACAGAAAAGGAAGGGAAAATAATAATAATGATAAAAGAATATATAAGTGATGCACAATGCAATTGCTCACCACCCGCTGACTGATGCCCAGCCAGTCCCCGAGCAGCGGTCACTGCCCCCCCCCCCTCCCCCGGCCAACTCCCCCCAGTTTATATACTGAGCATGACGTCCCATGGTATGGAATGTCCCTTTGGCCAGTTGGGGTCAGCTGTCCTGGCGGTGCAGAAAAGTCCTTGACTAGTGTAAGCACTGCTCAGCAACAGCTAAAACATTGGTGTGTTATCAACATTGTTCTCATCCTAAATCCAAAACACAGCACTGTACCAGCTACTGGGAAGAAAATTAACTCTATCCCAGCCGAAACCAGGACAAATCGGTAAGCCAAGTCAGTAGGTGGTCATTGACACAGAGAGTGCCTCTAGACACTTAACGGCACGTACATCTGTCCTACACTGCCGCTGGGTCTCGGCTTTTGGCAGTGCTGTCTGCAGGGTGGAACACAGACTTTAAGCCTGTCTGATGAAGAAGCCGTGCTACAACTGGCTCTGTTCCGAATTGGAAATGACTTTGGTTCTGTGTATAGTAACAGAAAGATATTTAATGTATCCAAGGCCCATGAAAGCCTATAAATACTAGCTCCTGTGCCTGACCAACAAAAGAGGGAGTGTGCCATGCTTGACAAGTAGTGTCATCTAGCAAAAGGTACATCCTGGGGGTGAGGGATGCAAACGGAGCATCCTTGTAAGTAGAGGGAGACAATATGGCTATGTGTGTGCAGGGGGAGAAGATTGCCCTTGCCTACGCAGTGGATGAAGTGAATTAACTTAGAGCCTGACATAAGTGTGTGCTTGGGCTCTAACTCACAGAAAGGGTGGCTTTGTAGGGTTTCTTTTTCCCTCTGCCAGAGGCAGAGACATCTCAATCAGCTGTAAAGCAGCTGCTGAGCCGCTGCAGCATGCAGATGAGCACATTAAAGCACAGCCGATGTAAGTTGGCTTGATTTGCTGAGCTGGGAGCTGCGGCTACTTGATAGATGCCTGAGATGTACTGCAGCAGCCATGGGGATGGGTGTGGGGAGCAGGCCACAATCATTACATTTGTTCCCACGTAAGCTGTTTCCACGGGTAAATCAGAGCTAGGTGTGTGTGTTACAAACACAGGCTTTCAGCTCAAGCTTGAAGTTGCGCAGACATACCCTCGTGCTGCCTTGATTCTCTTCATGTCTTGATGCTTGCTGCAGCCAGAAGATAGATTTTATAGGTGGAGGTTATCAGTTAGCTGGCTTATCCTGAAAGGATAGTGAAGCAGACCTTTATATGCATGAAAATATTCAAATATATCGTTTTAAAAGATCCGTGAAATTGTGACTTAAAAGGGATTCTTGGGATTGGGTTATTGCAGATGGGACCTTCTGGGACCCTGTGTGGAAGGGGTCAGCCCTGTGCTTTGCTCGTGGAGGGTCTCTCATTGCCTTTTCTGAATCAATTCTGGCTTTTATGGAGCTTGGCTGCTTATCATCGTGGGAAGAGTTACATCTTCCAGCCTGCTGGTTTTTCGGCCAGGTTTCCCTATGGAGAGGGGTCCTGTCTTGCTAGTTCTGCCAGGCACGGGGATGGTGGTTGGGCAAAACCTCTCTGTGCCTGCCCAGCTTTGCTCTAGGTAAAACCTTGCAGGCAGCTGGCAGCCAGGGACTCAGGTACAGAGAAGCTGGGCATTTCCTTCTTCCATCACTTCCTTCGGTTATGATGGAAGAGTTCAAGGGCATCTGTGTTAAGAAACACCTATATTTCATGTACAGTTCATCGCAGACCAGGGCCAGTCTGGTTTCATCTATGTTTTGATAATCTTTCCATCTGTTATTTCACCCGTGCATGCACAAAGCTGGGGGGAGCGCCTGCAGCGTGTGCATGCCTTGGCCCCTGGCAAGGAGCAGGATCATTACAGCAGCACCGTAGTCTCAAGGAGAAGTGCCATCCATCACTAAGGTGGTAGCAGCAATCGATGTGGAGCTGACACAGTCAGGTGATGAGCTGCAAATTAGATCTCCTTCTCAATAAGCAGTTCATTTACAAAGCATTTTCGTGTTGTTTTTTTTTGTCTAAGTGATCAACAACTCATCACTTCTGGATGTGTATCCATCAGACTAGAATTGTTCCTGCCTTCTGGTTTTGATCTAAACCATGCGCTGATGAATGAGAGAAATATTTTTAAGGACAAGAGGATGGTAGATGCCATATTTCTAGTGTAAACTTTGAGTACGGAGGCATGTGCTAAAACTCATGGAAATTTTGTGAGCATCTCTCAGAAATGCCAATCTTTCCTTGGCATGTGAATAATCCTTAATAATGACTAAAGCTGTTGATGTCCCAAAACAAATGTGAGGCAACAGTTTGCCAAAGGAGCAGATGCTGCGTTGCATTCCATTGTATGGTTAAAACTCCCAGAAACGCCTTCCCAGGAAAAATTTTGCTTTTCCACTAAGTGATACTTCCCAGAGTTGTTTCATTCTGCAAACTTCTAGCTCCTCAGTAAAAAGCGGAGAGCACTAGAAGTAAGATGATACTTTCTGGCTGTGAAATGAAAATGTTCCGAGATCTTTTTTTTACAGGGAAAACCATTTTTTTTTCTTCAGCTTCCTTTAATCATTAAATACATTTCAACTGAAACTTAGGTTTCTTCTTTTAATTTTTCCTTCACTTTTTCCATTCCACCCCCCGCCAACATTATTGTAGGAGATACCTGTGTTTTAGTGGGAGAGACTCCACCTGGTCATTCCTGTTCTTGTTGCCTGGGATCAGAAGGTGAAACCCCTCGAGGTGCGTTGTGTAGTAACAGATCAACCTTTGTAGCCAGCTGGCCATGCCAAACTGTCCCCTGTGAGCCCGGCCATGGTTTAACCTTCAAACCTGCTGTCTTCCCTGGGCGAGTCCAGCACCACCACTGCTGTTGTAAACTTCTCGAGCAGAGGCGTAACCTGCTTTGTTTGCAGTTGCAGTGGGAGCAAGGGGCTGCTGTTCTAGCGTGGCAACATTTTATCTTCACTTTGGAGTGGCACAAACAAAATAAAAAAGCCCCCATGACAGCTGATTGTGCGTGCAAAGTAGCATCAAAAGGAAATAACTACTCATCTTTGCGCTGGCTAATATTTTTTCACTGCTGCTTTGCAAGCTTGTGTTGGTCAGCCTGCCTCCCAGTGTTGTCTCCACTTTACATGCAAACGTTACAGCCCATGGGCAGAGATTGCGGTGTGCCGACACAGAACAGCATTTAGTGTAACAGGCTGGTTGAGATGCCTGGATTAGCCCAGTCCATGCACGGTGCTGATGGCTTGGCTGCGACGCCCTTGAAATCCAACCAGGCTGTTTGGGGTCTGAGTTTGCGGCTCTTCACGGTGTACCGTGTGTCACAGAAGGATGGGGTATCATTTCTTGTGAGAGATGTGGGGAGCGCCTGCATCACCTGGCTGGGGTGCCCTGATCAAGCCAGCCGCTGCTCTTTGCTGTGATCTGATTCACACTCGCTGTTTCTCAGATGTTGAATTGCACCCGTGGGCTTGGCAATAGCTGTGTGTTTTTTAACCCTGATAATGTAAGTGAAATTAGGACTGTTAATAGGCTCATTATCTAGTCCTTTTAATACATTTTGCTTTCTAAATGGCAAGTAGGACTCTACTGTGTTACACAGACATGGTACAAGTTCATCCAAAAGAAATGACCGATAACTCATCTCTAATTGCAGCGAGCTCAGGAGAGCACAAAGCACATTACCAGATATTGTCTGAAACCGCATTGCAGAGCTGCTCAAGTCCCTATCACAACAGTTTAGCTGAAAACTGTTGAGGTTTGTCCCACCAGTACTACTGTCAAATACAATTGCCTTTTACAGAGAGGGCTTGCAAAGTGGCTGCTCATCACTGTTCTCTTCAGTGTCAGTTGTAACCTGTCAGGCACTGAAATAAAACAAGCTGTTGGCACTGTAACATATATTTATGCTACCTTTTGTGCATAGCATGTAATCTGTAGGCCACACGAATCTACATAATCAATTTACTCGCCGCAAAGAGCTGTAACTCACAGGCCTGACATGGCTAAAATGTAGTTGTGTGCCCCTCTACTCCCTAGAGGGGCACTCCCTACCATCTAGACGGCCAGATTCCTGCAGATTTCACCCATTATTCATCAAGACGATGGGTTTCCTTTGAAGTTGCAGGTACAGCCCAGGGCTGTGGCATTCAAACTGTTTACATCTCTTTTTGCAATATGAAATCCGGTGCACTAGACGATTTTCTCGGGAATTAAACTGGGGGCAAAATGGTATAAACACGTTGGCCAAAGATGCTATAGGGCAACTTGAACCCCTCCGTTTGCTACTGATTGACAGTCAGGAGTCTGTTCTCCATCACTTTAAATACAAAAATCCCCTATGGAGGCAATCAGAGATGCCTGCAGGGTTCCAGCTGGCAGCAGTGCTGTATGGTGGGGGAGGCGAGGCGGTGGGAAATGGGGCAGATGTCCCAGTTAGGACTGGGGCGGGGTGGGGGGAGGCTGGAGTTACAGCTCCAGGCTGGGTGTCTCGCTGGTGGAGGAAGAGATGGAAGAATTGGAGATGGAGGAGGCTTGTTGGTAATGACAACAGCTCGAGGTGCCTCCCATCAGATACATTGGCCGCCATCTCTCTGGTGATGTCCCAACAAAGCAGATGTGAGAGTCTCTGCTAATTGCTGGAGCTTCTGAAAGGTGAATGTGTGTGTTTGTTTTCTCAACCTATTAAACGGGCTGCAGAGCACTGCTGTCTCATGATGCTAAAACACAACTGTATTCCCTCAACCTTGGAAATCCCTGTATTTTGACTTCTCCTGGAGCTCTGGGAAGCTCTCCCTTCTGCCCACAACAGGAAGGGCTCCCCAGACGGTGCTTTCTCTGGTGCACGCATGCTGCACTGAGCAGCTCCGCGAGCTGGGAGAAAGATGTTGCAGCTGAAACAGCGAGGTGACAAAACCTGACGGTTTTGTGTGTATTTGGGGAAGCTTTTCAACCGCACTGATCTGTTAGCAGTTTTTTAAAGGACTGGTGTAGTTCAGCGTCTCCTAAAGGATAAAATACTGCTTGTAGTCCATCCTAATACCCAATCCTTCCAAAAAGGTATCATTTATTCAGGAAAATGGGATAGTAAAATGACAGTGACTGTATGCATGAGAGCGAGTGTAACTGAGCTGCATCAGAAAAGCTGAACAAGGATCCCGGAGACTGATGGCAAACGAATCGCTGGTTGTTCATAGGAACTTCTTTATCTAAGATTAATGACAGGAGGTTAGTGGCATCTTGCTCCAGACCCTTTTTTGGCTCCGGGACCCTTGCCAAAGTTTAGACTCCCGTTCTGAGTGTTGACAGGCGGAGAGAGTGCTTCAAAATGTGTTATGGACATAATTAGTTACTGTTATCACAGTTTTCTTAATTAGAATATCATAAAAAGGGGAAGTGTGATGATTTACATGGGGAAGATCGGAAGAGCAGCGATTCTAAAGGCCAGAAACTGAATGCCAGAGAGCAGTATAAAGGTTATCTGCCTTTTGGATGAGGGATGGTGCTTACCTGGACCATTCAGAGGGATGCCTGGAGGTGCTCTCACTAATGACTGAATTTTTTTTTCAACTTTCCACTAACTCAGCCAAATTGCACAAGCCTTTGTTCAGCAATTGCCCATCCATCTCCTGCATGATGGCTCACCCGCTGCCAGCATCCTTGCAATGCTGATAACTTGCAAATGTTAAAAGGAAGCTTATTTTTAAAAAAGACAGCAGCTTCTTCCGTAAGCTACATTTTTCCTGCTGTTTCTAGACAGGAGAATCCGAGACATCCAAGTTATTTATTTTCATAATTGTGGGGAGAAACTAGAAACTTATTTTAAAAAGCAAGCAGCTAAAGAAAACACAGTTAGTTTACTGATATCTTCTCTGGCAGTTCCCTGTCAGAGCTGTGCCTCACTTCTTGGACATGCTGACCTTAAAAAGACAAGGTGCCACGTTGCCCAGAGCACAGCTTAGGAAGCCCTGCTACAGCACTGGCTGTTCCCAGCCTTGACACCTGGTTGAAGGCTGCTTCTATAAGCTGTTTTCCAAATCCCTCTGCCCAGTGAGGAGTCCAGACCAAGCTATTTGCAGGCCTGGCTGTCTCTGCCATGCACAAGGTCTGCTTTGCTATTGCAGGGAGGAGCGTTTGACTCGCTTCAGGGCCAGCGCTCTGGAGCAAGAGATGCCCCCAGTTATTTCTTGGGGATCTAAAGCTTGCAACAAAGATTGCCACTGATTACCAAAACTGTCACAAACCCAAGAGCTCTTCCTGAATGAGATGGAGACTGTGTACTTTGGAGAAGGTGCTTTGAGGCTCGCATCTGGGCTGTGCCACGCTGCCTCCCCCAGCACGTCCCTGCACTGGCATAGAGAAGCAGACGCACAGGGGATGTAACTCGCAATCAATAAACCTGTTTCTTCTGTTGCATTAATCCTTTGTCTGCGAGTAGTGATTAAATTGTTCCCGGGGAACCTGGGATGCAGCAGCCCACGCGTGTGCTGTAATCCCAGCTGAGCTGCCACTCAGCACCCCGGCGTGCCGGTGGCCATGCGCTGCACCTCGCTTGGTCGGATGGGGGGAGATGGCAGCTCTGCTCAGCCTCTGACCCCTGGGGAGGATCCCTCTGCCCCGAGCAGCACCTTCCTCAGGCAGGAGCCCCTGGCAATGACAGGGCCATGTTTCGTGCTCAAGGGAGCACCATGCAATCATAAATATGCCTTGCACAGAGCCATGGTACCGGGATTCACTGGGATTAATTAACCCCCTCCCTTTCCCTCTTCCCTTGACAAATAGTTTCTGGTGAGACTGAACTTAAAATACCTAAATGAAATTCAGTGTGACTTTTTTTTCCCGATAAAGTAGTGACTGAATCATAGTTTTCTTGAAGGCAAAAGCTATGTTTTTTCCCAATGGCATTCCTTGCACATATGGCTGCAGGAACTCGCTCCTGTATCTGCCTCTCCTCCGCCCCCTCCGGCAGCGTGCATGCTCACACACGCACTTGTTGCTTGGAGAAATTATGGTTTCAGGAGCCATGAAGTGTCCGTATCCATCAGGGGTAACTGCAACTACTGCTACAAGTGCTATCTGTGTTTAATCCCTGGGAAGCAGTGAGCTGAGAAGTCGGGGGGAAGCGCTGGTTTTGGGGAAGTGGAGATTGCAAAATGCAGACCGTGAAAGCATCGTGTTTGGAGGGACTTTCTCAAACCCTGGTCTAGGGCAAGGGAGGCTGAAGTTCAGGCTGTGTCACAAAATAATTACAGCAGAACATTTAGCCCTAGATGCTTAGAAGTGTCCTCCTGGGGCTGCTCCGGCTGTTCAGGACTGGAGGACCAAGCCAGGAGTGCTCCAGGGGTGTTGTGCCCCCACCCCGAATGACCGACGGGCTCAGCGCACCTCGGTGGGACAGGACGTTGCACCAAGTGCACAGGTCACCAGAAAGATTTTATTGTTTTTTCCTAATTCTGCGCCCAGATTTGACCCCTCCAGTGGCAGCGGGGCCGCGATTGCCTGGTCACACGAGAGGGGCCGCAGGAGCAGGCTGGCCCCCAATGGTGCGTCTCACCCCAGTAGAAAAGTCATCTTATGGGATAGGAAGGGAGGCGGGCAAATTTCTTGTTTGCCTACCCCTTGTTTGCACTGTTCTAACAATAAGGTGAGCCCAGAGATGCAGTGGTGATTTCTGAGGCACCTTGGCATAAATCTGTGAAGAATCAGTATTTTGCCCCGGGGATGTGTCCCCATTTGCCCTCCATGCTGGGTGCCTTTCAAACGTAGGCTGCTAAGGCCCACCACCCCACATAGCTAGCACCCGAATTACAGTGACTGGCGTTGTCTTGCAGCTCTCACCCAGGAATAATACGCAGGTACGTGCGATCGGTGTCGGCGCGGCAGGCAGGCGCCGTGTCCGGTGTGCTCGTGGCGGCAGCGCGCCCACCTATTGTGCCTGGGCTCCGGCAGGAAAGAATGGGAAAGCAAGATGGGTTAAAAATGCAATAAACTTTGCACATTTTTATGAAGGGACTGTAATTTTTGCATTTAACACTCCGTTAGATCTAATGGAAAGCTGATATTTTTCTGTAGGTGTGAAATTAACCTTTCAATAAAACTAAAAACTATCTTGAGCATTTTCAAGCTGAAGTTTAAAATAGAGCAATTATGAAACTTGCTGAAAGACTGCCAAGTTTTCTTGTTGAAAACTGCCGCAAATGAATTATGTTTCCCTTGTGATTTACAGCACAGTGTGAGGAACTTTAGTTTGTATTTAAATCTGCTTCCGTTAAAGACTATTTGCAGCTTAAAGAAATTTAATTTTTTTTTTTGGACAAAGTTGTCAAACGCCATCAGAGAAAATTCCTTTCAATGTTTAATGCTACAAATGCTAAACATGGCATTGTTTTTATGAATGCCACAGTAGTACACGTATGTCTTGATGAAAGAAAACTGCCTTTCTGAGCAAGGATGGCTGATGCTAAACAAAGTGACTCCCCTTCTTGTGGAGACTGCTGGAGGCAGGCAGGGGCATGAGGGGAGTTTTGACTCCTTAAATCCCAGCGAAGCTAGGATCTTCCACGCCATGCTCCGTTATCCTCATTTAGGTTAAAAAAAGAGAAGCTGAAACATATAGGTTTTGCACTCACACATATATGCACACACATGGTGTCTGTGTAGAGGATGATGTACGCCAACAGGACTGCTACGGGACACTGGAAAAATTGAGCCAGCATCCATTCTGGAAATCCAGCCAACTTTGCATCCTACTCCTAGAAACAAGGGATTAAATACCAATTCACAGCTCGCTGCTCTCTTTTACAGAGTGGCATTTGCTGCAGACCGCAAGGAAGAAATTCCTGGGGAAGTGGAGAATGGGGAAGATGGTCGGTGACAGTATCGCAGCTGTAGTGTCTGGAGAGAGAACGGAAAGCTGCTTCACTGGCCAGTTTTCTAGGAAGTGGATTGAACTTTCTGTGAAATATGGCTTATGGATGCGAAGGATAGGAAAGTAAGATGGGTCTGCAGAAAGGATTTTTAAATAAGAAGTTAACATTAAAAATATTCCTGTATGGAAAGGCCTCCTGTCACCATATACAGATACCATCATGTCATGTACATTGACACCTGCAGCTTCAGTTGGATCCTCATAAACTAACTCCTCAATGACCTTGAAAGCTTGACAAAGCAAGCCATACTGCTAATGCTAGGTGGTTATTAAAAATATACATGGTTGGAATCATATATTCCATGTAATGACAAGCTAATTCTTCAAGGTATTCATATCCGAGCTCAAAAGCAAAAGAGCATTTATCTATTTATTTTTCTAATTGCATTCTGAAAATAGTACGTAAGAAGCAATAATCTGCTGTTGAAAGCCATCTCCACCCTCAGCAGTCCTGAGGCAGGAGTGGCAGGTCCGGGGGCAGGAGCACCGTGGCATGGCAAGCGCTGCCTCCCGGAGAGGCAAGAGTGCCCACCAGAGTGCTCTCCCCTGGCCAGGGGCCCGGGACTCCATCCCCTTGGAGGTGAGGTGGTGCCTTCAGGCTCCCTGCCGGCGGCTGCGCTTGGCAGCCTGCTCCAGCCCTGCCAAATACTGACAGGTATCCGCAGCTTCACAACATCAAAGCATTTTGCTGTTTATTCTGGTTTAAATAATTAAAGACGTGACTGCCACAGCTCCCAGACCCGCAATGCACCGTGCACAACTGTACGTCCCACGTGTGTGAGGTTAATCGGCTCACCATGAGCTGCGAGGGCCTCCCCCCCCCAGCCCACAAATCTCTCTCCTCCTTTCCCTGCTGCAGCCTGTGTACGGCCAAGCCCCGTAGCACTGGCTGCCATGTGCCACCTCTACCTCGCTTCCAGCTAGGGGTGGGCTTGGGTCGGGCTAGACACCACCATAGACAGCACAGTTTGTGGCAAACAAGGCACTTGGGCTCAGTTTTACTTCACAGATGGTATTCCCAGCCTTGGTCTTGCTTGAAGAGCTTCCCCACGTTTGACGGACTGCTCTTTGGCACAGAATGAAGTACATCTGGGGACCTGTCCTGGTAAAGACACGTTTGCTCAGCAACCACTGAATTATTTGCAATCACCTCTGTGCCTGTGTATCTAATTAAAAAGAAACCATTAACATGTCAAAGTAACTGATATTCTTGCAGTCTCCTTAATTATCTTCCATAAATGTCTGTCAGGTGTACAAGGTGCATATACTGCCATCCATCCTAATAGGAGATAGGCTACTTGCCCGGCTCGTGCAGATGGGCTTGGTGTTAGCGGCTTCAGCAAGGTGATGATGATTTACATCACTGGAAACCTGCTTTGATAAATGTAATAGCTAGTAGATAATTGATTTCTTGGTAAAATTCAGCTGAGAGAGTGTCATGATTCTTCAAAAACCATGCTTCTTTAGAAGCAAAGTGGCTTCTAAAAGTGATGAATCACATTTCTGATTTCATTTATGTCAGCCTTGCATCAACATAGCGGTGAAATTTGTTGGGGGTAGGTTCGGCTGTACCGGCACTGAAGTCAGCATTGATTTAAAGGATGCTGAATCTAGCTCTGCTGTCCCAGAGCCATCCGTGCAGCTCCACGAGGGGCCGGTTCCTGAAAACACAGAGGACCTGGTCCACTGTCGATAGCGTTTGGACTGTCTCTGGAGTGAATCAAGCATCCAGCACAGGTACTGAGGATGGGAAGCAAGTCAGTCCCTAAAAGAGCAGGAAAAGGACTTTTGTCATGGTTGTGTTGTGTGTGGAGTCAGTATAAAAAAGGTGGAGGCCGTGCACAGTGCAGAATTAAATGCCGAAGCGCAGTGCTCACCGTCGGGGCTCCAGCACACAGCAGTGGGCACACGGGGACTCCAGGTTTCACAGTCGGAACAGTGCTGTGCAGGAACGCTACTTGAGAGCTGGGATTTTCGGTGTATTTTTAGCATACAGAAAATCACTAGAGACTGTAAAGGATAGAAAAAATGGAAGTTTTTTTTTTCTTAAAGGAAAAAAAAGTGCATTTTCCCCTCATGCACATACTCTGCAGGAACTTGAATGGTGGGAACGCTCTCTTCGCCGCTGGTGTTCAGATGGGGAGGGTGCTGCCTCAGTGGATACCTCTGGGAAATTACTTGCTCTCCTGTCTGAAATCACTTAACTGCAGTTCCAACCATAATTATAAGTTGTCAAAAAGCTGCAACAGACACTGATTTTTTTGCCAAAGTTATTCTCAGAAAATGAGCTATACCTGCGCGTGTGCGATAAACAGCACCAAGAGCTCATCAGAAACTCCTCATTATAATGAATATTGAAAACACAGCCACACCAACAACCAGGAGCTTAGCAGCAGCCATGGGTTTAACTGCTCTTGGTTTATGGTGTGTTGCCAGTACCAGGGGGAGGGTTTGGCCACCACTTAATATCTGAGAGTTCCCCTGTAATTATTCTCTCTGCAATTCTTTTCCTGCAGCCTCGTCAGAATGACCAAATTAGCTCAAATTAGTTGCTAGGTTTTTGTGTATCCACTTTGGCTCAATAGTTTGCTATTGCAAGATGCAAGAGGGAAATATTTGTGCTGGATTTCTGCAAGGATTAGATTCTTGTAAAGCTATTAATCTTGGAAGCTGATAAAAAAGATGGAAAATCCCATTTCCTATTTCAGGGTATAACACTGTTCTTTATGTAGTTAACAGCACAAGAGGCCTCATTTTTGTGGAAACCTCCAAAGTTTTAAGTTTTCTGTTGCCAAGAAAGCAACATTTTCTTCAATACACCTCCTCTCCCCAAGGTCCTTCACAATTTCTGTTTACATGAAAAACCTTATTCAATAAAACACAGTTGAGGGATTTCAACCAGCTCTCATTTTAGTCAAATAAATTAACAGAACTCTCTTTACCCTGTAGAATAAAGATTTCTTTGGTAGCAAGTTACCTGCTCCTGCTGCCAAGTCTTTCTGGTTTTGAGTTACTTGAGAGTATTGGTGGTGTTTGGTTGGGTTGTGCCGTGTGAGGCTGAGCTGTAGAGAGGATAAGGGGTTGCTGCAAGGTCCTTCACACCTACCACTTGCACCGTTTGTGATTATTATTTCTTATTCTCACTGTCTTGTTTATAAGCACATGTGTAACAGCGATAAAAGTTCTGCTGATTAAATTACGTCTCCACAAAGTGGAGAAGAGGGTGTGCGGTGCAAAAGTTCCTAAATTTCCCATCAAAATAGGGGTACAAGCACAATATCCACAGAGCTAACTGGCCTGCCCCAGCTCCCCCGCAGCAACGGGAGGCCGTTTGGGGAATTTCACAAACTTTTTGGAGGTAGGATAACTCATTATCAATTATTTTGTGGCTACCCCTAGGAAAAAAAAATGCCTGTTAAAAACAGATTAAAAGAGAATAGGTTTCTATATTTAACAAGGCCAGACAATATTAATATGCGAGTGCAGGGAAATGGCTAATGAATAGGATTCGTTCTTACTAAGGCAATCGATAACCTCTTTGAGTGCCACAAGTGGTGGGGAAGTCGCTGCTGAAGTGACTAGAATTAATGAGCTGTCTCAGGAATTTTATCAAGTTCTCTATAAAAGTCTTTCACTTGCTCCCGAGAAGATGGATATATTCAGAGAGAGGCAGAGAAAAATTTTCTTTGTATCTGCTTAAAGGTTGAATGATTATGAAGGCTATAAAACCCCTGAGCTTAGGAAGCTCTTCATGCGGAATTTTCATGGGAGCTTTGAACAGCGTCAGTCCCATTAGTAACAAAATATATTTAACCTCTTCAATCTGCTGGTTTACCTCCTATGGCTCCAATCCATTAGGATTCTTTGGTGTCTGAGCACATTTAAAATGAGAGCGGTAGCATGAAGAGACCGGACTAGGCATGGGCTTCGATGTAGGTTTTTAAAAAAGACACTAGTCTGCAGCTTGCACAAAACTGTTATTACTTAACGTTTTCCCAGGGCCAGATTGATTGAACCATCCTACACTAAACTGATTATTTATGTAGCAATTATAGGAGTTTTAGAGGAAAACAAAAGCTTGAGGGTCTTAACGTATTCTGTCAGTGACTGGATCTCAGGTGGAGCTGCCTCATTTCTTTGGTAGCTACATTTAGGGTGGAGAAACGAAACCCCACTCTTCCCTCCTGTAGAGGAAAGCTGAGGCTCACAATTGCCACATGAAGTAGTTACCCCTCCATATGTCCTACCTTGCAGTAACTGGAGGGTAAATGCATATTTACTAGAGTAGCTGTGCTATGGCTTACTCGAAGACAACAAATTCACATGCCCACGTCACAAAATGACATGGGGCATGTGGGCCCTTAGATCAGAGCTCATGAGGAGGGCTCAGGTGCATATTCACCCCCTTCTTCGCTGCTGAGCTCTTGGTTCGAGCAAGAGCTAACAGAGGGGCATCACACTTCTTTAAAAGTATTTCCTTCAAGCAATTGAAAGGTCTCAAAGGCTCAGGGTGCGTGTTTGAGTGTGTGTATATATGCATGTATTTATAATTTCCTGTGGCAACTGCCATCCTCTTTTTATTAAAAATCTCTCACACGTATCTACAGATATATATAAATTGCATGTAGGAGTTGCTCTCTCCTGTATCCTAAGAAGAGTGCAGAGTAAGTAAGGGAAGATACAAGGCAGAAATGTGCTTCCCTGACATTAACGTTTTGTGCCTGTGTGTAAAAGTACTACCTATAATTAGACAGCGCGAGCAAAGAACAGCAATCTTTCTCCTGTTTTTTGCTCTTCTGTTACAGTCAGGACTGTGGGTCACTTCCCAGCAAGTACAGGAACCTGCTAGACTGCAGCGGGCGAGTCGGCTGAGGATCTCCCCCTCCCGGCTGGGAAGCGATGCTAGAGGAGCTCTGCTCAAACACTGCTGAGATATAAGTGGAGAGAAGGTGGCCAAGGGCAGGTTTGCAAGGCATCCCTATGCAAACAGCAGAGACACAAGCAGAGGGGAAAATAAGTCCTTTCACAGGGTTTGTTCTTGATTATTTTTATTTTTAAAATATGAGATAGGAGGCTTGAACAAAGAGCTGAAAGTAAGTGGATAAGAACCATGTGACACCTGAAAAGCTGTATGTGCAGAACAAGTGAGTGAATTCAGGGCTTACCATCAGTATTCTAAAGACTCGACCTCAGGGTTCAGGAGGGTTTTTTCTAATTAGAAAAAAATGGGAAGAAGCTGTTTTCAGCAGTGCCTGTGGTTTCAGGAGGGAAAGGCAACACGTCCAAGGAGGATTCTCTGAAGAGTGGTAACCACTTTGATAGAACTACCCTTATAGAGAGCTAGCTGAAACACTTTTAGCTAGGGATAAAATAAATACATTCTAGACTGAAAGAAGGTGTCATAGAAATGGTTCCAGTATCATAAACAGTAAATGCTTTGCTCCTGCATAAAAGCTCTAGGCAGTCCTATCACATACATGGAAAGAAAAGATGCTGCAAATCCTATGGACATAACCCCAAAATTTCTTAGTGTCCTATACTGTGAAGAAGTTAAGGCCAAGCACAGGACACAACGGTAATAATATTCCTCCCTTTACCCTTTGGAGTGAGTGTATTCTGTACTAGATTGAACGCCACTGTAGCAAAGCTTGAAGCAAGATCTGCACTGGAAAACTTCATTATAACATTTTAATAATATGAAAACTAAATTCCATGGCAAATGTTGGGGCTGACTGGTGTTCTGAGATGTCTTTATGCAAAATCTGCTGCCAGTGCAAATTAACATCTCACATAACTAGCCCTGGAATGAAAAGTGATTGTCTGAGTGATGAACAAGCCCCAGTTTCTGTCCTTGCTCATGCCCTGCCCCGAGCCTAATCCTCCCTCCTTCAGCACAGCTCCTCAAAAGCTTATGGAAAAGGTGTCAAAACATGTTTCATAAGGTTTAAGCAGGAAACAAAAGTATTTTATCATAGCTTAAATGTCACTAGTGCCTGCTAGAAGCTTGTGTTTGTAGTGCATTTAGTGCCTGCATCCTTCTGCGGGAGAGAGAGGGACTCTCATCTCTCCTGGAGGAGTCCAGCTCCAAGCCCTGGGGTTAGCTTTGTCCATGGACAAAAGTCCATGGACATGTACGTGTCGTCCCTGTACAGGGAACAACGCTAACAGCAGTTACTCGGTTGCATCTGGATTTAACTGGGGTATTTGTGTGGTAACGAGTGCTACGGCACACCCCTGCGTGTTTAGGTACTTGAGCTCTCCAGCATAGAAAATTGTGGCTAATAATCTGAGGTTTAGAAAAATATATATGCAAAAGGTAAGTAATGGAAACAAGTAAGTATATTTGTGGCATTTAAAATCACATGAGGCCAGGCAGCGATATCTACTTCTGCAAAGGGCCATCCCCCTCTTCCTGAGGTACACTTCTCCCAAACTGCCGCAGGTGCTGTTGGTGTAAGGACGTTGCCTCCATCCTATGACAGCCCACGGGCCAAAATTTTTAAAAGACCTTTTAGTGCCTGAGTGTGGAAGCGGGTCCCTGACCGGGATCTTCAGCGTGGTCAAGGAGGGAGGGAGGTCTCACGGTTTTCTCAAGACATTTCTAAAAGTTCTGGTAGGTGCTGCTCTCTCTGCATGTAAGCATCTAAAAGCTTTGAACATCTGCCCTGTGAGCCTGTGGAGGCTGAGAGGCTGCTGCAGACAGCACAGGTTTTGTTTCTGCTATTTTATGAGCAAGCTGCTGGAGGGGAAGGGGGCACGGTGCCCGGGGAGGGCAGGTGCACCCAGCCAGGGAGGCAGCAGCGGGCGGAGGAAGCCGAGATGCAGGGGCTGGAGGAGTGGGAACGAGTTGGCCGAGTGAACTTGCTGCCCCGGCAGCTCTCATAGCTGGGGTCGATGCCTTGCCCTTGCCTGCTAAGTCACGTCTCTTTCTCTTGCCACCCAGCCTGATGTTGTGGGTCGTTGGGGTGTGTGATGCTCCCAGGGCGGCGGGCTGTGGGTGAGAGCAGGGGCTCCAGAGCTCGCCTGCCGGAGGGACCCCTGCACCAGGCAGCATTGCGGTAAGCTCCCTACCTGACAGGCTTCACGTCTTACCTTTCAGTGCAAGTGTCGGCGATGCTGGAAATACCGGCTCTGTGTAATTAAGACACGGGCGCATCTCGTTCAGCAGGTTTTTATTCCCAAGTGTTGCTTCTGCTGAGCTCTGCGGGGACCTTTCCCTTGAGCCAGGACTGAAGGGTGGAAATATGTTCTCAGAAATGCATGCCAGTGCAGGTGATCTTCCAGGCAGTGAATATCTCTGCAAAGCCTGAGCCTCCCTGTGTGTCCCCAGGCAGGGGACAGGGGAAAAGCCTGTACACTGGTCCTTACTGGAAACCCGTGCTGGAGAAGGCAGTGAGGTGAGGAGGGGCCATGCCCTGGCTGGGGTTTTGTCCCCACTGCAGTGAGGGCAAGGCTAGCTGTGTAAGCCAGGCAGCACGGCTTATAACTCCTGGGTCTCGGGAGATCAGAGGTAGCTGCACACTCCTACCTTCCAGGCAGGTAACATCGGCTGCCCTGAGCATTTTCTGCTGCAGCCCGTCTGTCCCAGGACCAGCCCGCAAAATCCAAGTCAGCACAGGGATGCCTGGATGATCGCTGCTGTGCCAACCGAATGGCCACGGTCTGTGCAGACTCCCCTGGATCAGAGTTTGTCATTTTTGTTACCCTTTTTTTCAGCCTGGCTTGGCTTGAAGCAGCTTGACCTAATAGCACCACTTACCGGGGGGTATTTCCATCGCAGTCCTGGGATGTGCAGTGGCTGCTGCAGGGTAGAAAGGTTTTCAGCAGAAAACCCACCGAGTAGGTGATGCTGGTGTGTTTGGCACCTGTATGCTCAGGGCCCATTGCTGGTTGCCGCTTGGCTGTGTACCGTTGGCTGCTCTGCTCCCCTCGACCTGCTCCGCTGCCGGGTCGAGCACAGGCTTGGAGTGTGTGAGCCCTTGCAGGGACAGGCAGTCCGGAGGGACTCCGTGTCTGCAAAGTTTGAACGCCTTGTCTGAATTCCTGAGTGAAGAAAAAAATAAAGTGAACCATAATTTGGTTCTGCAGTGGCTCAGAAGCAGAGGCTGGGGAAGGGACAAGCTTCATCTTGTTTTTAATATTTTTGATATTGCAAACTGGTGAGTTCGTAGCCTCTTTATGCTTAAGGAAGTTTTATTGTTTAAAATGTATTTTTAAATTTTAGGTAATAACTAAATAAATCCCCACTGGTACCTAGGATACCTTCTAAACAGAGTTCAGCAAAGCTCCTCGGTGGTACTGAGCAATAACTGGTCCAGTGCTTTGAAGGTGGAAAATGTTAAAGCAGCACTGTGTCAGCTTCAGCGTGATGGGAGAAAGTCTAGTGAGACACTTGCTGGCCTCAGGATGTCACCACCCTATGCCATGACAGAGGAATCATTGAAAGTTAAAGGAAAGCCCACTACTCATTAACATAAGGACTTTACTGAAATTTCCCCAAAGCTTTTAATAGGCAAGAAACACATCTTAATAAGCAAGAGGTACAAAAAAAATCCCTAAAACTTTAATTGCTGGTCTATAACTCTGGAACTGGCAATCTCGCTTTTAACGGGTCTGCTCTACAGCTGGATTGTCAGCCACTGAAGATATTAGTTTGTAATTAAAATGCTGGCAGTTCCTTAATTATAGGCACTGCTACAATATCATTCACCACTGTAATTGTTTGGCTTCCTGATGGGGAGCATGAGTAATTATTTTTCTTCAGGATTTTCAAATAAAATATTATTGGAAAGGATATGGTCATCATGTCAGTCCGCCGGAGGAGGAATGTATCGTGCTGGTGCGATACACGGCATGAGCACTCAGTAGGTGACTCTGCAGGCAAAACTGCTTCCAGAAGGAAAAGTTTTGGGATGAGGTTTTCAGCCACCCAGGCTGACGGCAGACTAGGATCTGACATGGTGAACGCTGGGGTTGCTCTCTCCCCTTGGCTGCTGGAAAGCTGGGGTGGCTGCGCTGATGGCAAGGAGATAATAACGCTGTCTGAGAGCTCGGTTCCCGTCTTATGTGAAACCCTACCTCTTCTTCTTCTATTTTGCTGCAAAAAAATTGGAGCGCCACTGATGGAGGGGCTTTTTTTAACCTGTTCAACGCTTTGTCTAAATGAGCAGTAGCAGAATTGCACACTGACTTCGGTGGCCAGATCCTGGCACACGAATCTCTGGAGAGCGTGGCTGGGCTGGGGAGGGGCTGCCGAGGGGAGGTCACATCCCAGCGATGCTGCTCAGCTGTGTGACAGAGCCCAGCTTGTCCCACGGCCACAAGGACCAGGGGCAATGGCACAATGGCCAACAAGGGAAAGTCAATCGGACAGCAAGGAATAAAAATTTCCCAATGGGAATGGTTAAGCATTGGAACCGGGACCCAGAGAGGCTGTGGGACCTCCATTCCTGGGGACACCCAGATACTCGGGTCCAGGCTGTGAGCAACCTGGCCTAAAGCTGAAGCTGGGTCTGAGCAGGAGGTTGGACTAGAGACCTCCAAAGATCCTTTGCAGCCTAAATCGTTGAATGATCCTGTATGCCAGGCTGGTTCAGGTGCCTTACCTTTACCTGCTAGCTAAGAAAAGGCAAAGAGGAGCAGGTCACCTGGTGTGCAGGAGGGGACAGGAGGGACATTCAGCATCCCCGCAGTGTGCCCAGGCACGCCAGGTCCCTTGCGTGCACACCCGGAGCTACTCTGCTGTGGAGCCCCAGGAACAGACACCTCAGAGCGATTCAGTGTCTTTCTGGCTTGAGCACACCGTCCAAGGAGCTTTACAGCATTTTAGCGAACACACACAACCTGCTCCTGTTGCACTCGCTGGGAACTGCTGCTGAAATTAATGAGCAGGAGAAGGACCGGGTGCTGAACCCGGCCTGCTGCAGCTGACGTGGCTAATCACAGGCACAGCAACAGGCAGGTAGCAATTTGGAGATAATGCAACTGGGAATCTTTCTTGCCTCATTTGCATTGATGTGTATATGTAATCAGTTCATTTTGGTCAGTTACTGTTATTTCTCAGTGAAATTGCAACTCTCTGTTCCACGTGCCCGGTCTCTTCCCCCACCGCTCCCCTGAGAGATGAGTAATTATAAAGCAAACAAGCGGAGGAAGTTTGACAATGGGTAATAACGGGACAATGTGAAATAGCAAGGTAGCCAAACTTTCCAATGCTTCCCCAAGTGTCAAGACAAATAATAACAAGTATTTACTCTTCCACCGTGGCTCTGTGTTTGTATTGCTGGTGGAGGCATGGGAGTGAAAGAAGCGGAGGCGGCTCTGGGCTGGCTCAATTGAGAAGCTGTGGTAGAGATGGGTGTGAGGCTTTGAGCCATGGTCGAAAAAAAAAAATGGGAGCTGCTGAGATGTGTGTGTTAATTTAATCAGTTTAAGTCTCCAGAAGTGCTTTTGTACAGTGTACCCAGCAGCCTGCAAGGCTTCCAGTTGCAGGGATGTGTGTGTGTGTCTGTGTGCACGTGTGTGTATACATGCATATAGAGAGGCTAAAGGTCTAGTCCTGGAGAATGGGAATAAGGCAGGGACAATCAGCTCACAGTTAATTTTCTTTGCTTTTCCTTTCTCTTTTGCTTCTTTTTTCTTATTTCAACTCTTCTAAGAAAATAAATCCACTGGCTCGCGTCTCTTACATGGTCATTCCCTGCAGGCAATGCAGTGGTTTAATGTTACGGCCTGTCTTTGAGCACTCTGCCCTGAGGATTTGTTGTATTTTAGCTGTTTCTGCCTATGGAGCTGTGTCCCACAGTTTTTTGCCCACAGCCAGGCTTGGTGTGCAGCTAGCTGCATGCAGGTTACAAGGTTTTTGAAGTCCTCTGCTTTGACAGGAGAAAGTAAATATTCCCACTGCTCTTTAGCAATTCTCATCCTCAGGCGCTGTTAATGACATAAACCATCAATCAGTTGGCAGCAGGCTACAGCAGGAATTGGCACACTTGAAAAACCCATGACATTGGATTAAAAAGCATCCACAGGCCAAGTAAACACTGGCGAAGCCCAAGCCTGTGGGAGCGGGGAGCAGGCAGCTCTGGGCAGACCCCGCTGCTGAGCTGGGCAAGCAGCGTCCCCGCGCTCCCTCGCTGCGTCGCCAAGGCTGGGCTTGCACAACACAGACTTTCTGCTGGTCCTGCAGTCGAAACTGCAGAAATGCTGTGCTGCCAAACAACCCCTTTCCTTTCCTTAGGATTTTGCCTTCAAACCATGCTGTGATGTTTTTGTTCTTTCTCACTCGATTTTTTTTTTGTTTGTTTTATCTGAGTGGTTTTGCAACCTCCCTGCATTGTTTTCAGCACAGCCCCTTACCCAGATCACAGGAGCAGTGTTGTTTCCTTCTTAAGACTTGCCACCACTCTGTCCCCAAAGAGAAGCGCTTGTTGGGTGCTAGCTGCAGCCATTACATGGTGTCTAGCAAATCAGCATCATGTGAGAGGCCTGAAATACAGGTGAACTCTTTTTATTGCATATTACATTATTTGGTGTAGGATGGTATAGGTGCACCTGTGTTAGCTGATGCGCTTGTAGGATTGCGGTCTGGGTTTAGTCCTATCAAGCTTGGGGAATGTCTCTATCTGCATCTTGAGAGACGCTGCGGTGGAACACAAATCCCCTTCTTACATCTCTTTACGTTCAGTAAATATGCTGGCTATTTACTGTATCGGAGCAAGGAGATTACATGAGGGTTTTTCCCTATGTGCATTGAGATCCTTTGTCATTGCTTGGTGTACTTAGTGAAGCAGCTGGCAGGTTTGACAGGTTAGGCAGTAAGGAGGAGAAAGGGAGAGAAGTTAAGCCCAAGTTAAATACAAATATAATCTGTCTATTCAAAGAGGGATTTGCTGTCTCTTACAGCATCCTCCTGAATGAGTAGTACTGAAAAGTCAAACCCAAACACGCCCCAAATACACCGCTCTGGTCCCCCAGCTCTTCGGCACAGCCTTTACGCCCAGGCAGGTCCTGGAGAGCACTGCCCATGTGGCCAGCCCGGCTCCCCGTCCCCCCTCGCTGCCACCCTCTGCCCCACGTACACAGGCAAAGGGACCCACGGGCGTTGTCAGAGCCCACGCAATGTATGGGAAGAAATCTTGCCTTGGCTTTGTTGGTTTTTGCGGGGCTGGGAAAGGTTGGTCCTGGGGATTTTGTTCTCTCCGTCAACGTGCCGAGGAGTGCTGGGAAGAATCTGCTTTTATATATGAGAAACTGAATGAATATGTGCCCCTGACAGGATGAGGTCTGAGATGCAGAACTCGTCTCATTCTTTCAGTGAATCCCTCTGCTGTTACATATGAGCAAAGAGTTTTGATGCTCACATTTTATTTGACCGAGGCACAGGTCTCCCAGGAAAGGTTTCTGTCATCAGGACCGTCAGTTTGCCTTCAATCACTTCTCAAGTCACCTCAATAAAATGTCACGCTGGTATGTCAGAAGGGCAGAGATCTTACACAGCTCTACAAGCTTTGAAAAATAACCAGCACATTTTGGCCAGACCGGGAAAAAGCTCCAGCATAACCTGTCTCCCAACACTGGGGCATTCGCTGATGTGTAGTCAGGTAGTGGATGTTCCCGCCATGGGAAATGTTCCTGCTGCGGTTTTGCACCTTGCTGGGTACTGGGGACACTAATGACACGGATGGCAGGGGTGGTGGCCCCAGTGCTCCACGGCCCTTCCCATCTCCAGCAGTCACAATAACAGAGTGAAGCAGAATTGATCCGAAAGCTTTCTGTGAGTTCATGCAGAATGAGTCAAAACATACCGATGCTAACAGGCACTAAGAAAAAGGAAGAAATCAAGACCTTTTTTTTCCCAGGTTTCCTGTCAAATAAGTTAAAACATTTCTACCACATTGTCAAAGTTTCCTGAATGTAGCTGGGAGAAGCCGCTCTGGACAGTGGTGGTTGTTTCCACGTGTTGTGTCTAAACTTGTCTCTTGTGCTTGATAAGCAGAGGCTTTTGGTTTCAGCTTTGAAGCTTAGTGTAGTTTGGGAATTTTTTCAGCAACAATACAATGCTTTAGGGAAAAATATTTTGTTTGGAATAGGAGCTAATGCATGGGGATTTTGGTGCAGCAAGTTCGATGTAAAGATGAACTTCCCTTAGGTTCACATAAGGATATTTAAGTGTAGTAATGCTTTACGTAAGAGTCATTGGAAAGGTGGCTGCAGACAACTTGCGCTGCCAACTCTTAAATTACATGTTGTTTTTTGTTCCAAAAGGGCTACTAGTGGGGCCTATTTGTTACATGCGGTACACACTTATTTCCAGCATGTACTTATGATGAAACAGTTTTTTGTTGAGGCGAGCACGATCCTTTCCTCCTTGGAGATAAACCATCATTTTAAATTCTCTCTGTGGTGACTTTTTCATTGCAAGCAAACTGGCAAAGCATAAAAAAGGTTGTTTAGTTGGTTTGGTTTTTATTTTTTCCTTAATGTGAGAGCAATTTAAAAATGCCTGTGTCTGGGCTGCTGTCTATTCTAGGAATTCTCACGCAGTGTAACGCTTTCAGCAAACTTTTGCCAAGTTTCTCACCGCGATGCTGCAAATTCTGAGCATCCCGGTATCGAGTGATCCCGAAACGGCTCTCGCCTTGGCCTCGGGCTGCTGGGGCCGGGTGTGCTGGAGGCAGGAGAGCCTTGGCCCCTGCTGGGAGCACTGTCAGGCTCTGCTCTTCCTGCCCTTGCGTGGGAGAGGCAGCTCGGAGGGTTTGGTGTCTGTCTGCTCTTTGACATCGGTAGGAAGATGAAGTGTTGGTCACCGTCTGCTTGCGTCACGTCATAGGTGTTGCAAAGAGCGAAGGTTTTGGCATTGCACCTTTTGCTCCTTGGCGGTGTTTTATGTATTTTTGGGCCTTTTAGGAGAGGCTTTGAGAATCAGCGTAGTTCAGGCGAGACACTGAAAACCAAGCACGGGGGGGGGGGCGGTGAGCAGAGAAAACCCTCTGTGGTTTTTAACCACTCCGGACACCGGTGGGGCTGTCCGCGCCTGGAAAATTGAAACCTAAAAAACAAAAAAAGGGTTTAGAAGGGAGTTGCAAGGCCGGGAAGTGGTGAAAATACCGGCGCTGAGGACCGTAACACACGCCCTGCGGCTCCACGCCCGCTCCGCCGGCTCCCCTCGCAGCGCGGCAAGCGCCCGGCCCCGCCGGCGGGGAGGCCGCGCCGGGCCCGGCCTGCAGCGCGGGGCCGAGCGGCGGCCAGGCCGGCCTCTGCTGCCCCCTGCCGCCGGCCCCCGGGAGCGGCCCCCGCCCGGCGCGGAGCTCCGCGCCTGGCCGCCTCCGAAACCCCACGCTGGGCTCTGCTACGCGGGAGGGGGAGATCCGTGACCGGGATGCAGGGGAGAGGGGAAGGCGCGTTAAAGAAGCGGGAGCGCGGAGCCCCTGCGGTTAGTTTTGCGCTGATGGAAATGCGGAAATTTGGAATTGGTTTTGTGCCAGTGGGGTGGGAAGCCAAATACTCCCTAACTCATCCTGCCTCTGCCACGCTTCTGTAGGTGCTTGTCCGCGCTGCTATGAATCATTTCGGGTACGAGTTTCAGAGCTGTCAGTAAGCCCACGGGGCCGAACCCTTGGGTGGTGTAAGTCGGCACACCACCTCGCTGGCAGCTCCAGCCCGCCCGGCTCCCCGGAGCTGCAGTAGTTTATGTAATCCAAACGTGTGGCCCCACACAAAAGCTACACAAAACGCAGACGTAACAAATGTAGAAAAACCAGTTTGCTTCAGAGTTCCTTCCTCATGGGTTCCTCAATTAATACCAGCTCCTGCCATTCAGCCAGCAACACCAGCAGCGATGGCCCAACACAACCAGCTCTCTGCTTCCAGCCAGGGCAGACCTAGAGCTCCTCCTCCTACGAAACGAGCCCTCCGTCATTTCACTCTGCACAGAGATTGGAAGGTCCCTCATCCTCCTCCTCAGGACTCTGCTAACTTGGACAAAGACCACGGCATGCTGTGTCCCTGGCTTTAGGATTACTCGAATACCTGGGAAACTCCTCAACATGAGGATGCGGGGTCCCATCGGTGGGGATGTGCCGCGTCCCCAGCCCTGGTGTCCCATTCCCCAAGCACCTTCGGCACGTAAGTGAGCAGCCTCATGCAGCGATGCCGTGCCAGCTCCTGCTGGCTTCTTGCCCGCTGCCAGCAGGCAGGTGAATCACGCCAGGCCAGGGTGGACATTGGGGTGTTCGCAGGCAGGCTGCGGTACGTGCCCTGCTCAGGACGCTCTGCTCCAAGCCTGGCTTTGCCTCCCAGCTGTTGTGGTGCTGCCTGGTACATCGGGGCAGGAACAGCCTTTTTGTTCTGCCTTTGCACAGTGCCTAGCAACACGCGGGCCCTGGGCTATGAGTGGTGCTTCTAGGGACTTCTGCAACACAAATAATAACTTTTATTACAATAGACTTGGGAAATGAAGGCTGAGGTAACCCAAGAACACATCTGACAATCAGGATGAAGCATGAAAGGTAGAGTGCTTCTCCATCGCTAACTTGCTTTCCCTGGGGTCTGTTGTGTGTATATATACGTATTTTAAGTGGTTCATACACCAGTATAGTACTTCCCTAATGCACGAATTGTAGAAAATAAAAATCACACGGGTTCCCAGAGCAAAACTAACAGTACTTGCCTGTATTTCTGAATTGCTTTTCTTTTTTCTTTTTAAACTCACAAAAAAAGGAGAACCTTCTGAGACCTGACAAAAGAAGTGGGGGAAAGGATGGTACAAGTCAGCTGTGACAGCTGGAAAACTTACATGACAAGTATCTAAAATAATTAATAATTTCTATCTCATAAATCTGTGGGATATATTTTTTGCAGTTTTCTTTGCTGGCAGCATCTGTCTTCAAATACCATGGTTTCAGAGATATCCATCACTTGGCAGTGTGTCACGGTGACCTTCTCTCTCCTCCTTCCTCCATCCCTCCATGGAGCTTCCTAAATCTCTCTTAAAAAATTCTGCCCAAGTTACCAATTCTGTCCAACGTTCCACTCTCCCTCTACTGCTCTCTTGTTTGGAGAGAACAGAAAAACAAGTCCTGGCATAGAAAATGTCAGCTTATCACCGCAGCATCGCTCTTTCTGCTTGTATTGTTGCATCCACATGGCAATGGCATTAAGATGGAGCATTTAGGCATGTAATAATCTTTCAGCTCAGATAGGGACAAGGCAAATCCTAAGAACAGGAAAGATTTCTATAGTGTGGTTGTTGAGATCCTGAGTTTATGTATGTACAGATTTTTATACATGTACATTTAGACTCAATGCAGGAAAGCAACATCATAGCAGGACAGCTTTCCAGGCAGGGATGAAAGAGTGACTGTCATCTGTGCCTTGGAAATATGAGACAAAGAAAACTTCAGATGAATAAAGGAGATGCAGATACCTGTTTTCAACATATGCATACCAGATTCGATCCTGGACCTTGGGGCTTAATAACAGAGCAGGTTAAATGTTGCCTGGTATTCGAGTTTCATTTGGTTTTGTTTCTTTTTTGGTACAAATCTAATTTTCAAGAGGTTAGAGGTACAAATACTGAAAAAAGTAGGAGCAAAGATTTCGGATGTCCCACTGAGGCTGCATTTGCAATGAATTTATGTCACTTTATTTTTCAGTTGCTCTCCAAGGCGGCATGGTGACATCACCCTCTTGCTGCCACATTGCACTAGGGCAACTCAATTTTCTAGGGCAGTAATTTCTGTTCAAGATTGCATCACCGTAATTCCAACTAGAACATACTTCTTTCTTTGCCGTGTGTTTGTATTGCTTCTCTTCCGTACAAGTTTTGTTTCTGCGTATGTATTCCTTACCAGAGGGACAGACTCACGCGTTGGTCAGGCTTCTGGTCAGGTTCTAGACAGAGCAGCGCAAGTTTTGAGGTAAGATACTTGAGTGATCCCAGTAATTTCCAAAGAACTGTGTAAAACAACGAATGGAAAAATTTGAGGTTTTCATGACAATGCTGTTACGGAGACCATTTTTAGCTGGTAAATGTCATCCACCTCTGCACCAAAATACAATCCAGGTAGCTCATGGAGGGCCTTTCAATCACAAAAAACGTTAATATGCTTTAAAAGTGTCTTGAGGCTTTGTCATTTATGATCTTCATAATTTCACACATTCATGAAAGTGACTCCTCCCTGATTTGGCAATAATTTAGTATTGCTGCTTTACAAAATATTTTACTATTCACTGTTGTTAGGAGGGGAAAAAACATGGCACATTAAATACTTTTTTGACAGTGTACTTTTCCTATTGAATCCCTTTTGTTTGCTTTATCTGCCCCCCCTCCCCCCCATCTGCAAAATTTGTAGCGCCCGAGAAGCACTGCGTGTCTACACAGGCTCTATCAGGCAAACCTGAGCTTCCCCTGTGTTCTGAGTTGACCAGCTGTGAACTAGACAACTTTTGACAGCTTATTAGTCCAGGGCTGCACTGCGCTACTGAAGTTGTGTGACTTCTCGTTCAGCTGGCTCACCTTTAGCAAACATGGAATGCGAGCAAAACAAGCTCAGAGATGTCTGTTCAGCCCAACGCACGTAGATCCACAGCTACCGAGAGCAGGAATTACACGGCATTTAGACTATGAAAGCCCAAAGTCACAATCCTGGAAATCCCCCTCAGCCGTCACCTAGTTTGAGGAGGAGGTTCTATTCTGTGTAACATCATTATTTTACTTCAACCACGTATGCTTATGACTCAGTCTGAGCGAGATCCAAAACGTGTTCCTTTACCCAAACCACTGGAAGGCTTGATTTAACAAGGTGTTTTAGAACATGGCTAACAGGTAGTGACATCACCTACGACTGCCCCTTGTTCCTTCCTCCCTCCCTGCCCTACAAAAGCTTAGAGCATACTCAATTCTCTTCTCTTGTTGGGAAGGTTGAAACCTGTATATCCTACCTCCCAACAGACTGCTCGGACTGCAGGATGACCCAAGGGGATAGATTCCACCCTCCCTATTAGTATTAAAAGTATCTGAGATTCTTTAGCATTATGATTGCCGCTCTACTGCTTTGGTTTGTCATCATGAGAAAGGAAGGGTTCCACCATCTATTTCAGGAACTATGATGTATTTCATAACAGTCAATTGACAGATAAAATCCAGAAGCAGATTATAAATGGTATCAGGATTAGATTCCTGGTTCTACAAGAACAAAGCTTTTAAATTGCAGTTTTAAATGTGTGACTTTTGATGTGGCTGCACAGAACACAGCATAGCAAGGCTCAGATCACTGCAGTTCTTTGCATCACCTTAAGGAAAAAAGTAAAGCTAGTACAGTATGATTTTTGTTGTTCTACACCCCTTGACAAGCATTAGTTCTATAGAAGTAATTTGTTTTATACAAAACTAGCAAATTCTAGTCTATTCACAGCTAAGTTCTAAAATGGCAGCTACTTTGAAAAATTAAGACCCTACTTAGTTCAGTTTTAGGTCCCATCTGGACTAGGGTATGGAAGCTGGGACTCATGCAAAGATGGATTGCCCTCAGTGCAATGTCAAGTAAGAAAAGGAGCCCTTACTATTAGGCTCAATGCCTACTAAAACCAGGAAACTCTTTGTAAACACCTTTTATTGACAATGTTTTGCAAACACCTTAGTTCACAAGTACTGTGCAGAAGCTTCATCCTTTGTAAAACAGAATATATTTCTTGTCACAAATCACAAAGTTTGTGGATTAATGCAAAGTGCCTGTCTGCACAGATCTGCAACTATTTTCCCCTGAAACATAAGCAAAACAAGTATTTTTGTATAAAAATTCACAGAAGCAGTAGAAAACTATTTTTCAGCTCAGTCTCTCTTACTGTCGGTTTCAACACAAAGTGAAGACACTTGCACATTCTTCCATAGTATAGCCAGTCTTCATACTACATCTACTGTTTGGTCTCTGTTTCCATCTGAGCTTCTTGAGATTCTTCAGCTTCTGAAAGTTTTTCATCATCTAAAATTCAATATTACTGTTAGTCAAACATGATTGGTTATATTTACAGACTATATCGCAGAGCCGTGTCCCACTTAAATATTTTACGTTGACTGCCTTAAATGTGCAGTTGGGTATCTCATTATACAAAATGCTACGTTCAAACAAAAAAAAAATCCTTCAAAGTTTTCAAGGCTGTTATCTGTAACAGCTATTACAGGAAACGGGGTAAATCCTATAGTACCGGATTGCTTCAAATTCAAGCAAACAGTACCAGATTGCTTCAAATTATATGCCTTCTCTTTGCCTATTAATGGTTTATTTCAAACTGAAGCTGTGCCTTCCACTAAAATGTTACTTCCTTCACAAAATTCTAGAAGCTGAAAGGTAATCTATACATTCATGTGAAAATGTATTTTAGAGACTAATACTTAAGCAAGTGTTAGTAACACATAATAACAATAACCTTCTGCTAAAGTGCACGTAGGATTAACAGTTCATTCTGCTTAAGAAGATCTAGACGGCCTTAGAGAATGGAAGTCTGCTCTTAGAGCCATCTATGTATGTTAATCAGGTCACGCTCAAAGGCTATACCAATTAGTCCATCTTGGAAAGACACAGCAAAAATCCAGCAAATAATACTTAAAACAGTATTATCCATATTAGAGCATGAAAAGTAGGTGCTGATTTGAAAATACTAAGTATTTGTATGACAAAAGATGAGTATGACTAAATTCCTGAATTTAGCTCTTGTGTTTGACAGTTTTAGTCCCTGCTCTATTACAGACTCACTGGCTGAGTAGGTAAGTCATTTAGCTTTCCTGCATTCCAATTTCTTTTCAGTAAAGCCTCAAACGATACCATGATGGCAGCGACATGTTCAAAACTACTGAAACAGGAATTACACAAATAAGTTTGGAAACTGCACAAGAATACTTTTCTGTAAGAAATACTTTTTCTGTTTAAATTCTCCACCCCCACATTTTAAAGAAGTCTGTTGCCTACAGATTAATCTGAAGCTAGTCAGGAAATGGCATGATGGCTAGCTTGTAGAAGAAAAAAATTCTGAGTGGTCTCAGGCTCTGGATTACTACTGGGAAAAATAATGCTGCCGATGCAGGAGGTCACCAACCTCAATTGCACATAGCTAGCCCACTGCTGGAAGCTGTGATTCCTTCTGATCCACTGAAACCCAACCCAGATATATATATTACCTAAGAACACCACTTACTTTCCAGGGTTTGCTGAAGCTCATGGATGGTGCTCAGCAGAACATGAAATTGCTTCCTTCTCAGCTCCAACTGGAACGATAAAATATATATTTTAGGAAACAGAGAGCACATATAGCCAAACAACCTATAGCAGATTCTCCATTAATTATGTTCCTAATAATTACGTAACAAGCTCTATGAAAAACCTACCTTATCTTCAACATTTTCTTTAATGTGAGAAAGATGTTGAAGTTCTTTTCCCAAAGCTTCTAGCTGCCTGAAAAGAAATAGTCATAGTATTTTTAAAAAGTTCTGTAAAACTCTTGAAAAATAGATTGGAACTAAGTGGAGAAAAAAGAACCATTAAATAACAGCATAGGTAAACAAAGCATAACAAATGAAATTACATTAGAGGTAAGGCGACTTCACATAAATGTTTAACTATTATGTCATAAACTTGTAGTTTCAGGACTTTTACAGAAAACAAGGCCTCCAAGCTGGAATACAGTGGTACACTGGGCATTTGGACTGTAACAATTCAGTCCTGCCACAAACATGTTATTTACTTGACCATACAATGAAAGTTAAAGAAGTGGGTTATATTAAACACCCATGGCATTTTCATAGGCTTTGCTACTTCACAGATTTCTTTATGTTGACATGAGAAGATTAAATAAAAACATAGCATCAGCAGGGAGAACATATTTGATAAACCTACATACCAAACATACAAACACAACAATTTGCAGACACAACAATTAATGAAACACATAGTCAAGTACCTTATCTCTGACAATGGCCTGACCAGACAGAGTAGTGGATAACAGGTAGACTTTACAGTAGGCATATGTAGAATAATTCACATTTTTGATGAAACTACATGATATAGCTTATGCCTCAGCACACAGAATTTAACACTGTGATCCATATAAATACTCGTTTCCTTCTCAAATGCCAGTTTTTATTTTAACTGATTGCCTCTGGCATTAAGAGATAAAGGAAACATGCAACACCTATAATCTTCATAACTATTCATATCCTTTTGAAATACATCATCTTTCAACACCTCTTCACGATCTTTCTGCAAGCATTTGATTGTTTTCTTGGACTCACCATGGACCACCACAATCCTTTTTGAGGTAGGGCAAAGAATAACAGGTACCATAACGTACACTAGCTTTCAAATGAGGATGGAGCATCAACTCTTACACTCAAACCTCCAGTTTGGCTCTTCTACTTTTCCTCTAATGCCTACCATAATTCATGCTCCATGTAATGAGAACAATCTGTTTCTTTAAAGGTGAAGTGGATTGAGGCTGACCATCCCTGATTAATTAGCAGGCAGAGCCAAATAGGGGTCAGCGAGGGAATAAAAGGTTTTTTTCCTGAAGCACTGACAGCTGCTGCAACTAGTCTGGGCAGGGAACCACAAAGGCCTCCAGTCCTAAGTAACTCATGATAGCTGGGAAAAAGGTCTGTTTTAGTGTTACCTGAGGGTGTTGTCTTTTTTTGAGCCAGATTGCTTGGTACCTTGAGGGGAATGCCTGAAAGAGGGTTGGGTGTGACGTTATCCCTTCCTGTAACGGAAACGGGCTAACGGTTCATAGGCTCATACAATGATTTCACTAGTATTTGGTTTCTAATTTCTGAACGACTTCTATTTGGCCAAATCTTGCTGTTTATACTGTGCTATCAGGTATAAGCAGATTGTGAGAAGACATTGAATTTTTTTCTACTAACATCCAAGCTACATTTGGAATTTTACTTCTTTTACTTTCTGCTCCAGAGAATCTTTGCCTAGCCTTCTCATTTTTGTATCTCCTTTTCTAAGACTCAGAGTCATTTCTTGGTCCTCTTAACAGCTCTTCTGATACTGCATCTAATTACACTGTGGGCACTGCCATTTAGTAGTTCAGCTCCTGTCACTTCCTGAATTGGCTCCTGTGCATTACTTCTGACTAAGCCGATAACACCTTCTTTTCTTTTGTGCTGTATGACTAGTTGTTCCAAGAAACAGTCCCTTAAAAGCATAAAGAAAGTATTTTTCTGAACTTTGTCCTATTGTGCCATATGACCTGCAAAAGCTATAAATGTAACTCTCGCAATAAACCATGACATTTCTCCTCACAAGAAGTTTTCTCAAGTGTTTTTAGTGATTAAGAGTTCCATGAAAAGCGTGACATTGTTAGTGAGGCTTCCTCCACTTTGATTTAAGGGTGGTCCTTCTTAGTTCATAGTACAATTTTCCGTATACTTTCCTCAAACTGGAGAGAAAGGAAGCCTCGTAATTAAAACATTGGATGAAAACTTCATCTAGTTCCTGTGTTTAAAGTCTATTCACTTGGAAGGTCAGTTAAAGCTAAAATACCTATGAACCAAGCTCCCTTTAAAAATGTTCCATTCTGTTACTATGTCCTATTTCCCCATCTGTAAAATGGCGGATCGTACTCTGCTATAGTTCAAGTCTGCGTCTTTGACTACAGATATGAAGGACTAAGGACAAAAGGGCATACACTGTAGCCATTCTTCCAGTGGATGAACAGACTGGTATTTCTAACTGTAATATACACTTCTAAAGAGATGAAAATTAAGTTTAAGACAGAATGCCAAATTTACTAGCTGTAACTTACCACCATTTTTAGCTTTGCTCAAGAAACTTATGCTTGGATGTGTTAATCAAAATTAGAACAACCCCTCCAAACCTAAACAACCTGGCATCCTCTAAGAAAAAAGTATTATCACTTAGTTGTTTCCATTCTTAATCAATTGACTCATCTGAAAAACTTCACTTTTGATAATTCTTTATTATGAAGCCTCACTTGATAAATGGCACATGCTGACTAATGAAGCAAGTAGTCAAGCCTCATGAGAATTGCCTGTAATATTCAAAGTTGTGGTAATGAAATCAAGGCTGTGCTGGTTGTGGCTGGGGTAGAGTTCATTTTCTTCACAGTAGCTCGTATGGGGCTCTGTTTTGGATTTGTGCTGGAAACAGTGTTGATAACACAGGGATGTTTTCGTTACTGCTGAGCAGTGCTGACAGAGTCAAGGCCTTTTCTGTTCCTCACCCCACCAGCAAGCAGGCTGGGGGTGCACAAGAAGTTGGGAGGGGACACAGCCGGGACAGCTGACCCCAACTGACCAAAGGGATATCCCACACCATAGGACGTCATGCTCAGCATAGAAAGCTGGGGGAAGAAGAAGGAAGAGGGGGGACATTTGGAGCGATGGCGTTTGTCTTCCCAAGTAACCGTTACGTGTGATGGAGCCCTGCTTTCCTGGGGATGGCTGAACACCTGCCTGCCGATGGGAAGGAGTGAGTGAATTCCTTGTTTTGCTTTGCTTGCATGCGTGGCTTTTACTTTACCTATTAAACTGTCTTTATCTCAACCCACGAGTTTTCTCACTTACACTCTTCCGATTCTCTCCCCCATCCCACCAGGAGGGAGTGAGCAAGAGGGTGTGTGGGGCTTAGTTCCTGGCTGGGGTTAAACCATGACAGTCCTTTCTGGTGCCCAATGTGGGGCTCGAAGGGTTCAAGATAACGACACATTTGATTGGAATGTGCTAGATCAAATTTACAGCTGTTATTGCTCTTCAGCTATTAACTGGCAGGCTGCTGTGCTTGCCATGGGGCTTTCTTGCCTTACTGTATATTAGAGTCTAGTGCTCGTTAGTGGCTGCTTTTTGCTTTCGCTGCTTGCTGTACTGCTTATCGTCTTGCTCTGCTGTGCCTGGGAACATTTTGATAACAACAACGGCGATGCGCCTGGGCTGGCAGACGGCCAGGGCATCGCTGCTGTTTCTGTGCTGCTGTACTGGACAGGCTGGAACTCCAGTGTGAACTCCAGTCAAAGGGACGGCGACCTGTGGATGAGTCCATGCAGGAGCGGGACACCCCGAAGCGTCTGTGGCCATGAGTAAGTCCACATCAGCAAAGGTACATCTCAAAGCATCTGTGGCCATGGTTATGTCTGTACCGCAGAAGGTATACCTCTGAAGGGATTGCAGCCCAAGGATAAGTCCACGCTGGAGAAGGTACACCTCGAAGCATCTGTGGCTGTGCATGAGGTCATGCTGGAGCATGGCTAAGCCCACGACAGAGCAGGTACACCCCTGGAGGGACTGCAGCCATGGGTAAGGCCATGTTGGAGCAGTTTACTTCTAAAGGGACTGTGGCTGTGGGTAAGGCCACACTGGAGCAGGTATATCTCTGAAGGCATTGTGGCCCATGGAGAAGGCCGTGCTGGAACAGGTACACCTCAAAGCCACTGTGGCTGTAGATAAGTCTATGCCGCAGCAGGTATACCCCTGGAGAGACTGTGGCTCATAGGTAAGGCTCCACTTGGAGCAGGTACACCCCTAAGGGACTGCAGTCTGTGGATAAGTCTAACTCAGAGCAGGGGCAAGGGGAGGAGTTCATTGCAGTGTTAAATCCTATGGTCTCGTCCAAAGGGACCAGGGATGGAGATTGTAATGGAAATACCTTTAAACTGTTGTAACCCGGGATTTGAGTTGCATGTTACGGGAATTACTGTAGCAGGAACCACCTGAAGCAGTGGAGGACAAGTCTTACAAGAAGCAGTGTAAGTGCAGCAGTGACCTGACCTGAGCTGGGTTTGGTGCCCAGTAACTCCACACAACACACCACCTCTCCTGTCCTGAGTGACCACTGTAACAGATAGCGCCCAAAGTCATGGACTGAATGAACTCAATGGACATTTTGTGGACATTTTACAGGGGTGGCCCATAGATTAGGGGAATGATAACTGTGTATTATACCAAAGGATGGGAAGGGGGGTGGTGATTAACGTGGTTGTATTGGATAGTGTGGGACCTGAGCATGACATAAATGGTACAAAATAATGGGTGGAGAATGTGCTGGTTTTGGCCGGGGTAGAGTTCATTTTCTTCACAGTAGCTAGTATGGGGCTGTGTTTTGGATTTGTGCTGAAAACAGCGTTGATAGCACAGGGATGTTTTAGTTACTGCTGAGCAGCGCTGACAGAGTCAAGGCCTTTTCTGCTTCTCACCCCACCCCACCAGCGAGTAGGCTGGGGGGGCACAAGAAGCTGGGAGGGGACACAGCCGGGACAGCTGACCCCAACTGACCAAAGGGATATCCCACACCATATGGCGTCATGCTCAGCATATAAAGCTGGGGGAAGAAGGAGGAAGGGGGGGATGTTCGGAGTGATGGTGTTTGTCTTCCCAAGTAACCGTTACGTGTGATGGAGCCCTGCTTTCCTGGGGATGGCTGAACACCTGCCTGGCAATGGGAAACAGTGAATGAATTCCTTGTTTTGCTTTGCTTGCATGCGTGGCTTTTACTTTACCTATTAAACTGTCTTTATCTCAGCCTACGAGTTTTCTCACTTTTACTCTTCTGATTCTCTCTCTCATCCCACCGAGGGGGAGTGAGCGAGCAGCTGTGTGCTTAGTTGCCGGCTGGGGTTGAACCACGACAAAGGTACAGATAAATAACATACAAGAAAGAAATGCGTGAAATATTCTCAGTGGCTTATAACTATAAAAATCCTACTACTAGGGTAATAATATAATAAAACCCTTTCCTTTTGCTATAAAAGGCCATGGAATGTGAAAAGACAGCCTCCCTCTGCAATTTCACTGAAAGTGGGCAACAGGATAGGTGCAAGCTGTGCTTCAAGGAGAACAGTAACCCCATGCTACATCTTTAATCAGGTTAAAAAGAACAAACTCATAGATGCAATGAGTCCTGGAATGTTTCTGTGGCTTGATAAAGTTAAAAAGATTATGTCCCCACAACTGCCCAAAATGACCCAAAAGCACAGATAGTGATCCAAATCCAACAATGACACAAGCAACACTATAAGTTACATGCAAGACGAGTTTGACAACAGGTAGGTCTAACCTGCATGCCAGCGCAGGTTATATTGTGGTACACAACGTAGTAATTTATAACCGGGCATGCAGGAACAACTACTACAAGGAAAACATTAAAAAAACTCCTAAGAGCTTTCTCCTGCTTTCTCTCATTCCACCTTACTTGCTTGTGTGTTATGTATTTTGTGCGACTACTCAATCCCTTGCTGGTGCACTTCACAGCACTTCCCCACTGTCTCTCTTTCCTAAGCAACTCATCCCCGGTAAAGTGACATTAGATGTGCATTTACATCTGAGTTCACTTATTCACCTTAACAATGGAAAAATTTCAAATACAAAATGATTAGCAATGCTTCTGAACCCATACAGATGGAGATTAATTAAAGAAAGCTGATAAGGGCACAATTTTAAAACCAAACCCAAGTTTTTCTTGTGTCAAAAGAAATTATATAAAAGTGAGGAAAGGTCAAACTGAAACTAAGGAAATGTCAAATCTGGTGACTTCTAGCTTACTGGCTCATTATAATTTAATGTAGTTTCATACTTACTTCAATGTTTCATGTCTGTCTGGATGGTGTTGTATGACTTTGGCCAATGCATCGTATTCTGAAAGAAATTTAAATAGTTAGTCGAAATAATTCTGAAAGTACAGATTCAAGAACCAAAAATCAGGTATCATAGAATGGTACAGATTCTTTTCCTTCTTGAAAAACTGTTTTAACATTTTTCAAATTTGTACATAGCACCTTACATATATAAAAAAGTACTCACAAATATCCATATATAAAAACATATATATATAAAAATATATATACATAATTTATACTATGCTATAACTTTTCAAAGTAGATGATTACATCAAAAGACATTTTAAATAAACTTCAGATATGATTGTAGGCCATTATCTACTCACTCAAACTTACCCAGTGCTAGTGATTCGTAAAGGATGAGGCCAGAAAACACGACCTTTAGATAGCTCTGCATTGCTGCACACTTGGTCTTTTGTGTATGATTCATAAGCATTGGTTTTAGATACAATCTAATGTATAGGTACAGAAAATGGTGCTGATAAGATGTTACACATAAACATTTAAGATTTTTAGAAAAAAGTTTCTCATGCAGCATTTTATACAACAGTATTTTTTTTTAAACTGTATTACACATTAAGAACAATATTATGGTTATATAGGCAACTAACATAGCCATTTCCTGATAGTAAGATTGTGCATATGCGAACTACCTCATTGTTGGTGCTGCAGGCTGGACAGAACGTATCAAAAAGCAAACACTTCAGATCTACGTTTGTGAAGACGTAAGAACTCTACATTCCTACCGGTTAAGGTTCTTTTAATTTCCAGTTAAGTCTAAAATTATCCACAAAATTGATCAAACAGTTGTATTTAAAACCTTTCATCTGTTATACTTTTAAACGTTTTCTTTTTGCATTTCACTTATCAAGAAGAAACAAATTCTTGCTTCTCCTCAATTGCTAATCTTTTGATAAGACAGTATTACATTTAAAACTTAAATGCTTTAAGTTTTAATTGAAATTATCAGCACATACTTTTAAGAGGAAGGAAAAATTACACCTCATAACAGGTATTCAGGAAGGACACATACAGAGTTGTTGGGTGCGTAACTGGCACCACTGACTCTGTGTATGCCAAGACATTACCTTCCCTTAAGAGCTGAAGGAATACACTTGCATGATCCTCAGTACCGGGTGTAAGTCTATTCAACTCCTGTCTCACTGTTAATAACGTGCTTTAGTTCTTCTCAAGTCACCTGAATTGTGATAGGATGCTTTTGGGGTTTTTCTTTAGCCTGAAAACATCTCCCTGAACTACTGTTTTAGGTTTTCCTGATGTTGCACGTCATTGAGATCTACTGGTTCAATCTTGCCTGTCTCATCCACTAAGAACTTTCAGTAGTGGGTGTGGAACCCACCAGACTAAATATAGTATTCATGATGCCAGCATATTCCCTTGCTCTTTCAAAAATTTGGAATCTATTTTCTGATACAATGTATTTTAAAAGATAAGAAAATAATGAAACTGACCAATGTAAATACAGATAATTGCTCCTTACCCTGGCGATTTTTTCGAATCCTTTTTGCTTGCAGGATTTGTTTTTTGCATTCAGAAATCTTCTCATGTGCTGCAGTTATACTATTTTCTTTAAAAAAACCCAAAAGATATACAGAGTTATATTAAAATCAAACAATACATGTCAACAAGCCATTCTGCTAAATTATAAAAAGATGAAGAGCTGTTTGTGATATGGTGGCCTGCTAGCTCCATCAGCTTCAAAACTACATACGCTTCCATAGGTTAAAAAGCTTTTATTTGTATGTATTTTATATACTGATACGATGCTTACAGCGTATGTATGAGTGCTATCTATTAAGAAAAAAAAACAAAACCCCCACTCATCATAGGTATATATTATGTTTACCAGAACTGGCTCAAGCTTGTTCATAAAAGAGAAATTGTCAAACAGAAAACAGTAATATTTTCTCATCTTTACCTATATCCTTATAGATTTTTTCATAATTTTCCATTTCTCTCAGGTTCATATCATACACCAGAAGAGTTTTTCCCATTGAAAACTCACACTGTGATAAAGTACTCAGCATTCGTTGGTACTGGCTGTAACTGAAAACAGACAAGATATTTACTCCTAAGCAGCATAAAAATACCCCCTACCTTTACGAAACAAAGCCTCATGTAGCGTAAAGAACAGGTAAATAACAATTATTAAAGAAATAAAATATTTCAAAGATTCAATGTATAATTTTTTGAAAGTGCAGTCAGAAACATTGCACCCATTAATTCTACCATCGTGTCCCTAAAGGTGCAAAGTGAGTATTAAGGCAATGGGCAGATTGATCCAGGGCTTATAAACTTCCCAGCTAAGGCCGGTTCTGTGACCACTGAGATTAGTATTTTAATACTGCAGTGCTTCTCTGTACACACAATCATTACATTGTGTCTTTTGGGAATTTATATCCAGCACTAGTACGGACCCCACAGCAGAACACCACGTTGTCGCTCATCCCTTACTACTTTAGCCTGTTTTAAAAACAAAACAAAACCCTAAAAAAACTGCAGCAGCAGAAATACCAGCAGTACTACCCTTCCCTAACAGAACAAATGCAGAACTGCCAACTAAAATATTCGAGTCATGATCCTGTTATAATAGCGGGACTCCTGGACGGATCACGCAGTGGCACGACAATCCCGAGGGCATGTGAGCGGCGCTGGCCGATTTCATGATACAGCCTGCAGCCTTCTCTGACCCGTCTCTAGTCCTCATCTCCCACCACAGTGCTCGGCGTTTGTACTGGAAACACCACAGAGCCATACCGAAAAGCAGATGTATACATTTTAATACGGGTCTTTTCAAAGCGGATCAAGCCCAGTTTTCCACTGAAATGCGAGCTAATCAGTTCCAAGACTAAAAACAACAGAACAGAAAACAAATACCCTTCCTCCTGAGATCCGGAATTACACCACTTAATGAAACTCTTCACCAACAAATTGATCCGCCTGTCGTCACCAGCACCATCGCCATCAATCAGAAGTCGCTTGCGGATAACTTCATCTGAGGAAAAACTTGTTTAATGCCTCACGCTATGGCAGCCGCATCCCAGAGCCGAGCGCGGGTTTCACCCCAGGCCTCCAGGGAACGATTCCCGGGGCTAAACCGGGAGGATCTGTTAAACAGGAGGCGTCCCAGGGCCCCGGCCCGGAGCGCGGGGCTGAGGGACCCTGGGGCCCGGGCGGAGAGGCCTGGGGGCGGGGGGCGCCCAAGGCTCGGGCGTGCCCCGGCATGAAGGGCCCGGGAGCGGGGCTGTGGGGTCGGGGCCAGGATGGAAGCCCGTCTGCGGGGTGAGAGGCCTGGGGTCGGGCTCGGGGGGCCGGGGGGAGAGGCCTGGGGCCAAGGCGCGGGGAGCTCTTCCCCGGAGGGCGGCCGGGGCCGTGCGGCGGGCAGCCGGCGGGCAGCGCCGCGGCGGGCGAGAGGCGAGGCGGGCCCGGCGCTGAGGGGAGCCGAGCCGAGCCGAGCGGAGCGGGCCGTGCAGGGGTCGAGGCGCGGGGCGGCGGGCGCGGGGAGGGAGGGAAGAAGGAGGGAGGGAGGGAGGTCTCACCGTCGGTCACGGCCCCCATGGCGGCGAGTGCCGGAGCCGGCGGGGCGGCGGCAGCAGCGAGTGAGGTCAGCTTCCCACAATGCAGCCGGCGAGAGCGGCGGCCATGGAGGGGGAGGCGGCGGCGGCTGGGGCCTGAGCCGGCTGGCGGCGGACGCGCGGCCCGGCGGCGGCTGCGGCGGGGAGGGCCGGCGGGCGAGGCCTGCGCCCCGCGTGGAACCGGCCCCCTGGCGAGGGGCGGCCCCGCCAGGTGAGGGGCCGACGGGGGAGGGAAGCGGCGGTCCCCGCGCCCGCAGCCAGGCTCCACCTCCCCGCCCCCGCCACCGCGCCCCCGGCCCCGCCGCCCCCCGCCCGGGCCGCCCCGCCATGCCCCCGGCACATGCTCCCTCGCCCTCGACGCGCCGCGGCGGGGAGGCCGCCGGGTCGGGGTGCGCCTCGGCCGCCCTCCCGCCACGCTCCTGCCTCAGAGCGTCCTCCCGGGGCCACCGTCATCATTGCCCTTGGCGGCCTCATCCTCCCCTCACAGGGCTCCTGCACGGCCTCGGCCCTCCGAGGGTGGTGGCAACTGCACAGGGGAACAGGTGGATGGTCCCGCCATGGTGGCCAGCACCGAGGCGATGGCGCTGCGAGGGTGGTGGGACCCACCGCGGTGGCTGGCTGGTCCCTGTGGCTGGAGGGAGCAGGAGCACCAGCCCCGTGGTGCCTACTCCCTGGCAAGGGTGCGGAGGACATGCTCATGGTGCAGGCATGAGGGAAGCCGGGCTGGCCTCCCCTGGGCCACCCTTGAGCTCATCCTCACTCGATGCTGGGAAGACATGCAGCAGGGCTCATGGGGTGCAAAAATCATTATTCTGATATGTTTCCTGGGGAGTTTTGCTATCACTAGTGGATAGGAACAAAAGTTGTTTCTTCCTACCCTGAAAAACAAAGCTGGCACTGGAAAAAAAGGCTAGAGGTGTCTGGAGAAAAGAGATATTAAGGTGTTACCGATACCAAGTATTCAGTTTTAGGCTTTTGGTCCACCAGCTTTGACACTTGGGCAGTGCTAAAACTGGCAACGTTACTGTACTACATGTCATGGTGCATGAGACGTGTCCAGAGCCTGACACCCTCATATTCCTTCTTCATTTTGGTTTGGACACTTAAGTAGCTTATGGACTTGTTCTGCTCAGTGCTTTGCATTGACCATTTTAGGGTTCTGGAGAAAATCAGGGTAAGAAAAGAACAAAGTGGGTGTGTGCTATAATCTGTGCTTTCCTGGTTTTAGAGCTGTGATTGATTACGAGGTGCTTTTTTGTTCTGGATAACGGCATTTAACAGCTATTTACGGATTTGTAGATTGTTTCAAGCCAGTACTTTGTCTTCAATAGGCAACTGGTCAGATTCTTCAGAAGGTGCTATTGGGAAAGCATTACAGGGAGCGTCATTAAAACTCCATCTGAACTTTTGAGAATAAAGAGTTTCCAACATAGAAAACCTGGATAAGTGATTTCTGTTCTTGAAATTTTTATCTATTATTATGTGATTTGTGAGTGATACAGTTTTATGTGAAAACCTAACTCTATTCGGTTATACAAAGTTTGAGCCAAAGAACAGGCCATAAATTCATGAGCTATGTATGTGCTATTAAAAACCCCTCACTTTTATGAACTCTGAATTTGTTGCCATTTAATATAGTTGGTTTGACAAAAGCCTTTGTTTTTCCTAAATCTTTGGTCACTGTGATATAGCCCTAGTGTTTTGGCAAAGGGTGAGAAGACAACTTAGCTGAACTTCTCTACAAACTACACACAAGTGCAGTTTGTTGCTGCTATTCCCTCTTTACCCACTGATTACCTCTTGGAAGTCTTAAGCGTCTTGAAGCATCCAGTCTTATCAAGACAGTATTTTTCTTGCCCTTCTCTGAGCTCTTTCCATTTTCTGAGTCCTTTCTGTTTCTACCACAGAGAGAAGCTGATTGAACTGAAGGCTGTTGTAGGTGAAAATCCACAATTATTTATTTAATCACGTTAGAATACTTTTGTGTTATTTTCTGTCATTTAATCCAATATAATCTTTTCTCACTTTTTGTTCATCATTCCAGTGTTGGTCAGATACTCTTATTAAACTCTCCACAATGACAAATAGATAGTCCTTGAGTAATTAATTTAGAATACAGCAGTCCATATGATTAGTTAATAATATTTAATGACTTTTGTGCTGTTCTTGTCTTCATATGTGTTACTAATTACAAGATTCTTACAAATTCTCTGTTCTGGGTCTTAGGCTCATAAGAACAATTTCGGGAACAAAGCCATTATTTTTCTTTTTAAGACAGGCCTTTCAGGCATCATCAATGTTCATTAACTTTTCTCTTCTAGAATGGGAAGTAGAACTTGGTAAATACATCATCAAGAATCTCACTGAGGCTACGTATTGATGTAATAGCCTGTTCTCTTTCCTGTTCTCTTTCGCCATTTTAAACATCCACAAGATGTTTTTGCCCAGGAAGCCAATTCCAGCTTGCTGGGTTTCTATACACACTTGACTATTCACTATGTCTTTGAAGTCTTCCTGCGATTTGCTCCATTTCCAAGTAGAGTTCCTTATGTTGTAAGTATGAAACAACCCTTGTTTCACGTGTATGGAGTGTGTGTTGCACTGGGCTGTGTACAGCCATGTTTCTTCCATTAATTCAGTGTCATGTATGACGTAGATCTCTAGAGCAGGGTTGACCTACTCTTATTTATTTGTCCTTCACCAGTTCGTGTATTCTGTGCAGATTCTATCAGCTACGGTCTTTTATATAATCCTTCAACTGACTGGCAGAAATACTGAGTAGCATTGGACCTTCCTTAAGGCATCAGCATTGGAGATTCTTGCAATAAGAAAAAATGTCTTGCACAAGGCATAGCACCTTACTCCGTGCCAGCTCTTTTGGAATATGTACCTGTGTGTGCAAACTTTCAACCAAGCTAAATGTGATGTCATTTTCCCTCTTTCCTTGAATTCCTTTATGTGTGCCATATGGTAAGGCCTTAAAGCAGCTTATACATAATAATTTGTTACACACCTGACCTTGTCAAAAGTGTTAAATGATCCTCTGTAATGTTTCCAGGTGACTGTGGATACAAGAAGTATAAGCTAGGTATGTTTAGTACTGCAAGATGTTACACGTGTGTGGAACTGGCTCAGATTTTTCATTAGTATCCTCTTTTTGCTGAAAAAATGGCTTTTAAGTACACCAGATTTTTTTTATTGAGGAAATCTGTTAATGTTGAAATTTTATTTCCTGAAAAAAAATCTATGAGAGTCAAAGTTTAATGTGACTTTATACCTCCTCCCCTTTTCTTTAACTCTCTCTCTCTTTTTTTTCCAACTGCAGAAAAAGTTAAAGGGGAAGAAGCTTTTTATAGTATTCCAGGCTATAATGAGCTATGATTTTTAGAGCTAAGAAAACAGCTTTAACTGTTGGTGAGGTGGATTTAAAATATTTTTCCTAAGCCTCTCTAATAATTTATGAGATGGTTTTAGATTCCAGGTTTTCTTCGTGTTGAATAACTTCTAAATCAAACTGTTGTGTGGCACTAAATCTTACAGAGATCTAAGTATAGCAGGTCAGAAACTACAAGGTATTTTTATCCGGTCCAACCTATATTCTTGTCAGAAAGCCATACCAAATTTATTTAGCGAGACCTATTTTCTGTAAGCCTATGTTTAGCATTACTTTTTACCACCATCCTTTCTTTCTTTGTTGATTGTATACCATGATTTTGTGCAAGACTGATATCAAGCTAACCTATTGGTGTCACCCTGTTTTCTCGTTTTAAATTATGTTAGTGTTATATTTTCTTTGCAGTCGTCTTTAGCCCCAGCGTTTACTGAAAACTAGTGTTTCAAGAGCTTGTCATCTCGTTCTGTAAAAATTTGTAGACACTGGCTGTCTAGTTTTGCAAATACTAAAATATTCTCTTTTGGCAGATAAAACTGATATTTTTCAATCCAGTGATTGGGGTAAAAAAGTAGTAGAGTTTCTTTTTTTTTTTTTTTTTTTAGATACTAAGCAATGTGGTTCTTAGCCTTGTAAAAAGCTTTCCTAACATGGACCCTTGTGTTTCTGCAGAGCTAGCACATTTTCATAGAATTACAGCATAACGAGAGAAGGGAGAGTGAAAATACTTGTTGCGACTGTAGTGACAATAACAATAATGTAAAATGCAACATTTTATTATCCGAACAGTAATCAGTTTTGCTGTCTACTGCCTGTGTTACCAAGATTGATTAAGTGTACTGTTAATACCGTACTTTAAAAACCAAGCTCCTATCAGATAATAATTGAACCACAAGCTGTGGGCTACAGGATTGTTTTTATTTCTTATTTTTCACTTTGTAACTGAAAGAAGCATGTAAAATTCCAGAATTTTTGACAGAAGCACTTTGCAAAGTACAAGTCCCGGAAATATTTTGTTCGTTAGAAAGACACTTTATTACTACTAGTTTTCTGATGAGACAAAAGCTTATCTTAGTCATTTAAAAAAACATAGTGCTGCATGGTCCTTTTAAATAACTTTTTCCTAAGTAAGGGCTCTGTCTCTTGGTTAATCTAGATTATACAGGTGGCATTCTGATATTGCCCTTTTTCAGATATCTTCATGGGAATTATGTAACAGCTTTCTACATTTCATATCTGGATCCTACTGAACATTTACAAAGCTTGAAGATCAGTTATTGTATGTTTTAAGGTGATCTGTCACTAATTTATTAAAGCTTGTCAAACTCAAGTTGAAACTACATGATACTGGAAATTTAGGTATTCAGTGTAGAAAACTGAGCTTACAGGTGCAGGGATGCACTCAGCAAATGAAAGCGTCTTGCATGCATGTCAAAAGGTGCATTAATTGAGGCAGTGGAATTATCAGAAGTTAGAAGTGGTACATTGGGTCACGATACCTATTCCCAGTGACCTGGTAGGTTCCCGCTTGGCAAGAAAGTCAAGGTGTTTTAACAGGTGTCTCATGAAACTTGGTGTCATGAAGCTGCTGCGAGACAGATTAGATGGTTAGATTTTTCTTTTAATCTAAAAATCATAGGCTTCAGCTGCCTGTGCGATGCCTCAGAGATCCCACACGGTGTCTGCATTCTGTGATTTAAAATGACTGCCAGGTAATTTTAGGGTGACATTTCATGTTTCGTGTATTTTGTAAGGAAGCAGCCATTTACTCTTTTGGAATTGTTTTCAGCAGGATTAGTCAGTTATCTAGTAGCCTCTTAGTTTGTTGCCAGGATGTTTTCAGCGTGGCTTTCTTTATTTTTTTTTTTTAATTAAAAAAACTAGCATATTTTTATTTTTCCTTCCCCAATCCTTCAATTCACGGGTTCGGTAGCATTTACATTGTGCCCTGAAAATCATTGGTGGCATGCCAGAATTTTCAGAGGAAGAGGTGGATGTTGAATGAGGTTTTACACTGACTAAGAAGAAGAATTTGTCTCTGTTGGTATAACTGTGGCTTGAAACATTGGATGAACAGTAAGAGAGTTGTGAATATCATATTTACTCGTATGATGTTTAAATAAATAACTGTTAGTGCTACTGAGGAAATTTTGCACAGAGATTACAAAGGAAAACAAGCATTTCCTCCTTTGGAAAGCAGCTCTTGCCTGACTTCAGAGCGGTGTTTTCTGAATCACGTGGCCAGATGCTTTGACTCGGCTAAGAAAGCTGAATCAGAGCTATTGCGCAGCTTCTGAGTCAGCTTTTCAAAGTTTAATGAAAGTTGGTTGGTTGGGTTTGTTTTGTTTTATTATTTTTTTTGAAAAGCAGTCCAAATCTGTAAAAGAAAACCTAGAAATTTTACAAGGCTTTGAGCTTGGCCACGTCATGGAGAGATGTTGGAAGAAACGCTTCTGTCTCAGAAGATGAAGAGAGTATCAGGTCTATATCGATAAACATATGTTTCTCGTTTTAAATTGGGTTTATATTTTGCTTTGGATTATTTTATGGTTTATTTTCTTTTAATAGAGTAACTCTGTCAGTGGGTAGTGTTTAAGCACAGCTACAATTTACAGTTCCCATAAAACATGATATACTGAAGCATGTTCTCACCCCCTGATTTCTGAGAGAGGTACAAGCCTGAGCAGCGTAACAGAAATAATCAGAGGCATGGTTGCACGCTTTGGTGATGCGTGCTCAGTTTTAAGTTTTAGTATGTCATATGTTGAATGAAAACACTGAACTTTGTTTCTGACCATTGTTATCCTACCAATAGTGACTGGAAGCAGGGTAAAACCCCAAAGAGAAGTTGTGGCTTTCTTAGGAAGAAGGCACACTCTCCTCGGTTTCTTTTTTTTTTTTGAGTGGGCCAAATGTAGCTTCTAAACTATTGCTTCAGTTGCCGTCAAAGCAGATGTTTTAAACAAATATTTCAAGAGATGTATGATGAGAAGATAACTGGTCCTTTCCAGCAGAGACTCTCAGATCCAGAAGGGGCAGATCCAGGTTATGACATTTCCTTACCTTTCGCAAGCTGGTTGTACCAAAGGGAAGGTTGGTCTGGCTGAGGCCAGTTGGATCATGTTTCCATGAAGGTGGAGGGGGCCAAATGCTTTAGTATTTGCTGGTGTTTCATTAAAATTATACCAGCCGGAGCAGCTTGAAGGAGATGATGAATCTGCACATTTTCTAGTCGGTAGCTGAAGTAGGAATGTGCTTAAATCCTGCCTATATCCAGGGCTAAGCACCTTTCTCTAGGGAGCATTTTGGATTCACGCTCTCTTGAAATTAGTATCATAAGCCCTTTCTTTCAAAAAGGGAGCAAAGGTCAATCTTTGCTTTCAAAACCCAGGAGGTGGCAATGGTTCTGGTTCCCTTTTCGTCATTAGCAGAGCTGTTATCCGCTAGACTGCTCACCACATGTGTGGGACACTTCAACCAAGCTATCCTCCTTCCTGAGGGGATTAATGCCCATAATTTTTTCCATCAGAGTGAATTTTGTGATCACCAGGCTGTTGACTAGTATGAGGTGGTGTTGCTGTCAGAAAGACTGAACACGACTGTATAGCCCAACACAGAGATATTAGATGACTGAGGACTATGGCATTTAAGGAAATAATCCATAAAAGCAAACCGGTAGTTTCAGAAGTGCAAGAGAAAAACATGCAACTGTGGCAAAGGTTACATTTGATCTGAAGATCAGATTCTGTTCAAAGATGTGTGAGTGCCTTCCTGTTAATTTCCAAATTTTGTGTGCAAGCAGGAATAGAATTTGGACTTGAAAAGTATAGGTAAACAGAAGAAAACAAGTTGTGGAATAAAATTATCTGCTTCATAAACTGTTTTGGTGGGTTGCAAAAGGTAAATAGAAAAATTAATGTCAAACATTGGGAAAAAGAAATTGGAAACAAAATACATTATATATAAAGTGTGTGCATATATGTATGTATTTATATATACATGTAAATTTTCAGTTGAGATATGAAAGTGGTTATATGTGTGCCCAAAACATTAAGCACAAAATGTTATTTCTCTTAATAGTATTTACAAAACTCCCAAGGTAGCTTTTCTTATACTAATATTTTAGTAGAGACTTGGTATAAACAAGCATTCAGGTTTGCTTGTTGTTTTTTCTTTTGCAAAACGTTAGTGCAGAATGTTTGAAAACCACGAGGAGTTCTTTTTGGTCCTCTGCCTTTTGCCTTTATTTGAATAAAAATTTAAATGTTGATTATACATGGAGAGAATTGAACTAATAAAAGAGGCAAGGCAGATAAATTGGATTTTATAACTTAAATGAATAAAGATTGGCTTGTAAGAGGTGAGAGTAAAACAAAGCCATGCTAATAATAGCTACAAGTATGCACCTGTGATTTAGTTGGTCATTGTAAATATTTTCACTTCGGTTTCATTCCAGTGTTGCTTTGGCAGTTATGGGTTGGGTTTTTTTCATTTTTGAGACCTGCTTGTGGTTTTTGGTGTGTGTGTGTATATATATATATGTAAAGTTAGGATGGTGTTGAATAATAACATACCCTGAACTAGAATTGTGCACATGTGTATTAAAATAAAACATATGGGAATTTTTTTTTTAAATGTCATGAATTTGAAATTTCATTTTAAAAGTACCTAAATTGCACTTGAGCTGCAGTCACTTTGCTGGGATTGGAATAGGAGGATATTTACAGTCAGGTTTTCTAGTAAAGCTTTTCTTTCCTGTTGTTACGTGAAAGACTTGCACAAACAGGAGCAGCTGACTGTAACTGTAGTTTATGTCATCAAACAAGTGGAAGGAAATAGTTCAAGAGCTGCTATTTTCAAATGTATATGTTAAAGAAATCTGTCCTGGTCTAGCAAGCTCTTGAACGGATTTTGAACTGTACTAGTCCTCTCAAATGTTGGCGTAGACTTGTAATATGATGATGATACAGGTAACGAGTTTCCTAATGACTGGATTATTCTTATCGCGTCTTCTTTATTTGTAATTGCCTCTTTATAGGGTCTGTTCCCCATCGTGTCTTTCTAGGACTGGCCTACTAAATTTGGCACAGAGAGTTACAACCCTAAGACAGCCATTTTGCAACCTACATTTTCTTCTCTTTCTGCTTGTATCAGTGAGTATAATTGCTATTCTTTATCTTTTTTTCTGGTGGTGGTTCTCCTTGATGCTCTTCTGTGGAGATGGATGCTATCAGAATGTGCTACTCCCTCAAAGAGGCCTCTTAAAGTTATTCCGCAAGTATAGTCATCTTTAAATAAGCAGTTGTTCTCTGTTGTCTTCTGTGCAGGTGGTGTCTTTTAAGCAGCTGCAGTACTGTCATTGCTTGGGGAGAAATAAGTAACGAGTAGCCCTAGCACAAGACAGCTTCTAGTAGGTATGGGTAAGGTACAGGGCTGTTTGTTGTGGTCGAGAAAAGTATTACAGTAATTCACGTCAAAGTGTGAGTTTGTTTTTACAAAGCTATAGAAATAGGAAAATATTACCTTAACTATGTGTCACTGTAGTTAAAGAAGAATGATTTCTGCTAATCCAGTTGTCAGCAGGGTCCAGGCTTTGCTAGGCTCCATTATCCTTTTTGTCGAGAAAGGAGGAAAGAGTCATGGGAAATTCCATGATCTCTTTTGCCAAAAATCATCTGATGTCAAGTCAAAGATCTTCCCAGGCAAGTGTCTTCATCCAGAGGAATGCTGAGACTGTGATATAGTTATCTGTTGTTATCAGAGAGTTTAAAGCTTAAGAGTAAAAATTGCTTTAGAAATATAAATACTTCAAAAATAGAAAATGTAACTATCAAGACTTTATGCACATAAATATAATACTGGAGGATATGTAAAAGAAAAAACTCACTTTTATGTGGTTGTATTTTGCGAAGATTTACTGTGATGCTTTCAGATTAATTTTTGACTTTTTATTTTTCTTGCCATTTGGCGACTATTTTTCTGTGTTTCTAGTTCTTCACCAGCTCTTCTTTGTGCACCATCTCTGATAGCAACAGGAAAGTGCATAGTTTTGCTGCAGGGCAATGAGGCCAACCTCCTTTTTATATTTGTGCTCACACCATAATAGTGACATTTGATTATCCCAGGAACGTGACTTGAATTTTTAAAGTGATAGGAATATCACATACACTTTTGCCTGGTTTATTTATAAGTACAAAACACTATGTATGGAAGGAGTGCCTACTGTGTTCCAGCTGAGCTTCCTAAACTTTGTTAGATAAAAAAAATGCATACATTATTAAGGATCCTGCGTTTCTGAAAATCAGACTGCTCAGTCTCCTTTAGTTTTGAAATAAAGTATTAATTAACTGCACACAGGCAGGACAACAGGGTCTGTATTGAATGAAATTAGGAAAGAGGAAGTGTGGAGATGTCCATGAAATTGCTTAAAGATCTGAAAAACATGATGCATAAACAAGTGCCAAATGAAGGCAATTCCTTAAGTAAGAGGGGACTGAGAGAGTGAGAAGACCCGTCTATTGAAGAGCGTTGCAAAGCGGGGGGGGGCTTATCGTAGGTGGAGAAAGAAATAGATCAAATTGCAGCAATGAAGATTCAGCATGGACAAACACAGTTTTCTAGTGGAAGTACTGAAACGCTGGAATAATCACCTGCGGGGACAATGGTGCTTCCATTGCCTGAGGTCTTTAAGAACAGGTTTGATTACCTGTGTTGTTCCCACCAGATAGTTTAGTTATCATGCTCTGGGGCTGAGTGACGGACTATCTGACCTTTGGAGGTTCCTTCCATCCCTGGTTAACAGACCTCTAACTACACATTACACAGATTTTAATAAGATCAGAGTACAGGACTGATACACGCTGAAACCTGTTTTCCACCTCTGTGACCTGTGTAGCAGTTTTATTTCAACTGGAATTTGTTTTATCTATAAGAAAGGCTATGGTAGTTGTCAAGTAAAGGTTATGTTTTTCAATGGGTTTGGTTTTTTGGGGGGCGATTCTTGCATGTCATCCTCCAGGACAATGCTATAGCGAGTACCTGTCCTCCTCCTGTTTAAATAGTACTCTCCTCTGCTGTAATGTTGCATCCAGGCCAGTTATAGAATTGTTATTCTACTTGGAAAAACTAAGAGGATACGTGGAGTGGCTTGTGGGGAAGAAGCGTGGCCTGAGTGTGGATCTGAATGAGCAATTGTTCCAGCTGACTGCATGCACGCACGAGGTAGAAATTGTTGATTTCAATAGACTACAACTTGACATTTGGTTCATACGTAGGTAGCCATGTTCAACAGCAAGCTTTGTAATCCCGCTTAATTTCGTTTTATCTGTGAATATGTATCCCCTTAGGAAAAATTAATTTCTTAGTGGGACTAGCAGTAAGAGGAGGTGTACTGTGTGACCTGGAGGTTCTGTAGCTACTGCAGCGATAAACGTGAGAAGAAATCTTGTGTTTTTATAATGCTTCATTACCAGTCTTCTTGACCATCAGCAGAAGAGTGAGGAAACTGGAGAACTGATTTCTTCATAAGACATTATTAGCCATAGCTAATAAATGATTTTAATAGCTAAAGAGTATGCTAGCACTTACTTACACAGCCATGGCTTCATACCTGTGTATGGTTTGCAGAGAAGGTAACTGGTACTGGGAATATGTTAAAATGCAAATTATTATATTCTCCAGGTAAATAATAACAAAAAAATCCTTCCTTTTATTCAGTTAAAGAGTATCTAGTGGTTGTTTGATTGATGCTTGGGTATTGAGTGCCCTATTAATAGCTACATAAGTAGAAGTAGTTAGAAAAAGATATGATTTTTATATAGTATAATAAACAGCCATGAATTAATATAGTATATAAATACGTGTCAAATTTACAGTGTGTAAGAAGTGTTGTTGGCTTGGGTGGGCTTTTGTAGACATTTAAGCCACTAGTATATTTGGGTCAGTATGAATGTATTTCTTAATGTGAAAATGTTAAGGTTTTTAAATTAAGTTTCATGCCACTAGAAAGACATTTTTAATTCCATTAGTATCACTAATGTCATTAATGTTAAAGCTTTGTCAGCATTTTTACACAGGTAGTCTTTGAAAGGAGACTTGCATCTTCAGCTAATGATGAAATTTTGTATTCAGTCTCTTAGCATGGCCTAGTATGTTTCTTAGCAAACAATCTGAAACACAGGATTTACTTGAAAAGCAGTATAGTGCTATTTTATATATATTTTCCCCACATGGACAACTGAGGTGTTTGTAACAAAATTCAATTGCAGTTTCCGAAGAAAAGCAGGGAGACGTGGGCCAAATGCTCATTAGTCAGAAGGTATGTTAAGAAGAAAAAACCAAATAATTTAATTTTTTAAGTTAGTTGTAACTTTCTAGAATGTGAGTTCTTGTTTTTTCTGAATGGGATTAACATTTCCCTCATTGCTCTAACATTTTTCTCCTTCTTGTTACTAATACTGTGTTTCATGTGAGGCGGTGTACTCTGACTCTAGATGGCAGTCACTGGTAGGCAAAGGGAAGGATCGTTCTGCTTTGCTTGGCTTGGACCCTTCAAGTCTCTGCACTGGTTGGCTTCTCTAGCTGGAATTTTTATGGTGTTGGACAGCAATAAAAGTGTCACCTCAGCTTCTCTCCCTTCCGAACTGCAACAGAGATACTATGAAGAAAGAAAGGAAAAAAAAAAGGCAAAAAATAAGAGAAATTGAGAAAATGTTGCAGTGAAACATTCACAAAAGAGAGCTTTAGTAATGCTGACAATAGTGATTTCTTTTATATCAGCAAGACTTTTGTCCTAGATTAACAGAAATAAATTTGTCAATAATGGAAGAAATACCAGTTTCCCGCTAAATTCAGCTTCAAAGAGTAAAACAGAGTGACCGAGGTGCAACCAGGGATAATAGGAGTGGAGGAATGTGTGATTGCAATCTCATTTAATCGAATGAGAATCTCCTCACAGTCTCATGGGCACGTGTTGTTGGAGAAATAGTTCTCTTTTTGCTTAAGACCTTGTGTCTTCCACCACCCTCCCACCCCCCCATCCTCCCTTCGCAGTGTCCATCCTCTCTTCATTTCCAGACTCCTTCCCATCATTTTACCGGTGATTCCTTTCCTTCATACTTGTCAGCAATCTGTCTCTTGACTCTCCACTCTGTCACTCCTCTTTAAAGTAGGATGGGCTTTAAGTTTTTTCTCTCCCTTTCTTCGTATAGGTGCTGTTTGCCTTCCTGACTCGTCACTACTAAACGGTTTGATGTAACATTGCAGTTAGAAAAGGCAGCAGCACTCAAGCAAATGAACAACAGTTTCTCAGCACTTGCTGTGTAGGGATGATTGCACTTCATGAGATGAATACTGCTTGATAAGAAAGCTATTGTTATAATTAAACAGTTTAAAATCAGGAATTAATCTATACATTTTATTGATCTCTGGTTTCAAACACAGTGCCAAATTACAGTCTTGTTTACGTATGTGCAAATCCCAAGAAACTCTTTGGAAAGCGCTGGAGTCGTTCTGGATTTACAGAGGTATACTTAAGATCAAGTTTTGGCCTTCAGTTTCAATAATAAGAAAATGATTTACTGTTACATTGCATATTGTATTAACTACCAGCATTAGTAAAGGGACAGTGATCCTGTAAATGCTTTGCAAATATTCTGCAGGACATTTTTTGGACTAAAAAAGAGTAACTGAAGATCGAAAGATCTTGATTTTTGCTTAATAAAATCCTAGCAACAAGCTTTTAATTTCTTAATGTACTAGTTTAACTGTGGAAAACTACTGATTTTTGAAAGGAAAGGTGCTTTAGCTGCAGAAGAATAAAAAAAGTGACCAAAGCTTTAATTAGGTCTTTATTTTTACATGTTTATAATGAAAAATACCATTGACATTTTACGCCAAGGTTTACAATTCACCGTCAAGTGCATTTCCAGAGCCAGTCTGAGAAATGTGGACTATGGTTTGTGAGGGAAAGCTTTCTGAGAGTTAGCGGTAATTTAGTACAGTTTTCTGTGTGAAGTTCATGTGCAAGAAAGACAAGATAGAGATAATTCTGGTATTATGTCAAGATTATATATTAGGATGACAGGTATCACAGTCCCTAATAGATTGCACAGTACAGAGATAATGAAGAGTGATGCTTTCTGTTCCCAGCCCTGCCTTGGGCCTGGCAGGTAACTGTGGGCAAATCACTCCTCCTTCCTCAATTTCTCTGTCTGTAAAATGATGATAATGATGTGGATTATTTTGTGTTTCGTTTTGAGATTGAAAGGGAATACATAGAAATGAAGCGGTAGGAACATGATGGGAAATATAAGGTGGTAAAATAAGCATCTGTATTACAGACAGATTTGTACTGGCAACGGATTATAAAATTGTTGATTCTACTGTTCTTCCCTGTTGAGGGTATTACTATGTACTTGTTCACAGGATTGTAGAAAAAAAATCTTGCTATTTCTTATGCTAGCCTATCTTTCAGCTTCTCATTCAGAATTTACAATAAGGTTATTCTGCTTTTATTCTTGACCATTACCATCCCCATAAGGGACAGTTAAAACTGTAGTTAATGGAGAATAAGGATGGGAAAGGTCTGTCTGTCTGTCTTTTCTCTATCTCCTCCCTTTCTATCTCTCTGTCTCTCTTTGGCCATTGAAAATGTAGGTCATATTGCATCACCATAAAATGGAACAGTCAGAAAGGTGTTTGAAAAATGCTGACATCCTTAGCCTGGGGTGCATGCCAGTGTCTTTTGTTTACATTGAGAATAGTGTTGTACCTGTGTAAGAACCAGCATCTCTGTTAAGGTTAGTGGTATGGTACCTAAATTATGAGTCAGATTTTAAGATGACTTTCATCTGCCTGCAGTAATTTAAAATTAGACAGATAAAATGCAACCACTCACATTAATGATATACATGAGGAACTAATTTGAAGTCTTTAATCTGCAATAACCGTGACAGTGTAGTTTGAATAATATTACCTTTAACAGAGAAGCTCAGTAATAAATTTTGCAAATCATGTTAATCATATACTCTGCATTGTCTTGATTAGCTGTGCCTTTCTGTCTTGAAAAGTATGTTTATATTATACGTTTGTGTATTCTTTTTAACATTACTGTTTTACTTCATGCACCCTTTTAAATGAGCCAGTCAGGATTTTATTTATTCAAAAAAATGGAAAATCCTGATGTCCAGTGTCTTATTGCTTGCTACCAGTCTTTTGTTGTTTGTGTTTCTGATGTAATACAAGTAGTAATTGGTATGAAATATTCCTATGGCATAAAATGCAGAACGTATCTTCTTCTTCTCTACAGTTTTATATAAAAACCATTTTTAAAGAAATGTATAAATATAATTTCAACTGTCCTTATTTATCTTAGATGCATTAAGCTAATGTGTTTTATGGATTGAACTTTCAAATGGTGGTATAAATCATACTGCAAGATGCAGGTGTTTTGAAATATAAGACAAGATACTCGCTTATAGAATCTCTCTCATTATTTCTGAAACCAAGTATTTTTTTAACCTGTCTGTTCTATGCTTTGTGTGGTTGTACTTAAACAGTTGAAGTGCAATATGCAAAGGCTTCTTATGACTTTGTTAAACTTAACTGCTAAAGAAGGCTTCTAAGTTAAAAGAGAAATTGTTGGAAGATAAAACTAAAATTAGTGATAATATGGGTTTGTTGAGGAAAATAATGAATGCAAATCTTTTCCTGTTGCCATTAGACAAAGGAAAATGACAGTAATCAAAGTTAAGACCCTTCAAGTGCACTTTGCTGTGAGTAATTATTTTGCAATTCTTATCAGTTTATTTAGAATTATCCGAAAAGTGTTATTTAGTAACTAAGATATTAGTTATTTATCTTCTCATTATCTATGAAGATACCTATGCATGTTTGAAATAGTTTCAAAATAGCTTGTATCATTATTGTATTTTGCACTGAATATTCTGTTGTGTTTGTATTTGCAACAAGTACATAGGTAATTCTGAGAAATATTTTATATTGGTATACATAGGAACTATATGAAATCTTGAGATGCTGCAATTTTGTAATTGGTATTTGCAGAAGTTCGGTATCTAATCTCTATTTGAAGCATGTAGCTGGTACTTACTTTTTAATCTGTGAAGATGTAAAGAATTGTGTCTCCCGAAGGGAATAGGAGAGCCAATTATGTAATTGGTAGAGCTTACAGTTCTTATACCATCTTTGCCCCCCTGAGATTCTGTAGTTGGCGGGTCCTGAGCCAGTCTCCAGCGCAAATGAGATTAGCCTGAGAATTGCTCTGAATTACCCTTGAGCTACTAGCTAGCCATACCAGCAGCCCCTAGCCTCCTGCTGGCCAGCTCGTGTTCTTTCAACACACACCTCCTGCACCCATTTTTCCAAGGGGCATAGTAAGACCTCATTAGGCTATCCCCGTAGTTATAAAATGTCTACATGAAGCCCAGTATTGGGGAGATTATAGCTAGCATGTCCAAATCTTTGTTTATATAAATGTATACATTGTATTTTATCTTAAATTTGGATATTTAGTAGCTAACAAAGGAGAAAGAATGTTCCAAAATGTAGGCACATTCTTTGGTGCCTATTTCTAACAGCTGAAAAGAAAAAGAGTTAAAGGAGTTTGGATAGCTGAGGCGTTAGTTTTGATGCTTTCAAAAGTTAGGAATGCTTTATCGCATACATTTGCATTTCCTTTATTTTAATAAGTTGCTTTGCAATTACAATTTTCATGTAAGTATATTTCCCTTAAATGGATAATACGCATTAGTCATCATAACTATGCCTTTTTTCTGTTCGTCTATGTAGATACAACTTTGACTGGGATATAGCTTTTGCTCTGCCAGGCTGTGGTTTCCTGTCTCGCATATCAGTAACTCCTCAAAGTATTAAATAGCAATTGCAACCAAGTTTCTTTGGTAGTCGGGCATCGAGAGTGACATAATGCTAAGTCTGCTTCGCTGGTTTGAAAATGCAGGCCTTTTTCCATTTTCTTGGATTGCTGCTTTGACTATTTTTGTCATCTTTCCATCCTTCAACTAGCTCTCCCTTTCCAGGGTACCAAAGTGCTTACCTTCTGGAGAGAGAGCTCCTCCTGGCTTATTCTCAATCATCCCATCGCTTCCTTGCATTGCTCTTTGCTGACAGTTGTGGTTGTAATTGACCTGCTGTAAATTCTCAACAAGAATCATTCCTGTTCTTTGCCACCCATTATCCAGAGAAAGAGTTCTCTTTAAAGGGTCGTTAAGCTGTCACTTTACTCTTTTGAAACTTATTCTCTTAACTTCCTTCAAACTCAACTCCAGATGTAATCCCTACAGCGAAATTCACAGGTGGTGACATAGTATGCTCTGATCTCTCATATATAGGAATAAAATTTTTGCTGATCCTTCCTTCACCCTCATCTGGTCCATTTTTTGTACTTACCACTTAATTAGTGCCCTATTTCTAGATTTTTAAGTCTTTGGAGAAGTCTTCTGCTTTATAGGTAGTTTTTGTTTTCATTTTTGCATGAAGCAATGGAACTTGCCTTTTATTGAACAAATAACATTACATCAGGATAAAAGAAAGAAAGCGCGTTTTGCATGCAGAGCTCCCATATCTCCTAAAGAAATTGGGGTAGAGATGAAGGAGTGAGTTACTTCCACAGCAGGGAGGTCATCTGCTTGAAGGGACTGGGACTTTGAGGCTAAACACTGAATGATCTTCTGTGAAGGGGATGGTCCGTATGAATTCAGTCTACTGTCCTAAGCAGACAAAGGGGAAAAAAAGATTTTTGACAAACACTGCATTGCCTTTCCCAGTGAGCAGCAGCAAGAATTGAAGAAAAAGTTTTATACTGTAGTATTCGATGAGATTTGTATGTCTAACAAGGAAATACAACGTTTTCTGAGATTTCTACTATTGTTAACGATCAGTTTTATTAGCCATGAAGCAGAACAATGACTGCAGAGGAAAGAGAGAAAATAATAGTGTACTTGCCCTCAAGTGTTGTCCACTGCAGACAAGAAAATTTGGGATTTTATTGAGTAACTAGAATATAATTAAGCTCAGATAAGCTGCTTAGGACCAAGTATGTCACTGAGCAGGGTAAAGCTTAGAAATAGTAAATATATCTGTAGGTGATCTCAGTCAAGATAGTGTCAGCTGCTAAGCTGCAGTTTAAAAGAAAAGGGAAAAAAAGGGGTTTATCCTCGGTGCATAAGAAGAATTTAAAGACATGAACTCAGTTTGCAGACAGCTTCCCAGAGGAGCAGCAGAAGCCAGGAAAAGCTTCGTTCTGCACCTTCCACTGGGGCAGAGCCCTACAGTCTGTGGGACGGCTTGGATGCCCTCTTGGACTGCATTCCTCTTGTCTGGACTTTAATCCTTGGAGGGGAAAAAAATAGTTTTCTCTGAAGTGTCATCCGGTCCCAGCGGTAGATTGGATTATTTATATCTATCTTCATGACTTTTTAGTAGACAAAAAAAAATCACCTGTTTAATTTCAAAGCACTTATAAAAATCAGTTACTTGATTTTTACTATAACCTGTGCACAAGGATGGGTAATTTTTTTTTTTTTTTAAGTTTTAACAGGTCTTTGGTTTAGCTTTAACCAATTAGGCATTGATTTATGCTAAACCAAAGCAAACCGTGCTTAAATTTGGTTTATATAAACAGTAAGTTTATAAACATTGAATGAAGGGGTTTTAAAAACCTGAGCTTGAGATGATAAAAGTTCCTTTTGTGGGAAAGGCCTCAATCTGTACATCTCTCTAATTTTTGTTAAATTCTTCATCAGTGATACAGTAAGTCGCTAATGACTATTACGTGAGAGAACATTTTTAGCTATTCGCGGTCTGTGACATGGTGGTAAAAATGTCAATGACTGCGTACCGAGAGCCCCTGTTGTTGGAGTCGTGCTATATTCTAGAAAAATCCTGTGTAGAAAATCCAGCCCTGTCGTGTTACCAGCTTGTGATACAGACACAACCGTCTGCTTGGAAATCTGGTCAGTAATAGTCGATGTAAGTGCAGTAACTGGGCTTGAAGATTGAGATTTCATCCAATGCATACCTTTCTGGTAATGTCAGGCTGCCATTTAAAGAGCTGCTCTGTACGTAAGAGTGCATAACAGCTCCCTGCTTACCTTTCAATTTTAAATCCATTGCAGAAACTATTTGTAAAATTGATGAAATGCTTCGTATTAGTTTTTAAATAGATACGTTTATAGTTACGAAACGGAGCTAAGGTTTCAAATGTCTTATTGCTGTACTCTTTTTGTTTTCTTTCAGAATTAATCAGGTACAAGTTAGAAAAAGCTTCCAAAATCTGAGCAGATGAAGATCAATTGATAAATCAACCCAGCGATTCACCATACTTTCAAGGTACTGTGACATGCTTACCCAAATATTTTCCTTAAGCATAATATTCACATACCTTAGATGTGAGAAGTGTGGAGAACAGGATATTAGCAGGGTTGCAATGCAAGTCTGAAGTGTTACCAGATGCAGTGGGGAGCCTTTTTTTTTTTTTTTTTTTTTAAATGCAGGTGTTTAATATACGTTTCAGTGGGAAATAAGGCGACCTTACAATCAACCTAAAGGGAGTTCAATGCATGGAACAGTCAAACTTAAAAAGATAAAAGTAAGTTGGATTACATATCTCAATCACGGAGATGAAGTGATTTCGACAAGTAAGATGTGGCAGACAGGCATATTTTTAATTTATTTATTATATTTTAGAAGAAGTAAACTTCTTTTTCTGAATAGTTATTTTTGTCTATTTCCATGTTTCCATGATGCTTTAAAGCATTTGAAGGCTGTTAGGCTTTGGTATATACCATGCCTGTTATCTTACAAGCTCAGAAAGTAGAATTATAAGCTGAGGCAAAGACTGTACAGTTGCCTAACACAGGGGGGTTCTTCTCCGTGACTAGCGTTCCTGGCAGAACGTTAGGAAAAAGAGAAAATTATGATAATAAATTGAAATTTTGGCTAAAAAGCTGCTAGTGCAGATTATTTTATCAGGTACTGCTAATTCATTGAAATAATATCTGTTTCTTTCTCTGTTTCCTGTACATTTATCTCTACTCTTTATTATCACATGCATTTCACCATTTTGTATATTTTTGCTTGACATCACGAAAGAAAAGACTTCACTCTAAGTTTGCATTTTTCTTGTGCGCAGACTTAACAGTCTGTTACAGCCTGGCTCATATTTGCTGTGCAAATCATCTTTTAATATACCTTAAAATAGATTGCAGCAGAAAGGGCCATTATAGTTAGCATAGAGCGGGTCTGCAGAACTTATTTAAGTGGCAGAGTTAATCGGGGCTCAAGAAGAGCTAGGAATGTTTGTCATGGTGTGGCTCTTGCAACATGTAACATTGGAAACTGCAGTATCAGAGGTTTCTATAACAAAATGCTTCCCCTGGATTTTCCAGCAGCCTGAGAAGTGGCTATATTAGTGAACCCAGAGTGCCTGGGGTTGCAAACTAACATTGGCATTGTTCTTATCTACTTCCTTGCTCCTCGTCACTAAATAGGGCCACAACATCTATCAGATTTTCATATAATCATAGGAAGGTCTAGATTGGAAGAATCCTCTGGACATCATCTGGTCCAACCTTCTGTTGAAAGCAGGTTATCTGAGGCCTGGTCAAGCCAAGTATTAAGTATTTGCAGCAGGGGAAAGCCCACCATTTCTTTGGGCAACCTGTTCCAATATTTAATTGTTCTTACAGTGAATATTTTTTTCTTGTATCCACACAGAACTTCTGAAGCAACTTCTGTCTGTTGCCTCTTGCCCTGTCACTGTGTTTCTTGTGAAGAGAGTACCTCCATCTCCTTTATAACTATCTTACTTATTGGAAGACTGTGATTACATCCCCCCTTGAGCCTTCTCTTCTTTAGGCCGAACAAACCCAATTCTTTCTCATTTCTTCAGTAATTTTTCCAACCTTCCGATCACTTTGGTGGCCCTCTGCTGGACCCTGTCCAGTTTTTTAATGTTTCTTGAACTGGCCCAGTCTTCCAGCCTGTCACAGTCTCTGTAGACAGTGACACTTCCTTCCCGTGTATCTACCTGTCTTCCAAGTTTCATGTCATCTGCAGGCTTGGTGAGGATGCATTTACTCCCATCATCCGGATCATTTTAAAAAATATTGAATAGCATTGAGCCCAGTATCAGCCCCCAAGGAACTCCGTTTGTGACTGATTGCCAGTTTGATTTTGAGCCATTAGCACCCTTTGAGCACAGCAGTTTAGCCAGTTTGCCACCAATCTCATGGTCCACATCCGTGACCTTTCAGACTAACTCTCTTAGTACCCTTGCATGCATCCTGTCAAGTCCCATAGACCTGTCCATGTCCAATTTGTGTGACACTGTTGCTAACTTGCTAAGCACGTGGTCAGTGCAGGTAGCATCAGCAAGCAGCGATCAAATGTGAGAAGAACGATATAAATTTAAATTTCCTTGTGCCAGGCTTCTCAGGATCCTTGCTTTGATGTTAATCAGCATGTCAAACTTCTGAGGGTATGAGGACTCAGGCAGCTTCACATCATAGGTAGGCATCATTGTGGTCTCAAGGAACTCGAGTCCTGTGGGCTGTGCTTGGACCCAGAGTCTTCTGCCTCAATGAACTGCCAAGGAGCCATGTAGACAAGCTGGCAAGAAACCAGGCAGGGTTATGAAACCTTGTGTGGTAGTTAGGTAGATATCAAACTGTTCCCATTAAGTGCTGTGATTTCAACAAACGGAAATTCAGCACCAATGTTTTGTTACAATTGACCTGAATAGCTGTGTATTTTAATCATTCTAAATTGTAATATCATATTCTCTGTGTATAAATGAGAATTTAAAAGGTCATACCCATTTCTGATTCCTCTGATTAAAATGATTCATCTGCATAGTTAGGTTGCCGAAATTGTTTTAACATTTCCAATTTCAAAAGGTAATTTCAGTACCTTATGTAAAATAAATAAAGATTAGTTTGATTTCCAAATCATTAACTCGATGTATTTTGCGTAGTTTTACCTATTTACCTTTAACACTTGAAAACTTTGTGTCACTATTTGGTGTTTTATCTGTAAAAGTCTTTTCAAGAATTGACAGTATTTAGTGACATCTAAGCAGGGCAAGGATCTCTGTTCCTGTATTCCTTATGCTCCTTATTCTGCTTTAGATTGCTATGTCATCAATTCTTGCAGAAATTTGACTTGCGTTTAAGACATATTTGATAGTTAAGTAAAGTAGGAAGTGGTTGCAATATTTTGTTAGATACTGCATATTTTATTAACACATGGCAATGACATAGGTTTATAATTTGGGTGTAAAAATATTATGTTATCTTCACTATATTCATTGTGAAGTTTGGGGGCATCTATTGCGTTCTCATCCTAATGCAGAATTCTTCTCAGATTTACTTACATGTATTAGCCTCCATTCCCCCATTCCTTCTCCTCAGAAAAGGATACTTTTAAGTTAGTCTTCTAATCTTAACAATATTGTTCTTTCCCCTGGTACAGGTGGTTTATAGTAGGTACCCACCATAATTTCATATTCCAGTATTTAAAGTAGCTGTATTCCAGCACTCATGAGCATCTTCAGCTCCCCCTTTGAAGTGTTACTTATAAATAAAATTATACACATCAACCTTTTCCAGGATCTGTGGGAAAAGGATAATAGACTGGCATGGTTTGTTGTATAATTTTTTATTATGTTCTGCTCATGATTATTATTTTGCAGGATCACAGTCCTGTGTATAGTCGTAAAGGGAGAAGTTGCTTGATTTCACTGGAGGTGAGAGTGAGCTACAGATTACCATAATGCGTTTTTCTTAATGTATTAATACTTTTCTATGGTATTAATACATTAAACGGGGCTTAAACGAAATGGTCTGTTTTGTTATGGCTGGATAGTTCTCTCATCATCTGGACATGCTGATTTATATGAACTTTTTATTTCTTGCTTCCCTACTTGCCCACTTATATTCTTATACTTCTCATTCTGGAGACACATTTTAAAATGCACAAAATGTACTCCCAGTTCCACCACTGTCAACAGGAGCTGACGGGAGGGTTGGGACTTCACTTCAGTGTATCAGCTACTTGAGTTGTCATTTCATTCTGAATCTCGTCTACCAATGACTCTTCACTCATAATATTGTTCTTAGTTTTTAAGCCCCTCTTGATCTTTTCATACCTTTTGGCTAGAATTAACTTACTTGATTTCCTTTAATGCTGTAATGCCCCGCAGATCTTTTCCTTGACAGACTTTTTTGTGAATTCACTATTTTTCTTTCTTCTGAGTACTGATAAAGCGACACCCTCGTAGGTTCTCCCTGTCTTTCCCTTCGCACTTCAATTCATGCAACCTTTCGCTTTTGTTGTGGAAAATCGTTGGTGAACGGTATCATTGTACTTCTTCTGTTCTTAAAAGGGTTCATCTGCAGATCCATCCTTCCTTTTTCATTCCAGTTAAGAATTATCGTATCTCAGGTCCTATGTGGAGGCTGTCTTACAGATTCTAACTGAATAGCTGAGGTAGGTGTTCCCTGTTTGAACGGCTTTCCCGGTCATCCTGGCGAAAGAATAAAACCTGCTGGTACAGGTGAAGAAATGCCTGCAGTGTCATGCCACAAAATAACCATCCTCTGCAGTTTTAAGCAGTTACATGCTGTTTGTAGGCATACATTTAATCATAGTATCCCCAACCATGTTTAATATGTTGTTAAATCTATTTAGTGAGCTTTAAAACTGTGGGTTTTCCTTTTTCGTGTGTTTTATTTCCTCCTCTTGACTCCTTTCTTTCCTTTTGCAGGCTGCATTACATTGTTTGTTTGTTTGTTTGTTTATGCTTTCTTCACCCCATTATTTGGCTGTTTTCTGCTGTTTTCCTGCCTCACATTTTTCCTTCTCCACTTTCTATCTGAGCTTAACTTACTCCTCCATGTTTTTTTTCTCCCCGTTCTCTGAATACTTGTTCTCATTCACACATACAAGCAGTCTGTGGTTGTTCACACACCATCTCAGTCCCAATGCTACTTCTTGGGCTATTTTGCTTCCTCATTAAGCCCTTTGAATTGCAGCATTTCTGGACCACTTCTTGTTCTCTTAAAGGAGCACTGGCTTCTAGGCAGCACCTTCCACACTTGAGTGTTCTGCCCGCTCCTGAGCAGATTCGTCCCACTTAATTCTGGGTGCCTAATGGAGGTGCCTAATTTTTGTGCATGGTCATCCTTGCCTCCTTCTGTGGTCAGTGGGAAGAGAAGGGCTTCTTCAAAAAGTGCTTTGGACCAGGAGGGACCAAACTGATCCCAAAAGTATCCCTGGCTCTCTGCTGATTGCCAAGGGAGCTTTGGATGACCGTACTCCTGAGCTGGATGTCTCAGATCTGTAATAGTCAGCTCTGTTCAAAGTCTACAGCCTCTACATGTGTTTTCAATTCTGATCTCCTTCTGACATGATGGATTTTCAGGGTTTTCCCTATTTTTCCCTAAAATCATCAATGCATCCGTGTATAGCACTGTGGAAACAATTTAAGAGAATTGAACTTGTGTGCTTAAAAAAACCCAAACACATATTCAGTGGGAATATGTGAGTTTGTGGGAAAAGAAAATTCTCTCCACCTCTAGTCCTTGTAAAATTGGTTTTTCATCTGCCCCTATCCTGCTCTCTGACTAATCGGTCTTGTGCATTGAACTGATCTTTCTGCTGCCACTTTCCTCCCTCTGCTGGAATACTGATGTATTCATGACATAGTGGGAAAATATTTTACTAGCGGAAGAAGGTTTACTAAAGGACAGCCTGAGGCCCAGGCTGCAGAATTAGATCTTGAGTGGGAATATATAGGGAAAAAAAGAAAAGTTGTGAAAGAGAGAGGGGGGAAAAAATGCAACAAGCAGTTTGAAAGAGCAAAAAAGAGCAGGAAAGGAGATAATCAAAGATGTATGAAATAAAGGTGGTGTGTGCGTTACCTGTTTGGATGGCACTTCTAAAGCAAGAGGCGCTTTTGAGTGACTTGATGAGAGTCAGCCTTAGAAACTGAAAAGTTGATAATATGTTGGCTTGTTAAAGTAGTTAGCTAATCAATGCAATTTTGCCAAATTAAGCCACTTCTGCATCATTTTACGTACATTCATCAGCAATGTTTAAAGAAAAGAATCATGTGATGTGTGAACATTAAATTGATATGCCATGGTAAAATCTGTCACTATTAAAAGGTAGGCGCTGGTGTTCTATGGCTCTGTTTGGTCACGCATCACTATATTTGCTTTATGACCTATGGAAAATAAATAATAGTGAAAGCCTATATGAATTTGATGGACACTCGGATGTATCGAGGATCTTTTTCAAACTGCAGCTGAGGTAGCTTTCTGACAGCTTCCTCCAGAACAACGGAGAGCTGTATGAATGAAGTAAAGTTTGTAACATAAACCAGAGTATTTGACAAAGAGAATATAATTCTGTCTGTAACTTGCCTTGTCCTATGGCTGGAGCCTCAGTTCAGCTACGGATGTTGTATTAGACTCCGTTTGTGGAGCACTTGAAGAACTAAGCTTGAAAGAAATCACTTACAGATTTTTTTCCTATCTGGCTTCTACACCACAGAAGCAGCTTGGGTTCTATTCAGAAATTGTTTAGCACCTGACTGACATTTTTCTTCAGTGATGATCTTAGCTTTAATTGTAAGTAGTTTTCTATATTATAAGGTACACTATTTGATAATTAGTCAAACAATAATGCCCTCCATTCATCATTTATCTTTAGACCCTGCTCGCATAAACACCTTTACTCATGCTGAGACCTAAGTTGAAGAGTTGTTCCACTGTTTTGGGAAGCTACAGTACAGTTACAAACCTGTGTAACTGAAAGATCAGGGCCCAGCTCAAGAAGTTGATAGCCTTTGTTAATTAATCCTGCTACAAATGTCTGCGGTAGAAGTCATTGTTGCTATCTTTATCTAAATCTCATGGTGTTTGCCTTTTTTTAACCAGTTGAATTAGACTTACAGTGATCAAGAGGAGAGAAAAATCTCACTAGCTATTCTGTATTAGATCTACAGTTTTACAAGATACATCCTGAGCGTGACATGAATTATCAGTTGGGTGGAACACTGAAACTATTCTTACAATTACAACCTATCCCATCTCGTATGACGACTGTCTGATGAGCTTGTATTTATGCATCTTTTAGATGCATAAATTTGGAAAGAAACAGCTATAGCTTGTATAGTTCCACACCTTATATGAAAACAGCAAAGCGTTAGCTAAGCCTACACGTACATACACCTCCGCAGGACTGGGACTGTGTGGTCTAAACAAATTTATTTATTGTTTTGATTTCTGCTGTCTAGTTTTGCCAATACACGTATGGGATCTGTGAGCAGCTCCACTGACGGCGCGAGCCCCGTGCTCTCGAGCTTAGGCATGGGATGAGTTACCTATAGAGGAGGCAGCCGATCAGATTTATATACGTTTTTAGCTGTTCATTGAGGGTGTTATCACTGACAGTGGCATCAAGTGTGGCCAGACATCTTCGCAGTTCGCGGCCTGAGCTTCATTTGACAGTGGTACTTGGTTCATTTCAGTCGACTGGGGAGAAAACCCTGTAATAAAATGGATTCTAAACCCGGATTTTTTTATCGAAGAGCTCGATTTTGCAAAGCTTAAACTTTGTTACTGGGAGTTTTTTCAGACAGGAAAGCATCCTTTAATCGTCGCTTTTAACACCGCCCAACGTCATCCCAAAGTTGAAGGCAGAAAAAAAAGCTGTTGTTTAAAAAGAAATGCGGAATAACAATGACAAGACACCCCCCCCACCCCACCCCACCCCCCCGGGAGAGAGGTTACGAGTGTAACGAAGGCAGCGGCGAGCAGGAAACCCGCTCGGAGCGGGCGGCGTCCCCCCACACCGCCCACCGTCCCCCGCCCCGGGGGGGTGTGGGGGGACGCCGTCCGCCCGGAGCGGGTTTCCTGCTCGCCGCTGCCTTTAAGGAGGCGCCGGGTTTAAGGTGGACCGTCGAGGAGGGGCGGGGCGCGCAAGCCCGGCTCCGCCCCGCCGCGTCGCTGGTCCGCCCCCCCCCTTCCCGGGGCTAGCGGGTGCCAGGCGGGGTTGTGATGCGGCCGTTGTTTTTGTAGGGTCGCGGGCCGTGGTGCGGAGAGAGAAAGGCGGCCCATGGAGCCGGGGAGCGCCTGGCGGGCGGCGTAGCCCTGCCCTTCCCCCCCCTCCCCCCCTTCCGCTGCTTTGTTAGCGCAAACACACAAACGCGCCTCACCTACACGGTGAAGAGGAAGGGAGCGCTCCCCGTACAATAATGGGCACCCGGCTCCTGCCCCCCGGGCCGCCGCAGAGGTGAGTGGACGCCGCCCCAGGGCCGCAGGTTCCCCGCGGGGAGGAGAGCGAGCGGGCTGACAGCGCCGCGGCGCTTCCTTAAAAGCGCGGCGCCACCTTAAGCGCCCGATGACTTTTTCTCGTTACATTATAGCAGCGGAAAGAATGTCGGCGCGGGCCGCGGGTGACGTCAGAAAGGAGCAGCGCAGCGCGGCGGCGGCGGCCAGGCAGCGGCAGCGGCGGCCCCGCCACGGCGACGGAGGCGGAGGAGGCGGGAGCGGCGCCGGCCCCGCCGCCACCGCAGCGGCAATGGCGGCCGTCGGGGAGCGCAGGTCCCTGCCCAGCCCCGAGGCGATGCTGGGGCAGCCCTGGAGCCACTGGGTCGATGCTGCTAAACTTCACGGGAACGACGGTGAGCGGCCGCCCCCCCTCAACCCCCTCTACCGGCCCGGCCCCCGCTCCCCGCGGGGCTGGGGGTGCCCCGGGCGCGGCCCCGCCGCGGGAGGGACCGCGGGGCGCCGATACGACGCGGCAGGGTGCCCGGCAGGAGGGCGCCGCGGGTCCCGGGCCCGGGGAGGAGGTTGGGTCCGTTCCTCCCCCAACGTCGCGGCCGAGTTCGTTGGCCGGTACGCGGCTCTCGAGGCGGCGGCGCCCCCCGGCCGGGGGCTGGGGGAGCGGCGCGGAGCGGGCAGCGCTTGCCCCAGTTCCTGTAATCCGGGACACGGTGCCGAGGAGGTCTGAGCCAGTCCCCGGAGGCCGGCACCTCCTGCCCTCGATCCAGCCTGGGCTTGGGGCGGGGGGAGCTCCCGCTTCAGGTGAGGCATCCCCCTCCGCTGACAGCGGCTCGGGCAGCCCCGGCCCCCCGCCCCGCTCCGGGGGACGGGACGGCAGATCTCGGTCTCTCTGAAGCTGTGTTTACTGCCGCAGCGATAGGAGCGCGTATCCCTGATGTGCTGGCTTGTTCCCACAGGGGAATGGGTTACAGGTCAGTAGCGGGGGGGGTCAGCCCTGCTCCGTGACTTCTGCATGGATTGAGATCTTGTGGATTTTTGGTTTTAGGAACAGCATTAGAAGAAAGTTTCAAGGAATACGGAAGAAACCGAGAAGCAATGCGACTTTGCCGAGAAGGTGAGTGTGATTCAATCTTGAAGAAAAGTGTACGGAGAAGTTTTCCTGCTCGTAACTAACTAGTTACGAGAGGACGTGCCTGGGAAAGAGAAAGGAAACTTATCTTCAGTCCTATCGCTTTGGATTTGGGACTTGCGGCCTGTCAGCGAGTGGTGTTATTAGCATTATTATTAAATTAATATATAATCTGAAAACTACAAGGTAAGGTAGGGCATAGGTTACTCATCGTATTGCCTTTACCGTGTTTCTAGTTGGATTTTTTTTTCCCCTGCTATAAATAGTCCTAAGGAAGCTGTGTGACTAGCACTGCTAATATCTTTTCTTGAGCTAAAATATTTTGATTCTTAATATAATCCATATGAGTATTTGAACACTGATCCCTTTCTCTGTCATGTCAATGTGTTATGTTTATTTCTTAGTGTGTTTATTTCTTAAAGTGTGACCTTTCACGTGTGGTTAGCAAAAAGCCCATTAACAGCCGGGTTCCTTTCAAGAGTAACAATGCTACTTGAAATTGCAAGCCAATGATGAATGAAAGCTATAGATTATTGGTAACTTTGTAACGGGGAGTGGAGAAAACAGCGATGAGTCTGATTTGTGATGTTCAATTTTCTTTTTTTGTTCTTCCAGTTTAACGATTGTTTTATTGCAGAGAAACGTTCTAAAACTTCCTTAATATCGCTGGCGCTGGCTCAGTTCAGTTGGGCTTTCTGTTACTGAGAAGCATGCCATAGACTAGGCATCGCTGTTTTAAATGCTAGATCTGTTAGACCCGAGTCATTTATTTGATACTGTTGGAAATGGAAGACTAAGTTTGTAAACTTGGCTTACGATCACAGAAGGCAGGACTTGCCTTAGGAGATGATCCGATTCAGCACTTACCTACTTGTGAGCTACAAACAGCAAATGAAAACTAAAGCGAGGTGGCACGGCCTAGTAAGATTGGGAGGCAGTGATCTATACTGAGGCGGAATCAAAATGTCTATTTATTGTAGAATTACTGGTGGTGTTAAAATTGGGGAAAAATCAATTTCTAGGACCAGAGTCAGTGGTCACTGACCTGTAAGAGAGATGCAACAGACAGCTATGCTGTGGCATCAGGGGGGTTGGACTAGATGACCTTTAAAGGTCCCTTCCAAGCCAAACTATTCTATGATTCAGAAACACTTGTGCCATGTTGCTATCTTCTAAGTGTACGTATAAGTTCTTGAGCATTTGAAAAATCACTTTATTACTTCATTGCCGAGTTCCAGTCTAGTAGTTGTGTTGGATATTTAATTTATTTTTCTGAATAGGCAAATCATTCAAGTGCTAAACCAGCGTTTATAACAAGAAGCATACACATTATCCTAGTGAAGATTTTACTAATAAGGATTTTCAAACATTCTTTCTTATTTCTACCTCTTAAAATGCAAGCATCTAAGGTTTCCAGATTTTAAAGATTAGCTGGCAGGGTGAAGAATAATCTTTTTTTTTTTTTTTTTTCCCTTCCCTCTGGAGAGAGATCATGAAACTATTTTTGTATAGGCTGACCACTGAGACACAGCTTCTCCGCACTGACTCCAACCATGTGAGTGATTTGTAGGGTTATGAGTTGAAGGAAGTTCATAAAACAACTTGAGAATTAAAAGTGAAACTTAGTAGCTCTGTCAGGCTTCCAGAGGTCTATTTGTTTTGGTTGCTTTATGACATATGAATGAGACACTGACTTGGCGTATACCTGTAGCTAGTCTGTAGGGAGCTCGGCCTACTGCAAAATAAAGCAAAAGGAAAAAGCAGCAAAACATGCCAGCATATGTTATGTGTTGTGTTACCAAATAAGATCTCAAGAATACTGTAACTGATTCCTTTTCCCAGGAAGAATTTTGCATTCAAAATTGAGGAACAAACATTTATTAAATAATTGGACTGTCTAAACCATGGATCTTAACACAGAAAGGTGAACCAAAGGTATAAATTTTGTCAAATCAAGTCTAACTTCAAGATTGTTGTCATGGTACCACACGGTATTTTAAGTGTGGCTAACAACAGAACTCGTTGTGTAAGAAAGTTATTTCTCTACAGATTGGGAGTTGACTCAGAGGCCCAACTTCACAAAAGGATTTCAAGGTTGTTTAGGCTAATTTAACCTCGCATTGCAGCTCTTCCAGTTTGCATAAAAGAATTAAATATTCATGGCCTGGAGAGGGAGTGAAGGAGGGAACATGACTTCACAGCCCACTTACTAGAATTGGGTTCAAAACCAAGAACTGTTTTCTTTATTTAACAATTGTCAGCTTTCGGGTCAGGCTCCCACCGGCCTGTGTACCCACTGGGTTATGGGTTGTAGTCACTTCCTTTCCCACATGCCGTTTCTCTGCATCTTCTAGTGGGAATGGCTTCATCGTCAGCCTGCCAGGTGGCGAGAGGTGGATTTCAGGCTTGCAGACAGTAGAGTCTGAGTCTCCTGAATGAAGAGTGAGTGTTCCCATTGTCGTAACACTGTATTAAAAAGGGGCTTAACGTTACCAGCTTCTCCTTTTGTTAAAGGAAAAGAATGATGCCTGTTATTCTTCTAGAGGAATAAAGGGCATAAATGTAATTCCAGGACAACATTTGCAAGCTGTAGAGAGAGGCAGGATTTCAGACACACCTTTGTCACTGGCATTTCCTATTTGCTGGTCAGGCAGCTCCTCTCTCAGCATGCTGGTGGTTGTGAAGCCTGATGAGTCCTTAATACCTGCCAGTGATGCTCGTTCCACGTAGGGATCAGGAAACTAAAATTAGTTCATAGTCTCAAACACTTTTTTCGGTATCTAACCCTCCTTGACATAAGCAAGCTCTCATCGAAGAAAGAACTAGAAATTGAATTTGGGCTTCCCACACTCACGATGTTTGTGTCTCATACTTCTCTGTTTCTTTTTCACTGCTCTTATATGCTTTCTATTCTGCTAATCCATAATATGCAATCATTCCTGCTGGGACCCTTGCAGATCTTCACCGAAGTGAGAAACTCACTGGATGCTTTCCTACATGTTGCTTTTTGAGGCAGTAACAGTCCACACTGAGCTTTGATGTAGGAATTAGAGCTGCAGGAATAAGGTGCGGGCCCAATGGACTTGGCTCGCTTTTGGTACAGAAAATCCCCAACAGATGGAAATGAGAAAGGGGCAACCTCCATCATGGGAAAATTTTACTTTGAAGTACCCTTTAAAATTTACTTTGACTTTGTGCACTGAAATCTTCTCGTGATGAGCAATACTATCAATGTAAAAGCATGTTAGAAGCAATTGTACTTCAGTTATTTTTATATGTAGTTCACATGACAGAATCTTTTAGCTCATACAGTCGCTTAATTAATTACTGCTTGTGAACCAGCTAAAGGTGTGATTCCCCTGCCACACAGCTTTTGCTGTGATGAAGCAAGTGTAGCATGTTGCATTATAATCTGTAAATGCATTCTAGAACAGCGAGGTAGAAAACCTAGTCCTCTTCATCCATTTTTCTTATATTTTAAAATGAAACTTTACTGAAGTGTGCCATCAGATACAGCCAATGTGCTCACATACACTCAGTTCATCTTGGAGATGCAGCAGGTCTCAAAAGGAGGTTGATATGTCTGTAGTATCTGATACTTTTTCATTTGAAGAAAATGATTCTTAGTGTCAAACTTTGTAATCGGTGCTTGAAACATTTCAGCAAAGAAGTTCACTTTTCAGGAGATTCTTCCTAACCTGTGTTGAATTCTGTTTTCTTTTAAAAAAATTGCTAGCCCATTATTGTTGTGAAGATGATCTCTCAATAGAACTGTGTTTGTAAGCATAGAGTTTGTTCATGGTAACTTTGACAGGCTTCAACAGGGTGAACTTTTGCTTCTTGCAAAATTTGCCAACGGGTTGGCTCGTTTCGCTCTGTGGAAGAGTAGAGAAGCTCTGAGGAGAAACAATGAGGCCTAAAGCTGTGCATTGGGTCTGGGGGCTTAACCCTCCTTCCCCCCCCCCCCCCCCCGAGAAACTCTGACTCTCCCCCCAGTAAATTTCCAGTTGCTACCAGTTATTTTGTATGTTGTTCTAAATAAAACAAAACAAAAAAGCCACCACAACCCCCAGGGCTGTATTGGAGAGACAGAGAAAGAACCTACCTGCTCTTAACAAAGATCATCCTTACTTGCAGTGCTACTTGTTAATGTGTGCAACCCTTTTGAAGTGGTTGGGGTGAAAGTCTGTTAGATTCTTATATTGATTCATGAAATAATTTTGAAATATATATAATAAAAATGCAAAAGAATCTATAGCATCTCAGAATGGAAAATAAGTGTGGAGAATGGAAGAGAGACTTGGTTAGACAATTTAAAGTTGTTTGAGTGTTTAGTTTTGATAGCTTATTCAGTGCATGCTGAAACCATGGGCTGTCTTTGTTGCAAGAGCTTAAACATCTCATCCTTTCAGTTACACATACAGCCCCCCCTCCTTTTTTTTTTTTTTCTTTTTTGCGTGTGTTGCATCCTTTGAGAGGTGAATCCCTTGGTACTGCCTATTTCAAGCACTTCACCAGTACTGTCACCGTAGTTTATAGCTAACTGGCAACAAAGTGGAGGAGGAGGAGGAGGACAGAGCATTTGTAACTTGGGTTTTGAGCTCGATTTGATCGTCATTGATCAAGATTGTTGAATCTTGGCTAAAAAGAGGTCTTTGCCATCCTTACAGCATCCATACAGTCTGCCAGTGATTTGTTCTGTTTGTACTTGGTGCTTCTGAGAATCCCGAGGAAGTTTCTGATTGCTCTCTGTACGTAACTGAGCTATTTCGGATGAGGTGGTCCTCTTGATGGTCATGGGGGGAGATGCAGAGGAGACAATTACTTTATCGTAGGCTGAGGTTAGTTGAGCGATGGTCACTGATGTGTTAGATGTGCTCAGAGGTATCACAGGTCAGAATTGATGCTGGCTGTGTGGTGATGTAGCATGGTACCGTTCTTACCATTTTTAGACTACACTGGTCTTGAAGTGTTAGATTTTCTGTGGGAATGCAGATCGTCATTTTTTGGTAGGCAGCTTCAGAAGGCACTCCAGAAGACTATGACCATAGGAATCTATCGGGAGAGCAGGTGGGAGCAAATTCTGTTCAGCATCATGTCACCTGATAGCAGTTGAACTTCTGGTCTTGGACAGTTAGTATGTTCGGGGGGGGGGGGGGGGGGCGCGGGGAAGAGACTCCATGAACCTCTAGGGCATTTAGCAGAACCTTTGAGATTTGATTATATTAGTTGTTATTAGTGGAAGTTACCAGAGCTGTGAGGGTACTGAGAGCTATGCAATGAACCCTTGTTCTTCTTGAGCCCTGCTGGGCAGGGTTGAGCCGTGAAATCCAGGACCGGGCCAGGAGGGCTCACTAGAAGCAGCTTTATCACATAGACCCAAGGTCTAGAATTTTCCCAGCAGCAGGTTCAATAAATAATTAAAGCATTGGTGAAACTTTTGTTCCAATATTAAGTTGTAAATACAAGTAAGAGACAGCGTCTTATTTCAAATTTAAATTTGTTTTTATTCAGCCTTGGGAGGTGCTCAATTGAGTTGATTTTTGTTGTGTTAAATCATGTCAGAGATGCTTAGAGGGCTCTATAGTCCTTGACTGCCTGCAAATACACTGAGAATTTTTAATAGATTGAAATAAATATTTTAAGGTAGTAGTACAAAGTGCCATGCTTCTTTTTTGACATTCTGCATAGCTATTCGCAGTCTGTAATCAGATAAATCTTCTCTTCATTTCATTGCATTTTAATTGACTATTTACACAAAGCGTTTTAAGGATTTGTGGACCAGTTATTGTAAAACAATTACAAGGAGACTTTAAAAGTGCATTGAACTGTTTAAGAAAATTGTAGAGATTTTATGAGATAGCATCCTTTCAAACTGCATGTTTTTCAAGCTACTTTTGAGATTATCTTCAGTGACTGGCCCTCCTTTTCTTGTTATTTTTTTCCCTTAAATCCACGTTCTGTTTACAATATTTAATTATTTCTGGCAAGATGAGTCACCTGTTATAAATAGAATATTGTGATGTTAGACTGCATGTTAGAAGTGTGTCATCTTTTATGCTTTAAAGATACTTTGCAAGTTTTAGATATTACCAATATTATTAGTGCAATATTGCAAGGCCTTGGGGACTTTCACTGGAACTGCAGCCACAAAACTGCCTCAGTCTATCCATAATATGTGAGGAAGCAGGATTTCTATTTTTTTTTTTTTATAAGAACCTTTGAAATAGTTGTCTATACATACCTAACAGTCAGGAATTCACTGTTATCTAATGCTTCTTAAGTGGTATGTATGATTAGCTAGGTTACTCCTGTGCACAAGAGGTGATGTCTTGATAATACTTGATTAAATACTGCTTTTTGTATCCTATATTTAATAACAAATGCTCAGTAAGAGAAGAACAATGCGATAAATATTATGTAGAAATATGACTTTCACATGAGTTTATAACACCATCATCTAAGTAGAGCGGGAAAGCCAAAAAGGCTTAGTGAAGGGTACTTTTAAATAAATTGGGTTAAGAGGATGCAGATTACTCTCTCCAAGGTAACTATTTTAAAAGCTATTTCTTCCATTTTAGTGGATCTATAAAAGAAAATGCATATGGTTCTTACACTTTTTCTGACTATGCCTAGCCTATGGCTGTAACTGCCAAAGGCCGACTGGGAATACGTGTGATCTCTTACACTTACAAGACAGAAAAGATTTCATCTTTCACAAATCATTATAATATTTGATTTGTAATTAAGTATTCTAAATGGTCTGTAAGATGCTTAAAAATTGTTTCTCTTCCCTTTTAATGAAGAAAGTCACCACTGCTGTGGATGTTGCCTGTATGTATGATACTCAACATTATTTCCTAGACATTCTTACAGTGTAGGTGACAGCAGAGAGATGAATACAGCTTTGTACTTACACCTTAAGTTTTTAGCAGCAAGTGTTAAAACCTGGCAAAGGGAATTCGAAGTGTAATGGAGCAGAGTAGCACGACCTTAAAAGCAGTTGTGATGGAAGGCAATGAATTTATTGTGGTCGGTGTTCCTGTTGCTAGAAGGCTTTGTACAGTCAAAAGTTCTCCCTGCTTGTGCAGGCTGTGTGCAGCTGTGAGCCAGGACCGGTGGTGCAGCGGCTCTCAAACTGATCCTCGTGGTAAGTCAGAGACTCGTGGTAACCCCAGATACTACGGGGTATGACTTCCTTAAAGTAAACTGCACACGCAGCTGCTCCCACATCACTTGGAGTCGTGATCGCTAGCTTTGGAAGTGGTCACTGTGATGGTAAATATTCTAGGTTATTGGCTCAAGTAGATTATAAGTACTCAAACGCTCAGTTATTTGTGTGTAAATGCTGCTTGTCAGCCCTTGTGGAAAAAGCTGTTTTGTGGTAACCTGTTTTCCCATGAGAAAGATTGTTTATTTACAAGCTCACCCCCGCCCGGATTTCAACTTTTGATAGCTTCAGCGTAGCCCATAGACAAACTTCGTTGATAATGAAAGGTGAAAGGGATAATTGGTTATGCCTCCCTTTTCTTCTGGTGGGATTATAACAGCCAGAAAACTTACGCAGTGTTCTTGATCCGCTTTTCTGTGGCTAAGCAGGATGTGCATCTTTCATCAACTGTTTGTAGTGCAATAGAAAATGCAGCATTCTCAACTGGCACTGAAAAAATGTATACAAAGCAGCTGAAGGGCTAAAATCCAATAGGGAGCAGCTTTGAGGTTGTAAGTCCGTGATGTGCGCTTTTGTTCTGAAATCCAGAGCTCTCACAGTTTTATTTGCAAGAAAGTTTGGACAATTTCACGCTGATATAGTTGCCTGGAAGTCCTATAGCAGCTTGCATTAAAATGAAGTGTAGAAGCTTTAATGAGTTAAATTTGAAAAGCAAATAATACACTGAATACACAGTAAATTGGATGTTTGTTTTCCTTTAACGTCAAGTTCTGTTGTATTTTGCCCTTCATAAATTCAGTTTTCTGTCTACAGTTTTTTTCATTGACTGCGTAAACGACGTGGTAGATGTTGTCAGTGGGAAAATTGGAGTTCTGCCAGTTTATTAAGTGGTATCTGGGGATGTGAGGTCCTGTCGTCAGCCACTGAAGTCAAGAAGGGTTTTTGCTTGTGACTGGAGGGAGGACACAGGACCAGGTTATGGGGCTCGGCAGGCGAGAGAGTTTGCATGTGGGAGACAGCCATGTTCACCACAACCTTGTGATCAGACAGCCGGCAGAGTAGTACTTCGCTATGCAAACATTTTAATTGTCAGTCCCTAGATATTGTAGCCATTGCTTTGTCAAGGTGTATATAGCCTAAACGACACCCTCTGGCTATTGTTTCAGGCTAAAATGCAGAAGAAAATCTGTATTGGTTTACACCTAGGGTGTGGTTCTACAGTCTTTTTTTTTTTTTCCCTCCTAGTAGTGCTGGATTAAGCAGCTCCTCCATCTCTGCTGAGTGAAACATTTGTGAAATAATGGTCGCAATCTAACTTTAAAGTTGTTTCCAAAACAAGGTGATAGTTGCTTAAAGAAGATACTGAATTTTCTAGCACGTATTTGGTCTGGTAATCTTAGAGTCCATTGAGCCATACTTATTTCTTCAGAGTGAATCTGATCTGATTTTTACATGGCTGCCTAAGTGATTATATGGTATAGTAGATCCTGTATCTTGGTTATCTTTAAGAGTGTTAGAGATGTTATATCAGTGAATAACTGTAGTATAAATCAGGATCAGTTATAATATGTAAGTATATTGTGAAAGGTAAACAGCAAGTAAGAATTAGTTTGTATTATTTAACATATTGGTTAGGTTTTTAATTTGTTTTTAGTAATTAGCTATGTTAGAAAACTAGGTAATAGAAATGAAAAGTTTCTTTGACTGAAATTCTCGAGGCAGTTCCCAGTAACTTTGTGAACTGGAGAGAATACCATTTGAATCTGGGTTACTCTGCTGAGGAAGAGTTACGGCATCATTTATTTTTATCTCCTATTGGAGGGCTGTTGCAAATGATGCCAAAAGGAGAAAGAGGCATCATCAATGCAGTATATGTAAATGTGAACCGTACCAAATATTCTTCTTATCCCATCAGAACAAGTCTGTAGTAGCGTGGAATATCCGGAGGCCTCAAACTCTGCAAAAATTTGGGTTAACTGGCTGTATTTTTGATGGATATTTCAGAGGAGCGAAAATTGTTCCCAATAGTCAGACACTGTGGGTGTTGGATTATTGAGACAGCCGTGTAAAATAATTCAGAAAGCAGCTTTCAAAATAATAAATTTTCCCAGGAATTTGCCTACTTTTCCCAGGAAATGTTAAAATTTTCTGTTTCACTCCAGTTCAATGAGGATGACTCTAGAAATGTAGAGTCTACAACAACAAAGCCAACTAGAAGGCTTTGGCGGAATATACTTTCGGGTTTTAGGATGTTTTCTTCAGTTAATTTGTTTCTTAAAATGTATAATCTGTGTTTGGATGTGTGCATTCGGCTCGTAGAAGAGATGGCAGTCATCCTGTTCTCGCTGGTACTAAATGGAAGTATTTGAGAGGAAAGGCTTAAATGAATTTCCCGATAGGCAGCATTTACTTCATAAAAGTACTTAAAGGTGAATTTCGGAAAGCAATTTTGTTTTTGCCATTTTTGTGTAAGTTGTGTTACCCAAAGCAACTGTCTAGAAATCATACTTGTTAAGGAGCTTATTTTCCCTATTGTAGTTTGTAATTTACAGAGGAGAAGCTTTGAGCCAAATTCAGTATCTGTGTTGCCTACCAAAGCTAGTGTGATACGTGCTTATATAATAGATTGCAAATTTTTGTCCTAAATGCTCTTTTTCGTGGCCAAGTGATTAAAGGAACACTTCTACTACCAGTTGTGTTCTGGGACTTGGGGGGAATACCGGTGTCTGAACCATACCTGCTACAGTTTGATTACGTCTTGTTTGTAGGCTGGGCAGAGCCCTCTCCTTATCTGTTGTTCCTTCTGTAGGACCTGCTTTAGTAGCCAGCTGACTTGGTTTGCTTTGCCTGGCTATTTCAACACTGCTGTTTCCGTGGGGTGTTTGGAGGAGGAGAAGTCCAAAACGCATCAGCCCTTGTTTGGGAAATTTCCTTCTAGTTCTGCCTGCCTATCAGCCTGTGCCCTGAAATGTGGGGGCATAGACCACTGTGTCATTGCTGGAATAAAACTTGCAAATCTCTTCTGTTGTTTTTGTGGCCTGAATTTAATGATCTGAAGTGTTGGCTTGATAGCCTTGGAGATAAGAATGCTATTTTTATCTGCAGAGTAGGTAGAGCACAGTAGTAAAATCTTCAGTGCGCTGTCAGTGTGTCTCATCTGAGGCTTGTTTACAACTGCTTGGGATGAGAAAAGGGGTTCTCTGTGCAACACTGCAATTTTCTGTCATCCTGCTGACACCGTCGAGAGTCGTCGTGGATAACCACGACCGTGTGAAGGAAGGCCCCTGTCCTGGGAAAGGACCAAAATCACAGTCTGGATAGATGGTGCTCTGCATTGTAAAATGGGAAGACATGATGGTAAGGTGCAACGTCAGCAGTTTTAGTTATAGTTTAATCACGCTAAGAGTTTTCTTGCGCTCCTGTGAGTGGTGGTGTGAGATCAGGGCTTCACAGGAAGCGCTGTGTCGTTCGTCACTGCAGTGATTCAGGGTGATGTCACCAACTGACAGGAGCATTTGGGGTGTCCGTACTGTTATGGTGGCCCTGTGATACCCTTTCACGGACTCCTTTGGCATCTTTCGCCAAGTGCTCCGCACTGTTGCTGGAAGCAAAAGCTTTTGAGCAGTTTCCAAACACAAAGAGGTGCATTGTGGGCCAGCGCTGGGAAGACTGGCTCAACAAGTTTGGCAGCAGTGGCTTTGGCTTCCTGCCTACCCTGGATAGGCACCAGTAGAGATTGCTGTAGTCTTCAGGCGGGTTTGCGCTGAAGACCTCAGCCTAGGTCCTGAAATTCATGTGCGTGCAACTGCTGCGCCTGGCAAAGGATCCGCTTCTGTTGTAAATCACGGTTTTGTTATCCTAGATATGTTTGCAGTGGTTATCTTTTGTCTGCTTTAGGAAGGTGGATGTGTTACTCGTTTTCAGTGTACTGGAGGGTGGTAAACTCTACACATTTCTCATAATACCAAAGGATCCTGTTTACCTTTCAATTTTCTGTTATCTATTTAATCTTACTTAACCGTTGTCATCCTGAGTCATCTAGGGGCAGTTAACTAGTGCTCTGAAATGTTCTTTTCCGTGCCTTTTTTTAAATACCAACTCCGTATGTTCTTTGCTGTGCCTCTTGCTTAATACTGACTCCATGTGTCTTCTGTGACGTCTCCTCTACAGGCCTTTGCAAACAGGCCTAGTCTCGTAACATGGTGTGCCGGGACTACCGCTTGAGGTCTGTGGGGTTCTTGGGGGAGGGGTGCAGGATACCGCTTGCCTGTGTCTCGTTGCACAGACATACACTGAATATGTCTAATCTTCTCGTACCTGCGTGAGGATGACTTTCTCTGTCTTGCTGCTTGTATAATCAGGTTTATTCTTATGTCCTTTTTGACATGAGATGTCTAAAAATTAAAATTTGTGCCCAATTCAGTCCTCCCCCCCCCCCCCCCCCCGCCCAAGAGCAGAGCATTTTGCTTCCTAGCTGGCCTCCAAAAGGGAGAAAAGTTCCTTTTTCCTCCTCCCTCTGCGTATTTAGGTCCGTTCATATGTATCCATATACCGTCTTCCCAAGTGTGATGAGCACTGTTAGCTGCAGAGGGACCAGAGGAGAGTAGTAGTCTTAGAAGTCTCTGTCAAAAATGTGAGTTAGACCAAACCGATCAAATCAGTACGCTAAGTAGTCTGAGCAAATTCTTTTCTCCTTCTGTTTTGTTTTGTTTTGTTATAGGTATTACCTTCTGAGTACATCACAAGTGGGCTGGTGTTCCAGTTATGTTACAGAGGCCCAGACCATGAAAGAGCAGAAAAATTACTTTAAAGCATGTCAGCCCTTTCAGATGTTCTGCGTGTATAATATGATCTAAGTGTTCTTCATTTTTGAATACATCTAAATTTAAAAATATTAAAAGTTGCAGTCCTTCCCAACCTGTTTCTATTTAGGAGTGAAATGGGCGCTTTCAGTAGCGGAGAACTAGTGCCAGATATGGAAGGATAGTATCTGGTATAGATTTGTTCAGTGTTTTCAGAGTCTTTTTTTTATTCTGTAACAGATATCATGTATTTTATGTATAATGTTTGGAGATAGAATTCTGGAAAATTTTGTAAAGGCGGGCTCCTAAAATAAGGCGAATCACTCTTAACAGTGAAGAAATACATCTTGAAATAAGGATAGTGATGGGCTTATTCTAACAGGGAGATGACATGCAAAGGCAAAGCCTAAATTTCTTCTTCAGAAGAATTTGAAATTCCGTAACAATAAAAAAAAATTTCACTTCCATAAAGAGTTTTTAGGCTGAACCAGCAGTGGAATTATTGACCTTATACTGTGAACAGGTAGCCTGATTTGCTTCAGTGCTTACCTATTTAGTTAATATAACTGACTCAGAGGACAACTGGTACTGGTTTGAAGCCTGACACTTCTGAACAGATAGATCCCCTCTTGGAAGGGAAGCTCTGATGACTGTAGCTCTGTATGTGCTAGAATATATCATTTGTGAGAAGTAAAGATGTACAGTTTACTGGTTCCTCAGCTATATAATTGAAATAGTCATATTTATTTGTCAAAAGGTATGCAATGGCCAAGTTTAAAATACTTTGTGTCACTACGTGTGTGTTCAAATACGTAAGAAGTGGGTTAGCTCTTTTACTGGGCTATAACAACAAAAACATTGTTTTATTTTCCACTTTATCTTTTAATCTCATTAAACATCACAGTGCAGTTGGAGGGTTTTTTTGCTATAGTACATTTATATGCCTGTTGCTGTGCAACTTAATTTTTTTTTTAATTGTATCAAATCAACTGCTAGTAAATCTGTAAAGCAAAGGAAGTAAATTTTAATGCAAAAACTAATAGTGACTGCCAAACTGAGAGGGGTGCAGAAATGTAAGTTGGTATGTGAAAATTGACAGGCATCAGTTTCCTTACAGCTATATTAGACATGATTGAAACAGTCTTATTTTTGAAGTGGATGTTCCAGTGCATGGAGAATGGGAGTGGCGGGGTGGGGTGGTTTAGGTGGTTGGGTTGCCTAATAAAAGAAAATACTGAAATAGAATTCAGTTGACAGGTCATCTGTTTTGTTTTTGTTTGGTTTTTTTTTTGCACATGCTGATTTGCTCCCTCAGGTGTCAGGTGCATGATGTAAAATGTGCGCAGAGTGTTCTTTGTGCAAAGATGCATTGTCTTTGCAGAATTAAAGAATGCCGTGCTGGTATCACACAGGAGTTGGGGCCATGGTCAGCAGGAGAGAGCGTAGAAGAGGTTGAAAGATGAGCACTACGCATGTCCTGAGTAGCAGGGAAAATAATGTGTTAACTGATGATGTTTTTAATATGAAGATTGCAGTAATGCCATCAGGCAAGAGATGCATAACTGTCTCTAGTTCTTATTTTTATTGGTTTTGAAAAAGTTTATATTTTTAAAGACTGTATTGACTCTGGTGTTTCTGATGTCACTTTTTTGTTTGTTTTTCTACTATTACTAAATTTTGTTGTTTTCTCCTATCACAAAAGATACAGTCATGGGTAGATTGTATTCCTCCAGTTCTCAGTTAGTAAGAAAAATGTGTAAATCTGCAAGTGAATGGTTGTTATTGCTCTACTTCCTCACTTACTGGGTGCCGAGGTGCAGCCAGCACCCAGTTGCGTTGCTGTGATGTGGACAGTTCACATAGGGAAAGGTGGCAAAAACCGCACATGTCAAATTTTTTTTCCTCAAAAGCCTAGGTAAGAGATGGGAAAGGGTGAGGAGCTTGGAACACGTTCACCATTTGCAGTCACGATGTATCAAAATGCTTCTGCTGCAATGAGCAGTTTTATGTAAACTGTGAGTTTAGATTTAAATAAACTTCCTTTTTCCTACTACGAAAGTACAGCTGCTGCAAAGTACACAGAGTGCTGTGTGTGAAAGAGGAGAAAAGTACCAAACCTGTTGATGTTAAAACAATTCATAATAGTAGCATGCTTTGGGGTATATGACTTAAGATACAATTCAGAATATTCTCTGGATGATATAGTTAATTTTAATTGAGGCTATGATTGTGACTAGTTGCTTGGCCAGGACTTCTTATCCCCTCATAATAGACCCTGTTTTTCTGCATAATAACTGAAGTGTTTCTGTGTACCCTTTCATGTTAAATTACCCCAGATTTTAGTATTACTGTGTAAACCCCAAGTTTGTTTCCTGAATTCTGTTTAATTTTTGTGTCATAATTGCAAAATTAAACTCAATGTTGAGGGTTCCTCAAGGTATTTTAGGATTAGATATGTAACAAATTAGGGTTTTTTTGCCACAAAAACCAAAAATAATAATTTGTTGGCTAAAATATAGCAGTGGCACGATGAGATCATGTCACCTAAAAATAATGCGTAACTTTGAAGATTTCTTATATGACAAATTGTATGTTCAGCATTTACGTAATATTATACAAATTGGCTGGAGAAATTTAAAATATCTTTAACCCTGAAAACTAATTAATGAGTAAATGGGAATAGTTTTTGCAGATGACTGACTTCATTCACACTGCTGATGAAAACCTGATGTAACAATACAGTGTGTGGGGGGAGACTTTTTCATTTGCTGAAAAGCTTTAAATGTGCTACTTGTGTTTCATCGAGAAATTTATTAATTGATCTTTCTACAGACAATCTTCCGTAAACTTGCTCACTGAAATTTTGTATTATTCTGAACAATAAACTTAGAAAAACTGTTTAATAGTTTTGAATGAACAATTTGACATACGTTTTGTGTTAGATTTTCTAGAAGATTAATTGTGTGTAGCTGAATTCATATACAAAGAATTTAACTAAATACTTAGATGTCCGCTTTAGTATGTGTTTTATATATAATTACAGGAACATTCAAATCTTGGGAGCCTAAAATTAGAACTCCCAGCTGCACGCTAGGCTGCAGGTGCACGTGTGCATGATGCGCTTCCCTTTCGTATCTGCTGCTCAGTTCTTATCAGTGGGCTCGATACAGAAATTTCCCAAGACTCTTAAATTTTAGAGAACGGGAGACGTAGCGACTGTCAGTGTTGCATTCTGCATCCTCAGAGAGAGAGAGAGGAAAGGCTACAGGAGAATTGCAGTGATCATGTGCTCGTAGCCTTGCGAAAGGACTGGTGTTTGGATTTGCCGCTTGGGTATGCAGGGAGGAGTGTTACTGCCTGCGGCATGTGGCGGACCTTTTTGCTGGAGGTGAAGCTGGAGGGGGCGGTGCAGGGGATGGGATTTTGGAAATGCAGCACGGCTGAACCCACGGAAATGTGAGCCAGGAGAGGTAGGTCCTCCTTCACCCTTTCGGGTTTCACTGGGCAAGACTCTGCCTTGAATTTGGGAAGGCAAAGTAAAAACTACAGAACCGTAGCTTTGGAAAAACAGACTGTCTTGAGTTTGGAAAGGAGACTGGACGGAGAGGACTCTGCTCTTAGAGATAAAGCGTTCTAGCGCTAGTAAAGATTTATGCCCGATCAAATCTCGTAGTGCGGCTCCTGTGCCTAGTTAAACTAGATTGTGGGGTTTTTTGTTCTTGAAGTGAAAGTCATTTCTCTGAGCCAAAACTTTGCGGTTTGGGTATTCTTAGGACTTTAATAAAATGCTGTGTAATTGCTATATTTGCCAAAGTGGAAAATGAAGTAAAAACATTTAATCAAGTCTTCAGCTGTTCTTTCCTTCATCCGATCAATCAGTAACTGCACAGTGAAACAAAGTTCATGCACTTGTGCTCAGGACCCAAGGAGAGCTGTGCCTTTCAAAAGTCTCCTCAAATAGCTGGGCTTTCAAAGCTCTATGTGCAAAAAAAAAATGTAAGTTCCTTAATGGACAGAGTGGAGTTGGCAAGGAACTTAAAAAATAGATAACCTTGCAGAAAACACTTTAGCAAGGCTTCCGTCTGAGCCTAAATGAAACGGCTCGGATATGGGAATGTCCATTTGTTTTGCTTTATTTTGTATTAAAAAGTTCTTTTGTATCTGAAGCAACATGAGCACAAACCTTGTGGGAAAAATTTTTACAAAAAGTGTTTCTGTATATAAACTTGATCATTTTATATTCAGTTTGTTTGATTATGCATATGTTCTTTGCAAGCACAAATTTGTTATGCCTGCACATATGGTTCATCAAATACTTGTGTTCTCTTAATACATAAATGTTCATTACTTGAAATTTTGCAGAAAACCCTCAAGTATGTATATTCTACTAGAATCTCTTATTTTGGTTTAAAACTTGTGCAAACCAGAGCACTCCGAATATTATGTGGTTTTAGTTATTTTGTTCATAATACCTGTTTAGGAATATTCTTTTTTTATTATCGTCTTGCATAGTACACAGTAGAAAACTTGCCAGTAGTTAAATTTCATTGCAGCATTGATAAGTATACAAAAACACGTGTGTGTCCATGAATGACAAACACTTGAGCATTTCTGGAAAATAGTTTGGAAAAATACTGTGTAGAAAATATTTCAGTTGCAGAAAGTGAAGTATTTGTGTATGAAAGGTAAGTTTTGAGTTGCTAACTTAGATCACTTTTTTTTTAAACTTTCATATCAATTAAAATAAGGGACCGTATGACTTAAAATTGATGGGGGCTTTACTTAAGGTAACTAAGTTAAGATACCTTGTAGCACTATTTGTGCAGAAAGCTTGCTGCCTCAGGCTTGCACCTAAGACCCTCTTGGCACCTGAAAATTACTTGTTATTGACAACTAGTGTCAGCAATAGATCCAGCAGGATTCCCGGTGTGCAGGTTTCTTGGCACAATTTTAGCTTTTAGGGCTCACTATAAGCCGTTAGTCTGGTTGTAACCAAGCTCAGCTTTCTGTTTGAAATCTGCCCGGGTTTGGTGCAGGCTGTTTCATGTGGTTCTAAAAGCTGGTTAGTCGACTTCCTTCTCCTTCCTCGTGCCTCTCTCCCCCAAATCACAAGCTCTTAAAAACAGTAATTTGGGAGGTTTTGTCTGCTTTCAGATATTAAAATGGTGACATTCATGTTGTCCACAACCATAAAGGGTAAAACAATAGAAATATTTTTATTACTTTAACAGGATCTGACAGTAGCTGGGACAAGTGTTACAAGCAAATTACAGGAGGTGGCACAAAACTTTTTTTTCCTTCAAGATGTCAACTAGTTTTAAGTTACTGCAGCTGTATTTTCTCTCCCCTTTTCAAAATTTTTGCAGTGCTACTGAAGAGTTGTGTTATCTTAAAGTTCTAATAAAAGCATGCCTTCAGAGAAAGAGATCTACCAGTTAAGTCAAGTTAAAACAAGGTGTACTTGCATATTTTTTTTTACCTTAGTATGGTCAAGACCAATTCTCTTCTAATGAGAAGAGAAAACACAGTGAGTACAGAGCAAATGTATTCAAGATAGCTTTTGTGGACACTCTTTGAACTTACTTGGTCCATGAAGTAAAATAGTTCAAACAATCCAGATTTGGCAACATTTCAAAATAATGGGATATATTTACAATTTCCTTATATAGTACCTCCAAAACAGATCCCTGATGTCTTAATGGAAAGCCTAGTGAATCGATAAAAGTTGGTACATTTACTTAGGGTGGATTTGGATCAGACCCCGGTAAAAAGAAAAATAAATTCTGTGTTTGGGGAGCTGTAAAGATAATAGGGAGTTATATCTGTTGTGAGTGTAAAGTTAATAGTCTAGGGCATCGCATTTTAATGCATCTAATATTAACTATAGGGACTAAAAATATTATGGAAGTATAATCAGGTTGGTGGTGTGCTGAAGGCATGTTACGCTATGCCGTGAGGATCTTTGTAGTCAAAACATTTTACTGTTCACATCTGGCATCAGCATGAAATGTCCGTTGCCAAATTACACTAAGCAGTACGTACATATTTGTGATAAATCAGATTCAGACTTTAAAAAATAATCTGAATAAGCAGACGCTTATGCTGAGAATGGATAGGGAAGATGGAGCATTAGCAGTGTTCTGGCTTAAAAAATATTTCTGCAGTACTTCTATGTATTCTTGTCACTTTTTTCACCAAGTTTTTTATTCTTCTGCCCTGACTCTGATAGAGTTTGTTCTTTGCCCTTTCACTTCTGCCCTTGCGAGTTTTGCTTTCTATTCCTCTGTTTCAGTTTTCACTATCCTCCTTGTTTTTTCAGTCGCGGTGAGCAGACTTCTGCAAAATAGAAAACTTGTATTCTGGTCTCTGCAAACAGCCAGGATTAGGGCTCCTTTTACCCTCTTCCTCTAGAGTTTTCCTCGCTTTTTTTGGTGATATTTTCATTTCATTTGTAAAAGGGATGTCGTCTTATTAGATGCTAGGATAGATGGACTGTGCAGTGGTCCCAGTCTGAAAAGAGGCAAGAAGATTTGTAGGAAAGTTGATAAATTTGGAGGGTTTAAAAAAAAAATCCAATAAAAATACGCAGTGGAGCTGTGGCAGTCACTGAATCTAGTGGCTCAATAAACGGAAACTGCCGACCTGTTCTCTAGCTGCATGATTTAGCCTGTTTTGTTTGTTCTGTTGTCTGTGATGTTAAGTAATAGAATTGAGAGTACACAGACACAGTTACTTCTAATGACCACAAGCATGAATTTCAGTAGCGTAACTGTCTTGAAAGAAAATGCTGAAAATACTAAGAAATTATTAGGTGAGTTATGTGCTTCTACATCCCTCAGGAGAAGAGGAGATGGCAGCTCAGTTTAAGAAAGCTTTTCAGAGTAGACACGCTGAGCTCCATGTTACTTGACTTACGGTATGCCAGATTGTCCATTATTGTTTTTCCTTTTTCATTAGAAAAGGTGCTGTATTGGCCTTTTCCAAATAAGAAGCATTTTCCTTATTACATGCTCAACAAATAACGCAGTTAAGGTATCTCAGAATTGCCCATGGCTCGGGCTCGTTCTAGTCTTGGTGAAGAGTACAGTGATATATCACTTAAAGTTACCTTTTTAAAACCACTGTAACTAAGTTATATTTGAAAGAAGTGAATTCTGGAGATCACAATGTTCAGAGGTTTCATATTATGGAGGTAAATGAAGTTGGTTTTCTTTACGGTGTTAATAGAATTAATGTAACTAGCAGCTCCTATAACAGCACTTGTATGTTGATACTGTATAAATACTGCATTTATGGAAAAATAAATGGCAAGTTTGAGGTCTTGGTTTCAATTTTTAGTTTGACCTTGAAAAACATTCCCAGATGGAGAGAGTTAAATGAGCCCAGCTTTGAAAGAGGAACACATGAATCATGGTTGCTAGGCTCTTCCTTGAGAGGCACAGGCTTTACATTTACAGTGAAGTATTTCAAAAAGTAATCTTTAAACTCGGAGGAACAGTGCATTTGAAATGACACTGGTGAAATACTGTAAACTTCATTAGACTTTTAAATAGAGAATTTGCATGTCATTAAATGACATAGGTATAAAGTATTAGACGTTACAATATCAACTGCAAGACTTGTGAACTTTCGTAAGTGGTCGGGGGGGGGACAGAAAAATTAGGCATCCATCTCCTGCTCTTGGTACGTACTTTTTACGTAAGCTTTGTTAAACTATTCTGTATATTATTCTGTAACATTTGCATGGTCTAATTTGTCACTCTCATAACAGTGCCGCATAGATGTTTGCCCTGTTGGAACACAGAAACAGAAATAAGATTTCCCTGCAACTTGCTCTTGCTCTAGCTATAGTTTATTTTACCTCATGAGAAAACAAAAGGAATTGCATTTAGGACTCTAACCTTCTCGGTACTCCCTTGCTGCTTACGTTTAGATGCTGCTCTATTATCAGTACTGTAGGAAAGTACTGCAGGGGTAGAAGATCTTTTACACTGATTTGTGTGATCTGGCTGGAGTCTTGTGCGTGACTTCCTTTGAAATCATGGTTGTGATTTTGGGTGTGCAGCAAATCCTTTTTTTTCTGTGTCAAGTGGTTTTACTCTTAGAATGGTTCTTTATGAGTTTGCGTATTTCCTAGTATTTTGGCATTGCTTTCTGTCACTTGGAGCTTTGATTTTAAAGCTCTGAAGATGTCCTTCACAGTGTAAAGGACGCTCGTAAATTATTCAGATTTCTTGGGATCTCCAAACTGAAATAGGAAAACATTTTTGTTTACATCAGTTTCTGCCAATTTGTTTCACTTGTCGTTTAAAATCGCAGCTCTGTATTGCCAGCAAATATTCATAAAAGGGTACTTAAATAGAGTGAGCGTGATGTCTCAGGCTAGCGTCAAGGAGTGCTTTATCTTGCAAGAGACACAGAAGTAGGCAATCCTTTCCTCCTGTTAATGATTTCCCCCCCTGCGTTCTGTACAAGCTGGTGTAAAGCCTGTGAATCCGGTGTTGTCTGAACGGTACGGTTATGAGAACAGGTTACAGGGTGTGGATTTACAGTTCGTTAGACATTATACAGTAGTAGCCTGTCTGTGTGCTATTAACAATGTAAATAGCAGGCAATGCGCGCTGTTATTGTCCCATTCATCATGGTGTATTAGTAGTCAAATGGAAGTGACCCTGGAGTATTTGCTTGCCGTGTGGAAACTTTTTTGCGCAGGCAAAGAGTATGGAATGTTAGCAATGACATTTAGGTTTATACCTTTTTTTTTTTCCTTAACTAGCTTAATATTACATCACAGAAAGTAGATATTGAAAAATAGAAGTTTATTATTCCTGATTTTTTTTCCCCAGCATATATTTACTGTTTTGCCTAGTTTGCAGTAAGTTAGGTGTGCCCAAGATCTTAATACTTTTTTTATAGAAATATCATATACATAAATAAGCAAGAGTCGCTGCTTAACGAAGTGCAAATCAGTTTATAATTTATTATTTATTCAATGTAACCTCAGTTGCGAAAAGGTGCCTGTGATGTAGATAAGTGTAGCTCTGATCTATCACAGCCATGTCAGATGTCGATGGTCATTATATTTGCGTCTAACTGCAAAATCCAGTTGCAGCTGTTATTGCAGATATCGTGCTTAATTTTAATGTAGCGCTAATAAGGTTTTTGGAAAACCTGGGACAGACCTGATTTTTTTTAAAGAAAGGTAATTAAATTTTTATGATGAAGATACTTACTACAAAGGGAGTCCTTACTTCTTGAAGTTGTTTGGTGTGGGTACGTTCTTTTGGCTGCGAGAAACAAAGTGGAGTCTGGGCTGACAGCATCGCACTGCCAGCGGTTACCTTGCGTTATGGGGCATTCACTCTTAAAATGCAGCCCACTCAATTGATTTCATAATTGGTGTTCCATTAATGAACAACAATATGGATGTTGTTAAAAATACATAGGCAAATTAGTAGCTTTAAAGCAAAACTCTGGGATCAGTTCTAGCACAGAGGTAAATAAGTTTAACTTAATTTCTAAGTTACTGTTAACATAAGTCTATTACTTGAGTATTTTGTTTAAGAAAGTAAGTTTTCTTATATCAGTTTTAAACCTTTAAATAGTGTTATAGGTCCCTTAGCCACGTACTTTGGCAGTAATGAATTTATACTCTTATGGTTGAAGTTTCCTATTTTTTGTCTTCTAATGATCGAATAACATTTTTTAGTTATATAAATGTAACATACCTTTAGGTTGTGTAGTAAATGTTGTATTTCATGTTCCAGGAGTCTCTGAATGCAGTTTTAACTGTTAAACTATATTCTTAAGAAACTGTATTCTTAAAACCAAAATTGTAGAAACTAATTTTATTAGTAAAAGTCTGCAAGTATGTGTGTTATCTCTGAAATCCACACATGCTCTGACATACTGTTATCTCTATTTCTCTCTCTTATATAGCTGTTACACAGATCTCTGGCAGCAGATGGCTAGACTATAATGTACCGTTAAACAAATAAAACCATTAGGCATGTAATACTGCCTGGTAAACGACTGTGTGTTTAAAATGGTTTAAAAAAAATAAATAGAAAATAAGGTTCATTTTTTAATTCATTTAATGAAATTGGAATAAAATCCAAACCCCTTTCAGAATACATAAAACATCCCCTCTTAGGTTGTGTTTGTCATTTGAAGTCAGTCTCTTTTTTATTACATTCTTGCGTCTGGTATAAGATACTCAGTCCTAAATCAGTTTTCTAATAGATGTTTTCTACAAGTAATCGCTCATTTTACATTTATCTTTGTAGGAAGATTTTTGCTTTTGTAATACTCGAGCACAAAATTATCTATTGCATTATATGCTCTTTTTTTCCTCATTTTCAAATTTGATACAAATGTATTAAAATTATGATTCAACACTAGTGTCGTGGCTCTGTAATTAAACTGTTTTTCAATAATTGTCAGCAGCTGAGAGATGCCATTTTGTCTTTTTGTTTTTAGATATGCCAATATTTGGTCTTTGCCCGGCTCATGATGATTTCTATTTGGTGATGTGTAACCACTGTAATCAGGTCGTAAAACCACAGGCATTTCAATCACATTATGGTAAGTGCTTAACTATTTTTAATAATTAAGGGTGAGGTTAAATCAGGATTAAGCCTGGCAATTTTTTAATTTTTTTTTTAAATTGATGGTACATAGATCATTACATTATAAATAATGTCAAAGAACATAACCTGTGTTTAATCATTTTATATACATTGTAATGCAGTTACGTAACGATCTTGTTCCTTTTAATTTTTTTAATGCCTTCTTGAAATGCTGCATACATACAGTTCAATTTTGAAATGGCATATGTATATAGTGTATTTCACAGACAGTATGTGTAGCGTGTTTGTGTCTGTGTGTGCCACTTCTCCTTGTGCATTTATACAAATTATTTTTACACGGGTTCTGTTGCAGTGTGAACCGTGAACTTGAGCTAAAAGCTAAACTTACAAATTTTGTTGTAAAACATAGCATGCTTCCAGTGGCCAGTAAGCTATTTATTTATTTTCAGAAGTATCAATTTGTATTTGTTTCCCTGGTCCGATGGCTTTGTATGTAAACTATGCTAGGAAGCTCTTGTTGTGTTGGTTGGTGTTAGCCAGTATTTATAGAGGACTGAGAAAATGTGAAGTGCTACGCAAGTTCAAGTGCTCTGTTACTGCAAACCTGACTGGGGGAGGTTGGCAGGTTTTCTTTTTCATGCTCCTCTCAAGCCTAGAAATTGATCTCAGTTTCATGCCAATATTTGGATAGGAGGTTTTGGATATTCAGCTTTTTGTTTCTTGAGAAATTCAGGAGATGTTTTCTAACCAAGTGCTAATAAAAAAGATGGACAAAGCAGCATCTTCTGAACTACTCCTTCCTCCCTCTGTGTGCGTATTTGTATGTGTTCCCTTTTTTTTTCTAGCGCAGTACACCTACTGATTGCCTCAGTGTTTAAAAGGATAGAAAATGCTGGGTATGGGTGGGGAGGCTCTTCTAGTGTTGAGAACGAGGGATAACTTTTCTTGCATCTTAAATACTCCAGCCCTTTGGCGAGAAAAGGCATACTCGCTTCTGCTGCTTCCTAGAGACTGGGAAGGGGTCTTCCTACGCTGTGCAGAGGGTCAACTTCTTATCCTTTCCACCTCTCACTTAAGGTTTTTTGTGTTACAATGCCTTACGGATTATACCTCTACCCTTGCTGCTGGATGTCTTCAGTCGTGTCGCACAGAGTGTCTTGGAGAAGAATCTGATAGGTCTTGTGACATAATTCGTACTAGTTTGGTTGTTATTCTGCGGATGGCAGTAGTAATAAAATTTAAAAAAAAAAAAGATAATTTTGTGGACATAAGTCTCCAGAGCTGTAGGGAGCTAGAAGAACAGAGGGCATCAGCTTTTCTTACTCTGGTTGCTATAAGCCTTTGTATCAGCTGAGAGCAAGTCCACCCCTTGCCAGCATGATTCCTCACCTGTCACTGAATATCAGTTTGGGATGTCCAATAAGTCCTTCTAAAATATCATATTAAATTGATTCTGACAGTTAAAAATAAATTTATGGGGGAGGACTGGATGGTACCCGGTTCTGAGTGTTGACATATTGAGTCTTCCATCTTGAGGTCAGTAATATGGAACTGGCTGAGGTTGGTAGTGATGGAGAGCTGTGGATATCTGCAGACGCTTTGGGTTGTCCTTCTGAAATGAGCAGGTGATCTCCAAATACTGACAAACGGGTATCCGTACAGTAGGAACCAGTATCGTAGTTGTTGGCATGACAACCTTGTGGGCAGATTGAAGAGGCAGATCAAGAACTGAATAGGTACGGCATTGCTGCTTGACCGTGGACATGAAAACATGGGGTGTTGTAATGCTGCTTGTACCAGTGTTAAACTTGTTATGAGAAGTTAATTCAAACTCTTCTGTAAGCACTACTTGCAATTTAAAAGGGACAGAGTGAAGAGGGAACTACAAGATGAAGGTATGGAAAATATTTAACAAAAATGAAAGAATAAATAGTAATGTAACGTTCCCATTCTGTATCACATCGTAGGAACGTGATCTCTAAACATGAAACTTTCTCTAATGTAAACCTTACATCAATGGCAGATTCATGCTTTGCGAGAAATGTAGAAGGAGGGGATGGAAATGACGAGGTTATTCTTAGTATTTCTTAAGCACATTCTGAACAATGAAGACGCTCGGCGAGGGCTGTGGCGTGCAGAGGAAACAGGCGGGGTCATTCTGATGAGAAAAACAGGCTTGGGTGGGGTGAATGTCATTAAAGGACCTTAGTTTGCCAAACTAATAGCCTCAGAAAGGTAAGAAGGCTGACTTGGTGGTTTTGTGTAGAGTTAGTGCTCTCCTTGCTTTTTATCAGCTTTCCCATTCTTGAAATCCTTACGCAGTTGTCCCTCATTTTAGCAAATTGAATGTGAGAGCTGATTAATATGGCAGGTGATTGATTACGAGGCAACAGTGTTTGTTTCTGGTTTGTTTTTTTTTAACACAGTGTACTTCAGGAGAAGGAAATTGCTGAAGTCCTCAAAACACACAGTTCTTTCAAAACAAAGTACGCTATCATGATAACAAGAAAATAAAACACTCTTTGGATTCATCACAGTCAGTTTTCCCTGAATTAGGTCTTTTATTTGTGGCCGTATTTCAGGGATTGATAAAGGAGAGATTACTTCAACAGGTTCTGAAAAATTACAGTGCATCAATGAAGCTGCACCTTCGTGATGTTCTTAGAGTCTTTTAAAGTTATTTTTAATTGTTACCAGAGAAATAGTAATCTGTTAAAATATTCTACAATTCCTGGTGGTATGTGTCACTTGTACTTGGTGTTCTTTGAAACTTGTCATGTGGGACTTTGTTTTCTGAAGTAGAATATGCTCTTTTAAAATGTCACTTCTGTCAAAGGAAGGCTAAACAAACTATTAGCTAAACCTAATGAGCTAATTAATTTCTTCCAAAGCATATTTGTGATAAACTACTTAACTAGGTAGGCTGCAAGTGCATTGCAGGACATATGCTGGCTTTTTTCCCTGGACCACAAGTAGTCAGAAATAATTTAAATGTAGTTCATCAGAGTATTTGACCTTTTTAGTAAAATACTTTATTGATACAAATGACACATTTTTATATGTAACTGATACTTTATATTTCATGGGTTTTAATTGACTAGAAGAGATATTAATTCAAAATTCTACTTTTTGAGACAATCTAAGCATGCATTTCGAGTATGAATTGCCATTTTAATAATTTATTCTATACTGTTGGTGTATATATACTGTCATTGATTTGTAAAATTCGGTGATGTATTTGGTATGCATAACACCACGTGTAGGTTTAGTTTTTAAAAGCAATCTAGTATCATGAGGTATCTGAAGTCTGCGCGTGGTATTTCTTCTAGCCTGTATACAGCAGCTGGCTGTCAGTGCACTCAAATGGTTTTGCCCTCTTGGCCTAGGGTGGCAGTGATGCTGGGGATTTGGCGGGGCAGGAGCAGGCCAGCCAGCCGAGAAGAGTTGTTTCAAGACAAATCCTCTCTTCTGTCAGATCTCAGCTGCTTCATCTGTGGGGCTGGACAAGGGATTTAAGTCCTTTATTGCCAGTATTCTTGCTGGTGCTTTTTGAATGGTTATGCTTTCATGGTATCGGCATCTTCCTTGGATGGCTCAAGATCAATTCAGAGGTGAAAGATGGAAAAAAGGTATAATGTTCAGGCATTCAGTCTCGTGGGTGAAGCACCTGAGATCACTTATCATAATGACCTATTCTGAAAAAACACAGTATTTTTCTCCGGCTGGAGTATTTCTCTGTGCTCTGGATGATCGTGTGCCAGACTCTCCAATGTCCATGTCATGTAGACTCTTCCTCTGTATTTAAATTGCGTGCATTTCTTAAGTCCCTGCACAGTTTCCTCTCAATATATACATTCCTACAATAAAAATGACTTTGCTGCCTGTCAAATTGCTAACCATCACGCTCCTCAAGAGTGCCCCCTCGGCAGACAGCAGGATGTGCCTGTGTCCCTTTTATCTCCTCTCTCCTTCCCACGAAAACGTGCTAGATATGGTTCCCATGCTGCACCGAAAGGTTGCTCTTTGAGGAAGCCATTGCGACAGTTATTTCAGGTTCTTTGTGGAAACCCTGAAGTGATGTGGTTTTTGGGCCGTATGACCTTTCATTGGTATTTCAGACGTTCCATGGGTTTATCGCATCTCCCTGTGGTTATCAGCCTCCTGTCTGAGGAGAGATGCTTCTCTGCACCATCTGGGCTGCTTTGTGGCTCAGAGGAGAGGAGATAGCTCAGCGGTGTGGAAGTAGCATCAGGAGAGATGTGGGGTTTCTTCCTTCTAATTTTTCCTAGGTTTTTTGCAGAGTTGTTTCCTCTGTGCCTTGGTTTCCATAAATATAAAGTGAGGTTAAACTCTCAGCAATAATAATGAAGGCTACCTGTAAAACTTAAGCTGAGAGTACCTGTGAGTCATGTAGTGATTGTGAAAACCATTAATACAGTACGTATTGGAAAGAGATGATGATAGTGTGTCGGGCTGTTGAGTCATTGAAAACCTGTGCCCAGTGTTTTGATTAACTTCCATAGGTTTGGCATGCAGTGGCAAAGGTGAGCAATGCTGTGAGCTTTGCTTGCTGCTCCTCTGTGAGCTGGTGGGGAATCGCTTAAGCATTTCAGTTTCCGATCAGTGCATGTTTAAAGCTGAAGCATAGGATTTGGAAACAGGATAATAATACATATGTGCCAGCCTTTTGTGATTTCTAGGAGGTTGTGAGTTTGGAATAGAGAAGGTCATCACACAACCTTATACTCAGCTGGAGAGACTCAGAGGGCAGATCCTGGCAGTAGAAAAAGAGATGTTCACTTGTGTTACTTGGGTCCATCCTGCAAGTCAGTGTGAGGTCTCTCGTGAATCCCCTTCATCTAACTGTATAACCGTACTCCTTCCTCCCTCAGCCGGTTCTCACATCCACTTTAGTTAGCAGGTTTACTACTTTGGCTAGTCATAAGGGTTTTTTTTTTTTGGTGTTGGTGTAAAGTGCTTGGATTTGGAGAGAACATGTGACATTTGTTGTGATTTTAATTGGGATAAATGACCCGTTAACTATCCCTGCCAATATGCTGTTGTATTTCGGATGTTATATCATATGTAATTGAAGTATTATAGTCCGTGCAGCGTTACATATTTGGTTTCTTCTGACATACTGTGAATTGAATATAAATTTGTCCTACCCTCTTTGTTACCTCAAATTTGGTAGCAGCTAATTGTTCTGAAAAATCTGACATCAGTATTTTAAGTTTTATTCTTCTGAAGTTCGGCAGATGTTGCTTGTTTAGAATAGAGAGTGTGTTTAGCATGGATTACAAAGTCAAAGATAAAGTGTCTGTACAAGGCAGCATTTGAAGCAGATAGGAAGGGAAGGAATGTACTGAATCTTGTTCCAAAGCTATTGGACCTGAGGATTGGGGGGGTTGTTGTTTGGAGGGGTTTTTTGCTTTGTTTTGTGTTGGGGGTTTTTGTGGGTTTGGTGGGGGGTTTTTTGTTTTGTTTTTTTTTTTTCTACTTTCTTGTAGGAGATTGCCAGAGCTCATCTGCGTTTTGGAGGGATAAGCCTTCTTTATGGCCTGCATATTTTTCGCAGCAAGCAATTTGTTTCAGTAATTAAGTGTCCGCTATTTGCTAATGTCTTTTTTTTTAAAGCAGTATGAAAACGTTTTGTATAAATCATAGGAATTTTCTTGGGTATCGCTAATCTGTAGTAGTCTGATAACCAGAATAAAACTTGAATATTACATGGTGTGTCACAGATGTGCTGGAGTAATCTGCCAAGCATATTGCCAAACGTGCACAGGTGGCATTTGGCATGTTATGGCTCGAGATAATGTATATGATTTAACAAATTATCATTGGCAGCTTCAGCAGCTTCTGTTTAAATACACAGTCCTCTCACAGTAGTTCGCACAGTCCAGATTCCAGTAGTTGGATCTTAGTCTCCGGGTCCAGCAACAACTAGTTTAATTTCTTCTTGGCAGAGATTTGTGAAATTCTGTAGCTTTTGCAAGAATCATCTTGGCATATTCCCAGAAGGGAATGGGCTCAGAGGTCAGCACAGGATTCATTTCAGAAAAAAAACGTTTCAGCTGATTATTTAGTTATTTTTAAATAATGCATCATTAAATAAGAAAGTATTACCACCTGGAAAGAAACTCTGTAAATATATTTTGGGCTTTGAAATGTGTACCCCAAAACCATTAGCTGAATACCAAATGTGCTAGTTGGGATTTAAAGTCTCAAACAAGTTCTGCCATGCAGATTTTAAGGAGCAATAAAGTTAGGCACTGTGGTTAATTGTAACATCGCAAATGGTTCACGTGCAGAAGGTTATTTTTGTAAGCGTAATGGCTGTGATCTTTATTACATGAATGTGTAGGGAGTCTGTTTGAGAAGTAGATGGCAGTTTTCTAGTAAAACTTCCTCCTTTTTTGTGGGTACGTGGATTTGTCAAGCTCTAGTTGAAGACAGAAAGCATTTTTAAGTATCAGCTAACAAAAAAGGTGATGTTCAGCTTCAGATTGAAAAAAGAAATTGATTGTTCAGTTTACTACTTACCGTGTAACTGATGTTATTCTACGTACAGCACCATGCGTGCTAAAATATTGCAAACTTAAAGTGCTTTGGTGTGCTTTTGGCTTTTCTTACCTTCGGTTAGCATGAATGAGATTTCATGCTGTTCTGCCGTAGCAGAAGGCCTACATGCGGAAATCCTTGTGTTTTATTACTGGCTGGATAGAGAATATATTTTTTCTATTCTATTCTTACTAAAATGTTAAAGTATTTAAAACAATTCTAACATACAAAATTATACAAGGGTTCCATGAAAACCGTGCTCCTTTACGGTGATCTCCTTGCTAGGTATTTGGAGACTGGGACTGACTGCTCCCTTTTCAAGGTAAACACTGACGGGGGAAGAACAAGTGGAAAGAAAGAAAAACAAAGATATTTTTCTTTGTGGGAAAAGAGGAAGCAGTGCTGTGTTTACTGTTGCTTACAGAAATAGTTGTTCAGCAAGAGGGGGAAAGTTAATATGTTGATCAATAGATTGGAGTAAGATCTGAAGAGAACAAGTAGTTCTAATAAAAAGTGGCTGTTGAGTATATTTGTCTACAGCTTCACTTTGGAAGAAGCCAGCTGGGATAGTCGTATCAGCTCTACAATTAAAATGATTGACAATGAGGGAGTTAGCCGATCTAAAAGACAATGTGAAGTTTCATCATTCAGAACTCATTTTGGAGTGGAGCAGAACACAGCTCTCATAACCATCGTTTCAGATATTCTGAAGGTTCAGGGAAGGCCATTCTGCATCAGCTTACGTGCTCCACATCCTTGGAAGGTTTCCTCCACAACTAAAAGGGCTCTTTCTAATGCCTAAGCCACTCCTCCAAGCTGGAGCTTGGCCAGAGGAGGTGGCACGCATTGTGAGGGCAGGCCGTGGGCACGCAGGGTTTGGCACACAGCCCTAAGCTGAGTGCAGAAGAATGAAGCTGCAACCTGTTTAAGAGCTGGGGAGGTGGAAGAAGCCTGAATTGGAATAAAAAAGGGCAGGATTTCTGCTGTGGAGGAGAGTTGGGAATGTGTCAGAACCATCGAGATGTGAACTTGGTGTTGGAGGGTGGAGTTAGAAGTAGTTTAATTTCAAAAGCTAACCACATGCAGTTCAATTATTTATAAGGACTTCCTCATTTATTTTTGGGGGAGAAGTATGTTCTCATGAACTGTGTAGATTATTCCAAGAACTGCAAACCTCAGATGAACATCACAGTGCTTCGTGATTCCAGGGAGGAGTATCCTGGGAAGCTTTTAAAACAGTGTTGAGTATTGAACTGTCACAAAGAAAATAGTTTGGGTTGGTTTTTTGCTTTTTTTTCATGGAAGCACATAGTTTCAAGTTGCACAGACTGTACCCTCTCATCCCACCAGCCGACTCTCAAACAACTGCTGCATTTGGAAGGGGGAGGATTTGCACATAATCTCTTTTTCTCTGCAGGCGCAGCTACAAAGGACAGATAGGAAATCTCATCAGTAACCATCAATGACATTAACTTTTTGCCAAGATACCACTGCTCCCAGAGCAGAGCTGTGCAGCACCTGGCTGGGGCAGCAGCGGCCAGCTAGCGCGGGCAGGAGGATGGCAGCTTTGGCAGGGCTGGTTCAGCACAGCTAGAATTAAGTGGTTTGCAGTGTGGGTGGGTGTGTGTCCGAGGAGGGGAAAGAGAGGACACGGGGGAATAGCTAAAAAGGGAAATGTAAAACAAAGAACTTAAGTAAAATACATACAAAAAGAAATAGATGAAGACAATAAGGAGGAAGCTAAATAAGGAAGGCAGGAGAAAATAACCTTGCAGGAGGGAGAATGAAGTAGGTATGGTGCTGGTTTTATTACCCTCTATTGAGGGGGAAAAGTGGAAGAGAGGAGGAGAGGTTTAACAGGGCGAAACAAACAAAAGCTTTTTCACTAATTTTTCCTCTCTTTAATGTTTTGGCAGCAATGCTGTTAGTGTGGTTTGTGTGATGTCCTGGCATTCTTGGATTTTGCACATTTTGGTGGGGGGCAGGGGGAACAACGGTGCGTCCTACTTGAGACACCTCTCTGGGCTTTATCAGGCACTGACCGTCAAGGAAAGAGATGGATATATGCATGCATGTGCACTTATTAATAGGTCATCTTCTGTTTGTTTTCTTACACATCCCTTTTACTGTTTCTTGCTGGACTTCTTAAGTTTATTTAAAAATTCTCATTTTCTGTACTCTAAATAATAGGGTTTTTTTAGAGAGTAGGAGGTGCATAGGATGTTCATGCAGCTTTTGCAGTAAGAGGAATGCCCACCAGTTCTTTACAAGCGGAGAGAAAAGGAGGTAGTGTACTAGATGGAAGAAAGTTACCCATGCTGGACCTACATAAAAGCAGTGTTTTGTAGGAACTTCCTCATCTGCTGCCTCAGGAAAAGTAGGCAGCGTTCTGAAAGCTGTATTCTCACCTACAGCAATAGTGCACCAAATGGTAACCGGGCATGTATGCGAGTGTCGCGATTTTGGAAAAACTTGAGACAGTATTATTCTTACCAAATGAAAAGAAATCAGTAACATTTTGTTTTTAGGCACAGCTACAAAGTAGGTAGGCTGCTACCTAGTTTACTTAGGCATTATGTCAGTTAATTTTCACCTGTTATTTATTTACTCATTTTTGATCACCAGTTTGCTGGTTTTTTAAAAACAAACTTCCAGGTATTGACATGATACTGCTTTTTTTTTTTCTTTTCTTCCAGGCAATATGATACACTTAAAATCTAACGTTTGATACACATAAAGTCTTTAAACTGTGTTTTTAAGATATTACCAGAAGAGGGAGTGTATAACACTTTGTATACAATGAAACCTGTAAGTTTATTGATGAATAGCAATCAATAACCACATGATTTACGTAATAAGTTAAAAAAAATAGTAATTGCAGGCTGAAACTCACTTTCAAAAGAGCACAATTACTGCCACCTTTTTAAGCTCCTCATTAGGTTTAATTCAGTTTAACACTAAATAATTGTATCCAAGTAATGTAAATGGCCTTGAAGTCAATTCAGCTTCCTAAATACTGTGTTGTGTCAACCTGTAACAAAGATTCAAACAGCTTTTCAGTAGCAGTTTTGGATTAGCTCTTGCAGTACCCAGCTCTATAAGAGCTCCGTAACAATGTGAAACTTGGAAACAATTACAAATATCTTCTAAAAATGCAGAAAATAATGAACAGAAATAGATAAATATAACATGAAATTTTACATAGGTCTGTGATACTATTATCGACTAAATAGGCCATCATTAGCTATCTCAGGCAGTAACAGCCAAAATACTTCCAAACCCTGTTATCTGCTATTGATGAAACAAAACCATAACGTAGTGCTTGTATAAAAAAAATCAGTATTTTTACTCTATAATTTATGTAGATGTTCCTCCAGTTGTCATGCAGCAGGGCAACAGGGTTAATCCTTTGAACAATAGCAAAATGATGTAAGAAAAAAAGCCATCAGTGTGTCTAACATGTAAATTCCTAATAAACTTTGCCTATTCTGCTGCCTCATACAACTTCTGCAATATCTGAGAGCGCTGCTGGCCACAAAGATTGCAATTACATTTTAACTTGTTTCCCCAGGTTGTACTAGAGAAAGAAGAGCCATCATCAAGAGATTCTTGTCCTCTTTTCTGTTCTCTGTTCCCCAAATAATGAGTTGCCCATGTTGGTATGAAACTCTCACTCTTTACACTGGTTTGTAAAGGACGCAATTAGACCAGGCTCCTGGAGAGTTGAAGCAGTTCCTACATAACTGAGTTTTTCCTCGTTGTTTGGCAAGATTGTCAGAAAATCTTTAACTGACAATTCTATATAGAGTAGCTTTTCAAAAGGAAGCCTTCTCTTTTAGCCAGATCATCTTCTTATGTTTTTACCCCATAGGATTTTCTTCCTCCGCCAGGCAGAAGTTGTATTGTGCCATGTCCTCCACGTGTGACCTTGCAGGTTGCAAAGAACCTGTTTGTCGTGTCTGGCAGTGGGAAAAGCCCTAGTTTCCGCAGTGTGTTGCAGCTAATTCTGTGGGTTAGGTAGAAGGTGTACCCCTTTCAGTGCACCCTTCCACCTTTGAGCATGAAACTTTCAGATGTTTGTGGATTATTTGTAGAGCTGGATTTGAGCTGATCAGAAGTTTTGTGTGATATACTTTGATAGTTTTAAGAGCTGTTCATTATTGTCCATAGATATTCACATGGAATTCACGGCTCCTCTCCTTGCTAAGATGAAAATTGGCTGTGCCTCCTTTGTTACTACGTGGCTGAAGTCTTCATTTGAGTTCGTAGGCTAAGCATTTTGATGTTCTGCTATATTAGGGTGGACTTAGTGAAGTAATTGTCTTCATTTCTTTCACTTTTCTAGATCATAATGAGAAGCCTTACAGTACTCTGTAAGGCTCTGGCCCTTCTCATCATTGGCATGGGACTAGCTAGCACTCACTTTCTTCAGTTTCATTTTGGCTTACAGCCTCTGACAAGCCACACGTAACCATGTGTATGCCTGGAAGCATGCCATCTTGGCCTTCTCCTGGCCTCTAAGGTCAAAGGAAAGGTTTTTAAACCGCCACAGTTTGGTGCCCTCCCCGTCATAGTGCCATGTAGTCTTTGAACAAAGGTCATCATGTGGGTCACAAAGCTATCCACCAGCCAGCTTCTGAAAATACCTGTGACTGCTTTGGTAGCCACAGAAATGATATAAACTTATGTATGTGCATAGTATTGCAAGGCTTGATGCTCATACCTCGCTTGTCATGGATTGAGAATGACAGCTAGTGTAATTTAATTTTGATAGTGGCCAGTTCCTTTCTCAGTCCAGCACGCTCTCCATAGGATCGATCGGTGTTCAAAATGAGGATGGGTACTGACCTTTAGGACCACACCCATCACTTTTTTCTGTGATCACAAGAATGTACGGGGGGGGGGGGGGGGGGGGGGGCTGGAGGCTTGGCAGGTAGTTAGGACGTGCTGAAAGCCCTGACGAGCTCCTGGGCTGCTTGCTATTTCCTCTGCCCTCTCCCAGTCGTCCAGGTGGCAGTGGTCCACAATAGCTGTGGCTGTATGCTTGAAATCTAATGTTCTAAATGTCTTTTTCTGATTTTAGTCCCTGAAAATGGCCTAAGCCTATACAGAAGCCTTTGCTCTCTGTGTGTACACACGTGCTATATGGGTAGCAGTTATATTTTTTATTTCTGGTATGAACAAGCATGTTGTGTAAGTGGAGTGGATACCAAGGCATAAAATGCTGTCACTTGATTGTGCACCAACAAGCCTGTCAAGTTGTTCCTCTGTACTCAGTCATCCATTTTATTTTGGACTTGCTCTACTTTTCTAAAACCTGAGGAACTTCTAAGCATGCCCACTTGGAAAAAAAAAGAAAACACCAAAACCAGAAATCTTGCCTGATATATTTGTGTTTTCTGTAGCACATAAGACACTCTCCAAAGTGGCAGCTGCTCAGGATAAAAATCCACTGATTTCAAAATCCGTTGCCCCGTGGTTCTGGAGGTTCTGGGAATTTCAGTCGTGATGGTACTTCAGAGCACTTGTTTCCAGCTTTCGGAAAAAGACACACAAGGCCTTAAATACAAGTCAGTAGCACTACTTTTTATATGATTTTGCTGCTCCCTTCACTAAGGCAGGTTTCATGGTGTCACACAGCGTATGGCAGGGTTCTTTCCATGCACCCCCCTGTAGCAGCAAAGTCGGTTTTCCAAGTAACCACGCTGGAGTTCTCAATTGATCAACTTCAAGAAGTTTGGTGTTGGCTCAAGGCCCATCATTCTCTTCCTTCCAGGAAGAATAATAATAGTAGCCAGTAACCAAACAATCTCTTTAAAATGAAATATTTACAACAAAATAATTTTAGACAGTACTAAATGTAAACATAAGCAGGCTGCAGTGTAAGCAAGCCCGGTTTATGCAGTGTCGATATCAATCAGGTGAAATTCCTTGGAAATCTAAATTATTTTTTTTATGTATCCCTTAAAATTTCTAGGAACTGGCAAACTAATCATTACTGCAGCTCACAACGCAGTCCTTTGTCATTCCCAGTTGCTTAGGCCTCCAGCCCGTTCCCTGGGATCAAATCACACTTTAATTCTTGCTAGTCCTCGCTCTGTTAATTGCTAGCTTTGGCACAAGAAGGCTTGCGGTTTGTGAGGCTGTCAGGTCTTTGAACGGATGGTTTTGCTCTTTGTTATGGAGAGAGCAGATGGTGCGAAGGCTCGAACTGAGCGGTCAGGATTGGGGGAGAGGGCAGGAACGCTTTTTGCTGTGGCAGTATTAGCTCGCACCAGCCAGTTTAAAGTGATTGTGAAATTGGTGCCTGAGATTGCTGAATTTTGAGAAAGGATAAATGAGTTGTTTCATGTGCAGTGGAGATAATGAAGCCTGGTCGGCTGTGGCTTTGTCCTGTGTGTTTTGCCATCACTCTCCCTCCTGTTGCAACACCTCCTGCTCGGTGCACATACATAGCTTCAGGTTTTATGTCATGTTTTGCCTTTTGTTTGTTTGTTTTTGCCTGCCAGTTTAATAAGACACATGCATGCCACAGCTAAGCTGGAGTGTGCACATGATGACCGGCCAGTGAAGATCTTACTGCCTTCCTTCCGTAAGAGCACTGAGAGGTCCTACCTTTGCTGTCTGAATGCTGATTTTAATGCTAATGATAAAACCCAGTATCTTTAGGACCTCTGTCGGTAGAGGGGGCGGGAGGGCATGCCACCTCAAATCCAGCTCTCCCGTTTGCTTAAAATTAACCTATCGTTTCAAAATACAGAACACTAAAATGTAGGCAAGTGGAAGGAGACATGGTAGAGCTGCATTTATCTCACTTCACAAAACCAGACAAGAAAATATAATGTGAATAAGAGATTAAAAATTCTCTAGCCAATCTTAAAAACAATTTTCTTGGCAATGCAAAATGTGCAGAATACTTCAGGTTGTAGAATGATTTTTTTTTTTTGGCATTTCTTAACAGTCATACTTAGGGAGCTACTGTATGTGTGTGCATAGTGATAGCATCACACATGGTATAAATATCTTTTCATATTACATGTGTTCAGTGAGGAAACGAAGAAAGGAGGGGGTTGATGCTGTTCTTTACGTTATCTTGAGTAGTAGGAAGCAAACTTTCTTCAATTGCAACGGTTTCAACACAATTCAAGTTGTCCTTCTTGGGTGATACTGCAACAGCAGGGACCTGGAAATTAGGTTCTCTGCAGTGATGCATATTGAACTGCTTCTCTCCCGTCTGCCCTGCCTGCGCTGTCCTTCTGAGCTGGCCTTAGAGCAGGAATCTCGTCACTTCAGCCTCGTTCCCTAGGAGCAAGCAGTGTGCGCAGATGTATGTCCCTTTGTGTATGTATCTGCACAAAGTATCATCGCAGCTTGCAAGGCTAATTTTAGGCCTCTGAACTCGGGTATTAACTGATGATGATATAAGTGTTTATATTCAATCTAATGTTATTGGTGTTTTGGGGATTTTTTTTAACGACTTTAAGTAGTGTTGATAGAAAATAAAACTTAAAACCTCTTGTGATATTTAGTACCAGGAAAAGAACTTCATGATTTCATGGCCTTATATAACAGGTTGTTTTTACTACATTAAGTAAAATTACTTTTGCATTTGTCAGAGTACACTTGCAGCATGTGATTTAACTGTGGCACATGCGTCAATCCATTTCAAGGTGAAACCCCATGAATATTTACTGTATAAAGTTACTTAGAAGCCTTTAGTCATTGGAAAATAGTAAATAAAAACAAATGCACAGATTGAGACAGTTGGCATATACGCTGCTGCTATAACATAAGCAAGCATAAAATCCCGTTGCATTCTCTCTCTCGGCCATTGTGTGCCTTCCCGTGGGCCGCTGCTGTTTTCTCCCCATGTGAATGTACCGTCATGCCTCTCCCTTCCATTCCAGCTCCTGCCTTGATGCCCAGCTGCTGGGGTTTCTTAGCGATGGGGCTCTTTGTCCTCAGTCTTACTCAGAAGGAAGACAGCTTTCTATATTGTTCCACGTGGGAATTAAATTGCTGCATCTTGGTCGGTTTATTTGTGGAAAAAGCAAAAAAAAAAAAAAAAAAAGTTACTCGCCCTCTTGGTCCTAAAATGAGACTAGACCAAATCAAAGACTAAGGAAGGATAAATTCTAGTTGGTAAGAAAACAAATACATCAGTGCTGGTTCCCCATGTAGTAGTTTAAAGTCAAGAATTTTGTGAACCACTAAAATCTGTTGGAGACTTACCCAGTTTTAATTATGGGTGTCAAGTAGAAGAGAATGCAATAGAAACAAATCCTCCAAAAACACGCATGCCTCTGGTACTAATTTTAGCAATGGAAGGAGATGTCTTTTAAAAACAGCATAATCCAAGGAAATGTCTTTGTATTCCTGAGTTGTCCTTAACAATTAATGGTTAGGTGATGTGAGCTGTCAACTTCTCTTGAAATTCAGAGCAAAAGAGGAACTGGTTGCTGTCTCGTATTCTGAGTGCAGAGACATGGGAAAGTTAGTATTTTAGTATTTGTGGTTTAGGATTTAGGATTTGTTTCTAAGCTTGTTAATAGGAGCAGTAGTCTCCAGGTTTCTGTATGTTCCTTTAAAAAAAACCCCCAACAAAACACCAAAATCCAACCTGCTGAAATGGTGCTCCCCCCTTCTGTTTAACCCTTCTTTATGAAAAGAAAGTAATACGCTAACACACTGATAGTAATACACAAAGGCATTTGTAGAAGCCAGACGCCTTTCCTCTTGGCAAACTTTTTTATTTTAGTGAAAAAGTGATTGTTTGGTTTTAAAAATGAATTTGGGTGTAATTTGATGAGTGAGGAAGGCCAGAAATTTCAGCTTTGATTATGGTAATTTAAAACAAGAACAAAAGCCACAAGTTGTTTCTTCCCATTCTGTTTTGTCAGCAGATACGCTGTAATTTTTTCTAGTGATTACTTAGGAAATGGTCCAGAAATTAGTAATTTGGTAAAAATTAGATTTTAGTATCCATGTGTTCACTTTGAGTGGAAATCAGACCCCGATGTTCAGACATCTGAGTCTGGAAATTTAGGACAGCAAGACCTACTGTCTGGAAGTTCAGGACAGTGAATACCGGAGTGAGTTTGTGCTGCTGGAGAAGCATCCCAGGAGTGTCCTCTGGTGCTCCGCCGGGGCGGCAGGGGCCACGTCCTCCCCAGGCCACCACGGGCCGCCAGCAGCCCAGGGACCTGTGGCTCTGGGGATGCCAGCTGCCCCCAGGCTGGGCGATGCAGCCGCAGGGGAACTGTCTCAGCACTGCCGGCGTGGGCCTGGCAGCTCACTGCAGGAATCGGAGAGGGGATCGACTTCCATCTGCATGGCCTGCCGCCATGGCCATGTCCAGCCTCCTCCATAGCACCTGTCAGCAGCAGGCAGAAGGTAAAGCTGAGGCTGGCCAGAGGCCCGAGGGCAGCCCCCAGGGGCGGCTGTTTGCCATGAGGTGGCCGAGGCTGGCTGGGAGCCCCAGCACCGGTAGCGAGGCAGACCAGTGTGGACGGCAGCGTTGCCCACGGGTGTTGCGGGGCCTCGGTGGAGTTCACCGAGCGACATGGATAATCTCACAGGGAGGAATTACGCGCTGCAAGCGGCCTGTGTGAGCCCTTCTGAAATGTCACCGGAGCAGCCTGGCCCGACTCCAAAAGCAGGCGGGCGGTGAGTTTGCCATGAACGGGGGTGAAGTGGCGAGCTCTGCTCTGCCCTGCACCGTGCAGCCCCTGCCGAGGCCCGTGCTGGGAGCTGGTGCTTTTCTCCAGAGCCGTATGGATACCTGAGCGGGGGGACTGCGGGAGGCGGCCTCTGCTCCCAAGCTGTGTCCCCGCAGAAACTTGAAATCCCCCAAAAGCGCTCTGAAGCCACAGCTCTGATGGGGGAAGTGCAAGGGGAGAAAATAGCAATAAAAACATAGACAGCCAACTGCAGTCCTGTCAGGCCTCTAGATAGATTGGCGGCTGTTAATCCAAGTGTTAATTAAAGAAAGAAACTATTAAGAGCGTGTTCGTTTTAGCTTGTTTTCCTGAGTGCGCTCATCCGTGTAATTTATAAATCAGAGGGCAAGTACGTTCCTTGTTATGGCTCTGTGTGTGTGGATGGCTGGCTGGCTGTGGGCAGGATGGTCTGTGCCGTTATATCTCTGTTTTGGAGGAAATAGGAAATACAGACTCAGCCTGGATGTGTCGAGTGCAGTTCTGTTTTTATTTAAAAGGTTAAACCTGCACAAACATTTTAGTTAGCACATCCTAATTACAGCATTGCTTGGTTCTTTCAAAGTGCAATGTGAAAGGGCTGGTTTATTTAATTTGAAAGACATTATTGTGCAAGCACAGTAGGTTTGTGCCCTCGTTTGACTGTATTAGTGATTTCTGTGAGACTTTGCTGTGCTGATGTTGCTGTAAAATTTTAATTAGTGTATAGTTAACATGGTCAGTGTTTTTAAACATGAAAAGAGTTGTTTCATGCCAATTGCGATTGACCAGTGTTAATGAAATAAGCTGTAATCATCCTTTCTCATAATTGAAAAATGACTAATGCCTAAAAACCTGAAATCAGTGTAAAATAACGTAAGGATCTGATTTAAAACAAGAAACCAAAATATTTATTTTCTGTTTTCCATTGATGTTGCAAATTGAGTATTTATGTTCCAAGAGACTTCAAATTTTGGAAAGTTATTTGACTCTTGAAACAGCTTTTAGAAATACTGCAATTCACCCTACCACGGGCTTGCTTCCTGTCTTCATTTTCCACCCTGAAAAAGTTCAACATTTCTTGTGTTTAAAGACTTGGACAGAAAATGGGGCGTTAGCCGCACAGGCAGAAGCCCAGTCTGGATCCCTCACGCTGTTCTCATTTCTCCACGAGGTTTTCCTGCAAGTGGGCACTGCCCATAGGTATAGAGGCTCGGTAACGCTTTTGTCCCGTTTGCTGTAGGGAAGCGCATGGATTGTGACATCCCTAGGGGGTGTGTGGTCGGTGCTGTACGTACGGGGACAGATGTAAGAGACGGGTAACGTCAGAGATAGCGACGGGACCTTCTTTCTCAGCTCCATCAGTCAGCGTTTCCTCATCTCCGCCGTGAGCAGTAACACCTCGGGGGAGAGGAGGGGCTGTTGTAGTTGGCATGTGGCTAGTTCTAAGTAGCCATGTACGTGTTTATCTTTTTTTTTTAAATCTTACAAAGCTTTCGTATCATGTGGCAGTGGATGTCACTCATTAGTCATGCAGTACATAAGAAAAATATTTGTGCTCAATGTCTTTTTATCCTCTTGTTTCTTAATGACAAAATCAAAGAATGTGATTTACTTAGCTGACACTACTATTTTTGTATATCCTGTGATATTTCCTCTCATCCTCCTGCTCAAAACAAAGTCAATTCACTCTTCTTGATCTCTTTCATATGGAGAGCTTTCCATTTCAAGCCCTTTTTTTACACCAATCTCCAGAACTTCATCAGTTAGCCCTTAACCCCCTTTGTATTTTGGTTCACCAACGGCTTTTAAGCAAGTTTTCAATGTCAGCATATTTTTTTTTTGTAGCGGAGCTGAGTCTGACAGTCAACATAACAACAACTAAAGTTTGCTACATGTAAAGAAATAGCTACAGGGGAAAACATTAGAATTCCTGATTGTGGTGTGAATAGAAGCATTAGCAAGATGAAAGCTAGACAGGCATTTGGATATGTGAACTCATCTGAATACGTTACACAATGTTATACTACTATGTGATAAGGTCTTGTAAGGCGTACTGTTGATGCTGAAGGGGAAGAACATGGTGTTAAAGGTGTAAACCTGATTTCTGAGTAGAAAATGGGCAGAGAGAAAATCAGAAATTAGAATTAAGGAAGAACCACCACCTTTATTCCCGTGCTTTCAACACACAGTTCTTTATTAAACTTGTTTATTCAACTTTTAATAAAAAGCTTGGAATATTTTTTTTTTTTTAATTTGCTTTATGTTTGTTTTGAAAAACTGAAGCTTTTCTTTAGTGTCATTCAGGGTAAGCGTATATGAGACAAGAGTTTTCCAGCTGTATTTTTGAGGAAGCTGACCCGTACTGCATCTTGGTACTATGCTAATCTGTGCCGGTTACTTTTGTTTGATGTTTTTGTTTATTATCACTGTGGCTTCTCCAAAGTTTTTTTTCCAAATAACAATTTTTTAATAGCAAAAAATAATTTATTTGATACCTGCTTTTTAATCAGACAGTGCAGGTATTGTCATGTCGTCAACAGGCTACACAGAGATTAGTGCTCATAGTGTGGACGTTATAATCTCTCCGTGGCCCGATTACCATCTAAGACACTCTATTGTCTTTCCATAATAACTTTGCAATATTTATATTCCAGCGCTTGACAGATTTACAAGACAGCTACCGACCGAAAGGTCCAGGGCCAGTTCCCTGGTGAGAAATCTGTTCTTTCCTTCTCCCACCTCTTGGCAAGTTGCTTAGGAAAGCGTACCAGAACTTTGATCTTGGATATTAGGATATTATGCTGGAGCCTTTTTGAGATGTTAAAGTCCTTGCGTTTGAGTTTACCTGAGCAAAGAGGGGGATGGAGAAGGATGGGGAAAACATCCTCGTCTGGGTGACGAAGCGGGGACCTCCCAACAGTTGGTCTCCCTGGCTCCATTTTGCTTGTGGTTCTGCTCTGTGAATAATTTAATGTCCTGCTTCTGTCCGTTTTCCTACGTTGCTCTTGAGAGTTTTACTCGTCTCCAGGAGGCTCTGAATAGCTGAAACAAACCTGGCGGGAGCGTCCCTAATTCCAGTTTGCCGCTGCGCAAGAGAGCTGCACGACACAGCAAAACCCTAGTCTGTCTGCAGGCTTGGGGTGACAGTATGGATTGGTTGATGCTTCAAAGGCTATTTTACATCTCTCAGGGGCAAACCCGTGTATTTTGAAGAGGAATTTTAAATCCTGTGGAAATTGATTACAGAACTACTCATGTGCGCTGAATACAAGGGGTTTTGAAAGCATTAGTAACAAATACGGAAAAATGAAAAAACTAGCTTTAGTAACGTACAGAGTGTTGTGGAGAGGCAGCGGTGGAGAAAGAGATGTACTTGAAGGTTATTTATTTAAATACATTTTAGTGTTGCTATTTTTTGCTACGTTCTTAATAACTGTTTGCAGTCTGCTCCTCGCTCTCCTTCCTGTGGTGGTAATCTTGGAGATCGGGGGAGCTGTGCTGGGTTTGGGGCCATTTTGCAGCAGCTGTCGTAGTGGAGATGGCCAGTTAGTGTTGTGCTATTGGGGAATTACACCACCATCCTGGCTACGCTGTAGTTGTACCATTTTTAAAAGCATCATTTAAATATCCTAAATTATAGTTACAGGATTGTCTCCTTTTTGAAATACGATTTTAAAGTATTGAAGTTGGCATTCAGAATCTTACTAGTGAAAACGATCTTTTCCACTCCTTCCTTTGTTTTCTTCAATGGCAGCAACAAAACTATGACCCTGCTTACGGAGAATTTCACGCTCCTTTATCTAATGTATTTTGTGCAGTGATCGCTTGTGAGTGGATTTCGGTTCTCAAAAGTAAATGTCTAGGAAAATTATAAACATACATATTTAGAAATGAAAAGTCGAGAGATTGATTTTACAGTTTTAAAAGTAGCCAGTGCTTCTCTATAACTACTGTAATGAAATGAACAAAATAATAATAGTAACAACTAACATTTGTGTTCTGTTTCTGTTCAAAGGGATGTGGTTAACTAACTAGCCGTCATAACACCTCTTGGGAGTTGAGCAAATAATTTGCAAATATTCAAATTTAAATGCTGGGGAAACTTCAGAGGGTTGAAGTGGCACATCTAATGTGGTGCAGTGAGGCTGGGGAAGGCAAAAGCCAGAATGCTTCTCAGAGGGTGTTTTCCAATTCCCAACTTTGCTCGCATTTCCTATGTTAAGTGCTCTGGTAAACCTGCTTTTAAAAACAAACCAAAGTGAAAATTGAGCTAAAATCTGTCAGTCTAGGACTTCTGGACTGATAGGAAGTAGGTTACATGAAACTTTTAGTTAAAGTAGCTATTACAAACACATCATTCAAAACGATCAGTGGCTTTTGGTTGCATTGAAGTTTGGATTTCCTGAGGAAGATTAGTTAAGTGTGCTGGACCATCATAAACATTCAGATTTGTTTTATTTACATGTCTTAAATCAGTGTGAATTACTGTGGAGGATTTTGGAACTGGAATGATACACTGAAACCCAAATATTTGTCTATATGAGAGCTTTGGGTTCTGAACGGAGCATTTGTAACCAAAGCATCTCTTAAAAAAAAAAAAAAAAAAAAAAAAAAAAATTGTTCTCTATAATTATGAGTTTTCGGAATGAATCAGTGCACCCTAGTTAAAGCACAGCTAGATTTCATATGCTTTTTAGGGAGACTTGTAGTGTGTGTTTTGGAGGTGATTGGCAAGGGAATGGTGCAGGAATTCATACCTGGAACAGTGGGACCTTCCCCCTGACGAGGAGTGCTGGACAGCAGGGCGGGAAGTAAACGCACCAACGCTGCCCTTAAACAAAGATGCAGAAAACAGATGACATGTAAGGCTTAATGGTGATACAGCCCTCATTTGAGAAGGAAAAATGTCCTAGGAACTGACAGATAATTTTGGAGCATACTCAGTCAGCAATTAGAAAGGTCTCGATGTATTTGCTTTATTTGTCTGTTGGCTTCAACAAACGATTTTCTCAGAGGAAGATAATTTTCTGAGTTCTCACTGTGGGAGAGTGTAAATGTTTCATGGCACTTACCAAGTTGAAGCCTCCACAAATTGCTTTAATGTGCAAGAACATTTAAAGGGAATTTTAAAAATCGTTGATCTCTGTAGTTATGTTTTGCTCTGTAATGTATGACTTCAACTGAAGTTCTATCTTTTGCCCCTAAGAAGGTGATTTTATCTTCTTGGGTATTAACCATCTCAATGTAAATGTCTTTGAACAATGCTGTAGCATGTATGTGGTGAAGGTGTAATGTAAAAACATACAGACCAGCACATTTTCAATCTCTGCTACGCAAAGCAAACCTGTTAACGTATCAAGTTGTGGAGGTGAACTCTGGGTTTTAAAATATACACTTCAAAATTGGCTAGGTCTTGCATTTTAATAGATTTTTGAGAAGAGACACATTTTAAGTAAAGTTTTATCATTGTAGCTTAACTGCCTCTTTATGTGGTGGTATCTACACAGGCAGTAAAAACATTCTGTACTGCAATTGCGCTGAATATTTTTAAAGTGAGGAAGTGCAGGACATAAGGTTGCATCAGTATTGCTAACTTGTCCATAATCTGTATAAAAGACATTATATAAACCTATTTCTTAGATAATTAGTTTATACCTATTACTATTTATTTATAATATTGAAGAACTCTGGTCAAGATAAGGAAGACCGTTGTGGTAAGTGATGTAAATACATAAAGCAACGTAATGCTTATGTATGTGCCACCCTGACTTGCATTTGCTATGCTGCAATATAAATTATACACTTTTTTCTTTCTCTTCTGCTGAAGTGTTATATTTCTGTGAATGGAGTGCCATAAGTGTACATGACTATCAGTCAGATTCTTTGTAGTTTTGCTAACACTGAGTGATAAACAATAATATCAGCTGCCAGTTGCAAAGCAATGTTTTTTTATGAAATAGAAGAATTCTCTCTAGAGACATGACAGATTGTATTGATGCCAATCAAGCCTTGGCAGTTTGTCACACTGATGGCTTGGACTCCATAAATATTCTTTTCTATAACCTTCTTGCTGGAGTGAAAAATATAACTTTGTTTAGATGCTGTCTGTTCAGCTAAGAGTGTAAGTTTAAACACCACACAATGGAAGATGGAGTGACCTCATCCTGACTTACAGTGCAAACAGAACTGATGGGATGATTAAAGGGACATCAGTGGAAGATTAAGGCAGAATCCTTGGTATCTAGGCCCCGTGATTAGAGCAGGATAATGAAGCAGCAATAAGTGAGTGAGCAGCAGATGAAGATCCCACACAGGCGATTGCTCCCAGGCAGCTGCACGCTGCCAGGGTGGCATCAACGGAAGAGTAGTTTGCCTGCTATGCCCACAATTGTTTTAGTTCTTGAGTTTCCCCTGTGAAATCCTCATGGATCTAATATTTATTTATTTATTTATTTATTTATTTTAGTTTTTTCTTTGTCATGGTGAGGTCAGGGTGATGGTGGATTAGAGCCCAACACAGGCATTTGGGGTAGAGCCGCAAAAGGGATTTTAGTTGGTTGCTGAGTAAAGTGTGGAGCTATGGTGAGGTGCCCTTCCACAGCAGTGTCCTAGTCTGTGCTGTGCTGTCATGTCATGGATCTGATCCTTCTAGAGAAATTAGAAGATCAAGTAAATTAGCTCTCCACAATTACTCTAGAAACGTAATAGTCATACTGACAGAAAATAAATTTTATCCTCAGGTAAAAAACGTTTGTTTTAATATGGCTGTACTAAATAATTTGTCAAATGACAAGTCAAACAGTAGCTCAGTATGATGGAAAAAAAGATAAGTTTGCTTTAAGTTGCACTTTTATCATGTTTATACTTTAGGTGAGAAAGATACATGAAATAATAATTACTTAAACATAAGGTTACCTTTATGCTTTGTTTTAATATACACATTTAATTCTATAGTCCGAATGATACTCTTACACCTAGGCTTACCTATGTTAAAACTGTCTTTCTGAATGTTAACTGAAGTTGCAACGTATTTCACTGAACTAAACTTGTGTGTGTTGGAATGGGTGTGCTTCATTTTTAGCGACGGCTCTGCTAGCACTGACCCAGGTCAGTTTGACTTTTTGCCCAGTGCTTACGTAAGAAGTCAGTATAAAAAAAAAAAATGGGTTTATGAAATTTGATCTGTACATCTTGTATTTGCTGCCCAAAGCTATTAATTGATGCCCCGAGAGAATGAACAGTACAAAACACTTCCTAGATTTTGGGAACTAAGTGTAGACCTGGGAGGAACATTTTGAAAAACTTTAAGAGTATTGTTACTCTTAACTTTTTTTTTTTGTTAAGCATACAGCAAAGAAAGTAGCATTTTATGAAAAACAGAATATTTTTCTCTATAAAAGGATATTTTATTTTAATATAGAAATAAAGTTATAAATTACAGTAAGTCCAAGTGTTTACCCATTGATGGAAGAATAAGAAGTATTAGCCAAACATGGTGAGAAGCTTTCTTTTTTTTTTTTCTTTCCCCCTTTTTTTTCCTTCCCCTTCCAGGTTACTTTTTTGCATTTTGTCAGAAATCAGTGCATGTTTAGTAGGAATATATGATGGAAAATAAGATTTTAAACCCAAGAAAACTGGCAGCCAGACTAAGGGCCAAGTGAAGCTGTTTAATTTTTTTTTTTTTTTGAAGCTCTTGAAGAGATTTAGATTATTAATATCCATTTTATCAGGAAGTTCTGTGTGGTTTGGCAGTATGCGTGTATAATTCTTGCTCAACCGTAAGTCCACTAGCACACAAACTATTGCTGTATATTTCCAAATTGATAGTTAACAGATATCCCAGTCAGACAGCCTTTGCTGGGATGCCATCTCTTTTCACAGCTTTCCAAATCTCTGTACAGCCCTTCTCCTTAGGGTCACAAATACGTTATATAAATGCAAAGATATTTAGGGAGGAGTTTTAGTGTTGAATGCAGCTTTCATTTTAGGTCAGATTCTACCCAGTGCTGTGGAATCAAGGAAGACTTCCAGGTTCTTTGTCCAAAGCCAAAACTTATATCTTTCTGATATTTAAAAAACAAAAATCCCCAAGTAACAACCCCTCCCCCCCAAAAAAAATCATCCTCCCAAATTTTAGAGTTTAGAATCGTGTTACACAGGCGCAGTATTTGAAATATCACTTTGATGTGTTATAAAAGCAATCATGACATAAAAAATTGTTTTTCTTTCAAGAGTTATGTGAAGGGAAGGGACGTGAGTGCTAACTTTTAAAATTTGAAAACTGAACACCTGGAGATAATTATATTTTTAAATGTTTTCAGGCTGAGTCAGAGTTAATGGCAAATGGGAACCGTGTTAGATTGGCAGATGATTAGTAGAATTTATCATTATAATATGCTTAGCATAATAAATATGGTGGTCTTGATTATTCAGTGACAGTTTGTGTAGTAATTTTTCCATTAAAAGACTGTCAGTCTGTCAATAAATACATTCATTAGATCAAGTATGCCATGCTTAAAACATGTCTGGTTTCCAAAATACAATACTAGCTTTCTCCAATAAGACAAGACATCAGTAGTATTCAGATGTTTACAAAACAGACCTTAAGCAGATTTCACTTAAAAACATGAATTTTATAAAAAGACTGAAACACTAAATGTAAGCAAATCCTAGTAGCAGCCCTACCTCTACTTGTATGTAAGTCAACACGAAACAGGTCCAGGCAGGTTACAAAAAATTAGCTGAAAAGTCTTCTCATTTTGTTGATAAACTACACGAGTTGTGGTTACATACAGAAGGAGTGAGTGAAGGTTTCACAGACTTAAAATGTTATAATATCTCTTTCAGAAATTGTCCCAAAATTCTAGAAAAAGCTCATTTGGCTTTTGTGTGTGTGTGTGCGTGTTCAAATCATACGTCTGTCTGTAGAATGGAAATTCTGTCTGACAGGTAGACTGTAATCTTGGTGTGTGATCAGCCATTAGCCTTAGTTCTCTTTTGAGAAGGTAACTTTTTTTTATCAACAGTTTAAAACACTTTCTTTTTATATTAACTCATTTGTATTGAGACTGATGCTATGAAACGTTCATGCAATTAGTAGTCAGTAACATCTCAGTTTAGTATGAGAACAGTACCAGTTAAAGTTGCCAGAAAAGAAGTGTTCATATAATTTGGATTAATAGCTGAGATTAAAATTTTGTCTAGTTTATTCCTAATGATAGGACGCAAGGAGGTACTCAGTCTTATTCTAGTCCCTTTCTCTTCTCATCTGCCAGGTTTTCTCCAAGGAAGTAACACCCTCTCTTCCTTCCCCCCCCAAAAAAAAAAAATCAAAAACTCGCAAAGATTGCATTAGTCATCCACTGGTTTATTAGAGATTATTTGTAACTGTGATAAGAACTTGGACTTTGAATTTTCTAAATATACAGAAGGTGGAAGAGTATTGAGCAATTTTTCTCATTATCTCGCAGAGTAATCTCACAGGGTGTAGCATCGCTGAACTAATGGCCCTCAAATAGTAACTTATCAGAGCTGCTCAGGGATTCTTGCCATTGCTATAAAAAGACATTTGGCAATAAGCAGTATGTCATATTAGAAGCACAGCCATTTACTAGAACGTAAATACACTAACATACTTCACTTACAAACTCTTCAATGGCATCTGGTTCTAGAAAACTAAGTAGATGATTTTGAACATCATAGATAACTAGTCGTTCTAAATACTATAATTTTAAAGCAGTTGTGTCTTGAGATGAATGATAAATTACTGCATTTGTTACATATTTCTGTTGGGCATTTCGCCTGACCTCTCAGAGCTTTTTGGTAAATACTAATTAAGAAGTGATGACTCTTTTGCAGAAGGTTTGTCAGGTAGTTGGCACTCATTTTGCTGTTAAACAGAGAAACACACATCACTTGGTTCAGTCTCAGAGATCATTCCTTGACTGGAGTTTCCTAGTGTAAGCTCTGTGCTTGCTTCCCCCCGCCTCCCCGAGCTAATGAACATATCTAAAATGCTGTTTCCCCATCTCTGTAAGAAATTAGCTTGCCAGGTGTTAGACTGTCTTCCTCTTGCACTGCTGGAGCGGCTTGACTTTTTTTCCCCCGGTTATTGCTGTTGCTCTCTGTTACAGTCTGGCTTGCAGGAGCCATGCAGCAGGTGATGTGCCAGACCACATTGGTGCAGGGTTGGTGCTGTCTTGTTTGATGGCTCCCAGCTGCAAATGGAGTCCTGGCTGGTCATCATCTGAGTGGCGTATGATTGCTGTGTTTAGGACTGGGGGGAAAATAGGTCATATAAGCAGAACACGGATGTATTGATTCACATTTGCAAGAGCGTTATAGTCTTCCATACAGGTTGCAGGGGACTAGACTTTCACTCTTGGCTGTAGTTGTTGTAACTTCATGAGTAGCCTGTTTCTTTCACAGTTTAGTAAACTTAAGTCAGAATCTGTAAGCTGATCCTGGGATCAATCGGTGGTGGATTTGCGCACCTTTAACAATACTTGGCTGAGAAAGAGGTGTTACTGCTGTTGAGGAGAAAGGTGCCTTTCCACTCTGCTGATAGACCTGCTAATTCTTGGTTCTCTGGTAGGTCTGTAGTTTGCATATACTTGATTGCCAGACAGGTCTCTTAAGCAGGTGGTGATTACACAGATCATCAAGGAATCACAGGTGTCCAAGTATCAGTCCAGCAAATGTTCAATTAACATGTCCATGTGTAGGCAGAGCTGGGTACTCCCTGGAGCTGTCAGGTGTTTTGTGACTGAGAATTCATTGTTCCAAAGAACTACCTTTGTAATATACACTATTTTAACTGAAATGGTGCCAGCAATATATTAATGTTAATGGTTTCGTAGTAATTAAATAATTTATTTTCCATCACATTCATTGAATTAAGAGTGGTCAGGTTCCATCAAATGTTGAGGGTTTTTTTTTTTTTGGTAGAGGAATATCTGTTGCTCCTTTTGATGTTGTTCCTAAATAGAAATCCTGTAGAATTAATAAGAGCAAAACAAAACAAAACAAAACACCCACAACACTGCAAAAGCCAATGTAGGTCAATACTTGAGCTGCTGTTTTCAGGGGTGTTCCACACTGAAGGTCTAGTAGACCATACCAAAAGGTTGTCATAAAGTGAAAGTTAAAATGTTAGCTCCAATATAATTCTGACCATTAGGAGACATACTCACAGATAATTGTTATCCTTTGAGGAAATACGGTATTTAAGCTTGCTTGGCCTGAGGATAGGAGTCTCTTTGCTTTGTGTGTCTGAGGTCTACCTCTGATTCTCACTTTCTTGTTCTTTAAGATGGAGAGTGAATGGGGAGTGTTATTAAAAGCTAAGCTTTAGTGGCTGAGGAACGTAGCTCCCGAAGTTAAAAGAGACTCCCGTAACCGGCTGGGGACCAGCAATGAGTGGAGCCTTATCGGTTACAGTGAGGCTTGAATCCTCTATGCTCTGTGTGTGGCAGGGGACCTCCCAAGCCAATAAAGGAAAAATGTTAATGGAGTAAATGACAACATGAAGTATTTAAGAATTGTTTCTGTATGGAAGCTTAAACCCCCTTTTTTTTTTTTCCCTCCTTTTCAGAAAGAAGACACAGCTCCTCCAGTAAGCCGCCTTTGACTCCTCCCTCCTCTTCAGTATTTTCTCTCATTTCATCTTTCCCTTCAAAAAACAAAGGTAGCAGTGGAAGTGGGAGCAATCGTTCATCCAGTGGAGGTACTAGTGCATCATCAAATTCCAAGTTGTTGAAAACACCCAAAGACAAGCTGCAGATCAGCGGAAACAACAGGTTAATGCATTCGGTACAGCATAGCAAAGTTCCTCATGATAAAATGTGAGTATGCGTTTTGACAAAGAGTTAAATGTTATTACTTGCATAGACACTGCTATATCAGTAGAATTTCCTTTTGTTTCACAGGGTTTTTGGTTTAAGAGATAATCACTTTAAACTCCTCCATATCTTTTCCAGCAGCCTAGTCTAAGTTTATAGATAATACTCATGACTATAGCGCTTGCAAAGCTGTATCTTAAATCACTATAAATAAAGGTCATTTTACTAGGGGCTCTTAATTCTTTGATCTAATCTGCATACTTTGATCATGAGCGAGTTTTAGCTCTGATTCAGGTAATTTTTGACCTGCGCGTGTGAGATTGCAGAACTGATAATATAATTTACTGTCACAGAATGGGGCATTTCTCACTGGACATAACAGGCCCATTCCAATTGCTTTGGTGATATGCTGCATCTGGGAATCCAAATAACAGTTTCTGAAGTCCCTGATGTCTCTCTGAAATACTTACAAGGAAATGGGGAAAAGAGGACAGAAGAGATTATGGACATCATAAAAAATGTGAAAATAAAAAAGATAATAAAACTGGGAAAAAAGGAGGAAGTTCTACATTTGCATTGTGAATAGATCAGAGTATTGTTGAGTAATAACATATTTTAAGTACTTTTTATAATTTATGACTGTAACTTTCAATTTTTGCCCGTTTGTTTTTCATAAATAATAGTATGACTCCATCTGTCAAAGTGGAAAAGATTCATCCAAAGATAGATGGTGCCCAACTGAAAGCTGCTGTTGGTCCAACTTGTTCTACTACTGTGAGTTCCTCAATAAAGACTGGCCTTAATTGTCCCTCAATACCAAAGCCACCCTTGCCTTCCCCTGGACAGATACTGAATGGTAAAGGTCTTCTCTCTGTGCCTCCATTTTTGGAAAAGAAACCTGAAGAAAATACAAATAATAGGAAATTTTTACATAAAAGATTGTCAGGTAATTGTTTTTAATTATTATTTGCTATATTCCTCTTAGTAGTGTATCTATAGAAATACATATATAGAATATATATAGAAATAAGTTTCAAAAGTAAATTAAACACTTTTATAACACTGTAATTTGTAATTAGATATGTTTTATGTATTAGAATTTAAATCTATAACTTGGCATACTCCTAAAGGATGCAAACAACTTGAAATGTGGCTATTGCTTTCAGAAACCATACAGACCTCGAAGGCCTGTCAGTACTTAGTTTTAAAATTACACTTTTCTACTATCTTTAAACGTTTTCTTTTCCTAATTTCTATATGGAAGGTCCAAATGTACATAGAAAATGGAACAACTAGCACCTTATAAACTCAAAAATGTAAACCCAGCCTGCTCTTTACACTTTAAACACAATAACTTTAAGTGTTAGTAGAATGGTAGAAAAGTTCTTAACACCAAAACCAACAACAAAACCACCATTTGTTTGTCACAGTTCATACTGATGGTGACCTCTAATCCTAACGTGCAGGATCTACTCCTCCTTTGGGGTCCCTTACAGCTGTAAATTTCTCCATTCTGTTTGTAGACTTGAGATCTGTATTTCAGCACACCATAAACTTGCTGAGAGTGTAGAAAATTTTATTTGTACAATTTTATTGTGCATTTTTATTTGTACAGTTGCCTGTGTTACATTTGAAAACAGTTTTCAATGTGGTTAATTTTTATAATGAAAATAAATGTTAGTATTTCAAAATGTCTTTTGATAACTTTTCAATACTGTGTACCTTTGACAGAGAGAGAATTTGATCCTGATATATACTGTGGTGTCATTGATGTGGAAACCAGGAAACCTTGTACTAGGTCTTTGACATGCAAGGTAGGATATCTTAATCAGAATAAGAATATATAAAGTTTTAATTCAATTTCCTGAGGAATTTTTTTCTGAAATTGTTTTCTGAAAACAGAAAACTACAGATTTTTGTTGTCAGTAATTACCACTGTAAATGGTACCTCTCAAAACATGTTGCCCAGAACCAAGAAGGAATTGTTTTCGAAGTTCAGTTCGTTATTTATTCAAAAACATATTTCTTAAAGTAACCTGGAGATTTGTATCTTTGTATAAAACTTTTAAACATGGATGCTGACATGGGACAGATTATATTATTCCACATGTAGGGTAGTAGGTGGCCAGCATGTTCTTTTTGGGGATAACCTTTGGGTCGTAGATGAATTTTAAAATTCCTCATAAGCATTAAAGGTATTATTTGTTTATGCAGGATTTAAATAAATCAAACTCCTCCCCTCTCACACCCCCTCCCTTCCCCCCAGCAGAGCCTGCAGCAGATACTTAGGAGGTATTTGTGTAAATGCTAATGCTGCTTGATGTATGACTACAGCCAACTCAGAAATGAGTCTTCTGAAAAAGCCACAGAGTATGCCTAGAGGTCAAACTCGAAATTAAACAATCCATAAAAACTTGCGGTCAGATGAAATGTGTCCTCTGGCTCAAAAATCTTGGGGGCAGGGGGGTATCACTTAGTCCCGAGGAACCAAAAAGCCAGATCCCCTGCAACTGTGTAATATTTAGCTACTTTCCTGCAAAGCAGGTAAACTGTCAGTAGGGGAAGCATCTGGTAAATAAACCACCTATGGAACAAAGGTAAATGAAGCTGGTACTAATGACCCCGAGGAATTGAACTTGAACACGTTGCCCTTTTGGAATTACAGGGGGAGGCAATTGTTTTGCTAATAGAGGAGGGAAAAGCTTCAAGGTTTTACAAGAGAACATAGGCAAATTAAAAGTGTAAAAGAGAAAGAAAGTAAAAATGTTTCTCAGCAATTCCTTATATTATACCTACTCTCAAAATATTTTTCGGAATTGCTATTTGTGTCTGAATTGTGATGATAACTTTTACCTGCTAAAATGAACCCAATCAAACCTTTTGTGCCATATGAAAAAAGGTATTGTATGTGACTTTAGCAATTCAAAAAAATGATTTCCATCTATTTCACTTTACCTAGAATTTGTGCCATATATACACGTACACACCTTACCATGTGTAGCATTCAAGACACTCAAAGGACTTTGAGTTCTGTCTGACTGTGGATTCTGCTGTATTTTTTTGCATTCCTTAATATCTATTTGATTACATTAGTTTTCAAGGAATACATTAGTACATAGAAGGAAGCAAAGTATTTTTGTAAATATTTTTCATGTGTCCCATTAAAAGTCTGATTTTAAACATTATTGTGTTAAATACTTTCTTAAGTGGAAGTAAATATTTAGTATTTTTGGTTGTGCACTAGTTGGCAATTAAAATATCAATGCAAATAAGATTTTCAATTCTAGTCTTAACAGTGTAAGAACCTTGGCAGTTTCTTTTTTAAAAAGAAATTTGAAAGAAGCCTCTCACTCAATTGCTGTTTTTTGTATCAGACAGGGATATAATCATCCACCAAGCAATTTTAAAGTTGTTTTCTAAGTCATTCTTCCATTTGTTTACTAAACCATGAGTGTGATGATTTTTTTCTGTTTTAGAGCTCTAGACACGTGTTTTGAGTGTTTGATTTCCACAAATCTAATAGCCTGGGATTAATGATTTATTCATGGTTTTGCAGACACATTCCTTAACCCAGCGGAGGGCTGTACAGGGTCGAAGAAAACGATTTGATGTGTTATTAGCCGAGCACAAAAGCAAAACCAGGGAAAAGGAACTTCTTCGACATTCGGATCATCATCAGCAGATGCCCCCTCTCAGGGAACCACATCCCTCACCTACTAAAACTTCCCAGGAGCTGCACCAAAATTCTTACGGAGTTACTCTTACAGAATCAAAGCCTTTATTACCTAATAAGCCCAAACCTCACCCCCCCAGTCTTCCAAGGTAAGGAAAATCTGCGGATCCAATGGTATGAAATTAATGCTGGTAGCTTCATCAGGTGGATTTTGAAAGAGCGATATGGATATGTTGGACGGGGCAGTATTTTTGCTCTAGGCCTGGTGACTGTCTGTCTGCAATTAGCAATTACATGCTGAGCTGTAACTCCTAGCAAGGAGGGTTTGGTGTTTGAAACAGTAAAAGCGGACTCGCATCAATGAAAGCGGTTCAGCAACGGTTGAGCAATGCTGCTTTTCCAGGGGTACCATACCTCCTGTCCTTCCTCTCGGTAGATGTGTTATGAGACTATGGAAAATATCAGAAATCTGTTAATGTAGATTTCCTTCTGTCAGTAATAGTAAGCACTTAAGCTTGGAATTTTTAACTAGACTTAGTTCAATAACACCTTTACTGCTTGCCTTGCCCAGGCCTCCAGGCTGTCCAGCCCAGCACAGTGGAAATGCCCCTAGCGAGTCTCCTTCTGTCCACGAGTCCCCGCACCCTCCCTTGCCTGCAGCTGAGCCAGCATCTCGGTTATCCAGTGATGAGGGAGAATGTGATGAAAAAGAAGAGCCTGTTGAAAAACTGGACTGTCATTATTCAGGTCATCATCCTCAACCAGCCGCTGTACGTTTTAAGTAAAAGTTAACCTTGGTCTCTTGCTGGCTCTGAACTTGTAAACAAATTACTTAGGGGTTTTAAGGGTGGTTTTCTATTGGGTATGCGATTTTTTTTTTTTCCCTAGATTTTAAGAAAATTATTTTGTTGCCTAGTAGGCAGTGAAGGTTTAACTGTAGTTGCAAAGTAAACGTGCTAAAGAAATATGTTTGGAGCTCACTTCGCCAATCCAAAAGAAATCAAAATGCCAAAATACCAAAGATGAAATTGGTAACTGCTCTAAAGGGCTGTGGCTTTGGAATAAGGACATGTAAACAGTGCCTTTTTGGTGAGATTTTGTTACTGGACTTTCACACACACACACACGCACGTTTTTTACTCGAGGTGCCAATCATCACAGTAAAGGTAGCAGTAATGTGTTGTTTTAATCTCCTTCTTTTTAAAACAGACTACAAGCAGATAGCTCCTCAGAAGTAGATGTTACATATATATTTATAATGTTTTTATACACACGCTACTGTCCTTCCCTGTTCTAATCAGAGGGATTCAAATTTGACCACTGTTTTTGGCCATAAATATGGGAGTATCGGATGGGAAGAAAATGATCCCAATATACCAAGGCCAAAAATTTAAAATAGTTGTTATACCATAGAAATAAAAATTCTAGTTTATATATTTTTATCCTTGAATTAAACAGCTAAAAACATATTTGTTTAGCAATATTTATTTATAAACAAGTGCATTGTTATTCAGAGAGTTGTTACTGAAAGCAGAAACACCAATAAAAATCTGTCTTTTCAGTTTTGCACATTTGGTAGTCGGCAAATTGGAAGAGGTTATTACGTGTTTGACAAGCGGTGGAACCATATTCGATGTGCACTTGACTTCATGTTGGAGAAGCATCTTAATTCACAGATGTGGAAGTGAGTAGAAGTGAAAGAGTTCTTATTCTTCTTGGTATTTGTAGAAATACATAAAGCCTGTGATTCTAGTTAAAGAACAGTAATCTTGTGTTCAGATTAATCAGATCAAGGGTTGATAGTCTATGCTTTATACTTTTTGCAACAATTAACTGTTAATTTAATAAAATTAGTTAATAAAAGATTTTAGTGGCATTAATCAACGTCAAGGTACAATCACTTTAACGTAGCATTATTAGACTGGGTATTATTCCGAAGAATGGTAGCTACGTAGGTTTTTCTTTGTTTTTCTGTTCACCTGCAGGAAAATTCCTCCGGCATCTACTAACACAGCATCAGTTCGTGCACCACATCGGACAAACTCGATGCCTGCTTCACAGTACGGTGTCAGTGCAGCAGGTTTCCTCTTACCCACCACGGTTATGTCATCGCCAGCATTGGTATCTCCTTCCTGTGTGTCTCTGAATAATAAATCGGTACCATCACATGGAACGACACTAAATGCCAATCCTGCTACTTTGGGTGCAGTGGATCCTGTCTGCAGTATGCAATCAAGACAAGTGTCTTCATCCCCTTCAACACCTACAGTGCTTTCCTCTGTACCTTCACCTATGCCCAGCAAACCTCAGAAAATGAAATCCAGCAAATCTTTTAAACCTAAGGAATCTTCTGCTGGCAGTGGCACCTGTAACAGTACCGGCAGCGTCAGTAGCAGCGGCGGCTCAGGAAAGAAGCGTAAAAACAGTTCCGCACTGCTAGCACCTTCTCATTCCACAGAGTCCTTTAGAAAAAACTGTGTGGTTAACTCTGGAAACTCTGGGACCTCCTATCATCCATCGGTGACAGCTTCGTCCCACAGCGTTGGCCTCAACTGTATGACTAGCAAAGCTAACTCTGTTAGCCTCAAACATGACCAATCAGGGAGGGGTCCTCCGACTGGAAGCCCTGCAGAATCGATAAAGAGAATGAGTGTGATGATGAACAGCAGCGACTCCACGCTCTCCTTAGGGCCGTTTGTTCATCAATCCAGCGAGCTGACTGTGAATTCACACAGCAGTTTTTCACATTCGCATACTTCCCTTGACAAATTAATAGGAAAGAAAAGAAAGTGCTCACCTGGTTCAAGCAGCATAAACAGCAGCAGCAGCAGCAGCAAATCAAACAAAGTTGCCAAATTGACATCGGTGAACAATGTTCATGCAAAACACACTGGTGCAATCCCAGGGACGCAAGGGCTGATGAACAATTCTCTCTTTCATCAGGTATGAAATTTTGTCTCGGACTAAGCCAATATGAACATGCCTCTTCACGTGCTTATATTAGATGTGTTCTCTTAATTATTAGCTAGCTAATTCCAGATCCTATGCAAGTAAAAGATAGTTCTCTTATTTGTCCACTACTCATTTTCAGTGTTTTTATAGTACGTTTACACAAGATTTTTATAAACACTCTCATAAAGTGTAGCTTTCTTTTTTAAAGTAACCTTCAATATGACGTTCCAAGTTCTTTAGATGTTGCCTGTGAATTGCTCTCAGATGAAATTCAGTCCTCACATTTTAAAAAAATAATTTTAAAAGTAAATCTTGCCAGCCGTGGAGCTGAGCTGCACGTCTCAGCCTGACTTCTTGTTTCTGTGTCAGTAATAAACATTCTACAAAGCGGAACATGACGATGCTGATAACAGAACTGTGATACTGTGATAAAATAAGCCTATTATCCCAAGGTGTCATTGGCTAACTTCTTAGTAATAACGAGATTAAATGTTATAAATAAGATAGAAACCTTTTTAGTCAGTAAAGCAAACAGATTTACTCTAAAGGAAGCAGATCTCCTGAATACATAAGATCCCATTTTAAAAATTAGTTTGGGGGGTTGTTTTTTGGTGTTTTTTTTTTTTTTTAAACGCACTGGAAAAGTAATGTATTGGGAGAGAAAGTTCCTGAGAAATTAGGATGAGAGATAATTTGGAAACCGGTAGCTCAGACTGCTTAATAAAACTATTCAAATTGGCTTGGAGGATCACATGGAGGGGTAAAAATAATTTGATACAGCTCGAGGAGAGTACAGAAGATGGAATTTTAGAGAGTAGCTATAATAGTAGATTTTTTGAGATTGAAAACCCAAGAAATTTTTTGTTTCCTCTGGTGCTAATAACCTGAAATCTGTGTACCCGGAGAGCCAGGAGGTCAGTAAGAGCTTTTTCAGAATGGTTTCTGAATTTTCAGTTTCAGCCATAGAGGAAGATTTTCACCATATGTTGTGTTTACTGTAACGAGAAAAGCATTCAGATGACTGAATGTATTTTTGGACTTATTTAATATTTACTATTTCAAGTGTGCAATATAAATACAGGAGAAACAGAATTTGAGTGAATTAAGGACGGAAATCCTGTCCGAAACCATTATAACTTTAAAGAGCTCTAGCTTGAGAATTGTCAGGTCTTGGAGAAGCCAACTGCATGTTAGTGGTGTCGCATTGTGCCTGCTGATTCTCCCCAAAATATGCTCTTGTTATCCAGAAAATGTCTTAAGGGCGTCTGCTCTAACAGCCTGGCTCACTCATCCTTCTCTTTCTTTCGCTTGCTCAAAAGCCAAAGGCACGTCCCTGATAGCTGAATGCACCGTGGTGAGAAACGAACTGGACAATTTTCACTACAAGCAAAACCTCCATCTGGAATTCTGGACTCCAAGATGCCTTGACTTTTCCCAACTTCCCATGGTCCTCAGGTGTGGAAATCTACTGGACTGTCATTTAAACAAGGAATTTCCCTGAAGCCATGTCTGTAGCAGCAAATATACTAGAAATGGACACTGGATGAAGTTCAGCCACACAATTGCTCTTATCAGTGTTAACGGTGGTCTGGACTGTTTGCTACAAATCTGTGAGATTTTCCTTACAGGAGTACATCATCTTGCCACTATTTGACATAGATTGGCTGGGCAAACGAATGTTTTCTGGGGGGAAATAAACGTTACTGTGGACTTATTTTTATACTGATGGTGTCTTTTGTAGGTGATAGCTAACCAGACAGACACCCTCAATGGAGAGGACCCCGCGACAAGGGGGAAAAATGTGTGAGGCACAATGGAAAGAAGCCCTCAAGAAGGGAATATGGCTTTAGTGTTTTTATAGCAATGTTCCTTTAATGGAATATAAAAATAGCACAATTCAAAAAATAGTCTGTGTTTTGCCCAGCCTTTTGCAAGTAATTTGGGATAAGAAGCTATCAGGAGTTTAAAACAAAAGAAAACAAACCCAACAAAAAACAGAAAAACTTGTTTGAGGCGATCGCTCAGAAAACAAGTATAAAAATGTCGTACTTGCATGACACAAAACCTATTTTTTATCCTTTTGAATAAGATTTGATTGCAGAAGAAAATAAGTTAATTTAGGTTTTTTAAAAATCCCAAAACATGAAACAGACAAAGGCAAATAACCTCTAAAACTATATGCCCAAAGAACGTATTTATTGACCTATACTGTATACCATAGGCCTTTGTTATTTAAAAAAAAAAAAAAACAGTTGTATTGGTTAAATTAGGCTGGATTTGCCTTCCAGCCGGTAAAAATAGCCCTTTTAAAACTAATTATTTAAAGTATTTAAATATTTTCTAAAAAACATAAAAGTCAGTTACTTTATGCCTTGTTTGTATAACTAAATCGTTAACGTGTTACGCTTTCAACCACTCAGTACAATTTTTTTCAAAATTCTGGAATAAACGCCAATTTGACAGCCGAGTTCACCGTAAAGCGCAGATGTGTGCGTCACAGTCATCCCACACCTACCCAGGCTTTGTGAATAAAGGGGGCTTTACACAGTTTTATATAGTCCAGTCAATTTTTATGAAATACTTTGTCTTGCTTCAAAACACCTCAAAAGTGAATTCTGCTAAAGGGCTTACTGTATTATGATTTGATTCGTCTGGATGCTTTTAAGTTTTTAAACATCAGGTAAAGTCTCAAAACTGACTAAACTTTTATTAAGGGGCAAAGCAAAGGAAAACAAATTCCTAACCAAGAAGATATTTTTTTTTTCTGCCTTAAAGGGGCACCAGCTATTGCTGAGAAGAGACAATCTGAGCCTGTCCAAGTGTTCGCGTAGCCCAGCCTTCTCCCCAGTTCTGGTGGCAAGCAGTACATCAGGGAATCCAAAGCCACTCTGAGTAGCAGTTGCTTAGTTGTTTACCTAACAATGCTTTCAGTTTAACCTGAACTTGCTACGAAATCATTGTTACACAGCAAAACAACAAGAAGCCTCTATGCAGACACTTTAGCTTTGAATCGATACAAAAGATCACACTGAGAAAGCAACGTACTAGAGACGCTTATTATGCAAACTTTAAAAAAAAAAAAACAAACAAAAAAAAACCAGACAGCTTTTCAGGAACAAAAGGATTCGTATTTAATAAGATGCCCTGTTGAAAGGATTGTTAGGACTGCGATTGGTTTAACGTAAAAGGAACCAAAGTGATACGCCACAAAGAGAAATCAAAGCGTATTAAATCCTGCACGTTTGGAGTGAAATCCACGCGTTGATGAAGTCCCTGGGGCAGAGCTTCCGCTTCAGGATAGCGTCAGTCACAAGTGCAGTTTGACACTTGATAGGCAAAAAGGTAAAGGAAACAAAAATTGGGCAAGAGTGAACGCTAGCGAGTTTGTGATCGAACTCTCCTCTGGTTTTTTTAAGGTTCTGTTGATCTGAAAGCATAAATGGCAAATCCGTGCTCCTTCGATAGCACGCAGACGTGTTAAAAAGTGAATTCCTGATCGCTGCTCGTACAGAGCCAGTGTCTGCAGTCACCTGCGTCGCGTGGGTTTAAGCCATTGGGAGTAAAGAGTTAGAACATTGTAAATTCTGTCTGCCCTTGAGCATAGACCTGCTTAAATACTATGTTTTAGATCTTGGTTACAAGCAGAACATTGTTCCTGAAGCTTTTATTGTCACATAGTTCTTACTGTAAATAACTAAGGAAGCTTAAAATTAATTTTCCTTGCAAAATTGAATTTGCAGTGGCTGGGTTGTTTCTAGACAGATTTTGGTATTAATTTAAGAGATACAGTTTTTATAGTCTTTCCAACTTCTCGTTATGACTCCTGCAGTTTTCTTAACCTAAAAAATTGCTGCAATGATGAACAAAGAATTATACAAGAAAAAAAAAAACATACTTTTGTATCTTTATTTTGGAATTTCTTGTTCTATTATAAATATTGAAGTATCCCTATTTCAGAAGACATATTTTGTTAATTGATTGTACATATTTAAATATGTATTTTTGCACAGGTCTTTTTTTCTTATATCCAGTTTTGGTACAATTGAGATCATCTAGTATTTATTTATTAATTAATTAAAAAAAAAAAGCAAATACCTTTTTATAATTTGAAGTGGTTCACTGCCAAGCCAATAGTTAACATGCCTACTTTGCAACTTAAGGGATGCCTCCGTTTTGTGAAAGCTGTGTCCCTTTTCACGTCTTGGGAGTGGATACACGCAAACTATTGCCCGGGTCCTGCAGTCGGGTTCTGCCGCAGGAACCCGAGCGCAGGATTGGAGCCGAAATGGTCGATACGGCATTGCTTATCAGTTGCCTGATTCCCAGAAGACTACATTTAGTTAAGTGACACACTGCTTCTCTTTTTTTAGTGTTTGTGTGCGTGTGTGTGCGTGCGCATTTGTGTGGGTCTCATGTGGTTTAAAACTAACGGAAAAACTGAAAGTGCCTGATATAACTAGTTTTAAGCTTGGACTGTTTAGACAGCTTCTCCTTAAAAGACTTGAATGTTCAGTTGAAATTTTGGAGCTTGCTTTTTCCATCTATATATAATATATGTGTGCGTGTGTATATGTATGTGTGCATGTATATATATACACACATACATATATATATATATTTTTTTCTGAAATTAATGAGATGGGTTGACAAAAGAAAGCGAATGATGCTGGTAACTTTTGTAAAATCTTTTAATTAGAATACCTTGTGTTGGAACAATCCCATCGATAACTCATATTTAATGTAATGCCGAGGGTTTGAAATATGGTTTTAACCAGCAGTTTATTTAACTGTCTCATTTTGGGAAGGGAGGGAGAAGGGGAGTTACTCATTCATGAATGAAATAACTTAGAAAATAAATGTTCAAAATATTCGGTATTCCAGGAAAACAAAACAGACAAAGAAAACCAAGTAAGTACCTCTTAAAACCATTAAAAAATAAAGATGTGATTTCCACATGACATTTCTAAGGCAGTTGTCTTCCTGTAAGAGTTCTCTTGCCAAGGAATCTCTCTCTCGTCTTTCACTCATTCTGTCCTGGAGGAGGGAATTGGGCTTAGAAAGATTCTTAAATGTTTCACTGTTCAGCAGAAAATAACCATTTTTACCTTTTGTGCAAGATATTTTACGTTTTAAAGATAATTTTAAAATGAGCACTACATAATGTCAATGTGAATGTAGGCCTTGAAAGCATCTTGCTCGGTGTTGAGCCTGGTTCTAAAAGCAATCTCCTGTGTAAAATGTGTGAATAGTTTGATAATTTGTATACATAATCAAGAGCATCTGATCAGCTGAACTCTGTGTTGGCTGCTGTATAGTACATGAACAAATGTCATGGGATAGAAAAATTACTTTGGATATTTAAAAGAAAAATAAATATATAGTCTATTTGTTTTGTAACAAGTTTCTGTAAATAAAATAATTTATACTATTTATAAGAAAAAGTTGTGCTTTGCTTCATGAAAAAGATTAGTTTGTTGAACAAACATGTTACTAAACAAGGCAATAAAATTAGGACTTTTCAATAAATGAGGTTGGTTGCATGGAATACACTATATGTTTCTGCTTCATTATAAAACCATTCACCATTAAAGGAAAACATTATCTGTATCGGTGCCTATGTGAACTAATTTCAGAGAATTGGATGTGGTCAAATTCTGTCACTGTGCCTCGGCATCGCGTGAGCGGCTGCAGAGTCAGCCCGGTAGGATCGGATCTTTACGTACTACGGGGTTTTGGTACCTGTTTTTGAGAGGTGCCTGTGTCGACTCCGCAGTATTTTTCCTGTGCAAAGGACGTTTTGTTACTTAAGGTTCACGCTTTATATTGTTTCCTAAGTAGAATAATGAGAAGCAGCTTTTACAACCCCAAATGCGGTGTGTTGAATGATCACGTTTCCTTTTTTTTGTTTTTTTTTCCTTCCAAAAAAGCATCTTCCCTCTTTTCACAGTTCAAAGATCCAGTGTGTGACTTCAACAGGTTAAATACTCTTGCAGGCTTTTCTCTGCGTGTGACTCGGGACTCGCGCGTGGTGGATGACTTCGGAGGAGCGGTTTGTAAAACCGGTAAAACTCCTGTTAGTGGGATAGGAATTCATAGTTACATCCATGGCAATGCTGCCTTTATTCATTCTCTCTCTCTCTCTCTCTCCCCCCCACCCCCACCCCCCCACCCCCCTCCTCCCCCCCACCCTTTTTCTCTTACAACAGCAAGAACAAAGTTTTCTTTAGTATTTGGAACAAATGCTACAAGATATAAATGGGGGGTGAGGCAGCAAGCAGGTTCTGCTTTGCCTTTTTATAATGAGTACTTCTAATATTTCTACATTTAACTTATGTTTTGTGTTGACTGAAGATTTTTATTTATTTTCTATCTCGCCTTCCTGCAAATACCTTTCTTTTCTAGTAGCGATTTCTAATTTCTGCTCCATGCTCTAAACTGTTGGCACTGAAGCTGGTTGTGCTGGGCTGTGCAGGAGGCGGGAGCTCGCGCAGCAGAGCAGAGCTCTCTGCTTGTCATCACGTTCAGGCAAGTTCGTGACTCTGAGCTGCCTGCGTCTGCTTCAGAATTGAAGGCTTAACTCTGCATGTAACTGCATTTAAAAAAGGGTTCTGTAGCCTCTGAAACGGGCAAGATGAAGGAAGAGGGGAAAAAGTTGCGTTTATCCCATATAACCCTGAGCAATTTGAGGTATCTGGGAGCTCTGCAGGTTTGGAGTGTCCTCCCTCTCCCCTTCCTTTACTGCGTTAGGCACCGCTACCGGCACCCTGCAGCGCGGTGCCGGGGAGCCCTGACCTCGGGGCAGAGAGCAGAGCTGCCCGGTGGGGTATCGCTTCTCCCAGTGACTCGCTCAGTCCGGTCGAGGGGTTTGTCATGAAAAATGCCTTCTGACCAGGTGCTGGAGTAGAGCCCCATAAACAGACTGACTTCCCTGAAGTGGACAGAGAGCAGTTTCTCTCCTGTCACTGATTGTCTCATAGGAAAATACTCCAGTTTATGTCCAGGAAGAGCTACTTGCTGATGAAGGAGTTTGAGCCTGACAGGGCGTGCAATGCAAATCCAAATGTCAGAGGTTCTCTGTGTGTATGCTTTTGTGTACATGCGCATATTGCCGATACCCTTTGCATTTGAAACGGAAGCTGGTGATGTGTCCTTGGAACCCGAAGGTGTCAGCCTTCTCCTGGCAGAGACGCGTTGGGCTCAAAGGCTACAACCTGCCTTTGGTTGGAAAACTCCTAAATCCTGGTCCTGCCCCTGCAGCGCGTGCAGCTCTGGAGGCAGGGGTGCGCAGCTGGCCCGGTGCCCTCGCTGCGTGCAGCCGGGCCGACAGCAAACGGCCCCGACACCCGTTGCCTTTGTAGGCTGAAGCGCTCCGTGGCCGCCGTTACTTATGCCAGCTACTGAAACAACCAATACAAGGGCTTGCAATTGGCTTTATTTAAATGCAAATTCCTGTTGGTTCATTATTATCACGTTCTGCTGCAACAAATAATCAAACACACGTGGCTTGTAGGATCCACCACGGGACTCTTAATTTGACTGAATGCTTTTCTCAGTGCTTTGGCTCAGAACTGCATTAGCTGCTGGATTTGTTCCTAACAAGCAGCATGGGATCTTTGTCGCGGAGAAATGGCATATGCTTGTTTTGGTTTTGTTTTTCTGGCCCACCAAACTTCAGGGAAATCTCAAAAACCTTTTCTGAAGTTGCTCAAACTAACCTGGAGTCAAACTTCATTGCAAAGGACGAAAACTGGCCTGAGAGATGCAGTCAGTCAAACAGCCTTGTCCACGCCCGTGGGGAATGACTACAGCTGACATCTGTAGCCACATCGGTACGAAAGCTTTCTCCAGCATCAGCAGGGACAGCGCGTTGCTGCTCGGTTTAGCTGCTCTCCAACACGGTGCTGGAAATTTTCCTTGTCCTCCATTTTTTTGCAGTTGAGCTCCCTTCACCCATGTCCCTTCCAGTCCACAACAGGTGACTTTTTTTCAAGAGTGAGCGCCTTGTCCCTTGCCTGCAAGGCTAGACCTTAAACTCTGGAGCCCAGCATTTAGTGAGAGAAGAAGTGGAGCTGTTGGCAGGCCAGCAGACAGGTGAGCCAAAAAATGTTTGCACGCAAACTAGATCTCACCCATTTTGTAGCAGCTCTACCGACAAACCCGACAACGCTCCATCTCCCGTCCTTCCCTCCTGCGTTCCCAAAGCTTAATGGCAGTGCACGTGTTGCGGAGCAAGGTGGAAAGCGTCCCTGTGGTGTGGCTGTATCTTGAAATCTGTGTCTGATTCCGGCTACCTTGTTGGGAGTATGAAGTCAGCCTTCCAAAGCGAAATTGGAGAATGGCATTAGTTCAAGGAACTGCACAAGCTTAAATTACGAGAGAGAATGTACAACTTTGGCATGTGGGCTATAAATCCATGGAAAGGTGTCAAGACCGAGGCATGAACGGGTATGGCTGGAGTGCCACTCACGATCAGAGTTAAATAAATGGAAATTATGAGATGAAATAAACCAAAGGCAAAACTAACATGATCACGGGACAGTGAAAGGTAACTTGAGGTTACTTCAGGGTTTAAATCAGAAGCTTCTGATTTGATGTGGAAATTGGGGTAGGCGGTTAAAAATGATAGAGTAGAAAAAATGATGCCCTTGATCAGCTCAAGGCCTGACCACCCTGGACCCCTCAGCATTCCTACTCTTTGGAAAAGACTACGTACCAGATTGCTTTTTCTTTTTTTCAGGAGAGCAGTAAACAGCTGCTCTGGCTATGCCTTGTGCATCCAGCTGTGGACTTCAGGAGGCGCTGCCTTTCCCTGCAACTGTCCAGATTTTTATCCCACCACTATTTGGCATGGCTGAGAGGCTGAACTGCTGCTGAAAGCCTTAAAATTCTTCAGGTAAAATTGCCGCGACTTTCTTGCCAGGCCTTGGCCCAAAAAGCTTTGTCAAGAAGCTCTGCAGGTTCCTCCCGGATCCTCCTTCGCAGGACACAGGCTGAGATCAGGAAATGAGCAAGGCAAGTCGGGATCTTTAAAGGAGGTCTTTAAAAATTGTCTCTAGTGCGATTAGCATTTTTCTGGATAACGCTGACATCATCTTGACAAAGATTCGTGCTAGAATTAATGTATTGGCGGCACAGTGAAAATGAATTCTCGCTGCGCTCTGGTAGGATCTGTGCGCTTCCGTTTTGAACTTTCTGTTTTTTCACCTACCTGAGCAGAGAACACCAGGTTCTGAACTGCTTGGCTCCCACAGGGTGACAGTGATGATAAAAAGTGAAAGCTCTGCAAATATCTTACAGCACGCTAAGAATCTTCAGTAATACTTTTATTTTCCTCACAAAGTAGACATTTCTAGGGTTTTTTTTCCTGTTGCTTTTACCTGTACTAAAGATTTCTCTTGAGTGAATGAAGCCTGCGTCAGCCTAGTTTTCTTAGGTTTCTATTCCCTTCAACTTACAGTTAAAAATATATATGGTAATACATAAGCTGACTGGAAATCCTGAGATTTATTTCAAGAAGCTTTGATACAGTTAAGGCCAGTTCAAGTACAAATACATTGGAAAGGAAAATTCATCTGTGTACCAGAGATGAAATCCCTCAGTTCAGTGAAGCCTACAGCCCACACCGTCTGCAGCATGGTCTGCAGCATGGTCTTCTGATACGCTTAACACTTGCATGCACGGCAGGTGGAAAAGACGTTACCAGAAGGCAGCCAGAACTAAAGTCTTCCTAGCTGGCTATACTTCATCCGATATGGAACAGATCTAGAAAAACTGAGAGATGTTATTGCAGCTCTGTAAAGTCTGAATATTGGCCTAAGTCAATTAAAACTTTGTAAGAAGCGATCTGTGTGTGAACACACAAAATACAGAATCAATAGCTGACCACATGGTAAACAAACTAGGCGGCTCTTTTATTACTCTCACTGTTCTAAAGAAAGCGAAGAGCAGAATTTTCTTCTAATCGGTACCATCTGAAATTTAAATCTTTAAACTCAGCTAGATAGCTGCTACTTGGAAAAAACAAAACAGCTTCTAGTAAGTAGTAAAAGAAACCCCCAAATCATTAGGTCATATTTTGGGTTTCAGAACAGTTCAACAGAGAGTATTAGTGGACCCTCAGCATTATTGCTGAGGAGTCCAACCTCGGGCAGGTGGCAGCGACTCAAAGACGGGAGATCCTCCATGATCTCCCAGGAAGAGGAGCGGGCACGTGAAAGTCCACGCCGTCCTAGCTGTTGCACAGTAGCTTCCAAATGTCAGGATCATTCTGTGGGTGTATCTACCCGTAGGTGTTACTTCACACATTAAAGTCGCAATGAATACAGACAGTAAATGGATGCTGTTGCTAAGTGCAGTGGCATCAAACAGCTAACGGAACTAAGTCACAGGCTTTCTTTGGGAGAAAGGAAAAAAAGAAGCCTCGAGCCGAGGGGGCAGGGTAAACAGCTGCTGCCGAAGGCTCTGCTACGGCCAGAAACCGTGTGTCGTCAGTATGGCAGCAGCCGACTTGAAACATCTATTCCTCAGCGGCTGTGAAGAAAGAAATCGTGACCCCCTACAGTATTTGATCAGTTGGTTCAAACTGCAATAGTATCTTCCACTGTTCCCACCATCATGTTGACATCTGCAAATCTAACAGAGGAAGTAATTACAAATGTAAGGCTTTGCTAACGTGCTGACTTTCTTTTCAACAGCTAGCAAAAATGTCATTTTAAGGGAGAGGTTACTTCAGTTAAAGGTGTTCTCAAAGTTGTAGTCCTTACAGTTTTCATGGTTATATTATTGCTTCACCACAGTCATTTGTACCCTCATTCCTTCTCCCGTAAGCTGTAATCCTCCTGTAACAGGAGTTCATTCTGTCTGGACAGTGCACAAACTAAAATTTTTGGCTCCTTTACTATTATGCAACTGATTCTTTTCACCTTTGATTCAAATACAGAAGTCTTAAAAAAGCAAGCTGAGAACCGCCGTTAGTTCTCTCTGTTCACAGATCTGACCCTGCTTTGCTATTAAGTATTGAACACTGTATACACAGTCAAGTAAAGGAACAAAGTGTATTACAAGAGATCACCAACTGTATTATACATTTAATAAATGAACTGGGATCCATACACCAAAACAGAACATTGTTTACATAATGAAGTGGAAAGTAAAAACACTACCTCTCGCTAGTAATTTTTTTACCTATAGTATACCAAGTTATACAATATATTTATAGGTTACTTCCAAAATGTTTTAAACATCTAAATTTTGCATTCCCTTGCATTAAAAAAATTACATATTAATTACTCTGGAAAGTTTCTGAACTCTGTTTAGCAGTAAATCTCCTTTCTTGATGGTTTCTTGGTACTGCCAATTCTTGCTATCAGGCCTAGGAATTGTGGGGGGAAAAAAAAAAAAGGTTTAGAAGTGAGAATATATTTTACACCAAGCCACTTATTACAGAAATGTAAGTGTCATCAAAATGTATAGAATTAAACCGGGCTGTCAAAAACGATTTCTAGGAATTGTTAGCGTACCTGTTAGTTTCTACAATCTCATTTACTTTGTCTATTTTGCAGTGTAATCGCCCAGCTGCAATAAATCTTGAAAGCTCCCTGAGTAAAGAAAAAAAAAAGTTGGTTAAACCATGTTTCACCAAGGACTTGTAGACTTAGCAGTGCTGAACCTGCCACTACAAAACAATATTGTCACCACACTATATTTCTGAAGCAACAGCCTATATATTTTCATAAGGTATCTTATGGTTCCTCATCTTATTAAAGCTCGGACATTACACACAGGAATAATCATTCTAGCCATCCGAATACAAAATGTCTTAGTATTTTCTTCTCAGGCCAAAGTGTCATACTTGAGTTGGTGAAATTTATCACTTGGCTTAGCATCAACCACTCTTCAAATTCAAAGGTAGCAGTCATGTAGTGTGCCTATTCGGAATTCATCCTGATGGAGATATCTTCATGCCAGTCAACTCGTTAGAAAAGCCTTTTAATAGCTCCCTACTCTCTAGTAGCTCTAAATATGCAGCTTTTTTTTTGTTGTTGTTATTATTTTGCTTAATCAATTGGTGGTCTACAGCACGTTACTGATGGTAGAAGAAAATATTCCTGTGATCAACAGTAAGACAAGTTACAACTAGTAATAAATTACTGGGAAGCATAAGAACTAGTATGACTTTAAAACGTTTACCTTTGAATTGAATGGTATTTGGTTTCTCTTGGAACACCTATTAATTCATTTCTGAGTATTTCAAGAGGTATTCGTCTTTCTGTAACACTTTTCTATGTTAGAAAACCTGAAACTTCTCCATGAAAGAAGAATGACTCTTGTGAAGGAATTTGAAACAAAGCGTTTCATGTACATAGAGTAAAAGTCAATTTCTCACTTCACGTTAGTTCTCACTGTGATCTAAATCTGTTGGTTTTACACTAGAAAAGAATTGCAAATTGAGACCGCAGTGTATGTTTGATTTAAGCGAAAACATCAGATCCTGTCCACGTACCAGCAAGCAAGCAAAACGAAATAAGGAGACTTGTAGGATACATAAAATGTGCGGATCCCCAAAGTTGTAACAGTTAAGTTTTCACATAGCTGTGAACTAAGTCATCCTCTAAAATCTTACGTTTCATAGCATACGAAAGTCAATAGATACAGCAGTATAAAGTTATTAATAAAAGATTAATTTCTCACATGGCGTTTAGAGTGAAAGAAATGCTGGAAAAGTTATCATGAGAGACTGCAATCAAATTATTTTCTTTACTAAAGCATAAGGTTCACTTAAATTTAGCCAAGCTCTTCCACAGAAACATAACTCGGCACGTTTAGAATCAAAGTAGAACAAAGATTTTTATTCATAATGGGTTCATTATAAATAATTAAAAGGTGTAAAGTGAGATCTTTATGAACGTAAAAAGCCGAATAACTTACTGATCTATGAATTCTACACTGACTCCAAATGCTTCTGCCATGTATCCTAACGTCAATGACCGGTAAGACTCTAGGAGCTGGCTATACGCATGAATCCTCATTTCCCGTACATAGTATCGGTAGTGAGGTGCAAACAGCCAATCTTTTTTCATCTCTTGCTCTACAATAGCTGAAAAGAAAAAAAAAGAAACTGAGTCAGTAATCTCTAAGAAATGTAAAATATCAGTTATGTAAATAAAACACGTAACACCTGTTAATAAGTAATCGGTGTGAACATAACTCGTGGTGTATTATTGCTCACTTCAGGATACAAAAGGTATTCTACACTAAAGCGAAGTGAATTCGTGTCATCTGTATCGGTTCTAGAACCAGAAGCAGTAATAACATGCAAACAACATTGTGGCGAAGCTGATGACCCTGTTTGTCAGCAGAGAATACTTCTTCCCGGGTATGAGCTAGTCCCCCCTCTACGGCCGGGGACCACCTCGCCGAAGGCAAGTGGGGGGGCCAGCTGCCACATGGGAGCAACGCGGTGCTGGGAAACAAGCAGCACTTGCTATGTAACTACTTGAAGAAACGTTGTTACCCACAGCTGGGTAAGGAAATAAGATTAACTGTCTCGTGCCAGCTCTTAAATTAGTTACAAGGATTTCCAGGCACGGAAGTGACTGTTTCTCCTGAGGGTTTTAGTTCTCAGCTAGCGATAAGGCCAGCAACAGAAAAATGTTGCCCCTAGCTCTGAATCCCATCAGGCCTAGTCTTCCACAAAATGAAGGGTTCTTTTTTTGCTTTTTCTAAGTATCTTATTTTCTTGTATTCTAAATCTCACAGAAGGAAAACAAGCCGTCTGAGAATTGGCAAGAATGAGAGTTTTCTGAAAAGCTTTTCTTCAGCGTCACCCTTTTACACAGAAACCAGAGCAGAAAGCCAGTGGTAACAACAACAGTGAAAACGTTCCATGTAGTATCTTTTACAGGTTGAGATTTCAGGGCCTTTGGACTACAAGTCCTATAACTTCTTTCAAAGATAAAACCTTTCAAAGGTTTCTTGTCTGACCTGGCTCTTCAGGTAAGACAGTGCTCTGTAGCCATTTGAAAATGCTTTTCCACCTCCTCAGATGGGACCGTTCAAAAAGCTCCCTGTATGCAAAGGTTGCTTTGTTTGTTTTAAAAATCAAGCAGCGGTAAATTTTAGGTCACTGTTTAAAAAAAAAAAAAAACAAACAACGAAACAAGCCTCTATTTTTTTTTCTGCATAAAGTAGCTCTAGTTCTAGACTGTAGCTACTCCACAAAAGTTGTGCATGATCTGAAACAAATAACTGAAGTGCCTGAAATAGTGTTGTAGGAAAAAACACAGCCTTACCTAACGACTGGAAAAAGGCGGCATAACGGCATTCGTAAAGAGAAAAGAGATACTGTCGTACAGCTGGCAAACTGTGTAACACTTCCAGAATCTCTGCTCCTTTAATAACCTGAAAGCAAACAAACAACATGTTTAAATACCATCAGTTTTGGCCTGGAGATAAACAGGTTAAAGAAAGGCTGCGTCTGTTTGAACCGGTGTTTTCATCTGCTTTCCTTACCTTTTCCCTAAGGTCAGGCCTGTCTAATGCAATCATGCTGACATAGACCGTGTACGTTACAAATGTTTTGTAATCCATAAGTTCATAGGATGTAAACGTCGAAACTGTATCAAGGAAGAGCTCTGCTGCTTGTTTGAAATCTCGAATAGCTACACAGTAAAGGCCCTGGTACACTTTGAGGCGATTTCTCCTGTCCCAGTCTCCTCCTTCTTCTATTAGACTTAAAATAGAACAAAAAGAAATATTTACTTATGTAAATGTATTATGTAGTAAGTTATATGAAACAAGTATGGTAAATCACCGATACCATGTGATTAAAGAATAATTTGTTTTACGTTACAGCTTGTTGAAACAGTCCAGGCTTTGTACACCTGTCAGGGGTAGGAAAGCGGCTTCCTTGGGACAGGAGAGGCCAGGCGCTTTTGCACAGTGCAAGTTTCAACCGAAAGGAAAAGTTTATAGCCTCTAAAGTTGTGACAACAGTCTTCTGAGATGTGCGTGCAAATATGGCTGCCAACCTTGGCTGCGGCAACGTTATTTCCACTGCCTATGCTGCCAAAATCAAAGCCATCCAACTAGCAGCATAGAAAAAAATTAAAAGTTGCCACTTTTCAAGAGTCACATTAACACAAAATTGATGTGGCTGTAAGCAGGACCACAGGCCGAGACAAAATCTGCTGAGAAGGCAACACAAAAAATCACTGCCCAAGGAACATGACAAGTGGGAAGACCCTCTGCCTTGGTGTCTCATAGCACCGGCAAAGAGACTGGAAACCGCAGCTTGCTACAGGAACCACTGAAGTTCAAAACGTCGGGAGCACGGAGACACTGAGGCTAGCAGCGGAAACAAGGGAAGGACAGCTGCACCAAAGCACACCGTGCTGACACTGGGCTCTTGCTTCTAGAGGAAAAGCTGGCACTGCATCGAGCCAGCTGGGTGGCACTGGCAGCAGCTGGATTCAGCTGGCAATCGTACAATCTAATCACACCCAAAGTTATTTGTCTTCCAACAGCTACAGAACAGAAAAGTGGGAGGGGGGTGGGCTACAAATTAAAATCAAGTCAGCTGCTAGAAAAGAGCTGACACAAAATATTAACCTTTCTTTTCTCTTCCCCCTCAAAAAAATCCAAGAACAGGAAGCTCTCTAGTACAAGGTAACACCCACCCATCACTGTCTCACAACCAGTCTTAGTCATTTCTTGACAGCAAGGTATTTACCTTCCATTTCTTTTGCTACGGTTTGTCTCAGAAGTGCTTTAGTGCACTCCAACAACCCAAACAGTACCTTTTTGCCTTTTCAATGTTCCGTGTGATGAGGTCGTTATCCATATAAAACAAGCCAATCCTTAGAAGATAGAACACAATATCCAGACGATGTCCCAGTGCCACAGTTTTGTCGTAAGTCTTGCGGAACGCAGTCAGAGCTCCCTCCTAGCAAGACAGTATTTTCTACTATAAGAATGTTAAAAGCACCTAGAATATTTACAAAATGTCTGTCGTAAGTACACGCGTTGTCTTCTGCTGACAGTCGTGACTTTGTTAGTTTCCCACAGAACTTTAACATTATGCATTCTGAATCATCTTAAAGAATCAAAAGTTTAAATCAAGTTAAAAGAGACGATCCTCATATATCTTTTAAATCTAAGGACTATGAAAATCTACTCTGTAACCTGACGTTAAGTTGCACTATGTAAATAGCTTAGAAAAGTCTAAAGACACAAGGAAAGTGAAAAATAACATCTGCCAATGGAAAATAACTTTTTCCCTTTTCAAGAAAAAAATGTTTTCTTTTAAGGCCTCTTGGTTTTTTTCTAGATAATTTAAATTCCAGTAACACCCTCCCCTATTTCCCACCCATGTCTGAGTTGTGCCATAGAGAAACCGCACTGTAGGTCACACAGCTTCCTCCCCACAAACTGCGCACGCTGGAACCTGCCTAGCTAAGAGGATTACGATGCAGTGTTTTTAATGTGAGTCCACAAAGCCTCTGCCATGAACCAACCTTGTCCCCAATCCTGCACAGGTACTCAGCTTTGGCCATCATTGCATCTCGGATTTCACTCTCCCCCAAGATCTTTTCCGCATCTTCTAATTCGTTGTCGAGACGTTTCAGTTCTTCCTCATTAGCTTTCTTCATTTTGTTCAACAGATCCACGTCTATCTGCCATTCAAGAGACTTGCAGAGTGCTTCATAATACGGAGCCATATCTGAAAGAAAAGCAGGAAGGCTTCAGCTATTAATTGCTGCAACAAGCGCGTGCGTGTTTCTAGAGCAGAGCACTCAAGGGCAATACAACTGGTCGTCAGTGCCAGCTACGTCCTGTCTACAGTCAGGTACCCATTAAATCCGGACACGACAGAGCCAGTGTCTCAGCAGGCCTTGCTTGTCACGCTTCTTTCTGCTGATTCTTTACTGCCGTTGCTCTCTTTACGCCTCTCCCACATGCGCTTTCCTCGCTATTCACCTGACCCCGGGCGCAGCGGACCCCAGCGCTCAACCCGTGCCTTCTACCAGGCCAGCACCATGCCAACAGCGGCCAAAGCTGGGGCCAAGGCACGGCGCTGACACGACCAAACCCCCCTTCGCCCTCCCCGTCGCTCTCGGACTGTCCGTGCCCCAGGGGCAGACTGATGCCCCCCGGCTGGGAAGCGTGTGCGCGCCCGCACGCACGCCGGGCCGCCCCCGGGATAGACGAGCACAGACAGTCAGACCGGCTCCCTGCCTACACACGCGCGCCTCCGGACGGACGGACGGACGGACGGACAGAGCCGCCCCACCTCCACGGGGGAAGGGAGGGGCTCCCCTGCCCCCCGCAGGGACGGACACGGACACCACCACACGGACACCACACACACCCACACCCGCACCCCCCCGCACCAGGCCGCACTCACTGTGGAGCCGCACGGCCGCCATCAGCTCGTCGCGCGCGGCGGGGTCGGGCGCGCGGGGCCGAAGGCTGAGGAGGAAGCGGAGCTGGGCGATGCGGAGGTCGGGGTTCTTGGGCAGCCCCTCCTCCTCCAGGTTCTCCAGCGGCATGGCGGCGGGACGGGACCGGACCGGACGGGACGGGACGGGGCAGCTCGGCAGCGGGCAGGCGGCGGCGCGGCCCAGTGACTCAGCCGCGACGGGCGGAAACGGCGGCGCGCTTCCGCCTCGCAGCGCCCCCTGCCGGCCCGGAGGCCTGCGAGTGCGGGGGGGGGGGGCCGCGCATGCGCGGGGCGGTGCCCGCGAGTCTGCGCAGGGGGCGGAGGAGGGGGGGGTGTGCGCTGTGAGGACGCGCATGCGCAGTGCGGTCCATAGGGCGTGGGCGCGCGCAGGCTGTAGGGGTGCGACCGCCGTGGCTATAGGTGCATGGGCGGCGTGCGGGCTCTAGGGGTGGGCATGCACCATGCAGGCTGCTGAGGCTGTGCGCACAGTGCAGACTACAGGGGATGAGCAGGCGCAGGCTGTAGGGGCCGCAGGCGCCCCCAGTGCGAGCTATAGGGGCTGGGCGCGCCCGGGCTGTAGGGGCTGCGGGCGCCCAGTGCGAGCTATAGGGGCTGGGCGCGCCCGGGCTGTAGGGGCCGCAGGCGCCCCCAGTGCGAGCTATAGGGGCTGGGCGCGCCCGGGCTGTAGGGGCTGCGGGCGCCCAGTGCGAGCTATAGGGGCTGGGCGCGCCCGGGCTTTAGGGGCCGCAGGCGCCCCCAGTGCGAGCTATAGGGGCTGGGCGGGCCCGGGCTGTAGGAGTCGCAGGCGCCCAGTGCGAGCTATAGGGGCTGGGCGCGCCCGGGCTTTAGGGGCCGCAGGCGCCCCCAGTGCGAGCTATAGGGGCTGGGCGCGCCCGGGCTGTAGGGGCCGCGGGCGCCCAGTGCGAGCTATAGGGGCTGGGCGCGCCCGGGCTGTAGGGGCCGCGGGCGCCCAGTGCGAGCTATGGGGGCTGGGCGCGCCCAGTGCGAGCTATAGGGGCTGGGCGCGCCCGGGCTGTAGGGGCCGCGGGCGCCCCCAGTGCGAGCTATAGGGGCTGGGCGGGCCCGGGCTGTAGGAGTCGCAGGCGCCCAGTGCGAGCTATAGGGGCTGGGCGCGCCCGGGCTTTAGGGGCCGCAGGCGCCCAGTGCGAGCTATAGGGGCTGGGCGCGCCCGGGCTTTAGGGGCCGCAGGCGCCCAGTGCGAGCTATAGGGGCTGGGCGCGCCCGGGCTGCAGGGGCTGCAAACGCGCTGGCCGTAGGGGGTGCACAACAGCTGCGCAGGCTATAGGAGCTGGGCGCGCACGGTGCGGGCTATAGGGGCCGTGCCCGCGCCGTCTGGGGGGGCGCAGCCGCGGGGCGCGCTCTCCCCCGCTCCCTCGGGGCGGGCAGGGGCGCAGCTCCCGGGCCGGCGGGCGCCTCCGCCGCGTGCCCGAGCTGTGGCCGGGGATGGCGCGTTGCCCTCGGCTCCGGTTCGTTCTCGGGGCGGCTCTGCGGGCCTTCGGCGCTGCGAACGCAAGGCGGGGAGAGACGCCTGAAAGGGGTCTCGGCTCTTGCCGTGAGGGGGAAAAAAAAACCAACCCCAAACGAGCGAACCCCCCCGGTTTGTAGCCTTTGTGGTTGCAGAAAAAAGCTTGACTGTGTTACCCGAAAGCGTGCCTGTGGTGCAGAAAGCCGGAAGGCAAATAAAAGGGGCTTTTAAACCTTTTCAACCTTTAACCCATCTGTTAATTATATTTCGGGGGGGGGGGGGGGTGAGCGTCACTTCTGGCCCACATCCCCGTGTACTTTTCATTTAGCTTTTCTTAACGTTCCTCCATCTCTCTATTAAATATCTCTTCTCCTTTCTGACCTTGCGCAACACGCGCTGCTGGCGCCAAGGGCTGGAGCGTGTTCCTGGCCGGTGCCCTCTCCCATAGAATCGCAGAATCATTAAGGTTGGAAAAGACCTCTAAGATCATCGAGTCCCACCGTCGACCCAACACCACCATGCCCACTAAACCATGTCCCTAAGCGCCTCATCTACACGTCTTTTAAATACCTCCAGGGATGGGGACTCAACCACTTCCCTGGGCAGCCTGGTCCAATGTTTAACCACTCTTTCAGTAAAGGCATTTTTCCTCACATCCAATCTAAACCTCCCCTGGTGCAACTTGAGGCCATCACCCATGGTGCTGGTGAGCCAAGATGCACCCATGGGCAGGTGGCGGCGGGGATGGGTGGCCCCCATACGTCACCCCACCCCATCGGCCCGGGTCCTGCCCCGCTCCCCCCGCCCGCCGGGGGCTGCCTGCAAATTGGCTGCGCCAATGGACGGGCTCCCAGCTGGGCTCCTCCAGACGCTTTTCGGTTTTAAATGGTGTCTTTTGCTGGAATTGGGTTTTAAACACAACGCTTTTTGCTGTTGCCCCTATTTTGGCGTTGGGTTTTTCGTCCAGGTCATGGGAGAAACTGTTTCCTCGTCTGTTTTGGCACAGTGTATTCCTAAGATTGGCTTCTTCATATCGGGTGTGAATTATTTAGAAGTTTGCTGGAAGGAACTGTTGTCCGCTGCATTTTTGATAAGCGCTAATATTTGTTATGTTGATTCTGATTTTTTTGCCTTCATTTAAGCCATTGGCCTGTAGTTCTAGTGTTTTAGAATAAAATAAAGGAGAATCTGTGTTGGGTAGCTCCTTTCTTTCTTTAGGAGCAGTTTGGTTTTTTGGTCTTCTGTTTCTTTGAGTTGCAATCTCTTTTGCATTGACTGCGCAATAAGGAATTGCTTTGATGCTTTGCAGAGAACTGCGCGTAGATCTTTTCGCAGCAGTGTTTATGTTATTTGCCTGTTGGCCTTTGCGTTTGCTCAGAGACCTATTAGATTTTTTTTATGACAGACACTTTTAGGCCTCTAGCCTATTTTTCTTTTGAATCTTGTCTCCAGCTATGTTTCTTGGGCAGTGTGCTCCGGCGCTGCGGTATGCTGTTTAATCTTAATGTGCCTTGTTTAGGAAGAAAAGGACGATCGTTTTTTTTCTGCTAAGGCTGATGTTTCATAGGCTCAGGCACTGCACACACAGGTGAGCGTTACTCGTGTGAGCAGCCGAGCTGGGATTCACTCACAAAAATTGACGAAGGAAAATAAAATTGGATCGGCTCCGATGTCCAGTTATTGCAGCCGGTCTCTCCAGCGCTGGGTGGAAGGTGGAAAGTACGTGCAGCTCCCTTGTAAGCAGATAACCTGGCTGTCACCTTAGCTCTTTTCCTAATCCCTAATGAAGATTGGTTTGCAGCCACAGCTGGAGGTCTGCCTCTCTTCCAAAATTCACGTCATTTGTAACTATTATAGCTCTGACCATTCTTACTGTCCGTAGAAACACCCACGCCCTGCTAACGTCGCTGCGTTATTGGCATCCGCGATTCATTGTGGCAGTAAAAGCCTCAGTTTCATTATGTGCTGTGGGAGAAAAAGTTCTTCATTCTCCCTTTTCTGGATTTGCCACTTTTTAATTGGCCCCAAAATAAGTTGCTAGGTGTGAGAAGAGTAAGGGAGACGACTTTCGGTTTTCCTGGGTTTAGTTATTGCTAAAATGTTGTGGTTTGTTTTGTAACCATATGAAACACTAGTTAATTAAAACCCCTCAGCATTTATTGTCTGTGAATGTTTGCCCACATTTTCATATTTGTGTATATTTAACCAATAACTGGGAGCAAGGGAGCTGGCTACACGCACGTGATGTTCCCTGCTAAACATGAAAGGAAATTCAGAGAGAATATTTATATCTCAAATATTTATAGGAAGAAATAAGGCCTTCAGGTGACTGTAATTCTCATGTGGCCTTACAGCATTCAAAAGGATCCAAATGAATAAATACTTTTTTTTTTTTCCCTTCAAAATGGACCTGAAATGATTGCTTCCTTCCTTGTAAGATGCAGCAGGAGCCCTGTGGTGGCTCCTAGTAACTCTAATGATGCTCTGTTTCTTGAAGAGCAATGATACGGATACGCTGCAGGTTGTTTTAATGGCATAATACACCCTGGTTATCCAGCTGAAAGTAGGAGCCAGCCCCTTTTGCAGCTGGCAGGAGCTCCTCAGCACCTCCCTATGACTCTGCACCCGCAAAGCACTAATCCTTTCCACCTTCCTGCTCGCACTAACCCCAGGAATGGCTCCGGTGGCATTCAGGGCATCCGAGCAGGTCTCCTCTGCCTGATGGTGGTTTTGGAGCAGGACAGCTTTTTCAGCACCTGTGGCCGTGTGGTCAAACTTAAAAATAGCAAAATATAGTGGTATTTGTTATTGCCTTGCTCTCCAGTCCTGCCTGTGGTGCAGCTGATGGCTGCACTCCTTTCACAGGGAGTGGAGATCTCCCATCTGCTCGTTAAATCAAGGGGTATCACAACGCTCCGGTGTCTAACAGGCACAGACGCATTGACTGTTCCTCCCCATGGCAGAGGGCTCCCTTTCCCAGGGGTGTCAGAGGACGGTGCAGACCCTGCGCTCCCCTGGCGCACCACGTGCTGGGAGGACCAGCAGCAGATGGGTCGGTCTGGACCAGGCACGCAGGGCATGGGGAGCGGGGTCAGGGCTCGGCACGGTCCTGCGGACTCTCCAGTGACCCGTTACCTGGTATCTCTGTCGCCTACAGCCCCAGTTGGGCAGGCCCCCCCGTGATGCTCATACACAAAGAGAGGTTCGGTTGCTCCTTGCAGTTTCCAGGTGGACACGTCCCGCATGGTCAGTACTCCCGGCAGTTGCAGGTGATCACCGGCACCCCAACTAAAGCCACCCTTCCTGTTCTCATTTTTGCAGACGTGGGAGGCCACAGACGGAGCTGGAAGTGCAAATACAGATTTCCAGACCTCTGCCTTCCCCAGTGATAGCTGTTACTAAATGCTACCCGGACCAAGGCGGCTCCCCGTGCCCCTGTGTGAGGTTGCTCTCTCCTGTGTCCTGGCCAGCCCTTCGCCCTCAGAGCTGTGCCCAGGCCACCCCGATGTCCAGCGAGGCACATCGGCTGCGGCGTGTCCGACTGCAGCTGAGCAGCCACAAGGTGACAGTGTTTCAGAGCAATAACTGTGCCGCATCTCTACCTTCTGGGTGTTTGGTTTGCTGGGCTTTTTTTTGCCCCCAGCGTGCAAAGTGAAGCTCTGCTCTCGCTGTATGCTAACCGAAAGCTTTGGGGACCACCAGCCCTCTGCAGGGGCACAGCTGGGACAGACCACCCGAAACCTGCCGTGTCCACCTCCCCAGCCACGGCCTGGTGTCCAGGCTCCCGTGCCTGACCAGATGCTGACTTGCTGCTTGCAGGGAGCCACCCGTTATGGCAGTGTCAGGATACGAGCATTTTGCTTGCAAGTGCCATCGATGGAGCCAGGGACCCCAGCTGTCACTGCTCCCTCTGCTCGCCCAGCCCCACCAGGTGCGAGGGCTCCTCTCTCCCAGCCTGCAAAGGGGAAAGCTCACATCACCTTAGGGTACATGGCACTTGCCAGCAGCAGGTCACAGAAGTGCTCTGCTTTCCTCTCCAAGGAGGTCCTGTGGCACTACCTGGCTCTCCCGGGCTTCAGAGACAGGGACCGCCCCGTCACTGTGAGCATCCTCTGCCAGCAGATCAGGATCCGCAGCAGGGCCTGGGATTGGACCCAAGTGTTGATGAATGGCTTTAATTCCCATCGCGAGAGGCGTGAAGGGTCCTGGGAGCTGGTTGGCGTGTCCGTGCTCTAACGAAGAGCTCTTTGTGCACAACCATCGCGCCACAAGCTGCAGGCTCACCTCGGTAATGCCAATTACGCTTTCTTACCTTGCTGTGATCCTCGGGCATCTTTAAGGCCGATGCATTTGTTTCATTTGCAGGGCTGTTTTAACTTAACTTCGGAAAAGATGGCACTTGAATCACGTCTGCCTTCATTCTTCATCCTTTAGTAGTGGAAGTGCTGACAGCAATACTCACATCTGCCCTAGAGCTGCACCATATAAACCCACAGGTGTTAGGCATTGATTTCTTCTGAATAAGGTCCTAAAAGTTATCTGTTTTCATAAGTAATTGTTGTTGGCATAGACATGGCTCTCATCTCTGCAAGTCTGGCTCTCGGAAATTACGGTCTGTACTAGCAAGGAGTGAAAGGTACAGGGTCAAGCCCTCTGCCAGCGCAGCTCCGCTGGCCATCTGGCATTAGACAAGCCCTGGCACAAGTGTAAGGACAGTTAGAAAATGCCCTTGGAGTGGGATTTCTGCATCTCTTGACCTCCCCGATGTTGTTTTGTCGCTCTTTCCGTACTGCTACTAGCATCTGATCATCCAGGTATCTGTTTCAAAGCAATTAGTGTCTTTTATTTATTTATCTGCGTATTTTCAAATCAATAAATCCTTCCCCACTAGCGCATCAGGATGCTTTGAAGGACAACATTTCACATAGTCCCCAAATTAAGTCTTTTACAGCATTGAAGTCTGTTAATCGGGGTGTTCCAACACACAGCCATGTTAGGGGGAGTTTATTGCCCTGGGAAGACAGGGTGAAACAGCATCATCAATTAGAGATCTGAAAAGCTATTAATATCTAACGGCCATGAGAAATCAAACTGGCAGGTAGGGATGGGACGACGGGGGAGCCTCTTCCTTCGCCCTGTGCCTGCGGCAGCCCTGGGTGCAGGGGAGGGTGGTGGCACGCTGCTGACTGAGGCTGGATTTATTTAACGCCACTGCTTCAGGAAATCTTGGGGGGAAAGCTCTTTTTGAACAGGTGAGAACCCACTTTATTTGGTGCCACCAAAACATACGGGAAGAGACAGCTCTTGGGTGAAATGGCTGTAATGAGGAGTGGGAGAGATCACTGCCGGCACGGGGAAGTGAAATTCTGTGCCATGTCTGTCCCATCATCAAACCAAGAGACGCTGAAAAGATGTTTGCAGTTGCATAAATATACACACAGGCAAATGATTTATGCTTGAACCTTTTATTTTAGGTCCTGCATTCCAGCCCCCCTGCTTTTAATGCAGACTGATGGATGCAGACGTTGAATGGTCTGTACGAAATGGTAGCCTGCGAGCCTGAATTTCAATGTGAGGTCTATTTACTGCATCTTTGCTCCTAAGTACAGATTTACTTTCAGAAAATTGGTACTCTAGACCAACCCCGCTGGTGCATTTGTTTCATACACAGCAGCAGCACCCAGGACATAACCGGTGTTTCCCATGACAAACGGTGTGAATATTGTCACAGACCGGTGCTGGATCTGGCCCTTGCTTCCCCACATGGAGCACAAATATTGATACCTCCTCCAGACTGATGTGACAATTTTGGGGGGGTTACCATCCACAGAGTAAGGTCTGCTGCTTTTTAAGGTACCCTATTGCACATAGAAATCCACAAATCTTTATTAAGATTTGTCAGCTCCAGCTGTGTGTCTGTATCTGCCTTTGTTTTTTAGGTAATTTGTGCTGTACACTTTCACCACATGATTGCTTTTATTGTATGCGGTTCCCTCTGTTGGGCATTTCTCTGTTGACTATGATTACTACCACATCAACTGAAAATGCTCCTGTACTGTATAATTAACTTTATCTGCTTTGCTACAATGCCTCTCACTGGTAATTACACACACTTCAGCTCTTTCACTATGTTTCTAAGACTTTAAGAAGTGCTGATTACTCTTGCCCAGTCTCTGTCCAAACCGGAGGGTTTTTACATGTCTACAATTACATCTTTTTCCTTGCAACAGCCCCCCTGTAATCTGGATATTGATATCGTACATATAATGTGATCTTTAAATAAACCATCTGTTTGGGATTCATTGGGGTTTACATGTGCTGGTAGCAAAAAGCTTATTTAAATCCTCAGGTTGTTGGCGGGTTGGTGTGATAGTTACCAGTTTACTGAGATAATTTGAAATGGAGAACAAGGATTTTGAAATCTTTCAGTCCTCTGGGGAGTTAGTCCATTTTCCTCCTCCTTAGCTCGGCCTTGTCAGCCTTCCCTGCGGTGCCGTAGTGACTTTTGTCCTTCGATGATTTTTTTTTTAAGCCTCTTTTTCTAAGGCAATAGTCTCGTGCGAATATACCCTCTGCCCGTCAGTCTGTGTTTCTGTGCTCTGATGCGTTTGAACCCCTTGGTCAACTTGAACCGAATCTGGCAGATGTCACGAGCTCTCGACAACGTCCAATTCCTTGAAGTCACGTGCAGATCAGGTAGGGCAGGTCCAAACTGGAAAGGGTCAGCCGTTCTGGCTAACCCACGCTGTCCTGCCCTGCGGCGCCTCTGTCTCAGTGCCCCGTGCTAGCAATGCCTCTTGCTTAGCTGGTACTTAGGGAACGTGGCCAGCAGCGAGGACTGCTGTGTGGCCATTGCAGGCTACGTGGAGGGATGGAAAATATATAGGCGTGAGGCACGGAGGAAGGAAGACCTGGGAGTATTGCCGTGGCGGGGATGGGGGCAAAGTGGGGAGAAGGGGCATGGGATCCGTGGGAAAGCAGCCTTCATCCATGACTGCTCAACAGAGCAGCAGCTGCCACTGTAATTACAAATATTGATGTATTTTCCACAGCTTCTTTTCAAACACACAGCCTCGTTTGTTGTTTTTCTTCACTCTTTATAACACAAGTCGTTTTCAGATCGTGCAAAGAAAAGCGCTTGGCTGAGAAGTGTTGTATAACTTCTGTTGAGATCTCGTAGCAAACCAGGCACACATTTATTAACCAAGGGAAGTGGTGTTTGATGCAAACACCAGTGCGATGTTTTAACATTGTGTTGGCTTTTAAAATAAACCCAGTGGTGGAGTGGATGCAGTCTGAATGTCCTGCTAAGTTCACAGGGCAAGGTACTTCTCTAAAATGTATGAGAATGTAGCTCTGGCCATTGCTGCAGACTGTTGGTGTACCTGGAGAGCATCTACCAAATGCCCATTGACTTGAACATCAATTTAACTGAAGAAGCTGCTCTTTTTTCCTTCTCCTGAGTGCACTACGAGTCCCAGAGTGAGTGGGATTTGAGGGTAGACACTCACAGTGCTGTGCTGTACTGCCCCGGCACCGATTGCCCTAAGCGTTGTACTTTTACTAATAGGCAAGTTACTAGCCTGAGAAACTTCAGTTCGGGTGAAAATAGCTGGATTATTACTTTAGGGGGTTTTATGTCAGTTTTAATAAGTGTGCAGAAAAGTCAAACCATCTGGAACTGAGAGTCCATCTCTGTGTGCAGTGTCGGAGGGTGCTCCTTGGCTGATGGAAACTGCTTTGCCACCACGCAGAGGTGTCCGAGTGACTTCGGGAAGCGGAGAACTAGGATGCCCAAGTACCTCCAGTACCTTCCTTTCTTTTATTTGGAAGACTAACCCTGCTTTCTCAGAATAGGAATATCCTTCATCTGGTAGAGGTGAAGAAAACTCTCCAGATGATTTACATCATGTCTCGAGATCAAACCTTCAAAGGTCAGAGAGAAGGGCCTTAGCAAGGAAAGCGTGATTTAGCCCTCTATAAATGCTAGTGTTGTTAGTGGTATTACGGCAGTGTAGGTAACTTTTGGTTGCATATTTAATCTTCTTCAGCTGTGATTTGACATTACTGAGTAAAAAACCCTGTGTAATTAGTTCCTTTTGGTGTCTTTCTATGTTGTAACCGCTCAGAAGTAAAGAAGCCTGCGCCTCGATGGTTATTTCATAAATACCTAGTGAGTGCCCTGTAAAACCCCGGCTGGCTGCAGCGTTCAGCCTTTGCTGCTGTGGCAGTTATCTGCCCGTCTCCATGGCACACTGCTCTGCAACTGGGGCTGCGTTTAACTCTGCTTTTGTAGCTGATTAGAATTGCCTCTTAGGTGGGGTTATTTTTCCCTTGATTTCCATTTTCCTTTCACCTCTCCCTGACCTTCCCCTCCTCATCTCTTGCTCTCTGTACTTTTCTTTTTTCCCTGTGTTACCTCCTCTGGTAAATGAGATGGTTCCCTCACTGTTGCCTCCTTTTGGGGTGCAGTTTGAGTTTCTGATCGTTACATGTTACATGTTGTGGCTATGACCAGCTTCTAAAATCCCCCCCCAACTCACATGAACCCGGTGCGATGCCAGAGCACTTCTCAGGTACTCGCCCTTGAACCAACCTCTTTTCGTCTTGCCTGCTGAGACATACCGCTTGGCAGCTACTAGCACATGGACACCATTCGCTGTCGCAGGATTATTCCCGTTTATTCAATGCTTATTCCAATGTGGCATAAAAAATGGAGTAGCCAGTGGATTGTCCTGGCCCCAGCCAGCAGTGTGTGCTGGTGAGTGATGTAACATATATTCTGCTGCTTCTTGCATCTTCCAGCTAACATTTTTCCCTGTTACAACTGAATTCTTTCCTCTCTAAGTGCATAAATTGCCCTTTAATGTTTTCCTAGTATGACCTGCATGACAGTACCTCCACATCTCATCTGCTTTCCTCCGTGTTCACGCTGAATCTCGCCCTGCCATTCCCAGCGCCGTCCCACGGAGGTTGTACCTGCTGCTCTGCTTTCTGGCCTGGCACCCCTACTCCTTCCCCTGTGCTTGCAGCTCATGTGCATCAGCCCACCGGCAATTTTGGCTGGAATAATAAGCCTGGATGTGCCACCGTCCGTCTGGCATGGGGAGGTGTTCCTCACAGCAGAGAAAAAGCACTTTGTGAAACGCGGTTTGCTGCTCTCTTGAGCAGAGACAAAGGTGTCCTGGTTTGTGGCCATCAAATGCTTGCTGTTAATTGCAGAATACTTCCCAGTGGGCTGGAGGCTGTACCCCCGCTTTCCGCCCATCGGGGCTCCCTGCAGACACGCTGAGCTCCCTGTTTCATGCCTTTTCTGATTATTTCAGCTCTTTGGCACCCATCCATTCTGCTGTTGGGTGGCTGGGTCTCACCCTCAGTGTGTATTTTCTGGTCATATAGCCATCCTTGGCTCAAGGCCTTGGACTTCAGCACAGTTAACCTCTGAGAAACCCTGTCGTCTTCAGTTTGATGCAGTAAGTATTTGTTTTGTGCTGGCTACTTTTTTCAGTATTATTTTTTCAGTAGTGTGTATATATAGTGTGTATATATATGTATACACACTATATATAGTTATATATATACACACACTATACTATATATGTAATCACACACACATGCATGAGTTAATCTATCTATACATATGAAGGTATGTATATAATAAAGCTTGCAGGAGCCTTACTTGCATTCATTTTCCTCTCAGAGATTTTTTTCTCTGTTTTGCCCCATTTTTCCCCTTAAAATTCATTTTCCAAGAACATCTAAAATTACTAAACTGTTTATTCAATTCACTTTTAATGTCTAGAACCTTTGCAAAGAAACATTCCTGGAGCAGCTATTTTCAGCTACTTTTTTCATACCTACTTACGTTTTGTGCTACTTTTTACTTGTAGTTTCCATGACAATTATCCCCAGAGTTAGAGGCAGCCTTGCCCTTGCTTGCTGTTTTGCAAAGCTGCCCTTGCTCTTGCCCATCTGAGAATCTGACTGCAGAAGTTCATGCTCAATTCAATTTTTTATTTTCGTATCTCCTGTATGTCCCACTAGCACTGCACGGGTGCTGCAGGCTACCATAATATATATTGCATTCCGCATATTGCCATGGAGATGATTTGGAGGGCAGAGCCATCTCGTCCTCGAAAGAAGCAGCATATTCTGGCTAGTAGAAGAGGACACATCACCCACGGAAGGACTCGGACAAAGGATTAGCTTCGCCTGGTGCAAGGTAACCCGCTGCCCAACAGGAATTCCCAACAGCGCAGTGGAGCCAGGTTTGGTATCCGCTAGAATAAGAGAGGAGGGTGGAAAGAGCAGGTTTGTGCTATGTGTGGGTGCCGGTTTGTGCAGAGCCTGAGCCCGGGCTGGCTCCTGCCCCCGCCGCACCCCACCACCAGCTCCCCGCTGGGCACAGCCTCTGCCCAGCCACATCCTCCCTCCTGGGCACATTGCTCGACTGCCACTCTCTTACTGCAGAGTTGTCCAAACACGAAAGAAAGTATTTTGAATATTTTGAACTGTATATCGAATATTTCAACATCTTCTAACATTTTTAGCATCTTCTTGGTGTTTTCCTCTCGCTCATTCCCCTTTTCCTGTTTTCTCCATCCCACCTCCAGTGACTCACGGCCGTTGGCTGAAGTGCCAAGCAGCAATCCCTTGACACATTATCCTTACGTATTTCCTTATTATCCTTATCTAGTCAGTCTGGTACATATAACTCTGAGCTTTCTGTATGATCTACTCTCAATCCTGCCAGTACCTCCTTACCCTTTCTGTGCATCGTTTTTTTCTTTAGTTGACCGTTTCCTTCCATTTTTCCACGCGCTGCCTCCTTTCATTCTTACCTACTCGCGTCCTTCCCTCCCGCCACCCCCAGCTTCCTCTCCTGAATCCGCTTAAGTGTAATCTAAAACATACTGCATGAAAGTGGAAGCCCAGAGAAATATTTGCTCTGGCTCTCGCTAGCACCTTGCGATGCCAGTGAGCTCTGAGACAGTGGATTCTCAACCCTGCAGTAAAATGAGCCTTTCCCGTAAGTTTAAAATTGGAGTCTTTTTCACAAACTGCAGTCAAAATGATTGTCAGCTCAAAAAGTGCCTTTTAACTAAATTCAAAGGAACGCATTCAGAGCAGATTTTTGAATTTCCACCATGATAAAACTAATTACAATTACCAGCCTGTTACTGAAACAGAAAACATCCAGAATGTCACAATATTTGAAGTTATATTTTAAGGAACAAACATAGCAGATCAGAGAAAAAAGCTTCAAAGTCCAAAGTGATCGTCTTCTTAAACAGTCTTAATTGCTTGTAAGATAAACGGGAATGAAGAACCAGGGGAAAAAGAGAGCCCTGCAGATAATCCACATGGAGAACGTGATCTGCTATAGCAAATGAGCCGTGTGTGATCCAGTACTGAATCGTCCCAAATTACCAGCCCGCCTGCCCAAATGCCACCACCTACCAACTGACTGGCTCGGCTCATAGCGTGCAAGGGAGACCGAGAGGTCCCATTTCAGGTGGTTATGGGATAATGAATGTTACTGCTGGCTGCCGAGAGCAGCTCTTCAAAGCTCCTTAAGTGTTTATTCATCCTTGTAGTTGCTCTTACTCATCTCATCCTTAGTCAGATGAAACGCAGACTCTTGCAGCCGTGCTGAGTGAATCGCTCTGCCCCGTGGGAACAAATTATCCCAGTTCTGGGAAAACCTTTGGGTGCTTGCCAGCGGTGTGTGGCCCTCCTTGGGTGGGGAGGGAGATCTCGGTGATATGTGAGATTGAGCTCTCTGTGCGGTTTTTTCCAGCTAGCTCAAAAAGTCCACTTCTCCTTCTGGAAGGCTTTTTTTCTGGAAATAAGTTATTTTTAAATAACTGACTGATTAGAGCTTTGACTTGTTCCACTGTCTGCTGGAGGTGATCTCCAAGGGTGCGCTTTGCTAGTCTGATCCTTGCAATATGTGTTGTTCACTGTCAGGTCCAGCCCAGCCACAGCGGGGTTTGGGGGTATATTCCTTATCCGATGTGCCTCACCAGGACCCGGAGGCTCCCTGTTGTGGGCAGCTCCAGCAGCGAGAGGTTAACCTCACTTTCCCGAGGGTCGCTAGTGTTTGATGCTCTCCTGTTCTCATGCTCCGCTGTGTATCCAACCCCAAAACCTTGGGACAAACCTCGCTAAGAGCTGCATTTCCAAAACACCACGTGCTTAAGGCTGTGCCCAGCAGCATGGCAGCTGCTTGTGCCGAGATGCCCGGCTGGGCTCCTCCATATGCAGCGGCCGGTTGCCTGATGTGCACAGTGCCTATCTGCACCTCTTCCCGGGCCAGCCCGGGTGGTGGGATGCGCTATGGAGAAGTCCAAGGGGTGGCAGGAGAAATTAGAAGATAGGAGGCAGTGGAGGACCAACCCCTACCTTCACCACCCCACCATGCACTGCAGCTTTGTCTCAAAGCATTAGCCAGGAGCGGGGCTGGGGGTGGGACCCCTAAAACCAGGGATGACGTGAGTGATGGGGAGCAAGAAAGAGAAGGGGAAAGCGGCCGGGCTGGTGAGCTGGGCCTGGGAATCACGTCCGGAGCTGGAGCTTCCAAACTGTGTCTTTCCGCGTGGGGTTGGACTTGCCGTGGTGCCCCGGGGTTGTGGATTTTGGGAGCGGTCACGGCTCGCTTCTTCTCGAGCTGTAGTGTTTATGGCTGGCTGTGGTTTTGGCACACAGTTCCTGTTTCAGCTTCTCCCCAGACACGTGGTTTGGGTATGATGGTTCCCTGTGGCACAGGGGTCTGCTCCCAAGGTCCAAGGGCTGGGAGGGCGTTGTCGCTGGCGGCTTCCCCAGGATCCCTTTCCAATGACGATGGAGCCGAGGTGCGGCTGCTCTGTGGTCCCCTCCTGTCGTTACAAGGCAGCTGATATTTTATTCCAAGTTAGACTAACCATGAAAATGTGCTGGACGCTGGAAAGAGATGTCTTGAGCACACAAAGCAGCTTACAAGCCTGAGAAGAGAGAAGGGAAATTTTCATTTGGCAGAATGACACGCATAGCGAGCGCTCTTGTTTTTAATAAGCTCACAAAGCTTTCTTGAAAGCCAGGGATTTTTTTTTTCCATCCTGAACACATGAGATATTTTCATTTCATAATGAATGTGTGTTATGTCCAACTACCAGAAAGCCTTCCACATGAAAAAAAATAGCAAAGAATTTTTCAGATGCTGAATCGAACAGGGTGGAAGTAATCATGAAACAAAATGCTGGAATATTTGCTCTGTGCTCAGAGATTGTGTGGCATCTTGTATTGTCTGAAACAGCACCAGATAATAATCATATGTGCAAATCTCTCAGACTGGGGCAACAGGGAGAGGAGCCAATCTCTGTGTCTCCATAGAGCTGGAAGAAATCTCAGATATTTCTGTTTGTCTGCAGAACAGCTGGGGACTTCTCAGACAAGAATCTAATTAAGCATATTTCTTGCCACAAACACTTCAAGTCCTATTTCTGAGATCCGAATGTCTTTCCAAAATGAAGCCTTAGGAATATTGCTTTCATGCAGCGTGCTTTTTTTTTTTTTTTCGGTCTGGGCAAAATTAAATTACAGTTATAGGCTCAGAGCAAAATTTACTGAAGTCAATAATATTGATTGATATTTGGGTATCAGCAGAATGTCATGCATTAATAATAGCTGAATTTAATCCACAGGTCCAAGAGGGCTTACGGCAGCCTTGTAGCTATTGGAGTTGGCCAGGCTGGGATGACATTTGACATGCCTGGTCCTCTCCGCCCAGTGATGGGTGTCCTCCCCACACGGGTACTGGAGCCCCGTCCCTGCCTCTTGCCCTGCCCCGGGTTTGCAGGTGGTCAGATTAGGACCAAAATTCAAACACTGAGCTTTTTTTTTCTCTGCTCACCGCATCCCAAGCTTTAAAACAGAGCATTTATTTTCTTGGTAGAGAAAAAGGCTTAATACAGCAAAGGGCTTAACTGGAGCCTTTTCCTTCTGCCCGGGATGCGGAGTGGTGCAAACCTGGCTGCCCGGGTGCAGTGCAAGCAGCCGGGGCTCCAGCCCGCAGCCCTCCCCTGCTCCCTCCGGCACTGGGCGTACGGAGCTCCTTCAGCTGTCTTCGCGGCACAAATCCCCTCCGTGCCACTCTGTGGGCTGGCTGCCGAGCAGCAACCGTGCCCAGCTCAGCCCCACCACTCCCTCGCCGAGACCCCGCGGGAGCCCCAGCACCAGCCCCACCACAGCTCTGCAAACCACTAATTTCCAGTCCTGCAGCCACTTTGTTTTAAAACCTGGGTTTCGAATCAACCCAAACCAGAAAGAACATTGCTACTTGCTTCATTCTGCTTGGTTTGTTTTGTGGCACACGATTGCCACTGATCTCTCTGCTGCATGTGAGAGCCCTCTCTGGATTTCTCGCATATTTGGAGGAATCTTTTCCTGCTGATATTCCAGGGAATAAATTAATCTGAGGAAAAACCCAGTATTGATGCACTACAATTTTCATCCATTTGCCTTTTTTCCCTGCTCTCTTCAACTCCACTCTTAATCCAGTTGATGCCAAGCATAAGGCTTGCAGGAGGCTGGTCCTAGGCTTCAGGTCCTGCTCTCTGATGCAGTTAAAGTACAGCTGTGGCAAGGCTTGTCGGCAAAGCCACATACCCTAAGACCATCTAATACAACTGGAAAAAACAGATAAGCTTTCGGTTGCGTAAGCTCTTCCTTGGGTCTCTTATATGCAAAGTTATTTGTCTGTGCTCCTCAGATAGTTTTATGTTCATTTGCATATACCAAGTATAGCAAAACCCAGTGAATTCTCCTGATATGTTTTCACTCTTGTAAGAAACCTGATGGGAAGTGGAAGATATGATCATCTCTCTCCCTAGTGGCATCAGTAAATATCACACATATCAGATTAAACCCTTGACATTTTTGCAACAGTGTGAAATTTGCTTGAAGATGTTGAAAAATGAGTTATAGATGTGAAAGCAAGGCTTGGAATATGAATGCAAACAGGTTAACCCTAAAACCGGTGTAATTTGCTTTCCCCGATATCCTGGTGCCGATCTGCAGGGGCCGTGGGGGAGAGCTCCCACCATGGCAGCAGAGACTGGGGGTGAGTAGAATGTGAGCCATGAGACAGAAGTGCCTTTTGGCTCTTGAATAGCGATGGGGGGCTAAATCCTGCCCAGTGATCCTCAGGGATGCACCCCAGCAGTGAGGTGGGACACCAACCTCGGGTGTCAGGTGTATTCCTGCCCCTAGGTCGGGGTGTAAACCTCTCCCGTAGCAGCGCAGCCCCCGGGGAGAGCTGCCCAGCAGCTTGTGCATGAAAAATACACTTTTCACTTAGCTGGAAAGACAAAATCCCTCAGGGGTTACTAGAGCGTGGTCACCCACCTGCAAAAGACTTCGGGAAAGGCGAAGGTTGGGGATTTGAGGTGGCGCTGTGGGCAGGGCTGAGTCTTTGACCTAGAAGTTAAGGTCAGGACCCTCATATGTCTTATAATGAAGCTGGTTTTAGTTTTTTACTGCAAAAACTCTCCAGCAGGTTTTCAGATGCTTCTCCCTCCGGTATGCCGCAGTTGAAAGGTGCGCTAGGTTAACGATGTTGGATTTTCCATGCTTGTGTTTGGGGTCTTTCACGTTCTGCCAGTGAAAAGCAGTCCTGGTACAGTGAGCCTGTCTGAGGGTGGCATGTCCCGCTCGGTCCCCTTCAGCCTCCTCCACGAATGTGTGCAGGTCATCACTGAGCAGCAGTAGCAGAGCAAAAAAACGAGAGACAGAAGGAATATTGTGCATTTTAAGGAACAGACTCATTTTAATCCAGTGGAATTGTTGTGACAATTACACTATTCAAAGCAGTTTCAATGCCTCTTACTAATTTCTTCTGCATTATGCTCTAGTCCCCTTGGAGATGACCAAGACCAAACTTGATTGCAACTGCTGCTTGTTAGTGCGGCGGTTCCTTATGAGCCATTAGGAGTGCAGCATCCGCTGGAGTTGCCATGGAGATGCCAAGGCTGATCATAAGCTGGGTTAACCGCTCCTGCCGCCGCCGCCGCCGGCAGAGCACTGCTCACCCCTCCTCAGCGACACGGGCTGCTTGGAGAGATGGTTGTTGAAATCAGAGCGTGGACCAGGTGCTGGGTGACTTGAGAGGGACCCGTGCACCAGAGTACTGAAGTTGTTGGGAGCAATAGAGATGAGCCCGAGACCTATGTCTGCAAATGGAGATGGGCTAACAGGAGGAGTTCACCATGCCAAATCTCTGTCCCAAATATCCTGGGCCCAGTCTTCTGCAGATGCTCTCAGCTTGGCCTCGTGGACCTGGCCAAGAGCTGCTCCGAGTGAGCTGCGGCCATCACTGGGTGTTTATGCCCCCGTCAGTGGAGGAGGTGGCTCTTTCTGGGGTTGTGTTGTAGCACTGAGAAATCTGGTCTTTCAAAATTTGGCAAGCACGGTGTAACTTGAAGTACAGTATTAGCATAAATTAGCTGAGAACACATTTATCTGTGGCAGAGTGAAGGTTGCTGTTTGGCAGCAGGTGGCCTGCTTTTATGCAACAGATAGCTATTCTGTCTTCACTTAATAAACATCTATCAGATAAAAAGGTGATGCGGTTGACATATGGCTCATCTATTCTTAAATTTGGCATTTGGGAACATGGTTTCACCACTCGGATCTGACTGGAAGCATGTACCATTTCACAGGCAGGAAGGTTCTTCACTGTTAATAAATTTTGACTCTGATTTAAATGCAAGATGAGCATACGTCCTCTCTGCCCCGGCTGTAGGCTGCAGCGTGTGCTCAGCCACCGCCTGCATTTTGTATGCTTAGCTTTGTCCCAAAAAAATCAGACTTTTTGCACCCAGTGCTGCTCTGGGGTGTGGAGAGCCCTCTCCTCTTAAAGTCCAATTCTGGGAGGCCCATCAGACCGCCGGGGCACCGACTGGGGCGTATCTGCTCTATGGATACCATTACTTTATATATATCCTACTTTATATATAAAAATACATACGTCTCCTACTCTGACACTATGATTGTCTCCCTCGAAATACAAAGTTAGTGCAGTTCTTACAGGTCTCAGTCATCTGAGTGAAGGTCAAGAATAGGGTTGTTTTTTTTTCTTCTTTTGAGAGTCCTAATGGGAAAAAATATTACCAGATATGGAAACAGGGTCAGAAAGCTGCAGATAAATGGGGCAGAGCATCAGATGAAGTGACAGGAGACCTAATTATGGGATTGAAGCTATGGGATGAAATAGGTAAAAAATCTCACCTGTATCTCCTTGTATTTTTGCAAGAACTTGAAATGCTCTTTCCTCTTCTCACCTGAGCCTTTTAGAAATCAGTACATTTTTAGATGAAGGTTGGAGACAAGGACCAAATGGCCTTGGCATTAAACAGCACGTTTCAGTTGTCCAAGAGCAGCTGGAGAGGTGTTCGCGTTTCCCTCGTCGTATTCAGGATTGGATGGCTGACCTTGGAAATGAGGGTGAAGTCAAGGGAAACAGTTGGGCTTTTTTCCTACTTTTTCAAAACGGAGTTTGTAATCACCACCACCACATGTCCAATAGTACTTTCGACCATCTACCCACTTCATGTGCTTAATTTAGAAGGGTAAAATGTAGTACCAAGATATTGTATCATGATTGCAGCAGCCAATTCATCCTAGCTGCTTGCCCTGCCTGGGTGGGATGGGCCATGTTTGCAAAGTCTTATTTGCATCCCGGGGAGTGAGCGTTCACGTTTCTGCTGAAGCGCTCGCCCATCCCAAAGTTCAAACTTGCTTGTGCAAATGGCATTTGGCAGGACGGGTGGGTCAGCTAGCTATAAAACTCATAAATTCAGGCTTCTGAAAGCCTGAAATACAGGGACCCACAAGCTGAGGGAGGAAATCGGCAACCAGGTTAAGGTTGTGTTGAGCAAATGCCCCCAGGCCTCGTGCTGTGCTCTGGGAGAAGAATAAGGAGCGTGTGCTCTGCAGGTGGGCAGAGGGCTTGGGATGCTGCTGGGCGGCGTGCTGCTGCTGGCTGGCAGGTCGTTTGCTCGGTCCTTTGCTGGGAAAGTAATGGCAATGCATCAGTGAGAGGAAACTATTAGTTTGCGGGTATGTAGTCCACTCCCACTGTTCATGAGGCTCTTCCTTTCCCAAGGCGCTATGAATGAATAATGCAGTATGAAAATGAAGCCAATGTGGTTATCGGGGCTATTAGACGAAAGCACATTGGGAGCTGATTTAGATCTGGATATTCTGCCCATAGTTTAATGTAGTGGGTATTGGAGAAATCACTTCTCTGGAAGACCACGCTTGCCGGTGGGGAGAGGGTATCTCACCGGTCCTGGGATGTGCTTATCTTTAGGAAAGAGTGTTGTGGAATCTCACTCCACGTTGGTGAAACCTGATTACTGCCTTATCATTCAGAGCTCGAGGGATATATTCATGCTGTTATTAGAATATGTTATTTCCTCACAGTTCCTCATATAAATGATGGAGGCTGTGATGCGGAACTCTGTGTGTGTGTGTGTGTGTGTGTGTGTGCACGCGCACACAGGAGAGGGAGAACCTTGTGCCTCTGTAAATGAAAAATCCATCTGCTTTCCGTGCTGGAGGTGGATGCTCAGTGCAGAGCAAGGGCTGCTTGCTTTGGCTTTTGCAGTGAGCAACGGTCAGTGAAGGCGTACAAGCTGCAAGCACCCAGAATGGGGAACTTGCAGTAACTGTTTGGGGACAGAGATGTGGCTCTTCTGGCAGCCCCCAGGATCCTAAAGCTGCCCAAAGCAGCAGCTCAGGGTCCCTGGGAGATTTCCTCTGTTTCTACATCAGTGCTCGTTGCTCGTTGACAAACCAGAGCCGTGCTGGGGTGCTTATACCACCCAGCTCTTCCTGGCCGCTAGCCGGGACCCCCGGCAGCCTGCTCCCACCAGCTCACGGAGGGACACCGGTCCCAGGCCAGACCCTTAAACCAGCTTCTTTATTCCCAGCAAACCCAGGGACTTGAACCCCGCTTTGATGCAAACAGGCAGGGAACCTGCCGGTGGTGCTGGGGGAGATCCCAAGCAGTGCAGGCACATCCCAGTCCTTCCAGTCCTCCCAGTCCTTGGCCGAGTGCGGAGCAGGGGGCAGAGCTGGAGGTACGTTTTTGGTTGGTGGTTGTGCTAAAGCTATTCAGTCTTTAGCTGCTTCACCGGTGAGAAATGGGTGAGTGGGGATTTATTGGGAGAACTTTTTGCCTTCTCTGCCAAGAGGAGAGTGACAACCCCCCTCACAGGGACCCGGGGGAACACTGCGAGCTCTCCAGCAGGTTGTTAAAAAATCATTTTCATTAGGAAGCAGAAATCCCACTGCTGAGACAGATTGCTTCACACGAGCAGATTTGGGCTTGCTAACCCACGTTTTCCACTTCCAGCCAGCTCAAGTCACACGGAGGATGCTCTGGTTGTCTTGCCAAAAGATGGGCCCAGGCCACACCAAGGCAAAATGCTTCTGTGGGCATCAGCCCTTTTTATTTTTACCATGAACAAAACCTCAGACCTCCGGAGTCCACATGCACAGGGACAATGGCAGGGTTTTCTCGCTGCAGAGGGCACTTACCTCCTGGAGAGGAGACTTACCTCCTGGAGAGGACCCCATGCCCGAGCACTTGGCGCTTACAGCATCCCTGCAAGTGTTTGATCTCGGAGCCTCACTCGCTGCCTCCAAGCCTTGGCACAAGCCTCTGCTTAATTTTATATTATTTTTGCCCATTCCTTAGCCTGTTTCATTCCTCATCCCAGTTTCCTCCTGTACATGTGATTGAATCCATGTCCTGGTTTCGGCAGGGATAGAGTTAATTTTCTTCCCAGTAGCTGGTACAGTGCTGTGTTTTGGATTTAGGAGGAGAACAATGTTGATAACACACCGATGTTTTAGTTGTTGCTGAGCAGTGCTTACACTAGTCAAGGACTTTTCAGCTCCCCGTGCTCTACCGACTCAGAAGGCTGGAGGTGCACAAGAAGCTGGGAGGGGGCACAGCCAGGACAGCTGACCCCAACTGGCCCAAGGGACATTCCATACCCTGGGACGTCATGCTCAGTACATAAACTGGGGGAAAGCTGGCCGGGGGGGGCCGCTGCTCGGGGACTGGCTGGGCATCAGTCGGCGGGTGATGAGCAATTGCACTGTGCATCACTTGCTTCGTATATTCTTTTATCATTATTATTACTATTATTAGTATTAGTATTTCAATTATGAAACTGTTCCTATCTCAACCCATGAGTTTTCTCACTTTTACTCTTCTGATTCTCTCCCCCATCCCACCGGGGCCGGCGGAGCAGTGAGCGAGCGGCTGGGTGGTGCTCAGTTGCCGGCTGAGGTTAAACCACAACAGTCCAATACTGCTCACTGCCCAGTTACAGAGAACTGGAGTATTGCATTGAATTATTTGATTTTAAAACTTTGTCACCTGTGAAAAAAATTTACATTACATATGGAAGGAAAATAAAAATTAAGACAAAACCAAAAACAAAACATTGAAAGGAAAAATGGTTTTGAACAATTTTCATTTTACTCTTCATGTCTTTAAACTGCTTCAATATTCTAGTAATAATTTTGGGTTGTTTTGACCTGAAAGAATCAAAGTATGTCTTTTCTGACAAGGCTGACAGATGCTTTGACTGATGCTAGCTAAAATCAGGTCTTTCAGTCTAAGAAATGTTACAACACCATTTGCATACAAACAGGGACCTAGACGAGCACTTGAAAATTTCTTGCACTTGCAAATCCTGACACTTGAGATGAATAAAAGGAATTTTACTCCCTGAGCCCGGTGGATGCTCAGCAATAATGACGTTCTCGTCAACATTAGTTTGAAACTCTAAATTATGAAAGTGATACTGGGAGATTTTCGGCTTTCTTCCCCTCCCAGACAGACTCTCCCGACACCCTCTTGGCTGTTAACAAGCAAGGAGCATTAAAGGCAGCGATCTCTGCGGCTGCAACAAAGCCTCCATGGGGAGCGATGCTTGTTTGCTCCAGTTCTCTGTGCATCCAAAATCAACTTCCTCTCTTTGTACCTATCTTTTGCCATAAACGATTATGTTCATAAATATGCAAAGATTTGCTTCCTCTGAGCAAAACCCTCCACCCTCACAGCTGGGCCAGGTGGTGGTCAGGCACGCTTACTCCCATCATTGCAAAGTCCGAAATAAACTGCTGGAAGCCCAAGTGTCGGGAGAGGAGGCTGCGGAACAGGGCAAGCGCCTCCTGCGGGAGATGCTCCGCTGCCCCTGCCGTGGGGGGCTGCCCACCGCGCTGCTGTGTACCCAGCGTGGGGGAGACCTTCTTCCCCTCCCTTTTCCCTTCCCTTCTTTCCCTTTCCCTTTTTTCCTTTTCTTCTTTTTTCCTTTTCCTTTTTTCCCCTTTTCCTTTTTTTCCTTTTCCTTTCCTTTTCCCTTTCCCTTTTCCTGCCAGGCTGCCAGCGAAGCCCCTCCGCGTTGGGGACATGCCAACACCTCCAGAGGGGCTCACCAAGGGCCCCCCACACTCGCAGACGTTGCCGCGCCAGGGCCTGGCCTCCCCTGGCATCGCCTCTGCTGGCCCGAAATCTTGCAAATTTTGGCCCAAACCATGAAGATTTTGCAACAGCCCTCCCCAGCTCCTGTTTCCTTCCCTGTAGCTGTGTGAACAGTGCGCAGTGTGATACGCAAATATTTCACTCGGCATTTTTAAACTGTTTTTACAACGGTTTGTGAATTTAGTAAAACTTCCTAAATATTCATAAACTGCTCACCAGCCACATGAGCTGATGAAGGATGGAGCAGGCTGGGGGGGGGGGGGATTTACTATTTTGAAGAGTCGTCACATAAATTATTCAACAGCCCTAATCTGACCAGCTGTATTTACTGTTGTGGGCCAAAAGCTCCAGAGGCTGCTGCCTCCCAACTCCGACCAGAAATTTTGCTGTTTCGGCTTTTGGCGGTAAGTCAAGGTGAGACCGGACCCAGGCGGATGGGGCGGGAGGAGAGGGAGGTGCTTATCTGGAAGCATCCAGCCCTACAGATGCTTCCAGATGAGCACCTACGGCAAAAATCTCCATCAGGCCAATATATTAATGGCCTTTCCAACAGGCACTCTGTGGAGCCCTTGTGCATTGCGAATGAGCAGTAATAATAATTACAGAATTGCAGCATCTCCAGATGTTTTGTATATGTTTCAGTCTTCATTTATTTGTTTTCTATGCTGAGTTACTTGGGATACTGAAAAATGTAAATAATGAATATGTGATGAGCAGCAAGAATGGATCTCTGCCCTACCTCGCTCTTCCAAAAAAGCTAATTAAACCAAGTACCAAAATAAAAACTGCTTGAGGCTGCTCCAGCATCAGCCATAAAAGGGTACTCATGAGCAAATAACTGACAATTAAAGCTCAACTTACAGAAAAGAAAAAAAAAAAAATTGTATACAGCTGAAGCGAGCTCTTCTGAGCAGCGAGGATCTAAGCCAGGGTTGTGTCGATGGGAAATGAGCTATGGCTGGGGTGGGGGCCTGAGCATGCTCGCACCCAGGTGCCAACAAAACTGGCTCAAACCCTGAGCCAGAGCCACTGGTTTAAATTAGGGCCGTTTTGGCAGCCTCCCTTGTCCGGGGTTTTTAAGCTCCTTGTCAGTAAAAACATCATCGCGGTGGAGGTTTGGAGATGGGGAAACTGAGGCATAGAGCACAGGCAGGGCCGGCAGCTGAAGGGATGGCTGCAGCTGGGGCGGGAGCGGATTGCTGGGCTGGGTTTGGTAAAAATCAGGGCATGTGCTAATATATACATTGCCTAATATACACACAGCCTGGCTCAGGGCCAGCTTTCTCCTGGGGGGTGATGTTGATATGGGATCCCAGTCCAGAGGACTGCGTATTTGATTGTATGCATATATATACACACACACACACATATATATGTGTATATATGTATATACTGTGCTCTGATGTGTGCCCTTCAGAGTTTAATGCTTTATTTAGACGGAATTAACTTGCTTCACAAGGCTTTGTTTATCCATTTTAATAAATCAGCTTTTTCAGCTAAATCTTGCTTTAAGAGTTGATCATATCCAGAGCCTCTAAGAGTGCAGCAGATATAAATATTTGCTTTTCCAATGGGAAAACTCTCCTGAGAATGCTTTAGCAAATGACTGTGGGTTTGCTTAAAACAGGGAAGCTGGTAAATTGCTGAGTTATTAATAAGAAGTGAAGAAGCAGAAAGGTGGAGCCGTAGATAAGGGGCCTTTAGTCAGCGAGCTAAGGGACAGTGTGCCATCAGGTGGGTTAAGCCCGTGAGCTGGCTTCCTCTGCTCCTCCCAGGTGAGGATGAAGCCTGGAGGCAGATGAAGTTGATGCTGGTAGCATGGAGGGAGGCACGTAGCACCACACCAGAGTCCAGTGTCAATGGACAGAGGCAGCAGACTCAAATAATTTATAAACTTTCTCATTTTTTTCCTGCTCAGAGGTCCAGAAAGGCATTCTTGGCACTAGAAGTGACTATAGTGGTGTCTTGATGTTTAACAAATGAAGTATCAGCATCTAGCAGTACCTGGTAATAAAAGGCTTTTTTTTTTTTTTTTTCCTTTCAGTATTGTAAAATATTGAAATAGCTGTGGAAAATGGCAAGGTCTTTCCTAAGAGAGACTCAGGCAGGTGCTAGTGGGACTTTCCAAAGCAAAACTACCTGTATGGAGAGCCCTCCGGCTGCAGAGCTGCCAGCCTTCAGCTGGTCAGTGTTTGCCTGCAGCCAGTTTAAAAAGGAGTGGAAAGGTGTGATCTCGCGCTCAGAAAAGCAAAGGGAGCTGATCAAACCTTGCTGATGTAACTCAGAAAACAGGTACCTGAAGTGTCAGGGTTGGTGAACCCATGTGCGGTGATGACAGGGTGGGAAAGGCTCGGCTCTCAGCCACGGTTGCTCTGGGTCTCCTGGCAGGGCGGTGGGCTTGGCAGCACCTCATGGGAGATGGAGAGATGAGACCTGGCTAACAAGACTCCCACTTCGGAGGCTTAATTAAGATCCGGACCTTACAAGAAAAAGAATTTTGTTATTATTGGGTACAGTTTATAAACGCACTGGTATTTCAAAGTGATGGCTTGCAGATGCTTTTGGAAACAGGACCCAGCTCTCTAGTGACTTATTCATGGCCCTTAGCATCCTTGGCCGCCAATTCCCCTTGTCCTCAAACAGGAGCTGAATTCCCATACAGTTTTAAGGATCTAGGTTGAAAATGTGTTGCATTTAAAAAAAAAAAATCTTTAAAATAAAGTCCTCTGAAACTGCTCTTAGCTAATGAGCTTCCCCTGGCCGTGGAGGATGGTCATCTAATAGGTGGCAGATACTATCTGGGAGAATGAGGACAGCCTAGATTTCAAGAATAGCATAATTGTATGTAAATGAAAGGAACAGGGATCTTTTTTTTTAGCCTGGAAGAGCAAAGGTCATCAGATAACATGGCAGCTCCCAGCCAGGGGTTCCGATTAGCTGGAAGCTGGGGAGGGGGCCGGGGAGCGGGGGCAGCGGCAGCAGAGCATTGCCAGGTTTGGTGCTGCCGGCCTCAGGCTACACGGGCGGGACATTTTTGGGGGTATTAAATTGTGACACTAAATGCATGCCCATTTCGCAGCAGCCCTCAGCCTTCGTCTAGCTGCTCTTGTTAATTAAACCGCCACCCAATGCTGCTGTCTTTAATCTGCGCATAGGCACCTTCACGAGCAACTGGGTTTTCAAAGCCACGGAGCAGTCTGGGCTCGTGCACACCCCGGCAGCGCAGGATGCTCACACCCTCGCTCGCTCCTGCGAGCTTGGCGGCGGTTGTGTAGCCAGAGCCGCTTGGGCCGTTTGCAAAGACGGGATTATCTGAGTATAACAATTTCCAGATCAGGGTGCTTCTGATTATTTCTAACCTCATACTTCCTATCTCTGCATCTTTCTGCAGAGCTTCTGCTCATCTGATTATAATTAATCTGCATGGGTTCAAGGCTGTGTGACTTTTGGCTTCCCGAAAAACAAGCCTCAATGTGCTGGAAGCTTCCCTGCACAGCTCCATCGGCTTTTGGGCCAACACGCTGCCCACACCAGGGCTTTTTGGGTGTTGCACGGGCCTTACCGAGCCCTCCAGCCTGCTGGGAAGAGGGGACCTGAAGGATGCTGCACTCCCACCGCCACCTGGGACGTGGCCAAGCGTGCGATGCGGACGTTGGCTTTGCGATGGAGGTAACAGCTGCCAAAGGGTTGTGTGTCTGTGTGCTCAGGACCAGCTCGCGGGGAGGCGATGTGCGCTCCGAGCCCGATTGCAAAAGGCAGACTAATCTCCTGTGCCTTGCAAAGCCATGGTCAGCATCGCATGGCTACGCTGGGATGGCCAGGGTACTGCTGAAGCCAGCCCATCCCCTGGGGTGACGCTGGGTGGGCCTTCCCAAGGACTTTTTGGGGAAAAAAAAGAAAAAAAAAAAGAATCTTTTGTGGCAGAAGATTGTGGCAGCAATAGACCTGCTCAGATTTTATTTTTTTTTTAAGCAACATTGACAGTGTGCCAGGCTGACTCTGGCAACACAGCTGTCCGGGGCGCCGGCGAAAAGCTTCCCACTCCCTTGGCCAAACAGCAAATCCAGCACCGGGCCCGGTCCACCCCCCTCCCACCCCCCCCGCCGGGAAACGGGACTCTCTGACGCTCATCCTGAGCTTCACGTGGTGTCACCGTTACTAAGTTCTCAGAGATGTGAAAGAAAAATGGCTGTATGTGCCCCCTGCTCCCACGGGGCGCTGGCACCCGCACGCAGCGTGTGCAGAGAGGTAAACCAGCGGGGCCAGATGGCGATGGAGCAAGATTTTACAGGTTTATAGTTCCGTCCCTCAAGCTCAGTGGGTTTGTCAGAAATGGTTAATCATACCCCGAATGGGCTAAGGGGGGGGGGGGGGGGGGAAGCATTCTTTTTTTTTTTTTTAACTATGTGTCTTGAAGCGTATGGGACTTCTGGAGCCCATATGAAAAATAAAAAGGGTTTGGAAGCTGCGTTTGCACTTTTATTGCTGAAATTCATATTGACTAGTTATTTTGCCAGCACCGTCTTTCTTACAAAATGTGATCTGAGACCTTTCTGTAGTGCTGGTGAAGGGCCTGGCGGAGTGGAGCATCGCCTGAGATACTCTTCTCATCTCCCCAATTTGTTGCCCGTCTGTTCCGATTCCAGCATTGCATTAAAGCTGGGTTGCACATCAGCGATCTGCAGGGATGCTCTCTGGTGAGAACCGGGTTTTGAAGAGTCGCTTCCAGCCACAAAACCATCCCATGCACAGGGGCACCGGGCCCTGGATTTTGGTACAAAATTGCACGGGAAAAGGTGCAGCAATTCTGCTGCAGGGAGTCTTTAAAGCTTGTTACATTACCCCTGGGGAGAGGCAGCAAGCTGTTAAAGGGGGAAGTTCTTTGCCGAGCGATTCAGGCTCTTGCCGTACAAAATGCAGCTCAGCTGTACCGGGGCTGACAGACAACATTCATTGTGCTTTTAATCACTGACAATGAATTAAATTGTACGTATTAAACGCCAATTATATAATAACCTGTAGTTAGTGTCATACTTCTCGCTGAAAGCAATACCCCTACCCGACTTACTAGGTCTGTTTTGGAAAACATGGAAAGATCTGTGATCTTTCTAAGAAAAAGGCTATTATTTATAAATTACAGGTTGAAGTCTCCCCCAGTGTAAGCCGGAGGCCCGTGAGGGATTTCGGCTGAGCTGCGCTGACTTACACCAGGTGAAGACTTGACTTTTTTAACAGCAAAAAATGGCTCCGGGTCACCAACCCCGGGGAAGGCGCATGGTGTGCAGGAGATGCTCCTCCGTCGGCTTTCCCTGCCCACCGAAACCACGTCAGGGATGGGGCTAAGCTGGTTCTTGTGCTTTCATTGCAAGACCAGCTAAATGAAAATCCAGTTTTCTACTCACAATTAACTGACACTCCTTAAGAGCAAAAACATACACACGAGACTCTGCCCTTTGGATGAATACTTCCATTTATTCCAACTGGAAAAAACATTTTTTTTTAAATATACTTAAGTGTCATTTCTTTTTTTTTGTTTGTTTTTCTTTTTAAAGGAATAATAATTATCACATTGTCCTTTACAAACAGCAAAAAAATTCCTAGCAATAGTCTGTGGTATGGAGACATCCATCTTCAAGATTTTTCTGCATCTTCTGCTTTGAGTAGGCAACGGGGCGTCCCCATGCGCGCCCAGGGGTGCCGGCGCCGGCCCTGCAGTGGGACCCTCCTCCCCGGGGTGCAGGGCAGGGGCCGGCTTGGCGGAGGTGCAGGGGCACCCCGAGATGCCGGCAGCGCGTGGGGCGAGGGCGATGCAGCCGGTTAAGCCTCTCAGCCCTCCTGCGGCTCAAAGCCCGGCTTTATCTTAACACCCTCAGGCGCTGACCTGCATCTTTGGGTGCCAAGAGCCCCTTTTGTAAACCTGCTCCTTCCCGGAAAGCACCAGGACAACCAGCATTGGCTTGCAATCCTCCGGCGCACCCGCCGGGACGCGCCGCGATGGCAGTACCCCAATGGTTTAAAGCATACAGAGAACAAACTCACATCCACCATAATACAATACAGCTGAGCCCTATTTATAGAACACTGCCACGGCGAGGCTGCTGTGGGGCTGTCCTAGCTCCGCAGGCAGGGGCTGAGCCCACCCAGGGGACGAGCCCCCTGGCCACAAGCGGCCTCGGAGGGGCGAAGGCGTCTCGCCAGGGCAGGATCAGGCCCGCGGGGAGCAGTTCGCAGTCGTTCTCTTATGTGTTAGGCAGTAGGCAATATTGAGACTTCCACTTGGTAATGAACAGCAGTTAACATAACCCAGGAGACTAGAGCACCATAAGACAAGTCTATATTCAAAACAATGTCATGCTGACATCACACAATTGCACCATTTACACTTTTATTTACTCCAAATAATAGTTCAACGTTTAGTAACTTCAGCGTTCTCTACAGAGGTGTAAAATTCCTTCTCCGGCTTTGGTCATTTACAACGTTGCAGACATTTGGTAGTTCTGTTCTTTCCTATTTAATAACAAAAAAAAAAAGTCCCTTTTGCAGCTGTCAGGATTCCTGTATCTGACTGATGGAGCGTACCTGAAAATCACAGGTGTGAGCAGACTTCAAAATGCCACCGAGGCCTCTTCAAGATTTAATGAGTCAGAAAATGTTCTCTTTATTTACCAGAAATGAAACAAACAAACAGAAAAGAGGGTTAAAAAAAAAACCAACCTCAAAACAAATGACAACTCAAACTGTCACTGATATACTTAAGAAATTTGATGACGAAATGGAAAGGGGCGTCCAAAGTACTGTTTGGTTAGCTCTGGCTGAAAACAGTTTCGAATGTGCATGCATTTTCCCAGTGACTCCTAAGATATAGAAATTCCTCTGATATTACAAAATACAAAAATATTTTCTCCAAACTCTCATTTACATTGCATTTACAACAATCACGGAAATAACTTAGGCTCCCACACTGTCCGAGAGAGACAAATCACTTACCAACATGGCTAATGGAAAACAAAAACGTGGTGGAAAGCAAAAGCTACTGGCAAACTGATGCTGCAGGTCTACAGTGGTAACCAAAACGTACGGACAAACAGAACTCAAAAGGTTGGCAGTATTTGGGAGAAAGAGGAAAAACTACTCGGTAAATATTACAGGCTAAAGTGAACTTTTATGTTTTTTTCTCCAAAGTAAGATGTGCAAAATATATTCACTGTGCCCAGGATTATGACTATTTATAGAAGCCAGTCTACAACCTTCTTACAAATCCCTACTCTTCGGGTCTTTTCTGTTACAATAAAAGCGCTTACATGATCTAGAACAGTGCAAGATTGTGAGTTAATTTACATTCTCCCAAGGTGCCTGGCAAGGATGCCATTAGGATATGATACAGTTTTTGCTCTTCTGTCTTTTCCTGCTGTGCAACTGTCCCCTGCCACCCAGCGTGGAAGACTTGGGCATGCTGTACGAGCCGTACTTGTGCAGGAGCTCCTCACTGGTCACGTACCGCAGGCGGGCAGGTTGGGGAATCGGCTCCCCGAGGAAATAGCCCTCGTTGTCGGACTCCGAAGAGGAGGAGCAGGTCGAGCACCAGTCGTATTCGGCGAAGTAGGGCCCCCATCTCTCGCCCAAGTGGTTCTGCAAGGCGAGATCCGACACCGTCCGGGGACAGTGGCCATAGACGTCCCTGCGGGGACCCTGCTCCACTGTCTCTCTGCAGCTCCTCTGGTGCATGAACTGGTCGTAGTCTTCCCTGGCTCTCAGCGAGGGTCTCTCCTTCAGCCGGCAGCACTGCTCGCTGGCCAGGTGCAGGGCGTTATCCGACCGGGAACGTCGAGACCGTCGGGGTCGGTGCGGGCGGTAATGCCGGTCATCATCCCGGAGGTTAGTTCGCCGGCGTGTGCGCTCGCTCATGGGGGCATGCCTCGAGCCCTCCTGCGCCCCCAGCTTGCCCCCGGGCACCCCGCTACCGTAGTCAAAGCTCTGGTGCATCTGCCCATGCGACGGCCGCTCTCGGTACCTGAGGGGGCTGGCGAGGTTGTGCAGGTTCGGCTCCATGTCCTGGTACTGCTGCACCGACAGCAGGCTGCGGACAGACTCGGCGCTTCGAAATTGCATGGAGGAGTTCAGGGTCCCCATGTTGCTCATCTTCTCTGAGATGTTCATGCCCGAGTCTTTGCTCAGGTCAGGCATTGAGAACCTGGAGAGATGCTCCTGGCGCTTGGCTCCACCATCTGCAGAGAGGCCTTTGCAGGGAAAGGGCAAAGGAAGGAAAAAAAGAGAGTTAAGAAGGAGAATTTGCTATCAGCGGAGGTGCAGGGAGAAGGCTGGGTTTGGCCCAAGACTTTTGCTTTAAAAAATAACTCGGTGGTTTAGATGCTGTCCTGAAGAGCCCTTCAAGAGGATGACTTTTTTTTTTTTTTAAAGAGCAGGCAGTTCCTCCTTTGGGGAAATCACACCAATTTAAGGTGTTTTGAGTTGGACTCCAAGTTGCTTTTCACGACTTCCCTCCCCATATGTCTACGCTGTCTGCGACTTGATAGGAATAACTAGTGATGCCAGTGAGAAATCATGCGTCAGAGGTAACCTGAGGCCTCCTGCACCTGAGGGAACTAGGGTGCCATGATCCAGCACCCACACCTTGTGCAACGACGACATGTTTTGAAGGACTGAACAACGTCAGGGGCAGCTGAAAACGGGGCCACTGACTAATTGAGGCTTGTGACCATGCTGCACCGCACGGGTCCCCTGAATGACACCTGTGGGGGGACCGAAGGTGCAGCCTTGGCCATGTGCATGCAGTCGGGTTTCCCAGGAGGCGAGGAAACACCCAAGCCCCAGAGGGTCTGCCGGAGCTCCCCGTAAGCAGCGGGATGGCAGGAGGATCAGGCTACCCCTGCAGATATCCAGGGAGCTGCATGTGGGCAGGAGCCAGGAACATCAGCTCCAGCTTGATGGGCTGCTCTGCTTCAGAAGGTGGCCCACCGGGTCTCTCTCATGTGCCGGCCAGCCATGAGCTCCTGCAAGGTGCTTTCCTCCAGCCCAGAAAGCTTTAGCCCAGCAGCAGAGAAGTGGGATGTCTGCTCAGCACCTGCCCATCAACGAGAAACTCAACACACCCCACATTGCCCTAGTCCTTGGCCTGTTTTCTGGGTGTTTTCTGACTATTTTCAGACTATCTCCATGTTGGCTTGACAACTGGCAGCCGTCAGCATTGCAAGCTCAGGACAACAATTTTCGCAAGCTATTTCAAAGGAAATCCATTTCATCCCAAATCAAATGCAGTGTTTGCTTTGGCGCTCTTCTCCCCGCCCCTCTCTGACAACCTCCCCGTGCAGACCAAACGCAGAGAGCTATGCACCATCAGCAGGATTTTCAACATGACGCACAGCCCTTATGCAATCACCGAGAATTTATGACTTTGTACATTAATTTAAAAAAACAACAACCCAGCCCACAATTCAAGAATAAACTTCTTTTCCCCTTAACAAAAGCTGCTTACATTTCATCGAGAGCTCAGCTCCTTTGGCATCAGCCGCTGCCTGCCAAACCTGAACAAGAACAAGGGCTGCTGTCACTAACCCTGCTCACGAGCTGCTTCGGGGTTTCTTTGGACTCAGCCTTAAAAAGATCAACAAATCCTGCAAAGATGGGCAAGGTTTTCCAAATCCTCCCCTCGGTGGCACCAGGGAGAGCTTTAGCACTTGAGCACAAGCTGCCACTGGGTCTCGCATGATTTGGCTTTGCTCCCCGAGTCCCAGCTGCCGCAGCCATTTCTCTCTGCTCGTTTGCTTTTCTGCTGTTAATGGGGATGTTTCTGGAGTTTATGATTACAGAGGAAGGTAAAGCGAAGGTGATCCCTGAACGCTGCAGGAAAAGGGAGAGGCTGGGTTAAAAAAAAAGTTAGAGCCATGTTTTGTTTCGAAAAGGACACACTTGTCAAGCCAGCTTCATGCCTTTTTTTCCTAAGCCACACTGACCTCGAGCGAGCTAACCCAACCCTGCCGACCACCCTTTGGAAACAGTCCCACATGGGCTCCCCATCCCCTCCGAGGACCTGCCCGCCCGGGCTCCCCGCTCCCATTACGGGAGCGAGCGATTCCTGGCACACACCACCTCCCTGCTGGAGCCGTGATCTTCTGCCTTCGATCCCAGTGATGCCGTTTGTCACATCAGGCACTGCTCCCCGTGTCCCTCCTGTGCCACCACGGAGGAGCCCAGCAGCCCCCCAGGAGGGAAAAGCAACTCGGTAACATGCACAAAGACCTCCCAAAAGGCCAGAATAACAGTGGAATTGCTGGCAAAGCTGATCCGAATGTAAATCACGGCCACTGACAGCTGAATGTGGCCTTAATCAGATCTGTCAGACAATAGCTGACACCAAAGAAAATGAGCCCTCGGTGACATTTATGCAACCGTTTGTTCAGAGAATTGGCGCAGCTCTGCAATAAGAGCGAGCAATGGTAGCGCTGTGCAGGAATACAGCTCCAAATGCTGTGGGATGCTTCTGTGGTGTCAGCAGATTGATTTTGGCAGCATTGTTTGAAAGGGGCCAACCTTGTCCTGCCTCGTGGGGGCATGGGGCGAGCCGCTGCTTTGTTCCCCAGTGCACAGCCAGCTGCAGCGGAGAGCACCTGTGGGTCTCGGCTCCCCTGCCGCGGCCGTCTCTCTCCTCCAGTCCTGCATCCAGCGAGAATAAAAACAAGCATCTGGGGAGAGGCTCCTGAGACACAGAAAGAGCGGAACAATATTTTCAAATTAAGCGAGACATATCTGCATCCTCCACATCACTGGCAGGAGCGTTGCACACAGCCGCAGTGGCCGAGCAGGATGACCTGCGGTGAAACCTGCTTTTCTTTTTGCTGGGAGTAAAGCAAGCCACAATGCGCGGGGGGCTCCGGCTCCTGGAAAGGCAGAGCCAGCGCTTCACAGGTTTAGCTTATGCAGGATGGGGATCTCTAGCCCCTTGCACACACCTCCAGCAGACACTGCGAGTGCTTTTTCTTTTCCTCTTCAAAGCACTGGTCAGCACAGGAGGAAGCAATTTCAGACGAGAAGCCTGCGATACACGTACGGCTCATGCTTGGAGAGCAAGGTTTAATCAGTGATTATTAGGTCCAGGGGATGTTTCTGGCTGTTCATTCAGCCGGCCTGATTATAATTAAGCACACACATTTTAAGATCTTGAATCACTGGGAAAACATCAATTGTAAGAGGAATCCAGCACGGAGCACATACGCCACCATCGCCAGCACTCGGAGCTCAGGGTGCGATGGAGCCTGTGCTTGGGAGACTGCAGCAAAGCCAGCCCGAGACCCAGTGGCTTCATTTCTCCGTACGACAGAGTGGGAAATGCTCCTTCCTGAGGGCCAAATGCATCTTCCCAAGCAGATTTGGTAGGCTGCATGTGTACAAGCCTTTTTTTGGGAGCCACACTAGCAAGTGACCCAGGAAGCAGCGTGGCTGGGGAAACTTTGTTTTATCTGCTCGTGGTGGCAGTGAAGGATTTCTTCTGCTCATTCAGGAGCGAAGTTGTGCTTTTACAGCATCCCTGCAGATACCGAGACCTCTGCACGGCTCTTACGGTGCCCAGCGCAGGTACCAGGTCAAGGATGCAACTTCTAACCTATGCGAAACACAAAGATGCCTCCAGGCTTAACTTTACATTTACACCAATGCAAGGTGTAAAGTATTATGAGCGGGGGTTTGGCCCAGATTAGTCTTTCAAAGCTCGCAAAATGATCCCGCCCCTCTCCGCGGAGCTGCAAAGCCTCAGCAAGGCATAGCGGGAGCAATCCAGAAGCACTCCAGCCTGACCACAGTAATAACCATTTGTCTAAAAAATTTCATCCAGAAAACATGACCTAGGAATAAAGTTTGAAAGAGCAGAGGTTGTTTGGTCTAAAGAGAAGGCTGAAGGGGCTATAATAACAGCCTCCAAACATGGAAAAAAATGCTTGAGAAGAGGAAAGAAATACATTATTCTCCAGGTCTGCTGAACTCCTGCAAGAAAAATTTCGGCGTGGAGAAGAAGAAAACTCTTCCTGTGCAATCACAGCAGAAGATGGCCGGGGGAGGCTCCAGCACCGGCGGGTTTCCTGGGCACTGGAAAGCAGCGGGTGCCTGGGCACAGGCAGGGCGGCTCTGGGTCTCCGGTCCCGCACTGCCCTGGATGGGGCGAAGGTGGCACCGACCCTCCTCTCCTGCGGTCATTTGCCATTTCAGAGCTACGCCCGTGCATTGAGACCCAATCTTCTTGAATTACCAGTATTTATTTACAGCTGCTGCAGCTCCCTCTTAATGAAGTGTTTCATCTGGGAACACAGCTAATAACCCGAGTGAGCCCTAACCTGGAAGAAAGAGCGCATGAGGGGAGACCCCACCACGCAGCGGTGATTTTTTTCTAACAAGGAAACCTGAGAATCTGTTTCCCGAGGCCATCCAGGGGAGCGGCAGCCCTGCTCTGGACCACGGCGCAAGATGGTTGTTACCACATCATCGAGCCCTTTCCAAGGGTGCAAACCCAGGGGTGACGTGCTGGCCCCATGAAACTTTCCTTCTACAAAATGATGCTCCAAGAGACACCGAGCGCATCTGTCGGCGGCTGCCCCAGAGGCTCTTGCACTGGAAGAGGAGAGATGGCACCTGCTGCCGCCAGCACGGTGCATCAGCCATCCTGCGACCAGACTGGAGCCAGCACCATGGTGCAGGTGGACACAGCAGGTTATTTTGCTGCCGTTCTCCGCTGTGTGGGGCTGCCAGGCTCAATATTTCATCCTGGAGCCATGGAAATGCATGCCTTTCGGATGAACACAAGTGAAAGCTGTAGCTCGTCTGCGGGCGTTTGATATAAAACTCAAGCTGGCTACAGCGCCGGGAACACAAAGCAGGTTTCTGGTTAACATTAAGGTTTGCTAAGAACATGCTGTACGAGCCCCTCTGAAGTCCTTCCCCACCCTTATTAAGAACCATGTTTATCCCATAAAACGTTGCCAAGGGAAATAACAACTGAATAAGCAAAGCGACGGCAGAAAGATACTCCTCGTGAGCATCACCTCTACAACCTTGCCACAACAAAGCACTCGGAGGCGCTTAAATCTCACTGTGTGCTTTGCTAAACCAGGGCTGCAAGTTGCATTGATTATGAATTATTAAACCACTCGGCAAATGACAGCAGAGGGGCTGCAGAGAGCACGTACGCTGGGTGTGAGGCTGGGAATGAAGCCCCCTGTGAGGGGAAGCAGCTCCCAGCCCCCATTAAATTAAACTCCCCGCGAAGCTTGGCTAACACGGGGCGAGGCCCCACCGCAGCCAGCATCCCACTGCAGAGATAGCATCGTCTGCTTCACCCCAGTGGGGGAATGCAAAACGCCCTGACTTAGGACATTGCACACAAACAGGGCCATGCTGATGTTCGCTTCTTGCTTTTACATTTATCATAGTGTACTCATATACCTGTGCATCGCAGTCCTCACCACCTGATACCCATATAGGTACCTGCCTGCAACAAAACCCTGCGCCCAGCTCAGATGGCCAGTGTTTAAGTGCAGCTATAGAGGCATGGGAGAGGATGGTGCGGCATCTCTCGTGTCCAGCCCCCCGTGTCAGAGCCTTCCCTCTCTCACAGTACCAGGCAGGCACATCCTTACCACAGGGTTTATTAACTAAAAAGGAACTTAATGAGAAACAGCCTGCCCAGGGCTTTGTTTATAGCTCAACCTCGTCTCACTTCTGAGCAACCTCGGGGTGTGCAGAAATAAAGCAGAACCCTTATGTAACTGGAAATCATGGAAAGTAAACAATTTGGGGGAAAGCAGAGCGCTCGCCAAGCAGGTCGCAGTGCCGACAGCCTCCCACGGTGTGCCCCTGCGTGCCATCCCAAGGGTGTCAGGGAGTATTTCCTACCTGATCAGTCCCTCCGTCTGGCTCGCTGAAAAAAGTCCCTACATGGGTGCTGCCTGGGAAAGGAGCTGGATTTTAATCTAGAAATGTTCCCGTAACCCCCCTCTTGGGCACCACCAGCTCCTATGCCCTCCCCAGACAAGGCAGGATGGCCAACGTACCGGGTCGGGGATGATGTGCTATTGCTTCCCCCGACATCTCCTTCTAGAAGTCCGTTTTGGTTCTCCCTCTGGTTTGGTCGTTACCCCCCGTGTTTTGGCACATCCATGTGTGACACCAAAGGGGTGAAGGCGTGCACGTGGCCAGCCCCAGCACGCCAAACCTCCCACTGCTGAGCAGCAAAAGGCGGGCGAGGGGGAGAAGAAACATTCCTGGCAATTTTATAACGTTTCGGCATTGGCCCTTTGGGAAGGAAAACCTCTATCTTCACATCTTGGGTTTTGAAATGACCTGGCTTGGATTGGGGAATGTTATACCTGGGTCTCAAAATTGCAAGAAATCCCCTCAGGGTTCCTATCTTCTGACTCGGAAGCAGTTTTTACGCTGCCCGTGTCTGGGGGAAAGAGGATGGTAGGAGCATGCTGGAGAGCTGGGAGCCTCCTTTTTCTTAGAAAAACTCAAGAACAGCCAATGTGTCATTTTCTGGCTTGCGTAACTCGGCTGAAGCGTGTGGGGCACCTGCCCTCTCCAGCCCAGGGGGGAGAGGAGCACCCGTGGGACGCAGTGCCACTGAGGACACAGGGATGGGGACCAGCCCCCAGCCCCCACTCACCCCGAGCCCCTCACTACCATCCCTGAGGGTCTTCAGGAGCTGCTCCCAAGCCCTTGGTGCAGGAGAGGCTGGGCCATTGAACGCTTCTTGGAAAATATACCCCAGCCCTGAGAAACAGGGTTTTTTCTTCCCCCACCCCAGCTTTCAGCCCCTCCTCAGTCAGAGGAAGAAGAGGGGACTGGAGACAGATGATGCCGTCAGGTCACTCTGCAACTCAGACGTGCAGGGATCAGCGCTGACCCACGTGCATATTCATACACTTTCCCTCTTCGCTTTCTGGGTATATCACAGTTGTTCAGTCCTGGAAAAACAAGCTATGTAGGGCCTTCGGGCATCTCGTAACACAGATGACAGCAGAACGTGCACCATACATGTGAAATCACATTCCACCCTGTAACGGCACCAGTTTAATATCTTTTTTTTCCTGGATTTATGCCTGTGACAGATGAGGCTGTTACCCTCACCCAAACTAATTTTCTCAAGGAATACTTAAAATCTATTTCTCCTTTTGCATACGACAGTGCCACCGTTCAACGCGACTTCTACCTCCAAAGCACTCCTGCTCTCTGCAAGCTGCACACAAAGAGACCGTTCCCAGAGAATAACATTTAGCCCGCAGGTACTTTCTTAAGTGGGCTATTTGACCAGCTGGCATTTTGTGGAAATGACTGCTTGGAATCAGCAGAGATCAGCTCTTGATTTCTAATTCAGCTGCTAGGCACATACAGCGCCTGCAAAACCTTTTTAGAGGGCTAACACAAGCACAAGCAGAGCAAGGCAGAGCACAAGCACTGGGAGCAGGGCTGGGATGGACTGAGTATCTTCTGGGAAGTGATTAACTTCTGGTAGGATCAGACTCCTCCTCCTGAGAAAAGCTTCCTGGACAAACTCCATCTTAGCATTGTCCTGATTGCTTAATGAAGGGAGTTACAGGGTAAACATTGCTACAGCATCCACTGTTTTGTATTGTTGCTAATGCCATTAAAAACAAAAAGAAAGCAAAAGCAGCCAAAGCAAATCAAATATAAAAGATAACATAAAATCCAGCAAAAATGAGCTCTCTCTTGGAAAATGTGCTGGGAAATATTTTTTGCTCTTTGCCTCTCTTTGGCCATGTTGGCGGAGGAGGAGGACCCAGCCTTCGAGAAGACGTAGCGGATCAGAGTCTGTCATAGCCTTTGGCTGATGGCAGAGAAGGGACTTCAAACAGAAACGCGGGAGGAAAGGAGAGTTGCCCTCCACCAGCCAGAAACTCTGCCCTTTGCCAGTGGAAGTGGTTAAATCACATCAGCATTTGCGGCAATTACACAAGCACAAACCAGAGGATGACAGAGACGCTCCCATCTAATTGAAACCCTGAAACAAAGCACAAAGAGGGTCACGGCTACCTCTGACACTCCGGTGTCTGCTGGTGCACTACTGCCCATGGTGCGACGATGGAGCACAACTGAGCACTTTAAGGGTGAGTGTCCAAGATTAACACACTGTCACACCTCTTAACCAACCCATGAGGAACTGGCTTTGAAGTGATTAAGTAGAGCCTGGTTGGTAAGGTGAAAACCTGGGGTCTTGCAGGAGACTTAGGGTCACGTAGATCTTGACCCACCCAATGGGTGACCCCCCCTCTGGCACTGAATGCATTACAAATATTATGGGGACAGCATCTGTTCACAGGAGGCAGCCTTCTGGCCCGAAGACAGGGACTACTGCTGCACACCCTGTGTATTATCTGCTTTCATTGACATCTCCGGCTAATTAGTACTTAAGTCATAATAGAAACATCACAGCAAAATCTGCTGCCAGGGAGGGACCAGCTTTTAACGTGTGCTCTGCAGGTCAGGGACTGTTTGCCCTTCAGCTTCCTATAAAAAAATAACGTTTTCAGCGATGCCGTAAAATGTTAGATGGATGCGGCGTGAATTATTTCACTTTATAAGGTGGAGCAACTGTGCAGCATCAGTAGCTCAAAGGGACCTCGTATCTGGATGCCTGGGAGTTTCTTCCAAAGGAGAGCTGGGGTGTGCCGGGCGGAGGGCACGGGGTGAGCTGGACCCCTGGGCTGTGTTGGGGGGAGCTTCATGGGGGTGTTTGCTGGGCAACCTGCTCTCCTGCAGCCCTCAGCCAGGTCACCGAATCTCCCTGTCCTCAAAACGCTGCCAATTAAATGGGATGATAAATGTGTCCTCCATAATTGCACACACGGCCCTGGGGGAGCTGCCTGTTACTGCCACAGTGCCCCCCAGCTCGAGCCGAGCCAGGTCCCAGAGCAAGGAAAACTATTAGAATCTTACACATTAATAAAAATGTTATCACCTCACCCTGCAGAGCAACAGCTTAAATTCGTTGCAAGCCCCATCATGCTGAGCATCTGCTCCAGAAATCAGGAAAGAAACGAGTCGTTAAGGCAGGCGCTGCCTGTAAAGAAATTGATACTTTGGCTACGCATGGAGGACGGATGCCTTTGGAAGATCTCCCTCCCAGCATTTTAAAAATTTTTCTAAAATGAAAGACAGAGTGATTTTCACTCTAATATGAAGGCCTTGCCACATTTCTAGTCTCTTGACCTGTATCCCCGATAACTTGTTACAGTTCAGCTCCAAAGCATGCAACAACCGCTTCAGTATTCAGGGATTGCTCATCTGAACTCGATGTTGCTCAAGACTCTTGGTACTGACAGGGTTTTACACAATAGAAGTTTTCAGGAACACGAGCGGCTTTGGAAACATGGGGCTTTGCTTCACAGAACCTTGTTTCGAAGGGCAATTCCCATCTCCCTCACCATTTCACATCTATTTTTCCTCTGTGTATATCTGAGGTTGTTTGAGCAAAACCCTCTCCAGCTTATTAGCTTCTCCTCTCCCTCCCTGCTTTACCACTTGCCGGTTAGGGAGATCCTGGCTGAACACAGAGATCATTTCACATCTTGTCATGGGGCTGGCAACTTCCCTAAACAAACAAACACGCTGAAACCCAGGAGCAGGGTGAGGAGGCACGGGTGTAGCAGAGCAAACCTGTCCGTCCAGGCGGGGCAGAGGCACAGAGCTCGACTTCAGCAGCGCCCAGCTCTCCAGGGGCCTGGCGATGCTCGCCGGCGCATCCCCAACACCCAGTGCCAGCATCCCGCGGGAGGCCCTCGGGACCGGGTACCAAACACCCCGCAGGCTGCTTGCTGCCGGTGACAGCAAGACAGACGGACTCCATTTTGCAGGGGGCAGGTGCAGGACGTGCCCAAATCCAAGCAATGCTTGACTGGAATGGAAAAAAGCCGGGGAGTGGTGAAGAAAAAGCGAGGCAGTATCTCTGGTGAGCAAATCAAGCTCAGTATTTTCTTTTCCAAGAAGTTTTCTGCTGAGGGACTCGGAAGCAAGCGATAGTTGTGCCAGACGAGTGCAGCCGTCCGATAATGCAAACTACAGCAGGCTGCAGAGGGATGGTGTGCGCAGGGGTCTGAGCCTCCCCAGCGCCAGGCTGCGGACCAGAGCCCTGCCGCAGACACGTTCGTGCACGCACACCCATCCCCGCAGCCGCAAAATGAAACCCAAACACGTTTGGGGTGAGAGGGCTGAGAAATATTACCCTGGGGTGCACTCATGAGAAATGGGCTCAGCCTGACGGGACAAGTATCTCACCTGGCTTTTCCCTGTAGTTTCTACCAGGGGACTGGGGAAGAGGAGAAAAAGAGCCGTGCATAGAGGGGAAGGAATTTCTTTTAACTAGTCACATGCTTGAGGACTGTGTAACATGCAAAAGGGGTTAACTGGGCCTATTTCAAAGCATTTAAAAATATTTTTAGCCCCAAGGGCAGCTGACAGCAGTCCTTCAAGTGCTGAAGGCTGCAATCTGCCTCTGCGTTAGCAGCTGGCCTTGATTTTTCCCCCCTCTTCACAAAAGGGAGGATTAAAGAGCTCGAAAACATTTGTTTTGAGCTACACAGAAAGGCCAGCCATCTACAAAGCCCTGCATCTGGTAAAGAAGCAAGCAGCTTTGCTTGAGAGAGGGGGCTGCCAGGCACACAGGGGCTGGGCAGGCAAGCCTGTGGCACCGAGCGGCGGTCCCCAAGCTGCCGGTCACCCCGTAACAGGAAGACACCTGCTGTGGCACTGGCCCGGAGGCACAAGGGAGCCCATCGCACGCAGGAGGTCCCAGGGTGGCTGCAGGGTGACAGGAGCGGGGGTGACGTACCTGTTGCGTTGGAGAGCGCGAGGGACTCCATGGAGCCGCGGGGAGTCTGCTCGGTGGGCGTCAGGTCCTCTGTGAACTTGAGGGCGTTGATGGGGTGCCGGGTGCGGCACTGCGGCGTCGGCATCCCGCCTTCCTCTTCCTCTTCGTACTTGGGGACTTTGAGACTTCCTCTGGTCTCGGGGAAGCTCTGGTTGGACATGTCGCTGTAGCTCTCCTGCGAGCGAAGCCTCCCCGAGTAGTAGTCCTCTCTGCAGTCCTGGATGAAGCTGCCGCCATGGCTCTTCATCGCCAGCGAGGAGCTCCTCTTTGGGTTGCTGAAATGTTTCCCCCATAAATCCGGCTGCGAGCCCGGGACCTGGCCGGTGTTATAGGAGGTCCTTATGTTGCACTGGCTGAGAAGCTGCAAAGGGCTTTGGGACTGACTTTGCTCCATTTTGCTCCCATAGTGATAGAGCTCGTCCCGGCTCCTCCACAAGTGCTCCCTGTTGAGGCTTGGCGTCTGGCTGGCCAGGCTCAGCAAATCCATCTGCAGGGACAGCGGGTCCACGTCGGTGGAGAGGCGGTTGGAGGTGACCTGCAGCTGGTTGCATGGACTGCGCGCCCCCTCCTCACCTTTCCCCTTGTTCTTGCCGATCTTGGCACTGCGGCGGGACTCCTTGGCTCGTGCGCTCTGGAAAGCCGAATCGGAAGAGTCAGAGCCGTTGGGGTCGTCGCCAACACTGCAGGCCCTGGAGCAGAAGATCTGCCCCTGCTTGGGCAGGAAGGGCCGTCCCAGCAGGGACTTCTTGCACTGCGCGCAGCAGAAGCAGGTCTCGGTGGCATGCCAGTGCTGGCCGTCGTACGTCATCTGGCCCTGGTCGATACCTTGAGAGGGAAGATGCACAGCATCAGAGTTAGCCCACGTACATCACTTCGCACTGCACTTAACAAGCGCATCCCCTACGAGCGACACACACCCGGGCTCACTCTTGAAAGCCCTTCAGCAAGGTTTCTCCGGCGCATGAAGTTAAGCCCATTTCTAATTCCTTGCAGGCTGCAGGCCTTTGCTCGGGAGTTGGTCAATGTTGGGAAAGGCAGCAGAACCAAGCCTCAAGCTATTTCGTATTAAATAGGGATATTTCCGATCATAAAGCAAAGGAATGCAAGAAGTTCTCCATAAAGTCCTTGAAGTCAAAGCAGTAATACGCTGCCTATTTGAAAAAACCAAAAAGTCTCCAACCAAACCATAATGAGGAATTTGTGCTGCCTTGGTTAAGTATGTAACAGAGCAGATCGCATCCCTGTCCCTTACTGCTACTGCGGCCCCATCCTAACTTTATTTTGGCTACTGAGGCCCCTTCTCAAAAAGGGAGCAGAAAGAGCCGGCCCCAGGGATCTGAGTGCACCCCCTTGCCTTGCACCCAGCCACATTCCCTGTGTTGCCCCTCGGGTTAAGTACAGGAATTGATGCAGAGAGCCTGTCCCCCGCCAGTGAAACCCCGGGGCTGCTCGCAGGCACCGGCCAGAGCCGCGGGAGTACATGACTGCTGCATGCACATCGGTCTCGGTCAGAGCCGTGAGCAAAGCTCCCAAGGTTTCAATTATAACATTTATTTGCCTGTTTAAGCTGCCATTCATGGCAAAAGCCCCCGTTACCTGAGAAACTGCTGCGCACGGCGTGGGCTGGCCGGCACAGTGGGGTGCTATGCTGCACGTGTGCACAGCACGTGCTTGCACACCTGCCGTGGCCCCGCCGCTGGGAGGGCCGAATGCCACCGGATAATTTATAAATGAACACTGCGTTAATGGTGCATTTTATTCCAAGCTAAATTTGCTTTGGTGTAATTGTTGTTTTTTTTTTTCTTCCCTTATAATGAGTGAAATGTTTTTATATATAGATTGGAGTGCTACGCTTGTGGACAAGAGAGACAAGACTGTGGGTGGGATTTTATCAGCTCCTTTTCCAATGCTCCAAAGCCATCTCGCAGAGGAAGCAGCACAGCCTCCTTACTCCGACCCTCGGCTACCCAACCCAAGCCTTACAAGTCTTAAGCAGGCGCTTATATCTAATTCATGTGGCTCTTAAGTACAACACTCAGTGACTACTGTGAGCAACTTGAAGCAAAATGGCTGCAGTCCCTCCTTTGCTAGAAACATGCAGATATGCACCAAAACAGGTATTTTGCCCCGAAAACCTGACAGTCAGTAGGCTCCAGCCGGCTGGACGGAGGGGAGGACAGCAGATGGGGGAAGCACGAGAGAAGGGAGCATGAGAGAAGCGTTAACAGCTGCTTCACCGCTCCACAGCTGAGCTTTCGGGAAGGATGTGCTGCAGATCACAGCAAACACATCCTCCAAGTGCTTCACTGAAGCCCTGAGTCTTCCTCCCCGTGCCATCTGGCCACTGCACAAGAGCAAAACGGTTGGTTTTTTTTCTTTCCCTGCAGCCTATGAATTATTTGAACATGTGAGCTCACCTCCACGGACAAAGAAAGGGCTGCCCGCCCACCCGCGAGCAAATGCTCAGCCAAGTGACAAACAGGATCGGGGAGAACAGCGAGGTGACTTCCCAGTCTGCCCAGCTTACCACCCCCCGAGTGCTGGGGGGACAGCTAACCCCCAGAATAAAGTACATTTTCAATCACTGTTCTAGAAACACAGATTGACTTTGATGTGTTATTTCTTTCTGAGAACATCTATCTGCAGGTTGGTTAAAAAAGGCAAACAGAAACAATAATGATACCTAATGAACAAGCATCTTTCCTGTCAGTAGCTCATTAACTCATGCAATCTTTTGGCAAGCTTGGCTGGGAAAAATCTGAGAGTCGAAGAGCCAGGCTGTTTACAGGAAAATGAGATTTAAAGGAAAAAAAGCGTGCATTATATTAGGTCAGAGAAAGCTTTCACTAGTTGCAACAGCTCCTGAGGTTGCTCTCTGATAGTCCTCCCCTCTCTGACCACAAAAAGGGATAAGCAGTGGTTTAACCAAACAAATTACGGTGCTAGCTCCTTGGCGAGATGCGAGAGGGGCACGAGCCTCTTTGGATGCTGCAGGGCTGGTGCAGACCCCAGCCGCAGGCAGTCCTGCCTGCGGCCCCAAGTTGTTGTCAAAGACTCAGTGCAACAGCTCTCGTTGCCAGAAACAACCTTCCAAGCAGAGGTTTGCTCCACTCCCCTCCCGCACCGTGCTCGCCCCAGGGCTGAGGGACGGTGGCACATACCGATGTGCTGGGCGCAGGTGTCGCAGTACTCGGCGTAGAGGGACTCGAAGCAGCTGCAGCAGTAGGGCCTGCCGTCCTTCATGATGTACCTCTGCCCCCCCAGCACTGTCTCGCATTCAAAGCAGCAGAAGTGCTTCATGTGCCAGTGCCGCCCTTCGGCCTCGGTGCATTCGTCAGCAAAAATGATCTGGTGGGGGGAAACACAAACGTGGAGCAGAGTCGGTCAGAGAGGAGACCTGGGACGTGGGCACCAACCTTCGTGTCTCCTGCCCGTGCACAGCAGCTGTGCCCCTTTGCTCATACAACCTCCAAATTTTACAGCTAACTCTCCCGTCCTGCACAGGAAACTCCCGTGGTTTGGCTTGCAGCAGGGGCACCCATCACTTCTTAAGGAAATCCATTAAAATGCAAATACCTCAGGACTGCATTAGTGCACGGACTACAAAGTGTTAAGGCAGAGCTCGCAGTAACGTGCTCATAAGCACATCCATCAGCAGGAGGGGTCGATCAGGGTAATAAACACGCTTATATACAACCTATCGATCTGGCGGACTTTTGAAGAACAGAGCAGTCACTTACTAAAACACATTTACCCGTCTCTGAAACAGGGACCCAAGTACAAAGGATGAGCAAAAACACAAGAAGTGGCAGCTCTCTGGAGCTGCTCTGGCTCCTCACCATTGTCTCTACCCTGACCTGTGTGCTTATAAAGACGATCGCAGTAATTATACCAGTGGGGAAACTGAGGCATGGAGGGCTGTTAAGGGTGGGCTGGTGAAGCAGCCATGTAAAATGTTTTCAGCAGATGCTTTCTTGCTGTCTCTGCTTCCCATCCCCACACCACCTCTGCTCCCAAAGCCAAGCCAGGGGAGCAAGCGGCGGCCCAGTTCTGCTCCCTGGCTCCCTGCCCTGGCACAGGTCACACCGAAAGCTTTTCCCCTTTAGTTCCTCTTACCCGTGAGTTCCCCTTTCTCGCAATTAGTGCTGGATGTTTCAGGGGAAGAAGTGCGTGTTAAAGAAGGAGCTGAATGAAAGACTTGTACAAGAATTTGCAAGGATAAAAAGTACACCGAAAAAAATTACCCAGCCTAAGCCACAAGGAAATAGGGCCAGTCAAATGGTTAGGAGTTGTTTTTTTACTGGTAAGGTTACAAATTTAATTGGATACATACGTCAATGTTCTTTATATTTGAAGTGCATATAGCCTTGGATACTTACCATTACACGCTTGCATAGATGGGACATGGTATTTTATAGTACATATGGTTTTCCACACTATGGTTTTCATAACTTTAAAAGCCAGAACAATTTCCTTCACCAGCCTTTTAAACAGAGATTGACACTTGAGAAACGCTCAGATGCGACTCTGTACGGTTTTCTATATTCGTTTTGTATTCCATTTGTTCAGCTTCCTATAGCCCGTTAATCTCCTCTCTTAAAGCCTATTTCAGCTCAAACACTATTGTCTTGTAGGAAACACAGCACTCATCCTACCAGAGGCTTCTTCTGTGGGACCAGAGGAGAAGGGAAGACCACCACACACAGCCGGGCTAAAATCACACAGCACAGGGGGTGTGCTGTTACTGGAAATGCTCATGGAAAGCCTTCCCTGCGTGTAGATGAGGATCCCTCTCAGAACAGCCCTAGGAAGACTGCAGCTAAAAATCCCTGAGGTGCTCACCTGAAGCCCCAGGAAAAGCTTGCATGAACCCTTTGCAAAGCCAAACCATCGTATTTCGTGTGCATGCCTCCGTGCAGATGCTCCTCCCTATGCTAACGCACCCACCACCTTCAGGGTGGATGGAGGGGAAATACCCTCCAGTAGGCAGGGGGAACCCTCTCGTGCCATCCCAGTGGGCAGCATCTGTGGCAGAAGCCGGGGCGAGCTGGCTCTTACCTCATCGCACGCTGCGCAGCGGGGCTTGAGGCACTCAGCGTGGTGCCTGCCGCAGTAGATCTTCCCATCTTGGTAGAAGTAGATCAGGTCGACCAGCAGCTCGTTGCAGACGCTGCAGATGAAGCAGGGAGGGTGCCAGCAAACACCATGCCCCGCTCGCGAGGCGAAGACGGCCATGTCCCCTCCGTTGATCTGGCCGCCGCACTGTCAGAAAAGCCGGCGTTTAACACGGCGCGGGTGAGCCCGCTGCCGCCCATCGCCACCCAGCTGCTTTTGCAACTGCGGCAGAAGAAGGTGCTAATTCACAGCTCCTTTTCTGGTGTCCCTTAATCTCTTTTCATCCCCATTTTATGGCCAGGATATCAATAACTACCCCCCTGCACAAGGCCAGGAGCTGATGTGACTACTCGACATCAAATATTGCGGGGTGCTCTTGGCATGTGCCCCAACAGACCCCAGTGCTCATAGCTGGTAGAGGGCATGGGGTGGGTGCTGCTCCTGTGAGCTTCGCTTCACTTTGGTGATTAAAAAGCCGCCTCGCTTGCCCCAGTTTGTCAGCCGCTACCCACCTGCTCGCAGATGGCTCCTGTCATGGTTACGGGGAACGGCCGGACATTGCCTCTCCCTAAATTTTCCCTCTTCCTTTGATTGCTGAAGAGTTTGAGCTCCCTCTTCTCCTCCTCATCCAACGAATTGCAATAGCGGACCTAAAAAACACAAGTGATGCTCGGTGTTACGGGTGCCCCTGGCTCCCCGGCCAGCGAGCCGCAGTCCCATGGGCTCTGCAAACCTCTGCAAGGGGGTTACACAAACAGACTCCGTCCATGGCTTAGGGGAGGCTGGAGAAACACCGCCGTCTGGGCTTCAGTCAGCCCAGGGTTCAGCCAAAATTTCAAGAGGTAGAGATGAGACGAAAGGGCAGGAGGAAGGTTGCTCTCCAAGCGCTACATTTCTAGGAAAGTCTTAAAAGTTGGGTCTTCGGAGTCTCACCCAGACCAGCAATCAGATTGATGGTTTTCCTGCTTTCTCCTTATGCCAGAGGTCTTACAGCAGCTTCAAAATGTTTTATTGGCATTTCTAGAGTGCAGCCAGTTTTCCCTGTGTAAATGAGGGAGTTCCAGTTATTTGGGAACTCCAACTATTCTTTAGCGTAGGGTCAAGTGTGCACATATGCAAAACCTCTGCGTTGGAAGGTAATAAGGAAATAAGTAAAATAAAAGGATATAAACAATGAATGATGCAATTTCCCCGAAGCTTATGAAACTCTGAGGTTTTCCTGGCTATTTTCATCCTGCAGGCTTAGCTCTTGGCTGGTTGCATCTCAACGGAGAATATGACTGAAGAGCCAAGGTGGCCACATGTAGCACCAGTACCCAATCCAGCCTCCGTTACTTTGGAGAGCAGGCTCATGGAGCCAAGCAGGATTATTCACATGAGCAACCAACACACCTTGAATTTTTAAAGGAGCAAAACTGAGCATGAGGGAAAACTGGATGCAAAATCTGCCAGTTTGCAGAAAATACATGCGGGCTCGTGCCTCCAGCCTCCACAGGCTGCAGCAGCAGCATTCATGTGCATTTATGCCTGTGTTCTTCGGCTGTTGGAGGCTGTGGGTTTTCAGCAGCTGCCAGGGAAGACAGGCGGGCAGGTTGGGGCCCGAGGGTGCACGGGAAGAAGCCCCTGCCCGGTGCCTGGAGCTCCCCCGGCACTGGCAGCACCATGCTGTGCCCATGGCACCCAGCCACGCACAGGCAAACTTGTTAAAATCTGACCTAGATCAAACAAGTTACCTGCATGTATTTTCCAGAGCGGCTTCTTCAGAAAGCAGCATGAAAATAATTTTTTTGTTTACATAGGGAAATTTTGCGGGCTACCAGAAGCCAATGTTCTCACTGGTGAGAACAGGACGTCAAAGACCAGACCCTTTTTGCTGCTTCACATCTTTCTTGCGAGACGTAAGGAGGTTTATTTGCTCTGACTGGTCTTGACTCAACCTCCGGCTTTCCAGGCTCTCCCAGCTCGCGAGGCTCAGCCCGAGTGAAACCCCTCCTTGGCACACGCACCCCCACTCCCAAGGTGAGTCGGAAGCAGCATTTGGGAAAAGGCTTTTGCAACTTCGGATTTGGCTCTAGCTCATGGCAACAGCATTTCAAGCCACTTTTAATGCGGCTTTGGCCTCCGAGGCCTGAGAAAGTGCTCTTATTTCAGAGAACTGAAGAAGGATGATTTTAAAAATTTTAACTTTAGAAACAAACAACTCTCCCCCCACCTCCAACACAATCCAAGCAGGGAGCAAATATGGCACTTAAACAGCAACATGACCAAACTTCAAGTAAATCCCCCCGAAAAGCAGAAAGGGCTGAGAAAGGACCAGCCACGCTTCCCATGAACAACCCCAGGAGGTGCATCCCCTCCCTACCCGCAGCCCTGACGGATGTCCGAGGACACTTTTCGGATACTAACCTCATTGTCGTGCGGCGGCAGCTGGTGCAAAAGCTGCTTTATGCGAGATTTTTCTCCTGGGCTGTTGACGTAGGGGACCTTGTCCTCGGGCAGGCAGCTGTAGTACTGGTGCACCTACGGAGCAAGAGAGGGGACTGCAGTGGGGCTCCCTGGCCGAGCCCGTGCCCCCGTGCCTGGCCAGCAGCCACCCCCCGAGCCAGCAGGCACTGGGTCTTCCCGATGATTTTGAGCGGGGAAATACAGCCAGGCGCTGCTTCGGTTTTACTGCCTTTTCTCCACCGAGAAAGAGGGGTGGCAGCCCCGGCGAGGCGGCGGAGCTCGTTACCGTTTGCTCGGTCAGCCTCCATAGTGTTAGCATGCTTCGCCGGCTGCGGGGATGTGTCGGCACCTGCCTCAGCAGGGGAGGTTAAAAAGGCTGCGCCCCGGCAGCCTCCGTGTTGCTGGCTATCTCAGCCTCCACCTCCATCAAAACCCTCTGGGCTTTTTTCTGCAGCAATTTGTGGAAATAAACAGCAGATAAAATCTGTTGGAAGGCTTAGTTTTTCTCTTTCGTCTCAGAGCGTATAATTAAAATCAGCTATTAAAAAGGCAGCGCAGTGGGGCACGGCGTGCCCTGGCTCCGGAGGAGCCCGGTGGCAGCCCGGAGAGGAAGCACACCCCGAACCCCAGCGTTTCTCCTCCGACTGCCACACCTGGGACGTGTACTCAAGGGCCGGGCACCGGGATGGGACTCACTGGCTGAGGATCAGCTCCGAAATGGCCACAGTGATGTTGAATGGCTTGGGGAGAAGCAGGAGAAGGTAAAGGTAAGGGAAAGCTCTCGCTGCTCGGCTGGGATTGGGAGTCTCTGCCACCTCGGACACCTCTGGATGCTTGGGCAGGAGCAGGGGGCTGTATGGCTTCCTTAAATCTGCGCTCATCTAGAGAGATGCAAACCATTTTCCTGGTGCATACAGCTTTCTGCCTTTGCCGTGTTGGGATTAACCCCCTGAGATGCTCCCTCGGCTCTCAGACACTGCAGCAATTCGTTTCAGAGCGGCTGCACTGCCTGCAGCTTTCGCAGGGCTTTTCCCAAACAACACCTGCTTTGCAGTGGCTTCTGATCAGCTTTTTCCCTCGCTGTACGTTTTGGGCTTTGGCCTAGAAAGCACCACCTGGGCTGGCTTTCCTCAGAGAAGCCCTCTCTGCCTGCACAACCCCACAGCATCTGCAGGATGACAAGCTACCATGGGCCACCGGGAGGGATGGGGACTCAGTGGCAGGTAATGGGGCCGGCTGGCAGGAGAGCTCGCCCACGGGCTTGCAGGCTGCTGCGGGTGCTTCATACGAGGAGTTGCCTTTAACAGGAGGAAATTGCTTTTTATTCCAGAATAAATATCCAAAATCGGCATTATTCAGGAAGAATTACTCTGCATTCGGCTCACTCCCTGGTCTCATTCAGAGCTACCTGTGAGCAGAGCTGCTCCAGTGCTTGCAATTGCTTTTCTCAATTTATGGTTCCTCCCCAAACCAACCCCAACATCCACCTTTCCCGTCATCAGGTTTTGTGGAAAGGGAGATTTTTAGCAGATTTCCACCCGTAACTCTGCAGTGCTGATGACAAGGGAACTGCTCGGGTCACAAAGCTGAGTAACATGCTGAGCATACGCCACTGCGAAACCCTAAATTTGTTTTGCTAAGTCACAGCAGAAACAGACCCACCAGCTATGGAAACTGTCAAAGAAAGAAAGGCTGCTAAGGATTTTGTTATGTTAAAAAGAAAACAAACTACGTACATTAGAATACTTACTTTGCATTTATAGAGCATCCTTCATCCAGGGACATCAAAGCACATTAAAACCACTTAAATTCTTATGACATGCTATACGAGGCAGCAAATACACGCACTGGAAAGGACTATCTGCAGCATAACGACGTTAAACGAGCTCCCTGAGTTCATGCAGCTAGTCTGTAGCAGAGCTTGCAGCTGAAAATCTCCCGGCAATGCCCCGGCTGCCATACCTTTTACCGGGCTGCCAGGCTACCGTGCTGCCATGCTGCACCTTCCTGGCCAGTACAGATGCCTGCTGACTTCTCTCAGCCAAATTCCCCACGTGCGGACGGACCGCTCGCTTTCCCCTGTGCTCAGGCTGGTTGGTTTGGGTTTTTTTTCTTGCAACGAAGTTTTTTTGCCCACTGATTTCTTGAAGTTGGTGGAGACTAGAAATGACTCTCTTTTTTTTTTTGAAGAGCTGCCGAATTCCATCAGGCTGCCCCAGTCTCTAAAGCAATGAGCTGTAAGACGCTCACCCTGGGCAAAAAGCAAGGATGCGAGTTTTTTCTTTGGCAGCCCGGGCACTGCCTTCCCAGAGCCCGACGCGGCGGGACATACATGCCCAGCTCTGCTCCTGCTTCCACCGGGAAGTTTTCCATTTAGTCTCAGCAGGTCCGCGGAAACTGACTCCCATCACACCAGCAACATAGCTCAGCTGGGATGGGCAATTTGGTTTGAAAAGCAAAACAAAACAAATGTAACAGGCTCCAACCTGTGTTCTGTTGCCTGAAATAACCCAAAAGGGTTTGCTTTGGATCCGCATCAGCCAAGGGGATCTTCTGCAGGGGTGCTCATGGAGGGGATGGAGCAGGGACAGCTGCCAGTCCTTGCCCAGCACCCACGGGACATCTAGTGGGGAGAAAACCCTTTCCTTACAGCTGTCGACGGCTTCCTCCACTGTTGCCTTTACACCCACCATCCTTCCTGGGGACAAACCTGAACCAGGGGTATGCAAAGATCCTTTCACCTGGGGCATCAGTCCTATCCCGAGAGGTCCAGCCAGAGTGCAGGTGAAGAGCAGAAGGACGCCCCTTGCCCGGGCTCACGTTAATCCAGGCTTGTGCAAATACACTGTCTCATCCATCACTGATTCCCCGTAGGATGCACCCAGCTTCCCGGACAGCAGAGCCGAGCCCAGAAGGGACGGGGTCACAGGCTGTCAGCATCTGCTGCCTCTGTGCTCAGCCGGCTGCCAACAGCATTTCCCACCTCGCGAGTGAGTGTTGGGCTGGCATAGCCCAGTCAGGATGCTCAATAAGGAAAAATAAAGAAGGAAAGGGGGATTTTCAGATAAATTTGGCTTTTCAGGGAAAAGGCCTGCAGAAAATGTTAACTCACCAGAAAACTAAAACTGCTCAGTCTGCATTTTGCTTTTGTACAAAAGGTCACTGTTTTCTGTGAAAATAACTTCTCCTCTGTCCAGCTCCGGTTCGGAGCACGCACAAGCCTTTGTAGCTAGTGAGCCTTGGAGGGCCAGTGTGGCCAAAGGGCCTGATCCAGACCCCCCAAGCACTGGCGGACGGCTCCTCGCTGACCTTACAGGCTCTGCAACATGAGCTGCATGCAGATAAGGAAAACAGCGCGGGGCAACGACCCAGGACAGATAACATATCCCTTTTAAATCATGTGCTATCTTTAACTGTGTTATTATTAAATACTTCTGCTGTACAACACAGCAGCTCCACATCCTGCTATTTCCCCTTGCAACAGACCTGCTCTGCCCGTGATTATCCTAACAAGCATCATTAACACACACGATCCACATGTGGGGCCGGGCTAGGTTTCATCCTCAGTTTCCCCACTTTCCCCTCTTCACTCTGACCTCTGCTCGCATCTGGATGGGAGAAACCCCAGAGGAATGTGGAAAACATCAGGCTGAGTTAAAATAAGGCTTCAGACAACGTCAGGGGCCCCGATGCCATGGGGATGGGCTGGCCAATGCGCTGGAAGCCAGGCCAGTTGCAGTGCTGGGTGCTGTGGCATGCTGGCCGGCTGGCCAGGCAAGCCCCGTCCTGCCCCGTGGAGGTCTGCCAGGCACTCGGACAGGCTGCGAGAACCCGGCGCAGCAGATATCCATCTTCCCAGGGTGTTATTCTCACCTTCAAAAGGAAAATGTCCAAATGCCAAGTTTTGCTAACGAAAACTGATACACATTTTGGAAATTAACAGCTGCTTGGAGCTAAAAGGGGAGGGCACGGGGGAGAAGATCGAAATTAAAAAAGAAAGAAACCAGGAGAAAGGAAAGAACGTAATGTAAAACAAGGGTAGGAAAAAGCCTTTAAAGTGGAGCCAGCTTTATTCAAAGGCACTGAGGAAAGTAATTACATTAGTTTACAAATGCCTTTGTGTTCTGCAGTCTTCCTAGGTTTGGGGTTTGTTCCCAGTTTAACTTTGACAGTTTATAAACCTCCCCGTCCCGCTAAATAAAGGCAGGACTGCAGCTTCTCCTGGAGGTCCCAGGGGTGACCAAAGACAAAACCCACGCCAGCACCTTTGTGGGTAAAGTCTTACACCTTCTCCTAGAAGGTTGCAAACAACCTGTGAATTTAAGCCATTGATGAAGGATCTCTTTGATCAATGAATTAAAGGAGGCGGAGAGGAAATATCATGTTTCTTATGCCAAGAATTGCTCTTGGGAAGCAGCATTCGGTTGTACTTGCCCAAGTACAACACCCCTACTGAAAGCACCCACCAAACAGGGCTGTTTGGGATGACTGTACCGCTGGGATGGACTACAAAGGAGCATGCAGTGTCCTGGTGTGGCTCAGCTGATGGGTGCTGACTTGCTCAGCCATAACAGCTCCAGCACATCCAGCTGGGCAATGCTGCCTGGCTTTCACAAAACCAAACAAGCTGCAAAACCAGCTGCAAGGCTTTTGCAAAGGGCCTTGCGAGGGCAGTATGTGCTGGCCTGTATGCAGCAGTGCCTGAACACGGATGTCCCCAAAAAGGGGACCTTGGTGGGTCAGCCACCGCTCAGGCACAGCACAGTAAATCATCACACGCAGTGGAGTCTGTTCGAAATCCAGGCACGCCGACATTCTCTGACATCCCCCCATGCCCAGGAGAGCACAGTTTCCCCTGGGACCATGCCAGGGGTCCCACAGCCCCAGCAGTCCACCCCGTGCCACCCGGGGATGTACCATGCCGGTGCGGGGAGCTGCCTGTGCGATGATGTGCGGAGCAGTGGCTGCCGGTGCATGTGTGTGTGGACACTCGCTCGTGGCCCTGTCCCCTGGCTCGCTGTGTGCGAGCTCCCACGAGCTTTGGCTGCAGCGGGAGGAAGGCGGCCAGCAGCTCCGACAAGCCTGTGCTGGCCCAGGCGAGTGGGGCTCCTCCTGTGGCTCGCCTGCTCCTCCTCAGCGCTGGCTTTTAACCGCATGTCAGACATTAAATAATCTTTTACACCGAGCCCTTAAAATTGACAGAGAAATGAATCTGGTGTCTTCAGTATTTCTCTCATTCCTGCTGGCCACCCTTGGAAAAGTAAAGAGGAAAAAACCCCAAACAAGCCACACGCAAATAACCCTCTCAACGTGTCTGCAAAACGTTGCAAGTTCTTGCACACGTAGGCTCACACATGAGCTCCGCAGATGATAGCACGTGTGAAACTGGAAAGCGGGTTCAGCGTGCTTTGGCCCGAGTCTGGCACGTCCTCCTTTTCTGTGGCTGTTAGGATACAAAGCACTTACTTATTTCTTGAAGCAAAACAATCCTTGCAGCAAGGCCAGATGCTTCGAAACGGCAAGGAGAGTGGGAACTGCTGGCCGGCTCTGCCGAGCGCGGGGATGCAGCCAGGCACGCACCCTGGGAGGGAGCCGGCGTCCCCCCCCGAGACCCCGCAGCCCCAGCTGGGAGAAGACCGTTATCACCCCCAGATCCGTGAACATACCTGTGTGCTGGCACGCGGAGGTGGGAGGCAGATGCAATCCCCAGCGCCGGGCGGCCCGGCACCCTGCAAGGCTGGGTTTGCTCTCGGAAACCCGCTCCCGAATCACAGGGACAAAGGCAGGGTACAAAGGAAAAATCATTTTCCTAAGTGCTATTTGTTCTGGCACGCTCTGTGGCTCTCGGCGCGCTTCTCTCCCACGGCTAACGGCAGCCGAGTCATTTGAGCATTGCTGCTCACCAGTTGAGAACGACGTCCATTCCTGCCAAGCCTTTGGAGCCATTCTTGGTCTGTAAGAGATCCCGCGGAAACATTGCTTCCTGCTGGCATCAAAGAAGAACATTTGAATGAAGGCCGTACATCTACAAGTTTTAAACTTGTGAAAGCGCATGCCATGATTTTTTCTTTCTTAAGCAGAAATTGAATTTGGATTAAAAGGAGCCAGAAACAGTGCTTTCAAAAGCATCTGAGAGTGGTCTTTGTGCTGCGAGGTACTGACCGGCAGAGCCACTCTCGCACCGCTCAGAGTCCCCTGGAGCACCAGCAATTAAAATGATCATCTGCTGCACTGATCATAGCCGATAATTCCCCTGGGTCTGCCACTTAAAATGCTCTTGTATTTATAAGGCACAGGGTAGCATACTAGAATAATGCTGCAACAAGGAAAAGCTGTAATTGTATGCTGGAATAAAGCTCCGGGACAAGTTTATATTGTGTAGTCTGGGATTTCTCTGTTTTCTTTTCCACTCCCTGCTCTTCCCCTGCCTCTTACCTCTGCTGCCCACCACATGGATACTTCAAATTTAAGAACCAAGCAAACCCCATCAGGCGAGTGGTTTTGTTTCTGTGGCGCACCAAAAGCAGCTTACTCCCTCCCTGATAACAACATTGTTCAAAGATTAAGTAATTTTAACAGCTTCCATCGGCTCACAACGATCAGGCAAACACGCCAGGACACAGAAATGGAACAAAAGCCCAGACACATGGTTTTGCCACGTGGTTTTTTTTTGCAGCACGGGATACACTCACACCTCCTCCATCCGCTCCACTCGAGGGCAGAAGGAATAGCTCCAGGACCTCCTAACCCACCCCAGCTGCCCCCAAGTCACGCAGCACAGGCATCACATATGGAAAAAGCATTTCGTGTGCGGGATTGCTGCTCCATCCGGCTGGCAAGCACTCCGCACGGTCCGATGCCTGGAGGCTGGATTTAGACAGCTCCAGCCTTGAAGTAAGAACCGCTAACTGCCAGGCTATTTAGATACTGAAAGAGTTCACCGGGGAGGTGATGGACTTACCGCTCCCTCGAAGTGAAATTGGAGAGCTTTTAAAAATGTGCTGAAATGCAGCTTTTGGATAAAATACAACAGCACGCACGTGTGCAAGGGGGTAGAGCTAGGGGTGGCTGCAGCTTCTGGCACCGGCGTACGTGAGTTACAGCTCCTCTTCACCTCCCTCGCTTCCCCATCCAGCATGCTTTGCTCTCAGGATCAGGATCTACCAAGGAAAGCAGAGCTCTTCCTGGGGCTTTTGTCCTCCCTCTACCTGGCCAAAAATTAGCTTATTTACTACGCAGGCTTGGGGCACAGGGTTGCTTTGTTCTGTCTTGTTCCTTCCTTGCCACATGCAAGACTTGTCTCCTGAGGAGTGAAACAGTTCGCTGAACTTATAGGGCTCAAGGAAGGATGAGAAGGGAAAATGCACTCGATCGTGACACATAGGCAGAAGTGAGGCACACGTCCCCCAGAGACGACTGGCCCAGATAATGTACTTTCTACCACACCGAGGTGGTGAAAGTGGGTATCTTTAGGTAAGGTGTAAATGCGTGTTCAGTGGAGGTTCATCTCCGCTCTCCTTTCCTCACTTTGTGACCTGAACAGCAACTGGTGAAGCTTGGAGGTTTTGTAACTCAAGCCCTTGCTATAGGTCTTGCAAAAGACCCAGAACAGGAATCAACACCTACATTAGCCCCTGAATAAATTCCCCATGACAGCTACGAGTTTCACACCACGCTGCGAAGCTCTCGAGGCCCAAGCTCTAACGGCCACCTTAGAGGAAAATGGTCCCCTGAACCTTCATGCTACTAAGTTTAGCTCAGATGAGATTTTCATAACTTTTTAAGGGACTCAGATCAGAGCAACTGTGCTGACAGCAAGAGGGAATTAAGTTCTTACGGCATATACAGGGATCTTGAATGTTGGCATGCCGGAACCATGCAGAAAGCCGCACCACAGCTGAAGTAGAGCCCCATCTTTTGTTTAATTAGAAATCTGTGCCCGTAACCAGCTGCTCCTATTATTGAGACACAATAAAGACAGAAATCCTCAAAAATCCCTTGTATTCAGAAATTCAAGCTGGCATGTTGTAACTCCTTTGGATTTCTCCAAACCACAGGCCCAAAGAATTCAAGGCTGCGCACTCACATGTATTTACACATGCCTTGCCTAAAAATGTGAAAAACACATCATAAAAATACTTATTTTTAAGCATCTGCCCTCAAACTTATGTCAGTGCAAGGAGGATCAGCTGTTGGACTGCCAGCCCCAGCAGACAAACTGGCTCCCAAAATTGCCTTCCCCCGTCTTCGCAGCCAGGCCCAGTCTGGGATTTCGCTTCGCTGAGGACACATTTCTGTTGGTGTCTGCCCATTTCAAGGCTTTCACACTTATTTCTTTATCCGACCATTGAACGGCAGGCAGGAAAAAAAGAGCATTTCTCAAAGCCCACGTCCCGAGCTTCTGCCTTGCCTCCCATACAGCCACCTCTCCCATTCCCATCTGCATCCGTATCTTCCAGAAGACAAGTCCTTCTTCTGCCATAAGACAACTTCTCATCGAGGTCCAGTCCAAGCAGGATTAGAGCCCACAGGAGCCTCTTGGCCATCCTGTGTAGCCGACTGCTATTACAAGAAACCGCATTTTCTAATCACGTTGTAATTTATGGAGCTCAGTCTTGGTTTTTTTCCCGCCGCTCTCCCTGTTGGCAGGTTGCCGCTGAGCCTTACACCTCTGATGGTTTGAAACCTCTTCCAATTTCCTGTCTGAATGCATTCGGAGCCAGTTTATATCTATGTTCTTGTGCCAAAGTTGGAGCTTGAATAACTGCTCTTCCTCCTCTAATGCATAGGGAGTGATCATAACCCTTCGATTTGCTAGGCTGAACAAACCAAGTTCTTCTAGGCTCCTCAATGAAATAACATTTCCAGTCTCCTTCCAGTTTATACTCCTCTTTCTTGAGCAGAAATGTCATAAATTTTAGCCAGTTTTCCAGATTAATTTTTACTATACTTTATGCAGTGGTATTATAACATTTTTTTGTATTACCATCTTAATCTCTGTGTTATAAACGTATTCAGAAATATGTAGTATTTATGGCTGTTGCATAGTAGCAGACCACTTTGTAGTCCTGCACACTGATGAGCCATAATATAAGGAATTCAGCTCCGCTCCTCAATGCAATGTCTGGATCATTATCTGTAAACACTGGACCAATGCTTTTTTTCCTTCATGTAGCAGGCATTAAGTAACCAACATGGTTTTCACATAGTTGACATGTACCACAGAGCAGCTGATGCCAGAATTAGTGTCCAGGAATCCAGTGAGACGTTGTAGGTTTGGGTCAACTCCCCTTTAGATTATACTTACTATTTTAAGCTATGGATTGAAGGGACTCTCCAAATTCTGAAATGACCTACGGTAACTGCCAAAAACCAATGTCATGTTTGTTGGCCAACTTCTCCCCCCGAAATCTTGTAAATTGCTGCGTTGAGTGAGACGTGAACGCTGTCTCCCAAGAATAGCGAGGTAGGAAGGCTGTCGTCCAAGTATAATAAGAAAACTGCATTAGTCTTTCAGGGGAGCACTTACCTCCCCAGCTCATATGCTGCGTAGAGATTTTAATAAAGCAGAATATTGCAGAAAAAGTTGTTTCATTTCATCTGTTTCATGTCAAAGAAATACGACAGTGAAACAGCGGAAGGCAAAGAAAAATTCACTGCCTGCAAACCTGTATTTTCAGCCCAGCCTGATGGCAGTGTCCTCAGGTGGAGCGGAGCCCACCAGCTGCTCCACAGCAGACATCAGCCTTCCAGAGGCTCCACATCACGTACGCACACCTGACTCATCGACCAGAAAGCCACATGTCTGTCTGCAGCCTTGCACGGCTCCAGCAAGTTGATGCAGTGGTACCTCCTACCCCCGTGGGAGGCAAACGGCACCCTCCAGCACCCCGGGGCACCTCCCAGCCCTGCGACACCCCAGGCACGTGGTAACTCCCGGCAAAATTCAGGGTGCTGCTCTTCACCCAGGGGCAACCCCCAGCCCTGCATGGTGGCTCTTTCACAGCCCAGAGAAGTCACACCTTGCTTTTGTCTCCATAGTGGCTCATCTGATGCGTGAAAGGTCCCGAAAGGGCCGGCGGATGAGCTATGCTGGAAGGATTTCAGTGCCTGTCTTAGGCTCTGCTTAGGGCCGCTCTTCATCTCCATGGTGATTAGAGACGGGTCTGAAGCGGCAAATCTGCTAAAAGGCCCAGCAATGCAGACAGAGGAGCGTAATTAGGAAGTGGGTGTTCATATTGAGGAGCACCATGACCTCTGCAAGAAACAGATGCTGGAAGAACCTAAAAATACATTAACCTGGGTAATGCATGAGACGTCAGTACCTACTGCTAGAGCTAATGGACTTTTATTTTCTCCTGAGCATCCCAAACTCCCTCATGGCACGCTATCTCTTAAAAAGCACCTGAGGGATCAAGGAAGCGTCCAGGTCTTCTGGACTATGTCACCACCATGCTGGAAGTGGGTTTCAATTGCTGTCCATGCCATGCTGGACAGAGACCAGACATCAGAGACCATGTCTATCTGGTCAGGTGCCACCTGTCACTAAATATCTGTATTTCTACCCAAAGCTACAGGGACATGGGCCAGCTTGGGCTCCAGAAGCCACCGACACGCCTGGACAGAAAGCGGTGCTGAAAGCAGGTGGCACCAGCTTGGGTACGATCCTCCAACAGGACTCCCAAAACCGAACTGGTTCACATCCCCGCAGCATGAAGGACCAGCAGAGCTACTTCAGGACCATCTGCATCTCTCCATACACTGTGTCTTGTACCTCCTGGGAGGCACAAAGGGAGCCTCTGACATAAGGAAGGTGACAGAAAACAAGGCTGCTGCCTGATTTGCATGGTTGGATGGCACCAAATGAAACACACAGTGCTGCAGAGTTTCAAGCAAGCACTGAGCAAGGCTTGTAAAGACATGAAGAAGAAAAAAAACCCACCAAACAACTGGATTTTCTCTAATCAGACAGATAATATTTACAGCCTACGGGTGGTGCCAAAATATTTCAGGAAATGCCTAAGCCCTTCTGAATAAAAGCTCAGGAAAACACAGTATTTAAGGACAGCAACTACAACAGTAAGAATGAAAGCTTTCTACCCTCTCCCAGACTCCTTACACAGTTTAAAATGATTGCCATAGCAATTATCAAGGCTAAGCTCATTTTGCAATCTCCTCTGCAAATTAAGTTCTGAGTTGAACACGTAAAAGATCAGCATAAAAACCAAACGAATCACGTAAACTGCAAGGAGCAGAAATCAATGCGCGCTCTGCACAGACAGCATGCTGAGGTCTAATCCATCCCGCTCAGTTCCTGTACCGAGAGACTTGAACTTCATTTGAGCAATTCCTTCCAGTAAGGCACAAACATCATGCTTGAAAAACCCAACCCCAAAGACTTTGGCCCATTTTTTGGAGGCATCTACCAGCTTCGACTGCCTGCCCTGGACTTACTGCAGAGCAGAGGGGTCCAGGAGGGCAGAACACGAGCACCGAGTCCCCAGGGAACACTGGAATCCCACCACTTTTTTCTCCATGAAACAGTAGTAGGTACGTCTGTATCTGTTCCCTTGCACAACCACAACAAACCTCATCCTGGAAGTATTTTGTCCCCCCCCCCCTCAATTACCAATTACATCTACAGACACAGAAAACCACAAATCCTGCAAGATCACAGCTCTATTTTGTTTCATTTGTGCATTCAGACCAGACCTGTCTCTGCAAGTCTCTATAGTGCACCCAGAAACAGCCACATGCAACAAGTGCTTGCACCCCTAGAAGAAAAATCAGGGCAACTATTTCCAAAGAGCATATTAAAACAATTTATTTCTGGTAACTGGGTGGTGTCATCGTTACCTGCTCGGGCTTCAGGCCGGGGGGGACCCACGCGTACTCTTCCAAGGCACAGCCCGAGTCGTCATCAGAAGTCGAATTCCTCTGGAAGTCAAACATGAGCTTCGTGACGGTCTTCTCCATCTCCAGAGGCATAACTGTTACGATGTGCTCTTCCTGGGAGCACTTACAGTGAAGGCAAATCTTCCTGCAAGGTGAGGAGAGAGGAAAAAGAGGAGATGCCCTAGTGAGTTCCACTTTAAATAAGAAGACAAAGAGATTCCTGCCAGTCACCGGCCTACAGATACTAAACTCAACCCTTTTTTATGCTCAGGCATTTTCTAACACAGGATTCGTCTCTCTTACAAGGAGGAAATAAAAATCTGTATTTGCTGTAACAACACTTGGCAATCAAGCTGAGACAGACTGCCCAATGTTTGGGGATATGTAATTGCTTGTCCCTTTACTGCACCGCGAGGAGTATTTCCAGAGGCCAGCACAGGCAAGGGCCACGCACCCACCTGGTGCAGATCGGCACGTCAGCCGGTAATCGCAGAGCAGTTACCGAATTTAAGGCAGCTGAGCACTTGGCTAATACAGAAAATGGTGGATTGACTGGGAAGCTGTGAATGACAAGTCCCTTTAGCATGCTGATAGCATAAATTTGCTTATTAAAGTAGCATAAAAATTGATTATAGTCTGAACATAAAAAGCTAAATTAAATTAAGGGAAGCTACAAAAACCACAGTCACACTACAACAGCATCTTAACTGCCTGGCTCAGCGGCACACCAGCTCACACGCTGCCCAAGAGCCGGACGGGAGGGGAAAAGCACAAGAACTGGAAGAACAGCCCACCGGTTGCAATTTAACAGCCGTTAGCTTGATTCACTGCAAATACCACTTCTTAGCATTTCTTTCAAGGGGCTGTTCCTGCAGCTGGTGGTCCGTGGGAGATTTTCTTCATGGGCTTGAACCTGAGCATTTATCTGCAGGGCTGCTAGGACATCACACCCCTTCGCCAGGGGTAAGAGCGAAGGACGAACCTGGCTGAAAACATCCCCCAGCTCCATAAAAAGACGTTAAAGGGAATGTTGATGAATTGGTTTCTATTTCTGAAAATGCAATGCTCTTCCACAATATGGGTCAATGGTATCTATTTTAAAGTAACTACGCAGGATTCTGAATTAATTTGTGCTAATGAAACACCACTGACTTCTGAGGAATGAGATATGGTTTCACTTGGGTAGCAGAAGGGAGACACCTCAGAAATAATAAGGTACCACACAAAAGGCAAGGGAAAAGTTACCGTTGCCATTTCAGGTTTCTCTGCTATAAGGTAAAGCAAAGAAATTCAGAGGGCAGCAACAGTTAAACACTGGGGGCTGTAATTTTCAAACACCTTTCCTTCTTTTTCACCATTGCATACAAGCCAGCTAAGCATACCAGTGCTCAGATCCAGATTCGAGTCTAAATTTCCACTTGGCCATTACAGCACAAAAAATGCACACTAGCAAAAGTCAAGAGGCTCCGTTAAGTCAAGCCAGGGAGATTTGCCAGATTTTCCCATTTCCTGCCTTTCATCAGATCTAAACCACACAGCGACCCCCATGCACCCCCCGGCATCTGGTTTGTGTCCAGTCAGAGAGTCTCGGCATCGCCTCCGGCTGTTACCTTAAAAAATAATCAAGGCACCATTTTATGTGAATACTTTAATTAATCAGCTACCGTGGAAGGGCGCTCTGCCTCAGCAAAGCCGCTGGTTTCTTTGCCGTTTCCATCTCATTTCGCGATATGATTAGAAGCAGCTCAATACGCAACAAGGTGCTAAGAATAACTAATAGCTCCAGAGCCCCAGATTCGGCATTGGACATAGATATTCTAACGGAGTTTAGGACTTCTTAGCCAAATTTTAATTTTCAGGATATCAATCACAAGCTTCAAACAGAGACAAACCCAACAGTCCACGCTCGGATAGCAGCAATGTCGGGAGCACGAGTGCTGCGATGGGGAAAAAGCCAGCCCGCACGTTTCTGTCCTCCTCCCCACTCTACACCCCCCCCCTCTAGGAGATGGAGGATGGCAGGAGAGCATCAGAGGTCTCGGCTTTTAATAAATGAGATAAATCAAGCCATCATGAGGACTTTAAATAACAGTGTCGAAGAGTTAATAAGTGAGATGTATGATCAATTAGACCCACAGGTCACTCCACGCGACTGCCATCCTGCAGCTCACACCACGTACAGCCAGGAGTGCGATGGCCGGGTCGGGAAGCTGATTTACCCACACCCTCACTCCTGCCCCATCCCAGGCAGGCGGGTACCGCCAGTGGGTGGCTTCTCCTGGTCAGAAAAGCAAAGGATGAGAAGGACACAGGTAGTCTGTCTACTCATCAGTGCCATCCCCAGGCCAGGACAACGGGCTCTGTAAAAACTTTGCACCATTAAAAACTGAGCGTCTCCAGGCATGGGGTTTCTGCCACCTCCCTGGACAAACTGTACAAACTGCAAGATCTTGCCCCTGAGATATTCAGTTCTCTTCCTTTCCCCTCATTAAAAGCAGAAGATTAACAGCTTTAATTACAATTATTTTCTTTACATTAGGATATGTTGTTTCATGGGAACAATACTCAGTGTCCTAGGAGTGTCTTTCCACTCCTATGATATGGTTTCCATGACTTCTTCGCATAGGTCTCACTTACTCAACTTTATTTTATCGTCTTCCAGCTCGCTATAATTAAAAATAATTCCCCATAGTAAAAATTTAATATAAAAATGTACATTTCAAATGTGAGATGAAATTGAAAAAGCAGTATCCCCCCACCGCGCTCAAAGCAGAGCAGCATGAAGTGAGACGATGCACGTGCCAGCGCTCGACCGCACGCACAATGACCGGAGCGACAATGTGCCGTGGGTGCCAATGCTACAGTGGAGAGCTGGTGGGTGTTGGACAGGAGCGGGGCCACGGCCGGCAGCCCGCCCGGCTGCTCCCGCCAGCAGCGGCTCATTAGTCATTAATGCGGGAAGAGTGGTGGAGCCTGGAGATGCTCAGCGCGTCGGCGTGCCGCCTACCTAACCATATAAAGGGTGCCGCAGCCCAGGCGGAGCGGCACATCCTGCAAAGGAAAACCCACTAGCTTGGCTCTGGCCAGACACAAGCCTTACCTAACCACCACCAAAGCTTCATCAACAGCAACTTCTGCTGCCTGTGCAGCCAAGGAGCCCCACACAACTTGAGAAGAGCGCAGGCACGGGGGTTTTTTTTAGGAAGAAGAAACTAACGCTAATCTCTCTTTGGAAATCCCGTCTTCATTCCTGAACCTTTCCGCCTTGCTCTCATCCCAGAAAAGGGTCTGCAAGCTCGTCTCAGGGAAGTACCTGCCCTGGTGATTAAGAGAGGTCTCCAGCATTGGGGAAGACACAGGGTTGGAGATATTTCGGTGCTGTTGCTAAAAGCTGGGGACATCCTGGAGCATCACTTGACTCCAGGAGCTGAGGGCTGGCAAAGAGAGACCCAGTGATGTTGTGTTTCCCAGCAAAGCAAGGAGAGCTGACAGCACGGCCAGCTTCAGGCACGGAGGGTAAATAAAGGAGCTATTAAGCAGCTGTAGTTTGTGGACAGGGAGGAAAGAAGAGAGGGAGCCGGCCAACAGCCATGCTGCTGCGGGAGGCACGGGCTGGGGAGCACCCAGCAGGGCTGCTCGGCACAGAGCTGTGCACGGAACTGCCCTGCAGCAGGGCCAGGACGGCGGGAAGCAAATGGGGAGAAAAAGAACATTTCCTGGTGTCAGATTTAGCTGGAAAGGAGCCTACCTTGAATTGACTTCACATGGAACAAAGCAGCAATGACTCGAAAACAGATTGAAAAATTTCTTCTATTCAAGGCCAGCGCTTCATGTAATGAAGTTACAAGATGGATGTATTTTATTTTGCAACGGCTGCTTTTACATGGTGCTCTTGGCACGGTGGCTGGTCCTCTCCTCAGAGGAGGCTGTAACCCCCATCCCCGGCTACATCCCCACCCATCTGCTGGTGCAGGGGGACGGTGCAAACTGGATCCACCACCCCACACCAGCCCTCTTCTCTCTACGGATGAAAACAGGCACACAAGGGGAATCTGAAGCAAACAGGGCCCAACACACTAAGCGGAGAACCTGACTTCTGAATCCCTCTCACTTGGGATGCAGAAGCATGCTTCCAGACCAGGTCCACCTATGTACAGCTCGACATGAGCCCAATTGACCTGTGAGGTCTCTGGGACAAGGCAGTCTCTTGTTGTACGCCACGGTTAGCAAAGCACAGCCTCTGCCATCGCTGGAGCCTCCTGCAGCCCTTTCATCATAGCAATGGCATCAACAATAAGTTAAACCACACTGAAAACACTAGTGCTGTGCAAGAGGCTCTGGAGAGAGCCGCGAGCATGCCCCCAGCTTTCTGAAGACAGCCAAGGTCTCCCTGCTGTGAAAAACCAGCAATGACTCCAAACCAGGAAAGCACAAGCAGATCTAAAAAGCCAGGGAAGAGGGACCGGGGGCAGCCTGAAGCCAAGGCAAAGTGGGTCCTTGCAAATGGTCTGTAGCTCCCGCAAAGGAGCCAGCCAGGCTGGCCTCTCCCAGCAAACAGCCTGCGTGTGTTGGGGTCTGGGGCAGTGCAGGCAGGATCGGACTCCCCTGGGGCTGTGAGGGCAGCAGACCCCTGCCTGCAGGAAAAGCTCCTGGCCACAGGGATCTTCTCTTCTAGCCGCGGCTGCTGGCTCAGCTGGGTGGGCACACAGAACCTAAGGCAGCAAACACCACCAAAGCGAAGCCTGCCTGGGCTGGGCAACGCAGCTATTTTAAGAAAGAGCAGCGCAAGATCCCAACCCCTCCTGGCAGCACCAAGAATGAAAGCAGAGTTTAAAATCGTGGCAGAAATGTTAAAATTCCTCTCGGACAAAGAAGGAACTCAGCAAACAGCCCTTATCATCCCCCGGCGCTGCTTATCTCTGCTTCTCACTTGTTTCTTCTGGGAAGGAAATAAAGGGGCTGTATCAGGGAGCAGTGTCTCCAGACAATGCAAGGAGCATGAATGCCATGGCCCACGCCGGGCCACGCAATGCCTCTGCTGCACCCCATAATAAAGGATTTGCATGCATTTGTGCACACATTAACATACAAGATTGGGAATCCCTCAAAAAGCAATTGTCTGCTCAGCTCGGATGGGATGTGCAAAAGCAAAGGGGCAATTCCCTTCCCGCTAGCTTAAGACATACACAGCAGCCTGATTTTTTTTCAGCATCATGCCATCATTCTGATTGCAATGAGGCTTTTGGGTCAGTTGTCAGTCAGTAAATCACAAGACTCCTTGGAAACTTCTCGGAGAGGCTGAGGATTTGGGGCAGCTCATGTGACCCCTGAGCCTCTTAACAAGGGTGTCTTAATATCCCTGCCTGTTACCTCCTCCTCCCATTTGAGAGCTAATGAGGCATCTTCCCACCCTGAGCGAGCTCCAGCTACACAGACCCATTTCTCCAGACCCCACAGGCAGAGAAACATTTATCTAAACTGAAAAATTAACATAGTCCTTCAATGCCATCAGGAGAGCCTGGTGGCTCTTCTCCAGTATGGGCACCACTCTCCCAGTTCACAAAAGGGGAAGCTGAGGCGCAGGAGTACCCACAGGCAGCACCCAGCCGTGGCTTCCCCATCGACTCCCTGAACATCACCTTCATCAGAGGAGCCCCAAGATTCTGTGCTCAAAACAGTTGGAGCTGAAGCTCTGTCTCCATCTCCAACTTCTCTAACAACGTATTTTCAACCAATCACTCCCAGTAGCCCAGCTGGCTGCCACCCATGGCCCTGGGTGCCATGGACCTCAGCGACAAAGCAGCACCTCTCTGGACAAAACATTTCTGCGACTTCACAGATCTTCCAGAGTCACTTCAGCCAGAAAAAAAAACTATCAGCGGGAATGAATTGCAAAGACCTTGTGCTACCTGGGTTGGAAAGGAAGCTTAGGGAAAGCTTTTATCTGCCAAACTGGGGTGCAGGAGGCTAAAGGAGGTGAATTAGACATGGACATTTACAATAGCAGCAATTCAAAGTCTGAGGACAAGATGCCCTTGGTGGCCTGCAAGGACGGCCAAGGGAGGACAATGCTCACTTGACCCCAGATGCTGTAGGAACAGTTGGCTTAAAAGATCAACATCAGGTGGTTGCAACAGAGCAGGTAGCACAGTAATGCCAAGAAGCTAAAGAAGAGAGAAATAATCCAGCAACCAAACTACTCCTACAGATGCAACTGCCCCCAGTCTCAGTGGCCTGGGGAGCACGTGTAGCTGCCCATCTCCGGAAAGGTCTGCAGTAGGTGGGGAAACACTGAGAGGATGGAAGAGTTGCAAGTCAGACTCTTCTCCATCTTCCCCATCCATCTTCTCTTCTCTAACCACTTGATTTGCTCGAAGCAAGTCAGATTTTCAGAGTTGCTTTATTTTTAATCCCCTCTGACCTCCGCAGTGCCAACAGCAGCAATTGCAAAGGTATCCAGGGTGGTGTTGAAGCTTTTATTACAAACCCCATTTCCACTCCTGGAAAAATTCTCCTCTCTGGCTGAAGTTGTCCATGCTTGGTCTCAGGCTGGAGACTAATTTCATTTTTAAGACTCTGTAAAAATCCTTTACCATTGCAAGAGTTATTCTTGCTTAATTAAGAAAAAGAAGAAAAAAAAAGAACTATCCTCAATATTGCCAGCTGCAGCCAAGTATGAGCAAAAGCAGACTCTGAGGATTTTCCAGTTGGTCTGCCTTCATGGTGAATCAGGACCATCAATTCAAGAAGCGGGTGGAACATCTGCCTGTGGATCCCCACTGCCCTGTTCCCAAACCACTGCTTCCCTGCGGCACGGCCCAGGGCAGCCTCCAGGCTGCTTCCAATTTTGCTGTCTGTGGTCTTAGGCACCACGTGGCAGACAACCACCAGCGCACAAGACTGTGCTCCTCCCAGATGAGACCCAGAAATTAGGACAAAACATGACACAATGTACAAAAACCTAAATCCCTCATCTGGGCTGTCTTGGTGCCCTCTTAGGCAAACAAGGAACCAGGACCACAGCCCAGAACCGTGGCCAGACCTCTCAGCAATACCTCAGGATGTTTCAAAGACGGTCAACCTTTCCAACCTGTGGCTAAATCACACTGGGGGAGCTGGGATGCATCACAGGTCATTTTGGGGAGCCGAGGTGCACCCCAGCGCACTGCAGTGAACACAGGTCCCCGTTCAGGCTCCAGTTTCTCCTCGTGAGCTGGGTGAGAGCCCCAGGGTGTTTAAACACCCTCCTGACCTGAACCACTCTGCCAGGGTGCTCCTGTGAGCTGCAACCCCTGACACGAACCATGAAAATTCTGATGCATAAAGAGGAGATGGTTAAATTAAGGGATATTAATAACTCAGCATATCTCAGAAGAACTCTCTATTTGGAGGTCTCAAGATATTTTGCAAAAGACAATTTTTTTTTTTTGTAATAGAGGTTAGACAGAGGTGGGCAAAGTGCTATACCCATGTGAGCTGCAGATCAAGCAAGGGGGAGAGAGAGGAGGAAAAATAAGGTGCGGTGAGCCCCAGCCTGTTGCTCAGCCTTCCTACCAGGAAAAAAGGTGTCCAACAGGCTGCTCTGTCACATCCAAGACGATGGAGGCAGCCTGCCAGCTCACAGGCTTACCACTCATCTCAACGTATTTATGTTAGGGTTTTTTTTCCCCCCCCTTAAAGGTCCAGCTCTTAGCACACAGAAACAGTAACAACCACGTATTTTTCCCCAGTCATGGAGAAGAAATGCAAACCACCAGTTTCCGAGTTGAAGAGAAGAACAGGCTCAGTAACAGTGATAACAACCCAGAAGCTGGTGGGCAAACAACGTGGAAGCCAGTCTCATGATTTTGGAAGGCAGGGGGAGACACAGGACGGGCAGACCCAGGAGCTGTGGACACCCGAGAGGGGTTTAGTGTCCCCCATGGCAGGACAACCCCAAGGCCCCGAGAACCCAGTGGGGCCCCTGGCCGGCAGGGATGGAGCAGGGGAGGCAGCGGAGGGAGCAGGCAGCAGCAGGACCCTCACCAAAGTCTCCCTCTGGACTTGAGGTCAGCAGCGCTCCCCACCCAAGAGCCAACGTGTGCCTGTGCTGCAAAGCCCATGTCCTACCCCATGGGTTATCTTGTCAGATTTTAATTATACCATTCAGTGGCTTTTCAGCCTAACAAGATGCAGAGCTGTATCACAGGGGGGTTCTTTCTGCTGCTTAACTGAAGGAAGAAAAGTGCCTCCAAGCCTGGGGTTCTAGCAAGATTTAGGCTCTCCCTCTGGATCCAAAACCAGCTCTCCACGAAAAAGCCTGTCTCCGTTCAGCATGTGGGTCCTCACTGTCTTCTCCAGTTCGCATAACCCTGGTCTCTTCACAGACAGTATTTCTTCTGTCTTCTTCCTGCCCCTCTCTTTCCCCCACCCTGTTCCAGGCTTGCAGCCCATCTCTCCAGCACCAGTCTCAGACAGACGGACTAAGCTAAGTGGGTTCCGGCGATCTGCCCCGGGGCTCTAAGTGCTATTTTAAGGGACTTCACCAGTTTGCATTTGCAGCATGACAAGCAGAAACCACGGGAAGCAGTAAACACGCTGCAATGCAAGCACCTCCCAGGCCGTATGTCCTAAAGGAAAAAACTTGGCTGATAAGGCAAAATGCTCAGAAGCAGGATGAGCTAGGCTGAAAATTGTAATTATTTCAAAAGTTAAGGCTTAGACGGCGTCCCCTGAGACAGGCAATACCGACCCGCTTGTGAAAGCAATCACTGCCAGCCTGATCGGTGTACGTGCTGGCTAAGCCCGAGCAAGTCTGCCAACAGCAATAGCGCAAAGCTGGGTCATTTTGTTAAGCTGAATCTGGCTGGTAGAAAACATGCAACGGGAGAAGATTAAAATACGAAGCAAAATATAATCTTGTTAGCTACAGATAGTTTTACTTTACAAATCTTTATCGCAGGCTCAAGCCGGCACCCTTATAAATACAACGCAGTGATGTGAGACATGTAAGTGCTCCCACAGTAGGTGAAATAATCGCTGAATAAAAATAAGTCAGATAAGTTACAAGATAAGAGAGCTAAAACTGAAAGGATGACACTGCATCTGGTGCAAATAATTATTTTGGCATTATTCTGTCCAGCGCTAATCCTCAACGGCTCAAAAAGATTCAATCAGTGTTTAGCACCGCCAAGGAATCATGACTACAAAACAAAGAGTAACTGGATTAAAATCTTTCTATGGTCACAGGTCACGTCTGTGTCTCATCTGCTTAAAATGTTCCTTCAAGGAACAAGAAAAAAAAGGAAATTTGACTTGAAAAGATTGCACTGAAAAACATAACCCCCAGGTTGCAGTTCTAGGATGGTTTATAGTTAGGCATTCTGGCATGAAAAAGAAGGACATAGAAAGATTATTACTTTAAAACTCTCTATCCTCAGGAAGGCAAAACCACCACAATAAATATCTGAACAGTAACGTCCTCATCCACAACACCAGCCTGCACGCAGTCTGCTCAGAAAATGCCCAGAGAACCCAGGCTTCCAGAAGCTGCATTTACCAGAGCAATAAAATTAACACTGAGGCATGAGGATTTTTTAATACTTATTCCTATTTAGAGCCAGCTGAGCCTTCCTGATTATTTTTAAACTGAAAAATCCATCACGGTGGCATCAGCATTTCTCCCCGACTTCCTGCAGCTGCAGAAATGCAATTTAACAATTAACATTTTACATCCATAAACGACGAGAACAGCAAAGGCTGGGAAAAAAGCGCAGCCCCCTCATAGATCACCACCAACGGCACATTGAGCAAAGTTAGCACGCAGCGACGTGCATCCACAGAATGCTGCTTATTCTTCCTCCTCCTCCTCGCTACTTTCTATCCCTCCTAAAAATCCACAACAACTTTGAAGTTGCTGGCAAAAGGCAGTTTCTTACCTGTTCCCACCACCGACGGCAGCGACAGCGCAGGAGGAAAAAATCCAGCGGGTTGCTCAGCTGTCCTAGTTGTGCCAGTTGCCTTTCGGCTGGTGGGCTGCTCCCAGGACCAGCCCAAGCACCGCAGTGCCATAAAGCATCCCGTGCTCTCCCGGCGCAGCCCACCGCCCCGACACACGCAGCCAGGGGCTGCCGCCAGACGGGCTTTTGTCGGAGCCTTTCAGAGGAGGCACGCACTGACCGCGGCGCGTCTCCGAAAGAAACCTGCTGTGGAAAAACGTGCCATTCCTGCCCCCCGTCTTAAGCTTTCACCTAAATTGCCTCGGTCTGAAATCCAGCTCCGGAGGGTGCCCCCCTCTCCGCTCCCAGTCCAAATGAATCCAGCAGCTCCCCCCTCAACCTGCCTTTCACTAAATGACCCTTCGAGGTGGCAAGAGGATGTCCAATTTGCTCTCCGAGCGCAAGGCATTAACGAGGAGAGATGCAGCCCGTGGAGAATAATTGCTGGCGCGGGAGCGGCGCGGGGCTCTGCTGTTGCATTGCTCTCCTCTCCTGCATGCTAATGAGCAATGATGTCAGCAAGCCAAAGTCACCGCATCCGGACCGCGCGCCGCGGCCCGGCCACCCTCCCATTGATTTACATGGAAATCAGCCCGCTCTTGGAAATCAATAAATCCTGTAGGCTGCTTAGGGAAAGGGAGAGGAAAAAAATCCTTCTCGCTGGCTCGCATGTGCGCGTTTCAAAGAGTTGGCTCCGCACCAGCAGCCCAAATTGAATGGTGTGAAGACACTAATTATCCTTCCCCGACTATCATCTTATTTGATGCTGACCGAATCTCAACCTGCTGTCAAACTTAAGGCACCGCTTCTTAGGTACGCGGGCTATTAAAGCAATGATCTGCCGGCTCTGAGCAACGTATCATTTTTCTCCTGGCTTTCAATGCCCTCTTAATTATTTTCTGCAGTCATTTGCTATGATTCCCCACTGGTTTTTAGACGCAGCATGTTTGTGCACCAGCGGGGCTAAACATTCTAGGAAATACAAGTTATCAGTGTGGCATTTTGGTTACCGCACATTTTAATACATTTTCTTTCATACGGCCCCGAGAGATGCACGATTCGCACCTTTTATGTGTATGTCAGGTGAGTACTGCGAGCCCCAGGAACACGCCACCCCAACAGGGATGCCGAAGCCTCCTTTCCCCGTGTTTCCCTCCCCTCAGAAAAGAAAAGAAAATGCAGAGAAGGAGCTATGCTGCCAAATCTCTTCTGCTGCTCTTAAAGCCCGTTGCTTGGGAATTAGGTGGTCACAAATGAATCTCTGCTTCAAGTCAGCTGGAGGTGAGCATACTTCTTAGCTTTTGCATTTGCAAAAAGTGAGTGAAATTCAAAAACCTAGTTTCTGTGGGCTCAGAAAAATACAGAAAGCAAATAAAACTTGCCCAACATGTAGTGCTTTTGTAGCATGCTCCTGACTTTTGGGGCCTGGCTCTGGATTTCAGAGCCCTTGATTTTGGCAAAATTAGCTATGTTTACAGAACACAGAAGGATGCAGAAACTACAGCTGCAAGTCTTTCTGCAGTCTCAAATGCCTTAAATTATTATTATTAAGGCTTATAAAGTAGATTTCATTATACGGAATTACACTCAAAACCACCAGGGCGAGATCTTCAGCTGGGACAAACCAGCTCAGTTTCCCCTCGGGGAAGCCCCGACTTACCCCGGCCAAGTGGGATGGACTGAGAACATGCAGAGACCTCATCTGGCTCAGGCAACTTCAGACAAAAGAAAATACTCAGGGCTGCTGATGAAATATTTGAGCATTTACAGTTCCTTTTTTTTTTTTTAATTATTTTTTTCCCCTCTTTTTTTGTTAATTAAAACTGCAGCTGCAAGTCCAAGAGTTGAGCACTGACCCTGTTACCACGTCCAGCCGGGTCGGACCTTCCTTTCGTGGAAGAAGGAGCAGCATCACCTCCGCTTCTGCTGGGGATGGCCGCAGCGCGGAGGAGGGTCCCCTCCAACTCCTCCAACTCCACAGAGCAACAGAACTTGTAGGAAAAAACTCCCCTGACCCTTCAGCTTCCTAAACCGGCACATTTTGCCTCTTCCAGCTTGCATCGGCGTTGCAGGCAGGCTGTCAGCTCGCCTGTCTATGGTTAACATGCCACGGCCCCACGATGATGTATTTTTCCTCTTAAATTCAGCACGTTAATTACAATACAAAGGAACTGAGACAAAACTGAATTGGGCAAAAGCAAATAAAGAAGCCTGCTTATAAAATGACAATGTTGAGCAGAAATGCTGTAGAGCAGAAATTACTTGTGTTTACTGTAACAATCTTGCCGGAAATGTATTGTTAAAAGCACACAGCAGTGACTAGGAGCTACAACCGGCACAAAGAATACGTACTGCTCCATACGGCAGGTCCTGTAGGCGCTAATTTTCCCTGAACACGAGTAAAATGCCCAACTTTATCTGCATTAACTTTCAAGGGGCAAAGGCCCTTTAGTTATAAACACTTGGGAGCAAAGTGTCTATTAGTGCTCCAAGTGCCTCTTGAGCAGGACCACCAGCCGGCCCCACGCTCGGGGGAAAGGTTGGGCAGGGCACGAGCCCGAGTGTCCAACCCCACTTCTTGCACAACGTGCTCTGTGTAGCTCCATCTACAGCAGCTTCGATCACCCAGCACCAGCCTGACATGATCCCACCACAGGGTGGACGGCGGTGTCATCCCCACGCAACCAAGCACCCTACAGCAAAGGTGAGTTCTGCCTGACTGTCTTGGCCAAGTGGATCATCCCCAAGAAAAGGATCACACCAGAAATTGCAAACTTTTAAGTATAAGTTGATCCACAAAGATAAAATGGGTGAGAATCAAAGAATTTTCATAGAATCATTTCATAGAATCATGAGCTGATGTGAAAGATCAGTAAGATCAACGCTTATAACATCTCAGCTGCATGGCTAGCTATGAGCAGAAGAGCTTTGTATCTCCAAACAGCATGTATAATTGTCATCGCTCCTGACAGACTTCTTGTTCCAATACTTGCAAACCTAAATATCCACAAAATCCAATGAACAGGCTCTTCTGAGACAAGAAATCAGATTAGAAGCTGCCACGTTTGGACACACAACTGTCTTAGGAAAGTGGAAATGAGCCTTCCTGCTTTGAAAGCTGCCGGTTCGTTGGCAATTGCTCCATATTACTGTTACCTACTGCAAGGCTTGTGAAAAGGTCATGTGTTGGAATAACTCCAGAAGGCACACAAGATTTCTTGACGGATTCTGCACATTACGCAGGTGAAATGGGTGTTTCATTAAGCAGCACGGAGAATACCGAGCTGGTGGAGCACATTATCAACGGTCACGTGAAGGACTTGCACCATTACAAGGATGGATGCTCAGAACTGCCAGCAATGAAGCAAACGACCAGAAGTATTTCAGTAGCTACTAAAATAAAGAAAGATCAAGAGCAGGAAGCCCCCGCTTAAGTGCAGAGGTGTGAGATGGACAACTCTGCTCATAAATGTAGCCACATCTTTCTGCCCTTTACTGCTAAAGACAAAGATCCAAACCCAGTCAACTTTAAACTTTCTGCCATTTGCACAAACTCATCCCTATGGCTAATTTAACAAAACACTGTAAGAGCCCACGTTTCATAAATGCTGTATTTTATCACCTTGGTGTATTGATCAGCTGTCAATCAATAGGGGTCCACGTGACACTGTTGACTCTCCCGATGACAACGAGCTATACAGCATGGCCACGCTCAGTGACAGCAGACTGGCGTCCTCAGGGTCACCGGGCTACTAACCTTATGCATGTCAGATCAAGTTGCCTTTCTGAATAATTTAGCGAGCATCCTCTGCTGCAGCTTGCCAGGGCAGTATACAGCACTGCTGCCTTGGGATGTCACAGAGGCTCCAGCCTCCTCTGCCCCGAAATGCTGCCCACGGGGACAAAGGCTGTCCCCTGCATCGTGCACACCACTGGCCTGTCCGGGATCGGTGGGATGGCAGGTACCCCCAGTCACCGAGCCCGCCCTGGCTCACAGCGACCAGCACAATAACAGATTACTTTCCCATCACTCCTTCTACCCACAGAAATGCAGAATTGGATACTCACAGTGGTTTTTTTTTTCCCCTCCGTTCCCACGCTCGCCCCCGTAATTTGCAGAGAAATGTCCGCTCGCTGAGCCAGCGCTCCCACCCCGATGCTGGGATGGACCATGCGCAGCGCGGTCCCCAGGCTGGGGGACAGTCAGAGCTGCGCTCCCGTGGCCACGGGGCAGCCATAAGCTGCAGACCGAGAGGCTGGAGAGGGCACGGCTTTGCAAACACTGGAGGGGAAAGGCAAAGGATCACAAAAAGCTGTTAGCAGTGAGCAGGGAAGGGAGAAGACCCTATGTGGCACGGTCCGGCCCCCCTCCTCCTGGCCAAATGCCTAGCTCTTCAGGAGACACATAGGGATGAGCCCAAGATATGGCGAAAGCTCCTTGGAGAACTTGAGTCACGAAATACAGGTCAGGACTTTAAATGAGGTTGAGCTCTCTTTTTTCTTCTTTTTTTCTTTTTTCTTTATTCTTTTTAAGCAAGGCAGCAGACCCTCCCCATACCTCTCAATGCCAGAAGCAGGGATGCCTTATCTCAAAGAAAAATGGGATGGAGGGAGGGACAGAGAGACCAACATCAGATGCAGATCATTAATCCCGAAAACTTGGCCTCCTCTGCTTTTCCTCAGGGCTGCCATTTGTACCTTCATGCGGCTGCTGCCCGAGACCGCACAAGACAGACACTGTCCTCCTGCTGTCACCACTGCTGCGTTCGACTCCTTTTCGGCAGAGCCATGGGTGAGGATCCGTGCTGTCGGTCTGCAAGGAGGAATTTAGTTTTTAAAACACCATCGAGCCCAGCAGCAGCTGACACAGAAGGGGAGGTACAGCCCATACGCACTGCGGCTGATTTGAGAGACAATTTTCTGTATTTCCTACCAATTCACCCAGCGAGAAAGGCCTGACCCTTGCCGGCATCCTTCGGTGCACAGGCAGAGCCGGGTGGCAAGGCAGCGTCTGCGAGCACACCCTGTGCCGTCCATGTCCTCTGGCAGCACCGAACCACACCAACGCAGGGGTGATGCCACGGGAGGACCCGGCACGCTGCGCTGGCGCTCCCGAGCATCGCTGCCCTGCATCCCATCCCCCCCCCCCCCAACAAGGCACCCCAAAAGGACCCTCACCCACCGACGGTCCCCACCCCCCCCCCCCACGCACCCCCAGCTCGCAGACTGGCACTGCATGCTCTGGTGTGACATGCAGAGCACACCGCAGACGGTGTTTCAATCAATCAATCACTGTATCTCTTTCTCTTTTTTTTTTTTTTAATCACCTTAATGCAAGAAGCTTTGGAGAGCTTAACAACAATACGGCTTTTCATAGCCTCCGGCTTTAACTCGGCACTACTATGTTTTTTACTTTTGTATGTTGAAATGAAATTTGTAACGGAATGTGAACAAAAATCTGGAGGCTCACGTGGTTTTCTCCCTTTTGCTAGCCTGATAGTATTCTCATCTGAAGACTTTTTAATAGTGTCCTTTAATGATGTCTACAAAAGCCTCATTAACGCACTGTATCATAATTTAAACTAAACAAACTCAACGCAGTTATTTTTTTAATGACGTATTTTTCTTGGGGCCTTTCCACAAACAATAAAGCATTCACTGAAAATATGTTATGAAGGAAATGCATACATCTTCAGCTTATCTGGTGGTATGTTTTCCAAAGATCTAAACCTTTGATCAGCAACAAATTAATTTTCCATTTACACAAAATAGAAGATGTATTTCCAGGATAACCAACGAACCCTGCAAGTCTGCATTAACATGTGCCTTGGCAGCAGCTCAGGACTCCCTCGCTGCCGCCCTTCTCGCTGCCTGATGCTGTCAGGGTCGCTGTCACGTTAGATGATTTTTATTTTATTTTTTGGCTTCAAACCTGTCTAATAGGGTGTTTCAGGTCAGTAATTATGCCCTGAGGATTTCTTGCCTTTGCTCACCGAGCTCCCCTCTGCACCAGCCATGCACCACCCAGTCCCCCCTGCTCCCCAAAAGCTGTGCATCCCCCAGGAGTGGGGCACGGTGCTCAACTGCCTCCGTGCTCAGAGGCGAGTCTTGGACCAGCCCAGATTCCTGGCCAAGAGACATAAGTCTGGCTTTTACCTCCCTAAACCAGACTGTGCACGTCTTCTCTGGCTGCCGGTGGGATTTTGGCATGCCCCTCACCCCGGCCAGGCACCGTGCAAGCCCCCGCTCCAAGCCAGGAGCTGCCGGCAGGTCCCGGGACTGCACAAACCTCCGTCCAAGCTCCTCAGAAACCACCGATGGTTTAAACAGCCGTGTTTCTGCTCCCACCCAGGAGAGACATGTCCTGCTCGCTCTTCCCCAACTAAGAGAAAAGACCTATTTGCCCCATGTTCCCAAACCGTGTTAAATGCAGGCTGGTAACTCTAGAACATTTTTGGATCCACCCAATGCTCCTGTGACGTGCTGCACTCGTCTGGGAGGAAATCATGCATGTTGGTTGTGAATAGAAATGGGCTTTCATGATGCCTTCGAGGCTTTTAAATTTCCCAGTGTGTTTGCAAATGCAGGGAGATCGGCTGCGGTCAGGAATGCACCTGGGTCCTCACGCTGGGCTACCCACAGCCTCCTAACCGCTCAGTGGGAAGAAAGGTGCCAAACTAGGTTTTTATTTCGTATCTGAGAGCATGAAGTAGACCTGGATGATATAAAACCAGCCAGTGCGAGCAGATGGACTGGCGTGCGGTTTCGGTCTACCCCAAACCCCACCCCATTACAAGACTTCTACAATCCAGCTAACCTTGATTTTAAATAAAAAACCCCAATAAAATTATGAAAAGTGGCATCTCGATGTAAGTGTGGGTGCTTCCCCTGCCCCAGCCCTCTTAGGATCACGGCCCCATGCCCTGCCTGGAGTGCACAGAGCGGGTCAACGTGTCTTAGGCTACGGCAAGGTTTGCAGCCTGGCTGTCCCACTGGCTGAAGCTGGATGGAGCTCCAGTGTCCCCGAGACAGCCTGGCACTGTACACAAATGACAAGAGATGTTTGCTATTCTTCCCTTTGTTTTAATTAGTAATAACAATTTGTTATCGTGGCTTGACATTTGTTCATACTTAGGAATAAACTACTTCCTCGAATGATATGCTGAGATTACAATGGGCTTTCTGTGTTTGTGTTGGTTTTAGTAGCTCATAACAAACCATGAAATTCATTACTCTTGCCACAAGCACCCATGAGATGTGCCAACCAGGGTGTGATTTATACACAGCTCGACTCATGGAAATTAAAAGGTTTTAATGTTGCCTGCAAGAAGTCAAGGGTTTGAAATTTTATACAGCTGAATTACAAAAAAAATAAATCCCGGACGCAAGCTACTGCATTGTTTTATCTGCCTAAGGAGCCTGAACATTACAGTCAGGGTAAAAATAATTCACTAAATATTAATTAAGTGTATAATTTGAGCAGCCTTTTTAGTGATAAGCCTTCTGGCCTGCAAGTTACTTCATTCTCATCTTTTTCTAACTGCTTGGAAGCTATGCAAAGGAAGATATTTAACAGTAAAAATTCTCTGCTACAATATAATTTGGCAAAACATTGCCACTGAAAGAAATCACTGGAAAACAGCCTGTGCCTCACCATCACCTAATGGGAAAGGGCTGTCAGTCATACCCCAGTCCTATTTCTCCATGTCATGTCAAGCCTCGTACATCAAACCCAATATACAAATCACCAGCCCCATCAAGATCATTAGAGCTGCTCAGCCCGTCAGGGAAAGGTCAGTGCGTCGCCGGCGCTCTGCCTGCTGCAAACGCAGCATCAATCACAGCCCTCATCAAAGGCGGCCACGGTGGCGAGAGGGCGCAGCTGGAAACCCGCATCCCTTCCTCGTATAACCTGTCATCCTCTAAACCCGCTTCTCTTCTTGTAAAACATGGCCATGCTTTTATCTTATCGTGATCTACAGGGAAATGCAACTAAACCGGCTGCCATACGAACAGGGGGGATCAGGACCCATGGGGAGGCATTGAGACCGTACCAGGAGAGGGTCGGCCAGAAGCATGGCCCCTGACTCCAGCGCTGGCTCCCTCTTACGCAGGGTCCCAGCCTGTCCCTGCTTTCCTGGATGGGTCCTGTGCAGGCGGTGTCCCCGGAGCATCCCCCCTCGCTGCACAAGCCCCAGCCCTGCACACCCAGTAACAGTCTCTAGCGAAGGCTCAAAGCCACCCTGCAAGGAGATGCTAGTTGGTGCCATCGTAGCCACACCGAGGCACGGCTTGCAGATGTCCCCAGCCAGGGGACTTCAGGGGTGCCCCATGCCTGTGGAGACACAAGCATCACCGTGCCGGGCTGCTGCTGCCCTCCATCAGCCTGAGCCTCAGGCGCGATGCTCCCAGCTTGTATGAGCCCACGAGGGCATCCTGCCCACAGCTCGAGCACCTGGAAGGGTGGAGAAACCCAATCACTCGTGATTTACGGGAGGACACCGGCATTATCAAATGCTATTGCTCCCATCAGTCATTGCTCGTTAAACATGCTGAAAACCACTGGCCATTTCTTCCTCTTTTTTCCCTACCACGCAGTGCTGCATGCAGCATTATCTTCAAAGGGCGAAGTAAACATGTTTGCTAAACATGAGCAGACTAAATACATCAGCCTTTTGGAAGCAAAAATTGCTGCTAGAGATTTAGTGAGCCTCATTGTTTCATGGTTCAGAAAGCATTTTGCTGGCTGCTTTGGAGTGGGCTGTTCCTTCAAAGCGAGCGCCCTGTGACAATGAGTAACCCCTCCCCAGTGAAATAAAAACCAGGTGGGCATCCAAAGGAGCAGTGCTTTCTTTTTGCTGAGCATTTAACTTACAGTGTCTCCTTCCAACAAAAGAACAGCAGTTTGGGGGTCAGCTCAGCTGCTGCCAGTGGGTGTACCCAAGGCAGGGTCAGCCAAGCTCCTGCAGCAGAGGGGTGAGGACACTTCTGGAAAACAGTGGATGTTCTTTGGGTTAGAGCTGGGAACCTTCCTGCAGTGTGCCCAGACTGGAAGGGATTGCTCTGACCAGGATTGAGACTGGTTGTACTGGTACAGGGCAGAAAACAGAATGTGGAGCAAAAAGGCAATGAAGTAAGTGCTGGGCATCGTCCTCTTCCCTCCATCCCAAACAGGCTGGGATGCTCCAGACCAGGGTGGCTCACGTGGCTGAGATCCTTGGAAATGTGGAGTTGCAGAGCCAGGGCAACATCTCACCTTTCCATGGCCTTATTACAGGGCAAACAGCTCAATCCCAAAAATTCCTTCTCTGTGCAAACCGTGATCATTCCCTTCTATCAGTGTGGGGAAGCGGAGGGGGAGCACAGTCGGGCTCCCTGTGGTACTAAGCCCTTCAAACATGTATCTCAAAAAGATGAGCTACCATGGATGGCCAAACAGACAGACAGGGGAAGGAGAAGGAAAGCTCATGATACCGGCGAGACTATTATAATTAGTGTAATAAGCAGCAATCACAGCTCAACAGCTGCCTTCCCCTCCCTGAGCGTCTGCTACACACACCGGCACAAACCCATGGCCAAGAAGGATTTTGATGCCTGCTGTACTCTGAACAGCTCTGCTTTGAGAAAAGTTTTGACTTTGGTAAACTTTTCATTCCATGTAAGACACAGAGGAGAGCACCTTCCTGCTTTCCCAGCCTCTCCACCTTCACCTGAGCAAGCAGCACCCCGCGCTTACAGAAGGGTCATGAAACTGGGTTTAGTTTTGATGTCAACTATGATTTCGCATGTGGCTTAGAACAAAACCTCGTCACCTTTAAGTTGAGGCAAAACTGCCATACTCAACTTTCTGAAGTCCCTGGAGCATCAGCAATGAACTGTTCTACAGAAAATGGCAGCACGACAAAAATAATTTACCGTGGGCATGTAGCCATCCTCCTCTGATGGGCACGTGTCCAACATCCTTCTCTGAAGCATCTCTAAGATAAATTCCTTTGAAACACATTTGTCCCCATCCATGCCAGGGTTGCAGAAAGTTGGCAGTGAGCATATAGCACAGAAAAATTGCTCTACAGCTCACCAAAATCCAAAGCAGCCCTGCTTTAAAAGAGGGGACTTCTTCATGGGAGAATATTTTAAAGGATTGGAAAGCAGACACAGTGATGTAACTGGAGTGCAGTGATTTTTTTATACCAACAGTTAATTGGTTTGGAAACATATTTAAAATGGTGGAGAAGTTACGGGGTAGATGCTTATTTGAAATCAGTTGGGGATTTAGGTGAAAACGCCGCCTGCCAGTGGCTCGGCAGTGGGGCCCGTGCCACCTGCACAGGATCCAGGCACCAGGCATGCCACCGTGCTGCGGTGCCACCCCACGCTGCTCCTGGTTGTGGCCACAGCTCGGAATAGCCCATGTCAGGTGCGCTTGCTGCTCGGCTTCTGATTTGTGCCATGTGCAATGAAATTCAAGTGAGCCTCCTCCAAATTTTGGGGAGCTGAGGACTAAGGTCTCCAAAACACCCTCTGGTACCTCAAACGACCACTTGCTGCTGCTTTTCTCATTTTGGGGAGCCCACTGCAAGGGAAAAGAGCAACCCACTTTACCCGTGTTGCTCCACCACCCTCACCCCTAACCACCAGTTTTAGGGGTTGGATCATCATCTGCAGCCAGTGCAGGGGTTGCAAAGTCACTTATGTGACAGGCTCTGGGCCCTAACTTGCAAAATACGCTGTGGCTTAGACCCAGACAAATTCTGCATCGTTTCTGGTGCTCACGCTCCAGGAGGGATTGCTCTTCTTGCTTCCTTTCTGCTACCCCTTGGTCTAACAGGGCTGGTCAAGGGAAGCAGTCAGATGCTCAGGATATCTGGATATTTTGGCAGTAGTTAAGGATTCAGCTGATTTTTAGTGGGTGTTAGACACTGAGAAAGTGTCTAATGTGAAGATGTTTGGAGGTGTGAGCTCTAAGCTCTTCATGCAAGACACCATTTCCTACAGTGCTTAAGAAAATGAGAGCATGGAGACAACAAATAAGGACAAGCTTAGAAAGCAGAAATGTTTACACTGAGGAAATTTAACCCCTCGATGAAAGAAGCCCCAGCCAGGCTGGGCAGGAGAGCTGAGGAGTAACTGCAAACAGGCGGTGATCTGCTGGAATCAGGATCTCAACAAACACTGCACCAAAGATTTAAAAAACATGACGTGTGAAGCCAGAACAGAGGTTTCTTTAACTTCCCAGTGCAAAGAAACACATCTGTATTTCCCTGACAAGCAGCACATCAAAGCGATGAGAGGAGCAAGAGCCATTTGCTCTGACTCTGATGCTCCCCAGCTCCCCAGCCAGGACCCAGCCCATCACGGGGACCAGCCGCGGCAGATCCTGTGCCTTCCCCGTCAGCACACCTTAATGACCAGTTACGAAGCCGAAAGGTAAGGGCAAGATAATCAAAGCCGTCTCATGGGGTGCTACAAGGCATCGCTTCATCCGAAGTGACAAAACATGACACACCAGAGGCTGAGGTGCAGGGCTCCTTTCTCAGGCACAGGGGGGAAAAAGGCATCAGAAAGCAAAGAGCAGGGGTACCGTCGAGCCTTTCACTTGCTGCTCTGCTGTAAGGTGCCAGTGGAAATTAATGGGCCTTTCAAGTACATAAATGGATTGCAGAGACATCCATAGTGAGTCTATTAGCTAATTAGTCAAGATTAGCATTTCTTTTATCCAACAGGCATTCAGGTAAAGGAGGTAGTTCTCTTCTATCTGTATATGTCCCTTTTACACTTGTTAAAAAGTAGGACAAAGCTCTCTCCCAGCGACAGTAATACCAAGACAAACTTTCTCTCCCCCAAGGCAAGTGCCCGCGGGCGCAGCCTGAGCTGGGCACGTCGCTTGCTGTGGCTAATGGCCTGGGACAGGGCCAGCATCACGGACCTTTGGCCCCAAAGCCCAAATCTGGTAGACCTGTGCAACCAGTACAGCCTTTAGCATGAGCCTGAGGCCAGTCTTGGGCTCACACTACTGATCTAGAACAAGGTATCCTAAAATCTGACACAAGACCCTGTCTCATCTCAAAGGAGTATTTAATCCATCAGGCTGCTAATGCTTCAGACCTCCCTCTTACTGTTATGGGAAGTCTAACATCCTTTGCTGTCATCCTGTATCTGAGGATGCAACGGACAGCAAATAAACATATTTCAACCATTTAAGTAGCTTCACTTAACAGATGTAGGAAACGCGTTAGATTTATAGCACCAGAGTAATCTGATACCTTCCACAGTGTTAACGAAGCAAGCATTAATACCATTTTATCATCAGTTCTAATCTTCCTGGCATCATTTCACGCCCACGGATAACTCACTCCATAACTCGGTACCTACAGCGCACGTTGGACAAGGCCCCCAGCCGCAGCTAATTTCCAGCGCCCCGAGAACTCAATCTCTGCTAATCCCAGCCCTTTAAAGCAACTCAGACTTGAGCAATCTAAGAAGGAGACACACGAAGTCACTTAGGCTTATCTCTCTAATTGCCTGCCCGCGAATCAGGGGTTCGGTGTCAGCGCTTGCACTCACATAAGACATGGCAGTCAGAAAAATCAGACCTAAAATATTTACCGTGAGCATTTTCAGAACTGTAAGTGAAATGATTGAAATCCTGCTTCCTACTGCAACTCCAAATGCAATGCTAGCTGCGAGGAATACATCGGGGTAACAAAGCAAGTGTTCATGTCTCTCCTCCGCCGTGGCTCTTTCCAGGTCTATGGCTATGTAACAGACTCCAATTCTCTCGACAGCTTTCCTGCACTGCCCGGTGCCAACACAGTGAAAATGTTAATGAATACCATCCCATAAATATTTAATGCACATTTTCCTGCAAGTCCTGCTGTGATTAAATAGCCACCTCATTACCCAGGCCCATCTTTCTTTCATTTTTATCTTTGCACAAAATACCAAGAGTTGGAACTATACCCACGCAATCGAGCTGCTGGAAACATCACTGCATAAACCAACACCAACAGGGCAAAATCCAAACACGAACTTCCAAGAAATGTAAAGAGAAATCTAACCCTGTCGGAGCAAATATTTCATCTCAGCTGCCTCCTCCCAGGATTTGCAGAGAAAGAAAAGCAGAGGGGACAAGCCAGCAATATATTTTCTTTCTGAGTGCAGTTATTTGTCTGGTTTTATTGTCTTTTTCCATTGTATTTGGAGGTCCCAGCCACAATGGGGTCCACCGCACATACCGTCCAGATACGGGCGTCCCTGGGTACCACCCCGGGGCTGGCTCTGCTCTGACACCAAACCCTGAACGGCTGCAACAGGAGCTGTGCTGCTCTCCCCCCACCTGAAACTTGGAGGATGCCCATGATTTGTCCGAGGTTACACAAGCAATCCAGGACAGACGTGGAAGGGAACATGGATCACCCAGAGGAGTCACCATCGCTGCTCTGGCATTGCAATATCTGTGACACTCATCTGTGGTGTCCAAAGCACAGCTGACCACAAGATCCACCACGCTTGCATTTGCAATGTCATGACAACCATTTAGGAATCGTGATATAAAAATACTAGGATATTGTTTTCTGGGCCATTAGAATTGATATATTCGAGTCCTTCTCACCAACCTTCAGCTCAGAAGCTATTTTGCAAACCGAACTGAAAGCTGCAATTCTCCTGGGATCACCCAAGACCACGAGAGTAATGCTGAGTGCCCAAAGTCAGCCAACGCAGGCAGCAGGGCTGACAGCATCGGGTACGGGGTTTGTGCATGCTGCCAAACGTGGCACATGGGATTTCGAGCGCTGCCATCCAAGCACGTCCCGGCTGGAGCGAGAGCCACTGCTGGAGACACGTTCGTGCCACTCCCCGAGGCTCTGCATCGCGGGGCGATGCTCTGGCTTTCACATGGGCCACGGGAAAGGTTTCTTCTGAGAGAGGAAAGTCGTACAGTCCAAATTCTCGCCAAACTGTTAAAAATATAAAAGACTCAAAGGAATAAAGCTTGTGTATGTCAGAACTCTCGGTAATTCCTCCCAAATACATAATTTTTTGGCACAGATGCTAAAATGTAACTGGAGGGCAAGCATTTAGTTCTGTTTTAGCTGGGAGAGTCCCAACTTCTGTCTCTCCAGTTTATATATGGAAGCAGGCTCATTACGCAATACGTGTTTCAGCGAGTTCTGCATCAGGGAGGGTGTGAAGCTAAGGCTAACGAGGGGAATATCATTAAGAGTAATAAACAGTACAAAAGCATGAACAAATAGGCTTGTCTGAAGCACAGGCTGCTGCTGCATATATCACAAGGAGTCTCCAAAGTGAAAAATTTGAGTCTCTCTACTCTGAGATATGGGAGAGAGGGCAACAAACGGTGGTGTGTGGGCAATACTGGTGAAGAACTGGTGCCAACTGGTGAGACTGCTTTTGTAGGGCTGTGCAGAGACACTGGGTGGTCAACGCAGTGCCGTGCTTGCATTAATGCATGGGAAACATAAAGGTCACTGGAGATTAAAAGATGCATTTTCTCCTCCAGAACTGGCCCTGAGACGCCACCCCATCCCCATCCCGATTAATACACACAAACAGAGCATTCAAAAGACCACTTTGACGTATTTTGTTTGTCTGCATAACACTGATGCCGGGAATAAATGTACATCTATACTGTCACATTTAAAATTCGCTGCTGCCAGGAGAGCCGGCCCCCGGGAAGCACCAATGCCCATCTCTCGGCGTCACATCCGCAAACACTGGCGCTATTTCCGTGGCCAGCCTGAAATGGCTGGTTAGATTTATAGGCCACCACCCCCACGAATAAAGCAATGGTACCATTTTGCTCAGCCTCTGGAAGCAGGTCGCTTCCAGCCCGCCCCGAGGCATCTCTGCTGGGGAAGGACCCGGCGGTGGTAGGCAGGATGCTCCAGCACCGCTGGCGTGGTCCCCTCATCACCACGCTAACACCATCACCGCCCCACAGATCCCTGATGCAGCAGCACTGGGGAAGCCAGCTCATCTAAGCTCCCTTATTGACCTAAGTTGACAGCTGCCTTTCAGAGAGGAAAAAAAAAACCTTTTAAAAGGGAAAAAACAGGAGCTTTTTTTTTCCCTCCTCCCCTGGGTGAACAGACAGACTCATTTAAGGTGCAAGTAGATCAAGTAGCTAATTAAGGAAATAACCAATAACTTAATCAAGATCATTAGAGGAATCAGCATGTTGCTGCCATTATTTAAATGGTAGCAGAGCAAAAATATGCTCGTGCAACTGGAGCCTTCAAAACCTCCGGGCGGCCCAATCTACGTGTGGGGATGCTCCCATGTCACCCCATTGCCGGTGTCAAAGCCACTGAGGAAAACACTCAAATCTCCTGGTAATTTCCCGCAGACAGAACATTAATCATCCCCCAGCTGCCACTGCAAAAATCCCAGAATGAATGATTCACACCTTGAGAGAAATTTGCCGTAAGCAGCAGCACAGTATTCTGCCCTGGGACGCAGCCCCTGCCCGTTCTCGGAACGGGGGGGTGGGCAGGGGAACAACCCTTTCCCAGAAATAAAGTCAAATACATTGGGCCACATGCATTTTGCTTTTGGCAACTTGTGCTAACTTTGCTCCGCAGCCAGCTGCTCCCAGGACAGACTCTGTGATTTCTCTAACCCCCCTCCCCCAAAGGGGTGTTTGCACACCAGCACCACATCTCTCTCCCTGATTACTCCACCAGTTGCACAGATAAAACATCTGCTGGAAGAGAGAAGGAATCCTAAAGCAGACAAATAATTTACACCGCCTAAACAAAGGCAAACAGAGGATGCTGTTAAACACCCCCGCCCAGCGAACAGCCCCCAGGACCTCTGCCCAGAGCAGGCGTCCGGCAGGCTGCGTGCTCCTCTGCCTTCTCCGGCAGGAATGAACCCCTTTTTCCAACCAGACATGTTGTTTGTCACTAACACAGCCTCCTATCTGCTTAATTCCTGAAGCATCCAAAAGCAATTGAATTCAGCAAGTTTGATTAAGTACTTAGAAATCTTTGTTTCACTTAACAGAAGCCTTTGTTTTGCCTCAAAGGAATTGGAGATTTTCTCCTGAATTCATGTGAACAAAGACAAAAAAAATCCAACATCCAAAAGTTAAAAATAACCCTTTATCCTGTATTAAACACAGCTGCCGAAGGTTCAAAATTCTCATTTTGTCATTCCACACAAATCCTTACAACAGCTGAGAAGACACACAGCACGTTTGGGAACCTGGAGCTGGAGATGAGCTCCAGCCTCCCACAGGGTTTTACTCTTCGGGGGTTTTTCAACAGAGTAAAAAAGCAGGAGCGGCTCAGGGGCCGGTAAGAGAAGTCACATTTGCATCAAGGAAAAGTTTTACCGTGTCCTCTGGGTCAGATATTAAAAGGGGATATGGCACATCCCTGCTCCGGGGGGCGGCGGGGCCCTGCCTGGCCCCCGGCAGCCCCTGCCTGCCCCTGGGCTCTGCCCGCAGCGAGAACCGGCGCTTGCTAAGGCAGGCAGGAATCAGAGCTGAAAAAGAGAATCATTTCCCAATGCAAACATTTGTACAGCGTTAAAGCGGCTTATACTTTCACAGGCTATAAATCGGGCGCGATTACTTACCCAGGCTAAAACAGGCATTCACTTCACACGCTGGAAAACCCCCACGTAACGGGTAAGGGCAGAGGGAAGGATGGGAAGGATGGGAAGGATGGGCAGCGGCGAGGCGAGCACCTTCGGTGCTGTGGACCGTGGTGCATCCTCCGGCGGCGGCGGTGCCCGGGCCAGGACGCTGCCTGCGCGCCGGCGAGCGGCTGCGGTCATCTGGGGAGGGAAGGCTCCCCGGCTGCTGCCCCAGCTGGCGGAGTGACGCCCACCGCAGTTTTAGCTTATTGGTGAAAATCGTAAAGCCCTAATCCAATCCTGTCCCTTTACCCAAATTTAGCTCTCCACGGAGCCAACATCCCTTCCAGTTTTGACTAGCGGTATGAAAGCAAGGTTACCTTGCCAATATATAAGTCACGTAAAGAGAAGCAATAAAAAAAAACCCACGCTCAATTTGCTTCACCTCTTTCTCCCAAAAGAGTTTTTTCTCTACCTGCTTCGAGGGGACCACAGCCTTGCGTAGTGCATTGAAGAAAGCCAGCAACTCCCAGCGTGTATCACCGGATCGAAAGTCAGTAAGGTAAATATCAGGATGCCAATTAAACCAGTATTTATCAGAATGCCCAACCGTACCGCTGGCACATCTGGGTCAGGACTGTATCACATATGGAAGAGGTTTATAGAAACAGTTAGCGCATGGTTCCTGAAGTTATACCGAGTTTCACAAAGGTAACTACTGAATCATAAAGCGCTGCTCGCAAACAGCCTGGCCGGCCGACACATATGGTTTTCCTTTTTTTGCAGCCTGGCACAAACGTTAACCGTAGAGACACGTCTTTCTCCGCTGCGCAGATACCTAGATGCTTGACCACGGCCTTCGCTTCTGACGCTCGGGCTAAAGTGGGGGCTACTGGCAGCAGCTCAGAAACCACAGAGCTACACCGTGGGCAGCTTCCTACTGCCTAGAAACCCTGCCTTCATTTGCAAACAACGGATGGCCGGGGATAAAAGCCTCTCGTGCAACTGCACATCTCTGCAGTCGGTTACAGATGTGCAACGCTGGAGCAGCTCCAGAACACGGGCCAGCATTTGGGCAAGCTTTGAATGCACATATACAGCTACCTCTGAGCGAGGGGGCTGGAGCAAACAGTATGCGCTCCAGGTGTCCCGGCGGACAGGCGGCAGGATCCAGATGCAGGCAAGCTGCTCCAGCCTTCGCAGAGGCTAGCAATTCAATAAGGTCTATTCATGGAGGAGCGAGCAGGGCTTCCAGGAACGCAGAGGAAGCATTTCCGAGGGGTATTCCCATTGTAAGTCTAATAAATCCCTTTGCATTTTAACCCCCCCACCGTTGCAAGCTTTACATATAGAAATAATCAAAACATACATTAAAAGAAGGAGTTATTTTGAACTCGGCAGTGTTGATCTAAGAACCATCCTGCTCTGGAGCGGGGCTTGAAGAGCCCGGGCAGCCTCTGGGCGGGCTGAGCTTGGTTCTCAGGGAACAAAAGCAGCTTACAAACCAGGTTCACCATGTGAGAGCCTAATTAGAGACCGAAACCCACACAGCAAACAGACAGACTACAGAGGAAATTGGAGTGTAATTTACATGGAGAATGATTACTTACTGCAACCAATTAGTGTCAAGCTGACTGACAGACTACCCAAAATACGTTCTCCCCACCCTCCCCTGCAAGTCTGAGCTTTCCTTGCTGCTTTATTTTCCCTGGGTTGTTCGGTAGGTGAGCAGTAGCACCTCACCACTAGACATCGGACAGCAAATGGAGACCTTTTGAGCTTCCCCATAACAAACACAGAGTTAGAGCCACCCACATGCCACCCGGCGTGAGCCTCAGCCAAGCCAGAGATAGCAACAGCAGAGAGCAGTGTGATGTACTTTCTTGCCTGGTCTTAAATCCTTAAATGACATCCTGAGGATCCCATCAAGAAGTTCACCATTTACGAGAGGCATTCCCCCTTTCCTGGGCATGCATTCTGCACTGGGGCTTTCACCCTCTGGTTTGCAATCAGGTAGGAGACCCGCAGGTAAGGGTTGTGTCTGCCTAGCAATAGCCTTTGCAAAGTGCTCAGGCTACAGATTTTGGGTCCCGACCCACGTTGCTGACCTCCTCTGCTGAAGGAAAGGCACCATCGCACAGCATCATTGCAGCCTCAGGGAAGTGCTGCCAGCCAGGACGCCCCGCTCCAGGTACCTGCTCGGCTGTCTCGCAAAACAGCCCTTTCTTTGCAGACCGGTCCCCCTCCTCCGGCTGTGCTGTTCCCCGTGCGCTTGCGGGACCATCGCTGCCCCTGCGCTCAGCGGGGAAATGGGGAATCCCATCGCTGCCGGAGGGAGACGATGTGGACAGAAAAACTCATCCTTGGCTGGCACAGCACGAGGGTGACCATGGTCCCACCAGTGCCTGTGCTGGGAAGGACATCACCTTCGCTCAGGGCTTTCCTCTCCAGCCACCCTAGAAGAGGACGACTTCATCGCGTTTCCCAAAGTACAAACCAGTTGCTAATTCTGCAGGAAAGCTGCCCCTTCCATATCGGATTAGTCCCAAAACTAGTAAAAATACTTTAAAAACTCCTGAAGTGCACGCATGGAACTGACCAAACGCCATTTATCTTCCTTTTATTGTTAAAGAAGAAATGACTCATTCTATCATCGTTCTCGCCTTCCCAGCAACATGCTCCTTATTAACAGGACTGTCTAATTGCTGTCCTTTCCTCCAAACCTCGGGACTGCACGTGCATTTTGAATGCACAAATGACAACAGCATTTCAATGCAACTTGCTGTGTTACTCTTTATAAAATTCTAAGGACAGTCTCTTTGAGCAGCCTCTCTGACTGCTCTTCAGAGAGCTCTTGTGTATGCATATTCAGGCATGCAGGGACCACATTTTGGCTATTTAAGACCAGGCAATCAACCCTTCCCTTTAAGAAGCACCAATATAAAGCATATTTAAGGGCTTTATGGGTCTTCTGTATGGAAGAGATAAGCTATTCTTTTAATCTCTGCAGGCTACATGGATATATGGCATTTTAAAGGAAACTTATCCTAAAAAGAAAACTTGGAGGAAATGCTTTGTGAAGTATCTAGCAGCTGTTTGGTAATATCTGGAGACAGCCAGGACCTCAGGTGGTGTAAAGCATCGGCAGGGATCCTTTGATTTCAGTTCACTTCAAGTCAATGGTGCTAAACCGATTTACACTCCAGGAGCACCACCAAGAAAGGTAACGCAGGACGATCTCACCTGGGTCTCCTTTGGGTACAGCCACCACAAAGGCTGCAAATCCTGGTGGCTCTGGCCTCCCTCTGCTCCCCCCTCCCTGGTTAAATTAAAAGTCTCCGTTAATTACCAAGTGGATGCAATGAAAATGCACGTGTGCTTACGCTCCTCAGAATTAGGCTGTTAATCTGGTGTTTATACTTCTGGAGTTTATCTCCTCCACACCCTCCTTCTCCCCGGGGAACCGGCTCGCTGCCACTTTATCTGCAGCTCTAAGGACAACACACGCTGCTTCGTTTTTAAATTCCCCTCCAGTGCTATGCCCTGAACCAGCTCTTCAGAGAGGGGGCCTCCGCCAGCTGTAATTCCCATTAATTCCTCCTATGATTAACAGGTCAGCTCATGCCACCCTGATGACAGTGGGCTTCAGAAGTGCAACTCTATCAAAATTATCTATGCATAAAAGACGATCATTATAGGAGCAAATGCCTCGCTGAGACTTTTATCAGCTGTGCGCTTGCTGCTCACTTTTGTGCTGCTGATGACTTTATAGAGAGCGGGGAAGGCTTCAGCCTCATCGCTCTGCGCTGTGGTGTCTCCAGGCAGACAAACCTCTGCGGTGGGCGAGATGTTGATTATAAAGCCGTGGAGGCAATCACTCCTGGAGGGGGGTAGGGGCAGGCGGGAGCACGGGGAAATTAGAGAAACCTTCTTCTGAGTGCATCCCATTAGTGCTGGTGGCAATTACGCGTGCTGATCAAGTAGGTAGGCTTCCCAGAGCCCCCTCTGAAATTACTGGATGGGGAGGGAAGGTGAGAAAAAGGAGGAAAAAGGAGAAAAACAGAGAGAAAGCAAAATAACCCTCAACAACGGCAGCAGACATCACCCCAGCTGCCTGGGAGCAGGGCACGGAGGAGCAGCCTCCTCCCCGCGGGCATCCCCGTGCTGGTGGTCACTCAGGGGAGACCCACAGAGATAAAAGGCAGTAAGACCAGTTGTAAAATACTTGTAAAAATGCTAATGGTCTCAGGTCCTTTTAAGCCATCTTGAGCACTGCTAAATCACTTCTTTTATTTGCTTTCTGGTGGGATTTGCTTAGGTTTGAGCTCACCATGTTTATGCTGATACGCTGCGCAGGTCAAAGCTGGCGTGGACCCGCAAGCCGACCCACACCGCAGCGATCACTGCCAAGCTCTGCAGATCATCCTTCCTCTCCTCTTTCCAGTTTCTTCACTAGTTCCATGGAAAGAAAAGAAGAAACCAACTTAACAACATCCTCCTTTCAATATGCACTAACAGGAGCTATTGTAATAATAAAAAACAGAAGGAAAGGCAAGAACTTTAGTTGCAAGCACCGTGCCGTCTTGCAGTCCTGACCCTGAAACTCCTGACAAGGAGTCCATATTAATCCCAACTGTAAAGCGCTATGTTCAGCCAATTAAACTGCCTGAGCAGCTGAGCGTTCCCTGAGACCTTTGTACTCTCCTTTTTTTTTTTTTTTTTTTTTTTTAAATGCCCTCTTAGGGAAAGGAATGGCTTCTGCAGAGATGAACCGCCCAGCTTCTTCCAGCCTCACCGTGTGTGTGTATAAAATGTTCTTGGCTGCTTTCGAACACTGCACATTAATCTGCGCAATGGAGCCTGTCTCCTTCAGCATTCGGATGATTTCTCTTCGAGGCGGGTAAGACAGAGCTGTTCCACTTGGCATCACATCCCCTCCCTGCCCCCTTCCAAGCCTTTTCTTTTTTTTTTTTTTTTTTTTTTTTTGGTATTGCCAGAATAGCTCACAAGCCGTCACCCCAGGCATGTGTGAACCTGGAGAAGAATATACTGCTGTAGGAGCCCACAGATATATGAGACAGCCAGGATGCTCAGAAACAGAACTGGAAGATTACAGTTTTAATGCAACAAATTATGAAAAATACCACCACTCCCTTCCTGCAGCTTAGGACACATCACTTATTTCGCCTTCAGCCATTTCTTTGCCTATGGCTGAACCCAGAGTGACAGAAACTGTTTTTTGAATTAAGGGCTGCTGAAAACGAAACCCCAGAGAGGTCTATGGGCGGCGATTTCTGGAATTTGTTCCTGAGCAAGGTGAGCCCCACCGTCCCACCTCGACGAGCCCTGCGCACCAATAAATCAGAGCATCCCCACCACGCAAAGGGCTGTCTGGTACAAAGCCAGGCATTTTTATAAACACTGTGCTAGGGGCTTGGATTTTCATGCCTGTTTGCCCAAAATTTATGCAAGTGAGGATCCCTGTTGCTCAGGCTACTGCCAGCCAGGCACCTCACTGGCTGCTTTGCACGTGTGACCGCTGCAGTGGCTGAAGCACCCTCTAAACTACCCACGTGCCACCGAAGCCCAGAGTGGTGAATCATGACATTTCTTCAAGTCTTCATTAAATATTAAAATGCTCTGTAGTTGCAGTCAACAGGCTTCCCCACAGCAGAAACTTCAGCTGCAGCTTTGCCCACTGGAAAGTGTAACCTTGGCTGCACCCCGTGCAGAGGAGAGATGCTCGTCGCTGGACCAAGTGGTCCCTTGCCACGAGTTACGGTGGACATTTCCCTTCTTCACTCCGCTCTCATCACCTCGAGCATTGTTCCCCACAGAAACACCCAGAGCCTGAGGAACGGAGCAGGAGCAGACCGGAGAAGGACCGCAGACCTCCTCCACGCCTGGTACCAGCAACTGCTTAATCACACCCGGGTACACCACGAAAGGGATGAGCACCTCTCGCCTCCACCATGGATGGGGCTTCTCAGGAGGGTGGATGGCTGGGAAGGATAAAAGCTGTCTAAGGATGTACGAGCACCCTAAACCCTGCCACTTGCTGGAAACCCTGCGGTCTCAGGCTTCTGCAGCACATCTCGCGTTTTGGAAGCTGCAATGGGAACACTGTGCACTTTCCCTTATTTCCAAGCATCCCCAAATCCCCAGCTCCTGGCATTTCTACAACGATTAAACACACAGTTCTCAACACTGAAACCCCATAAAACAAAAATCCATATGGGGACTGCTCCCACAAACTGGCCGATACCTGCCAGCAGCCGTAATCTTGGTGCCATCAGATCTGCACAATAAACAAGTCCATTTTACCGGGGCAGGGTTTTTCTACAACTAAAATGGAAACAAAAATTGGCTTGCAAAGATGAACGATGCCTGTGATAGTTTTTTTCTGCACTTGATTAAATACAGCACACAACAAACTCATTTTTTCCTCCTTGAACGATAAACTCAATAGTCTAAAATTAAGCCCAGCAGGGCAAGTAAGATCCTGTATAGATTTCAAAAGATACAGCGATTTTTTTTGAAAGCCTGACTGCACTGTATACACACTTTGCAAAATCGCTCAAGTACCTCTGGCACCAAACATAAACACAGGGAAAGCTAAAAATCATGTAGTGTTTTTATCTTGATACAGCCTATACCACAGAGTACAGCTGTGGTTTGCCATTTCATGATAAACCAACTCTTTACTTTTGATAATTTTAGTGTGTAACTGTGGATGTGAATGTACTATAGTATCATAAAAATAAAATGGGAAGAAAAAGCCCAATCAAAGAAGTACACCAACCTGAACCACATGCTCCCCAACCAAAGGGTATTTGTAGATACCAGAATTACCATTTCTGTTCAAGACAACTGATCCTTTTCATGAAAATATAAGAAGCCCTAGAGAAATTCTGGTTGATCGTTATTAAATGGACAGACCTCATGCATTTTTTTCCAGGAAAATGACTGAAGCTTGGCTTTAGCATAATCCTCAAGATTATTTACATCTTCTGCAGTTTTTTCCACTGCTGCTGAATAATCAGGGCTCCTTAGAAAACCATTGCCAGAGAAACATAAATCCTTTTTTTCCCCCCTCCTTTCCTCTCTCTTTTACCTGTTTTTATACATTCTTCCTTGCACAGGAGTGGTAAGGAGGCTAAAAATACTTGAGGCAAGCAGGCACGAGAGAAACCCCCGGGGAGCGGCTGGGAAGGGTCAGCGTTCCCCCCGCCGTGGCACTGCCTGCTCGGCAGCGAGGCTGCTGGGGCAAATCTCTTACCTCTCCTCGATCCCCGGCTTCTAGTGCCATCTGATGAAGTGGGAGCTTGGATTGCCTTTCAAACACTTTTTTTTTTTTTTCTTCAAGAGAAAGGCCTAAAAGAGGAAAAAATTGTGGCTCCTTGGAAGGCAATGGGAGGAGAGCCGCCCCTCCTCTTTGGAGGAAAGGGCTCCAAAACACTGCAGGTTCCTCGAGTACTGGGATGCTTTGGGGAGGGCATCTTACAGGGATGCTTCAAGACAAGCACTTTGCTTTCTGCTTCAGCATCCTTATTGTTTCCAGTTGCACCAACTCTCTTCCTTTCCTGCTTTTACCCTATCCACTAAAAGGCTGCGCACAGGGAATGAAAACAATTAAATACTTTTAAACAGGCAGGGCTGCAATTGCATGGTAATGAGGTCGTTATGCTCCTTAATGTGCTTTCTAAAAATAAAATACATCCAGGTATACAGGTCTCCTGGCTGCACCATGCCCAGGGAATCGTCTTAATGCAAATCCTCTAACAGCCTGGTTTGGTTTTGTTGTTTTATAGCAAACCTGGCCCCATCAGGACAACAACAAGGGCTTGGCTGATGTGCAGGGTCCCAAATTTCAGCTCCCCTCAGGTCAAGGGGAAGCCAAGAGACCTGGAGCTCTGCGTGGCCAGACCCTGTGTTAGAGCCAAGGGTCACCTCTCAACACGGCAGAGCACAGCCAGGCTAAGAGACCTCTGCTCCACAACCAGGTGCCATCAGAGGTCAGGACCAACATCTCATCCTGCTCGTGTGATGTGCTCCCTGTCACCCTCGTGGGGACAGACATTGCCAAGGTCTAGCCTGGGAGGGATCCCATCTGGTGAGCAGCGTTGGTTTGAATTACACAGCAGCCTGTGCTGCAGAATGCTCATTTGCAGTAATTAGAAGCATCATGTGGGCACACGGGAGGACTTCAAAGGACACCGGTAGCCTTGACAGCACAAGTCTCTTTTTTAGTGGTCAAGAGGCAAAAACTCCCCCGTGCCCTTGAGCACCTCTTAATAAACCAAAATTATACAGAATTCTTTTGGACAGGAGCCAGACAGGTCACTGCAAAACCCACTCCAGGGAAAGTTAAAGGTTATATTTTTTTCTGTATCTTTTAACACATGCACTTCACATACGCGCACACATCCCCCACCCAGACGCAGAGCCATAAGCCCTGCTTTGCTTCTGCCGGTCTCCCAAACTGAACACAAACAAGGGTTCATGTATATTGAAATCTGTAGGAAGCTTAACATTTACTTGGCTTTTGTGTAAACACTTACGTGAATTACACAAGTTTCAGCCAAGAGGCTCGGCACCCCGCCGTGCCAAGCCATATAATTAATTACAATTAAAAGCAGAGAGCGAGGCAATCAGGCTTGCCCGACACTGTGCTGGTATGGATTTGCTCTTCCAAATGGTTTCCAATTTGTCTTCGCAGCAGCTCAGCTTCTTTGGGAGAAACCCTGCCGGCATGTGCCCTGTGCTGCACGGGGATGCTGCTCCTGTACCTCCAGGGCAGCCCGTGCCCGCAGGCTTTGCCAGCTGACTTGCACCCATGCTGCTGAGAAACCCATGGCGAGAAATCGGCATTACCCAACTACAGCCAAGACATGGGCAGCGGAGGGGATGGGCGGACCCAGGACACGTAAGTGTCCCAGCCACAGCCTCACCACGCCAAAAGCCACATCCTTCAGTAACGCCACCAAGCCAGGACATTTTGGGCCGCACGTTTGCTTGCACCATCAGGGTGAGCCCAGCGCTCACTGCCACCCACCTTGCAGGCAGGTGGGGGCTGCCCTGGGTGCAAGTTTTATACATACAGAGCATCACATCCTGACAAAAGCACTTTAACAATAATAATCAATAAGAGAACCCCCCACATAAGCACGTGCATCACCCCAAACTGCAAGGCAGCGTCTATTCCCCACGTCTCTGCCTTTCTTACTCAGTATTCATAATATGCTAAGCTATTAAACTATCCTACAGAAAGTGCTGCGGCTTACAGTGCTGCAGACAAGTGGTGTTATCATTTGGTATTTTTTCTTTTGTTATTACAGTGAATCTTCCTACATCTCTGAAAATAATCCAATTATTGCCTACCACTGGTAAGGTCACTGTTGCTTTGAACAGAGATTTGGGTAATACTCTGATTACTCTTAAGCAAATATTGCTGGGACTTGGGCAGAAATTTCCAAGAGATTGAAAATCCATTTTACTGGAAACCACAGATGGAAAATATTCACGCTCTATAGGATATAAACAACAAAAAAAGGTATCATTTCTCTGCCTTATTAGAAAAATATTGGTTTATCTGAAATCAACAGCATAGACATATTCATCTATTAAAACAATATATAATTTCTCATATCATATAACCTTTAAAATATGGCAATCATCGAGTCTTTATTAAACGTTCCCATACAGGCTCCAAAAGGTATTGAACTACTTAAGTGCAATATATGGAAAACAGCAGGAGGTTTGTATCACTTGTGGGAATAAAAGAGCTCCCAGAGAAAAGCAGATATCAAAGATCAATCTGTAATAAGGAAAAGGAAGTTAACATCCCTTACAGCGGCCTCAGAGATAATTTTTCTGTATTGAGCCAACGAGATAACAGCAAAATCACACAAAATACAGATGATGCCAAGAAAAGGTGTCTATTATATTTCTTCTGGTGCAATTAATCACGGGTTCTTTACTGTCAGACCATCTTTAGGTAATGGCAAAAAAAGGGGAAAAAATACCCAACCCTTTTTTTTCCCCTTAGGGAGGAATTAATCATATGGTTACTGAAAGATGGTTTTTCTGACATCACTTTTCTTCTACTGGCCAACTGATATTAAAAACAAAACACTGCTAGGGCTTGCTGTCCTCCTGCTGAAAGAGTGGAATGATGCTCAGAGTTAACCCCCGAGTGTCCTGCCAGGTGGAAACAGGCCGTCTCAGCGATACCACCAGGAAACCCAAACTGGTGTCTCTGGACCAGGGGAAGGATGGCAAACGCCAACAGCTCTGGGGGGTAGCCAGGGCTGCCTGACCCACGGATGGCTTCTCCTCCTCCTCTCCTCCCTGCAACCGCATCGCTTGCTGGAGAGTTTCCTCCCAACACCCCCACCATACATCTTTATCCCATGGCTGGGATCTGTACCAGGGTCCCGGCTGAACCCCAGCTCAGCCTCGGTGGGTTTGGCACAGCGACACCCCTATACCCTTTTCACAGCTGCAACTTCCCCACCACCACCACCACCACTCTTGCAGGCTCATGAGGTTTCCAGCGCTGATAACGCCAGGGCGGGATGTCAGAGCCGCCGGTGTCGCGATGCCATGTGAGTCAGCCCCACCGGGGAGCTGAGACAGCTGGTGACATGCCACCAGGGACGGCGATGGGCGAGCGGGTGCAGCGCTGTGCCATCTCTCTCCTAGGAAACCTGCTCCACCTGCCTCAGACGCGACGAAATCCCGAGGGGATAGGGAAGAGTGGAAATCACATCAAGAAAACCTATTTAAAGTGATACCCCACTATCATGCAGCCAATGAAAAATGTGAGCGTGCCTCAGCCCTCCTGATGACTTTATTCACTGCAGTGAGCTGCCTGCTGAGCCGGTGCAGCCCAGAGCAGGGCGCACCGTGGGGCTGGGGGAGATGCCTAGCACCAGTGACGTGGCAGCACCATCGCAAAGCCTAACCCTGCCTTTGCCCTGCCTGTCTTTGCCTCCTGCCTTCCCGTCTCGGACCAAGAAGGGGACCAAGGTGGCTTGAAGAGGAGGGGACCACTGCCAGGGCAGCCTCTGCCTAGAAAGGATGCCAAGGGGACAAGGATGCTCAGGGGATGAGCAAGACCCCATTCGAGGCTCGTTACCGACTGACAGCTAACGAGGTGCCGCAGGGTGCTCACATACCTTCCAGCATTGGCCTCACACCTCTCTCCCTCCGGCCAGGAGGCAGCAAGCAGCCACGCGGGGCTTCAGGCACGTTTGGTAGCAGGAGGCGATGCTCTCATCCATGCAGTTAAGATGTTTTCTATTTTGAACCCCAATGCCGGTGCCTTTCTCCTGTTTGCTTCTTAATGCTTTACTCATTAATGCCCGCAACCCACTCTGCGGCACGGACACCTGCACGCTTTTAATTCCTCCTGGATTGCCTTGATTAGACGGCTTTCAGGGACCTTTGACTCTTCTCTCAAGAGGTATCCTAGAGACGGGCCATAAGCTAACAGTGCCAGTCCAGATTGCTGGGTTTTATTTCTTTTTGTATATACACAACAGCCAGGGCTTGGGCTGTGCTTAGACCTTCCCTGGGCATCTACAGTGCTATGAAATCAGACTGCAAAGGGTACAAAATACTGTCTAACAGCAACTGCACTTCCACTGGGCTAAAGACTTGTGCCCTGTGTGCTTATTCCCACAAAAACATAAGTAAGTTGCCAACTAATCCTCTCTTTCCTAAGTAATAACTATATTTGCATTTTTTTGCAGCATGGGACCTGTTTTTTTGGAGAAAAAGCAGCAGCCTGAAAAACTGAAAACTGAATATTTAACAAATAAACTGTATTTGTGCCTTAGGAAAAACATTGGCTATTTTAAGCACGTTAGATTGCTAGGTTAAATATCAGGAAACACAGAAAGAAAAATACACACAGTTTTGTGCTCCCCATTAATGGTACTAAAACCCATCACACAGGAAAGCCTGTGGGATGGGATTTTTAAAACCATCCCGCAAGATGCAGAATAACCTCCAGGTTAAAAGTGCATTAAGATAATTATATTCAAAACATCCCTGTCACCTGGCAGTGTCTTGTACAATGATCGAACTCCTGAACCTGTGCTGGCACGAAAGGCGTCCGCCTTCCCAAATCCACGTCTGGGGATGGGTTTTGCTCACCAGTGAGCGAACGAAACCAAGCCACGCCATCGTTTTGCTGCCAGCTGCAGGAACAAGTTATCCTGGCCGCCTCACCGGGGCCAGCACCAGCATGGGGACCCAGGACCCACTGCTGCGGGGTGCAGGTGCTGTGGAGTAGCCCGGCACACCGAAATGCCCGGGTGGCTCCTCGCAGCATCCCCCTTCCAAAAACTAGCCTGGGTGAGACAGTCTGAGACCTAAGAAGTGATGGATGGGTCTGAGATAAATGAACAGATGCACTGAGGAGAGGCAGGGTGAAATGGAGAGCCAGGTAGCAAGCGGTGCCTGCGATTATGCTGGCATAGCGCAGTTTTGATGCTGGCAGGTTTTTCAAGGAAAAAAAAAAAAAAAATTAAAAAAAACCCCCTCAGCTGGCAGACCCCTTTCTAAAGACTTTTTCACAGATTCTGGAGGAATATCAAAAGTATAGTTGTGTGTAATATTGTCAGTTTACAAACAGCACCTGATAGTGCTGTCTGGGTACAACACCTCCCAAATAAACTCCTGAATCAGGAGGACCAAGAGAGGATCATTACGCTCACATTTGCACTGCTGCTTTTAAACAGGGCTGCTTAAATGAGAGGAGCCTGGGGAGGCCAGTAGCACGAAGAGAAAACAGTGTGGGTGGATTTAATGCAGAAACCCAAGACAGCTCATTAGTGCGGAAGCGAGCGTTGTCAAAGAGCTCACGTCTGCACCAAAGCACCAGCCTGGCGTAATTGAGACCAGCTATTTAACCGAGAGAGAATGAGACTTTACCGCACGGCGGCGAGACGAGAGCCTGACACAGACCCCGTTCTGCAGGTACCCCAGGGAGGGGACAGCGGCCCTTGGCCGCACCTGCAGCCCGGGGTGGCACAGCATGCATGACCTAACACAGCCTGAAACAACCAGCAAACACCACGCATGGTGGTTTTTCATAAATCTAGTCAAATAACCAGTTGCATAGAGCAAATGCACATTGAGGTAACGCCACTCGCACTATCGAGGGTTCTCATCAGGGACAAGTATGTCATGAATCACTGCTGAAGCCAACATTAAAATGATATTGATGCTAAGAATCCCAGGCGTCCCATTTGGTGCTCATATAACATATGGCACATGTGAATTTTATAGCTTTTGTATTAATCTGCCCAGAATGCCATCACTTTGCAAGATTTCATGAAATATTAAAATTACTGAGGATAATTTATTTTACAACTCTAGGCAAAGGCCCTGGGAATGATGAGAACCTCCCCATTAAACTCACACAGGTCTGCGACTCGCAGCCCTAATCTCTCGCATCTGTTTGCCGAGTGAGAGAAAGATGCGATGTCTTTCAACTCGGTTATTTGATGGATCAGCCTGAATTTGCTTATTAAGGTTTCTACAGTCCATTATCACTGCAGGAAACAGAGGGAGGGATGACAGACTAAGCATGTTTATCAAACCATGTGAAGTCCAGAGAGACACTCAAAACAAATCTCTACAGCCACTGCAGGAAAGTGCCGGGCATCTTCATCGACAGCCCAACTGTGAATTGCACAGTTGGCTTTTAAAAACCCAACAGAAGGCTATGACGTGTAAGGACAGTATAGAAAAAGACTGAATTTTCATCTCTTATGATAAATATAGCACCGCTACAAGCATTTCTAAAGGACTCCGGTCACCTGCATGCAAAACAGTCTTTAAGATATCAGCAGGTGGCCGAAACGCTCGTGCACCAACGCACAAACCCAAGCAGTAATGGATAGTGTTAGAAAGCAGCCGGGGCCAAGCTATTCCCTGCTATAATGATTACTGTAGAAGAGAGTGATTTCTGCAATATGTATCAGGAAGATTCGAAGCCAACAGCTGCTGGGAACTTTGAACAACCGCAGAATTCAATAGTAAATCTCCGATGAATGGTTAACACCTTGCAAATCTCTTTTCAAGAGCAGGGAATGGTATAAAACTAGTAGCCTGTTGCAAAACTACATGCGCACAAGATATAAAGTCAATATTTCAACCAACTAATCACAAAAAAAGAAGGGCTCATGCAAGGTCCCTTAGTCCAGCCTCATGCCCCAAGGGGTAGGTGCATTGACCGCGTGGGTAATCGTGCGCATCTTGGACCTTGGCTGTGTCTGTGCTGTGCATGCAGGAAGAGGCAGCAGAAGAAATCAACTGCAGCATCACATTGTCATGCACCGGTGCGTAACAGCCCACGTTGTGCTGACGTCTGAAAAAACAGTTAGTAATTCCTGTACCTTAAACACAGCACACACAAACTTCTGCAAAATTTATAATTCCCTTATTTCTTATTGCAAATTGGGCTTATTGAAATCCTCCAAGCCTCACGACCAAACAAATCATCCTATTAAACATGAACTGAAGGGAATGGGTGGGGAAGCATCTGCTTAAATGAGCACACAATTGGTATTTACCGAGCATGCAATTATGAAAATTTGAGTCTGTATCTACAGAGATATTTCCCATTAAAAAACATCTTGGTTATACCAAATACTCTTGGACCACTTCTCCACAATGTAAAAAATCATGTGCAAAAGTACGTTCTACTTCCAAGACGCCATAAACACGAACAGCAGAAAACCCGTATTCTGAAAAAAGGAACTTCAAAGTTTGTGTTATTGACCCAAATGGCTGCACTGCAACCAAATGCCCAAACAGCACCATCAATGAAACAGCCATCATCGGCCCAACAGCAGCCCGCAGTCGAAATCACAAATGATAAGGACAATGATGATGATAAATGAAGTTGGCTCAACAACGGCTGCGCTCTGTATTACACTTTGATTCTATTATTTCCAGCTCCCGCAGCACATATACTAAATACATGGAGAACGTATCATGGTGACATGTGGATCTGCGCATCGATTTCAAAGGTATGTGGTTTCACATAAACAGAGCACGAGTGTGTGCTTGCTCCAGCCAAGACACTCGTTTATTCTTCATATGCATTTACGGGTGGGAATGGGCTCGTCAGCATCGCTGCTGGGTTCATCCACAATTAACATCTGGATGCCAAAAGAGAACGAAAACTGACACAAAGCTCGAGTCTTCCAAAACTTTGCAAGCTCTCTGAATCCTTGAAAACCAAACACTTAATGAAATAAGATCTCTCAATCTGTAAAGGAGAATTTTAAATTCCAGTTTAAACATGGGCTAAATTGTACAGATGCGTTGGTCCAGGGTGTTGACCCAACGTCTCAGCTGATGAGGGATGACCTAGCAGATGAAGTGATCACACAGCACTGCAGAAACAAGGAGAGATTTTGCTTTAACAACTCTTTTCTGGGAAATGATCAAGTGGAAACAGTCCCATTAAATTAAGGGGGGCTGGAGAATTACAAACAGGGAAAAAAAAAAACCAAACAAACCCTTTTATGCACCACCAAAATGTTACAGGGATGAAGATGGCCATGGCAGCTCAGGCTGCCTTGCTCCCGCTGGTGCTCCCGTGTGGGATGCTCGCTGGAGAAACATCCCCCAAGGGATAAATCAAGCCCCTGTTCATCACACCCCAACCTGGGGCCCTGCTCTCTCCCCAGGGCAATCACAGTGCTCAATTGGCTGCGATGCAAAATTTTAACTGGAACGAAAGAATCATGAATTGGCTTCACAATTTCGTTTCTGGAAACCTCAGAGCAGCTCTGTTCTTCCCCGTGCCGCTCGTGTATGGTTTCATTGAGTCTCCTTGCTTTTACAGGTCCATCAGACATAACTAAAAGCAGGAAACGGACAAACACACCTGGGAAAAGTCATTAAAATACTTGTGACATTCCCTTAAACATTCATTGTTGTGCTTTAGTGGAGGACACCGCATGCTCTCTGCATGCTAAGCTCTCTGGCAAAGGAAATAATCCTGGTCCTTCCATGCTTTAACCCACAGCAAGTTGACTTGGATCACCATGTTATACCTGTCCTGAGAAATAAGGAGGCATTCTTCCAGGGCACTACCTTCTCCTCAGCTCAGTTCCTCTGGGCAGCCTCTCAGCAGGGCTGGCTGTCCCCAAGCACATGCAAAGACCCATTGCCCATCCTTTCTGGAGGCCTTCTTCAAGTCTTTGGCACCAGAGGTCCAGATGCTGTGATTTACTCCAGACAGGGCTCCCTCTTCACAGCACTGCTTCTTCACTGCACCTCTATCAGAAACGCATCATGCCACGACGACTATGCTTATGGTGCTCCGAAATTATAGGCTTTTTTCAGAGTTCCTGGCTAGGGTTTAAAGGTTTATTGACCTAACGTCAAAGCCTCATCCATCACCTTCGCGGGGCAAGGGCTCTCAAATCCATGTTACGCACCAGTGAGGTGCAATTATCCATTGGTATAACCGAGACGCGAGCAGACATGATCCCTTCTAACACCTTGGGGAGATGCGAGGTTGAAGCTGGCAGACAGTTTGCTTTCAAGTAGCTGTTGGAGATGGAGGTGAAATCGTCACGAAGCAGTGGCAGGTGTGACCGGCAGCGCTGCGGTAACTGCAAGGTGAGAAGGCAGGCGTACGCCTCCCCTGCGAGTCCACAGCCACGCTTCAATGCCAAGGAATTAGGGATAGACTCCGTCCACCATAAACATGCTTTTTGTTTGCAATCTGAACTAAAGCCGCAGCAGACTGTTTTCACCAATGCTTCTTAAAACCAGGGCTGAAAGAGCATTTCAGCTTATCCTGAGCAGATTTGCCTTTCCTGAGCTAGACAGACAGCACAGGTCTTTGAGATACATTCCCCCCTTCCCCCTCACCCCCCAAAAAAAAAAAATAACCATAGTACTTTTGGTGACTTACTTTTCAATTAAGAAGAGTACCACTCTATGAATAAACCCAATTAGCACTTACCAAAATCCAAAGTTACCTACGAGAGGTATTTCAGCCAATGAGGAAAACAAAGCCTCACCTGCTGTTAGCAGAAGGATGCTTCATCTTTACCTTCCCAGATGCTCTGGACATTTGGCATCACAACCACAATGCAGTAAGTCAATATACATATTATATATATTACATTTTTATACATACACACACATATTTTTAATATATATCAATATACATATTATATATATTACATTTTATATATATACACATATTTTTTTTATATATATCAATGCTCTGGGTCTCCAAGGAGACAAGGCTATAGACCACTCATTGACAGCAAAGCTTATACGTGCTATTTTCCATGCAGTTCATGCTTTCAATCTGCCTAGCATAACTGTGTTGGGTGATTTAAATAAGAACTGAAAATCTTCCCAGAAGACTGAAGCAGCACCATCGAATTTGTAAATACCTTGGGCCCCACGGAAGGCTGTTAATATTAATACAGGGAATCTGTTTGATGCAAATGAAAAAAGAAAAAAAATACTCATTACAGAGTTTCTTGTAATGACAGTGCTCAAATATAACCACAACAGTCTGCTTTTGGTTAGAGCAAGCCGTTTAGTGCTGCTGTTATTATTTGTTGTTTCTACGGTTCCTTGGGTGCGCATCGCTCTTCCCAGACAAACACAGAGAAAGGCTCAAACGCTTCTTCACTGAGGTAACAAACACTGCTGGGCTTCAGCGAGGTCGAGCCCACGCGCCCCATTGCCCGCCTCCCGGCTCCAACACGGCTTTCCGTACGGGCTTCTTTTCTTTTCCTTTTCGGAGCAGGAGTGGGGTTCCCTTACACATTCATCCGCACTGGGAACTTCTGATGTCCTCCTATCCACTTCCAGCGGAAAATGTTCCCATTTTTATGATGTCTGCAAAAAAGTTATTCCCACCTCAAGGAGAACTGTTTGGGGTTCATTTAAATCAGTGTAGTGCCGTGGATGCCAAAAAAGGGCCCAGATGAGCACCTCAAATTAAGCGCTCGGAACCCATCCAGCTGCCTCCAAAGTACATCTTCTACACGGACGGCACACAGCAACCCTGCAGGCTGGCAAAGCCACATTCAGCCATCACAGAAGGACGCTTTTCTGCAGACTTCTCAACCTGAGGCTTATTTTTATTTTTTTTTTAAAGAAAAAAACCCAACAAAACAAAAACCTCCAGCAATCTGTCAGGTCAGAGGGTTAGAAAATGGGAGTCCAACTTTAATTAGCCGATGGTGGTTAACGGCCCCATAAGCATGTTGCATGCCCAGATTTGCGACCTCAGTTCCTTGGCACGCGCTTTCGTTTGGCTGCAAGAGATGACACCAACCACACAAAAGCGGCTGCACAGCTACAGGGTCAGTTTGTGCAGTATTAACAAAGCAATACAGATGATAAGAAATACATCCAAGTGCCTGGGGGAACTGGACTCATATTAAACAGCAAAATAGTGATCTATTGTGCAGGACGCACGGCTGAAGGAATGGTTTCCAGATGGGACCACACCACTCGTAAACAGAGATTGTGAAAAGCTCTCTTTTTAAATAAAATAGAATAAAAAGAATAGTGTGTGTATATATATAGTACATCTATAGTACACATACATATTGCTTACATTTTTCCAAAGAGACTACCACAGCTCCCCTTTAATTTGTGCCTCTTTTGTACCTAGATTCCTTTTTTGAGCATAAGGTGCTTTATCGACACAGAACGGAGCTTTCTACCTTAGAAGAGGAGAATTTAAATGAGAGCTGCCACACCTTGCTTTTGCCCCGCCAAATTCTTCTCCCAGCTAGGGAGAATGGGAGATGCTAGGGATGGCTAGGACAGATTGTGAGGCTGGAGCTCAGACAGCAAGAAAAAAAAATGTAAAGTTGTTTTAATTTTTATAGTACTTCCATATGCAGTACATAAACCCCTATTCAGAGTAAACAAACCCACTGCGGAGCTGGAGGGGGTGATAATCAGTGTACACAGATCTCAACAAATACGTCAAACTATCAAACTGTCAGACTTGGCTCTTTCCTTTGCTATTTGAAAGGGACCAAACAAATGCTTGGAATTAATAAAAAACCATTTAGAAAGGCCGTATAATAACAAGGCCGGTAATAAATCACATTAGCGAAGCATCCCAGTACAAACTGGCACTTGTGTGTTGGAGGAACTGATCTTGGGAGAAAAATGCTGTTTTCCACCCCTCTGTAAACATTATTAAAAACTTGTTTAGTTGCCATTGACATATTGTTCCCAAAGCTATTGAAAAATTTCTTTAAATCACGGGCGAGCAGGAAATGTTCACCATGGGTTGAAATTCCCACCAGAAGCCCCCTCGGGTTCCCGTGGGGCAGGTCACCGAGTCCCCGCTCCTCCCGTCCCTGGATGCCAGACCAGAGGCAGAGGGGAACCACGACACTGAACAGCCAGAAAACTATTTTACTTATTATTACAACTCCAGGATTTGACTTCTACTCTGTTTCTCGCATCTGTTTGCCAAACCCAGCTATTTGCTTATCCGTTTCATTTAAACATTATTTTCCTCTTTGATATAAACAGTTTATCGCTGGAGAGCTACTCTACACCAAACAAGGGCTGTAAGCAATATTCCACCCTCTTACTTATGTAAATACCATTTATTAACGGCAGGCACAAAGTGCAATGCCTGAACCGAGGCCTGTGAAGCTTTGCACCCACATTTTGGCAGAAAATCTGAGAAATGTGGGAAGGTTTGATGGGGTATAAATCAGAGGGAACCCCAGCCTGCTACCAGGGAGCTGCTGGAGCTCAAAGAACCTTGCCGCGCCAGCCAAGGCTCGCCGTGCACCACAAGCCACCCAAAAATGCAAAGCCCTTTTCTGCAAGTCCCAACCGGTTCTAAAAAGGCACATTTTTCTGAGTGGAAATGCCAGATTGTGGAGAAGTCGGGACAGCTTTTTGCTTTGTGTCACCATTTTATCCCAGAGTCAGATGGAGCCTTGCAAGAGGAGTCGAGTGAAATAACAACTAAAATATTATGGCAACCGATTTGTACCACAGATCAGCTGCTGAGGTGATGAAAAAGAATATTTTCCAGTAAAATGGTATTCCCTGAATGACTGACTGGGCAACTGACACAAGTTTGGTACAAAAAACCAAAACAACAACAACAAAAAAAAACCTCCATAGGAAAAATTATTTCAAATCCTGTCTAATCCCTGTTTACTTCACTAATGACTCCAAACTTTTTCACTATTCATCTGTGTTACTACTTCTGTTTATTAAATATTTCAATAAAGAGCTTTTTTATTTTTGCTTTTCCTGTTTATTTCTATTTCCTATTTAGAGATTTCAGACTTCAGAGCTTTGAACATCGGCTTCACTTTGCTTTTCATCTTCCACGCAAGCTGACTTGCAGCCGATGGAAATAAGGTAACCTCTCCTCTACCTGCCCCTGGGCAGAGCCCAAAGTAGGGTGCAACTCCCTGGATAAACACCCTGTGAGTCATTTTTTTACTGAGGCTGACTGCAAGCTAATTAATTAGGTGTATCTGTTCCTCTGTACTGTATTTATTCAATGCAGTCTCCGCAGAAAGGCTGGCTGCCTCACAGTTACAACATTCAGATGTTATAAGTTCATGAGCCAGAATCAGTAAACATGATGCAATTATAAAAATAAGTTGATGTGGAAAATCAACTTAAAGGGTCCTCGAGAGAAAAAACACTTCTAGATAAAATGCCTCATAAAAATGCATGTAACAGCATCCTGGCTGCAGCACAGCCAACAACCCGGGATCACATTTTATTTCGTACTGGGCAAATTACACCCTGAGACATCTCATTCTGCCTTTCCCATCACAACCGTGTATCAGAGGTTCACAGCCCTGGACCCGCTCCCGCTTCCCAAGCTGCTTTGACTAGACCAGACCAAGCACTCGCTAGCGCACAGCCGTTAGGAAGATAGACAGGACGGGTCTTCTCCTGTCGCACTTCTTACTGTTTCCCAGGGTTTCTTTTTGATTTTACTGCCATGTTAATTCTCCTAAAATCCTATGATAATCACCCTTAATCCAGCTGCCAGGATCCCAGCATTTGTTACCTTGCCATTTACTCTAAGTAAGGTGTGAAGCTTCTTTATCCCACCGGAGTCATACACAGATGAGTTTCTAATTGCAGAACCATTCCCAGGTTCCTTGTTTCTACTTGCAAACCAATTTCCACGTGGGAGACAAGAAAGACTTTGCACAAACCCTGCACTTTCACACGGTCAGCGCATTTTATTGGCTCTCCTGGCAGCTCACAGAAACACTGACCACCATGTTTACTGCCCGCCTGCAGGAACGGACAAGAGAGGACAGGTCTGTTCATCAGTGGCTTCTTCGTTTTTCAGAGGTCTCAAGAAATCTGGGTGGGCAAATCTCTAATCTCATCAGAGGGCTCCCGTGAATCACGGCCTCTCATTCACAGTCTGAGGTCACCAAGATGTGTTTTTGGTTGCAAGACCATCACTTCAGGATGCTCTGCCCTACATCTCCAACAGTTGGAGGCTGAAGGGGGGGCATCTACACCTTAGGAGAAAGCCCAGCTGTGAAGCAGGCACCGTACAAACATGTGCCCAGAGTGATATCCCTACCCTTAAGACCTCATAATCCTCTTTAGGAGGGAACAGGTTTATCATATTGGTTGCAAGGCATAACCCAAAAAAGCAAAAATGGTTAGGAGCGCTCCTCCCTTTCACTTGTACCAGAATCTTCTAAAAGAGTCCTGTGAGCACCATGGGGAGCCTTACCTCGCTGGAGCCAGGATTACGCCCTCCTCACCCACGACTCACCCGCAGGAAGAGCTGGCAGAGCGCGTGCAGGGAGACACGCTGATACTATGATTATCTGAGCACCGGTACGGCCACGTAGGTTGGGTTGAAGTGTGACCCCCAGGGGGGGTCCAGGGGCAGGTGCTGCAGCAGAGCACAAGGTTCGGGGTCTCCTGGTGGAGAATCACCCCTGTGACCCCTCCCCGGGCTCCTCATGCACCTCAACGCGCAGCGCTCTCCTCCTCCTCACACCAAGGAGCCACAAGCTCTTTCTTTAGGGATCAGGACTGGGGACACCTCCTTTCTCCTGGCTCCAAGCGATGAAACAAACTGGCTGAGCATTTGGGCAGAGAGCTAACCCAGCGCTCATGCTGTGTGCCAGACGCCATGGCAACTGGTGCGCTGAGCTAATTATGTCCAGTCACAATGCTTAATAATGAGGCATTATATTGCCTCATTAGAAAGCCTTTGCCTGGCTCCGTCCCTGCTCTCCGTGCTGCCTGCAAGGGGAAAGGACTGCTCCAGCCATTGCTCTGCGGGGCTCTTCCCACCCCCTCCTTCCAGCAAAAAGGGTGGTTTTGGTGACAGGCACCCCATTGAGGCAATGAAGCCAGGCCTGGCAAACTCTCCACTGCTCTTCTAGGAAAAACTCCGTGCCACGAGAAAAATAGAGGTGGGCGAGCTGGAGGGGCAATGCTTCCCCTTGCATCCAGCCCCTTTGCCTCTCCCCACCTCGTGCTTCGGGCAGCTTGGCAAAGCATCCCGGACTTGGTGCCGGCTCCCACCCGCCGATACCCATGCAGGACCCTGCTCGGTCGGCCTGGCCAGCACCATTGCTGCAGGTCTCTGTGTGTGGTCCCTGTTTAAGCACCATCTGTCTCGAGTTTAGCACAGCAACGCTGCAGACCCACCAATTAAAACAGGCTGCCGGAGTTAAATCCTGAATAAATGCAAAGCTAAGTAAATGATCAGCAGCGAAGATAAATAGCACGGGGATGGGTCTGATCGGGGGTGGGAGCCAGAGGGGCCAGGGCACCATGGGAGGCGAGGGCACGCACCCCAAACCGACCGCAGGTAGAGCCAGTCCCCTTCCTGGCCCTTAAGACAGGTGACAGTGACATCAGGACATTGCTCACTGTCTGTCTTTAATGCAGACTTAGCTGTTCATTGACTGCTGCATCGACCTCGCTACACCAATATCATAGAATCATTAAGGTTGGAAAAGGCCTCTAAGATCATCGAGTCCAACCATCAACCCAACACCACCATGCCCACTAAACCATGTCCCTAAGCGCCTCATCTACACATCTACACGTCTTTTAAATATTTCCAGGGGTGGTGACTCAACCACTTCCCTGGGCAGCCTGTTCCAATGTTCAACCACTCTTTCAGTGAAGAAATTTTTCCTCATGTCCGATCTAAACCTCCCCTGGCGCAACTTGAGGCCATTTCCTCTCGTCCTATCGCTTGTTACTTGGGAGAAGAGACCGACCCCCACCTCGCTACAACCTCCTTTCAGGTAGTTGTAGAGAGCGATGAGGTCTCCCCTCAGCCTCCTTTTCTCCAGGCTGAACAACCCCAGTTCCCTCAGCCGCTCCTCATAAGACTTGTTCTCCAGACCCCTCACCAGCCTCGTTGCCCTTCTCTGGACACGCTCCAGCAGCTCGACGTCCTTCTTGTAGTGAGGGGCCCAAAACTGAACACAGTGTTCGAGGTGCGGCCTCACCAGTGCCGAGTACAGGGGCACGATCACTTCCCTACTCCTGCTGGCCACACTATTTCTGATACAGGCCAGGATGCCATTGGCCTTCTTGGCCGCCTGGGCACACTGCCGGCTCATGTTCAGCCGGCTGTTGACCAACACCCCCAGGTCCTTTTCCACCAGGCAGCTTTCCAGCCACTCTTCCCCAAGCCTGTAGCGCTGCATGGGGTTGGTGTGGCCGAAGTGCAGGACCCGGCACTTGGCCTTGTTGAACCTCATACAGTTGGCCTGGGCCCATCGATCCAGCCTGTCCAGGTCCCTCTGCAGAGCCTTCCTACCCTCGAGCAGATCAACACTCCCGCCCAACTTGGTGTCATCTGCAAACTGACTGAGGGTGCACTTCATCCCCTCATCCAGATCATTGATAAAGATATTGAACAAGACCGGCCCCAGTACTGAGCCCTGGGGAACACCGCTCGTGACCGGCCGCTAACTGGATTTGACTCCATTCACCACAACTCTCTGGGCCCGGCCGTCCAGCCAGTTTTTGACCCAGCGCAGAGTCCACCTGTCTAAGCCGTGAGCCGCCAGCTTCTCTAGGAGAATGCTGTGGGAAACAGTGTCAAAGGCCTTGCTGAAGTCCAGGTAGACCACATCCACAGCCTTTCCCTCATCCACTAGGCGGGTCACCTGGTCATAGAAGGAGATCAGGTTGGTCAAGCAGGACCTGCCTCTCATGAACCCGTGCTGGCTGGGCCTGATCCCCTGGTTGTCCCGCTCATGCCTTGTGAGCGCCCTCAAGATGAACCGCTCCATAATCTTCCCCGGCACCAAGGTCAGGCTGACAGGCCTGTAGTTCCCCGCATCCTCCTTCCGGCCCTTCTTGTAGATGGGTGTCACATTGGCAAGCCAATATCACGACAGGGAGAAAGCAGCAGAATATTACAGGTGAAAATGCAATTTACTGCAGATCCCCGAGTTAGGGGAAAAGCACTGTCAAAATGCAAATCCCTGTTTATTCAAGGGTAGAACAAGTTGAAAGGCTGAAACGCCAGACCCAAGGGGTATCCCCTGCACGTTCTCCTCTCTTCACCACTCACCAACACAAAAGCCAGCAGCAACACAAGGCAATTTAAAAACAACCACGTGTGGGCACACCATGAAAGTGCAGCCCTGGCCGTCACCACATTAGCAGAAGTGACCAGAGTGATACAACATGAAACGATGCCCTCAAAATGTAAATAGGGAGTGGACCATCTGCATTAGGTTGGGAGATGAACTTCCCAGCATTCATCATCACAGTCATGTTAGCATTTGATGTGGTTTCCAGAAACCCTTAATAAAATCCAATGTGCAGCTGACCTCGATTATTTTCTCCTGCTAAAAAAAAAAAAAAAATCCAGAAACAACAGTTTCATCCACAGCTCTGTGAAGTCTTCAATAGATAATTAAGAGGATATTAAAATGAGCAGAGGGTGGCTCGGACTTACAGAGCCAGAGATAAACAGTGCGTAAAGCAATGATCACACAATGCTGGGCACCAGGCTGACCCGCCAGCACCCCACCGTCACCCAACCCCTGCAAATTAAGTGTCATCTGAAAACTATCAACTGCCACATGCTAAAAAGTCTGCAGAAAAGCACACCGCAGTCCATATACCAGAGAGTCCTAAGGCTGCTGGCTCCCCGGTTAACTCCCCATGCTCTCAACCCACCATGTACCAGTGTCAAGAAAACTTTGGTACGCTGCGGGGTGCTTAGGCATGCAAGGACGCACATACATACACAGGCACACAATGGTAAATATTGCACAAACATGCTAAAAAGCATGGACTTCCCATATACGTCAAGACCCTGAGCCACTCAGCGCTTGGAAACCTGTTTGCAGTAACAGGAACGATCTCCATGAGGAACGAGCAGTGGTGAAACAGCGTCGAGAAGCAACAAATTTGCCAAGTACCACGGGACCTATTCCCAGCCGGTATAATTGAAGCAAGCAGGAGACGAACCCAATGGTCTTTACTTGAGCGAGGCTCCTCCGGCAATCGGCAAGACGTCCTCGTGCTGCAGAGCAGGGACGGTGGGGAATGCTGAGCCAGTCCCTCTCGTGCCCAGAGGCATTACAGCACACTGGGGCCGTCGGACTGGTCAGAGGAGGAACTGGATCTGGTTTGGGGTTTGTTGGGGGTGTGTGCAAAGTGAATTAGCCCTCGTCTTTCTTGTCCTGTCATTATCCCTCCACCACCCACTGCCAGTTCCTGGCATGGGAAGCTCCTGTGGTCCCCACCATCCATGCCACAAGGCTGTGTGCGTGTGGATGGGAACATTTTCCTTTGCTGTCTCCACCAGTATAAGCTCTGGATGCCGTGCCAGCAGGTGGAAAAAAGCCTAAACCACCCAGCCTGCCTGGCATCCTCCCCATTCCAACCCTGGGCCATACTGGAGAACAGGGTCGGATGCTCCCAGTGCCTGCATCCAGCCCCGGCTGCTTGTGACAGCTTGTTTCATGCACCGAGCCCTGCAGGTCCTGCCTGCTCTCCCAGTACCACATCTACCAAGGATTTTAGAAGATGCAGGAGCTCTACAGAAGCTCTCAGGGGAGCAGCCCTGCACCATGCTCCTGGTACACCGGCTGCCCGGCTCACCCCATGGTCCGTCCACCCCACGGGCAGGCCCGGACATGCACCCTTGCAGTGGCACAGTCCACTGACCCCACCGGAGATGTCCCGCTGGCTCCGGTGGGAATGGGACCACATCCTAACCCAGGGGATGCAGGTGGAAGCTGATCAGTAGGCATGGTTTAGATAAACATCATATAAAATAGCTGAATCCCAATTCCTGTGCAGAAATCTATCTGCTTGTGTTTACCACCCACATACTATTTTATTAAGACATAATCTCAAACAAGAATTGTTGCCATTGCTGAAGTTTATTTTAACATATGGCTAACTGAGCCTAAGAAAAACATGTAAAATACATTTTAATGTGCTATTCTTGCCTAATGGTTTTTATAATTTTTTTAATGCCCAATATATATTTATACATTCCAAACATTGGGGGGGGGGGGGGGGGTGTATGTTAAAAAATTATATCAGTCACATGGTGACTGCTAAACGAAAAAAGTACTGTGGTTCCTTTGTATTAGTCCAAAATCACTAGCACTGTTTTAATTTTCAATAGGCGAAAGGTAATTTGTGCTTTCATAAATTCTGTTCAAGACATCATAATTCTTACCTGATCATAACTGTCAGATATTGATATGCTATACCATGGTGACGGGTTTTTAAAACCAGAGATGGATGTCTTGTAAAAATCCCGAGGCATTTAAAAGGCAGAAAAATTCTTTCAGTCCAGAAAAAGCCCAGTTGAAGTCCTGGCTGGGGTTGGCTGCTTTTGCTACAGTTCAACAAGATACTTAAACACACGCCTAACATTAAGCACAGGAATAGGCTCTGCTGCCTTTTATAAACCATCCATGTACGCAACTTTAAGCACATGGTTTGGCACATAATCACAGATATCAGGACACCATTAACTGGAAACCATTTGCAGAACGAGGGTCCCCGCGGTCTCCAGCTCCTTCATCCCATTTGCAAGCAGGAGAGGTGCAGGCGCTCATCCCGCTCCTGCAAACGGGAACGCCGTTTGCCTCCCTGCTCCCGAAGTATTCCCCCAGGCCTTAGAAGAGTGTCCGATGGCGCTGATCATCCCCACGAAATAAAAGTGCAATAACACATCAGACTGGCCACCCTTGGGCTGGTGCAGATAGAAAGGCATTTCCACACAAAAGCAGCCCCTCCGCCCGCGTTGTTCAGAGCTGCTCGCCCCGCCGGAGGAGCATCCTCATGAGGGACCGGTGTGTCCCACCCAGCCGGAGGGATGCCTCTGCTTCCACGAGGTGCAGTCCATGGAGAGAGACCGCAGAGCAGCCCAGGCTTCCCCTGCCGAAGCGGCTGGGCTGCTGTGGCCCTCCAACCCTTCACAGCTTGGTTTCTCACCCATATGATGCAGATACTGACCCAACCAAAGGTGGCAATCATAGAATCGTACAATTGTTTAGGCTGGAAAAGACCCTTGAGATCATCGAGTCCAATCGTAAACCTAACACAGCTCCTTCCATGAAGCCATACAACAAGAACATGCCAGCCATTCCCAGGTGAAAGACAAGCTCCCAACCCATGAGCAACCATACCCAGGGCTGGAAAAAGCCCTTGTCACAAGCGTGGATGAAGTTACACCAAAACACCCCCTCAACAGTCCCTGCTTTTCATGCTTGGAGGGACACGGCCCTAAATGTATTTATCCTCATGTGAAAGCCCACTCTGCAGAATTTAATTGGATATATTCTAAAATACCAGCTTTGTTTCTTCACCAATAAACCAGAAAGCCACTCTCTCACATGTTTATTTGAAATAGGGATTTAGCAAGTATTAAATGCTCTCCTCTTAGCTACGGTTCCAGGCCAGGATTTAAGTATCTGTGTTACAAGACGAATTTGAGTTTTAAACCGCAGTAAGCACATTCTAAAAATGGAATAAAATAATCAATTCCATGTGCAAATCTCTGCCCCCTCGGTAACCCTCCTGACCCAAATACAACCGATGTTCTGACCTGCGCAGGACGGTCCCCTCGCCATCTGCTTAAAGAAAAAGAGGCCAGAAAGCCAAGACAGAAAACACTCCCCAATTTTTGCAGCTTTCAGCTGATTTCCCTCAAAGGACAGAGCGATGGGGAGGATGAACTCCGAGACCACTTGCAAAGGCCACTTTGCACACACACAGCATTCTTTATACAGTATTTACATATTGACTCGCATCCTGTTTTGATGTAAACCATAATGCTACTTCACCGCTGTCTGCAAAACGAGCAAATTCCAGCAGATCTGGCAAAACGTTTAAGCCACCGCTTAACTTCCAGCCCAGCAGCTGCTCAATGGGGCTATTCATGGGCCCTGCACAGACTTCAGTCCTTCCCGCACCGAGAGGTGCTGAGCTCTTTTCCTGGCTGCAATCCGGAGTTCCCGGCAGGAGATATTTTCACCTCTGCCCTCTGGCTTTATCTCCTCTCTTCGTGCTGCACGTGATGCAACAGCAAAAAAAAAAAAAAAAAAAAAAAGGGAAAATCATACAGAATGCAACAACTTTGATTCGTTTTCAGTGTCAGCCTGAAGGCAGCCATGGTTCAGCACAAGTAATGGGCAGCAAAGGATGGTATTGCCGATCCCAGCCTGGCTCACATTACAAATGTAGTAGTACTAGTATTTTGTATATTCCTGGGACACCATTCATATGGAAAACACTCAAGATTGACCTTACGTCAGGTATGGGGTTATCATTTTATAATATGTCTTTTTTATTTCTATTTTTTTAAGAGAAAAAGAAGAATTATAGCTTTTTACATCCAGTGAATCAAACTCCTTATAATTAGGGCTGCTGGTTTCCACGGTAACAAGGATCCAACTCAGTTTTATGTGAAATAAAAAAAAAGAATAGCTCCACTCCAGCTGTTGGTGTGGTCTGGGCACTGCAAGCCAGCAAAGGGATGGTGCTGCAGACGTGGTGGAGCTCAGCAGCGCTCGGGGCAGACCCGTCCTGCTCCCAGAGCCACTGTGCTGGAGGAGGGATGCGCGCTGAAACACCCCATCTCTGGCTGGCCAAAACCATGGACATGGGCAAGAGGTAGACAGGGACTTCTCCACCCTTCCCCCTGGTGCCCACGTCCCCTTACCCCTGGACACCACCACCACTGCTCTTCCTAAAAGAGCAGCATCGCCCACACCCTTCCCCGAGGGTTACAGCCTCCTCTGATGACTTCACCTCTAATAATAACTTCCAGGGCCCCGTGGACTCCAGAGAAAAATAAACTCAAGTTATTTTTTCCTTTTACAGTGCTCTTATTTTAAGAATTTGATGTGGGTGTAAAAGAAAAAAGACACACCTATCGTAGCTGGAATAAAGCGCTGTGGGTATGATGTGACTCTGGCAAGCATGAAAGTGAATCACACGAGTATCTGTGCCGACTTTCTAAAGCAGTAATTTGCCTGGGCCAGGCTTCTGTAACAGATGTTGCCGTTTATATAAGTAATTTTGTGTTGCTTTTTCAAATATATGAGGAAAAAAAAGCCCCAGCATATAATGATCCTCATCGGCACGCCAGCACTGCTCTGCACATACACGTCTGTAATACTGAAGGATGAACACATGCGAAAAATAAAATGCCCAACGAACGCCTGCTGGTGCGGAGAGGCGGGCGCTCAGCAGCATCGCTGCCTGCAGGCAGCTGCCCGTCTGCCGAGGACGCAGGTCCCCACAGCGCAGCATCGCTGCAGACCTCAGTTTGGGGAAAAGAAGGACGGTTTTAATGAAAGTGGGTGATAACTGACCATGTGGATACTGTCTCGGTGTCACGCCACTTGCAGTCTGCCATGAACTCCATGAAAGCCATGTGCAATGGGAAATCAATGTTGGCATCGACTTCCTCCATCAGCTTGTGGCAGATAATGATGGCGTTGCCCGAGCCCGATTTGATTTCACAAATCAATAGTGAGTGCTTAAGAAGGGAGCTGGCTGGAAACGGCTTTATGTGAGGATTTCCATGGGGAAAAAAGGGAATTTTCTGTTATAATTTCAACACCGACATTTCAAACAAACAAGCCCTTTTTTTTTGTCCTCCTTTCTTGTAGACTTTGTGGCATGCACACGGGACATGGGGCTCAAGGCTTCCCCGGGCCAGGAACGGGGGAAGCAGCATCTCCCACAGAGCAGCTGCGTGTCCCCAGGGACTGAGCCCCTTGCAGATGAACAGGGCAGAAGAAAAAGAATAAAAATAGAAGCTCATTACAAAAAGCCACCACTTCTGAACCAAGAGCTGGGCACCTGGAAACCTGAGATGACTGAAAGCCCAGAAGTCACTTTGGAAAACGGGGACCTGGTTATTTTCTGGGCGGCTTCTCCCTCTCCTCCCGCTTCTGGCAACCCAGTGCCAAAGCCTGTCTAGATAGCAGCTCAAGGGACACTGGCCGACAGGATGGCCCCTCTCGCCCGCAGCTAGACTTCGTGCACCCCATGTAATCTGGAGGGAGCTCCTGGCCTCCATCTGTTGCCAAAGTTTGAGAGATCATTTCCAATCAAAGCACCATGGACTCATGCAGCCCTCATTATGTCGTGCTCCAGTGCCAGATGTCAGGCCAGAGTTGTTTATGCAGTCAAAAAGCCTGGTTACATCCACAAACCATCCGTGCTAACAGGATGTCTCTTGAAAAAAACAAAACCAATTATTTGCACAATGTTGGACAGGGGGTTGTTCACTTCTGCTGAAGAACGCCTGTGATTTTTAAATGCTTTCCAAGAAAAACCTTTTCCTTTTTTCACTTTACCTTCAACCAAAAAGCTTTTTCCCTATCAATCAGGAATCCTAATTACAGATAAACCGATGAGAGAATCAGTTTGGCTGTAGTAAATCTGCTACCGTTACTATACTATAAGCCAAAAGGGACACAGATATGACTTGCTCGAGCCTCCATGTGCTGCTTTGAGGAGAAAAGTGGCCATCAGTGCAGCCCCGGGGCTGGCACGGACCTGTGAGCAGCCTGGGAAGGTCTTTCCCTCTCACTCCTCAGTTTCCCCACCTGGGGGCTGAGGATGGTGTGACCTCGCCAAAGGAAGCTAACCGGGTTCAAAACAACCCAAGCGAGGTGGTCCCCCACGCAGGGGCACCGAGCTGCGGCAAGTGATGCTGCAGATGCCAAAAGTTCGTGTGAGCTCAAAGGGAGAATGGACAACTCACGGGACAGAAAGGCACCTGGGGCCACCAAATGCCTAGAAATCACGTCTGGCTTAGAAAGTCCCCGAGCTGGAAATACTTTGGGTGTGGAAGAGCATCAGAGAGACATTCAGGCTGTTCTCTTCCTGGCGCTGCCACAAACCCTCCCGTTTACGTGACTCACCTCCTCTTCTCTGCTCTCAGGTTGTGCTCAGCTTCACGTTCCAAGAACCACAGCATCTCCTAAACCACCAAATTACTGTTTGGTTGGTTTTTTTAGTAGAAGAATAGAAATGCTACATTTGAGTAGTCATCCCTTTTGCTTCCAGACACCCGTCAGACCTGTTTTTTCCCCCCAGGCGTTAGCAGGTTACAAGCACCAAGGAAGTTTTGCCAAGGAAGTTTTTCAAACTAAGCCTAACATTAAATAAAGCTCAAATTCATGGGACACTCGACATAAACCCAGCAGGGACATAATGTGGCACGAGGCGTCTGCAAAATCCACTTCGGAAACCCACAGAGGTGCTTACAAAGATATCTACCCTGATCAAAGTGATTTATATTTTTCACGAGTGAGCAATTCGCTTACTAGGAAAGAGACAAATTTAATTTTTAATTTGATCTCCGTCAAAACAATATTTTCTTGTTGCTATGACAGCTGAAAGGAAAACCTCTTACCTCGGCGACAGCCAGCTAATGGCATTGCCGCACGTCCCCCAGCAGCAGTAGCTGGGGGAAGGAATGCAGCCATGTGCATCATTTTTGGCTCTCGGTGTCTTTGATTTGATGGGGATTTTTAAAAAGGACATACTGAAGCCAAGGACTAGAAAGGCTCTTTGGAGAGGTTCAGGGGAAATAGCTACAAAACACAGGAGCCTCGTAACGCCCGTGGGACCAGGGAACCACCAAAGCCCCGTGGATCCTTCCAGGGACCCCCCCGGGTTTCACACCAGGCTCCGGGGACCAGCTGCCCTGCACCATAACCCGAGCTGCACCTCTAATCCAACATGCACAATGCTGGGAGGAGAAAAAAAGACATCTGCTGACCATCAGTAGATATGGCAAGAGTCCAACAACAATAACAGAAAGGGCTTAAATACATAACCGTTTCTTTTCCTTACACCACTCCTCCATGGCTACCAGCCTCACAGTACTGAAGAAGTGCCCTGATGAATAAATATCTTCTTTCCCTTAGCAACAGTTAGCAACAGAGTCAAGTTTTTTTCCTTGCTCAAAAGAAACACATCTCAAGCTAACACAGACGATTTAAACGGCAATAAATACAGGACGTGGGTGTAATCAAAAATCGCTGAAACTCAAATCACACTTTTTAGCCTGGGTTATTTTAAAGCACAAGCAGAGCTGCCAATGATCTGTAGAAAGAGAGGGGAGAAGGCTAGAGGGGAAACGAAAAACGCAGCAAGATTTTGGGGGAGGACAGAAAGATACCGTCCATTCCTCCTGAGCAAAGCCCAGCCCAGGAACAGTGATGATACCCTGACATTTGCCTTCAGCCTTTAGTACAACTTGAGTTTCTGCAGCAGATTTCTCTGTCTGCAAACTGCAAAGGTCGCATATAGTCAAAAATCTGTTAAATGCATAACCCCGGAGCACAGCAAACATATTCTTTTCACAGCTCTATTCCTTTAACAGTTCATTTAAGACGTCTGCCTTGCATTTTTCCATTTGGTGTTGGGAAAATGTTTTCTTTCACCTGGCATAGAGCCCGATTCAACAGAAAAAGAAAGCCCTCCCCGTTTCCATGGGGCCCTGCAGTATAAGACACGGGACTAATTCTACCCTTAACTGGGCACCTTTCGGCTCTGTCACCAGGTGTTTCATCCCCTTCCTTTTTGCCTAGGCTCTTTTCCTCCCCTCGCCATTTAGCGGATGAGTTAATCTTTTGCTGGTTCATGTTGCCCTTTCCCTGATGCTACCGGCAAGGGCAACCCCCTGCCACCACCTCTGCTCCTCCAAGCGTCGTCACCACCACCACCAGCCCTCTCCCCGCAGCCATTCCCCATCCCACCTCTCCAAGCCTTGGTCCCAAAGAAAGCAAATCTCTGCTGCCGCCACCCCAGCAAAGCACCGCAAGACGCGGGTCTAGCTGGGGTTTTCGGTGACACCTCGCTGCTCTTTCTCCACCAAGAGAAATATTCCCAATTTCCATACAAATTGCAATACCTTAAAAAACAACAACAGGAATCACAGCTAGACCACAGAACGTAGCCTGGTTTCTACCCAAAACCGAACAAAGCCAAATATCGCTAATTGCAGAACAAAACCATGGTGTGGTCCTGCTGATAACGTGCTGCTGGAGGGTAGTAGGAGGGCCCAGCGGTTCGACGGGGAAAACTGACTCTTTGGGACGCCTGGCTCCCGGGGATACGGGGGGGGGACGTCAGGGAGATGGTGATGGAGCCAGGCAGCTCCAAGGCGCCCAGATTTTATTTCTCTAGAGACCCAGAGAGATAACAGCATTTGGCTCCTGCTGTCTGAGTTTTTCAGGATAAAAGATTGTTTCAATTTAATTTAATTTTTTTTTTTTTTAATTGAAGCTGGCGATGGCAGAAGGCGGCTCGGCAGCCGAGGAAGCCCAGCTCCCTGCCTGACACTGCGTAACACCACATCCCCTTCTTCACCCTGTTCTATTCCAATAATGGAAAAGTCTCGGGCACTTTTGTCTAAATAGCTATCGACTTCAGAGAAGGAGAAGTCCTCGACTCGGTGATAAACCGAGGGCTGATTCCCATCCCATCCACCATCAGGACAAGGCACCGCGCTGTAACACACGTTGCAAGGCTGTGCTGTACACTTTTGTAGCTAAAATGACTTGATAGAATGAAGCCGGCTGTGCCGACTGAGAATTGGGCTGCTTCACGTTTATCTATAATATGTAGATATTTAAATCCCTAATCCTGAAGTAAAATAATTTAGAAGCTCCAGCTATAAAAGATCTGCTCCCAAATCCTCATCGCTTTTCAATCCTAGTCTCTGACACATTATATTCTTTCCGCATTTAATGTGCCCTTAAGGTGGGGATTATGTAGGCATTTGATTGTCTTTTATGTTTATAGCAATTCATTTCCAAACCTTTACAAACTTTAATTAAATGCTACATTTTTATCACCTCGTCCTGAATTGAGAGAGAGAGCAGCAGAGAAAAATCTGTCCTCAAACAAAATTTACATTTCTAAAGCACCTTTTTCTGTGCAAGCACCTCGGGGCTACTGCATAAAATCATCCTGAGCTGCCTTAAGATGTATCAGTGCAGACATCAAAGCAGCTCTAATACCGCGCCTCACGCAGACCAGCAGACAGCTGAGATCACTATGTTTGCAAGCAAGAAATAGAACAGCTCCTGCCAAACCCAACCATCGATCCCCTCAAAAGGTGGCCGTGGGGAAAGCGGGAGCGGCAGCCAAACTCCAGCAGTAAAACCCAACCTTCGCCTTGGAGAAAGCTCGCAGGAAGGGGCCCGGTAGCCAAAAGCATGGCGGTCTGCACAGCGCTTCATCCAACCCCACAGCGTATTTTTTTGAGCATCACTATCCCTGAGAGGAGACACCGTCGTGTTCCCATGAAGCCGAAGGGGAGCTGAGCATCCCCAGCAAGGAGGAGAGCTCAGCACAGCCAGCTCCCCAGAGCTGGGAATGACCAAGCCACCTCCAAAAGTAACCCCCCTCAACCATAAAGATTTCCAGTGATTGGGAAATGTTATGCCATTTCTTTAAATTCTGGACCCTTCTCTTAGAGTTGATTGTGGTCGGGGTCACCCCAACCCTGGCTCAGTGAAGGGCCACACAGCGGCACGCATTGTCATTTCGCAGAGAGGACACAGTCCGAAATTTGTCTCTGTTCAGCATTTAGGAGCTGAGAAATTGGATATGAAGCCAAATTTTAATTGCAGGTTGGAAATGGGGATTTTGCCCCATTTTAAAGTCTGGGTACAGAAGAAACCGCTCTCAGGAACTGCCAGATCAAAAAGACATGGATCTCATAAGATTAGCTGAGCTCTGCAGCTTTGCCCTTTGGGGCCAAGATAGAAGAATGGTATCAAATTTTTATCAGCTACGAAATCCAAGCCTAGCTTTAACACCACCACACCTCTGCAGTCCATCGGAATAAATTGAAACTGCACAAGGAGAATACTAAGAAGATTTAGTTAAAAATCTCACAGGTCAGGTAGCATCGAGGTCGAAGCTGCAGACACTCCTTTGCACAGACATATAAAATGCTGAATCGGTAGCAAGATCCCTGTCTTCTGCTTTCCTGCAACTCCCTGCTTGTCCCTTCAATGATACGAAGGGGTTCAGTCTCCAAGGATGCTGCGCCTCGTTTGCTGCCTCCCCATCCTACGGGCTTCAGGGCAGCACGGGGAGATGAGATCTCCGCAGCTACGGATGGTGCGTGAAATCCACCCAAGCTGGCAGGGCACCCGAGCTCCCTGCGCCACAGCCCACTTCAAGCCCTTTAAACAGCTTGGGGGGCAACTTAAATCATTGATCAGCCTTGTGCTTGCCCTCTGTGCTGGGCTGAAATTTCACTCATTGGATTACCACGGTTAGAAACGCCGTGTGTGCACGCACTGTCCCGCTGCTGCAAACTCATCCATCGCTCACATCCAAATGGCTTAACTTTTCCTGGATTGCACGAAGGCATTTCCCAGCGAGAACGGCCAGGCCAAATTTTGGCCTTCTAGCTGCAGTTGTTGCCATTGAAGAGCATTAAGAACATGTAAAGCTGTATTTTACCTTGCCTAAAACGCCCCGCAAAGGCCAGACAGTTTTTATTCAAAGGTTGTCATCACAGGTCTCGCACTGAAGATCGCTTTCCAGGTCTCTGGGAAATTCATGGCACATCTCCCAGTGACTTCCCCAGGGCCACGATTTCACCCCAAGCTTGGAAGAGCTCAGGCTAAAAAGAAAGCTTAGACAGTCACTGCGTGCGCTTGAAGCGAGCGGCTGGAGCAGAAAACCAGCGTTTAACAGCGCTAGCAGCCCTGCAAAATTTTACAAGACACAACCCTCGCATTAGAGGATCCATTTCTTTCTTCATAAAATATATTGGGCCTTTCCACAAACTCCTTTTATTGGTCCATTTGGCTACTCGCTCCTTTTATGAACTACTCAAGTTCCCGGATCATCTGGAAAAGCCCAGGAAGACAGCCAATCTGAACCACAACGACGTGCTAGCCATCGGTAACAACCTTCTCTGCTACCACGGCTTGGGCACCACGCGTGAAAGCACGGAAGAGAAAAGCCAGCAAATGGGGCAGCTGGATTTCATCACCTGAAAGGAAGCACACAGCATCTTTTTAACCCGTTTCTTCTTACTGTCTACAAGGTTTTGGATAGAAATACCCCAAAACCAGGTACCTTTCACCGCAGCCCAAAATCCACTTGGCAGCAAACAAGCGGTTAAGACTGGGAAATTTTTTTACCAGCCTCCTATACCTCTTCCATGGGGGTCCTTTAATGGCTACAGTTAAAGAGCAATCTTGCACGGAGGTCCACATGCTAACATAACAACATATTTTAACTGTGTATTTAAGTAGTTTCATTTCTATTGACATTGGCTAAGGTGAGTCCTAAGGCTCGCCAGTCTCCAGCACGAGGCTGGGCTGCCCACAAGCGCAGCCTTTCGAGCTATGCATTGCCAAATCTCCTTTAACGACAACAAGCTTCTGCAAAACATTTCATAACCATCATTTCCCAAGTGAGCCAGGTGCCTGAAGCACTCGGTGTGTTAAGTCCAGTGCTTTGTGGCACGGTCAGCACTGAAAAAAGACCAGTGAAGCCTTACAAGAGAGGAAAAGCCAAGCAGCACAAGCAGCAACGTGCCTGGCTCCGCGCATCTGCTCCTGCCCAAAAACCTGAAGCCGGTGGGGCAGAACCGCGGTCCTGCAGTCCAGGCTGTGGTGTTGCATCTTGGTGTTGGTCCCAGTCCCAGAGCTGCAAGGGTTCACTCCCAGCAGCGTTCTCCTGGTACCTCCCAGCCCACCAGCCCAGGCAGGAGCATCTAACTGGTGGTGGCAGCAGCAGGCTGTTCTCACAGCTTCAAAACGTGCAATGCAGGAATCACCATAACGGAACAGAACACCTCTTCCCAGAGCCCAGCTCCAGCGAGACCTCCAGAAAAGCAATTATCCAGGCACATCAATATAACAGCATTTTTATCCTAGTGAGAAGGTGCTTTACAGCACGCAGGCCAGCTTGTACCCTTGAAATTATTCACATATTTCATGTCTTAGCTGTACCAAGCCCTTGTGAAATAAACAGGCAAGGGTGAACACTGCTTGCAACAATCCTATGGAGAGGCTGTTTTAAGCCGTATAACAAGGACCTTTGCTGCCCTCCCAAATAGCAGGGGCTATTTTAAAAAAAACCTATTATTGTAATCTTGGATTACTCCCTACCACCCAAATCCATTTCATCTTAATTAGCGCCCATTATTGTAAAGCCCCTCCAACATTTCCATATTTCTCTGATCATTGCAGTCCACAGATACGCAGCAGCAAAATCCACCCAGCTGTGTATTTTGCATAAACTGGTTATCTTGAACCACATGCCCTCTCACTCTTGTTACTGGCCCTGTATTTTATACAACAGTGTTGACACTTTCAGCCTCTTGCAGGAGCATTGCTTTGAGATATTTAGATTAAGCCCAATCCAAGCAGCTTGCTGGGGGAGACAGAGGAAATCTGAATTCCTCTCAAGTTAATGACTAAAATCTGAAAATTCAGCATGGCATCTTATGGTTTCACCAGGAAACACATTGCCCAAAGCGCGGCACAAAATCCAGCTGCCTTGAATATTTTAACAGTACCACAACAAAGCCAAAAGCTGAGCACGGACTTGGCATTGGAGTTCTTTATTCCCTCTTAAAAGAAACAAGGTGCACTAAGAGTTCAATGAGAAACCCGTCTTGATATTGTCTGTGCAATTAGCTATAGGGACAAAAAAAAAAAAAGAAGAAAAAAGTCCATTTCTGTTGGAAAAACCTTATTGCACAAGGTGAGGCCCCAGTCTCCATGACTGGCTCTGGACAATTAAGCACACATCTCTGTACCTGCAGGATGGGGTCCCTCACTAGCAAGCAGGTGCTTCATCTTCCAACTAACGATGCTCCAGCCAGCGTCCAGCCCTGCCGCCTCACCCCTGGGGCCAGGGCTGCTTCCTGCTCCATCTACCAAACTCAGTATTTTAAGTTTTCTTAAACAGCTGATAACTTCTAAGGTGGGGATAAGAATCATCTCAAGTACTTTGGCAACAGTCCTGCAACTCCACCAGCTTTGGTGCTGCCGGGAACGAGAACACAGCACTGCAAACTCCAGCACAAAACCCCCTACCCCCTAGATATGCTGCTTCTTTTCTAGAAGGAAGGACTCGTAATTCTGCATACGCCAATATTATCCGTCTTTCAAGACCTTTCCTTGACTTGGGGTAGTTCCTAATGTCGTAAGATGTCTCCAGACTCTGTGTCTTTGCAAGGAAGATGAAGATTGAAACCCTTCACTAGCTGGGGCCTCTTCGTTTTCCCCTCTCAGCAATCCCCTCCGAAGCTCAGCATAACACCAGGCTGAGCATTAATCAACACAACATGCACTTCATCCAACTTCAGCAACCACTATGAATATTTAAGTTTTATATTATGTGCTAGGATTATTTTTATATATATGCCACCCTGTGTCTTTTTATATACACATTCACACACATATATAAGCAAACACACACACAGACTATTTCATTTCTGCAAAATATAATTCAGGCAGCCCCGAGCAGCAGCCTCCCAGCACAGCGATGCTGACTGCCCTCTGCTGTACACGTAGACAAATGCTTCTTTGTTTAAAAAGATTTATTTTTTTTTTAAATACTTACAACTTTACTTTGGACAAAATGTTTGTTAAAATTACGTTTGATCATTTTGAGCGCAACATACAATACTACTGCCACAAGATATCTCCTGTCAGACTGAAAGATTCATGCTCCTATAGGTTGCATCAGCAGAAAGTAAATAGTCTGGGCTGGAACTATGCAGGGTACAGTGTGAAAATGTTTTATTTATACATTTGAAAATAGCAAAGGGAAATCAGAACAAACAATATAGCTTTATTATTCAGGCATTTATCAGATAGCCTTCACAGTTCAGCAGATCGCACATCTATTAGAGGTACAAGCTGAAACTATCACATGGCAACATGAAATCATTTTTCTTTTGTAAAGCGGCATTGTTCCTGCTACTGGAAGGAAAGATAATATTAAAACATATTCAAATATATGTATTTGAAAGCTCTACATCTTGTAATAAACTATGCACTTGATATTAAAAAATCCGAGCTACACTGCACAAACCCGACTTAAGAATATTAACTTTTATTGTCTTCTCACGTCCTAGCTCTCCTCAAATCTGACATTTAAAGGGGCTGCATTTCCAGCACATGGCCTTTATGGCACCAAACACAGATTTAATATGGCATGGGCGCAGCTCCATGATGAGCGTTCCCATTTGTTTGGCAGGCAAGAAGAGAAAGGGAATCAGCCTTGTCCCTGCCCCACTGCCAATTCTTCAAATGTTACGTAACCTTAAGCAAAAGCCTGACTTCTGTAGAGTTGTGGGGTTTGCAAAAACAGGGATTAAATCATCTGCAAAGAGTCAGGGCAGGTTACGAGACAACAACCCCTGCAAAGGGGTCCACCTGTACCCAAGGCAGATGGGTCAAAGACTGACCAGGTCTACCCCCATGGAGCAAACCCTGCCACGACAAGCAGCCGACGGCTTGGGAAGGACAGAGCAGCACCGCATGGTACACAAACATCAAAGTCCCAGTTACTGCCATCACTATGGTTTTTTTCCTCCCTCTGCTTCATGCTCCCGCAGAAGACGTCGTCTTTTTTTAACCTGTCTCTGTGCAACACCTCGGCTCCGCAAGCAGGGCCCATCTGCTCCACGAAGCTATGTGGGCACACCTCCACACTGCCCTCGGAGGGCGGGAGGGGATTGGTGAGGTCGGAGCACCCATGGGTGCAGTCTCCAGTGATGCCTAGACCCCAGGTGCTCCCACGCAGCCACCCTGTCCCCGTCGGTCGATGAGCTGGTTGCCACAGCCACACCAGCACAACTGGTTCCCCATCCCTTCCAGTGACTCACTGAAAAACCTCTCCATTTCCAGCATTTGTATTCGTTTCACAGCTTGGATTTCCTAGAGGAGGCAGTACCCAGGAAAACAAGCCTCCTCTTACGCCCTCCTGTAAATGTGTCTACATGAAGCCGATCAAAAATATTGCAGTTTATGTTTTTAAATGAAATCTTTTACCAGCATTTTTTCCCAACAAAATGTTGGTATTTTTTACAACTTTTCATCTTGCTATTCTCAGGGATCCTTGTCCTAGATTCCCCATCTTGGTTGAAGGCCAAGCATCACTAGCTGAGCCAGAGGGAATATAAAAGCATCTTTCTAAGACGCTATAGAATGGAAGAAGAATTGGACCCTGGGAGCCAATTCACTTTCATGCCTTGGGTATTTAAGGATCAAACATGCATTTGTAAGCTGACACAAGGTAAAAAGGTGGCTTTGAGACTTTACTGCGTCTAAAGAAGCCTCTGAAAGCATCTTTTTACCAACTAGAGTGCAAGAGAAAACCAGGAGCAGTGATGCATCCCGGAGTCTGGCTGCCGAAGCCCCTGGGGACAGCCTGCAGAGGGGACAGCCGGGCTCACCAGTCACTGCTGGTGGCACCGCGGGCACGGAGCGCTTGCAACTGCTGCTCCGCTTGCAAAACAAACAGCTGAAGGCAAAGAAACAGGACCCACCCAAGACACGCTGGGGAGGTTTCCTATGGTTACTGCTGCCATGGAAATATTTTTTTTGTTGGCTTGATCTAAATAATATCTGGCTCCTTGGCTGCAGTACGCTTCCCGCAAGGTTGGGTTGGATCCTTAGACCTGCACCCCGCTACCGGGCTGCGACCGCATCGAGTGCCGGCTGCCTCCGAGCTGGCCCAGGAGCACCTCACACCCAAGGCTTTCCTCCCGGCTCCCCCACGGCCCGTGGCTTGGTTTCAAGGAGAAAAGGAGGAGGAAAGAAAGTGGAGGGGGGGAATAAGGGGGGGGGGGGGAAGACATCTTTTACTAATTGCTCACAGCTGTGGCCAAGCAGCTCCCATTTCGGCTGCCAGGAACTGCAGCCGGCAGGGAACACACTGGGGCGAGCGTTCCTGCTCTCCCCGCCGGGCTCCGGAGCAAGAGAAACCCCTCGCAGGGCGAGGGACTCTCCTCCATCCATCCACAGGCTCTGCGTAGGGATTTCAATAATTATATTTATATACTCCCCTTATCAGCAAGAGCAGCCATTATGTCTTTTATCACCGTGGCAGCAGCATCTCCACGAGGGCAATTGATAGGGGATGAAATATTTGCTGCGATGGCTGAGTACAAAGTGCCTCCCTCTGCAGTAAGAATAATAATTGTAATACTTAGCTCTCGAAGTGTTAAGCTGGCATCAGGGCCCTGCGGAGAGCAAAGAGCCACACACAGGGGAAGAAACGGCCTCTCCAGCAGCAGAGAGGAACACCCTGAATTTTAGATATGCCTCTCAACCCTAGCATCCGTGAACCTGAGAAAGGCTCTGGCCATCAGCCACCTCGGGGCTGCACTGATGCATGCCCGGAGCCCGTTAGGACATGACAGCCCATGAGAAAAAGGCTCTTTACAGCCATGCTCGCGAGGCTTACCCCAAAATTAGTTTTCCTCACATCAGACAATTCTGCTAATGTTACAAATTCCTCCAACATTAGATAGCGACCGCAGAGATGCTGCGCACGCGGGGAAGAGTCCCCAGCCCGGCTTTCCCCCACCACGGCTGGGAGATTATTCATCGGAGAAAAAAGCAAATATCCAAATGAGCATCACGAATTGCAAAACCATCTGCCAAAGGTCTCAGCTGATACTATTGGCTGTCCTTAAGCTCGGTGATAGACTTACAAGCCAGACAATGAAAACGCAATTGATTATTTGAAGAGTGACTCAGTGGTGTAATAAGAATGGATTACTGGGTGGGGGGGCGGGGAGGGGGGGAAATGTCTTTAGAAAAAAATAAAAGACTGCAGATTGACTTTTTAAAGGCAAACAGAAAGGAAACAAAACCCAAGAAAAACTCTTGAAAGCACTGAACAGCCCTCTACAGCAGAAAGCAACAAAGAGGAGGGCAGTGCTCGGCGGGCGTCAGCCAAATAGCTGCGCCCCGGCCCCCTCCAGCTGAGGGTCTCGGGTACCAGCCTTTATCCACCCATTTTGGCTTTCTTTCCAAATTGGTGGCTGGGAGCTTTTTCTTTCACGCCGCACCACACTCGTGACAAAGGCCTGTTGCAAACCCTCTATTAAAGAAGTAGGAGTTTTCTCTCCCCGTCGAACACGTGCCACGCGCCCTGGGCAGGCGATCGCAACCGCAGGGGCTCCGCACTCTCCGGGGGGTTGGTGGGACACATCCTGCAGGGAGAGCAGACTCTGTGCACTCCTGTGGAGCCAGCAAGGAGGACCGAGAGGGATGAGGCTGCGGCAGGGCAGCAAAACTCAATAAGCAGATGGGGATGCCAAGGGCAGGGATGACAGCCTGGCTTTGCGTGCCATGGGGCCGATGTAACCCTTCATCTCCCACCTCCTCCCTCTCATCAGCTCAGCAGAGGCTTCAATGACCGATTTAACCCATTACCCTGAGCTCTGGGGGGATGCACAGGGAGCTCAGGACCTTACGCATCCAGCAGCACTGAGCTGTTAAATCAGTTCACCACATCCCACTAAATCACATCCTACGCGGCACCCAAATCCGTAACCGCAGCCTCCAGCACTGACAGATGTCTGCTTGAAGGAGATCCCCACTGCAAGCCAATCCATCCCGCTTCTGAGTTTTGTGGGTCTGTCTTGGGCAATGCCATCCCGAAAGGCTCCGTGAGGAAGCTGTGCTTTGCCGGTGCATGGCAGCACAGCCCCACGGCCGAGGAGCCGGGAAGTGCTCGCGGCCATCGTTCTGCCTTCAGGATGGCAAACCCCACTCGCTCACACCAGGCAGGTAACATTTCACTCTTTGCATACCAAGAAGCAGCTGTAGTCATTTTTCCAAAAACTTAGTGCAAAAAAACCCCACCAACTTTTAAAAAGATTTGTTTAGTCTAGGAGTAAAATATCAAGTCAAGTCAGAATTCGGTGTTTGTCTGCTCTGCCCACTCCATCATCAGTGTTGTTCACGATCACTCCAGAAACAGAATAACCCCCCCAAACCAGCCCAAAACCCGCAACAGCTTATTAGTGGTTTTTCACCCCATTCACAAAACTAGAATTGCACAAGGCTGCTTCAAAACAGACAGAAAATGTACCCATGCTGCACTCCCTCTAGGAGAAATTCTGCTTTTTTGGCTTTTGCCGGCAGCTCAGCTGCGATGGAGCGGGGCAGAGCCCGGCAGCAGAGCAACTCCAGTTACAGTAGCTGCAGACTAGGGCTCTGTGTTCAGCTGAAATTTAATCAAGAAGTGTCTCAAACTCCTTTGAGTTCTTGCAATACAATCCTGAGTGGCTTGTAAAGGACTTCAAACAGGCTCCCCGGGCTTGCCCGGATACAAGTACCTACGTCACCTGCTCTTTTGTACATCGCATACAAAAAATTAAAGAATTTATTTTAGGCTTTTTGCCAGGGACAACACTGCCTCCAATATTGTAATGCTCTGTTAAAGTGGATATCGTGTCTCCCAGCCAACACAAACAGGATACCTTATCAGTCTTGTCTGGTTTAAGTGCTGTTTCAGCAGCAGGGCATGAAGATGTGGAAGGGACAGGCCAAAAAATTGGTTGGGAGTCCCTTAAATGCAACTGTGCGCTCGACACTTATATAAAGATGGATTGTCCCAGGGCAGGACAAAGTTGAAAACCTCACGGGGATCCCTACTCTCAAACCCACCCAAACTCCCATCCTAATGGCCCGGCTGCCCCTCAGCAGAGACACCGTGGGAACGGTGGCAGCAGCATGAGCCATCACTAGTTACCCTGCTCTTTCCCTACTGCCACAGGGGTTGAAAATTCAAAGAAAAAGTAGACCCTGGTTTTTCAAACACTTACACAAGTGCTTAATCTCAGAGGTGTAAGTAAACAGGACAGCTGAAGTCATTTATGCCAAGCAAAGTGCATGCTCCAGCATCCTCCCGAGCTGAGCTTCAGTGCACACAGCAGCCGCCCACCCCAAATCACCCTGGGCACAGAGGCTGAAGGACACTGACTTTGTCAATCAGTAACCTGGCAGGGAATGACTTCTCCTTTCTGAACTGCTTATGACAACAACAACAAAAAAACACCTAAAAAACCCCACAAAACAAACACACCGCACTAAAAACAAGCTAACGATACCAATCCATTTGTGAAAGGCTTTAAAATCAGCAGACAAAACCCACCTTTGATTTTTTTTTTGCATCCCCTCCACCAGGACAACAGCATCCTCGGGAGACAGGTGACTCTCGCCCACCCCTGGGGACAGGCACAGGTCCCCTGGGGACAGCAGCCTGCTTGTCCCTTCCGTGGTCCCTCAGGGACTCACCTCTGGAGCACCGGGATGGACCGCACCAGGATGGACCACACCGGCCGAGTTTTGCCTATTGCAGCAGGTTCCTCGTTGCGAAACGAAAAGCTTGATAAAACCCCCTGGGCCCAGTGCAGCTCGCCACGGCAGCGACGCGAGCGTAAGCCCATTCAAGATAAGGTATTGCTATTCTCACATCTCCAAAGCCTTTCAAACAAACATGCAAGGAAGTGTGGAATATCTGAATCCTAAAGGACAGAGAGGCACAAAGCATGGTATTCATGAAAGGGAAAAGCTGGGAGCGTGTGTGTGAAAGATACATAACCTACGAAAAATGCTGAAAACATATGGAAGCAATAATCTGTACTTTTTTTTTTTTTTTGAAAGTAGAAACAAATGCTTCAGAATTTGGTGTTATTCGTTCACGTGCTGCATTACAAGTATTACTGTTTCTACTCCCTGGATGAGGCACTAGGCATCAAACCGGAGACCCAAACACACCCCGGGATGCGTACGCGTGCCTGCTGGGATATCCCTCCTGCGGGCAGGGCCAGCCCCAGGCAAACGCAGATTGAGGCTGCAAACACACGGAGAGTTTCTCATTGCGCGGACAGTCCTGTCTGCTGCTCGCCACACACGAGCAGATAATGTCCAGAGCACTGGGAACTGGACAAACACAGGAAGAAAATAAACATCCACTGCCACTAGCAACTCCCTGCCTACAGTCAACAAGGCAGAGACGGGAGTTGCAAAGCGACCTATCCACCGCCACCCAGCAACCTCAAATACCTCTGGGCTTCTGGTCAACCACATCATTTACCAGGTCACCATCTCGCAACACACATCTCCTCTTTTTCCTTGTCCATCAGCTTAGCCTTGTCCATAGGTTTTTGTGATCCAGTGGTCAATCGCAACCCTTTGGGCTGATCCTGTATCATCTGGGATCTCCAGGTGGTCTCTCCTGGAAAGCTGGAAAGTTTGTCCTTGCAGATGCTCCCAGATTCAACAAGGCCAGATGCGATCAGACTTCTGTGGGACTGGCCACGGTAGATTATAGCGAGATGCTGAGTTATGGAAACAAATAAACGCTCAAAACAATTGTATGCACCAAGACTTCACTTGTTATTAGGGAATATTACTGAATATTAAGTCAACAGTCATGTAAATAGTTGCCCTCGAAGGTAAGGGCCAGGCATTACGTGCTGTACAAACACACGCTGCTGATATTAAGACCGTGATGTGTGACAGGGATGCATGAAGAGAAGCAGATCTCTTCCCCACCAAAACGTGATTTCGAGGGACAAAGATTACACAGCATATGAAAGAAAAAAAGAGACTCCAGGAAAAGACGTAAAACACAATCTCACACTGAAAGAAAAAACCTAGTAAGCCGGTCTTTGTCTTTATGTCATGTTTATTACTGTTATTTAAATGCTTCTGCAAACGAGAAGAATAACTATGGCAACAAAGACTTCTCCAAAGGTTTTCAGCCACTATTTTTAAAATTATCTTATCTGTCACAGCATCTGAATGCCTTCCCTCTGAAATCAGCCGCATGCCACTGCCTCTGCAGGCTTTGCAAACCAGGTGGTACGTCCCCCCTCCTCAAACCAGAGCTCAAACACGTTCTTGAGATTTAGGTGTCCTACATCTATGGTTTAGCTGGTGGTTTTGGAGGAGAAGGTAGAGAGCAGGGAACAGCAACGTCTGTTGAATTGCAAGAGTATCGTTTTTTGCAAGGCTTTCTCAAGGAGCAAACAAACCATGCCTCTGTGTGCTAAACACATGCCAATCTCCCAACACGAAGGATCCGCTATTTTAAATACAGTACTAAGGCTGTAATTTTACTTCGCCCAGAGTAAATCCAAAATTAGTTCTTCCCAGTAGGCTTAACAGCAGCAAAAGCCACTCGCTCCCTTCCTGGAGCTGCCAACCATTTGTCACCTTTAAGGTTTGCGTATTCACACTAATTGCACCAGGACTAGGTTATAAATTCCCTTCCCCTCCCTCCTCCCGGACCACCTCCCTCGCAGGCTTTTCTCTGCAAGACATTATGCAAAAGACACTCCTAATGGCTATTCATTCAAAATGAACCAAACTCCAGTGACAGCTTTATTTAATGCCAAAGCTTGTTAACAAGCTGAATGGCACACAGTTTAATGTAATGCAGATCTGATTAGAAAACAGCAACCCGGCTCCTAAGGCGTTGGGAGATTTTTACTGAATTTGATTTCACTTCTTCCACACAAAGCCACCTTTCAAGTATTGACCTGTATTAATGAGGATTTTGTTATGTACACCCAATTTCCATCCTCCGGACCGCAGCCCACACAGATGAACATTTCAGTCCTTATGTACTTTACTGACAACCTACTGTAAAAGAAAGCGATGCGATTAGAGGAAGGAGTCAGTTTGCCATTCAGGCCATGAGAAATTGGGGGTTATACTAGTTATAGCTTGATAGCCGCATCCTCGCAGACTTCACGCCCAAGGATGATGGAATTCAGTCTTCAGTCTTTTCAGACAAACCACTTACTTTCTCCTCTTCGGGGCTAAATGATTTAAAACTGAAAATTGAATTTCTGCCTTACAACAAGAGGCAGAGGTCCGTGGCACACAGGAGGTCTGACAGCTTCGAGGGGGTAAGACGCAGGCAGCGGGCTCCAGTTTAACTGTGTCTGTAACACAGAGTGCTTTCAATTCCTTGCTTCCACCAAAATAGTTTTAAATATGCTGACACTTTTGCAGCAAATTCACCCACTACCTTGAATTTGAGATTATAATTTCAGAGCAAAATTAAGACGATTCAAAAACAAGCTCTTAAACCAGGGACATTTTTTAATTACTTAGCAATCCTCTTTCATCATCTTTTTGCACATCACCTACAGTACAGAGACTGGTTTTATTCTGAAAAGAAAACAGTTCTGCAGAATACAATTTATTTTCGAGTGTTTTCCCTGGCTCAGGAAGTATGCATGTGCTTCCAGGAATGATAAATTCAACCAACACTCAAAGCCATCTCCCCATCTGAGAGAAGTGGCTTTTAAGGGAACGTATGGGCACAGAAATCTTTGGCGTCTAATAAAGCAATTTGCCTGCTTGATGGAGTAGCTGCACAGATCACACCTAAAATCACAGGTAACTAGGAAATACAGTCTTGCATAGTTACATATACAATAATGCCTGTATCAGCAACGGTTTCAGTGCCTGCAAGCTTACAAATTCTCTTCCTTCTCCCTAAAGCACATCACCAGTTCCCATCTTTGAAGCAAAAAAGACCCACTTACATTTATCAGCAAAACTCTGCTATTAAAGGATTATAAAAAGGCTTACAAATCTCTAGTGGTTAATTGATCTGGGTTTGTATCCTTAATCTGCAGATTTCTTTGCAAACCCTTGTTTTCTTCCAATCTCACTGCACATTAAGGTGTCAGTGAGCATCCCCAGCAGGAACGGGCTACACCGCCCCGTGCGCAGAGGGCACAGGCTCCTGAGCGTATTTTCAACCTACAAAACTACTATTAATAATTTGTCTGCTTACACGTCCCTGGCCTTAATAGACCACCGGCTAGTAAAAAATGAATGTGCTTCCTCTCTATTGTGCTCTGGCAAATAGGTTGCCTTTATTTAATTGCCTAATTACTCTTATATCAAGGCAATTAAATGTGAATGCATGTGCAGGAGAGCTCTCAGCTTGTTCAGACCCCGGTGTAAGGTAACTTGGTGTAAGGTCTAACTTGGCATTGCCTGCCCGCTCAGCAGGATGCACACCCGGAGCACACAAGCGGCAATGCCCCTGGGGGCTGACCCCCACCCATACCCACAGGGCCCCATCCTTCTCCTGCCCCGGGGGAGGCACCCCTTCCTTCCCGAGAAAAGGCTGCTGGAACAATCCACGCAGTTTTATCCAAAATCCTTGCCCGTGTCCTGGGTCCCTCAGAAAAGGGCTGCCAGAGGACAGCTACGGGTGGTCCTGGCAGGCTGGAGCCTCCTGCTCCACCTGCACACAGGGATTTGCAGGATCCGGCGCAAGAGGCACAGCGTGCCGGTGCAGAGGGCGCAACCTGAACAGAACCACCACACCACCTCTCACCTGACGCTCCCCAAGTAGCTGGGTGCCTCTTCTGCTGGGCCATTTGGCCTTCGACGGGATGCCATCAAAATTCACCTAATTTTTCAAAAGCTGCTGGATAGTTGCACCCTCTGACATCACAAAACTCAAACCACAGCACCTCGTAAGTCCTTGGAGCAGAGGAGAAATAGCTTTGGTGACCACCCCTTTTCTTCTTATCCTACAGTTGAAAGTTCTCCTTGACAGTTCTAAGCATCATGAAGTGCCTCTGCGACAATGCCTGCTACCCCAAACTTCAGGTGTGAGGAAACATGGGACAGCTCGGGAAAGCATTTATAAGCCCCAAAAAGAAGACAACTCAGGTGTGGCCTTATAAATCTATTAAAGCACACGTGGCAGATTCAGATTACGGGGAGGGTGTCAGGAGACCACAGCTCCTGCAGCCCAGGAGGAGACACCTTCACCTTCTGAAGGTCTGAGGTGGGACATGGTGCACTTGGATGTGCCACCGGCACCTGCGGAGGGCCAGGCTGGAGGACCACGGCGAGCCCCACCTGCGGCTGCGCATCCCTCGGGGCAGACCTCAGCCCACAGACCCCGTCCCACCACACCTCAGAGCAAATGCCATCAGGAATGATGATTTGCAAGGCTGAAGCTTAAGGTACAACTCAATGCAAATAAATCAGTCCCCCTCCTTGCTCTGAACCTGTGCTTTAATCTGCTGAGACGCAGCTCCAAGAAGTAGGGCAGAAGCCGGGAGGAGCGCTAAGCGTGGCAGACGCTGGAGAAAAGGGTATACCCCGTAAAATAAGGTTAAAAGGTCGCCAAGGGCTCCCTGGCCTACTAAGTCTGTGCACCAGCTCCCAGAGCCCACAGCCCAGATTTAATATCGCCAAGTCCCAGATCGCCCATGAGCAGGAACTCATTTCTAGACAGCACAACGTGGGGAGGGGAGAAGGAGCTGATCCAGCATGAGGCCAGGGCTCGCTGTGCCTCATAGGCACCAGCACCGTCCATTGTGTAAAGAGACACAACAGAAATAGCCAAAAATACTTGTTCATTTTTACACACACCCCATCCATTTTAATAGCTAAACCTCTGCTTGGCATCACTGAGGGGGGATAAACCCCACTGTGGAGTCACAGGGAGAGGCAGGAGTTTCACGCAGTGGTTTGGCGCAAACCACCCAGGTCCCCCTTCTGCCCCGATCCCCCCCCTTCCCACCCACCCCAGCCTGCCCAGGCTGTCCCCACCGGGCAAGGGCAGCTTCAGCCCCCGGCACGACCCAGGACAGCAGGATGAACCCTTGACCGCAGCGGGGAGCGGACCGGCTGCGAGGTGGCAATTAGCAAACCTGTTACCCCAGTCCCGGGTCTGGATCCTGCGTGGCACAGGCACACCTGCGTGCTGCTCGGCGGGGCTGAAAAACCCACCCGTGTCTCAAGAACCACCAGCCAGGGTGGGCAACGCTTCCAGACCAACACAAGTGCTCCCCAAAAAAGCCCCATCTGCACCCTGAACGTGCACAGAGCTGGGAGGGAGCCCCCAAACCCTGCGAAGGGAGAGCCGGAGGGAGAGCCATCGGGGTCCCACTACCCTCGGGGGGACGGGGCGATGGGACCGGGGTCTCGCCGGGCCTTACCTCCACTTATGCAGGGCGAAGCCGGGACACTGGTCCCCGCAGGTGGTGCAGGGCTGGCCCCGCTCCGGCTCCCCCGACGCCGTCAGCTGCAACAAACCGCAGAGGTCAGCCCCAGCCCCCCAGCTCCGGGACAAGGGGGTGCCTGGGGGACAGGGGGCACGCACCTAGGGGTGGGGTGCACGCCCGGGGGAAAGGGGGTACTTGTGGGAAAAGGGGGTACCCGCGCGCGGCTGGGAGGAGGGGAGGGAGCACGGCGGGGCTGGAGGGGGGACGCTGGAGGGGGGACGCTCGGGGGTGGCGGGGGGAGGACGGACACACGCACCGCACCGGGGGCGCAGCCGGGCGGCGGGACGGAGCCACAGGTTGGAGCGGGGCGGGGGTGAGCACCCCGCCGGGACGGGGCGGGGGGTGAAGGGAGACCCCCCCGGCACTCACCGACCGGCCGGAGAGCCGCTTGCGGGAGCCGCGACCGAACATGGCAGCGCCTCGCTCCGCGGAGCCGAGCGCAGCCCAGCCCGAGTGCGCGGCAGCGGCCGCCCCGGCCCGCCCCCCCGGCGGCCGCCCCTCCGCCGCGCCGCGCTCCCGCCCCCTCACCCCGCCCCTCGGCCCGGCAGGCACCGCCCCGGGAGAGCCCGACCGCTCCCCCCCGCCCCGGCTCGCCCCGGGCCGGCGGCTCCTACCGCCCAGCTGCACCGCAGCGCCTGCTGTCATCACTCCGCTTCAGAGTTAACGACCCTCCCCGGCACTGCCTGTCGTCCCGCCGCACTGGGGAGCACAGCGCTCGGCCAGCTCTGCCCGGCAGTGCACTGCACGTGTAACTCTCCGGAGCACGAGTGTTAATAAAACCCTGAGCTCCAAAAGACCGGAGATGGGATGCTGCAGCGCTGAAGGGGCACGCGCTGAAGTCACAGCTCTGAGCACCTTGCAGCCTGTGCTGCACGGGGGGCTCTTACTGGCGTAACCAAAGGCAGGGAGCAAACAGCCCGGGTTCCTGCTGGGCGTCTGTTCCCCTCCTCACGGAGAACAGATTTAGCCCACAAACACTAGCAGGGTGCAGGAGAAACACAGTCATGTGAAATATATTTGTAGCCTGAGATGCCGGGCCGGGACACAAAGCACCTGTTACACGCCTGGAACTCGCGGTCCTCCCAGACCTACACGTGGGCCAGCGGGGCCGGGAGCCGTGGGGCCGGGAGCCGTGGGGCAGTCCATGCATCAGCCTGCTCTTGTCACTTATACAACACGCTACAAAGGAGTCCCCACGGCCAGCAACCAGCCCGTACCCCTGGGGGTTTGCAATCAAACAACACATCTGGCACAAGGCAGAGCAAAACGAAACACGGGGAGAAGGGGGAGCAGCAAACACGCTTTGCGGAGCACAGGGGTCCTCGGAAACCCGTCCCCAGTGGGGAAGGAGCAGCTTCGCCATTAGCATTTCACAGCTTCACCCTGTGGTTGCGGTTGTTCGCAGATCCTGTCATCTCCTTCCCTGCCTCTTTGTTCCTTTGCTTTTCTGCCTCACAGCTGGTTAAAACCGTAATGCTTTGATACTTTTTTTTCATTTAATCAGTTCTCATTTTTGTCAATTTTTCACTTGTATCTTCCGAAACGAGGCTGGGAGCTGTGCGGTTGCCTTTTGAAGAGTCTCAGGCAAAAAGTTTCAGGGAGATTTTCACTCTTTCCTCCCATAAATGTTGGGCTTTCTTAAAAAACAAAAAAACCGAACAGGGAATTTTATCATGGAGAAAATTTTCTTTTTCATGGGCTTTCTTCATGCCAGTGTGAAGATACTGACATCCTCCCCTGCTCTGTTTTCCTGTGGTTGCTATTTTCACCCTTCCGAAACCCTCCAGCTTCCCTCCATTGCTCCCTTCTGCCAAAATTCCTCATCATTTTCCTTCTCGCTTTCTCTCCCAGTTTCCAGCTCATACGAATGCATGAATATGTTAGAAACTCTCAGGGGAGGAGGCCATATCTTCATATACACACATGTTTCATCACATGGTGGGCAACTGCTTGCAGGCTGGGGTTGGACCTCATATTAAAACATCCCTATCTATATGTATCTAATATCGGATACAGTAATATCAGGGTGCCGAGTTACTGTTATCTCTATTGAAGGTCAGTGGGATTTCAGTGAATGAGCATTATGCAAGAGAAGGCCTGAAATTCCCCAGCACTTTGGGTGTCTTGCATAAGATTCAGAATATTTAAAACTCCAATTAAAACTGCTGAAATAAAAGCATTATTGGATACAGGACTTATAACAAGACTCAACGTGCTGTGGGAAATGCTTTAAAGGTGACCTGCAAATCCTTTTTAATTGCTTTGCTGTTGCAAGAGATGCTGTGTGCCCTCAATAACAGGCCTGGTGAGGACATCTGCTATAAGTTTAAAACAGCAAAAGTAAGTCAAAGTTGGAGGGTAAATTCCTTGGAGGTGTGGCTGTGCTGAATCACGGCTCCAGTCTTCTGATGAAGAGGCAGGTCCTAAGTTGCTTCTTAAAACATGGCAAGTTGGTCCCTTCCCTCCACCCCAAGCTGTCCACGGGGCCACCAAACTTGCCTGCCACCCTACACGGCTTGTATCCTCCAGCCCCATGCCAATAGATACTGCAGACGCTGGTGGGCGACTCCTCGATACACAGGCAAAAGGCAAGGAAGGCTCTGAGCATCAAGACTTGCACCGGTGAGTTCGAAAGGAAAGAGGAGGGCTCAGCCTGGGAGTGCAGAAGATGCAGATAAGAGGGGTGCTCACTGCTTCTGCCCTGCTGTGCCTGGAGGGCAATCTGGGCAAATCATGAACACCCAGAGGCATAAAAATATTCAGGTACCAAAGATCCCAATGGAGTCAGGTCCTTAGTGACTCCTAGGCATCTCAATATCTCACGGGGACAGCAGTTTCCTTCTGGCCCAAGACATTCAGGACAAATGAAGGACTAGTCAGGAGGACTCGATCCGCATTTTAGGGATGCTCAGATGCTGCATCTACATAAGGAAACAGCCAGGCCATAACATCATCTCTGGGATGTATTTGGGAAAGGGAGGGGAGATGTTATCTCACTGGCCTGAATGCTCCTCTTCTCTTTCCTCCCCCAGAAAAGCTGCCAAGAGTAAAGATCTCTCAGGAAATAAACTCCCACTCCCTTGTTCTCACCATGTTCAAAGGGGATGATGCACACATCCTGGCATGGCTGGCCGGGCAGGGGACAGCAACACAGCTCCAGCCCTACCTGTGCTACCACGAGAGGTACTTTCAAAAGGGGTTTTTATATTTTTGTTTTTATAAACATGTAGGTCTTCATCTTGAGAGGAGACAGGCTCAGCTTGGAGGTGGGGGGTGTCAGATACTGCTGTCAAATAGGCTCAGAAACAGACACACGTGGATAATATATGCCAGACAGTTTGTCTGACAAATTATTGTTTCTGCTATCACTTAAATTGTTCCGTACGTCATCTTCCCCTCCCATTTCTGTTTCAACCAAACCTGCCTAGAGATGACACTTCTTCCAGCCCTTCTCATGACCAAACCAGTTTAAAACCCAGTTTTCTCCACTCGTGCACCGTGAGAAGGACCCCGTTCCCTTTTGAAGTTATGGATGGCCGAGAGGAGGGAAGTGACATAAATGTTCTTCTTTTCCTGCTCCCTGTTGTACCTGATATTACAGAGATAATTATGATTAAAATCAGAGAGCTCAGGGAAAGGTAAAATGCAGCTTCTGCGTTAGTTCCCACTAACGGGGTAGGTGGTGCAGGGGCTGTCGTGGGATCCGTGCAGGAAAGCAGCCCTGGATGCAGGCAGGCGCTGCAGTGGCCGCAGCGTACCCAGGCTGTGTTAGCCCTTGTGGCTCAGCAGGTCTGGTCACAAGCCCTGCAGAGCATCAGTCCAACATGCACATTGTGCTATGCCTCTTGGTCAGATAAACACACTTCTTCAAGCAAATCCAGCCTCTGGCAGCAGAAGGTGGAAAGAAGAAACCCATGTTGCTGCAGAGCTGTTCTGCTTGCCCGGTCGCAGGGTATGTGCCCAACCTCACAGCTCTGCCGAGTCTCACCTTGTAGCGTGCCCCACCGCTGCACGTGGAGGAAAGGAGATGCCATTAGGGCTCTGCTCTCCCGGTGACCTCCATCCCCTTTGGGACACCAGCTTGAGCAATAGCAGCAGTGAAGTCACTTGTGTCCACGCCCAGTGGGCAGTTCTTACTACCCAGGAAGAGGAGCTGCAGGTCCACAGCAGCAGCTGCAACCAGGCGATGGGAAATACGGGGACAACTTGTGCCACCAAAGACCATGGAGTCTCTGCGTCCAGCTCTGGCCCAGCACTTCCGGATGGGAGTTAGCTGGAAGACACAACACTTTTGTGTACGGAGCCAGGAAAATTTGCTAGTCTTTCCAAGAAAGTGCCCCAAGCGCTCCCATCCTGCAAACCATGCCTCATGTTAGGAAATCACTTCCAAAATACCTGCAGAAAGCTCTTAGCATCCCTCCATCAGCTCTGACACCCCTGTGCCTCCTATGGTCCAGCCCTGACCATCAGCACTGGGGCAGCAGTACCACCAACAGAAAACACTGGAGTAAGGCAGAAAGCAGCTCTCATTTTGTCTGCTGGACCCATACATTTCTCCCCTCTGCGATGCCAAGGTGAATTTGGCTGTTACAGACCGAGTCAGTCCCCTCGCGGCTCCTCCTGCCAGCAGCCTGCGCAGGTGAATTACAACTCAACGTGAATCCTATTGCCGTCTAGTACCCTGAAGGTAATAAATGTCTGATTGTTATTAGGCAGTTATTGTCTGAAGCCTTTCAACAACAAAAGGAGGGCTTAAAAAATGTCTCTAAGTGCCACAGCTGCTGAAGGAGTGTGCTAGGGACCAGGCATCTATTTTACTGCATATTTCTTCCACCAAGCCTCCTCCTTCCTGGGTAAACGTGCCCTCATGAGGGCCTTTTAGGAGGGAAACAATTCAGTGTTTCCGTTCATTTCAGCTTCGAGATTTGCAATTACTGCAGGCAGAAAAGACTGTGCATAAGCCCCAGTTTGAGGTGGGGATATGGAATTTCAATCTGTGCTGTGCATAACAGGAACCCAGGCCGGGATGAATCATGCTATGTTACTTCAGTTTTAAATTTTTTTTGCACTGCGTAGGTTTTTGTAGGGCATATTCCATCAGGCACATACCGGTCAAATTCACTTTGAACATTTATTACGCTGTTAGTCTGCGGTACACACACTTCAGATGTCAGAAACAGTAACAAAGTGGGCTTAGCAACTTAACAAAACCCTTCCATTATTTCTGCAGATTGCCACACATTTTCCGAGTGCTCTTTATCACAGCCATTTGACTACTTTTTTTTTTGTTAGATTTGTCAGTTCTGAGGTATTTTGATTAAAACCGCACTGAGTAATGTCACCTTTTTTTCCTTCATCAATACAGTAATTTGTAAATATCCCAGGATTTTTTTTTTTGTCCTCCCACCCAGGAATGCAAATGGCCATTATGTGCTCCCCAAGGTATCTCCAAATAACCCTTCTCCTTTTAACCTTAGGATTTTATTGTGTTAGTTGCTAGGTAACTGAGTAAGATTTATAGCCATCTATTGTTAATTTTGAAGGCAGTCTTCAATTTCCCCGTAAATAGCATTTGGGAGTTGGAGTCCACACCAATAAAAACTTGCAGCCCAGTCCCACTCTGTGGAGAGGAGCACCTGCTACGAACCGCGGAGCCAAGTGGATACATAAAGATTACCCCCCCCCAAAAAAAATAAAAGGCCCCAGCCCCTCTCAAACCGGGCAGGCCACGCACTGCTAGGGTGCTGGAGGGACCCCAGGCTCCCCCGGCCTCTGGTGCCGGCGTGGCAAAGTGTCGGCACTGGGGCGCGGGCTGTGTTGGGCGCCAAGCGCATCCCGGGTGCTGCCCCGCTCCCCTCCCTCCTGCTCACCTCCCAGCCCCCTCCTCGTCCTTGCAGGCTGTTACTCGCTCCCCAAAATGCCAGCGCTGCAGCTTTTTCCCAGAACTGGATTTTTTTGCTGTCAAGCTCAAGACTCCCCAGGCGCAGCTCTACCTTGCCTCTCTCTTTGAGGAGAGGTGGGTGGTGGATGGCCCTGGTTCATGCAGTTCCTTAATGCTTCTCAATTTGAGGCTAAACAAAGCAATCAAGTGGGGGCTCTGCCAATTTGCACAAAACCTCCTTGCGCTATAGCAACAAGTCATTTTCTACTATCCCCCGCTCAATCCCTAGAGCTGTCTCGCGATCCAGCAGAATTATTTGCTTTATGCTGTAAATTCACACTCCTTCCATGCTACTTTTACTTCTCAGGACCATTCCTGAAGATGAAAAAAACCAAACCTATTCGGGGTAACTCGCAGAGAGGCAAGTGTCAGCAGCCAAGGCAGGAGGTGAGCTGTCAGGAGTGAAGCCATCCTGCCCTTCGCTTGCAACGGCACTGGAAGCACCACAGATGTTATTCGGTCCCTCACATTAATCATGCATTTGCCATCCCACGGGTGGAAAGGTCCTTTTATTTATTTTTTTAAAGCTGCTTTATTGTCTCTTCTCATTGGGGAAAAAGAAAATAGCCTTTTTCTTCCCGTTTCGCAAGATTGAAACCTGCTGATAAATAGGGGAGTGAGATACCTGACAAAACCAGACTGCCAGTGGTTGTGGCGGGTGGTAGCTCAAATCAGGCAGAAGCTAGGTAGCTGCTATAAGGGAAAATTCAGAAAATTATGTCTATGGTCCCTGAGATGCCAGAAATGGTTGCTGTTCTGGCCACCGATGTTGTCAGGTTTTACATTTGCCCTATTTTTACCTGCTGGAGATACCATTTCTTTGGCCAAGGCCAACAGCCCAGGACCTGCCTGCTGTCTAAAGCTTCCAGTACTCCCAAGTTAAATGCTTGCCTACATTTAGGCTCTTGAAAGGCCCAGGCCAGTAGGAATGGGAAAATACCATTAATGAAATCTGAATGCAAGTCATATCTGGAAAGCTTCACATACCACTTGCACAAGGTGGAGGAAAACTGAAGAGGAGGATATAATCAGATGACCTCAGGCACCTGAGGAAGGCAGCCTCTCCCGGGGCGGGCATGCAGTTCTCAGGGGTTATTCCAGGTGAGCTACGCACCAGCACAAGGCATACCCGCTGTGTTTTCCACGTAGAGCGGGATGAAGCTGTAGATGTTGACAAGAGCTGTTGGAAGGACTTTAGGACACCCCACTTAATGCAATTCAGTCAGCAGAATTTAGGAACATCTCTAAAAAAATGTATCTGAAGGGCAGCATCTCTCCATTTGCCCCAGCTGGATGGGGACAGCAGCTCAAGTGAGAGACAGCAGAGCGGTCTGCTGTAATGCCCTTGGCCGAGGTTTCCTTAGATCATCTGTGCCACTGATCTAGCTGGATTGTCCCCTGAGACACCAGGATTTGAAGAGACCTGGTATGCGCAGGGATCCCCCGGGAAGGGAGCAGTGAAGAACAGGGGAAGACAGCAAAGTCTTTCAGCAGCTGAGCCCCAGCGCAGACGGGAAGAAAGGCCACTGGCTTCTGCTCTCACAAGGCAAGGCTTAGACTGACCGTGTTATTCCCTGCTGCTGCCAGGAAGCAAACCTCCGTGGCAGCTGCTGAACTACGCCTCCTTCCAGCAGCTTGGCCTGCGCCATATGCGGTTTATTATTTCAGAGCTCAGTTATTTGCCAGTTCAGCTAATGCGGGTACGTTTTATCTGTAGCTGCATTTTCTCAAGCAGGGCTAGATTGCCACCAGTGGGTACATGTTTGTTCTAGCTAAGCTCCGGCAAGGCGCCAGCCTCAGGGGCAAGTGCACAGTTGTATGCTCTCAACACCACAAATCTGGCCCCTGCCACAAAGGGCTGGTCAAATCTGAGACCTCAAGTTGAGACAACTTCATCCAGGGAACCCAATCCATGCATGAGGCCAGAGCTCCAGCCCCTGGCAGCATCTGGTACCTGTTTGCATCCTTTGCTGTAGGCGGCTTCACTCATGCCTGCAGGGGGGATTACAGAGGCATGGGAGCAAATAAACCCCTGCTCATATTTGCCCATCACTAAGACCTTTACAGCAGGTCTGCCTGCACAGCGGCTAACCTGGACACGTTTGTTCTTGCCAGTTTGCAGGGAGCCATCCCCACTTCCCTGCTATGCAATTAAAGCATTTCGCAGCAAATACTCCTTTCTGCGTGGGGGTGGGGGAAGGCAGGCAGTAAGCAGTGAATAGCTTCAAAGAGAAAGGTCAGCAAGCCAGCGAGGATGGATTAGTAAAGGACAATGCAGCAAAGACCTGATTAATTTAATTGCTCATCTGAAATGTAGTCACAGATTAAAGAAGGATGAAGAAATTATAAGCATATGAGTGGAGCCAAGTAATGATTTTAAGGGAGAAAATTCACAGAGCCCTGCCTCCCCCTGCACCCTCTGCCCTGCATACAAAGGGGTTTGTATTCAGCGATTACTCCAGACTTCTGGCTCTTGTCCTCACACTGTCTTCTCAGAGATGGAGACACTGACGACCAACAAATGTTTAAGTAGCTGCAGCTTGATATCGCTGCTGGCGGCTCAGATTGAGCAGGAGCATTAAAGCTAGGCATGTGCCCGAGCCTGCGAGGAGACGTAATGTGGAAACCATCTGGGCTCTTACGCTCCCAGCAGAACTGAGGTTTTCCTGATGGGAATGGATTGATGTGCACGTCCTCAGCCTCTGCGCTTCATATCCAGCCACTGCCTTGAAGGACCTGAATCAGCTTCACAAAGGAGAAATGCACTTCCACCTTCCCTCAGCTTGAAATGGTACCTACATCAGATGTCCCTGTACTTACAGTCAACAGATCATGTCTCCAAATGCTTCAGAAGTAATATTTATAACTAGAGAGAGGCAGAAGTCATTTAAAGGAAAATTTCACAGGTTGTTTTGTTTTTTTTTAATTGGAACAAACAAACAAACACCACCCACCACCCCCCTGGAAATAAAGTATAAAAAGCATATGGGTTAGGTCAAACCACTATTCTCTTCTCGTTTTGATTTTTCAAAAACTGTCCCTTATGTTTGGTAATATAAAATAGCTGAAAAATTAAGCCAACTTTGAAGTGGAAACTCAGACTCTTCTGTGAAGGCCAAAAATAACTTCTCAGCATTCTTCATCTCGCTATCGCGAAGAGAGGTCAGAAACTTGTCAACTAAACCTGCTTCTGGAAAGCTACAATTCCAATTGCCTGGATTACTCCAGCACAGGCAAAATTACTTGGAAAATACTAGAGTGAGACCGACAGGCACCACTTTTGGGCATTGGCTCCTTCCTCCTGCACAATGCAAGCTGGAGAGCTGCCTCCAGGAATTTGTACCGCAAAGGGACTCGTCCCCTCCCACTAAACGACCAACAGCTACTAAGGTTAGTGACTTCTGGATGAACTCGAATGTATTTCTTAAAAAGACTTGACTTGGAGAGTTCTTGATTTGAAGAGTTCAAGAGATGGGAGAACTTACCATGTGGGCTGAGCTGCTTCAACTGTTAATGACTCCTGGGTTTGGTTGAACTTCTGTGCCTTTGCCTGGTAGATAGAAGAACTGTCTCGCCTCAACACTGTTTCCCCGGCAGAAATGCTTTCTCTAAGTCAGCCCTCAATTGTCTGTTTGGGAAGAGGAGTTGTGTTGGAAAGAGCCAACAGACCGGGTCTGGAAGTGCCTCAGTGGAAAATTGTTTCAAGCCCAGACTGCCCTCTTCGGTCTTTTCTGCCTCTCCCCATTTTTCAATACGATTGTCAAAGCATGGCTATGCAGAAGAAGGTTTTCTAGCAAATGTCCTGATTTAAGACTAGCTTCTTGAGATGTGAGTTTCTTGAACAGCCTTCAAGAAAATGCATTTTATTTTTCTACAGAAATAATGCCTATTATTGGGGCAGAAGGGAACATTGAAGAGATGAAGCAATCACGTCTGTCTCTGGAGCAATTAGTCCTGATAGGCCACACAAGGCTGAAGAAGAACGCTGTAATTTTCATAGAATAACTGGACCTAAGCATCTAAAGTGTTAAAATGACACTTTCGTTATACAGGGCTGGGAGGTTAAATATGATTCAGGGGCTGTGCACAGACCCCCTGTTGGCTTAATTCCACAGCAGCCCATGTTTAAAGCCTTTGTAATCATTTATTAAAGATAAATGATGGAAAAGAAAGACACCTTTAAGATACTGGTCATTTAAACTGAGAGTCAAGCTTTTGAAATACTGCATGTTCTGTTTTCTGCATCTGACAGTGTTTTAGACAGCATGAGAAAGGTATCCTCTCTCCTTTTGGATTAAAAACATAGAAGCTGAAAAAGGCTGGAGCTGCCAGCTCTAAGAGATCTGCTGCATTTTCTGAGACAAAGCAAGAGGAACATACAAGGGAGGACAGAAAAATACAACTTCTTCGCTCTTACCTGCAGCCTCTGGGGCAGAGGTGATGTAAGACTCTGGCTACAGTTTGTTACTTGGTTGTACTCCTGGGAGCCAGTCCCCACGTTTGCTTCCTTTTAACCCAAATTTCTTCTACCTGAATTTTCTTGTATATTTGATACTTTTTTCCAAACTTAGAAAAGTTGATTTTTTTCACAGATTTCCTTAAATAGCACTGCTAGTGTTGTGGGCCAGGGCCAGTATCCCAGCTCATCCTTCAAAACATTTGCAAAATGAACTGTTTGGCTCCCTTATCATCCCATGGCAAGGGATGTTCCTGGTGCGTGGATGGCTGCACCAGCCAGTCACCAGGCACCTCCGAGTAGCGCACGGGGCACCTCTGAGATACGCTCGTGTAAGTTCTGTACCTCGGGCCATTCCTCCTCCAGACAGAAATTGGGAAGCATCAGTCTATCCGACCGGCAGGGCACGAGTGGATGGCCGTGGCCATTCCCCAGGAGGGCCCCTGGACCACAGACTCCAATGCGGGCTTGGGGCAGGGCTTACAACAGGGCATGTTGTTTACATGGAGTAAACAACATTATTGCCTTCCCTCGTTCCTTTTGCATGGGACAATCAAACAAGGAACCTGAAACTTGGAAAAAAACACCAGCACAGAAAGGAATGTTTACCATTCAATGTATTATTCCCTTGTGTACAAAGTATTTTGCCTCTATAATAGCACACAGGTATTGAAATACGACGGCAAATGCAGAAAGACCATACAGACATGTCTTACGGGTCTTGTCATTTCCTTTTGAGTATAAGCAGAAAGAAAAGAAACACTGTACAGGAAAGTGCTTGCAAAAAAACCCCCAGTTTGTAGAAAAATAATGGCATTGATACACAAAACCCAGAGTTGTTTCCTGAACAAGAAACGTCTAATGTCTCTGGTCCTCAAAGTCTGTTCCTATTTAATGAAGCCCATTAATGAACCACAGGATCAGTGCTCTATCATTTTTTTCCCTTATAGTTTATTTAGTATTTTTTTTAGGTTTCTCTTGCTCTGTTAATAGCTGCTATGAAACTATATGGTAGAAATGAATGTGTACAGGTCAAAATAATATTTCTTTTTATAAATAACCATTCACTTCATTAGAGAAAATATAATAAGCCTGTACTTTCTAAGCACCACTGTTTCTTTCTAAAGTTCATAGTGCAATTTTCCCTTTTCCCCTACAGAAGTTATACATAAGCAATTATCATTAAAAAATCACTATTCCATTACTACTCCTTTCCCCTTTCCCTTTTTCCTCTTTCTCTTTCCCTTTTCCCTTTCCCTTTCCCTTTTTCCCTTTTCTTTCACCTTTGAAATGGTATTTTTGGCATTTTTCTCAGAAAGGTAGAATTTATTATTGTTATGCATAGACATACAACGTAGGTGAAATATCAGTCTTTCTAAGATATGATCATACCTACTTACGTGCTACTAAGCCAAAACCCCCAAATTATAGGTAAGAGTCTCATTCTTTTCTCTAAGTCTGAATATTAATAAGAGCAGCAGAGGCACAAAATAAGTGTAGAGCACCAGTTCTTTAGCTGCTGCACTGTAACACAGCCCTGCTCGCCTGCGAGATGTCTCCCAGCTGATGTGAATGCGTCGATCCCCGACTGTCAGGCTGACAGGCTTCACTCTGAAGGCTGAACACAGCCCGGCGCACGCATGGGATATGAATCCAGGGATCAGATCGTTTCTGACTATTGATCCGACTGTTTTGTAACAGACTGATTACACGTCCTTTGGGGAGCTCTGCAAAAGACTCACGCAAGATCCTGAGGTTGGATTTGTTAACTATTTGCAAGACTTATCTGAAGTAGCAGAGAAGCCTCTTTAGTTTTCCAAACTGCTGGCAATTTTGTGCTGAAAAGCTTCCTTTCCGTGTACTTTGTGCTCCTGGCTGCCCTGACATATAAGGCAACAGGGCAGCATCTTCCTATCACTAAGTAAAATTGTGGAGAAAGAGATAAGGGACATAGTCATAGACTACAAAAATAATCTGGTCACATCACCCCCGTTCAATGTGCTACAAAGCTCTGCAAAAACGTGGCGTGCCACAAGCGGCGGGCTATGTACAGGTGGGAGCCATCTCACAGCCGTGTTCTGCACCTATGGGAGCTGTCTCCTCAATTTAAAATAAAAAAAAGCCAACGCTAAAGGTCTGGTTGTACATGGGATGGCGGATAGGCAAGGAGCGCAGATGCCTTACCAGGAAGATCCGAAGCAACACAGAAGTAGGCGGTAAAGCAGCCTGTTTTTGAAAGGGGGGGGGGGGGGGGCAGAGTTATCTGTAAGTACAGAGTGATCTTGTTGAAACGAGGCAGAGCCGGCGCTGAAGCCTCCCTTTGCAGATGGTCTGTGAGTGAGTAGGAAGCCGGGGAAACGCTGCAGGTGCCTGCAATGGAGTCCCCCAGCCAAGAGGAAGGGGCGGCTTGGCTGGGCGTGCTGTCCCCCATCCCCTGCCACAGACCCCACGGTCCCCACCAGCCCCGCGGGGAGATAACACGGCAGGGATGCTTTCGGCTTCACGTTAGGATTTTGTGACAACGTCCGTAAGAAACTGCAGCGCTTCTCAGCGCACAGCCCAGGGAAACATATGGCCTGATCAGCCTGTCTGGGATGAGTTAATACCCTGCTTCCAGATGGAGCCAGGAAGCACAGTGGCACATGCAATTAGGAGACAAATATATGTTTTTTTAAAAAGCGAGTTCACTTCGGAGCCCTGTGAAAAAGGGGCTCGAGCTGAAGATCCATCTGCAGGAATTTTCCTAGACCTGGGGTAGTTCTTAATTTATTTGAATCGCCTGACAATTTTTTCTGCTTTCTTCCTTTTTTTTCCACTGATAAAGGCACTGGATGAACTAAAACTACAGAGCGTTAATAAATATCATGTTAGCACCAAACCAGTGCTTTTAGCACTGGCCACAGAGGTCATGTGAAATTTAAAACATACCTAAAAGATAAAGATTGCTAATGCAACTAGCACTGTATTCATTGTCATGTTTTCCTTGAGTGCTGTCGGCCTAATCCCTAAAAATAAAATTTAAGTACATCTTGTCTATTTTCCTTACATAAAGACAGACTGAATGCCAAAAATACCCCTATGCAGATTGTGTAGCACCGTAGAGGGCCAAAGCAGCCCGTAACTGAAGGAAAATTACTGCTTGAAAGTAAACAACTGAATACAGTGACAATAAAGTATCACTTGTCATAATGCTACATATAATGTAGAGTACGCAAAATGCAGTGGTTTGACTGCAGGATTTAACAATAAAAAATAAAAATAGTAAAAGCAGCCTTAATATAATGATTTTACGTACAAAAATATTAAATCAAAATAAATAATTCCAAACATAAATATTATACTGTACATTAAGAATATGCGATCTATATACACACATAAACAGATAAAAAAGTGGAAGGCAGAGGTATTGCATCGCTATCCTTCATCCGTCTCATCTCTGCTGGCTGTTCTCAGAGAACCTGGAAAATACAGACAAGGTGCACGTCAGAGTCAGATCATCAGCTTCGCCCTGAAAACCTGTGACCAGAGACATCAGCACAAGAGCGAAGCCAAAGCAGGTGCCAGCCAGGTGGGGAGCGCGTTTCCAGTTGACAGCGTTATACCCGCAGGCGTTACTGGGGGAAGCGAGGACTGGGAGCACTGGATCCCATTGCTCCACAGATGCCGCATGGGGTGGGTGGCTGTCACCGATGCACTCGATCCATGAGTGCTTTTGCAAGCGTGGCCTGATCTGCTCCTTCAGGACGTTTTTGGGAAGATTTCCCTTCCTGCAGAAGCAGCTGGGAACTCACCATTGCTATAACACCTGAACATCGAGGCCTGTTCCAGATGATGGAGTACATTTCCCACAGTAACCGCCACATCTTCCTACTACTTTGGTACCATCCTGCAGGCAAAAACAGAAATAACATCTCACGTAAGGGCTCAGGAACTCCACGCTGTGAAAGGGCCAGATCTGGGTTATTCTAGCCAGGATTTTTAATAGAAAATGTCATGGAAGGAAAACAAATTACGCCTAAATCAATCTAAGAAATCACTGTTATATTTAAATATATGCAAATGAAATTCCCTTTAGTGCTACCAGGTCAGATGGTGAACACAAATAAGAAAGGGTAGTTTTGATTTATTACATTGAGACGTGCCCAAGGAGAAGGCCATTTGGAGGGCTCTCTCAAGGGTATCTGTTTTCTCCAATTTGCCCCAGAGTGAATAACACTAATGAGTGGAAAACTTGGATCATGCAAGAGAAAAACAACATCTAGACAACAACAGCACTTCAGTTGTGCCTGAGCACGTGGAAGGCACAGGAAGGATATTTGCAGGCAATACCAAGAAACATCCATTTGGAAGGGAAAGGCCTGGAGCGGCTCCAGAGCCAAGACGAGAGGGAAAACCATGGGGTGAGGCTATGCCACTTGCTAAGGTGCCGTTCCTCCTCAGCTCTGCATTTCCACAGCCAGAAGAGACAAAGGAAGACGTGGAGCGGTCCTGGGGTTGGCCTGGTCTCCAGGAGAGCCCAGCAAGCGTGGTGCAACTCCAGTCTTGAGTCAGGAGATTAATACCTCAGTCTGGCCTTCCTTATCACACCTCTGCAGAGCCTTTCACCTCTTGGTCATTGCAATGGACAGACAGTCCTTGAGGGGAATTCAACGCTCAATTACCAGAAAATTGGACTTAAGTGCAGGACAAGCCGGCACAAAGCATTTATTTTTAAATGAGCTCCATCCTGCCCTTGACACTATTGATCTGTGATTGCAGCAGGCTGCTATCATCTCTTCTCGCTATGCCTTTCTTTCTTCTGCTCCTGTGGGCAATTGCACCCCTGGAACAGCATTTGACAGATGCCACCGGGTGATGGAGGTAAGAGTTGTCTCTTAGACCCCCTGTCCCTTAAAGTTTGTTTTAATTCTGCCAGCCGTGATTGTGGCTGCTCTCCCCAACCCCAAAGTTGGCTGCCCGGGCTTCTCCTTTCAGAAGGGGAGAAGGATAGCAAAGCACCTGCCAGAACTAACACATGGGGTCTGTGCTGGTCCTCTTCTGCTGGTACTGGGGGATACTTTGCTGCAGCATGGTCGGACCAGTAGCATTTAATTCTCCTTTATGAGCCCCAGCACTGACGAGGCTCATGGGCTCAAGGGGCTCTGCAGAGCCAGGGAGATTGAAAGCAGTACAGGAGAGGGTATTTTGCAAATTGCTTTTTGTTAAATGGTCACGGTGACCTCCTTAGGAGAGTTTTAACAGGGGCAATCGGGATGACTCACATGAAATAACAGCCAAAAAAGCGATCCTGGGTTTCTCCAATTTCAGAACATGACACAGGAGCAACGGTGCGAAGGCACACCGCGGCGGAGGGGTTAACGGGCAGGCAAATTAAGCCATACAAGTTCAAATTTGGCTGTGGAGTGATTCTGCAGGCCTGCCTGGCTTACCCGGAGGCCTCAGGGTCAGCAGGGCCACAGGCAGCCACAGGGGACGGTACCCCGGGGTGCAGCGTGCTGTGGGGCAGCCCCAGCCCACCGGAGCTCAGGTGACTTGGGTCTCTCCCAAGGAGATAAACCCAGACCAGTCCATTGGGAAGGTCCACGTCCTCCACACTTTATTAGCAATGTTTTGGGAACAATTCCTATTCAGGGCACTCGCCTGGCACCCGGACCCTCTCCGGCAGGTCAAGCCCTGCTCTGCAGCCCTGACCCCGTGCACCCCGGTCCTGCCTGCCGCGTGATGCACGCTCCACGTCGGACATCTCAGACAACTAATTAAGGATATGTCTGCCCCACAGCACTCAGCGTTTTCAGCTTCATGGTTAAGCAGGCTCACTAATTAATTGCAATAACTCAAATCAAGTTAAACCCGCTAGGGCCCCCCCACCTCACATACAATTACAGGCAACACTTCATTTCTAATGTCAGATGTTAGATTTTTGTTAGTCTCTGCTTGGAAGATGTTGCCACGAAAGACAACAATTAGAAACTTCTCATGAGCGGGAAAAACCATAATTAAAATTACAACTTACTGGGGATTTTTGAATTTCTGACACTGCGTAATTCCCTTGTGAGAGCCACTTTGCTGTTCCCGTTAAGGACAGGCCTGTCCCGTAAAGGTCTATGCTGAAGCGACCCTAAAAAACAAGCAGACGAGCCTGGTTAACCCAAAACGCCTGGTTAACCCAAAAAGCCATGCTTTTGCCACGGTGACAGTTTTCTGCCAGGATCTTGCCAGCAATGCTTTCAATTTTTTCCATCGCTCTGATAGTGATTAGCACATATTGTACAAACCACAGTATGTCTCGGGTTAGTAATTTCCTTCTCCTTGGTGGCTGCAGGGAAGGAGGGGCTTTATCTTGGTTTTTCACTGCTTTTTCTCGGTTTTGCACTGCTTTTTCGCAGTTTGCCGGCTGAGGGCATTCTTGGCTTTTCCATGGCAAACTGCGGAGCCTGACGTGCGCCAGCGGCTGATGGGAAGGTACTCCAGGGATGCGCTGCAGCCGCTCTCACTGCTCCCTCCTCAACTGGAGAGGGCACACTTGTCCTTATTTTCCTTATTTTCCACTGGGCTTTTTTTTTTCCTCCAGACTTCAGTAAAATCAAAACGCTTTCATTTGTTTATTTCTTAAAAATGTCCTTCACTTCATTCCACCTTGTCTCAAAATGCACAAAACGGGTGGAAAATTAAGGGCTGTGTCTGCATCCAACGCAGATCCCCCCAGCCTTCCCCTTACCCGTATGGCAGATCCCAGCCCTGCCTGTTTCTGGACCCAAGGAAGGATCCTGTGGCCACATCCCCAGACTGACACTCAGCCCAGCACAGCCATGCGGTACCAGATGGCTGTTAACTTTGCTCCCTGCACTTGCTGCCTTGGGAATGTTGATTTTCTACAAGGAGCAAACTGTCTGGGTCAGATGGATGGATATTAACATTCAGGAGCCTTCCCGAGGTAAGAAGTCAATCCCTAAGCCGCTGAGCTGTGCAGAAAAGTATCAGCTCCAAAAGTAGGGAGGGAAGGAGATGGAGAGGTTTGCCCTCTGCCATCTGTTGCTGCAACTCCCTACTTAATGCCCTTTGCAAATATGGTCTACCCAATACCTTGGACTATCCACACATACCATTTATCATCCCCCAGCTCCACAGAAACTAGGTGTGCTGGGGACACAGAGCAAGTCACCTGTAGCACAGTGCTAATTAGCCTCCTAAAGACTTTCAGGAAAGCATATTTCTTCCAAGCAACTGGGCTAGATGTCCTACATCGTCTCCTGAAGCTACCGAGGATGCGACTTAGCCTGTGCTCAGCTCTGTGCTTTTGTGGCCGGGCACCTCATGGTGCTGGGACAGGCTGGATTTGCCCTGACGCGCAGGCACTGCCTTCATTTTGTCAGTGGTTTCCCAGCCCCAAAGTAGATTGAGTGATGGTCCCACCGGGCTGCTGTGAAAACAAGCAGCAGGGCGTGGGGACGGTGGGACAGCGGCTGGCGGGTACTAGTGCAGTCTGACTGATGGAGTTCCTCGGTCCAGCAGCAGAAACCTGACCTGTTCCTGCCCTGCAAATGCCCTCTCCTTCTCAGGCATCTCCACCCTGAGCTGGCTTGGCAGGAGTCCTGCTGTCTGTCTGCTGCCTTCTCCATCCAGAGGGGTTATCTCACCCGTCTTCCCGCACCCCTGAAAACAGCAGTTTCAGCAGATACAAGACTGCGGAACGCAGAGGCAGGGTCCCAGGGCATCCCGATGGCCTGATTCGCTGCTGCTCTCCCTGCCCAGCATTTCCACCAAGTCCTGCCACGGACTGATCCCCCTACCTTCAACTACACGTGCAAAGCCCAGCCCTTCTCCCACAGCTGATTTCTTCTTCCTTTTCTCCTTTACTGTCTCGACTGTTTGAGCACCCGCAGGGGGCTGCAGGAGCCCTGGGGAATGTCCCTTAGCCAGTCCCGATGCTGGTCTGATAATAACCTGACATTTTCCCGAACAGAAAATGGAGAGTGCTTTCTGCACAGACAAAGGGAAAAGTTTCCAACCACTGAGATGAGAACGTGACAGTCACTGGTGTTGGGCTGATGTGATCAGCAGTAATTAATAGAGGGCCCGAACAAAACAAATGGCACCAATTTCTATGAAATGCTATTGTCAAATACCTGCGGGCATTTGGCTGCACTGTAGCAGTCCCCAGCAGTGGCATAAGGAACGGGTCGTCCATCATGTGTCCGTGCAAACTGTAAATCAGTCGCTGTGGAGCATAGTTGGTGAATAACACAGAAAGAAAGATGCAGGGAGAAAGACAAAATAAATGTAAACATGCTCTTTACTAATGTTTAAATTCACTAAAGCTGGTTTCATACATTAATCTTGAGAGTCAAGACTGCTGAATTTTTAATATTAAATCCCCCAAGTCATCCCACATGTGACTCCCAGCACGTGAGCACTGAATTTAACAGGACACTTAAATGCTCAACGTTTACAGCTCAGTTTAAGTATGTTGGTGATTTAGGGCCTAGGTATAAATAACAACAAAACTCGAACCCATGACTTGGGTTTTATTTCTCTATCGGAAAATTCCCCACTTTCAAGAAGGCCGTGGGACCTCCTAAATCTCCCTTTTAAACAAAGGCAAACAACCATCTCTGTGCTCTCCTGGCTGCCCCAGCCCAGGGGTCGGGGTTTCAAAGGGAATTGGGGTATTTTGCTCTGGAGGGAGACTCATTTAGATGGGGATGTGAGATAGCTCCTGCCTGACAGAGGTAGGTGCCCAGCTCCTTTTGAAATTCAAAGGGAGCTGGTATCAAATTCCCCCAGGGTGGTTCCTTTGAGATCTTTACCTAGGAGCTTTTACAGACTATTAGTAGCTTTTTACAGATTGACAGGCTGGGAGGTCTCATGGCTTGAAAACTAAGTGATAAAAAAACCTTATCAGATAGAGAGTCATTTTACAAAGAAGGATTTTGATTTGCTAAAAAATCTCCGCTATTTACTGAATGAACCCCCAACAATATGTGGTATTTTTAAAACATTTGCTGGAAACTGAGAGCATCCCTGGAGTCAGGGGGACTGAAACCGTAACCCTACGGGATGCTGCGGGATGCTGCGGGCTCTTCGGTGGCGGGATGGCTCCCAGCTCCCATGAATGACAAGAGAGACAGGGTACCACTTACAGTGCACAGCTACAGTCCCCTCCTCCCCTGCAAATCCATGGCCCCAGCTCCATCACTCTCAACACAAGTTATTTCTCCACGGTCTGGCTCTGCCAAAAGCCTCCTCCGCCCTGGCCTGGAGGGAGCAGCATCCCGACCCCAGTGGAGCCCCCTGTACTGGGATCCCCTGACAGGTCTGTGTGTAAAATGGGGGGCCAGCTCCTCCCTGGTTAAGCTTTCTGCCTGAGTCCAGTCTGAAAATAGGAGACCAAATGAAATAAAATCCTTCAAAAAATACACTGGCCTGCTGGGAGCACGCAAATATTCATTCTGTACAGCAGATGCACCAACAACTGTCTTAATATTTTCCTGTATTACAGAGAAATAGTATGAACATCTCTGATACACTCGAGTTGCAGTCTCTAAGTGTAAAGCAGCAAACAGGTGACCAAGTTTAAAAGCAGCTTTTAACAGAAGAGCTCAGGAATATTGCCCACTAGAGTACTACTGCTTGTTTGTAGTTACAGCTATATTTGTGTAAAATAAACATTTTTTTTTAATGGCAAGGCCCTGTTTTTACTCACTTATTATTTGCATAGTGTTCAGGTCCAGCCTTACTTTGCTGAAGGTGGAAAACCCAGCTGCTGTGTAATCTTTCCTACACTGGCAGTCTTCTCGTCTGCTCCCATTATACGGACATTCAGTTGGGTTATGCAATCTAAATCAAAAGAAAACCCGTTCTACTCATGACCGGAAAATATTGCCATGGAAAACAAAAATACTGTGAAGCTCAGGATTAAGGGATTTCTTACCTGTATGCATACACTTCTGAAAAATTCTCTGCATCCCCATTTACAAGGGTCACGTACTCCTTTGGACTGTCAGTCTGCATCCCAGAGCAATACACCTGAGAGAGAGAAGCCAGAATTTTGTCAGGTATCATGTGCAAAGGGATGGCAGAGAAAACCGGAGGTAAAAAATCCAAGAGTGGAAGTGAAGAGCACATGCAGAGTCCCCTTCACCTTCGGAAAAGGCATTAACTATCAATCTGTTGCTGAAATGCACCTTTAACGTCTTTCCTTTGACTTGAAGGAAATATTCGCCATCTTCAGTGACACCTTTGAGATTTTTAACATCTTTGCAACGCCTTGGTAAGTCACCTGAAACAAAACAGAAATACTTGTAGTCACTGAGCAACTGTACATCAAAATTTCTTTTGTAACACTGTGAGGCATCCAAAGCATCAAAACACTTTGTTTATTTTTAAAAGGTCTCCCTGAAGTGCCTTAGTGCTTAGTTGGATGGCTCCCAATGCCTGGAAATACTGCACATCTCTAGGCGTTTGATGGGAACAGATGCTCAGGCCACGAGAAAGGCAAAGGAAGGTGCAAATCTGCAGACTTACAGTCGTGGACGTTGTGGCATGTCCTCCTCTCTTCGGGTTTCAGATCTGCATGGCACAAGCTGCTGACCTGGTCATCGTTCGTCAAACACTGCACCGACCGGTGCATGACTCCAACTCCACAGGTGACGGAGCACTGCAAGACAGAAGACAGAGATTCGTATTTTATCTCAAGGGTTTCTGGGCTCCAGAAGAACAGAGACAGCCTGTTTCCCTTGTATCAAGAGACAGCAGCAAAGGCCCCAATCCTGCAAAGTGTTCAAACACAGGCTTAATTTTAATTAAACAAGTAATCCCTTTTATTATTAATCCCTTCATTATTATCTTCGTCACTAATTATTTCAAGAAGACTACTGAACTTCGCTTAGCACTTAAACACTTTACAGGATGAGGCACTATTGGTTAAGGTGAACCATGCGCTCACGTGAAATTGTTTATTTTTCACACTAGGAAGTTTGTACAAGGGAGAAACGTTCACCAGAAGGCCTGAACGGTAGAAATCCTCTCCTGGTGGCTGGGAGACATTGCTTGGGACTGACAGGGGCCTCTGAACAAACATGACATGGTTTGTTTTTTTCTATCCAAATTGCACCAAAAAACCCACAGCCTCCAAACCCTCTCTCCCCTCACCCTCTGGAAAAACAGCTAAATCTGCACAAACACTGGGTCATCCTCAAACAGCCTAAATCAAGGGCAATCTTAAGGCTGAAATTGCACAAGTTACTGGAACTACCGAGCAGCAGCTTGTCCCGCACTGGCTGCCACTGAGCACGGGCGACGGGAGGTGGGAGCATCTTGCTCCCCCTCGGCAACTTGTTCTTTCAATACTTGAGAACTGAAAATCAGCTCTTTCTACAGGTACCAGGTTAGGCTGCCAAGAAAATGATGCTGCTCATCTATTTAGAAATTATTAGTCTAAAGGAGCACACCATGAAGTAGACAGTCATCAAAGGCTCACGGTATTTGCAACTTGACATTTACTCTTTATCAGGTTCAAATCCCTAAAACTTAACTAAGGAGCTGAGCAGGACTCTCTCTGTCCATCAAAGGTGATGGTATTTTACATTAAATCCCTTTGAAAATCAGAGATGAGAAGGGTCATGGCACTTGGTAGTCACTGGGACGTTCAGCAGCCCAAAGCGAGGAGAAAGGTCTTGCTCTCTGAAATGGATACTCTTTGCAATAAAGTTAAATTAACGAGTTGGACATTTTGCACTGAAATTCTGGGGAAAAATACCAATTAATTGAGGCTGAGCTCTTTGCTGTAACTCTTCTGCCCTGACTCGCAGGGAGGATCTGAAGCTTCCTATGGGGCAGGAGGAACTTAAGTTTCAAACGGCTCTGTCACTTACAACTTCCACTACATTTTGCTTGACTTGACCCTCGTTGCCTTGTAAAGGTTTGACAAATTCCTACAAATGCCTGAGCTGGGTTAATAAATCAAATATATGGGAGAAACACCACATTTCAAAGAATGTCAGAAGCCCAAAGAAGTGAAACGTTATCACCTTAACTAAAATTTGATCTTGTAGTTCAGGCCCCAGAAGAGGCTCAACACAAATAACTTTAGCAGAAAGGCTAAGTTCTTTCCCCTGCCCTGTCCCAGCATTTGTAAGAAGGAGAGAAAAAAAAAAAAAGAAAGAAAAATCCCTTTAAGGCTCAAATTACCAGTGTTTTGGCCTATTGGTGGTTCTCAAGTCTTGCTCATACACATGGCCAAGTAGGATCAACCCCAGTTGCCAGCTATCCATCGATCCCTCTAGCACAAGGCTTTCAAACCCTTGTTTTCTGGCGATGACCCCACTTTCTGACTAAGCATTCAGCATGACCACCAACACTGCCACAAATTTTGGCTACATCCAAATTTTTGTGGAGATCATGGCTCCACTTGTGGCTGCTAGGACTCCCCCATACGATGGGGTTCAGTCTGGAGCACGGAGCCCTACACACACTGGGGCTGCTGCCGCACAAGGGTATTCATTGCATTAATTTATGCAGTTCTTAAACATTCCCCTGCCAAACCTTCAGACTGTGTCCCTGGTGTAAAGAAGAATAAATTTGTTCCAATTCTTTTTGGCAAAAGAAGTTTGCCAAACTTACGCTTCCCCAGTTGCCGACGCGCCAGGATGCCGAGACGGGGCACTCCCCAAGGTAGCAGGGCTGGATGTTGGGCGGCTGTGTGCCAGGACAGTTGACCATGTTCTGGTACCCGTACTCGTAGTGGTCCTTCCCGGTGTAAATCTCGCTGCAGGACACCAGGCGCTGCCTGTATCCCTTCCCGCACGTGACGGAGCACTGCGGGCAGAGGGAGCAGCTGTTAGCACCGCATACTTCGGGAATGCTGCCCGAAACGGGGAGGAAAAGCAGGCTTGCCAGCTTTTAACATGACAAGCTGCTTCGAGGGATCACTAGTAACTATTTAAGCCAGCCATGAGTACTGTGAGTGGCTACAAGTGGGCTGGCGCCCGACACTGCTTTTGAGCACCCAATTCCTCCCTGTGCTACTCGTACAGCTGCTCCAGGACCCCCTACTCCAGGCTGGCTCCTGGGCACAAGTTATCTCTCCCCAAGGACAAAGAAAGGAGCAGAAGATCCTTGGGAACTCAGAAATGCCTCTGTTAATTGGGTTTTCTTTTTTTTTCCTTCCTTTTATTTTTTGCCATGGGATGCACAGAGAAAGAAAATGGTCAAGATTGACCCTGAATTGCAGGTACCTGGCAGCAACTGGAAGAAAGGGAAGGTTTTTCTTCTAATTAGAGGACAAACACAGGCAGGTGGGAATGGGTAGAGGGTGTCTGGGCAAGAGGCAGCCAGGGCCCCAGCCTCACAGGCACCCTAATATTTCTCTTAGGAAACTACCCAGGAGAGCAGGCTGCCCTGAGAAATTCCCATCTCTCCACATTTCTCCCTCCTGCCCTATCTTGGGTGGCTTGTATCTCCTCCCCCCCCTCAGTCCCGGCACGTTTTCTTTCTTCCCTTTTCTTGTTCTTTCTTTTTAATCAGTGCTGTGTCAGCAGCTGCCTTGTCATTTCCCTCTGCTGTTCCTCCAAGTGGAAAATAATCCTTCACTTGCTGAAGAAGGAAACAGGCTGAGATTAGCCTGGGTCCTCCCGCATGCAGCGCCTGCTGCAAAGAAAACACATCTATTTTCCTTGCTGAGCCCTCTCCCAGCCACGAGGGCGAACCTGCTGCCTTCGCTCACGCCGGGTCCTCGATCCTGCCAAAGATGGCACTGAGGAAGGACGTGTCCCCACCGTCACAGCCAGGCTTGCCTTTCCCCCAGGATGCTCACCTGGACCCTCACACAGCTCATGGGGCCCCGGAGCTCCCCGGGAGGGGATGGGAATAAAACCAAATAAATAAATGAATGAAATAAAATGGCACAAAACCAAGGAGGGTGTCTGCTGGATACGATGTGCTTTGGAAGAAAATTGCTTCTGGATATTAGCTAGGACTCTGAGCATGCTGGCATTTACTCTTTAATAACCTGGTCTTCTCTCACAGCCCTGCTCCTTTCTCTCTAGCAGGGAAATTGCACACAGAAACAAACCAACAAATAATAATTAAACCACGCAGCACTGCCCTGCCACTGTTGATTTGGGTTGCAATATCTCAGCGAGGCCGGAGGCGAGAGGAGGAGAGCGTGGCCCGGTGCCGAGCGGCATGGTCCCTGCGTGGGGACGAGGATGGGCACTCACCTCCGACCACTCCCCAGTGATCCAGACGTACTCGCAGGGCGGCAGCCCACAGCTCTCAATTTCGGGGGGGCGTTTGCTGGCATCGCAGTAGCCGTTGTTCTGCACCCGCTTGTTTTCATCCACGCAGACCACCTTGCGGTACCGAGATGCCTCCCCGCACGTCTTCATGCACTGTTTGCAAGAAACAACGGCTCATGCAATCCATGAGGGACTTCAAATTAATCTGCATCTGCAAAGTGAGCGAGCCCTCCTCCCAGCAGCCCGAGTGAGCGGGCGGCTCTGTGCCCCATGTTGGCATCTCTCATTGGTATCACCTGGGGGCAAATTCGAGACCAGGGCCCCACTCTGCCAGGCGCTGCAGGAGCATCCAGTGACAAACTGCTCCCATCCTCTGGAGGTACCAAGCCAAATCACAGGCGTAGGGAGAGAGGAGAAACCGAGGCAGCAGGTATTGGGATGGGGTGGATGTGGGGTCCAGCTGTGATGGGACCAAGAGATGCGGGGATGGGCATGCCAGGTCAGGAGATGGGGCAAAGGGGAAAGAAAGGGGCCAACCCCATCATTTCAGCCCCTAGTAAACACAGCCGCTTGGAGAACAAAAACCCAGCCATCCCCCTTCCAAAATACATGCCGTTGCACTCTTGGCTGTGGCTGGTGTGGGGGGAGCCCCTTCCCTGGTCCCTGCCAGTGGGCGAGCAGCAGCGCTCTGCCCCGACACGGCGTGGGGGCACATCCCTGCAACCGCCACAGCGGAGGTAGCCCTACGGGTTTATTCTCTTTTAAACATTGCCCTGCCCAATATTAAGAGCAACCCCTGCTAGCCAAGCACAACTGCTCCCCAGGGACTTCTGGAGACTTTAAGGACTCAGTTCTTTCTCTGCTCGTCTTGGAAAAACCAGCCCGGCTGCAAGGCTGTGCTCCTGGGAGTGGGTCTGTGCCCAGAGTGCAGCTCACAAAACACATACAGAGAACAAAATAAATCAGCGTAAGAGCAGCTGTCTGGATAAAACCATATTTTCTTAAAGTTATTGCTTGTAATGGACTTCTAACACTCTCAACTAACTGGATTAACAAGGAGAAAAATGCATGAAAATAATCATTTTATATAACATGCTGGAAATGTCTTCCCCTAAGGAAAAGGATAAAACATTCAATCAGACCATCCCTATCTGTACAGAAACACTGTCTGAAGTCACCTAGGCTCGGAGGATCGTGCCAGTTTAATCTAGTTAGAGTCTCACCCTCCGAACATCGTTTCCAGCCTCCCCGACGCAGCTCCTGCTCTCCTGGCTGGCCCACAATTAGCAAGATCTTAGTGGGTTCAGCTAATTGCGAAATGCAGGCACTGTCAGGGCCCCGTTTCTGTAATTAGCTGTCAGAACCAAGATCGCAAATTATGTGAAAACTTTGAAAAATCAGATCAATCCGCGGCAGGTGCAGCAAACCAGGAGAGCTGCGGTGAGCGCAATGTCGTGTTGGTTGTAAATATTTAGTAACCGTGCAAAGTGGAGGGGGACAGGGAAGGAGAGGCAGCCCCACAAAGCAGCATTTATTCCGAACGAATAACTTAGGAGCTCTTAGGCAACAGTCAACATTGCAAAATCCGCAGACTGCCAAAAGACCCCAAGGGCTTTGTGTGCTTTCAACCTTATTTACTCTCTTGCTTTAAGTCTTTGGAGTGGAAGCTCCTTCTAGGTCTGTGCCGAAACACAGCGATCCTACAGGGGCTGGAGGAATTTGCTGGAGTGTGATTTCCCCAGAGAGCAAACAAACTCTGCTATATTTGCCCTTCTCTGATACCTCCCTATTACATGAGTAAAATCTGAAAGGGGGTTATTGCATGTGAATAAGGCATCACGCTTCCTTGAGCGGCACCTTTCAGGGGCAGCGTGAACCCCGACCTTCCTGCTCCCTCCTAACGAGGGACTCTCCAGCACAGTGGGAGCGGGGCTATGGGATGCTCAAAGCTCCCCTCGTCTCTGGTTTGGCGTACACCAGCTCAGCACGTGGGCACCAGCGCAGGTGAATCGCAGGGTGAATCGTTCCAGCTCACAGCCAAACGAGGCACCTCGCAAGGAGTGGGAAGAAACAAGGCTGATTTCACCTCCTCCCCTTAATGTATATTTAAGCCTAAATTTGCAAAGTACATTGGCTCACGCTTAATTTTAGGAGGGTGAGTAATCTCTATGCCATCAATGGGTCTTCTGACATTGGCCATGAAGAGGTATCAAATCAAAAGCCCATCCTCATTTAAAATCATTAGTTGCTGATAAGAGATTGACACTCTCAGACACACGCCAGCCTGCTTTGGGTTTCTCTGCAAATAACGGTTGTATGGCCAAATAAACCTCAGCCAGCTCTGTGCGTTTTGTCATCATCAGTAAATTAAAGTTTGATTATTTGTGTTTTTGAGGATAACTGGCAATCAAAATAATCCCACTGAGATATTAAATACGGCTCAAAGACAGTGAGACCAGCATAAAACCAATCAAAGAGAATCACTGCAGAGGTTCCAATCAACCACCCCAAGGTTAGAAAACATTATTCACATAGAAAGTGGACAGTTCAGCTAGCACGAAAAGGCCATTTTTCCTTTTAATATGGTGATAGATTTTGTATGAAATCTCGTGTTTGTGACTGATCTAAATCTCACATAAAACAGCAGGGCCGGGGATAACAGCCATTGATAGCAAGAGCTGAAAAGCAGGTCAGGCATTTGACAATATTTGTCTCTCTTGCCTCATTTCCCGAATTTTGAACTATTTTCCTGGCAGTTCAAATTAAGGACCATTTCAAGCACTCCTGCAACTGTTTCAGAAGAGTAATAATAATAATAATAATTAAAAAAACCTCAAAGGCATTGCTTTGCGAAAGCATTCATTGTTTTCTTTTTTTTTTTCCTAAATCAAAATCTGAAACAGAGATGAAACAAAACCCCAGGCCACGAATGCTTTGAACATGCCTTGGGTAACTCTGCTATCCGAATCCGGCAAGGCTGGCATGATTTTCCCCCAAACGGCAAATGCTGAAGATTCAAGAATCACATTGCAGCTTCCAGAGCTGTGCATTGTCCTTCCACAGAGGTTCATATTAAAAAAACCCAACCCTTCTCTCTCCCAATTTTCCCTTTTTCTTTGTGAACCTGGTCTGGGTTTTACTTTGACATAAGCAAGGCCCTTTCTATTGACTTTCTTCTCCCTGGTGTGGGCACTGAGAACAGCTAACTAATGGTGATACACCAACAGAGCAATAAACGGTTTCCAATAAGTTCCCTAGTCCTTTTAATTGGCAAGACCAACTTTTTTCTAAACAACAACAATGGAAAGGAACAATAAAAAAAACCCTCTCGACAGATTCCCTTTAAAGATAAGAAATCAAGAACAAGACAGCGCTGGGATGTTATTTTACATCCCGCCTTTCATGTCAATTAGGGTCCATTGCTGTTCCCTGCTCAGAGAATACTAAAGCAATCTGTGCCTCCTCGCTATAAATAACATGGGGCCAGTACTTATGACTGGGGAGAAGGCGCTATTACTTTTTTTTACCGGGTACATCAGAACAAAATAAGAAGCGCTCAGTAGAAGAACTGCTTGGAGTCAGCCACCGGGCGAGCTCACATTGGGCATCTCCTGCAAGTTTCTATTAATGGTTATTTATGGGTGAGGAAACTTCCAAGCCCACCCCCCAGCAAAGCTCCCCTGGGGGGAAAAAAAAAAAAAAATCTCTGTCACACGTTAAAAATTTCCCCAGTGCAATGGGGAACCCTGGAAAACATCAGCATCCACCTCCCACCAAGGGCTTGGCAGGGTGGGGGCAGGCAGGAGTCTCCTGCTGCTGGTTTGAAAAGCTGCAAAAATAAGGGAAAGAGGGTAAAAGGACGGGGTAGGAGCCGTGGCTTTTCAGGGCTAATTACACCGTTGGGTAAGGACTGCAGCTGCATGCTGTTTGGTGACCTACTTTGCCACCTGTAAATTTATTAGCTGAAGAAATTTAACGGGCTCTGTAAAAGCAAAAGTTCATTGCAAGGAATTTGCTGGAGCCCCCTCAGCTGTTCCTATGTTTCTTTTCCAGGCCGGGATGCTTGCGTCGGGTACCCATTGCGTGCTCAGCTCGGCTTTGCCTCCTGCTGCATCTCATCACACCTCGGCTTCCCGGCAGGTGGGATCGGGGCACGGTCCCCTCCGGCCTCATGTACTCGTGGCCACATTACGCAAGATTATAAACCCATTACAGCTTCCCAGCACCACCGAGACCGGGGAAGTGAAGGTAAACTTGTTTGTACAGTCCCCGTCAGGCTGAGGTACTGCGGGCGGGGGGATGTTAGATAATGTCACACACACGGCTGCCTGAGGTCTGGGGTGCTCCGCGCAGTTATGAGCCAAGGGCGAGCTCGTGGGGAAGGACAGATGAGAGGACAGCACACGCTGCCTCAACCTTGATTTTTTTCTTGCTGCAGCGGAAAAGTTGCGCAGCCTCTGCATGCGTGAAACACTTTTTCTCTCTTCAGTAAATTTGCTTTTCTTATCCTCCTCCACTTTTTCTTTCTTTTTTCTTTTTGTTTTCAGTAACACAATAAAGGCAGGCTCTGGAAGTGTCTGCGAATACCAAGACTTTGAGCAGGAAGCCGGCGGTGCCTCCCCACCTTTTGTTATCGGAGCAGGAGGCCCTGTTTTGCATTTACACCGCGGCCTCCTTACACTGTCTCGGCGGGGGAAGGGACCTCGACCAATTTCATCCCCCTTCAAGACCCCCCTGGGCCATACAGGAGCAATATAAAAACAGCCTGACTGCCAATGAAAGCCGGGCCCCTGTTTGATTAATATTCCTCCTGCTCCCCGGAGCTGCGCACTGCAGGCGTCAGGGTGACCAGGATCAGGCTCTGATCATGCACCTCCAAAGTCAGTGGGATCTTTGCTGTTCAAAGGCTGCAGGATCAGGCTCCTGCTGCCCTGCCACTGGGGCCAGGAATGGTTTTGCAGGGAGGCTGATGCAGCTGGTGGGGGGGGTCTTCTGCCCCTCTCCATCCCCTGCATTGCCGTGGAGGGCCCATGATGGGCAATCCCCTTCTCCCTGCGTGACAAGGACATCCTCTCCATAGGAGTGGTGGCCTCTTCTGCAGGCTGTGTGAGACAGGAATCAGCTCCCCAAGCTGGCAGCTCCATCGCCTTTCGCATTTCCAAGGCTGGCAGTCCCTGCACCGCAGGGAAGAGCCTGGGATAGCGGGACAAGGATGGAGAAGAACTGGGGCAGGACTCTCTTACCCAGGGATGGCTGAAAACAGAACGAAACCAGAATCAAAATAATCATTTTGGTGCCTGATCTGAACTCTCTCTGCCAAAACCTGTTGTGCACTCAAAGCCTGCCACAGGACCCTGCAGGCAGCTGATGGGAGGGCTCCTCCTGGACCCCTTCCTCCTGCCCAGAGTCCCCTTGTCCTCCTGCCACCCACCAGACTCGGGCCCACCCATTGCCCGCAGTGCAGGTGAGTCGGAGTTGCTCCCTGAACCACCGGAGCAGCAGCTTTTATCCCCTGCTCCAGCCTAAGGGGTCGGTTTTGCTGGGAACTGATCCTGGTCACTCAGAAAAGCACCGTCTCCCATGGGAGATGTCATCTCAGCGCTGCTCATGGCTTGGCAAAAAGCATGGACCCAGAGCTCAGCGAAAGGAGAGAGCTGTCAGAAGGAGCTGGGGTAACGGGGCAGGAAAGTGGGAATTACCAATGTTCCCCAATTCCTTCAAACTCTCATACACAGGGCTCACTGCTGGAGCAGCGCGGCAGGGCTCCATCCGAGGGGGATTATCGCTCAGCCTCTGGGAACAGACCCAAATCCGCCCTACCCAAAACCTGCTCAATATTTGCATAGGTCCCAGCCAAACACAGGGCAGCACAAAGCAATAAATTAACCCTACGGAGGTATTTCTCAGCTCCCCCTTCCAGCCAGCACGCATGAGCGTTTGCTCTGCTTTTTTTGGCAAGCCTGGGCTGCAACCCCAAAACCCTGGCCCTCCGGCAGCGATCTCCGGCATCGGTGGCCCCCTGTCTCCAGCACCATCCCGCGCTGCACGCTTGAGAGCACAAGTGACATGACCCCAGGGAAGGGCGGAGGGGGGGGACCCCGCTTACCGCTTGCCATTCGCCGGCTGCCCAGCGGTGCGTGGGGCACTCGGGGAGGTGGCAGTCCCGCTGCGGAGGGGGCCGGCCGGCCGGGTCACACTCTGCCTCCTCGGCTGCCTTCGGGGTGCCGCCGTGGCAGTGCACGACGCGCCGCTGGACGCCCCGGCCACAGGACACCGAGCACTGGAGGAAGGGACAAAAGGTGAGCGGCGGTCCCCGTCGCAGCCGTCACGGTAAGTTGCCGGGGTTCGCCCTCTGCTCTGTGCTCAACGGCGGCGACAGCAATGCTCTAACGCCGGCGTTTAAACTTCCAGGTGAGGTTCTTCATTGCACGAGGGAAAAATTTTGCAAGGGCAGAGTAGACAGGCTGAAATCCCTGCTCTGCTGAACGCAGTGGGAATTTTTGCCATTGCCTTCAGCGGGGTCAGGATTTTCCAGACAGGATTTATATTACAAAAACCTCTGGAGATAGCAGCACTGCTAAACCATTGCAACACGCCAGAGGCGGCAAGGCTCTGTGTATTACTTATCAGGCACTCGGCTCAAAAAAGTAATAGTTCAAAATATATCAAATGCCACAAGTGTCACTGGAGTGGACTTTAATGAAAAGCAAACTTGAATTATATAGAAGAAAGTCTGGAGCGATAGAGAGGTAAAGGTATGATACAGCTGGGATTTCTTTCAGCATGCATTGAAACACGCACATGCACACAAGCCGGGGCATACTGTTTGTGAAAATAAATGTCTTTTTTTAAATTAACTGCATTTCACATTTCCTTCATTACACTGTGGGCACATTTCTCCCCACTCCTAGGCACAGCAAGAAAAGCCTGAATTTCTCTGTTTCTCAGACATCTTCAACTTATTATCTACACTACAATGCTTTTAACAGCTTGTTTTTTCTTTTATGCAACATTTCTTACTGTTGTGACTGCACACTGTAATATGTTTAGCAGTACTTAACTTCTCACTGGCATGGATTCTTCCTGGCTAGATCTTAAAGTATATGACATAGATTTGGAATATAAAGAATTGCGTTTATAGAAGAAAGCATGTAAAAATCAAAGGATGCATTTAAAACACAGCTATTATGATTAACCATTTGCTGAATTAACAATTAATATAAGCAACCTTATTAATACCTCAGGAACTAAGAAAACAAGTTTACAGCCTGTTATTGCAATACCCATAAAAGCGAGCCTTCTTAAGGCAGGGAATTAAGTGGCGCCTAACGGGAAGGCAATTCTCTCTTCTACAGAGTATTCCTCCGTAATGCTCCATTTGCTTTACTATCCGAACATCCCACAAAGCCAAAAGCACCAAAGAAAAGCTGACTGTGAATATTTGGCTGGCTCCAGATATTTGTAAGAGGGTGGGAGGTTTTTTGTGTAACTTTTGAAAGTAGCAGTGAGATTTCTGTCACTGGTGATGCGAATGCTTCCCATATGCTGCACCGCCTCCCTCTGATTAACAGCGCTGTTTGTCCTACGCATTCCATAGGGGACAGTTAAACTGAATAATGGCCACAAACCTGGAGAAACATATACACCAGGATGCATACCATGCTCTAAAACGCCTTTTGGTTTGCATTTATCACCCACCTAAAAAGCACATGCCCGGGTACGTTACAATAAGGGAGAGCAAGTCAGGCCATGGCTCTTTCACAGGGGGCTGTGCTGCATGTGACACCCAGGCAGAGTGGGTTTGGGGAGGAGGCGGCTGGTCCCTGGCCGTGCCAGGCAAAGCAGGGCACCAGACAAAGCCGTAGACTCATTTCACTGGGCGCTTGGGGTGAATCTTTGCCCCCGTGTAAGCCCACTAGGATAAATGCTGCACCCCGACCGAATCGGTGGGAGGACTCACAGTGGGGGAGCGAGTCCCCCAGGACTCCAGGCCAGGGCTGCCGTGTCCCATATCGTCCCTTGGAAGAGATTTGAACTCCCCTTCTGCAAGTAAGCAAGCAAGCAAAGAGCCTTTCCTTGGGCTAACTGCAAGGGTGTAAGTAGGGGAGGCTTTTCCTAGCTGAACAGGCTTCCTAAGAGCACTTGGTGGGCCAGACACCCAGGGCAGCCACAATGCCATCCAGCCACAGCACGGGAGAAAGAAATTCCGGCACGGCCCCAGCTCGAGAAGATGAAACTGCAGGTGAGCCCAGCCCTGGGGCCACAGGAGGGCTGCGGTGGGGCTGACCTGGCCACACGAGGGTATTGCTGCTGCCCGAGCATGAGCACGGAGCCCTGCTGAGGAGGGGACAATGGCTGCACCCGGCTTGGGCGAAAATTGGTGAGTTGGGGCCACAGGAGTTTTCTCAGCAGATGGAGGCATCTCCTTCTGTGGGGTGCTTCCTCCTGCTGCCTGTGCTGCAGCATTAGTATTGCTGTGGCTCTGGCTGGATTTATGGCTGGCTTCAAAATAACACCATTATGCTCTACTACAGAGGCAAGAAAAGGTAGGTTTTAACACCATTTTCATCCTGGCTGTTTTAATCCAGAATACCGATCAGCCAACCTGTGTCTACCTTGGGGAAATACAGCCGGCTGACGCTGCCAGAAGATATTCAGTCTGGGGGCAGCGAACTTGTGCTGTACTTATATATTCCCCTATGGGATGCCACGGGGATGCCACCACCAGGCAGCCTGTTTGTCCTTTCTATGGAGTCTATACATTTTCCCAGGAGTGCTCCTTTCTCCACTGAGAAAGTCAATCACCAAACTGCCCAGCGCCAGCTCGGCTATGGAGAAGCTCTACTTGATGCTCTACCTGTGTTTTCAGACGGGGCTGGATTTCAGCCTGTAGCTGAAATGTGTAAATACCAGACAGCAGAATAAATATTGGTATTTTTGCTAAGTGAAAGGTAAATGTCCGTAATTGATACTACTTAGGAGATGCAAACACATTAAATCTGACATTTCAGTGCAGACACAAGCACATTTAAAACTTGGAGAAAAACCCTTTTTTCTTCCCTTCTGATTATTACAGATATATTAAAAACGCCTGGCTGAAGGAAAGTGGATTCATAACAATCTAGAAAAGAATTACACAGCCTCTGAATACAAAACATCCAGAGAGAAAAAAACTTGGAAGCGGAGCGCTTAGCTCAGCTGGCTGGGATTCATTTTTAAACCATTCCTGTATTTTTTAATCCTGACTTTTTGAATCATTCCTTTTCCCAAAAGGAAAAGAAAAAAACCCTAAAGGCACGTGCAACAGGTCCTGTGCATATATGGCAACAAGGAGGATGCACTTTTACAGGAAAACCTTGCTTTATTTCTCAGGCAGACTTTTGTTGGTTTACTCAGGACAAAAGGCACCCAGCTCACAGCAGCTCAGCTTTGGGATTATCTTTCAGAGGCAATTAGGCCTTCGGAAAGCTTTTTTGGTAGTATCTAAGTGCAAACTGATCATGGCTCCCTATTTTCGACAGTGCCACCGGTGATGGGGAAGGTGACACAGGAGTTTCCGCGCCCATTTAGATCCTGACCTACCGGGTATTCAGAGTGCCAAACCCCTGCCTGTTCCATAATCTTAATGAGAAGTTCAGCACCTAAATCCACCTCGGCTCTGAGGCATTAAATCTTTTGCAAAGCCATGCAAGCCCTGCGCACCTCTGGCAGGGACAGCCATGGCGGTGCTCCAAATTTCTGACAGCCCCGCTTTTCATCTGTCGCAGGCAAAGAAATGCTGCCAGCACGAGTAAGGATCAGGACGCAAGGAAGCCATGTCTGAGCATTTCATGTGGCTTTAAAAAGCCCAGTTCGACACCGCAGAATGGGTGTTTCTACCCCTTTATTTTTTCCCCAGGCAAGATGCCGGCTGGCTGAGCACATACAGCATCAGGGACCTGGGCTGAGGAGTTACCCCGCATGCTGGAAATGCACTGCCTATTCTTAGTCTTATCATTAGCATACAAATATTCCTTAATTGCCTAGTCACAAGAGATTACCTCAGGCCATAAATCACCTCATCCTCCTATTAGCTTGGGCTTCTTTCTCCACTTGCATAAAATTAACTCCGTTCATGCGGTGGAATGTTGGGAATTTTAAAACACTTTTATCAATTAACATTAGCGTATTTTAATGCAATCTACAGACCATTACATTATTATGTTTACAATTACTAGCTGTAAAAAATTGCTTTCAGGAGCAGTCACTTTAAATAAGGTGCAAATCGGATATGACAAGACTATCTAATGGCCTCGCATTTCTTTTCAGTCTAGCTTCCTGTATAAAATCGAGGTTTAAGTCCTGCAGGTAATAAAGGTAATAATATTGACTTAATTTTCAGTACTGTGCATTTCACAGGGCTACGCAGGGCTACCTGGGTGCTCCCAGCCATACCTTGGGTAAAGGACCCAGACCTCAGTAACTGAACCTCCACGGTGAATGCACACTTGGCTCTTTACACACGTAATGGCAAATACTGCTATCCTATAAATGCAAAGGTAAGCACTGAAAACAAATACAAGTCTGAAAACAATCATAGAACATCAATGGGTTTATTGTCTTTTTTAATAGCCGACATTAAAAAAGAGTATGCTGTCCTAGTCCTAACGTTTGCAGGGGTGCCTGTAGCGATGTTAACGGTTTATCTTTCAGGGAACTCGCATACAGTGAGAATTGGTGTTTTGTACCTTTATTTGGAAGACCGACCGCAAGAGAACATGATGTTTTACAAGTAACAGTTCATTTAGTCTGGGATTTTCAATAATTCTGCTGATTAGCACACTAATGAGGTAGAGGGAAAAGCGAGGTTCAGAGATGAAAATGTGATGCAGCAGATTCAAGGTGATGACAAAGACATTATTTTCAGGAAAACAAGGACTCAAGCTATGCTTTCAGTAAACAAGATGCTTAATAACTCCAAGCACTTTCACATTTCCAGCAGCCTCTGCTCTGTGCATCAGTGTCTGACTTTTTAATGAAGCAAAATTAACTGATGAGCTTGTTAAGAAACAAAAGGTAGTGAAAAGCATTTTTAATCAACAGCTCGGATTGTTCTTTAGGCTTTCCCAGGAAGTTGATAATAAAATTAATTTCAGATTTCTCAAAACTAAGGAAGATTTTGCTTGGGATGCGACATAGTTAAAGAATAACAATATTAAAATCATGAATAAATAGTAGATTCTCCTTACTATTATATACTAAGGAGTTTGCTTTCAGTTAGATAACTACAAGCAAGTTGCCATGTTTTCAGCTGGTACAAATCAGTGCTGCTCCACTGCTACCCATGACGCTACACTGTTTTACGCCACCCGAGGGTCTGGCCTAAAACTTCTACCCTTGAAAAATTCAAAAGGACAGAAGTGCTGGAAAAAACAGCTTCTAACCAATTGGATGGAGGAAGAATATCAAAGGGTGCAAAAGGGTATACAACGCATCTCACCTGTCCCCAATCTCCTGCTTTCCACTTCGGACATCTGCCCCCTCTGCATTTCTTTTGCACATTGGGCTTAGCAAGGTGCTTGCAATAATCTTCTTCTACATGCCTCCCTTCCTTTGACAAACAGTACACATTGCGGTGCTTTTGGCCCCTTCCACAGGAGACAGAACACTGTAAATATAAAGTAACAACAGATCAGCTTTCATGCAGGGCCATCCTCACGGTTATACACAGGCCATGGCTACCCAGGGCATTTTCTTTTAGCTGGACCAAAAAGCACATCCCCAGGTCCCCGGCAGCCTACGCAAAGCTTAAGGGGGATACGGAAGGGCAGAATTTAACCACTGGAAATGCTCCCATTTGCACTTAATATTGCATGATATTCTTGGTCAAAGCCCCCCCAAATGCCAATATCAAAATAGAGAAAGCAGCTGACATTCAGCAGGGATAACAGGCTGGATTCCTGGCATTGCTCCAGCCCTTTCAAAGGAGCAGAGTCATCTTACAGGGATCAAGGAAGGAGCCCTCAGTATCTACTTATAAGAACTTGAAAGGAACCATTTCCATTTACCTTGGTACAAAGGGAGGTCAATTGTTGGTAAATCAGGAGAGTAAAGCGCGATATACACCTTCACAGAGGGAAATAACTGCACAAAGGACAAGGCAGAAGAGAAAAATGCAGTCTTTCCATGTCCTTGGTATTAGAGCTCATGTTTGTTTTACCAGTGTAGACTGATTTACCTTTTTTTTTTTTTTAACTAAACAGACTGAAACCAGGACATGCTCATCCTTAAGATTTATGCATTTTGAAAACAACTCAGAAGGTGGCAAGAAGGCAGAGCCTGGAGAATCAAAGCAAAAAGCAAATCAGCAGGTACGCTAGCTGTAAGCTTTGTAGTGAAGCAACTAATTTCAACCTCCCTCTGCAGGTTCACTGAACTTTTTCAAATGTGACCACTTCTGGCATGCAAACCCCAAGCAACTTCACTTTGATTTCAGATTAGTCTCCTCCAAAAGATTTAGGAATCAAAGGGGTCTGGAATCACGACAAGAATTTAATATGACAGTTTCGTGTAGAACAAGCCTCTTACTCAGCATGATGCACCACAGACTCAGCTTCAATTTCTTCATTACATGTTATGCAATTCATTACATGCTATGTCACAAGCATCCTGGTTTAATCCTTGAGCACAAACACACTGTTTCAACCATCTCTCAATATAAAATGTTCTGCTTTCTTTTCAGAGATGAGGCTTCTTCCTTCGTTTTGGAGCCACTCCATCAGTATATTTCCTAAGAAATAAATTACAGCCCAAGCTCTTCCCAGCCTATGAATACATTTGAAACCTAAAAAACTACAATTTATATATGTAGCACCTCTGGAAGATCCGTTAGAATAGAAATTGGCATATGCATTGACAACTGTGATTATTTTAAATTACAGCACTATTTCCAACTCGTTCAGCCCCTATTGTGTTAAGAGGTACACAAAGAACGAGCGAGAGAGGAGTAACTTGCTCCAAAATGGAAAAGTTCAGACCAACGTGGAGAGAAATGGATGTAACTCATAAGATCAGACGTTGCTGCTTAAAAACTTGCATAAGCAATGTTCTGAAAAAGGCTGTTTCCCTGCTGCAAGACCGTTACAGATCGACAAAAGGTAGCTGACGTCCCCTTGCCATCAGTAGGGTTTAAGGGCCATTAATGATGCTCCTCTGCGAGAGGCGGGAAGCCAGGTGAGCCTGTGGCAGGGATGGCCGCCCCTGAGTTTTCCCGAGCCCAGCTCCAATTTCAAGACAGCCAAAACCCCCAAAGAGCAACGTTCAACCTTGCACTGAGAAACAGAGGAAATGCTGTCCCTTGTTCTAAAATAAGACTTTCATGAGTTACCCAGATTCATAAACTTCAATTTTTTTCTTTAGTATCAACAGAAAAAAGACTGAGTTAATGTTATCCTATTTTTATAAGCCTTCAAATTTCATCAGAAATCGATTTTTTCATTCTTTCTACATCTCTCCCCAGGCAATGAACGTCAGCAGCAAGAAGGAAATGTCAAATCCTACCGAACCCAGTTATAAATTTCTAATACTTTCATCCATTTACTATCTTTGGACTAAATGCCAGCACTAATACTTCGGCAAAAATTCGAGTGCTCCTCAGTAAGCGCTCTCCATGCAGGTTGATGCCACTTTACTGTGACAGCCAAAGCTTAGAGAGTAAATTCACACACCTGAACAGGACTCTCTCTTGCCCCACATCCCGAGCCGGTACAGCCAAGTGCATCTTTCTCTAATTTAAAAAATCCATTGGATCTGCTACTTATTCTAAAGGAAGAATAACCACATTGTGCAACAACGCCAGGACGTTTCTGGGGACCTGAAGTTGGTTGATAAATATTTGATGTCACAAATAATACGGTGCTAGTCATTTCCAGAATTGTTATCCCCCTTCTACAAATGGCTTAACTTTGGTGTGGAGCCCGATTCTGCCATTTATCTTGCTATCCCACTATCAAACAACAAGACTGCATGCATACCTTGGTGCATGGAGAGGTTGAGGCTTAATTTGCCTAACTTTGGTATCACTTAAATGTAATTCCCAAGACGCTGGAATTAATAATTTCTGTCTGTCTTTAATACAAATCAAAGTTAGGCAGCTGTGCATTTTTATATCTAAACCACTCATTTGCTTTCATGCACATGTGAGTTATGATCTCATTTGCACTGACAGAAAAGAGAGGTTGAATAAGCTAATGTAACCAAGTATCGGAGACTGAAAATTTCTTTGCAAAGAGTCTACTTCATAACTGCCTTCTAATTAATCTCAGGTATTTCCAACTTTTATTTGGCACGTAGGTTTTAAGCATATGTGAGCCACATGCAGAAAATAACTTAATAGTGGGCTTCATCTCAACGCCACGTGACTTAGGGAAGCAATACACCTAGCTACTGCCATCAGCCTCATCATTTATTGTGGACCCTGGGGAAACTTTGCATTTCATTAGCAGAACTCTTCATCGCTGCAAACGCTGCCGCCCGCTTATGGTATCTATCAATAACAGTGCCATAGTGAGGTAAGCTTTCACCTTGCCTTCTTTAAAACATTTGAAAAGCACAGATAAAACCACTCCTTTCATATTCCTCTTTCTTTTTCTTGATTTCTTTCCTATCCCCCCACCTCCCATAGAAAATACCTCAGAGTACTGGGGATGGACGGGTGGCTGTCTGTGGAATAGCAGCCTCATCCAAGGCACTTTGAAGTCAACAGAAAGACTTCTACTGGTTTTAATCACCTCTGAATCCAGCCCTGAAGGTGTAGCCAAGGTACTGTATTGACTTTTTTCACTCACCAGCTTCCTAGAGTCAAGAATCACATGCACTTGGGCATGCCCATGGTCTGCCTGCCTCTGCCTCCCCTCAAGGGCTTGAACATGTGTCTCTGAAATGTTGTTTCCAGCCTCTGGTAGAGGTACGGCAACAAATAGCACCCCTGGGTGAACCTGGGAGGATAGCCAGGCATGCAGGATGGTGTGAAAACAACACATTGTGTTGTTTCTTAAAAAAACCAAGATGAGTATGGCACATAAAATAGTAGAGAAGTACTATTTCAAAAATCAGCTATAGCCCTTACACTAAAGACTGTAGTAAACCTTCCTCTTGTTATTATCTTTATTATCTCCTAAAACTACCACAAGTCACACCTGGTGCTTTCCATAGAGAATAAGAACAAAAGGACTTTCCTAATAGCATTAGGATCAAAGCATATGAGCACAGATTTAAGGGATTGCGTGATTAGTTTTGTTAACATGCCAAGAACTGGGGATTGGCATGCTGCTGATTTTTTCAAATAAATATACTGCCTAGTTTAAATAAATGCAAGAAAAAAGTTTAAATAAATATGACAAAAATATTTCCATATCAACTGTTTCCAGAAAAGTCAGAACACGATGCTAAATCTCCCCTGCAATGCATCGCTCTGCTCCAGCGCAGCGGCAAGCTGGTGTTTTTGTTTCCACAGAAATTTGTTTTCTGTTTCAGAGTTCAGGAATGGCGAAGATCATTCTGTTTTACCAAGTATGTGCAAATTGCTTTAAACTAACCCTTGCTGCATTTCCTACTCCGACATTCTGGAAGGTGAGGATACATCTTGTTCATTAAGACCTCTCTAACATCGGAAGGTTGCTACTTGATTCACCGGGCTGGTAGTAGGTAAAAACCAGAATACGTACCCCAAAGGCTCTTAAAAATTTGTACAAAATTTCTGTCTGGTTGGGCCCAGGTTCTGACCCTCCTGCAGGAGACCGTGACCTGCTCTTCTGCACCGGGAGCTTGTGTCACGGCCGTGCCACTGCCAGGCTGAAGGCTGGGAGCGAGGTTGGTCTGGCACCTAAAGGACTCAACAACCCTGGGCACAAATAAGCAAATCTTGTTGAAAAGAAAGAGGCAGCGCAGAGCAGTCAAGAGCTATGGAGCGGCTCCGCTTCTTGTTAACTTTCTGCGCTGAACAGGCAGCTCAACGCGGGGCAGGAAAACAAACCACCAGCAAGAATCTGGGGACATTCTCCCCCAAAAGTGAAAAGTTTCAGAAAATGCTGTCAGACCACTTTTCCAGGCCCCCATGCATCAGCCGACGATTTGGGAGGTATTTGAGATAATGAATGCAAGCTGTGGTGATGACCAAATGAATTCCTAAAGATAGGTATGCTCTGATAGCTCACCAAGGGCAAGGCTGGGAAAAATTAGACTAAAAACGGCTTTATCAGATTCTGCCAGGAACAACTTTATGGAGGAAATTAAAATCAATCCTTGTAGGTTTAGATTTCCACACATTAAGGATTATATGGAAAGTAAGTGTTCGTAAGTAAGCCCTCATTCCTCCTTTCCAACAGTCTGAGCCGAAACATGTGCTGGATGAAATAAAGCAGAAAAATGACAGAGCCCTACAACGCTTTACACCCCCTTTCCGTGAGGGGCTGCACTCCTGGATGTCAGCAAACTTCTCCAGCTGCACGCAGAGCCCAACCACACACCCTCATAGTTACATTTCAGCATCCTACTAGTATACATCAGCTCTTACTGTAACTTACACTGCTGCTATCAGATGCTGAAATCACAGCCATATGACATCTGTACCTCTGCAGTCTCTCGAACGCAAACGACGTCAGAAGACACACCACCAAGGAAAGCCTGGATCCTTCCTCGCCAGCTGAATCTTTACTAGAAGTCTTAAAATGCCTGAGCCTTTGTGTGTTATCCAGCAACAGAGGCTCTGTGGCATCCTAACTAACTTAATTAGCTTCACAACAGCAAGGTATTTTAGCAGGTAACTCCCTTGGATTCAGTGAGACAAGCAACAGGCTTAAAACAAGGGTGCAGCTCCACGCTATAGTTTCTCCAGTGGCTGTAGCACTTCAGGAGACGTTTAGGAAATATTTGTTCCCAGCTGCTTTGACACCTTGTTCCTTCTACCTTTAGCGTGGTCTTACACCCGCCTGCATCAGCACAGTGAGAAGACCATGCCTGCAGGGTGGGAACGTGGCGCACAGGGCTGGATTCACCCAGCCGGGCTTTCCCTTCCTGCAAAACTGTAAGAGGGAGCCATACGTTAACGCACACAGCTGCCGAGAGCACACGAGGCCAGAAAATACATCTGATTCTTGCACATTTAAAAGGGAAGAGTGGTCTCTACATTCGAGGGAGGGCAACTGGACCAGAGACCTGAGCAAAACAAATCAAAGTATTGCACTGCAGTTTGGAAGAGACTTTAGAAGTACTTAATCCGTGCTGACTTCCCAGAGGAATGGGAGGATTGAAAAAAAGACATGAACATTAGGGATTTAGGAGTGTATGGTCCAAGTATGTCTGTAAGCATTGTCCAGAACCGCTGCGGAAGTCCCAAGGAGCCCTCCTGGAGCCGGAGAGCAGCCCTTGGCAGGCACAAGAGCAGGCTTTGCCCCAGTGTCCCCAAGGAGCGCTCCTCGCCCCGGGCACGGGCGAGAGGGAACACCCATGCTGGCTCACAGAGCAGTGCACGCGGGGTCTCCATCCTCCGGCTGCTCTGCTCTCAGCTTTGCGGCAGAGGCATAGAGTTTCCCAAGTGATTATTTGCAAAAGGGAGAAATAAAACAATCCACTAAACCTTCACCTTCCTGCTGCTGAACCAAGCCACAGAGACTGGCCAGGGACTCGGGATGATGTCTCACAACAGGTTAAAAAAAAAAAAAAAGAGGGGAAAAAAAGGGGGGGGGTATTTCTCAAAGAGAAGAGTACAACTTGATGTGTTGCTGCAGCAGAAAGAAGACACTGGTGCGTTTGGAGCCCGTTCCTCCAGCAGCACAGGCTGTCCCAGAGGAAAGGATGCTCTTGGGCTCTAACTCCTGCAAGATTTAAGGCTCTGAGCACTGAAGTCAATACAATAACTTCCCTGAGCTGGGAAACCTCACAGGATATACGTGAGAAAAGCAGGTAACTGCAGCAGGAGAAGCCATGCATCTCCTCTTCTATGGTGTCCACCTAGTAAGTAACATCTTCTCCCCCTCTTTCCCCTGCCTTGTTGTTACATCCCATACAAAGACTTCACCAGGTGCAGAAGTCAGCAGGGCTGTGAACACAAAAAGCTGCCTTAAAAGCTGCGTCCCTGCCCTGCTCCACGCTATTTAACTTGAACAACAAACAAGCAAAAGCCCCCAAATAGCCACTGCAGGTCTCTCCAGGGAAGGAGGCATTAGATGGCATTTCCTCAAATTAGGAGGAGATGTGCGAGCTATCTGAGGACATCGGTATAATGGGATGTGGAAGGCACTGATGAAGCCTATTTTCCATGCTGTGGCACTTTTAAGAAAGTAGCAATTGAAACAGCAAGCAGCCTAGGCTAACTGACACTTCATATTTTTAGTGAACAGTTGTATTATAATGCCATTTAGAAGTCCCATTCAAGAATAGGATTTCTCCGTGTGGGATGGAGTGAAACACAAAGTAAAGGGCTCTCCAAGGAATGTCAGCCCTATTGCACAGGTGTGCAGCACACTGGGGGTTTGTAGGAGCGCTGGGCTGCTTCTTGCTCCCCAGTTTTATAAAGAAAAATCTTGGCTTAATGCACTAGGGATGAAATACTGTTTGTCAGCCTGCATACGGTCTTGGGCATCAGACAGATTTTCATCCATGCTGCTGGCTCACTTGCCTTCCCTGTGAGCGAGTAAAAATTAAAACATGAATAGAGCATTAAGTGCCTTTGGAACAAGATTGACTACATCATTTTCCTTAATGACTGCACAAATCAGTCACCAGAAAAGTTAGAAACACAGTAAATGTCTTTGTGCTTAGTGCCCCTCATCATCACACATCCTTGTTTCTAAATGCTGCAATCCCTAGGGTATGAGCAACAGCAATTATTGCAGTTTGGGGTACACAGCGTGAATGTGGAATGTAGGCAAAAACGCACGCAGACCTCCCAACGCCCCGCTCAGGGGTCTGCTTGAAGATGCTGAACTTCACAGCTCATCCTTGAAAGCATGTTACTGCTCTAACGCGTCTAATGCCTATTTCAATTAGTGCACTCAAAGCCAGTGCTTTGGGAGACATGTTCCCAGCAATTGCCCTTTTATTTATTGCTTTATTTCTCCTGTGTGTGTGTGAGCATGTGCATATGTGCGTGTATAGGAGGTCTGCAGACTTTACGAAGCCAGCAGCCATGGGTGGGCCAACCAAGACTGGCTTCAGCCAGTCATTGCTCAACAGCAGTCCCACCACTTGCTGTTCAAGTTCAGGCCAGCTGTGTGCAGCCTAGAAAATTACCATCTCATCGAGAAAATGTGTAAGAGGCGAGGTGCAAAAAGGCAACAACGGAGGCACACCAAATGCAGCCAAACAGCCACTGCACCTCTTTGGGAGGAGAAAGGCAAGTATTTTACAGTAAGTTAGGACAGAAGCATGAGTTGGACTATACATGGTAAGAAACATCAGTGAATACTAATGGAGTTACCTGCTCTGACCGGGAAAGCGCGCTGAGGAACCTGGGAAAGGATGCAACATCTGGGGGCGGGGGAAAGAGAAAAGTTTCAAGATACAAAAAAATAACCTTCCTGAGTCCAACCACTGGTCCAGCTTGCGTCTGTCCTGGCAGCGGCAGGAGAGCAGACGAGACTGGCCATTCTCTGCAGCTCGTTACCCTGGCACTTCCCCAGCATTTGGTCATTGGATTAAGGGAGGTTAGAGGGGACGCTCCTTTTACCTCTCCATCAGACTAGAAGACACTAGATTTAACCACCAGGTCAGATCACAGCAGGTGCAAAGACTAACGGGTGCCTGCAAGGGAGGAGTGTGGATTGCGACAGCTGAGCATTAAGTTGCAGGAAATGAGTCCTGCGAGGAGCTGATCCAGCAAAGCACTTAAGTGCAGGCACAGTGTTAAGCACACAGTGCCGCAGGGTGGTCCCTCACCTGGGGTGTAGCAGATGGGCTTCCACAGCTGTTTTCCTGCTCATGGAGCATCAACACTAGCAAATAGGAGACAGCAGAACCGATAGCAAAAGCATACCTATACAGTTCTCCTTATCTAATGAGAAACAGAAATGGCAATGAAAGATGTCCGGTGATGATAGGCAAACAACAAAAATGGAAAGGAAACTAAAAATTGGAGATTTTAGAGTAGCAAGAGGTGAATAAAGTGATGTTCCTCTGCCAGGCAACTGGGCACCACTGGCTTCACCCACCTGTAACTGGCTTAGAGCCACCAGCTGTGGCTCTGAGTCTCAGCAGCGATGGTGGGCATTGAGCCAAGGAAAGAGCCACAGAAACATCCATCGTTGCTGCCCCGGTGAAGCAATGGGCTGAAACTCTACAAACAAAATCCCAACTGCATTTACCCTCTGGGATGAGCTCCAAGAAGGGCACGAGACAGTGAACAGGTGGATGTTAAGACAGCTGGCACCAGCTATCACCCAGGGACGTGCAGTTTTGGAGGGTGGCTGAAGCTGGGCACTGGTGGTGGGATGCTCTGGACAGGTGACCACAGCAGGGCGTACAGGGAAGGGCTGAAACGGATCTGGTTTGCTTTTTTAAAACAAAAGCAGAGAGGTCTGCACTGTCAAAGGCCTTTTTCTGACCGGGGAATCAAAGCAGACAACTTCTTGCCTTTCATCAGCACACCAAACCGGCAGTCCCTGGAGTCAGTCGGTCTGAGCGATCCTAGAAGGGAGACAGCCGGGAACCCAAGAGGGACAACAGCCTTGGTGGGCCAGCCTAAGCGTACAGTAAACAGCTCTGAGATGGAGACAGTTTCAGACAGATGGCTGGGGATATCCATAGGCTACCAAGTTCTCATTTTGGTCTGGATCAGCTTTATTCAATCTTCACTAAGGCATCTATTTCTATCTGTTTTTCTAAAGGCATGCAAGCCACCTAGTGCATCCCTCTGCCTGGGCTATGGGTGCTGGGACCATACGTGCAGCCTTCCTCTTCTGCAGCAACATTTGTCCTTCCCCCACAGGCTCTCAGGGTAGGATTGTTTTTATTAGTTTTCTGATAATACCTGGCACTGCAGAGAAATACAGACTTGCTGTCACAGTCTCAGAGCCTGAACCAACATCGTATGAATGAAGGACAGAAAAAGCAACGTGAATCACTGAGTGACTGGAGAGTTCAGCGTGCCTATCACTTAATTTTCAAGGATGGCTTTGTTATTGCAAAAACATGTGTAAAGAATCATACAGCAGCTCGCTAATGCTGCTGTCACAGCAAATTCATTTTCTGCAGAAGAGAGGAAGAGAACAGCAGAGTTATATACACTTGCAACCAAATCTGCCCCCGGTTATCACTTCTGTCTTAGCAAGAGCTGACATCCTGCCTGCTAAGAATATTATCAGAACAATGACATGGAGAATATTGCTGTTGAACGGCCTATTTTCAGCCAGCTTCATGGGGAGGGCATTTCGTAAACAACATATTGGGGGCTTTGACAGAATTAAATACAAATAACGTGAACTTTCCATTGACACCAATTTTAAGATTAAAATTCCTGAGTGCCAGCTCCCTGAGACAGATGTTGGCCAGGCAGTCCTCCCACTTCCCACCGGAGCCCCTTTGCCGCTACCTGCATCCCCGTGCACAGCCGAAGAACCCTGCGAAGCCATCAACGCCAGCAGCTTCCAGCTCTGGCTAAGGGGGACACGGCATCGTTGCCCTAACTCAAACCTGAATTCACATCGACAATTACAGAGTCTGGAGCTTAGCCAGCTAATATTCTAATTATTTTACGCTAAGCTTCCAATTCTTCACTATTAGATCAAAAGGCCCTCAAAGACTAAGATACTGGCATTTCTGCCTATTCGATAAAGAGCTGGGAAGCACACACCGACGTTTTGCAGGCACTAAGAGCTACACAACCATTGCGTTAGCAGCTGGAACTTTTGATACCCAAGAGCGATAAGTACTTGACAAAGAAGATTACTTTTAAAATTATAATAGTCTTTAGGAAAAAAAAAAAACACAACCAAACCCTAAAAACCGTCCACCCACCGATTTTCCACAAGTCAAATTCAAATGATTACTATCCCACTGCAGTGAAGTCCAGATGACTCACCCGACTGAACCAGGACAGGGTGCTGTGAGATATAATTGTTTTACCTTATCTGTGCCTGTTTCCTAACTCGGAAAGAACGACAAGCCCATGACAATGAATGCATGAATTCAGCATTATTCATAAATTGTATCAGGATACAGCTGTATATTATGGTAACTCTACAGCATCAAAATTTCACGGAGATTATTGCAAGGAGCAGATCTGCTCCGAGAGAAGTGGGTTCAGCCTTGGGTTTTAAGTGAAGTGATGGATAATACTCTCCGTGAGCATCTCCCTCGTTCCGGGGAACATGGCGAGATTTCCTCTCGGTATTCGAGAGCATGTATGGAGATCTGCGTTCATACTATAAGGCATTCAGAGGAGAAAAAACACTCTCTGTATCCTGGTGACAGTCTCTGCATGTTTTCTAAAGCATTATTTTAATAAAAAGGTCAGGTCTATTCACATGGCGTACAATTCTGCAGTGTTTAAATACATGTTCTTAAATAAGCAAGGAAATAAAAAGTGTCACCTCCTCTTAGTCCTCTTTGAACATACATTATAATAACAAGGCATCTCACCAGTCTCCTGTTATAAAATTATCATTTACATACAGAATCTGTTTATTCATTTAATTTTCTCTTTAAAACCTGGATTTAACCAGCCAGATAAAATCATTTGTTTACTGTATAAAACCCCAGTGGAATTTCGCCTGAGGACTGAGGGTTGGACTCTTCAGACTATCTCTGCTGTAAATTTGTGTGTATTTTATAGTACTAATTTCACTAAACTTGAGTGAAGCTAAGCCAATCGGATGCTTGCAAGAAATTAGTTATCCAAACTTCATAATTCAGACACTTTTAACTGTGTTGGTTTAATTATTGAGAATGACAGTTTGTTGGAGAACAAAGCAAGTAAAAGAAAAGCAAGTCAAAAGATGCAGTACCATTTCAGAAAATTTAGTAAAAGTTACCAAAACTATGTATGTGATCTTAATTTAGCAAAAGACTCAAGAAATCATTATACAAATTCATTTATGATTACATTCTACTTGTCTTTAATTTTCACTGTTCAACATTAACATTAAACATTGTAAATGTATGCAATATTTATATAAAATTAAATAACAATATTGGAAAAATAAATACACTTTTACATAAATACATAAATCCATACTGCTGAAAAGTTTCAGCTAATACTATACTCTTGTTTCAAAAGTGACCAAAAAAATATGGTAGTGACACTCCATCCCAACAGATGAAGTATGTACAGCTACAGAATGATGTTTGCAACCAACGACAGAGCTAAAGCAAATCCAGGTGATACCACACTAAAGAAAAAAAATTTGGATGTTACTACCTACAGTAGTAGCACGAGGTAGACATATATGTGGAGTATTTTGCAGGAGGGACACGAAGCCCTGTTGACCCCATAGATACAATACAGTCTTCAAACAGCTCCAGGGTCCCCTACCTCAGAGCCAAATGACACCTCGGTAGTAAGACCCGAAAAATCAAGTCATTTTGTGGCAACGACTGGGGCTCAGCACTGCAGCCCCTTCACCTGCGGGAGGGCAGGGGGCTGCGAGCCCTGCGGGCAGCCGGGAGGAGATGCCGCAGGCAGGATAGGATGCCCCTACCCTCTGACATCCCACCCGCTCCCCGAGCAAGGACAACCCACCAAGGTTAACACAACTTAGTAGAGTCAAGGGAATTTTTCCGGGGTTAAAAAAACCCACCCCAAACCAAAATACAGGGCTGCACACAGAGGAGCAGACGCAGCCCTGGAGCCTGCTCCTGAAGAGCTGTGAAGAGGCTGAACGCTGAGCGACATCAAAATGCAACACAACTCTGTCCACACCTTTGGTTCTTGCAAATGGTCCAGCACAGGTAACAAAGGTTGGCAGCAACTCCCAGCCGGTAACTCTGCGGGGACGCCACCGCACAGGTTGCTAGCTCTGCTTAGCTCACCTCGCTCATTTTTAGCACCAACTATATCAGCGTGCAAGTGATACATTAGCACCTCAAATGAAATATTTCATATCGCTGTCCCTTGTACTGGTGAAGCACCGTATAAAACACCAGTTCAGCAGTTTTATGGCTATTGCATAACTCACTGAGGTATGGTAAAAATATTGAGGAGCGTTACTGAAGGCATCCGCGTTACTGAAAGCACCCACAGAAACGAGAGTGCGGTTACCTTTTAGCAAGATGACTTTTCAAACCATGACAATTAAGGAAGTCTAATACATTACAAACAGACCTCTTTTTTTTTTTTTTCCCTATAAAGTGCTTTTGAGTCAGATTAAATTTTTTTTTTTTAAATTTTCTTCGAATGCTTTTATAACAAAATACACAATAAAGGTCGACATTTGTTTGAAGGCCACTCCAAAACCGGCAGGTCCGTGGATTCCAGCATGCCAGAAGCGCCCCAGGCGTCACTCGCCTTGGCGCAGCGGGGCTCCGCGCCGAGCAGAAGGTGCTGCTCTGGGCAGGGAGAATTTCAAAGCCGTGGGACCCAAAATAGCATCCCAGCCCCCTGGCTCAGGGCTGCTCTGCCATTGCAAGAGCATCTCTGTAGCGGACTCCTCCAGCGGCAAAGGAGCAGTGTAAGACAACTCTGCTGTCTGTATACGCTATACGTCTGTAACACTATTTTGTTATTAGAAAAATCCCAGGGTTTTAAGCCTTCCACCACCTTGCTGATCCCTTGCTGACTTAACGGTATCTAGAGCAGCAGCTGGAGATCAGGCCAGACAATAACTCTCCAGAACCAGAGCGAAGCATGAGAACAGCTTACAGGTGCCTTTGCACAATGCATCACACTCGTATGATACATACACGGGAAAAGAAATAGAGCACGGGTGTGAATGCGCGCGTGTTTCTATATAGCTGTGTGTGGGGGCAGGTAGGGACACGCACACACCCCTATACACCTCTACATGCTTGGGAGTTGATGCAATTTAGTACACATTTTCCCCTGTCATCTTGCTTTTGGCAGAGAACACGCGACTGGTTAACCAGTAGGTGCACAGTGCAGCATTACCATTAAATATCAGAACAATTTAACTTCAATGGAAATGTACTGCTTAAATGCCAGGTTTAAATCCATATGCAAAGAACTCAGTCAGAACCAAGACTCACAATGCACAGCGCTCGCAGAGTGTAATAAAACGGACAAAGGTGGCTACTTAGCAGAAAGTGCCTTTTAAATTAAAGGACTCGAGCTCCCCTAATGTAAGCCCTTCCTGAACAGGTGTTATTCTGAATATATTGTCAATAATCCTCTTTAAGTGCAGTTTTAAGACACGAAGCATTAGCACCTTGGTTTGAAGCAAATTAAATCTGTTGTTACGGGACATCCACAAAACGGTTCACAAAGAGAAAGAGTTTATGGTCGTACCGAGCTCCAAGGACCAGCGCTCCAGGCAGCATCTCTAGGACAGTCCTGCACATTGCACTGCTCTCTATCCGGTGGCTTGTCAAGGATTTCACAGCTCAGATCCGTAAACCTTTCTCCATTAGGGCGCTGGCACACCACCAGCCGTGTTCTTGTCCCTGCCCCGCATGGCTTCGTGCACTGGAAGTCAGCAGAGGACAGAGCAATCACCGTCTGGGCAGCAAAAATACTGCCGACCGGTCGCTCGAAGCACTAGCGCCTCTCAAGACCAAATGGTTGTTTCTGTTCCCAACCAACCCACTCGGGCCAAATCCCCCCAAATGCTGCATGAGCCTCAGATGGGGCATCAGCTGCTTCAGCTTCTCTCTTCCTAAAGCTGTTCGTGCTGCTTCACAATGACACTGCCAGACTCAACACGATACTGGAGGCTAACGTCTCTAATTGCTCGTCTCAGACAAATTTTCAGAAGGGAGCAGTGTTTTTATTAAGAAAAAAAGGCCTTCACTTAAACTGGACTTATCTTAAAAAGAAAAAAAAGAAAAACTCAATTTTTGTAGAATTTGCTTTTGCCTGGGAAGAAAATTTTCCCATGACAAATGGAACGGAAAACACCGCCAAGCAGTTGCTAGGGTTCACTCATTTATCAGAAGCTGCCTTTCATGCTCCAGTCTTTCTAATAAATGTCACCGCAATATCCCCCTCTTCTGCCATTTTTCAGCCACCTGCTAATGAAAGCCTTCCCCTGTGCAGGGAGCCCAGGATGAATGGTGCACTCACCTCTCCCCAGTTGCCATAAGCCCACTGAGGACAGGGGCCAGATTCGCACGATCTCTGCTCCATGGGTTTGCTTTTCTCATCGCAGTTATTTGCGGTGTATCCGTTTTCATCCTGGCACACCACAACCCGCCGCTGGAACCCCCCCGCACACGTGCTAGAGCACTGAAAGACACAATTGCCCACGGCTTCGCTGAGTCCCGGAATAATTCTGCATTCCCAGCGCCTTGCACCGTGGGAATGAGCAGCTAGAAATTTAATACAGCTAACAGGCATTATTAACTTCAAACCCCAGCTATTACTAATAGCAGTGCAATGACTTAGGTGCTGAGTAAGCAAAGAAAATAAACATGAGCCTAGTTTTAAGCAGGTGAGTAATCCCCACTGCCTTTAATGCAGTGTTTGACATCCCATTTGCGCTTAATTCCCTTTGGGGACTTCCGTGATAAAGCGCTGCAAACTGGTTGGACTGAGAGGAGCTGGCATTAAGGCTCTGCTGTGCTTTGGCAAGAGCTCTGCGCAGCTGTAAACGTCCCGGGAGACAGCCCAGAAGCAGAGGTTGGCCTTTGCCTCATGGAAAATGATGCCGTCAGCTTTCTGCCTGGAGAGCCTTGGAGATACCAGGTGTGAGAGGCTGGGAAGTGATGCCTGCACCCGACTGCAACACTTGTTTGTGTGAGCAGAGAGCAGAAGGAGGGGAGAAGGGTCCTTCTTTTCCCTGCGTGGTGACGTTAAGAAAAGCCTGGATTAGCCCAGGGGGGAAAAAACCAAAGAAAGAAACCAGAAATAAGAAAATCAGGGCACTTACAGCACCCCAGGGGCCAATCCTCCACTGATTGCCTCCTGGTATATGTGCACGGTTTCGGTTCGGGCTGCCTCCGGGGTGCAGTTTCAGGCGATGATCCGGATAGAGGAAAGGGTGGATGGGCCTGCCGTAGTCATGGCTGTTTGGATGACAAGGAGACATGGAGCAGTCTTGCTCGGTGGCAGGGAGGTCGTCTGGATCGCACTCACTCCTATCCACCAGCTGGTCACTGTAATTGATGCAGATCACTTGTCGCGTTGCCTTACCTTGACCACAAGTCACCGAGCACTGCATTACAGTGGGAAAAGGAGACACAGTCACATTTCCAGCTTTGAAAATCAGGCAGACAGCTATTGCGAATAATGAACAGCAGAAAACCTTAATCTCCCCAGTTATAAAAGGGCAAGCGTAACAGATTAATGAAACACGTTTCCAGCAACGAGGTCTATAAGGCTCTCCTGCAAGAGAGAGCGCGATGCTTACAGAGCTCCACTCCAAGGCCTTCCACTGCCCGCACGGCATCACGGTGCACGTTTCCGTAGATGACGGCTTCGGGAGGTGGAAACAAGCTGACTCGTCAGCCACCGAGCCCTGGTCATCTCGACAGCTGACATATCTCATCCGGGTACCCTTCCCGCACGTTGCGGAGCACTAGGGAAGAGCAAAAAGCACCCCACTAGAAAGTTTCCCGATATATATTACAAGGGCTTTGGAACAAAAAGTTCATCAAATGCATTTAAAAATATCACATTGTCTACTGTAAAATAATCCTGAAAGTATTATGATACACGCTTACCGGTGTCCAGGATCCAAATCTCCACTGCGTCCTGTGAATGCCTGATATGGATCTCTTGGCTTCGGGACTATTTGGATGGGGTGGACATGCTGCTATTTCACAGTCCTGTACATGAAATACATGAGGGAAAAGAGGCAAATAAAGAATTTGCAGATGTTTCAGTTAAACCACCTCCTCTTCAATGTAATTATCAACCACACACAACGTCTTGAAAATCTGTGACCTGCATGCTTGTGTGTTGGCAGGCTTTCTCCTTGCGTCCTCTTGGTGAATCAGCAAAATTTGGTATCAATACCCCGAGGGCTTCATATGCAGAACCTCGGTGGACTTTTGACTTATTAGGAACTCTACAGTAGGGATCCCCATAACCATGTGCCATCTCTGTGCATTAAAACCAGATGTTTTTGGGGCAAAAGATGAAAGTTCATTAAGAGAGTTCTGATATGAACACACATCTGCAAAGCAGCAACTTTATCTCCCTTCAAAGCTCCTTTCCTTCAGAGCGAGACCTGCAGCCCACTTAATAAAGGTTACGCTGCTGAGCTGATTGCAGCCCTTTGATTCCCTGCAAGCCTACCAGACCACCTATATCCATGTGCTGAGCTTCACCACACACTAAGCATGCAAGGTTTTGGGGACAGGCATGTCATTCTGCTCAGCCTTGGTACGGTGCCTAACAAGAGGGTTCTGGTCCTGTCTGGACCTCCTGGGAGGTCTGGCAACAGAAATTATGAATAGCCATGACTTTACTCCATGAGCCTATGAGTAGTCATTGCCAAAAAGGAAATTAATACTGATCGTCACTGCAAGGGAGAGAGCGGCTCTTGACAAATGGCATGAATGATTTCCGCATTGCTGTGATTTTACTTACACTGGAGATGTGCATGCCAAGCGATGGCTGACGGCAAGTGGGTTTGTTACCCCTTGACTATAGTGCAACTGGTCTCCATACATGGGAAAAACAGCCCTTTCCTAAACGTTGTGGCCTTAGTTAAACTCTGTGAAGTCATGCAGGACTGAAGCTGGGCAGGGCATCAGCACTACGACTTCCCTAGATGACAGACAGATGGTAACGTTCTGCTTTATTCAAGTCCTTCAGACACCACGGACACATCCTCTGCTTGAAATGGGAATTTACAAGTTTGCTTCCAAGTACCAGGGAACACAGCATGGAAAGCCTCTTCAGCAAATTTGCAAAGGGTGTGCAACATTTCTCAATTTATCTGGCCAGGGGGGATGCACCTGGAATTGCAGCTGGCCCATACACTGTATTGTCACGTGCAGCAGACAAGAAACGGTGGCTCCTAGTTGTCATTTGTACCACTCAGCAATGGTCCTGCAGCCAAGTGAGCCCAGAATGCAGACAGGCACCCCAGGCCCCGTGCAAGCCAAAGGAAGTGCACCCTTCTACTCTCCGGTTGTCTTCCCATATTCATCTACTGCTGCTTCTTCAGCTCACGAGCTCCTAGAGGACCAAGATACTGCTCTGCACAGGCTGGCGTTCAGGACAAGCCTTTGCTGCAGCAAGACATCCCCTGAAGCTGCAGCCTGGATGCCTCGGTATGCACGCTGGCAAAAGATGGAGACGGGACAGCAGGATTTACCTGGGTATCTGTTGGCCTGGTTGCAGCATTACACTCATTATCATCCACCACTGACACGTAGGTGCCCACGACACACTTCACCGCTCTCATCTGGTAACCTTGGCCACAAGTCATCGTGCACTGGGAGAGGACAGATGGGAGAAAGAAGTGTTGGGTCTGAGTAGCTGCTTCAGTTAGAAAGTATTAATCAGCCCAGCCTGTGTTTAGGGACGCAGCATGAGCAGCAAAAATAAAACCCACCTTCCCTTCTGGTTTCTCTCCACTTCATGCATTTCAGCTTTAAATTAGGTCAAAGTTTTAATTCACTGTGCCCACCAGAGCCCTGCACGCTTCACTTGCTTCCTCGGGAATGAAGGTGCGAGCATTTAAATGATTTACTTTGCTGCACACAGTAAATCATAGTCTGGTAGAACCTGCATCATATCCTCCTTTAAAATTGGTTGGTCAGCCCCACGGTAGCACAGGCGGCTAATGAATAATTGTGCTGATGGGAAAATAAGTCTGACTGGGACAACTGGTCTGGGTTTGTTGCTTTTTTTTTTTTAAGTCAAGAGCTAACAGCTCTGTGGAAAAGGAGATGCCAGAACACTCCGGGAGAAATGAACAACTTGTATCTTAACGGGAAAAAAAACTCTCACCAACCCAGAAACTGGAAAATATTAAAAGCAACAAAAGCTATTCAACGGGAGCAGCTTTTCTGTGAAAATTAGGCCATGTATTTACGTGTCTAAATATGGATTTAGTAGTGTAACCTTGGAAACCCCTTTTTTGAAAATCACGGCCAATTTAGTATGACACAGATTAAATTTAGCACAAAGGGCAGGTACTGTTATTACTGCCCATCCGCTGAACCCAAGTGAACAGAGGGCTGCTTTGGTGTGCAAATCAATTAACGCAGTTATGCTGCTGAATATGGATGAAAGGGTAGCGCCCAGCCTCAGCCACCAGCACCCAGGTCCCACCGGCCGGGAGCCCCGCGGTGGCTCTGCGGTACCTGGCCCCACGGCCCCACTTGCCACGAAGCACACTCTTGCTGCTGGCACGTCTGCACTGACTCCGGCTTTGTTTCGGGATCACAAAACCTGTCATTTAATCGATCTTCTCCAAACTGGCACCAGGTCTGGCGGTGTTTATGCCCTTTTCCACAGGTGACCAGGCACTGCGAGGAGTAAAGCACAAGCTCAGGCGGTGCCGGGGATGCGCTGCCAGCTCAGCACCTGCCCCGGCGCTGAAAAAGAAACCTGGAGACCCGCTGCAAATCACCGCTTAAAAACTGGTGCTGAGAGGCGGCTATTTAGCTAATGACCACGTGCACTGGAAAACAAGCAAGTGTCTTGCAACGAGATGGGATTGCTCTCAGGAGCTGGTCCAGAGCAGAGGCTGGAGTGTGGAGAGTGTAGCCAGGCTGGGACCCGTCAGCACAGGCAAAGCAAGACCACGAAGGCTCTTTACTTCCAGCAGCTGTGCGACGTAGGGTAAAGCCACAGCACTGCCCAACAGGGCTTTAGCTGTGCACAACGGGGTGCCAAAGGCTTGCAGAAAAACTTGCTTGGCTCTGAGTGTGGGCAATAAGGGTCTTGGCTCCCGCAGGCTATAAGCATCTCTTCCACTGCCCTGGCATGGCTCGGGCTGGCAGCAGCTCGACCCAGAAGACAGATATTTTGCAGAGAACAATCCCTGTTCCCATTTAATTGCTTTCATTATTTCCTAAAAGAACGTGACTCACAGAAACGAGAGCTATTTGGCCACAAAGGTGACGAGCAGCCTTTGAAGACTGTTCTCCAGCATCCCTGGTCCTGCTGCAGGGAAAAGGCTATCAAGATACGGTTTTGTTGCACTGCGAAGGGCACCAGCAGCAGTGGAAGAGGTAATGGTAATAAACAGCAGGAAGAAGGCTGAGCAAGATATTAGTAGGGTGAAATCCTGCCCTCCAGTGACAGCCGGAGCTGCCGGGGCTTGTGAGGATGATCTCAAGGGAAAAATGAGGGCAGAAGGTATTTTTCTTCCCAAAGCCGCAGAGGAACCGTGGAAAAACTGGGGAGAAATTACTGCAGGATTGGAGAGGAATTAACCCCCTGTGGCTTTGCAGAGAGGAAATCGGCCACTTGACCGGTGGTGACAAGGCCAGCGGCTTTGCTGCCTGACTCAAGCCTCCCTTTGCACAGACCTGGGGAGACCTTCCGCAGGGGGCATGGTGCCACCACACCCCGGGGCATGGCACTTGCAGGCTATGCAAACAAAACATGAGGGATGAGCAAGGATATCTCTTTGCAGGCACTTTGTCTGCACCAGCCCCTCGGGGTGGAGGACCAGCAGGGTGAGCCCACCCTGGTGACCAGCACCTACCTCAGACCAGTCGCCAGTTTTCCACTGGGGGCACAAGAAGTCGCTGCATCGCTGCACCGTCAGCTTCTCCTGCTGACTGCACTTGCTGTCGTCCAGGACATCGTTGTAGGTGTTCACGCACATGGCTCGCCGCCGCCGCGTGCCCCCGCCGCAGCTCTTGGAGCACTGGGAAGGAGAGACACTGAGTAAATACTCTCTGCCACTCTATTACGGGCTGAGAGCCCATTTATTTCCTTCCCCCCCCTTGCAGTCAGGACTGTGAAGAGACTGCAAAAAACCTCCGGAAGAACAATTTGTACTTTAAGTAACAAGCTGTTACTTTATATATTCCTTTAAAAATCCAATCTTGCTAAGCTTAATAAAATCTCGTGGCAATGAGTTTCACGAATTCATTTTGGGTTATAACCCCATCATTACTTTTACAAGTGTTGCCTTTCAGTTCTCCCAAATGGCTGTTACTTGTTCTCATTTTAGGAGAGATTAATTCCCTCTAACCAGCCTGCCCCCCTTCACCGTGCCCGGTGCTAGGTCTGCATTCAGGAATATTCTTGGCCATGGAAAAGTATTCTGCTAAAAAGTGTAAAGGAAACAAATTTCAGAAGTCCTCCACTGATGGTAACATGTCCTCCTGGCTCCTGCCAGCGGGGCTGGCTGTGATGGGAGAAGACAGCCAGCAGGGCTCAGCCTAACGAAGACAGACCTTGGGATGCTTAAAAATGTAAATTCACTGCAGTGGAAAGTGAGGAGTACCAGGCTGATCTGGACTACGGTGTCCTCCAGAAAAAGCAATGGAAGCAGAATCACTGTGGCCAACTTTTATATGCTGAATGCAACCTAAACAGCCTGACAGCCCCATGTGAGGAGGAGACAGTGTCTGCCGTACCGCCGAGCATCCCTTACCTCGGTCCAGGCCGAGTACCGCCACCCTCCCACATTACAGTCTCCAGTGCACTTCTCCCTCGTGCTCGGCTTGGACTGGCTGCTGCAGAAGCGGTCGTCGACCTTCTCTATCTTCCCCTCCAGCCTGCTGTACTTGGAGCAGTAGATCTCCAGGGTGCGGTACCCCAGCCCACACTGGGCCGTGCACTCGCTCTTCCTCGCGATGTGCCACCTGAGCCGAGGAGAGCAAATATCAGCCCTGGCGCAGCAAAAACCCCATGAGCTCACATGAAGGCACCTGCCTTGGAGAGGATCAGAAGAGGTGGAAAGAGCTGTGGGGCTCTGGGACTTGCAGGTAACATGCTCGGGGGTGTTTGACATACATAGGGAATATATGCTCTTGAACTGGAAGTTTTGGCTGTTTACAGAACTTCCCAAAGCTTTGTGGCTTCCAAAAATATGAAGCAATTGACCCTGGCATTGCTCCTTGGGGGGAAGGAACTGTCACCAGGTCCCTCTTACGGGCAGCAAAGCCACACTGCGACCCTGCAGGACCATGCAAGGTGGCAGGGAGAGTCCGTGGCCAAGCAAGGAGCAGCGCTTTGAAGGCTTTCTGCCCCATGTTCCCCTGCAGGAGTGCCACCTCGGCCTCTAAAAACTAAAAGCTGAAAAACACAGCGTCAGAAAATGATCTGCACAGTCTTGAAAGGTGTGACAAGGCACTCCACATGGCAGGATGCCTGCAAAACAGTTTCAGCTCTCCGAAGCTGAAAATGAATTGCTCCAAGACACAGGAGCCCCAGAGGTGTCAGCGGGGATTAGGGGTGTTCCCTCTGGACAGACAGACTCCCACCCTGGTGCCTCCTTCCTGAGATGGGCAGCAAGGGCCGGTGCTGGTGGCCCTCAAGGACTCACCTAAGGAGACACCCCTGTTTTACATCAGCCCCGGCCCCAGCTCTGGCAAGGGATGCTGGACATGAGGCCTGATCCAGGGAGGTTTCGGAGACCCTGGAGTCAACAGGAGCTGATTGCCCCCCGCGCCTCGCAGGGGTGGCTCCTGGGGAAGGAGGCAGTGACATCTCCTGCGGGTCCTGGAGACCCCCGGGCTGTTACAAGCGCCTGCACGGGGAGCACAGAGCCCCGCTCCTAAGCCCAGAGTTCAGCACAGCTAGGAGAAGAATAAGATCAAGGGGATTTGGAGTCAATAGCTCCTGAACGGGGGGGAGCCCTCACATCCCTGCCTGCTTTTCAAACTCCTGCATTTGCCCTTCTCAGGTTTCCAACCTGTTGCAATGGCAACAGCTGTTACCGCGACAACCCGACCTACAGCCCCTATACAGCCCCTATACAGCCCCGGGGTTTAACACAGCCAGAGAAACCCCTTGGGAAACATGGCCATCTGAACTGCTTCACCAGCAGCCATTTAATGCCACCACATTTAAGCTCCAGAAAAGAAAACAGATTGCTTTTTAAAGGAAAACGGGTTGTGATGATTTAGGCCATGCTCCATCAATTCCAGCTCGCCAGGAGTTGTCTGGGGACAGCCCCAAACCCGCTCTACACTTAAGCCCATTCCTTGCTTTAAGCAAATGATGATAAATCCAAGTCTTAGTTACTCTTTTGCTTTGAGCATCTGTTTTTCCCTCTTTGCAGGCTGTTTGTAGGATGGTGCTGAGCATTTCTGATCCAGGCAGATGCGAATTTCAGGCACTGTATTGCACAGGGAGATTTTTCAACATTAGGTGATTTTTTTTTTTTATAGTTAGCACTAATTTAATCCAACAAGAGAAATGTGAAAATGTAGAAAAGTGCCTTTCAAAACACAGCTGGTGGATGTCAATCCCTCTTGGTTGACGAAGAGGCAACTGCTAATCCTTTTCTTTTTTCAAATCTAATACTGGTGAGAAAAGGAATTACGGTGAGAAGTGAAAGGAAAGAGGAGTAAACAATAAATATACGATGTAATGTATACACACGGCTGAGTAGAGTGCACCTTAATTCACATTCTGTGCTACAAGGCTCAGCGATGGGTTCAGGCTGGGGAATTCGGTCACATCGCTGGTCCGACACCGTGAGCTGATCCGACTCTCTTGTACACATGGGTTTCCTTTTTCGTTCTCCTACACAGAAAAAAAACGCACATTGTTTAAGTCATACAGGAAAGCTATCAAATCAGTTATTTCTCCTACTCCTTTTATAGTAGCAATTCAGAGACATTTAATTATGCTTTTAAATCTCTTTCAGAAACAGGGAAGGGGTTAAAGACTCTCTAAGAAGAGCAGAAGGGGTTTAACGCAGATGAGATGGACGCAGGCAGAGCTGCAGCATGCCTGCAAGGATGGGCTCTGCGCGTTTAGCAGGGTCAGCACTGGCAGGGGGGAATGACTGGGCCTCAGACCCGAAACAGACACCGATGCCTTTTGCAGCCTTAGGAAATGCCACGTAACCTTTTCTGCGCTTGAGCTTCTGCACCCGCAAAGCAGGCTGCAAGGCTCACCTGGCTCAGAGGGGGCTGTAAAGGTGCCCTGCTCTGAAACGGAGAAGCAGCAGAGCAGTGCTACACCTCGTGCGATAATACCTACCGCTACAGCCCGGGGAAACAATCGTGCCCATAATGTGAGAATCGCAAAGAAAGCAAATGGAGAGGGATTTAACAGCACTGCCCAGATCCCAGGTGAATCCAGGACAAAACTGTGTCTTCTTTAAAGCCTTCCCAAGCACACACCTTGGCAGAGCTTACTGCAGGGCTGCCACGGGCCATACACATTCCAGTAAAACTGCTGAGGTTTGTCCTCAATGGGGATATTAAACGTGTAACGAACGTCGGGATTGTACAAATTGCCCACTGATAAAACCTGGGGGAAAAAAAGATGAAGCAGAATAAACCAACAGACTTCGCTGCCCACTGTTTTCAGTCCAATAATGCTGGGCAGACTTTTCCACACGCACAACGTATACTTCACCTGAAGCGTTATTTCTTGCTCAATCCGATCTGTAGAATTAATCCTTTCAATAGCATTATCCGATCCGCTGTATTCGATCACAGCATTCCCAACTTTGATTTCCCTTTTAAACATACTGACGACAAAGTCTCCATTTAATATAAAGTCTCCTTGACTGTTAGATAAGGCTGCATAGGTGCAAAAAACAAGAACTAAAGACGCAGAATTAACTCATACGTACATAATAACGTGGGTCATGCGCTCTCAGGGCTCCCTTTCACTGGGGTGGGAGGAAAAGCCCACTGGCACTCTCAAACAGAAAGGACGTAAAGAGAGCAGCAGAGCTCTTACAGACATCGTGCCTTCTCCTTTTTCCACCGGAGAGCCTCATTAAAACGAAGGCTGAATGCCTGAAGTTGTTGCTAAATAGTTCACCCATAACCCAGGGCAGAGACATACCCAAAAGGCATGCTGGGCCGGCTGCTGTACGCAGAACACACAGTCTGTATCCCCTCGCATACTGCAGAAATAACCCTGCCCAAATCTTTTTGTTAGCCATGCAGATAGGGTGGCTTCCCTGTTGTTTCCAGGTGTGTTCTGAGGGTAAATGCACGTACCCTAATTGCCCAAACGTCATTTTCTAGTAGATAATTACAGGGAGTTTGGTCAGTATCTCCCCCTCTCTCTCCCTCTCCCTCCTCCCCCCGTACTTTTTATTATTCCAAATCTTAAGGTATGTGAAAGCACTGAAGGCTTAAAGCCTAAATGCTTTATAAAAGGAACAGTTTCCTGAAAACAGCAGTCTGCTGCACAACTTCACACTAATGCGATTATGTAGCTAATTTCCTAAGTTAGTTTCCCCACCATTTCACCCATCACAGCTACGTTACTACAAAGCCTCCGTACTGAAAAATCCAAACTTAACACCAAAACACCAAAGGGTAGGTTTTTACACCAAATGAGGAAAGATAATGAAGCAAAACACTGCTCGGTAGCAAACAGTCATAGATGGAGAAAAACCTCAGAAAGCAGACGCTACGCTCAACCGAATTCCACACACTTCGGAGGCTTTAATGTCATTAGGCAGTAGTAAAACTCATTATTAAAGGATTCCTTCCCGTTTACTGTATCTCCTACAACAGTAGGTACACGTCTTGGACTTGATGACAACATCAAATTCCTCCTAAATTGTTAAGCAACTACAAGGTTGAGGGCCCAAGATTTCACACTTAGTGAGCTGCAAAATAAGTGGACACATGCACACTTCTCATTTGCTTCTAGTCAGGCCTAATGTGAAGAGATGCTTTCCCAGCAATATTAAAGCAACATTAAAGAAGATTTGACTTCATTGCTTCCCAAGAAGATTAAAGGCCCTCCAAGAAGAGCTGAGAAGTTCTTTGGGGCTCCTTCCGGGGTGAACCAGTTTGAATAGGCACAACACAGGGAGGATTGTTTTTCTAGAAAAGATGAATAATGAAACGTATCTCCTTCCCCCAGGATGGAAAACTATCACACCTCAGTAAGGTTTTCTTGGTATTGATGTGCATTCATGCTGCACCATCTCATGTCATTGCTGTGAACGTGCAGAAACAAGGCAAGGCGGCTGTAAGTGAACGGCCGCGTGCGTGCAGGGACAGCCAGCCTTGCACGACCCCAGTCTGGGAATGAGGACAGAGAGGACCCGCTCAGCTTGTTGCCTGAATGAAAGGTCCTGCCATATGGATGGCATTTCAGAGCGACAGCCAAGGCTGTCAGCACCGTTTCCCTTTGGTGCACGATAGCCTCCTCCACTTGTTTCTCTAGTGAGTTCCTGTACCTTCAATGGGCTAGGAACCGCCAGCCTAGTCCCGTTTTTAACATACCCAGTTACAGCGAGCATTTAGGCTAAGCCCCATTGAGCAAAAACACTCAACAACTCAGGGGTTTTGCGAGATGAAACGAGATGAAGCGCCCTGCTCAGGGATGTAAATACAGGACCCCGCGCTACCGGAGCGCAGCTGGCAGTGCCAGGCACGGGACGTGCAACAGAGGAGGAACAGAGCTGGGAGAGCAGCCATCGCCCTGGGACTGCAAGGGGCCACAGCCTGAGTCCCCGCTCCATCAGTGGCCCAAACAGACTCTGAGGGACCCAAACAGGACTTAATGGCAAAACCAACCTTCGACTGGCAGGTGTAACATCAGTGGTAATGTGCGTCTGTGTTATCTCCACTATTGAACCCGAACAGAACTCTCTCTATCAGAATTACTGATCAGCATGGTGGAAAAGTGACACATGGCCATGCCAAAAGCATATGTTCGTGCGGCAGACTGGTCTAACACAGCACCACAAGCATTTTCATCTGCCTCTAGAGACATACCCATGGATTAGAGAAAACAGTGATTATGAATGTCCAACAGCCAAAGACCAAGTTATTGTTAGGTTTAAATCAAACCAACATCTTTGGTGCAGGGTATTTCTTTACAGTTACATACAACTGTCAGGCAGGGACAAGAAGGGCTCAGTCTAAGTGAAATCAGAATTATTATTCTCAGAGAAATAGAAAATAATTTCTCTTTGGATTTGCTTGTACACGTCTTTCAGGGTATGGCATATTTACTCTCCAGCCAAGGCACAGTGACAGCAGAGATGTGTTAAGTTGCGGTGAGGAGACTCCAGCAGAACTCAGAAGCCTGTTTGGTTCCCAGCTTTGTGCCTCAGCTCCCACCCACAGCCCAGGCTCGATAGTCCTTCCCAGGCCCAGAGACACTCTAAGGGGATATTTCTTATAATCTGTGAACCTCCCAACCTTTGCATCAAGGATGGCATGAACAAAAAGGAGGAACAAGATAAGGCTGAATGTTTGGTAGACATATGAGATGTTTTCTTACTGAGAATTTATCTCCCTTAAATGAATTCTTCATCCTCTCTAGCAGAGAGCAGCCAGTAGATATATCAGCACAACCAGACAATAGAGCAGATTTCTGGACAGAAACAAGGACTGCAACTCACCCAGGTAGTTGTCATCCTCTGGCTTCCCTGAGTAACTGTGCTGACGCACATCAATATTAGTTGCACCAGCTGGGATGCGGACCACAACGTTATAGCCTAGAAAAGATTTAACAGAAAGTCAAGGCTATTACACAGACATTTCATTTGCTTTTTATGGGGGAAAGGGAAACGAGCAAAATTACCTCACATTACACAAGCTGATACTTTTCATTTAGGGATAGCATAAATAGTTATAAAATGGAATATGCTATAGCTAGAAGGATTTTGCATTTTATATCAGTGCTTTTGTAGATTAAGTGTGGTAATGGCTTTTATAGACCCGCATTTTTTCACTATAAAGTTTTTAGCAACAGATTCTTACCATAATGCACCGTGTTAAATGTGCCTGCAACAGTTTTGCATGAAGAATTATCCCCACCACAAACACCACATTTATCTCTTCTTGCTTTTGAGTTCAGCACATGATCGCATCCAGCTTGCTTTAAGAGAAAAATTGGAAAAACTAGATTGAGCAAATGCAGACTAGAACAGCATTTACAAGCCTCCCAATTAAGGTACACAAAAGCTTTCTACGCAAAAGGCTGCTGTGAGACAAACTGTTTTGCTTCCCCACATTTTTCTGTTGATTTACAGTGTGGCCATCCCACCCCATTTTCAAACAAAACGCTTTTTTACAAAGTGAGGATCAGAACTGCCATTTGCACCAGGCGATGCCTTCGCTAGAGAAAACTTCTTGCATCGGTTGTTCCCATAGAGAAAAGTGTGAAAAATAATTGTGAATGGAAATGTAAAGTGCTCCGGGGTCTGACTGGGAAGAACCAGAACAGAGCACAGAAGGAAGCATCATTTGGATTCAGGCTCAGACCTCCACAGCCCTCAGTAACTTAGGGCAGACGTACAGACATCCTCCACGCGTGGCTCTTCTGCAAATCTGGAGGTTGGCACAAGGTTCAGGCCAGCCGGGGCTCGTGGAGCCTGCGGATGCTGCCGGCAGCCCCCGAGCGAAGAGGGCACGCCAGCAACCGGGTGGAGCAGGGTGCAGAAGCGCCATCCTGCCACACAAAACTGCAATCACCCTCGCTAAAGAGAAGGGAAAATACTTACCCGGCAAAGGCCCTGCACGCAGATGTCATTTGTGTCGGGGCCGCAGGGCGTCCCGTCGATGACGCGATCCCGCAGCTGGTAATACGCTGTGTTTCCCGCCACTCGGCAGAACAACTTGCACCGATCCTTCATCAGGACTGGGGATGGGAGGGAGGAAAACCAGAAGCACGTTATCCGAATGCCATCACCCCGATGCGGTGATGCAGGAGGCAGGATCTGCATCCCCCCTGCCACTTACTGCCGCTGTATTTGGGCACCCAGCGCACGTTCGTGGGCAGCCCGTTGATGTTAAAGTGCTTCCCATCGAAGTCGGCGCACTGCTCGTCCCGGAAATCCTTCTTCAGCTTTGAGCATGGTTCGGTGTTGCAGGATTTAAACTTCATGCGACGACCCACGCAGTATTTCCCACCGTTTTTAGGCCTGCAGAAACAAGAAAGTGAAGCCGGCTGGGATAGGGCTAGAAACAAGATGCAATTGCAGTTCTGCAACCTGTTCAGCACAGTCGGTATTTGCAACACCATTTTGATGGCTTTGTCTACGTCTATGCATGTCTTTAATTAATATCCCAGGCTGACAAGCAGGAAAGATTATGCAGGTGTCTAATAAAAAAAGACCATATATGCGATGCTAAAAAGGGATGAAAAAGGGAATATTTGCTCTCTGATGAATGCAGCGGTAGTAAGGAAAGCCAGAGAGGAAGAGCAACATCTTCCTACCCTTCTGAGGATTTAGTTTCACACTGAGGGATCCCATACGGCGGGACCATGCCCCCACAACCCCATCGGTCCTATGGATTTGGTGGTGGAGAGTTTGCATCTGATCTAGTGGGTTACCAATAACTAACCATCACAGCAGAAAGGAGAAAGGGCCTTCCCTGCAGAGGCTGAAAGGCCAGGCAGCACTTAGTCCTTCAGGATTTCTAGCCCAAAATGGTAGAAATGGTAATGCTAGACATATTTAAACAACTTTATCTCCATGTATTACAGAAAGCACCAAGGATGGCCAATAAATACTTTACCCCCATTTTATAGTAGGATGACTCTGGTATAAACTGGGGAGAGTGATATCATCCAAGCCACATAAAAGCCAGCGGATAAGCCTAGGAGAAATTGTCATTTTGAATCTCCCGACTCCCAGATTCAGGGCTGTAGTCATAAAACTATTTTTGTCCTCGTATGTAGACGGAGCCTTTGCCAGATAACAGCTCACTTCAGGGACCGAAAAAGCCTCTCCCACTCCAGCCGCTGTCAGCAGTGGTGCGGGAGTGAGCTGCATGTGGATGGCATCGGAGGAGCCCAGCAGAAGGCACTTTTCTGGTGAGGACTCAGTTTCAGCTACGGTAATGCTGTGAGGAAAGTACCCTTGGGATACAAGCTCTGCTATTTACTGTCTGTTCGAAGGACATTTCTTCTAGGAACTCGGGTAAGGTTTCATGTGCCCATCTATGTGCAGCCTTCTATGTATTTAATAAATTGTAATAATAAAATAAAAAAGCATGCACCATGCTTTAAATGTTCCAAAAAACCCCCACCGTCTCTGCTGCTCTCTCCTGAAACTTCAAATGAAATTGAGAGGGCATGGTGGAAGCTTCTACAAGCTACCACCATTAATATGCATAATAAAAACTGCAGTACCACCCAAGCAGCTTTGCTTTTCCCTGATGTTACAGAAGGAAAGATATGGCAACCTGGATGAAATGTTACCAGGGTCAACTTGGGCAAAGCTGTAATTATCCAAAAAGGAAAAATTATACCAACTAAGACCTGCACTCAAGGGAGATGAAGTTAACGTGCATCCCAGCCGTCAGCACGGGACAGCCTCCGCTGGCTGAGGTTAGCCCCAGCCTCTCCCTTTAACAGACCATTTCAGAGGAGTCAGCGGAGGGCAAAAGTATCCTGAGCGGCCAGAGCCACCGTGTCCTGACCGCATTATGCCAAGACATGTGTACAGAGGCAGAGAGTGACCCTCGAAGCTCAGGACAACAGCCCAGCTCCAGCCTCTGCTGCAAAATAACCACTAAACCTATATCTTCTACCCAACCCCTGAACAAAACAAGTGCCTGCGCTAGCAAGAAGCGCAGATCAGAAAAGCGACTCGCCGGGCGCTGAAGTCCTGGCACCCAGACCTCCTGCCTACAGGGCTTTTCTTCAGGATCGGCTCTGCCCTGCCCCGGGACCCGATGCCCATCGGTGCCCCAGGGATGCTGGCAGAGCGCATCTTCCCTTTGAGCCTCCTTGGGAAGGAAGCTGGTTTCCACACTTGGAGACCCTCCAAAACACGAACCAACGAGCGATAAACGGGAACCACCCCTGCCCTTAGCACGGAGATGCTCACCGTAAGCTCTCCACATTGCATGCAGCCAGTGCCTCCCAGCAAAACAGAGACAGAAACCCCCTGCACACGTACAGGGGTCTCTACACACAGTGAGTCAACAAGTTCCTGCAGCTGAACGCAATTTTTTTAGCACCCCTGCACATCAACCACTTAGGAAGCCCAGCAGTGCCTTTTCTCCCACAAATAACAATTCTTCACTCTTCGTTTGAAAACTATTTGTGACTCAAGTAGCAGAGTTCCTGTGAAATAAATGGGGAGGCAGAAGCACACAGAGGGGCTCGCACTTGCCAAAAGACTACCTGCAAAGCGGGGAAGGGCAGGCAGACTTCCCACCACCCCATCAGCACCACGCTAGGGATGCTCACAGATTTGGCAGAAGGAGTTGCCTCCTCCAGCAGCCGCAGGCGAGATGCAGAGCACCACCAGCTACACACGCGGGCTTTTTCCTACCAGCATCATCTCCTCGCTGAGAGACACACTGCCGTGGTGCAGACCCCTCGAGTCCTATCCTAAACCCTGAGGGGTATGACTTGTCTTTAGGCACAGCCCGGAGCCATAGCTGGTAACATCAGCTCTACCTGCTCCAAGAGCGACTCTCACGTGCCATCTGGAAACTAAACATGTATCACTTGCAAAGGTTTCTGGTACTTGCAATTAGGCAAGTAACAGTGTTAAAAAGCCTAAGCAACCACATGGCGCCCGGTGCGGATTTCAGTTTACAGACTGATTTCACACCAGTTCCTAGTGGAGCAAGTCTAAACCCGGTTTGTACCGATTTAGTCTATTCTCCACCTTGGTATGACAAACAACTTGGATTAATTTAACTGATTACACTTGGGACCGCTCCAGAGCTAACCCAGCGCAGCAGCCCCTGCGGGTGCATGCCGGACTCCTCACAGGCTCAATGGTGATTGCTGGGGGTTTCCCACCGCCGGAGCCCATCCTGCGGACTATTCCCATGCAGGTACATTATCCACCTCCAGCTACAAAGGGACATCTCGACCACCTCACTACACAGCACATGGGCAAACTTCTTAGCTGTGGCAGCAGCACACTCCAGATGTTGGTGAGCCCGAATCATTCATGGGGGAGTTAACAGGACTCATCATTTTCACTTTGAAAGCATTTATACTGCAGCAGGACTGTTGTAGTTTGACAAAGGCTCTAAAATATGCAAACCTCTAGCAGGGCATTTCTTTAAAAACATTGCAATTAAAACATTTTAATGGTAAACACATTGCTTCCAATATAAATCAATTTAATTAAAATAAGACTTTTAAATATTAAGTTAGTTAAGAAGAACATGCAGGAGCCTTTCTTTTTTTCAGGGTATGTCTAACAAAATCCAAAGATCCCAAGGCTACTGTATAGTTTCCTTTTCTCTAGACATGACCCATGCGGTTGAGAGAACATTGAACACATGGACACACCACAAACTGAAGGCTGCTAAAACTTGCCATCGTGTTGCAAACTGTCAGCTTTGTAACTGTGGCAGTAAATCTCCCCGCAGCCAGCGTTCGGGGCTGAAGCACACTCACACTTCTGACATTTCAAAACAGCCCCAAACCACCCTGACAGTTGTAGGGTGTTTTTAAACCAGCATTGCTTTTCACAGAGTCTGAGTAAACAGAAAAAGCTGACCCTGAAAAATAAGTCAGCCTCATATAACATCGATTTTCAGTGTCATGAAGAAATACAGGATACTTCACACTATGTAATATTTTTACGGATAATCATCAATGATGTACCACAGAGACAGAAGGGAAAGCAGTGCATGCATAGAAACCTCCTTGTCCTCTCTTGATTTCCCTTCTCTCTGAATCATCTATTTGATCAACAAATGGCCGGTGTGGACCCGCTTTCTATCTAGCATCGTTCCCCTTACAAGCTCCTGTGCAAACCCCGGCTTCGCTGCATCCCTCCCAGCACGTCTTAAATATGCAATGCTTAATGCATCACCTGCAATTACTAACCTTGAATATTTTCACGTGCAGACCTCGAGGCAGCACCCAACTCTCAGTGCCCCAGGAGCGCCAGGTAGAAGCACCTCGCTGAGAAGCGCAGTTCTGGGGGTGCTTTGCACGTGCTCAGCCCCAAGGGCAGCAGCTCTGCCCCGGGGCACTCAGGCTGCCACAACAAAAGGACCCTGGAGACCAACTATGGGGCATGTGTGTTCATCTGCATGCCTGCCTATGTGCCTGTGCTCACGCAGTGACTGCAGAAAAATCTGTGAAGCCCTAGCGTACACAGGTCAGTTTGAGATCTCCTCCGCAGCATCCCAGGAAGCCCTGGGACCGGGAATTGGTACATGTGCTGCCAGTTGCCAGCACAGTTATCTATAGATGCGTTTACACGTCAAGCTCAGACAGCTTTCAGCACAGGTGGATACTTTTGTGATGGACTAAAATGCAGACGTGATCAGACTTGCATCCAGAGATAACACTCCCCCATCCAGAAAGCCATTCCTGAAAACAGGGCTCCTGGTATTGACATCTTATGAAGTATGCCTTTTCCCCATAATTCTGCAGCTATGCCTTGCTTTGAAAACCAGGGCTTGCACCACAGACCCTCTATGTGACACACTGCAGCCGTGGGCTTTGTCTGTACCAGCCAGCCTTGAATTCCCAAGTGGGCAATCTTGGTGGGAAGGGTCTGGTCTGGTTAGCTAATACATTCTTTCAGTGTATGTCAAAACACAGTCTGCTGCCATTTCAGCGGCTTACAGCTCTTCCTACAGCCCTGCAAGATACTCGTCCACGTGGGTGTCAGAGCACATTACAAACAGAGGCAGGAGCTGCAGCCTTATTTTCTGTACCATGGCAGGAGGTTCATTTTCAATGCCAGATTTAACACAATATTTTATTGGCATGCAAGATACCACCCCAGATCCTCGTGCACAGAAAAAGCTTTAAAAAACTAAACCATCTTCGAATATAAAAAGGCTTACTGAAAACTATTTCGACCTTACTCAAGGTACCTGTGTTGGTTTTCCTGCCTTCCACAACAGAGAAGAAACAGAGACTAGACCTATTCTGTATATTTTTGAAGTACTTTGAAAAGTGGGAGAGGCAGGAGAGTACCCAGCAGTGTCTCATCCACTTGCATCGTCTCAGCAGTCCCATGATAACAGGGATGCAGATGGTGGGAGCCCACGCTACGACATCAAATTACGGGGACAAAACAGAGTCTGCGTAAAGCTCTGTGGACAGTGCTAGGACAGACGACTCCCTGTGGAGACTTCGTGAGGGGTCGGAGAAGGGGCCAGTGCCAGCTACGTGGCTCTCAAAAGGGGGCCTGGAAAATAACCACTATTAATGATAAGCGCAGGGGATTTCACACGCAGCTTGGTGCCTAGCGTATTTAGGTGCTTTTACAAATCCCAGCCAAAGTAATATGCCTCACGAAACACCAAGATACAAAACACAAGCTATAAGAGAAGATGGAATTTAAAATCCCTTGGCTAGCCTTTAGGATCACAAAAAGCTACCAGTCCAAACAGATGCCTCTCCAGAAGATGGGAATACATCTCACTGACAGCATCCAAAGGTTCAGCAGCATAGCTATTTTTGCGTGTGGAAAGCTATTTTATTTTTGTGTCTCCATGGCTACTGGAAGACCATATGGCGTGTGCTGACTCAGCACAGCGAGACGAGAACTCCTTTGTGCTTGTGTGTTTCTCAGCATCATTTTAATTAATGTGCTGGTGTCCGACTCCCTTAGCCTCAACCCTTCTTTTTCGACACTTGCCCAGCCATGCTGAGCCAGCCTCTCCTGTCACTTCACCAGCAGTGCCGCAGGTACGAGCTCTCCCTTCTCCCATTAGCAGTGATGAAACTGTCACTGGTGCATCACTAATGGCAATTTCCTTGGCAATAAGCCGTCCAAAACCAATGACGAGAAAGCGGAACGAGCCTGCTCAATCTTTTTAAGACCCCTTGGTCCAACCAGCTCCGCAGACCCCTCCTCCTCTCCGTGTTTCAGTCCCAAACGAGAGCCTGGAAAGCATCCTGCCCACCACTTCTTGCTCTCGTGGGCTGAAAGGAGGCAGTTAAACAGAAACCAGCACAGTTCGCAATTTATGTAAACAGGCTGTTTTCATACCAGTTGTTCAACCTATTACTAATATTTTGCCAGCCACACGTTCGTCTCCTTAAAGCCCACGGCAAAATTCCCTGCCATTTCAAAGGGTGCAGGATTTTGCATTCCAGGCTGACGGCAAACATTTTTGAGTGCCGCTTTTTAATGGGGCACAGATTTCTGCTGAGGTTTGGCTAGTCTGCACCAGCTGACATGTAACTGTATAAAGGATCAGCTGCACAAGCAGCCAAAAGCTGCAAAACCAGCCAAAGCAGGAGTAAAATGGTAGAAAACTATATAAAGGATCTGGCCTGTAGGAACAGCTGCAAAAGCAGCCAAAGCAGGGGGGTAAAATGGTGAAAAATGGATAAAACCATGGCTCCTTCCCTTCTCCCTCCTTTCTGATCCACGACTTTAGAGGAAGACAAACACCTTTGGAAGTGGGACCCCAGCTGTGCCTCCCCAGGAAAACAGGAGGCAATAAATCCACACAGATATTAGCTTTTTCTTTCTCTCTCCATTGAACGTATCCCTTTTTAGTGCACTTTACCCACAAACCAAACCTGTGACCAGCTCCTTCTGGGTTCCCATGCTGCCTCATCAGTGCCAGGCAAAGCCACCCGTCCCTGGGGCGCACACGGGCTGGGGACAGCTGAAGGGGATTTGAGCCCATTTGGGCAACCCCGCTGCTTTTCCCCATTTCACCCACCGGCGCTTCCCCTCCGTGCACTTACTCGGGCCTGTTGCACTCTCGTATCGCTGTCTTTATGCCACCGCCGCAGGTTCTCGAGCAGGTCCCGAAAGGGCTCCACGTCCCCCACGCTCCATCTATCACCGGCGCCTCTCGCTCTTTGGGCACGCACATCCCAAACCGGCAGTGCTGCGTGCAAAGGGGAGAGACGGGAAAGGTGGGTTTGCATTGCTTTTGCATTACGAGCCAACCAACAGTGACCAGCCTGGACGACAAGACCCAGGGTTACTTATTTCTCAAGCACATGTAAAATGCGGCAAAGATTTTGCAATCAAATAAAATTGAACTTCTTTACTTTTTGTCTGTCGCTCCCATATTTTTCTTTCTCTGCACCCTTAAATGGAGAAGCGAAGGCAAGGTGCTGAGTCCACAGGAGTGATTTATGGGAAGAAGACTGAGGACAACAGCAACCACTGAATATTCCCTGTTCACTGGTGCCGAACAGCATGGCAACGCTCGCGGCACTGGCTTTTCAAAAAGCTGCTTATCTGATTTCCTGGAGAGCAGCAGGAACCGCACCACCGTGTCAGGGAAGGAGACAGGCAATGGGGAAAACACCAGGGAAAACTCAAACCTCCCCACGGCTGTACAAAGCGGGAGAGGAAACTTCCAAATCCAAAGGGCAAATAAAACAGAAAAATGAATTCCTCAATCCAAAGTATTTTTTTTCACTCAGCCATAACATGTGACTTGCCAAGGCCTGGCCTACACTTTTGTTTTCCAGCTATAACTCTTGTTTTCTTTTGTTTGGAAAACTGGCTTAAATTATCTTGGCAAGTCCCTGTCTCCCATTTTTGTGGTATAAAATGTGTCCCTTTGGGCTATGTTTGCTAGTTCAACTACACAGACTTCTGGAGAGGTGAGATCTAGGGGAGAGTCACCTTCTGGCCCCACCAGAATGGATGGAAAAGTGTCCCCAAGACCCGTGAGAGCAGGGCTTCCCTCTCACCGAACAGTGCTCGCTAAAGCAGATTTAAACCCAGAGACATGCTCGTCTGCTGGCGGACACCTAAATCTTTGCAATTATAGGAAGCCCAAACGTTGCTAATTGCTCACAGATTAGAAGAGGTTACAGACTTAAAGAAGAAAACATGTAATGCATCATTAAAATATTCCCTTGCAATATTTCTCTGCACCAGATGCTGTTCAGGCAGGGAAACGCCTGACGATCTTTATAGCAACAGGGTCAAATTTACTGATGTGCTGTGTTTTTCCAGCCCTTTCACTAATACCAGAACAAGGTTGTATCAAGACACACCGTAAGCTCCCCCCCGGCTTTTTAGACTTCCTTATGAATCACCTTAGAGAAAGCTATCTAGGAAAACAGAGCAAAATCAAACTATCGTGGGGGTTGTGCATCCAGCTTATAGGACACTGGCTCCGCAGAACATTTAACACCTTTTTGCCCATGATGGCCAGCTTGCCACGTTGCTTTGCTGACGAAGAAAGCTGATCTCGGGTGCATTTGCCTATGGGCATGTTTGCAGGATGGCTGAACAACTTGTAGCTTGGGCCCTAAATGTGGTGTTTGCTCAGGGATGATCATGGTCTCTAGGCTGCAAGGTGCCCTGGATTTGCTTTCATCTGAAGATTTGATTCCCCAGATAGAAACTGGCTGAAAAATATCTGCTACAGTAAAGGAGAGGAATAAAATAAACTGAAACACCTGTTTCTTTGCTGCAGGACAAACCCTTACGATGCACAACTCCTCCTGGCATTTAGAGGGTTGAAAAACTGCAGGATGGGGACCCCATGCCAGTCCTGTGCAGGGACAAAGGTGTCCGACAGCTATCATTAACATACAAAAATACATGACACCAGTCCAACAGTGCTGTCCCAGTGGAGAACTTCTCGCAGCAATGTTGATGCTCATAGCTAAATATATAACCACAGTCATGCTTGGCACCACTGACCCAGAGAAGACGACTGAATAGCTAACTAGTGAATGTACACAGCTAACAGACCGTGACATGACCTATATGTCTCCCATCTGATGGTTGAGAATTAACCAGGAAATCACCTACATCCCTTGATTTTATTAAAAATTGGGGGTTTGGAGTTGATGGCCAATCAAAGGGGGGAAAAAAAAGAGCAGCTGTTTTAAATAAACAGCAAGATTCTCTTATGGAAACGCAATGGTGTTTCTTGGAAGCACACTATGAATAGTCTGGCTGTGCAACCTTCATGCCTTTTGTATTTTAAAAATAATTTCTATGTTGAGTTACAACAGAAAAACTAAAAAGCCTGCCAGGGTTCTCTTTCCTATGAGCTTACAGATCAGAGAATGAAGAGAATAAAAGAGTTTTTGTCTGGAGCAAGTTGAAAATAACTTAAGACACGCAGTTGAGCAGGAGAGCAATGGCAGGGACGGGAGACACTACAACAGACTTTCCTTTCCTTTGTCTTGCCACTGGAGTCCCAGATAATTCACCAAATCCAGCTCCCATCCTTGGGCTGACTTTAGCTGAATAGATTAGCAGGGGGCAGACAAGTGCTGTGAAGCTTCATGCATGCATAACATATACGCTACCTGCTGCCATACGGCAGGAGACAGAAATGATTACTATTCATCTACTCTTCTTTTACCATTCTTTAAACAACTCTGAAAACCACAAGAGAGAGAGGCCCAAGTTTATGACCCTCTTTATTTTCTTTCAGTGATTTATTTCCACCCGACAATGCACTGGTGCTGTGAAACACTGTAAACCACCATGACTGGTGCTCACCCAGCAAAGGCCAAACTCTGGGCTGGGCTTATTACTTGATTTAGCGATACCAAATTCAGTGTCCTCACATGCAAAATATGCATAAGCTAATACTCCCATGTTGTTTTAGTGTCCTTGATTTAAGAATAAATTTAGAGCTGGTTAAATCTACATCCCAGTAGTTTTAGCTAGATTTTTCTTAGCTATTCAGGCTCCCTCATTTCCAAAGATATCTCCATAAAAAATGGCATGGTATTTTCTCCACCTGCCAACCCATATATCACGGGCTTTAAACATGCAGACTTGAGGCAAGGCGTTAGTCAGCAAGCAGCAGTTTGATGGGGCTCCTGGCCACAGCAGAGTACCAAAATAGTGATTTATTCCAATGAAAAGCACTCCAGGCTCGCACCTCAGCACTTCACAAGCCCTAGTAAACACTGAGGGGAAGAGAGTTTATGATCCAAACCTTAAGCTTGAATTAGACCAACACACAGATACAAGAATTACTCTGTAAAGCCTTTTTGTGAGAATACATTCAAATGCCTGAACACGAGTGGACTGCATTAGCTGTTTCTAAGAGCCCATCTGCTCTCAGCTGAGAAGTTCAGGTCACACTTGTCTAATTTGTCTAAACCTGTCAAATTGTCTAAATTTGTGGACTGAAATGTTTTTGCTTACGCGGTCTTTATTAAGAGCCATGCAGCTGGACACTGCCTCTTGGATGACATGGTAACTCTGAGGAGGTGCTAATCTGCTCAATTGCAGTTGTTTGCACATCATTCTGGCCATATCCAAGGGTAACGGCAGGTTTGTCAGAACAAAACTGCAGCCCAGATTTTTGGAATTTCAAGAAAATAGTTATTTCTGAGCTTCCAGTGGTGAGCAGACCCCAAGCTCACAAACGGAGAAGTTGAAGACACAAGGTCTCAAGTCAAGGGGACTCCACAGATGCCTAAGTTTTATCCTGAGTCTCAAAAAAGGGGGGGATTTTACATAAAAATGTTAAATATTGGTGCACCACTGGCTAGCACAGGAATAGGATTTCCAACCACATCTCTAATGCACATTCTCAACAATAAAAACAAACGTGTTGACTGTGCTTTTCCCTAAGAAAGCAAGGCAAATTAACACATTATGCCCATTGTCTTGAAGAAATCAGTCAAGTGTCGTTGAACAACTGACTTTTCAGACACATGCAACAAAAGATTAATTGCCAAGCCTTTATGGAAAATTGTATCTAAAATAGCATCCAGATATTTTTATTAAAAAACATTTGAAAGACTATGAATTAAAATGTTGACTCTTTAACTGTTGATCATTAATAGCCAGAAAAGCAAATTTTTAAGCTATACCTTGTAGAATAACATCACACTTTTTTTACTAGACCTAGATGGAGAATATTTTTGTTCAGACAAAAATTCTGAAAACTAGTTAGCATATTTTTCTTCAAAAGCTTCAGTATCTCAACAAAATAAAAAGAAAAAGCCTCTCAACTATTTTTCTCCAGATCTGGACAACTGAAAACTAAATACTTATTCTAGAAACCACAATGCTAGCTGGAAACTAACATTGCACGTGGAAATTGAAAGTTTCTATTAATTACTGCCAAAACTGTTCCATACAGAAAATGTCAACCAGTTCTATATTTTATTCTGAAGTTGCCAAGATGAGAAGCCAGTTGGCAAATTTATGTTACACTAAATTAGTAATTGCTCACATCACATAGGAAATTTCTAATAAAAGCCTAGGGAAGCTTTGCAAAAGTTTTCCTCGAGAGTTCACTCAAGGGCATTAATTTAAAAAGATAAGCACTCCAGAAGGAATACCTGCTTTAAACAACGTTATGCCAAGCAGTTGATTTTAATCACATTATCTGGTGTAGAGTTGACCCATGCATACCAGGCTTAAAACACACAGAGCTGCTTTGGGCTTCCACCCTTGCAGTCAGCAGCTGTGCCCCATACAACTGGCCATTGGGATAGGATGATTTTGACTGTCATGCTTAGCCTGAGGCCTGGGAAACATAGCTACGAGGCACGAACCACCAGGTATTACAGACCTTTCCAGGCTCACATTCTGTCCCATCAGCCCAAGGTGTGTGTTGGGTACGACATCCCTTGTGCGCGCCATCAATGTTAATACACCAAAGTCGCCGACACTGCATCTGCTTAAGTTATTGGAAAGATCAAAATATTAAATAAATATGTGCTACATGCCTTACCAGATAGATGATCCTTTACGAAATTATCCCCCTAAGATTTATCATTAACTCACAAGCTTGACAATAATTTGATGGCTTCTGAGCCTCCCATTCATCCAACCCCAGGAGGCCTTATTTCGCCCTAGCAACACCAGGAAAACCAAGGTGTGGAATTTCACTTACCATATACGGGCACACTTGAGATCCGGGTCCAAAAATTAACTCACATTGTTTGTTGACGTCATAAATCAGCCCTGGGAGCTGCTGAGGCAACGTGTAAGTTCTTGATGAAGGTTCATCAAGCAAACACTCCCCATAACCAGTGCTACAACACAAAGCAGAAAACCGGTGTTAAACAGGAGGCGATGAGACTAGAACCCATTGGTGTTTACCTGAGTCAGCCTTAGGGCAGATGCACACCACATTTGCCATATTTAACAAGCACTACAACAGCTACTGCAGACTCAAGGCACAGGAGGATAGGAGGCTGCATTACCCGTTCACCACCATACCCGTGCTGTGCTAATGACCGTCCGCCACAGTGCAGTCAGCTACCCTGGCAAAAAGCATTTCTGAGCATGCACAACCTGCATTTAGCTGCTGAGCATGCTCTGGTATATATTTAGAAAGAAAATAATTGATTAGCAGAAGAACCGCCCAAGGGACCAAGCTCCTGGATTCGCCAGGACACCATCGTGGCTGTCATTCTGCTCCCCATCACAACACGTGGGAAGGCATCGTGGCAAAATGGGTGATCACTGTGCATCAAACTGACCCGTGGGCTCCTGGAGCAGTGTTCCCACCATGGACTAGTGCCAGGGCTTTATCTTGACCTGTGGAGCAGAAAGGCAGATTCAATCTGCCTCCTAAAACACAGCTCCGTATCTGGGCCATAGGGCTTGGAAAACTCACTCTTCAGGTTCGAGGAGAACGCACATTCCTTAAAAGCAATATCCATGGGGGAAGACTTATTCTTCCCCATAGAGAGGCTGGTCCTTGCCAGCTTATCACGAGGCTGAACTGGCAGGGACCAGATGCCAGGGGTGCATTCCTGCTCTATGTAAAGGATGCGTGCACACACAAATCCCTCTGATTTCCTCCAAACACTGCACACTAGGATTTCAGATTAACTGATGAACCCCATGGGATGCATGCACATGTCAAAACAGCCTAACACATGCATATGCAAGGCCTTACTCCAGAAATTCAGTGATGTATTTCCTACTGCATTTTGACCACATCCAGGGATTGGTGTAGAAGTTCAGTGTTGGTGCCATGACATGCTGTTGATTTTTACCTCCATCTTCTTTGCACTTATGATTGTCATCGTGTGGCATGTTAAATCTAAAAGAAAACAGCAGCAAAAAGTACAGTCAGTTAAGTGGCAAATGTCAAGTATTTAGTATAGCAAGAGCAACAGTGAGAACTAAATGTAAGCAAACCGAAGAATTTTTCCTAGATATGCTACTGACAGATATTACAGAATAAAAGTATTAATACGCACATATTCATAAGTGTCAACAAGCATTGCTCAAATTGAGTTCCTAGCACTTGTCTGCAAAAAGCTACGCAGGACCCCGGTAAGCTCTCCACACCATGACTGCATATATTTAGCCAGCCAAGTCCTTGAGGGAGCCTGGAGTAAGATGCAATTCCAGCTGCCGTCTCCTTTTCAGCTGACAGTCGCGATCCTGCAGGCAGGCTGGAGTTCGGCCCCACCTTCGTAAAAATGGCAAGTTCTCTGGAATTGAGCCAAAGAGCCAAGAGTTGATCTGGGGGAGTAAGTTTCTGAAGGGGACAAATGACTGGAGCCCACCAACCACCACTGCCTGAAGTCCCTCGTGTACACAGGCAGCACCCTATGTCGGCTGCAAAATGTTTTCTAATGCAGTTGAATACCTTGGGCCACGCTGATCCCTCATGCTGTTGCCTAAATAGGGTTGCACCGGGGATAGACTTGGCTCCTATACTTTATGTGGTAGGTTTACAAAATGCCATCAAGCATCAATATCAGCAGAAACCCACGCGAAGTTTGCAGCACATGACATATTGAAGAATGCGGCAAATACGCTAACGGAGACAGAACGGCTTAAAGCGCTTTGCTGTTTGAAGTGGAGAAGGGGAAATGACCCGGTGTGATCCTGCTTTCGAAGGCTGGGGAGTTTACATCCCATTAAGATTACCTCCAACGAACCACCTTTTCACTCTGTGCCCTGCAAAAGAGCAAAGAGGCATTTCCTGCTCGGGAGCGCCGCTAACCCCTCCGGCAGCTCTGGGGCAGCATTAGCGAAGGAATTAGCCACAGGTTAGGTGTGGGGAACGCCAAACCTTCGGGGACTTTCTGTCAGGAAATCTCATTTAAACAAATACTACTGTGGTTAAAAATAGACTGTCTCAGCCAGCTCTCCGTGAAGGGAAAGGGAGTTTAAAACAATGAGAGATCTGTTCCTGAGTACTCATCCATCTCACACCTATGGACGTCCACTGCAAACCAGGCGTGAGGTGGTTTGGGACTGAACCAGCTGCCTAAGAGTTGTAGCTGGGGGGTAAAGGACTATGTGATCTGATTTTTCTCACTACCACTCTCAAAAAAAAGTCAAAATCAGTTAAAGAAATTTCCACCGGAGGAGGTGCATCTTGAATGACAGCATCTCTTCTGGGGATGTCCAGCAGCATGGGATTTTCCCTTGTGAAATAGTTCAGGAGCTGGGTCAGGCTCACTTGTACATCCTGATCGCCCACCAGACGCCCTGGGTAAATTCCTCCCTTCACACACAGCTGCTGCGCTGCCTTCAGTAGCACCATGCATGGCGGTGGGACGAGCTGTGGCAGGCTGAGGACCTGCCCTCGGAGGAGACTTTGGTCCCGAAGGTCAGGTGAGACATGCCTGTGCTCCTCAGCCTGGTCCTCCCCAAGGCACCCAGTACCTCCCAGCTCTGACCAAAATCCCGGCTAGTCCCAGTGGCTTGGCCAGGACAACATGGCCGCTGGGGCAGATCCTGCTGATATCCGCATGTAGATGTGAGAAGATGCAGTAATATCGGACATTTTGTTAGCTCTCCTCCCTTGCTTAGGTGTTGCTTGGGGTACCCTTTCACTCATCCTCCCCAAAATGTGGGTCTGCTGGTTTTGCTGTTCTCAGATAGGCTCCGGAGCACCCCACCACCTCCCAGAGTCACACCACGGCTTAATCTTCCTTGGTGGTGCATCTTCTACCCAAGTATATTTATCTCCTCTCAAATAATCAGGCTCAGCAGGTACCAAGCCCTAGCCTGGCTGGCAAGCCCTAGCTAGCATAAATCTTGGGCTATTTAAATGTAAATGTATTTACATAAAACATACACATGGCCAAGTTCATGTGCTATTGTGAAAGCAGTGCTCAGTCCGTTATCTTCACTAATTGAACAGCTCCTGTATGGGTCACAGACTGTGCCCAGCTCTGCCAGACCTAGGAGAGAACAAAGAGGTTTACGATAGAAAAAGAAATGTCGCCCACGGTTCAGCACAGGCAACTAACATTGTCACTACAAAAAAAGTTACTACAAGACAAAGCAAAGGTTTTCCTTACCCAGAGTATCACATTTGTCGTGCGCTCTACAAATATCCTGTCTGAAAGCAGAACAGACCTGACACATTAATTTTCAGTGCAGCAGAGAGTTAAGGTACAAGCACAATAACAACAACATCCAAAAGCAGTTCTTGGTCCTCCAACGGACCTTCTCATGCTGGTTTGCCACATCGTCCAGTCAGAGTCTGAACCGACTCCCTACCATAGTCAGAGTTTTTCAGCTTATGTTCAACCTATGGGCAGACCTTGCACAGTCCTGAACCTCTCAAAGTCATCTACTGCTATGGTGGACACGTTATCCCAATTCTGCTCACAGTTACACTCTCCCACAATCGCAAATGTCATTACACCCACATCAAAACCCGAACATTTCCCATAGCTGGATATATTACACACTCACAGCCTCTGACACACGAGTAGCTACAGTTTTCGTGAGAATATTCACCATACCTGGTAACAAGCACAGCTGTATCATGCTGAAGGTGACTTCCTTCAGGGTGGTTCTGTGACTGCTGCCATTGGCAAAAGTTTTTTAATGTTGTCTGGGCATTGTAAGATATTGCAGGACCGTCCTAATAAGCAACACACAGAAAGCAGGTATTATAATTATTCATCGCAATGCTCACTACAAATGCCACTGTCAAACAGAAGGTGAAGAAAATCACTTCCATTACCTGTTCATTATGTACCACAACCAATTTCACAATAACAATATTAATTAAATTTCCAATGCTTGGGTCTTTGTAGATAGAAGCCACCTGTTTCAAAAAGAAATATTCAGAATTATTGCTAACATTCAAGGAAACACACAATTAAGACAACACATGCATGTTTTCCATTTTGCAACTGTTTTTGTCCTGAGTGGCTCTTCTGCCCCACTCAGTGCTCTGATGCTACTTGGAGAGACCTCCTGCCAGAAGCACAATTTTAGAATGAAACAAACCTGCTGGTATCGCAGAAACCCAACATTTCCTTTTGCTTTAGCACACATTTCACCGAATTACAGGATCATTCTGCTCTGAGATACAACGACCACCAACCAAGACTGTCAAAAGCAACTTACTCTCTCAAGTGCCTCATTTTGACACGGACAGTTTTATACCACATATTCACTGCACTTCTACCCTCGAATAGGATCAAAATTCCTCCAGTGACACAACTATGCTGGATACTCACTTCCAGTCACTCTGCATCTACAGAGCTGCCTGTCTGGGGACTGCATTACTGCATCCTAGTACCAGCAGCTACTGAAATGCTTGTCCTCAGCCTGGAAAGCCAACCCTAGCACTATGCTAAGGATCAAGGTGACCACAGGCTCCTTCTCCTTGCAACAGCAAGGGAAGTCAGGCAACTACATAACCTACTAGCATCAGTCCCTTGGAAGGCACAGTCCTCAAAGTACCTTTTTAATTCAGCTGCTATGTCACATGGGCTTAAATAAAAAAAAAAAAGAGTACAGCGTGTGGACTAAAGGGCCAGTGATATTTCTCGTGCTGCCTGGGGTTCAGAAAGCTGGAAGGGAGAGGTGTGGGAAGGGTTAGGAAACATGATGGGTCTGGGAAGGAAGAAGACTCCAACCAGTGTTCCCCAGCCAAGTTTTACCAAGCTTTACTCTAATCCCAGCATTATCTCCATGCCTGGTCGAGGCAAACTGACGGTATTGCATATAAACGCAGCAGAAAGGGTGCTCTGTGACCACTAGAAAATGATCCGTGGGTGAATCTACTCCCCCTAGTTGAATACTCACTATTGACATTAACGTTAAGACATAGTGCTGTAGATTAGCTCCATGGTAGGCGACCATCCTGCTGTCAGCCACCACCATCACTTCCACAAAGCGAGGGTAGGAGAGAAACCGCTTTGTTCGTTTGTGGCTCTTCTTTTCACTGATGTTCCCGGTCTTGTTGCTATCCGCAGAAAACGAATTCACTTCCAGGCTGTGTTTCAACATCTCCATGTCAGATAATATGCTGCTTTCTGCCCACTGTCTTCTCCAGTGTTTCCGCTTGTTCTTTTTGTGACTGTGTTCGTGATCTATGATTAAAAAGCAGACAAAAACATAAAGTACATCCTGGAGTGAATAAAGTTAATACCACATGCATGTTATGTCAAAATACCTATTTACTTCAAGGAAGAGTTAGCAGGCTTGTTCCAAACAGCTAACCAAAACAGAAGCACTCTGTGGAAGCCCACCATGTAATCCAGCATCTAAGGCTTTTCTTAATTTTTCAAGTAATCTTACTGAAGCCAATGGCACTTAAAGGCAGACATTCACGTAAAGGCTTTCCTGCAGCAGAGCCATCTCCTTGCCCGCACAAGAGGGATGGAGCCTGGGCTGCAGTTCATTTTAACATGACGTGAGCCCGGTGATGGTAATTAGCCACTGCAGCGGCAGCGTGCGGATTCTGGGCACGTCCAAGGTGGCCAGGAAACCACAGGAAACAAAGGTCCAAATCCTGTATTTCTAACTCGGGCATGAAGGACGGCAGGATTTGGCCTTCATGGCGAAGCAATTATATATGATTTATTTCCGTCTCTAACAATAACATGGCTGGGCTTCAATTCCCCCCCTCCCTTTATTATTCTGTGCTACGGGAATGGTAAAGGTCATCTAATAGCACAGCTGCCACTGGCTGAAGAATAGAATTCAGGAAGTTTCACATATACTGCTTTTGATATTCAATTAGGCCAAACATAAAAGCAGCCTGAAAATATACTCCATGCTGATACAAAGACGACAAAGTGAAGAGGGAGAACAGGCAAATAAAACATATGGAACATGTACAATTAAGATTTACCATCTGATTAGTATGTAATTATAGCATTATTTAAATGTATGAGCAAAATCAGTCTTATTTGATGCCACTTAATTTTTAATCAGTTCATCATAGGAAGTAGCTAATTGAATGTGATTCATCCATGAGAGACTGCTCGCTTCTGCATTTAATATAAAGCCAGATCTGAACTACTCATCTAAGACTCCAGGCTACAACCCTCACGCTCTTTGTAGCTTTAGTTTAATTTCGTCACGGTGGTGAAAAATATCACATTTCCTTATCTGGCCCACTGAGTAGGTTAGAGGAAGCATAATATTAGGGAACAAAGGAATATTCAATGCTCAAACAAGATTGAAATGATAGGAAACTTCTTAGCTATTTTTCCTGTGTAGTTTCCTTTTAGGATATTTTGTAATAATTTCCAAAAAAAGAAATATAAAATATATTCTCTAAGGGGGTCGGCCAGCTTCTACCTATCTGAAACATACTATCCTTTTGCCTATGTGTAAATAGGCAATAGAGTATTTAAGCATTAAATCCTGTTTACTCTGCACTACCTAAGTCCTACGAATTCCCCTTTCTCGATATAGTCCAGACCACCTTAATACAGCAGAGAGCCCGCAGTTATTTGAGTAAGAATTTGAGAAAGCCAATGGCATTTGTGGTTATAATTGGATTGCCCTAGTTCCTCTGCACTAATCAATGCCCTTGTTTTGGCAAGACTGTGCTCTCATGCTGGCACGGCTTCGTGGGCAACCGTGACATTATCCCAACTCGTTTGGTGCCAATCAGCGCAGGAAGCCAACTATGCATACAAATAACTTAAAGGTGAGAAGACCAGATCAAGGAGAAAGCGCTAACCCCAGCCCTTCAGCCAGTTCCGCTCTTCTCTGCACCCTCAGCCAGTAGCTTAAATTTCCCTTTTAAATAACTAACTCCAAAAGAAGCAGGTGCTCAAGGAAAAGTGCATTAAGGATGGGGAGATGCTCAACAGGGCTCGAGCGAGGCTGAAGGCAAGGCTGCGGTGCAAAGGCAGAGCTCTGCACCATCCGCCGCCGCAGCTCTGCAGAGCCCTAAACGGGACCATGGGGCTCCAGGCTTCTTCTCCTCTGGCCAGCCTGGCAGAGGGAGGTTAGACGGCAAAAGAAGAGAGAAACGCAAAGGATTCTTTGAAGAGACACCTGTTATACGGGAGGTGTTTAAAAGAAATTAATTGATATTCACCAGGCTTACACTGAAATCCTGCAGCTAGTGTTGTCACACCCTTGGAAAAAAAGAAAAACAAACCACCCAAAAACCAGAGACGTCCACGTGAAATGCCAGGTCTGGTTCTGAGAGCCCCGACCTGACCCACCACGCAGGAGAACCAGAGCCCAACACAGCCAGGTATGCCCAGCACAGAGGAAAAACTACCTTCCTTTCTGTTGCAGAGATCTGGCACGGTGTCATAGAATCATAGAGTCATTTAGGTTGGAAAAGACCCTTAAGATCATTGAGTCCAATCGTTAACCTAACGCTGCCAAGTGTCGGTACAGTATCAGTGTACCTCCCCCCTCCAGCACGCAAATCAAGTCAGCCACATCATCCCTTCAAAAACCAACATATTTTTTCCCAGGTATGAAGTCACTCCAACACTTAGCGCACGCTATTTGGACAAGTCACGCATAGTATGTTTGCCAGCCTAGTTACTGTAAAACCAAGCACAAGCAAGTGGGGATACATTGCATGTAAAGCCACTCCTGGACTTTGATAGTAGTGAACTGTTATCGTCACCCATCTTTCTTGCATATAACTACGCTCAGTGATGGCGCACATTCAACTGTAAAAAATTAAACACTAACGGCAGCGCACTGCTCTCAACCCATCCATAAAAACCCCACTGACATTAATGGGAGTTGCAGACAGGCACTGCCAGTACTCCATGTGCCTGATGCTGTTGATATCTTGCTCCATTACGATGGCCACAACAGAAACGCTCTTACTGAACGGTGCAGCATACTGCCATTTAAGCAAGCAGAAGTGAAAATGTCTCACGTTACACAAGAAAACCGCAATTTTACAGCGACAGCTTCCTACTGCCACACACAACACCAAAAAAGGGTGTGATATTTTTCCACCTGGTTTTGCTTTTCTTCCTATTGTGTTAATATATGAACAGAAATCAGGAAGGAAAACGGTTTGCTTGGCAAGCTCTTAATCTCTGCAAATGACCTGAAAAACATCTACCTACTCATGGCAGTAGTTGGATGGGTTTAAGTAACAAAACATTTTCTTTAATTTGCAGAAAAACCAAAACCCCAATGAGTAGACAAACACTTTAAAACCACGCAAACTACAGATCAATAATTGAAGTACTAGGCGAACCTATGCACTGATTCAACAGTTAATTTTCATTTAAGAGGTGGCTAAAAGGCTGCTGGAATAACATCCATTTTACTGCTTGCTTTACTAAGACAGTCTATGGTGTTCACACTGTCTCTAGACAGACCTGGAGGTGTATGTTCTTTTTTTTTTCTCCTTGGTTTCTTCTTTGTTATGTGGGACTTAAAAAGGAGACCCAATCCTGTGGCAAGGATATTCCTTCCTGATGGCATCTTCCCATCCATGCCATTTATTTTTGCTTGCGCAAGAAGCCTCAGCCCAGAGCCCATTGAGCTGATTTATGGATGATTCCTGCTGATTAATGGACTTTGGACCTATCCCAAGGGAGAGGGCAGAGGAGACTCAGGCCCTACGCGAGTACTTTGCCTGCATGAAAGGGTGACAGGGCAGACCCAGGGACTGCTTTTGAAATAGTAGCTATTGTTATGCTAAAACCAAAAATTAAAAGAAAGAGCGATCGCTTATCCCAACGGTTCTAATCCTTTCCATTTCTACATTAACCTGTCCTTGGAATAGAAAGCAATTTGCACAATTAAATAAGACATGTGACAATGCAAGCAGTTCCAGTTCAGCTCCAAGTTCATGAGAGCTGCACATAGCAGGAAGGGGGGGGGGGCAGGGGGGAAAGACGTAAAAGACAGAAAGCAAGAGAAGGGAGGGGGGGGGGGGAATCTATTTCTCAAGCTAATAACATTAACAACCTCTTCCTGCTAGAAAAGGAGCATGGTCTTTTCAGAACAATTTACTATCATACCTTTTCTGAACGTGTGACCTAGGATTTTTAACACAAAGTTTGCTGCTCAGTGGTTGGCCCATAACACTCCTAGACCTGCTCTGATCCAGCTGCGCACATGATAAAACTATCGTTTGGAAGTTAATTATTTATTGCACACCTCCATAAAGCAGATCGAAATTCAGCTGAGCTCCCTCCAGGCAGTCAGTCGGCGTGTGACCTGCCTCCCTCAACTCAAGCAGGAGCCATGGCAGCAAACCCTGCCCAAACGGTTCGGTGCAAGCTCTGGCTACAGTTGGCTGGCCTGAATTTGCTGCCTGTAGCCGGTACAACAGCAGCCACTGAAGTGACTGCCATCACTTGGAAAAGAGAGGCAAGAGACAAAATGGATTTTCTTCATGCAGAGGTCAGACTGGCTGAAATCAAACCACATTTTTAGGCTCTTCTTGCCAGGAAATGCGATAGAAACTGGCTCCTCTTTAGGACCAAAACAGGTCCTAAGGCTGGACCAAAGGATTTTTCTAGCCCTGGGTCTGTTTTAATTCTATATTGATGTGTTTTATATCTCTGTCTTTCAATATATCTACAGATATATCCCAGATGAATTTGCATGAGGGCAAATTCTCACCTCTGTTACCGTGAGCGTGCTGGTGTGGCCTGCACAGCCCAGAGCTGAACACTCCTTCGCTGCCAGCAGCTTCTTGCCCTGGTCAGACAACAGCCAGGGATGGTAACGCAATGGGGGAGCAGCAACTGCCTTGCTCTGCACCACACTGAGATGACCAGTCCTATGAGCAGGACCAATCCTGCCTTCCCTCTGGATAGCTCCTTGACTGTGCAATTGGAGCTGCTGCTATAGCTAGAAAGGGAAAACTACCTTTATTGATAAGAGGTGAGATCGATGACCTACATCAGCAGGGAACTGAAGGATCCAGGCCAGCCAGGATCCAAAGAGAAAGGTATTCTGCACTAAGGGTAAAGGCGAAAGTTTGCTTCTTTTATCTAATCTCCAAACTGGAAAGTGTTCAAATGCAAATCAATCTGAACCCACGTAACAGAGAGATCAACTGAAGTTTCAACCTTCATCGGCAAGAGCTGGACAAAACCACATAGATCAAACTTTCATGGTTGGAACTATTGAAAATGCATTAAAATATCAGACCTTTCACAGGTGCCACTATTAGAGCAATGTGAAGGAGGGAAACTTTAATTTTCCACATGTTGTTCATACTTCCCTTTGAATTAGGAAACAATCTGGCCTCAAAAGAGTTCCCTCCCAAACTGTTCCAGGAGAATCAAAATATTGGGCTTCTACAAAAGAGTTTTCTTTGCTACTAAGAGAAACGTTTGCACGAACAGATCATAAGCCCTCATGACCCAGGCACACCTGCTCGTTAATTTTCTTGCCTTCATCCACTTCGAATTTTGCACATACACTTTACTAAGTAGCTTCCTAGATGTCCGCCTGGAGCAATGTTCAGATCTTCAGAAAGGTCCATGTCCAGGAGCACCTGCTGCTGAAGTCAGCTGAAGCACAGAGCCTGGCATTTGTGTTTGTAATATGTGAAAACGCTCTAAGGCCAGCAAGCAATGCTATAGAACCATGAGCAGTTTAGACCGGCATGAAGCATCACGGATACCAAAATCAGCAGTCCCACCTCCATTCACCCACTGCGGCCTGTGCACCAGAGCAAGCAGGGTGGTGACTTTGGCTATGGAGACTCCATCCTTGGAGGTGCCAAAGCTCAAGGTGATGCTGAATCCACCTATATCTTTTGGGGTGATCCTGCCTTTCTTCCTGCTGTTTGAACCAGAGTGCTTGAGAAACACGGACTTGCACTTAGCACCAATCCACTTCCCTTAGTAAGAAAATAGTCTCTGTTTTTATACCATGCAAACACCAAAGACCACACATACTCTAGATGTTTCCTTTTCTGATGATGTATGTGAGAGTGAATTGCAGCTTTAAAGAATTTTTTTTCTGCCTAAGGTAAAAAGTTGTATGTGAAAGCTATCAATTTTGCACAGTAGACAGAAACTAGATGAACAAAACAATAAATTGCCTCTTTAGGAAAGCAGATAGTAACACGTGAGCTGAGCATGTGGCTCAGAAAATGATTCAAATTTTTGAATCATTTTGAAACGATTCAAAATCATCTTACAGACAAAATAACTAAATAACTGCATCTTACAACTGCAAGGCACAAAAGCACCATTGAATTGACACAAAATTGGTTTAAGGCACGACTGACAGAAAGTTACAGTACTTAAAAATCACTGATACCAGTTCCATAATCCACTGGTTCAAGGAAGAAAATGAAACTAGCCCTGTAAGAATGACTAAAAAAAACCATGGCAAAATACCCTTGAAAACCATCCTGACGCTGCAAGGGGCTGGGCAGATTGCTAAAGTACATCCCAGCATTTCACCTATGAGTAGACACGCATCTGAGCCAGGTTGCGGGTCAAACCAGTACGACTATACCACAGGCACACTGACATACAGCGGTGGCATTTCAGCACATCAGGAAAACAGCCAGGGCTGCTGCCTTCTGTGCTGCCTGGGCTAATTGAACCTATTTGCCTGCAGAGCTCTGGAGACTGCACTTGCTGAACCTGACTTCTGCCTTGCAAGCCACCTGAGCACCCAAACTCCTGCGCTTGTTTGCTTGCTCTTAATGCAACTTCCAATGCACAACTGTCGCAAGTAAACCAACACGTTATCGCTCATATCTAGCGATGCCTACGAGGTACCATGCCAACAAGAACAACACTGAGATCACCACATCTTTGTACTGACACTCAGGAAAAGATGAGAAAAGACAGACAGACAGACAGAAAGACAGACAGAAAGACACTTTGCCTAGCAATTGGCCACAGAGATGCTGATAATGACAATACAGGCACGTGGGAAGAGAAGTCACAGAACAGTCAGCCTGTTTATTTTCAGTAGCATATGCCATGAGGTACAGATGAAAAGTACCAAAGTGATACCTCCCTGCTTCTCCCACCTGCCCTTCTTCAGCAGACGTCCACACAGACAATGTAAAAGTAGATGCCACACTGCAAGTATATCTATTTTGATTCTAGGAGAATAATTAAACTCTGTTCACTTACCATGTCCAAGTTGCAAAACAATAACCAATCAATAATAATTTGTTTAGTCACAATCCTGGTCTTCCACTGTTAGGGAATTAAACTGTCTTGCCAGATCGATGATTGATACAACAAAATGCACGCACCTTGCTTATAACTCACATTGAGAAATTTTCACACAAAACTGCAATTATGGGATCTGTATCATCGGCTGCGATCAATTTTTTTAACCGAAGTCAGTCTAATACCTTATTTCACTTGCCAACACCACAGCAAGATAGCACAAACATTACAGCCTGATCCCTTTCCCAACTCAGTATGGGAAAAGCTTGTGTTTGACATCCCAGGCGCATTTGACGAAGTACTAGTTGGCTGTTACTGTGCTATTACCTCAATAGGAAGCCAGAAATAGAATTAATTACATTAGCATATGGGGCTTGTGACGTAACTCTCTCGTTTGCTGTTTTGGGGAGGGAAGGAAACCTGAAATAATTACTATCTGACTACAAATTACAATTCGCTTCCTTAAAACGAGAAACTTTTCTGAGGGAAAGAACGAAGTCAATGTTTTACCCTGAGGCCAAAAGCAAAGCTGACAGCTTACACAGACTTTTGAAAGAGCTCAAGGATTGCTCAACCTGGAAGCAAAGGCTTAGGAAAACCTCCCTGCAGATCTTCTGCAACCCCATGGTTACATGAGACCCAGCAGTACAGAATCTGCCTGAAGACCCGCCTGGAAACCAGACACCTAGAACGTGAAATACTGCTGGATGAAGGACTTGAAAACCAAAATAAGGTCACAACTGGAAGCAAGACAAACAGTCCAAAAGAACTAACAAAAATACAAAAGGGCTCTAGACCAACAGCTTGACTGCAAAGGATCTGGGATTTCACCATGGACCACTCACAAGAGTACAAACATTGAGTCCTGTGGAAAAGGCATTCAAAGTTTCTGCCTCAAAACTGCTATAAAATAAGAACGTAACACACATAAATGGTCTGCAGAATAAGTATATTTTCCACCTCTGGCCTGTTTGGTCCCGTTCCCCACCATTGCCAATTCTAACACTGGGTATACACCTCAAACCACAGCTCAGGCAGCAGCAAGAGCTCATCACTCACCTTGTGCCAACAAGAGGCCACGTTACATGGAAAGGGACAAAGTCAGGCTTTAGCCATGGTGCCAGACCCTCAACGCTTTCCTCCCAGGTCACGACACTGATAAGACATTAACAAATCCACACCTTGGCCACCCCTTCCCAAGCGTGTGGGAACGCAGTGGCAGGACCATCTCCTGCTTGTGCCATGGGTTCACCAATGACTTCCCATGCAGCTGGGTGGCATTGGGAGAGAGATGACAGCCAGCTGTAAGGGCTGAGCGGGCTGGTGCTAATTATCGTGCAGGAACAGCATTGCAATCATGGAGCTGGCAGCACCAGGCATTTGCTTGCTCAAGACACAGGGCAGCACACCTCTGCTCTGGTGGCTCCCCACTGTCACGTTCAGTGGGAAGGGTTGTTAAAGTTACTATGAAAGGGTAATCTATTACAAATTACTCATTAATGCAACTGAAAAATCAGTGACATATTACTGATTATGCCGGTGTCACGCTAGCTCGGCAGCAAGACTTGGTTTATGCTGCCGATTTGTCTCGTGCTTTTTATAGCAACCTTCTCAACACAACTTACACACAGACAGCTTCTTTTCTCCTCAGCCGGATGAGCCGGTCTTGCCTTTTTGGAGCTACTGTGCCTGGCTGCACATGTGCTGTCTCCCGAGTAGTCAAACTGCTTTAATGCAAATTTGAGACCCTTTTGCGTCCGTTTCTGGCAGGTACTGGGACGTGCTAAGCCTCCAGGCTGTGCCCAGCGGCCATCTGTGCTGGTAATGCTTGGCGGTTTTCGGAAAGCAACCTCGGCAGCCGAGTCACCGGGCTTTCCCACCTCCGCCGGCAGCGGGTAGGGGCACAGCCAGCTCTGCACAGGTAAGATCTGCTCTGTCCTGCACCTATCTGTGCCCGCTTCCAAAATCTCACCACCGCAGCGCGAATAGCTGGAAGGCCTCTTTGCTGGCTACGGCCCCTTGGCTCTCCTCCAGAAATAGAAAAAGCTCTAATCATCTTCCTACTAGTTTGGCACCATCAGAGTGTTATTGCTGCTTCTGCATGAGGAGTTTTGCCCGTGGTGGATATTCCCGCTTTAAGCACTCTCATTAAGGAGCCAGGACTTTGTGCAAGATCCTCACACACAGCCCCAGAGCCCACGTCTAACTCCAGCCTCAGGACGGGAATGGCTGAACAAGTCACGGGACCAGCCAGTGCTCGCTATATATTCGGTCCTTGATTTGTTCATCTCAGCCACAGATAGGTCTTGAATATAAAAGAATTATGAAAAACGAGGCAAGAACAGGGAGGTATTTAACTAACGAAGCTGGGAAGCAAACGGAAAACACAAATCGGGAGAGCAGAAAAGTGAATGCAGTGGGAACAAAGAAGGAGCTGCCCAAAAGAATTCGTTCAGGAGTCCTGCACCAGGGTCGCAGTAAAAGCTGCAAGGAATTTTCAAAGTTTGGAGCAATGAAATAGCCGAGCGCGCAGAAGTGGGGAGATGAGAAAGCCCAACTCTTGCATTTATACTCACGGCCAGAGGGCAACTGTGGCTTGGTGTCGCCAGGCAGGTGGAGCCCATGTCTGTCTCAGAACAAGGGGTGGCCAACAGGCAGAATGATTGGGTAAAATTCAGTAAAAGGCTAAAGCTATTGCAAAACACAACAAAGCTGGAAGAGAAGAGCTCCAGAGAAGCCAACAACCAAAATATACGTATAAACGTATCAATGACAAAAATGTGGGAAACATGAGAGAAAGGAGAGGCAGCAGAAAGGGACACAAGACGCAGAGCAAGAGGTGGCCTGAAGTGGTTTATTTAGGTGACGACCAGAGGCAGTGTCCTGTTGGCATCTGGAGCTGGACATCTCTCTGCAAGACCAAACCTTCAGGGTTTCACATGGAAACTGGTAGGTAGGGCTTGCTGGTCTGCTCCTGGTAGGAGGTCAGACTGGACAGGGGGTCGGAGAGCTGCTGCCGGCCTCCCGAAGCCGGTCGGCACGGCGGGCGCAGCTCCCCGCAGTGCCGCAGGATGCAGCTACGCGCCTTTTATCATCGGAGTCAGATTGTTCCTCCGCAGGGCGCAGGAAAGCTCCGCTCTCCAGCTTCGCAATAAGCCACTTCCTTTTTTTCTTTTTTTAGGATCAGAATTTCTTTTCTCTTCCTCCTCCACCTCAAAAAAGCGGATATTTAATAATTTGGATCGGAAGAGCTTGCTATCGTGAAGCGATGGGTGGTAGCAGCGCTGCACCTAGTGACATCACACCGTCGGCCTGGCCAAGTCTTCATCCCGTCAGGGCTATTCAGTAAAACACAACTAATTATTCTGCCAGATCCTCGACCAGATGACAAATTGATTCATGGTACTAACTAAAAGAAGGGAAGGAGGAGAAATTGCACCATTTCCTATGACTGAAACTACATTAACCCGTTACCCCAAGGAAAACTTTGTCAAAAGTTTTTATTGCGGCGGTTGAGCTATATGCCAGACGGCTGAAGTGCATTGCCAGGAGACCCCGGTGTTGTGCTATGAAAGTTCATGTGCAGAGCACAGTTTGCATTCGATATCCATCAGCGTTCAGAGGAGAAAGATCTTTTTTCAGAACATCTGCAGAGTATCTCATATGTCAGAGGACCTAAAACTGTTATCAGAAACTGCTAATTAAAACTTAACAAAATCAAATACCTGTTTTTCTAAGCTGACCTGAGGATGCTGAAAACTAAAAGTAACACCAGGGAGACCGCTGGAAATGAAAGCTTTTACTCAATCTGCCAGTCAACTCACAAGGGAAACTTTTCCTGGACACTGCAAGAAGTCTATAATTACATCATCGTGGCAAGGGCACACCAGTATGTTGCTTATTAATCATTTCCAGGAAGGAGACTATCAGAAAGCCATTCTTAATAGCTCCACTGCCCAGCAACGTGGGCTCCCTTGCTCGCTGCAGGGTGGGTACTTAAGATTTCCCTCGCATGAATTTCCTCTGAGCAAATTTCAATCCCTGCCAGAAGCCTGCAATGCAAATGCACCTTTTCACGTGTTCTTCTGACAAAAGGCTGGATTCGCACAAAACCCTACAGCTATAACAGATTCTCACAAAACCATTCTTCTCTGGTAGGAGTGACAGATGCACCCCATCCAAAACAGTGAGTGCTTCTAAATTTTGCGTTTTCCCCTCTGCTCCAAAGACACATTGAGATACCTTCTCTCCACCAGACATAACCCCAGGGGGAACACCAAGGTTCAGCACTGCCCAAGCTGTCCTGCTCTTGCTCCCTAAATGAAGTGACCAAGACTTGTTCACCATACACATATGACCAAAGCATCATTCCCTTTCAAAAACTTGGACAACAGTAAAAGGCAGAAGGAGAGACAGAGGGGAAGAGGACAGGAGGACAAGTAAGACTGTCACGCCTATCTGGAATCCTTAACCTTGTATTTGAGAGGCGAGACCTCCCTCCACTACACGAAGCAACTGAGAAGAGCAAAGAAACAAAGACAAGCAAAAGACAAAGCATATTGAAAAGAGAAGAGATATACACCACGTAAGTAATATCACGGATGGAGTATTATTCTTGTGAATCACGATCCAGAAGAATACTACCCTAAATAGAAGCTACAATACATGTAAGTGGGGTGAAACACAGCAGACTGTTATAACTGCACAGAGTAAAGTCCACAAGCGAATGTCAGAGCCCTCCCAGCTACCTTTGATTCAATGAGTCCTGTGATCTGCTGCTCCGTTCCTCCAAGGGCTACTGATGCAATGTGCCAGATTCCATGTTTCTTTCCAACTGTTCTGAGTCTCCTGCATCTGATCTCAAAGAAGGGAGCAGAAACAGCTGGAAGAGAGAAACCAGAATGGCATAGTCCAGCAGCAACCCTTGGAAGAACAAACAATGACAGCCTTGTGAGAGGTACCATTGTCCCCCAGCACGCATGTTTGCATGTGGACATGTATCCACGTCTTCTAGAAGAAACACGTGTTGCTAGTGCATCAGCTCTGGCTGGTCACAGAGTACCAGAGCATCTTCTGTCTTAGCACGTGATCAGTGCAAGCTGAACAGACCGACGGCTCAACGGCATGGCCGCGATCCACAGTCATAGGTGCCAAACAAGTCATGCGTGCTAAATGCAGTCTAAGTTTGGCACCACGCTTCTCCTCCAGTGGTACCTTTACTCCCTGAGCAACTCCACCTGCTTTGCAGCACATGAGCGGCTCACAGCCCGCGCAAGGGAAGCCAATCAAGGTCTACTCTGTTTAGGCTTTAAAGCTCCTGTAGATCTAGCTGCAGGCCAAAGGAGGAGGGCAAAACAGCAGGTGAAACAGGAGACCGAAGGAATAAGCTTCTTCAGAGAGAACTTTTGCTGCCAAAGGAGAGGATTAATTGTGAAAATCAGGAAGTCAATGAAGCAGAGAGCAGCAGGAGGCCACTGCAGATAACAGAGACAGTAGGAGCAAGGCTATTGCTCACCAAGGTACGTGAAGGGGAGATAAAAAGGCTTGTGCTCTTTCATATGTGCAAAGACTAGAAAGAGGGAGCAAGGAGGTCAGGGAGATGGTGCTGGTGGAGGAAGGGCCACAGGAAAAAAAAGCCTTTGAAAATGAACCATGGAAAAGTGATTAATAAGGGAAGAACCGTCAGGGTTGGTTTCTCATTTCCACTAAAAAGAAATAAGACGTTGCAACTCACAACCAGATTTGGGGAGGGAAGACCAGAAGCATAGCAAGACCAAGACAGAAGGATGTCATTTAAAGGACAGAAACAGAATTTCAGACAGAGAGCAAATCAGATTAGGATGATTAGGAATCACACGTAGGAGAGGATAGAAAGCAAGTTTAAAGGCTCATGGGATATTTAAGGCAAGACAGCCCAAAGGATCTCTTGCCAGCCTTACAGCACGGATGAAATGGAAACCATAACATTCTTCCTGACCGCAACTTCCTTATAACCGATTACTAGAAAGCACAGGTGCACCACGTCTCTCCAGGACAGCAGCACCACCGCGAGCCTGGTACTAGCACACGCAGTACCATTTCTAGAGGTGTCCCTCAACTCCACATCCCTTCTGCCCCGCACAAACCTACTAATTACTACAATTTAGTTCCCTTTCGTAAGTGCCAAGCCATCAAGGGCAGTAACAAAATGAGTACCTGGAGTATCGCAAGTCTGCCTGTCCCCTGAAGAGTTGGTTGGAGGTGTCCGGTGTCGGTAGACTAGATGTGGTTTATTGTGTTCTTCTTCATACTCCTGTTCCTCGAGCGATAGCAGTGGCTCTACGAAATAGTCCCCATCGTCAGATTTGAACGTGCCTAGCTGAGAGGGACCAGAGAGGAACAGGCAGTCAGCTTTGGGTGATGACAAACCACGGAGCAGGACTACCCAACAAAATGAGTGGTTAACGAGGGAGGTGCACGAGTACCCAGTTCTGCAGTGACCCCTGCGAAGGCATGGGCTGGAGCTCCAGCTCCCGTCACGCCGCTTGCACCCGCACCGGCCTGCAATGTTCCTTGCAGCCATCCCGCTGGAACGTACGGAAAGCAAATTACTAATCCGTAGGCAGGGAGCACAAGAGGGGGATGTCTGCCAGACCCCGTCCCTATGCTAGTGACATTTACCGAGCCACCCCTGCCTGAGGGGAGATGGTGCTGCAGCGTGCTGGAGGCCTCAGTGCAACCCCATCACGTTGTGCTGGTTTTCATACAGCAGCTCTCCCTGAGACAAGCTTTAAACCCATGCGTAAAGACCAGAGAGAAGCGTCCAGCCAGTGAAATCCCTGCTTATGAGAAAACACCAACCCTCTTACTTGCACGTGACTATGAATGTAGGGGTTTGGCAGGTAAATAAAAGATATCCAAGACAAAAAACATCCTGCAAAAATCCTGCAGCCATCCTAGACTGGGAAGCATGACCAGTAACTAGGAGGGAGGCGTGCCTGTCCACACACACGTGCACTAGCCTGGGTGAACACGCTCACCCAAGAGAGCTCCTGGACCAGATAGGGGCCAGTCGAGACCTCCCAGGGGAGCAACTGGGACAGGCACCCCGGGGTGCTCAAGGCACCAGGGCACACAGAAAGGTCAGCCCCGCTAGGAGCTTCTGCTCCTCCCTTTGCCAACATCCCCCCGCACAGAAGGGCACCAGGACGGCAGGAAGGGCTGCCAGGAAGCCTGCCTTCAGCTTTCCTCGGGCCATGCCCCTGCCCCGGGGTGCGGGCCGGCGCTGGGGTCACCGCTGCTGGGGAGCCCCCAGTCATCCCTTTGCAGCCCTCGTCGGCACCCCGGGGGCAGGAAGGGTGTCCATGCCCGGGTCCTGCGCCCGCTGACCTCCCCCCCGGGGTGCCGCTGGGTGGCAGTTTTTCCCCCCAAAACCCGCGGAGCAGGAGGGGTTCTCCCCGCTGCCGGAACCCGACGGAATAATAAAAGCGGGGTGGGAGAAACCCCCGACCGGGGCGAGCCGGAGCCGCCAGCCCCATCCCGCAGCCGGGGGGGCGGGGGGAAGGGGCCGTCCCCATCCCTCTGCCCACCCTTCCTCGCCCTGCTCCTCCTCCTCCTCCTCCGCGCTTCCGCCCCGGCGCGCCGCCGCTGGGCGCCCGGCGGGGCCGGGGCCGGAGCCGGGAGCGGGACGCGGGTCTCACCATCCCGGAGCAGAGGCTGATGACGGCGGTGTGCCGCGGGCGGGCGTTGACGTGCCCCCGGTAGAAGCAGTGCTTCACGTCGGCGTCGGCCGCCTCGGCGTAGAGGCGCCGCTGGTCGGCGGCGGGCTCTCCCAGGAGGCTGACGGTGAAGAGCGGGGCGATGAAGGCCGAGCTGGCCGTCAGGTTGAAGAGGAACTGCTGCCCGAAGGCGGAGAGCCTGTAGTGCGCCTTGGGGGAGGCGGCGGCCGTCCAGGCGTCGGGGGCAGCGCTGGTGCTCCGCCGCCGCCGCCTGAAGTGGACATCGGTGGGGAAGGGCTCGCCAAACTCATTCACCCGGGTAGGAGTCACGATCTCGTACTCGCTGAGCTTCTCCAGCAGCTTGGCTGCAAGGGAGGAGAAGCACATGCCCCTGAGCGGGGAGGCCGAGCCGAGCCCCCCACCCCCCGGGGGGCGGCAGCCCAGCACCCCCCCCCGGCTCCCCCACCCCTCCCCGAGCACCCCCTTACCTTGCCTGGGGTGCAGCTTCTGCCTCCTCGCTCCTATCCTCAAGCCGTCGATGAAGAGCGTGGTGAGTGCCAGCGCCAGCGGCGCCAGCTGCATGGTGCTGCGCGCTGTCCTCAGAGGAGAGCAGCCTTCCCCCGCTTTCCTCGGGCTCTTCTTTAACTCTCTCCCCCCCCCCCCCTTTTTTTTTTCGCCCCTTTCTCCCCCCTCCCCGCCCCCCGGTGCGCTGCCGGGGGGAAGGCGCTGGCGCCGGGCGGCGTTAGGGGCGGGCGGGCCGGCGGGGCGCGGGGCGCCGGGGGCCGCGCATGGTGCGCGGGGACAGACGGGCCGGGACCGATGGGCCGGGACGGGGGAGCCGCCCGCCCGCCCGCCTGCCTGCTCTCCCTCGCTTTCCGCCTCTCCCCCCGTCGGGCTGGTGGACGGGGAGCTCCCGGGAGCCAATTTAAGGGGGCGGGCTCCATAGATCAAGCAGGAGAAAAGATCCCGCCCTGCAGGAGCAGGGACAGCCCTTCCTCCTCTACCCCCCTTTCCCCCCCCCCCGCTTCCAACATGTCACTTTCTTTCATTCCCGAGGAACGCCGGAATCGCAGGTTTTCGCCAAGAAAAGCCCTCGCTGTGGCTGGACGGGGCGGGCGGGCGGGCGGGGGGGGGCCGAGCCGCAGCCCCGCACCCCCAGCCCGGGCGGCCGCAGCCGCAGCCGCTCCCCGCCGGCTCCTTGGCAAAGTGGTTGTAAAAACGCAAAGTGGCCCGAGCAGAGCGGCACCGGCTGCTGCCTGATCTGCAAGGTCCCGCGGGGAAGAGCCACTTCGTCACTCACCGGGAGGAGAGCCGAGTTTTCCTACATAATTGATGTTTTTCCCTTTTTTTTTTTTTTTTAAAGACAGCTCGAAGAAGCGTACCAACAATCGAAGAATCCCCCGTGTGACGCTCTTCATAGCAGTTGCATTGCTCAGATATGAGGTGCTTAAAGCAACTTTTGTTTAGGGCTATGTTTATGTTGTGCAGTTTTCAGGCACCCTGAGGGAAAAGAAAGATTATTGCCTTATCTGAGTTTATTTTGTCTTGTTTTACAATTTGGAAGTTTTCTATAAAAAATTAAGACATCCTTTAAAGCTAAATGTAATTAAGCATTGACTTCTACCCTTCCCTCAAACCAAAATCCAAAACCTTGGTTTTGGTTTGTTTGTTTGTTTTTTTTCAAAATGGGGAAAGATGCAATGAAATTTAAAGCCCCTAGGCAAGGCAAAAGAAAATAGATGATTGGAAGTTCGGATTTGCACTTCCATAGGAAATTTCAAAGTTCTGTACTTTCTTCGCTCAACTTTGGGACAAAGAATAGAAATACCAATATTTTCTGCAGAAAGGGAAAGCTTTAAAAGAAAAAAATCAATTCAGAATCCACTTCTGGGCAGAATAACACCTCCTGGCTCTTCTAAACTAACTGGTGAAGCCTTACAAACCTCAACCATTAGCAGTAAATTATTAATTTTGTACAATGAATATAAAAGCCAAAGTAAGCAAAGCATTACCTGCAAAGCCACATGTCTAACTCCGCGGCCGGCTGGCCAGGGCTGGGAGGGCGGCCGGGCAGGCCCTCAGCTGAGCACAGTGCAGGAATCTCCACGCTGGTGGACACCCAAGTCAGCGCACCTTTAGGGCAAGGTGCAATGGCACATAGCCTCCCGGCATGGCATTGTGCCCACACTTATAAACCGCGTTTAATTTAAATCTAGGATGCTTACATAAGACAACTCACCCATATTGGCTTCGGGGGCTTGGCAAAGCCGGGATGCTTCCAGACTTGAGTTGGCTCGCATGCAGTCAGCTCCAACAACGGCATTGGGTCTTCTCAATGAAGAGAAGACATCTGCCTGATGTCCCCCAGTTCTGGGGAGCAGAGGTGTCTCCCTGCTTCCATTGTGGGTGTGTAGGAGCAGTGACGTGCCCATTCTGGTAGGTGTCATCTACTGCCAGGAGCAGCTCTTCCCAATAACCAAACGTGGTTGTATCTCCATGCACTCACCTGTTCATGAGTGAACCTGGACAAGATTTGCTTTTAATGCTGCAAAGGGCCTGCACAGTAACATCTTCCTATCCTAGCAGCTAATTGCTTGCTCATGCACACACATTAAGAAAGAAATCCTCAGAAGATAGACCAAACTATTCTAAAATAGAATCACAGAATCATTAAGGTTGGAAAAGACCTCTAAGATCATCGAGTCCAACCGTCAACCCAACACCACCACCCACTAAACCATGTCCCTAAGCGCCGCATCTACACGTCTTTTAAATACTTCCAGAGATGGTGACTCAACCACTTCCCTGGGCAGCCTGGTCCAATGTTTAACCACTCCTTCAGTAAAGAAATAACTTCAATCTGTGAAGCCTGCTGGGGCTTCCACGCAAACCCCTGGCTTGCATGGCCTTTCCTGGCTCAGCATGAAAAAGCGTGGCACCCCCCCTGTCCCACACTGAATTGTGTCGTGGTTGAGTCGGAAAAGCCACCGAGGTCCTTGGGCTGCTGGATGAACAAAAAGAGGAATCTTGTAACATCATCTCATAGCAGCCCAGGCTTCCCTCCAGGCATGTTTTCTTGCTCCAATTCTTTTCTTCGGGCTTTCTCTGTCTCATTGTCAAATAAATGACTTAACTCATAGCAGGAATAATATCTGCTCCCTGAGCTGTGGTGCTGCTCTGCAGGGCTAGCAGGAGCGCCCTGTACATTACTGAACCCCTGACGCTCTTCCAGCGCCTTCCCACAACTTCCACGTGTGCCCCAAACCTTTTGGACTTCACGGTGAGAGGGATACAGGGTGCTTGAGCTTTGGATATGGCCCCAGAAGTCGTGGCAGGGGAGGGGAAGGCCGTATCCTGTGCTCAGGTGGGTGCAGACACGTATCCCAGGAGTGCCGGGGCGAGCCGGCGCTGCCAGTTGGATGTGTTGAGCGATATCAAACTGCCGGTCAACAAAGGGGGAGTGAAGAAAAGTGAGCCGAGTTGCCTGAGGAAGGAGAGAGTGAAAAGCTGAGCATAGCATTAGAACTGAGTCAGAGGGGAGGGGAGGAGGCTTACGTGGAGCTAGTCCTGCCGGTGTCCTGGGGGAGAGGGGTGCAGCCTTTGCTCACCTCCTCGTCCTCGGATCAGGATGGTGTTGGGAAACAGGTCTGCTGCTCTTTTATCTGGGTTGCAGAGTGCCCCAGGGCAGCCGCCATCCCCGTTTCACAAGCGCCCCACATCCCACCGCTCCCAGCCTCAGCATCCCCTTGTGCCGGGAGCTGCCTTGCTCCTGTTCAGCTCACTGACACAGGAAAACCTATCAAAGCGTTGCTTTTTTTGCTTAGTTAGTTTTTTACAAGGTAACCAGTTAATTTGGCTCTGGGGTTTACTCGGGAGCCGGCACAGTGTGAGAAGTGGCAGCACGTACCTGTGACTTGGGTGGGTTGGACCCTTTTTGGCACTGCACTGAATGGAATGAGGCCGTATTGTAGAGGAGCATCCTCACAGGCTCACTCACTGATCTGAAACCTTGGCATGTACAGACATGAGGGTAGGCAAGACACAAAACCCCTCCATCTTTCAGAAGAGGGGAGCTGACCTATGGAGGGACTAACAAGGGCAGAGTTGGGACTGGATGAAGTGCTCCCGGGACCAAATCCTGGCTTTGCAATGGCACTAAATATGTTCTAGGAGCGTGGCATTACCTACTTACAATGCCATTTCTATCGATATACAGAAAAGTTGCATGTTGTGCAGCATTTTGAATCTTTATAGCTGGAGATTAGGAAGTGCAGAAGGAAAGCTCTAGCGTAAGTAAATAGATTATGTGGAGTTTAGAGAAACTAAGCTACAATCTTAAATTCAAATAACTTTCCTATTAGGAAGGATCTATTAATACTTACGCTATGGTAATTGTGCAGACTCCAAGTCCTCACCCAGTCAAAAGTAACCCCTAAAAGCCCATACCTACCCACGGAAAAATCCCCTTAAAACACTGGGAATTTTGCCTACGTAAATACTGAAAAGTTGAGCTGCAAATGCCTCTTCTATAAACTACAAAATGAGAACTTGATCACAACAGCAAAACTTCAGTGGGAAATTTAAGGCAGCGCACGCTGCTGCAGAATACACTCAAGGAATCCAAATTTCCTGCGGTTTTTGCACTGCTTTTCACCCTTGTTACCATTTCCTTTTCCCCATAGGTGAGGGCAATCCCCAGTCACTAATCTTTGTTCTTTGCCGCTCAGCCTCTCCGGGTAAGCGTCATCTTCCTTTATCTGCTGCATCCACTCGCTTGCCCAACGATTATCCCAGAAGGCAGACTGTTTCCCTTTGATGGTTGCTCTTCAATGCCACAAGATAACCGAAGACAGCAAACATTTTCTCCTCGTGTCTAATCTGTGTGGTCAGAAAGTGAAAGATTTCATTCCCTTCAAACAGACGACTGCTTGCTGGCTGGATTTCAGCCTCTCTTACTCATCTGCCTATGCTGGTAACAAGGATACCGCTCCGAGCTGCCTTTCTCTCAGTTTAGGAAGCTGTTCTTTCACATAAGGGCTTCTCTTTAAAGGAACATTTTCAGCAATTGTGTCAAGGCTGGATTTTTAAGTTGTTTTAAGCCTTTCCCATTTATTTGGAGGGGCTGAGACTTGCAGGTTCTTGGTGTATACTTAATTTTCAAACTTCTTGCCTGTGCCAAGCCAACTCTTTTTGATCCTGCTTAAAAGGATTTAAATATACAGTTTAACTCCTCTACGGTAGCCATTTAAGCTCCTGCTTCCTCTGTAGGGCTCTCTGTTCTTACCCCGAGCCGTGCCCCATGTAGCATGCTGGCTACCATCGAGGTCTGAATCGCTCGGTTGCTCTGCAGTTTGCTCCTCCAACCCATAGAAGACTGGAAAGTGGTATGTCCGATTCACAGCAATACCAGGACAGCACTTCTATCACTGCTGTCACAGCTTGCCCTCTGCGGACCCGCATCCTGGTCCCCATTTTAGGGTTGGTGGCAGAGGGAGACGTGAAATGATGTGCCTGGATGCTGCAGAGCAGAATTCAACTCTCGGTCCCATCCCAGTCCCCTGAATGCTGAGATGTGCACGTTGAAGTGACTAATTCAAGGTCACCCAAGCAAATAAGACCCAAGTGTCCTTCAGCTTGGTCCTGGGTCAAACCATGAACTCAAATGTCTTCCCATCCAGTGCACTGCAGCAGGAGCTGTGTCCTGTGGGAGCCATCCCTCTGCACAGAGGCGCAAGCTGGGTGCAGTGGAAACGGCAAGTATAACCCTGTCCTTGCAGACACCATCCCTGCTCCTTGCCTGGGTGGGGAGCCACCATTTGGGAACAGAAGGTGAAAGAGGAAAAGCAAACAAGTCTCTCATATTGCTCCGCTCACATGCAAGGAAACTGGCTCTCCGTTTGCCTTAGAAACAACTTTGACCCTGGAAAACAGATACATGAGTAGGAACTAGGGACTGGGTGGGAGGAACAGCAAAGCCCACGTAGACGCTGCAAATGTGTGGGATTTTCGGCTTCAGGTCAGCAGTGATGGACATAATGATCCCTTGAGGCTTTCCACTTAAAACTGCTAGTTCCAGCTCGCCCCTCCCCTGCTCCCAGCATTGCCGCAGACCATTTGCACACTGCTCCTTTTGCTTACACCTCTTATCTGCCTTGTGGAAAAGGCATGCTCAGAGTAGCCCAACTTCTGGGTCCCACTGCAGCCTGGCAGTTCCTTTGGCCTGACAAGCACTTGTAGACCTCATCCCCTACGCTTTTTACTACAGGTAGCAATCTGGGACGGGTCCTAAAGTAGCTGAGAAACACCTAATTCTGGATCTTCCCATTTTTGTGCAAATTAAGCCATCAAGCTAAGCAGTATATTGGGTTATCTTTTGTGTTTGACATGCTGTAAATCAAACGGGACCTGAATACACTCCTTTTGACTTGTGATATTATGTACATGTGCATCTATGCTGTGTTCCAGGTGCCTTTGCCAAAACATTAACAGTCGTACTAGGAGGACTAAACAGAGCAGATGTTCTGTAATCCCACACCAAAAGGCAACCTGGGAATATTGGAAGTTCTGCAGGTACAAAAAGCTTTACCCCTCGAGCCATGTACTTTTATTCATATAAACTAATTATCGTAACAGCCCTGCAAGGTATCACCATCACCTTATGAGGAGGAAACTGAAATGGTGGATTTGGCAAAGGACACGGAGTTGCGGAGCTCTGACCCTGTGATCAGTTCTACCCTCCCACTCGAGCTTGCATGCAGTGTAAGCGTACAATGTAATATTTCAGTGCAGGGATCATTACACCATAAAACTCTATTTTAGGAGGGTTGTTTTCATTCTTTCCCCAAATAGTAGATTGTCTCCAGAGATAATAAAATACAAATATCCATTAGAGTAGGAAAAAAAGCTGAGCAGCTTTACAGATACCAAGTTCTTTTTCCCTAAACTGTTTGATTTCCCTACGGGTGTCACAAGGTAGCCAGCAAAGCCATCTCCCTGGGGGAAATCTTTGCGATGTTCTTGTATTTGTATAGTGGTAGGAAGTCTGTACTGGTTATAAAACCATCAAAAAAATTGTCAGTGGCTAAAAAAATGGGAATGTTTTGGGCCTAATCCAGCTCCTGTCAAAATTCATCAACAAAACGTCCACTGACTTGGAGAAGTGCAGAACTGGGGCCTCTGTCACTTCCAGGAGCTATTTTACAGCATCACATCATACTTATTAATATTCACCTGACAAGCATATGTACCGCCCAGTTTTTCATTATCAAGATGCAACAGCTTGAAAAAAAAAAATTTCTCTCTTACTTTGAAAAATGGCTCTGCTCTCTAAGGTGCATCACCAAAAACGAGTGTTTTAAAATGCTGCCCAGCTAGCTGAGGGTTGCCAGCACGAACTGTCACAGGGAGGGAGAAGATAATCTAATGGTAGCTCCATCACTCAGTACAACTGCTGGCATCATATCATTACTACAGCCAGAAGGTGCACCAGACCAGAGCGGTGATGCGGGATTGCTCCCCTGGATGCTAAAGGAATAAGAGCCGCTGCTTAAACATGATAGCGCAGATGCAACTTCCAGCAACTCTCCAACTTGCCCAGTGCGGGGTGTGCTGAGGAAGGAGCTCTCCTCCTACATGTGCTCCTACACTCTTGCACCTAAGTTTCCACATTTCCTCTGAAACCAGCATTGATAAGGAACAGACTAGGGATGCTTAGGCAGTAGAGAGTCAGCATATAAACGTGTGACAAAAATTGAAAAAGGAGATTCAGTTTCTCCCCAATTATGTCGTGTTTGCCCTGGATGAGCGAGCGGTCGGCATGTTCTATTTTCAGCTGTACAGTCTGCAACAACCTGCCTGTTTCTCACAATGGCTCTCGCCCCGCCTGAGCAGTTGGGCACAGCTAACACAGGATCCCTCGCTCCGGTTTGTACCCGGATCATCGCTTTGCTGTCAGGTGCCTGCAGCCTTGGTTTTGTTGCTTAACTTCACTGTCAAGCTCTGCTTGTGCAACCAAAATAGGGCACTTAACAGTAGGAATTCAGTGTTTCTTACATGATAGAGTTTAGGTGAGATGTTAAGGAACAGGCTCAGAAGTAGTGTGATGCAACCAAGGGAGAGCAAGATGATCTGCAAAGCTGAAACAGAGTTGTCCTCGCCTTCCCAGCTGTTTCCATCAGCCATCTCTGCTCCACATCTTCCTGCCTTCTCACTCACTAAATACCTTTTTTTTGATGGCAAAGGCTGTACAGAGCAAACCTGGAATCCATACGTTCCCCTCGCAGGTGCGGGGAGAGCTACACGAATGATGTGAATTGGCTGCAGCCTTTGTAACCACATTCATGTCATGCCACTCAGGCTGGGCTGCCATAGAGAGAATTAATGGAGTGTAAATCCCTGTTTGGACATACACAGTGTCTCCAGCTTCTCCCTGTAACTCCTTCAGTCCCTTCGCAAATCACATGAGGAAGGGATCTCCCCAAAGAACCACAGCTGGACATTTTGGGTCATGATAGAAAGAAGTGGAGTATTCACACAGCCAGAGCTGCCTGGCTGACGGGTTCAGAGCTAGCTGTGATACTTCCAAGGGAATCTGTAGTCCTGAGACTAAAGCCTGCTAGCAACAATCCTCTTTTAAAGTTATTGTATGGCTTTCCTACAAAGATAAGGCACCAGATGGCTTGGGAAGAATTTTTAGGAGAGAGTTGTGCTGGTATGCCTGGAAGGATCTTGAGAGTTTACGTTTACAATAGACTATTTCTTTGGAGGCGAATGTTTGTCAGGATCATCAGTTTTAATTACTTAAAATGTAGGCTGTTTCTAAATGCAGGCAGTGTTAAGAGGAGGGGGTTTTTTGTCTTCGTTTTTTTCCTGAAGAGAGGACAGCCGGCAGGAATCCCTTCCTTTATGGGTAGCAGATTGACTCGTGGAGGCTAACATTAAGCAGTTTTCATCCCAAATAGTATCCTGCGACACTTTCTCTCACCGATGAATTATTCATTGCACTAGCAGGTATTTCTTTTTATCTGTTTTCAGTCAATGAAGCAAGCAGCTAATTTTGTCAACTCTAAGCACACAAAAACATGGATCAGTCCTCAAAATTCCCAAAACTTTTAAACCAAGCCTTACTTTATCTTTTGGTTGCAAGGAGGGATGAGCTGGGAGAGGATCCATAAGGATGCTAGTAGGAATAAGCAGTATGGCTGGAAGAGTTAGCTAGCAACCTGCCAGTAATATAGATGCTGTTTTCATATACCCAACTTCTAAAAAAAAGTGCGATCAGTTTGCAATAAGGATTATAGCACTATTACCTGCGATATCAGGGGCTGAATTTGATGACACCAGGAATAGAGCTCCCATATACCCGGTTTAAGGGCATGACACTTCTTTCCCAGCCGGAAATATTACCCAGACATATTTAGAGGATTTGGACCATTTGGGCCTTCCTGATAACTGTGACCCTGCTGGAGCTCCTCATCACCTGCAGGTGCATGGCAGACCCAAGGAGATGTGCACGTGGACAGCACATCTTGCATGCCTGAAGATATGGCAGCTCTGCTAAGGAAGTAATTTCCTGTCCTACAATGCATGTATTTTGGGATATACATGTCATATTTTTCAGGGGTCTCTACTTTCTGTATATGCTAGAATATAAAAATAACATTACTGAATGTTGGTGATAGGAATCAGGCTCACGTTTGCGAACCAGCTGTTTCCACATTTTCTCCCCATGTTTTATCAGCTTAATTCTTAAATATCCCTAACATTCCCATCCAGAATTTTTAAAGGGAGGAAGCATGACTTAGAAATGACTGTAACACAAATGGATTTGTTAACTTAACTGACATTGTTTTGACATGACAGGGCCTACCGGGGGACCAAGACCCCTTTGTGCTAACTGCAGAACAAACACAGGACTGAAAATGGAGCTGGTATTGGAGTTCCCCTGCCTTATCACACTGAGTTAATGCGTTACTCCATGCTACCCGGCCAGCTAAGAGTGGCATTTGTTACATAGAGAGGGAAAACTGGTACATAGCAGCAGCATTGTTTCTCCATACTGTTTTCATAGCAGGTTCCTGCCCACAGCTCTTTGTAACTCAAAGCCTATATTCGAAACAGAGAATTGTCCAAATCTGAGCCATTTCATCTACCAACAAGGTGGACATTCATGTTCATGCAACACCAGGACAGGGAGATGCTGGCCCATGGCTGAGAGCCCTCAACCCATCATAGCTTATGAGCCATGCTGGCATCTCCCAGCACCCACAGGTCAACCAAACACCCCACAAGCCAAAAGGGCACACCCCCCCCCCCCCCCCCAAAACAGATGTGTAGTACTGGGATCATTAAAACAAACGCATGCTTATCCTGTTTGATTCTGTGAATTAATTAACCCCTCTGAACAGCGAGAATGTAATTTTATAGCCCTGGTTATACATACATAAAACCACCTGGTTTAGAGCAGCAGTATCTAATTGACTACATGACATTTTTTTGAACACCACTATGAACAGACAAAAGGCCTCTAGGCCAGGAGTCAGCAGTTTTCAAGATCTGACGTGCTTCTACTGAGAGCACCAGGAGGGATCCAGAGTTACCGCCTCTCTGCTGCTTTGGCAGCCTTGTAACAGCTCTGACCAAGAACTGTCCCCATGGCCCTCCTCTCTTGCAGCTATCCCTGAGCCACTCTCCTGCAACCTGCTGCACGGCACAAGGAATGAAAGAAGAGCTTCCGCATTGCTTAAACATATAAGAACTGCTGCCCCGTTAGGGCCATTTCATGCCATCTCCAGGGCATGCCAATGGTGACCATTCAATGGTGGCAGGGTAAGAACAAGGTAAGCTTAGAGCAGTGCCTCACCTGAGCACCAGTCCATCTTCCAGGGACCTGCTGTTGGGTGACCTGCGCCAGAGGTGATGTCCTTGTGCCCCTCTGCTGAGCTGCTCCAGGAGGAGAGGGACCCGAGCCCTGCCCGGGGAGATACAAACATCATCGTCACTCTCGCCCTTTTGCAAATACAGTGTTGGTGTAGAAAAGCTCAACCTTGCACTGCCCTACGGTCTGACATTGATACCAAGTGTGATAGCTTCCACCGAGCACCCAGAACAGACGTGGCTGTGGAAATCCCAGATGAACAAATTCCGATTAAAAAACCCCACCATTGTCTCAATGGCATGCACGTGCAGCGGGCTAGGATTGCCAATGGCTGTGAGCTTTCAGCAGAAAGGGCTGTGAGATCTGTCAGTGCATGGAGCTATAGTTACAGCTGTCACGGACGGAAGTCCCTTTCGCTTTTCTGCCCCATTCCCTAAGACTCTTCTCAATGCCCCAGCCCTCTCCTTGTGTCCTTCCTTCAGGCCATGTGTCATCAGTCCAGGCCACCAAGGAGTCGGGTTCCTGTGCCTAGAAACCAGCTCTTGTCTTATCGACAGATCTTTCTTTCTGCATCCATTGAAATCTATAAAAATAAGACAATGCATGAGTAGCTTTTTAATCTAATTATACTTGTGTTTACTTAGCAGAATCTTAGATATTTTGCAACCAATTTATTTGACCCAGCAAAGAGCTTCCGGGAGAAGACATGAGCATGTGAAACAGTGACATGGATGTCTGCTGACAGTTAGTCTGAAATGTGGTACAAGCGTGCACTTCTCTATCCAAGCCCTTTGGCAAAAGTGCATGTAGCTCGTTTCCTGATTTCAGGAAACACGTGCAAATGCAACAGCCTCACCCTGCAGTTGGAGGTGTCTGGAGTACCCTGCAAGTGTGAGTACAGCAGCGCCTGGCCCTGGCCTTCACGCCGCAGCCATGAACCCCCTGGCCCCGGGTGGCGCATGAATAACATAGCAGTTGGAAAGATTCACACAGAAGATTTTGCAAGCACGTTTGCTGGTTGAAACTTTGTCCTAGAGGCTGGAGTCTCCTGCAACTGTGAGAAAGGAGGCTCCTTGTCGTTTATAGCCGAGGTCAGTGGAGGGACAGAGCAAGGAAGTTTGTATTGCAGCAATTTGTACCTTATCTTGTTTATAGATGTAAACAGAAGGTTTATGCTTCCGTTGCTGAACTCTCCTAAACCAAAAATGTTCAATGCATAGAGGAGGAGAGGGATGGGCAATGTGTGTGCACACATATTTCTTGAGCATATTTTGAGAAGTACAGTTAAAGAATCTGGTGTTTCTGAAGTGTTTGGAAATTAAGACTCCCTTGCGCTGGCTGGAAAAAACAATCCCTTTGCAGACTACAGGGTCATTCCAGGATCTCCATAGGGTCTAGATGTAACTCTTAAGTCTCTTACGGACTTGGGTCAGTATCCATTGAAGCCAAGAGTCCTTTCATGAGCTTTAGGTCACTCCCAATTGCTTCTGAAGTCATTGCCCAGGCTTTTCTTATTTTAGTCACAGTACCAGAGTTTTGTATCATTTGAAAAGCTCCAAGGCAAGGGACATATGGAGCCTACAAAAGCATAGTTATTGTGCTAGCTAGCTCCAGTCCCATGCCAAGCAAATTATTCATGCACACTCTGTGGATAGGAGGCACAAGCTTTCATGTGGTTATATGGATAAAGGGAGGAGAATTTGGGCCACTGACTCAGCCTGTCAGCAATGTTTCCCCCTAAATACAGCCGTGGAGCTGCAAAGCAGATTTCCCACAGCACTGACGGTGGGGCAGTACTCTCTTTGGAAAATGTGACCCCTTATTTACATGCCACTTGGAAACCAGTATCGTACAAGGGAGCCAAACTCTTCCAGAAGTCTGGCCTTTTGATTATAACCTTTCATGAAAGTAAGGAATTGAACAAAAGCAGCTTAGAGATAGCATTTCAAACAAGAATCTGTCGGCTCGCCTGGAACAGGAGCAGCAGCAAACTGCCCAGCCTGTTAGAGACATGACCATGCTATGTGATGCTGCACTCCTGCATCCAAAAAGAAACCTGACATTCAACAGGTGTTCTGCTTTTTGGGTAGTCTCATGGAGGGAGAAAGAGTTTGAGGAGACACACTACAAAAAGGTCCTTTAAAGGCGCCTACTTTTCCATTTCAGCTCCATGACTAAGGTGCTTTTTTTTTTTTTTTCTCTCAGCGGATTTTATTCAATTACCATTGCAGTGGCCACTGCAGAGTGCGGGGTACATTCCTGCTTCAGTCGTCTTTGTGTCCACTTGGCAGCAATCCTGAACACCCAGAAAAGCAGACCGTTGCTATTTTCCTCCATTTTTACTTTCCCCTTAGAAATATTTCTTATTTGGCCTTGCCACACTGGGGAAAGGAAAAAAAAAAAAAAAAAAAATCTTATGATCCTTTCATAAAGGAATTAAGTTTACTCTATTATTTTAGTTAGTGGAAATAGAAAAGCCAATCAGCTGACTGTAATTGTACAATAAAGCCAAAAGTAGTTCATTTCAATCCTTGTTCCATAATACTTATATAATTCAGACCTGAAGACAAAAGCACTAAGGTCATGGATTAACAGTGGCTTAAAGTTGAAAATAGCCTAAGGAAGTAAGGATGACAAAGTAATTACTGGTGGGCAAATCATATGTTAATGGGTATGGGAATTATTTAGGGTATGACATTTAATCAATGTAAATGGAAGAAATATAAAAGCAAATTCAATTTTTAAAAAGCAAATTCAATTTTTAAGGTCTCCATGAATATATATATATGACTAGTCTCTATAATTGAAATAGATCTACAAAAAATTAAATTTGAAATTACAATATATTAAAATAAATGATTTTGCAATAATTAAAACAGTTCTTGAAACACAGAGATAGTTCTCATGAACAGTGCTTTATAAGTTTGCTTTTTTCAGTGATGTATAAAACTAAAACCTGTGCCATTCAACTGAGGCGCCAAGCAACTGAAAAACACACTGTGCAGAAACTCATCCCTAAACACCTGCCATAAGCTGCACTTTTCTAGATAAAAGATCATCGTTCAGAGGTAAATAATTTTGGCAATTCACTTTGCTATAGCATGTGAGGTAAATCATATCAAAGCCTTCATGTGCATACCCAAACAAATTAGCAAAAGTCCGTAATAAAAGCTCTGGTGGGGTCCGTACTCACCAGTGCTGGAATTTCACAAGAGACCTAGCAATGTTTCATTAGGATCACCTATTGCAAGAATTACAGCTGGTACAATAATAATTGCTGTGCCAAAGATAATTGCAGAGATTGCGAGAGTGCAAAACACAGGAAAACTAGAAAAGGAATTCTGTGACAAGAATGCCATGCAATTTTTCCCACAACAAATAAGGGAAGAAAATTAGATTTCTAAACAGAGGGTGAATATTTATTTGCCAGGGTAACAGCTACTGCCTGCACAGAAACCATCCCTCAGAGCCCGTGGGACGTTCAGAACAAGGAGCAGCTGAACGCATCCAAGGAGAACAGCAGCAATTTTTTTAGTGCTTCTATGCTAAAAGAAATTACACCTGCACACATTATCGTTGGGTGAAAAAAACCATACATCTGTAAAAATGCGTATGAACTAGCTCTTTTATTGATCAGACCACCTCTAGCCTTATTGCCCAGGACAATTCTTTGAAGGTGGGTGCCTTGTCTCAGTGATTGGGACTCACTGGGAGAAGTTCATCTTGGCCTTAATTCATAGCTCAGTCAGAGCAGAGAGTTTACAGAGACCTTTTGGGTCTTTGTAAAACTGTGTTAGTAATAGCAGAAATAAAACCACTGTCTTGGGATAATGCGCCTTCTTTTATACAAACGTTTCATCTCAAAGTCTTAAATAGGCAATAAAACAATATTTAGACTTATAAGTCTTCTTTGTTTAGGTTCGTAATGTACCAGCCTACCACAAACATTCCCCACATTCAGAACACCTAGAAACCTCTATTTATTAGTAACCCATCCCAAAGTAAATGTACATTTAAGTCAAAGATAATCTATTCTTAAGAAGGCTGCTAGCCAGGTCCTGTGGATACAAGAGGGGAAGGTGCTCTTGATTATTAAAAAAAAAAAAAAAAAAAAAAGTTTTCCATTCCAGAAGTGAATTTTTATACACCCTGATTCAAAGCCATGTTTTCTTCATTCAGATACATGTTGTGACCTCAGGAAGATATCCATTGAGACCTTTCTTACTCCCAGCCTTTGGATGCCAACTTCAGGAAGATGATGAGGCATCGCATCCTGTGCCCATACACACAACGCAGTATCTCAGGCTGTTTCAGTCTTCTGCCTGTCCTTCAGCTGCCCCATGCAGAAGCAAAACGATTGTTACATATATGCAGTACAACTCCAAGACTCCTTAACAGGCTGGTTCTGATTCTCTGTGTCTTATGAGCCATGTAATCCTATTTAGTGTTTTAGCTGTTTCATACGTGAATTGGTGGCTCTGTGCTGTTCCTGGTCCAGTGATGGGAGATAATAATGCCTTTGGCATGCAGCACTCAGCTAAGGCAAGCATTGAAAGAGTTAACTCAAAGGCAGGATAATGTCCTATTTGGTTGAAGTAAAAAGTAAATAAATACAGGATTTACTGCAATTTAAGGCTTAAGATGAGATCAGATGCCTGTCATCTCCAAACACCTCTCAATCAGCAAAAAATAATCCTTCACAAAATAGATTGTTGTTTTTTGGTGCAAGTTTTTCTGGAGAAAATGGAGCCATATATTATTCCTCTGTAGAGTGGAGGGAGGTGAAGTATAAACTCAGCTGACAACTTATCCAGGGCTTCTGGCAAATGCGGGCCAGAAGCGTGTGATCTGTGCTGCTTACCAGATCTCTGCATTTCATGAATCCCAGATGATGTGCAGGGGGATCTCTTTAAAAGGATGCAGGAAGTTAGAACTACCATCACCTAGCAAAAAGGGCAGGGAAATGAAAACGGAGTAAAAGGGAGAGCGGGCCCAGAGCTGCCATGGCCCTGCCGCGCACGAGGGAGGACTCACTCGTGTTCCTGGGAACTGCCGCGTTAGAGCCACCTGCCTACAGGGTTAACTTTCTTCCCCTCTTTATTTCAAATGAGGGGAGTCAACCCGACCTTTACTTTCAGATCTGAGAGAAGCCTTGAAAATGAGAACAGTGAAGCCGTCCAAATGCAAACACTGGCTACAGTAGACCTATTTATAAATAGTTTAGAAGAACACCATGAACTGCAGAAGGAGGAGAATTTTCTTCCACCCCCCCCAAGTTTGCTGCCTCGGCGAACACAGTGGCATGCTTGAATTTGCTTTCTTACATACCAGGAGGCCCGTAGCAGAAAATGAAGTTAAATCCACAAACGCAGGACCCAATTCAGTCAAGTGGCACCAACTCCAGTTTTGCTGCAGTACATGAAGGGGCAGTTCTGCAAAGCGAGTCCCTGGTCCCAACACAGTCCTTCAGGCTTTTGTTAGTGATCCTGCCTCACGGGAATGGCCCCTGACAGGGCTGCCGAGGGAAAAGATCCCAAACCAAGTCAAGTGGCAGGGAGGAAATCTGCCTCCCAGGATGGAGGGGCTGAGGACAGTCTCCCAGGCTGCCTTAATCCTTCTCTCCCAGCTCTCTCCAACCTAAAAAGGTTTTCTTTTATAGGTTTCATAAAGAATAAACAAACAAACCACTCAACTGGACTGACTGCAATAGTAAGTAACGTTAGAAATTCAGAAAGTGAGAAAATAACCTAAAATAGCCAACACCCAAGCCCTCACAGATGCTCGTAACAATTCATATTTATCATAGCCCCCGACTTGCTACACAACTCTCACTCACGTCTACTATTAGCATGCTTCTGCCGGGCTGTTGCTTTCAGTTTTGAACCTTAGCCCTACAAGGACTTGTCTGACCAGATGGTTAACCTTTGTTTTAAAGGACATCATAAGTAAAAACAAACTCAGGCCTTGCAAAGCTTCCCTGTTTGTATTTTTTTTCCCCCAATTACTTGGAAAAGTAATCCAATAGATTAAATTTCCCTTTCTGAGAAGTGTTATCTAATGGCAAACCTCTGCTGATGTCACCGTGCAGATGATACAGTCACTAAAGCGCAGCTACTTGGTCAGCAGAGATGGCTCAGATGCTTGAAAAAACATTGCAGAATGAGCATTTAATCCCTTTTCTGTCTGCCCCGCACACATAAACACAGGATCAAGGCAGCTTTCTCGTGCCTGACAGAGTTAGAACAGATCACAGAAAGAGTCAGCTGGTTGTATTCTGTATTATTGCAGAGTAATACCTAGCTACCTGCAATTATTGACATGTCTTGGTTTCTCCTAGAAAACTAGGATGTCTGTCTCCTACAGACATCACAGGCTCTCTCACCCCTGTTTGAATCATGTCACAGATGCCACTGGAGCATACGAGGACTGGGAATAGAAGTCAGTTAAAAGTGAGATGCAGAGAAGAAAAATGCACATCTTTGGCACATCTCTATAAACAAAGGTTAACCCACTTTCCCCGCTTTTGCAGGTCACTGAAAGTGGGGTGAATTTTACCAACCCAGCCATTTCCAGCTGCCTTTATCTTCTGTTTCCCATCTCATTTCTCCTGAAGCCTCTCTAACAAACTTCACGGGTGATTTCTGGAGTCAGGGTAGTGTCTTTGTATTTTTATTTCATAGCCCTCAGTAGAATTATTTTCCGTGAACTCATTTGTTTACTCCTGAACTCAGGAAGCTCACAGAGAGCCAGCCATAGAGAGGGCTAAAAATGAGATTTGGGGTTTTTTTGCTATGGGTTATAGTCACAGACAGGCTCCACTTTCCAACCAGCTGCCTGAACATCCCACTCCATTTCATAGGAAATGATCTTGTATATGGGTTAGCTTCAAGGGTCATTGAGCAAGTTGCTGGCTACGTCAATGGCAGACTTGCTTTTCTAGGATAGCTGTGGCTAAGCTACTTTAATTTCTCACAGGTCCATTTTTTAATTCAAGGAGAGTAAGAAAAAAGTAAAGAGGAGAGTGTTGGCCAGGCATGGTAACCCCCACCTTGGACAACCTGCTGGTGAAGAGGCAAAGTCCTCAGAAGTTCCAGCATGTCTCAGGGCCTCAGCTCCAACAGGACCCGGTAACACTCGGGATGATGAGGGAAGGAGCCCTGAAAGTGCTTGTGCCTGCACCAAAGTCCCTGATGTGACTGGCAAAGCACCCATTGAATTTATTGGCTTCGGATTAGGCTGATTAGAGAAACAGCTGGAAAGGTGAGCGATTTATTTAAATGGACAATAATTTATGAATTACATTGGATGCCTCACAGTAAAAAATAAACTATTTATTAATAATGGTTTTAATGCTCAGTTCCTGTTTTAAGCAAAATAAATTTAAGTAAGCAGTCCCAGCTGAGCTTCTGGTGGGAGGGAGTTTACTGGAAAAAATTAAACAAGTTAAAAAAAAAAAGCTACTCAGAATTTACTAGTGTTCATTTGCCACCTTGAAGTTTTAGGAGGAACGTAGTGCAACCTAGCACTTGCACTCCAAATGTTTTCATGAGCCACTAGCAACAGGCATAATTCTCTGGAGTAGAATTGTGAATCTCAGAAGCTCCCTCATTCCTTATTTTCTTGATACTGTAAATATCTTTCGTATATACACAGGCATACACACACTGTGTATATATATATTTTTTATATATATACACACACACACACTCTTTTATATGTACACTTATATACATACACTTATTCCTGATGCAAAGCAATTTGGGAGTTTCCCCTCAACAAGGAATTTGGCAGCTGAAATGTGCCCAATTCAAGCTGGCAAACTCTCTAGAACGCACCACACGAGATGGAAAAGGCAGCAATTAAACACCATTTTTGTTGCTGAAGAAGGATCATTTCCCTGTGATACTTCAAATTCCTTCTGTAACCATGGGTAGATGATTTAGTGCCAGACATTCAGAGGGATTTAGGTTTGCAAAGATGCAGACAGAAAACTTATAGGAATTTCTTTAATGCCTGGTGCCAAGGGGAGCTGGACATCTGGGGAGAATTTTGAGAATTGCTCTGTGTACCTCTTTCTCTCCTAATTTGCTTCAAGAGATGTAGTTTTCCCTGCCTCAGCTCTTCCTATTTAGAAAATGGCAAAACCAGTGATTTCCTCCCTCATCAGGAAGGATCAGGAGAGTGAGGTGCTCCAACAAACAAGTCAGCTGAAAAAAGGAGTTAGAGGAAGGAATATGAAAAGTTGAATGTATTGCTTCTCACCTTTACCAGACATGAATGACCTACAAAATATTTATCATCAGAACCGTTGTCCTCATGTTAGGCAATGCTACCTAAAGTCTATTCATTGTTTCCTACACATTATTTTCCTTCTGTCCTGGTTTCGGCTGGAATAGAGTTAATTTTCTTCCCAGTAGCTGGTACAGTGCTGTGTTTTGGATTTAAGATGAGAACAATGTTGATAACACACCGATGTTTTAGTTGTTGCTGAGCAGTGCTTACACTAGTCAAGGACTTTTCAGCTCCCCGTGCTCTACCGACTGAGAAGGCTGGAGGTGCACAAGAAGCTGGGAGGGGGCACAGCCAGGACAGCTGACCCCAACTGGCCCAAGGGACATTCCATACCATGGGATGTCATGCTCAGTACATAAACTGGGGGAAAGCTGGCTGGGGGGGCCGCTGCTCGGGGACTGGCTGGGCATCGGTCGGCAGGTGGTGAGCAATTGCATTGTGCATCGCTTGCTTTGTATATTCTTTTATCATTATTATTAGTATTTTCCCTTCCTTCTCTGTCCTATTACACTGTATTTACCTCAACCCATGAATTTTACTCTTCCCCCCCCCCAATTCTCTTCCCCATCCCACTGGAGGGGGGGAGCGAGCGAACGGCTGTGTGGTGTTTAGCTGCCTGCCAGGTTAAACCACATCTTCTTTTACACATAGCAACAAATGCTCATACAGACTCGGAGGAAAGCTTCAGACCTGAAAATGGGGTTCAGCTCCAACACCTTTGTGAGCAATGGTAGGCTACGCAGGTGGACGCAAGGGTCCACCAACGCCACAGAGCTGAAAAACAGCCCCTGTTTGTTCCCTGCCATGCAACCTACCTGATGCCTAGCAGAAACTCACCATTTTATCAGTATTCATCAGAGGACCATTATGGTCCAAACGTCAACGTCCCAGGCAGAGTTCTGGCATGATGGAGACATTGCACGATGTCATATGAATCTGGCATATTTGCATTTTCATCTTATGCAAGCCTCTGTCCCACACCAGAGGTTGCCATCCTATCTAATGCAATAAAGCTTTCTGTGCCCTCTGCCCTCAGGTTCCGTTTCCCTCCTGCACTCAAGAATTATTAGTAAAGAAAGTACTGGAAGTGTACCTCCCAGGACAGTTGCACAATATTTAATGGAAAAACCATCTTTGTATATTTAAAACAAAAACCCAAAAGCTGACAACGCATCTCTGACCGTGAAGTTAAGAAAGCATTTAACAAGAAGCCAACCTGTAAGCAGCAGAAGCCGCAAAGCCTTGTTTCCTTTGGCTCCCTGGCTCAGGGTTGGGCCAGTCTCTGGGTAGCAACACACAAAATCAAATCAGAACATCCCCTATAGCAGAAATACTTTTCCTATGAGTAGTTTGTGGGATCTGGAGATTTACTTGAGCTTACAGGGCAACTTTTTTCCTGATTGGGGGTCATGAATTTAATCTCTCCTCAGTTGCTTATCTTGCTATTGCTGACATATCTAGCTGTCTGTCAAATTTGGATGAAACTTAGCGATGTATTCAGATGTCGAGTCTGACTTACAGTGTGATGGTGGAAATCTTCTCTTTAGGAAGCCAGGCTTAAAAAAACCCAACAAAACTACGTAATTGTAGTTTGACTTGTCTACTTCAGCTGTGTCAACTCTACTGATGACTCATGGGAAGTTACTGAAGCGAGTTCACGAACCATCACTGATGCACAGCATGGGAACCCTGCTGATGGTAATTACTAGGAGGATTGGTTGGAGCATTAAATGACAGCCATTTATTGGACTAATAATCACAGAGCTTAGCTTTCCTGGAGGAAACGCCAGCAACTTTTGATAAAAGACAAGCAATCATGGAAGATCTTTCCTTGTGGATGTAGTACATGCAAAGAAGCAGCTGTATTTGTTCCATCAGAGTCAAAGCATGTTTCTGAGTAACATTTCGAAGTGAAGGACCATCAAGAAATCCAGACATAGTCCATTTTCTCCCCAGGATACATCCTGCTGGGTTTTCTTCCAGGCCATTAATACGTTATCTGCTGAGCCATAAGACAGCAAGCAAAGCCAGAGAAATGCAGTCTACTGAAATCTGACATGAGCAGAGGATGCATCGCTTTGCTACTTAAATAAGTAAATGTTTAAATATTTAAATGAAAAATTTGGTTTAAAAGGAAGAGCTCTGTGCGAGGGAGAGGACAGATGAAAGCTGACATTTTCTGGACCGACAACAGATATAACTACTGATCCAAAAAAACTTGAATACAGAAAGCACTGCCAGGTTCCATTTGGGTGGATAATGAACGGCTGGAGTAGTTAAGTGAAAAGAGATGTTATGCGATGCTAATACATAAAGCTCCAGAAGGATATAATTCGACTGCTTTGATCAAGTGAAGACAGACAAAATTCCCACCTTGTCTCTCCGCAGCAGAGATGGTTGTCTTGGCAAAGCTGAGGAGGAGAAATGCTTAGACTCGCTCTGAATTCATGTCAGCAGTCTCCTGATGGCTCTCCATCTGACCTTGCCGTGCAGGAAAGCCACGAGACAGAGGAGAGCAGTAGCCCGAGTAGGAGGAATTTGGTGAAGTTGTTTAGGCAGCATTATTCCCCTGCACCCCTGGGGACAAGTTTCAGTGGTTTACACGCAGTGGCGAGGGAAGCCCATAGTCACTACGCACAGCGGGGAGTCTTTGTCCAACAAACAGCCCCAGGTATCTCCTCTGAAGGTGAGTGTCAAACAGGACCATTCCACTCTCCAGACTTCAGTAGGAAAGCTTCACCCGCTGGCAAAAAACTTACAGCTAGGATATAATTCTGCTCTGAACATTAGCAACCAAATGACCAAAATATGCATTATTTCACAATCCTCTCACAGGCAGGGTGATGCCCAGAGCTCCAGGAACTCAGTGACTTTCCTTCCTTCATATACTCACCAGGAGAACATCTCGCCTACCCCCAGTTTTACAGTGTTTTGACCTCCCACACCCCTTTCTCTCCAGCTGTTTACCAAACCCCAGCCACTTTATTGGGCAGAACCGGAGGAATAAGCAATTGTGAGAATATCTTGAGGGAGTGTAATCAGTGACTGTAAATACCAAATAAAAGTTATTCAGCTATTATTCATTCAGCACCGTGCTCAAGAGAAAATGAAGTTCTGACCTTCGGCTATTTTGTAACCTAAAAACTACTGCTAATATTAGGACAAACATTTTGTTGCATTCTTGTGGGAGACATCTGCTGAAGTCAAAGGAAAGGTTCCTACTACTTTAGAGTTTAGGGCTTTAGAGCAACCAAAGTTTTCAGAATGCCTTGCAGGTGTCAAGTGCATCACCATTAAAAGGTGCATTCCCATTTCATGGAGTTGCACATACAGTGCTTGCCAAAAATCAGGCATCTTACCTTAGGCAGAAGAAATGTGTGCTCAGCAGAGCAGGCCAGAGGGGGCTCAGGCACAATGTGACACGAGCCTTCCCCCTCCCTTTGGAGAGATCTGTAAACACAAGTTTACTTTCTGGTATTGATTCAGCACCGTTACCAGCAAGAGCCCTGGCCCACATCCCTAGCTTCACATTGAACAACTGGATGCCTGACCTGAGTTTGCACAAGCATTAGCAGCCGTGTCCTGTCTTCACAAATCCAAACATCAAATTTTAAATTTGTAAGACACCTTCAAACCAAGCAGATTTTAAAATCTGCAGTTTCAGAATATCTTACTGCTGGTACATCCATAGGTTAGGCTGGAATATTAACTCGATAACTGTATTACACAAATTCTGAAAGCTGTTTAAACCTAGCTATCTTCTAAAACCAAGAGCTTCTCAGAAAGTTCTTATTCCCTTGCAACAATATGCGCTTCCTTAAATAACATAGTGCTCAAAATCCTGGTATATTTTAAAATGATATAAAATGTTTCACTTGTCAAATTAGAAGTTAGACAGAAAATTTCATATGGACCATCTGTGTTTGACCACTCAGTTAATATTCATTTCTAGAGTTCTGGGTCACAAAATTCTATTCATTTCAAAAGCTGGCTAAAAGATCACTTGGATTTTATCCTGTTGGCTTGAATCTTGTATATTTTGTACAACTTCCTGGCTGTGTAGATGACATGTTGCAGCAGTAAGCACAGAACACTTAGAGGAATAAAACTGAGCGGTCTTTGGACACTGGGACAGTTCTCAAAGGCCATTGCAAATACACTCAATCCATCATTTGTTTTACATTACTCTAAACCACATATATTCCCTGGGAAATAGAAGTAAATTTTGGTGGGGGGAGGGAATGGAAGAGGGCAAGGGAGGGAAGGCAAGCAAATATAAATACTTGAAGTGGAAATTAATATTGAAGAAATAGTTATTTGTGCTAAACAACTACTCCCAGGCTGAATATTAAACATTTTCTATTTAAATATAAACAAAGCTATCTGTGTAACGTAAGCATAGTTGAGAAACAGGAGTTTATTTCAAGTAAATATATATTTTTCAATTAAAATAATCACTCAAGCTAGTGAAATACCTCAACCAATTTTACAATGATTTAATCAAGGCTCTGCACGACTGCTGGGATTTTGCATAGAAAGCAAGCCTTTAGTATACATTGGAGCATCAGAGGATAGAGACTGTCTTAGTGCCCAAGGCTGCTCCTAGAAACTCTCTTGAGCCAGTCTCTGAAGTCCTGCACGTGCTTTCTCCTCCAGCATCCCCTTCTTGCAAAATAGAGACAAATGAGAGAAACAGAGCTTTGCTGACTTAAGCCTGTCCTCACGCTATGAACTCATCACACAGTGCCTGTAAGTCTTTGCCCAACATCAATGGGATAGAAACGAGAGTATTCAGTTCACCTCTCTGCTCCTCTCTTGGCCTGGGAGAGCTCCCCACTTCCTTTCTCTTCCCCTTCCCCAATTCGTGTACCTTATAGTTTATTTCGTATAGTTTTCTTCTTCCTTCAGTCCTTTCTATATTGGAAAAACGTTTAAGGTTTTGTCTGGCCCTAAAATGAAATCAAGTAGAAACAGTAGCCAGTACCCAGCTTATGGAAAGAACCTAGACAGGAGGACAAGCATGGCCTGTTCCTCCCGTCATCCTCCCAGTTTCTAGAAATCTTAGTCCCAAGGTTGTGTCTGAGCCATCATTCAAAAGCCATTCATAAGCTGTTTCCCATAGACTTGTGTAGTTCCTTTTGATCCCATTCATGCTTTGACTTCCTCAACTTCCAGCGGCAAGGAGCTCCATGACCAAATCGTGCTTTTCTGGACAACAGTGCAATAAACCAAACAATGCCAGGGACAGATGGCATTTTGGCTTTCCTCCCTGCTCCTCCTCAGTCCACCAACAGCTGCAGACATTCATGCAAGAGCTGCAAATCTGATCCGTGCAAGCACAGACACCCTGAGCAGGGCATGTGCTCAGGGGACACGTCAAGACCCTTAATCCAACAAGCCACTTTATGTTAGTTCTGTCCATGGCTCCCTCCTCTTTTATTACGAACATAAATCAGAGAATTGAGCGGGAAGGTCATCCAGTTCATGCCTTTGCTCTGTGGTGGAGCACGTTACCGCAGAGACCTTCCCAGCAGACGTTTTACCTGCTCTCAGACTCTACCAGTGACAGAGGCTCATGCCCTCCAGAGGCAAACTATTTCCATTCTCAAATACCATTGCAGTTACAAAGCTTACCCCAATGCCAACTTTGAGTCTCCCTCACCACACTTTAAGCCCAACCCTCCTTGCAGCGTTTCCTGTAACGACTTCTGGTTCCCTTCCCGTCTTCCGGAACAGAAGAAGATAAAAGAGAACATGCAAACTGCAAGATGCTTGGGTGGGAGAAACTCTCCCTAGTGGCCTTTACAGAGCAGGCTGATTGTCTTTTGAACTATGGTTGTGTTCAAGCCTCACTGTGCCTTTCCATACCCACAAATTCCTCACATCTCCGTTAGTCCTTCACGGTGGATGGGAAGCAGAGATAATCACACTCAGTTCCTTTGAGGTGGTGCTCAGGGGCAAGAGCGTATTTCTTAAAGCAGTTGGTAGTGGAAGTCCAAGGTTTCACTCCTTGGTCCTTCCCTAACACGTGACATACATTCAGCTCACTGTACTGCAAAACATCCCGTGAACCTAATGATGTATAGCATCAAACGTTTGCAAGACAAAACAGCAACAGTGGGTGCAGATCAAGCACTAGCAAGAAAAGCCTCCCTAGAACAAAATAATTTCCAGACTGGAGAGCTCAGGGAACGTTATCTTCAGAGAAGTAGGTTTCCGAGTTGCTTTGATCAAACGAGTTTCAAAGGTGATTACAGCCCCATAAGTGTTTCTCTAAGCAGTATCCTGTGAGATGGGGAAGGCCAGAATTCAGGCAGAAGCTTTCTCCTGTACAAAAGCCTTGCCACTGACATTGTCGAGGGATCTGTTGCACTCCATTGTGTCTATAATCTTCAAATTAAAGCTCCCTAAATCCACAATAGTCTAATAAACCACAAGCCTGTAACAGCCCCTTCAATTTTCCACGTTAATAATCCATGGATTAAGAGTCCCTCCGCTGCTACAATAGACAGAACTGATCTTCTCTACTGTGTCAATGACCCATGTATTATAGGGCTGCGTCTCACATGGTTAGGTAATACTTCACTCATGTCCCTGCGATAGATTTTTCTAACAGGGCAAATTCAGGACTCAGTTTTGGAGTAAAAGCACACTATGGCATTCTCATTTTTGGGACTGCTCTTCCTATTCCTCTTGGCAGTATCCCCACACAAAAGCACAACCCCCTTTTTATCATATCAGTCCATTTGTTTTGCAATAAATGGCCTAGTCGCCTTTCACTTACAACTGTACATTTAATATGTCATATGAAAGTTTAATAAAAGGCACAGTTTCATAACTGGTTAATCAACTGATGCAAAATGCTTCAATTTTCTTGTAATAGGGTCTTATAATAACCTGGAATATTTTATACTGATTTGTGGATAGCACTTAATAACCATTTATTATAAGTGTGTTAAGAAGTGATACATCATTTACTATGAAGTACGTACAGCATCTACAGCAGTCAAATCAGAGGGCAAAAGGAAGCAGAGTGGAGTCACTTCGGAAGAACTGCCCAAACCTATCATCCATAAAATGCTCATCGACTTTTCTGATCGGGAGCAAGCAAGCTTCTGTAACAGCTGCACGATTTCACCTTTGCAAATACCACTGCAGTCAGCAGCTTGGATTTTGCGTATGGATGGAAGTACCCTGCCAGCCACTGGCACGGAAAGAAACGTGATGGGTAGGAGCAGACAGATTGCCTCTATGGCATTTTCACTGGGGAGCATGGTCCCAATGGCACGTTGTCCGTCTTTACTTTTTAAAGCAGAAACCTGCACATTGAACTCAAAGCCAGACAAATCATTGCATATTGTAGCAGGGTTGTTAAAGCCAAGGAATGCCTGTCAGGTTAGCCAGCCATGTCTCCATCAAAGCCTAGCTGTTCCATACCATATCTTTTACTGCGTTTGGTTCAGACTCCTATTACTTGGGACATTTAAAACTACACTGTTAGCTCAGCTAGACATGGGAAGAGGCTCTGCACTGCAAGTAATCAGCTACTTCCATCTCTGCTGCCGCATCTTAAAGTGTATTGAACAAGAAGTTTCGTTTTATTTTGCCCTTCACAGGGCAATAAATCACCTGGTTAAAAGTTAAAGCAGTAATGCTTTGGGGCAGGTAAAGCTGTGGCCATGTCTTAGGGGCCAGGGTGATTCCCAAGAAGGAAGGATCCGTTACTTGCTGAAGAAATGTATTTGCCGATTCTCTGGTTTTCCAGACAGTCAGTGAAGGTCAGTTTTGTAAATCACCCCTAGTAGCTATGAGAGACTATTAAATAAAATAGTTCCAAATAAAGGCTTGTTAACATTGATTCTGGAGCTTAACACCACTGTTAAATCTTTCGGTGTCAGAAAGAAGATCAGTGCAGCATCTATAGGCAATTAAAATTATGGTCAAAGTAATAGTGGTAGCAACCACTGCTGTGGCTGAGAGGGTGAAGATGAATCTCTTCTGATGCAATGAAAAGAGAGTGATAGGAGGGTGGAACAGTAACAGATGATGCATTTTCATTGTTTCTATAGCAATTGTGAAAACAAGTGTCAAGCCAAAGTGAAGTAACTTTTGTGCTGCTGGCTACCACGTGTGACATGTTCTCACAGCAAAAACCTGCAACGCCACAAATAATTGGATTCACCTTAGCTGGCTGCCTGCTTTACAGCTATCAGAATCTTACCTCTTATTTCACCCTGGTGGAGATTTTCATGACTTAATTTATCGTCCTTTAGACGATGATAAAACAAAGCTCTGAATTGCCTATATATATCTTGGGCTGCAGCGCAGATTTGTGAGACCAGATGTACTGCACTAAAAGGCAAAAAAAAAAAAAAAAAAAAAGAAACCTGACCCATTTGCCTCATGGAGAGGCACTAAAATTCTGTCATCAGTTCATTTCCCTTTGCAAACAGGTGTAAGAACAATAACTGTATTGTCATTAGCCAGCATACAGAATAAATAAAAGGAACAAGCCCATGCTAGCTGACCCACGTGCGATAAAAAGTGCTGCTTTATCTCCCGTGACTGCCGGGACCTGTGCAATGAGTCTCCCCCGATTTTGACACAAAGTCGGTATTGTCTCCTGAACCCATCTCAGCCTTTAAGTTGACCTTGCAGTATTTTTCTGGGTTGTCATGCTGAGCGCAATGTTTATCTTGTTATACTATTCATACAGAGCAGACTATTTTTCCATAAGGGAAATATCAAGTGTCAAGCATCTGGAAGTCCAGAGGGCCATATACTTGGGCCAGGCTCCCTGCTCCAGAGATGGGGCGACCCTGCTGTACCCCAGTGGGACCCCACCATGCCAGCGCTGAGCTCCCGGTGCCCAGCACGATGGCCCTTGGACCTTCCCATGATACAAACAGCAGTGGTATCTAATTCATTCACTCATTCAGCCCACATTAGAGGAGTAATTGCTACTGTGAGACCTATGGTAGCTTTTCAGGTAGGGTAACGCTATTATTCCCATTTAATGATAAAACACTAAGCCCAGAGAAGGAAGAACAGTGCAACACATGCAATTGCCACACAAGTAGTACAGCCTGTCACTCCTCTCATGTGGAAACGGCCCAGTTCCCAGGGTGGATGGGGTCAGGAGAAGCACCACTAACGTGCTCCCCAGCCAGGCACGGGTCCTTTGGAGATGAGGGCAGGAGGGACACCTAAAGGACAGCTCAGAATAACCCCAAGCCCACTGCACTGAAAGGCACTGCTTTGGGTTATGTGAGCTAGCACACCCCTCTGTCCCCCCTGCCTCCAACATATTCCTACGTGCTCTCAATATACACACAGCTTGTTAGCAGCTCTGCAGGGTTCCCAGGAGCAGTGAATGAACAGAAACCGGGATTGTAAGATCATAACAACCAGCTCAGTTTCTTCTGCCTCCTAATCTCCCCTCCCTAAGCACAGGAGGAGTGGCTCCTGAGGAAAGGCCATGAATTTTTTATTTCCCTGACCAGAGGGTGATTTTTGCCCAGTTAAAGCTATATACATTGTTCCTTGTTACTAAGGCAACAGGTACCTTACAAATGCTGATAATACATAAACTAATACAACTCTGCAGTTTGCTCTTTCTTTCCAGCGCAGCTTAATAATCCGTGTGGATGCTGCTAGCCGCCTCTCTCCCGCTGGGCTAAACGAGCACTTCAGGAAGTATTATCTCCCATCCAGCGCGGACTCCGTGGTGCCCACACAAAGACAAGGCACTGAACTGGGGAGCTGGGCCACTATCAAAAGGCAGAGGGGTTTCAGAAAGCTCCAGGGAGGAGTGGGAATGGGCTGTGGGAGCACCACGCTAATCTGCTGCAGCACTGCTGCCGTCCTGAAAGCAGCAAAGGATCCTTAATGCTCGCTGTCCAGAGGGAACACGTCGCTTTTACAGTCCCGTAAAGGAAATCCTGGAGCACAAACTCTTTCGTTCTAAGTTGTGCCCCCGTCATCAGCATCAAGAGCTAACTGGATTAAGGGCTGTTTGTTAAACTCCGCCTCGCTCCCCCTTTCATACACCAGCCTCTTTGACACACATGCCCGATTATTAAATGAACACGCCAGGTCGTCACCGCTCTTGCGGTGAGAGCAGGGTTAAAATGCTTCGCTGGTCTCCTTAATCCCTCTCACATGATTTAGTCAACACCAGTGGGGGAGAAGGACCCACAGGTTTTGCCTCCATGGCTCCCCGCTCTTCAGAGGTCAGGAAGAAGGTATGAATTCAGTATTGCACTTGGGCTGGATGTGGTGGGAGCTGCCGAAAAGTCACAGAAACTATGAACACCGAGTGCACCCAACAGGTACCGGGGGCTGCATCTGCAGAGCTCATGGGCTTGAGAGCTGCTCCTGCCTGGCTTCCAAGCTTGCTTTTTTCACTACCCAGCACCATTTAAATCTTGAAATGGAAAAAGGCAAATAGAAATTTAAAATACAGATTTCTGCTCCTGTCCAGAGCTGCTGTAGCATTAGTTCAGTGATGGGGAGATAAGCACTGTGCAGCAGCAGAAGGAAAAGCCACCAGGAAAGAGGAGCAATTGCACACTACTGTGCTGGATGCACTCCTCCTCAGTGGACCTGATATACCAATGATCTATCTGCAGAATTTCCTTTTCAAGAGCAATTGTTCTATTACAGAAACAGAATAAGTGGCCTAATTTCTGGGGACTGGAGATAGCCCGAGATGCAATAGGCTAATAGGAGCTCAGAAGAAAAAAAGACAACGCAGAAACCAAAGCAGCTCAAGACCTAACGACTGATCTTCACTTTTTTTCTTTTCCTGTTTTGGGGGTTTGTTTTGTTTTGAAAAAGAATCATAGGGGCATATATTTCAACTATTTTATGCTTGCTACCAGTCAGCCCCTTTGTCCTGATGATCTATCAATAACATAAATAACTTAAATAATGTATGTTTAACTTCCTTCCAAAAGCAAAACACAGGATGGGTAGCACACTCTCTCTCTCAAAGAGCTTTACAAGCACAAAACGAGGACAGTTTTACAGACCCCATTCTTGTGCTGGATGACTTGCTGCTGCTGCAAGACAAGGGTCTTTTATTGAAATCCCAGCAGAAAAGTAAACATTTGAAATAAAGCTAAACAAGAGTTTAGTTGTTGAGGAAGAGACAGTCATCTGTCAGCATTTGGCAAACAAGCTCTTAAGAGTGGCCTTCCGCAGCGCTGGACTGGGACTCCAGCACTTAGATTTTACCACGGTAGTCTGAATCCCTTCTACCTAATGAGAGGGCTCCCTGCTGTATCAAATTTGCAGCACTGTTGGCTGCTGGAAGCATTATTCATTTGCCAAATAGATCTTAGGAAAATGAACCTGGGTTCCAAGTCTCAGGAACACTGAAATATGCTACTGAAGGAGATTTCCCCAAGAGAAAACACCGTGAGCACACCACCTCCCATTGAAAGCCATTAGCAAATGGCGCCTGTCCTCTAGTTGTAAATTCACTACCTTCCCATTTTATCTCCCCAGACCTTGTCTGCACTATCCTCTACCCAAGCCAGCCTTTCAGGGGACACGCAGAGACATATGGAACAAACGGGTGGGCTGCCAGGCTCAGAGAGTAGTGGTCAGTGACTTGACGCTCAACTGGTGGCTGATCATCAGTGGAGCTCCTCACAGTTTGGTGCTGGGGCTCACTGTGTTTAGCCACATTAACCTGGCCAACGGGATGGAGTGCACCTTCAGCATGTTCATGTAAGATACTAAATTGGTGGGAATGGCTGATATGCCAGAGGGCAGGGATTTGTTCAGCTACTCCTTGACTAGCAGGTGAAGTCAACTGACAGAAACCTCATGAAATTCAACAAAGTCTAACACAAAACTCCTGCACCTGAAGCAAAAATCCCCACGCGTGCTACCGATTAACTAAATAGAAGGTAGCTTTGCAGAGAAGGAGGTAGGGACTGGGTGGACAGGTATTGAGTGTGAGCCAGCAGCGCACCAAAGAAGATCAACCACCTACTGCACTGAACTCGCAAGAACTTAGCCAGCAGGTCAGGGGAAGCGATTATTACCCTGTATTCCCATAGGAAGGCTACCTCTGAAGTACTGCAGTCAAGACAGACATGAACATGCTGTAGCGAAGGCAGACAAGGGCTGGAGCACAGGGCACACTGAGAACAGCATTTGTTCAGCCTGGAAAAGAGAGCGCCAGGGATGGGTGCATCTAATTGCTTTCTCCAGCTACCTCATGGGTGGCTATGATGAAGACAAAGGCAGCTGGTCCTGCTTTGTGCAGGGATTGGTCTAGATGACCTGCAATTTTTCTTTCCAACCTCAGTTGTTCCATGATTCTATGAAACCGTTCCAGTGAGGATCGTTTGCAGAACACGACATTTGAAGTAATTGACTCCTGGAGAATACGTGAAGCTCAGTTTCACCATAAACTCAAAGAAAAAAAGAAAAAAAAAAGTCACAGTGCTGATTCTCATCTACCAAGTCCTTCCCTTGCCTCTGGGTGACTTGCCAACCCAAACACCTGTTTCATATGGGTAGAATGCAACAAATAGCTGACCCGTATCTGTAATTAATCTTGAGGGCGTTTTGATATTTCAGAGGCTTAATGCACCCAATGTCCTTAATAAAAAACAAAAAGCCAAACCAATCCAACCCTTCTTGAAATCAAGCAAAACCTAAAGCAGATGGGTAGACAACAGTTGCAAAACAAACAAATATTCCGTGGTTCTGCTCAACTTCAAATAAGTTCAGCACTGAAAACCTGAGTAAGCAAAGATACTGTGTTACCTTTGGCAATCTGCATGGCTTCAGCTTTGCAGTATCATTTCTGATCTATGCAGTCTGCTAATCAAAAATGACTATTCAGATTCTAATCAAAATAAACTTCCAAATTACTTCAGATGTAAACCATGGTTGAGACTGAAATGTCAAGTGCTCAAGTATTTGAAAAAGTTCTTTGTCTGTATTACCCTGGTTCAGTCAACCTTGTACCAACAGATTATGCTTCAGTCTTTAGTTACACAGAGTGTGTGAAAACTAATAGGAGGGAAGTGGCCTACCAGCCCCATTTCCCACTCTACTTTATCAGAATGACACCATTTGACCTCAGCAAGAGCAAGGCACAATCCAACATGCCCAGGAAATAGCAAGGCCAGGACATTCTTAAAATCATGAGATGTTTTTTCTTCACGAGGTATTTCTCATAAACAACATTGATCCAGGACTCGAAACAACGTGATCCTTCACAGAAAAGTCTTAGAGCAGCTGAAATTTGCAATAAATACCTTATGTCTCTTAGCATGAATCTCCCCCCTCCTCAAGATATACTTTTGAGTCACTTGTTCTGAATTTCTTAGTTTAGAAATAATTTATCATTTATCAAGAAATAATTCTTTTCTTCCGCTTCAGATTTTCAGGTGTTACCCCATTTCTCTGGCAGACGAGCAAGAGTGACAACAAGTCTTATTAATAGGACAGAAGTGCTCTGGGAAATCCATTGCTGGAATATATGGAAGAGAAAGGGGGGGCGAGAGGGGAGAAAGAGAGCATGAGCACTTTATACCCTGGATGAGACTAGGATCATTGTACAGACCCTTTACACCATGATTGCTGGAGGTGTTGACAGGCACAGACGATTTTGCCTGGAATGGAGGATGTGGGAGGGAAGGGTTAGTTACAGCCCATGTTAGTGCATCTGACCTGCTTCAGATCGAAAAACCTCTTCTGTGGTTGCTCTTGGGGTGGCTCCGGGGGAAATCCCTGTCGCCAGATATTCAATTTATCCTTTTTCTCACACTTTTTGATATCTACCAGCAACATAATGTCTGGCCCGCACAGATGCACAAGGCGGCAAGTCTCTCTTCACCGTGCCCCAGCCAACGTGAGGCCATCTATAGCATTTCTCAAATGTGTATCTTGTTGCAATTTTTTTTGGTATTTTGGTACCAGCCTCTGGCAGACACAGCTTAAGTTTCAGCATATTAATCAAACTCCTCCACACCCCATCAACACTGATCTTAGCACACAGCTACTTTTGTCTCAGGGACTCTTTGAACTCTGTGCTCTGAGCCTACAAAAATTCCCCTTGTCCTCCAAACTTCAGGAGACAGACCTGGTGTCTGTCCTGTCCACCCCAGACAGGTCCTGGTGAGGAGTGCTGAGAGCACATCCTCTGAGGAGGAGCAGGCACTGAGAGCTCTTAATGATGTATTTGTATTACTACAGTAGAAAGTATGTTAGTACTAGGACAAAGCCTAACCCATGCAACATGAATAACATTGAAAATGTAAATATGAGAGATGTCTTAGCTGAGTAAGATTCCCCCCCCCCCGGGTTCTTGGCCATGTCTGCAATGGGAAATGAGAAGCAGGGGGAGAAAGTACATCTTTCCTTTCTCTCTAGAAGTCAGGATGGCTTTCCATGACAAAATATTTCTGACAGTTTCACTATCCCTTCTAGGTCTCTCCAGTTGACTGAAAACTCAGTTTGGAAGAGGAACTGGAAGTATCTTGGCAGCAGCAATGTGTATTTTACTCTTAACACTGGGTCAGAATGCCCAAGGCCAGAGAAGAGAGTGCTAAAGCCCCATCCATCCATCCATCCATCCCAATCGCCCTTGTTTGTTTCCATGGTTGTATTTGCTGCTGCAAGACACTGCTAGACCATTGCCTGTAATCAGCTATGTTGTACACATCCACATGAATAACAGTTCCTTTGATCTTCAAGAGTTTTACTTCTTTGATTATGAGTTTATAAGTAGCACATAATCAGGCTGCAGACACGCACACACAGAGTTTATTCTTAACCCACTTTTGATTGCAGGTACACAGCCAGCAAGTGTCCTTCATGCTGTATCCAAGTATTTATTGATATAAACTGCCTTAGCTTTTCCAGGAGACAGTCTTTCTTGGCAGGTGTAACAGTAAGTTTCTCAAGATATCAAGAGCCATCACAGCTAATAAACTACCTGCACTGTGACTTTTCCCTCAAGATGAAGTTTCAAATACTCCATATCCCGTATCGATACCAACAGCAGTGTATTAAACACACAGCACCTTTGCACATGGTTTGGCTCTCCGGCCACATCTAAGCAAAGGAGTGTCAGGAAAAAAAACCCTACAACACCCTAGTAAAATTTAGAGTTAGGGATAGGAAAGGATGTTTTTCTCCTTTCACTCACACCAAGTTGAAAACAGAAAGGCAGAGACACTAACCTGGAAACTGCCCCACAGACAGGTACAGCCCATAAATGAAAAGAAATGCAATGTCTACAAGGAGAGAGTTGAGAAGTACTGCAGAAGTAATTAATTACTTTGCATCAGTATTTGGTAGCTGATTTGGTTTCTGACCCATATGGAAGTGCTGGCAGGGCAGCCCAGAACACCTGCTGCCATTTAGGCAAAAAGCATCAAAACAAGGGCAAAAAAAAAAAAAAGGCAGTCGGCTGTTATGTGTTTGCAAGCCTACAGCTAATGCTATGAAATCTGATTGATTTTAATAGCAATCTGCTCAGCTCTTCATTCATTAGAAGGAGATGAAATTCCATTTGAGGTGCACGTGATGAAGTTGTGTTATCCAAGTGTGTGGGAGAAGAGGGACTTGCTAAGCAAGCTCCTCTGGCCTTGCCCTGCAGTCTGCCCCCCTTCCTGCTCCCTCCATTTCATCACTGCTTTCTCCAGCTTTCTGCTGCTAGTCCGGACTCACGAGCTCTTTGCATTTCTTTCCTGTAGGCAGCATCAAACCAAAGACAAAAATCCTGTCAGAAAACGGACTTTCCAAAAATATTCAGAATCGGAAAAAAACAGATCAGATTTTTTTGAAAGAGCATAGATCCCTTCCATAGCAGCCAAGAGAGGACCAGATTTTTCAGAAGAGTTCAACATGCTGTTTAACATACCCAAATGTCTCAAAAAAACCTGGCCCCCATTACAGCATTGAACACCTGGAACTGGCCACACTTGGTTTCGGATGTCTGCTCTTAAAAGCAGCAATAGCTTGTGCTGTTGTGGGTAATTCAGTTTTGGAAGCAGAAGCTTTGATTTATATGAACTCCATGCTAATGAAGAATTACTTCCAGTTTGTTACAGATTTCAGCACTGAAATTAGGTGGTTTTCTTGCCAAATTTGGGCCCAACGTGATTCCAATTGAATGGGTTTTGAAGAGCTCCGGTCCTTTTTATAATATTGCAGTATGGCTTTCAAACCAGCTTTTACATGTTTGGGGTTACCCAACACTACAAATTGTTGTTTTATCAGATGCAGCTGACTGAAAAATGAAAAAACACTCCCTCTTTCCTCCCACTCTAAAAACATTTAAAATGCAGCGTTTCCAGGAACCTGGCTGGGCGGAGGGAGTTGGCAGAGTGGATTGTAATGTATAAAATACAGAGGGACAGATGTTCAGCTGATTGCTTTAACAGATACAACAGTGACATGAGGATGACAGCTCTATTAGATTTCAGGAGGTGATGTGTCACTTGTGCAGTAGGCTACTCCATGTCTTCATAAAAAGAATTTTTTATGGGGTGAGACAAGAGAGATCCAGATAAAAGCGACATAAGAATGCTAGTCAGCCATAATCATGAACTCGATTAAAGATTTGCTGGAAATCACATTAAATAGGAGCTCAAATTTGCAGAACAGCTCTGTGGCATTCCCAGTTGGCAGCAAAGCCTTTCTCCTTGCAGGCCACTGGTCCCTGGTGCATCCTCTCACCTGGCACTTGCACCCAGGTGTAGATGGTACTCTTTTCAGAGGTAGAGGACTGCCTGTTGTCCAGAGCATTGCTACACCATGGACATTTAGAGAAGATCCAGGCTTGAACTAGTAATATCACAATAGCATGGTATGGCTAGTGATAAAACCCAGGCTGGAAATCCACGTGATCCATGAGGCAGGAGCAGCCTCATCTCCAATGATGTCTGCTCCTCCATACTATTAGTTTTAGCTACCCCAGTCTTTGCCTGTGACCTTCTTCCACTTCAGCTTGTATTTCGTTTTTAAATGTCTTTTTCAGCTCTTGAATCCCAGGTGTTTGTCTTTCTTCAGCTGACACTCAGGCTGTGCATCAGGCAACCATCAACTTGGCAAAGGTTTACTGGGTCAATGGAGGAAGACCCTCAGATCCAGATTTTTGCTATTAGAGTTGTCAGTCATACAAGTCCTTAGAGAATGCAAGAGCATGAAATCAATCTACAGATTGAATCATCCTGCATCCCCCCCCCTCAAGTGCACACGTGGTCTTGTCATCTTGTCATTTTTGTCATTGTTAGTGACAGTCCTCAACAAAATAGTGGACAAAACCGTCAAATTTCTCATTCCTGCTGCAAGCTGAATACCAAATATGGACTCCCCAAATTGCAACGACTTATTCTGCTTTGTCTGTCACATTGTTCTACAGGATGTTTATGTAGCATTTGTAATCAAAGCAGTTTTGGGTGGGTTGGTTTGGTTTTAATATATAGAAAAAGATACGGCTTTTTTCCCCCAGGACAAAACAAGGAAAGTTACCGGTTTCAAACTCCAGTGATACTATGCTGAGATTCCTAAAAAATTAGACCAGCAACTTGGAGCACACAAGGAGAATTATGCCACAGGCAATAAAGTGCAAAATGATGTCCTGATATCAACAGGTGGGGCTACCTGAAAACGTCTGCACCCTGCCTGGCAATCAGTTAAGCTGGAGAAGGTAAAACTAATATAGTGACTCTGACCCATAGATCTCAGTCCTTGGCCAGTCACACTCGGTGATTGGGAACCAAGACACACACAAGAGCCCCTGGAGATCCAGGGCAAAGAGTATACAATTGACAGCTATGGAAAAAGTGATGCTGTTCATTTTAAAGGTAAAGTTCATTTCTACCAAGCTTTCAGTCCAAAATGTCTAGCCAACTAAGATAAAACCCAAACCCATGAAAACTTTTGCTTCACATTCACAAGTATTCTTCAGCAACCTCCTTTTTGCTAATATTAACATAGTACCCTATTAAAACAGAGAAACCTGTACAATTTTTTCTTAGGAAAGAGAGAAAGCAGATAACAACCAGCTGCATGCGAGAGCTGTGCAAACACATCAAAGTATGTGGACCCAGAAGGCACGCTAAGGATGGCTACACAAGAGTACAGGCAGAGTTTCGGTACCTCTGCTGTAGCCATGCACGGCCTGAACAGAAACAAGAAACTGGTGCTATTTTAAATGACTAATCAACAGCCCAGCATGTCAGGTGTGATGAGTAAGTTGCTTACATGATTTTTGGTTGTTGAGTTTAAGACTTCTTAAAGGACCTAAGCAGCTAGAGTCCTCCACCCTTGCTGGAAAATCTGCTTCAAGCTGGGCAATCTTAAATAGCGTAAATAACTCTCAGACACTAACTGAGAAAGAAGTTGGTGTGTTGCAAGGCTAGGTTTCCTGGAAAACCGTAATAGCAAAGGACAGGATTTTGGAGGATGAAGTTAGAAAAATCAGTGGGCTGAGGACTACTGTGTTCTTCCTGGGTCGCCCGTCTTCTGTTGAAAGTCGAAGCGTGTTCAGTTTGTCTGGTTAAAAATCAACATGAAGTGGGTCTTCACAACTCAGAGCAACAGATTTGAGCACCCTACATATGGACGTCAATGGCCAAGAAACACCTCATTAAAAATGTAACAGGTTTCATCTTATTTTCACTGGCTGGCACTTTCACCAGGCTTAAGAAGTAGGACAAACATCTTATGCTGATAAATCACTACATCAAGTCAGACCCAACAGCCAATGCTGTTGTGTATCTAGAGCTAAGCAATCAATCCAGCATCCTGTGTCAGTACTAAGTATTCATGAAAAACTGAGAAGGAAATATTTGAAGGAGTTGGGTCCGAGAAGCAAGGTAAGAAGTTCCACAAGACATTTGCTGTACAACCTCATCCAGTAGAAACCAACTTCTCCAATACACAACAGGCTTTAGGGCTCATCTCCACGCTGAAAGCACCCCGAACGTGGATTTACCGAGGAAAATTATATATGTAGATCCCCCAGATGCATCCCTCTAACCACCTTGTGAGCTGAATCAGCTCTCAGCCTCTCCCACCCTTTCCAACATTTGCTGAACCCTGGTACTGAAAGGTGTAAGCTTTCCAGCAGGGAATGCAGACTGAAGTGTGCCCCATCTATTCTGAAGAAATAACAACTATAACCCATAATAAAATCTGGTGATAGATACATTCTGGCAAGTACGAGACATCCAGCTCCGCAGCCTGGTCACATCTACTCACTACTGAGGGCCTGGGATAAGTAGGTAGCTGAAGGAGGTGCCTCAGTTGAGCTTCCCACTTTTGACCGTCTGTGATTAAAAATTTGTTTCCAAGTTTCTAAAGCTTAGACCAGCACATGGTATCAACGCTAACGAAGCAGTAAAGATTTCTGCATACCAACTAAGTTGCTAACCAGTCCTATTCTGTCTTCTGGCACATGTCCAACCTCACATTTATTTGTTTAAATTGTGATTTTTATGTAAGAGTTGTACAATTGTAAAGTTGCATTTTACTTACAGTTTTGTACGCTGCCTCACTGGTGCTGGTTTCCTGAAGAACCCAAGAGTGTAAGTATAGGAAATGTTGTGCAAAGTGTCAAGGTCGTTTTAGTGGTAAGTTTCTTTTCCAGGCTGGATTGCAGGAGAAAGGTAGTCCCATGGGGAAAAAAATGAACATATGTACTCAGTAAATTCTTGATGCTTCGTGAAAAAGCTTGGCCAGGATACAGCTGTGGCTAATAGCCCAAAGTAAAGCTAGTGGGAAAAAATTTCTCGTACACAAACTAGACAGTTTAAGAGTTGAACTTAAAGCCTTCTGAATAGATATCCAAACCATATTAATTATTTCATGCACCAAGTAGCTAGACAAAGAACTAAGAAACAAAGCTAGACTGAAAATCCCAAAACCCTCTGTATTAAAAATTATAACATTATAAAGGTATTCACCAGTCTTACATTGAGATCCACAGAGCACGGGGCATCAGCAACGAGGTATGGAAAGGGATGTGTACTGACGCTGTCTGCATGCTGTTGTTCCCATAAAAACCTTCTCCAACATGCAATAAATGACACTGGAGAAGCTTTGTGGAGATATTTTTGGAGATCATGGAAGTAGCCCCATATATAACCCTTCCCTCAAGGGCAAAATTATTGCAGAGCAGAAGACAAATACCTTGCGGTGGACACTGATAAAAAGTACATCAAAGCTAGAGATATACAAAATAAAATATTTTCTTTCAAAAAAACACTCCAAAACACTGCCAAAAAAACCTCCCCAAACCCAAATCTTTGTCATTTGAAACCAGGCAGAGGAAGAGTTTATGTTCCTCCCCATAATGGATGTCAGTTCAGCCCACGATGAAGGACTGGAGCATGAAGCTCTCATACTCCCAAACAAGGAGCAGTGGCACTATTTTGCATGAAAATGTTTAGGTTGTTAATGAAATATTATTATGCCTGTAGGAAACAGAAACTTGAGCAAAACAAAAGAATAACTTTCACTAGAGCAGCCCCATTCTTTTATTAAGGAAACTATTTAAATTAGGCTTTTTACCAGCCACAGCAGAACATCATTTCTGCCTGTATTCTACTTGTAGTTTGACCCTATCTGCACAAGGAAAAAAACCCAAAACCCACCAAAAAATGAACCCATCCAAAGTCTTCTCCTTACAAGAAATCTTTCCCTTGACTTGATATCTCAAGCAAAGATTTCTGTAACAAAAGAAGGCAGAACAGCTATACCCATTTAAAGCAACTGAGATTTGGCCCTCAGACGTTCAGAAATCAAAAACACACAGCAGATGCAACTTTGTCTCACAGCAGAAATAAATATTCAACTTACTACAGGAATGTCCCAATGGACAACTTTTCTAGAAATAAATTTCAACCAGAATTAATTTAGTTTTGCAACAGATGCTTTGAATTTGAGTCTGCTTGTTCTCAAAAGCATGAGACAACAGCTGACCGTGAGCCATATCTTCCTATCACCCTCATTCGCATATCAATTTATAAACTGCTGAACAAAGTTAAGAATAGAATCGATCTTGTGTTTAGGATTATAAACCATTTGGAAGAGTTCAGCCTGCCCTAACTTTATTTTGTTCTCGTCACTAAGACACATTCATTAACTACCGTTTAAAGAATCCCTGAACAGTTTCTAGGGATCGTAACGCAGCTATTAAAAGCCTTTTGGATCCAAACAGTAGTTATTCGACACCAATCTATCTTTCCAACTCTTGACAGGCACCACATAGGCAGACATCAAAAAGAGCCGAGTATTTGATGAAATTTTTACTGAACGCGCTGCGAGCAGCAGAAAGGTTACATACCTCCAGTGTTTGCACAGGGTTAAGCTTGGGGGGCACAAGCTGGAGGTGCCTCTGATGTACCACCACGAGATTAACGGTCAATATCTTTAATCATTCCCTACAGTATTTGAAACACGAACAAATCTAAAGCCTCTCAAATAAACGTTGTTTATAATCTTGGGCAGAAAACAATGTGGGAGTTCATGTGCATGTAGAATACAGTTTTAAAACTCCCTTCCTATTTTCCTGTTTCTTTGAAAGGGTCCAAATGAAAATAGCACTGTTCTCTGCTCTTTGAGTTATCTGTCAAAGGGAAATGTTTCTGTGAATGCCACCAGCTGTTTTATATCCTAATTAGGGGATTGGTTTGTTATTGGTACTTGCAGAAAAATATATTTTACTGATAACTACAGAGTAAATATTTATGCCTATTAGTTACAGCTAAAGAGAAATAGTTCAGAAACAGCTTTAATCAATTGTTACTCTACCTGCTAGCAGTGTAACTACTTAAAGTATCATGAATGTTAAATAGAAAAATTAACGATGAGAGCAAGGGAGTCTTTATACTTGCTCTCTTCCCAAAGACAAGGAGAGACCCTAGCCCAGCTTTTACTCTGTCATTTTATTTTTTTTAATCACAAATGTGTTGAAATGAAAATGCTGTCAGTGAAAACTGGATGGCTGCTGTCTGTAGTACCTTGTGTGCATTTATTCTACCCCGCAAATGAGTTTGCTTCAGTTTTGCTGCTCTGCGAGTATAATTTGTTAGCAGATCTCTCTGCTAGGAATTTCACACAAACAACATGTTTTAAGCAAATATTGGAGCATACTGATGAGAGACAATGTTTACATTTACAAAATATATTCTTGAAACCAAAGTCCAGATGCCACAACCACTTACCCAAGGTTAACTTTATGTGCGCTAGCGATTTCAGAGGCCTCGGGACTGCTGCGGTGCTTGAATAAAGTGACTCACATGTGACCCTTCAGAAAATAATAGCAGCATGAACTTACAGTCATTTATATCTGAGAAAAACACTCGCTTACACCCTTAGTTTTAAGCACGTATTTAGGCCTCAGTAAAGTGTGTTTAAATTCTTAACTGCATAGGGGTGAAATCTGATTCAGAGACCCCATGAGATAAGAAAAACCTAATGAGAAATGATTCACTCATAATTGGAAAGTTGTTTAAAACTAGTGATACACAAAATTGCTGAGTAAAAACATGGCCTATTGATCTTATCCTATTTCTCATAAAAAAAGAGAAGGCAACATTCAAACAAAATCTGGTGACATACATGGATTATTCAAAGCATAAGTGAAAACATATACTTAGAGGGTTTCTGAAAGCAGAAATTGTGTGGGGAAAGAAATAAGAAGTCTTTAAAGTAACCCTGAAGATTTTCTGTAGAGTAATTATTTCCTCCCCCTCCACAGATCTTCGCACACTGAGGACATGTTTGTCTCAGCCCCACCAGCTCCACTTTTTGACTGACTAAAAATACAGAAAAATAAAGAAAATGAATGAGAATGAGTTTTGTTTAAGGGTGATAACCTGCTCTTACTGTTCCTCATCAACCACAGTACAGCTCAGCTCGATAAGCCTGCAAACCAAAATGATGGCAGAGGACAACATGCCTTAGAAACAACTCTTGAGCCAATACTTGCAGACCGAGATCACTTCAGTACCTATGTCCTGGTAAACTTCTGCAATTATATTATTCATCATATAACGGTGCCCATGTAGTGCATGTGTTTAAGTGCTCTAAAGGATCAACACTGTTGGAAAAACAGCTTATACTCCTCAGCCATGCATTTGTGAGCATAAAAACTTAACGTAAGAATGAACTATTCTGTGCTGGAAACGATGCTAATACGTGTTCAAAAACATCCCTTTGCCATCCCCCAAAAAGATGTATGCTGTTTTGAGAGCTATAGGCTTTCCTCCAATGCTGACAAACACGCAGAGGCAGATTTCCCATTGATGCCAATAACGGCAGTGGAAATTGGATTTGAGTAGGCGATGGCAAAACTGAATAGGAAGCTGGTCTCAAAACTCCTATCCAGGAAAAGCACCTTGGTAGTCAGTTAACTTGCAATTGCGCCACGTGTTTGAACCAGGGGTAAATCTTGCAAGTCTGATCAGAGAGCTAACTGAGCATAACTAATGAGAACAGATGCGCTGTCCACACCTGTAACCACAGGCCCATCCCATAGGCCTGACTCTGAGAACAAGTAGAAGACCTGCTTGGAAGTCCCATACCTTCAATAAATAAATAAATAAATATTTTTAGCCAAACCAGTTACGTTGTCATTGGGAGCTTCCTTGTATGGAGTCTGGTGGTTGTGGTAACCCCAGCTGGGACAAGGCTGAGCACTGGCAGGACAAGATACCACTCTGCCAAGGTGTTACGGGAACCGCCAAAGCAGCTGGTTCAGCTTGGACTGCTGTTGTACCTACACCAAGTCAGACAACTGCTGTGCGATAGAAACATCTGCATTCAGGTAGCACAGGCAAAAGTAATGAATCCATGTGCCCCGTTAAGCCAGCTGCCGGGAACTTGTCCCGGGGAGAACTGGTTGGTAGTGGGCACGCTCGAAGGCTGTGCTGGCTCCCGGGGTTACCGGCTGCTGGGGTGGTGAACACAAATCCTCTGAACAGGTTTCCATTTTCTTCCAGATATTACAACTACCTGAAATCCTACCATTCTTTTTGCCCATCCCAAATTCTATATGTCTCCAAAGAGCATGACGCTGGTGACTGAAGGCATGATTGCCTTGCACTGCTGGAAAAACAACTAAGCAGTTTGAAGGGGGGGGGGGGGGGGGGGGGGGAGGAAGGGAAAAAAACCATGCAGCCTCCTGACTGCTGTTGAACAACAATCACCACCCAAAGTTTTTTCCAAGTATATTCCCATCCCCACAAGTCAAAATCAGGGCTTTCCAATAACACCTCAGGGCAAGCCTTTGTTTTTCCTGGAAGCTTTCACTCGGAAACCTAGACTAATAGATTTGGGCCATGAAACAGTCCAAGCTTTTGGATTCTGGGAGGAAAGGATTTCCAACCAACTCTCAGTGAGCAGATATCTACTGTCTGTCATCACTTCCCTGCTCTGCACTTCCCTGTGGAGCAGTTGGAGAGGATTACCCCTTTTATTCTCCCAAAGAACCTGGCCGTGCCAGGTATCAGAAGATATCAGACAAGTTTGTGCCAGGTATCTCCAGCCCCGTGTGTGCACGATCTCACCCTTTCTTTACAGATAAGGAGCGTGCTCTGCGCGAGGCCGTGGCGCAGCCACAAGATTAATTCCCTCTCCTCCAAGCTCCTCTCCATGCCTCCTTGCTCTCCCCTTCTCTTGTTGTGTTCCCTTCCCCGGGGCACTAAAGCAGCAATGCTGAATTCCAACACTGGTTCCCCCCCAGCCCCGTTCTGATGGCTTCTTCAGTACCAAACCTCCAACTCAGGTTTTCAAGTTGCCGCATTAATTTGGTTCCACAGAGTACTTTGGGGATGCTGAATGCATTGAGCAGGGAGAGGCACACGGTCACATAACCCTGGTATTCTGCACTGCCGGTGAGCCATCTTTCACCAGAAGAATTATTCATCTATCTGTCCTATGCATAAGAAATGCACGACCAATATTTCCTGTGCTAATTTAGTCAGTTTTCATTAAGCCCTTTGTTTCTGCCACCTGAAGCAGCAAGCTTTGAACAGGGTATTATAAATGAAGAACATTTTACCGTCACCCCTCACAGAATAGACTGCTGACTTCATTTAAAGAAAAAAAAAAATAAAAAAAATTAAATTAGACAATGATGCTATGAAAGAGTTCTATATCATTGTAATTTGAAGTAATTTTCTAATTGGATCAAGAAAGCATAACAGACACGTGGCTGAATGATACCTCAGATGACTGTCTAAACAAGAAATATTTTTCTTATTTCCATCTGTGTGATGCATACATAGGCAATGGCAATGATAGCAAGGAAATAATTTCTTTAATTACTGTGCGATAGAGTATAATAGAATAAAACAGCTATTGTTGGCTGGGATTAGGATCAGATGGATGCCTCAGAAGGAAACCCCCGAGACGTGGCTGGACAAACACCAGGCACAAATACATGCAGAAATTCCACGAAGCACTTTATTAGTGGGGCCATTCACTGAATGGCAGCTGATAAGGTTTTCAATAACATGGACACTGCTAGTTGTATAATGCTCTGTAATCTAAACATAATTAAAAGTGTTAACAATTTTGTAGCCTTTATCTGAACACATTTTTCCCACATGCTTTAGGTGACTGGGTCATAATCCAAAGACAAGCAACTCTCTTGTTTTACACTCTTCGTCTAGCGAGTGGCAATTTTTTTTTCCTGCGCACAAAGGTCATTGTACCCCAGGCAACGTCTCTTGTCGGTATCTTCCACAAATCCAGGATGCACCAAAACAAACACAGATGGTTTACATGTTGTCTATTAACTCAGCATTTCTCTTCTTTTCCTCAGATGCCAAAAAAATAATTAAAGAGCATTTGTGTGCAAGTGGTGGTAATGCATTCATATAATTTGGCAATTATCTTGTCAGCTACCTTTATTAGATTCTCAGTACTGTAAATTGCTTTAAAGTATATGCTATATGGCTCTACTATGCTTATCACACCGGCTTCCGCAATTGCAAACTCAGAGATAAGTTTTAAGAGTAAACAAGTTTTGGTGAAGTTGAGGAGGTATTTCTATTAAAGCTTTTTATTTTTTCTGTTTAAAGTCAAGGAGCTAAATCTTTCCTGAGAGGTTACGTGGGATTTTTTTTTTCCTTTGCTTTTTCAAGAGGAACTCAGTTCCCTTCTAGACACACATGCAAATAAACCGATTTTGAAAGAGGCGCAGTGTCCCAAAAGCTCCCCTTCAGGAATCAATAGGCACACCAGATTTTTCAGTGGATTTTAAAATCTAGCCAAAAGAATATCACCCCAAATCAGGGGAGTAGGAAAGGAGGTGTAGATGTCTGGCTCTGTGGGAGCCCAGCTTAAGAGAAGCCTTCACCCCAAACCAGAAGGCAGTGGTAGAAGACCTGGGCCATTGGCAGGCAGGGGTACAGGGGCACCAAAGCTAGGATCCCCCCCCTTGGTAAAGTGCAAAAATTAGAGACACAGGAACAGGAAAGTGAGATTTTGTGAAGAACAGCATTACTTAATACATCAGAACTAACTGATGAACTACAATGTAATCATGATCTTAGTGTACCCCAAAATATCTCCCCCCCCACCCCCCCTCCTCTAACCCAGTGAATATGAAAAGTTACAATAACAGCTTACAGAGTGCTTGACTGGCTCCGTTTCTCTCATGCTAGCTACATACTTTAAGGAAAGATTTATCTGTCTCCAGTTTCCAATACTTACTAACACACTGAGATAGACCATAACAACAGCAAAGCCAAACTCACGCTGTCGTGCTGAGAGGCATACAGTGCATATGAGCCATTGAAGCCTACTTCAGTGCGACTTGGAGCACTGTCAGATACTTGGAGGGTAATTACTAGCTCACTTTAATTTGCAAAAATTTCTCATGAGCCAGAGTAATTGAATGCACAATAAAACTATCTGAATTGCTTGAACATTACATTCATACTGTAATGTGTACCTAACAAATGCAGATGCTTTTTAGGGTGTATACTCTCCTACCCTCTTCCTAACATCTAGAAACATGCAAAATTTTTCTGCTCTGTTGTGTTTTTGGTTTTGTTTTTTAATTATAGGTAACACTGAACATACTACCTTTCCCATGGAAAAGTTTCCTTCCTGGACTACATACAACCGCGTAGTCTGGATGCAAGAAAAATACAGATGTGTGAGGGGTAAGAAAACTGGGAACTGCACACAAAGCCAGGCAATTTCAAATATATTGGTTGCCTTTTCCATCGCAACACAAAGCATGAATGTGGGCACATTACGCTTGATTTCACAATGAGGCACAATTACAGCACTCAATTTGCAAGACTTGATTTCACAATGCCAGCGAAATCATACATAGCAGAGGCTAACGCCCTCCTCGCTCAACCGTGTCTCCATCAGCTCTTTGCCTGTGTGAAGCTACAGACACAAGGATCGCTTCAGAGATGGACCGAGGCAACTTTGCGCTTCAAATAATGCGCCTGAGCACAGGACCTTGGGTCTCCAGCAATCCCAGATGCTGGAATGGGTGCTTGGGTACCCAGCATCAGGCAGTGACAACAGGTGACCAGACTGGATGGGGCACACAGGCAACATGCAGACACTGGGGGTCACCAAGCATGTGGGAAAATGTTGTATTATCCCTATCCAGTATAAAATGGTAAAGAGGGCAGAAATTACAGTCACAGTCGTCAGCACAATGGGAAGCTAGAGCTGAAAGTCCCTGAAATTTGGCATATCAGACTATGGCTCTTTGAGGAACAGAACAGCTACGAGAGTAATGGGGCTAAATCAGATGCCAGATCTCTCCAAAATTCAACTTGTGGATTTAAATATAGTCCCTTCTCTGAACATTACGGCCAGAGAAACTTAAGATGGGAAAATTCATGGCAGAAAGACACTGAAGTTACATAAACATACAGACAAACTATTTTCAAAGTTTATAGCTAGATAAAGTTCAAAACAAAGTTAACAAGAGTTCACTTCAGACATGAAGAAACAGCATTGTTTGAATATTTAATGGATATTCATGGAAATTTTGTAACAATACCACAGTTTCTCAATTTACAAATGATGTAATATAACTTTTTTTAGATGGGCGACATTATTATCTTTATGTGAATTTTACAAGTGACTTTATGGATTGTCTGTATCTGGCAGATTTAAATAGGAAAAAAAAAAAAGAACTATTACCAAATTAGACAAAGGGTTTCCTTTCTTCCCCTTCCCTCCCCCTTTGTCAAATGTTTTTCTTTCTTCCCTGTGCCCTTTCTCCATTGGGAATGAAAAACATATAGTCTCCCAGTTAGAATATTAGCTTGAAATTTAGGAACCTTTGCTTTGAATTCCTGCCCTATGCCAGGATGAGTGACATTAAAGTGATTTACAGGTAAGGTGCCCAGGAGTCTAAAGTCTGTTTTCATAAATGGCTTAGGAACACAAACCGTAAAAAGCTTTTTGTTAACTAAAAATGCCAACATACAACTAGTGTTTCTGGTGTCCTGGATACTTTAGAAAAATCTCACTAGGTCCATACCAAATTTAGATAGATAAACATCTATTTAGATAGCTAAATGTACCCAAGTACTTGGGTACCTTGCCATCACAGCAGGATCTGACAGTCTAACCTATGCATTTATTCTGTATTTAAAGAATACCACGTAATTTCCAGAGCCTGAATCCCAGTATCCCCACTTCCAGGTGAGTGTCCTAACCAATACACCCCAGGCTCCCTTTCATTCTTTTTTGAATTCCTCAGTGAAAATCAGAACAATTTTAGCCCAAGAGACCTCTGCCCTGCTTACTTCATAGCCAAATGGTTTGGGAACATACGACAGGAACACGAGCCTGCTGTGGGCAGAGGAGGGAACTGCTCAGCGCAGACCCGTCAACCAGAGGGAGGACCTCCCCAGCCCTGGAGCTGGTGGGTTTAATGGGACCTGGCTCAAGGTTGCCTTCTCTGCCAATTTCACAGAGAAACCCAGCAATAGATTATTTTCCGTACAGTGTTTAGACCAGCCGAAAATATAGGTAGCATTGTTCTTGTACTGTGTTAAGTGTTGCTAATCCCAAAGCCACTGCTTCCTCTGTTTGTAAGGGGAGGAAATATTGTGAGCAAAACAGTTCAGCTTTTTCCTTGGCGTTACTCGTTTGTGGAAGCAACCGTCATTTAGCATTGCAGAGTCAACCCCTTTTATGATACTCTAACAATTGCAGATATTTCACAACTAGAACTGATCTTTGCCAGCTTGCTCCCAGATTTTTATTAAGTTCAAACTTGAGCCATGCTGTGTCTAATCCTAAAAGTGTTGTTAGTAGTTATGAGTCTATTAATACAACACTTAAGCCATTGCATTTTGGCTACAACCTAGTGGATCCCCTCACAGTGTCAATGCCACTTACACTAGCTAAACAAACTGGCCAAAACATCCTCCCCCAGCATAAGTTGTACCCTAGCATGACTGTCCTCTGTCCTGCTGAGATAGTTCAGGTGGTAAACTTTGTCTTAGTGATACCACTGCTTGGAAGTGGGATGAAGGGGAAAGAAACCACAATCGTAGAGCCTCTGCTAGAGGTCAGCTCACACGTGCTTCCCTGTACGTATCTGGCAGCCTCAGAGAGGCAAGTACATAATCACAGCGGTATGCAATCCGTATGGTAAGTTCAGACCAGATACAATTACACCATCAGGAAGCAAATAATCAGCACTCATTTGCAAAAAGCCACATTAGGAGGGGACAGTCCTATACCTCCCCAATGATTTATAAGCTACAATTGTAATTACCTCTTTGAAACAGCACAGAGAATGGCCTCTCACTAAATGTGCGTACAACGCCCAGACATCACTTCTACCCTCTTCTCAGAAGACAGAAAAAACAAATGAAGTTGATTATTTCATTCTAGCAACAAAGGTCTTGCACAGAGAGAAAATGATTCACATTAAATAATTTCCAAGTGGTGAATAGCTCTAGAGGTAACAGCCCTGCCTTTGAACCCGAGGGGGAAAACCTAGGATTCCGTCCAGTAGACAAAAACATCTGCCTCAGTGCCAAAGACATCTCAAGGTGGACATGACTAGCAGCTCCTTGTCCAGATAGCTGAAGCCTTTGAAGATGAAGGCATTAGCTGAGCTCTGACATGGAGTTGTACCACTTTTCAACTGTTTATTTATGTTTGTACATGAAGAATAGATGGACAGTAGCCAGGAGACTGAAGAAGAAGAGGAGGCAGAATCAATTAAAATGTACTCGGGAAATTGCCAAAGAGAGCAAAACAAGCTAGTGAAGTAAAGATGGGGCAGAGGTGAAGGTCAGGATGAGCTACACGGTGCAAAACCCGGGCAGAGGAAGCAAAGATGACTATACAGCACCTTTGCATAACACGGCTCCCCGGGGCAGCAGGTGCAGAGGATCTGTACGCTGTGAGCTGATCCTGCCACATACACGGCACACCCCTAAAATTCCCCTTTCCCTTGAAGGGGAGGAGAGGACTGGAGCAGAGCCAGCTGCATGGAGGCCAGCCCGGCATCTTCTGGCCGTTGCGCTCCAGCGCTCCACAGCGCCGGAGGGCAGCTTGCCCTACGGTCGGCGACTGCCTTCTCTGAGCAACTTTACTCACCAACTTATTCAAGATATTCCAATGGAGAATGCTTTGTTGCCATATTCCCAAGAGAAACAGTGAAATACCAACAGTTTGCAAACATTGGACTCAACTGTTGAGAGCATGTTGCAGGACATTCCTCGGTTGTATGATGCATTTTCATTGGGTCTGTGTTACTCACCCTCGCTTGAGATAATAGCAAGGAAGGAAATCGTACCTAAGATCTCTGCTTTAAAACAAACATTTACTACCACTACTTCCCCACATCCCTGTCTGACTTGGGAGGAAACAGGCATTGCTTCCCTAAGCCACACTTTTCTTTCGGGCAATGAAACAATGTGGGAGCTGGAACTAGTTGAGCAAAAAAACCCAAACAACCCAAAAACGGGGGGTGGGGGGGAGAATAGGCTCAGCTACAAGTCACTTCACATCCTCATCCTGAGGGCTCACTAGACTTCTGCATGTTTAAAGTCAGACCCACCTTCATTAAATAGGGATAAGAAAGGATATCTCCCCTGCCTGAGGGACCAGTTTTCTTCTTCTGCCATACCACCTCTCCCAGATCAGCCACTTAACAGCCAAAATCTAATATTCTCTGACATGCTACAAGAGTCAACTGCATCATAAGATCTACATGAACATCCTCAGAATTCATATAATCTCAGTCCAAGAAAAAGGGACTGACATAAGGATCCTGGTGTAGGATCGGGGCATAATGTAGCAATTGTATTCCAAGCAAGGTATGGCGAGAAATTCTTCTTTCCAAGAAACAGATGAGAAGGAAAGAGATGGTAATGAATGAACATAATGAGCCATGGATAAGAAATCAGGTGGGCAAAACTAATTCTAGTCTAAAAGGATACAGAATAGGAAATAATTCTCTGTTCTGCAAGTGTTTCAGAGGCATTTAAGTGGAATGAGCTGGTGGGAAGGATATCTACCATGCCTTTACCACGGAATAGATGTGTTCTCATTTGAAGACCAGGGGACAGAGCTAACACCAAGGTACAAAGAAAGGCTGTGACATGTACAGTACCAAAAGCAGAGCTACAGCCCATGACAGATGGTGAGGATGGAGCAGCATGTTTTGTGAGCCAAATCCATAGCAGAGACCCAAACTTCTGGCTGGGCACATTTGATAAAAAGAGGGAATTTTCCTTAAAGAGAGACTTGGAATTTTTACAGCACAGAAAAGGGTGCAGCTTTTGCCACTCAAAATTTGGCACAGCGCCATCTCTAGGACAAAGAACCAAAATGTGGGGAACAACATAGAAAAAGAGGGTGGATCTCCACAACACACTGAAAAGAAGAAACCCCCTCACAAGTGCCAGAATGGAACTCTCAGTCCTGAGCCCACACCAAAAGCCATAACTGAGTATTTCTGCCTAGAACCCTTTTTTCCAAGCACAGAACATCTCCCCCCATTCTCTGCAGCAGAAATTTCCCCATCCCAGCTCTTCCAGCTGCTGCAGCATGGTTGCTCTTGGTAGGCAGTGGGAAGGCTGAGCCAATGCCACAAGCAGAGGCTGCATTTTTAGTATGCAGCACTTGAACATGGCACCCTCTTGCACAAGTGATGGTGCGTGCACAGACCCTGTACCCTTGCTTCTTTTGCTAGCCATGAATCAGGGAGAAATACAGCATCCCTTGATTTTAATTCAAAAAAAAGTTCAGGCAAAACCCAGGAAGATGTTGGGAAAGGCTCAAAACAGCAAAGCTATTAACAAATACAACTGAATTAGTAGTTGTTTTCCCAAAGACCACACAATAAGATTTTTTTTTTTTGATAAAAAACTACTTCATTCATCAATCAAGCTGATTCAGAGCCTGTTCCCACTGCCAGTGACTTCAGCTAGTGAAGGGCTGGGATATACGTTAATAGAAACTTCCATTCATAACTTGTGTGAGGTTACATCATTTTCTACAGACACCATCAAATGTGTCCTGCTTATGAGCAGATTCATAGATGGCTGCTCAGGAGTAGTCTCAAAAAAAACCTCAACCGTGGCACTTCTCTTTGACAGAGCACTGTAGGGTGCAGAAGGCAGATTCATCCCAGGCTCTGAATCAGAGCCCTCCTCTCTGCCCACTGACTGTACTCCAAGCAGAAGGAGACCCCTACGTCAGTTGTGCCATCTCTAGTCCTTGAAGGTCAGATGCCACCCATATGCCAAAAAATACTTTGTCTTCAAGAGGACAAAAAATGACCAATAAAAGCAGCGTGACTGCTCTAGCTCTGGGGTCCTGCCTGCCTTTCTGTCCCTAGTAGCTTGGGGAACTAGCCTGAAGTTAGATATAAGAGTTAATAGTTCTCCACAGATATTTTGTCTTGCTTGTGTGTGTGTAGAAGTCAAGCTTTGGAAGCCCACTGCAAGGCACTGTAAATATTACTCAGGGGTGCTACTGAATGAAGTCATATAAAAATGCACCGGGCTTACAGCTTACAGCTGGACTGCAGCTTGTTTCTCCTAACCCTTGCAAATCAGAAACAAACCCTCTGTGCAATTAGAAAGGAAAAAAAAGAAAAAAAAAAAAATCAGAGATTTATACTGGCACCCGGAGGTTTGTGGACATAGTTCAAGAACATGAAAAATTACGTGCAAAATTCACATGGGGGCATAAGGGTCTTTGACTTAACCATAAAAAATGTCCATGCAATTCCACAACTGCAATGTATACAGAGCGAGCAGTATAAAGGGGACCTTCTGGGGCAGGGAAATGAAAGAGGCCACCAGGACTGAGGCTGATGGGTGGGTGGGGATTGGCTTGAGGAAGCATCTAAAATTAATACAGCTGATGAGAGAGGAATCTTCAGCACTTTCCTTTGTCTGCTTATCCATCTTGCCTCTCCTCAGCTATGCATGGACACTCAGCAAAAATCACTCTGAGTTCACGGTGGATGAGTTAAGACTGCATCAGACCTCTGGGCAGATACCTTTATTCAGAACTGAAGCTGTCTTACTGTAACTACAAGGCAGTGCAGCCTAATACTCTTTTAAATTCACACTTTAATTACCCTGGATTATGTCGCCTGAATGCCCTCATGCAGGCAAACCATTAGACTTCTAGACAGATCCACCAGACATGAGGATTTTCACAGTAACCATCACTCTCACAGTGCTTTGTGGCCCAGGAAAGACTTTTTTTTTTCCCCCCATTTGGATGTAGTCACAGGCAAAGAAGAAGGGTTTCTCGCTGCCAGCGACCAAAAGGAGGTGAGCCATTTATTCACTGTTCTCTGCCTTGCTGGGAAGTCACAGAAAACCCCTGAACTTGTCCCTCCTCAGTGACCCGCTCGCCAGGAAGGCTATTCTCCCTGTCTGGGAACCATTGAATTAAGTAATTGGGTCCCAAGGCAGCTGCCAGCCTGCCCTGGGCAAGGGATAAATAAAGGCAAAATAAGCTCAAAGCAAGAATCCATGACCACATGACATCTCCAGACTGACTGCTAATGTATGCGTCTCCAGAAAGGTGCAAATGAGTGAATGGCCCATTCGTTGCTACATTTTAAGTGCTCCTGCCTTTGAAGACACATACTAGCCAGAGACAGTGCACCACATTATCTATTGCTTATGTAAGATCGATGTTACAAAATACTTTTGGAAATTCTTCTCTTTCAAACAGGAAAAATATGTTTTTGATATAAAACAAGTCTTCCAAACCAAAATTTTACCCTGGACAGAGCTAATTCAAGTGCTTTCCGGCCATGAATTCACAGTGGGAGAGAGAAAACTGTTGAGTGTAAAACTGCAAGCACTATTTAGCTGGGACCTCTTTAGATAGCTAAGAAGTGAGTCATAGAGGCAACACCACTAAGCTGGTCATTCATCAAAACCAATCTGGCCACAGACACCACAAGTCCTGTTATCTCGCTGCCAGACACTACATTTTCCCATATCAGTCTGCCTTGCAGCCTGGTCTCCTCACCGTCTCACAGTCTTCATCATTTTGGTCTTCTATGTATTTCTTTCCTTCTTGCAAGCATTTTCACTTTATCTGCCAGGTAACAGGGAGAGGAGAATGCTCAGACAGACCATGCCCACATTTTTTAAAATTAACTTGCCGGCTCTTGGAAAGGCAAAATAATTTTTTCCCAGCTATCTTCAGGGGGTAAAGAAAGAAATAATCTGCATAGAAGCATTGACCAATTTAGTTTTACTGACTTTCCTCCTCATCCATTGAAAAAGAGTTCTCAGAGACAAGTAAGGCATTTTTAACCAGGTCTCTTTTCTGCAAGAGACAGAGCAGCAAACAAATTTTTTGGGAAAAAACCCTCCCTAAAATCAAAACAGTAAACAGATATTTGCCCCTGGATGAGAAACACACAGGGTCTGTCTTAGCCATGTCACTTAGTGCATGATTAGTGAGCTGTTAGGTATTACAGCAATGAGACAACTGCAATAGCATATGCAGAACAACCAAGAAGGAAGGTTTTTCCTACTACAGACCTAAATTACACAAGTGGCTCTAGAAAGAGAGCTCTCTGCACCTCTGCAGAGCATCCTGGAGTTTTAGATGGCCAGTGACATGTGGGCAAGCCATTATTTGCTTGCACAGTGCAAAAATCAGACATCCTGAATGGCAGCTCTTTGTTTCTTCATTTTCAGACTTGGGAACCAAATCCACAGTTGCTTCTTGCGTACGGCAAAGCCAAAGTCGCTCTGTGCACAGATCAGACGATGAGTCATCCAAGATGGCTCAACACGCACATCTCCGAAGCACCCTGCGACGCACCATGTCTGTCTTTGCAAGAGGCTCTGGGTAAGCAGCAGACAATAGGCTGCTTGTGTTCAAGCCTCTCACTTGAAACAATTTCCACCCAGAACAGCTTCCAAATGTTGCTTTCGCTGACTGCAAGGGAAATAATATAACTCTTGAAACATTTGTACCAGTGTACCTGCTTGGTTTGTCTCGAGTACGTGAGCAACTGTAACACAAATACGCCATCTTCAGCTGGGGAAAGTGGATATGACTCCAGTGACCAACCCTGTGCTTAAACCATCTTACACCCACTGACGCCTGGATCCAACATATTTTCCATTATGTTACAGCAACTGATACAACTTCCATTCCCCTTTATAGTGTCTGTGCATATCTGATTAATTCTTCTTTCTCACAGGAAGTCCAGCAGCCATAGACTACCGTTTTATTAGGTAGAGTATATCCAGATGATTTCAATAAAGCACTTTAAAAAAAAAGAAAAAAGAAAGACTAGTTTCCTGGTATTACAATAAAAAAACCTACTTGGAGAGGATAATTTCAGATGATAAATCTGCTGCCATTCACCAACATTTGTATAGCAGATTAGAAACAGTACATTGTCCCAAGCATGTCCCCTCCGACTCCCCACTGGGAACACTCCCAGCAGTACAGATATGAAACATATTCCCCCACACAGAGATACTAATGTTGGTGATAAATTGGTAGCATTTAACAGCTATTGTGCTACATTTCTTGACAGTTTGCATGCATCTTTTATACACATTTTTGTAATATTTAGGTCCATCTACATTGGGCATTCTCCTACCGTCTTGAACTTTTTATTTAAACTATCAAGTCTGGAGAAATTAGAACAATCCACTGTCAACATCAAAACCATCAAAAGCTAAAGGAGTGTATTGAGGACAACGGCAGCAGCATTACGGATGTGCTCAATAGAATCCAACTGCATCCATTACATGTAACAACTTATTCTTGCGTGGGTCTAACACTGCATTTTCATTATGCAGCATGCTAGCATCTCATCATGGCAGTACACAAGGTAGCACGCAGGCAATGGAAAGAGAGCACGAGAAAAATAAAAGTCACCTGTGAGCATTACGGTTGCATTTGAAATGAGTTTGTTCCAGAGAGACTTTTCCATTGAGTTTTGATGCATCAGTGCTTGCAGTAAGAATTTTAAGCTTGCAAGCTCAAGCATTGCCCCCAGAAGTCATTCAGAGGATGGAGCACTGCTGCTAACATGGTACGAGATACTGCTCCCAAAGCTGCTTGGGATTCAAAAGGGGAATTAAATGAACAACACGAAGGTGGAACACACATTTTCATGGGAGGACTATGCAAACACATGCAGCCAGTTTGCATCAAGAGAAAAGCGCTGCTGGCCCATAGAGAAATGGCTTTAGTGGTTTTTTTTTGGTGCACTTTACTGAATACAGACATTCACAATTTCTTATTTCTCATGCAACGCTGCCCCCCAAATCTCCACGTATAGTTTCCTACTTCAACCCCTTTACAATACAGCTGACTCTTCTATAACACCGCACATACATACATATTTCAGTTCTGGGATTTGAAACTGATGAGAATTGCTTGTTTTAAACCCCATGTTAATACTGAGCATAAAATGTGGAGTCAAGAGTCTGTGATTAAGTCCAAATATCCTTTAAAGTAATTTTTGCAAAAGTTTATTTGTATGACAAGAGGAAGACATCCTCCCTGCTCACAGATACTCCAAGAACAGAAAACATAATAAATTGTGAAATAGGAGTATCTGTCTAGCTAATAAAATAATGGTTAAATTCATGGGCAAACCACTGACATATGTTGGCTCTTTGGTTATCCAAAAATCTGTAACTCTTTAAAGAGTGCCTGGATATCACATCTTATTGCATGCAGGCAGACTGCAATGAATGCATCGCTCTCTGGGTGGGTGCCTGCACGTTGACTGCTGGCCTCAAATCTTACTTTAGCATCAATAACCACAGCTAAAAATCAGAGTCCGAGCACAGCACCAATTTTCTATCATATCTCGGAAAGCACTGCTTTAATTAAGAACGGAGTTAGATCGTTGTGTTTGTGTAGGTTGCCGCTCTGGGCCATCCCCGTAGCGTTGGATGTTTGTGGTCTACTCAACTTCCTGCCGTTCCGTCACTTCTCACTTGGTGCTTGCCATGAGATATGTCGACTACAACATCTGTGCATGTAACATCAAAGATTCACTTTAGTTTACATTCTGGCGAGATGAAGTAAATGCAAGTTGTTTGGGTCTTTTTTAAATTTACTTTTCCTCCTCTTCTTTTTGCTTTTTAGAAAGAGACATGCCACTGATGGGTCTCAGTTCAGTACCAGATTAGCATAACAAAGCGCGATGGTTGTCTACCAAGGTGGTTGTGTGTTATCCCCATGGGAGGAGGAAAAAAATATAAAAAAAAGTTATCACATGCTTAGGTGTAGGGGGTCTTTCCAGAGAAGATAGTCTATTCAAACTCAAAAATGAAAACTAGCCTAGCAATAGCACTTTTTTTTATTCCTCCTTCCACTTTCATAACTACAGATTACAAGTTTACCAGGGGGAAACATTTATTTAGATAAATGTCTGCATTAAGGAAGAGGAACCTCACTGCAACACCTACAGGATAAGACAATCACTTATGAACTGTTTTAGAGAAGGAAATCTGAGACATTAGTCTCAAATTTAAACTGCTGCATCCATTGTCCTGTCCTTAATTAGGCACTGAAATATTTTGATTAATCTGGATGTGACTCCCTGTGCTTTAATGCCACACTGTTAGAATGAGGACAGTAGTATTTCTGTACCTTCCTGTCGTGGTTTAACCTCAGCCAGCAACTGAGCACCACCCAGCCGCTCGCTCACTGCCCCCCACCCCGGTGGGATGGGGGAGAGAATTAGAAGAGTAAAAGTGAGAAAACTCATGGGTTGAGATAAGAACAGTTTAATAATTGAAATAAAATAGTAATAATAATAATAACAATAATAATAAAAGAATATACGAAGCAAGTTATGCACAGTGCAATGGCTCACCACCTGCTGACCGATGCCCAGCCAGTCCCCAAGCAGCGGCCCCCCCCGGCCAACTCCCCCCAGTTTATGTACTGAGCATGACGTCCCATGGGATGGAATGTCCCTTTGGCCAGTTGGGGTCAGCTGTCCTGGCTGTGCCCCCTCCCGGCTTCTTGTGCACCTCCAGCCTTCTCAGTCAGTAGAGCACGGGGAGCTGAAAAGTCCTTGACTAGTGTAAGCACTGCTCAGCAACAACTAAAACATCGGTGTGTTATCAACATTGTTCTCATCCTAAATCCAACACACAGCACTGTACCAGCTACTGGGAAGAAAATTAACTCTATCCCAGCCAAAACTGGGACACTTCTGCATTAGGAGAATAACTACATCAAAGCCACAGATGCTCACATATCATGGTGACGGGAGACATGATGGTACCAGCAAGCTCTACATGGCACAGTATCTGTACTCTTGCAAGCCCAACAAGAAGCTCATATTAAAGCTGCCTGTTTTCGGTCCCTCTCCAGAAGTTATTACCAGTACAAGGCTCTTTGGGATATCAATTATCAGTAGAAGGGCCAGAAGAAAAATGAACAGAATTGAGCCACTTAAAGCTTTAACACACAACCTACGTGCAGTGGTTCAGAGAAGCAGGAAAACTTCTGCTGCATGCAGAGCAAATGCAGAGCTGCTGCCGGTGGCCTCGGTCCATCCCACAGAACAAGCGGTGTGAATCCTGCCACCCACGACTCACGGGTACAGATGCTCCCAAATGCACCATTAACTTCTACCCTCTGGAAAGCGTGCCTGGATTAAGAGCGTTCTGCATTTCTCCCTTCATCTATAGCCACATACACACAGCAAAATTGTTGGTATCAGGTCAGGGGGTTTAAGGGCAACTTCTGGCTATTTTCATCTTAGTGGGTACTATAAGAATTACAATTGCTCAGCTGCACAAGAACCATATCCATTCGGGCACAGCACTTGTGGCTTTTTTTTTTTTTAATGAAACAGTGCCCCTAATGTCTAGTTTTTCTTCTTTGAAAGAAATTTACATTTTTCAATGTAAATTCTGTACTTCGTCCTCGTGTACATATATACACACACACATTTATTTCTATGTCCAATTGTAACCATATTGTCTCTGAAACTCTTTGAGACTTATAGCAGGAAAACGCCACTGATTCAACAGAGAATATTGACATTTTTTTCTTACTGGCCTGGATATCTGCCCAAACAAAGAGCTGGTTAAAGACAAAATACAAAGAACCCTTTTGTGAGGGGCTAAGTTCACCTGGGAGAAGTATTAATGAAGTCCCACAGGGGTGGGTACTCAAACTTCCCTACTTTCAACTATAAAAGAAGCCAGGCTGAGGACACCAAGTACCCTGCCTTCCTCACCCCTTTCTCTTTAAACCATGAGAAAGAGTGCTAACGTAATTGAGAATTAGGGACCTTTCTGCCATTAATCTATAGGGTCTGTGAAGAAAGAAGCTAGATTTTCATATGGCATGGCAGCTGAGAGTCTAAAACAAAGTTTATAAGTAGGTCAATACAAGAGGGCTGTTAACTCTGACTGAAAGACCTTTAGAGAAATCAATACCATAAGCAGTGATTACATGCGATAGCAATACAAATGACTGAATTCAGAATATGGATGTTCTAGTGTGTATTAAGCCATTTGATCAATTTTCTTGCTACTGCAGAACACAAGGAACAAGAGCATTGCTCTACCAGGAGATTAATGTCCACTCTAGACAAGTATCATCCCCGGCGTTACTGTGTAAATTATAACACTCCTAATCGATAGTTATTCACCAGCTGTGCTGGGGAACATTTTTCTCTGACCTCATATGTTCAATGATTAGTTTATAGCCTTAAGTTGGAATATTCAAGTATCTTTTCTTGTTTTTGTTTGTTTTTAACTTTTCTTTGATTCCTACTGAGCTCTTTGGCTTAACCATTACATCAAAGCATGCTCGTGACTTAAATATATATTCCATAACGTGCAATTCAATTTCAGCACTTTTCACACATTGAAAAATAAGACAGTAGACTGCTCCTTGTTTGCATGCTCGCAAGAGAACTGAAAAGGATGGATGTGCATGAACGAGGGGCAGTCTACTAAAAATAAGAATGATGTGTGCAAAAGGCGATACAAGTTAGCTTACTCCAAGCTTTATATGCCTCTTGGACTAGAGGAAAGAGGGCTTTTCAAGCACAGTCATTCTTGTCATCGTCCTCATCCCATTTCCAGGTATGTGGACACCACGCTGGAAGCGGGGCCTTGCAGGGCTGCAGGCCAGATTGTAAAACAGTAAAACATGGTGTGGGCTTCAAGATAGATTGGCATCACAAACACACACTCAGGGTTGTCCACCAACACCCATGCTGCTGTCTCCCTCACCCTCATAACCAGATTAGAGGTGTCACCTCCAGGGCCAGCCTTCTGCCTGGGCAGAGCAGGTAGCTACAAGAGCAGAAGAGCAGCCCAGAGAAGAGGGGATGGGACACGTCTGTCTGCTTTGCTGATGCCACAGCCTTAGCGAGCCAGGCTTTCGGCTACTTGCCTATCTATAGGAAGAAGCCATCACTTCAGAAAAGAAGGAAAGAGCTCCCCCCACACGCACCATTGCCACCTCAATAACCGCAGGAGAGGAGATCCCAAGGAGCCAGGCTAATGACTTCTTCCTTAAGACCAAGGAATTGTGCGATGCCTGAACTACTGAAAAGCCTTGAACCAGCTTCACCCACTTGTGGGACAACTGTGCTGCCCGCTACAGTACGAACACAGCCATGCTCTCCTCCAAGATGAGTCCCATTTCCAAGGGCCCTTTGTGTCCTCTCTTTTGCAGCGCAAGTTCTGCTGCTTCTTAGTGGGAGCATCAAAACCTCTCCCTGTGGTGCTTTTCCTGTGCAAAGCACAAAGAAATCCACACAAGGTGTGGAGATTCAGCTGCTTTTGCAGTGGTCACAAGTTTAATGAGAAGGGCATATTTCCAGATCATCTCATTTATTTTGAAGTCCACCTCTTAAAACTGCCCCACAAATCTCCATCTCCAATGCACACTCACTTCCAGTAACACAGTACATCATCACAGCTTGCTGAGGAGGGCTATGAAACAGCCCTGGGTTTGTGAACCACGGCTACTACAAAAGTTATACATGTAAACATCTCTGCTAAGCACAGGCTATTGACGCAACTGGACACCTCTCTCTTGTGAAGGCTAAAAATCACAACTGAATGTTATTAAGAGCACATATTTTGAATGAATAATTCAAAGCTAAGAACAATTAAGACAGGCTGCCAAAGCAGAAAGATTTATGGCATTCAGGAAACTACTATTTTGCAGGAGACATTCTTCAGACTTGCATTAAAAAATAAAGTAAAATGGGTTGATGAGCCAATTTCCTTTTCCCCTTTCATACTTCCCCGACATACACACACTGCCTAGGTTTTCTATTACTCTATTTCCAAAAAACTTAGAAATGTTGAGAGCATACCAGCACTTGACATTGATTCACTTGTTTCAAGTAATACTCATCATTCAAGAGAAATACTACAACAATAAGCCTGTAATACGCTTTTAAGCAGGGGTCTCATAGAACAAGCACTGTAAAGGCATTTAGGCTGGACTTTAAAAAGTGAAAATTTCATAGCTGGTCAAATGCTTTTGCTCTGGGTAGCTTAGTTCTTTTTGATTGTAGAACTAAATCAAAATGAATCTGGCTAGTGTTCTTAGATAAATTATTCTGTCATTTGAAAAACAAGTCTCTGTAGACATAATTGAAGGTTACTGCTTTCTGAAACTCGATAGAAGGTGTAATGACTCCATTCTAGCTACACTTAACAGGCAGTCTGTTATGGTAAGTCAATACAACATTAAACAGGATATATTATACTGCTTTTGTTATGAAAAGCCTATAGCAAAAAAACAGAAACACATTTTTTCAGGAGGTATAACCCAAGACTTTCTGCAAAGGCTCCTTAGAAGAACAAAATAGGGCAGAGTTTTCCAATTCCATCAACATTTTAGTTTAAAATACATACACAAATTCATTACCTAGGATGCACACATATATGCAGATCTTCTGTCTTTGTGCAAGAAAGGGCATAAGGTAGCCTACATGCTGAGCTTTCTCCTGGGAACACAGGAGTACCTCTTTCACCCCAGCCTCATGTACCACAGGTCACCTTCCAACCAAAAGGAGCCACCACAAGCCTCAGCTCGTTTCCTTAACCTCTCCTCTCAGAGGAAACAGCTGGACTCATGTTAATCACAGAGTGAAAGCACCTTGATCTTCCTTTCAATCTGAAAAGATCCCACTTGCTGTTAGAGCTGGTTTGCAAACAGCCACTGAGGGGCTACAGGTGGGCAGCACTGCCTACTGCCTGATGGCCATGCTACACCCTCCCCATCACTGCCTGCCTCAGCACACCTGCAAGGATGACCTAAAAAACCAGCATTTCTTTTGCATAAGCAGCGGGAGCCCCAGTTTGAGCTGTAGGCTTATTGAGTCAGCCTATATAGATAAAAAAAAAAAAAATCTATAAAAAGTCTGAATCCAGAGTGACTGTAAGCAACTGCTTCAGCCTGTGCATATTCCACAAGGTACAAAAGCACAGCAGTGAACTCAAGTGCACGTTGGAGTCACTTTAGCTGAAATGTTTAAGTGACTCAGAGAATAATAATCACTTTACCTGCCAGATGTATTGCTATTTTATAATTCTTACAAAACATACCTGTGTATGTATGCATGTGTATATAAAACATATAAACTCACCCCCTTTTTGGCTAGATTGGAGACACGTGAGTAAGAAGCTCTATATATCCCGAGTTTAATAGGCATCTTGCTTATATTATGTAATAAGATTTGTCTCGTGACCACTTTATTAAAATTTCAGTGCATAACTGTTAAAATAATAAAGCATCAGCACAAGCTTAGCTTTTTTGGTTTAGCCCAAAGACTGATGAATATTCTCCTGACACTTGCTGAAAGATTTCATTTTATTAGGTCACATTACAGAACTGTCCTCTTGAAGAATGAAATAAATTCATCTCCTTGGTGATAGCATGCTTGACTGACATGATGCACTCACCAACATCTTGTAGACAGCTGTGAACATTTGCAGTGGTGCCAATTAATCTATGATAGCATCAATGGAGACAGAGAAACCAAGAAGCCAACACAAAAAGCTCTATTGAATAACATAACAAATGAGTGATGCAGGTGTTCTGTGACTTGGTTTCATTTTTTCGGCCTTGCAGAAAGGTAACACTTGAGTCAACAGTGGTCAAGGTGTATCCCAGTCATTGCCTCTTTGCTGCTCCTCTCAAATGGCAATGCACAGCCCACACTGTGAGTTTCACTCACAAGTATAAAACTTGTGCATATAAATACTAGCTTTTTCATGGTACAGCTGGATGGACATTGGTTCCTAAAATGGCCTTCAGTGCTCTGACTTTGATGATATTTTCAGGACTTTTTGTGGCATCAGAAAAGATATAGTTTAAAATAACCACTAGAAACACCTGCAATATCCAATGAACAAAATGGCAAAAGTCAAAATTATGAGCCTAAAACTCACTGAATTTAATGGGATGCAAGCATGTGCTAGTTGGTTTGCTGAATGGGGGGCCTTGCAGTCTTAGCTTAATGAGTTGCTTTGCAAGCTCTGAGCTAAATGGAGCTTGGAATCTTTAATGAGCAATCTGTGTAAACAGTAGCTACTAAATAACATTTTAATGCCCTGATGATCTTTTAATTCAATAGACAAATGATGAGGTAATTTTAGCTAGCATCATAGCCTTAATGCAGCAGGGAATGCACTTTGGAAAGAGCAAACAGAGTAAGTAAGCAGTGATACAAAGGATGAACAGTATCTGGTACAACTCAGATGCTCAGATCTGCTTCCCAAAAGTGAGATATCCAACATTTGTCCCAGTTCAGAACGTGCCTGTTTTAGCAGAATAGCGGTAAGGTGGTACTTTAATCATGATGTATACTGGGCCAGGGTTTTAGAGCCATGTTTTCACTAATGCTAAAGGACGCAACATGATTAAAGCACAGTATTGAAAAACCATCTTGGCATACTCACAGTGAAAACTGAGATGTGAAGTCCCAGCCTGGTAATATCACAGCTGTGTCAGGAAGGGCTGTGCAAATGAGGGGTAATGGAGCAAGGTCATTATGATCTGTACAGTCAGTTACAACTTGTACTCCCTCTGCCACAAGGATTGGGTTAGGTGTCAGTCAAGTAGTGAAATAAACTCTTTATGAAAAAGATGTGGTTGAAGGCATGATGAAAGCAAGGCTATATACTTACAACACATTGCAATGTCTTTAAAGAAGTGCCGACCATTTGCCTGGAAGTACACGAGCCAAGAGTACACCTAAGGTCTGCATTTAATCTGCTTATGTGCTTACAGTTGACTGCATGTGTAATATAGCAGACTGCAGGTGCAAGCGCTCTGTGAACCCACGCTTCTGAAACTTGGCCACAGCTCTTTTCTCTTTAAATGACATTACCATTGGATCCTACTAAAGATGCCAACTGCCTATAGGGTCACTCAGTCTGGATAAGACATGTAAAAACACTTCCAATATGTGTCGAGCTCTCCCCAAGGCTCTCCTGTTACCCGCTATACACTGAAGCCTCTCAGTTCAGGCTGCTCCTTTCTTTCCTCCCAGCCTGTACCTTCATTACTTGCCTCCTTTTCCCCCTCCTAAAACTCTTTGTTCCCTATCAGACTCCTTGGTGCCTGGCAGTGCTGTTTCATAGGGTGATGCTGCACTTGGCAGGTCTGGTACTTTCTCTGCCAGGGCTTGACCAAGTGCTGTTTCCAAGCCTCATGATCTCTAGGCCTTCTCTGAATAACCTGTGTCTCAAAATATATCACCACTTTCCCTGGGCTGAGGGAAACTCATGAACTTGGGAGGTCCAAAGACAATGTGCATTTTCTTACTCAAATGGAGGTCAAGAGAGAGGTGAAGTCTCTGGTGGGTTTGTATAGGCACTTTCAGATATGCAAAGGGGTTGGGTTCAGTCCTGTCTGAACCCTGGGATGGAGTCAGTTCCCATTTCCTTTCTGATCAGTTTCTTCCTTTCTCAGGGAACCCATATGCAGCTTTCCTAAAAAAGCCCGTAAGTCATATCTACGACTTTTCTCACCTGGAAATGAAGCTGCAGCCCATGCCATGCTTGGGCATCAGTTTTTGGACTGGCTAACGCCCGAGACAGATTGTACCATCACACTGGGGATAAAAACTGTTGCTTACCTGTTGGAGGGCAGATACAGAACTTTTTTTTGTTCTCCAGTCGCATTTGGAGTCAGCATGAGAGAAAAAGGGGCTGTTCAAAAGTATAAATGTCATGACTCAATCTTAAGCAGGCAGGAACACAGGGGCCTGAAGAGATGCATTTCATATTCCTCAGAAGTGGCAGGCTCTTCTTGAGTGGCTGTTGAAGCAACCTGGCCGAGGAGGATATGTGGGATGTGTCAGCACCTTCAATGGACCTGCTGGAGAGACCCGGATCCCGGAGGGAGGCCCGGAGACAGAGAGGCGGCCAGGGCGAGGGCAAGTACATGACTGAATCAGAGCAGAATTAATCTTTGAATTGTCAGTGCAGTAGTCTGTGTTACACACAGCAGCTCCCTGCTTTGATCCATTTTGATTTGTTATTGGCTTAATACCCTAAGATATTTTATGTATCTTTCAGCTTCTCTTCATTTGAGGCTGATTTATACCATCCATCCCAAGAATTAAAGCAGGAAGCCGAAGGAGGGTTCTGAATCTGTGGAAAATTTATCTTCAGGCTTTTGGGCACAGCTCTTCCCTGCTCATCTTTCGGAAAGCCAGCTCCCCCAAACTGGCTGGCGACGCTGCTCTTGTCTGGCTCAGGGTGCCAGCAGCTGCTCTTGATCTCCCAGCCACAGGATGCTTCGCTTCGGGTAGATGAGCTGGCCTGTCCCGAAGCACTGATAGTGGTGAGAAACTTCTTTTCAGTGTTCGGCTAAGTGGTTCCTCCACTTAGATAAGCTGTTCTTTACTTTTCCTGGAGGTTTTTTCTTTCCTTTATGTGGCTGCTGATCCAGTCTATGTTGGTTTTCATGGGTGCATTAATGCCTCTTCTTTGAAGGCTTGCCAGTTCATTATTTAATGGCTTCATCAAGACTAAACAAAATTCTCCCTGGATCCAACCACCTCTGCAGAATAAGGCCTGGCAAAGCCTTGTGCCCCAGATAAGGTGCAGAGGGACCGTCGTCCTGTGCTTAAGCTGAGTGTATTGCAGTGTTGCATTGCAGCCACGTCCATGCCTCCTCCTGCACTGCTGGAGGTGGCACTCCTCTGTGCCAGCAGCTCTCATAAAGCCCAAGTGGTAACATCGCCTGTTCTGGAGGTTTCTTATCGCCAGCCTGCGTTTCCCCACTGCCCTCAGAATGGTTTTCTTATACTTCTGCAGCCTGATTTTTTCTGCTTATCAGATGACAGTCCAGCTGGCAAGGAAGAGGTTGTTGATTCAATAACGTAAGTGCGAACGCGGCCGAATGGTTGGCAGTCCTCTCCTGCCTCATGCATTTTTTGAGTCTGGATCTGACAAATTCACATGGCAAGCCTCTTCCTTTGCACTGATTTTTTCTTCTGCTGTTTCTTCTTTTAGTTCTTGCAGTCACTGAAGCTTTGGGACAAGGCAACGCTCCTCTCCCCACCCTTTGCACCATAGCTCAGAGATGGACCATTTTTCCATGGTCTCTCCACAGGACATACTGTGACCCAGGATGCTCACGCCTCCAGACAGCTTCTGTTTGCCTTTTGCTTCCTCTGTTTGACTCATGTTCTTCATTTCTTGGGATCTCTCTGCTTATCTCCCAGGCTGCTGGCTCTCAGGAGGCATTTCTCTAGGGTTAGATCTGCTTGTCTCACCACTGGCTCGTGCAAGATGGAGCCCCACACTTCATAAATAACCTGATCTGTAATTAGCAAGATTTTCTGTCTCCAGACTTGCAGTTCTAGTCCTGCACGCTCCAGTGAATCCCTCCTCGTTTCTTCTTCACTGAAGCTGAAAACATCACTCACCTCCTGTTTGAGATTGATGTACTCGTGTGACCCCTGGGGAGCAGATCCAGAAAACGGGGCTCTCCTCCTGAAAATAGCAACTTGCTCACCTTGTCCTTATCTCCTCGCTATGAGATAGAAAGAAGATGTTGTTTTATTTTTATCATCTCCCCCAGCCCTGTTGCCAGTTCTGAATGCAAACTTGCCTCTTACTACAAAGTTTGTGTAAGGCTTTTTATCCAGTTGTCCTGGGAGGCTGAATCCCTCCAGGCTGCTCCTCTTTCCTTCCCATCCTGCCTTTTCCACTTTCCAGCCCTCCAGATGCTGCTTTGTGTTTTGACAATTGCACTTCTCTCTTTAGCGGGGGACGTGCTGACTGCTGCCACCGCAGCCCACGTACTGTGCACAGAGGGCTCCAGGACTGTTAACCTAAACCAGCCCTTCATGAAGGAAACCATCTACAGACTTGCTTCAACCACCGTTCAGCACCCAGCCGGGCCATCCACAGGCTGAATCCTGCAACCGTGGTCTCCCCACCACCTTCGCTGCAGATTTTTTGCCCCCCTCATAGTCTGTAAGCACAAGGTGAATGATACTATAGTCCTGCAAAGGCTTTGGAGAGCTGTGCTGTCCAAAGTAGTGTGCAGAATTGCATAGAAGGAGCATCAGTTCACCGATAGTCTCCAACTCTGATGGGCAATGTCAACGACTTTCTCTGACTTTTTTTTTTTATCTCTGCCATATTAATACACATGTGTATAAATGTGTTATTACTTACATCCTGGCCTCTGGAAGATTTGCTTCCTAAAGCTATTCAGTCTGCCAAAACTCTTTCCCAAATTTAAGTGCTGCTGCTTAAATTGTTTTGTTATTCTTCAAAGGCTACTTATGACAGCATATGATAGAAGAAAATTATGCTCTACGTTCAAAATTATTTTATAAAACCCTCAGTAAAACATCATTTGGATGTTTTTAAAACTGCTGACAGATTCCACGAGAACAGCTGTTTATAGACAAATTCCCCACCAGAAGAGCAATGACTGGGGGCTACCACATCACGTGTCCTTTGTGAATCCTGATACTGTCAGGAAAGATGACTTCAAATGTGAAATTTCAGATGAAAACAGCACAGAAGCATTAAAAATGTTCAAAATCCAAACTAAACTCGGATGAGAATTTTGCAGGTGCCTCTTCCAGCCTTCAGAGATGAATGAGTCATCTGTGGATTTAGACAACTATTTCCATCTGACCTCTCCAGCCTATCTCTGAAGTCCACAACACCAGAATACCACCCCTGTCAGTGTGTCCCTGGGCCCGCAACTTGAGTCTGTACAGAAACCAGCCATGGCAGAGCTATAAATACACTTATAAATATAAAAAAACATGCTAAAAGGACTTAAGCTACTTTTACCTGGCCATAGGTACACATAACCAGTATGCACAAGCAGAACCAACTACTGGCAATGGTGATAGGCCAATGCCACAATTTTATTTTGTCAGAGGCTGGCTAGTCTGCTGATTGCAATACAGAGAACTGGGAGCTTTCCAGGACTTTGCATGTAACAGAATTATCAAAAAGCAGACAAGCACTGAAAGTGAAATACTCAAGGAGACTGGCCAAACAAAAGGCAAAATTAGCAGCTGTCTCTTTCACTGCCATCAGTAGCTGAACCGAAGATTTGATTAGGGGATGGTTTAAATATTTTCAAACAAATATAGCAATACTTCATATATCTTCATTTCATAAATATATACAAGATTTATAAAGTACAGCAATATTTTTATGGCTCTGTAAATAATCTTTAGTCAGAAATCTTAGGGTATAACCAGAAATTAGTATATTAGGTCAAACTGCACCAATAAGGACAGTAGAGAAGGTCAACTTGTTATAAAGGACTAAAGACTTTTCATGCAAATCCCTGAGGTCTTTCCATTCCTATTGAAACCCATGGCAGGTAGGGATGAAGGACCTGGCCTTACATGCATATCATAGGGATACTGAGCACCACAGCTCCCACTGCAGCATCTCCCAAGGTCCAAGTTTCTCCTGGGAACAGAAGCAGAAGCAGCAGGCTCCCCCACTCCTCGCTCCACCGAGGTGGGTTCATCTCTGATGTTACAGTAGCGAGTTAGAGAAAAAGCACACTTTTATTTTTAATGGCTGTAAATGGCCAGGGATTTTTTATTTTGGAACTTGGTTCTCATTTTCCAGAAAGCCATATGGGTTTTTTTGCACTCTAAGCAGCTTTATTTAATATGGAAAGTAGAATATCTTTTAAAACAGAAACCAGCTGCGTAGTTTATGGGTATCATCATATGGCTCTGCTTTTTGTTTCCTTACTTAACGGGAGTTTGGGGTTTCCAAGTTGCCAAGCTGCTAACACTAGTAAATGGAGTTTATTAGAGACAGTGTTTGTTGAACAATAACATTTTATATAGTCTGTCACTGTCTAGTACCTTAGATGAGTTACACGTTTCCGTTCTCTATTTTTGCCCTGATTTTTTTGGCACTTTAGATCCCGTTTTCAGCTGTGGACACCAAAGAGCAAAATCAAAGACATGATCTTGTGCTTGCTGATGCCTAAAATCTGCAAAGCCGTTCCTGACCAAAGTCACCCAAATGTCTGAACAGAATCAGGCCTCCAAGGGTTAACCCTGCAGTGCCTTTTGACTGAGCTTAGCCAGAAGGAAGGGATTGGATGGCAGATGAAATACCTCCCCAGGAGATCTCTTCCAGGAGAGGGGCCCCTTTGCTCAGTTGTAAAAGATAATGTGTTGTCCTGGTTTCGGCAGGGATAGAGTTAATTTCCTTTCTAGTAGCTGGTACAGTGTTTTGGATTTAGGATGAGAACAAAGTTGATAACACACCGGTGTTTTAGTTGTTGCTAGGTAATGCTTACACTAGCCAAGGACTTTTCAGCTTCCCATGCTCTACTGACTGAGGAGGCTGGAGGTGCACAAGAAGCTGGGAGGGGGCACAGCCAAACTGGCCAAAGGGACATTCCATACCATGTGACGTCATGCTCAGTACATAAACTGGGAAAAGCTGGCCGGGGGGGCCGCTGCTCGGGGACTGGCTGGGCATCGGTCAGCGGGTGGTGAGCAATTGTGCTGTGCATCACTTGTTTTGTGTATTATTATTATTATTATCATATTATTATTATCATTTTATTTCAATTATTAAACTGTTTTTATCTCAACCCACGAGTCTTTCTAACTTGTGCTCTTCCAATTCTCTCCCCCATCCCACCGGGTGGGGGGGAGTGAGCGAGCGGCTGCGTGGTGCTTAATTGCTGACTGAGATTAAACCACGACATGTGTCCATCAAAAGGCTGTCCCACCGCAGTAATGTAGAATGGGGTGGGCGCGAAGACTGGGAGAGGTGTGGACCCTCCTGCAGTGATGCTCCCCCCTCCCAAAGGCCCTGCTCAGCCTCTCCCTGGAGCATCACAGCATTAGGAGCAAACAACGCTTGCACCCTAGGTTGTCTCTGGAAGCTGCTCTCAGAGGGCTGTTTGCATTTGGCTCCTATGGGCATCAAATTCAAACCCAGTTGGATGGCCAGAAGCGAGCACAGCTTCTGCTTGGCCCTTTAGTGGTTAAACTGCGTGTGTGAAGCACGGGCATGACTCAAAGCAATTGAAATGTTAGAGGACAGATGAAGTGAGGCTTGTTTGTAGCAGCACAGTTCCCCATTTCTTCTTTGTGCTCTGCAAATATTGTGAATCAGCTCTGGCAGATATCTTTATCTTGTTATCTGTTGCTCTTCTTCCTCTAATCACAAAAGATTCATGCACTGCCAACTTTAAACAGCAGGCTTGCTTTTAATAGCATGTTAGTAACTTCAGATGTCATTAGTGCTCCCTTTCACCAGGATTCCCCTAGGTATTGGAGGAACTAAGCTTTTAAACAAATGCTCTGCGGGTGCAGCGTACGGCCGGCATGTAGAACAGGGGTTACACCAAGTTCCTTCCCTGCTCAGGAATTATGGCTTCTTTGACTACTGCTAACTCAGCTCTGAAGGAGGTGATTTATCTTCATAGTTCATAAAAATACTTCTTGAGAAATTTCCCTTTTCCTGTCCCCCTTTGGAATAACCAGATTGCAGCATGTCTCGGATTTAAAAACAAATATGGCCTGGAAAATAATATCTTTGGATTTCCCCCACTCATGCCTTCTACTATACACAATGGCTTCACTCCCAGCTTTAAATTAGATGAGTGCTATGTTAGCAATATACTTCACATACAGACTGAGAGCAAGGCATAAATAATTCCAGCAAATGGGCTCAGTAGACATTTGTTTGCCAAGTATTAGCTGTAGCTAGAAGGTAGTTTTGATTCCCAGTTTTAAGAGGCCCTTGTCAATAGAAAAGGTTTTGGTGCTTTATTTTCTTTGAATTATCTTTAAAAATTAGAAAAATTACTTGCACCATGAGGAACTTGTGAAATTTGTTAACATTTATCAAATTTTTCAGTGTATGCATTTCAGTGTAACAGTGATGCATGACTCCTGTGCAGGGAGAAGTGTCACTCGTCTAAAGGAGCTCTTAATCTATATCTTTGTGCAGGAGGGTAGAGTGTGTCCCTGGGTGCTCTATTGCCTTTGTATACAGCTATTTTGTAGTTGTTCCTTAAATAATTGCAGTACACAGGTACAGGATTCGTGGCTGAGGAATTCACAGCTAGGCACTGTAGGGATACAGAACAAAAGGATTGCATCTGTCCCAAAGTTATGACAGCTTTTTTTTTTTTTTCCTTTTTTAAAAGGTCAGAATAAGGTTCTGATCCTTCCAAAAACCATATATGCCTAATACAATGTTGTAAATGGTCCAACAAAGTCAATAAAGACAGTAACCATGCAAAAATTGGAACATATGAATGCACTTTTGCAAGTCTGAGGAATGAGGAAAAGCAAATGTATCCCCCTGGGTTTTAGCAATCAGATAGCATATGTATTAATAATGTGCAATACCCAGCGCGGTGCATGGAAAGCCATAAAAACGTGAACCATTGGAGACGGGTTCCTATGTACAGAATTCCCTTGCTCTCAGAGGTATATCCATTGATATCTACACACAAATCAACCGTAACAATAAGAATTTGTTTGGCACAAGCTTCCAGCAACTAATGGATAACACAAACCAAAAATGCTTCGCTTGCCTTTTGTTAACTCTGGAATGCTGTTTGTCACTGGAGACTATCCACAGCAGAAACATACCCTGGGGCTAAACTGAGAGGGTAGCTAGAGCTAACCCATCTTTGTCTACAGAAACCTTCTAGCCCCATAAATGTGTTTTACAGATGTCCAGTGGTAATTTACTCAGCCCAGAAGAATACACTTAATAGCACGAAGAGGGGTGCTGGGTTTAATGCACAGCCAGCAAGCTGCTTGTCACCACCACCTGTGGCTAGAGCAGACACCGGAGAGCATTTTACAGCCAAAGGGGCTTGATCCGCTCTTGCTGGCATGAGGTGGTGCCAGCTCCACGTTTCCCATGGAGTCAGGCGTTCGCCAGCATGAAGGGGTGATCCTGCCTTTGGTCCCGGGGTGCGAGTGCTGCTGCCGGAGCTATGGCCCCTTGCATTCCATTTTCAGAGCAAAGGGAGCAAATGGAGCCTGGGACTATCATGCTCTAAGCAAAGAATATTGCAAAATTTTGGATATAACCCCTACTAGGAACTAGGGAAACAGAACTATCCTGCCCTGTGTGTCTGCCTCACAGTGCAGCTCTAGTTGACAGACAAGTTTGAGCCTTGCTCTTCTTCCAGCACAGGCATTTGTGTCCTGCCAGAATCTGGCACTCAGCTTGGAAAGGGAAATTACTAGTCCTTTCCTGAAAGTCAATTACTGCTGGTTCAATCCCAGATAAACTGGAGAAGGCCTGCCAAGAGGCCATGAGTACATTCAAGGCCAAGTTTCTACAAGGCCAAATTTCTACAGGTGTCCATGCAGTTAGTCAACTCCGAGTTGCCACACTGTATAGAGAGTCAAGGAACATGCACACCAGATAGAGGGAGTAAAAAAGCAGTATTAAGGAATTCATGTCCATTTCCTAAAAACATGGAGTGGAATTGTGAAAACATCCTTGACATTGGTCGGAGCAAAAGAGATATTTCAGATACATGCTGAGAAGTTGGACGAGTGTCTTAACTTCCTTCCCCCCAGCTTCTGGAGTGATTTACAACATCCTTCTAGTAAAGGATCCAGAGTCATTTGGAGGGGGAAAAAAGCCTTACTGGAAGATTAAAGAAATCACTGAGTTTGCCAAACCTAACAAATGGACTCAAAGCTCAGCTACTCCTCACTGGAAGGAGAGATCAGATTTCTGGTTAGCAGGAGAGTTGGTACCAGTTTGTGCAGGATTTTATGACAGCGACAGCAAAGAGGTTCCAAGTTCTGCTTAATAAAGGAATCGACTTACAAACCCACCCTTTGCCAGCTGAGCCAAAGTCCAGGGGCCTCTGCAGGAAGGAGATACTAACAAACAATAATTTAGAAAGGAAAAAGGAACAGTTCAATGGGCAAAACTTGCTCTGCCAGGGCATGACCCTGCTCTCGCCCACGGAGAGGTCTGCCATTGTCCCCAGTGGGGCAGGTCCCTTGCTCATGGTCCCAGGGTGAGACACACCGACGATGGTAACCTTAACGGCTCCTAAGAATATCCTAGCATTGGCAATTCGTATTTCCTCTGCCCGTGCCTATTCAAAGCATCACTGAGTGAGTTTTTTCCATCCTTAGGTTCTCTTACATTGTCCCTGAAGAATATGCTCAAAATTATTAGCCTGAAGATTTTTTCTGCATCCCCAGTCTAATGCTCTGCACTTTCTTTTGTCTCCGTATTAATCATTGCATTATCAACCTGTGCAGCAATTAGATGGGAGATTTCCAGTGCCTGGGATTTCTTTTGGTGAACTGTATTTGCAATAATGCTTCCCTTTCTAATTTCCATGGTAATAACATTAATTTTAAACAATATGGCTTTTAATGGAGTACATGTTTCTTTTTGATACAAAGGTGATACTAGTAATGCAACCTTGGTCACTGTTAGTCTTTCACAACAGTCAGGCATTTAGGATCAACTGATTTTCTTAAAAAAATAAAAGACAAGAGAATGAACAAAGTACATCAAGGATTTTTCTATTTAGCTTTTAGGATATAGAGCCTTGAAGATCATGTTTAAACACAAGATGAATCCTACCATGAAGATTAAAAATCGTATATTGAAAAAGAGAAGCCAAGGGGTTTAGGCAAGCATGAACACTTTAAGAAGCTTGAAGTTACGGGCAGAATAGAAATAAAGTGGCATGTTAACAACACTGTTCTGATAACACTGCAGGAATCATTAACTTATAATAGAGTTTATTTCAACCTTATTTGAAAAGGTTCAATGACAGAATACCTATAACTCTGTTTCTGAAAGAGCTGCAGGAGTTTCTCCAAGAAATTTATCTACAGGCGAGTTTCCCCCGTATAGCTGTTATCAGGCTAAATAAATTTGTCTGATGCACTGTGCACGGTACAGGCATATGAGGCCGAGGTGAATAAGGGTATTAGAGCAATCAGAGGGTTTCTGTCCTGCTGCCTCTCTCAAGTAGCTACAAACCTCAATGCACTGAGGTTGGTAGCTATAGGTGATAGAAAGCTTGAGCAGTCTAGCAGGAAACTGCTGTATTGCTTTACAGGATGATACCATGAAAGCACCATTAAAGTCTGAGAGACAATATTAGAATATTTGTTTGAACATCTTTCATCAAAGTTGGTGTTTATACTGCTGCTAAGCCTGTTAGAGTACTGTATTTAGAAGAGGCTGGGACTCTGCCAGTGAAACGTCTACGCTGCAAGATGTCAGCTCATCAGAAGACTGTGTGAGAATGTATTGATGCTGATGAGACTTTCATCAAGAAAGGTTTCTCAGCTTCTGGCCAGTATTCCTCAGCAAAGGCCAAGAGAGACTCACTGCAGAGTAAGGAATGACCTACTTCTTGGGCAGCTCATCAGAAACGTGGGAGAACTAAATTCAAGAGTCTGCACCATGACTCAGAGCAAGCTGCACCTCCCAGAGCCCATGCAACTGGCCTTGCCCTTGGGCTCTCTGTTATTCCTGAATAGGCCTCTTTCAATCTTTTTTCTGCAGAACCTTTTGGGAGGCCTTGAGTTTGTGTTGATGCCGAACAGAAAAATCTCCGAAATCTAGAACATATTTGGGCACAGGAAGCCTGTTTCTCTCCCAACTCTTCATATTGGTTTCTTTTTCCTGAAGCCATTGATTCAACAAGAACTGGAGATTTCAGAGGGAAAGACTGCAAAGAACATCATTGCTGAATCCTCCTCTTCACAATTCACTTGAGAACATCGATCAATGCTAATATCCCAACCAGATCAAAGCACCAGAGCTATTGCTCTGTTCTCAGCTGCATGGTTACCCACCATCGATATCAGATTATTTTGTCTTCTAGTTTAGTCTGCCTAAAGGAATGACTCAAAATACCTCAGATAATGCTGCTTATTGCCTTCAGCCCTCTCATTAGCAAGGGACCTGTCAGTCTGCACATTTGCAGCCCCTGACTTGGTACACTTTCAGTAGCTAATAGCTTGGCACGTGGACCCGATGAACCTCCTTCTGTATCTTGGCAACGATAGCTATAAACATTTCAGACATGCCTGGTTTCTTCTCCATGGAGCAGGGCATGACCAGACGTCGCAGCCATAGAAAGAGATAGGCGTGGGGGAGGCAGGAGAGGGCTTGTTGCACGTCAACAGAGGGGAAAAAAACTTTGTAATTCGCTAAAAATCTCTTTGGAAGGCTATGTTCAGATTAAGATGACTTCCCTTGGCGCAAAACCAACATCAGACCCTGTCATTTCTCACCAGTTGAAGAGATCATGGAAGGATAAAATGTAACCGAGAAATGGAATCAGATGGTAGCAGCATTGCCATCTTTCACTTGATTTTCCACTTGAAGTTCAACAATAAAATAATAGTGTTCACAGGAAACGTACCTTTCCAGCTGCAGTGTCTGCAGGTATGTGATGTCTAGACCTGTAAAGGCATCTCGGGCTTGTGGATTTCCATGGGAGCTGAAGCAGTACAGAGCCTCCATGGCTTTGCCTTGGCTTTAATAAAAGGCCATGGTTGTTTTAGAAAGGTCAGCCCTAGGACAAAAAAATAGACTCACTTTGTTAATTGTTTTTTCCCTCAGCAAGATGCTCTCAAGTAGATTCTGAGCTCCAGAAGGGTTTATCCATTTTCAGAGGATGTTTCAGCTCAAGTCCTTGGCTACGTTCATGCTTCATTGGCATGTGCAATGGCAGCACTTGTAGACATCATTGATTGAGCTTTCCACTAGCTCACTCCCACATGGAGAGCACTGTCTCAGTATCAGAGCAGGTATTAGCTTGGATACTCAAACCATATGCTTACCACCTAAATCTGGTGCTGCTTTGCCATTTGGGTGCTATTTCAGGATGATATTTTGGCTCTATGCCACCATACTTGCTCCAGCTCAACTCCTACCCCCAACTCTTAGATCTACTGAGATTTACTCTGGCATGGCTCTCGGGCCAGAGGTACAGCAGTGTCAAACCAACCCTGGTGGTACACAGCCTCCTTCAACTCCTCTCACCCCATGCCTGCTTCCAACTCACTGTCCGTCCCACTTCCATATGATGGGGAGGGAATTGCATGCTCTGTGCCTTCTGCAAGGAATGATTTATGCAAATGGGTAAAAACCAGCCTCAGTTGAGACCAGAGCGTGGGCAGAGCACCCATGGCTACAACCATCCCTGGGGCATTTCACAGCAAGGGCCAATCCAAGCAACTTGTGACCACTGTGCTGATGGATAGGACACTGCTTTGCACAGCTTACCTTACACACAGGCATGAAAGCTCCCTTATCCTGCAAGTTTTTATTTCTGGAAACACCATAAGAGTGATTATTTTCCACAATGCAAAGCCCAATGCTTCGCCCAATGCTTCTCCTCTAGAAGCCACAAAAACTTCCTCGGTAACTCCCTGTGTCCCTACATCAAGTTTAGTGCATTCCTCCTGGCATGGGGAAGGAATGAAAATGGGTGATGGTAAGATATCTGCATGTTTTCTCCTCGCTGCTTTTGCTGACTCAGAAATTTGAGAAGAACAACAAGCAGCAGCAGACAGCATAACCTAACCTTATCATGCTGGAATCCAATCGTGTGGCTTGCACGGAGCATTTCCAAGGCAGGCTATCGCTTTTACTGTTTATGTTGCATCACAGAAAACAGCTGGAAAAACTGTAAATTCCTTAATTTTGCTAACTGTATAGAAAGTTAGTTGTTCCACTTGAGAACATTACACAACAGTGGCACAGACTTTCTTTTTTTAAGCTTCCAAAAAAGAAGAGAGGGGGAAAAAAACCTCTTTTTTGTTGAGGCTGCTGCAAAGAGGTTCAGACTTGTTTTAAAAAAAAAGAAACCCTGATGACTGCCAACTTTAATTGCCAAAAATGTGCTTTCAGTTATTAAAGTCCTAATGAGGTAAGTAGGGGAAAGGACAGTTTCTTATTTCTTGCTCATGACAAAGAGCATGAGCAAGACAAAGAGAAAGAGAAGAAGAAAAGCGATAAACAGACTATCTGGTGCTGTGGGGTGCAGATAATGTAATGACCTACTGGTCAAAGCTTTAGAGCCACCAGTACTGCAGTACGAGCCTTGCCATTTTTTGTCGAGGAAATAAATTTACTTGCTAATAACAGTAGCGAGGTATTACCCAGTCTCCAGAGAGAGCACAGCACATACACAAATGCTTTCCTGGGGCCGCTGAGTGCCTCCTGACGTGTTAGGAGAGACTGGAGCGTGGAGGGAAGGAAGCAATGAAAATGCAGGTGAGGGACGGCCACATTTTCTCATTTCCTGGCCACAGTCGATTCCCAGCAGCTCCAATGAAATATGCTACCTCCTCTCCTGTGTGACTAACACAGCCACAACTCAAATCAAAAGGCACCTGGACTACACAGCAAATCCTAAATCTTTGTACAGCCAAGTAATTCCCATGGGGAAATAGGATGGAGCCTTCCCCTTAGCATTTACAGTACTTGTGTAACATCTCAGGACCACGGGTGAGAAACTCTGCTGAAGGTTTTTGTATGGGAATGACATGGCTTTGGAGGCCCTGTTGACTTTTAAGAGTCAACACAGGGCAAGGGGTTTTGGAGAGGTTGGAGCAGAGGTGGCTCTAGGCAAGTGGAGATAAGAGTGCAGAAAGGAGTTGGGCTACTTCGGGTTTTGTTAGAAGTCATGCAGGTGGAAAATGCAGCAAGAAATATCACATTGTGCATTAATTCCAACAGCATGGAGGCTGCTCTGGCCTCATTAGCCATTGCAGATTTGTACACTACAAGTATGACTTTCTGCTTGTGTGTATTTTTGCCCCTCTGAGTGGCCCAACCAGTGGGCATACACATCTGCTGAGCCAGGAGGCAGGGAGACCCCTCGCTACAGACCCACCCCGCTTTCACCAACACATGAACACTTCAAGCAGCTTTTTAAGTGGCATATTACTGGCCCTTGTTATGCATGAAGAAAGAAAGGCCAAATTATAGTCCCCCCAACCTATGCTGTCTAACCATCCACTTCCCAGCTCAGCCAGGCTGCGCTTACTTTGTCCGTGTCCAGTAAACAGCAGCTTAGTATTTTGTTTCAAGGCCATTCCTAGAATTAGGAACTGAAACTTGCCCAGGCTATTTAAACATCTTTTCACAGTTACTCACATAAATGTGTTTAAAAATAAAGTTTCCTAGGGTAGCTTCAGATTTGGTTACTTATTCCTACATTTGTTTTGGCATTCACTAGCATTCGTGGGAGCGTGTGTGTGTCTGAGCTCACCTGCTGATCTTTGCCCGGGGACTTGTCCCCATAAAAGAGGGCAGAAGGACTGAATTCCCATATGTTTCTGTAACAGGCAAGATGAAAAGTTGCTAACGACAGAGCAGACAGCCTCCAGAGTCAGTGCAGGGTCTGAGCCCGGCAGCACCTGGAGGCAGACCCGTAATGGGAGGAAGAGGAGAAGATGGGCAGCAGGTCCTCCTCCCCCCCAGGGCAGCCCTCGGCCTCTCACATTTCTGCCCATAGAGGATACAGGGGAAGGGGCAGAGGAAATGCTGACAAGAGAATAAGCAGCTAGATATAAATGAATTCTGGAACCATCTCGAGTCCCATACTGTTCATAATTACCTATCATTTTCCTGATCCAAACATTCACTCCTCTGAAAGACCCTAATCCATTACCTGCCATGTACTGCCCCTTTGTAATTTCCTCATCTGCGCTGCAATGCTCCGCTAAGCTTTGATGTTCTGGCAAGACCAGGGAGGCTCTGAAATTTGGGATTAGCAAACATCCGCAGGCATGATGTAGGCTCTCCAGCATTAGCACGTGTTCCAGCATCTGAATCTAATAACGGCATGCCAAAATTTGCAAAAGGCAGCAAGGTGATTCCTTGCTCTTTTGGGTGGCAAAGCCTGGGCCAGGAGAGCCGTTTGAAGCCAGGGCAGGCTGGAAACACATGTAGTGTCAGCTACAGCTGCTCTGTTAAAGGGAGGTTATACACCCTGCTGTCCAGGCGCCTCTGTCCTCAGGACAGTCAGCTTGGTTAATACAGAAATTCATTCTGGGGAGAAAGGCATTAACCCTTGAGCAATGCTGCCCCAAAGAGGCATCATTCTGGGTGTGTGTCTGCATGCCCTTTTTTTTTTTTTTTTTTTTTTGAAACACTACACATGCTATTCATGAAAAAACCTGTACATAAAATTTCCAAACCATGGTTTACATGCCCCAGTCAGGAGCTGAGCAGTAGCGCTTGCAACATGATGGGCTTTAAAATTCAGCGGCTCCCCCTGATGTGTTTGTAATCCTGTCTGATTCCTAGGTGTACATGCAGTAATTACAGCAGGCATAGAGTCCTGTTTGCATAAATCTGGTTTGAACAACAGTATCAAAGACATGAAAAACCACAAATCCTTTAACCAAAGGGTTCAGCATCCCTTGCATTAAAAGAAAATCCTTGAGATCCAGAGTGCTAATCACAAATGTGAGCATTTCTCTGAGTGCAGAAGGTGCCTTTGCTGAGCTCTGGGCTGACATTGAATATATGTTGCCTCAGACCGGGGTAATGGCTGTTTATAAGGTTCAGATGGAGGGGGTGTAAGTAGCTCTCCAATTCTGGGATAAACAGCTACAAACAAAACACAAGGAAAAACAGTTTTGTTTTGTTTTTGACTAATTTGTATTTTCTGAGAGCGTGGGGTTTGTTCCTGTTGTTGCAGCTGTAAATTTCAAGGCGGCTGCAAGGTAAAAACTGAAATTGTACAAGCAATTAGCCCATGGTAATGTCTAATCACTGCTGGCATCTAAAAAAATACGAAACAGCAGGGATGTTTAACTTTGAAAACTAACTACTGCACAGATGCAGGAACTATGTTTGTTGAGGAAGTTTTCCTTGGCATATCGATGTGAATTGTAAAAACTGGCTCAAAACATGGCGACATAAAGGCCACAGAACTGTAGAAAGAAGTATTATGGCTCATCACATCAACATTTGAGTATAATTCCTAGGAAACTTATTCACAGAAATCAAATGGTTTCTAAGGGCCAGTCTCTACCAGATCAGTTAGAAAGTAATTATTTTCAGCTGTCCTTAGTATGCCTCAAGTTCATGCTCTTCTTAGCCATGAAGACTGCAGGTGTGATCTTGCATCCTTTGCACAGGCTCTGTGTGTGAGCAGGGACCTCCCCAGCAAATAAAGGTCACAACACAGCCCAAGCCAGCAATCTGTGCGGAACCAAGCAGCTTGCAAGAGCCTCAGGGGTGTATGTGCCAAAACCTACAGCGAGAAGCTGAAATGCATTGAAAATAATCATAAAAGTCATGTCTGCAGTCAGGGTTCAGCTTGTTGAGGAGGTGCTGCACCACCCCCCAGCCAGGGGGCTGGAGCCTCTCCTGGCCGCCCAGCTTTGACCTGCTGGGTGCAGGGAGCTGGGCAGGGCAAAACACCTATTTATTTTCATGCATTTGGCACTTTGTAACTGAGGCATAATCTCCTATTGAGCAGTGAGGCTGGTGCCGACCTCACCACATGAAAGAGCTCTCCCTGATGTATGAGGATGTCGCTATTGTTTTTCCTTGCAAAATTATGGCTGTGGTGTATTGCTGTCTCCAGGAATGCGTCTCTTGGAGAGATGTGCTCCAGGATCCTGAGATACAGCAGTTGATTCCACATTTCTCAAAATTAGCTGTTAGCTTGACTGCTGGAAAATGTTGGAAGAACTCAGGATTTTCTAATTACAGAGCCAGGAAATCATGCATTAGTATTCAGGGGGCACATAACACACAAGCACACGTGCAGAGCACAAGGAACATCTGTGTCACCATGCAGTGGCACAAGAACCAGCTTTAAGAAGAGGGACCTGTCAGTCCTTTCCACTTCTGATCCAACCTAATGCCAGCACTGGTTTGCGTCAGAGCATGTCACCTTGCATAGCATGCTAAATCCATTCTACCTCCCCCCCCCCCTTCTTTTTTTAAAAAAAGAAAGAAAATCCTGTATTGATTTAAATCAGCGTAGGCTAGTTAAATCAGCGGGCGTACAACACCACATGCCTGCACCAACTGCTAGAGCTATATTTTCAGATGAAACAAGAAGAGAAGAATGGCACAGAGACAGCCAGCTAAAACTGTATTAGGAAATAGAGGAGCAGTTAAATGCACTCTGCAAACCTCCGACCTGCTTACTGTTTGCCCCTGAGTGGTGTTAGTAGAAAGGCACAGTAAGGCATGTCTAGGAGCAGTGAGTACAGTCTCTTGGCCTGAGAGGGTGAGAGCAAACCATCTGCACCAAGGAGGGCCAGCACATACCCATGCTGACGGTGAGGAAACAATCAGGCTCAAAGTTTGCCTCCTTCCTCTTCCTCCTTATGAGTGTCCATGCTGGTGCACAGAGGGGCCCCACCTACCCGCTGGGCTCCCTGCAGAACACCTACAAAGACAGGACTAGAGGACAGGATCTCTACAGCCCACGCTGCCTTCGAGGAGCCTCCTCAGCCAGCAAACAGTAGGAGCTGAAGCATCAGTGCTTTTAAGGAGCTTCATGTGGCCAGCTCATACTCCTAATGCTCCACCACAGGTGGGTGAGCTGTGGGTTGCTCCCCTGCAGTAATGCTCATTAAGCGCTGGAGTACACCGTTTGGGCAGGTGAAACATCTCAGTAATTGGGTTCAGCTTAGATTGGTATCTGTAGGGAGTAGTTTAGACACAGCTGGTCTTTTCTAGTGAATGAACAAGGTAACATCTCAGTGTCACTCTGTGATCCCAAGGGGGAGGTGTTCCCAAACGTGCCTTTGGAGCCCTTCCAGCCCCGTCAGACACAAGAGATGCACAAGGGCAAGGAGCTGCCCCGTTCCTTCTGAGCCCCGGGTGAGCAGGGTTAGCCGTGCGCGCTCTTCCCAGCCTCTGCAGCAGACGCAGGTGGATATTGGTTTACAAATCCACTCATGCACCATCTGCGCATCCCAGGGGAAAAGTATGGACATGTGTAAAATGTTCCCAGGTGGGAACTGGCCAGTGGCTGGGGCATGAGCTGCTCTCAGAGCAAACAAACAGTCAAGCAAGCAGATGGGTGAGATGCATCCACAGTCACTATCAGCCTGGGGAAAATAGAGAATGCCTGGGTTGTCACAGATTGCTTCCTCATAATCAGTATGGGTCATTTCTTGAGCTTATTACAAAATCTAATTAAAATAATTTGAAACCTTTTTTGTCATTTCACAGCTTATATACTGTGTATATAGTATTAGCTTGCTTTAATCCATAGCTGGGCACTTTTTCAAGGCCAAGAAAAAGAGATGCAGACTTAAGTACTTTTAACATAATCCTCCAACATCATGTAAATCACAGAAGAAAAAGCCAGCTTCCACAAACACCAACCTGAAAATGTATGTAGGTAAATCTGGTGGTTTTACAAATCTGATGGAGTTTTGCTGAGCCAGTCAAATATGCAGGTTCAAGGTTGGCTGAGCATCAGTATTATGTTCCAGTCTACCTCTACTGTCATGTATTTAATCTCCAGTAATTAAACTTCTAAATGAATCCATTTCACAAAAGCTACAGTGCATAGAGTGAATCGGTGAGTAAATTTTTGTAACCTCAGAACCAACCCCAGATTGGGGTGGAGCTGCTCTCCGTGCAACAGCCTATGGAGCAGGTAGAGATGTAACTGTCAAAATAAAGACAAAACTAAAAGAAAAAATACAAAGAACTCCCTTGGCTCCAGGTTTTCAAGTTCTTTCCTGTTACTAAAAAAATATTTTCTAAACACACACAGCATATTGTTTTGCTGCAGCCCCTGATTAAAAAAAAAAAACCTATGAGGAAGCTGATTAGAAACTTCTGATTGGAGGTAAAAAATATCACTGAAAACATCTGAGTGCAAACTGAGAATTCACAGCATGGTAGACATGGAGAGAGCAGTCTGTCACCTGGATTGCTTGCTGTGGTGAGATAAAATGAGTTTTACTGTGGCCAAATCCAACACAGACAGCTAGGAGCAGGGACTGGATGTCATGCACCTCCAGAGGGGTGCTATGGCAAACAGGGGCTTGCGTGGTCCCAAGACGCACTGCCAGGAGGGCACAGCCTTTCCTGGGTATGAAGGAGCAGGGAGGACAGTGCTGCAACACCATGGCCAACGCTGGCGTTGGACTTCTGAAGGACGTAGAAAGGCAGGAGGTGTTTTACTGGAGAGGAGGGTGCAGTGACCTGAGTACTAGGGAAACGCTTGCTCGGCACACACTTACAGGGCTTGTTCTTTTGAAGAAGATTTAGAAATGCTTGGACTATAGGGCAGAAGAAACTTCGGGGGGAAAATACCAAGCACGTAAAGGCTATTTAATAATGAGGGAAGACAGCAAGAATGACTGGGTAGGGACTGAAGCCAGACAACTTCAGATGAGAAATAAGGCATTGCATTTTCAGAGTGAGGAGGATTAACCTTTGAAATGAACTACCCAATGAGGTGATGGATCATCTGTCTCCTGGTATCTTTAAATCCAGACTGGATGCCTTCCTGGAAGACATGCACAAGCCAAATACAGGTTTCCCGCTTCACACAGGGATGGATGGGTGAGGCTAAACAGCCTGAGGTACGAGGGGGCTAGTATGGATGATCTAACGGTCCCCTCTAGTCTTTAAACTCTGACTGTGTGACTCAATGAAACATGATACAACACAGAAATGTCCCCAGCTCTCTGAATTACTGCTTGTTACAGGTCATTTTGAATCGTCACGTGCCCAACAGGCAGTCCCACTGACACCCACGGCACTGCCTGCAGAAGAAGCTGCTGTGCCACGTGGACAACCACAGCTCCATTTGGGCATAAATGATCATAAAATGACCCAATGTGCTTCTCTGCAGGACAAAAAGAGCTAATGCATCACATCGCTCATCACAAGTACTAGCCAACGTGTCCTCACCTTCTGCTGCCACCAGGCTCAGAAATACACAGAGCAGAACATTAATAGGCTTTTCAGTGTTTTAAACACATTACTTTTAAAAGAGAAAAGTTTTTCCCCCATCCCTTATAGAGCATGTCCTGAACCCATCAGACACCTGTGCCCCCCTGCAGACAGCCCTCCCTCCTACGTAGGTGCTAACTCCCTTTAGCCCTCCCTATTAAGAAGAAAATTCATCCAGATCAAAACTGGTAAGAACTTCCAGTAAATTTGAGCAAAAATTTAAACTTCAGTAGAAGAATAATAGAAAAGACTAGGAAAAATCCTAGAAGTCCCACCAACTTTATAAGGCCAACCCGTGCATGCTCCAAAGGGCTGACCCGTCTCCAGTGAGGCTGGCAGTGTGCCCAAAAAGTCAGACCTCCAGGCTGGCTCTGGAGCAGAAAGGGTAATACTTCCATCAGTGATGCTGATGCGATCAGTGATCAGAAAATTTTCCCTCAAATGTCCAGAAAATCAGCAACACGTGGCAAGCAAGGCCACATAGTGCTACCCCCCCTATGTTTCACTTCAATTTTTATCCGTTCCATGTGTTGCTTTCTTGCCATTTAGAAACTTTGTTCTCATTTATCAGCGTTTTCACATTTCACTTCTGGACACTGCTATCCATGCATTATCCATCCTTTTTATCTTGCTGTTTGAACTGTGTTCTGCAGCTCTGGTTCAGTTTCACCATTCATTCATCAGAATGAAGTTAAACAATTACTAAACAACTTGGGTAGCTGGCAAGCAGTGAGGAAGCAAGATCCATTTCTGCCCAGAGGGGAGAAAGATTTTATACAATAGCATGGCCTTTGTTTTGCATCTCATGGGTGATGCTATTGATGTGAAGGTTATATCACATTATGTGCCAAACCACTAGAGCTAGTTTCAGATTGCAGTTCCCCTTGGGGTATTTCCACTCAATATATAAGATAACCAGATCTGCTCTCTGTCCACTCCTAGCCTGGACAGTGCTTAGTCAGCTCCCCAAATCTTGGCAAGCTGAAGCTAGAAAGCAGAGCTGCACTCTTCCCTAGTTATTACCATTTTATCAGTGATCACTCCTCTTAATGCTATGGAGCACATGGCAAAATAATGAGCAAATTGCGTGTTTTCCTGCGGTGAGCAGAAAGCAGTTAAGTGACTGTAAAACATAGTGCCCCGTACGTGTCAGTATATTCTGCTTGCATCTGCGGAATGGTAGTACTTTGCTGCAGCTTTAATTCATGATCACAAAACTGCTGATTACCTTGCTGCAAAGAACTGGACTTTGAGAGCATGACAAAGACGCAGTTCTGCTTCCCACACATCAGGAACATCGGGATTCAGGGATCTGACCTGGGTCACGTTTTATTATTTTGTTTTTAGAATTATCTCAGCATTTCCCACTACTAGGAAATACAGTACAAAACCCAGCCATCTTAGCTTTGTTTCATAGACCTTGACGTTTCCCCCCCCCAAAGCTTTATTTTACATTGTAATTGGTATTTTGCATTATAATTGGTATTTTGCATTATAATCTGCATTTCATGATCTGGCCTCCCAGTTTTCTTGCACCGTGCTAACAAGAAATATCGAGGAGGTTTTTTTTTGCAGAGCTCGATACCTAGTGGAGAGACTACTGCTGGATGACTTCGGCTAAGGCGTAACACGGGAAACCAAGTGCGAAGAGGGGCCAGTCTGCTAAGAGCCACCCCACGGGCACGTCCGAGGAGTCACAGCTCAGAAAGCAGGATGTGCGATCTGGCCTGGGGACGCTGTCCAGACCTTGTGCTTCCAAGGGGATGGGAACGGGGTCCGCGGGGAGGAGTTTAGGATTTTGTTGATTTAACCCTCTCAAGCTGTTTAAAAATAACATTTCCTGTGCTTAAAACATATCTCTGCTATTCCGGTGTCCCTTGGTTTTTTTAACACATTTTTTTCTTTTTTGGGGGTTAATGAGCTCTCACAAAATGACTGGAGGCATGTAACTACTCTAGCATGAAGTTTTGGGTTTAAGGAACTGGACCTTGGGGCCCTTCTGCCCAGGAAAAAATGCCAGATACAGGATTTTGCCTTGAAGGGTACCCAGGGGATCCAGAGCCGGTTACAGCACCAATAGTCAGAGCAGGTTTCTCCAGCACAAAGTGCTGGAGAGGCTAAGTACTGCTGGAGACAGCCAGCTTTTCAGATGGGGATCTGGTCGCAGGGTATTCATGTCAAACAAATGTCATGTACACTAGGGCAACAGAGGCTGTAAAGATTTTATTCTAGCACCCTGAGTCTGGAGATTTAAGAGGTCCTAAGGAAAATGCCTTAAATTTTGAGGCCATTATTAAAGGGCTGAATCAAAATTTTTTGTAAAGAGCCTGAAAGCACTGAGAAATCCATCATCTGAACTCTATGAGCTAGGCTTATTAATGGTCAAAATCAAAACTGTCTTTTTCATTTAAAAAGTATGCATGCGAGTACTCATCTCAGTGCAAGAGGGTCAGGTTCAAGTCCTTTTTCTGCTCATTACAGGCTTGTATTTTGGCTCCCTCCTGCTGGAACTGCTTAATTTGTATAAACAGTGAAGCATTCACCAGATTAGAGCTCCTGTCAGTATAATCTGGTCATCAGGATGACAGCTGGGAGATGGAAACCCCCGTGCAGGTCTCCAAACCAGGTGCATTTTGGGGAAGCGTCACAGGTCTGGGCGCTCATCTCCCGCATCGCCCCCCTGCCACTCACTCTGCCTTTCTGAACCGAAAGTCCATCCCCAGGAACCTCTTCCCACCGCAGCGTTACTGAATCCAGCATGTTTCTGTCAGTCAGCGTTGCACAATGAAGCGCCAGTATGGGGTGATGTTTCTCACTAGCTCTAGTCAAAATCAGCAGAAAGGGGATGGTAATTTCATCCCGTTTTACGTGCGAGTTCAAAGGCATCTTGGACTTAGAGTATCTGCTAAAAGTAGATGTGTCCAACATTTGTTAGCAGTTAGACTGCATTGGTTATCAGAAAATACAACAAAATAGGCTTATTTTGTTTTCTTGCCTCATCCAATGTGTTTCTATTGTTTATTTTGATTTTAGAAAAGAAACAATAGAGGAAAGTTCACCAAATGAAAGGTTTGCCAATGTTTTCGCAGAAATATTTGCCACTGGAGGTCAGCTCCATATTTCCAGCAGTAATTTAATAACCCAAATCTATCATATTGAAAATCCCTCTGGACTCTTAACAAACTAGAGAGACATTCATAGGTCATTTTAAAAACATCAGCATAGACTTTGACGATGACTCCAGAATCCCCTCTGTGCTGTAGGTTCTTGTTAGACAAATTGTCCCTGAATCTATTTATTTATATATATGTTTTTTGCAGCATTATGAGAAAGCATTGGTTTATCTAGCTAAAAGTGTCTAGCTGTAGTCACACAACTGCATTGATGTTTGGCAGAGCATAGCAATACTGATTGAGAAAACAAAGGAATAAATTGGAAGCTACCTAGGAAAGATTTCTTTACTCAAAATTGTTTAGCATAACTATACAATTTAAAACCACTCAAAAATCAAAACAGATGCTATCAATGATTTAACTCAGTCCCACTGCTCAGCCTGCCTGAAACGATGATCTGTGCATTTCTTGAATGTCTTTTGCATCTTTCAGTGCATACGTTTTTCCTTTCTTTCAAATGAAAAAAAGGAAACTTCACCCAGGTATTCTCAAAAAATTGACATAAACTTTAGACAAAACCCTCTTCAAGTCAATGTAGGCTGGAGACATCAACCTACAGATTACACTGGCCAGCAGGCAGGCAGAAATTGAGTGAGTACACAGAGTCCTCCCTGGAAATGCTCAAGGCCAAGTGTTTTTTTGGCCAGTCCAGGCTCCGCTGGCTCCTGGCAAAGCGGGGCTGATGCTGGGGCTGGGCACAGCGCTGGTGCCACCACCTGCACTGCTGCTGTGGAGCAGCACCCAGCAGCTTGGCACTCAGGGCGGCTTCACCCTATAATCCGCTTCAGCAAAACCACACTCAACCCACCCAGCGATGGAGATTGGAGGTTTCAGGCCAGGCTGGAAGTGCTGCATCAATTGAGGGCCATGCAGAAGCGAGCATGCCGCGCACGGAGCAAACCAGGGCTTGGGCAGTCAGAGGCGCATCCTTCCTTCCAGGCATGGGCTGCATGCCTGAAAGCACAGGCAATCTGTCTGAGACAATAGAAAGAACAAATTCAAGCAAGCAGATGAATCATATCTTTTTAAGCAGGACTCAGAGTTTGCTTTGTGATGAGGCTTTCAGCAAACAGCCCTACGCCATGGGACTCTTCCTTTCTTGCTGGCCGGGCAGACTGTCCCCAGCTTGCTGAGCCTCACACAGCAGCAAAACCTTCACCTCCATCCTCGACACTGCAGTGGAGAGAGCAGGGCTGCAGGCCAGCTCTTACTGAGTGACCTGGAAAGAGCATGAGTGAGGAAAACCCTGACCTAACCCATTTTGTTGTTCAATCGGAGTATCTGGGCAGGAGTCAGCTGCTGTCCATCCTCCCTCATACCTGCAGCATGAGTAAGAGTCACAGTTAATTTTCTTGCCTGTTCATAGAGCAACACATGCTCATGGACATCTAATATATATTTCTCCTAGACCAGAGGAGGCTAACATTTTATTCTTGCTTTAAGAAACGAGTATACCCTCTAAAAATGCTCCTTGCATTGCTCTGGCTGTGTGCAGCTGATTTGGGATGAGATGCCTGCAGACTCTGGCTGGAATAACACTAATAAAACAAGAGTCTAGGAATCCTTCAGCTGCCTCGGGAAACGTGTCCTGCAGCCAAAGGCAAACCCACCACCTTCAGACGCTCCCCGACAGGCACACTGTGGCCTATTCCTCCCACGCCAGCAGCGCTGGGTGAGCTCTACCACACCTACCCTGTCATCCAGGCAAACTTGTCTTTGCTGCTGAGGTTATGTTTCTCGGCGAGGCAAGGACAAGGCGAGTTTCTCTGGGGGAAGAATGGAAAGTGTTTGTGTCCCTGGATAGTCTCTGGAAGCGCGTGGGTGTTTCTGCATGCTTTGAGGGCCTGGCTCCACAAAATATTTAGGCACATGTGTAACCAGAAGTGACGTCCAACAGAGCCCTGCAGAGACAGACACTTCCAGCCTTCCAGCTCCAGCAGGATCCAGTTTTCCACGAAGTTTCAATTATTTTTTTTGTTCAAGCCACTAAAATAGCCTTCATTCTGACAAGTGCCTGCCCATGTAGCAGCTGAGTTAAACTCACTTTGAAGTGTAGCAGGTCCTACCCCTCAGAAAGAGAAATATCCATAATCCAAGGTAAGAGATCTTGCACTGCTGAATACTACCCAGTTATTAATGTGAAAAACAGAATTAATTCAATGCCAAAAAGTTGTGAGAAAGTTTGAGCAAAAGCAACATCAATTATAGGGACCATCTCATACCACAGCTATTTTACAGCAATTCCACTTTACATTCCTTGGCCAGCACAGCTTATTGAATAATTAAATAGCCAGATGACACACAATCAGATTAAAAAGCCTTGAATGTAAATGAATATCAGTTTCCCAATTCTGAAAGGAATTTAATCATGGAAACTTCCACCTACTGTCCAGTTTACCGTATTCTGGAGAGAGCTGAAAAGCAGTGATATCCATGAGATCATCTTCAAGGTGCTTTTTCCAGTACAGAAGGAAACCTGAGCTATTGCCTCGCAGGGGAACTTGGTCACAGGACACAGCTCCTGAAGATTTGGAAGGAAAAACATCCTCTTCTCATCTCCATGTAAAGTAGCTTTTTCTGACTGGGATTCACACGTCATTAAAACAGACACATCATTAAACCAGACACTTCATTAAAATGGAAACACATTTAAAACTGAGAGTGTGGGATAATATACTAGAACTTTACAGAGAAGAAATCAATTACAATCGTAGTAAAAGAAATATTTTTTCACCTAATAGTATCCAATATGCATTGCATTGTAAATAATGCTTTGTGTTATATAAAGACACTGTGTTTCTCAGCATATAAACCATTTAATTGCAATAATGACTCACATTTCAGCTGCAAAGCTAGACATGTATGTTTTCTGAATGTGCCAAATAGGCAAGACACCAACTAGCCTTGGTGTATTTAGAAGAACGTGCTTAAACCACACGTCAAAGTAAACAGAAAAGCTGAACTATTGGGTGGGGGGGGTTGTTTTGTTTTGTTTTTTTTTTTTTTTTAAGCATCCTGATGTTTTCTTGGAGCCCTAATACATATTAAAATGAAAGTATATGAAAAAGTGTTAATGATTCATCTACGGAAAGAACTTACCCACCATCTGAAAAGACGCTGGAAATTTTGAAGAGTGTCAAAGTGTGACTTTGCTCACATATATTCCTTCTCTTGTTTTTAAATCCAGAATGTGCCTAAATAAGTGACAGATTTAATTAGACAAGTTTTAAAGTGAAACCACGAAAGATCCTCCATTTTGTAGTGAAAGCCATCATACAGAGGAGATATGTGGAGGCAGCTTGTGATCCATCGGAACTTAAACTTTGTGTCAAGTGGGCTTCATGCAGATGAACAGTCAATACAAAATATGTATTCTGTATTGGCTCTACTTCTCAGCCAAGACGATTGTCACTATCTACACAATAGTTGAACCAGGTAAACTGAAACTTTCCTTGCTAAATTTGCATTTTCTACACGTAGAGGACCATTCACTTTATTCACTCAACTATATCACATCTGATAAACATACTTTTCCATCATACCTTCTGGGACTTCTTTAAAGAACCTACAGAATTAAAGCCCAGACCCACGAATTGCAGAGCCAGCATGAGGGAGCTGGTTGGAAAAGGGCAGTGGGAAGAGGATCACCACCTTACAGCAGCCCAGGCTTGTGCCAGATTAGTGACTGCATTACCATGACCTGATGTAAGCAGAAAAGATATTTCCTGTCTTGGATTACATGGCAGGGGACGGGGGATTTGACTTGTAAATGAGGGGAGGATAAAAGGGTAAAGCCCCTAAGTACACACAACAGCAAGTCCGTGAGTAATGAGCCCAAGTTAGAAATGCTCCTGGAGACCCACACTTCCAATGATTGCCTTAAAAAGACTGATTTGCACATTTGTCCTAAGTACACCCTGGGATTGCCCTATGAAACAGAAATATCTTGTCTTCCAGCCATTCCAGGGAATAAACACACTGGGCCTCAGACAGGTGTTAGCCGGTGATGGATCTGTGCCCACCTACCAGCTGCATCTGTTTACAAGGGATCTGCTTCTGTTAAACACAGCGCGGTGATGCTGCCATTACGTGCCGTGGGCCAGCAGAGCCGGTGTGAGGCTTTCCTGCCTTCCCATCGCCCATGCCTGGAAGAGCAGTCTGCGTTAGAAGATCTGTTAGCCCAATTGGTGCCTATTAACATACTGCCCCAAATACAGGGGCAGGGTAATCTTTGCAAGGAATCTTAACGCGCTTTGGGTAAGGCTGTTATGACCAGCACCATACAAAACACCTGGCAGGAGGTCTGTGAAGATAACGTTCAGACTTTCGGCTGAGAGATGGGCTCACAGAGAAGGACCAAGGGAGGTCAAGACCCCTCCATCAACATTTCAGCACAAAGGAAGCAGGAGTCCAAGAAAACCTGTTCGAATCCCAGCTGCATTAGGATACATGGGATCACTGCTACAGACAACACCAAAATTCACCGGTCTGAACTGTTCAATGCTGTGAAGATCTCTGTTGCTGGGATCTTGCCTGAAGCCTGCTCTTGGGTTTCTGGCTGTCAGATTCCACTTAAAAACTGTGTTTCTTTCTCACTTTGTAGATGCAGCATCTGTCTTGCTTGTCATATTGGGAGGAGGGAGGGAGATGTGTAATTAAGTGCAAATAGGGTTCTCATGATGCAATACAGACTCATATAATACTTCCCAGGTGCCACTGTCTCAAAAAACTTGGCAGGATTTTCCCAGTTGCGAGGCTAGGATTTAAGAATAGCAGTAAACTTGTGTGGTCCTGCAGAAGCGCTCCTTACGTGCGGTGCTCCGATCCTGCCTTTGGGAACAGCTGTGCAAGTCCATGCTTATGGCTGGGCGGGTATTTTGAAGGGAAGCTTGGTTTTTTGTGTCTTTTTCCCCCTCTCCCCTTAAGAAAGCCTTCACTTTAAAACCAAGTTCGCTAAGTTTATCACAGGGTGATAGTGCTGTCAAGCCACTGCAAGCAGCTGGTTTGTGTTGTATTCAAGGGACACAGCATAGGACTAAAAAAAACCCTTAAGTAATCCCTACAGAAAGCAAAGTGTGGAGAAGTACAGTAAGTTGCATCAAAACACAGGATGGCCATTTAAGAGCAACTGACTGGTTTGCCAGTTACAGTTGTGCTGGAAAATGGAGAATGAGCTGTCACTGGAGCTGTGAGATGAGGGATGTGGCTCCTGAGTATGCAAAGAGCCCAAGAATGGACAATGCTGCAATTTCCATCTTTCCCAGCCCTGACATTTCCCCTCTGCCATAACCGTATTGGGTAGGATAGGCTTATTTTTCTAGCAAATGCTCAGCTGATGAATTTCAGCTGCTTATCACAATTTTTGCCTTTTGGCTGGACCCCGAAAGCATTTTAGCTTTTGGCAAAGGAAATCGGGACTGGTGCTATTTTATTTATTTATTTTAATAGGTAGAAGTACAGTAATTTCCCTCCAAAATGATTGCTCATCCCAGACTAAGTTCTTGCTACTGTTGCTCCTGGCTCAGGTTTGGCAGGTGGCTCGATAAATTGATAATATGCTGCACAATCTGACAAGGAGCTTTATCAATCAAAACAAGCCCTGCTGTTCAGCTCAACAGGAAAGTTCAATCACTCTTCTCTAGTGGAATCAGTCTGTACGTAATGCTTTCATCCCAAGATAATGTTAGACTGCAGATTTGGATCTGCTCTCAGTGCTCGAGGGCTATTTATATCTTTGTACCTTGAGGGTTTACTAATTGGCAGCCTTCTTCCACACCCTTTGATATCATTAAAGTAATCTTAGTGTAAGCGACTACTTTCTGATGATATCTCTGAGGGAGTGGAGAACAGCTGGAATAATTCAAAATATCATAGTTTGAGCCGTTCTCCAAGAGCAGTGATTGAAAGATGGCAATAGTTTTGCCTACACAAGCAAAGCCAGCAAAGCACCCTGGCTTCTTCAGGATGGCTGTGGCCGACGGGATACGAAAGACATTTACTCTCAACCGAGTCCAGATCAGCAGTTAGCAGGGGGTTAGTATGGACTTTTTCTAGTCATTGCAAACATCACTTTATCAGGTAAGCACCTTTCAATCGTTTTTCGTTCCCCCTCTTGCCCACCCCCCATTTGCCTTGTCTTGTTCAGCGTGTGGGGTCTTTCATAGTCAAAGACCCTCAGCATATTAGGGGCAAAGTAACAACAAAACCAGGACTCGAACATGAGGGCTTTGCGAGGACTCGGAGAAAGCAGCCGAGAGCTCAGTACTGCCTGCCTGGAATCACTCAGTGTTTCCCACACTTTGCAAACCCTCTGGTTCCTGGTTTCTCACACAGGAGAGCTGGGATAACTTGTTTGGAAGATGAGTTTAACACTGCTGAAATCTCATCTCAGGTAGTTTCTAATAACACGGTGGGTGAGGTTTATTTAAACCATAATTGCTTGCATTTTTTTTTTCCACATTACTCGCTTCACTGCTCCACAACACGAGTTAATTTAAAGGCCTGTCATTAACTTCGCAACTCATTCTGCAAAGTTCAAAACTGGAGATGGGAAAAAGGTTTCTCCACGTTAAAAATGCACTTCAGACCAGAGCAACTCTGATACGATCCAATAGTGGCTCCTACTCAAAAGATGAGCCCTTTTAGGAAAACATGCAGTTTCCAACAGCCGCTTTGATGCCTGCCATTAATTGCCTGCTCTCACTTGCGTGGTCTCATAGCAGCTTCCTGCCCTTTGCTCCTTTTTGTTCTTGTTCCTGTTTGAGCACTTCCTTTTGTTGCCAGTCTCTTGCTTCCCTTCAGGACCATTTTAGAGATATAATAAAATCCTCGTGCAGATAGAAAGAACCAGATACAAACGGCTATGTGAGTGTATTTATGTTTATAGCATGAAGCCAGAGAACAGGCTGTCCTGGGTTCTGGTTTCCAACTGCAGCATAAATCCGTCAGCGAATATGTTACAGCCCCAGCGAAGAAAGCAGAAACGTACCGGCAGACACTGCAGGACATCCAGAAGAGCCGCGTCTCAGAGGACTCCCTATCTCTTAATTCTCCAGAAGTGTGAAAGATGTAGGCTTTCACCCCAAATTAAATGAGCTGTCATCTCATTTTGCTGGTGGGGACTGCAGAAAGGAAGCAGGGAGCCAATATTGGATGAGGAGCATTAAGTACCTGGTTACATGCTTGAGGTCTTCCTCAGCCAAGGAAGCACCGGGGCACCTCGGAGCAGTGTCCCGGGCCATGTGCTGGGCTTGCTGCCCCTCAACCAGCCACATAGCATTACTGGAAATCTATCCTCTGGTCTCCCATCCTTAAAGCAGTTATTAATTAAGTAATATCATCCCCTCTCAGCCACTCAGGGAGAAGCATATAATTAGTGAACATAGAACAAACTTTTCTTTGCCAGGCTTGATGCACATTGCATTTACTGAACTACAGTTATCATCTTGGGACGATAACAATTTCCTTCACCAGATAGCAGTCTCCAAAGGGGAAACTGCCACGGGTGGCTTCTCAGAACAAAAGAAAAGACATAATAAGATTTCTTTTTCTTTTTTCCTTTGAATGTTTTGTATGTATAGCCATGCTAAGTACAAACCAGATGACAAGCTAAGAGGATCGTTTTGGCTGACGCGGGAGTCCATCGCTGCTCTGGTGGAAAAAGATGAGAGCAACATGTGCAAGAAAGCCTGGCTGAACTGAGCCTTAATGTGAGATGTTCACATCTCAATAGACTTTGAGATAAATGGCCTTTTCTTGTCTTCCATATGGTTTTGCTTTCCATACAGTAAGTGAATCATAACATTGGCTGAAGGAGAGGAGCTGTCCGACTGCGCTCACTGCACCGGGCTGGGAGAGGAGGGAAGAGGAGAGGAAAACTTAGAGGGCAGAGAGAGACCATCTCTGGAGAAGTCATTGTGCTGATGGGGAATGACAAGATGAAAATGATGCAAGAAATAATGAGCAGCACAGAAGGCTGAAGAGAGCCTGCCCAACAGTTAGGGTGAAAGACAGTTAATCTGCCTGAGAAGTGACCATCTCCCCGGCGTTCTTCACTCTCTTAACTGGGTTTGCTCCAAACACCCTCACTAGTCAGTGTGCTTCAGGCCAAGCACATGCTTAAGCACGTAGCTGGTTCGGGGTCATGGAGGAATGGTTTAAGGGGAGGTTATCTTGTCACCACTGACATCAGTGGGAGTTTTGCTGAGGATGTCACTAGGACCGTGATCTCAGTGATGCTCTTGAGATGAGACAGAAGCAAAGCATGAATGGGCTCTACTCCAGCATTATGCTTACACTATTAAGACTGCACTCACAGAGTAAGTTAAGAGCTGCAAACACAATCTTTCACCCTAGCAATATTTTATACCTTAACATATTAGTTGTCAAGGTTAAAAAGATATGAAATACATATTAACAGCCAAAGCAAATGCACTCAATGAGAGGGCAGAGCCACGCTTCAAGAAGTCTTTGGTTTTATAAACCAGTTTAGCCCAGGTCTATTAAGAGCTTTTCCTGGTGAAAGAGTGAGAGTATTTTCTCTGTTATAATCATATCAGCCTGTATTCTGGGTTAATGGAGATGAATATTACTGCCAGATTTTGTTCTTTCCCTGCATGTAATCTAATGCCAGATGGTTCTGAATGGGTATTAAATCCTCCATGTGCATGACCTCCCTGAGGTTTTTATCATTAGAACATTAAAATAATTCAAGGAAAGCTTTCCCAAAGCCTGATCATAAACCTCCTAATGAGGGACTGTAGTCACAAAGAAAATCCTCTTGTTAATTCCTGCTTGGTGTTTTTCCCCCTTTATGACAAATAAGCAAGAATTCACAGTAACAGAGATGCTTTTAAACTATTTCAGTGGAAAACACATAAAAAATGAGCATTCAGGTTAACAGTTCAGGTTCCCAGCAGGGTCTGGAGATGCAGTAACTGATCAGCCATCTTCAGCCTCTAATACAGGGCCCAGTAATGTCACCATCCCTCAAGAAAAGTAGAAGTTACTCTGTCAGTAAGTGACTTTTATTCACAGTGTAACATAAGACCTAGTGTCAGAATAAATATGATCCAGTGTCAGACAAGTGGCTGAAATGGGACCTTATCTACACAAAAGTACAAGGACTTACATGAACACCATCTTTACACTAACTGGAGTTCAGCAACAGAAGCTAAATTCCCAAAGGTTTTCCTAAGAATTTTCCGCTCCTCATTTGCACAGAGTGGAGGGTACGTTTTAATGATTTTATATTTGGGTTTCTACTTGCTGTTTACTGCATTGCAACATGCCTTGCTTGCTGCCTATTACTTGAGCATGTAAGACAAGATTGTTCATAGCCTCATGGGTTTTCTGTTCTTCTCATTATCAGGTCATCCAAAAGCAACATAAGTATTCCTGCAGCTAAATCACATGTTGTGAGAACAGGGAGGGGTGAGAAATAATCAAGTCAAAAAGTTTTACTAATTTTGGGGTGTCCAAACTGTCCAGAAACCTTGTTTCTCAGAGGCCTTTACACTGTGCATGCAAAACTCAACTCTTATTAATATCTATTGCAACTGGGAATATGCAATGTCTGCAAAAAACAATCCTTGGCCAAAACCACAGAAGTAGTCATCTTGAAAGAGTTTAGTTCGGGTAACTGAGGAAACTGAATCCAGTTCATCAGGATGGCATTCAAATGCATGAGACCTTAATCATGGGACCATCCTGCCTTGCCCTGAAGTCCCAGTCTCACCTCCCATCACGTAGGAAGAGGAATCTGACAGATAACATCCTTATTCCAGGATTTGGCACTAGAGCAGAGCCACCCAGGGTGGCAGGAGACCTATAGAAATAAAGAAACAAAAAAATAAATAGAAAGACAAAGCCTGCCTCAATAACCAGCAGTAGCCTGTCATGTCACCAAGGATTGTATCATTGTGCAGCACATAATTTCCCCAAGCCAGAGACACTGTCTCACACTTAGCATCATACCTGCAGCCACACAGACAGTGTGTGTACAGGCATCTGGCCCATATGCTGGTGGAGATGCAGATGGTCTCTGGAAAGATTAAGAAGAGGTAGGGACCCTTTGCCAGAGCTCAGTGCTGAACCAGGAGCACTGAGCTCCAACCAGGCACTGGAGAAAACAACATCCTGATAGGCAACAAGTCAGTTCATCAAACTTGTGAATGCAAGTCTACCCCTTCTTACCTGTAACCCCAATTATCCTGCCCTCACCCCACACCCACCTCTTATCCAACCTGGTCTTCTTTACCCTAATTCCATTCCCTGCCTCATATTCACTGTTCAAGTCCTTGTGAGCCTCCTCACCTTGCCTCCAACCATCTCTCCTGCTTACTGCTCTCTTCCTTCATCTCCACACATTCTTTATCAGCCTCGTTAGCAGCTCATTAGCTCCCACCATCTCCCTGACTCCCTTACTGCTCCCTGCCCACCCACTCCTCATTCTCCTTCTGCCCACTGCTTTGCTTGTGCATCTCCACTGAGGGCAACTTGATGCCAGTCTGTCGTGGTTTAACCCCAGCCAGCAACTGAGCACCACACAGCCACTCACTCACGGTGGGATGGGGGAGAGAACTGGAAGAGTAAAAGTGAGAAAACTCATGGGTTGAGATAGGAACAGTTTAATAATTGAAGTAAAATAGTAATAATAATAATAACAATTATAATAATAATAAAAATAAAAGAATATACGAAGCAAGTGATGCACAATGCAATTGCTCACCACCCGCCGACCGATGCCCAGTCGGTCCCCGAGCAGCGGCCCCCCCCCGGCCAGCTCCCCCCAGTTTATGTACTGAGCATGACGTCCCATGGGATGGAATGTCCCTTTGGCCAGTTGGGGTCAGCTGTCCTGGCTGTGCCCCCTCCCAGCTTCTTGTGCACCTCCAGCCTTCTCAGTCGGTAGAGCACGGGGAGCTGAAAAGTCCTTGACTAGTGTAAGCACTGCTCAGCAACAACTAAAACATCGGTGTGTTATCAACATTGTTCTCCTCCTAAATCCAAAACACAGCCCTGTACCAGCTACTGGGAAGAAAATTAACTCTGTCCCAGCCGAAACCAGGACACAGTCATCCCCACCTCAATCTGTCACCTGACCTGGAGGAGGTATCTGGGCAAGTAAGTTATTTGTTTATGTGGTGGAATACTGGCAAAGACTTAGGGCCTTCGGCCTTTTTGGAAATTGGAAGAGATCAGAACTGGGAATGGAGCACAACCAAACTCAGCAACAGATAGCGGTACTTGCCCCCATCACCACTTAGTGTTATTTTTCCTTCCTAGCACCCTGGCCATGCCCCAGCAGCAGCAGCGTGGGCTGCTCAGGACCGGCACGGAAAAGGCAAAACCAGGTACAGAAGAAACTAATGACACTGTGCAGAGTTTTTCATCCTACAGCCAGTGAAATCCTGCCGAGGGTAGTGTTTTACAGCTGCATGAAAGTTATTTGTTATCCCAGGCCAAAAAAAAAATAGAGTTGATGGTTTATGTCCATTCCTTAGATGACACATTTAAAATTAATAAAGGAGCAATGCTGCCACCAGCCCTCACCAGAGAGGGACCTGATGGGGCAGGGAGGACAGGCTGCTCTTTCTGGGTAAACCCAACACTGAGCTGGGGCTCGGGCTGGGGTATGGGCTGCAGGGCCCCGGGATGCTCCATCTCTGGGGATAAGGAGTATTTCTGGCACGTCAGCCTGGCACCTCCACCGCGCCGAGCGCAAGGAGGGGGGCAGCGGGGGCGAGCAGGCTTTGCTCTGCAGCACTTTCGAGACAAAGCGATTTTACTAAAAAAGGAACTTGGAGCACTTCAGTCCATCGAGGGCTGCAGAGGCCGTGCCGGCTCTGTCTGCATCCCTGCCGCAGTCCCCGGTGCCCGGGAGGAGGAGGAGGAGGCAGCGGGAGGAAAATGGCAACAGGCACCCTGCTCCACAACGGGGGCTCGGCAGCCCCCGGTGGGCTCGGGGCCAGCCGCAAGTGACCCTGGGGGTGTCGGGCAGCCCACAGCAGAGTCGGGAGAAGCAAACGCGAAGCTAAACCCAGCGTTTGGTGGCTGGTCCCACTGAGGAGCAGCAGGCGACTGCGGGAAATCGCTTCCTCTGCTTTGTTCCCCTTCCCCCTCTCGCTGTCTATTGACACTGTACATTCTTCGGGGTACGAACCGTCTCTTGCTATGCGTCTGCAACCCACCCGCACTGTGGGACCCCGCGCTCGCAGGGGACCCCCCCGCCACGTGGGTACTGCCGTGGGTAACAGCGCTCTCAAAAATAAAGTTCTGGCTACATGGAAAATATTAGCAAATTATAACATTTCCCTTTATAGCTGAGCTGCAGACAGCATTTCCAGATCACCGCAAAGCATGCTTTCTTTTTCTTTCTGTCCCTCAGTGCAACTTGACAAATTTTGTGGTTTTTTTCTTAATGTGCGGGTTTATTTTATGTCACTGAGCACTGGCAAGGACAGAGAGGCTTTTAAATTGCAGTAATCTGAATTCTAGAAATAACAAGCTACAAAGGTCCATGATTAAATGTGGAGCGCGCGATATCTGCAAAAACAAGTACTCTGTGTTCTTTAAAAGATCGTTTGATAACAGTGACATAACCTGCGTACCCGGTCGCGGTCCAATTTAATCAGCAAATATGCCTCTGGAGCAGAACCATCTAACTTAGGAAAAGAACCAGAAGTACAGTCACCACCAGTAGGAGAAATTAATGCATTCCATTTGGACAAAGATTAATTATTATGAATCACTCCAAAAATACATTTGCCCCAAGTGGGAGTACACGCTCTTCTATTCATCAAGTTGCTTTCAAATAATCATTAAACATCTTAAGACAGAAGACAATTTTGTTCACCCAAAATAAACACTGCTAAAAGTTACAAAATGAGGACCACCTTTTTTTCACGTCTGGAGCATTTTGACTAAGAGTAGTTGCCTGAAAGTGGGACAGGCAGAACATCCGCTAGAAGAAATGTGTATAGGTGCAGAGGACTCTGCTAATACCAGTATAATTTTTCATGTCAGAGTTTTCCTGTCAGTGTTGATTTTTCCATATAATTTTTATCTTAAGTTCACCAAATTAAGTTTATATTTGCTACTAATTTTGTCCTGTTAAGGGCCTCAGCTGTAGTCTCAATGGCATCTCAAAGGGTCATAAAGCAGATTTAAAGCCAAAAGTCACCTCTGTTGCATGTTTTGTGGAAAAATGAACAATAGTGGTTTCAGGAAGGGCATGAGTAGCTGTCTTAGTAAGGTCTCCCTTTGCACAGGGGTTCTCCTGTTAAAAATGCTTCAGAAGGATGATGATTCTTTTTTGTTTTGGTTGGACAAGTATGTGCTGAAACAGACTGGTTTATTAACAGCAGGCTTGGCTCCCCTGCTTTACCAGTCACTTATATTTGATTTTCCATTTGCCTCTGGGTAGTCCCTGGTAGACGTGTCCTGGTGGCAATGCTCTGGCAGAGCATTGCTTTGGGTAAGGCAATGTGCAAGAACAAGGACCTTAGTCAAAATAAAATGACTTTGTAATTTACAAGGAAAAAAGAAAAAGTGCAAAATTAAAGGACAGCAGCAAGCAACTATGTTACCAACTGGAGAATATTTTTTTTTTATTAAATTCATGTATACAGAAAGTTTCTCCTGTGAAACATTCCCCAACCCAACACTCCATATTCATGGGTCAGCATTCCCGGTGGGATAGGAATGAGAAAGTTCTTCCCATTTGCTTTGCAGGGCCAGGGTGAGGCGCAAAGAAGGCAAATATCATCTACTATTTAATCAGCAGAACCCCATATGTTGTTGAGGTTGACTTCACAGCTACCTTTATCTGGGAGACTAAGAGATTGCCTTCTAGTTACAACATTTTTAGCAGTCTTCCTTTTCTCCAGTATTAGACTCTTGTAATTTAAGACTCAGTCCTCATCCAGTCCAAGCAGTGCTGATAGGCAGTGCTTCCACTGACAGTTTTTCCATTACAAAATAATGTTCTACCCAAACATACTTTGTTTGACACCAATAAATCAGGGCAGCTCTTTTAATCATACCCGAGACTGAAGTAGGCCAATTTTTTTTTAAAGCTTATAAAATTTGGTGACTTTTCAAAGAAAACTTTTTTTCTTTTTTTAAGTGGCACAGTCCAGCACTCCCTGTTCCTGGCAGCAGCTCAGAGGTGCTCTGAGAAATGCATCTCTTGTGGCAGTTCTGACCCAAATGAAATCAAGAAACCTTGGAAATCTCATGGGAGATGGATTTTTGTGAGTTTTCCAATTTAAACAGGTGGAGATAAACCAAGATAAGGGTCTGAGATAGATCTGCAACATGTGGAAGGTTCATCTATAACTAGAAATGTCTGCCTTTATTTTTTATGGCCTTACCCTTTTCTTGAGATAAGCCTACAGGCACTTGATTAATGGTGGAGGGAGTTATGTAAATGAATGAATGGGGAAAATGGATGTAGTAGAGAGAAGCTTTCATTCTTAACTCTGACAAATGCTAGCTTTCCAAAGGAGAGATTATTTTAATTGGCCAGCTAGTGCCTCAAGATGGGTTTGAAATGACAGGGAGAGGATCTTCAAAAGCCCAGCAATTCTGATGCTTTTCCCAGGCAGCAGCAATGATAAAAAAAAATAACATAATGCTTGTTTCTGTTACTTAGATATTTCAAATGTGTTGCTTCAAATCAGCTCTTAAGTTCTTCTACCACATTCACATGGCAAAAAGAGAAATAGACAACATCTTTATCTTCAGAACAGCTTTCTCAAGTCTCACCACAGTTTATTTTATGACTCCAATATACTCTGTATTTCTTTTACTCAGTTTCTTCATTAGCACCTCAACATTAGCAAGTGTTGCTAAGTAACATTCTACAGGCCCCTATAATTTTGCTACATGACTGCACTATAACCACGTGTTAATACTTCACAAAGGCAGTAACTATCCGCAATAACCGCTGTATTACTTCAAGGGAAACCATGGTACTTTCTCATTATGCTTGTATGTGCTTCCGAATTGCACCAGTCACCAGGGTAACTCACCGTTGCTGGAGGCTGAGATGAACACAATCCCCGGTGGATTTACAGAAATATTGACGCTTCTCTCACGTAATGGATGTGTGCAATGAGTTTAGCTGCGACTCATTTCCCTTGCATATTAAATAGCGAGCGCATCGTTCGCACTGCTGCTGGCTCAATACTTGCCATGGGCATTATGCGTTCACTGTAGGCGCTGTACGGGCAGTATTGGGAGGGCACCCGCTGAATCAGCAGTGCGGCATTGAGCCAGCCATCAGTCAGCTGGGTCGTAGGCAGCGATGTGACAGCAGGATGACTGGCACACGGTGGAGATCTCTGGTCAGTCACAGGGGCTCTTGTAAACTGCTTCTCCCTGTATGATGCCAAGATGTCACCACATGAAGTGTCTGGGAAGAAGATGATTTTTGGAGACCTGGCAGCTCGGTGCTTTGGTCGTGGGTCAGCCCCTTGGGTATAGATGGAAAAGAGGTCAGTAGGGGTGAGAAGTCCCGGAGAAGGTCACCTACAGAAACTTGATATCCTAGAAGGTTCAACAGCAATAGAAAGCCACTTACCTGAAGACAGGTGGCATGAAAAGACATACACCAAGAAATATTTTAGCTTAATTCCTGCCTGAAATGATTCACTGGTCTTAGCCAGCAAGGACAGAATGAAAAGCTGCGTCTCAAACAAAAGGTGATGATGGTGCTGGAGTGGGATAAAGCAAGACACTTATGAGCTGGGTCCCAACACAGAGTTCAGAGGGAGTTTTCTGCCCGCATAAAATTTGAGAAGTCAGACATATAATTACTGTGAAAAAAAGAATCATTTTTCATCCTTTTAATTCTGTGGTAAAAGAAACTAAAGGAAAAACAAATACCTTTAATAATTTCAAAATGTTGCACTTTGTCATCAATCTCAATTTGGCATAACGAGCCTTGCAGGAAGTTCAAAAGCTGCAGTGGGATGAAAATGGGCTTCAGGGATGCTGGGCATTGCAGAAACATAGTCCTAATTGTGCCAGATAACGTCTGTCTCAGCCTTAATGATATTTTACTATTAAGCCTGTTCTAAAGTGGAGACCGTACATGTGCGTGAGCATGTATATATTTATACATACACATGTATATATAAAGAGTACATGTGTGTGCATTCTGCTGCATGCATGTTCATACACATGCACAAATGTATCTCATGGCAAAGGGAACAGAGTCTGTTGTGAATTAATAGCTATATAAAGATTTAATTTCATATCCAGCATTTTCCCAGTTTTGCTTGGTTGAAGGCCTAGTATTTACATGTTTCATTTTATAATTAAGGTTTCCTCTCTCTCAGGGAACAGACTGGTTTGGCATGTTCAATAAAGTAATGAAACATAGAATAAATCTTTAGTGGAATAACTACATGATAATAAACCCATGTTTTATCTTATCCTCACCATGTACTCCAGTTTCTTTAAATGTATCTTTGTAGCAACCAAACTAGTCATAAATTAGTCATGATGATATTACAGCTGAATTTAATTTCAAATTCTCTCAGCAAGTTGTTAAGGATTTCTTGCCTAGGTCATTCCTGAGGAAATTTGAAAACTCTGCTATGATTTATGAATATTGCTATATTACTAGAGTATAAGAGGCCATGGGGAATACAAGCACATAAACCTCTGTTTAATTCCGTTCCAATAAAAATTTCATTTCTTATTTTTCTTATATATAAACATGTAAATCAATGTTTAATGATTCTTTTGTTTTATTACGTAACTTATTACTTGCCTTTAAACATCCAAGCCAAGTAAGATCTGGGACCCTGCTCATTTTTGTTGAAACATAATTAGTTAGCAATTAGACCTATTCTACAGAGGTTGCTTCCTTCAATGGCATTCATAATGCAACGTAAGAGAAGAAAGTCCGGGAACAAAAGGCTTGGCTTCTCCGTTCCCCCATGTACAAATACATTAGCCCTATTATTAGCCAATTTTTCAATGTAAACACTTTTTGTTCCAAAATCTACTCAACTGTCTGAGGGATAATTAGTTTCCTAAAATTACTATACCGTCGGTGTTCAATTTCAGAGATGTTGTTACCTTGAGACTTGTTGAACAAGTCGCATGGACATACAACTTCTGTTCCTCTCATCATGTACCCTATCCCCATATTTGGGAAATAGTCCCATCACTATTAATCCCTTTCAGCTAATGGAATGGCAAATGGCCAATAGTGAGGAGAAGAGGTTAAAAAAGTTAAAACTTTGGCCATTTTTGCCAAATCGCAAGCTCATCACAACTCTAGACTTGTATTAATCACCTGCTGAAGATCCAGCTCTCCTTTAAGAAACTGAAGTCCATGGGACTTGTGCAAGTATGAACACGGCGACATTTTGCAGAATCTGGCCATTGCTGTCTGTAAGCACCGTGTCCTACTGGCTTTCACAATACCGTGCAATGGAAACATCCCTCGCACTAGTCAATGGGTAACCTCCCAAGCTAGTATCATTTCTAATTTGTCGTAGGGGCACATACATTAGTTTCTCAGAAATATTACACACACTTCTTGATCACTGGGAGGCAGTAATCCCCAAGCTTAACCAAGTTTTCTCTTGGACTTATTGCTTGACCTTAGGTTCACTTAATCTCTCTTTCTCTCCCTGTTTTGCTGTCTAGAAAAGCAGGATAATATTGGCTCACATCACCTGCTGAATAAGACAATATTCAACACAAATAGCTGATGTGAGATTAATATTTCTAAAGTACTCTGTTGCTGAAAAATGCTGTCAGTCCAAAGTGTATACTACTATAATTATGGTATACAATAGAAATCAGGCAGCTAAGCATATATTCTTGTGCCAGCCTTTATCTCTGCTACCTGATTTCACATGTGCATGTCCAATGGAAAAGGGATTTAAAAATTAAAGTGTCCTTGAAACTAGACTAGAAACTTTCAACCAATGGGGAATGTCCATCAACACCTGTCTGGGGCTACGACCAGTTTTTTCCAGTTGGCTCTGCCTGATTTTGTTGCGTCATGTGCCAAAATCCACCGTTCTTGCTGGTAAAGGATGTGAAAAGGATCGTGGTAGGTCAGGGTGCAGCAGGATTTGAAGAGACCCTCCCAGTTTTGACTCATGATGTCCCTGCCAAAGCTGCACACCTGATGATGGTAGAGCAGGAGGTGACAACAATCCTGCCATCTCCACCCACCCATCATCCTGTACCTGACAAGGGGACCCAATGATCTGCATTGCAACCCACTTGCTAATGAATTAAAATACATAACTATTCTGTTTGGCTGGAAAGTTCCAGAAAAAGGGTGACTGTCCCATCTTTTTTCCATCCTCAGAAAAAATATTAATCAGATTTTCTGAGGTTACCACTACATGCCTCATATCAAAGCCTCGTACAAATCTTAATGCAGTGTCTTCTGCCACAGAGTGGGAGGAGCAAGGAGCTTTTTGGTAGTCCTAAGAGAACAGAAAAATATTTTTTCTTTTAAACTATTAAGTCATCACAAAGGGCTGAAGTTTGAGAATGAATGAGATTGCATTTACACTAAATACCTGCTGCCTTGAATCCCCTCCCTCTCTCTTCTGTGTCTCTTTAGCTCTAACTTTCTTCCACCTGGAAAATGCCCTACACATCTTAGGTACTACCAGGAACAAGCAACAGCCCATGTGCCCTTCAGCCACAGCTGGTACAAGGCATTTCTGAAAAATAAGTCACTTTGTTCTCACTGTTGGGCACAAAGTGGAACAGTGGGTGAAGCAGGCTTTTTTTTCCCCCCAACTCCACATTTCCCCAGGGAATTCCTCCAGATTTCTCAGCATCCACCCCAGCAATGTCATGGTGCAGCTGTACCGTGTTATACCAACTGAACATGTGTCCCCACTGCCCTCCAGGTTTGTACACCTTTGAGTAGAGGACAGCATTGCACAGCTGCTTTGACTAAAGTGTGGGTCAATTTGTTTGCATGCTATTTTACTATGTAGATGAAAAAACATGGGCTGCTAGCTTTCTATAAAATGAACAAGAAAAAAAAAACCAACAACAACAAACAACAGCCTGGAGATAAAAAGCCCTAAAGTTCCAGAAAATGTCAACTCCAAGAAATGTGGTGGGTGTAAAAACCACAGATTAAGCTTTACATTCATATACAGCATCTACGTTTGTTCTGAACAATGCTCAATGGTGAGAGCCGAGAACCCCGTGAGTGCTGCCTCCCACTGCAGACATGCCTCCCATTCCCGGGGCCGGGCAGGAGCCACCCCTTCTCAAGGATGTCCCTTCCCACAGACATCCCCGCAAAGCCACCGTCTGTTCTGCACGGCACCAGGAGGAGTTGTGCTTCCGCTTTGGAAAGCCCTTTCCAGCAGGATGGAAGTGGTCCTGGCTTCAATAGCTGGAGGTACAGATCTAGGCAATGGGTGAACAGGTACCAGACCAGGTCATTGGATATGATGCTATCTTTTGCACTGCAGAAATTTGTGGGGAGCTGCAGAAGCCACTGCCTTGCTTCAGATCTAGTCGAGGATTGAGGTTGGCTCACTAGCCTCAGCCCAGAGTACACAGGATTCACCCAACACAAGGGGTGAGACAACAATTAATCCTTGTTTCCCATAATAAGTCAGGAGAGGAGGGAAAATGTCAGCTATGTTGCTAATATTTGCATAGGACCATTCATTAAATACCCACTGAAATTTGACTTCATTCCCAGATCAAAACAGAAATCAGATTAGAGTTTTTTCAGCAAACCCTTCTCCAAAATTTGACCAACATTGATTTTTTTTTTTTCCTGAGCAAAAAGAGTTTTTTGACAAACTTAAGGAACAAAATACAAAATCTATTTAGCATGAACATCCTCAGCTCTGCAAGGTCTCTGTAGCAGCTGAAGGTATTACAGAGGTTATAATGCACAGAGGGCTTTAGGGGGAGAAAGTGCTTTAGAACAGGCTGTGTTTTAATACATACAGTCAAAGCAGTAGAAACTATTTTAAAAGAAAGGCTTTATAAATAATTGTTTTTATGCAGTTGGTGTAAGACCTCACTGAATCAGTGAGTAGAAATGAAAATTATTATATAAACCTACTTTTTCTATGTCCTGTGCTGTTTTGGAAGTTAATCTAGATGCTATTACATCTTGCAGAGACGACAACTATGTATTAGGACTTCAAATCTTCAATCCTTTCAGAAGACATTATAATAACTCACTTGCACCATGATATTTGTGAAAACTAAACGCTTGCCCACCTTCACAACTTTCTTAGAGAGGCTGCATGGCAAGTGTGCTTAAATCTTTCGACTGAGATTCAAGCAGTTAGAAGGAACTACTGAATTGCTGGCAACATGAGCTAATGTTGAACTAATATGAACTTCATGCAAATTTTTGCGTTTGCCAGAATTGCCGGTTGGGGTGAACTTGTAGTAACAGGCTTGTCGGAGACCTGCCAGGGGAGTCTCTCTGGCAGGCTGCGAGCTGCAGCTGGAGCTGCCTTTTCTTGAGTTTGCTCTGAAGTTAGGACACGCTTGCGCAGCTCGGCTATAAACTTTCAGCTGGAGAGGAGACAGACAGGAACCCAACAGCCCCGAAGCAGCTGAATGTCAGGATAATCCCAGAGCAAAGTCAAACCTTTGGTGAAACTGCACAAGTGAAAAGTTTATTGAGGCCCAGACTGGGTCTAAGCCCATCTCATCTGGGCTGAGGAAGCTGTGGACTCAGGAGAGATGAAAGCACGCAGTTTGCTCATTTTAATGACCGTCTGGGCTGCCCATAGCCAGAAAGGCATCTCCACCCCTGGATGAGAAAACGCACCACTTCCATGGAACCACACACGTGGAGCTCAGCTCCCGCCAGACAGCAGCTCGGTCCGTCCCTCCTTCACTACCTACTTGACCACTGTCACAGCAGCGAGGCAAGTTTTACAGGGAGAAATGGCACCTTAAACCCTTTAAAGACCAAAGAAAAGCCCAACTGGACAAGCTTCATCAGTTACACAGCTGAGTCCAACACAGCACGTTGCAGTCCTCACAAACTTTGTCTCAGCAAATACAATATTTGGGCTTGTCTCGTTTTCAGCTCTCCCAAGTAAAGAAGCTGTTGTTGTTCCCTTAAGAAAGCTCTTTCCAGTTCACTGTCAGGAAGATTTCCCTGATATTTTGCCAAGAGTTAGATAACAAATGGCCGATGAAACAAATAACAAGATCAGGCCAGAAAGAAGAGAGGAAATATTTAAAAGGAGGAAAGGGACAAATGAGTCTTCAGAGAATATGAGCTACAGAGAATGCGCTGAGTTTGTGTCTGGTACATTTTGCCTCATTTCCAGTAATTCATGCCCTGTATGATTTCTAGAAACAGATCAAACATTTATAAAAAAAACCACCGGCGGAGCCATTGCAGCCAATGAAAAATTGGATCCAAAAAGTGGATCCAAGAGGAGTGGAGAGAAAAAGACAAGATTTCTAAGTTTTGACAGTCAAAAGGGATTGTCACTGGGCCAACACATAGAATTTTCCTCTTCTAACTTGGGCTGAAAAAAGCAGATAGGATAATTTCTTCTGTCCCTGATCTCTCTATCCAGAGGATTCTCTCCACCACTGCTACCCTGCACTGGATGGTCCGCAGACCTCAGCCGGCACCTTTGGGTCAAGGTCCGTATTTTCTTTAGAAGATGAACAATGTTTAGTGCATGGACAGAACTAGACAAACTTCCAAAGACAAAGTCACCCAGCAGATGCTCTGAAGGCAGCAAGCTTTTCAGCATACCCACTGCAAGGTCTCCCAGCGAGGCGGTGCCATCGTTGCTGTCGGGCACCCTAAGAGAGACAGCAAGCATATTGCTGGCAGAGACCAGACATTCCAGACTTGACACTGGAGATGACTTTAGAGGAGTTCAGAAACAGAAAATCTAGTAGGAGAGAGGGGGGAAAAAGACAAAGAGAAGACAGAAAGAAAATGATGACAAAGAGAGAACGACAAAAAAACCTATGCCGTGTAAAATTTGCATATAAATAATAATAAAATAATGCTCACTTACAGAAACATTATGAATGAGCAGTAGCTGCTTATTAGCAGCATCTTCCTAGGACCATTTCCCACATCTGTGCTTTCCATTAAGACCAAGTAACAGCCTCTGGAGCATACACTGTTCTGCGTGCATCTACCCAGTGACTGTGAAAATCAAAACTGTCTGTTACACAAATATTGGGAAATAATTCTCTAGATAAGCTGTGCATGTATTCATAAGTAAAATATGCAGCCATACCAGTCTGCACACACAAAACAACCAATTTGTACGTGCAAAATAGGAGCTTGAGGCAGGTCAGTACTTTAGAGGAGACCAAGCTCTGAACTGGCAACACCGATCCATCGGAACTCTCACTGCCAAACGACAGCGTAACAACAGCCACCCAAGAAAAGCCACGTCTTAATTTCTGCTTGAGCTGGTTTTGCCAACCTTCCTCAAGTCCCTCATCCATGAATCCAGAATATAACTCAGGCAAGAACGCTCTTATTCTGACCATCTAATGCATTGTTCAGGGAAGCTCAGGTGTTATTAAGCCCTATAAACTACGCCATTTCTACCCCCTTCTGACAAAAGTCACCCAGAAAGTTAAAAACTGTATCAGTAGCAGAGAGTTATTTCCCTAATAAAGTTTTCATGTGATTGACATTTTTGTTGCAATTTTGCTACAAAGGGAAAGACTCAATCTCACACATATAAATGGAAACTTCAGGTCATAAATGCCAGCTGATTACCAGCAGTATTCTTCTACAGCACAAGCTGACAGTAAAGAATGCCAAAAATTCTAGTTGTTGCAAACAGACATTATAGCTTATTAAACCAGTTCACTGATAGCTCAGCAATTCTCTGTTTCTGTACAGTGATTTTTATTTTCCTGGGTTAACAATATGCATATCAATTTTATGGACGTGTTTCAGATCAAGAACATGTGCTGCTAGCTGGAAAATTGCATTTGACCTCTGATTTTCCTTATCTCTTTTCAGGTTTTGTTTTCTCTTATGTTTAAAGACACTTTCATTAAAGAAATTATTTCCTTTCTTTGGGAAGCTGAATCAAAAGCCACTAAAGTCAGTGAGAGTCTTTCCATTAATTTAGTGGGTCTTTACATTAGACTTTCAATTAGAAGCAGTAAGTGTAGAAGTATAAAGAAACTAAAGATAAAGGAGAGGGGAGCAGGAGGTGGAAATGTTTCACGAACATTTACAAACCTCTAAGGTTTCATTTGGCTTTATGTTAAGTTTAGGTCAAAGGTTCGGGTCAGCTTTTGTTCTCCTCAGTCCCCATTTGCTCTGATCTTCTTTTCCAGAGCGGGAATCTTGACAGATGCACTGTGAAAAGGGAAAAATTAGCCTGAAAAGCTGGACTCAAGACCTGCTAGAAGCAGAACGATGAGGCAACTGCTTTGCACTTTGTTTTCATGTCACAGAGATTGCAATTCCCTCAGATAAAGTAGCGCAGTGTTTGAGTGAATTCTGCAGACATTTTAGGGAAACATAATTAGAGGTCCACATTACGATTAATGTTCTTGCTTGGATCTCCTGCAACTCACCCCAATGGCGACGAACGGCAAAGCTGAGTTTTAGGACGGTGCCATGCCCTGAGGCAGAAGCGTTGGCTGGGTTTGCCACTTGTAAAACTATTCACTTGGGGACAGTATTTTGTTGACCGGTGGCAAAACGCAAAGTCTCCCACAGGGAGATGGATCACTTGTCCTCCAAAGGTCGCAGGGCTCCGGGACGGCAAGACCACCATCCCCGCCAGCCTTTGCTTTGCATTGACAGGAGAGGGGTGAGGCAACAAGAGGAGGATTTTGGCACTCGTGACACAGAGATACAAATAAGGCAACTCCATAAGGTGAGATAGTATCTTCAGGTTAATTTACTATTGGTTTTTTTAATTTCTAGATGATAATTTTTTAATTTCTAGATGGAAAAGCAGAGCAGCTTCCTGGCATGTCTTCTAGCTAACTTCAAAGCTAAGTACAAATTGAAAATTACTGAATTTAACTGAATTATGTTAATCAATTGTACAATTTTTTTTTTGGGGGGGGAAGGGTAGCTCGTACCTGGGTACCTGGAGAGGAAAGAAGGATGTTAGCAAGCAGAGGTGATAAAATCACTAGCGCTAGGGGACAACAGGAGAAACAGGCAGCTCTCAGTCCCGGAGTACTAAACGTGCAGTCACAACACAATTCCTTCTGCTTCACCCCCAGCTCCCTGCTTCTGCCTTACGTTCATCCCCACCTCAGCCACACCAGCGTGAGCGTTTGCAAGGCCACTCTCTAACCCAGGCCACTGAGAGCTGAATTAACACCAAAACCTGCACTGCTTGGATGCAAGCTTACTGGATGGGGCTGGTACATTACGCACGCTTTGGCTCAGATTCATCCTGTTAAGTTTAGGTATTTAACCACAAAAGTCCCCAATTCCCTTAAAATCCCTCTCCAGCAAACAGAGAGAGATGGGCAGCCCCAGGAGCAATCCCTGCCGCTGGAAACATTTTTATCTCTTGCCACTGACTATAGAGGGAGCTGGGGACAGGTCACCCTGCTCAGCCCAGCACCATGCAGGATGGGTCTGGTCTCACAGCCTCCATTGAGAGGCTTTCCTGTCTTCGCACGGGGGTAGGGACTGCGATGTGGCCACAGAAGAATAGAGACAAAAATAGGTTTCTGACCTACTTCTTGGCAGTAGGCAGCAGCGAGAGCGGCTGCCGGAGTCGAGGGGGAATAGATCGTAACCACGCAAACCGCACGGATGGGTTGGTGAGCTGGGAATGACATTGCTTCTCCAAGCTGGCTTTTCCAGCTTTCCTGTTTAAGCCTTTTCTCTCCTTTTCTCCATCCTTGACACACAGACCTGGACGATTTTTCCCCCCTTTCATTTCTGTTGATGTCACATTTTCTTCTGTGTTTATGTGAAACAATATTATTCGCCATGGTTTTGAAATCAGCTCAGGACATAGTTGCTGTCTCGTGACATCTATTTTGGAAACAGCACTTAGGAAACATTTTCAGCCATGAATATTTGAAGATTATTATATTCAAGTCACTTTCAAATATGAGATTTTTTGCATCTCAAGTACAATTGTACTGTAATACTGCAATCCTTTATATTAATTGTTTCCCGTTCTGATTTAAATTCAGACATACTGTGGATTTGTATTATTACTTTCCGGCACTGGTGAGGCCGCACCTCGAATACTGTGTTCAGTTTTGGGCCCCTCACTACAAGAAGGACATTGAGGTGCTGGAGCGTGTCCAGAGAAGGGCAACGAGGCTGGTGAGGGGTCTGGAGAACAAGTCTGATGAGGAGCGGCTGAGGGAACTGGGGTTGTTTAGCCTGGAGAAAAGGAGGCTGAGGGGAGACCTCATCGCTCTCTACAACTCCCTGACAGGAGGTTGTAGCGAGGTGGGTGTTGGTCTTTTCTCCGAAGTAACAAGCAATAGGACGAGAGGAAATGGCCTCAAGTTGCACCAGGGGAGGTTTAGATTGGATGTAAGGAAAAATTTCTTTACTGGAAGAGTGGTGAAACATTGGAACAGGCTGCCCAGGGAAGTGGTGGAGTCCCCATCCCTGGAGGTATTTAAAAGACGTGTAGATGAGGCGCTTAGGGACATAGTTTAGTGGGCATGGTGGTGTTGGGTTGATGGTTGGACTCGATGATCTTAGAGGTCTTTTCCAACCTCAATGATTCTATGATTCTATGATTCTATGATTGATAGCAAGTAATTTCCATGCTAGCAGGCTATCAGTGATGTCTGCACCGAACAACGGAAAATAGCTATTCCTTGAAGGAGTTTTCTCTAGATAATTTTTTTAATTTTTTATTTCTAGCCTATGTTTTTAATTATGAATATTCTCTAGTGTTTCATCTTCTACAGAAACTTCTAATATTTTTAGGACATGTTCTTTTCAGACACCCAAATTATTTCCTCGTGAAGGCTAAGCTGGCTCCATGGGACAGGCAGCCCTAAATACCTGACAGCTTTTACTCTTGTTTTCTCCCGTGGGATGGTTTATACCAGCTTGGCTGAAGCCCTGCTCCGAGCAGAGGGACCGGATGCTGTACACTGCATACATCCAAGCACTCCCGTTGTAATCAATTAGTAAGATGAGATAATTTAAAAGAAAATATTTCCTTTGTCCCATACAAATAACATTTTCATTACTCATTTCAATTGGCTAAACAGCAAAACCAAAGCTTTTTCTTAATAAAAAGTGTATGGTCTTAAAGCAAACACCACCCAAAAGTGAAGATGCTGGAAATCTTCTTTCTGGGAAGGGGTGCACCAGAACTGACAGGGAGTTTTATCTTTGGGTCACAGATACCTAGGGCCAACCGGGGAACTTTCTTTGAAAAAATTAAAACTCCCCTGAGAAAAACGTTATTCCTGCTGACCGACTCCAAAGAAGAAAAACAACTGCAATTCTACCCAACACGTCCCTGTTCATGCCTGGGAAGGTGTGTTTCCCTCAGAGTGAGCCCATTGCTGCCACATCCTCCCATCTCGGTCTAGCTGAACCCCGAGAAGTTTCTCTCTGTTGTGTTGCCAGGATGCTCCTGTAAACAAACAGGACAGGTCTCAACAAACTCGACAAGATACTTTAAGCTCCATTTGCACAGAGCAATCTTCTTCCATTACAGGAAGTCAGGGAAAGAGGACTCAGCCCTCCCTTTGGTTGAGAATCAGAATTCTTGGGCATGCTCTAGACATGGCTGTTTAGGGTACACTCAAAAGACCCCAGTACATCCTCAAAACTGTTCCTGAGCTTGTTTAGCTTTAAAAAACATGAATGTTGCCACTGCTGTTGATGTCATTTGGGCTCAGATTTATTTAAAAAAAAAAATAATCTTTTTTTTTTCTTTCTTTTCAATTAAATAAGCACATACCTGTACATATACTCACACTTCTTCAGAGGTTTGGGGGAATTAGATGTAAATGGCTGTTGATGAAACTCAAATGCCATGTGCTGGTGCTGGAATGCAGAGCCAGCTTTCCGGGATTAGATGTCCCCTGCTAACCTCAGCTGTTAGGAATTATTTTGGAGCTTGGCCCTGGCAGGTGAGGGGGGAACCACAAGGAGGAGAACAAAAGGGTTTCTCTCTCTTTTGCCCCTGCCTCCTCCCTTCGCAGCATTGGCCAAATGTGGTTTTAATTCAGAAATATAAATGTCATCTTCAAAGTCACTCTGGGGAGGAAGGGGGGAAAGGAGAGTTAAAAAAAAAAAATCAATTGGATTGCAATTTATCAAGATTTTTTACTGTGAAATTGAACTGGAAAGTCTTAACCTCTGAGTGATGAGCAAGTGGGGGAGCTGGAGAGGGGCTGGGGGTGCTGGAGCTAGTCTGCAATGTGCTTGCAACGCAAAGGACTTCCCTGCTGTCCCAAACAGCCTCTAATATTTTGTTTTCTTGAAGGCCAACCCTTTTCTGATGTAAATAAACCTGTGATCCTGTGTCGCCAGGAGTCTAGGGAAAACAGCTTCACCTTATGTGCTGTTCTTGGAGTGCTTCAAGCAAGGCAAAAGGTGTCACCGAAAGCTGTTTGGGACCGTTAAGTGGTAAAGAACCATTTTTTCCCTACGTTATCCCCCACCTTGTGCTTTTGGAAGTCTCCAGGCTGGGAGCTATTTTTGTTTCCTCCAGGTTATGACAGCCACAATGCAACAGCTGCATACGTGCTACAGCTCTGACAGCAGACGTGAATAATGGAAAAGGGCTATGAACACAAGAAGTCACTCTGAGTGCTCGCTGTACTTTCTTAACGTATGTGACATTGACATAATATGCCCCGGGGCATTTTGGATCAGACGGTGTTTGCCTGTTCCACGTGTTGGTTTTATGAACAGCAATCAAGTTGTGAAATACATGTAGGCAGCGTGTGTGGCCGGTGGCTTTCCATCCTGTGCATGGGTAGGAAGCACAGAGCCATGGTGAAGGCACCACTCCCAACAGAAACCCCATTTTGCCACCAGAGGAGAGGGCTCCTGCTCCCTGGCAGGGCTCTGGCAGGCTGTCTGGACGCTGCTGCAGGGTAATGGTGTTATACTGTCATTTTATCTGACTGTATAACACACACAACACCTAGAAACAGCTTTCATGATACACAGAAGCTCAACCAGATACATCCCGGAGGAGCTGACCTGTGAGTTGCTTATGCTCCTCACCAATATAAGAAATTAAAGCTTTCTTTCCCAAGCACACAGGCTGGGTGGGAGTGTCACAGCTCAGCAGAAGGTCACCCCAAGCCCCTCTCTTCCTTAGGCTGTGAGACAGCAACCCATCAATCAGATACACAGTCCACGGAGCTGCATTAGTGAATCACCAGCACCGAGAAACACATCTCCCCCTCCCACAGCCCCCGTCCTTCAGAAGGAAAAGTCCATTTCTGTAGGGACAGGAAGCAGGATTAATCCCTCTGTGATTTCCTCCTCTAGCTCCTTCTCCTTGACACCCCATTGCAGCTTTCATCCTTCTATCTGGGCTATTTAGTCTAGAGCAGGGAAGATGGAGAGGAGACATGATAACAGTCTTCAATTATGTAAAAGGCTTATGCAAAGAGGAAGGCAATAAATTGTTATCCACATCCACAGGGAGAGCACAAAAAGTCATGGGCTTAAATGCGGCAAGGGAGACCTAAGTTCAGCACTAGAATAACTTCCCCCCTGCAAGGGTCATTAGGCACTGGAGGAGATCGCCCGGGGAGCCTGGGGGATCTCTGCTGCTGGCGGGGTTAAAGAAACATGTTAGAGAAACATGTGTCAGAAGCGGTTTGTGTGGGGGTGGATGAGATGACCTCCTCAGGTCCCTTCCAGCCCTATTTTCTTCTATACCATGCTGATAGCCGTCCCAGCCTTGCTCCTTGGTGAACAGCCATGGCAGAACTCCACCTCACCCGTGTTTTTCGGTATAGGATGGCAATCCTGTGGCAGCCACACACTTGGCTCAAGGAACCGATGAAGCCAGAAGACAGGATGATCTCTCCAGTCATCACACAGCAAGCACAGCTGTCAGGTTCTGCAGGACCCAGACAATTACTCTGCCCACTCCTAAATGATTTCATTGTCTCTTAAACAGTCAGCAAAAGAAACTCAAGCATCCTAAGAGATCACCACCTCTGCAGAAGACAAGGGCTCACACTCACAAACGCACACTACGACTCTAAAGCAGGGGCACCTCAACAGCCTCCCCCAAAGCATGGGGATGTCCCCACAAGCAATACATTTGAAAAAAGTTACTTTGCCCAGTGCAAGAATACCAGAAACCTTGGACTGAGCTTGCATTTGTGAGTGGTACAGCCTGGTATTACACAGCCCTTGCAAGAAGCAGCATTCCCTGAGATGCTCTACTCTGAAATGCACTTCTCGCCAAATTGCACTGAAAAAGGGACTGATCATATGTTTACATAAGGATATCCTTAAGTGCTTTGCTGGATTGGGGCCTTACCCAGCTACATTTCAGGCTCTTGGAGGTCAGTAGCGATTGATTAGCCTGTCTGCATGACCTGGGCACTGAAAGCCTACATGTGTCAAAATGAGGATATTGTACTGAATATAATTTTTCTGTGTTTCAGATATCCTAGGCAGAAAAGATGGTCAATAACAACAAAATCAGAAAAGTTCCCCTTTTTAACAGGAAAAAACGTGCAAGTGAACCCTAACAGATGTAATTTGTATCATTTCTGTTGATGAAGTTAGTAACCTTTAGCAAGGAGACATGGATCAATAGCTACTTGAGAAGATGCAGCTGCAGACACCTAAATGGACATGAACTGGGAAGCGAGGTGTAAAAGGTAATAGCAGAATATTTAAACCAGATGAAAGCTATAACATAGGTTAGTGACCCTGAAAGAACCAGATAAGTAAAAAAATAGAGAAGGGCAACAATGATTTATATACTTGCTCTGTACAAATATTACAATGCTTATTGAAGGGTGTAGTAAATTATGAACAAAGTAGAGCTTTATTAGATTAATGACAGGGGAATTTATATAGGAAAGTTGGCGTCTTTGGAAAGTAGGTAAGAGAAATTAGTTTTATATTAACTCTTTTGTTTCCAGGCTTGAACATTTCTTTTTCTGCCATGGAGTAATCTGACTTATTCTTGGTAATTACACATCTGTTTCCAGATCGCTGTGACACCAGTAGAACTCAATGTATGGAAAGCAATGGGACACCAGAAGGGGTACCCATGGAGATGGAGATGCTAAGTGCTAAAAGCTGGCAGTTCACCAAGGACCTGTTTCTGCCACTGTGGAAACAGGTGGGAATTTTTGGATTGACCAAGAGGCTCCCAAACCCTTATCGTGATTACCGTGATGATGTCCAGAACCCCTGGGCTTGGATCATACCATGCTGGTGTCTTTAAAAAAGACAAAAGACGACAACCACCTCCCACAAGTTTTAAATCTAGCAAAGCAGGGCAAAGCTTGATAGGAAAACAAAGGGCCACAGCACAAAGTGGTTCACACATGGTTGCACAAAAAGGTGGGCCAGGACCTCCAAATCCCATTTCCCACCCAAATGCCTAATCTAGACTAAAGGGAAGGACATTTCTGTCTGCAAGAGCAAACTTTTTGAACCAGCTTAAAGGATTCTGTTAAGGAAAAAAAAAAGGAGAAGAAATAAAGTCCACCCTAAACAGTTTTCAATATATGTAGTTCTGTTTACAAAATACATGTATCAATCCCAGCTTGTTTATATCAGTGGGAGGGACAAATCAGCCATCACAGTACTCATAATTCCACATGGAAATATATTTGTAATCATATCAAGTCCCAGCAGTGACTCTAACAACTTCTTGGACCATTGCCATCCATAAAAGAGCTAACTCTACAGAGAAAACGTTCTGGGGCACAATTTGCACCAGTTAATCAGGGCATGGTCAACTGCATTACTGGGACACACCAGCCTGCTGATCATTAAGGTCTGTGATTGCCTTTTGCTGCAGAAGGAGTGAGTGGCGATGCTCTCCTCCAGCCCTGAGACTGCACCTAGTGAAATCAGTGGCCAAATTCTTACCTTCATCATCAGGGTAAGGCCCGAGGAGCTGGCACCATGCAGCGTGCTGCTCATTATTCACCACTTGCCACGTACAGGTGACCCGAAAACCTGACCCACAGCCCAGTGAGCCCCCTTTGGATTTCTCTGCGCTCCAGATCAAGCCTCAAGAGAACAATTAGAATGAACGAGCTCAAATAAAAATGAATTTTTGTGAGTGTATTTCTGACCACTTTTGCATGCTGCTCTTTGCTCCCTGTAAGAACCCTTGTCCAGGTCTAATGCGGCCAAAGAAAGTTTTAGCTAAGAAAGGAAATTGCAGGTTAATATCTATATTTATAGGGGGAAAATAGGATAGCTAAGAAATCAAAAATATTCAACAGCATCACCACCCACAGAGAATAAATTTCACAGGTTGGATAGTGCAGATACAGCTATTATGGACACATGAATCGTTAGCTCATTTACATTAGTATGTTTTTCCTTCCTTGTAAGATTTCTTGAAAAAGTGGAATATGTTAATAATCCTCCCTAATTTGTCTCCCTTAAAGTTTTGTGTGAGCAAAGCAACACATTCTGTTCGAACTCCATAGTTCCTATGTAATTATTTTTAGTCATGTTCTCTTTAACACTCTATGGACAGCTAATGAATATAAGGAAATGTATAGTCTCCTTGAATTTCCTACTGTAATTTCTCATCAGCGTTAGCTTGAATTTAGTTGGCAGCTACACTCTTAAAAATCATCATTAAAACTCTTCCCAATCCGTGTGTGATCTGGACAAAGAGTTTTTCCCCATGCCCTCCTGCCTCTGTGTTACTCAACGTCTCATCCTATGCCATTCAAGGCTCTAGTACCTAAAGACTGGAGTATATCAGCTCTTCCATCTGCAAGAACCAAAGGATAAATATGTATTTATTGGTCCACAACAGTCTGTACTGAAAATTCATGTCCCATGATGAGCTAACTACACGCATGCAGGGAAGGTAGTCCCATGGGACTTGGGTTGGACAACTTGAATTAGGCTGGGAAAGGGAAAAGCTGGGATGGGGTCTGCCGCTTCTGCACAGCGGTGACACTGACTGCAAACACCCTCTTCTTCCACAAGAAAATACAAAAAGGAGGCATGAGAAAAAGGAGGACAATTCCTTTCACCCCACGCTCCCTCCTTCCCCTGCTGCACCTCCATGAGAAATGGAAACCGATGGCTGCCCAGCTTCACCCTCATACCTGCAAAACCCTCCAGTGGCCTCATTTCCTCTCTCCTCCACATCCTCCCACAGAAGTGGGTCTATCTGTTAAACAGAAGTAACAAGACTGACTTTTTTTGATGAAATATTTTAAGATGGCCTCTGTCTGTATATGAAAACAGGGGATTTGTTTTCCTAAAGAATCTGCTTTTTCTGAAGATTACAGGAAACTATTTTTTAAAGGAAATTCATAATTCTTTTGGGAAATTTTTGCCCTTACAGTCTCTTCTTCCTCGCAGGCAAGCCTTATCCAGATTTATTCATAGGACATTCACAACATGTGTATTTATTTTCTGCTTTAAATAAAAAAAAAGAACTAAAACTCATAGATGTTAAGAGAGACTAAAGCTTTTTGTCCTGATGGTGCAAAAAAGCGTCATGATCACACAACAGTGAAACATAGAGCTAAATACAAAATTACAAAAATACCGATATGGAAAAAATGTTGTAATTTGAATTCATCACAAAGAAATAAAATAGTCGATGCCACCTTAACACAAAGCCTTAAAAATGTCAAAGTAACACCTGCCTGTGAAATGCTTGATTTTTATGAAATAGTTTCCTACAGAAAATGGTCCCATAGAACTTTTTAGCTCTACTTAGTGCAAAAAAATCAAAGAAGATGATTCTCATTTCCTTTTCTAAATGAAAAATGTCCATTTCATGAGGGAAAGGTCAGCTGTTAGGCAGAGTGCTGGTGCACTTTAGAGAACTTAAATTCTGCACCTGGACTGCCTCACATCCTAAATATTCCCCTCCCTCAGCCCAGCTGAGAATTGCTGTTTAAAACTACATTTTTGTTCTTTGTCCCTCAATTACTCTGATGGTTGCGTCTTTCTCTCTTAGAATTTACTCTTCCTGTAACGTTTTCTGGATTGTATACAATAAATACTGTTTAATGTTGTAATCCCAGCTAGACAGCTATAGAAGCGCTAAATAGCTACTGTGACATGTCTAATAAATAGCCATCTAACCACATTATAAATAACCTCAAATTCAGTCCAATAAATATCGCAATAAATTTGGTTTTGCCAGTACATCTGTATAAATATCAGTAATAAGATAGACCAGAAAGGCTAACCATACTAAAGAGCTTTAATTTTGGAACAAGTCCATTTGCAGTACTTCATTCCCCACAGGGGGGGGAAAAAAAAAAAGAAGAAAAAAATTATTCAGCAAATAATACAGCATGGGGAAAGGGAGAGATTCTTGAACAAACTGCAGTGTATTTAGATGAGGAAAAAATGGGGCATACAAAGCAGGGCGTATTTAACTGAATGTCTATGGAATTTGCGCAATCTTTGCATGCATTAAAAAGCAATAACTTTCCATCTATTAACTAGCTCCTATTAGCAACACCATTACCAGCAGCTGCAAACATCTACTGAACAAGACAGACAGACAGACACCTTTTTCTTCCAGACTGCAATCCTCTGTTGTCTGCCAAAACTTCTGAAAAATATTCCAAATATTTGGCTGACTATTCAGTAGCCTTATCAATACTTGCCGCATCAGCTTTTCCTCACCTACCACTCACTTTTTGCCATCCTTCGGATAACAGGAGCCAAGAGCATCTCAGCTGGAAGTGGCTGGCGTGGCCCCGGCAGGAAGGCGAGGTCTGTCCCCACCTCCCACGCCCAATGCCGTGCCCGTGCGTGCACCGCGCGGCCGACCGCCAAGCCTCAACTAGTGCCATCGGCACCCCGTGCTGCAGTATCAGGAGCTAGGTGGTTCATCTGTGCTCTACCATGTAGAAAAACATTTTGCATTTCCACTGCTCAAGTTTGGACAGCTTTAAGGCTCCTCCCTGGCTCTAGTTTCCCATTAGCAAAATACCATTCACTTGCTGTGAGCGGCGATGACAATACCTGCCACAGTTCTGTATTCCAGGCTGTTTAGTTTAGCTTGTTTTAGTTTTAGTTCTGTTTAGAAACTTAGCAAAAAAAAAAAAAAAGAAAAATTATTCTGTTCAGAGGAAGCTTTTAATACCACTGTTGATTCCCTCTTTATATCCTCCTGGAGCCCTGGGATCAGGAGATAATACTACCAGTTTCCCCCCTGTGTCAGTCCACTCACAGAAAAAGACAAGTTATACAATAGTTCTACTGTTACACAACGGATGTGCAGAAAGCATCTGCATAACCTATTGCTTTCCACAGGGTCAGACTGTTGGGTTACGGACTCCACGTTGGTTTCTAACTACTCAGTTCTGGTAAGAACTGTGGAGGCACACAGTTAAATTATGAGGAATAGGGAATATTTCTTCTGCATTCAACTGCAGTCATCAGCGATGCACGTTGAAGGTACTAAAGGTTGCCCATAGGAACTAAAATTTTGGGCAAAGCACTGTAGATGTGAAAACAGTGATTTTCTGGCAGCCTGTAGACCACGGCAGCAAAACACATCATACATGCCTACACTGAAAGTGCAGTTACCTTGTCTTCTGTTCCTTGGGATGAACCACACAGTGAGCTTGGAGACCTCATCAGCTACATCGATTGACAAGAGCTCTCCAGGAGTTGATGTACCTGTAAGAGAAGAGACCAAAGCTGTTTGCTCTGATAGGTGATACTGTTGCTCTTTCCGTTCCCTCCATTGTTGTTCGGCCTTAGACTGCTCCACTCTTTCCCCATACATCACTCCATGGGGGTCTGCAACATTTTCTTGCATTTGACAGCGTCTTCTGTCTCTGTAGATGTCTGGCCATGGAAGGAACAGTCTTCTACCTCCTTGGATTTTATATGGTGCCATCAAAATCAACTCCATCTTCTCCAGTTAAGACCACTTTTCTGCCTGAGAAGTGTGGCACATATATAGGTGCTGATCACATATGGTTGTTTTCTCCAGGTGGGATCTAGCCCTTAATGTTATAAATAAATACAACACAGACCATATTGACACATTGTCCCGTTCTATTCATGTGGTATCCAAAAGAGGGACAGCTTTTGGGAAAAACCTGAGCTGCTTCTCAACTGAGCAGTGAAAGGTTCTCGGCAAAGTGCAGGACAGGCAGATTTGAAGCAGAAAAATGTGAGGGTACAGATCGTCCTTTTTCCATTGACTGCTTTAAAGCACGGTCTCATTAAACGTGGAGGGTAGATGTAGGGAAGCATGAGCCTCAATTAATAGGTCAGAGCCTGCACATATCTAATTATAAACCCATTTAGCCCTAGCCTAAACATCCTAATCTTAGTCCCAAAATACACAAGTCTGCCTGGAGCGACACAAAGCAACAATAGCCCATGCAGCAACTTGTGAGTCTCAAAACTGTCCATGTTGTTCTTTCAGTTATCACAGTTTATTTTTTGGACATTGAGACTCCAGAGGCTACTTGTTGCAGAGCAGTAAAGCACCATGGAAGATACGGTGATTTGTGACAAATCACTTCAAGGACAAGGGGAACCTTTTCAATGATTTCACTGTCTGTCTCCGCATGATGTACTGGAAAGGTTAATTTGTTCTGAAATCCCCATTTTTAATTTGTGTTACTGATCAACCTAGCAATTACAAGCGTTAATCTACTCTTCAGTGGCCTTAAATTCAGAGATCAAGACTGTTGAACTAAATAAAATTCCGTCCCTTGCTGTGATTTATTAAGACTTGAGTGGTACTGAGAACCCACTGAGTCAAAGAACTGATATAAGTGCTTTCAAGGCACATCCTTAATTAGTTTTAAAGCAGGACGGACCGATTTATATCACTTTGATTTAAATTGATTTTGTTAATTGTGGTTTAAATCAGAACCAGGAAATCACAATTTAAGTAACTCAATTTGCATTGCAGTTATAGCTTCTAACAGATATTTGTAAGAAAGAATTATTTTCAGAGACTGACAACTAATAGAAATGTTTAATTGCAAAGAAAGGTAGCTTTCAGGTTGTATTCAATATTTGTTTTTGTTAACTAAAAGAATACACTAAAACCATACTTACGTCGCTATATACCTCAGTATTTATTTTGAGTTTTGATTTTTACATTTGATTTGTGAGAAAACAGGACATGGCATTTTTAGTCACCTGATTAACTTTTTAACATGTGCTTTGTGTCATGCTGCTTCTGAACAAAAATATCCAGAAGAACATCATTGTTTAAATAGAACTACATTGTGTCCTGCATATTTTAGGAAACATTACCAAAATATTCATTGCATTTCAAGGTAGTTGGTGTACCTAACAGTGCAAATATTATCAGAAATTAATCAGCTGAGCTATTTTTCCCTTGCTTCCATGTTCTCCAAGATCAGAATTAGTCGATCTCAGACTCCCACCCACACCTTTTACGCATAAGATGGGAGAGGATAAACAAATTTTCCTGTTCTTTTAACTCCCAGTTGTTTTCCCAACTTGGAATATTCTAGTCATTAAATGATGTAAAGCAGATAAAATAAAAAGGAGAAAATGTTCTTTTTGCACCTGCGAAAAAAGCTACAGCTGTCAAAAGCTAGTTTATTACTCAAGAAGCTCCAATTCCAGGTGTCTAGCAAGTAATTTCTCCTGTTTAGTGATTTGACATTCTTCAGAATTTTGGCAGTGAATATATACACAACTGTTGTTATTTTTATGTAAGGGTTTATTAATAAGAAAATACAATTTTATTTTAGGCATTCATAACAAATTTAGTCTGTCATCATTCCAGAATACGTCTTCAAGTTTAATATTAAGTTAAAAGATCCATGGATGTGTGTTATAAAAATACTCACAGGGTTCTCACCACTAAGGAACAACTAACAAAAGGACAAGAACCTGAATGGATTAATTCACGTCTATTTTAGAAGGAAACACAACAAAAACACTCTAGATTTTTTTTGTCCACAGGATTTTCCTCCCGCCCTCAGCAGAGAACTGAGCCTGTCCCGGTCTGAGACATCATCTCCATCACAGAAACACTTTGCTGGTGTATGCGATACCTTCTACCACAGCCTGAATTTTGCAGGAGAGGCTATGCACAGGACACCATCGTCTTGCCAATAGAAAGGAGAATTGGAAAAGCTCATGTACTTGTTGCAGGATAAAATATGATTTGTACCAGTTGCACCTGAAAGAGATCTTTCCCTTGTGGCTATTTATACCAGCCTGGCAATGAACTCTCTTCTCCAACACCATCATTCTCAGACAACATGACAGAAAAGGCACAGCTCTAAAAAATCAGTGTTTTTTATTAATCCAAATACTTATTCTAAATTCTATGTAAACCTCTACCTTATTAGAAATTAGTTAGGTAAGCGAATATGACTGCTGGGTAAGTAAGAGAGCTTTCCCACTCAGTTACTTGGCACAAGTCTAGAGCATAGTTTCTTACCACAATGACTTGTTTTGGTTGTTCCCATCCCTGTTGGCAGCAGCAGGAGCAGAGCATCAACACTGACTGCTCAGGGAGGTTGGCAGGACGGCAGGACTGGGGTGTACGCACCTCCACCTCCGGGCAATGGCACCATAGCACCTCAGAATGGGCTTTGGAGCTGGGTACTAATTTTCCCCCATGCTGTTCTCAGTATTTGGCACTAGTAAATCCTGTTCCGTAGGCCAAAAATCTGCAGTGTGACAGAGGTCAGGCAAGGGAGCTCCAGACTGCAGTCTTCACTGAGGGTTCACACTAGATGTCCTTCATGTTTTAGTCAGCCCCCAGAGCTTGTAGCATTACACTCATTTTCAAACAGCTTTCTGTAATAAGAGACATTTGTTTTAATTTCTGCATTGAAGTGCTGAATATGATGATGAAGATGCCACCTAGTACTTAGTTACCAGTGCTAACTGATACCAGTAAAAATTGTATGTTGGTCCTTAGCTCCTGGAAAAGGATTAATTCCCCAGTAGGGTAAGAATTTGAAACTAAATTAAACAGGCAAGCAAGTTAGCTTTTCACCAGTTCTGAGTTTGCAGCACAGGAATATGGGCATCAAAAAGGTCCAGGAGTGCTGGGACCAGGCAGGCACACAGCTGGGAGGGAGCAGGACAAAACATCCAGCTAACATTTCCGTAAGGCCCTGCAGAAGTACTTCCCAATCAAATGAAAACTTGAATGACAAAAAATTCAAAGGAAAACTTGATAAGTAAACAAAAATTTTACAAAAGGGTAAAAATATTTCTGTAGAATAAAATTTTTGCTTATTCTAACCTTCAGAACAGACATAGACTAAAGAGAGGTGCCAAAAGCTGTCACCGCGCTGCAGCTAAGGATGTACACCCATGAGTTCCGCTTAGCAACATCTCCTTTTCTGCTGAAAACCACTACAGTTTACAATTCCTTTATATAAGTGTCAGCCTACCTGGAAATGACTATTTAAATGTGCAGAATAGACAAAAGGGATCAGTAAACATCTCAGTCCTGTATTTGGAGAGCTACGCTATACGTTCAAGACCAATAAATACTTTAAAACCTTAGCGAGTACCTAGAAGAGTTATGTCTGCTAAAGCCATCAGGTCTGCAAAACTTGCATAGGAGAATCATAGAAGAATTTTGCAAGGGGAGGCTCTTGACACGCTGATGTAATTTTTAACGTTTTGGAAAACATAGGAGACTCCAGCAATCGTTGAATCAAGTTTGAACGTCTTTCTAAAAGATGTGCATTAGTCAAATATAAACCATTAAGTAAATACATGGAAATCGTAGTGCCCTGGGAGAAACAAACAAGTGATATATACCACATCAGACTAAACAGGCTAGCTGTTCTTTCTTGGCCTTACACTATCTTTCAAATCATTGGAAAGCAATCATAAAGAAAAGTTTGAAAAAGTAAATGAAATGCAAGAAATGGTTCTTTCTCCCTACCACTCATGTCTGAACCAGTGCAGAGCAGCCTAGAGCCTAACACGTCATCTTCCTTTAATCCCTTCATGCTGACAGTGAAAAATGCTATACAAAAGCCCACTATATCTGGTCATCAGGAAATGGCCTCTCTGTGTGAGGATTCCTCATTTGTACAAAGCTAAGGAAATTAGGCTGCCCCTCCCAGACAGCACTCGATGAGCCAGATGGGGCGTGCTGAGGAACCACCGCACTCCCCCTGTTCCTGGCAGTGAGGTGGATCCCTGATTTTGGAACAAGCTTGGCACGCGCCAAAACAGCCAATGCTCAAACGACACCAAATATGGTACGTTTCACCCCAGCCTGATCCAAAATTCAGGCCACCTCTCCTGACAACTGCATCGTTAAGAAATCAGCTAGGTGGTGGAGCTAATCAAGATGCCTGTGCTAAGCTAGATACCTCACCTCCTGTGTGGGGAGGGAAAACAAAGCGAAATAAAACTAGCTGACATCAGGAAAATTGAGAAGCTGTAATTCATACAGAATTGGCTCAGAAATAATCAGATTCCTAACTCCTTTATTTGTTCCTGGACAGGATCCATTTCGACCAGATAAACTCCTCCTCAGTACAATACACAGCTCTGCACGTTGATGTAATGAAGTGACGGGTCACGCTGGTGCTATCATATCCAGGATTTATGAGGAGACATCATCGCCTGAAATCAGGGATTGGAGGGGGCAGAGATATTTCGGTTCGGCTCTGCAAACAAGTCTAAGGCATGTTTAAATGGGTGGGATGAAATCAATCAAATTAAGGTGCTGTGCATAGGTGTATCTCCACTGACCTCAGAGGGATTCCAGTGCACATTGGTACAGGATCTGACCGGCTAGGAATTAATGCATAAACCGGGTACATCTATTAGCAAAAGCAGGCACACCTCCTACAGGTAATTCAGCATATTTCCTCTCCTTTCTTGGAAATAAAATGCTCAGTGCAGATACAAAAGCTGCCTTCCCTGTTGATCACCTCTTGTCTCTGTTAGGCATGTTACTTGCATTCTTCATTCATCAGCAGCTGTGCATAGTTGGTCAAACACTCCAAGTTGTTTGTCAAAGTTTTCCTAAGGCTTTTCATCTCCCTGCTTTCCTGTGAGGTGCCCAAACATAAGTCATCTCTGTTGGCTTTTGGAGCAGATTAATTCAGAGCACAGCTTCAAAACTGGCAGGTAATCAGTTAGCTGGAGTTTAAAGTGGAACATTTTTCCCTAACAAGAGCACCAAAAAGGTGGGAAAGGTATTTCTGAATTAGCACACTTTAATTCAGGTAATATATTTGCTAGAGGCACACGTCTAATGCCAACTCATGGGCAATTCTTTCACTAGATGTGATCTGAAAAGCCACTGCAGGTGGAGGAAAGCTAATCAAAACTGAGGGTATGATTTATCACTTCTCAAACTCACGGGCGAATATGAAATGTAGCCTCAAGCTTTTGGGCCCTGAAGCACACTGCCCTGGATCCATGGTGATGGAAGGAGAAAGCCTCCTGCTGACATCACTCCTACTTGTCCTCAAGCTGTTGGACATGGTACTGTAAGGGGTCTGCACCAAGGAGGAACCATGGGCCACCAAGAGCCAGGGCCAGGGATGCAGGGGCTCTTTGCAGCACTCGGCAAACTGGCAGCGTAATACAGGAAAAAGGGTTTTGGTGGTCTGATCACACACAGCTTTTGCCACACAGTGAAGAGGGGAATGGATCCTATCTGCAACATCTTGGAGCCCTGATCCACAGCCAGCTAACTGTAAAGATGAACTCCGTGGATTTTTTTTAACATGAATATTTCTCAAATAATTTATTTTATCTTGAGCTATCTCCTAGGAAACAGTCCATTCATGTCAGCATAAAGGAGTAGGATGCCATGCATAGACAGAAACGCCTGTTAACCTCCACCCTCAAAATGCTCATCCCTACAAGACAGAAGGAGAGAGGGCAGCATGGGACCTGATCTCAACTGACAGTCGGTGGGAGCCTGGCTGCTATTTGTGCTTCGAGAGTTCTCATACCAGATTTATGCCCAAGTTGTGTCACGTGTTATCAGGCCAAGTAGATGCACAGATAGTTGAGTGAGGTCAGGGATTAATTTGACACATCATGGCTCCAAATCCCAAAATGATTTATGGATGTGAAAAACTTTCTTACCTTAGTCAATGGGAATATTCATGTGCATGAATTTAGATAGGTAAGATCAGGATCAGTCTCCAGAGAAACAAAACGATGTAAGGGCAGTTATTTATCATGACTACGTTGTTTTTCTGGGAGGGAAAAAAAAAAAAAAAAAGAGAGATTTGAATTATAGCTATTTGATGGGTAACATTGCAGTAGACAGGTTAGTCCTTGTAATCCACTGGCACCATCAGCAGAGGACTAAATCAAATGTGTTTTTATTCATCTTGTATGCCTATTAATACAGTCCATTGCAATGGTTATTCAATATTTATGTTGTCTGCATGAATTACTGCATATTTCATTCTCTTTTGAAAACTAGGATAGTTGAAATAATACAGCATTGCTTTTTATCTGACAGAGCTTTAATCTTTTGCTCATGGTGGTTTTACCTGAACCGCTGTTCAAAAAAATAAATAAATGATGTTTTTGTAAGATAAGGAGTTCCCATGTTAGAATTCTATTGGTCATGGTATCGTGATACACCTGACACTCCTTATAAATAATAAGCGTGTGAATGTCTGTTTTTTCACTGCCTGTATTATGTTGAAGAAATAGCATCCACTACACTGAGCAACATTTAAAAGTGCTCATACTATAGCCAAAGTAGTCAAATTCCACCCTTTAGGAAGTAAGATAATCACTTGCAGAGGTCAGGAAAGACTTTCTATTCTACTTACAGGAATAAACAGTTTGTGGCTCTTCTGTCTTCTCAGCTAGTCATATCCATCATGGCACTCTCAATTTTGTACAAAATATCCCAGAGAAAAATAGATCAGATTTCTCTAAATCATTAAAATATGCCTGCTGCTGCACTCCAGCCTTTCGTCATTTGACTCGCACCAAGATTCGCAACCCAGCATCTTGTTCCACTTGGCAATGAAGAACCAGCTGAAAGTTAAATTGGAGGAGAAAATCTGCAAACATAGACCTCAAGAGAAAATCATCTGCTGCCTTCTAGGTGCCCACCACCTTCAGGGTGTGGGTGAAAGAAGGTTTGCAACTACTGTGCCTGAAAAACCTTGCTCCTTGACCTTGCTCCTGAAGGAACCTTGTCATATATTTGTTAAGTCTGGTTCCAGGTCCAGAAGCACAAGAGAAATGTCAAGAAGACATCAGGAAAGTCCAGGAAGACGTCAGCGTGATCCACAATGCAGGTTTCAGAATCAGGTGGCATTTAGCATTGGCTCCTCTTTCATATGGGAGGATTCAAATGAAGAACTTAGAATGACCTTAAAAACTGAAAACAGAAACAGGAGACAGCTCTTAATGCTGCTGTGCCATAATCCATGCTACCCCAAACCATCCTCCGAGGCAAGAAACTGAAAAACCCCATCAAGGAAACAGCTCCATAAAACAGAAAAATAAAGTATAAACAGAAAAATAAAACCAGACGCCAATGTGTACCCAAAGGAACTATTAAAAGTAAAATGTTTGTCAGTATAGGATGCTCCACTGCACACATCTGGTGCTCTCAGCAATACAGAACATTTCTTTAATTGCTACACCTGAGACCGAGAGCAAGAAATAAATCTAGGGGCTGATCTCAATGTATTTTGGGACAGGTGGAGATGAGTAGCAGCATGAGGATTTCATTGTCAATAATCAAGCAGTTATACATTACTGCGTTAAACAGATACGTACAGGATATATCTATGTGTCTATAATTTGATGTCTGTTTTTTAATTCCTTCCAGTGCCAGACTTTGTAGAGATAACTGTGATAAGCCTCCCATTTGGTATATATCATCCAATACTTTCTGCACAATCCAAGATGTCAGTACAGCAATATCCAGTGGAAAAGGCAATGGACTAGAAGTCAGAGCAGCTGGGCTGACTCCAGACTGCCGCTTCTTCTCACGGGGTCGTTGCGTGTCACTGAACTTTTCTGTTCCTATTTTATTTACTCAGACTGTAAGTACTGGCTACATGTTTAGACAGCACCTTGCATAATGGATTCTCATTCTCTCCTGGGCCCTTAGAAACGTGCAAGTTATTATTGTCCACTCAAATTCATGACTTAGACCTTTCCATACAAACACACACAGTGAAGCCAATGCGTCTATTGAGAGAAAAGAATTCAAAGTTAGGCACAACGCAACAAAGGAGACAATGACCACTACTCTGAGAAGCTGTTTGATATTTCTAAACTGGAAAATGAACTACTGGTCCTCTTGCTCAGCATCTCTATTGCCTTCACCTCTCAATAGGATGGTGAGAGGTTCCTCGACATTTTTTTTAAGTGGTATGAGTCCATACAAAAAGTACTTTAAATATTGATGTTAAAATGTTCACATCCTTATTAGAAGTTATATGTTTTGCTCTGAACCCAAGCTGAATATTCTGAAACGGATTTTAATAATTTCTTTCAGAGTAACACCAAGGTTCGCCTTTTCGTGACTCAACTTGCTATTGCTTGTCCTTTTGTGAACAATAGCACGTCATCTCCCATTGCCAGCTATTATTATTACCTATACGTTTTTCAGCTGTATTTCATGTAGACCTGGTGACCTGGTACTCCATTTACCCAAAATTTTGAGTTCTCATCCCTGTCATTACTCAAATCAAGAATGACATCTCTTGAACTACAATGACCGCCTTAGAGTATTCTCATCCTTTGCAAAATGAAAATTTAGTCATTCATTGCCTTACAGCACATTAAAGGTCTGGAAAAGATATTAGGTTTTAATTAGTCTCATTCTTCAGGTTGGTACTCAGATACATGCTCAAAGATAATCACGTTCTTAGGACTTACCAATACTAAGCACATGATAAAGAGGTGTCCTTAAAAGAGTCACTAGATTTGAGAAAATCTGAGGCAGTTCAGATAGTGTCTTTTCCACCCAATATGCCCTGCTTTGACACAATTTATTAAAAAGAAGAAATACTTGAACTAAAAAGCGAACTGGACAATTTTTAATTTTTTTTTTTAAACAACAGAAAATTTCCCAGGTGTGAAGCCCCATTGCTTTGATTAATAGCAGTGCAGCCAGAGGAGAGGACTGTGTGAAGCGTTCAGCAATCAAAGCCATCAGTCCTGCCTGTCGTGATCAGACGGCAATTTTTGGCAAGTGTGGGCATCAGTTTCCCGATTTCATCTTTTGTAGAGCACAAGCAGAATAGGACATTAACAGCTCCTTTCCTGAAGACCAGTGGCTCATTTTATCTGCATCTGCTGGATGTCTATCCCTTTGGAGGAACGCTCTGCAGAGCTTACCAGGTTTGTATAGGCAGTGTCAAAAAATGTTACCTTAAAATTGTCAAATCAAGACCAAGCCTGAGACTTGCTGATCACTCCTTTTGATGTTCAGAGCTGAACACATTTTGAATTTCTGATTGGGTTTGCAAGGAATGTAATGTTTTTTTAAAAAACTTGAATTTTCACCCTGGAAAAAAAAAAACATTAAGCATCTTGAAATGTGCTCTTGTGCTGATTCAGAAGAAAAAAAAAAAAAATAGTCAATATCAGAATTGGAAAACAAAAACAACCCACAAAAACCCCACAACCCAGAAAACCCCAAACCCCAGCTACGCTGGTCCCAAAATACTTTCTTGTGATGCGGTTGTTACATAACGATATATTTTCATGCTATATTATAGACACATAAATAAAATATTGAGCATGCATACACTATGCAATTAAAGTAAAAATTAATAAGGAATGCATATACATTGATGCTACCAAATGATATCTAAATGAAACATTTCCTCTTCTCCCCATCTTTCAGAAACTTCTGAATCCGTGGACTTCCAGACTACATTTCTCTTTCTCTCTAATGAAAGACTCCCCTATACAAAGTTTTGTGACTAGTTCAATGACATGGTAATTATTTCTTTCCTGTTTAGAAATATCCTGAATAGCATGAAGTTGAATTTCAGGCTGCAAATACCTCTTCATTGTGCAACTGCATTTTCCACAGAATTACGTTAAACTTATTTAAGGCTTTTATTTCAATTTCATTTAAAATAGATTTCCTGAAGCTGAAAAACCTTTGAGTTTTCTTTTGGCCTTCCCCTCATTATTACTTCCCATGTAATGATGCCATAATGATTCACTATGTTCTCCAGCTTCAGACTTATTTATTATAATTGCCTAATTTTTTATGAGAAAGGCAGATCAGGAAATATTTCAAGAGGCTTGTAAATAACTGACAAGGACCACAAGACTTCAATTATTTTTAATATCTAAACTGTTTTGCTGTGCTTGCTGAAATAATGCATTTGTATAGTTTTTCAGTGGATTTTGTATCATTCATCACTCAGTAACCAGCATGAACTGCACATCCTGTTTTAAAACCTCAAGCTATTTTTCTGGTTACCGTTACTGTAATGTATTGTATTCTTCTGGAGAACCTGCAATGGAGTAATAAATTGCATGACTGAGTAGAAGATTCTCCTTTTGATTTGACTCTAGCCGGTCTTACCAACAAGAAGAAAATGGTTCCAGTCCTGCACGGTTGCACAGCTGCTTGGCTTCCCTGTGCAAGATGAACCAGAGTTCGGTCTTCTCCGGATTTCAGCCACTTAAGAGTTTCACTTAAGAGGTGGTTTTTTAGTTATTTTTTTATTGCACTCCTGAAAAATAGTTGAGGAGAAAAACCCCTGCCCTGGCAGCATGAACTTGCAATATTTTTCCATCCTGCCATCTAGCTCTAAGAGGGAATATGGGTTAGCTAATATACACAGCTCCCAGCACCATGCTGCTAACGTGATGAATGTTACAGGTGGTGGTGCTTATGATAATAAGGAAGTTAATGAGAAAAGCCAGGCTGGTTCATGTTTTGTAAGAAACAGAATAAAACCCTACATTTGTCAACTGGGAAGAGACAAACATTAGAAAGGAAAGAAAGGGTACGGTCCAAAAAAAGGTATTCACAAAAGGAGAACGAAACTATCATAGGTAGAAATATCGACGAACGGTGTCATACATTGGCCTTGTGTAATGATGCCTTGTTTACATGGTTTGTATTAATATTGTTAGTTACTTCCTGAACAAAGGTTGAAGTAAGGATTTATGAGGATATTTAAAAATAGGATGAGGAGGTTGAGAGAAGAAAGATCAGAAGTACAGAATGAGTTCTGTTGAGCTTAGATGGGTGTCTACAGACCTCTGGCTTGTTCATCGGCTAAAACTTCAGACCTCATGAAAGGAATTCAATGTCAAAAAACCCACCAAGATTTTAGTCACAGCAGCCGGGTAAATCTGGATGAAGTATCACAGAAGTGGTAGGACTTGGGATTTTAGATTCAGTCTAGTCTGTCTTTACTCCTGCATCTGCAGAGCTTTGCCTTGCAAACAGTGATAACCACACAAAAACGAGGAACGAACAAATAAGACCATTGTCTCCAATTACCTACATGCACATCCTTGCAGAGGTGAAATGAAGTGGTGTGCACCTTTTCCAACAGAACCCAATGGGAAATATGTCTCTGGGAGAGTCGCCTTTCCCTCCCCTTCCCCACAGAAAGAGGTATATTGTGCACGTCCTTTAACTGGAGATATGGTTAAAATCCATTCTAACACCACAAAGACAGGTTTTGTTCTGATACGTGTCGTGGTGTGCTATTTATTCTCTCTCTGACTGAAACTAATTTTTGTTAAGCACTCGAAATTCCTCTCTGAGAGAACCACTGGTTTGGCAAAAGGTCAGTGAGAGATAAGGAACCATCTCCCAGAAGGGTGGTTCTATTCTATTCTAACCTGAAAAAGAGAGGATGGGTGAGCAGGTTGAAACATATGGATTAATTGGTGCTAAAGTGAATTAGGATATATAGAGAGAAGAGCAGAATAAAAGGAGGGGTTTGTAAGCATGGATAGATCTTGAATTGCTCTAAGAAAGGATCTTACATGCATTCCTTTGTTTTCTACACTGCTGGTGTTTTGCAAATACAGGCATGCCTACACCATGTAATGCAGAGGTGTGCTGGAGATCCCTGAGCCAGACATATGAGGAAACTAGCACGTCTACACAGTGCAATGCTGTGCCACAGAGACAAACCAGTTCAGGTCCCAGAAACAGCATCACCTCAGAGGAGCATCTCACTTAGGTACAGCACCAGACCCAGACCCACAGCACCCAGCCAGGACTTATATCAGCTATCTTCACACGGAGCAACAAGGTATGGGATGGAGACATGGTAATGGATGAATGGAAGAGGGCAAGCACAACACATTTCCTCAAAATACAGAAAAGAAACATCTATTACATTAGGCTGTCTTGATGTTCCTAGAGCTGATTTACGAAGGAAGACTCTTGGAAATCAGATTTGCAGTATCTGTGATGGACTATTTTGTGCTGGTTCACAGTCTGGGAGCATCTCAAATCCTACTCATGAGAGGGGTAACCCCATGGAGGAAGTGCCACTGGTCCATAGACGGACCTTAGATGCACATTTTTCTTACACAAAATGTACACTAGAAGAAATGTCAGAGTGCATGGTCATAAATGGACAGTGAGACAGGCTTACAGAGATCAAACTAACTGCAATCATGCCGCCTCCCAGCCTGAGAGCCTCACTGCTCACCAGGACCGCATGAGTAACAGTCACTAGATGCAGGTGTGGACAACACAGGCTCAGCAGAGCCAGGACCTGTTTTTTTGTTCAGTAACAATTTCCACTGCTTTCCTTGGGAACATGGTAGGAGGCGGCTCAGATAACATCACGAGTTTCTGCCATGCTGCCCAGTAGTTTAGTCCATGGGTATCTCACGAATAGCCTCAGCTTTAGTGCCTGGTGCTGAGTGAAGATACCAGGACGTGGTCCCCAAAGGAGGGTCCCTGGGGCTGCTCGTACTGCACCTCAGCCTTCAGGGATCTCTAAAGGACACGAAGTCCCTGAGAAAAAGGAACAAAGCTCATAGCCTTTTCCACTTAAAAATAAGTCGGTTAAATGAGAGGAAGCAGGGCAGGTGGCTCGTTTCCCGAGCACCGCGTGGCTGATTGCAGGGCGAGTCCGAGCAGTGATTCACCAGCCGGGTCGAGGCCATTGTCCTGGTCCACCCGCGCACAGGAAGGAGAGCCCAGTCCCAGCCGCCCTGACAGCCACCGCCCCGGCACACCACGGCACCCTAGCGCGGAGCAGGGCACCCGAAACCTCGGCAGGATTTACAGATGCAACTACAAAGCGAAGTAGCTTTTCTCCACCTTGCTTTCCCCTCCTGAAGTTTGACCACCTGCATGCTGCACTAGCAGAGCACTGTGCTGCTGCTTTAAATGGACCCCAAATACTCACAGGAAACAAAATATAAATAATCATAACATGCACTTAGTACATGTATGAGAAATCATTGATATTTTCCTCTTCCTTGGTTCTGGTTAAAAGAGCAAGCATCAAACTGGGGAGACAAATCACCTCCCATCCCAGTTACTCTATTTAGGGATGTGTTCATCTAGAAAGCCATGCCAGAGGACACCGTGAGCAGGAAAGCACTGGTTTACAAGTAAGCCCCTCCTCCCAATTTAAGAGACATTTTATGACCTCCTGGGTGTTTCTTTAAAAGAGCGTTCCCCTTCCATCAGTCTTGCTCCCTGTTCTCTGTGGCAGTGGCTGATAAATTAAGATGACAACATGGGTTGATGAGACTGAATCTCCTCCCAGCCTGGCTTGCCTTTCTGCTCGATACTGCAGTGAAGCTACTGCCCCACTTCTGGCACCGCAGTATGAGGCCAAGAAACAGTCTACATTGTCATAAATCCAGGCTTTCCCAGCAAGATCAAGAAGGAAGGCGGCTGTGGGAGGCCTCCGTGGAGGCAGGGGAAGCTGTAACAAACATGTGAAAATTAACTGGATTCATGTTTACATTTGATATGTCTACACATATGGGCATAGGCAACCATGCGCTGACTTGGGTCCCACCAGATGCGAGCTGCTTGCAGCTGGGAAGTCCCCTTTTATTTGCGTCACTGAGTCTGAGTTAAGCTGCCTCAGCGTATAAAACACGGCTGCACAGCTCCCAGCCTGGACTGCCTCACATCCAGATGGAGGCAATAAAGCAAATGTTTGCACCTGCTCACGCGGACATATATATTCAGAGATTTTGCTGACCATGTCAAAAATAAAGCCTCTAACACACAGATTCAATGAAAAATAAGATGGGCAAAGCTCTGCCCCCACATGCTTGTAGAGCTGAGTAGGAATGAGATGCGTTCATCCTGTCAGTTCAGGATGTAACACATCGTTTTTTAGTAGCTGGTCCAAACACGGGATGAGCACTTCTTGCTCCTGCCTAATAGCATTACCTCCTCTGCCTGCTGGGAGAGGCTTATCCCTTCTGTGTTGAGCACTGTGCACCAAAGCACGAGGGAAAGGCTCACCGCAGATGCACGATTACTCCTTCAGAGGGGAGGCATCAGCAGCAGTTTAACTCCTTTTTTACCGCTGCCAGAAAACAGTTTCAGAATGAGTTCTCCACTGAAGAAGTCACATTTGTCAAATCAGTAGTTAGCTCCTAATCTGAGGCCGAGGACTGCAATTCCTCTTAGATTTCTGGTACTCAGTCTGACTATGCCAACTTAAGACACCAGCAGAATAGGACTCCTTTCCACCGTTTCTGGCTGAGGATTGAGACTAGATTAATTTAAGCAACTACTTTAAACTTGGAGCTTATGAGTGAAAACTGAGCATACTAAAATAGAGAAATGTGTTTTTTCCCCTTAATAGCTTTCATAATATTTCCCAGGAAAATGTCTAAACTGATGACAGCACAATCTACTTCCTTTTTTAGTTATGGCCTTATATTTACTATTTTCTGTAAATGGAAAAGGGGAGGGAAAGGTTCAGATTTGTTTAATATTCTTCAAAATGAAATACATCACCATGCGGCCATATGCAGAAACAGTCCCAAGCTTTCATCAGTTTCTCTCTTCTCTTCTGGAGAATTAATAATCTCTCATATAGGAGTTATTGCCTTTTTAGCAGCATCTTATTAGGGAAAAAAAAAAAAAACATTAAACTTCTGCACTGGGTGCTAATTCTTTGACAGTTCGGGCAGCGTGCAGGGCTTTTTGTCCATTTTTAAATAGTGGGTATTCACCCTACATTCAGGGGAAAAAAAATCCTTACCTGGAAATCACCTTCTGTGCAATTACCTGATAAGACGTCAAATGAAGCAAGGCTTCATTACTTCTTTGGAGAAGATTTTCATGTGAAAATAGCTCTCCTCACAGGGGGTTGCCAACTTTGTTATTAATGGCTATTCCTTCACATTCTTGTCTTTTGACTATCGCACAATTACTACTCCAGTAGAGCAGGTCTTGCCCAAGGGAGAAGAGCTGGTGGATTCGAGGGGGTGAGTGGGGTAGCGGTGGTGTGGAGTCAGGTCATCCGTTACCCACCGGGTCTACCCAAGAACAATAACAGCAGAACTTGCAGAATGCAATCAAGTGCATTCTTCTCCGGGGTGATTAAAGAAACATCCAATTTGATGCAACTGAGGTACAAAAGCTCTCTGTATCCTTCTTCTGCCAAGCATGGAAGAATGCCTTGCTTTAAATGATTTACAAAAAGTCCTGTATGCCAGACGTATCATTTACATGGAATCCAGGCAGCTTCATGCAATCCCTGCTTACACATAATTGTACCAAAAGTAATGGGGGGGGGGGGGCAGGAATCTAAATGGAATAAGTCAGCTTATCAGTGATCAAGGTTTATTTTACTTCTCTCAAAGGAAACCTGTGGAGGTTTGCTAGGAATCCTTTTTTCTCTACTAATGGAAGAAATCTGAAATGAATAATAATAATAAAAAAAATTTCTTAATTCTGATTTTGTAACTGCACCCTGTTTAAAATTTGCAAATAATATAAAATTGATATAAAGCCACTTTTAATTAAACAAGACAAGGCAGAAGTGGCAATGGGTGAAAAATTCAAGCAAGCTGTGAGTTTTGTTTTCCTTTCCTTGTTTCTCTCAGGCTTCTGCTCCCAAAAATCTTTAGCAATGGTATAAATGACATCTCTGTTTCTTCAAAGCATTGTTAAACGTCCAACAGGAGAAAATAACATTGTACATCACCTAACAGCAGTTGTGCCCTAACATACTCAAAATCAATTATGTTTCACATCATGCAGTCTCAACTTTTAGCAGTTATTTGTGGTGCTAATTTGAGCTGTCCTGGATAATTAGAGGATCTGTATCTCCATCATTATAAAAAAATTACTTTTGCTAGGATTTGCACAGAGGTACTAACGGCATTACAATCACAGCAATTTTAATAAAGGCCAGATTGTGTCTAGCTCTAATACTCCAAATCTTTAATGAATTTATCCCACAATATCCACAGAAGATAATTAAGCGCCTTTATCCCCCATTTTCTATCAGTGGGGAACTGAAGCTCAGCAGTAACACGGTTTAGATGCCCGAAGACATAAGCACCCTGCTTACCTCCACTTCTAACACACACATTGGGAAAAAACTAACACAACCACATGGATGGTGACAAAGAAAAGAGCTCAGACTCTTCCTGGAGAGGGCCTGAGCTTCTGACACCAATATACCCGTGAGCTGGTCTCTGTCTTAATGGACTGTGATGTTTCTAGGGCCAGCCTGGCTTTATCAGGGAGGATTCACAGACACAAGGCCTTAAGTAAGCTATAAAACATGGTGATGGGGAAAAATAAAAAGACCACTGGAGATTTGCCCGCAGCAGGGGAAGGAACTTGCTTGAGGAGGGTTATTGTTTCAGAATTGTTTGATGAAATAATAAACAAAATACCGCGCTGCTAATAATTTCTGTAGACCCATGCTGCCTTGCGATGCAGAGGAGTACGCATACTCCCTGCCCAGAAAGGACTTCCTGCATAGTTTCAATTTGAAGAAACACGCACTCATTTGTCAATGACAAAAAGCCAGAAGGCAATTTCTTAGCCTTAGTGCTTTCTCTTGAGCAGAAGTAGTCCCATCAATGTTTAAGGTGTGTAAGGAGGTTCAAATTGGTTTAACACTCAAGCTTCTTTTCTAAATTAAATTAAAACTGCTCTGAACCAATATTGCAAAGGACAAAGGTCAAGGCTTTATTTATATAATACAAGGATGTAATGCAATAACCGGCTGTTTGAGACACGTAAGTAAGAGATCAGGGACAAAGCTGCAGACAGGATGTCAGCAGTGCACAGGGAATTAGCCATGCAACTCCCTCTCGTTAATTACAGATACGCACATCCGAATCACCATACATCATTATGAAAATGTACCAAGCGATAACTGTGATTCATACTTTACTATTAACAATGCAGCGAAAGGTGAGAGAGGATGGTGCTCTTCCGGCACCATTAGGTAACCATGGTCGCGTGTTCTTCCTATATCCAATCTGAAATGAAACAGCAGCCATGGAACAACATGGTAGGAAGTAATTTTCATAACTTCCTGAAAGTGCCATTTTTTATAATGTTACTATATAAGGGATAAGTATTCCCATACCAATTGTCAGACACCCATATGACATTTTTCTACAAAGCCTTAACAAAAAGTAAATATTGTTACACCTTGAAACATCTCCAAAAGCACATTCTGTATCATCATACCTGTCAGAGACAAAAAGAAATTTATAAGCTCAGAAAGACCTTGAAAAGGTCAATTTCTAAATCCTGTCCTTGTGCAAAGTAGGTTTCTTGCTTAACATGGGGCACACCTTGCAACTCTACTCCCACTAAAGTACATCTACCACTTTTTGGAGACCACCATGTATGTTCTGGGTACAAGACTGCATCTTAGTTTTGTGCCAAACATTCTCTTGCTATGTTTTTGTCCAAAAAAATAAATGCACAGTTTCAACAACAATAATGCAGAGAAAAGAAAAACATTTCACTTCCCCTATATATTAGCAATATATATAAAGGGCAAATTACTCTACTTATCAGGACCAATTGCACTCTTAAGTGTGCTTGTGCAATTGTTGACATCAGTAGAGGAGGTGTGCACACAAAAGGCTGAACCTGACCGCTGAAAACCCAAGTGACTGGATTCAGTCAGGGAGCAAGGAACTGTTTCCAAGAGTTGACCCCTCTTGCAACAAAGCTCCTTGTGTGTATGAGGTCTGCGTGATACCCGTTCTCATGGTAAAAGTGAGATGTTTGTGAGGTAACAAAAAATTACTCAAAGCATGGAAAAGGAACGCACACCACATTTGAAATTATACACATTTGACTGAAACGTCTCTGACAACATAGAAATTTAATTGGTTTGGTTGGGTCTGCTGTAGATGCTGGGTTTTAATTTTTTTTTTTTTTTTATTGACAGTATTGCATCGTATTCAAATGTTGACTTTCCGGTTTGTGCAAGACTGCCACAAAGACAAAAATCCATCTTATTGTAACAGAACATACCTAAGGCTTTACTGCATTATTCTAAGAGCCTGTTGACATTTGGCTTTGTCCTCATGACATCTGTAACTAATGCAAAATTGGAGCCCTTATCAAGGGCTTTAAAATAAAGTTTACCAGCATGAACTACCAGGTAGCCTTTTTCAATATTTTCCATACACTTTCTGCGCTAGATTTGGAAAATGCAGCTTTTCGTGTAGTCTCTAACTGATTGAAAAGATCCATCAAAGCTCTTCTGGTAACCAGGTGTACCCTATTTTCCCAGGAGCAGTGCTCCACTGGCAGAGAACAACGACTAATGTTCTTTACCTCAAATGAACTGTGTACCCTGTAGGCTAGGAGAAAACTGAGCCAAGAATCTGCTCTTCAGCTGAGCTGTTTTACAGGTGAAATCACCAATTATGGCTCATGTTCACCCGTGGAGTCTTGAAGGAGGCTGTGCTTGGAACAGGAACTCTGACTACTCCTTATCATCATTGGTCTCCAGAAAGATGCAGCTCAAATATACACTATTTGTAGGCTTTGCCCAACTCTCAGGGCAAGAGGGTCCCTCTCTCACACACGACAGCACAGGACCCCTCTTCCTGATGTCTGAAAGTACTACAGTGCCTGTAGCCACCTCTCGCCACTATCGATGCTTCACAGCTAGGGACGATGAAAATGGAGGAAAGCTGGGGAAAGCTTTCTGCTCCGTTCTGTTCCCTTGTCCTTGTAACCAAAAATCAGACAACATTAAGTATGTCATTCATTGATGTTTCTATAGCATAGTATTCAACATATAAATTTCAATATATAAAAAGTTTGGATAAAGTACTTTAATTCCAAGACTCACTTTTTTTTTTAAACACAAAACAGATATATTCAGGAATGGAAGACAATGCTTTACCTTCTATGCTTTATCAGTTTTTGCTAAGCTGACAATTACCAAATGAACTATAAAGTTTTCAGTCACTGCTACTATTTAATTATAGTCACCCCAATACAACTTTGAGATATAAAGGCCTTAAATTATGACACATAAAATGATTAACATAAGAGTTGCAAAATTTCTGTGTTAAGGATAGTGATTTTTTTGCATTACAATTCAGTTCCTCAGGATGGGAACATGCTCAGCTTCCTGAGTTTTTGGCAACTAAAGATGCAGAGTGTGCAGTAGAGGCTGACTAGCACCCAGTTAGAGCTGTCCTTTAGTGTCGATGATCTTCTGTCTCAGCCTGCTTAGGACAGTCTCTCAAAAACTAAAGCCTACCCTTAAGTTACTGTCTTTCACTCTCTGTTCACGTGGACTAAAGTTCTGCAGTATAAAATACTTATTTGAGTCTCAGTTGAGCATTAAGCAGCTTTTTGTAGAGGTAAAACTCATGAGTCCAAACCATTCTTTGGTCAGCTTTTCCAGACCTCCGGAGCTTCAGGCTGCCCCAAGTCCTGCAGTGCACTAACCCATGCTCAAGAAAAGTGTCCCACAGCCTAGATCAACAGAAAGGGCGAAACCTTTCCAAACAAAGAGGACACACTGCTCTAAGTTTGGTTCCTCTAAACAAAATAGGGAGGTAAAGCACAGGTTTCTGACCATGCTTTGAAAGGCATTTCAGCCAGTTTTCCATCTGATTATCTAAATGCGAGCAATCACACAGACTTTAAACAAGCAGTCTTTAATGAACTTGGTGACATTGCTACACACACAAATGATCCCTCAAGAGAAAAAAAAGGTATAATGGCTGGATTGGGATTGATGGACTTGCTGTGAGCCTGTGCTTAAACAACAAAGAGGGAGGTGAGAAGAAAGTGAATGCATGGAAACACATAGCCTCAAAGACAAGGGGATATAAAAGGAAAAAGTAAAATGAAAGGTTCTTTTTCATTGCTCAACACCAAAATCGTCAAACTTTTCACGTATGACAGATTTAAACACAACATTGACAGAGGAAATTATTATTCCAGCTCCACAGAGAGAAATCCAGTCCCAAAATACAACTGCCTAAGAAGTGGGAAACCCCCAGTGGCTGGACATTTCTTAACTCAATGCCTGTCTTATGCATTTTGATGTTTCATGGGGTAGGACTTCTGCCTGCATGATGGCAAGCACAAAGGTCCTTGTGCTTGCTTTGGGCCTCCGGCTGCTATTGTGATACACAATAACATAAATATTGCTCACATTCTTTCAGCAGTACACAGCAAATCTAGAAAATGAACTGCAAGAATCTGGACTGAAGGGTCCAGTGCGTCCTAACCAACAATTTCCCCTTCCTCCTTGAACAGCCATTACAAAGGAAGAAAAAACAGAAGTGGGAGCAGAAGGCAAATGACGGAAGAAGGGAACGGACAGAACTTCACATGGACCCATCTCTGCAGGAAGCCTTCTGCTGCCCCCAGGCACCAAACTGCTGGAATAGAAGGAAGGTCATAAAAAACAAACAGCTAACAACACAAATCAAACTGCATTGAGAAGCTCATTCCTGGAGAACATGGATGGATGAAGCACAACAGAGTAGAAAAAAAAGTGACGCCAACACATCAGCTGAACTTTTTTTTTGTTACAGTAAAAGAAAATCTACTTAAATGAAATGTGTAAAATAATTCAATGCTTATTGGCGGGGAGGAGAAAAAGCTACTACATTCTAGGGGTATTTCATTACCGCCTGCTTTTGAATTGGAAACTAGTGAGCTCGAGGGTATTTAGAGCAAGACCATTGTAAGAGGCATTCCTGTTATCCAGTGCCTTAGAAGAATAGGGAAGACTCCTTCTGAAATGTCTCTGTGACTACATCTTAGGAAGTTGCTGCAAGCAGGCACACAGTTGCTTGGAGGCCATCAAGAAATGGGATTAACATCTCCATGCTGAGACACACAGAGCTTATAGCCAGGTACCCCCAAGCTGCATTTGCATTCTGCAACTTTTAATTGACAGAGACATGCAAGTAAAAGCTTCTTCTGCAAGTACGGGGTGTGCAGTCGTGCTCTCCCTGAGTAACCATTTACAAAATGAACAGTCTGCTCTTAGGGAGGGCAAAATCCTGTCCTTCCTGAAATCAGCTGCATAAATCCTATTGACTTTTAGAAGTCTCCGATTTCAGCGAGTGACACACAATCCTACAGCACCAAAATCATAGTTGTGCAGATATGCTGCATGAGAGAGATCCGTTTTGAGTACTGTCATTCTCTGTAGGACATGTTAATCTTTCTAGAACTGGAGATTTTTGAAGCTGTGGCAATTTAGAGTTTTCTGGCTCCTGCTCCCAGCTCCTCCAAGACCTATCTAGCCATGATTTTGGTTAGAGTTATTGTAGATATGGAGAGCTGTTCTTTCTCCTGGGGATGGGAGATCACCCCAGCTTTCCTCCACGCAACGTGACTTTACTCCTCCCCTTCCAACTTCCCACCTTTCCGCATCCCTTGTTTGCTTGTGTATGTATCCATCCCTCAAGCCCATCCACCAACCTTCAAATTTCTTTTGACACAAGCTGTACTATAGCACCCACAAGGCTTTTGTGCAGGTACAATACAAAAATCAAAAAGGGATTGCTTCTCCATGCTGCATTCATGTCAGAGGTTACAATTTCACCTGGTTTGGACCTGCCCAAGGACTGGATCTGTCCTTGGACCGCCCAGTTTTATGCAACACTGCTCCCTGTAAGCCAAAGATACGTATCAGGATTGAGAAGCACATAGGTGCCAGTGGGGGCCATTCAAAGCCTTGCGGAGGTCTCTGACCTCCTCTTGGGAAGACAGCAGCTTGTGGCCATAATGGAGGTGCAGAGCCATCGCTATGCAGAAGTGAGCCAGGTTAGCCATGGCAGAGAGCAGCCACCATTGACAGGCCGCTTGGTGGCCTAATGAGGCGGCCGGCTCATTCCCCGCCACAGCAGACGGGTGTCTAACCTCATGCAAAACCGTCACCGCAATTGGAAGTAACTGGAGGTCTCTTCGCCAGGCTCAGCAGGGAAAGCAAGGAGTGAAAGGGCATGGGTGAACGACTGCCGGGGCTCGGCCGCAGTCCCCTCGGGGTCAGGGCGTGCTGGTGGCAAGGCGTGGAGGTTCGCAATGCTACTGCCTGCTCCCGGCTACCCCTCCAAGGCAGGGTGCGAGCCCCGCCATCACCAATCAGGCATAACCACTAAAAGCCATTAAAATAAACCCCAGCAAAAGTGTTGCTGACATCCCAGATTATATAAAGGGCCGGTTTTAGACAGCAGCATTGCCTCTGTGTTGTTATAAACTCCCTTCCACCCTTCTTACTCTGTTTCTCATCAGTGGCGGTGGCTCAGGTCTCATAATAGAAAGTCCCATGCTTGTCCTGGCCTCCTCACCACACACAGAGCAGGAATTTGGAGCAGCGTTATTGTTTGGGGTACTTCAGGACTCAGTGTTCTCCTGAAGTGGTTTTTGTTTCTTTTAAAAGCATTATTATTTAACAGTTTGATTAAAAATAATACTGAAGTATGAGGAGGGGCACTTGTGACACACCAACCTGACCTACTAATTTAATTCCCAAATACTCTAACACAGACCCCGTGAAATGGAGAACATTTAATAACCGTATTTGATAAGGACATGTGGAAGGGTATTCTTGGACCAAATCTTTTCTTTTTTTGATACAGCTGAGACTCTCTAGAACATCCTCTTATCTCCAAGCTGCCACATGGCTAAGGTGCAAACCTCATCAGCTCCCAAAAGTCACAGACTAAGACTGCTCTGAGTTATTGCAGACACCAGACTGGCAATCCGAGGACAAGGCACATCACCCAGGACATGGATGAGTCTCTTGAGCATGCTACCATTTCCCCTGCGAGCAAGGAAGGGCAGAGAGGGCTGAGCTGAGCCAGGATGTTCACACCAGCAAGGGGACAACTGAAGCTTTTGGACAGGGCTATTGTCTGCACAGAAATTATGAAACCACCATTCCAGGTGTTTGCCCAGGCTCAAGACATCCAGCAACCTCCAAGATGAGTGCATTTGCTCTGAGCACACAGCATCTTTTCCTGCTGCAGGTAGCTAGCACTCCACAACATTAAAACAAGCCAAAAAAGCCCTTCCTAACTGTCCTGTAACTGCAGATGACTTAACAACCAATACACTGCAAAACATTGGTGCACAGCCACTTTCTTAAATGTTTATGTATTTCACCTGCTGAATATAACAGCCTTTTAATTGGGGGACAGTATGACCTCATCACTGAGATTTTAGCTCAGTAATCATCAAAATGAGAGAGGAGGCCACAGTCTCCCATACTGACCCTTCTTCCTTCAGTAATTTTTAATATAACTGATGCTCTGAGACATTTAAGTTCTCTGTGTCGGTTTGCTCCCTGACTCAGATGTTTTCCCTTAACCATAAGAGCTTACTGTATTTTGGGTTTGCTCCAGGGTGGAGGGAGCAGTTGGACAGCCTTGGTGATGTCAATGAGACAGCAGGCCTGGGGAGAGCTGGAGTCCCAATATAGGACAGGGAGGCGACAGAAAGAGGAGTGTGCAGTTCAGAAATAGGGGCTGAGAAGTGAGCACAGACGGGCTCCACCATGTCCCAGGATTATTAAAAGGACAGAAACAATTACCAAAGAGAAAGCAGCATCTAAATTGGCCTTTGGGAAAAAATACTGTTAAGAAAGTTTCTCTAAACACTAGAAGAAGAGAAAAAGCAACAACTTTACAGTGTATGCATGGTCAAGGGAACTGAACCCTAAAGACAAAAGGACTAGCACAGAGAAGCAGAGACTGTGGTCTGGAGAAAGGACACGCAACAGAAAATCTGATTCATCTTGAGGGTAGAGCAACCGAAATTCAGTCCATGGGGAGTTTGGAATAAAATTATCATCATTCTGTTTTGGAGAGAGGATTAGAAATTACAGCATTCTTTACAGGCAGAAAATAAGAAAAAAACCCATCAAAACAGTATTAAGTTTTTCCAAATTAGGCAACAGCTGAGATTCCCATTTCTTGGTCCCTCGAGCTGCCAGACACTCATCTTTCCTTTCCAGTAACCCGAGAGGGAGCCAGGTGTCCCCAAGCCTGTTCCCAGGCTGTCAGGAGGATGCAGCAGAGGTTGCCAGACCACTGGCTCCTCTGCAAGGAAACCATGGAGCTGGGTACCCTCAACTCAGGCAGCTGCTAGGACATGTTTATGCTAAACCTGCAGACACCGGAGCCAGGAGCAGCCTGAATGGCTGGGAGGTGCTGAGCCAGCAGACCCTAGAAACCCAGACTCCCCGAGAGCTTGCCACGCAGCTTGGCAACAACCAGGCAAAGGGCCAGTGCTTCAGCACAAGTCAGTAGTAACCTGTTCTCCGCTTTGGTATCAGATAGTCAGGCTTCTCCTGAAGATAATCCTTACCGTTCTCACTGTGAAGCTGTATGTGTGGCCACTGAGGTGGTCCCACACCCCACTTTCTACCAGCGCTTGCAGCTGGGTGCAGCAGACAGTTGTCTGGATGTGACCCCAGTGCAGCCAGTGCATCTCCTTGTGTCATACTTAGTCATACTTGACGCTTATTCCCCCCCACACCCCAAAGCTAGATTTAATGCAGATCAAAGCAATTGTAATCCATTCTTCCTGCCCTATATTCTTGGTTTGTGACTGCTTTACCTCCATCCTTAGACAACACACACAAAATTACCAGGGACATTTTATAACAGGTAACTTTCCAGTTCTTGTATGACCATTTACTGCTACAGGATATAGTTGCTACATGCCCACACAACATTATCAGGCAAAATGCTATGGTAAAACTTAACATTCTGGAAGGCTTTATAGGATCTGCAATCCCAAGTGAGTCTTTGAATGTGTTTTATTGATTTGTTTTGGCTGTATGCGAACAAAGAATTGAGGATCTATCCTGCAGATTTAACTTGGGCTGTATTACAGAAAGGGGGACTTGTGCCCCGGTCAGAATTGGGCCTTCAGTCCTAAAGCCAACAACAACAAAAGACTCAAATATGACCTTTACATGAAAGAGTCGTATGAAGAATGAGCTATGCCAAAACCCAACCTCACATCTCCTCTTACAAGACACACACACTCCCACTCACTTTCAGGAGCTCTGCTCCTACCTTGTCCCTAGAAACTCAAAAAAGAAAAGAGAACAGGAGAGCTTTAACTGATTTTTCATGAGGTGCTCTACTTTTTTTTTTTTTAAATCACAATGAATTTTCTTTTTTGCCAGATTTCTCTAACCTCCTTTTCCCTGAAACGTGTCCGTTTTAGCCAACCTCCACTCTTCCCTCTAGTACCTGACACTGCTCTCTTTGTCAGGGAAGGCGCAGGGAGTTCAGGTTTTCCCCTCTTCATTTCTCTCTGGACGTGACACTGCATCTGACCCCTGCTCAGCCTTTGCTTTGAAGTACTTTTTCTGCTCTCTGCTTTCCCACCGGATCATGTTAAACCCTCCTCCTTTCCCCACTCCATCAGTTGGCTTCAATAAGCGAGAGGAGCTCACTGGAACCTCCTCTTTTGTCTTATCAGCATGCTTTCACTTCTCATAAAATCCTACCCACCTTCCACATAAAACAGTTTGGCAAAAGGCGACCGCTGCAGAGGCCTGGAAACCACTGCTAAATGTCACATGGGGAACACTGCTAGCTGCGTGAGACAAGCCAGTTGAATAGGTCTCGCGTTCAATCCATGCAACTTCACAGCGGTGTCTAAAAGCAGGAAGCCACATCTTTCCCACTCCCCAAGATGGCTGCATTTAAGTGTCCTTTTTGACATGTGCTGTGAACAACGTTACCCTTGCATGACTCTGCACCTTTGCTCCTGCTCTATTGCAATTTTAATAGAAAAAAAACCCACAAATTTGGACTAAGTATAGGTGGCTGATTTGATTCAGTCTCGTTGGTGCTACAGCTCCTGGCTGATGGATGTTCAGGTCGAAGCAAGAAATGGCATCAGCACAAAGAGAATGGTTTGGCTCTCACTTATTAAAGACTCCTGAAAGCTTTCCAGATCTATAAATATTCACATTATTCCCACAGAGGGGCAGAAAGAGAATGATTTGTATCATTCTAGCTTGTTCTGTTAACACATTCCCATTTTTCAGTGTTTCCCAGTCGGATAAATACCATGACAAACAGAGGAAACCCCTACAAGAGAAAATACATTTTAAAGTAAATTGCAGTGATGTGTGGTTTATAAATATTTGCAATGGTACAGGGAAAATACCTCTATTCATCACATTAACATACGCTGAATACAAAGACGACCAGTCTCCATTGATGCCTTTTTTAAGGTATGAAGAGAATTTCCACTATAGGAAAAAAACCGAAGACTTGTGTATGCTATATAAACGTGCATACATACATGTATAGACAAAAATACTTTAAAGTAGAAAATGTTATTTTAATTACTATAGTAAAGCTTAATTTATTTTCTATACCTCTTTCGCCAGAAAGTTAAACATTTCACGAAGTCTGAGTCATATCACCTGAGGATCAAAACCAGAGAAAATTCAAAGTTCAGTAAACGTTATAACCTCTTAATCACTCCATTACCAAGAACTGATGTTAACATTTAAATAAGAATGCACAAACATTATTTTGCTGAAAAATTACGTTGCAGAGATAAACTGTAGGAGCTTGGAAATACCCTGGTTAATGTAGCAGGCTGAAGGACTTGTGCAGAGCTCCCTCCAATCTTCTAAGCAGTTTTCATTATTGCTTACTAGATTATTAATTATTTTTAAAGGATTATCATAGTTTCAAATTCCAACTCAGGCTTTTTCCACTCACCACTTGAGAATAGTGCAGCAAACGAGCGCACTTCCACACATGTATGTGATTCACATACACACGCGGCTTCAGAGTACATGGGAGCAGCATGTGGACACTGAGCCACAGCATTCAAACACACCTCCATGGGTAAGGCTGGGTTTAAGTAATCCTCTCCCTAACATCTCTGGAGAGATTAATTCCTCTGTGCCATATTGATGCAGCTGTAGAGGCAACAACAACCTTTCCCTGCTCCCACCTTTTTAACTACCTTGGGTATTTCAAGCGTTTAAGGCAAGCGCTACCTCTTAGCCTACAAACATCTTTCACTTAATGCAAATGGCTGCTTCTTGCAGTTGCTCATTTTCTAGCTTCCATCATCACCATAGCGCAATTAAAGGATATCTGACATGAGTCATTATAAACCTACCCCATGAAGCTGTCCAAAACACAAACCAGTCAAGAAAAGGTGCTGGGAACAGTGCATGTGGAGTGTACAGCCCCTCACCTCACAGCTATCAGCCTGCTTATGTGCAGTGATGACTTCTCACCTTTAAAAATTAAAACAAAATTATTAAACACACACACACAGAGGGCCCATTCATCTGTCCTGCTGGCAAATAGCTCAACCAAATGGAAAACAGGCTGGGGACAACTTACTTTGATCTCCCCATAGTCCCTATGAAAAGCAAGGAGGCCAAGGCAACTGGTGTGGCTTTCCACACGTTCCCAGCGCTGCCCCTCTGCTCAAGGGCTGCAGGAGCCCCAGGTGGCCCTCAGCAGAGCCTCCTCCTTCCAGGTACCTCAAGGATTTTAGCAAGGTGAATGCTCATGGTTATGGAGCTGGATAACGGCCATCACTCATTTTACACTGGCCATTAAGCAGCCTGCAGGCAACCAGCATGGATCCGAAGCTGTTGCATATGTTCATTTTGCCTGGGGGAAAACAAGGTAGGGGAAGGAAATGCTGGCAGAACCCATATCTTGACTCTGTACACAAATATCATCTTGCACCCTCCCATTTTGGCTTCTTATTTTCATTGCATTATATCCTTGAGGTCTCAGCCTTGCTGTGCTGGACAGTGTAGGAGATGAATTAGCATCTCCCCCATGCAACCCGCTGGGCAGAAGCAGCCATGTCCTTACTGGTAAGTTCAGGGCACCAGATGAAGGCGGAAAACCTGGGGCCCTGCCAAAACCAAAAGGAGCTGTAATGGGCCGTACTCTACGCCCTTCCACCACAGCGTGAGAGGAATGAAAGAACAGTAAAGAGTATGTACATTTTGTACCACGTTAAAGAGGGAAAATAGCAACAAGGACAAGAAAAGCTTGGGTTGTGAAGGATGTTCCAGCAAAGGTGATTAATGGTGTTGAAAGAAATCCCAACTGTTGTTTCAAATTTCTTTCCAATTAGCCACAAAGTTACTCTCTCCTTTTTCCTTTTTTTTTTTCTTTCTTCCTTTTCCCTGTGTTTGATTTAGAATCAAGGTTGGTGATTTGCGTTATGACAGCAAAAATAAAGGATCTGTGTACTGTATGCATGGGGATTTAAAGCATTGCCTTTGATGGCTCATTAGCTGCATGTGGCTACATGTAACACTGCTCGACTGAGATATATTGCCCAGGATTTAATTCCAGAAGAATTTCAAAGGCATTAAATCGAATGCTTGCCCTTTTCACCATGGTATTTAAATGGTACTTTGTATGCCAAGCTTAAAAAAAGAGCAGAGGAAACACAGATGCAGTACTGCTGGAGCGTGTACTGAACTTTGTTAAAATGTTAAACATTTATTAGAAATTTATTTTTTTTTTTAAACAAGATAGTGTTAAACCAGTTGTTACTTCAATTAACTTTCTTTGCTACAAGGGAGAAAGGAGATTTTTTTTTTTTTTAAACTAACAAACAGCTCTCAGAACTAGTGAACAATATCTCATTTGTTCAGTAAGACTTAAAGACGAGAATGGTCTCAGGCTGGAAAAATAGATGTGCACATTTCTATGCTGACTGAGCAAAATAAACCAGACAAAGCTTCTCCCACAGTAGAGAGGAGATCAAACCCCAGAGCTGAGCTGAAGGTCACGAGTCTCGCAGCTCTCCAGGCACAGCCCCTCCGCTGCTACTCCTGCGGGAGGGCGGCTCTGGTACCCACTGACCAAAGCCATCGCAAGCTCTCAGTTTACAGCCTGGCAGGGAAGTCCAAGGGTGGGAGCCTGCCTCTGATGCATGAAAGCAACCCTCCAAAACAGGCTGCACTCTCATTTACTGCTGATCTACAAACTCTATTAGGACAGAGCGCCCTGTATTTTCTCATTTTCCCTCCGTCTGCCTCATCCCTGCAGTTTCAGCGATGCCTATTGGTAAAACGTGAGAAAGTTCACTTTACCCAGTTTATGGCCAATCTTTAATTCTGAAATGAAGCAAACCCCAAAGCACAATTTTGCTTGAACTTACAGCAGGGACATGTTTCTGCCTGACTCCCCTTGCCTGCAATGGGTCGCACTTCGGAGCAGTTGGTTGTGCAGGGGCAGCAGCCCAACACCATGCCCGTCTGCCCTGTCCCTTTGCCTTCAAGCCAGCCTTTATCAGCATCCCTGTGTCACAAACACATCGACATTTCAACATTTGGTCAGGAAGTGTTGGTACAACGCTTTATGAATAACATAGCTACTTGCACCATTTTATTTTACACGTGGTTACAATTGGCTGGAGCTGGTGGTTCTGCTAGAGCCTGAAGGACAGATGACATTACTAGAATTTGCACCTGGATTTGAAATTTAACACCATTTGGGAAATGCATGCAATTACCTAGAACTGTGTTTTCATGCAGCAAAACTCAGGACTCTACAGCAGCAATACACCGCAATTCAGCTTCAGCTGGAAGCCATATTTTGCTGCCTCAAACATGGGACTTTTGAGTAGCCACTATCAGAAAAAGACACGGGAGGCAGAAGAATTTGTTTGCATTTTTGAGCCCATTTCAGAGCTCATCCACCAAGAGTTGGGCTTTGTAAAGCTGCACCACAAACTAGCAGCTTATTCTGCACAGATGAGGCAGGCAAGGGGGACTTTCCTGAAAAAAAAAGCAGAATTATTGCTTTTGTATGAATCTGTTCATCTTAGAAACTTCCCTTCTCTTTCAAGTTTTAGATGGTTGCTAGACTGTCAGTCTGAGACACAGACAGGTAGATGAATGGCAAGCTCCCAGCAGCACTGCTGTCAGTCTCTTCTTAAAGCTTTACCCAGAGCCACCACATCCACATTTGCACCTCTTCATCCCCTTACCCTCAACACAGGACTCTTCAGGGCCTGAGCGACCTCCCCTACCACTTCTCCTCTCTACAGCCCCAGTTCTCTTCCTGCAGTGATATTGCCCCATGGTTTCCCATTTACTAAATTACCCAGGCAGCATTATGGCTAGGCAGCATGCATGGGTTTTTATAATCACTCTGTTTATAAATGCATCACTCTCCTTCAAGCCCTTCTTAAAGTCTGCCTGTATTCTGGTGCCTCACTAAGAGAAAAATACAAAATTAGTTTGTTGAGGGTTTGTCTTTTCTTTTTTTTTTTTTTTTTATTGCATTTGTTCTAAGCATAATAAGATCCTGGTCCTCAACATTATTGCAATACAAATAGTAAATAAAGTAATATCAGAGAGACACATAAAAGACCAAAATCCATCTCAAAGACAGGCTTTTATGAGGCATTTTAGTCCAAAAGAAAAAAAAATCCCAAAAAGTAATTTTAACCATTTTGATTCCAAGAAGCTATCTTGTTTTAAGTCCGCTAACAAAACAGCATTAACAAAGGCACTGAATTCCTTCGTGTGCCTGAAAATGCAAGCATTTCTGCCCTGCCTACCGAAGGAAGTGCAACGGAACAAATCTATCCGAACACATGGGCTGCACCTGGCTTTGGCTCTCTGCTGTGCTAAGCAGCAAGGGTGAGCGCAGGGAGGCAGAGGAAAGGTTGCCCAAAGTGCTCTTTCTGGCTGAATTCTAGCATATATATAATTTAATTGGGAACGTTGCATTACCTGTAACCACTGTATAACAATAGTTATCTCAGCTATATAGTAACTAATGAAAGTTTTTTACAATTAAACCATTTATCACGTACAAGGGTCTGCAAAGAGACCTTACATTGCACAAGAAGGTCCCAGCTTGTCACAAATGTGCAGAACTGAGGCTGGTTCCTGGAGGATGGAGCTTGGTTTGGTTTTCTAGCTGAGATTCAAATTAAGCATAAAAGACATTTGCCCAACTTTTGGTGTACCCTAAATGCCATATCAAAGACATTTCCCCCATTTCACCCCAACCATGGGATGTTTTGACTGGAACACTACATGAAGGTACAGCCTGTGGTACATAATGGCCCTGCAGAGTTTTCCCAAAATCCACTATTTTATGCACTTAAGTAAGGCTTCAGCTTCAAACACGCAGGGTGTAAAGTCCTGCTTTTACAAGATATCGTGGCATTTTGAGGAATGAAGTACTAGTGTTTGGGGCAAGTGATTTACTGACATGAGGTTATCCAGAGGTTTAATTTGTCATGCATCTCACCCACACGCTTTACTTCCCTCTTTTCATTCTTTCTTTGGAGGCAGCATGCTGCACACCACTGGCAGTGAAAGGGCCTTCCTTTGCACAGCAGCAATTCATTTTTCTCAGCTTCTCTCCAGCTAAATATCAATGATTCCCCAGGATCTGCAAAGCCTTTTTAAGATCCTGTCGGAAATATGGAAGCCTCCTTTTTCCTACTGCTCAGTTAAACACAGCCTCTGCATTCAGACTACCCAGACCAATTTGTGCATCGATCTTATTCCTTCCTTGTTGATAAACTATTGGGTGTCAGAGTGTTTTAATCCAACGATCTGCCAGCCAGATCTCATTCTTCTGCTAGGATGGAGGCAGCCCCCACGAGCAGGCTTAAAGTGCTGTCTGATCCATTGATGCCTTTACTTTTGGAAGCTGGATTATTCCAGGGCCTAAAGACCAAGTCCTGTCCTGTACCTTGCATCAGAAACCACAGCTGGGAATTGAAGAAGAGACACCCAATAGATTTGGGCCTGAAGCAAGACCTCCAAAGGGTTGGTTTTTTTTTCACAGCAAACCAATCAGCTTTAAAGCACTTTGTCCAAGCCTGGATCCTTCTAGGGCCGTGCAAATACTTGACTGCCAAGAGATGGATTATATCATAGCAACATCGAGGAAGACAGTCAGTTCTGACATTCCCATGTTTACTCTGACTCACTCACTCCTGTATCTTGGAGACTTGCATCATGATGTCTCCATCCGTGGCGAAAACCATCACACGTCCTCTGCCTCTGCACATTGCGCCTACTCTCTTGCAAATACTGGTCATCAGGTACGGGTGTTTTTAAAGAGTTAAAGTTCCCAAAAGCATGTGTTTTGTTCAAGGATCCTACTGGGTCACAACCTGTGAGTGACCAGCAGCTCCAGCCGTTGCCCTTAACAGAGTTATTGTTGATCATACAGAGCCTCCTATCGCCCACCACAGCTACTCTGCATTTCATGTAAAGTCATTGAAAGATTGGAAATTCACAGAAAACAACTGCAGGCAGAAATGACTACTTATTTATTTTACAAGGATATGCTAGCAGTTAGGACAAACTATCACGTTACAAAAATGCACTTGCATGCAGTAATGTGAACCATAAAAGAGATTAATTAGTGATGCAAACCTAAAATAGATTAATTAAAGCACACTAAACCAGGCATCATTTCCTCCACAACCTGCTTGATTTTAATCTGACTCACTCTATAAAAGTGTTTTTCTTTGGGTTTATGGTTTGCCCTTTTGTGTCCTCCTCCAAAAGATACTTTCACAGAACAGCCCAAGCAGCACTGTCTATACCAGCAAGGACTGGGCCCTTTATGGCAATATTTATTTAAAAGGGGACAATGGCTGCATACTTATTGATTTTGAGATGGGCTTTCAAAACACACAGAGGGGATTAGTACTCAGCTCATCCTAACGCCTGAACTCATGTAGCTTCTTCAATTAACCTGCAGAAGTAATTTAATGATGTGTTCGATGAATCCCAAAAGTAAACGCTGGGCACTTGCAACGCGCTCAGGCAAGATTACGGCAACAGAACGCACGCAGGCAGACACCGGTGGCCAAACCCAAGAGAAAACATCTACTGAGCCCTGAATCCTTTGCCCATTTGCCTGCGATGATTATGATAATATCACAGTAACACCCGAAGTCCCAGCTGAGATGCAGAGCTGACATGTTAAATACCATAAAGATACAGAAAAAACAAGTCTGCCTGGATGCCAAAGTGCTTGCTGCTCTCGAGAAAGAGGGGACAAATTAGAAGAAACCACCCCTTTCTTTCAACCCAGGGCCCAATGATTGGGGAAGTGAAGGACCAAACCTGCCCTGAGACCTTAGCAAAGGCTTTGCTCTCAACTTCAGCACAAGACGGAGCAAGGTCCAAGGTGAAAGAAGGAATCTGAACGTGAGGGAGAAATACAAGTTGCTCTCCGGAGCTGCAGTCTGCAAATCTGGGGATGTGCCACGTCTCTCAGATGCCGGGCATTGACTACCTTCACATGCTGCTATCACTCGGGGTGCTCTTTTGGCCTGTATCAATTACCTTGGGATGCCCTTTGTTGCCTTGTATGCCCACAGGGCATTGTATGGATAAAAAGGCAGTGAAATTGTTTCCACACTTTTTATTAGAGTAGAGGGACTTTCTCTGCATTCATCCGCACTTTATATCCTATGGCTCTCTGCCACAGATTTGTGATAAGCAGCTCTTCCTTATAGTTTAGCTTCTTTAATGTGAAATAGGGTTACCATAGTCCACTTCCAAATCCAGCCAGAACATTTTTCTTTCAAAAGCAGTAGAGCAATTTTAAGATATTTCCTTGGGGCAGTGGAAATATGAAATACAGCAGTCTCCAACTTTAAAATAGACTTTGTTTTAATTTTTTAACTGAGTGGTGTGACATATACCAGCCACCATTATAGACTAATAAAAGGGAAACTCAATTTTCTGTCACAATGAAGATGACCAATAAAATTTTAAACTTGGACAACACCCATACAATTCTAGAAAACCTGAGCAGATTCTTAAAGCTCCCTTTAAAAGCACACAGATCCTCACAGAGAACGTTCTATAGGGGTGTAAATTATCCGGCTTTACTGTAGAAGGGATATGTTACACATCATGATATGCTCTTCAACGTTGCCTGAACTACCCCTCTTAAAAGGTTAGGGATTGCTCTTCAATACCATTGGGTTGTTCAGCAATAGCAACCCGCCTAGCAACACAAAATCTTCAGAGCAGAATGCAACACACCAAGAGAATACAAATAGTTAATTAAATTAAAACAAATATAATTCCGTATTACACTGAAGCCTGTAGGGCTCAGCTGAAGTCACGATCCCCTCTGAAAAGAGAGAGAGGATCTCTGCCCTGCAGTCTCAGTAGAGAAGACAGACATGGAGACGGGGGAAAACTTTGGTTAGAGGCAGAGGCAATAAGGCAACAGTTTGCAGATGCCGTGAGTCCAGTGCATCCTTTCCGAGATTCATTTCTTGAGTATGAATGGGTGCAAGTTTTAGGAGCAAATTAGCTAGAGAAGGAGACCAGGCAAAAGGATCAGCAGAGAGATGGCAAGGCAGGGCAGAGGCATAGGAGGGTCACACCCACGAGCAGAAACAGGCTAAGTATGCTTGGCACTTGCTTGCCTGCAATGAGAAATAACTGCACCGCACAAAGTCCACTAGAAACCAGGCTGGCACCAAATAAAAAGGGAGGTGCTGCAAAACAGGAGAGGGGTCGCTATTGGCTGGTACAGCTATAAGAGAATGCTGGGAACCAAACTTTGGGTGGCAAAACAGCAAATCAACTTTCTGAAGAAGCTTTGAAGCAGCATGAAAACTAAAGCAAATATTCAGGAAGAATCCAAGTCCTTTGCCTTGGAAGAGGAGGAAAGGTGGATGGCTGCATGGCCTTATGCAAGGTGCTGCCAGTTTGTAGCAAGCAGGAGGATGATGAGCGCCCTGGGGAGCACCCCAACAGTTAGGGTGGGCAGTGGGATGCAGTTGCATGTCAGATGCTCACCCTGGAGCACTCTCAGCAGTGTGAGCAGCAGCTCCTGAGCCCTACTGAAAGGTCTGTCCTGACTATACCTACATATCAGATCAGCTTTATCGCCAGCATGTTTGGAGAAAAAGAGCCAAAATGCTTTCAAGCACTGATAAGAGAGGTTTCTGTGAGGCATGCCAAGGAGGCAAAAAAAGTACCATGCTTTGCTTCTGTCTAGAAAGGGGGAAATGCTGTCCAAACCAGGGAAGAAAGGCCTCTAGGAGTATTTGAATTAGAACCCAAGGACCTCATTAAGGAAAACACTTTAACATGCTTAAAAAGCTTTGCTGCATTAAGGCCCAAATCAAGCAAGGTACAGATGTAAGGTAATTAGAAAGAGAGGATTAAAGAGTCAGATTCTTTTGTCATTTAGGAAGAAGGATGCACAGAGTTTACCATTTTGCAGGGCATGCAGAAGATAGAGGCCATTAGCTTGGGCGACCCAAGGATTTCTCTTCCCAGTTTTCCTCCTCCCTGCTGTGTGGGGCTATCGGGGCTCTCCCATGCCAGATGCTTGGAGGTCCATACCAGATTATGAAACACGTTTGCCTCACAGCAACAGCAGCATTTACTCCAGTGTAAATATTAGAATATTATGCCATGGTTATACTGTAATCATCAGAAAACAAAAGTGCTCTTTTTTACCCACAGGCCACTGCAGTTGGAATTAAAGGAAATAGGACTGCAAACAGGAAAATGACTTCACTTAACAAAAGCAAAACCACAATTTAGGGTAGTCCATTCTCAAACTTGTGCTCTTTCAAACAGGTAACACAACAGTTCTCTTCTGGTGGCGACAAGAATTTGATAGAAAAGAAATCAGTACTTTGGCCATTTTTGAGCTATTTTTAGATTTTTTTTTTTTTTTTTTTGAGGATTGGATGTATCAAACATAAATGTCTTTCTAAAAGCCTACAGGGCATACACCCCGCTCCCCTTCAACACCAGTCAGTGCAGTCCTTGCTGAGAGCAGCAGCAGTGCAGGCTGCCTGCTCCGCATCTGCCTGCGTCCTCCGGCCACAACTGCGCTCCAGGCCACAGGGACAAGCAGGAGGCACAGCAGTGCCACGGGCAAAGCTTCATGCAGCAGCGTGACTAGCATTATGGTTCTGTCTGTAGTGAGGTGGTCGGCATTTTTCTGCGTTACAGAACAGGACTGGCATTAACAGCGCTTAAAGGACTCGCACCAAGGGTCAGTGTGGTTCTCAGGACTGCAAAAGACAGGGACAGGCAACATTGAACAGGATTTCAGCCAAACCTTGGTCTGATCCAGGCAGCACTTTCCATTTTTCTCTGCTGACATGACTGAAATGTTGCTATCTGCATAGTCAATACCATACTTTAACTCAGATTGACTCAGATATAATTCTTGCAATAATGAAGCAAGACTGCGTGATTGACAGGATGCTGATTCATTTGAAATGGCAAATGATGGACTGGAGAATAACGAAATCTGGGAAGATCCAAAATTCTTATCTTCCATGCATCAAGCAATCAAGAACCGTAACTCCTTAATGCTACTCCTACCTATTATTTTCCTTTAATGTTTTATCTTCCCTGACAAGAAAAGATGACAGATGTGAATTCAGGGATTTATGCTTTAAGTCACTATTGAAATGTTCACGTTCACTTATTTTACATCTCTAGGTATCGAATCTTCAGCAATAGGCCTGGTATTGGATAAAACTAAAAATTAATGATGGAAAAATATTCAAGAACACATGCAAGAGAGTAGCACTTACATCAGAAATAGATTTACAAGAAGGCGGCTTAATCAGAGAAGCAGAATAGGACACAACAAGCGTATCCAGAAACCACGTCTCCAAATACGCAAGGATGAAGTAAGCACGTGGTTTGCTGAACCCAGCTCCCCTTGGTACTGCTGCAAGCCACAGATGTGAGGTGGCAGGAAGATGCTGAAGCTGCCCAACTTAAGGACTCCCCTGGAACTAATATGTGTCATTACTGAGACAGATTATGGTTACAAGTCCAGCTCTGTCAGTACCAAAAGGATGCCAGCACCCAGGTCGCTCAAACCGATACACTGATATAAGTGTCACATACAGGATGCAGCAAGTGGTCAGAAGCAGTAGCAACCATTGATAAAAGACTCTTATCAGAGAAAGATAAAGCCCTTTTTTATAGGTACTTGTAGGCATTTCATTAGGAGAAAAGGAAAATAAAATACCAAATATTGCTGCTGATAATTTAAAAACTGAAGATTAAACATTTGCTTTATCTGTGGCTGTGACACTAGAGTACCATAAAGAAAAATAAATTTAAAAAAGGAAAAAAAAAAAAGAAAAATCCTTCTGAGAATTCAAAATAGGCCTTCTAAATAGAGTAAAAAATAAAAATGCAAGCCTGATGTTAAGCATTTGCAAGCAAAGAAAAAAAAAAGATGCAAACCTCCCAAATTGGAAACAACATAGGCCCCCAGGAATCCCTCCTGAGAAGCTTTATTGGTTCTAGGTCTCATGAAGCCCTTACAATTTCCCACTGTACATATGAATGCAAATAGGTCCAGAGGGTGCATTAACAAAGGACATCATACCAGCCCGAGTGATGCCATTGCCTTGCACAGCGCGGATGACGTGTGCTGTTCCGACTGCCTTCCTTAGGAAGACTGTTATTGTATGAAAACAAGAATTCTCAGCATGGGCTTTGCAAGCCAGTGTCGAGGAGCTGCGTCTTTCCTTTACTGCTCAGGACAAAGTACTCTTGGTAAGGCACAGCTGAAACGGGAGGAAGTTTCAATCAAGGCATGGGAAAGAAGAGCTTTGCTGTGCAAGATGCTGGGACGCTTTGAATAGAAAAGGCAGGGGGAATAACGAACGGCTAAACCAGCAAAAACAAGAGGATGAATTCAGCTCCTGCAGACAGTGTTTTACCAGTGAGATAAGGCAAAATGACTGGGTTTTATTTTAACTTGTTTGGTCCCCGACCAGAGAACTATAAGCCTCTCACTAAAAAAAAAAAAAAAAAAAAAATTGAAAATACCAGGAGAGACCCAGGCACTCGGGCAGAACTTCTCATGATAATGCATACAGTGTTCAGCACAGAGGGTAAGTTGCCAAGGAAGGTTATCAAAACCAATGGATAAAGACAATTTTAAACACACATCTGGACACTGTTATGACAAGAGCAGTTTGCAGCACATAGGGATAAAGTTTTAATGAAATATTCTTAACAAGAGAAACTTGCTATGCCTAGTCAGTAGAGAAAAAGGCCACAATTCCTTATCTTTGCAAGTAACACATCACTGAAGCCAAAAGCTCTCCCCTAGGAAATGCTGGGCTAAGGAGGCGCTGGCAGAGAATCAGGCAGCAACAGCCTGCTGCTGTTGCAAGCACTCCCCTTTGGCATCAGGGAAAGTAAAATATTTTTTCCCTTTATTAGAGAGGTATTTATTCACCGAGGGGTCCGTTTCCCTCAGACAAGGCGTTAGCACCATCTGAGCAGGTAGGAGGGATACAGAGTAAGGGGCACATATACATTTTCATTCTGACACCAATTCACACACCAAGGGAAGGGGATTAAGTGGAAAGAGAGAGAGATCTTATCAGAAATACAAGATGAAGGAAACTACTGAACAACAACAACAAAATATCAACGTGCAACAGCTCTTCCGAACCTCAAGCAGTGTCCAGAAGCCCCAAACCATTTGATCTGGCAGACAGAGCTATCCCCAGAGCACTCATGGAAATAAGAAAACATCTGGCTTTATCTAAATGCAGGAGGAGATGCATCCTGAAGTCACAGTACATAGTGAATTCAGAGTGCTCAGGGGTTACGGGCCAGCTCTTCCACTGAGCTTGCTGTCTGACCTAAGCAAGAACAACAGCTTCCACAGGCAAAGGCTGGACCAAAACCATTGCTCAGAGCACAGACGCTGTGATCTAGGTCTGAATTTCACAGGCGCTTGTTGGGGAGGGCAGGGCAAGGTGGGGGGAAGCCCCACAGACTGCTCAGCCCCTTTGGGAGGGTGCATAAAAGGTTGCAGCTTTTCCCAGGGGGTCTTGTACTGTGCCTCTGTCAAATTTTGCAGAACAAACCCATGTCTCTTCCAGATCTTCCCACAAGTACCCACAGCTTAAGGTTTTGGGCATGGTGGAGATGGCCTCAAATTTATCAGACAGCTTGAGCCTCCTTCTGCACGTTTATTTTTTTAAATGAGCACTTGGGAAATCATTGTTGTCAGCTGAATACCATTATAAGTCATGTATTACCATTTTTCACAGAGAACCACTATAAATCAAACCCCTCTTTCAGAGGCAAAGAGCAGAGCAGCACTCCAAACCACACAAAAAGACCATAGATCCCAATATACCTATGAACTTCAGAAGAAAATTTACGTTCACCAGGAACATTTTTCACTCGGGGCAGTGAGAAATCCATATGCCCTTTCCGTGGGTGTCCTGGGGAATAGGACGTGCGAGTACAGCAGCCAGACTATTCTTTGGGGGAAATTCTAGAGGGTATTTCTCATTAAAGAGACATTCCTGTAAATAAAGGAGACTACTGTATATCATCTTCCACCCAAGGCAGACGCTTTAACGCAAGCCTGAGAGGCAGGACTGCTCAGGCTCAGAATGTGAGTTAAGTCCTGGGAAGGGATCTGGGAAATGCCATCGCTGACAGCGGAGAGGAGCGAGGGGAGGCGGAGGAAGCTGATTTTAAGTCACAGGAACAGCAGACATGTAGGCTACATCATGCCGTGGCAGAAGAAAGCAAGGGGCACTGGTATTCAATCTTCATCACTGTTAAATACCGGTTTACCTCTCAAATGTGCGGCTGCCCTGAGCAGAGCTTCGCTTAACTTCTACCATCAGCTGCACGCACAAAAGTTTGGAGTCACTTACAGAGCTTACAGAGTCCTACTTATTGCACATTTATTCAAGATAACAATCTTTTCCGTCCACTTCAGGGCACCATTCCCCTTCCACAGACAGAGATCTTCTAGCTGGAAGGTGACCTCAGTAGGCTCAGCTGGAGTTAGCTGGTCTTAAAAGGAAAACATTATCTTATTAAAATCACCAGAATTTTATCCCTGTGGCTTTCAATAATCAGTCCAGAAGACACTTTAGGTCCTAATGCTACCCTTCTTAATCCTGTTGAGCAGCATTTTTCCTTCGCAATTGAAATCCTTCTTCCACACACGAGTAGCAGAGCCAGAGATGAATCCCCGCTACCTTCAGCCACCTAAATGCAAGGCATTTAGTGTAAAATGGCAGTCTGTGCTCCTGCATCAGTCAGGTACTGCAGAGAGAGAGAAATCTTACATACATGGGTTTATAAAAGACAATGAATCCCACTACGGAAACTCCTCTTTCTTGCCACTGCTTACAGAAGATGCTAGCAGCTTATCATTGCAGTACTGTAACACATACTAAAACACCAAAAAAACTATTTCCACATCTATGAAAATTCAGGACACACAGTTGCTTTGTTAATCTGAAGCCCTAAAAACAAAAATGTGAATCACTTCACCAGCACAACCCCCCAAAGGCCAAGTGACTCCAATTTATTCCAGAAGAACAGTTTGTACAAATCTAATTAGATAATTTCCAAGTTTTACAGTAAAGCCCTGAGTCATCTGTAAAACAAATTCAGACCAGTGTCATCAAGAAAGTTGCAAAAGTTTTTGAATAAAGAAAACATAATCACAGTGTCGGGCAACAAATTTCTTCTTTGACTTACAAACCAGACTCTTTTTCATGAACTCCCATAAGGTGACCGGTAGAACCAGTTTGACCTCAAAAATTGAGGTTTTCCATGTAGATGTAAGTTAATAAAAAAAAAAAAGTCGTCAAAAGAAGCGCTGAGAACAGACACCCACAAAACATTAGCGTCAGTATAAAAACCACATGCTGCCAAGCAAAAATATGATATACTAGTGACACAAAAGCAATGCACACAAAAAGAGAAAGCCTGGAGAATCCTGATACTACATTTCAAGCTGAGACTGCTCCACACATGTCAGGAGGTCTCTACACAGAAAGATGATCATTTTAAAGAAGGCAGGGCACTCCAGTTTCCCAATACTTCTTCTAGCAACTCCATAGACAGGGTTACTCAATCCTTTGCATTATTTTGTTCACACACAGGAGCCTAGAAAATACTATTCTAATAAGCTTTCTGTCTGCAGCTGGGGCAGAAAGGGAAGAAACTTCACTTTTAGATGCTCCAGTTGCCCAAAGATTTAATAGCTTCCATTTGCAACACGATGACTGCTTAAGTTAAAAAAGAATTATAAAAAAAAAAAAAAAAAAGAAGAATTTGAGTAGTATTAGAGGTTTCAGATTGGGAATTTAAATACATGGTTACTGTGGGTGTTCCCTTTCCTAAGAGGAGATTTGCATAGCTGAAATTTGGCATGTCTCCAAAACATTTGCTTCTCTAAGAACACAGGATTACTAGAACAGCCTGTGGTGTGCCCCCACAGCAGTTAAGGCATTCCTCTGGAGCAGGGAGTTAGGCTCAGCCTAGCTTCTGCCTGGCCAACCTTGGTCCAAAGAAAAGGCATGAAGTCATGCCCTACAAACCCTGTTCTAGGCAAGCTGTGGGGCTTTGCCTCCCTGCTCAGCTCCAGATCGTCTCAGCTACGCTGCCTTCAGCATCTGAACCAGCAACCTTTTTTCCCACTTTTTTCTATTTTTATTGTCATACTTATGTCAATCCTCTAATATTAAACATGCGCTATTTATTTTCTGCAGTACCTACAGCATTACTTAGGAGTTATTACAAGTAGCAGAGAAAGAAAAAATTATGCCCAAGATAACCTATGTGGAAAGCTTGGGTATGGCCTTCTGTTTATTCACTCTCACTAGGAACTAACTAAAAATAAAACTGCAGTGAAGCAAATTTAAAATGCCTAACATATGACTAAATTTAGGTAATGCACTGCCATCAAGTATTTTGGGGGTTTGGGTTTTTTGAGGGTTTGGGGTTTTCTTTAAGCTTAAAACAACATCAAGCATTGATTAACATTAAAGTATTTCCAAAATAACAATATGAGATAAAGTCTAACTGAAACATGTTAGGAATAAGCTCTAAGGTTTTTTTTTTAACTGTCAACATGACAGCTTCTTGCACAGTTGCCTGCAGGCACTCCCTACCAGCGCCAGTCCATAACCTCAAATATTAAGGTATCGAAACTCATCCAGACTCAGTTCTTTCCCCGGTCTGGATCCCATTTGTGGGCTCCAGATGTCAGCACTGCCCCCTTTCCAAGGCACACATCCCAGCCGCATGCCGTCAGCCCCATCGGGCTGGAAACCCCGTTCCCTCAAGTGGGCATCCACACAGCTCTGCAGGACAAATCCAGACATTTGCTTCTGCTTAATGTTATACATAAGTCAGCATTTCTTTTGTATTTCTATTGACCCACAGTTGGTTTTGTTCCCTTTATAGTCAGGAATCAGAGCTTTTAGATATTGTTTATTAGAATTCCTGCAGATGGGTTTGTGGTAAATACGTATTTTTGTAGATACGCAGCCATTAGGGTGATATTACATTGGAGTAGCCCCAGGCTGCTCATGATTTAACCACCCCTCCACAACTAGAAGCAAGGTTTTAATGATTGAAAAGGAAGAAGAAACTATGTCCCTTCTTTTTAAAGGCACTAAGAATGGGCAAGCATTAGAAATAACTACATAATACAACAACTTCCAACAGAAATAGTTCTCTTACAAAGGCAGAGGATGCATATCTGACATCAAGCAAATCATATTCTCAAAACCGCTAAATAACTGTGCTTTTCCCCCCTTGTAAGTGTGCGATTGCCAACTTTTATCGATCTTACAGCACCCACCCAGCTAAACTAAAACATAAGCACACATGACTGCTACAGAACAATAACCAGCGCCGGTTGGGTACAATTACAGGGCGTTTCCTACGAGCACAGTTCACCTCAGGATACAGCATTCAACCCAGCCCTACGTTGTGCTTCAGCCTTTTGAGACAGACAAAGGAAAATTTCATCTCAGAAGAGCAGAGACTCTCTTCATTATTAATAGCAGGTTACACAGAGATAAACACGTACTGTAAATATCCCACATCCCAACATCATGGCAAGGACCCACAGTCCATCCCATCTGTGAAGATTTGAGAGTTGTGTACTCTCAGATGGTTCACAAACACCTGTCTTGAATTTTTTTCAGATCAGTAGAAAAGGCTAGACTTGTTCTCAGTCATTTTTCCTACCCTGCCACAGTACTCTACCTGTATTTCACGTCCTTAGTGTGTTTAGCATTAACAAAGCCATTCAGATGCCCTTCTGGTCAGCAGAGAGAACAAGTTTTCTATCTGACTTCAGTGATTATTACCTTACCTTCCAGGGATGTCACGTCATCTGCATCTCCCAGGGAATAGAGGGCATATTAGATACCTAATCCACACTTGAAGAAAGAAGCATTGCAAATACCTTTCACTCATTGCAAAAATTCAGTATGTAGCAGCTAACTTAATACACAGCATAGTAACTGCTTAGAAACAGTTCCCCACCTCTTCCACTGCTAGGAGCACTCCAAATAAACGGAAGTCCTGCTCCTGACAGAGCTGGAACAGGAGGCAAGGGTCAATAAACCTCAGTCAGGGATGTCGTATAAGATAATAGGCATAAAACAACATAGCTTTGGCTGATAAGACCTTGCTACAAGGTCATACAGCAGAAAAAGTGTGATAGATTGTAATCACAGTAGAGGAGATAGATTTATTTCTGTGGGATCTTGTGAAATGTGGTCATGAACAAGGCATATCGGCTTGGCCAATTTGTTAGAATGAGCATCCACAACAAAATAATTGAGATTTTACCTCAACACTGCTGTTTTGAAGCAAACATAGCAAAAAGTTCACACTTTTGTGTGAGAACCAGATGAATGAGAAATAAAATATTTGTGTTGAAAGCTTTGGGTGCAATATTGCAACAGAAATAAAGATATTTAAATTTTATATTACAAACATTCTAATTCTGGGGATGAAAGGGGGAAAGAAGCTAATTTTCAAAGAAGACCACAACTGATGACTGAAGTCTCCATTGCAATAAAACTCCAACATGTACTTGGCCACAAGTGCCCAGCCATGCTCGTTTCTATTTGTCAAATATAATCTGGATTTAACTGTGGTTCTCAAGTTTCTGCCAAGGTTTATACAAAACCTGAACCTCAAATGTAATGAAAGAAGGTTGAAAGAAGAGATCTGGCAACAACCTTTCAGGTTTTATTCAAGTAGTGCTTTAATTATGGAGGAAAGTGGACCTGGACATCTGTCAGCACTTTAATATAGTGTCTTCAAGTGTGACCACATTGTTTAACTCCTTCAAATCAAATTGAAATGTTTATTTTGTAATACCATTCAAAAGATTTAAACAGAATTGTTTTTTCTGAGCATAGATATCAAGGAACAGATTAATCAGAAATAAAATCTAACCCAAAACACCTCAAGATCAATCCCCTCCTGAAATTTTGGCTTCTTCTAAACAGAGAAATTGAGAGCTTCCTTTAACAGCTCTTCTCTCTTCCTAAGTGTCTTTCTCCCTTCTGGCCCTATAGACCTTTCCCAGGTCCCACGATTTAGAAACTTGCCCTTTTTAAGCACTTTGAAATTAGTATCTTACAGATGTTTGGAACAAATGTAGTAGAACATTTCTACTTGAGCTGCAGTCACTGGCTTAACGCTGCATACGCTAAACTGCCTTGCACAAGGCAAGCTCTTAAATTATACGAAGAGGCCCAATGACTCTATGGACATTAGGAGAAAGCCTTCCAAAGCCTTCAGTCTCTGAATGCAGGAGAAAATTATGTGTGCATGGAAGATTGGGAGGGGCGGGAAGTAGAGCCTGCAGCTAATACCATCCCTTTTCCCATACTCAAACTAAAAAAATTATTAGCTACCGTAACCTGGAAAACAAGCAACTACCACCAAATTTCACTAAATTCTTTGCTTAGAGAAGAGCTTGGGTGAGCAGCGGAACTCTTCCTCTCGGCTAGATGTTTCATATCACAGTGGTGGCATCTTGAGTCACCTCACCAGTGTCTGCTCTTGTGTCTTGACTGAGACCTGAGTGGTCCTACAATTAATCTAATCTAGGCTTTCTTCTCCTGAATTATATGCCTTCCTGAAGACATTTCCATGCAACTTTGGTGTCCCCCCTCTTAAGTATCCTCCTATTCTTCAGCTCTCCTGGCTTCATGACTGGCATGTCTTCAGTCCTATACATATCCTTCCCATCTCCCATTGAATTGGTCAGCTGCCCTATATCTGAGGAGAGCTATGCCTTCATTATTTTATTTTGAACTGTTTCTTTTTTATAAAATTAAAACCTTGTTCTTCTCTGATCTATTCTCCTCCTCCCTCAGGGGGAAAAAGAAAATTTTAAGGCAAATCCCCAGTGGAACTAATTTTCATCACCCTTGGCACTTCTATAATTGATTGCAGCTCTCACTCCATTGCTCTAATGAGGGGGCCAAGAGCTGTTTTGCCAGCAGATGGGTTAGGAGATACTCAGGTTTTCTGATAACACACTTTATTAGCAGGACTGTGCAAATGAGGAATGGCGTCCCTCTTGCTCATCTAATAATGCTCAGGACATTTAAATGAGTTTCTTTGTCCCTCCAGCACCTGCTCCCATAGGTTTTGGATAAGCCATTTTTGCAAGGTTGGAGAGCACAGAGATAGTACTGAGCATCCCTGAGCCATGCAATCACACATCCTCTCTCTGCTGCTGGAAAAACGGCCATGATCCTCTGGGCATGGCCCAGACCATAGCCTGGATGCAGAAGGAGCAGCAACACCACAAAGCACTTTCCTTGCTTCACAGACCTGAGCTCCTTCACACCCCACAGTTGTCTTGCTTGCCTGGTCCCCCGCTTTCCTCCCACCACACAGGAGCTGTGGTAATGGAAAATGGGGGTGAAAGAGCCTGATTTCACCACTTGGCAGGCTCAAATGATACTGTTTCCATGGTTATTTCTCACCATAGTTTCTGTATGAAATGTTATGTTTTCTCTCATTGACACCTCAGGGGGACACTCCAGCCAGTAATACTCCTTCCAACATCCAATAATCAAAGTCAGTTACACAAAGCCTCAGCTGTTTTTTCCTTTGTAAAACAAATCATATGCTTGATTAGATCAACAAATCCAAGGGACGCTGCAGCTCCTCATTCATCTAAGATTCAGTACACTATTATAAACCAATAAGCAAAGGTGGAGGTACATTCATGGTATTGCACTGTTGGTGTCATCAGGCTCTGAACTAGGCCTTCAAATGAGAGAAACTGTTGTCGTGACACTCAAAACAACTAGACCCACCATTTCATTGTCATCCTGTGCTAACTTTTCCAAACTGTCAGCATTTTGTTCAGTAAAAATGCTGAAACATAGGCAACCACTGCATGAAGAGCTTGTTCAGCTGTTGGAGAACCAGCCTAGGACATGGGTGATTTCAGGGGAGTAGGTTAGGAGTGTAGGTACTTTGTGTTTAATGGGGAGATGCGACTGCCCTAAGGGTTTCTCCATCCCAAACTCCAGACAGTAACTACTGGTCACATCCTCCAACTAAAGCACATCAACGCAGGGCTACTGCTTTGAAGAACAAGGAGAGCACACCATCAAAGAATCCACAGCAGATTCTTCTCAAATGAGAGATCAGAGCAATTGAGTACAAAGTTTTCATATTTATGCTGTCATTTCTAACTATGACCATATTTCTTGTCATATGTTTCACTTCAAGCAGATTGCATTTGTAACCTGGTCAGGTTAGTGCTTTTTGGAGCAATGCAGACTGACCTCGAAGTGCCATTCTGGTGGATGTGTAAAATTGTGTGATTGATGACACTTCAGTACAGTTTATTGTCTGAAGAGTCCTATCCGGTGCATGTGTTTCAAATATACAACATATAAACAGTTGTACCTGACACCTGTCTTTTGCAGAACCTTTTTTCCTTAATTAACCTTACAGACTGTCATTAAGTGGTCTTTACAACACTAGTGTCGGGGAAGAAAGTGATTTTGAGACAATAACTCAACGGAAAAGTCAAAAGATTTGGTCAAAACAAAAGGAAAATAAGTGCCCAACCTGGGATTAAAAACCCTGAGGTTCCTGCTCTCTAATGGATGATATGCATCTGTATATGATTTATTGGAAACATTTCATAAAATATTATAGAACATTATGTTACTTGGAGATGTATGCATTTCATTACTCATCATGTGTGTTTCAGTCTATGATCTATGACAGTTTCAGTTTCCACAGCACAAAGTCTATAAATATGAGTTATTATAACCAGAAGATACCATTTTCTACATGCTTACTTGCTTCCTTCTTAAAAAAAAAGCCCCTATGTTCAGCACTGTCCCCCAGCCTGGTCTCCACTGCAGCCATCAAACCTGCAAACTGACTTCGCACTACATTACTACAAACACTACATTGCGCTGATCAGTACTTTATTTTTAATGCACCAATATGTTGCACTTGAAACATTTTTTTCAAGCAGTTCAAGAGATTACTTTTAATGGAGATTTTAATCACAGGCAGCATTTTACAGTGATTGATGAAATAGCAAGATAATTTTGTGTTCTTCACTTAAGTATCTGCAAGTGTCCAAAAGCATATCTTGCATCATGAAACGCACTTGGAATCACTATCTGTACAAATCAACAGGAAAGTGTTAATGCATCTACTCTCTGAGGAAGAAAAAAGAATGGACTCAAATGCTTGCTCTGCTCTAAATAATTAAGTGTAACCGGCGGAATTCAGAGACTGGCAGCGCAGATGTTTCTCAGTGCTGTTAGCGCAGCCAATGGAGTGCAGATTTCCCAGCTCTCCTGGTTCTTCAGCTGCTTTCAGCAGCTTCACATTCACATTCCATTAATGGGGGACAGTTAATTCTGTCAACTGCACTGCTTTGAAAATCGCTGCAAACAGAAAACCAACTTCTAACTGAATGCCTTTCCCTGTGTGAATGTAATAACTTTTCCCAGTGACAGAAATTCTGCAGTGAGTAGTGGCAAGCCATGCTTTGCCGAAACCTCCTGCAAACCCACACAGCAAAGCCAAAGCCTGATGTTAGTCATACCTTTGCTGAAATCACTAGAGTTGAACAGGAGTACAAAATAAGGTGGAATTTGATTAGGTACACACATTTTCTTTTTACGTGCACCATTCCTACTTAAATTTGTATCAGCACAACCCAGCAACTGCAACAACAGAAGTGTGTGACTCTACTGGCATATGTACTGGGATTTATGCTACCCATAACTGAACAGGCTTATCACCAGAGGCACAAAAACAACGTACGTAAGATCTACAGTATATGTAACATTACATCCTGATTTGTTTTCTGATCAGAGACATATTCATTGCAGGATAATCTAGTCCTGCAATTTAATTCTTTTAAAAACATATGCAAGGCACATTTAGGAGGGCTTCAACTCCCTATGCATTAGTAAGAATCATATCACTTTCTCAACCAGAGTATAGCATGCACACACACTACTAAAATTTTACTATTAAATTACTTGCACCACATCTAATGACTCCACCTAAAAGCCATTGCTAGAGGCTACAAAAAAAAAAAAAAATCTCTGTAGTACTCACAGGCCAAGAAGTACCCCAGGTTCATGGTTATTCTGCTGCAGCAATGTTAGAGCTGTTGACTACTGTGCACCACACTCTCCTGGGATGAATCCTGCCTAGGAAAGGCAAGCCCTTGTCACCAATCTTGTTGGCTTTACTTCATTACTCTGAAAAACAGGTTCTGTGGCAGCAAGCAATCCTTATCTGTGTGGACTGTTAAGGGTAAAGAGCCATTCTTCTTGCAACATAGCTGGATATCTGTCTAGAAGTGTAAACCAACTTCAGGGACCCAGTAAGAGCTTGTAGGAGGACCCAGAGTCTCTCAGAACTTGCTAGAGTGACAGCAGATTTTCCTCTTCCCCAGTGGCTGGCTTTTCTACATCTATTTCTATTGCAAAACACTGGGAAGGAGAGGACTAGACCAGACCCCAGCTTTAGACCCCTCAGTGCAGCCAAGATGAATTCTACAACTTATTTTAAACTGAAGAACCCGTCTAATTCTTCAGTCTCAATAACACAAAGAGGCACAGATATTTTTAGTTTAAGAAATGAGGTCTTCTAAAGCTCATGCTTAAATACAAAAGGATCAGAACAAAGATACCAGCACATTCTAGTATATTAACATTGAATTCCTAGATCGTATCCTGTTAAGCACAACCCTGGGTAGAGTTACATAAATTGTGTTTACCAAATTAACACGGCACAAGTCAAAGTAGCCATTACAATTTCACTGCCATTTGTTAATCCTAAGGCAGCGTAGCAGATATAACTGTTGCATCAGCAAATCTGAGGCAGCAAGAACCTCAGCCTCGTTGGGAAGACTAATTTTTTCCCTCTGGCTGAAAAAGCATTATTCTGGATATCTGCCCTGCCTTGAAGAGCAGCTCTTAATCGATCTAAAACCAATGTCAGAAACAGAGCGGAGAAGTTGTATGGGAAAGTCACAATGAGATGCACTTGTCTCACAGCTTAGCCAGGGCCCTTCTAACAAAGCAAGGAGACTACCAGAATGAGTGTCCTGAATGATTTTGCCCTGAAGTCCCCCAATAGATATAGATGATTAGGAAACCAGTAGCATTTAGAGTCAGGGTCATACGTTGCGCAGTGTGCTTCCTGCTTCCATGCAACCTTAGCTGATACCTCGAGGAGAGAGGACACGACCCTGGAAAGGAGACTGACTTACAGGGCCACCTCCTCACATCGTCTGCCCTTTGTGAGACTTCCAGCCAATTTAATTATGACCCTCACTGCAAGTCTCGGGAGGGAAGCCACAAATCAAATGGAGGGGGAATGAACTGACAGCAATTTTATAGTCAAGGCCACTCCTGAAAAATGCCCACAAAAATAAAAGGAGTGGTAACAAAAGAAAGAAGTTTGGGTCAATGTGCCCTTGTTTCAAGTAATCCGTGCTCTAGCACGTCCTGTAATATTGTTTAGATTCCCAGATGTGACTGTAACCAGAAACAGCCACGAACCATCCTCCCTGAAGTCATGACATATCTCCCGATGTTCCAAAGATATCGGGTGGGACCAAAGATGGGAAAATACAATTAATACCAAAATCCACCCGCTAGATCATTTGTTCTTCCACAAGTATGTTAAGTACACAAAATAGGAAGCTCTTCAAGAAAATGAATCCTTGTCTTTCTATGCTGAATGCAAAAACACAAGTGTTTGCAAAAATGAGTTTTTGCTGAAACGAGAGACATGCTGTCACTCGCCCATAACTTAGTTTGATTTAAATTATACTTATAAAAGTAGCATGGCTCTTTAGTTCCAAGAATCATGTTTCAGTCTTGGGATTTTTTTTTTTCCATGGACTAACACACCTTCTTGCATCTTGAGAAGTAAATATAGAATTACTGTGATGTTGGGAAATACATTTAGAAAATATTTCTCAGAATGCCTCAGTAAAAATACAGGAGCCAAAACGCCAACCAATTACAACAGCTCAGAAAATAACCTTTGGCATCTGGTCAGTAGAATCCACAACAGAGAAATGGCACTGGAGAAGTGTTGTTAATTACTAAAACAGCAAGCAGAGCCCAGCCTGGACCAAGACTACCTGCTCCACTCTGAGGCAAATCCACTGTGGATGCAAAAGCATCCACTGTAACTGAGTCAGAACTGACAACTCCCTGCTTTTCTTGATTCTCAGCTCTTTTTCACAAAGACGGTGCCTTGACAGAAGGCAGTCATTTCTGGCATCAGCTATGAATGAACTAGCTCGTTATCAGCAATTTTACAACTTCCTGTGCTTAGGAACAAAGTGTCCCAAAAAAGAATTGCTGTGCTTGTTCTCTTTCCTCAAAACTGCCACACAGGCTTATCCAGCATAACAAAAATAGATGCTAGCAGCTTTATTTTGGACAGAAACAATTCAGGTGGCAGTAGGGATGAGAAGAACAACAGCAGAGGTGAAAACAGCCCCCAGTCCAAGAAGGGGTATGGGAAGCACCCTTCTCACCTGCTGAGCACATCGTCAGCAGAGCCAGAGGGGCCTGAAATTAGACCAGTCCCACAGCAGCCAAACTCCGGGGCCTTCACTACAAGCAGCAAATAAAGGTTAATAGCAGATACTCACACCATTTCTCAGCTTGGGCAGGATAATTTCCCAGGAGCCACTACATTAGTCATGTGTAAACCAAAACATCCAAGTGGAATCTCAGCCTGGTCTTGAAAGCAGAGCATGAGGGTAGGAGACCACAGGAGATGGACACTGCTCAGTGCTCAAGCACGTCTCCGTAGGCATGGCTCAGTCTATACTGCTCAGGTTTTACTGTAAGCAAGACAACAGAAATATCCAGCTATTCAATGACCTGTGAATATTTACACAGGAGAAAAGCCTTCATACACAAAAGTCCTGCTCTGCTAGGAACTGCAACAGACTTCCCACCCCAGGCAGTTATTTCACCCTTGAAAGCAATGAGCCTGCCTCACCTACATCCTAAAACAGGTTCATCTTTGTTTTGGCATACATCTTCCATGAAGTTCACATAAGGAAGATTCCCTGAGCTGGAGTCAATGCAAGGGTATGGTTAATAAGCTTCTTTTTATGGTACTTACTATTGGTTTAAGGTGTAAGTTACTGTTATCAGATGTCCATTTGATATCAAGAGGAGAGCGCAGAAACAGGAGAAGAGAGATCTCTAAGGTTATGATGCTGCAGGAGTCCCGCATTAACTAAAGTTGAACCTGGCTGGTAGAGACCAACTGGTCTCCAAATGCTCACAGCTAATCACTTTTACCAAGGCTATTTTACAGCTAGAGGGACTGATGAACAGATGGCTGAAGTACAGTGCAGCAGACCTGCAGTCAAGCAAGACACAGTATTTTTCGGCCCCAGAGTGATCCTCTGCACATGGAGAAAATTGTCCCTTGATCCAGCACACTTTCATAGTAGATGAGACTGGTCTCAAAGAAGCAAACCAGCCATTTTTGCCTAAACTCAGGAATCCCTGAAAAACCCAAATCCATGTTTTCTTCATAAAAAAAGCCCTCTATTGGGTTCAGCAGCAGCACATATAAAGAACTCACAGAAGTCAGCCCAAAAACAGAGGGAAGGGAGCAGAAATTACATTTGCAGAGCAGGAAGCAGACGCTTCTGGCAATGGTTCTGCTCAGCCACCAGAGTGCCTCCAGGAGGATTACGCAAGAAATAAACTCTCAGCTTAAAGTATGTAAACTGATAAAACAGCCTTGCTTTGATGCTTGCTCTGCAAGAAGCATTTCAGCTGAATCAATAACACAGCGTTGTTCTTTCACTGCAGTGACACTGCAGCGTCTGCAGAAATATTTTCACATTTCAGCTGTAGTGTTTATTCCAGAAAGTGCAAAGTTTGTGGTGCTTATATTCTGGAGATGCAATCTGTGACTGTACATTGCTGTAACCACTCAGACTTTGTCATGGGATGGATGATACAGGATTTAGCATTCTGTAATGAACAGCATGCCAGATTTATGTGCATATTGTATTTCTCCAGTAAGAATGCCTGACTTTTTACGGAAACCACAGAGAGATCCAGGTGGAGAAGTATTCAGGATACGACAACCGCCTATTGCAGATTAGATCAGAAAGGGAAGCAGCAGCTGAGCTTAATATATGGAGAAAGAGTCAGGTTTAGTTTATGGCCTTTTCAGAGCACCTAAAAAAACACAACCATCCATTTTAAACAGTCCTAGTGCATCACTGGTAGTTTTTCCATGCCAAAGTTTTTATCTTTGGCAAAATGAAACCAACAGGGAGCGTAGAGCTGTGCATGAGTAACAAAACAGGGAGGATAGGCAAGCAGAGGACATGCTGAATTTGAGTGCTCTGGGTTTCCAGCAGACCTAGTTTTTGTCAAAGTTCATCTCGCATTTGGCACTTTTTCCAAATACAAGTCCTTTGCTGTGTCCCAGGTACAGTACATCAGTACTTATCCCAGAGGCAGGGCAAACAAAAGTCTTTATAGACTTTATAATAAGGGTTTTAATTTTTAAAACTCAAGTTTTATTTAAGCGTTAAGGAAAAGGGATCTCAAAACCTCTATCACAGTAAGTACTTGGATTTGTTCAATTCTCAAAAGGGCTGTTGCCGATTGCCACAGTGTATATCCAGACAGAAAATACCTCACTTGCTTTTCCTGTGAGCCTTCTGTGTTTTTCCTTTTCTGCCTCACTGCTCTATCACTCTTCTGTCTTCATGCTCCTTTTGCTGGAGGCTGCAAGACTCCTTTCTCACTTGGCACTTCTACACCGAGCTGACAGTATCCTATAAACGATGAACCAGCTTCACTGCACCAGCAGCTTAGCTGTGGCAGCACAGGCTGCAGCATCCGCACATGTTAGCACAGCCAGGCCCTACTGCCATACCCTCAGTCATCTCAGTCCTGAGGATTGCTCGTTCAGCCAGATCCCTATGAAACACTGTCACATTTTCCATAGCACCATAGCAAAGCTTTCATTTTTTAAAGCCTTAAGAGGTGCAAATATTTGGATGGCTCCTAAAACTAAATCAGGCTACTGGATGAGAGGTAACCAATATCTTCAGGTGCTCCCAGCCTGCCACATTAGCCATTTAATTCTCCATATTTGAAATATTTTTTGCAATGGTTTGTGCTGATGGAGCTGATGTGATTCATCAAGCAGCGGATGTCAGCTGAAGAGAAACCCGCTTCAAGGACTAAGGGCAATAGCAGCACCAGCAGAGTTCTCTTAGCACAAGCTCTTATTTCCTTGTATCAAAACAAAGCCATGACAGGGTGCACAGCAATCCATTTTGACTTTTGTAGAGATTCTCCACACTGCATATGCTTAAAAAAGTCATTTGAAAGAAAAAGATTGAAGCATGCCACTGTGACATTGTGTAGTGCTCCATTTAGGGAGCAGTACGTGAAAGAAGTTTTAGCTACCTCATATTTCAATTGTTTCCATTTAAAGTTGGCTGTAACTTTCAGCTGGGGAAAAAAAATATGAAGAAAGTTTCAGAAGTGCTGATTTCTGTGCTAATACGCAGAGCCAAAGTTCAGCTCGCTCTTTTTTTTTTCCTCCTCCTTACCCCATTATCATCAGTGCTCCAGAGAGATTGAGTGAGCGACACAATGCTGCAGGAATGAGATGGGGGGGAAGAGAGAGAGGCTGCTGACAGTACAGGCAAGAAATTTTCTCATCTCTCTCTCAGTCCTAGGGTTCTTTGAAAGCTTTCCTTCTTTTGACGACAGCATCCCAGTTCCCTGCTTCAGTCGTTACCTTCATTTCCAAACACCTTATTTTTAATTTTAATCTGAGCATCTAATGGGAAAAGGAGCATCACTTCAATTTCTGTTTTTAAATCATTTTGTTTGGTCATTCTTTTCACTATTCTCTTTAATCTTCTTCCCTGAGCTCTGTTTTCTTCCTCCTTTCTGCAACTTGTTTTTGCATTATTTCTCTTTCTGTATTTTCATGATTTGATATATTGTCTCTCTCTATAGTTTTGAACTTCACATTTTGTAAGCCAACAGTTATAAACTCCCCTTACTGCTGCTATGTGCTGCAAGAACACATGCTCTTTTCCTTTCTTTGTGTTAGTAGGAAAGAACTGCTGTCAATGCTGTCTCCATTTATTTACTCTACAACGTGACCTTTCTGATCCCAGATGAATTGTTTAGGATGGCTTTCCACGGCGAGAGGTAATACCTTGTCCCTGTTCCATTTTGACCTCTTTGCCTTGCATCTCTCTTTGCTCCAGCTTATGGAAACAAGTCACAGCATCGTGTGAACTGTTGAAACAAGAGGTACAACTCAGCAGTCTGATGCTGCTCAGTAAGTGCAGAGTCATAGGCTCTCTCCAGAGAGATTTGCCAATTTTTATTAAATAGGAATACGGTAAGTCAACACCTATGACCTCAGCAAGCCATCACAAAGTACATGGTCAAACTGGAACAGGGTCATTGAATCCTGAGAGGAACTTTTTTCCCTTCTCAGTGAAGCAAGGGTCAGCTCCCTTGGGGTGGGATATAACTCAAGTACTGCCAAGACATCTATGGGAATTGCATTAGTTGGGCGGGTATACAGTGCTTGTAACAGATGATGACAAAAGCACTTGGGAACAGATGCTTAACATCAATTCTGCATTGCCCTTTTGGATTTAAATCATTCAGTTACTGCGTCATATTTTGTGTAATTTTTCCAATGGTTTGTCAGTGCATTTGTTGCTGCTGTTAAGTAATATTACTTTGGAAGTCAGCCAGATAGCCCGTTTTCTGATGTTACCCATATTTCGGTTTGCCTCTCCACTTCAGTCAGAGATAAGAGTCCACTACACTGAGCACTGTACTCAAACCAGCAAAAAGTCTATCCCAGCTGTAAAGGGTTTGCAGCCTGCACAGAGGTAATGTGGGAAACACAAGGTGGTTATGTCCCATGCACATACAAAATACTCTTCTCTTTTTTGATGCACTGCCTTCCTACAGGACCTGCCAGCTCCTCTCCTCCAAGGATCCACAACAGGTAGCTTCCCAAAAAGCAGGTCACTGTAGTAAATATATGGGATCCCATATCAACTGCACTAGTTCCTTACAGTTCATCATTGTATTGCAATGCAGGTCAGCTCCAGAACTCACGTTTAAGATGAGAAACAGGGAACCTAAACCACCATCACACACCCTCAGATACCCACACCCCCTCCTGCACCAGCAACGCTACAAGCAGCTATTCGCAATGCAACGTCTCCAGGGAAGTGGGTTCTGAGCTGTACTTCTGTTACACAAGAGGTACAGGTACTTAAAACCCAGGGCAACTTATACTAGAGCACACTGTAAATTAAAAATCACTCCCTCTATAGCTCTGACAAGATTATCATGCAGTCACTCGTGCATGCACAATTTGAATGCAGCAACCTTGCAGGAGAGGGGAAGAGTCAGAGCACTTTGCAGTTCAACTCATCTCCACACAGCCAACATGGGCAGGAGGAGTAAGTGGCATCCTGCCTTGTACTGCTGCCTCCTGACATTTGCAGGAGTTTCCTCTGCTGCTGCTACATTGCTGCAAGCAGCAGAAGAAATGCATTACCCTTTGCTGAAAGAGTTCTTCAGCAACCTGCTCCTATTTTGATTGGCACAGACCTCGAGAGGACTCTGGGAATTTGGAAGCTCGAGAGAATTTGCTTCTTACACATTGCTGGCACAGCCAATAGAGTCTTCCAAGTCCTGTAACAACTCCTCCTTCCCACATAATCTGTTTTCCCAAACATTTAGCCATATCAAGGCCCTACTTGGATCTCTGCGAATGTTTATCATGCTACTACGTCACTCCTCCGTGGTGCTGCCCAAGTGCTTGCCTAACGTCTGACTCCTGAAAAAGCATGGCTGTTTATAAAAACTTTAAATGGTGCACGTAGTGATGAGACAAATCGGATTCAGCACGCTGTGTCCAAAGCTTTACTATTAAAAATAGCCTGGACTGCATCACTGCATTTGTTCTGATCTAGAGAATTCATGTGCTCTCTCTGGTGCCACTAGTAAATAATTGACTGTTTAATATAATGAGTGTCAGAATAATTTAATGTTTAATCTGCCTAGAGTTTTTGTCGTAGTTTTTAACTCTTTGCTGCCTCGGGCCAGCCTCTCCTTTATAACAGACTACTAACAGAAGAGGCGGAGGGGAAGAGAATTGTGACTTCTGGTCATCTTTCTGGATCTCTACGTGTTCGGCACTGACTTGCTCCCATGATGATTTATAGCCACATAACAGCTTCAATGATGCTTCAGACCAGCATCTCCATATCTTCTCCTACCTCCAAGGATTCTCAGAGAGCCCCAGCTGGGGACAACCCACCAACTCTTGCTTCTCTCACCATAAGGCTTTTTCCTTTGGTCTGCCACATTTCCAGGAATTTCTCATTGGCAGGCTTCCCTTCCTCAAGTTCTGCAGTGAAACAACAAATTTTTCTTTATAAAATATTTAGCTAGTTTTTCACAGCTCTCCTGAGGACTTCCCACTGGGTAATTAAAAAACAAACAGCAACAAAAAAGAAAACCTGTTCTCCATGGCTCTTCCAATGCTGAAAATAATCACTGCAGATCTTGTTCTCTCTTTCCTTTTGCTCCATTTTAAGTTACCCTCCAAAAATAACGTTTACTACCTTCTTCTCTGAGAGGCCTTCCCTTCTTCTAGCCCTCTCTAATCTTCCTGTATCTCTTGGGAGGGGCTGTGATGCTTTCAGGAAACTCTGTGCTCTTGCCATTTCTAGAGTGAACCAAACTCATCATCAAAAGCTGATGGGAATCCTGCTGCAAAGTTCAGAATAATGTTATGGCTACTAGTTTACACCAGTAGCTACATGAAAGGGATTGGTCCCAAACACCCATTTTGAATTCACGATCAACTTACTTTAGGGTTTACATAAGAATTAAAATAATCTAATCTCACTTACAGCTGACTAAGAAATATCCTAGAAGAAGTTTCTAGAAGGCCCTGCAGTTATTTTCTCCCTGTGTCTCACATCATCCTCTAAGAAGCCCTGACTAGCTGTTGCAGCTGAACATCAGCAATTTTTATTTCACTTTTTTTTTTTAAGATTTTTACATTCCACCTGTGCTCCAATAACTTCCCATTTGTTATTTATCTTCCCAGTTCCACTTTTCCTTCCAGAGAGGTCAAGGGGAAAAAAATCCACACAAAAAATAAGTTGATTTCACAAGTGTTGTGCCAGAGTTCAGAGATACCACGACACATTAGATGGTACCAAGATATTGGCCCTGTTTCGAAACTGAACTCTTGCAGCCCCAAAACAGAGATCGTGTCTATTTTCTCCTTGCAAGGTGTCATTCATAATAGACCATTGTATACATCACATCAAAGATACTCAGGGAACCTCAGCCATCAGCCCACAACAGGTAAAGGTGCTGGCGGAGGAAACCCTGGGAGGGCAAGGCGCTGGCACAAAGCTGAAGACAGTAGGGCTTTCATTGTAATATGGCAGTATCTTCATACTGCAAGAAGAAAAGAGCAAACACACCCTTTCCTCCTCTTCAAGAAAGACCGTGCCACATTTCTGTGGTACTTGTTTGTTTTTTCAGACCACATGGAATTCCTTTCCTTATTTATATATTTCGGATGAATCTGTTAGCAATAGCTATTCAATAGCTACAGTCCTAAGACAGCAACCACATAATTTCATTTCCAGGTTTGTAGGAAACCAGCACAGATGTAGAAAGAGCACATTTCAGTATTTATGAAGTGCTGCCTTTCCATAAAGGGTGAGAACCTGGTTATCATCATAACTGTTCGTTAAATCCAAAACACAGTTACAGGTGAACAACAATTAATCCAGAACAGTAAGGTTTTAAAAAACTAACACTTGTAGGGCCAGGCCTATGTCCTTGCACACTAATCTTAAATTCACCAGAGTCACTGGAAGTGCTGGAAGATTCAAGAGATTCAGGATCACACCTGAACAGCGTAGCGAGCACAAGTCCTAGGGAGCTGCTGGAAATACACAGGTCATTAACAACATGCAGCGCATTGGCGTGGTGAACCGTCACTCTGCAAGCCATGACAGCATATGCCACAGGAAATCTTATTCCTGTAGCCCTCAAAGAAGTTCACACAGCTGGTGTAAAACAGAGCTATCACACCTCCCTTGTTATTAGCCCTAATAATTCTTCAGGGAGAAATGAACATTTACCCTCTCAGTAGTTCTGTATGAAAACATACATTTAGGCCAAGTTGCGATAGACTTGAATTCACTGGACAATGTTTTGAACAGAGACAAGAGAAAGATGTGTGTTGTGGACAAGCTAATGGCAAACTCACATCACGGGTCACATCCTAGCTCTCTCTGAGTTATCTCCCATTTTTTTTTCAGATGCCTTCACCATTGCCTCTGGTATTGGTATCCCACATTCAAATGAAGTTGGACCTTGTACTGACCTGGTAGAGCCACTGCTGTGTTCTTATTCCCTTTCTAAACCTAAGTTTTCCTCTCCAGAAGCCCTCCTACAGCCTTTCCATGAAAAATCCTTGAGAAAAAGTAAACTGTAATTTTCTGACCTTCGGTTCCTGTCAGGGCTGCCTTTGGTGCAGGAGGTGAGGCAACCTGTGAAGCCTCAAGAACAACTTCAGACTCCCTGGGACTGGCAGAGTTATTCTTATAATGTTCAAACCCACAATGGCAAGAGATGCCTGCAAAGCATCAGCCTTCCTTCTGGCTCAGGGCCTTGAGGTAGGGGAGATGAAGAGTTTGGTGAAAAGCTGCAATTTATAAGAATATTCTCTAATTAACCTTGAGTTCTACACATCGAAGCATAGCCAGTTATTTGCATTACACGTTTTAAGGCATCCCTTACATCTGAGAGCAAGGAGAGAAAACCCACAGTGACTGAGACAGGTCTGCCAATCCAGGACAGCACCCAGATTTCCTGCTCCAAAGTTAAGTCTAATCTGTAGAGGCTTTCTTATGATTTGGGACTCCTGGCACAAGTTTGTGATGCAATATATCCCATCTCCTGCATGCTATAAATTTTGTTTCTGAACTACATGAGGAGCACCAGTGCAAATAAAACCCCAGTATCTGCACCTCCTATTCCTCCACCCATTTCCTCTGTAGCTTTGCCAGTAGGACCAGTTTTATGTGTCCTCTAGAAAGCCCCATCAACCTGCCCTGTCTAAATGGCCAAAGAGCATTCACACACCTTTCTGCATCCTGGTAGGCAAAACATTATGGTATGGGTACAGGAGGGAAAAGAAACAGATCCAGAGGGGTTCATTAGCAGAGCTGCAACATCACACTTTGCACTCTCAGACAAGCCCAGGTTTTGCTGATGTTTTGGGCATTCTGATCCACCTTCATAAGACAAAAGGAAGATAAAGTCTTAGAGGTGTTTCTCTCAGGGGAAAGAAGGAAGGCGTGGAAGTAGCACAACACCTTGGGATATGATGTAGCAGAGCCCAATCCCTGCTGGGAAACACATACTCCAGTCCAGCTGATGGACTCTGCAGTTTGTGTCATTGTGCGTGCAGACAGAGGCAAAAGCCATCTTTACAGACATTTTAATTTTGTAAATACGCTGTTTTGCAGCCAACTTTTTCAGTACAGTAATTAGATGGAGATTTTCAGAAAAGCCCAGCTCCCACGAGTATTTATCTAGTGGCTGTTTTGTGCCTGTGAAAACTTCATATCTCTCCTTAGTGTCTGCAAAGCACCATTTTGCATTGGAGTCCTAAATAGGAGCAATCACCCTTGCTTTGGCAGTAATACAGCTCTTACAGAAAGCTAGGGCTGCTTTGTCTCCCCACTTCAGTTTCCTCCCATGGAGCTATTTCTTTAATACTAGTCTCTGTGTAATGCTTCCAGAACTTGTGCTCCTATAAAAACCTTACTTCAAACCACTTGACTCTTATTTCCCTCTTCCTAAATATAAAAAAATTACTTTATGATATCTGGGGCTTATAATAGATGGGATGCACGCCAGGGGGAACAATAGGAGGAAATGAAAGATGAAATTATTAGCCAGGAGTTAAACAGGAGATGAAATTACTCTGAAATGCTTTGGATATAAGAGGGCCTTTATTTTTGGAAAAAGCAGGAAGATTCTCAAGACAGATTCTGGGTGGAGAAAAACTCTTACAGATAAAGAGACAATTGCTATCCTCTTCTAATCCTTGCTGTTCCACCCCAACATATTTTAAGGATCATTTCTATCCTCACATGCCCACTACATTGTTTCTCTCCCCACTCCCCCACCATTGCCTATGATTCAACAGGGTCTATAATAAAAATGCTAGTTAGCAGCAGGACATGCAAAACCGTACTTGATAAGACAAGAGAAGGCATGGGTTTTGGAACACAACCCAAAACTGGCAGCCACAAACTTCCCTGATTTAATCCCAGACCAGGCTTCACACAATTCAAGCTGGTCTAGCACCAGGGTACAAAGTAGGGGCTGTAGAGCCAGCAGGCTTCACTCACCATCCTGCCAAGAAGACAGTGCTGGCAGTACTGAACATGTCTCATCCTCCTCCACGGGCCAGCTTCCTCAGACGGAGGGAACTGCATACAACTCCTTTCTTTCTTCTTCCATTTAAAACCTGCTTATCAGGCTGGAGAACACATGTGGTCATTAGGCACTCATGAGAACCTCTTGTGGCCCCTTTTTTTATCAGCACCTTGTGCAACTGATGGGTTTGGAAGAGGAATCAACTCAAGCAGCTTGTCTTCAGCTGAGGAGCCCAGTTGACTCAGACTGCAAATACACACATTTTCAGAACAAACTAAGACAGAAAACACAAGAGTCTGCCCATAAGGTGGCAGGCACAGGGGGAAGGAAAACTACCCCCAAAATCTTCACAGGTGCTTAGTGTGAAAAACTGCCCCAAAAGCTTTCACAGGTGTTAGTGTGAGCACCCACAATGGAGCTGTGTTTAGGAGCTTGAACCATGCTTATAGCAGCAAAATGCTTTCTGAGGTACAGTGAACTGATATGCCAGGGTGAGAGTCCCCCAACACCGCAGCAGAAATACCCAGGATCTTCTTTGGTCCACGATTTTCACTGGGGATGCTTCCCCCCCCCCCCCCCCCCCATCTTTCCTTCTTCAGCTACAGCTCTAGGAACGTATCTATCCTGAGCCGCAGAGCAGACAGACCTCATGTCTTGAAAAAAGAAAAGTAGTAAGACCCAAAACCCAGCAGAAAAACCTTAAAATCAGATTCCCTGCACTGTGTTGTGGCCCGTGGCACTCTCCCCTGTCCCACTAAGACCACCAGGACCCAGCGCTGCAAGACACCCTCCGACTGCAGCACACCGTAGTGCTTGCCCACCAGAGCAGCCCGAACAAAACCGGGCGGGAAGGAGAGAGAAGAAACACAACCAGGAGGCAGAATTAGGTGACTTGGGCCCTTTTCAGTCAGGTTGGAGTTCATTAAAAAAATGAACACAAGTTTAAGTGAAAAACTCAGATTTCCTTTAGCTGAAACTTCAGGTCAGGATGAAGTATTTCTAAATGAGCCAGCAGATCAACTATTTTACTTCCTATGCCATTTTTCATACCGTGCTATTGATCTTGTTTGGGCATTGCAGATTTTTTTGTTCACTGAATTTTTAAGGTTTTTTTCTCCCCTTCCTCATTAATGAAGTTACCTAAAGTTGAACTGTAACATCAGTTGCACTAAAGTTTCCCTAGAACAAGTGGTGGTCAGGGTGACCTTCATCTGACACAGAAACTGACATTCATCTCCCTTACAACCTGCTATAAAAATAATAAAATATGGCTATTACTATTAATCTTCTTGGCATGATTGCTGAATGATGAAGGCTATTAAAAAAGCTGAGGTTATTGTTCTTTTGCTGAAAGGTAGAATTCAAAAAAAATGTATACTATTCACTATTTGAAAGTTAAAAATTATCCCAAACAGAAATTTTTATCCATGCTGAGAGATGGGAATTGAGGATAATAAGGTGTGCTCCCTTACTGAGTAGTAGGTGTACAGCCACTACATTAAAGGTGACTCTGCCGTGCTGAGACACTTAGCACCAGCCCTGCCCCTTCTATGAGCTTACGAATCATAATCACTTTTCAGTAACCACCTTATCATTCTTCTGTGGAGACTTTATATTGCCCTGCAATGTCTGCTTTATGTACCATAGTGATGGATCTATTAACTATTCAGTGCCTTCACATTTTCTGCCGGGCACTGTTGGTAGCAAGCAGAAACTCTGGGTATTGTCTGGCTTTTGGTGCCTTTGTAAAGCCGCGCTCTGAGCCCAGTTCCCCTTCACAGCCAGAGGATGAATCTGTTTGACAAAATTTCCATGTAGCGTATCCTCAGTGGGCTTTTGACCTAATGTTATGCAAATCTTTGCTCCCCTAGAGAAGAATTGGAGAAAATAAGCTGAAAAATATTCCAGACAGGAATGTTATGTGTAAAAAATATATTAGGCTAGTTTAAGAGAGGATATTAAGAATGAATTTGAAATAGAGTATTATTTCACATTAGGTAAATAGACCATCTCTGATGCATATTTAATTTACCTGTTGCAAGGTAAATTGCAAGTGTAGATTCTTGTATTTCTGAGCATTGCTCCTGGTTGTATCACAGACACAGCTTTAGCTCAATCAGTGTCTGTGAAGAATAAGTCCTGATTCATTAATGGTCAATAAATACAAGAGAAAAACTGGATAAACACTCAATGATTGGGCCAATGCTCAGCGCAGTAGCTATCAGAACACTGTCACTTCCAATCTGCTTGAAAATACACACAGCGCTCAGTTCAGTCAGACACCACAAGGGAGAACATCAACGAAAATGGAGTAAAACTATATCCCAGCAATGTTTATTTTTCCAGATTTTGCATGTCCTTCATCTACTCAGTAAAATCACAAATGGTGTCTGATCTCCCCAGGTTTCTTTTTGTTGTTTGTGGTCCTCTCTGCATTTCTGTTGACATAAATCAGACGCTGGTCCGCTGAGTGCCGTCGCAGGAGGGGTGTGAGAGCGGTCCTTCAGCCCAGCATCGTTGCCTGTTGCGTTTGGTAGACAAAGCCGCAAGATACATGTGGCCTGAAATCTGATGCTGTCTGCGGGAGCAGGAAGACTTAACCATATGCAATATCTATGCACAATAAAACCTGAAAATCCATACCAGTCACACTTCCTCACATCAGCCTCAGCCATGTCCTAGATTTATAAGCCACTTCTAAGTGATTTCGTTCCTAGGAATGCATCCTGGCTAACACTGCCTTCGCATGCAGCATGCTGCTTTTGATTTAATCTTGATTAATTATTTTTGTCCAGCCATTCAAAGCCTACTCATCGGGGGCACTGATTTATGGTGCAGGGCATGAAATAGCCAGATTCTATTAGAAAGATTTGCAGTTACAAGACTGAAGCATTATTTATTGGGGTTTTACTAGTAATTGGTAACTTTTTGCCCAGCACCTGTGAGTGGGCAAGCGGATTCTGTTATGCATTTTCTGTGATGGTTACTTCTTTTATTTACTTGTCTGTTCTCACCAGCCTTGAGAGAATAACAATAGTTATGGGTATCTAACTACATACATTCAAATAAGACCTAAACACTCTCAACGGTAAATGGAGGGGATGTAAGACAAGCAGGAGTTTCCAGCACTGAGCACACCTAATACCTGGATCTCTAGGCAAAAAGATGCAGGGCTTACTGACTTTTAATTTAATTGGTTAAATGACCAGAAATAGAAGTGTTGAACACTGGCTTTTGTATCTCACAAATCAGCTGAAAGTTTTCCAGATACACTCGAGCTTTCATGCCAAGTTAAAAAATGCTGCTCCCAAAGTTTCACAACCAGCATTTTTGTGGGAGTTAAAAATATACATGTATTTGAACAAATATTGCCTGTCCTCCTCCCCTGCAGAACCGACACTGCTTGTTTGCCTGCGGTGAGAGGGGAGGCAGGGGCAGTCCTGGGACACAATGCTGCGGAGCAGCCCCTGCTCCATTCCTCACTCCACACATCCATGCCCGGACCAGCCTTTACTGCTCTGCTTCCCCCTTCTCCTCTCGCCTCTAAAAAACAGCTTCTGGCATCTGATTTTTCTCTCTGATTCTGCTGGGGTGTAAATGCTCCAGAGAAAGGGCTCTGGTTATTTTTCAGTTGAAGTTATTAAACAATGGGAAGGACTGTGCGTACAAGTGAGAGGCAGTGGAGGGCCCAACGGGAACCAGGCTCGGGAGGTCAAGGAACTCTCCGAAACTCAAACAGTTAGGGAGAGCTCCTAACAGACGCCACGCAGATGAGGTTTAAGTCTTTCTTCTGTGCTGTGACACTGCTCTTCGCTGAAAGCCAGGAAGTTAGAGACACTGTCCTTGGTTTATTGCCTCCATTGAAATGTGTGATTTCTGATCCAAATTAAGAAGTATTTAGATATTTAAATTAGTTCAGTCTAACTTGCATAAACTTGGTCAGGAAATGGTCCATTTCTGGCTTATGGTACTGATGACTAAATTTAGGTTGCAAAGCCACGCTGCTATTTCAACAGTCCATCTCTTACCCAGCAGCTGCCCTGGTCCGATGGCTCTGGACGGAGTCACGCACCCATGAGCCCTTCATTTCCCTCTCCAATACAAAGCCCTTCACATCACGTGCAACAAGAAAGTTCTGGTCAGTGAGAAATACTAGTTTTTCCTCTGCACCTTGCCCTGAGGTCCCATCATTTTTCACAATCTAAACAGGACTGGCCTCTTTCAGTGTGTACTCAGGAGCCCAGTGAGTAACACGTAGGAAATGAGGGGAAGGATGCTGGCAATTCTGTGGCATCTTTTGTAATAGATGGGGTCTTAACCCCAGTGTCCTGGATAAACTCCAGTTCTGGTAATTGCATTCTGCATAGTTAAAATCCCCCTGCAGTTTCAAATGAATCCATTATTCTTCACTTCCTTTCCTAAATTGCTGTGCAGCTTTGCTTTGTGCTGCTGAAGAGTTGCTTTGTTTCACCTGAGGGATGATGGCATTTCATGGCTGTATGAAATGGGCCTGAGTGCACAGTTTGTACAACAGCCACTGAAACACTTTAGGATTATTCATAATTAAGTATCCGCTCCCTGTAAATGAATGGGTTTATAACGCTGGGTGAAGTAGTACAACACAAAGCACCGCTTCTCTCTGTACTTGAAAGTTGGTAATATAAAACTTACATGGGCAGTAAAAGACAGAAGTTTTCTAAAATTCCCCTTACCCAGCTAAGCATGCAAGCTTTAAGAGACTGTCTCAGTCTTTACTTTCCCATATTGTTATTGATTAATTGCTCTACTTCAATTTCCTTGTTCTAAATGGAAACATTACAATCATAACTCCAATCTCTGGCCACAATACAAACTGATTTTAAATCTTCAAATCGTGTCAGTGGGAGGAGGTGACGGGGGGTGGAAGGAAAGCTTTTTATTTTTATTATTAATTTTCATGTGTTCCAGGACTTACTAATTTCACCCAGATGTAGAGAAACCACAAGGTATTTCTGCTGCAGACAAACCCGGGAGATGCTTCAGCATCATAAACTTGCTCTGGCATGATCTCGTCCCAGCAGTGGGTCCTGGTAAGAAACATGAGGATATTCCACAAACATCAAAACATGCCAGTCTTTCTGGAGCTGAGCCAGTGACCTTTTTCAGCTCCAGCTGCTTGACTTATAACTTTGTTCCCCTTCAAGATCTGGGCTTGTCCTTATTGTACTCATTGCCTGTGGCCTTGTAAGAATGTCACAGGCGTCTTCTGAATTTCCAGCCTGTCCTGGAAGGAGATGGTACCACCTAGCAGCCCTGTGTCCCACGTGAGAGATACACTTTCTAGGAGCCTTAGCGGGGAAGAAAATAGTCAGTACTCCCACCCTTGGAAACATTATTCTTTAGCTAATACTATTCCTTTGACCAGAGGCTATTATCTACAAAGCAGAAGGTCAATATAATGGTGGAAGTAGATTCCTTATACCCTTTCCTTCTCTGCAGGGTAGGTCACAATCTGCTCCTCGATTGCTCCAGCACTGTTTTGATGAAAGCTAAGAATGAAATCAATAGAAAAGATTATAGAAAATTATGTATGATGTGGCATCTTAGAAAAAAAAAAAATGCTTAATCTGAAACAGAAAAATGCTGGCTTAGGAGCCACATGTGCATCTCATTTAGAAAAAAAATCTATACTGTTATTAAAGTAGCCACAATGAGAGTATTAGCTACAAATTAGGTATGTGTACTGGGAAGCAAGCTTTGTGTACTGTATGGGAGAGGGGGAGCAGCATGTCTTACACTGTGAGACAGATCAAATAAGAAGCTGGAAGATCTGAGGGCAAGGCAGAGGTCAACCCAGGACCCAACTGAGCTTCAATGGTATTTTATACATAAACAATATTTTGTACATAAACCACAGTATTTTAAGAACAGTCCTCTAGCAAATAAAATGTCAGAGACTAAATACCAAGTGTTTCCTTGAAGATTTGGAGGGGCAGGGAACCCAGAATGACTAACAAACCACAGCCGACAGCATGCTGCACCTTCAAATGCCAAGGAGTGCATTTATGGCACTGCTCCCTCAGAGGACTCCAGCATCTCTGTGCAGCAACCTAGTGCGATTAGAGAGGACCCCCAAAACCCAGCTATTGCAGACTGAGTTCTCTCCCTGCCCAACCCATCGCCTTTTTCTGCAGGCCCTGCAGCAGCAGGGGCTGTTGCAAGGATCCCCTCTCCTTCCTCCATCCCCAACCCCATGCTGCAGGGTGGCTTCCTCTGGAAGAGAAAATAAGCAATGATTTGCTTCCCACATGCTCCTTTGCCATGTCATCCAAGCTCACTCCCCTTCCTCTTTCGGGAAGGAGGTGATATTCCATCCTTAGTTTGAATATTAACAGTCTTTTAAAATGGCTATGAGAACTGGCTGGAGTGAGCTGGAGGACTTCTCCTCCAAGACCAGATACTGGCCTGATTTTGAAATGGGAAATTTTCACAAGCAGTGCTTCAGGGATTTTGAAAGTTTTCCAATTTTTTTCTGTCCTAAAACAAAACCGGGAAATGAGTAGTGTATTTTTTTTCCATGTTCCTCCCTGCCCTTTTTGCTTTTTTTCAGTGAGAAAAGTTAAAAGGAAAAAAAAAAAAAAAAAGAGAGAGAAAGGGAAACAGGAAGCATAAATGAGAAATTATTCTAAAATGGATTATTTATTTTGACTAAAAGTCCTGTCAGACCGTTGATACAAGAATGTCCTTTTACCAACGGTGTGGTGGGGAAAGGACCGTGGAGGACAAATAAGAGGAATATTGCCTCTGCCTCCCAGCTGAGTTAATTCTGTTAGTTAACTATCGTGAGAGCAGTATTTACATAACCACCCTCGGTGGGAATCGCATACACAGCGCTGCTCCAGCTTCCCAGCCAAAAAACCGGGCAGCGACAGCTCTCAAGGACCTTGCATTTGCGCAGTGATTTAATTCGCAGGCATAAGAGCCTTCACAAGCCTGACCACAAAACGCCTGCACGGCTCGATTAGCCAGCTCGTTCCTCCTGGGAGAGTTTACAGGGGAAACTCCTCTGCCTCTCCCGGGGACCCACAGCGGAGGGCTGTGGGCTGCCCCGCCAAGGCGAGCTGAGAGCACCCTCTGCTGTAACCCTGCCCGCGCGGAGCCGGACCGGGTGCACATCTGGACACGGCCGCGGTCTGCGGACAGATGCACGGACGGCTCAGCTGAGTGCTCGGACCTCGCACGGGGCATCGCCCCTGTGGCTGGAGACCCACGTCTGGTCGCTCCACCAGAGAGGGACTGGTTGCCAACTTGTGCTTGCATACTTTCAAGAAACTCGTTGCCATGATTTTAGGCATCAGAATGGACTATTTACTACCTAAAAGTTTCCTTTTCTTGGTGGCTAACCATGTCAACAGTAAAAATGTTTGTGCTATTTAAAACATAAATGGGTCTAAGTTTAACTATCGAACACTGGTTCTTGCTATGCCTTTAGGCACTGGATGGAATAGTACCTATATAATATTTATTCCTCATGAAGATAGGTAAACCCTGTAATAAAATCTAGGCTGAAATCTTTCTGATAAGCCAAACAGATTGAGCTCTGTAAATCTCACACCGTAAGGCACATTTTCCCATCCTCGTATCTTTACTATTGCTCTTTCCGGCATCCTTTCCAGTTTTGCAATATCCTTTCTGAGATGTGGCAGGCAGAGCCGCGTTTGCTATTCCAGTCTCACCGTAACAACAGAGTAGACAGAGGTTAAACCATTCACTCTCTGTTCTCCTATGTCCCTGGTCTCAGCAGAGGTACAGGTCAGCAGCGCTCATAAGGCTTTATTTCATTTGATTTCCTTTGAGAAGAGAATACAATTTCCATTCAGAGTATCACTAAAAAAAAATTCATTTGTTGCTTTTAAGACTCGCACCTTTTATTCAGTCTCAGTGAAATAATAATTCCTGATCCTGTAAGTGAAATTGTTTTGAACCCAGATGAATTAACATGACCTTGTTTAGCAAGTATGTTTAAGAAGACATCTGGCATGCAATGTTCCCCCCTCGTTTTCTTTAGAGAAAATCCTATCTAAGCATATGCCTCAGGAAAGAGCGCAGTGGTATTTTGCACTACATGAGATGCTTCTTGTGCATTTAAAATTTTCCCTGGTAACAAGTGTGAATTCTTCCTCCTTAAATAAAGAAACTTGCCTTGCAGTCACAGCAGCTGTCCACATGATACCCATTAATATGTTGCTGAAAAGAGGTCACCTTTGCCTTCAAAAGCAGGTTCTTCAGGAATCTCTGTTCTGCCATCACCTGGTTTCCTGGAAAAAAAAAATAAGATATATCCACATTAAGAGATGTATTTACAACCACCAGTGGTTCTGTTTCAAACTGTTAGCTCCTCAACACCCTAGCCATAAAAGAGCTGTAAAAGCAACAGCTTGTGAGAAGCCCTTGCACTGTCCCATGAGCACTCATAGCTACCTATTTATGATCGAGATCATGGAAGAAGAGCAGAGAAAATTGCACTTACACAGATTCCTTGGAGCAATCTTTTCTCCATAAGAAAAGAATATTAATTTATTGCATAAATATAATTTAGGGTCACTCTTTAAAGCGGAGGCGACTACCCAAGGATGGAAGTATAAGCTATTATATGCATTGAACAGACAAAATCATATGTTCTCAGAATCAGATACAATCCATACTTTAATGCCCAGGTCATGCACAGGGATCTCAGCAAGTACAATTTAAAAAGCAATTGAAATATCAATTTCAATTATCAATAATTATCAATAATCTTCACATTATTTTACTTGCAGTCAGACCATTATCGTAGCACATGTCAACTGAGCTGGCCAAGAGATCTTACGTGAGTGCATGGTACAAACCATGTTGACAAAACAGGTTCAGTCAGCACATGCACAGCTCATGCCATGGCCAAAACGTCTCTCAAGTGGTCACTCCAGTAGTGGCTGGAATTACTACAGAAAATGCATCCCCCAAAACTCACATAAGGAACCTTAAGTGGAGTTGCAGAAATAAAATAAGGCAGTGACTAGAGGATGCATTATTTAGAATTAGACTCCAGAATTCTCCCCAAAACCATGATGCTTCCATGGGGTACCTTGCAGGCAGCAGAGTGGGGACACGGTGCCTGGAGCCTGGGACCCCCAGCTCACTCTGTCCCATCAGGCACGGCAGCTCCAAGGATGTTGTGCTTCACGTCAAGATGTAGATGGTTGGAAGCATAGCCCAAACAGGATATTTTTTTTGTCTGCAGAGGAAACTGTTTGGGTGTCTTTTGTTAAAACTTGTGTACAATCAGACTAAAGAACAAAGCTTTGAAGAAAAATTTTACTTGCTGAAAGACATCTTGTAGCTGACTCATTGCTCAAGATACACACACCCGCTGCCCTGGTACAAACCACTCGTGCTGTGTAGCGTCCAACCCACTTTGATGGTAAAGCACACTAAATAGCTGTGCAAGTAGCTAAGAAAAGCCGTATGTAACCCTGAGATTGCTGTTGTTGCTTCACAGTGCATTACTCCAGGATTTGCTCCCAGAGCAGGCATGAGGAGCAGTGTCCAGCTTTCATGCCGTGGTGGGCCATTATCCTCAGATGAAACGGCCTCAATGGATGATTGAGCGCTCTTCACGCTGCTCCCATGGCCATCGGGGCATTGCACAGGGAGACATCCAGACACCTTTCGGTGACAGGTTTGGACACCAGGGTGCCGTTGGAGTTACCCGGACTTTCACTATAGCCTGACCTGAGCATCCAGCAATTTGGCATGGGAAGCACGAGATCTTGGATTGGGTCTTCTGGCCACCGCTGCAGTACAAATACTAAACAGTATTAAATAAGCTGCATTTCTAATATGAGTACCTTTTTTCCAAAGTATAGTTTGTTGACGAAGACTCCATGACGGGAGAAATATAAGATTCACTTATAAATATTTATCATCAGTTATTCTTTTTATTCTCAAGAAAGAGAATATTCTATTTACTGTGAAAATAGAGTCTCATTAGACTCTGCACAAACCAATTATATGATGCTCATCATCTTTCAACTTTCATAGGTTCTTAATTGCTGTGGGAGAAAGAGTTGTTGTTAAACAGCTATTTTTATATGATCCAGGTATTACGACTGTTGAACCAGTAAAATGCACAGTATATTTGTGCCAATACTCTTAAACTTTTTATCTTCTTGGATTATAGACGTGACCCTTGCAAACCGTCCAGTTAGCAAGACACATACAATTAAAGTAAAATGGATGTGCTAATATACATATATATGCAGCGTACAAAAAAATACACACATACTCAGCTCCCTAGTGCATCTTCTTCCCTCTCAGCTAAACCAGGGAAGATTCCAAAGGTGTGCTGCAGCTTAAAACTATAATTCTTCCCAACTGAATTGCTCCAGGCTCTAAAAATTCAGGAGTCCATTAAAAACGTCATGACATCTAAAAATAGTAGCTATAACACAGTTTTAAAGGTGGCAGAGTCTTAACTTGCCTTCTGAATTTTGGCCCTGCAGCTTTTTATGTTCAGCTTTCTTTTTGGAATTGTTTAGCACACTAAATATTTACTTAATTCCCCTTCTCTAATGAAAGCTGAGATTCTCACGAAACACCACAATTAAATAACCTTGAATCACCCCACCAATTTCACGAGCAACAAGTCCTTCAGATCTTAAATTAGTGACTAACAAACAAGGAAGAGTCACTGGCAACTTTCAAATAGGACACGCTAGAATGGAGGTTATTCATCCAAATCCTGTGAGATGTCTGTTATTGTGAGATCCTTAAAGAAGAGCTAAGGAGGCCAGGCTGTTCTGAACCACAAATACCCATTTGAAATGGTCCGCTCATGGAGCCGCATGAACACTGTTGGTCCACAGGAACAACACGCAGCTCTCTTCTGATACAGCTGAAGGTAAGAGAAGATCTTGAGTTTCCCCAAACAGATCCACAACTGATGCAATCTGGCTAATCGGGAACTGAATCTATGTAATGGTCATGCAAAAATAGGAGAAAAGGAAGCAGAAGGGAGCTAAAATAACCCAAAGACTTCACTCAGCTGAGGGCATTTGCCAGGTCCTTAAGGAAAAATCACTGCTCCCAGCAGGCAAGCTTTACCTTGTCCTACCTGAACAAATGACATTCATCATCCTGGTATATCAGAGAGGATGAACTGGCAGAGAGTATGATGAATTGCTGTAATTAAAGGAAGAAAAAGGCACCAAATTAGCTGTCAAAGGGCACGACTGGAAGACTGCACCTGGGATGAGCCGATGCACAATGTGCAGCTCTGAGACAAGGCCCATTTGGGATACTCCAGGCAGTAAAACCACAGGTGATCCCCAAACATCCTCTGGGTACTTCTGTCACACCTGGGGTATTAATCTAGCCTGCAATACTCCCTGTCCTCCTGTTACAGCCTCTGTGGGACAGTACTTTCCTTTGCTTTTCAGACTGTTGTGTAACACTGCTGTCTGAATGACACCTACAGCAAGTGGAGTGAGTTGATACCGCCGGGTGCTTTGTAAAGCTCTGCGGGATGCACTGGGATGCCAGTTGCTGCACACAAGCAAGAGCATAATATTGCTGTAACACTGCTTGCAAATGGGGGTTGCTAGGAGCCAAATATCATATTGAGAGACCTGAAAGGAAGCAACGATTTCAGGTCCAGTTTGGGGCTCATTGAAGTCTTTCTGTTGACTTTAAATAGGCTGTGATCCGTCCTTTAGCAAAGGTAGTGGAGTTTTTTGAAGAAGTAAAAATGGATGTCACCCAAATGACTCCAGGTAATGAGGATGGACAACAACAGGCCATTGGAAAGGAAGAATGACTGGGGAAAATTAAAGGTAACATCAAACAGCTTTAGTGAACAAAACCCCACCAGATAAAGAATCTGACTGGGAAAAGCTAACAATGAAAACTTGTATAAAATATGTATTATTCCTAGGCTCCCCCCATGCCAGGGTTAAATTTGGCAGAGCCACTGGGGTTTTTCCACTTCTTGCATCACGTGGCCATTCTCACCTAACAAATTCCCTCTACCTGTATAAAAGTTGTATAAAACTGTCGCTGCCCTTCGCCCTTTCTGCTCTCCTGCTGTGGCACCTTGCAGTGATTTTAGGCGTTGACCTGGGCTATAGGAAGTTTAAAGTTCACTGGACGGGGCTGGGGGAAGTTTTCTGGCATGCGGTGTGAACCCAGCCCAGCCCCAATCCAGACCCCTCTCCACTGCGCGCACAAAAACACCCCAGGAGCCCTGAAACACCGCAGCTGTTTTGTGGAAGTACAAATGAGAATAAAGGAAGTTTCAAAGTGGGAAAAAAAACATCAGACCTGGCTGAAACACAGTCAAATAAACCCAATCTCTCCCTGCCTACTGTACCGTTGCAGGACAAGTCCTTTTGTTCAACAACCCCTAACGGCTCCCTATTAACGAAGCCCCACGCAGGCTCTCTCTCCTCATCCTGGCTGAGGTTTGGCAGGTTTTCGGCTCCTTTCCGGCAACTCCAGCACTGCTCATGCTACGGAGTCCCTGGGAGCTGGGAGCATTGCCCAGCAAGGCACCTCCCTTATTCTGGAGAAGGACAGAGCTCCATCTATCTGGTGGGGTGTCCCCGAGCCAGAGCCGGCAGCCAGGACACCGCAGCCAGACAAACCTCCTCTGCAGCCAAACACCTGTAATTAGTAAAGCGATGTCCCCCAGGTCTCCTGCCATCCCAACTAACCCAGGTCTCGGGCAGGGCTGACCTACCAGCCATATCCATGTTGGTACCTCCATTTCTCTTGCCTTTACTTTTTCTGACTTTTCTCTCGGTGACCACCTGGGGCCGGGAACAGTGTGCAACACACCCAGCACAACGTGCAACACATCCAGCCGCCCCCTGACTGCCCCAAGCACTGCGGGGTTTAGCAATCTCTGTTGACATCATAAGCTGGGTTTTTTTTTTTTGTTATTATTTTATTTATTTTCACTAAGAAGAAGACACAGAGAAATAAGATCAGTCTGCAGCAAGATGTGGTTTTTTGTGTGATTGTTTTGATAGGATCTTCATAGGGATAAAAACATATTGCAAAACAGTTGAAAACAGTATTTTCATCACCTTCAGGAACTCCCTGGTGAGGTTTCAAAGTCTTTGTTCACTGCAGAGATATTCACACCTACTCTGGTCCTCTAGGGACGAATAATTTCCTCAGGTTTTGACAGTGCTCAATAAAAAGGGCACCTCTCTTTTGCTAGTGAAAAAACCCAAACCTCCAAAAAGAGAAAGTCATCACTGCGATCCTCACTCCCTGAGTGCTAATGTGGCTTTAGCAATGTCACGCAGTGTCCACCGGCTGAGGACTGGTCCTCTCATCCGCAGAAACAGTACAGTCATCTTCTCTTCAGTATCCACACAAATGAGCAAGGAACGACTAAGGGTGACAGTCCAAAAAGGAAAAAAAATGCAATTCCTTCTCCCAGTAAAATCTGGTAACTGATTTTTAGCAGGTGTGATATGCAGTTCCTTGCTCACACACATTCAAATATTTGCCCCAAATGGGTAAATTATTAGAAGCTTCGAGATCCTGAGAATTATAATCTTCACTTCATGGGTGGGGGATTGAATCACAAAACTCACCTGCCTGGGACTGACAGGATCCAAACTTTGTAGTGCAAACTCAGCTTGAAGTTCCCAGCTCTCTGCAATCATCTCATCTGCGCATTGTCATTGACTGCTGTGAAGCTCCCTCGTACGCCTATTACCTGGAATTTGATCAGGTGTGGCAATAAGCTAGGAGAGCCTTTACCTTAGTAAATCAATAAAGTGACTAACAAACTTAAACCAAGCTATCATAAATATTAGCAGATAATTTTAAATTTTATGGATGGAAAAATGAAAGTTAATTTTTAACGATCTCAGATTCAAGGAATCTTATTAACTGCTGGAGACATCCAATAATTCATGCAGGTGTCAGAAGACACAAACCTCTGTCCCACCAATGCTACAGTCCCACTATCATGATCTGAATTTCCCTGTGGCTGGCGGATGGGGAAGCTGCAAGAGGAGCAGACCAATGCCTGTTCTCCCACTCAGCCCTTCTGGGGCTCCCAATCCCAAGCAAACCCTGTGGTCCACCAAATCCAACTGCTGCTATCCTAAGAAAAATGATAAGTGGCAAAGCAGAGGCTCCTAAATAGGAATTAGATTTAGATTGATTAAGATAGCTATTGCGTGTCAATTTATTTAAATATAAATGGATTATTTGGATTGTGTTCATTGAAGACTAACAGCTCCTGAATGCAATGTAGATACATGGCTAATTACAAAGTCAAGTAGTCATTATCAATATTTATAATGATCAATTTGTATTCCAACAACATAAAATCATCAACTTTAAAGCTCCAACAGTTGTGGTAATTGGGAGAAGAGACCGTGCTCTATGCAGAAAGCAATCAGCCGAATAGTGCCTGGCTGAAATAAGAGGTATAAAACTGAGTCTTCTGGGGTCCACAACAAAACTGAGAGCTCAGAATGGAGGCTGGAGGAGCTGCTTTTAGTTTTTATTTTTTGGTAGGCACAGCCAAGAGGAGGTTGAATAAAAAGGTCACAGAAAACTTGCTACAATTGGGATACACGCACGGGTCTATAAGGGTAACATACTCTGGGCACGATGAGGCACCTTAACACAATCCAGGTGCTAGAGAGGCAATAGGACAAGCAGTCCCTGTGTACAGATAAGATTTACTCAATTAGATACACTTAAATGCAATAGATTTCCATGGAAAAACAGATCAGTTATAACTTCCATTCTGCACGTCAGTCGAAGGAGCAGCAATAATTTAATACATCGCACTTGCAATTCTGTGCAGTCGTAGTGTCATGTTGCTGGGTCACTGCCAGAAGGAAAGTAAACATGCTTTTCTGAAGAGACGGTGTCTTGCAGTGAATTTGGACCAAATTAGATTTATCGAGCACTGGCACGCTTCAAGGCCTGCGGAGAGGAGAGCTTCTCCCACCAGACCAAGGGGCATCTCCCAAAGGCATCTTGCTAAGGCTGTCAGGACCAAGGCTCACACGCAGGTGTTGGGACTCGGGTGGAAATCAAACACCTGAGCCCTCCCAGTTTGGCTGGTTTTCCCTGGGTGGCCTTGCTGCTGCAATGACACCCTGGTGCAGGATGAGCACAGCTGGGCTCCCTGGGGCGGCTGTGCAGTGTGGGGGCACATGCTGCCCTGCGGGGACTGTGCACAGGGGCTACATCTTGCCCCCCAGCATGGCCCTAGACCCAACTTCTCCCCATCTCTTAGGGAGCCACTGAGACCCCTCACATCGTGGTAGTGGGAGAGCAGGAGGGAGGGGCTCGTGGGTGGGCTAAGCCTCCCTCCACCCCCTCGCCAGAAACCCCAGATGGACCATCGGCAACAAGCTCCTCTGCACAGCCACACAAACCCCGAAGAGTGAGCTGCAACCATGGCGGGTCTGAGCACTGCTGGGCTGGCGGATGAGGCTGGGGCACAGCAGCCGCTAATGACTTCTAGTCGCCATGCCCCTCTTGCAGAAGGATGCACGGTTTTCACTGAATCGTGGAGGGGACGGGAGTCTCCGCAGCAGCATGCAGGAGCTTTATGGAGCAGGCTGGAAAAAGCCTGTCCTCAGGGCAGATGTATATTTTGTTTTTAATCTTAGATCTAATGCCAAGTGCAATTCTTACCTTGAGATACAAAACAAGCACTTCTCCCCCCAGATTCTCTAATTCACTGGAAAAGCAAAGGTGGCGCTCAGTGCAGGATGGCGCCGGGCAATCAGTGGAAGGAAAGGGAATAGGGAAAGGAGATGTCCCCTTCCCTGTCCCTCCTGGCCCATGCATGCCACCACTCTAATGGGCCAGGTCTCATGAGTGAGGCCACCACAGGGAGACCACCCCTGGAGGGCATCTCGCAGAGGGGCCAGGAAAGGCCCTGGGGTGAAGTTTTGGGCTGTCCCTCCCGGTTATAACCAGCAACCTTGCAGGAGGAAAGAGACGGACTAAAGATTTTTTCCTGGCTCTCCCTGATGTCACGGATCAGAGCGAAGCGAGCACCAGCGGTGGTGGCACTGTGAGTTCTGCCTTAAGCCCCCTGCTTCAGAGCTGGGCGAAAACTTCCCAGCAAAGTTTCTGCTTCTTTCTTTTCAGCAAAAACTGCCATTTTGACCATATTGACATATTTTGTGCAAACTGCTCTGTTTCAGCTCTCTGCCTTCATCTGAGAGTTAGCAAATCATTTTACTTCCACGCAGCTGAAATGTGTCCTTTTGGCTCTGGTTTGATTTTTACATATTTTTGTGTAAATAACAATTTCTGTAGTGGTTTTATTATGCATAGCAGTGATTTTTTTAATGCTTCATTTTTTTCATGTGGGATATTTTGAGCAGATTTAGGACAAGATGAAAGTCTGGGATCTCTAAACCCCTCATACTACAGAAGTTTTCTTTAGTTTACTGTACAAACAGCAGTTTGCAATAGCATACACAGTCCAGCATAAAAGCAAGGAAAGGCTTTTCATTCTACTGGTAAATCTGTTCAACTTCTTCATCTAGAAGGAGCTGAATACAGCATGCTAAAAAAGAAGCATTTTTCCCAGCTAGCTAAGGGGGGTTATTACTGTTTCCTGTAAACACCACTAGATTTGTGATCTGGTGACTTGTGAATCTCAATTGTTTTGCAAGAAAAAGCTTTCCCTAAAAATTGCCAGCACTTTCGGTTTTATTCCAAATCAAGAACTGTCATCTCCCCAACGCTAATTAACGGTGGTTATTTTTTGCCCTCTCCAGTAGCAAAAACACAACAATTGGCCCAGAAATAGAGCAGACACAGCTTCTGCCACAACCTGCTGGGCAGCCACTGTTCCCAACATCACAGAGAAAAAAAAAATTACGCTAGCCTTAATATATTTCTTTTTCCAGTGCAAAATAAATGTTGTGCTAAATCACCTGCTTATCACTCACTAGGCATTTGCAAATAAATCCAGCCTAGGTTTCAAGCGCATCAGAAATTTTCCACCAGAAAACACTGATTAGATGCAATATGCTCTGTGGGAACATATTGATTCTGTCTGGCCTTTGGGCATAAAGCATGTCTGGCTTTTTACATGTCCATCTTCTCTACTTTCCTGGCTTCACCACTGCCTACCTGCCAAAGTGCAGAGGGAGGTGGCTTCTGGGATGGACTCACAGCTCCCGACATCCCCAGCATCCCTCTGCCCCGGCTGCCCTCCCCTGGGGCCAGAGGAGCATGAAGCAAATGCTCGGTATGGCAGTGCAGTCACGGGGAGATAAAAATGTGGACGGGGTGAGCCTAGTAACACCTCTGCAAAACAGAGTCTGAGGCCATGAAGCACATGGGTTCTTCGCGGGCTTAGACCCAGTCACATCACGAAAGAGGGAGGAGGTCGTGGTTGGAGATTCACAGGAGCAAAAAGGCTGGGAAGGATCTCAGCTGAGCATTTCTGGACTCTAGCACACCCTCGTCTCAAGGATCAGCTTCATCTCAACTTTCCCAATGGACGTTAATCTGAGATGTCCTAAAAGCCCTCCAAAGACTGTATGGTCCTTCCCAGGAAATCCTCGGAGCGCTTTGCCAGTCTTTCTGCCAGGATCCCTCCGGCGCCCGGCATGACACAGCTGCAGTTTCCACAGCGCTCTCCTTCCCCCGTGCACTGAGGCCAGGGAGGACAGACTCAGCCTGACCCCATCCACGGGGGCAGCCCAGGCCAGCATCCCCCAGCCCGCCTGCCTCCGACTCCCCGAACCGCTCCCCTACCTAATGCGCGGGGCGGGATGTCATGTTTGTCTTTGCTTTGTTTTGCCGGGACAGGGTGGAAGAAAACTACAGCCAGACCCACGGACTCCCTCTACCCTCTAATCTTCAGCCAATATAGACTGTGTCAGATAGTCACCCAAATCTAGAAGGACAAGAACATTACTCAGAGAAAAGCTTTATGGCAGTTGCTTGATGTTTCGCTCATTCAGAAACTAAACCTCAACAAAAAAAATATGCCTTCTATTCTGAGACACTGGCATGTCCTACAGCAGGACCAGACGCTGCAAAGACAACACAGCACTCAAAATGTCTTTTAGCCTTTAAAAAAATACACTCAGAGCTCAGAAAAAAACTTCAAAGCACTGTGCCTGGTTAAAACCCCTCAGTGTTAACATCTGGCTGGTTGGTATCTGACCTCTTGGCAGCACGAGCAGGTGCAATCGCCATTGTCACCCCACTGTAAACCTGTCCTGCTTTGTTGTTTGGGATTGCAGGCAATCCCCAGCAACCCCCCCAGCCCTGCCTGTGTATAGTCTAGCACTGCATATGTTATCAATGAGCCGCCATGGCCCATTCTCAGAATATGAGCTCACTGCAAAAAATGAATGTCCCTCCCTTTTTCACTCCTTGGCAAGGCAGGAGGCCGTTCCCGCAGCTGTGCTGGAGAACCAGCCACCAGCTCGGGGACTGCTTTCCTCCTCGGGGACTTTTGGATGGAGGTGGTGAGTGGAAAGGGTCTCGAGAGCCAGCACTGGAGGAGCCGCTATAGTATGAAAGCTGCAGTGATTCCCTCATTTAGGAAAAGTCAGAACAAATAGCCAAAAACGCAGCACTACAGGGGACCACTTCACACTGAACTGGGTAGCAGGCACGGCCTTCGATGGCTGAAGCATGGGATAGCTACTCCGAGCGCATTTCACAACGCGATTTCACATGCAAAGCTCCTGGTTCAAGTGAAGCATTTTGAAAGCGGATGTGTTATGAATTGACAAGGTGTCAAATAGTTCTGACGCCATCTCCAGAGATAATATCAGGACTCGTATTTATGCTCCTTCCCATTATGCAACTGCAAATCCCCAGCCGGCTGACACCCCGTGCAAGCGCGCTCAGCTTGCAGCGGTTGGGGTCCGAGGAAGGTGCTGGCACATCACCTCGCTCTACACATGCCCAGCTTAGATTAGTCACAGCAAAGAAACCTCTGGATGGTTATGAGTGTTTGTCTGAACTTTATGGCACCTTCATCCGGACATGGCCACCTCTCCACCTTGCAGAACAGGTTAGGCTTTGGTTACATCAGGAATGGTTTGCTGGTCAAGCTGCTCCCCCATGCAGATAAGCCTTCTGCTGTCCATACGGTCACTTCACCAGTGACTCCGGTTTATCTGCATCTGCACTAGGTTTATGCTAGAGCCAGTATTTTCCAGGCATAGCAGTGCAGTTGTGAAGTGTAAATTCATATCAGTTTTCCTTTCCTTGAACTTTCTATCAGTATACCAAAAAAAAGAATGGATGATTTCACTGCCATATTTATTTAAAGAAAAGTAATTAACCTCGTGGCAGGACTGTGAATCTCAGATGAGCCAGCATCCCATTTAAATGACAGGCACAGCCTTCCTTACCTGCCTGGCTATCCAGTGGAGGGGCCAGATGATGGCAATTCTGCATGGTGACCTTCATGAAGTGTGTGCGGAGGCTCCAGGAGAGGAAAGCAATCACCTGGAGCTACACTGGGGCTCGATTCCCACTGCCCAGCGCCTCTCAGGCAATGGTTATGAATGCTGACAAAGACAGCAAAACAGGAGCTGAGACTCAGCTCTCATAATCATGCAGCCCAAAGGAGCTTGAATGCCTACATAAAAAGCACACTTTACAAAATCAGACACATTCGTACTGGTGTCGCTTCGCAAAGGATAAGCAGATACAGAGCATTTTTAGAGCAGAAGAGCAGTGGCTCATCAGGTGTCAGAAGAGCTTCCCAGCATCCTCATAATTTGCACGAACTCTTGAATATCATTTCCTTGAATCCCTGTGATAAACTGCACCAAAGGCTGCTCTGCCTGGCAGCACCAAAAGCACAGCACGCACCTGTATTCGGGGCAGGTAGGGCACAGCTGCCATATGCCTTCCAGCCAGTGCTCTCCACCCTTGTCTTCCCCAGAGGCATAGCCCCCACCCCAGGGCTGCCCAGGCAGCTGGACAAATGCTTTCTATGATTCAAGTGGTCAGGGAGCTGATCAGCTTCCAGATTCAGAGTAGTTTTGGTTGGGAGGCATCGCTGGAGGTCGCTGATCCAACCCCTGATCCAAGCAGGGCTCACTTCAAAGGTGGAGCAGGTTGCTCAGGGCCTCGTGCAGAGAATGTGACTATCTCCAGGATCCCACAGTCTCTCTTTCTAGCGTTTGACTGCATCTATTGTGAAGAAGTTTTCCCATATATCTACTTGCAATTTCTTTTGCTGCTACTCATGCCTATTGTCTTTCTGGATGCACTCTCAGCTTCCTCAATATGTTCTGCTATTGAAAGATGAAATGCTCTACCAGGAGGCGTTTTTTAAATTATAGGAACTAGTCACATTTTTCAAAAAGGGGGAAATGTGGAACAGTGACAGAGGACTCATAGGATTTTTTTGTGATTGCCCTCTCCTGCTCTGCACAGCACAGCGGCTTCCAGCAAAGCATCCTGCACTGCAGCAAGTGCGGCACGGGACAGCCACACACCACGCAGAGCACACGTGTCAGTGGAGACCCAGCCGGCATTGCAAGCACTGATTTTTGCTGATAGGATAACTCAGCGTTACTTAACTCTTTAACTGCTTCTACGGGTTGGCCACCTTGAGTCTTTGGTGATTGCCACTGGACAAGGAAAACTGAATGGGATTCCTGTCCCATTCAGTCACCCCGCTTGTGAGGGTCTCCCAAATCGCCAAGACTGTTATATCTGTGGTAAGGCCATGCCAGGGTTCAGACGGGAATCATCTCGCCTCAGCCTCTGCCCCAACTATCTGGTCACCCCATAGGAGGAGAAACTACCCCTTTGCAAAATGTCTCCAAAATTAAAACTCCTAAAGAGAATGCAATGCCGCGGTACCATTTTATAGACATTCATATGCAGTCTTCTCCCTCATTATAATGCAGACCACCTGCCTCAGAAGACGGCTTCGGCTTCAGCAGGCAGGACTCCCAGCAGCACACTTACAGCTGCATTAGCTGCCTGTTTATTCAAGATACAAAGTTCCTAGAAATAGGTTAATTACTTTCCTTTAATTACACATTCTCTTATTAAATGCCAATAATAAAAGGGAATGCCTGCCCTAGAGATAAGATTATGCCACATTCATAATTCGGCTTTTTGAGACAGCAGATAAATGTCTCAGCCATTTTAAAATACAAATTTGTCATTCATGAGTGCAATAAATAATGCAAACAGGATGTGTGGTTACACTGACATTATCACCTCGTCATTGCTTAACGGCACCCCGGGCATGAATATGTGACACTATAACCTCAGACTTTTTGATAAATTATTGCCCATCACAATCCTATCTAACACAGGGGAACGGATGAGCACTGGAAAGATTTTACGGTTGCAGTTGCAGTACTTTGCAGCTGTAACACAATTACTGGAATTATTGCTGAAGCAGCGAGGGATGCTGGAAAGTAAGGGAAAGTCTGCATCCTCCTGGGAGGTAATGTGTAAAGAAACCTTAACGAGTATACCCCGTGGGGGATTTCCTACCCTGCAAGTATTTAAACTGCTAATTAATTCCTATTAAAACAAGGTCTTTTGTGTACATCAAAAAATGGTGCCTGAGGCTTTGAGCCTGCAGTGGGATCTCCTAGGACTTTGCACCAGCTGAGTCTGGCAGGCTTGGCTGAGACAGTATGAACTGCTGATGAGTCCTTTAGTGGCCTCCATTTTGGGGTCAGTGCACCATGCTCATGTCCATGGCTTAAGTCCATTCCCAGGCATGATACAACCACCAGAAAACTAGAGAGCACAAAAGCAACCAGCCTCCAGGCACAAATAAATTATGCAGCTCTATGCTCAACCCTTACTTTGCGTGTGCAGAAATACGTGTTTCAAGATTAGCCACCACAGTTATACATAAAACCTTTGCTTTTAATGTCATGCTTCCTTGAAAACAGAGAAAAAGTTAGAGATAACCCACACTCTCAGATCATTTGTGAAAAACCAGAGGCTGACAAAGGAGCCTCAGAGGCCGGAGAGTTCCTGGTAAAACAGGACCACGCTGTGAAAGATGAGGTTACTGGTACCCTGCCGGGGATGTGGTGCTTGTTTTGTGGAGAGGTTCCTCTCCCCATGCCTCCTCTCCCTGGGAAGACACCTTTGGTTTTATACACTCACAGCTGTTTCCATGCATCTTGGGTTTTTTTTAACTTCTTCTCTTTTATTGCCCCATAAAAGGCACTGACTGAGAATGAGGTTGTCTTTTACTGACACAGTACGGGGCTGGCAAGCCCCTGCGTTGGACCAGCCTGGTTTGTTCCCACGTGTGCTGCGTGGTGTTACATGGCACAAACACTGCAGCAGCTCCAGCAGAGGCAGTGGGAGCTGGGACACCTCACCCCCAGCCACGCCAGGGGAGGGATTTGATAAAGGATTGGCATTCCTGCCCCGTTAAACCCAGATGCAGACAATGAAGCAGCTTCTCTGCTGAGCTTTCAGGCAAGTGCCACCAAGGCACCACCGTGCCCAAGGTAGGAGCAGAAATCCCAGTGGGCAGAGACAGGCGCTGTAAGTCACAGCGGACCCCCATGGGGGTCAGGGTGGCTGTCAGGACCCCAGAGCAAGACCTGTGCCCCAAAATACCCTGCCCAGCAGTGTCCCAAGGCAGCTGACACTAAACCAGGCAAAGAAGGTGGTTTATGAGCTTGGCTGCCTCTTCCACCGCCCAGCCCCGGGTAGGAGCTGGCCTCACCCTGCCGCTTCCTCTTCGCGAACAGGCTAAACTAATCAGCCATAAAGTGTTCCCATGCTAATCGTACCCTTGTGCGACTCAATTCAACGTAACACTGCCCTCTTGTGCTTCAACACATAAGGGGCCTTTGCTATTAGGTAATTTTTTTTTCATTTTTTTAATTGGAGGGAGGGGCACTCTACAAAACCAGTGTTCCCCTGTAAAGCAATGCCCATGGGATTTTATCCCAAGGGGTCAAATCGTTTCCATTTCTCGTCATTCTCAAACCATGGGTGTCCCGCACAGTCTAGGCTACCCATCCACTCCGGGCAGGAAAATAACAATATAACCACAACTCAAGGTGGAGGAACAATGGAAAAGATAACAAATAGAGAACTGCACTATTATGAAAGCACTTTGCCTCACACAGGCTGTGTTAAACCTTTTTAAAGCACTGCTTAATGGCAGGAATCAGCATTTACTTAATGCTCTGTTAAAATTTAGTTTTTTAGAGTCACATATCCCAAGCAGAAAAAAATCAATCCATTATGATTAATGTTTTACCTAGAAATAACTACAGCCAGCTCAGTAATCATGGGCAATAGCATGTCTGGGGCTAGAAGCTTTCCCTCCACCCAGTCTCCAATAGACTATAGGGAGTAAATTTTCAAGATACACATTTAGTGGTCCATTATCCCTTGAGGCCTATGGGCAATACAGCATTTCAGCTGGGGATAAAGATCTCAGTAATACTGCTATACCTTTGAGAAGACATCCCATCCCTGAAGTCATCCACTGCTTCACCCACTTGAAGGCACTGACCGAGGCAATCTTGGCCCTTGGTGGCCCAGTTACAGCCGCTATGCATCCCGCACAACTCACTGCCCTCCCTCCCAGGCTCCTGAAACAGAGCTGGAATGGATGGGACAGCCCATGGAGAGAGGCTACAGACAGGCAAAGGCACAGGAGCGTGCACCGTCATGCAGTCTGCACTGCAGGGTCTCTCCCTGTACTTCTACGACAGCATTCAAATGGCTGCAGATATCACCTCTTTCTTCTGCAGAAGGGATGTAAATCAGGTCTGATTTTATTTCACTATTTATCAGACCTGCCTTGGACAGCACTTAATACCTGACAGAAATGGGCATTTAAGAAGCTTACTTTTAAAAATCAGTGAATGCAATGCAGTAACCATAGCATTCAAGCAGAAAGGCATTAGAAGCTCACTGGAGGAGGAAGGAATGATGCTCACAGAGAAGAAAGAAAAACTGATAATGGCACAAGGGAAAAGGTGCTTTTCTGACACAACACTGATTCTTGGGTATTGCTATTTAATGGATTATTGGCATAAGCAGAAGACAAAAAAAAGAAAAAAAAAGGAAAGAAAATACAACAGGTGCCAAGATACAGACATGGACATCCTGCATCGTTTCCTAAATGATTTTAGAACAGTCTGTCCCTATCCAGCTGCACACTCTGTGTGTTTTCACGCCATAATCTCTAACGTGCTTAAGTACGTGCTTACCTGCCGTGCAGACCAAGGCTGCCTATGTGGACCTGTACAAATGTTTTCTTAAGTTAAAACCTTTGTCCCTGCGTCCTTTGAAGAAGCCTTCAGGGAATAAACATTCATTCAGAAGGGGAAAGGACTGTAAGAGCACTTCAATCAATGGCCTATGAAATATGTAATCACTGAAGCTACACCAGCTTATGCTGGCTGAAACAGGATGAAGCTCATTTGCTACAGTACAAAGGTATAGGTGGAAAAAACCCACACTTCTAAAGTGGATTCAGAAATCCACTCTTTGCACCCCTCTTGCTGTGATAGCGGAGCTGACAGTGGATGATCACAATAGCTGTCCTCCCTCGCCATCGAGGCAGGTTATTACTGCTGTTTGCCCCAGCGCTCGAGAGACCTGTTCACCATTTTTCAGCTGGCAAAAAGAGGACAGCAGTCTCCCTTGGCATCACCCAAATTAAATATTGAAAATGTTTACGTTAGGGAGAAACGTGGCTGAGGATTTGGGAAGCTCTTCAGACATTATTAAAATGCACTAAGTGGTTTGCTGGCAATTGTCTACTACTGTCACCAACTCAGGCTGGATCTGGTATATCAGAAACTCCTGCATGCATTTTTCTTAATAAAACCTAGATAAGAGAAGATGACACAAGATTTTTGACCAGGAAACTTGATATTTCGGTGTTGACATCTCCTACTAAGTATTCATAATAAAATTTCCCAGGAAAGACAGACAAATTATGTTGTGAAGCTTTTACTGGGCAGAGTTTAAGGTGTCTTTATGTGAACTGATTTAAAACTTCTGCATTCTTCTTTTTCTACCAGCCAGAAGCAGAAATTCCTTCCAGAGTTACCAGAACTCTTATTATACTAGCGAGATTGATTCTTCTGATAAACCAGTTAAAGCAAAATACAGCGTTGGATGAGAATACGGCAGGGTGACCTGCCTGACTGAGATTTAGTCCCAATAAAACTGATGACATATTGAAGGGCTGTTGAAGCCCTGACTAATATTGTATTTTCTTCTCCAGTTGAGGGTGACTTGATGTTACAACCTGTACTATGGGGGTTTGTGGATCCTCAGCTGCTAGAAAGCGTTTTTCAGCAGCAATGCCCTGGAATGCTTCCCATTACCTGCTGCTGTCTCCAGCTAGCAATAACTCTTAAGAGTTTGTTTCGGATCTTGAACTTACTGCCATAAGAGTAGCATTCATCAGCTCAGGACTTGAGTTTGTAATGTATTTTTCCCGAGACTACACCTTAAGCCAATCTAGAAACGGAAGGGAGTGAGGATACCTACTTATTAAGTATGGTAGGGCTTTTTTACTCAATGAAGTTTAAAAAAAAAAAAAAATCCACCGGAAATCTAACTTGTGCTCCATTGCCTACACCAAGTGCTTATATTTTTTCCAAGTGCATATGAGATCTCAGCCAACAATGGGGACTCTGAGAAAATATTGATAAGCTAGTTCGAAGAGCAAAAATTGCTGTTATTGCGCAGAATTAATTTACTCTGGAAATGAGAAACATATTAATAAGCATCCTGGGCTGGACCCGCTTCTGATTCAGCTTTGCAAATAGATAGCTTTAATATAAAGACTGATCCATTTATAAAGGGGTTTTATGGTGCGCTTGCCTATGGCAGCAGGGGACGGGATTCGCTGACCCTGAGAGCCCTCGCTAGTGCAACGCTCTAACTTTCAACACTGTTAAAGTTTCTATGTTCACCTGATGGTGAAGAAATACACATTAATCGTCAGTCCTTGCAAAGGATCCTGCAGCCTCATCTTCTGAGGTCTCAGACCTGTCGTCAGAACTGGATTGCTTTTGTGCTCAGGAGCCCATGAAGGTTTTCCTTATATAAATGTCTTGGCAGAGAGCGTGGGTGTGGGAGACCTGCGGCTTTGCAGGAGATGGGGATGCTGAGATGGGGCTGCAGCTCCTGGGGGGAGGATCAGCCCCTCGCTGCACCGTGGGGTGGTGTCCACAACGCGCTCTGGGGACCACAGCATCTGACAGCGTGGATCAGCCCACAGAGGATACATCACTTCTTTCCCTCGGCACGTAGAGAGAAACAAAAACCAAGCCAGGCAAGTAATATGGTACAAAGGCCTTTCTAAACTGAATTGTTCTTCTCTGAAAAAAGAAGGAAAAAAGAGAATGGAGGTATCTTCCTACAGCCAGCTTTTGCCAAGCATCGTGAGGAATAACTAGCAAGAGAAATCCATCCGCAAAGCCTTGGTGGCTAAGAAGAAAGATTTTTACACATGCCAACTCCACCGTGGCCACATTTATAGGAATTTAAAGTGTTACTATGTGACAACAGAAATAGCTGTATGTTGGCAGACCTTTTTTTAATGCGTTAAAGGGTCATTAATCATTTCCTAGTGTTCCAACAGTCAGATGTACTTGATATCTTCATTTACTTATAACGTTCATACCAGCTCCTCAGCTATCTTCATTTCCTTGGAAACAGCTGTTTTGCCTGTTAAGGAAAACAAAGTAATATTTAAAAAATAAAAAGAGAAAGTGGAAATACAATAAAGGCAAACACAAAAACTTGAAGTTTCTCGGTAAATACAGACCTCTATTACATACGCGCAATCAATAAGGTCACTTGTGTAGTAACTCATAACAAAGTACAGTTGACAATGTGTTATTTTTCTGCTGGAGAATATAATGTGAGGCTGAGCATGCTAATGACTTTTGGAAACGGGCAATGACAAAGATTGATTAATATCAGTTGACAGCCTGTTCCACAGCTCCAAAGCAGGAATAGCAATGATTGATTTGCCAAAATGTGGGGCACAGGCTTTAGATAATAGAAAGGCTACATCTGAGCTCAATTTGGTTTCAAAAACATGATTTAAGGGCCAAATGTTTAACAGTAGTTAAAAGCTTAAAGGAAAAGACAGAAGTGTAGAAATATTTTCAGAAGGCACCTAATTTTAATGAATTTTTTCAATGTCTAAGTACCTTTACAAGCCTGAACCAGTAGATGGTTGAGTTTAGGAGCAGAAAGCCTGCATAAAATGCAGAAACAGAAGAAAATTGGGGGGGGGGGGGGCGGGGGGGAGGTGGAAAGCCAACATAATTGTTTTCTGAAAATCACAGAGAGACATCATCAACATCTTAGAGCAGCAGGTTTCAATGATAAAAACCTCACCTAATGTCAACTAGTGAAGGGTCACTTTCTGTGACGATGAGGAGCACGGTGAACAAACAGCCATGACAATGTGTAGGGCTGCATGCTCACTACTCAGGCTGCTAGGGCAATGTAAGAGAAATATCACACCCCAGGCCAACAGGGATCCCCACATTTTTAGGCAATTGCATATTTGACAGAACATGCTCCCCCTGGGAATAACAGGGGAGGAGAAGTGATCCCATCCTCACCTTGGCGGGGCTGAGGGATGGGAAGTCCTGTCAAAAATTTGACCCATCATTCCCATTTCCTCTTACACTAACGAGTTCAGCTTTTCACTAAGCACAGCCCGAGTGCCCCGAGCCTTAGAAAAGACAGATCAATAAGCAAATATCTATACTCATGCTCCATTTATAATTATTGCGTCCAACGCAGCATGTAAGAGAAAGCAGGAGAGAAGGATGGGGAATTTCATGACAGATGTCCACCAAAGGGCTAGTCTTCATTAGGGATGTGGTCATGTGTGAAGAGCTGAGTTAGCTGACATGATGCTGGCTGTTCTGCTTAGACCAGGCCAAATTGCAGTCGGCGCTATGCCAGCTAATTGCAATTAAACCCCACTGCTAATCAAAGCAGAACCTCTAAAGCGATTCCATCACCCGCCTCAGACTGCTGCAGCCACCGACTTTGCAGTGTAATGCACGATCTCAGTTGTATCTCACAACGTGACAGTCTGAAAGCTGTACAGTGCAGACCTAATTAGGAAAAGAAGGCGTTAAGATAAACAACAAAAATGCAAGCATTTTCACAGAGCACAGAATCTGTGAAAAAGTGGACAAGCATTTGACTAGGGGAGCTTGGGGGTTTCCTGGGCTTCATTCCAAAAAGCATCTTTTAAATACAAATAGTGTTATACTATTATGTTATTTTTCATAGCAAACTCATGGAGAATGCAGCAGGCTCCTGAGGAACTGAGGATGGGAGCTTCCCTTTCCACTCAGGCCTTTCAGGGAGGGTCTGAGTTTGGGGATTTATGACCTTTTGAATTGCATGACATTTACCAAGATGCTTCCAAAAAGAAATGTAAGACCCTCCTCCTCTGAGGTCAGCTCATTTATAAATCAGTAGTAGCTACAACTGACAGTGTTCATGGTGTGCAACGAGAAAATAAAGTGTTCATGGTGTGCAATGATAAGCCAACCTTTTAAGACCACCAGCCACCCTTAACTAGTAAAGTCTGCAAAGAAACCTCCATCCTGGGTATGTTGTCCCTTAGATAGGGCTCTGTTGATCATGCACTAAAGAATTGATGTGCCCGTTCCTGGGGACAGGTTACTGACATGAAGAACCCCTTTGCAGCAGTAGCTGTGCCAGAAATGAGGATGGGGGGCAGACTGGCAGCAGTACAACATTTTTATTGGTTGGTTGATACTCATCTCACCTTCCTTTGGTCATCTCAAAGTCAGGCATGGAAGGTCTAAATAAGTTATCAAAAGGCTTCTTCTGCCACTTGTGGATAAAGGCAGGTGTTCTCAAAGGGACTTTGTTTCTTCTACCCTGGACACCTCATTTAATTGTGCTAGTGGACGTAGCGTTTATGAAAGGAAGAATTTGAGAAAACCTATACAGTGAATTATAGTTGTAACACTCATGCCAAAAAGCAGTCCTTTTCTAAAGCACAATCTGTAAAGTCAATTGTGGTTACCAGCTCCAAAAACTCAAATCAGTTCAGCCAAGAGCTGAGGGGAGTGATCCACAGAGGAGTCTGCAGGACATGGGTCTTTTCTCCCAGAGCCTGTCCTGAGGTCTCCTTGGCTCCAGTGCATGCGTTTGCAGGTGCATTTGTAATACAGAGCCTTCCCTTGTGTGCATCAGCAGTCGGGTCTGGTATTACTCCACCTGCATGGAAAAATATGTGATGACATTTGCTGTCTTCCTTGGTTTTTAATATCTTTCCACAGGATCAGAGGCCTTGGTGATTGAGCAGGCAGCATGATGGGCAGAAGCCACTGATACTGCTTGTACTTCTGACCTGAGTAATTAGACACAATTCAGACCCTTGGAAGTTATTTCATTTAAGGGGAAGTTGATGGGTCAGGTAGCTCCACTGCAGTGACAACCGCATGAAGTCCAGCTTTTTTAGAAAAAAACAGGGATCAAACCACTGAAAATTACCCCTCCTCGTGGCTCCAAAGCCCTTTCTAAGCTCCCCTCAACATACACCATTTCCAGGTTCAGTGTTTCTTTCTCTGTCTGCAAATCCACCCATAAAACACTTTGCAAAAGAGCATCCATCCAAGCTCTGGGCTTTCAAAATCCCAAACAAGACTCATTTTGCCTTTTGTGGGGGCAGGTGCACTGTCTCTTACAGCTGTCATATGAAAGGTGGTGGTTAAACCCATTTGTCTTGATAGGCTTTAGCTCAAATCACAGTAACATCATACAGTGCGTTGTTGAAAATGAGCCCTGACCGTAGAAATGTTTAGTACTGAAATCATGCTTTTTAGGACTTTGTGAGCCATTCCTCAAGTGAACTTTCCCTTAGAAATCAATAGAATTGATTTTGTTTATGCTGGACACTTTTTGTGTGGCTGCATCGAGGATGCTAATTGACAGGTCAAAATCTGTACATGGAGTTTGGTAGAGAATACCTTGGAAGTTTATATTTAAGGGACAAAGTTAAGTGATTATAGATGTCACTCTAACTTTTAATACCAGAAGGAATCACAAACAGGTTTTAATATTTGAGTTCACAATGAAAAGCTACAGCACAAAGGACACTTACACCCCGCTGCCATAAAGCTCTTCAAGGCTCAGTTTCTCTGCTCTGAAATGTAAAGATGGGAAAGGTCAGGGAACATCGATTAAGTTGCTTTTCTGGACTAGCTACAAGTTTTAAGACTTTAGGAGAACTTTTGCTTTTATTCCCACTTGCAATTGGGAGGAGTATTAGTATGTTTTTGCTAGAAGTGGTGGCTAAATCAAAATGTTTATCTTTACTACTAATATCTATCGAAGTCTACAAACAGAAACCAATGAGGCTTTTTGATGCCTAATCAAAAAGTTTGTTAGTTTCAACAAAATGTGCAAGAGAACATTTTGTATCGTAGAAGCCAGTTAAGATCTCATCTGAGAATTACTTTGCTTTCATGCACAAAAGGGCATAAAGTTCCTGTTAATGGAGAAATAAGAACAATTATCTTTGGAGTGAGTCGAGTTTGAAATACCTCTGAACTATACAAAAACGATGTTCTAGGACACCTTGTGTCCTTTTAAGACATGAGTGAACTCATACTCTGGCTTTCAAGATAAAAGGAAATAGCTGACCTTTGATAGCCTCTGGTGATAGTATCCCACATGAATGATTTAACTGTAAGATTAACCAATGTAATGAAGTGTTTTAACTATCGTTTAAGGTATACTTACTGTGATGTATGGTATGCTTTGCAAATGCTTATGTGAATAGAGTCAATCAGTTCTTCACGTAAGTGATGACTGTTGTCCTGCCCTGTTGACCAAGAGAAACCCAGGAAGCTCTCGAGGACAAGAAAAATGTGACTTTACTTCTGAGAGGCTGAGGAAGATCCAGTGGCCACTGCACACAAACGAGAGCAGATAACCTGCAGGGAATTTCAGCTGTTTCAGGATGAACAAAGTTGATTGTCAATTTACTTTGTGGTCAAGACACTCAACCTGATTAAAACCAACACATCAGGCTTAATGCTAAGAGAATGTTACAAACAGCACAAAAATAGTGTATAATGCTGCAGTAGAAGTCAACCATGGTAGTTATCACCAACACAAGCTGTATGGTTAAACTCGATGGGGCAACCTTATAAACAGATCAGCCATTTATCAAACCAGCCTTCTTCTGTAGCTCTACGTACACCTTCTGGGTCAGCACTCAGAGGAGATGTGAAGCATCACTACAGACTAACCTGTGATGTACATTAAATGACATGCACTGAAGTTTGGTAGTTACTCAAGTGCTCCTGTTGAAGGGCCCTTGGAGGGACTCCTCCAGGAGAGAGCTGGCCCTGCTGGGCAGGGGGTGCGGAGCTCTGATGGAGAGAGAAGTTATCCTGAGGAATGAGTAAATAAGACAGCTCCTTTTTAAAAATAAATATGTTTCTGTAGAACAGCTTGGCACACAGACTCACATATTTATGTGTATAAATAGTCACTGCCTAAGCTTGTTTTGGGCTCTGCTGTCTCATATACATTTTTATGAAGCAGTTCTCAAGCTGGGAAGATATGAAGGGTGAGGAGAAAGGGAGGGCATTTCCTGGGAACTGCTAGAAGCACAGTTGGGGATATGCCCGAAGAAAGTCCAGGAGGTGAGGCAGGGGTAAGTAGCATAGTGCCGGGGTTGGAAACATCTGGCCAAGAAGAGGAGGAAGGAGGGGATAGACTGGGCAGAGACCATGGCTGCTGGGAGCTCCTCAGCCCTGCTCCCCACTGCCCAGGACCCTGCTGAGCTGTGGCTGGTTCTCTCTTTCTCCTCTCTTCCTACTCCACGTACTCTTGTTATTCCACTCCTCCTTTCTGCCTCTTTGCTTGGTCCCCAGGGGCTCCTCCAGGGTACACAGGCTTCCCAGCAACATCCCACTCAGATGCATGCAACAGGCACACACACATGCCAGTTAAACAGCGCTGAATCAGAGGGGAGGGAAGCTCAAAGCAAAGACTTCTTGACATGCATTAACACAGGGCCCAGAGCATCCAAACCAGGGACAGCTGCAGTGAGCCATGGTGCCCGGAGCAGGAAGGATGCCACTGAACAGATAGAGGATGCCTCAGGGTGATAGGTTCTTGCAAACATTTTATTATGAACCTTGTGTTATTTGGGGTTCTTGAGCTTTTCTGTTCAGGTGATTACAAGAAAAACCCTTAACTTCAAGAAAAAATAAAAATCCTGCTTCTTAGGGTGCCAGAAGAAGCTTTAAATTTGGATCTAGGAGTCCAAAAGCCTCAGAAAATACACTCAAAAGAAACCCAAAGCTTTCTGAATGTTATCTCATGAAGTCAAAGCTTTTCATGATTTCCTGCGATTGTGCTCATGATTTTTGCAACCTAGGACTGGGGGTTTATTTTCTCTCATTTCCTAGCCTCAGGGAATTACTTAAAGAAACTCTGTGATGGCATTTCTATAATAGGGAACAATCCAGGGCTGGTCAGGCTAAGCAGCTGTGCCTCCCCCTTTTCCTGCTCTCTTCCACCTGGCTGAGTAATTACCATCCTGCATTGCCTCTTGTTCAGAGGATGACATTATTCCCTCAGCGGATAACACGGTAAAATAAACTTTCCTCACAAATCCCATTATCTCCTGGAAGATCCTCTCGGAATGCAAATCAACAAGTTCAGCAGAGACGGGAGCCCAACAGCAACCCTCAGCCTCAATTCAAGTTACCTCCACGCTGCAGGATGAGACAATCTGGATTACCGAGAATTACCTGGGCAGAGCAGTGACTCTGCATCTTATGAGCCCTTGTTCCTCAGATCAAAGAGGTTTGATGGGCATTTAATTAAAAGATAAAGTAGCCAGCCATAAAACACCAGACTAACCTTTTGAGTATACAACTCAAGTTACAATTAAAGAATGACTGTAATTGTCAGATTTTTGGACTTCACCAGCAATACACTCCATCATTAAGGGATAAATTGACTGTTGAGAAAAGTCAATTTGCTTTTTAATGTTGTCATAGGGCAAGCTGGTTCAGGCAGTAAGAGCTCACAAGCAACATTGGGAGTCTCGTTCCCCCAAATCCGGGGAGATTCCTGGATGAAATCATAGCTGCTCTTTTCTTCTTTCAGGACTGCACCAGAGGAGTGCTGGGCCCAAAAGAAGCCATCCTCACTCTTACCATACACATTCTTTCTTGATGCGGCGTTACACTCCCCCATGCCCTGGGGAAGAGCAGCCAAGGAGAAAAGCTCATTTAGAAGATGTATGTATGAACACTGGAGGTGCTGTTAAGAGTGTGCTGTGAAATGTGACAAAGAAAGTAACTTCAATATTATCTGCACTGGGTTTTCTTTTTCCCAGCACAGTGATGTAACTATTGCCTCACTGTGCAATGCTGGCTGAGACAAGGTACCAGCAGTTAAAGACAGCATGATCAGCTTCTATGTCTCTTCCGTCACACACACTGACTGTTGGTATTCACTGGTTTATCTCATAGGAAAACGCTGGTGCCTTGTCCCAGCTACACAACAGGACAGCAAACTCTTGCAAGTTAACACCCAGCAGAAACATGCTTTTCTTAAAAAGAGAGACACAAGTTGCACAGGGAGAGGAAGCATCTCCTACCAGAACAGCTGATGCAGCAGGAAAAAGCAGATTGACTCTCAGGTGCAGAAGCCCCTGAGATCTGCTTCAGCAGCGAGGTCTTATTTGAAACAGCACAGTTTGAGAAGTGTTTCAAACCAACACGGAAGCCAAAGCCAGTCCGCTGCCATCTCTCAGACGTGCACAACCACTGCCTCAGAGCCCAAGAAACCGAGGTACCAAACTCATGTAACACAGCACAAGGCCGAACACCTCCTTAAGCAGTGCCAGTGGAAAACTACTGGTCCCCGTGCCTCCCAGCCCTATGTGCCAAGTCCTCGCTCCAGCATTTTGCTGATCACCTCAGTTGCATTTTTCACATATTTGGTGCTTAACTGTACTTTTCTCCAGCGCATCCTCTTACTCCATCACTGTGTATATTTACAGTCTGCTCTGAGGATGATTTACATTAAAACCCCGTGTTAGCACAGTGAAACCTTTTGCATGGAAAAGTCCAGAGCCATAAAACACTTACAACATAACAAAAATGGTTTCCTAAATCTCTGGCTTACTTCAAGATACAGAAGAGGCTATTATTTTCACTTTACCCTCTGGATCTGTTTTTTGTTCCTTTTCTCTGGCTGAGTAGCATTGTAATCTTGGAGGAATGAGTCATTATGCAGCCTTGATAAGAAGGGCAGAACCACTCCCTAAGCATGTAGAACTGAAGTCCCCTTTGATACAGGAGCTGTGATACTCTTCATACGTTTGTTTCAATAATGAAATGTTTCAAAAATATTAAAAGATCTAAAGACGTTAAAATGTCTGGATGCTGGCAAGCATAACTTTGAAAAGTTAATTTTGCATTCAAAACCAATAAAGCATTGGTCAAAGTGACACAGGGTTCGGATTTACCCTGGATAATTCCTTTGCTGTAAGACATTTAAATTAAATCAGTTAAACTCTGACTGCGCTTAGTCATTGGGATGTCAGTACTAACACACCATGTTAATTGAAAGAACACTGAAGAGTATTTTGACTTTAACTTAGCAAAAGATGTATCAGCTTAGCTGTAACCAACAAGCAACATATTCACACTGCAAAAGCGATTTTAAGGGCTCATTCTGAAAAAGAATGCTAGCTAACAAGAGGCTACAAGTCAAAACAGCCACAGGGGAAAATGAACCAGGAATTTGTGTGGAGGGGAGAGAAAGAGCAATAGGGAGAGGGTGTCTGCAGAGCCCTGGTTATGCACAGGGGCATCTTGCTGCTCTCAGACCTGAGGTGCTCCGGCCCCACCGGGGTATTCACAATATGAGCCCCTCCGAAGTTGGGATTTCCCTTGGTGAGTAACCAGCCTGCAGGACCCGAGCTACAGAGGGAAATATTTTGCATTTAGAGGAGGAAGAGATTAGAGAGACTATCCAGACTACTGTGCAGTGAAAATATATCTGCTTTGAGCAGGCACTCGATTCAGAATGAAACTTAATGGAAGGTGGGAAATTTACTTGAAGTTCGTCTCCAATCCAGTCGTGTCATTTTAGGTATTGGAAACTATTTAAAAAGCAAGTAATCTTCTTGTTCAGGAAGATACATGCAGCCCTATAAAGCTGCTTTATCTCTATATTGTTATTGTCACACAGAGCAGACTTAATTACATTAAAATTGTTCGAAAAGTTGCCAACAAATCAGCTGTCTGTCTTGGTTACAACAATATTAATGTATTTGTTTCCCTTGAAAACAGTCTTTCTTCTCATAGAACCATAGAATAGTTTGGGTTGGAAGGGACCTCTAAAGGTCATCTAGTCCAACCCCCCTGCCATGGGCAGGGACATCTTCAACTAGATCAGGTTGCTCAGAGCCCCGTCCAACCTGACCTGGAATGTTTCCAGGGATGGGGCATCCACCACCTCTCTGGGCAACCTGGGCCAGTGTTCCACCACCCTCAGTGTCAAAAATTTCTTCCTTCTATCTAGTCTAAGTCTACCCCCCCTTTTAGTTTAAAGCCATTCCCCCTTGTCCTGTCACAACAGGACCTGCTAAAAAGTTTGTCCCCATCTTTTTTATAAGCCCCCTTTAAGTACTGATAGGCTGCAAGAAGGTCTCCCCGAAGCCTTCTCTTCTCTAGGCTGAACAACCCCAACTCTCTCAGCCTTTCTTCACAGGAGACGTGTTCCATCCCCCTGATCACTTTTGTGGCCCTCTTCTGGACCTGCTCCAACAGGTCTGTGTCTTTCTTATGCTGAGGGCTCTAGAGCTGGACGCAGTACTCCAGGTGGGGTCTCACCAGAGCGGAGCAGAGGAGCAGAATCCCCTCCCTCGACCTGCTGGCCACGCTGCTTTTGATGCTGCCCAGGATACGATTGGCCTTCTGGGCTGCAAGCGCACATTGCTGGCTCATGTCCAGCTTTTCATCCACCAGTACCCCCACGTCCTTCTCGGCAGGGCAGCTCTCAATCCCTTCATCCCCCAGCCTGTATTGATACAGGGGGTTGCCCTGACCCAGGTGCAGGACCTTGCACTTGGCCTTGTTAAACCTCATGAGGTTCACACAGGCCCACTTCTCGAGCTTGTCCAGGTCCCTCTGGATGGCATCCCGTTCCTCTGGCGTGTCGACCGCATCACTCAGCTTGGTGTCGTCTGCAAACTTGCTGAGGGTGCGCTCGATCCCACCGTCTGTGTCATTGATGAAAATATTAAACAGTACCGGTCCCAATACGGACCCCTGCGGGACGCCACTCGTCACCAATCTCCATCTGCACATTGAGCCGTTGACCACTACCCTCTGGATGCGACCATCCAACCAATTCCTCACCCACCGGACAGTCCACCCATCAAATCCATACCTCTCCAGTTTAGAGAGAAGGATGTTGGGGGGGACCATGTCAAAGGCCTTACAGAGGTCCAGAGAGACGACATCTGTAGCCCTTCCCGTGTCCACTGATGTAGTCACTCCATCCTAGAAGGCCACTAGCTTAGGCAGGCAGGACTTGCCCTTGGTGAAGCCCTGCTGGCTGTCTCGAATCACCTCCCTGTCCTCCGTGTGCCTTAGCATAGCTTCCAGGAGGATCTGTTCCATGATCTTCCCAGGCACTGAAAGGAACTTCACAGTTCCTTTCTCACTGAAAGGAACTGACCATATTCCCTTCTCTTGCAGCTCAGTACAACATCACCATCCCGCAGAATGGCCAGGCAAGAAGGAAATTGGGCAGATTGTGTTTTCAGACCTTCAAGCAAAACCTTCCGGAGATGTTCCTTCTCCCTGAACATTTCCCTTGAATTTTGCCAAGTACTTCCAGCGTAATCATGCTATGCATAAACCTGGCACAGCTGGGTAATCCATACGCACAAACTATCAGAGAGCGCAGACCGCGGTTTCATAGTGTCATTAGCATTTCCTTCCCCAGTCAAACCTGACACCAGTTACACAAACATAAAACTGCTCTTTCCCCTCTTCGTAGCACTTACTCCGGGCCAGGTTTGGCACAGATGCAGAAGGCGGCAGCAGTATAGCTGCAGAGGTACATGAAAACAGCATCAGGAGCTCCCCTTTGCACTCAGCAAGTTATTCACCAGAGAGAGATTATGGATTGCATTAAAGAAGGTTGTTTTTATAAACATCCTAGCACTGAAAAACTCATTTATTTTTAACTTTCCGAGTAGAATGAAAGGTGATCAGATCCAAATAGCAATTATGAATTTTTAGTCCGTTTAAAGTCCTAAAGCCATGGGGTCTGTTGGTACTGCAATCGTTAGCAGAGCTGCAAGTAATCAATTGCTCTCTATCTGTGTTTACGCGAGTGGAGCTGATTGATTACTCACTGCTAACATGATTGCCAACGCTGCAAACATTTTTCTCTGGACAGTTCTCCAAAGCAGCCAGGGTCTGAGGCTAACAAGCTCTCTGCCGAGGGGAGGGTATAGAAGCAGGGCAGCAATTTTTAGGTTGTTTAGGTTAACATCGTAACTGCAATGTTCAAGTGGTCTGAGCCTCTTGAAGCCCCCAGAGCCTTTGTGTGGTGTAAGGCACAATTGAGGCCTCGTGGCCAACGCACTACACCTTCAGCAGAGAGAAACGAATTGTCCCTTCCTTACCCACGAAATTTTCAGGGACCTCCTGCCCATATGTTTTGTGAGGAGGGAGAGAGGGTTTGCTGTCTTATCCTCATCATACCCGAGGGAGCAGGAGGCAATTCCCCCTTCCCTCTTTGTTTAAACCTTCCCATCAAAAGCACTCCTCAGGAAATTGTTTATAGTGCAAATTTTACAGAAACCCAGGACCTCCGTATTTTCCATCGTCTATTACCTCCTTTTATTATTTTATTGCATATAAAGGAATACTTCTCTTTCATTAATCTCTCTTGTAAAATCTACGCTTATTTACAAACAGAGAGAGACAAGTTCACCTCCAGGCTGTATGATGGTTGGTATGAACTGACACCCTTCGTGACTATTTCAAGCCTTAGACTGAATGATGCAGTGGGATAGACTACAGCTCCCTCCCCAGTCAGAGATGCTTTCAGGCAGAGGTGAAGCCCAGGGGCTAGAGCATTCTTATTATTAAATTGATAAATTGAACATTTTTTCCCCAAATGCTGCTTTTGGGAAGTGGGGATCAACAAAAGCATCATTTTTCTCTAATCAAAGGCACCAAATAATTAAGAGAACACTTCTATGCCATTTTCATATTTCACACTGCCTGTAATCCAAACCCCTGGCAAACGAGTAAAATAACCCAGAGTCTGTCTGGTAAATGGCATAGACAAGACAGTTGAACTACTCCCAAGTGCCACAAGCTTTCTCCAAGAGCCTTTAACAGGACGCTGTTAATTGAGATTGCAGAGAATAGTGTTGGCAGTTACTGATGATCAGAAAATGCTACCAGCTTGATTTATATGCATTCCTCCGCTACTTCGAGACCAATTCCAGTTTTAAAATTAAATCTCTATTTGTCTCTGCTGTCCTTTTTAGCACCTTACACAGCAAAAACATTCCCACAACGAAAGCAGTGAGGTACTAAAAAGGGATGTTGATTAAATGTGCACGAACATGCAGAACACAACTAACAACATAAACTGTTTCTCCAACCAGATTCTCATGTCATCTGTAGCATAGAAGCTTTAGCAGCTGCTTCCCAATATATTCAAAGGGAAACTGCATTATTGCAATCTGACAGCATTTTTCAAGGAACAAGCCCAGACACCTTACAAAAGCCAAACAGATCCAGAAGATGGTGGATAAACTCCCACCACTTCCATAGGCTTCCCTTCACAGCTTGGGTCTGTGATGTTGCTGTGCCCACATTATCTAGCAGTAGGAAGATACGTCTTTTTTGCTACCTTTGGGGCTTTTTCCTTTTATATTTAGAGGAAGGTTTTTCAAGCAATAACTGTCTCTTATTGTAAGCATGCACAAAAATAATTGTACCCTCTATACATTACAATGTTTGGAACAGTAAGGTAAAAATTTCTAGTGTCTTTTAACTGCAACAGAAGGCAATGCTGTAGGAAAGATGATGGGAGGCTGTGAATGTTCGAACAAGTATTCACAGACACCTCCAACTTTTCCCAACCAGTTGGACATTACCTTTCCTTCTTTATTTTTTTAAATTTGACCTTTCTTGCTCCTGCTCTCCCAAAAAGTGGCCACACTGACTCCAAGTGACATTTCAATTGCAGAGGTAGGTCTTAAGCATAATACATTATTAAAAAAACCCACTAAATCAGAGAATGCCATAAAACTTCAAATGCAGCAGCTCTGATGCCACTGATGAGGAAAACAAAATCCCTGCTGCAGACAGACACATTGGCTGGGGATATCTTGCTGAAGGACGCATAGGGAAGTAATCAGGAAAGGGTTTTTCAAAGATGAAAAGAATAAAACAGAAAATTAATCAAGTCAAGAGTTTAGCTGAAATACATTTCAATGCCCTTAAAAAAAAATCCAACTGTTTTTCTTTCCAAACTGACACCTTCATGTGCCATTTCAGACTCTCATATTCCCATATGTTGTTCTACAGACAATGAAAACGTGTGCATATGTCACGCCAAGGCATCACCATGCAAACTTGTTTACCACTTAGCACCACACTGGCGGGGCAGATCTCTTGCAGCTCTTCCCCTTCTGATGATACAGCTGAAAACTCCAGTGTGAATGGGAATATACTGCAGTTCGCGTCAAGAAGAATGGCAACTTCCACCATTGTTTTTGCTATTCTGGATATTCATGCAAAGCTTTGCTTAATCATCTGCTTGGCTGTTTAGCAACAACATTCTCAATAACCATTTAATTTAATGATCAATTTTTTTTAATGAATACTTTAATTACACGTAGTTGCTGGAGGCCCTGCCAACAATCAGCTGGTCTGAGTTTTAAAGAAGCAGATGAAAGAGTACTGGATATAAGAGGAGCCTTAGCAATTTATGTCACTACGTGGATTACTCCAAAACCAGCACAATACAGAGTAGTCAGAGAGGGATTGAAGTCCCTACATCAGATTCTAGCAAAGTCCTTAGCACACCAGAGAAAGGCTCTGCAGACTATGGCATCAAATAAGATTTAAAATGTTGAAAGAAAATGGTACTACGGGTGCCCTTATTTATCTGTATTACATACAGTAGCTTCTCAAATAGCGACTGTGGCATCTCTCAAACATCCTCTTGACTCCATATGTACCCTCCTTGGATCTGAGCTGCACGGCCACACAGTTCCCCAGCCCGCTGGGTTCCCAGCTCTGGGGGGATGCTAGCGCGTGGCTCACAGGGTCAGTAGGTGGATCAGCCCCAGAGCATCCTCCTTGGCAGGCAAGAGGAAAGCAGCACCTTCCTCCACCCTGGCCAACTCGCTCAGGGCTGAGGCAGAAGTGGGTTCATGCCAAACGTGCAGCTGTGACAGAGCTACCCCAGAAAAGCAAGTCTGCAGCAACATCTCTTCTATGGCAGAACAACCTTAACAAAACTCAGCTAAGCAGCCCAAGTCCTCTGCTCGGTGCTGTACCGCTGAGCCAGCAGCAATGCCTAAGGGCAATAGTGAGTCCTAGCACTTGTCTCGATCCCTGCAGCCCAGCATCACAGAGATGCGCCAGGCACATTTTCAAAGCCACATGAATTCGGGGGCACCTATCCTAATGTCTTCCATAGGACCGGCTTTCATCCTCAAGGTCAGTTCCAATTTCATCTACATTTCAGAGAAATACTGCTGATTTCAGCGGAGACCATCCTGATAAATGCCAGCGTATACAGACGCAGAAGCAAGTCTTCCCTGCGATCACCCAGGGCATCTGAAACCAAGAGGCATCTTGGCAGGATACATGAATGGCCTGATTGTGTCCATTTTCAAGAAGGAATACATATGTATAGCGCTGCAATCCAGCTCAGCCTGTATGGGATTCTGCTCTGCTTGATGAGCAACAAACACATAATGACTGCTTTCAGCTCCTAATGACACTGCTTTTTCTGGAACAATATAAAGGCCCGAACTGCAAATTCACATCTGGCCTTGTTGGAAATTAACTGGGAATCAAAAGGGGTTTGCAATTAGCCTTCGGAAAAATCTTCACTAATTCACAACCACAGAACAGGACACTAGAGCCTGCAATGACATTTCTGTGGGATTTGGTGGTGTGTCTGTAATAGGGGGGTTTGTGTATTTATTTTAGGGAAAGACTATCTTCTGTTTGGCTTTGGTCTATGAAAGAATTCAGGAACAGCAATATTCCAAACATACGGTGATATTCATTTTCACAGCAAAATGCAATTTGACTACAGTTTCCCACTGTGTGCACTCAATTTCCATGAATGTTACTGGGATTAAGATTTTTCATGGTTATTTTTTGCCATTTTCAGTGAAAACCGGCATCAATATTTGTACACTTGTTTTATTCTTGAAGTTTTACAGTTTTCTATTCTGCTAAAACCCCTAAACCCGTTTAAAGTTTACAAAATTCATCCCAAAAAATTGGTTTCCAACATTTAGCTTGCTAGAGTTTTTAAAGGGGTCTTTATTTTTAACTGTTAAAATCACCAATAAAATTAAATACTTTTCACCCAGTCTAACTACACTTCTGTCCTGTCCCCAAACATCTGAGAGGATTAGCCAAATCTTAGCTCTGGTCAAGCAAGAATAAAAGTATGGCACCTCCCTACTTTTCCACCAAGCAAATAAGTCAATATAAGGAGAGGAGGAAAAGACCTATACTTTCTAGTATTGTTGGGAATAGTACTATAATTTGTCGTTCACAAGCTGCAAACCACCTTTCTTGGACAAGAAAGGGAGGTGTGCCCAGGCCACGCTGCCTCTTGCTCTTCCAGGGGGTCATCACCATCCGCTGCTCCTGCCTCAAGGCTGCACTTCGTGTCGCAACGTGGCTCCTAATAACCACTGGGAATTATCTCCCCAATTCACCCGGTGCTCGAAAACCTCTCTGGCTGCTCCTGACGATATCACTGGAGGGACTCAGGGGAAGGGCACCAAAAAGAAAACCCCTCTCATTCATATTTCTACCAAGTATTTCAGATCGTTTGCTGACTCATTTTGCAGTTTAGCTTGCAGCAAACTCAAAATTAAGTTACTAGAGAATAATGACCATTAAGTGACTGAGATTGCTTTATTTCTCTGAGCCTTAGCAACAGTGATTTTACTTGCCTGTTGCCATAACAACTATGGCATGCACATCAAGGTCACTAAGCCCACTTTGCTTCTTGCCTGTAGCTATGTCTCTGATGGCTTATATGCCTCATTTTTATTGTAGATCCGTACACGATGACTAGGAAGAAAAGATACTTTTTCATCTTATGAGTAAACAAACACATGAAGATGAGCTTTTCTCAAGGTAAGGGAAAAGGGACAAAAGACAAGCATTTATGGGAAATGCTCACTTCATTCTTAACGGAAAAGCAGTTCTTAAAAAAAAAAAAAAATGGTGTCTATGAGGTCCAAAATACCTAACATGCAAGGAGTCAAATCAGCAGTCAATTCTTCCTTATAAAGATGAAGAAAGATTTCCTGAACAGTATGTGGATATGAGTTCCTTGATTTCCAAGAGGAACTGCCAGCCTGCCTCAGGACATTAGCACGGGGACATCAAGGTCCCTGAAGTGCCACATCAGATATTGAAGAATTCTGACCTTAGTGCTTAAATAAGTATAGCTTCAATGGAAACACCCCATTTAGTGCTAATCTAAGAAGCCGCAGTGCACAGCTGTTCACTGAGACATGTTGGCCTGAAATAAGCTGGAATGGAAAGCAGGAGCGGACCACTAAGCTGGCTGGCTGATGAACTACAAAGCCCCAGGTCAGGAGAGAAATCGCTTGCAACATCATTTTCCTTAGTTATTTCTTTCACAAATTTTAATGGATGCAATTTTTACTCCAGAATATTTACACCTCACGCATCATTTTCATTGTATAGAAGGGTTATAAAACATTCTTTTAATACAACTGAACTGCATTCATTTGTCTCATAAGTCAACTGGAGGCACTTTCAAAGGAAATTCTAAGCTCCTACATTACCAGAGCATTTTTTCCTGCCATGTGGAAGGGGAGAAAAAAATTATTCTCTCTGAAAAATATAAATAACTTTTCCACCTCTTCTTATAGCTAGTTGATTACAGCAGCCAGTGAATGCAAGATTTTGCTGCTTATTTGTCAGCTTTACACCAAAAATACCAGCAAAAAAGATGAAATTGCAGAGGGATTTATGAGGCACTAAATACTTCTGTGAATCAGGACTGAAATGTAATTTCATACATACCTGTGTAGTTGTTGGCTATGGGACAAGATAGATAGACAGACAGACAAATACACACAGGCACATTGATAGACAGGCAGACAGCTAGACTGGAGCTGGACCACAAAATGTCAAATTTAAGTTTTGCTTTATCATTTACATTAGGTCCAGCTGGCTCCAGCAGAGATTCTGGCCCAGCTCACCTGGCATCTTGCTAGACAAGGCGGAGCAGTAATTTCATTTTCCAGATAGGAAACAGCAGAAAAGGAATAGCTGATGATCATACAAGCCCACCGGGACAAGATGAAGGACTTACCATGTCTGGGGACTCTCTAACACGCAGCTGTGACACAGACCTCCATCGCGTTATCAAGTTCCTGGCTAAACAGCAATGAGTTGTTTTGGAGTTTACACCAAAGAACGGCTGTAAAAGAATTGGTTGACCTTCTTGGGTGTTATTCTATACTAGCTGATATTTTTTTGTAAAATTAGAAGGCAGAGGTGCTCTTGGTAACCACTACTGCCACGAGCAAGTTCACTGCACACAAGGAAATATGACTTACTGACTAGTTAAACGCTAACTGCCAAATTTAGGGCTTTCAGAAATAATCCCATTGCTTACAGTGGGATCCATTGCCCTCTTAAAAAGAAGATTTGTGACATCTGTCTTCCCCCAGGTGATGGGAGAAGGTGCGTGCTGCCGGCCAGGCACCCAGCCTGTTCCGGGTGGCAGTGGTCCAGGAGGTGCCACAGCCAAGCCAGGGAGCTCCAGGCAGCACGGCAGGACCAGGTGAAGGGGTGGGATGTGGCATGCAGGATTGGGGCAGCCCTGGAAGTAGTGGGGAGCTGGTGCCAGCCCTTCCTGCGGAGCACGGTGGGAAGGACGGTGCATCAGGGACCCAGAGGGACCTGCATGGAGCTTGCTGGAGCCCCCAGAAAGGTGGTAGGCAAAGGTTAACACAAGGGCAAAGTCTGTCCTGCTGAGGATATATCAGGTTGGGGAGAAATTGGTTTCTGAACCCTTTTATTTATTCATCAGACCTAAGTTTATCCTTTTCAAAGTTGTCTTATTTAGTATATGTTCTAGACATCCAATGCCAGGCCAGTTTAATAATTCAAAGCCCCTTTGATGTCCTTATTGTGCTCAGTTCACAGGAAAGTCCCAGCACGTCCACCCCAGAGCCCTGGCTGACTCCAGGTCCCACCAGAGACAAAACACTAAATAGCTAAAACAGAGCCAAAGTCTCAGTGTAAGTCTGCAATGAAATCAAGGGATCTTGCTCAGCTCACGTTTGGTGAGATGCAGCCCATAAAGCTCCAGCTGACTACAGGTATTAAAGGTGTGGTGCTTAATGCTTTTTGCCAGAAAATAAGACGAGATGTATCTCAGGGAAACAGTACATTCAATTGCTGTGGAGTCTGTTGCTTTCCACAGAGTATCTCTCGTTATTACTTTAATAACTGAAGAGGAAATCCTGTTAATCATAAGTTGCAAGGCTGTATGAGTTGACAGCTGTGATATCACAGCTGTTGATAGCTCTGCACAGGCACGATGAGATAGCAGATAACGCACGTCGTGATTTTTCAATAGGGAGTTGAATTGGTTGCCTAATTTTCATCACGCACGCACCCCACCCCCGCCCCCAAAAATGTCACGCATCTTTCTTCTCCTAGCTATTACAACAAGTATATTGCTCCTACAATCAGATGCCAACATACAATTAAGGACGTGCAGGTGTCAAGCATTGATTACCACTGCTTAGGTTACCAAAGGGTTAAACAGAAAGAAAATGAACCAAACAAGAAGTCAGCCCAGAAAGCAAGTAAAACAAATAACCAAATTAAATCCATCTCTGTTGGTGTGAACTCGGATAGCCTGATTTTTGCCATTTAAAAAAAAAACCAGTCTCAGCAGCCTGAGCTTGCCTGCGACATCAATAAACTTTTCTTTAGACAGTTGGTTAAAGCACACAGTTCATGTGACAATGAAAGTGCCAGTATGGCAAAATGAGTCTGGTTTTGAGACTCCTTTGTGGAATGAACTTACTAAAATTGTGGCTATTGGAAAGCTTTTACATCCAAGCACAAGTCCATTACCACACATGAAAGTAAGAAGTCATCCTGTGCAAGCTGACTGAAGCCTGGTGAATATTTTAAACCCTTTATGATTTTAAATGGCAGCCAGTGATCTTCTATTTTCACATCGCTTATTGCCTCTGACACACACAATTTGTTAGCATGCTTTGGGTCGCAAGTCAACAGAGCAACACTGAATTAGAGCGGCTGGGAGGGTTTGCCTCCTTCTCACTTACATGTCCTCTGCAGCGTTTACGCAGTGTGTGGCCTATAGCTCCTATAGGTGCTACAGAAATAGAGGTGACTACTGCCCCAGGAGGATGCTGGCTAATGGAGGTGCACATGGCCCCATCCTTCTTCCTCCGAGCCCTGAAGGAGGCTGCCGAAGGCTCCCACAGAGAATTAGAGGTCTTTGTGCAGCACAAGGAAATTCCTGGGAGGAAAGGAAAAACCAAAATGTTAGCGAGACACCAAATCTTGGCCACTGTGGCCAACACGGGAACTCTCCTGGGGGAAGAAAAGGAAAACAAAACACAAAAATACGGCCCAAAGAGGCAGAGAAAGCTAATGAAATGTCTGCTTTCGGGGGAGACTGCAGGGTCAGCAATCCAGGCTAGGAGCATGGAGGATACGAGAGAAGCCTCCATGGCTGGTAAGTCAAACATCTCAGCAAAAAAACATGGCCACCCCTGCAGCTGCTGGGCAATTCAGCCTTGACACTCCAGATGCCCCGGGCACTCAACTTGAACAACGACTTTTAATTGCACTGTAGAGGGCTGGTGTTGGTGCAGAACCATGTGCTTTGTTTAAACTAGTGCTTTTTACCTTCTATTTAAGCAGAGCCTGCTGGGGCATTGCAGGGATTTCAGGGGAGCTCTTTGCATCCTCACCCAAGGAGGGACAGCAAATCCCCGCCGCACCGCGCACCCGGCAGCCAGTGTGGTGAGATGTCTCCTTGGGAGAGTCCCATGAGATGGCCCTGTGCTGCCCAGATCAACACGGAGTCTCCAGAGAGAAAAGGTTTCATTTTAATTATCTCAGATCCAATCTCGCAGAAGTTTCGCAGCCCCAAACTTTACGTAATACTTCAAGATTAACAGTGAAATAAGAAGAGACTTGACCTGGAAAAAGTTCCAGCTCAGGCAAAATTTATCTTTTTTTCCCCCTCATTTTTAGCAAATGTAGTGACGACTGGATATTATAGGCACAGCTCTGCCCAGAAGCATTAGCTATTACTCACCTCATGATAATTAGTCGTCTAAGATACCATTTTTTAAAGACCTCAAATAGCTCCATCTGCTTGTTACATTAAAGTCTTAAAGCCTCAGTGCAAGAGAATGGGCTCCCTTGCTGCAGGGAACTCAGGAGAAAAGGCACAGTGAAATAACAGGACAGAGTCAGCAGCTAAGCAGCCATCTCGGCCGCGCACCTCAGTTCTCCCTTCTGTAATTAGGGAGAAAAGACACCAGCCCCTTTTGCTAAATGTTTCAAGACCTAGGTAGTTGAAAGCACAATGCAGAGAATATTGTTTTCACTCTTGACGTGCTGCTGCAGACTCGCGTCCCCATGCCGAGTGGGGACCACGGAGCCTCGGTAGCATCACTACGGGCCGTGATGGTCCCTCACCTTCAGGTCTGCTTGTAGGAGGGCTGTTTTCTGCCTGGGGCGATGGGCTGAGGAGCCCCACGGGGCTGGCAGCGGTAGCATCGCTCCCCCATCCACCAGCCACGTGGATCCAGACCTTCCCTGATACACTCTCCTCTGCAAGGAGGCAAGAAGGAAAACAGGTTCAGAGATTTTTGCCCCCCACCCCCTCCAATCAAGCTTTTAGGATTATTTGAAAGAGAGAATGAGTCTCTTGGGAAGGAAAGACATTAATCTTATCAATTATTTGAATAGGGTGGAATGCAGTGACATCAGCAGCTAATGAAGTAAATCTAAATTAAGCCACTGTCTGGACATATTTTTTTAGTATTATTAATTTTTTTTTTTACAAAAGGGAGAACATCTGGTGTTTGACAGTGAGACCAATCGAGTCTCCAATTAATCTCTGCAAAGTGGCATACCTCCTAGTTGTTCTGTGTGCAACCATTTCTTCAGTCCTGACCACCGGTACAGAAAATAGCTTGTTGAATGAGCCGCTGCAGAAATCTTCTTGTCATGAAGAACTCATTAGGTCAGCAATAAAGTGATTTATCAAAGACTTGGATTTCAGCCATCAGCTTCACTTGTACAACAGATTCAGTTGCAGTGCTTTGAGCAAAGGCTTACAAATTACCATTATAATCTTGTAAGCATGCCTCATCTACACCAGCCAGTTCCTGACCAGTGAAGTGGAGACCAAGAAATACAATCCTTTCTGACCTCTATTATATGCTGCCAGCCATCCAGATGTGATGCAATGAGTGGAGCAGATATTAATACTTCTGAATGGTGATGAAAGGGAGTTCACATTCTGGAAGAGATGCTGGAAGCAGTGGGAGATTGCTTTATGCAATCTTAACTTTTCCTGAGCCTCCTCTGCCTGGTCACACAAGCCCTGTTGCAGGGGAGACCTTTGCAGGAGTGGACGGTCTCTCGGCATCTGTCAGTGATCAGCTCGGTCTTACACAGCACCTGACCTTATATAATCCAGCATGTGTCTGATGATATTTTTCAGTTCCCTCAGGTTGCAAACTGCCTTTCCCATGTCCGTCAGAGCTGTGTTTGTGTGCTAATCCCGTTCTCCCATCTGCCTGAGCCAGGAGAGCGGAGGGGAAAAGGTGGCGAGGGAGGGGATGATTTCTTTAAAAAGTCAAAAAATAAGTTTCCATGGTCTGGAACATAGGATCAAGTTCATCACCTTTTTGAGCCCATCACATATACAACTGGCATTTTTCCTTGCAAAACAGATTTCATTTTCTTAACTAAGTCACTTTTCAGGCAAGAAGAAAACTCACTGCTAAGCACAGCTTCAGGAACGAGCCAAATATGTGCCTCCACACACATACTGTATTAAATTTTCCATTCTCTGCTGTGCCTCTGATCCTTTCCCACCACCAGCTGGGTCTTGATGTTTCTCCTCACCACCTTTCCCTCTCTTCCACCAGTTTTTCCCATTGGAATTCCTTCCCCTTCTGCCAGCATCCTGCTTTCCCCCAGGACGTAAAGTCAGTTACATCAGCATTGAACTTTCAAACCCGTAATGTTCAAGTGGATTCAAGATTAGTCAAAACAAGTTCATCCGTCAATAGCTTTTAATGTTAAGAGCTCTGAGGGCAGGGGTGGGGGTGGAAGGCAGGGCCGCGGTGCATATTCAGGCAACAATGAAAATGTTGTCAAAGAGCAATTAAGTGTGGTCCTGTGACAGGTTGGCACTGCACTTTTTCTAAGGTGAGAGAAGTCATAAAACATTTACAGTTCACCCAGCACCAGCAGCATCAAGTGCCTTTTACATCCAGCCTGCATCTCCTCGGCAATAAGAGAAGACCCAAGACCTGCCTTGTGCCAAATGGTAATTGCATTTTTAAATAACATTAATCACCTTTTATCATGACTTTTCAATTTGCTAAGTCAAATGTCATATTCTCTGTTGCTGGGTAGCCCTCTTCGCTGCGCTGTGAGCATTAATTAAACAGACAGATGGAATTTGTTATCAAATATTTCAGCCACAAAGCATAAACATAAATAAAGGAATGTCTTTCTTTACTAATATTAGTCAAAAATAATTTGTTCCTTTCCAACCATTCATAAGAAATATGATAATAACACTATCTTTAAGAGTTTAATCAGAGTCAAAACCCCATTGTAGGCAGAAGAATCTGTACTCCCTTCGTATTCAGGGCTATTAAAGTTATTTCCACATACACAGAATACAGTACTTTAACATGCGAATCTGGTAGGATTTGGCTGCTGCAATCCTACCTGGTACGAAAGTCAGGGGCTGAATTCTAAGAAGCGATGAATTGAAAGAAAGCTGCTTGGAAAACAGCATGTATTTCCACTAAGACCTGAGCACACCGGGTAGGATTTCCATAAGGTGAAGAATATGGCTGTAAGCCAGATATAAAAATGGAAAGAAAAAAGAGCATAAAGAATTGAATATCTGAAGACTAATGAGTGAGCTGATGCTCCCTGCATGGCTGAAGGGCTGAGTATGCTATTGATTGGGATGACGGAGTTTTTGGACAATATGGGAAATCAAAGAGATGTCAGGGAGCTGGAGAACCAGCATTGTTCTGCATCCCCTTCTTTCCAGATGAGGGGAGTGAAGCAGAAGTTTAATAATAGAGAAATGCTCGTGCTTTCAGTGCTGGGAAAAATCCTTTTGTGTAAAGAAAGTGCTGTGGACAAAACACACTGAATGGAGGACTAAGAGCCAGTTTCTTAATGCCGTGCCTACCTGTGTGGGAATAGCTCCTGTTACTCTCCTGATTAGGCTACTCACCCCACAGAGGAGAGACCAGCTGCAACCAGACTACTCCTCACCAGCCTCGACGGTTTCAGGCAGAGAGCAGGAACATAGTAGCTGGTCTTTTATCTCAAACAATGCAAGACAGATTAAGCAAAAGGAATTTTCCTCCATTGGTGGAAGGGAATATCAAAGCCAGAGCTTGCTGGGTGCTCGATTTAGTCCTTAGTCAGCCCAGGAGATATCAACAGGGAGTTCAGCTACACCCAATGCCCACAGGTGCTCAAAGAAGAAAATTTCTTACCCATGCCTTTCCAGAGCAGGAGGCAAGGGAATAATTTTAGTCTCACTTTATGGTGGCACAAGAGTTACTTGACTTCAGAAACAACCGTCTCTGGCAGAGCTAGGACTGGAAGCCACAGCTCCTGGGTCCTGCTTCAACAGCAGAAGCAGAAGCGCTGCCCCCCAGGCTGAGCCCCAGCCCTGAGCATTTGTCAATAGACCAAAGCTGAGGACAGGCCATCACATTTTACCTCCCCTCCTAATCTCCTCTCTAGCAATTCTGCAAATATCGATTAAGTCTGTGCCGTTCACTCGTGGTTGATATGTCCTTCCAACAGCTCGCTATGGGAAATTTCAAATTGCTCTATTAAACCATCTCCTATACATTTACCTACCAGCAACCTAATAATGATATGAAATTAAAACCACATTACCTTTATCTGCAATTATCCCATTATAGAAGCAGGCGAGCGCTGCAGAGGCAGTCATCACATTTTTACAGCATAACTACTTTAGATAAAAATTACAGGGAGGCAGGTTTCCTATCTGCGGAGAGATAAAGTAAGTCCTTTCAGAGCTTTGGCCATTTTGTGACAGAAGGTCAAATGAAGATGTGCGAAGGCTAAAATCAGTGTTTCCAGGTGACCTGCATTTTGCCTCCAAGAAGCTTCTCTTTTCCCTTATCATTGCAGCCTTTGTCACTTGTAGAAGATTATTCAGTAGGTGTTTTGTGTTTTTGTCTCTCAGCCAAGATCCATCTTCCTCCAGAACAAGCAGACAACCCCAGAAAATGAAAGGGCACCTGCTGGTCTCACCTTTTTGTGGAGGGCTTGTACACCTTTTCTTGCCTCTCCAAATGGTAGAAATAGAAGGGCAGCTTTTATCCTGTAATACAGATGAGAAATGTACCCACATCACATTTCTTGTGTCAAGCTGATAGATCAAATTGGGAATGGGGGAGGCAAATGTAGGCCATGTAGACTGAAAAGAAGAGCATTATCTAGACAGATGAGTACAGTCAGAAATCAAGTGAGAACTATCCAGTCCATTTCCCCACAGTCCTGGGCAAACATGAAACCATTTACTCCAAAAATCACTCCTAAATCTTTTTTGTGTGCCTACTGCAAGCCGTCCATTTCTCATACCACAATGGGCATTTCTAGGCACCAAGCTGTAGGGGAGAGAGACTGGAAGATCTGCCTTTTGTGAGGACTTTGGGGTTTCCTAGCTGTCTTGCAGAGCTGGGAGTGCCACGTTCAAAAGCTCCACTGTTTATTCTAGTCCTCACCAAGGGAAACTGGATCCCAGGCCCTTTGGAGCACCCAGAGCAAGAAGATTTACTTCTTGCTTGGTCTTTCAGGCTCATTCCTGTCTCAGCAGCATCAGAGCATTTGGGTTGTTTCTATTGAACATTGCAATGTTCTTGCCTCTTCCCATCCATGTAAATTGGAATTTTGTTTTGCAAAAATAGGACAAAATGTTTATTCCAACCTTTCTCATGGAGCAGAAGTCCCACTTCTGATCATCTCTCCCAACAGAGCCTCCATCCAACGGGAAGATGTCCTCGTATACCCTCTTTTCCTTGATGAGTACGGAGCTTTCCCCATCTGCTCTCTGAGCATAGACACAAGCCCAAGCCTTGTGTCAACATGTTCCCAGCCTCCTTTCGTAATATGGAAATGACAGCGGTTGCCACATGTGAAGCTGAAATCAAATGAATAAATGAATGTCAAGAGACTGTGGGTAGAGGCACAGAGGTTGTGTAACAGAGCGACTACAAGTGCACAGATGCAGTGAGGCCAAATTGGGTGCTGAGTGGATTTTCAGGGCTTGTTTCTGAGGGATGCACCTAGTCATCTCACAAGCACAGCTGTCAGCCAATGAATTATTCCCAGCGAATTAAGAAACAAAAAATAAAGTCCTCTACCCATCCAGTACTCATGCAGGCCATTTGGAGGGGATATTTTGTGACGTCTCTAGGTAAATTGGATGGTGAATTATTATGGAATGGTTCCTTTTCCCTGCAGGAACAAAGTCTGGAGATATCCTACAAAATCCTTACTATGTCAGTGTCAAACTCAATAATTCTCTCAAAAAAAATATTACCAGCTGCACATTTGGCATTAATGTCATACTAAGGGCATGACTGCATCGATGAGGACTGACAGACTTATGGTCCGTGCCCTGGTTCTGAGCTGGACAGGTGCAAACTAATTCTGTTCCAGAAGCAGATAGCCACGTTAGCAGGAAGACAGCTTACTCGAGAAGCAAGGCCAAAATTTTTGCCACTGTATGGTTTTCTGAATGTCACTGTTTGCACCTATTTGTCTCCCTTTCAGGAGACTTTTTTGCCTACGAGTCCTTTAACGTGAACTGGAATGCTTTCTTTTTATCCTCCTCTCTTACTGCAGAAGAGGAGGCCTATACAAACCAATGTTGCTTTAACAAACATGGCAACAGCTTCTTAAATAAACAGCACACTTCTGTGCCTCGTTCCTCTCAAACAGAAACGCTACTTCAGCTTCTTTGTGCCACTTCCCCTCCAAAACTGCAGCAGCAGCAAAGCAATCAACGAGAGCGTGAAGTAATCACATACAGCAGACCTGTTTCATTCTGAACAAACACACAAATAACCTCCAGTTTGAGAAGGAGGAATGCACAAACACTTAGAAGCTAATTCCCAAACCCAGCAAGACAAAGGCAGAGTTAAAAGACTCAAAACACCTGAGCAAGCAAAACAGTCTCTTATCCCTCACTAAAGCAAACACAAAGACGAATTGCATTCACTTTTCAACCCGGCAAGCCAGCCATAATATATTGCCTGCCACAGCGGTGATGATTGTTCTTGTGCTCTCCACCTCAGCCTGATACGCATTTGGCAGATTCATAATTCTTTCAAGCTCTCCAAGATAAACACACGGGCGCTTGATAGAGAATTTCAATTATAACGTTCCTGGGAGCCTCCAACACGCTGCCCCACACGCCCAATGCAACGGTGGATTCCGCCACCCACCCCAGGGACACGGTCTGCAGGTCAGGTCCAAGAGGGTCGGAAGTTCCTGGTGCTTTTGGAAGCCTCCTTTCTTCTGTAAGGATGGGTCCCTGTCATTCACAACTGCCTATAGCATCCTCCAATGCTCCCATCCCCAGGTCCAAAGGAACTGCAGTGGGGGGTGTGTGCTGTGATGGCCACCAGCGCATGTGACGGGGACAATCAATGGTCTTGCTGCACACTGACCTCACCGGCGTTTTTGGCAGCCCATCTGTCTTCTCCTTCTCTACGCCCAGTGGCTGAGGATCTCCTTCTCAGCTTGATGCCTGCTTCCCAGGTCCAAACCGTGCTGATCTGCCACAAGTGACATGCTTCCTGGGAAAAAAGAAAAACACCCTCACCCAAAGGAGTCAAGCCATCTCCCCCTACACCCCTAAGCCGCAGGGGACTTACTCTGACAACCAGCCATTATCAGAACAGACTGTTGAGGTGGGAAGGGCACCCCACAGGTCAGAGCTGCTGCTTGCAGCTACAGCTAAAGGCTGCCAAGATGCCAGGAGCACATGGGAGAGCAGACTGCATTTAGGTAAGGGCAGGTGATCTGAGGGATTCAAATCTCAATTGAAGGAGCCCATTAGATTCACTTGTTTGATGGCGGGGAAAAAAAACGACATTCTTTGGCATGCGGGAAATCCTGGGGGGGACCGAGGACTGCATACGTGTGTGCATGCATACAAAATATACTGCAGGTGTCTAGTTTCTAAGACAGCAACCAGCACATTCGGAAGTGAGAATCTGCTCAGGACTGTCACATCTATCGCTGACAAATACATCTGCCCTTGTACAAAATGCAGTGGATGAGCAACTCTCCTCCAGCCTCTGTGCCAGCTGTCTTATTGGTCCTGAGCTGAACCACGCATTGCAGCTGGGTGGGATTGCACTGAGCTTTGCATCCTCAGCTTTTGGCTGGCCATTGCTTGGCTCTCAGCTGGAAGGTCTGTAAGAGCTCCTGCTCAGCTCGGTGCCGGCTGCTCTGCAGGGCCCCGATTTGGAGAGCTGCGGCAGCTTCACCGTCAGTTCTCCGAGTCAGTGCCATCGTTGCCAGCACCCTTGCCCTGCCCCGATTGCCCCTACCTGCCACAGGGCTGGAGCCAGTGAATTGTCCCCGACACAGGGTGTGTTACTTGGAGGGACTCTGCGGAGTCGAAGTCCCTGCTGTACCCAGGGGCTTAGCAAGAGACCCTGCTCAGTGCAGCTGACTGGATACTAAGCCTGAGAGCCCATTTCAACAACACCCAGCAGATCAGGGATGGTTCAAATATTCCTAGTGAAATATTCTGCCTTTCACAAAGGATAATAGCTTCTGCAGCCTGTGAAGCATGACAGATGCATCTTGCATCCTTTACACAACAGTATTGGCTGATATACTGCCTTCATTTCACTGCTCAACTCGGCCAAAACCAAGGGAGACACTTGGATCGCTCTCTTCTGATGTTTACTGCCTCCTCCTGCTCCTCCTCCTCCTCCCTACATCGTACTATTGTCAAGATATTCTAGAAGTCCACCATTTTGTCCTGGGTGATAGGAATGAAAAAAAACTGGAGTCTTCACACTATTTAATTTTAGGTCCTTAGGATCAGAACTTAACATAGTGAATGTGGAGAAGGAAATTCTCCAGACAGTGAATACAGCAACCTCATGTAGGTGTCGCTCGTCCCACCCCACCAACCTCCTGACCAACATGTCTGGGGTGAGGTACTGTCATTATCCTTCCTTCTGAAAACACAATCTCAATTTATTAACATTAGAGAAAGGGCAAAATAAAAAAGAATACCCCATCAAAAAAAGAGCAGGTACATTCTCACTAGACTGGGACCCAAAGTCTGTGTGCCCTCCAAGCTTTTCTTACAAAAAGCAACCATTACAGGGTGCACTTGTTTTGGGAGTTTCTCTGAGGCGTGTTGGGGAATGCCCTCCCTTCCCATTGACTTATTTTGCGTTTCTAAACAATAAAAAAAGAAAGAAATCTCTCACTTTGTCAATATTGACCCTGATTTGTTAGAAGTCCATTTGTCAGGGCTAATACATTGCTGCAGTGTCAGCATATTAGGATTTACGCTTCCCTGTAAAGATGAGTTCATTTCAGAACCCAACAAACTTTAGTTACTGGACTTTGGTCCATCCTTTAAACTCTATTGTAGTATAAAAAAAGCTGTAATCGGGTGCAGGGAGTGACGTGCCACACAACATGGTGACACAGGGCAGTTTTTCATGAGGGAATGCTGGTAGTGAGACAGACCAGTAAGACGATGTGATCAGAAACCAAGGAGCAGAAAATGACTAAGGGACTGCTCCCAGCAGCCAGGCTGGTCCTGTCTTCTCCTCCCTCCAGAACCTCCCCTGGCACACCTCTGGCCCACAGGTCCCACTGAAATTGGGCTGCCTCCATCGCTGGTGGCAACAACCCTGAGGCCGACCCTTCCCGCTGCGATGGTGAACCTCACTGCCCCCCAGCCTGACTGCTGGGAGCCAGACTTCAACGAGGAATTGCTGCCTTTTTAGCACGAAGTGTTTCATCTCCTCTAATGCTAACGCACTGGCACCGAGCACCCTGATCTGCCAGCAGTGCTCTTGCTCAGGCAAAAAGGCCACCAAATGGTGGCAAGCAGCTGTGTGCTGATGTGCTCATTATTTCAGACGGGGAAGAATATCTGCTCTGTTTTCTCTTCAGTAAGGGTAGATGAGGTGTCTGGCAGGCTGTTGTCTCTATTCGCACAAGCAGACTTGTACTTAACCCGGCGCAAGGGTCCCTGCCCACACATCTTGCCCCCACCCCCCGTCCATGTCAATAAGAAAGCCTTTGGCTGCCTCTCTGGCAGAGGAGTGTGAAACCCTCCCCCGTCCAAAGTCATGAACCCTGCTGCAATCCAGGCCTCCTGTCCTAATGGCGAATATTGTTCACACAAAAGACCCTTCTGGTCCTTCCTGGCCATGCCTTCAAGATCAGTCTCCCTCCGGTCCTCGCAGTGTCTGCAGGTACTTGGCCCCTGCTTTCTCCATCCCTTGCCATGCCTTACTCCGCTGCCTCCGCAGAGTCGCTCTGATTTACACCATGGTCTGCAAGAGGAAGATCAGGCTCTCCGACTCCGCCAGACATCTCACACCAGTCCTGAAAACTGACAGCAGACAGAGGCAGCTCCAGGCTAATGTCACAGCCGCAGCTTCAGCACATGCCGGGGAGAGTCTGACCTAGTTTTAACCCTGCTAAATATGCAAAGAAAGAAAACAAGTGTGCGGGGAAAAGCAGTCCAAGGTTTTCTCTATTTCCTAGGTACTTCTCTGCTGCTTTGTCTTTAACATTCATACTACATTGAAACATTTCCACTGCCAGTTCTTCTTATGGGTGTGAGGAAAAACACGGTAACATCTGAAGGGTGTGCCGGGGTTTTTTTTGTGGGGTCTGGTTTTTGTTTGGGGTTTTTTTTTTTTACAAGCTTATAGAAAGGTGGAATTTTTCAAAGGTTAACATTTTGACAAAATATAAGAAAAATTTGAAAAACTTTTTGCTATTTTTTGAGCAGAAATCTCTCTTCAGCTGTTTACCTTTCCATTTTGCTTGATTTCTGCAGTCTTTTTGTTCTTAACTCAGTCACTGAGAGCTAAATGCTACCCTGACTATCATTCTGACAGGCCTTTTTCTGTTTTATTTTTAAGAAAATGGATTTTTGCGCACTTGGCTTTATCTTTGTTTCAACATCTGCCTTTCTCTTAGCATTTCTGGTTCACTTCCACCATAAAAAATACTCAAATTTCAGCTTCTCTTCCTGACTCCTTAATAACGCTAGACCATTTGTGTAGTACATAACTACTTAATTGCTATGGAAACACTATTTTATTTGAATCACCTGCACAGTTCCGTAGGCCTGTTTTTTGGCACCTTAATTTCAGTACAAAACTGTGCTCACCGACAGTGCAGAGGGCTTTATCAAGGGTACGTGCGGCACAGCGTTCTGGTCTGCGTCCTTCAGTTAGTATTGAGCCCCCTCGGCCAGGACCTGGTGAGGCCCGAGATGTAAATGTGTCCTATGAGTCTGAGTACACATCTGAGGTTGAGCTATGAAATACCATGGCAAGATGGGGAATATTGCCCAGCATAGGGACCATAAGAACCTGTGGCAAAAAGAAATAGAAACCCTCTAAATATTTGCTACCAGCGATCATGAGAGAGAAGAGATGCTCTTCTCATCCAACACACGTAGAGGAATGGATATTCCCAGTGTAAAGCCAGTTTCCATCCTCGAGAACATGAGCACTGCAGAGCCGAGCAAGTGGAGAAACGTGGGGAAGACATCATGAAGAGGAACTTCCTGGGGAGGGAGAGGACAGTAACGGGACGCAAAGATACAACCAGGTTTTGAATGCGCTCATACTGCACAAGGGGCACTGCCACTTGATAGCGCATGTGGAACAAGTCTCGGACGTGGGGATCCTTGTCAGAGTGGTTAAGAAAAAAAGCCAAGGACAGGGAACCATGAAAAGCATTAACCAGTAGACCGCAAGTGGTGTTGTTTCTGGCATAGGTTGAGACAATGCTGTTCGTTACGACTCCTGTGAACATTCCCGACCTTGCTCAGGAAGGCTCTTAATTAAATGATTACGACCCTCGACTTCAACAGAACTCAGGCATATGCTTGTATGCTTTCTTCAGCAAGGTTTTTTTCTGAATCAGGATCTCCATGATTACAGTCAGTTAATTATTTGAAAAGCATTTTCATCTGGGCTCCAAGCAATCAAATTAAATACAATTAATGTGGGTTTGGCAGGACTCCACGCAAACAAAAGTTGTTCTGTTTTTGAGCAAAATTAGAAAATCAGTTTTTGCTAATACCCTGATGTATGAAATCTGCTGGTGCAGCTTTTCACTGTTTTCCCAACTTCTCCATTTTGTTGCAAAACTGTTGATGCAATTCTGTTCTGATAAATGAAGTCCCAAATCTCACAACATCCTGCCTTTAGTACAAGACCTTGTAGGAAGCAGAGACTGAGAAAGAATGAATTGCTATGGTGTGCAGTAAAAGTTGATAAAGACAAAGAGCATGCTGAAAATAAAGGAGTCAACTGTATGCCACTTTATCAAGAGATACAGCAAGACAATGATGTAAATCATGAGGCATTAGCAGCTATGGAAGACTCCAGGCAGGAAGGCAAACGGAATAACACAAAGCAGAAAAAACATACATATAAAACCTCATTTTGGACAGAAGTGCATACACTTTCTAACAAAGCTCACAACAACAGTCTACTTGTTTCTTTACTCAGTACTTTAATATGAAATTCGCTTGACTTTTCCCTCCAAACAGCTATCCTTATGGATCATTTTTCACAATGAAGCAGGGAGTAAAGCACATCTAAACCTGAAGGCAGTGTGTGTCTATTTTTGACTGAATTAGAGTGCATCCTTTTTATAGATGAAATTTTGATGCAAAAATCATGAGACTTCACGGCTGTAAACCACATGTGAGTCATAGAAAGGATAAATAATTTGGAAATGCCATGAAGCTGTGTCAGAAGAAGGATCTATCTTTATTAAATCATAATTGGAATAGAAGTCAGGCTGATGAGTGAAATCTTTAGTAAGCAGAGGGATATGAATTTTTGCAATACGCTGAAGCAATGCAATAGCAGAAGCAATCATCATAAATATTAATAATAGTTACATACAGAGATTAATCTCTAAGATAGGCAGAATTTCAGGATAAAATATTTGAGTTGATGCAGTGTCACAGGGGATGGCAGTGTTCATCACTCTGCTCTCGGCAAAAGGAAGCAGTCCTCCTTACTTGGACGTCTTCTTGGAGCAAAACCCCCTTCTGGCTCTGGGATGCCCCGGAGATGCACGCAGGCACTCGGGAGTAATGCAGAGCTGTGGGCCCACCAGTTCAAGCCACTGAGTGCTGGAATAAGGGCAGCCCAGCTGCCACCGAACCCCAGATGCTCCAGCCTCATGGGCAGCAGCTGGAAGGCACCAGCCAACGGGACAGCGATGCACCCTGCAAGATATGGGGTCCCCAGCGCAGGCTTGTTCCAGGCTCTCGCCACAGGCTCTAGATAATTAAAGTTGTGTGTGTGTTCTCACGTTAAGCACTTCAGAGCTGTTTATAGTTTGCATATTTTTGCATTGTTATTGCACAATTAAGCTGAAGACTTCCAGACCAAGCTGTCTCAAAAGCACAAGGAAATTCTGCAGTAGTCAATTTTCAATCCTGTTAATTGGTCAGAGATAAAAAAAGAAACTGTTTGGGCCAATGTGTGCCATGCATGTTAGAAAGGTGCAATTAGCAGTTTCTTTTACCAAGAATTAAACCTTTTTCAGGGTAGCAAATGTATATTAAGTGACATCAAGTATCACTAGTATAAAACGATAATTTCCAAGGACCACTGAAGAACTGGTTTAGACTTTTTCTTTGAGGTTCCAGCAGGAAGATTTCTTTTTGATATCCCCAGAACTTTGTCTAAAAACACCTGTCCCATCAAGTTATCCTTTTAACCAGAGAAGGGACTGGAAAAGGAAAACAGATGTGTGATGCATCCTCAACAAGAATATAGGAAAGCATGACAAGAAAACATATGCCATGTATTTTTTTTATGGTCTTTTCTTTCTGTTACTGTTATTAATACCACGCAAATGATGTGCACTGGGATCTTTAAACATCTTCTAACCATTCAGTAAATAATTTCACAGAATAATGAATTCAGTGCTGTGAATCAGCCACACAGATTTTACGTCTTCTTTTAGTTTTTATGTCACATCTGGAAACCCATTGGACATGGTACTTTGGTGCACCTTCGGAGTGATTCTTGGCTTTGTCTGAGGACGCTCTCTCCTCAGCTTTCCACACCTGCGGTTAGGACCTCTGTTTCCACTGAGGAGTAGGAGCGGGACACGCTGACCATGTCTGGTGCTGTATTGTACAGCAGAGAAACTGCCTTGTGTTCTTGGAAGTGAGCCCTGTGTTACACAACTGCCGTTCAAAGGTTACAAAGGCAAAGGCTTTGCCAGCAGACTCAACACTTCAAAGCAGTGGCAACAATTGTTGGATCAAACAGAGAGGAAAGAAGTTGCCTGTGGGTCCCCAAAGCAAACTGGTGTCTCAGAAGCAAAAACAGGATCCAGAAGAATCTTACTGAGAAACAATGAGAAAAAAACTGCTCATTTATGTGGAACAAAAGCCCGAGTCCTCAAGAAACTCTCCAAGTTGCTTCCACATCCAATCAATATTTTCTCTAGCACATATGGAATGAGCCTCAGCCAACTTCCTCCCCCAGACATTCCTTTTTCTGACTGTCCTTAGAAAGAAGCAAGCCAGCTAATTCAACGAATCTCATTCATACTTATGGGAGTCACCAAGCTTGTAGGGACAGTCTCACCACCCAGTTTTCCTGACTCAACAAATTACTGCAGATAAGCTCAGCCACAGATACATCCACACATATGCTCTTAGCTCACAGCAGATGCAAGGTAATGTCACACAAGCTCAGTCCTCTAATGACAGACAGAAAATCTGAAGACTGAAATTTCTGACAAGTGCAAAGGAAAGAAGGAGGAAATTTAAGACTGGTCATAGATGACACGGGTGGAGATGAAGCCTGGCCTACAAAAGCCACATAAGCAAGGTGGAATTCCCATTCCATGCAAGCCTGACTCTTTCTTACAGTCAGCACTAAAGTCACATCAGCTTAGGAACAGACCAGGCCGAGGCTCGATGCCAGCAATTTGGATTTGCTTGAGTATGACCAAAGTAAACACTCAGCTTAAGTATTTCTCCACAGACCATTTCTCCTCTTCTCTCCCTCCCGCTGCAGCAAACCTCCTCAAAAGTTCTCTTTTAAGAAACTATTTGCTGCAAAATTAAAGCTGATACTCCTTGAAGAGATGAAACCGCCTCCATTTCAACTTCAACATCTTGAACAGCTCAGACTACTCTTTGAAACCAAGGATTTTCAATTCACATGCTGCCAAAGAAGATTTGCTGAGGATAACAGCCTCCTCGCCTGCCCAGCCAGCAACATAGATGATGGCTGTTCATCTCTGCTGCTTCAACGAAGGGCACATCACTTTAGTTCACATTATTACTGAAATGGGTTTATGCCGAGATGTTTGACTTTGAAGTGGAAGGGCTGGAGCATGCGTTACTTCCTGCTGACTTGCCAGAGCTCATCTGTTGGTGCTTCTAGGCCCAGATATGCAGTCAGTTGGACACTAAATTCTGCTGAAATATGGGGGTAAATACTGCCTCAGCCCGAACCCATGCATAAACCTCACTTGATTCTAATGGTATTTATACCCTAGTTGATAGGAGGTGCTCAGGGCCTTAGCTGCGTATGGGCATTTAATTGAGAATTCAGACACAATTCTGCAGACAACTTCCTACATTTTGATATAATTTGTTAGTTTGTTTTAGAAACAATCCTGCAGTTAGCACGATTCCACCTGGGAAGGAGCATATGTGCTGTCTTCCTCGCCCAGGCCCTGGAAATATCAAGAAACAGTGATTTTAAACATTGTAGAAACTCTGTGTCCACAGCAATGACTGCATTTTAAAACTTTGATGGCCATTATTTTCAAGAGCATTTTAAAGGGTAAATTTCAGATCACAGCAACCTGTATGTTAATTGCCAAGAGTTCATTTGAAGATGCGGTTTGAAGGCCTCTTACAGGAATTTGGAAGAGAAGAGGATATCCTAAAAAGTGAAGCCAAGTTTTCCCAGTGTGTTGTACACGTGCAACACTATCTTGCTGTGAGTTCATGGCAATAAAGGCAGTAAGGAAAAAGAATACAAATGCCTTAAATTCTGAGAAGCAATCTCTGACTTGAAGTTCGTGTTTGTGTGGCAAGATTGTCCTGTCGTGGTCAATCCCAACCACTGAATTTCTACGTGCATTAAGCAGCAGCCCTTGTGGCAGCACATATTTTATACTCCTCTCTGTCCTGAAACCCCACAATTTTCCATTTGTATGACACACTACTGCCTCTTCATTATATACCCAGGAAGCCATGCTGATGGATTAGCATCGCATCCAAAACAGAAACTGGCATCATCTCAAGACTCACGCGATTTACAACAACTGCTAAGTAATTTGGGATACTTTTTTTAGTTCCTACACTTCCTTTTTTAAAAATAAATCTTAAGAAAATACAATCCCAAAGGCCTAACAGGCACACATTTACGGATGGCAGCAGCGGGTCATAAATGACATCTTTTCCTGGTACTATTTATGAGAGCGAAATAAACTGAACATATTATGAGCCATTTATAATGTTCTTCAGCAGAACAGTCAGCCAAGAGACAGAGCTGAAAGCCTGTTGTAACAAAAGGTATCAAAGTGAGGAGGAGAACTGTATCTATAATTACTACTCCAGTGATAAAACAAGCATAGTACAGCAGATGGGTTTAACACAAGATCACTATTAAGTAAAACACTGGCTCGAATGCCAAGGAATGAATATTCAAGAGGGAGTGAATTGAGTGAAAGTGTATATAGGCAGCAAACGTAGCTCAGCTAACCTAGAAGTTACTTGCAACCCTAACCAAAAAGATCAAACCCCACATAGTTCTCCATGTTGGTTGAACCGCCCCTCTGCAGTCAAAAACTTTCACGATTAAGTATTAATCAACGCTTACACAAATGACAGGACTGAGCACACCGATGGCACAGGATCCTGACCATGTAACACTGATAAAAAAAGAAGTAAAACTCAAACCCAAAACAAACCCAAAACCAATATCAATTTGCAGAGCTTTTTCACTTACCACTTCATAAACTTTTCAGTTCTTCATCAGCAACACACTCTAATTCATCTTTTTGGCAGCTTCATAGTTGTAGAACATTTTTTGACAAAACATGAGCCAAGTTACAATCTAAAAAAGGGTTTCTTTTCATTTTTAGAAGTTTTGAAAAGTATTTTATGGTCAGAAGTAAGGCTGGAATTAATTAAAGTGAATAAGGCTGCACCATGGAATATGGAGCTGCAATGCTCATGCTTTAGAGCAGGGTTCCAGCTCTCAGTGGGTTTGGAAGCAGTAGAAAGGATGCCACCACTAACAAGGCATTTTGAATAACTTTTTTTTTTTTCAACTTGCAGTGTTTTTTAAATTAAATGTTTCTGTAAAATGTAATTTCGGTATTAACTATGTAATATCTTCTTCAGCTTGAGACTCTACACTTCGAAGACACACTTCAAAAGCTTGAGACTCACCTAATTAGCCCTCTAAGGCCATTTAAACTATGCTATAACACGAACAAGGAGAGGACAAACAGTAGTAACAGCAGAAGATACAAATTCAGAACCAACATAGAATAGAATCATAGAATCATTGAGGTTGGAAGAGACCTCTAAGATCATCGAGTCCAACCGTCAACCCAACACCACCAGGCCCACTAAACCATGTCCCTAAGCGCCTCATCTACTCGTCTTTTAAATACCTCCAGGGATGGGGACTCCACCACTTCCCTGGGCAGCCTGTTCCAATGTTTCACCACTCTTTCAGTAAAGAAATTTTTCCTTACATCCAATCTAAACCTCCCCTGCCGCAACTTGAGGCCATTTCCTCTCGTCCTATCGCTTGTTACTTCGGAGAAAAGACCAACACCCACCTCGCTACAACTTCCTTTCAGGTAGTTGTAGAGAGCGATGAGGTCTCCCCTCAGCCTCCTTTTCTCCAGGCTGAACAGTCCCAGTTCCCTCAGCCGCTCCTCATAAGACTTGTGCTCCAGACCCCTCACCAGCCTCGTTGCCCTTCTCTGGACACGCTCCAGCACCTCAACGTCCTTCTTGTAGTGAGGGGCCCAAAACTGAACACAGTATTCGAGGTGCGGCCTCACCAGTGCCGAGTACAGGGGCACGATCACTTCCCTACTCCTACTGGCCACACTATTTCTGATACAGGCCAGGATGCCATTGGCCTTCTTGGCCGCCTGGGCACACTGCCGGCTCATGTTCAGCCGGCTGTCGACCAACACCCCCAGGTCCTTTTCCGCCAGGCAGCTTTCCAGCCACTCTTCCCCAAGCCTGTAGCGCTGCATGGGGTTGTTGTGGCCGAAGTGCAGGACCCGGCACTTGGCCTTGTTGAACCTCATACAGTTGGCCTGGGCCCATCCATCCAGCCTGTCCAGGTCCCTCTGCAGAGCCTTCCTACCCTCGAGCAGATCAACACTCCCACCCAACTTGGTGTCGTCTGCAAACTTACTGAGGGTGCACTCAATCCCCTCATCCAGATCATCAATAAAGATATTAAACAAGACCGGCCCCAGTACTGAGCCCTGGGGAACACCGCTTGTGACCGGCCGCCAACTGGATGTAACTCCATTCACCACAACTCTCTGGGCCCGCCCGTCCAGCCAGTTTTTGACCCAGCGCAGAGTCCACCTGTCTAAGCCGTGAGCCGCCAGCTTCTCTAGGAGAATGCTGTGGGAGACAGTGTCAAAGGCCTTGCTGAAGTCCAGGTAGACCACATCCACAGCCTTTCCCTCATCCACTAGGCGGGTCACCTGGTCATAGAAGGAGATCAGGTTGGTCAAGCAGGACCTGCCTCTCATGAACCCGTGCTGGCTAGGCCGGATCCCCTGGTTGTCCCGCTCATGCCTTGTGAGCGCCCTCAAGATGAGCCGCTCCATAATCTTCCCCGGCACCGAGGTCAGGCTGACAGGCCTGTAGTTCCCCGGATCCTCCTTCCGGCCCTTCTTGTGGATGGGCGTCACATTGGCAAGCCTCCAGTCTTCCGGAACCTCCCCCGTTAACCAGGACTGCTGATAAATGATGGAGAGCGGCTTGGCGAGCACCTCCGCCAGCTCCCTCAGCACTCTCGGGTGGATCCCATCCGGCCCCATAGACTTGTGAGTGTCCAGGTGGCATAGCAGGTCATTGACTGCTTCCTCCTGGATTACGGGGGGTTCATCCTGCTCGCCGTCCCCGTCTTCCAGCTCGGGGGGCCGAGTACCCTGAGGATAACTGGTCTGCCTGTTAAAGACTGAGGCAAAGAAGGCATTGAGTACCTCAGCCTTTTCCTCATCCTCAGTGACAATGTTCCCCCTTGCATCCAATAAAGGATGGAGATTCTCCTTGGCTCTCTTCTTGTCATTAATATATTTGTAAAAACTTTTTTTGTTGTCTTTAACAACAGCGGCCAGATTGCGTTCTAAATTTAAACAATGGCAGACATATAACATTAACATTATAACATATAACATATAACATTACAATATAATTTCAGAGTAAACAGGCATTGAACATCACATAAGAGTCAAACCTAAAATATCCATGCACTTTCTCAGTGACCCAGCCATACCCCTGAAGGCTCAGGCTGCATCAGACAAATCCCTCTGCAGATGCTGTGATTGGAAATACAAACCATTCACCGGCGACTCTCAACCTGCCTGGACTCCCAGCAGGTTAGCTGAAGCGTTGGGAAAACATAATAGTGGGGCCTGATAAACTACACGATGTTTAGAAGTTATTTAAAAAAATCTATTTAAAGTAAACAGTTTTGCAACCCTTACGTTAACAATCTTTACACATTTCAAGAACTAGGAGATGGGAGACGTAGTCTTGGTGATATGTATGTATATGTATGTATACACACACACATATAGATACATATATATATGGCACCGACAATCCCAACAACAGCAATAAGAGTAGTTGCTGCCTTGTCTCGATTTGACACTGTTGCACATGCTGATGTGTTAGGAAGGACCAGTGGTACAAAACCCAGACGTAGTAACAAACCCTGCTTCACCTAAACCCTTAGCTTCTGAAGAAAATTTTATATTGGAGAACCGGGAACCTGTGCTTTAAGGCTTGTCAAATGATTAATATATATTTAATGGACGATTAATACATATTTAATGGATGGCCCTCGGAGACTGTAACCTACGGTTTACTAATTTAGACAGGGATGAGTAAGTAACATTAAGGTGTGGCTCCTCCTTTATCTTATCACTACACTCATATGTACACTTTGTATGGAAAACTTTATTTGATAATAAAAATAGCATTCACAGACTTTCTCCTTCTTTGTTGCTACATCATATACATAGTGTCTGTTCCAAGGAAAGAGGCTCGTACTGGGTAAGTCCACATCTACTCATACTAGTGTTATGTATAAACCCAATAAGTCAAATAAAGCTATGAACAATGTAGTATTTATATATGCATAGTGTTTTATAAAAAAGATTGGCCCAAATACTGCTTTTCATCAACACAGAAAAGAGCATTATGTCTATAGCACATTGCAAGAAATGATGATTGAAGAACATAGACTGCATACAAGTGCTTAATAATACATAAGCAGGCCCACCATGAAAAAAGAAATGATATTCAAACCAACAAAAGCTTTAGAATTACTTATATAGTCTCCCATTTTAAAACAGCTTTACATACCTGATTCAGTTTACATTAAAATATATCCCCTGAATCAATTTGTTCCATTTTCAGAAATATAAACACTTAATCACATTCCTCACAGCTAAATTTTGTCATAAATCCTCTTTTATACAAGAAAAAGGCAACAGTTTTGTTTTTTTTTCCAACAGGCTCTATTAATTACAATTTAAACTGTACACACAATGATAGGCCATCTTCTTTCTTGGTTTTGTTTTTACAGTACCATGGCAACAACAGTGATAGACTTGCAATGTTTTTGTGTTCATATGGAAAATGTGAAACAGTATACATGTACACACCAATGCACTGTAAAAAGCAGCAGTTTACTTCAGTGGTCCAACAGTAACGGCAAACATTTTGGCTCAGCTAGGCAGTAATCCATTAAAATCTTATACCAATACTACAGCAGACTTACCACACAACTTGCAAATTTAAAAATACAACTTAGAAACTTGCAGGTTTCCCTTTTGCTGCTGTTCTTAGATTCAAATTTACAGCATATAACCAGTATGGATAGGCTTCTACAACCAGGCTGTCCCACTGATTGCCTCTTTTTGCCTGTGTTTTTCCTTTGATACTTTTTTTTTCTTTTTTTCCTTTTTTTTTCTCCCCCAGCAAGTGCACTCCTTTTGTCTCAGTAAGGATGAACCAGTAAAATAGAAAACTTAAATAGAGAGCGAGAAGAAGAGAGAGCTTTTGGCATTTGGCAAAATAAGAAAAGCCCACTGGTTTTGCCTGAGCAGAAGGAACACACCTACTCCGAGAGGGAGGACTTTGCTCCCACCGCATTGTGCCTTGTCCCGGGATCCCGATCCCTCCCCTTGCTTCAAAGCAGACAAACAATACCATGCATGCTCGGGTTGCTGTCCATATACATCTAGAAGATGAGTAGGGCTGCGGCGGCTGCCTTAATGAAATATCGTTAGATGTTGCTGAGGCTAATGAGAGATCAACAGTCTACGTTAGTGTGTGACACAGGCATGGCGGTTACCAGTCTTTCTGCCTTTGCGCATCCTGTAGAGGGGGCCTGAAAGTATAAACTGTTCATGGAACAAACTAGAAATTCCTTATCGTAAATCATCTTGTGCTGTGTGGGTTGGTATTTTTTTTATTATTTATTACTATTATAAATATCCTTCATTGAAACAGTAGTCTCTTCAAACAGTTCTTGCAATTTTAGGAACATTTGTCTCTTTCTTTTTTAATTCCTTCAGCAGGAGCGCTCCATTCCTACTGAGATGAACAATTTTCTTCCTTCCCCACCCCCAACCCTTAAAAAATTTTCTACATACAGCGTAGCAGTGAGTCACTAGAGAACAGTCTGGATCAAATTATTCAAACTTGGTCATAAAATCCTTTGCCTATATTATATTACTGGCTACCCCCGTTTACTATAGTGGGGAGGGGGGAAAGTAGCCCAATAAAGGAATTATTCTTAAGAAATCTACAAAGAATGTAGAAACAAAATTTTATAATCCTTTAGGACCAACATTTGGCAAGTAATTAAAAAAAAAAGAATACACTGAAAAATACTTTCTTTAATATTATACATCAGGCACAACACTTGGTTTGTTTTTTTTTTTTGTTATAAGATTTCATCTGCATAAAAGGTTTGTAGGATCAGCAGGTGCCGGATGTCTCCTCGCCTGCGAAAGCCAGATGGTTTCAGCTCCCGCACTCTCTCCTCCGCTCCCGTGGCGTGGGGAAGGCGACGGGGACCCCGGAGGAGCCCCTCAGATGCTGAGGTCGGTGCTGCACTCCTTGTACGGCCGCCTGCGCTGCTCGGGCGGGTGCCTGCGGCTCGGCTCGTGCTTCCAGCCAGGGTCTTCCCTCTCCCGGTGGCCGACTCGCTCCTCCCTGAGCCGTCTGTCGGGCGACCTCTCCCTCCGCCGGTCGGACGACTTGGCCCGCCGGTCAAGGGAGCTCTCTCTTCTCCGATCGGGTGACCTCCTCGGCTCCGTGAGTCTCTCCAGCGACCGCCGGCGGCGACTGGGCGACCGCTCTCTGCGCTTCTCAGGGGAGAGGTCTCTCCTCCTCTCGTGTCGCTCCCGCCTCTCCAGAGTGTTGTCAGCGCTCCTCGTCCCTTCCCTCCGCTTTTCGGGAGACCTCCTCTTCTGCCCATTCACCACCGCCCTCTCCGGCTGCCGCTCGTGCCTCCTCTCCGGCGACCTCTCCATCCTCCTGCCTGGCACGTGGTCGTTGGTTTTAGAAGTCCCATTCCAAGTGTGGTGTTCATTGGGATGTCTGCTAAACTCTCTGCTGCCTTTTAGGTCTCTAACGTAAGTCCGCTTGTCCCCATGTTGTGATGATTTGTGAAGGTCTGGTGGATAACTGGACTCCGATGATGGGTGCTGCCGTCGGTCGGATGGCACGGGTTTCATTTCCGATACATTTTGTGAACCTGTGGCGGGACTGTTCCTGTCACTGCTGGGGTCTGAAAGAAAATAACAGCAAAGCGTTTGGTACCGATGCCTTCCGCGGCGCCGTGACACCACTTATCACTCTTCAGACTTCATTAGTGACAAAAACAAACAACTGTTAAAGCAGTCAGCGAAGGCTAACCAAAGCTTTTGTTAATTTAACTGCGAACAACGAGAGTTACAGGTTAGTACTGGTGCTGCTCTGTTCGTTAGCCGTGTTTTGGTCCAAGCCGATATCATCTTTATGCTCTTCTTGTCATGGGGCATTTTACATTTTCCCCAAGCCCAATTCATAATGTTTCGGTTACACTACTTTCTTTCCAGTGGAAAAAAAAATATTGTAGTTCGGGTTGTTGGCTGTTTTTTTAAGTTTCCAATAAAGAGGGCCTTTAGGAAACAATATTTTTCTTTTGAGTCCTTTGAAAGAACTGCCTTCCAGGTGTGGGAGGCCTTGTTTCAAATAGCAGAAAATGTACAGAAAATAGAATTGATTATTAAGTTTTCACCTCATAAAATAACATTTTGAAGGTGTGAGAATTAGACTGTAATAATGCAATTTCCATTTCATTTAAGACATTACTTAATCTCCTTAGTTCTACCATGTTATGAAAACTCCTAGGGTAGATTTTGGTTTTGCCACAATGATTCGAACAACGATGACAGAAGTTATGATTTTTTCATATCAAAGCAATGGAAAGATATTGTAATATGTAGGATGGCTCTGATTAAAACCTAATCTCCAGTTCATTATTTTACTGTAGTATTTCAGGTAAAATACAGCTGAGCTACCTCTGCGAGACAAGCTGCAAAGCAGGAAAAAAACCAACCCCAAAACTAAAAACCAGCCCTGTGCTGTAGCTAAGCTACAATTACTCACGTCATTTGTGACGGATGTTTATGAATGATTCATTATAGACATGGCAAACTTTAAAGTAGCTGCACTGACTTAATGCGAGCGTTGCTTTTATTTGCTTATTGTTTTCTTTTTTAAAGTAACTTCTGCACGGCAGCTCGGCTGGCGTTAGCTACGCTTCCTGCAGGCTTCCTGCCGCTCGCACCGAGACACCCACCTCGAGGTGGACTGTCCTGATGGCAACGACTGAAAACCCTCACAAATGCTTGTGGGGACAGATTTTTTTTCTGGTTTTCTCCTTTTTGTCTTCCCTCCCCCAAGCCAAACACTCTCACGCTCATTCCTCCTGCCACCACGCAAAGCGTCTCCCATTTGATGGCATTTCCATTCCTTAGCTTGGGAAGGTCGGTGTGTGCATGGGCCATGATTTTTGTGATTTCCAGGTGAAACCCGTGTCGTGACTCACGTGTGTGCGTTTTTGCTTATTAGCATTTTCAGGCAGCAGCTGGGGACCACACCGCTTTTCCGTAGCTGTAAGCACGTGGCTTGCGGCAACCTGGCTATCGCACAAGGTACAAGCGAGGTTTAAACGTGTCCTGCGGTGTACTTACAACTCAGGGGACGCAGGGTGCTCGGAATGAATTGCTGTACATATAAAATATAGCGAAGCGGAAAGCAATGTGAGGGAATTAGGCCACAGCACAAAAACACCTAATATTGATTTTAGCTACAAACCGTAGTTTGATTATGGCCCATAAGGTAGAAGCAAGACTCCCCGAGCTTGTCATTTCTCATACATGCAGCGATATTAGGAGGTATCATCGCTGAGGAAGGAAGAGCCCAGCACCAAGAAAAGTAAGAGAAAGAGAAAGAGAAAAGTAGAAAATTTAGATTCCCTATAATAAAGATGAAAGAAAGAAAAATCTTCATATTTTATCTTAGAATAAAGAAAGTTTATTTTTCCAGTCAGATTGTCTAGGCTTCACCCAAATATAAGGCTGCAAAGACAGCAGTTGTTATTATCGTGACATAAAGAGACGTCTAAGAGGTGATTCAATAACCCAGACAACGAGAGCATCCATTCTAAAAGACAGCTGGAACAGCGACACAGAATGTCATAGAAAAAACATTAACAATCAAACAACAACGAAAAATAAAGTCCACCAGAGACCACAACATTAAAAATAAGTACAAAACTCATTACAAAAATATACAGCCTCATAGAGAAGCACGTTCCAATCAAGTCAGAAAAATATTGGAACTTAACATTATTAGAGGAACCATTTGCGACTGCAGCGAACAGAATGAAGAGAGGAAGGAGCCCCAAATGTTACAAGGATATTCTTTACAGTAGTGCAAACCCTGTATATTAAATCCTTGCTTGGAGAATGAACGTTTAGTGGTTTAGCATTAGCCAAAAGAAAATTGGTGGTGGATTTCCATCCTCAGTGCAACAGACATACGCTTTGAGAAGTGAAGCACTTAATTTACAGGGTATTTATGCAGTCTAGCATATGATACAGTACTGTACATCCAAAGGAGTATAGGAAAAGACAAAAGTAGAAAGAACGTTACAGAATTTCAGTGCCATCATTGAACCTTCTGGTGTGCTATTTATATTACAGAAGTGTAAACACACAACTTCCTCTCCATATTGTTAAACACTTCAATTGTTTGTTGGTTATACTCTGAATTGGTCATTTTAAGTTAAATAATGAGCAGAGTGAGCAGAAACTCTCAAATGTGGTACAGTAAATGAAAAGAAAATCTAGTTCACAAATTGTGCAAAGGGTTTTGTTTCTGGTTTTAGGACACGGAGTGAATGATAAACACAGAACTTACTGACACAGAAATAACCCAAATACGGGGAGGAAAGTATAAAGGACATCCCTTCAATCATCAGTTTCTATAGAAACCTCAAAGACCTTTGGTTGGGAGTAGCCCTCCATCGAGGGCACAATATTTGACAATTATCTCAAATAAATAAGACATAATTATAGTATTAAATAGTGTGCTAAGTTAAGCCACCCAGCAATCCAACCTCCGGAGGAAGAAAAGGAAATCTAATGCAATTCTTAGTAAGAAACGAGGACTGAATGTTTCCCCCAAGACAGACACGAGAGCACCTTTTCATAACCTCCTCACCTTTTCAGACCTTACAAATTAACTAGTTGAAACCAGCAGACAGTTTAAGGGGGGAGAAAAGGGCTCAGGAGGCCAAATCAATATATTTTTGCAGTAAAGCTTTTTTTTTTTTCTTCTTTTTCTTAAATAACTTTATAAATATTTACATAAATATTAAGGGAAGGCAAAAAATCTCATAAGCCATCTCAGCATTCATGTCTATGGAACAGACAGGAACTAAGAGAAAAACCTAACAAAAAAAAGCACTGCTTTAGAATAATAACTCAGGATCCCAGTTTTTGCATTGATTAGAAGTAGAGACCTATTTGAAACAACAATTCAGCCGCTGAGAAACAGTTTGGCACAGTTCAATGACATTCCTTGTTTGGCTGGACAAGACAATAAGTTTGTTTTGTTTTGTTTTGTTTTCCTCTCTGATCACCAAAAATACTGCTATGATGATCTTGCCTTACACTGCGCCCCAAGTCCATGGAAGCAAGCAAAGGATGAAATGTGTAGAAAATTCAGCACAAGCGAGGCAATTAACCATATGTTGCAAAGGTTGGTAAGACACTGGTGAGAAAGGAAAATAAAAAAGAATTCCCGCTTCAGATCTTGAGACAAATCATTCATGGAGTGATGCCAGGGAAGAAAGGAATGTTTTCATAGTTTGACCCACCATATTCTGGGACAGAGCCATCTCCACGTTTCAGAAACAGGCGGACCCTGCGGCCACCGTTTTTAATCAGTTCGATGGCCCGAGCATGCTTCATGTTCTTGGTAGTTTCTCCGTTGATCTCTAAGATTTCATCACCGATCTGTCAATGTAATAAAAGAAAAGAGTCTGAGATTGGAAACAAGCCCCCACAAGGGCCACCACCAGCACACCACAAGACAACGGCCACAGCAGAGGTGGAAGAAGAACTATGCACCCGGTGAAGCTAAATACGCCCAACTCCTTCCAGTGACAGTCCACAAAAAAGAGTATGCAGGGGCCTGGGAGATATCAAAATATTTCATTGCTGTTCTGTAAAACCACCTTGCATTACTGAACTGCTCAATACCTAGAGCTGTGTTAGAACTGGTGTTATTTTATTTTAGTTTGATTATTTGTAAAGCCTTTGGTCAAAGTGGTGGTTTGTTTCACAGTCTGCTGTAACTAGGATGTTCAAATAGCTTTTTCAGGTCCATTTCTCACTTGGATATAGATACCTACTATGAACCAGTAAACCTGCTTTTGTAAATATAATCATTTCTCAGGATAGGAAAACAGGGCTTGGAAGAGCTTGTCAAAGCATTGGCTTCCACAGGGCAGCACTGATTAATTTTCATCAGCAAAAATTTTGGACCTATAAATCCAGCCCTAGCAAAAGAATTTTGAAAATGCCCTTCGTGCGATGTATCTGGAGAAGAAAAAGACACATGCTGTAAAATTATCAAGCACTCTCTAAGAGAGGAGCAAGGAGTACATAAAACTCGGCAATTTAATTTTTCTGTAGGCATTTTATAACACGTCCTTGTTATAATTTTATAATCTAGATGATATGTGAAGTTAATAGTTAATACTAATGAAAAATTAACACTATAATTTTGCAATCCATAGGTCGGTATACACGCTCCCTCACCACTCTACCGCCCAGCAGAGGAGAGGATCAGTTGGGACACCCCAATTCTCTACTCATGGCTCCAGCTTTAAAGAAGCCGGCAAAGATTGCGGCTATTACATTTTCATTGTTACATGTATCTTTGTTAGGCTTTAGAAGTCAGATTATGTATTAGAATTTGGAAACCCAGGTTGGAACAAGGTGGTGAAATCTTCCAGTGCACACACACCGTTATAGACTCTATACAAAGAGTGACAGAAGCCATTGACAGAAGTAAATAGGAACCTCTGCTCCTTTCAGTTAACATTTAATTTTCCTCTTAGCTGGCACAGCAGAAGGTGTGCCTGTAGGGGAGAGGCAGGGAAGTCAGCTTATTGCAAAGAAGCATGTTTTTTAAATCTGTTTGTGCATACCCTCATCTTCCCACATCTCTCAGCTGGACCATCCTCAGCTAGCCGCAACACGTACAGATCCATATTATACTCCCGGCCACCTCGCAGGCTAAAGCCAAACCCTTTGGCTCCTCTTTCCAGCTCAACAGTGTAAAAGTCTTGGTCCTGCTGGAGGGAAGACAACATATACGCAATTGAACAGAAAGTTAAATGCTGCTCTACTCTCATTTTTAAATTATTCAACCAACGAATGTTATTATTTTTGTTACTCATAATTAAAAAAAGAAAATCAGTTGAGTTTTCACACACAGACCAGGATTTCCTGCTTCCTCAGATCCGTGTGCCAGCGGTGGTCTGCAAAGGGCTGTTTGGATGAATGGGCTTGGCCATGTCCCATGTATACAACACCTCCTGTGCCCAGGGCAGAAAGGCGCATTTCTGGAGGGCGGTTAGCGTTCTGCCAACCGCAAAGGAAGACTAGGGCAACCTCACTTCCCGTGCCAGGCTTTAGTTAAATGTCTAATGGTACCTGGGACGAGTCTATGCCACGGTGCTGGCTTTTCCTTTTTGTTACCACCTCATCTATTCCTTTGCAAGAAGCTCAGAAGTACGTGCATTGTTTTTCACAAATGCTCTTAGCGTAGGGATGTTTTGAAATCCCTAATGGAAGAGGTTACTTCTGGGATGGCCAGTGGCAAGGAAAGTTAACAGTGAGATAGATAATCTCTCCAATAAGATGCCGTCTGCAAAAGCTGGAACACTCCAGCTATTGCCCCTTATTAAGTTTTCTTCTTTTTTGTCCTCTGAATTTATCATTTGCACACAACAGTACTTTCGGGAGAGGCTCCTCAAAATATACAATTCAATAAACAAACAAAAATTATTAGTGTCGTAAAAATGTCAGCTTTTTTTTTTTTCTTTTTTTTGTTCTCCCAAAAAGTCTTGATGAGAATGTGTTGGAAATGTTTCTCAGCTGAAACAACAGCAACACATATTAAGAAACTAATCAGCAAATTCCTCTTTCTTCAGCAAACAGACTGAGGGAGAACAGCTTCCCAGTAGGAACCTTCAAGGGAAATATTTGAACACAGCCCTCAAGCAGATTGGAAGCAACAGTCTGTGGTAAACAAAACAATTAGAAAGGTACTCCTTACCTGTGCTGCTTGGGGTGGTTTGAAATCAAACTGGGATTCCTGCTTTGGTTTGGTGTTGTTCCTGCTGTAATGAGTGAGAGAAAGAGGGAGAGAGGAAAAACACAGCTCATGGGATGTGAAGATGATCAAGAAGTAACCAAAGAGAGAGCATGTCAATATGCTCTCCTCAAGGAAAACAATCTGACCTGGTCTCCTGTGGTATTTGCTGAGGAGTATGTGTGGTTGTAATTGTAGCAATTTTTTCTGCATTGGTCAATAAAGTAGCATTGGAGGATTCTGCAAAATAATTTTTTTTTTCATTATGAGGGAAAACCATTGGCTATTCACTGATAAAACTTTACAAAGGCATTTCACCGGAAAGCATCATTATGTTGTTTTTAAAGAATTTGAGATTGGCTCAAATTTCTTAAATCCAAAAATTAACAGGATAAAGTCTAAGCTAAGTCATAGTAATTATGTATATGAAACTGTACAGCACCTCTGTTGCAGAGATATATTGGCTTTTGAGTTGCACATCGAAACGTAACGTGATTTATCGCTCGTGGCTCAGCTTTTTTCTGGTATCTCTCATCAGATGTACCAAATTACTGTGTAATCTGTTTTTCTTCTTTGTAAGAGAAAAACTTCTAAGCACCCCTAACCAACTAGGAAACATTGTCATATAACTGCTGCTGCTGTATCCTATGTTCTTGAAAAAGTCAAGGCTTTAGTGAAGGCATCATATTTAGCTTAATCATCACTGCAAAAGTTAATTAGCAAAGAATGTGCATACCAGAAACTGCCACAGCTACCCATCACAAATAGTGTAGAGCAGGGAGTCAAATATTTATATATATTTATACAATATATAGTATATTTATATAATAAATGCACAAATGAGGAGGTTTTTTCAGTAACCAAATACATCAGCACTCTCATTAATCTCAAGAAAAAACCGAGGCCACTCAATTGGCAACAGAAAAAAAAATATTAAAAAATTGGGAAATCTGGATTAGAAACATCTCTGACCGTTAGACACACTCAGAACAAAGACTGACTTGTGGAGGAAGGGCTGAAGAATGTTTTGACTGTTGTCTATTGACATGAATTCCAATCATTAAAGTCTCCAAATATGGTAGGTTGACTGGATTAATTTTATAGTAGCAATAACTATTCCATGGATTATAAGCTTATCAGTGCTTCCTCCATCAGAAGCTGCAATCTTCAGTAGGATTGAGATGCGGCTTTTATCTAATACCTCACAAGGTGATATTGAATGTGCCTAAAACCCAAACTTCCTGAAATCCATCTTTGAAATACGACCCACTGCTGCCTGCGCACTCAAAGCTGCGCACAGGGACGTGGAACCACCTGTACCAAATGCATCAACAGCTCTGGGTACCATTTACAAAAGGGTTCACCAAGAGAATACAGAGAGGAGGATTAACTTCAAAACTCAATTTATGCCATGGTAAAGGGCTCTCAGCCCAACATCAGCCTGTGCAAATGCTGTATTTCTCTACGCACAGAAGAGGTGCTTCCAGGAGAGGTCCTCTCTCCTGCTTCACAAAACTGGGAAGGGCGTTGCTGTAGGCACAACTGAAAAGGGACTATCTAGGTGTCCCTCACAGCATGGCATGGCAAAATGGTCCCCTTGTCATTTTGGAGCTTTATCATAGTCTTCAATAAGACCAGACTTAACCCAGAACTCATTTAAAATTCTGCCTAAAATTGAGGTCATGCACCTTGTTTCTTGACTGAATTTCTCTAGTTCCAATCCCACTTAAAAAAAAGCCACCATCAGACAACAGCAATGAAAACCGGGTGGAAACATCTGGCTCTCCAACATAAAATTACAAGGTCTTCTACCCTGCCCTTGTTTGCCTCTTAAGCTCTAGGCATCCGGCAATTCATTTTATTGACTATGGAGAAATCTGCCATGATTAAACAGAGTCCAGCTGTAATACAAAATTGCAGAAATGGGAGGTTTTTTGCCTGAATTAAGGAGAGGTGGTGGTCATGGGCTTACTTGGTCTTGGGAACCTATTTTATTTCATGGATTTATTTTAATTGTGGAGATATCCAGATGAGGTGAAGGTTTTTCCCTTCTGTGCATGTCAAAGGAAACTCAGGAAAAGGGAAAGAGAAAGAGAAGACCATTTAAACAGATGGGTGCAATGAGAGCACAGTTCTTTTGCCTGCAGCACTGTGCCCAAGTTAACATGCCCAAACACTCAGCATATGGAGCTATAACATCTTCCAGACCAGAGCTGGCTTGTGTCCGGTGGCTCAGAAAGCAAGAGAAGCTCCTGGGTCTGCCTGCACCTCTCAGGATAGGCATGACCAAAACATGCCCTTGTGAGGATGTGCCGCTGACAGCTGGCTTGTGTGAGAAGGAGAAGTCCCTATGTGTGGTTACACTGTTGGAATTTAAGGAATAATTCTGTGTATTTTGTAATGATGCCTTGATGCTAAAATTTGTCTCCAACATAAGAAGGCCACAAAACATGGTTAAGTGTTCTGTATTCATCCAGAACAAAAGCCTCTGAAAACCTCCACAAATACTTGGAGATCAGATGACGATGGGCTTCAAAGAGAATGCAAGGTTCCTACCCTTTAGTAGGTCACACTAAGAATACCAAGTAGAGCAACAACACATCTTGGTACAGATGAATCTTCACACCACTGTACTGTATCTATCTTTAGCCCACCCTATCCCATGAGTCAGGAGTTGTGCATAATTTTGCTAGTTTTTTAGACACTGGTTCAGGACGCATGCCAGCCACCATGCAAAACGGGAACAGAACACAATTACAGGAAAAATTATCTCTAGTAGAATTACAATTATACGTTCTAAATCCTAAATATTTCATTGATTCCTTGCCCTGTTCTGCCCTAGAACACTGAGACACCAATTAAATGCCTAATCTAAGCTTGTAATTTTTCAGCTCTCTGTGTCCTTGCATCAGCTGGTAGTACGTTAAAGCATCGTAATTTCATTGCAAATGCACTCCTGCAGTGGTCTATGGCAATGAGATGGTGCAAGACTTATTACACAGCAAAAACCCTTGGTGGTTTTAATAATGTTAGAAGAGATTAGCAGTGTGAGTTTATTGTGAGTCTTGTGATGAGCCTTAGTTTCATGTTTATCTGAGAAGCGTGGATTCTGATTTATTCTGTTTTCCCCCTTTTAAGTGCACCGTTAGACCATTTATATTTACCAAAAAAGCACCCCAAAAGCAACAAAAACAACAAATCAACAAAGTACTCAAAGACAGCAAAAAGAAAACAACATTGAGACCAATTTCTTAAATCGCATTTTTTTAGAGCAAACCTCTCAGCAATTTTGAGAGTGTCTGGTCTTACTGGCTTTTGGAAATTAAATTCCAGGTAATTCTATGCAGAGTTGGCAACCTGACTTGGAATTTCAAAGGGACAGTAAATAAAAAGACTCGAAGCCTGCATTGCTATGAGAGAGAAGAGTTGACTCCTTCCCTAAATTACAGCTTTCCACCTTCTCCAGGAATACCTGATGTCAGTCACAGGTACAGATTTCCCTTCTAACCTAAGCAATTTAACATGGTATTTTGTACACGTATTTGCATGAACAAGACTGGCTGAGCATTCATGTCAGGAGGCTATATTCATCTTAAAAAAAAAATCTTAAACCATTCAAAAGTTATTTATTTCTTAGGTATTTTTGCCTTTTCAAAAAATATTTATTTATTTATTCAAAGATTCACCTTCCTTGATTTTGATCAGATACCAAAATACAGGTAATGAACAATTCTTCTCCCAGTTTACCTTCCAAAACTGGCATGCACAGGCCAGCTCAGATGTTAGCCTGATTCACAGCCATTTTATTATTCACGAACACTCAATTTCCTGGAAGCAGCAAAGGATCATACACCATTTGACTTGGTAGCTACTAAACAGTAGGAAAATAAAGCCTTTATGCAAAACAAATCATCCTAAACAGAAATAATTTATAACCAGATCATTTCTCATCCTGGCCTATTTATATCCTGTAACTAAACATAGCATAATCATGCTCTGTGGGGTAACGAAATCCATGCTTCAGATTAGAAAGTACGAGAGTTAGCAACGACCGAATGCTTCTCACTGGAAATCACACCATGTAACTTCTTCATTCTGCTTTACAGGTACCAGGTTCAATTCAGCCATACCTTCTCAACCTTTCTTTCAAACTTAATCACACTTTCTCTATATTTAACTGAATGCAAATAATGTCCTGTACAACTCTAAGAAATGCTCATTAGCACTGTATCTGAGCCATCAAATCTTATACCCGTGGATTCAGCTTAAAAAGAAAGCAGTGTAGAAAGATTTCTGGCTAACGAGTTCTCACTATGAACCCGTCCATGGCAGAGCAGGACAACGAACAAACAAAATACTTAGAATTTAGAACCACAGAAATTTTAGTTCTGCTACAGATACTTTACATACGTTTCTGCTCTGTTCCTATTTGGCATCACAGCTAGGGATCAGTTTAATGAAACTGATATATAACACAGATCCTTATTTTTATTAAATAGTTCAATGACCTGAAACCAGTACCAAGTGTCAGCGTATTATTAGGGATCCTGCACGTTCCCTCTGATCTGGAACAGCGAGATTCTGTCTAGGGTAACTCTTACAACGATCAGCTGCAAGCACACAGCAGCTCCAGAGCCATCGCCATTTAACAAAGTCATTTCAAAATGTACTGAGCTCGCTCCCAGAGCAACTTACGCAGAATAAAAACAAATCTTCTTTTCAATCAGCTCAAAACACGACAAAGTGTTTATCTCTTTCTGTGATCTCTTTACTCTATAGCCTGCTTGTGTATATACAAAGCTTCAGGAATCCCACATATTAACAAGTGATTCCCAAATATTCTAAAGCTGCATTATTAACCTAAGAATCAAATCAAAGTGTACCGAGATATGCATCAAATTTACAGAAGATCATTTTACGGAGATACGTGGAAGAACATGATAGAATGGAATATTATTTTTTTAATGTAGAATCAGCACCTCCCTGTTTAAAAAAAGAACTCCCATTTCTATAGAAAGAAACAAAAAATAAAGCTATGGAAGACTCACAACCTCCCTCACTGCTAATTCCCAAAGTGGGAGTGGAAATTGAGTCCTCCATGACTTTGCAGCTCCGACTGATGCAAAAAGCCCGGAACAAAACCAGCGAGAGGGTCAGATAAGACAGCAGGAAACATATACTTTACCATCTCCTGGAATGATGCGCAGGGTAACGGTGTTTCCCGCTTCCTTAATGAGGTTGACGATGTCTGAATGCGACTTGTTGGTGATGGAGCACCCATTCACAGCCAAGATCCGATCGCCTACTTTCAGCTTGCCACAGCGGTCTGCGGGACTCCCTTCAATTATCCGACCTATTTTGTGAGGCATGGCCACACATGCATTTCCCGCTTTTGTATTGGTTTGGGGGTTGTTTTTGTTTTGTTTTGTTTTGGTTTGGTTTTTTAATTGTTTACATACGTGGGAATATGGTGAAGGGGAAAAGGAGAAAAAGGGTTGAAAAGGGAAAGAGAAGGTTAAGGGTTAATTAATTAATGCATCAAGCAAAAGTTATTATAGGATAGCTTTGCTGCCAGTGTTCAAAACATTGGCAATCAACTAGTATGAGTGCACAATACTTTACTTTTTTTACAAAAAGGTGTTTTGTTAATCACTCAAAACTCCCCCCACCTTGATTTCTGTTAATAAATGGTAAGATTTTTATAGACTACAACTGCACTTAGCAGCCCCATCATAACCCGAATCCTGATTTTATCTTTGAACAAAAAAATTGAAACTGTTTGTAGAAAACACAACCTTCCTCCTCCAGGATTACATCAGTGTCAGCCTCTCTAGTCTTTCTCTAGTCAACTGCTGTTCAAGCTTCTGCCAATGTTTTGTTCTTTCTCAATTTAGAAAGATAAAATTGTTCTAGGCCTAGGAGGGAGTGCAACTCCCTTTCTACCACAAAGACCCAATCTATCAGCGCTGCATGGGGAAGCAACATGAAACGGTTTTCTTCTATTGTGAATAAAGGTACTACCAGGGAAGGTACAGGACCACTACAGATGGGCCAAGACTGACAAAGGTAACCTGTTTGGTGCAGGCATCCACCTCAGCCTGTGTTAACCCTTCCCCTTTTATGATCTTAGATGGCATCAGGATGGGAGCAGGGAAGGAATAAGGACCTCCTCATTTAAATACCTCTAAAACCACACACAAACCCATTGAGATGTCTGGCACCCAGAGCAAGAGCACTTTAGGATGAATGTGTTTTGGAGACAAAATTTTCCTCCTGTTCAATGCAATTGTTTGTCCCAAAAACACAGGGTCGTCCACAGAATGCAGAATTGGGACACAGGGGATACACAACTGCACTCAGATAAATCCACTGGGCTTTTGTACGGCTTCTTCATACGGGCAAGAGGCCCTCGGGCACACAGCACGTGATTAAAACCATGAGGTGTACAGAGGGGTCATCTCATACTTTGCATCCACAATACATTCACCCTCAAGATGCACTTTCCCATCCGTGCTGTAGTCTTTATTTGATTAGTAGTTTTAGAGATATACATTGCTGCGCACATGACAACACCAGAAAGACCATAAAGAAGAAAAGGCTAAGAGAAGGAATGTGAGGTGAGAGAACAAGGTTGGAAAGATGTGATGAAAACCGGCAGAAAGTGTTAATATTAGTTGCAAACAGAATTTTTTTTTTTCTTCTTCTCTTACTGTGATGTTAGAAAGTTTCTCTTTCTGGTAATACAAAGCCCCATCCAGTTTAAAAGCTGTTTTGAGGGTACGAGTTCCTACTCTATCCAATCCACTGAACACAGGTGACAGAGCCCACACCAAAGCGACCAAAGTGGGTTTTAGACCCAGTTTGGCCCATCTCTAAATACTACCCATGAAAGAAAAAAACTACAAAGCAGGTCCAAAGCAAGCACCACGCAGCAGAGGGAACACATCTCATGCAGAGTATTAGGAAAAAGCTGAATACACTTGAAAAAAATTAAAGGAAAAACAGTCACAGATCAACAGATCTCCATGAGGAGCCCCTGCACAGAAAACTTCCAGTTAGTGAGTATCTTGGGCTAAAGCAAACACAACTCTTTACAACCTCAGGTCAAGGTTTCTCTGCAGAAAAGAGTTAGAGCATAGTCTTCATACAGTAAAAGTTATTTACACACGTTTGCAAATACTTTCAGAAGATAAAAGCACTCTCTCTGGTTTAGACTGAGTTCAGTTTAATCTATATTACATTACACCGTTGTGTTCTGGCACCAAAATACCTGTTCTGGAAGAGCAGTTTCCAGCAGCAAGGACAGTGCGAGGTAGCCTAGCACCTGAGAACGGACAGAACTCGATGCTCCGGGTCTATACTAGATATTTCCCCCTTGAAATCTCTGCTGCCATTACTGCCCAGAAGTGTTAGAAATGGCTTGTGCTACATCAATACCAGCAAAGGAGATGATACCCCCTTGATTTATTAGCAATGGCACTGCCAATAGGCAACGGCAGGAAATTTTGGAGAAAAAAGCCTAGGAAAAAAAGAGGGAAAGGCCACTTCTTGCCACATGCACCTGCGTGCCCCAGGAACAAGCTGTACAGGCAGACTGCAATATATTTCGTCTGCCAGCCACAACCCTGCTCTGAGAGGAAGTGTGATGATGGCCAGGGCACTCGTTCCGTCCTTCCTTTCCCCCTCCATCCCTATCACATGCCACAGACTAACAGGGAGGGAACACCTTCGTTTTTCCCTACAAAGTATAAGTGGATGCTGCCTCTGGCCCTTTTGGAGGAGATGGAAAGGGAAGAAAAAAGCATCTCTGACTGGTTTCCCCCTTGCAGTGACATTACTGCTCTAGAGCAGGCTGTTCTGTGCACACTTACAATACCAGCTTATTTGTGCTTTGCAACATGAGACTCGTTTGCTCTGTAGACAGAATTACACCTCTTTTGCAGCAACACCTGGAAATGGGTGTCTGCCTAGCAGAAAGGACTGTCTTCAGAAAGAAACCATGACCACTTCTATTAGGGCAGGATATTACGTGTGACATCGCATGAACTTCATTTCCACATCCTCTGAAGAAATGGATTTGGGAAGAGGTGGACTGGGTCAAAAATCATCCTGTTTTTTTAACAGGATTCTCCATTTTATGTCTCACCAGCAAGCACTATTAATTAAAACTTTCCAGCTATCAGCATGCTCACTCCATAATGAGGATCAGAATAACCCTGATTGCCAAAGAGAAGTTAATCAGTTTAAGCATTACTGCTTTTAAATCAGCTGGCTCAATTCCACCATCAGGAGACATATTTCATTCCACCTGCTCCATTTCTGCATTAGCAAACAGCATCACTGGGGGGATCCCCAGCTGCTCTTCTGAGAGCAAACCCCAGCAAAGTGTCCAGCTAGAAGGGAGGGCCGGAGCTTCAGGGAGCATCAGGCATTGCCATTGGTGGCATTTTTGCTTTTCAGGTTGGGATTTCTCCTTTTGCTTTTCTCAACTCAGTGCTGAACAAAACCCAGGAGGCAAACATCTACCAAGTCTTGGCCTCCGATTAAGCTATTAATTACATAAATTAGGGCATGCTCATGACTTTTAATTAAACAGATCCCCACTCGCCTCCTTGCGCTGCAGTGCTCAAATCTGCATCTCATTCGAGGTGCGTTGAAAAAACCCCAAGACTTACCGAATGTCGTCCCAGCCTCTGGCCTGCTCACCGACGAGACGATGACGAAGCCGAACCCCTCGTTTTCACCGCGGCGGATTTCCACATCGTAGGGCTGGACCACGGCACTGACGACACCGCTGCCCCCGCCACCACCACTGCCGATGCCACTGGTGCTGCCGCTGCCCGAGCTGACGGTGTTGAGGGAGTTCTGGCTGCCCTGCGGCGTTCGCTTCTCCTCTGTCAGCGAGGCCGGCTGGTTGCTGCTGTGGTGGGAAGAGGCTGGGGACGGGACTTCATTCTCTGCCTTCGGAACTGAGGAGTTAAAAAAAGACTGTCTGAGCAAGCTGCATCATTTAGTGGTTGAAAAGTGCCATCCACTGAGAAAAAGGTAAAAAAATTAAGCAAATCACCTGCTTTAATCTACAAATCATGGCCAGAGTGACCAAGGGCTCTGTCTCCTTTCAGATGTCACCACCAACAGCTCTGTTTGGTGACAGCACTGACCACACATGCTCATCCTCTCCAGTGTATCGTCATGCAGCCAAAGCCTTTCGAACTACAGCAGCAGTACGGTTAAGCCAGTGCAGTGCTGCGTGCTTGGATGCTCTGTGGCATTTTAAACCTGGATTACATTAGTTCAGAGGTGCCTCCTTTAGATATCACAACCCCACTTCATTTATATATGTGTAACCATACATATGTGCACAAGCCGCGAGGAGAGAGAGTAATATCAAATACCCATCACTCAAGACCTGTGTACTTTTTAACTCAATGCTATCAGTTGGGTAGCACTGATTGCCCTTGATTAACATGATCTTAAGTAGTAATAACCACCCATACTAAAGCAAAACAACTTGCAAACCAAGCTTTTCTGGATGGAAGAACCAGCAACTATCATCTCTACAGTCTGGAACAGCTGGGGGGAAACGATTAGACATTATTAACATTAACATTAATATTAAACAAGTGTTTAACAGCAACAGAAGTTGGAAGTGGTATTAGTTTAAAATCTAATCAGCTACCACAAGGCTTGAAGAAATCTCAAAAAATTGCTTAGTTCACACTCTGCTCAAGTCAGGGCCAACTATACTAACTGTCAGTCCTGACAGATGTTTGTCTAATCTGCTGTTAAGTATCTCCCCAGGCAATCTATTGGTTGCAATATCTAACTTAAATCTTCCCTGCTGCAACATAAGGCTATTATTTCTAGTTCTATCTAGCAGGCATATGGAGAACATATTATTCCCTTCCTCTTTGCAACAGCCTCTTATAGTCTTGGGGAGTTTAACACCTCCTCCCCCTTCTCTGCTTTAGGCTAAACAATTCCAATTTGTACAATATTTCCTTGCAGACCATGTTTTCTGGAGCTCTCCTTATTCTCACTGGTCCTCTGGACTCCTTCCAGTTGGGCTCTCTCCAACTCAAACACGTCTTTCTTGAAGTGCTGGACCATATTGCAGCTAAGCCATCATCTGCTGGGAAATCAGGAGAGCTCCCCCCTGCCTACATCCCAGCACAGTGTTTTTCTTCACCTGAGCCAACCTCAGGGTAAAGCCTGTGGCCCACAATAGCTTCCACTTCTTGTTAGTCAGCCAGTTCTCCACAGTCCATTTGCGTGGCTGAGAGCTGCATATTGCACTTGTCTCTAATGGCTGCCTCCACTAATCAGGTCACTTCTCCAATTTGGTGAATCAAAATTAAGTTGAAGATCTTAAAAGCAACAACAAGAAAATGGATGCCAAACAAAATCTAAACCTGTAAACCCATGATCCAAAGAAAAAGAACTTTAAAATATTCTTGGGAAGGAGTACCTGTCTGCATTTATATACTCAAAGTACGTACTAAATATATAGTATTCTACATATTAAAAATATGTAGAATTGAAGAAATCTCAAAAAATTGCTTAGTTCACACTCTGCTCAAGTCAGGGCCAACTATATAGGAGTATAAACTTTCCCCTATATGAATCTCAAGACATGGAGTACCCATTTAGGTGAACGATCTTCTTCTACTGGCATATAGATGAGAGGAGGAACAAGGGACCAAAATTCAGGAAGAGGCTTCTCTACAAAGTTATGCTGGAATTTAAAAGCCTGCAAATAAGGTGAAAGAAGGGCTCCTGAATAATTTATCCTACAGTAAGTGTCCACATTTGAAATGATTCAGAAATAGCTCGGTCTGGAGTAACAAGCCCCTGAATGAAATATCAAGGGTTTTTATCAAGATCTCTCATGAATTTGAATCTTTTATGGTAATTTCCAGCCTGGAGGCTGTAAAACTGAACAGAAAATCTACACACAAAAACAATACCGAAATTCAGCTGCCCTTCCCCTTCCTCCCAAAGCTCATCTCCTAAAGCTTCTCTCACATTGGCAGCTCTTTGTAAGGAATGAGAGAGAGGCTACTAGAGGAGACATAACCCAACATTTAATCCGCAACGGGAAGAAGGAAAGAAATTACAAGTGAACATTTATTTAATATTGTGCAGAAGGAGCTCAGCCCAGGATAAGAATACAGAGCTATTTTAGAGGTACTGTAGTCTTAACTTCTACTTGTGGGCCTAATTTTCAACCTGAATGTTATTTTGATGCTCTTTAAGATTAAAGTACTTTACTGCCTATTTTTCTGCTGATGCCTAAACTTGAAAAGCTATATAACGTCTTTTCTTTTGAACAAGTGAGCTAAACTGAATCCCACACTCAAGCTCCCTAAAGGGACTCACAAGAAAAGGCAGCACCCCACTGTTACTCTCCAATATTACGCATAAGGTCACATGTCATTTCACATGTCATTTAGAAAGCTCATGCTCGTGTCTTCATTTTCTTTGCTATCAGAACATTTTTGTGTCACTAATCTGGGTGCCACCAGGCAGTGTCACTTCCCTCTGCATCTTTGCCTTTCTGCCAGCTTCTTTTTTGTCCATTTAGACCACACACTTGTGCAGCGTGTGCACAACACCTAGCATAACGCAGCACACAGAAACCTCTCTGTTACAGCAAACGTGCACACCCTGCACTACCAGAACCAGTGACGCTTACAGTTTTGCATCCTGCAGTTAGTTGACTACATGGTACAACCTCAGTTGAAGTTTCTCCTGTGCCTGGGACATTAGCCATCACACACCAATGCCCTCACTGACTCTCTGCCCTTGCCTCCCCTCCTGTGGACTCTTCAGCCTCTTTTCCTTCACTCCCAGCTTAAGGGTGGCTATCAGGCAGCACACTTATTTTGGGAAGAAAACAGAAGACACAGGCAGTCAGGCACAGTGTCTGTTGCTGCGCGAGTCCACCTAAAAATGGTATGTTGCAACTGAACAGTTCCCCATTTTATCAGAAACCTTCAAGAAGACTGGAGAAGCCAACTGAGGTTGAGAGAGTCTTGACTGGAAACAAAATATTTGAATTGTATTTGATGAAGAACAAAAAAGACTAAAAATAGCCAAAAGAGGAAGAATAACACCACATCACCTGAGTTTTCCAGTATTACAAGGAGGAGCTTTTGTTCTTTAAACTGTTTGCTGAACAGATGGAGTCTGGCAAGAAAATCTACCCCTGCAGAGAGACACTGCAGCCTACCTGTGTAAACCACTTTGCGCCTGACGGTCAGATTGACATGACCTTGTTTGGCTGCCTGTTGCATAAGCTGGACGACAAGCTGGTGCGATTTCCCGACAACAGGCGTTCCATCCACGCAGATCAGTTCATCACCTGATCTCAGGCGGCCGTCAGCATCAGCAGCACCCAGCGGTACAATGTGACCGATGTAAATCTGATGAATTAGCACAAATAGGGGAGGGGGGGGGGGGGGGGGGAGAGAGAGAGAGAGAGAGAGAGAGAAAGAAAGAAAGAAAGAAAGAAAGAAAGAAAGAAAGAAAGAAAGAAAGAAAGAAAGAAAGAAAGAAAGAAAGAAAGAAAGAAAGAAAGAAAGAAAGAAAGAAAGAAAGAAAGAAAGAAAGAAAGAAAGAAAGAAAGAAAGAAAGAAAGAAAGAAAGAAAGAAAGAAAGAAAGAAAGAAAGAAAGAAAGAAAGAAAGAAAGAAAGAAAGAAAGAAAGAAAGAAAGAAAGAAAGAAAGAAAGAAAGAAAGAAAGAAAGAAAGAAAGAAAGAAAGAAAGAAAGAAAGAAAGAAAGAAAGAAAGAAAGAAAGAAAGAAAGAAAGAAAGAGAAAGAAAGAAAGAAAGAAAGAAAGAAAGAAAGAAAGAAAGAAAGAAAGAAAGAAAGAAAGAAAGAAAGAAAGAAAGAAAGAAAGAAAGAAAGAAAGAAAGAAAGAAAGAAAGAAAGAAAGAAAGAAAGAAAGAAAGAAAGAAAGAAAGAAAGAAAGAGTGATAAATGAGAACTAGCTCAACAGACAGCTGGAAGCAAGGGGCACTGCTACTTAGACTCAGTTTAGTAGGGAAATTGTTGACAAATGTCTGCTGGTCAGGAACGTTGTTCCTGTGAAAGCAGCTCCATGTGAATACAGCCACATCGTGAAACTGTAATAAATTGACATCTTGTTTCTTTACACAGTCCATTCACTCTAATGACAGATAGCCTTGGGAAATGCGTTCAACCAGACAGTGACCAGCGAGGAAGATGGTTAAAGACACTGAGGGTCTTGTCAGGGAGGCTGAGATTGAGTTATCCTTTCAGTTGCCTCTAGGGTTTACAAGCTCCGTACCACTCGACTGTCCACTAACTCAGTCTTGGTTTATCTTCAGTGAGTTCTGTGGAGTTACTCTAACATGAGAGGAATTCATGGCCACTCTTTCCGTAAATGAGCAAAATAATTTTGGTAGGGAAATATGTGGAAATTTATGCTACCACTATGTAGCTTTGACCTGAGCAGCACATGAAAGTCCACGCGTTTTTAGCCGGACACCTTCCACAGGCACTGGATTTATGGTAAAGAAGTTAAGCAAATTCAAGGAGGGAATTGAGCAAATAGAAAACCTGACACTCTAAGATCAAAATACTTGCAAACCTGACCAGGACATCCTTTCCTCAGTGTCCAGGCAATTTCAGACCTATGTGTTTTCATTTGGGCTATCGCAAAAACAGGGAACAGCAGGGGAAGCCAAACCCATTTCAGTTATGGGAGTTTTGGTTTGTTTTGTGGAGGGAGGGTGGGGAGGAATTGCGGGATGTAAATACATAGCCCACTAGTTATTTTAATAGAGATGTCACGGTGCAGTTCTGCACATCTGTACATGCTACTGCCGTGATTCTGGAAGATGTTGCGAGTTAAAACAATACCACTTCTAGATGTACTCACAGGTTCTCCAGGCTCATTTCCACCTAGAATCCTAAATCCAAAACCGGTTTCCTTTCTCCATAGAAAGATATCCTGCTCTTGGTAATCTGGAACTGAAGGGAAAGAAGGAAAAATGTAATTTTTAATCAAAACCCCACACCTTTACACCCAAATCAGGATTACTCTGATGTACATGTAGAGGGATCTGCTGCACAATTTTACTCTTTAAATGAGGCAGTCTTGAATTTTTAGACATAATTAAGAACATTTATAGGTTTAAATACTAAAGGATTATTATTTAAATCACTACTAAAAATTACACGGTGGTTTCTACTTTCTAGGTGTCTAATTGTGACTTGCCATTTGTTTATCCCTACAATATTTCCTTCCATCAATATTAGCGTCATTACCCAGTGCAAGAGCCTCTTCCAAATCATCAATAAATAAATGTGTACAACAGAGAATCACTCTGCCAGAAACAATACAGCTGCCTCCTCTTTCATGGTAGACAAAAGAGCCACTTGTTACGACTTCTACCGTTTAATTAACTTTCTGAGGCATAGCTTGCTATCTGTCTACTCACACTGCTTTAAATAACTATGGGACAGATCCCCAGTCGGTGTAAAACAGAAGGGCTCCACTGAAAGCAAAGCAGCTGTCCTGACTCTCACTCGCTCGTGTACGGGCTCTGTAAAACCACTGAATAGACAAAACCAGCTGGAAACATAAAAAAGCTCAACCTTACCTACTCATTAGTATGGAATACCAGCAAGGTTTTTACAATGAATATTACATACAGTGAAGTACTAACCTTGAAGTGCGGTTGAACAGTAATGTTTTATATTAACTTATTCATGCTTGCTTTCATCCCTTTTTTAAAAATGCAAAATTAATTGCTAACATTAAATCATATCAGAAGACAACTTCAGGTTCATTTAATATTTATTGGTCAGTATCTGTAACATTGACTAATTTTGTAATGATCCCCTCCCAAAATTTATAATTAATGATAAAAAAAGCTGTTCCTTTACAAGTCAGCTGCCTAGATCTTTGGTAAAGAAATCGAAGTATATTGTTCAGGAATGTAATTCAAATAGGTGCATACTCAGATATGGGATGCTACACATTAATCTAGTTTTCTGTACCTATGAGCAGATAAACCAGTTGTTTTCCATTGACATCGGTGAGTGTCAGACTGGGCCCTAATTGCATTTTACACTGTCGGTGCCTGTTGCGCAAAGGTTTGGGTCTAGTTATCTGGTGCTTTTCAGTGTTGAGACTTTTGGCTAGCTCTGATGCTCTCTCTTCAGTGACTCAAGAGGTTTAAAATATAATAGGAATTTAAGACCTGGGAATACTAAAAATTAAAAGAACAGGTGAGTGCTAAGGCACAGATGTCTGCTTTGACATTTTCATTGAAACTGGTTTATAGCCACTGGTTTTATATATTGTATTTTCACATTTTGATTACTTGCAGTTATAAACTAAGCTGAAGACCTGTGCACATTACCTTACTGAACTAGAGGCTAATTTTTGTCCAGATACAATTACAGAATAATCAGGTGATGAACACGCTGGAAGCCCGCGTGGTTCATCTGTTCAGGCGAGCTGGCTGAAGGCAGCTCACCACCATACGGACGTGCGGCACAACAGCAGAACTTATCAACGAATTAATTGGTGCTTGTCACTGCCTTCAGCGAGGGGGAGCGTGAAGAGCAGACACATTCGGAAGCGTCTCTCCAGCACTTCGCAGGCTTTTTTGGCAAAGGCTGGCCCCAACCAATTAATAACGCGTGTTGGATCTGTCAGAGGCAAAATGGCTTCTGCAGAGAGCTTCAGCGTGGGCCCGTTTCCTCGGCATCTCTCAACACCTTCCCATTTGTCAACTCTCCAGTCTCACAGAACGATGCCTTATGTTCCTGGTTCGGGTACCAGCTAGCCAATTAACGGCCGCTGGAGATAACGGCAAGCCGAGGTGTAACGGCGGTGTCAAACCAAAGCAACAAAAAAAGACAAGTCTATACCCAAAGAAGCAAGTTCATTCACGTAACGCTCCTTCCGCTGGAAGGATTACAGAGAGGTGAAACACAGATACAACAAACATACGGACAACACACATTTACACAGCGCGAGTACAAACCGAACAAAACTCCTTTTACCGCTTTTTGCGCCAATTCTGCAGTACGGTGATTCACTGGCACAGCCCAGAAAACCCCATCCACCTCTGTGCTTCCATACAGCTGAGGTGGGACCCCCTGAGGCTCTCCATACTGGAGAATTACTTTAGGTTCTCCATTATTCGGTAGCGCTTCAGAGGAGCCACTTCCCTTACTTAAAGGGAAAATTTCATGGTGGTGCTGAAACTCTGTTGAAAACCAATGAAAGATGGCCTCCAGGAGTCATTCATTGCACCTTTGCACCTTGACCTGATCTCAGGCGTGTCTGACTCTTTCTGAAAAAACGTGTACATAGCCCAAATGGGTAAAACTTGCCAGTCTGCTCATCCTGAATTAAACCAGACCATTTGGAGAGCGTCGCAAAAGTGGTAAGAAGAGTTCTGCTGGGGCTGTGAGGAGGAATGGAAGGAGAGGCGAGTGCCACAGCCCCGTCGACGAGCCACGCGGACAAACTCATGAACGAAATGGGAACATGATGCCCCCCACCGCCGCCTACGAAATCCGCCGCTAGCCAGTACACAGTAAAGCAAGTACTTTGCACCTTCGTGGCTAACCTTGGCGTACGGCCCTGCCAGACTCCCTTGGTGATGAAGAGCCCCCCGCCACAGAGCAGCAATGACACCAGAACAAGACATCACAAGACACAGATACATTCTCGGCACAGTCTTACATTCTCCAAAACTCGTGGAACTGATTTCTCTCTCTCTCTCACCCTTGCTCAGTCCAGTTGCAGGCGAAGGTGACATAGCTGTAATATTAATTTTACAATTTTGCAAAGCTTAATGTATCTGCTTTCTTGTTAGTTCATTTAATTATTTTTGACTGTATGGATCATGTTAGGCTTTCATGCATAAATTGCTAAGGTTATCGCTACTATGGATTATGACATACTAACTTTCACATCTATTTGTACATGCCTGTGTACATGGGGATATACAATACACACACACATATGAATTTATACATTTTTGCACATGCATGCAGATATATTTGAAGAACTCTTTTTTCTCCTCAGAGGAAGAACCTCTGTGAGAACACCTTAAAAATACTTTTCTACAAAAAAATTTCCACCATCATGACACAGTTAGTTTTCCAAATGGAAATATCTTTTTCTAACGTTGAAAGAAATTCTAAATACATGGTGATGAACAATGAACACAGGGCTTAATTAGAGGACATTTTCATCAAACTTTCCTATACAAACTTTAACAATTATCTTACATGTTATATAAGAAAAAATTCTGCCCAGTGTGCTATCAGTTTCAACAAAAGATGGATTCAAAAATAATCAGTATGAGTTTGCTTTAGTCACTAGCTCATTTGAGGCAGCAGCACTTTCAATGACTCATAGCTTGGCAAAGTACAAGAGTTTTAAGGCCCAGATTCAGCAAAGTATATAAGGACAAATCTGAAACCGAGTGAATAGTCTCACTGAAGCTGACGGAGAGTTTCAGTGTTGAAAAGTCCTGTGATTTAGCCATAAATCTCATGAGATTCCGTATTTGCAGGAAAGCCCTGTTTTCTAAACTATCCCACTGCAGGAGAATTCCAGTTTTGCTGTCTTTTCCTTTTAATCAACCCTTCTGGTGGCACAGAAAGCTTTCGAAAGATGGCTTCAGCATGTTCTCAACAAGATGACCAAGTTCTGCCACTGAGGTCTGGGGAAGGCGCGATGCCTCGACTGAGCCATGGACCGGGCTGGTGCCAGACAAACACCAGCAAAGTCTGCCCACGACCCAGCTCCGTGACAGCTCAGCAGCCTCTGCTGCTCACGCAATGTGCTGCGAGTACTACCGTCTTTTTTAGCAAGACATTCTCTAAGGGCATGGACACATCTGTGTGCCCAAGTGTATAACTGTAACTGTTTGTCTCCTATTAATATAATAAAAGGACATAACCCTACCAAGGGGCTTTTACGAACTATCATCTTTAAAGTCAGTCTGATCAGAAGGCGGCTGCAATTTCCTGAGAGTGTTTTTCTTTTCTATTTTAGGCAGAAAGTATCTAATGTTTGGTATCATTGTGCAAATATTTTTAATTCTATGTAATTGCTGGTGAGTGAACGCTACACACTGGGGTCAAGACTTGTTTGTATTATTTCAATTAGATTTGGGGAGAGAAAATCCTACCAAATAAATTGTATGCCTGAAAATAAAATTCAAATATTAATGATAACTTAGAATATTTTAAAAGCTTTAAAAATTATCTATCATGTTCTGCTTTACTTTTAATTAAATGCTTAAGCCCTTCAAAGGGATTCATTAACACATCTGCAATTCAGATTAATTCATTTTGTCACTGCTGTTTTGACAGATGGCCATATGTAGGATATGGTATTTTGCAAAGCAATCAGGCCACATGAGAAAAATTTGACAACAGATTGCATTAATCTTTAAGGAAGTTTAATAATACATTGAAAAATAAAAAGCATATTATAAAAATATATTTTCAATAAAACAGTGCGAGATTTCAGAATTGCGGTTCTCTGATAAACCATTCAGTTGCTGTTTCTCTCACCGAGTGCTCTTCACATATGTCATCCCTGGATCTTGGAACCGCTTCAGTGTTTAAACATTAAGGGTTTGTCCTTCTCTCTGATTCATGTACACGACTCCCACTAGCAGCTCCTTTTTACCCGTAAAAAGGAGCTCAGGCAGCTAAAACTTAGCACCAGGAAAGAGTGCATTTGTTATCGCCACCAGATGATCTGTTTTCAGATTTACTCAACCTAAAGCCGGCTATTCTCAAAAATCTTAATCCAGCAAAGAATTGTGACTCTGGGCCAGATTGCACCAGAGCGTTTGAGCTCAGCCCTAGCCTTAAAGCATCCAAGTCCCTTTGGGTTTACAGCTTGAAAATAAGCTTCCTTGGACTGCAGCCCAAGCACTCAGCACCTTGCAGGCCAGATCCCCTCACCCAGGGGAGCTGCATGTGAAGGAACTTTAGCCAATATTTGTTGAATAAAGTTGCAGTTCTCATCTGCTGCCACTCAACCAGAGTCCAGACACAGTTATGGAGCCATTGCTTAGCTTTGAGTTAGTAATTCTAGCTTAATTTTTCTTCTTTTTTTTTTTTTTTCTTCCCCTAAACAGGCAACGTCTGTGGCTCTCCTCCGCAGAATCTGAGTACTTCCTGATATTAAGATGCATTGGGTAAATCAAAATATACATGCTTACACAAAATTATGGGTTATCTGGTGCTTTTGAACCCAATTCTGCTCTACCAATGGCTTCAGCGAGACAAGTCACATAAGTCAAATATAATCCTTTTTTATGAAATACTGATTCAAAGAATACCCAAAGAAAGGAAGAACACATTTTACCAATTCTGAAAAATTAAAATGTTGCCTGTGTGCTTTCCATGTCTTCATTATTATTATTAATGTTAGTAACAGTGGGATGCACTCCCAGTGAAAAGGCAGTAGGTGGTCATTATAGATTCAGTACTTCTTAGAAACATCCTTCAGACAATGTATTCATATATTGAATGAAACCTCTTGATGTTATTATTTTTAGATTTAAAAAAATTCTGTCTGGGCTGGGGCTAATGAATCCATCTTTTGGTGTCAACTGCACTTGAAAAATTGCACTATGTTCTCTTTATACTCAACAATTTCACAAATGGGACGGAATAAAACACTGAAGATAATCTAATTCTGTCTTTTTAAACTTCATCATATACTTCAGCACAAAGGGTTGTTCCTGGTTTTCAGTCCACTTGTCGGGGATTCAACACCCTGCCTCTCAAAAGAACATTTTATAATCCTTTTCAGGTTTATTAAAATTTAATGCCATTAATCAACGGAGAGCGAGCCCTGGACTGGGCAGCAGGAAGAGCTGGGAGAGCTGAGCTGGGGCTCCTCAGGCAGCGGGGGCTCCTAGGACCCACCAAAAGCCCCAGTTACAGGATGCATCAGCCAATCTCAGCCCTGGCACTAGGGTGGCATCCTCCTGCTGTACATCAGGTATGCATTCAGTTCTGCTCATGTCTTCATCAGAAGGACGCAGAGAGTCTCACACCTAGCACCCAAAGCCTTGGATGTCATGGGAGAGGAGATGCTAACCTCAGTCCCAAAGCCAAAGGTAATGTGCTCAAGCAAAGAAGAAAGCAGTGATATGACTGTATCACCGCCAGCCAAAGGAGGCACTGGAGTTAAACTGAACTGCAGCTGGGTAAAAACACGAAGAAAAGCACATGTGGAGCAGACAGACAGTGAAACTGGAGGCCCAGGGAACGGTTTCTCCCATCCTGCAGTCTGTGGTGCTCCATGTCAGCAAAGCTCCCTACAAGTGGTTCAAGAGCCACACATCTGGTCTGTGGGCAACACTGGGAAGTGAGTCTCAAAGGGATGGTTCACATTCATAAAAGAGCAGCCACCAATTGCCCACTTTTCATGCAGACCAAACACAGGGAAAGAAACATGGTGGCTCACCCCAAGCTCCCAGGGCAGAAGAGGCACCAGGTTTCAGCTGTGAACCACAGTCTCCATTTATGAGACTGGGGAGAGGGATGAAAGGTGAGGGCTTGGTGAGGGAAGGAGCAAGAGCTGACCACTGACCTCTAAATAAAACTACCAGTCACACTTTGGGATCAGACCGTGACAGGAGACAGAGCACGTCCAACTGCCTTCTTCACTTAAGACTGTATCTTTCCTGTTTTTCTTCACCTTTCATTAGGCACAGCAAAGCCACGTCACTAGGGAAGACTGAAGGTAATCCCCAGGGAATGTGTTTAACTCCAGCTTAGGGTTGGAAATTCATAGGCTCTTGGACACTTCTAGTGGCACATGCTTACAAGAAGACATGACCGTATCACACTTCTGCCATTCTCCAAAACCCCTCTATCTATGAAACCAAGAAATCTCTGAAAACATCTTCCTGGGAAGGAAATGGCAATGGGACTAAACGGTGGTAGAAAAGCACTGATGTTCAAACAGGTAGGTCTCATCTGGTAGAAGAGGCAGGAGATGAGGACTGAAGCAATAGAAGAGGATCAACCCCACTACAGAGATGCTGGACCATGGAAAGGTGAGACGGGGAAGCTGAAGGGGCGTAGCAGATCCCAGTCTAGCAAAAGGCTCAGAGAGGACTGTGGCACAAGGAGAGATGGGGTGTGGGAAATCAGCAGGTGAAGAGACAGTGAAAAGGCTTCTGGAAGGGCTCTAATCACAGACAAGGATAAAACCTCTACAAGATACCTGCAGCCATTGAGGAAAGAGGGAGGATTTAGCACATGGTGTTGGAGGTGGACACAGAAGGGCAACTGCCTGCCTGTGCACTTCAGGATTTCTCCAGCTCAGCCTCAGGTTTTATCGGGAAAGACAGACAGGAGTTAGGCCTGCTAAGCTGATACTAATGACTAATTAGTATGAGTTAAACAGTTAATTAGAATTAGCTAAGTAGCTGCAGGCGGTCAGAAGCAATGCCAACACAGTGCCTACGGGAACCACGTGAGCTGAGCAAGGGTGATGCCGGCGCCATGGGACGGCCTCAGCCTTGTCCATCCCGGCAGGGGAAGGAGGAGCTCTGCCCGCAGCTCTGCAGGGCTGAAGCGTCACCGTCCCTCAGCTCTTGCCCCTTTTTCCTATTTCAACGAGATGCACGTGCAAGTTCCATCACGGCACTTCTCTGTAGACCAGCATGACCTGGCCCAAGAGCCCGCAGGGTCAGTACGCCTAATCCCCGGGAGGGGAAGGAAGCAGCACACAGAAGCTGAGACACCTACAAACTGCATTGCTGAGACATTCAATCCGAAGAGATGCATCTTCAGCCAAGAAACTGTGACTCATGATTTAATTTTTCCAGGACATAAGATTTCAAAGTGATTCATTTGGTCAGAAAAAAAACAGTCCTACCATTTTTCGTTCTGGGGTAACGTTCATTTCATACTGGTTTTACCAATTTCCAGTTAGCACAATAAAATCAAGCTCCAGGTGATACTCTTACAGCACCAAGACTTTAAAGCTCCCTTTTCTGTAACTAAAGTAACTATTGCTTTGAAAATGAACCTAATACTCTAACTCTTTCTTTAAGAAGCTTTTACAGATTTGATCATCTTCAGCAGTGCAATTAAAGCAAAGCCAGCGTGTTTATTTTGTTTGCAGAGAAGAAACTGATTGAAACCATATTTATAGTCTTGGAGCAGAGTCAAAGCCCTGCTGAACTATTAGCCAAGTGTGCAGACTATTAATTGCCATAAAAGCAACTTACAATATGCATTTGATATCTGTATTGTTAAAGTGTCCACTCTGGTCAAAGTAAAATGGCTCAGCTGGATTTTCTCCTCCCCAGGGTGAGGCTGGAAAGCATCTGGTACGAATTTCAGCAAACTAAATACTTCCCCTCCTTACTGAAATTCCTATGCATATCAGACAACGAGTCTTAACCTCAAAAAGGAGTTTAGGATCTGGATAACAAACTTGGAAATTCTCCCTCAGCCTAATTTAAAAGCAAAATAAAAAAATAGGGGGAAAGATGGTCTTTAATTTTAAAGGGATTTTTCGTAGTTAGCTTCGGTCTAAGTGCCCTTTCCTAGAGATGATCTAAATTCATTCCTCATCAGAGAGGAAGCTGCACCTCTATCAAGTAGATATCATTGACAGATACCAAATTAACAAACTGAAGCCTTATATTTTCAACATAAACCTAAAAGATTCAGTTCTTCACAAAGAAAATATACAGAGAGCAGCTGCCAGAGCCGTAGCCTTAGCAACCACACCTGCTTCATACTCACGTCGGCTTTCATACATGCTCCTGGACTGGGCCCAGATTTTGAATGGATCTGGCTTTTTCTGCCCAGAACTGTCCGGTTGATCCGCAGCCGGCGGCTCCGCGGCAGTGTAGTCCGGCAGCACCTGCGTGCTGTGAACGGGGGAAGCGGTGTGCCCGCTGCGGTGGCTGGAGACGCTATGCTGAGAACTGTTTTGGCTGTCTTTCCTTTCAAGTGGTTGCTGTAAGGAAGAAAGCGAGTGGAAGGAGAGAGAACAGACGGTTATTGGTCTTTGAGTGGGTGTTTTCCATCAATTTTTCTCCCTTCTTTGATCAGGGTTTCTGCATGCACGTAAGTAAATATATAAATCACAGTTTTGCTGCCACCAGTTAATGCTGGGTACAGTTAAATTCCCCGATGACAGATTTTGATAGGCAGACTGACAGAAAGAGATATGCAAAACAAAGTCATTTATCATAAAAAAAATATGCAGTTCTCCATCTCACATATAAAACAAATCTAAATCTCATTATAGGTTACTAGTTTCAGTGCACTTATTTTTTCCACATTAAGGCAGGAAAACTCAACAACCTTCTACTCAGATAACATTAGGGTCTAACTTGAGCCTGCAAGAAAAAGGAAAAACTACCAAATTTCACTGTGAAAACGTAAACACTCCCTCTGAAACAGATTCAAGCACAGCCCTTACTATGAAAGATCACTTTTCCTCTGCAGCTCTTGCAACCCCCACATCACAAGTGGGTGGACAACAGAGTACCACTTTCACGTCTCTGCTTCCCAGAGCATCCACAGGATTACAGCAGACCTTCACAAATGTGAAAACGTCTATCTGCAGTTTGATTTCCTTGTTTTAATTCAGCATATTAAAACAGGAAAAAATACGTCCGCCTAAATTCAAAAGCAGTACGCCAAAAGCTCTGTCTGCTCAATATTTAGCAAAGCAGGGTACATAATTCTTAACTCAAATTCACAACGGTGTGCTCAAATGAAGCACAAGTCACATTTGCATTGCCAGGATTTGTACTACTCAATATGCAGCAAAATCCTCCCTCAACAAGAGCTCCCCAAACTGTGCAGCAAATGCTTTTCAGTGCTCTTTTGAGATGACCTTGGGTTGGCATCAAGGTCGAGTCCAATCTCCCACCTGCTCCGGCACAGGGAACTGGCACGCTCCCGGGGCTGCTGTGACGCAGAGGGCGGCCGGGAAAATAGCATCCTACGGGTTGTTTTTACAACATCTACAATTTCCTGGCTAAAAGGGCTCAGCCGCTCGTACCAAGAAGCCTCAGACAAAAATGTAAAGCCTCCTGCTGGCAGGGGGTACCCGAAAACATTGCAACAGGAGTCTCTGCTTCCAGGGACTTCTCCATAGAAAACCAAGCAGGGCTTGGGAGAAAAGTCAGCAGCAAACACAGAGCAGATCAGCACGGGGGGCTGAAGTGCACACAGGTCTGGGGACCCCCTCCTCTACTCTGAACGCGAAACCCCAGGAGGCCAATGCTCCATCATAGCAGGGCTGAATTAATTACAGAGGAGAAAGTCACCATACAAAAGTGCCCCCTTTTTGAGTCTTCACAATAATTTAAGTTGCACATATTTTTAGGTTTACACCGAGAAAAAAACCAGCTCCAACAGCCCAAAAGACTTTGACCTCGCAGCCTTACATTCGAGTTGTACCATCATTTTTTTAAATATCTCGATCAACTAGAATGTGAAATTGCCTTTGTCCTTTAAAGCAATTTTGAACAAAGCATACCTGCTGTGATTACTCATCTGCAGACTGTCAAATACAAATATCTGAACCAATTTCAAACATTTTTAGCTTTTTAAGTAGTAAAAGAAGCTAATTCACATGCAGCCCTTCAGTTTTTAAATGAAGCAGTTTTAAAACTTCTATGCTGTGGATAATCACTCCTTTGTAACTTAAAAATAAAAAAAAAAGAAAAACACTTTACAACTCTCAGTCCACCCATCTGGATTGTTTTGTTTGTTTGGCCAAACTACTAAAATAACTACAAGCATCCTGTGAAACTTCAGGCCAATTTCACTGGAAATAGCTGGTTTACAGAAGTTGGAGTACAGGGACTAAAGTGTGAAGCTTTATTCAGCCCTCGGGGAAATGTTGAGAACTCTCTGAAAACTTTCTGATTTAAAAAGAAACAAAGTTTGAACTTTAAAAAGTGCTCTCACTTTATGATATGAAAGGTCTAAATATTGAACAAACTATGAATTCTGTTTCATATTTGGGTTGCAAATGGAAGTGTCAGCGTATCTCAAGCAAACCCACCCCTAATTAAACTAGAGTTGCAATTGCAAATACACAGACATTTTGCAAGAAATAGGGGAAAACTTCTTCAGAGGGATAGTTGTTTTTCCAAACAATAACTCCTTTAAAAAGCCTGAAACATCTCTACTTAGGAGTTGAAGATGGGGGCAGACAAAGGGGAACACAATCATGGAAAACATGAATACATGTAATTAAATTAATTCAAGACAATATTAATTGACTTTCACATCACCAGATGAGGCTAAAAAGGTTTGAGGCCAAACTTTTACACAAGCTTTTAGCAGCTTCAGCACATCAGCAGCAGCAGGACTTGCAGGGGTCTGACCGCCCTGCAATGAGGACTGCCCAGATGAAGAAGTTTGTGCCTTGGTGCAAAGGTGGAGCTTTCCCAAGAGATGTGAGCTGATGATATGCCAATGAAAGGATGGCTTCTCTATCTCCTGCCTCATCCCTAGCTTTGGGGCCGATTCTCCTGGGTCCGGGTCTGACTGCCCGGCTCACTCAGCTCACACACAGGCAGGAAAGCAGCTAAATGAGATGAGCACGGGACTGTTTGGTGACAGACTGCTGCAGAGCGGGCGGCTCAGACCTCACCCCGAGATGCTGATCATGTTTTTTCAGTGCAAAGTAAAGCAGATCAGCTGAATCATGTTGACTTCTGACAAGAGCTACAAGAGCATGGGGCACTGAACTACCCAAGTCAGCAAGAGCACCCCTGACCCTCCAGAGTCTATGGTCTTCTCCAGAGCTGTGGATAAGCATAAATAGCTTGCCAGAAAGACTCTTGACCAAAAGCGGCTAGAAATCAAGACTACGATGACTACCTGGAGTCCATTTAGGCAGACTGCACGCTTAAATACAGGTGATGGAAAAAACAATCACCTTGGTACTGTATTACAGCCATGACAAAACAAATACATGGAAAGCTGGAGCTTCTCGTGCCCTACCCGAGCCCCAGGTCTGAGATGCAGGGCCTGTGCCAGCTTCCCTATGCCCTTGCTGAAACTTCGCAGTGCTTATCCTGCAAAACATAAGATGAAGAAAACGTACTATTGGGAAGAAAGTCTCTTCTAGCTGCCCTTTCCCCACTGGCTGAGGTTAACAGGAACGTCAGTGTGGCTCAGATTTCCGAGTGCAGCTGTGGGGGCAATTGCTGCAGAAGAGGGGGCAGCAGCGGTCAGGGTTTGGGCATACATCAGCCTTCCAGGATTTCTTCTGTCCACTGTGCAACCCCATTTTCAGCCACAGGCACTCCATTTGCTGAACTGAAAGGCAGCTTTTCCCTCAGCAGAGAGGTTGAGTGAGCCCACGCTGAGCACTACATCGTCCTCTGATTACAGGGAGGGAAGAAAACAGCAAAGGCGATGTGAGCCAGGGAGCTTGAAGCTGTCATGCTTCAAAAGGAGGCAGAAGGAAAACTGCTTACAAAAGTCTCCAAGTGCCTGGAAAATGCTACAGATACCCACATAGCAGAGACCAGTTTGTCATTCATGCTAAATGAAAGAGCAATTGAATGTTACTTTGTCCAGTGACTGCTAAAACAACCGAGGCCCATGACACGGCTGAGAGGTGGCTGCAGGCAGAGATGGGACACTAATTGTCAGCAGCAGTTGTGTATGTCTGTGTCAGGCAGAGAGAAACCCGCAGCAGAAGAGGCGACGGTGGCAGGGAGCGTGTCCCATGGCACAAACGGACACCAAAGCTTTTTGGCACAGGATTCTCCAGGCATTAAACTGCAAGAGAGAAGAGTTGCTGTGGTTTCCTCCCACTGCATTTCAAGGTGGGGGGAAAAAAATGGTCTCTGAATGAAGAGGGATGTGTTGTACAAACATTCATGCTATGGAACCTACCTCTCCTCCTGACAAAAACAGGACATCAGCAGAGCCCCAAGTCCTGCCTATCCACCCGAAATACACGGCAAGCCTCTTGTCAGGGACAGGCTGTGCATAGGAATTGCATTTTTGGCCACAATTCAGCTATGCTGACAATGTATTTATTTACACCCAAAAGAAAAATTAGATTTTTGGAAGAGCTTAGCACTTTCTTCGCCTTGCAGTGATCCTGTCTTCTGATAATCTAGCTGCAGATTTTGTGCTCTAGAGCGTTTTGGAAAAGCTGGTCCTGGCAGAGACAGCAAACTGAGCTGGAAATGGGAATCTTTGCCCCCTTGTGGAGTATTTTGATGCAAGCAACATGGGAAAAAAAAAAGAAGAAAAAAAAATGTTTGTTTTCATCCATGTTATACCAGGATAATTGCAGGGGAAATTGCTATACTAGAGAACTTGCACACTGAAAATGTATATCCCCAGACGGTCAATACAAAAATATTATCCATTTTCATCTAAAGAAGAATCAATGGGAAACTGAAAACAAACAAGCAGCACAGAGAGCTGCTGTGAGCATATCCTCGGTGGGGAGAAAGGGGGAAGAAAGGACTTAGAAGTGCCCGGTCTCATGTATGGCTGCAAACTTTTTTTTTTTTACTAATTTGGCCCATCCACCGAGGTTGAAAAACTCTCCTTAAAAACTGAGAAAAAGAGCAAAGCTCATCAGAAGATATACACAGGCTGAAAAATACAGCTCAGGAAAACTGAGCTCAAGGCAGAAAAATATTCCCAGACGGTGTCACAGCCCCAGCACTAACAAACCTCTCCAAGGGGCTGAAACACCTCCTCCCAGCCGGGAGGTATCCAACAGCCCGAAGTCGGCCTTTCAGGAATACGGGATTGGGGCTGATAGTTAAAAATAGGGCTTGTTTGAGAAAGAGACAGCTGTTGGCAGGAGTGTGTCCGGGCTCTGGGAAACGATAGGAGCTATCAAGAGAGGGCTCGTCACTGCACTGAGCGAAGCAGAAGAGGATGGAGACCTGAGCTCGTGTTTTCCCGATGCAGCAGAAGAAACAAAGAACGAGCACAAGTTAAGATTGGGCCAACTGCTCCTGTCCTGGATGTACACTGTCCTACAGCTACACTGTAGCTAATTTATTAATCAAGGAATGCTGGAAAACATTCCCTCTGCGTCAGGCAAAGGGACCGGGGGAAACGAGCAGCGTGTTCAACCCAAGCCCCGTAGCCAGCCGTGCAGCGCTGGGGACAGCCCGCGGGCGCACAGCTCAGCCAGCAGCACCCACATTCACCTAATGGCTGCAAGTGCAGCAAACCATCCCTGGGAAATGCCGGGGCAGGGCGCAGCGAGACGGCATCCCAGCCGGGGAGCACGCCAGCGGGGCAGGCCTGGCTCTCCCTGGCCAGGACAAGAGCAAGTGGGAGTCTTCATGGCCAAGAAGGCCAGGCTCCCCTCGCCCCGCAGCCGAGCACCAGCCCTGCAACTAAACCGAGGAAGGAAGGTGTTAAGCAATACCGCTGCTTTTATGCTTTTGACCATCGCCTTGACCACGCAAGCTCTGGTGTTGGTGCAAATCCATCCCAGATAGCCCTGAGGACAGTTTCCTCTTCTGCATACGGGTGCCCCAAGGCGCTTTGCTCCAGGTTTCTGCGCTCAACCCGTGCACGTCACCGATGCCTGGGAATGAAGGAGCGGCTGTGCCGGCTCCGACACACTCTGCTCTGCCCCTCCAAGGAGCGGTCAGTCATTAAAGCTGCCGCACAATGCGGCAGTGTAAAACATCGCTGCTAATTGCCAATGCAAATGATCCGGTGTGCAGGCAGGGGGAACAGGAGGCTCTGCTTTTTGTGAATCCTGCGCTTTAGAGGCAACAGCACCGCCTAGGGCCGTAGTAAAAATTACTGGAGGGACCCTAAAGCAAGGTGAGAGGGGTTTGTGAGAGGCACGTGAGGGAATGGGACTGCTTTCCCAGGGCTGACTGGCTCCTCAAGGCAAACAGTAGGGAGAAATCTGCTGTTGCAAGGCTACACCTGTTTGCAAGCAGTCTCTTTGTTCACCGACATGGATTTAGATGCTGCTCAGATTTTCACGGTGCATCACTGCCGACCAGAGAGGTGTCTGACATGGCAGGATCCCCCTTTACCTGATGCCGAATGCGTGTGTGGCGAAGCGGGAGCCTCCACATGGGAGCCTCCACGCTTTGAACAGACCGAGACTCATTGATCGGGGCTGGTTTAATGACAGGAGTCGGAGTCCGGATCGAGAGCAGCCACTCCTGCTCCGACTGGGGAAAAAAGTGCAGGCAGAGAAATGAAACGTGCCAGACGCGTACGTATTTTACACACTTGCTTCTGTTTTACCGAAGGCTGAAATAATCTCAGCGTATGACAGAAGTGAGCGTGCAGGGTCTGACATGCCTGTGATCTGCGAGGGAGCACACCCCGCACTTCTGCCTCTCAACATTAACGTGAGCTGACAATGGTAGAGGCCTGGGCTCACGTGACTTTAATCAGCACTGCCCTAAGCCATCAGAATCACATTAATTATTTCAGGGCTTTCTTTTTGGATGAACAGAGAACTCGTATTAAAAGCAGGACCCTTCTGCCCAGCCCCTTCATAAACCTCCTGCCCAGGTTGGCAGCGAGGTGGGCTGCACCCCGCTGCAGTTTTTGGCACCCATCGGGGACTGCCGGTGAAGTTTCGCACCGTCTTACAACATGGCAAAGACCTCACTCGCTCTGCTTCCCCAAAGCTACTGGGAGATAAATCTCTTTTCCCCCCTCCCTCTCAACAGATAACTGTTAACTTTCAGGCTTTAAGTATTGAATTTCCTTTAAAAATAAAACACTTTGTTGTTGTTGCATAGTACATTAATTTCTTCCACAATATCATGCACAGAGCTTTAACGATACTTCAGATCACGGCTTCCATGCTATTAGCTAACATGTCATCCAGGTAACAGCTTTACATGGAAACAGGATCAAGAAGGGACAAGAAAATACTGTTCCGTTGTTTGGGGTTTTTTAAATATGGAATCTCACACCTGCAGCACAATCCTGCCCAGTATGAAAATGCCTCCAGAGCAAGCACTCGGACAGCTAACGGTATTAACTCTGTACAGCTAACTGTATTCCCCGGGAACTGTAATCATGCTCCGTTCATGCTTTGTCTCTCTCAACAAGGTGCATGCTTTCCCATTCTCTTAATAATTCAGCCGAGGGTACTCGAGAAAACTCAGGGAGTAAATGGAAAAGCTTGGTGCCTATGAGCACCCGACAGGAATTGATATCTGGCAAGAAGGTGGAGCCTCCCATCTTTCCAAAAGGAAACAATAGCTTTTTTTTTTTGGTAAGTTAAACGACAGAGAAGCTCATCTGTCAGGGAAGAGGATCTGTAAACTTGAGGCTTTATTTGCAAACAAGTCCCCCTTCCGTACTGCATTCCTCTTTCATCTCCCCATGCAGCAGGAGCTGTGCAAGGTAATCATGGTTGCAACAGAAAGACAACTTAAAACAATCAAGACCCACAAAGAAAACAAACCGAACTCATGCCTTTCTCCTTCAAAGCAGACAAACAGACAAAAATAGTAGCTGAAAAGTGCTTACCGACTTTGGGCTCTTCTTTGGGACCGGCAGTCCTGAAAAATGGCAACAAGGGAAAAATAAACATTAGCATCTAAACGTTACCTTCCCTTAAAGAAAAATCCTTAGGTGTATCATCCGAATGTAGCCATCTGCAGAGTTATGTCAGCTTTCGCTCTCGCATCGGAGTTACCAGTCTGTTCATATCGAATCAAAGCACAGGGAGAGGGAGAGCGAGCGAGAGACGGGAGCGGGGGGAGAGCTCTATCTGCATTAGCTATGCTGACTTGTGCTGCAGCAGCCGGGAGGCTGGGAGAGAAACCCACAGCCCTCAGCGGCTGCCGAAACCCAGCGCTCGGGCAGAATCTCAAATGCTCCCCTGGATTACGGGAGACTTAGCTTACAATTAAGCCGAGGCTATTTCCTTTTGACGTGATCGGCTCAGCGATTTTATCAGACCAATCGCGGCGGCGCAGGGGAAACAGGTTGATTTTTTAAAAAGTATTTCTCTAGAAATCGATTTTTGAAAGGAAAACGTGCGTCGGCTTGAGCCGGGAGGCACAGGCTGGGCAAAGGAAAACAAAAGCATGCGGAGGAATAAGCTTTTATCCCTAAAAACGTGAATGTTACTGAGAAAACACGCGTTTTCCTTCCTGTCCACCGTAAGTGTAAATCATTGAAGCCAGAGATTTTATCTGTTAGTTACAATTTCAGAGAGCTGAGGCTTGAAAACAGCACTGCAAATGTCCTGACCCTTGGGGGGGATGCTAGGGAGCGTGGAGAAGGGGGGCTTACACAGGTTGCAGTCAATGCAAAGGAAGAAACAACTGGGAGGGCACAAGAGAAGGTTTTTTCAAGGACAACTTTGCATTTTGGAGCAGCCTCTTACTCGCTCTGTGATGAGCAAGACAACCCAAGTGGGATTTCTATCGACTACTTCTGCATATAGCTCAATTCCCAGCAGCAAAGGAGACACTTGGCCGAGGGATTTACCTACAACGCAGGAAAAACTCTTTCCTGGGCATTTTGCAAATCACCTTCCTTTTCCTCCACTGCTGGAGGACAGGGAACTCTCCATTTTTTGCTCTGTGTGGCACTCCAGGAAACAAACATAAACCAAAAGAGAAGATTACACTCCACATTAAGTGCTCAGTAATTCAGATGTTTGAAATCTGCTTTTGTCTTTAGGATGTGATTTATGTGGCATTTATGCCGCATTATGTTTTCTACTTTATGCATTTCGTTCATGCTAAAACCCATGCCCTCGTCCAACTTTTACACAGAGAATAAAATAAGTGATGCAAGTGCATTACAAATCTCTCCAGGAAGAAGCTCATTTTAAGGTAATTTGGGAGATGTTAGTTCTGAATAGGGAAGATGCACAATTAAAAATGATGAACGGAGCTCACTTCGCTGCCTGCTCACAGACTGGGATGCAAACTGTAATGAGTATTTTAAACGAAATATTTTCAGCTTTTGAGGAATATCTGTGCTCTGCATGTCACTGATGCATTCCCAGCCAATAGCTGATACCCCTCCAGGCACTGATTGATCAAGGGACAATGAAACATCAAAACTGTTTGAACTAAACAATCAGGACCACAGCTTCATTTCTGCTGGCAGTGACTGTGTTTGTGTAACACGCTTAAAGAAGAAAGCACTAATAATGTTCATGGCAAGTCACATTTTTAACAGGCATCATTTATCACAGAGATAAACACACAGATAGAGATTCTCCCTCTCTCTCTCTCCCCTTCCACATGCATGCACACACGTTTACTCTCCCTTTCCAAGAAATGCTCTTTCCTATTAAATCATTAGGTAGAACAGATCCCCATGCACGCACGCACCCTTAACAGACCAACATGAGCCAGAAAAGGTATTACAGCGATTTAAACGTTCCCTGCAAAAAATAAAGCGGAGATGCAGCTGGGCTGTTGGTTCAAATTGTACCAGAATTCAGTTTATTGCATCACAAGCATTAAATGTTAAAATTTACTAAGTATGAACTACTGAACAAACCTTTCCTTCAAAGTTCGGTATTTATTTTGGCTGTTACAATCCAAAAGAGATGGAAAACTGTTGAAAAATAATGGAAAACACATCAAGGACATTGTTTGGCGGCTCCTTCAGAGGCTGATGAATCTTACAGTGTCACTGCTCTGTGCCAGGCTTTGCTGCAGAACAAGCAGTAATCGACTTTTTACCAAAATAAGTGACTGCAGAACACGTTAACAAATGTTGGTAGTTTTTCACGGGACAAGCTTATAGTCAGGGGAATAACCTGCCTGTACATTTTCCTATAAAAATGTTATTTATTCACCTAATTAGGGTCTCATTTTAAAACCCCAGTTTTTGACGCAACAGGCCAAATGAGCTAATGATAGGTATCCTATGTAGTTTTCATGCTCAGATGATGGAATGGATACAGTAATTAACAACGATGAACACAAAGCGCTTGGATAACCCCCAACTCCTGGGAGCATCACTAGCAAGAAAATGCGGAGCTTCATCAAAAAGCTTCTGGCAAAAACAATTGCCCACGCCTATGAGTTTGGGATGGTGACAACTATAAACTACAACGTTCACCTTTTGATTACATCAACCATGTCCCATCACTGCTCAGGCCACTGCTCATGCCGTGCCTTGCGTGGTACGCTCATCCTCCCAGCTGCCCCGTTCTCTCCCGAAGCCTCACTGCAAGTTTTTCAGAGGTAAATAGGCCAAGCATGGACTTAACACCAAGTTTGCATCTCCTCGGCATTGTCCAATTTTTTAGTGGTTGGAGTAATGGCTTTCACATCCCTGACTAAGAGAAGCCAAAAGGCTACTCCGCTGCTCTGCCCTCAAATCTGATAATGGAATAGTAATAGTCTATATCGACACTGTTAGCAATATAATTCCTCTGTGATTTAATGCCTATGGACATCTCTCACTAGTACTTGAAATGCATCTTCTAATTTTGGGGAGTTTTGGAGATGCAGATTAGGGACGGTGGAAGAGTCATGCAACCGAATGGGGCTGCTGTCATCACAGAGTTAACAGGGTTCTAAAACAAACGAGCACATCTGGTAAACAATGTCAATATGACCTAAAACCCCTTGAATGGGCTCATTGTAGCTACTTACTAAATATGCCTGGAATTAAATTAATTAGAAAGCACAAATTACTCCCCTCTAAATAACAATGTAATAAAGCAACTGCTTAATGAAAAATATCAGTGATCAGTGAGCAATCCGCAAGCACAAAAAAAGGGACTGTAATCAAACTAAATTCACAGACTCGTCAGCAAGGCAAGAAAGGCTTCATACAAGGTTAGTCAAAAATGAGTCAGATGCAGGGATCTAAATTAAACTAATTATCACAGAGATTATTACATTTATCTTAACAAAAACCTCTCTCTTTTCTCCCCAGTACTCCCTAAAGCTCTGTGTACAGCTGGCTGCATCCATCTGCTCAACTACATTTTGTAACATAGGGGAAAAAATGCAAATCATTAAGCAAGTTTTGTACCATGACTTCAGCACTCTTAATGCCATTACCCATCAGGAGCAGTATTTCTGTTGCGTGACACTGTATTATGTTGTGAGTGATGCGGTCCATGAAGTAAGGCCACAACCCAGGTTATTTCATATTATTTGGCATGTGTTAATTTTGCAGGCTTGTGTGGTAAAACTTTTGGAGCTGGGAAGCTGTAAGTTCCCTAACCCTACCTACGATGACTTCATAGAATAACCCATGGGACAAAACTGTGACCCCAAGTGTTGCTGTTTCTAACATGCAGTGGTCCTCAATTTTTACAGGAACATTTTCTCAAATCTTTTGTCTTTATGGAACCAAAGTAACATGGGAAGACCATGACACATGGTAAATTCTGTTTTGCTGAGCATATACAGAATGCGATGCGTGACTACAAATCCATACCATAGCCTGGACCTGACTCTGGTGTGAGCTCAGAAGGCCACAAATGCTCAAAAGTTACCTAGATGGACACCAGACACATCATGCCCTGTTCTACAGCCTTGTGCTTTAGAGACAGTGGATCAAAATGATCAAAAGTGGAATCTTAAGGAAGACCTATCTCTAGGCACCCCAGGAGTCATCCAGCCAACCCATCCAAACAGCTCGGTTATGTGAAGGCCAGTTGGCGTGAACACTTCTCCCTCCACCACAGAAAAAGAACTACATATTTCAATGGGATTTCAACTGAAGTTGGAACAATTCAGTACCAGTTTGCACAATCCACCCATAGGAAAAGGCTCTTGAAATTGCTAAGAGCCAGTCTAGAAGCCAGATGTATCATCTTATTTATTGCGTATGACGTCTGTGGCTACTGCTCAACATTTTTCAGTTTTGGGGTGCTTTTGCACATGAAAGGAAAGAACAGCTGTGTCTAGATCTTTACTTCTCATGATTGTTTAACATTTCCAATCAGGACACCCTGTGGACTATCCATGTCCAACAGCAAAAAAAGCCATAGTGAGCCTAGGTGAAAAGGTTACCCATTTGGTTTTGCCATTACATAGTCTGCAGCCCAGAATGCACAACAGCTGAAAATTAGCAGGAGCTGAATAAAAACGCAAGAAAAGAAACATTTCAGACTGTGTCACAAGGTTAACATTTACAGAGAAAATATTCCTGCCTGGAAAAAAAATAAAAGTAACAAGCTTTCTAAATAGTGCTGCTTACACTGTGCCGAATAAAAACCAAAGGCTGTATCAAAGAAAACAGACACTTCGAAAGATGAGGGGTAAAGTACTGGAGTCAGGGGGTACACAACCATGTATCTGGCATTGCACATTGATCACTGCTTTCTGTGTGAAAAACAAGCAACTCTAAATAATTGACGCTAATGGCCATTAGTGCCGCCGGGGGACAGGGGAGGGGAGGTTGGTGGTGACAAAGCAATCCCCTTGATTCTGTATAATCCATTGCCAAAGAATTTCTAATAAAGGACAAACACTATCTAAAAAAATAGATTGAACTTGATCTTTTCCAGACTGGAGAAAGAACAAGAAAACATACCAGAGTAATTTGCAGCAAGAGAGGCAAGCCTGCACACAGCCATAAGGAGCACCATCAAGAGGAAAACCCTTACCTTGTCCCTGCCCAACTTTTCTGCTCATCATCGTGATTTGCATAACAAGAGTGCCACTGCACTAGCAAAAAAATTAGCTATGCAATACAAGCTTTGAGCGAGAGAATAATTTACACTGCAGAAATATAGCCCTGCCATAAATCAAGTTTGGTAACCACCAAATACAGTGAAAAATGCCACGTTTCTAATGCTAACGTTCAATGTTAATGTTAAGAAAGCAATGTTGTCAAGAGACCATCTCGGGCACTATTAACCCACTGGCACTGGCAAAAAACATAATGAGGCATAGTATATTATCACCATTACAAGAATTTCAGTTCTAGGTGCTCTAAAGATGTTAAATTGTTTTAGCCTCAATTACTCATTCTTGGTCAGGATGCTAAAGAATTCCTCGTAATTGAAGTCTCAGTCACATTTTCAGCATCTCAAACCAGAACTGATTTTAGAAGTGATAAAGAAGATATAGGCTAATAAAATCTATCTAATTTCTACAAAAATATAAATTTAACTATGTAGTAAGATACAGATGGTAATGCCAAGACAGTAAGATAATAAAGAGGTTGAGAATTAGTGTGACAATTACCCATCTAACCTATGGTTGAAAGCATGTCAACAGTTCTAATATTTTTATTTTGAAGCTCATTAAATGAAGAGTTTTTCCTAAAGCTCGAGCTGTTGGAGTCATATGCCATGTTGGTTTTGGCTGGGATAGAGTTAATTTTCTTCACAGTAGCTAGTATGGGGCTCTGTTTTGGATTTATGCTGAAAACAGTGTTGATAACACGGGGATGCTTTCGTTACTGCTGAGCAGTGCTGACACAGAGTCAAGGCCTTTTCTGCTCCTCACCCCACCCCACCAGTGAGCAGGCTGGGGGGGCACAAGGAGTTGGGAGGGGACACAGCCGGGACAGCTGACCCCAACTGACCCAAGGGATATCCCACACCATATGGCGTCATGCCCAGCATATAAAGCTGGGGGAAGAAGAAGGAAGGGGGGGACATTCAGCGTGATGGTGTTTGTCTTCCCAAGTCACCGTTACGTGTGATGGAGCTCTGCTTTCCTGGGGATGGCTGAGCACCTGCCTGCCCATGGGAAGGAGTGAATGAATTCCTTGTTTTGCTTTGCTTGTGTGCGCAGCTTTTGCTTTATCTATTAAACTGTCTTTATCTCAACCCACGAGTTTTCTCACTTTCACCCTTCCGATTCTCTCCCCCATCCCACCGGGGGGGAGTGAGCGAGCGGCTGGGTGGGGCTTAGCTGCCGGCTGGGGTTAAACCAGAGATGAAAATCTCTGTTAATATTTAAACAAATATGTATATAGACATTACATTTCTGAAACCTCACGAATTTGAGAAGGTAAACACTGGAACTGGAAAGTAATTAGAACCGCCCCCATGATCTTTTTACATAGATGTGTGTGTGTACACACATACATATATTTTTCATATACATAAGCATACATGTGTGGATATGCATGAAGGTGCCTACCCTCTTCCACAAGCCCACAAAATCCATGACTTGCAAGCTTTATTTCTAGAGCACATCTCACAGTTTTTTGGGCGTGCTGCAATTTTGAAGATGTCCAGTCCCAAACCCCCTCTCCTCAGCTGGCTGTCCTGTGGCATGGCCATGTGGGTACCGAAGGGCAGCAGCACCTCAAGGCCAATCTCATGGGCCACTCCAAGCTCAGCACGGAGGACACTGGTAGAGGAGAAACCATATTTTGCTATTGTCACATCTGTATTTATCCTGCTCCTGCTCAGTGAGGGTGTTTGTCTTCAGACTTATCGCAGCACTGTTACAAGGTGTAAATCCACACGCTCATACCTGTGTGGCTTATGGCAGATTCTTGTATCTCATATTTGGAGAGCAGCCTGCACAAAGGGGACGCCTACAAATAGGGCCCTCTTGGCATCAGTTTGATGTCAGATTAATGCTATTAATAATTAACATCCCTTAATAATAAGCTAATATTTGTGGAATGCTTAGCCGGATTCAGACCTGGGGGGTGCACATGCACACATGGCACACTAAGAGAGAAAAACTTTACTAGAGGACAATGGTTTTGCAGATGTTTTCACAAAACATAACTTTATTAGATTTAAAATACAGTTTTCTATTAAAATAAATCGTTAACTCAATATACTTCCAAGTATGTAACTGTACATCTCAGAAACCAACCCTTAAGGATAAGGATGGAGTCAAAACTTCTGGGGACTGATATTTACCTGCCACATCCCTACCAACATCACCTTCATGTACCCCCAGCCACAGGGCCCTGACCTGCCCCAGCATCCTCAGCCAGCTGTGTCATCTCCCTGAAGCTCAGCCTCCTCCACCAAATCTGTCTGGTCTACAAGCCCTGCCAACTTCTCAAGTCCAACTCATGGTACATTGCAGGTCTTCTGGCACAAAAGACACAGCTTTAACAGGGTCTTAAAGCTGGTATAGTCCTAATTACTATCGCCATCACAAAAATAAGTCCATCTGACCAAGGAAAAAAAAACACATGAAAATGAATAACTAAAATCCCAATGCAGAATGGGGGGGAAAAAATGAAATTCAGAATAGAGAGACTTAGAGACATGAGGATAGATATTTAAAAACAATCTGTCTCAAAACAAAATCATTGACTAGTCCATTACAAAGCCATCCTTCTTCCTCAGTTTTGCCCACCTGCTATTGCTTTTAATGACTCTCCAAATGTATTTAATTACAGTGATAAACAAAGACCTTTCTTTGATTTCTGATACCTCATTAATTCTGTTATGACTGGTTATTATAATGCCAAATCAGGGGAGCAGCCACAGCACCTACCTGCAACGTGGCTGATAAAAACTTGTTATTTACAAGTACATGCACACCAAAATGCCACACAGGCGGTATGGAAGGGTAGGAGGAAAAACTGGGTGGAATAAAACACTCCTTGCTGCACAGCTCCAAGTCTGCTCCATTTCCTGCTGTGCAAATCCCGATGAAGACGTGGGAGGCACATCTCTAGCTAAATCTGCCTTATCTAATGCATAGTATTAGGTTCTGCTGTGCCACCTTGTGTTACATCACATCACATTTGATATGAAACAACGCTGTGTGGGTTTGAGTTGCTCCACTTATACCACTTCAGCATTTAATACCAAAACCACATCAAAACATAAGGGGGAAAAAAGCGCCAACTTTCAAAACCTCAAGCTGGGGAGAAAAAAAAAGCCTTTAGGAAGAATTTCAGAGCTCTCATCTTTCATTTGCTAAGCAACCGCCTGTTTTGTTCTCATCTAAGAGCCTACTGCTTTCTCCAAGATAAGGCGGTTCATGCAATAAAACATCCTGATGGGAAGATTTCAGACATTTTTTTCTTCCAGCATTCAGCAAATGCTTTGGTTTTCTTACTGATTTTAAAGCAGATCTAGATTCCCTGCCACAGAAAGGCAGCCGTGTGCATAACGTGCACACCACCACTATTGTGCTGTCAGCATGCGAGATTACACAAAACTGACATTATTTCTTTATTCCAAATACGTTGACTGTTCACCTCCTTAATAATTAAAGTACCGGTTTCCTCCTGGCCTTAAAGCACGCTTCGTGAAATATCTCAAAACTTTAGGAAATTATCTCAGCCCTTGAAATTAATGCAAAATGTGTAACAAAATGCCAAGCAATGAATCAGCAACTGTTCTATCCTATTTTACCCTTCCAAGCGACTCTGGAGCTCAGATGACACATATATCTGGGGGACACAACCCATAGCATAGATAGGCCATGCTGTCCCAAAAGTGCAGGGCAACTGATGTAAAACTAATGCTGACCCAAAAAGCAGATTTCACAGGCATCTCTCCATTTGTTTACTCATTTCTCATTTCTAGAAGAGAATCAGTGCAAATGGAGTTAACGAAGGGTAGCTGAGGGGAAAACACTTGTGCCTCAAATGACTAACAGATTAGTGTCAGCACTTTGCATGTGTCACACCAGCAAGAGCTGGAAATTCTGCAGGCAATTAAAATGTCCACATACCAGCGATGTCGATCCTTCTTTATTATCAGAACTGTAATATTATAAAGCTGTTGTTTTTGGAATCAAGTGCTCATATGACAACGTGCTTTGTTTGGAGTTTCTTAGTCTCCCAGGGTTTAGAAAAGACAATTGGATATGAATACTAGAGGCTTGACATAAAAAGACAGAAAGAACTCCGATGTGGTATTTTTATATCTGGAATTTTGGGAGCTTAACGTAGGATTTTTAAGCGCTTGGGCTTTTTGAGGTTGATATTTGAATTTCACTTACTATTTCAACTGGATGCCTTGCATTGAGAAACTCCAGCACGACCTGGTAATGCTAATTAATTAGTTCCCACAAATGCACTATTTGTATGAACATTAGTAACACACATCAAACTATTTGGTGTCTGAACAAGCTACCGACAATTACCCTTTGTGGCTGCAGGCATTTGTAGGCATCCAAACCCTTGGTGAAACCCTGCTGCCTCCTGGAGTCTAATGGGAGCCTTGCCATGAACTTCAGCATCACCAAAATTTCCCCCTTCGTGTTTTTGGTAAGCAGAGTTATCCCAAACCTTGCAAATTCAGATCATGAAAAACAAATGGCTAATGTCACTAAGATTAACACCTGTAAAGCACTCTGAAGGAGAAAAACACTGCGTAATCCCAAAATACTACATTATTTATAAGACGACCTGATTTTAAATGTTAAGTTCGGCTTATTTTTATCACAAAGAGAAAACAAGTTCCTGCTAGCTTGCTTTACAAAACCAATTACCAGTGATCAGTGTATGGTGCTGCATAACAATACACAGCGTTGCCCCAAAAAGGCGTATCTAACACTCCGGAGCTGTTTAGAGGAAAATTAACTTGCACAGTGGATTGAAATACATGCACATAAGCAATTCTAATAAGGGGTATGAACTTCAAACTTCTTATTAAAAATATCAAAATGTGTAACATTTCCTTTATTTCATCTTTTCCTGACTTCAACTGATTTTTGTGTCTGCTCCTTGATATACTAGTCCCTAATCAGAATAAGGCTGTAAGAGAATAGTAAATGTGACATCAAACTTGCTTTAAACGCGCTTTAAAGTCTCATCAGCTTTTTTTGGCCTTGTTAGAATATCATTCCACTTAACAGAGAGAAGAGAATAACAAAGAGTGACTTGGTGGTTTGGGAAAAAAAGATGCAGCTACTCCCAACTAAAGGTTCCCCCAGACCTGCTCCTTCCCTGCACATAAGTCATAAGTTTTAGCAACGTATTTTTACTAGGATTGTCTATTTTCAGAAAATGGGAAAGTAACATTGCAAAACATTTTAAAAACATTTCGTTTCATTTCTAATGCAGTATGTAGACCAACTTACAAACTTTACTAATCTGATTCCCTTCTTCCCAGGCAAATCTCTTCAAAGGAAATAGCAACAAAACTAAACAAGAGGAAACAATTGAAGACAGATTTTTAAATGCCAAATGAGATTCCCAGTTTAATCAGGAAATCCGTAACTCTGGAATTACAAAGTAATAACCCTGGAATACAAAGTAATGAACTTGAAAAATAAATCTTGGCATTATACATGGAAATATATTTCTTTAAGCATACTATGATTCTGATTTTTTAAATATAATTTACTAATTAGTGAGGGGTGCCTATGAGCTATCAAAAATGTCCCCCCACCTGTTATTTCTGGATGGTATTATCTGTACTACAATATCAGGTATTTTTCAGTGTACAGCTCAAAATAACCTATACTGAGTGACAAATTGCTTAGAGATTCAACAAACAGGTTTGATGCGAGATACCTGAGTAGAAGGTACTGGGAGCTTTGGTAGCTGGTGGTGGTTGACAGAAGGTAAGGCAAGGAAAAAAGAGGTTACTTGAAATGGCATTTTCAAAAAATGTAGAGGTCAGTTGAGCACACCAGATGGTAGAGAGGAATTAGATCTGCTACTGCTCCGGGTGAAGGAAGAAGCTGCCACAACATGGTGGGCTGGGGAGTAGAGCAAGAAAACCAACCGTAAAGGTGGCATGCACGATGATCGGTACTGGCAGCTCTGTGCTCAGCGAGATAGGGTTCAGGGGGGTTCCTACGGATCCAAACACGGGACAAAGACCTCAGTATAATGCTCTGCTCCCTCTGCATTAGGAACTGAAAACACTGCTGGAAATGGTGAACTTTTCTTCCCCTTCCAGAAGCTTTGGCACAGGCAAACATGCTCTGTGGTAACCGTCAGATGATTCCCAGGTTGTGATTTTTGTCCTAAATGCAGTTTGGACTCACTTTTTTTCCTAATTCAGCAGCTGCTAAGACAGTTTGAAATTTTCTGGCAGCTAGATGCCTAAGTGGCATGACTTTCAACTCGCTCTTCACTGCAAGCCTAAAGGGCAAACAGAAGTGAGTGGCTTGTTCAAAAGAGTTCAAGTCTGCACTGAATAGCTGATTGCAGCTCTAATTACCACGGTTTTACATCATTAGGGATAGCAACTGAAAAGGAGCTCTAATTCCAACACTGTGAGATACTGCTTTTTTTTTTGTTCGGCTCTTACCACTAAATGATCCATTTCCAACACTTCTGGTAAGGACAGGAAGGGAAAATTTCATTTCCATGGCGGGAGAGGATCTCAATAAACAAGTACAAAGACAGTATTTTTGCTTATAAAATTCAGACTGATAGGTGTTTGTGGTGGGGCAGAAAGGATGGAGTAGTGAAGAGACGTCCTTTGAAACCTGCAGCAGTAGCGGATTTCACTCAGCTCAGATATTTAATGCTCAATGCCACTGTTCATTTATGCCTGAGCATTGTATTTTGACACTCTAGATCTGAAAGAGCAATCTGTTTTCAATTGTACTGTTATAATGTGCTTGCAATTATAAGTTGTTACAATATATTGTTTATAAAGTTTTCCCACTGTGTCTAAAGGATCTTGTGACTCTCTCTACCCTGACTGCGGGGAGCCTGAAGCTGCAGCAAGCAGCGTAAAGAAAAAGACACGTATCTTTATATTACTATGCGATGTTTCAACGGCATGAACACAAGATAAATAGAGAGAGAAAAAAGATGTCCTTCTATTTTAGGCTACAGAAAGAGCCTTCATGTCCAGGGCAGTTGACTCTAGCACGCACCTTCAGCACAGGAATGAGGAGTTAACTCCTCTCTGTGGGAAGTGTCGCACCCTCACATGCCAAGAGCATCACCAGAACAGCAAGGGAAGGTCCATCTAGCTAAGGAGACTTAATAGGTTTATTGCTTTAGAGCTTTGTAACTTTGTCCCATTGCTGCAAATCTTTGTTGTAGTTATATGTATCACAAGGACCTTCTTAAGACCACTGAGTCAAGGACCAAATGACCAGGACTATTGGCACAGACCTCTCCCCACTTCCACCTACCTCATCGCTCCCCACAAACACCTTCCATTCAATTGAACTATGAACAGGGAATTTACTGACTTTGCTTTTACAGGGAGGTAGGACTCAGGTGCCCACTGACGGGCATTTAGACAGGTAGATGTTGTACTGGTTCTTCTTCCCATAAAATACATTTAGTTTTGAAACTCCAGCATATATATCATATATTTTTCAGAAGACGGATTTCCATTCCCCAGTTTAATGTGAATTTGGCACTAGGGAAAGCTATTAGAAACTCCACTGATTTGCACATGACATGTGGGTGACACTTCACCTGCATGCTTTTACTTTGATCTGGAGCAAAGTGGGAACACATCTTCCAGGGGATTACGTAGATCAGGCTCAAGGTTTATGCTATTTTCGACCTTCCAGTGAATAAAGATGCTAGTGAGCACTAACTGTGAAAGCTTTGAAGGGAAACTCCATTCCAATCTGCATGAAAACTGCTCAGCTTAATTTTTGTAACTGAACACAAACCAACCACAATATTTCTGGATGACCTGAACTGAAGACTGACCTTAAAAAAAAATGGGGGAAAAAAGGAAAAAAATAATCCTCTTTGATCTGAGGTAATTCACAAAATACATCAATAAGACACACAAACGTTCTCACTGAAACAAATGTTAGATCTTAGTGACTCCAAAAAATACAGCACAGTAGTTTTGCAGAATACTTTGTTCTGAAACAGCCCCCCACCTGTCCCAGCATAGACAAAACTCCCAGAATAAAAGTCCCTTGGGACGCAGGGAAATTTTTCTGACAAAATGTTGCTTTTATTATGAGTAGAATCTGTGCAGAATGGAGAGGTATTTGAGAATTGCTTATTTCAGTCTATTACTGTGCATAGACAAGACTTCAATGACAAATGGATTTCAAGTGTCAAATATTATTACCTTCTTTCTTTGCTTTTTTGAGAAAAGTACTAGAACCTTTTCAGCTACAAATATTCAAAATAAAGGTGTGCCTTTTGTGGCCTTATTAACAATAATTCTTTAAAATAACTGAAATGTGTAATCACATTGTGCAGTGCGTGGACAAAAACATATACTTAATTCTGCATTTTGTAAGCAGTAGTGCTGGTTTACTTTCAGACACCCATGGTCCTGCTGGGTTATGAAGCGTCTCCTCTGCTGCTGCATGCACCGTGTCATATCCCCTTCAAATGTGCTGACTTCACCTTCAGGCAGCAAAGGCTTTAAACCTCCTCCAGTTTGACTTACAGGCTCTAATGGGTTGGCACTTTCTTCTTATTTACAGTTTAAATTACTCACAGCCGAACAACACCCAGTTGTTCTTCAGCCAAGATCTCTCTTCGGTTTAAGTATCTCTCCTACCTAATAGAGACAATAATTTTGTCCTCTCTGTCCACTCATTTTGCTAAGCAAAAGCAGCTTTTCCGATCTGGTCTCGTGTACAGCCCAATTAGCTCCTCTGAACCCTGCCTCTGCTCAGAGTTCATCCTTCCTGAACCCCTCAGGTGTTGAAGTCCAAACCATGAGATAGGCTTAGTGAATTTTACCCAGCACTATGTATAGGTCAAATAGGAAAACAACAGCAATAATACAATAAAGGCCTAGAGAGGGGAGGAGGAAGGGGAAAATAAAAAATTAAACCAGAACATAGATAAGGCAAGTTTTCTATGGGGCCTCTGGAAAGCAAAATCTCAATGACCTGACATTGTCCCTCTCTTAATGTATTTATCCCCCTGCCCCAACCTTGTACGAGTCCTGCAAATGATTTTCAGATGACACGCGAGCAGCCGAGCACACAGAGGGGGCATTTCAGCTTCATCCTTCCTGAAATCACCCTTCTGTTCCTCACTGAAAGGCAACGGCAAGACTCATCCGCTCCCATAAGCCAGTGCTTCAGCTGAATACACTTTACAGTAAATATTTTACAGGCTGCTCTCAGGGGCTGCAGGTGTGCATTTTAACAATTAAATCTCGTTGTTGGGAGTGCACCAGTAGCTTGGAGCTGGCAGAGCTTTTCCCATATATTACACATCTCTTTCTGATATTTTTCTGCCTGATTAGTAATCACTTCTGACAAATCCGTTCGACAGCTCTGAACACCAGCCTTAGCGTTGCAGGGACGCTTCGTGCAAAGCCTGACTGAATGCAAATGTTAGGCTAATGCAAGGATGCCTGACAGCATCTGAGCATTTTCTTCACTGGACACCAGAGGGAGGAGCAGGAAAGGACAACTGACAGTGAAGCTAAGGAAGAACTTCTTCAAGAGCCCTGAAGCTTATCAGACACCAGAGCCAAATACATTTCTATAATTGGACCAAAATAAATAGTGGCACCTTGTCTGGGGATGGCACTTCTGATAGAAGACTTGGCAAGGGTAACACGAGGTAAAGTTAGGGGAGAAAGGACCCAAGTGCAGCAGCGCTGAGTGCCAGGTGTGTTTTAGCCAGCTCCATCTTACAAGCTTTAAACAAACCCGACTAGTTTTGATGCTGGGGCTACTACCGCTGCCCGTATTCTGCTTGGCTTCTGTGCCACAGCTTGTGTGCCTTTCGGTCCAGCTTTCTTCTGGATGTGAAGAAAAACATGTTTCAACGATTAACCGTGGATCCAGGGCCACCACAGTTTCTGAGTCCCGTACCACGAAAGCGTGAAATTTGGAACTGCAAGTGCTCTACGATGAGATGGAAATGACAGGACCTTGAAAGGAGGGAGGCAGTTCAAGGAGATTGATATGGTATCTACCCAGGAAGGTGACAGCAAATGCTCAACATGTGGTTAGTATCTCGATTAAATAAAAAAATGAGAGATATTCAGCAAGATTACCAGGGAACTATTTACTATCTTATTAAAACTATGCTTTTATTTCCTCATCAAATCTTTTCATTATACCTTCAAGGCATACAGAGGGTTATTAAATGTCACCCACAATTCAAATAATTAATGTATGGTGTTACCAGATATATATACGCTCTCCAGGAGGATTAATAATAGCTGCTATTTTTCTTCCAACCATATTTCCTCCATAATACATATATTAATCATGAGAACACAGTGCATTTTTTTAAACCGTTCTAGTACTGAAAGTCTTTAAGGAACTCACACTTTGAAAATTGGAGAATTCTTAATATATTCTGTTCTCTATTTTTTAATTTAATATCAAAATACAAAAACAGAGTAAGCACTTGGAAAGGAAGGAGTATAAGAAAGGCAGTGCTTTCTCCAGAGCTGCTATTCATTGCAGAATCAGTGTCCTCAATTCCTTGAAATAGGTCTTTAAAAACAACAAACCAGAGTTGCAAATTCAGAAAGCAGCTTGTCCCCCGTTAAAACGGACTGGCTTTTGTTGCTAACTTACTACAATCAAAACAGTTTAGAAAAGGCATCAGAAAAGTACTTTTATATAAAACGCTCCTCCCAGGGCTGGCTGGGGGCTGCGTTCAGCACCTACTTGTCAGCTTAACTCCGTCTCTGCAGCACGCTCGTCCCTGCGAGGCACTGAGCACCAATGTGCGTGTTGTCCATAAAAACCACTGCATGGGAAAGGGAGCACAAGTGGGGCTGGGGCTTTGCCCCTCTCAGATCCCTGCTGCCAATGCCAGAGCAGAGAGAGGGAGAGCTGACCCCTCTGCTCTTGACTTTGCACTCAAGAGCTGACATAGACTTTCCCTGCGAGCTTAACACTAACTCTTCCAGTAATTTTAATCCACAGAGTAAAAGTGTGCTACGTGAGGTGGGGTGTGCTACCTCAGGTTACTTCATACTTACTATGTGCGGGGAAAGAGTTCCTGTGGATGGACTGACCCCATTGACAGGTTACCTACCATCCATGCTCCCACGTGGGCTGCAGACATACTGCCTGTAGGGTGTTTTTTGTACCTGCTGGTTGCCTCTCAGCAATGCAACCGAAAATGAGCTCAGCTCCCGATTGCGCAGCAAATAAACGTGTCCAGAAGTAACATTTCAATTGCTTACAACTTGGAGGAGTTTAAATTCCCTCCTCCGCTCCCAACTGTATCCCAGGTGTAACCCTTCCACAGTGAAAAGTCATTGGATATCTTATTTTGAACACTGCAAATTACAGAACGTTATTACCAGCCTCTTCCATCTCCCAGAACAGCTCAAGAAATGTCCATGTTCTATTTAAAATAATTAAATTTTACAAGCATGAGATCAGGGTTTGTTATGGAAGTAAAGGTGTAACTGTACTGCCCTTTTGTGCATTACCAGAAGACGGGTGTTGTGCACGTGCGCATGGGAACTACATGCACATTCCCCCCAGTGCAGCATCAAACGATAAATAATTTTAACCATCTACGTGACCTGACAACTGCCAACTTGGGGCAGTTCCTACACCTCAGGACATAAACCATTTCTACAGAGAATTTAGGAGAGCAGGTCTTTCATGACATGCATTTTTTTTGAATTTCAAGAAGAAATATTTTAAAGCGGTTTTGAAGACTTACCTCCTCGCTGCACCAGCAACGTGACTTCACTTCCCTTAGGACATTCAATCAGCATATCCACCACCTGGTTGTGAGTGAGGCTCTGCACATTCTTCTTGTTGACTTCAACTATAAGATCGCCCTCCTTCAGGCCGCGGCACCGCGGGCTGTCCACGATTTGTTTCACTCTTTGGCCGCCCCCACCGGGACTGTCTGCTATAGTAAACCCAAAGCCCATAGGCCCTTTCACTATATGCACAGTTATGAGTTCAGGTTGTGTTGCTATCGAAGATGCCAAAGAGACCGTGTCATTGGGGTAACCATGGGGTCCGTTGGAAGAGACCTCAGCCGGGCTGCTGGGTCTTGCTTCCTTTGTGCCATTTACTTTCCCTGTTTTACTACTGTGGCTCGCCGGGGAGTCGTAATTTTCTTGCCCATTCACAATGATCGGCTCTTTGTCCAAAATTGCCACGGACGTAACCAGGCTCGTGTTGGGATCATCAGGATCAAAGGGCAGGGGGTAGCCTCGGCACAGTTCGAGGTCCACGCTGGCACCGATGGGGATGGACTGGAAGATTTTCACAACTTGAGCGTGAGTGTGCCCCAGCACACAGGTATCGTTCACGCTGACTATGACGTCCCCTGCAGAGGACACAGACAGATATACCAAACACATACATTTTGTGCACCCTGGGAAGGTGAGGACTAGAGCCTGCGAGCTGATCCGCAGCATCCGCAGGTACCACTCACAGGTCAACAGTAGCATTTAAGCACCTTTGCAAGGAAAAGGAGCGGTGACATTTGGGCAAGCAAGAACTATCTGTACACGATGGATTCACTGCATAAAGCCTTTATGTACATAAACGTTTTTGAAAGTGAAAATGGAATTGGCTTATGCAAAAAATTAATAAATTCCAATGATGGTATATGGCCCATTTAACGGTTATTTCGAAGCCCGACTCTCACTGTTATACCCTGTGCTTCACTGACATATGATAGAAACAAAACTGAGAGCACATGAGAGCTATAACAGAAGGCTCTCAAATACCAACTGCTCAAATATGGTGCCACGTGTCCTGTCTCAGACATACTTTGGCCTGAAATCTAGGTATCAATTAAGTTATGATTAATTTTTTAACACTGGGGCTGCAACACAGGGATGTTTAATGTTGTGATGCTCCACCTGCAAGTGAGGAGTTGTGACCTCGGGTGAATCCTAACATGATTTCATCCTGCTGGGCCTGATCTCTGGCAAAACAAATTGGCCCTTGGTGCCTCCACACAGGGAAATGCAAACTAGCCCACTTCTCTTCCCATTCCCTGGGAGTAGCTTTGGAGAGGGGGTGAGCGGCATGACAGATACAAAAACCACAGAGTGATGCAGCCCTACAAAAATACCACAGCCATTGCCACAGCGGGGCACAGTAACCCGCAGCCTGACGCGGGACCCTACAACCACTGGCTCCTCTCCACAGGTCAGCGTGCGGAGAGCAGGAGCTGGCAGAGCCCCAGCTGGGTATTTTGACACCTGAGATGAATTTCCAGCACGTGAAGTGCCTTGCTATAAGATTTTGAACATATCTCTCAATGTATCTCACTTCCCTGCTTGCTGATTGGAAAGTTGAACGCCTTTCCCCAAAAAAGGGATGAGGACTGAAGTTCTTTATGAATTGTACATAAAAACAGCTGTAAAAACATAAACCAAAGTGGTGGTAGGGATTTTGATTTAAAGCATCGGTACCTGTTTCCATTTTGCCATCCAACGCTGCGGGGCCGTCAAGCACCAAACTTTTTATTTGGAGAAATTCATCCGGCTCATCCCCTCCAACGACAGTGAAGCCGAAACCCCTGCTGCTTTTCCTTAGCTTGGTGTGGATGAACTTCCCTTTCAACTCAGAAGGGTTTCGTGTAAAAAAAGGTTTTCCTGTGTAGGAAGTTTGGAAAATCTATAAACAGGCAGGCAAGAGTGTTTGATCTGTTTTTTCTCTGCCCCTCCCCGCTCTAACAAGTACACAGACAAACACAGCGGTGTGCTGGGACGGGACTGAACTTCACTCCAGCACCCTCTCATCTCATTGCACTCCACCCGTCTCCTTGGATCCAATCATGCAGTAAAAAAAGTAAGCAAACCCCCTAGTACCTGGTGCTTTGTTAGCTGTGGTTGTGCACACCAAAGCCTCAAGGCTACAAAGGGGAAAACATGCTGCTTTAAGGAACAGAATATATTAAAGCTGGCAATGCTGGCTTAGATATGTGTCTTATCTCTGTCCTGAGGTGGTTATATCCATCCCAGGAAGGATGGCACAGGGGCAGCACAAATGCCTCCTACAGAAGGAGTCTGCAGCAAGAATTTCTGCGGAAGGGAGTATCATTATGTTTTTCACCACTTGGCTTTCTCCCAACCCGCCAAGCAAAAAGGAACTTCTGAGCTGTGGCAAGACACTGCATAACCCTTTAGCGTAACCCCCCCGGCCCCACCATCGCTACCACCCTGTGACCGCCTCTGGTCAAAGAGGGGATGGCACTGATGTTGATCTTCAGACACGGTTTGAAGTCTTTTCTCTTTCCTTTCTGCTCCTTGCCTGTTGTGGATGAAACACTGCCGTTGTGAAGTATGGATCAAAGAGCGGCCCAGGACCGGAGTGGCTGTGCTGGAGGGCTGTTAATGCTCTCTGGGAGCACGGTTAAGAGGGAGCAAGGTGCTCCAAAGACAAAAGCGCGTCCTTGCAAAGCATGTTGCACAGGCTCGGAAGAGGAATCACAGTTGCTGTACTTCAGAGTGCCAACACTAAACACCTTTGCACTTTTAATTGTTTTTAATGCTTAGAGGGGAAAAGACTGTGCCACTAAGCCCTCTGGTGACAGCTCCAGGATCAGCAGTGTGTATCGCAGCCAGGAGAGCTGGCGTACTTTCAAAAACTTCGGCAGCATTGCCATGGGCCTCTGTTCAGAAAGGAGACCTTGAGGGAGAGTGAGGGGATTTGCGACTTGTAAGCCTTTGACTGGGGAAAAAAAACCTATATTTGAAGATTATTCATGAGGGGGCAGTGTGAGGACTTGCAGTCTTCTGCCTTTAAAGGGTAGCACAGGAACATGGTAAGCACATCGTGGCCAGATGCCCTGCTCAGACCCCAAGCTGCAAAAAAACCCAGACTATCAAAGTGCAACCCAACGTCTCAGGTAACAAACATGGCTGAGAGGCAGTGTGCAGCGGGGCTTGGTCCTGTGCTGATTTCTGCTTCAAAAGACAAGCAGAACAAGCACAGCTTGCTGGCGTCTGCCTACAAACACAGGGTGAACTTGCCCTGTAGTTGCCCTGTAGGTGCCCTGTAGGATAGCAGCACCACAGGCTACGTCCCACCTAGAGCATTTGGGAGGGGATCACATTTTAAATGAGTGTATCTACAAAACTCCAGCTGGGAGAGCGATGCCAGGGGCACAAGGAAGGGTCCTTGTGCCGATGTCCCCACCAGCAGTGCCATCAGTGGGAGATACGAAAATGCCTGGGCATAGGGCAGGGGGACAGGGAAGCTGGAAATAGCTACTGCAAATGGGGAGTGGGAAAAGAGGCAGCAGCACTGAGAAAGAAAAAGGAAGGAATGAAAGAGAGAAGGAGTCATCAGCGGGTACCAGGACATGTCACTCAGAGTGGTGCTGAGACAGGCTAATTCTCTCCTGTAACGTTACTGCAAAATTTTGTGGCTGGCAGTCGGGAGTGGGTGGAGAACTGAGTGAGGCTTCTAACGTCATCCCCTGCGTGACAGGTCCTTTGCATTGCCATGCATGGATGCTTGGGCAGCCCTCGCTTCAGCCTGACAGTGGAAGAGGCAGAAATGGCATTCACAGATGTCTCCCTGAGGAAGACCAGCTGTTTTGGGGCACTCTGATAAAATGCCTAACCCCAGATGCTTGGTGGTCGGGGTACCATGCCCAGACCTCCCGCGTTTTTCTTTGCTGCAAGTCTAGATTACTCTAATGTACTCTAATACCCCTCTGGAATGAATGTGCTGGGGGCTTTGGATACTGTTAAACTTCACACATCTGTTTTGGAAGGGCTGATCTGCTGCCACCTGCAGCAGAGAGCACTCCCTGGCTCTTCACAGCAGGAAAGGCAGCCCGGCACAGCAGCACCCTTGCCAGGCTCACCTTCGGAGACCACGGCTGACCTGCAGAGCATGGGAGTATTTCCCAGCTCCCGGGGCCAGCCTCCGCCCCAGCTGCTCTCAGTTCTGTCAGGATGACGTGCTCCAGCCAGATTCCCCCTCTCTCATCTTCCCCAGCCTCTGGTTCCTGCAGACCCGGGCAATACCATTCGGTTGCTATGCAATTTATATGTAGCCAAAGATGAAGCCAACTTACAACCACTTGTAACCAGAGAGCACTTGTACTGCAACAGGTACAAGGAGGACTCTCTGCCCTTGCTGGCAACCTGATCTGGCAATGTTTCAGCTCACGCTGCAAATTCAGGAACGATTCATGTCCAGTCTGGTTAGTTATTTAAGACAAGCAACTGGTCTGTGAGCAGTTGGCTATACACAGACCATTGACGCTAATAAATAAGGCTGTAAGAGCCCAAAGTACTTGTACACATGTACAACTTCAAAGTAGGTCTGCAGTATTTGGACCTATTATCATTCCCTCCTCATGCAGAGCTTCCCAGAGGAGCTTCAACTCAGATTTTTCAGAAACATGATATAATTTGCCCCTAACATGTGGCCAAGGTGCCTGTGCCTCTTTGCCCTTTGTTACTACAGAAAGTCAGATTCAGCACGGAGGCCCGGTAGCTCTGCAAAGCTCTCCAAATGGCAGAGGATCTCCCTCTTCTGCTGTTCCCTCCAGCTCCTACCCCCCCCCAAATTTTCATTTGGATTCAAAGCACACAAAAAGGAAAATCCATAAAGTTGCAAGCCAGACTCATCCATGGCAATACCAGAGCCTGGCTGCTCAGATGTCACAAATGCAACCAAGACACCCAAAGCTCTCCAAAACCAAGGTCCTGCCAAACAGTGCCGACAACCTATGCACATCACAGCTCCCAAACACACTGACCAGTTTCCACTGACCAGTTTCCAGGGCTCTTAAACTACTTTAACTTGAAAATCTACCTGCCCACAAATGCAGACGTGGGGTGACATTGGCTTTGGCTCTCAAACTAGAACATGACCATGTTAACGTATGTCTGTGTCTTAATCACAGTGCAACACGGTGAGATTTTGTGCTGCTTTTTGGGAGGGAATGTTGACCTATGAGAACAGAAAGAAATCTCTGCGCTAGATCTTATAATAAGAGCCACATTCTAAACTCAGTAGAGTTTAGAAGGTGTAAAAGTCTAATCCTTGCATATCCATACAGCTCTATAGAAAAGGGTCTCCTCCTACTTGCATTTGCATCCACCACAGTTGCTGTTAAATCCCACCGATGTTGTAACTCATGTTTTCACCATGCCTTTTTAAAGAGTTGGAATGCTATACAGAGAATAGCCACAACCCTTTTTTGTTGCAGGCGATCTCATTTGCCTCTTGCATTTGGCAACAAATGTGGTCTCGAAACAACTAGTCTCAAAATCTATGTGAATTCAAGTAAGCAGGCACGTGCCCTGGTGTGTGACACTAGTCATGGAGATATTCCTTTTGCTGGTGGCTGAGGGAATTTCATTCTCAGGAAAAAAACCTTGTTGCACTTTTACAACTGGTTTAACAAGGTTGTTACCTTGCACTGGTGCTTCCCGAACTGCCTCCTGGTTGTTTGAAACATGGTTTGGAGCAGCGGGTGGTGGGAGAGATGGACACTCCTCTGTCCATTCTAGAGAGGGCAGAGAGGGAGATGTTACTCGTTTCACAACAGCACTATGAGGTCCTGCACGTACACACACTGGGAGTGTGGGGTTCAAGCAGAGGAGACATGAGAAGCATGGCAAGAGAGGAAAGAGAGTCACGGAGAGAGGGAATAAAATGAATGGGATGTTCAAAAACCAATTCTGGAGGACTCTCTATGTCCAGGTCAACTGATCCGTCTGCTGGGACACCCTATCTCACACTCAAACTTGGGACTTGATTTGCATCTAAGTGGTCTCGACGTTTATATGAAATCTATACCTCACGGCACACAGGCATCTAAGCAGAAGAGCTGATGTTGCGGGCAATGGGGCTGCAGGAGGAATGTTGAAGCCTAAATTATTTTCCCCTTGGATAATAACTGTTGTGAAATAACTTGGTGTGAAAGCTACGACGGTACCAAAACAAACCCAAATGCCACAGGCCCCTCGCTGCAGTTGGGCTGCATTTAAAGGAAAAAAAAAAAAAAAAAAAGAAGAAAAAAAGGGGGGAAAAAAGGAAAAGAAAAAAAAAGTGTTTTAAAATAATGAAATTACTTCAGATGTTAGAGCTTGACAACACCCAAAGGTCTTGGGTTAAGAAGTCTCTCATGCAGAGGGGTTTCTCTAATGCGCACGTAAATGCCCATTCCTCATCCCCTTCGATAGCCTATGAGTCCCAGTGCAGACTGGAACAACACCAGCTACAGTGAGTAACTCGATGGAGCAGTTTAAAGAGGAAAACATGTGTTTTAATTGTTCCTGGGAAGCCTAGAAACTTTCCAGAAATAAAGGACGTTAAAAGAAAAATCTCTCCCCTTTAACAGGGGTGAAAGCTACTATGTTTCAGTGGTTATACGGTTTAGATTTTCTCCTTTGCTGCATCTTATGTGAAGGGCATATGCAACCTTTCCTGAGCACATCATTTTGCTTTTAAATGCTAAGGCCACAGAAGGAAGGACAAACACATTGGCACGGTGCTGCCAAGGCCAGGGAGGGCACGTTCCCTCATGAAAACCCCAACCATCACGCCCTCGGTGGTGCCAACCTTCTGGTGGCTGTTGCTGTTGCTCAAGCTGTTTCTTCCTCTTTGCTTCAAGAACTGGGTTTTCATACTGTGTCTTCCGGTTGATGTGGCTGGAGATGAAAGAGAGCAATAAATTAGGAAACCCTTTATGTGACAAGCAGGAATGACGGCCAGGCATGAAACTCCTCTGAGGAAAGGAGTGAAATACCAAACAAACCCAACAGCAGTGTATGTGGAGCAAGACTCACCTAGTGATGCCAAAAAGCATATTTAGGAAAACAAGCGGATTCCAGTATTGATATGATGTCTTGAGTAGGAATGGCTAATTCCTTCAAATACATTAAAGTAGTGGCCTATCTGTGAAAAATGAGATTAAAGCAGAAAAGGTGCTCTGTCTGATTGCATTTTAAAAGACAGGCCTATATCATCCCTGCTTTAATCAGATTCCCAGAGGTGCAGTCATTCCCTGGCTCGCTGAAGTTAAAAAAAAACCAAAACAAAAACTCCAACAGCTGGTAACATCTGTCAGCTATCTGATGAGTGCACACTGTTAACAGGGTGTCTTAAAAATATCTGCGGGGATGCAGGCTATGAGCTGGAAAGCTGGGCTCCAAATGGATCAAAATATATTCAGAATCAGCCACCAGCAAATACTCCCAGTGGACACCAGCATTTGGTGAAACTTCAGCTGCCCTCCTTGGAGGGCCATTAGGCAGCTTTTGACCTGTATGAGATGTTTAGAGCCAATACTTCTCACCAAGCTCAGGGAAAGGGAAAAAAAGCAGCCGAGCCCCAAACACGGCAGACAAGCAATGCACTCCGCAGAGGATTAACCATTTCATGAAACCAAATGACAAACACCAGCCACAGATGCCAGGGCGGTGGGGGCAGGTCTGGGGACTCTCTGCAGCTGATGGCTGCAGCTGAGATGAGCTGCTCATCAACTGTTCAAGAGCAATTTTTCAGTAGTGATTTTGCTACAGCAGAGGAGAAGATAGACCTTGGAAAATTATATTAGCTTAAAGCCCATCTTTGTATTCAAAGCAAAGTTTACCATTAAGAACTTGCTATTTTATTGTCTCTTGTCCCACGTCTTTATCAAAAAAAAACCCCAAAACCCCAAACCTGAATGAACAACCAACCACTTTTTCAAGTATTTACAATAGAAGCACTCTAGATAGTTATGTTCAGAATTTTTTTCTCCTAAAGATCAATATTAAATCACTGGAAAAATATTTAACTACTCAAATAAAAACAAGTTAATGAGTTCTGTAAAAGATTTCCCATTTCAAGATATCTTCAGAAAGTTAAGAAAAAATGATAACTACTTTAAAAATCATATAAACTTTTTTATGATACAGTTGTTTCTCAATAAAAACTATTATGCAATAATAGCGTGCCTGAATTGGAAGGAACAGAGACAAATGCTCAAATTATAACCGTCTTGCTAGCTTATAGATAGTAAGTAAAAGAAACTTATGTCTCATTGCTGTTACTTTTCTATTTAATTTCATCACTAAGGAGTGCCACAAAACTAATGGGCATGTATATATAAAGTGACAGGAAAAAATGCTGTAAGACCTCTTCGCATGGCATTTAATAGCTGAAAAATATCCTTGATGTCTTTGGTAAATAAATGTCAAGCCTTAATTACACAGTTTGCTAACCTTGTGTCCCTAGGCACAGATGGTAGGGTCAGAAATGAGCCAAAGCAGACAGAAACTGTATTCCATGTCTATTCTGAGGGCTATCATAAGCCATCCTACCAGACAGGAGTATACACATAATTAAAAATTCATTTTATGGGGTCCGTGATGAAACAAAACTCAGATCTCTGGTTTCCCAAGGGAGCTATCTGACATCTAGATAAAGAAGAAGCTGTTCTAATTCCAGAGAGAGTCCCATTAAACCTGTAATTCTATTCACAACAACACAGCCTGACGCAAGAACCTCTGCTGTGGCTGTTCGGTCACACAGGCTCGTCCATTCCTCCTTTTGAGTCTCTTCTGACTCGTAACTGAATTGGTGGTCTGCTTTGCACACTCGTATGTTGATCATAGCGGTATACAAAGGGGACTGAGCTCAGTTAATTGCAGACTTGTTAATGTTCTCCAGATAAAAGTATTTTGTGAGGTGCTGGGGCTCCTGCACGCCCTGACCCAGGGGTGGTCCTGTCTCCCCTGAGCTCACCCCTGGAGCTTACGCAGGGTGTTCCTGTCTCACTTGAGCCCACCTCCACCCCAGGGTGCTGCTGCCAGAGCCCACCAGAGGATGGGGAAGGGCAAGCAAGGCAGAGTTCCCTCTCCCAGCCCCTATGGCATCCCCCAGCCTGTATAGGGGCCAGTGTCTCCTCCTCCTCGGTATGAGATGCTACCAACAAAGCACAGAGACCGCTGTGGAGAAAAGCGTTCCTCCACCCGACAGCCACACCACAGCCGGAGAGCAGCACTTACTCTACATAGTAGACACCATAGACGGGATCCTCAATTTTCTCCCAACCAGCAGGCAACTCTGGAAATAGAAAAAGCATTACTGAAGCCTCCAATGAAGTTTTTTCTGACAGGTCCTGCTCAGCGTGCAAAACTCATCAGCAGCTCAGACTTCGCTTTGAACACTTTTCAGACCAATCACAGCCTCCTTTTAGAGGTTGGCATAGCACGGCACCAATGTCATAGCCTGTCCCACCAGTGCTGGCTTAGCAAATCAATGGGAAGATGCCCATGCCAGTCAATTTTAGATTTGCTTTTTGCATTAAATGAACAAATGATCAATAAATTTCCTTTCTGGGAGTGCCTCAAGTACCCTCCTGGTTTGACCATCATGGCTTTGGATGGAGGCACTGCAGTGGAAGCCAATGCAGGCAACAGGCCAGAGGCATTTTAACGCCAGCATATGAAGATGGGTGAGATTACGGCAAGCAATTGTAGCACACTAACAGAGAGACCGCTTTCATCTCCTGTACCAGGGCTGAGCCATTTGTGCTCACCGCTGCTTAAAAAAGGTTTTTTTGACTCCTTTCTTAGGGATCTACACTGCATCGCTCCTCCGTGAGCAAAAGTGCATCTCAAAACAGGACAAAGTGAGTTTAACATAAACGCCCAGCATATGGAATCCACCCAAGTGGGGCTGGCACACACAGATGTATTTCACTGCATAGCACTTAATGTAAAAACACATATTGCCATAATCACATGTAACAGAGATTTCCTTTTTTAATTAGCATAATTAACAAAAAACAGTTCTGAAGATGAAATTAACATTTGGAAACGTATCCACTTTTGTTCCTGTTGATTTTCTAGACTGCACATAGTACTTTAACTATAATTAGTGAATGTAATAAAATCACTTCAGCATCCAACTGAGGGTTATTAAAGCTGTATGTACCACTTAAGGGCCTGATCCTTGTCCCACTCATTTAAACACAATGTTCCCGTTGGCTGTGGGTACTGAAATAATCTATTACCATTAACAATAGAGCGGTGTGTTTGTGTAACACTATGAATCAACTCGAAAGAAGGCTCCACCACGCTATGGACTGTGCAAGTGTGGTCCTTGCCCCACAGACTCTGCACACTCATTTAAATAAAAATAATAATAATTTAAAAAAAACGTTGTCAGATAACACAAGTTCAAATACTCCATGCAAAATAATTCCTCAAAATTTATCACTAAATTGACAAGACTGATAGCAAATATTCTATGTTTGTTTATTATCAAATGCAAAGATTTATTTTCATTCATGGCGTCAACTGCTGAGCCAATACAATCAACAATGGCCCATTAATTAGGATAAGTGTAACTATCTAGTTCTGCATTTATAAACTTCAGCTATGTTGCCATAAGGATAGAAATATCTCCAGACTGGAGATGAACAGAATCTATACAAACACACATGGACTAATTACTCAAAGTTTATGTTTGTGTTCAGAGTTGGCTGGAGATCAGATGAAATCGATTTTCATGGTTTTTGCTCCACATGTCCCTTATTTGCAGTTATAAGGTAGGTTTTCCATTCTCATCATTATATTATCCTTATTGGGTTTAACATCTTTGGATTCCTTGAGACATAAGCAATTAAATGCAAGCCAGTGCTAACTTTTGGGCATGAAAATACTCCACAATTTTATCAGCAGATCGATCTGAAATGAAGGCTTCAGAAACAGATATTCCTTTACACTGTGCAAGTGTATGTGAGAAAACGTTAGAAAGCTAGAGGCCAATCTTGAAAGTCTTTTCGCAAAGGGAACTCTCAGGTTTGCAAAGGAGTCCCATATGGTGAAAACACTGCGGGACTGGCTTAAAGAATTTCAGTGCAAGTAAATTAAGACCTAGCATACAATCAGGAAAATCACAAGTTGTGGCAGCCGTTTAATTCTCTGCACTACGGTGAAAGAGAATGGTAAAGAGACCAAGCTGGAGTGGAAGAAAAAGAAAAAAAAAAATGAATGGGGGAAGGGAGAAGTAATGCACAAATGCCTTAAAATGAGTTTTCCACAATTTTTCCTGCTAAATATCTTTTACCTGTTTTGGACTACTAAGTGGTTTTGATTTTTAAATCTCCAACAAAAATGTTTTGCTTTTCTTTTGTTCACAAAATTTTTGGTATTAAGTTTTATTTTTTTCTTTTCTTTTAAAGAATTTTCATGGAAGGTCAGAAAACCAGCACTTTCCTAACCTCAAAAATGGTATTGTGCCAAAATCTTTCCAGTTTTTTATCTCTGCAGCTTTCCATTTAAGGAACACACTTCTATGTTTTCAGAAGTTACAATACACAAAACTGCAGCTTTCAGCACATTACTTGTTGATTACGTAGATGCACTTTCCAACTTCTAAAAGCCTCTGAAATTTCTCTAAAGCAAAAGGCAATATTCTCCATAGCCATGTTGCACAGTCTGGCTTCTTAGCGGCTTTAAATTATTCATTTCCCTTCTCTACCTCTCCTGCCAAACTGAAGATGACCCAGAGCATTAGATTTTATCACAAATATAAGATTTCCAAAAACATTTTGCATCATTAGGAGTCCGAGTGAGCCATATGGCTTTTATTTTGGTACCTCCATGCAGCACTGCAGTCTCAAAGCATTTGTCAGCACGTGAATTCAATGCACAGATATCCAATTTTACATTTTTAAGTCTGGGATAAATACATGGATTCCTACTGAGATGCTCTTGTTTAATATCCAACCCTACAGAGGGGATGGATGGATTCCTAAAAAAGAACCTCTCCAGCCACCAGGGATTTTGGTCACACCTATGCATCACTAAAAAGGAGCTGGAGGTGACTTTGGGATACTGAGCTCTTACTGCTCCCTGTGAGTCCAGGACGATCTGCCCAAGTGTACGTCAAATTCTACTCCAAAGATTAAATTTTTGTGTCCTTTGTATAACCTTCTGTTAAAAGAGAGGTGATCTATTACTCCATATTCAATCCACTTCTTTGGAAAACAAGAAGTTGTGCAAATGCTTCAAGTTTTGATTTTCTTATGTTTAGAAAAGAAACTGTTAATAAACTAAGAAGCTAAATATCTGGCAACAACCAGTTTACATTAATCATGAGTACGGTTAGTGAACAGGCCATATGTTTTCATGCCCCCTCCCTAACGTTGCTGTAACCAACTGAGCCATTTGAAAATGTCTGTCTTTACACTGCAACATTGGCAGATCTCAACAGTATATCGAAGGGCTGTGAGCTCAATAAAGCTTATTGGCATTAAACCAAAGGGAACATCTTGTGATGTCCGAGCAAAACACTTGTGTACGCAAGTGCCTGCAGAACTGGGGTCAGGCTTATCAATTCATGAGTTTCCCTGCATCTATTTTTTCAGCTCTTTTCTTGCACTAGATCCTGATACCAGACTGAAAGAAGGGAGCATTTCCATTTCATTATTGCCTCTAAATTTGCTTTTCTTTAAACTCTCTCTTACTTTAAGTCACCCTTGTGAAGACCTTCATGAGAAATCTTTGCGGGTTGTTGGCGTGCATCCATCTGTTATTTGTAGATTATTTGTATGAATGCTAATGTACCACTAAAGTGACTGCGTTCTTCTTTAAATTGTCATTTCTTTCAAATTCTGGCACTAAAAGAAGTTAGGCCTCCAACATTATTCCAGGCGTATTATCCCAAAGAACAGTTCCTGGAGTAGTGTTAAAAGTCCACTCAATACCTGCTGGCTGCTGATGCCGTACCAATCACGCAGAAGTGGGAAGCAGAACACACTTGCAAGTCATTACAGAAACCAGAGGTTAATTCTCTGGTAATACAATCCTCCAGTACGCAGGCCTATAAACTGTAAATACAGTCCTCTTTAAAAGCAATAATAGACCTAGTGGAAATAAAATCCTATGCAACCTCTTATGCCTTTCAGCTTTCCAAGTGCACTAGAGCATAGCTGAACAGAAATAACAACTACCTCCACCAGCAGCATAAACAGAATGAGCACCGCTGAGATTAGATACCAAGACAGAATTCTTCACAAAAAGATGCAGCAAATAAAAGTGTACCACATCATCGAAAATCATCTGTTTATAAAATCACCTGCTGAGGCAAAATTTTCTGCTGTTTCATTCACAAGCTCAGCAGAAGCATCCTATGTAATTCTTAAACTTTCTAAATCACACTTTGCTTCCCCTCTCTGGGAAATGTCTTTGGCCCCAGTGAAAAAAAGCATCATTAGCTACTTGATTTCAACTTTGGCATCTATAAGCTTTTTCCTGGAGACAGTGATGCCAATGGAAAAGCCCCTGACTTCTGCAGGGTCCAGGAGGAAGCAACTTCGAACAAACTTTGTAAGATTAAGGTTCTCCAGGTTTCTTCAAACTCTGAACCAGTAAGAAAAACACTGTAGATCTGAAGCTACGGGAATATTAATGCTTTGTGTGCTAGGGAAGTTTTGCTGATAAATTAGGCTTGTTGAAATAAAAAAACTGAAAGATGCAAAATGATACAAAGGAGAAAGTAATTAAAGGCTTAAAACAGTGCAGTTGAAGTCAAACATCAAAACGAGAGATGGATGATTTACCTAGTTCACTGTCCAGTTCCTCCGTGTGTACCCCTTCTTCTCCAAGGGAAGAGCAGTAAATGAGACAGAAAAAATTAAAAGAAAATTTCAGATACCAGCACCAAGCAAGAAATTCCCTACAGCAAACAGCAGAACCAGCACTAATTTTCTATAGACCGAGCCCAAGCTTCCCATTTATCACCCTTCAGTGATCAGAATATTGATGGATCTGATGTAGATAATGAAAGAACTGCGTTCTTGCATTCTCAAAAAATCTGTATCAATTGACTACCTTCCATGCCACAGTTTGATATGGCACAGGAATACATTTGTGGTGTTCTCACTGTAGCGAAGCTTCTCCCTCAGATCTGTATGGTCCGACCTTTGCAGTCCGTTCTGTAGACACACGGATCTATCAGCAGGCCAGAGCTGAATACCAATGAAGAAATCTGAGAGGAAAACCTTGCATCTAAATAAGAACTAATGTAGCAAGGTTTTCAAGAAAGTACCTAAATTTATGTGCATACAAGGTCCAATTGACTTCACTGTAACTACTCAGATGATTTAAGATAGACATGAAGCGAAGCGCCTTGTTTAACTGGAGTCGCAGGCCCACAGCGAAGAACAGATGCACTGGTGAGGCATATACAGGAATGCACCGGTTTGAGCGGGGCACCTGGGACAAAGATCACATAATTTTTCAAACACATGAAGCCATCAATATTCACTGTTGCTCCATTTATCATTATCTGTTCCATATTCATAAGTTAACAGTGACACAGATGATTAAAGTATTGCTTAGCCTATAAATAATAATAATGCAGTCTGAAAATGAAAGATTATGACAAAACCAGAACAAAGATGGTAAAAACAATCTTGGACCTAACACAGTAAAGTATAAGCCACATAAATGAATGATAGAAGCAAACAGAAGATGTAGCATCACAGCATTGCTTTTGAAAATTTGGACACCTAAAAAACCACCTCCATGACCTGTTTGCAATATATTCTACCAAACCAGTTGTTCAGGACCGTTAGCGTGAAATATGAATTGCAATTTCCTTTGATAGCCTGAACAACTGGAAACGACCAAAAACTTGTTAGGGACATGGATCCTGACGAAGAAAAAACACAAGGCAACTGCACCCAAACAAATCTGAAACGACATCTAACATTTATAAAAACCACAAACAGGATGGGATCGAGCCTGAAAACTCACACGCAGACACACACAACAAACAGAACAGACGAGGAGTCCCACTGACTTCAGTGGAAATACTCCCAACAGTGAGCCTTGCCAAAAAACGTCCAACTTCTATGATGCAGTAAAAATAACCTTCTCTCTTCTTTGTGCTCACATTGTTTTCTAAAACATAATTATTCTTATGTGCAAAGCAAGATCAGAGCAGCCAAGAAAAACAGTGCAGTGCACTGCTGTACCTATGAAGCAACTGGTTTAATTATTGAATGTTAAAAATATTCATTAATGAGCAACTTAGTGAATGAAGTGAAGGGGTGTGGGGGAAGATGAAATTAGCTGATTTTAAGGACCTGACTGATAAACAAAAATGCCACTACTCTGTAAAATTATGAACTTCATTGAATACGAAAAAATACCCAGCTGTATGTTTCTAATCCCAATTAAATAAATTATCCCAATGCTTGTTTTATAATTGCTAAGAAGACAAGAGGTTTGAAAGACTTTCCCTTCTGCGAGGAGACTTAAAACTGTTTAACAGAGGAGCTTGGCCGCCCGCTGTTGACTCATCCTACCGGCTGCTCCTTGCCCTGTCTCAGAGCACAGCGCGGGGCGCACTGACCCACAGCGGCACCTGCCGCTTGTTGGCATCACCGGGGCTATCGACGTAGCGGGAGTCTTGCTGGGAGAGAAAGCCAGGACAGAAGTTGTGCTTCAGGGAAAACTACCTTCTGAAAGAGGAAAGCTTGTGCTGAGACTTTGCAACCTCCTCTCTAAACTGCCAGCAATGCTTAATTGCAAGGAGGAGGGAGCTTTGCCTGCATACGCTATTATTTAATTTTGTTCCAGTTCTGATTACCCACTGACATATCCATTTTTAGGCGCAGAGCAAGGCCTTCATTAATCCAGCTCCCTCTGCTCGCTCCTTGACAGACGACACCAGTTGTTAAGGATCTGAAGCAGGCGTCAGCTCGGTATGCTCGGTTTTTGCCTGGGCTTTGCACATCCTTGCGGTCTGGGTGCATGCTGCGTTGTGCACTAAGAAGTTGGTGACCTGCTTCATCGTGGCAGCGAAGGCTGCACAGGCAAATTCTCACATCCTGCAAAATCTCACACGTGAAAGGAAGCAGAGGTTCAAAAACTGCATGTGCAAAAATAGTTAACAGCAGTTCTGGAGGCCAGATTTGAACCTACCAGTAAAAAAGGGATGAAGCGAGTTGATCCTTTTCTGAAGTAAAATCATAACTCTTATTGAGCTGACTCACACCAGTAGGAGGTTAATCATATTATGAAAACTAATTTTACAAGGACAGCACCAACACTGACGAAGTAAACCCTTCAATTTTTAAGATATGTCTACCATGATAGCATTGTGCTAGCCAAAATTATGCATTATAATACCATCAGCTTTCCTGGTCAGTAGACCAGAATTTCCACACAGGTTTTCCCAAACATTTAAGTTATTTTGATCATGATTCCCTTTTTCTTCCAGCATCTCCTAAAGGATGCAGGGAAAGAATCTCCTTTAACAGTCCTGCATTTGGCTGCTCTAAATTGGACAGTGGCTTGCATTTCCAACATCTCAAGGAATACAAAATTACATCAGTGTAAATTTTCAGTGGCAAACATCTACACTTTCAAATGGAATTTGTTTTCAGCAATCACAACACTAAGCGGACTGTCAGAATTTAACAGTAGAAGTGAAGCAATTGAGTTATTTCTGCTCAAACAAGGAAATAACAACATAACTCTTTCAAATTCATGTAAAGCAGGTGGTTGAAGCGTAACACAATGGAGCACACAGAGATTCAGTCGCTTCCTCCTACACAGCGATCCAAGGAGCGAACATGTTAGAAAGCTTTGAGTCTTGTTCAGCATCAGCAACTAATCAAATGTCTTTGCAAAAACAGAGGCCTCTTACTTCTAGCACCTCTTTGATTTTTATTAAATGATCTGCCATCTCAATGGCTATCTTACATAGACAGACAGTGATTTTACAACAGCGTAACGGATATTGTCTCTATGCACTTACTAATAAACTTTTTTTTTTTTTGAGTATTTCTGAACAGAGGTTATGGGAAAGGGGAAAAGGAAAGGAAGAAAGCCACCTAGAAATGGACCAAACGCATTATTATCTCACTATTTTCAGTCTCTTACCATCATCTTCACATTCTTCTAGAGGCTTCTGCTGTTTGTTCAGGCACCGTGGATCTAGCCAAGATGTTGTTTTTGTGTTATGGCTGAAAACCAGAAATGGAAATATGACCTTTGTTAATAAAGCAGAGCTGAAGTATCAGTGACATAAATGTATATATCCTCTTTGTTATTCAACAGACCTGAAGGCATACTTTTGCTTCAGAAGAAATGGCATTACGATTTGATGTTCTGCAAACTAGTCTACCAAATCACAAGAATCTTGGCATTGGAAACACAAAGGTGGAAAGTGAAAATACACAGATCAGCATTCCTGACTGGAAGGGTGCACGTGAAAGCTGCAATATTATAATATTAATTTCCAAACTTTTGTCTTTGGTGGTTTGTTTGTTAATTCCAGGAGCTGTCTCTGAGCCATTTGTCTCCTGATGAAAAGACAGAAGTTTCGCTTCCTTCCTAAACCATGCGGTGACCTTTGTTCCTGCAAAAGACCTTTGACATTTGTCTAGATTTGACCCAGGCATTAGTCAAAAACAAAATTTCCAGTGAAAACTTTTTAATTACACAAATAAAAATGTTCTGCCAAAGCCTTTGATGGAAGTTGAACAGCTTTACTTTCAACCCTTCCTTTCTGCAAGTGCCCTGACAGTATTGCGACGCTAGTCCCAGCAGTGAAGGCTGCATAGTAAACAGGCTTAAAATACATTTTTCTAGAAACTATTTTCTCCCATCATTTCATTTGCATACAGAGACAATCTTGTAATATAATGCCTCTTATAGAATCATCGAATAGTTTGGGTTGGAAGGGACCTTTAAAGGTCATCTAACCTGATGTCATCTTAGACATAACCTGCAAAGATAGCCTCCAGTCCCTGAGGTATCATTTATCTAGCTTAGCCTTTAACACTGCTTAACAGTTTTAAGTTTCAGTACTGTAGTAATGCTATTTACTTCTCCTTCAAGGTCTCAGAGAGGTTTACAAACTTAACCTTAGCCTCACAACAGTCTCACAAAGCTGGAAATGCTGTAATGAGGGCTATGATCCCTGAGGAACTAACAACCGACCAGCAAACTTGTATTTTACTGCGAGAAGAGGGGACTGCCCTGCTCCTAGGATCTGAGTGCATAAATAAAAGGTCCTTGTTTTACACATCCCACTATCCAGCCCTCCCAAGGCAGGATGAGCAAATGCATTTAATCCTTTTGTGTGCTTCAGAGCAATTAATCGCCAACTAGAAAACTGAATAGCAGAAATTCAGCAAGTCAGGCAAATTAACAGCAATAAAGCAGAGGGGTTCTGCCAACTTATAAATAAGAAAGTGTAGGCTAGCTGAGAAACAGGGCGGTGGGAGGAGAGCAATGAAATATTTGCATATTTCTTGCAACTTTTTCTCACTCACCAAAGGCTCACAACAGTGTGCTTTGCTGAGGCACAGAAAATTTAGCTAAACACCTTTTAGATCATACGCTCAGAGGGACAGGATTGTGTTAGACCTGTAACACGCATAGATCTACATGCAGGGTAATGAGGGACTGGGATACTTTGTGTAATGAAAATCCCAATTAAAGCACCAGAGAAACGCATCTCAGGAGCCAAATTGCTTCAGCTACAAGCCATCAGGATCGGTTATCTGACACGCAGCTCTGGCCCCACTGGACCTGTGCTGGTTCTGTGCAAGCAGCTCAGATATTCCCATACTGTTCCCTTCAGCACCCTGACTTGATAACCCAAAGCGCTGTAGATGACGGTACAGACATCTGAGCCAGCTTGGGTCCACACAGCTCATTAGCTTGCTCTCTTAATTTGATACAAATCAAACTAAATTGTTTCTAGGCTCAGGGTGTCCTTAGAATTAATAGAACTGCAGTCATTCAGTGCTGCATCCACACTAACACATTCTTGCACAAAAATCACCCCCTATGCATCCTCAAAATGGTCAATCTGCACTGCAGGGAAGGAAGCAGTTGGTGTGCTACCAGATCTTCATGTCAGACAGACAGCCGTGTATGCAGGCTATATTTTTCCACCACATATATGATTCTCCTGCAAAAGGTCTAACAAATTATTTAAGGTGCTACAGTCCTGCATTGCTAAGAGAACACACGCACATAGAGAATACAGTAACGATGGGGATGGGTTTTGGGGAAGCTGCTGACAGCAGCAGAACCCCTTGCTGAAGCACCTGTAAAGAAGGACAGCAGGGGCTCATGTGGGGACAAAAAAGGGAGCAACCAGCTGCTTGGGCAGCATTTAGTGCTCATCATCTGTCTTCCTCCAGGGAGGAAAATGGCAGGCTGGATGGGCTATTACTCAGGCTGTGTTATATACATTAAAGCCAGAAAGTACGTCAAAGAACGAGGCACCCTGAGGACATAATGAGGGGCAGAATACCGCGTTTGGGATAATGAACACATTTCAGTTTCATCTGATATGCAGCTGATGAGAATTTGCATTGTGCCTACTAGACTTTGGCTTACACTAGGGGGTTGGTGGAGCCTCTTCAGGTAATTGAGAGCGCCCTGGAAAATGGCTTTTTTTACAGCAGCCCTCTCCCAGCTGGTGAAGAGCTGCTGTGGTGCTCTCAGTCCTCCCAGCTCCTCAGATCTTCTGGCACTCTTCTCTGATGTGTTCCCCTGCCACTGCAGCCAGGGGAAAACCTGCTCTGATGAACCTTTCCTTGGCCCTGTCCAAAAGTCCTCTCCCTGATGATGGAGCAGGACTGCTCCCCTCACTGCCCTAATCCAGCATGATTCTCCGGAGTATCAGAATTAGCAGAGGAGGTTCTTCTGTACTAACTGGCCACTGGCTTCTGGTGCACAGACAGAGGATCTCAGTTTCCAAGACCGCATTAAACAGATCATCAAATCCAAAATCAATTCTTCACCCCCTTCCTCTACTTGGGCAGCTAAGGGCTTGAGTTTCAAAAGCTAATTGAATTTTAATGCCTAGCTACACTTTGGGCAAGAAATCTCTTCCACTAACAGGTCCCATTTTGTAAGTTACTCCTATCTCAATAAATCTAGACAAGTATAATTAGAGACTATTATTTATGGCATGAAAAAATCAATATCATCATAAAACTGCTGACAGCACTCAGCTCTTAGGCAAAGTCTGCAGAGCACGAGGTACTTCTTGCTTTTCCAAACTTACTGTGCCTACTCTGCACTGAGCTATGCCTTCTGTAAACCACTGGAGCATGTTAACACTTTTGGCCCATTTGCTCTGACGAGAAGACATCACACAAAGTCCATTCCCTGGCTCTGCTACCACCTGAGCACGACCAGAGGAACCCTCTCTGCTGCATTATGCACAGAGGCAGGCTCCAGAAATGAAGTCTCAGCCCTTTCAATTAGGAGCTTTCATTCCACCCGTGAAAACAACTGGCCCATATTTTATAAGTGTCTGTTGCTTTTGTAACTACCCTCATAAAACGAGCAATTCCCCCTGCCTTTGAACTCAGGAGTAATTTGGATGTTAATCCAATCAGGAAATGCAAAACCCCTTCAGAAGCGGTAAAGGACTTACAGATCTGCAACATAACTGTATACACTAAATATTTCATACGCACACATACACACACAAAATGCATCCATGGAGGTTTACTTATGCCCAGAGTGAGAGAGATGGAATTAGAACAACAAAAATGTGCTTTACTCTATAAAATAGACTTCTCCGTTCTCGGTGTAGGCCATCTCCCAGTTTTCCGGCAGAGGACCTAGGTTATCCTCGGCAGAAGGAGGTAGGTATTGAGGGAGGTTCTGAGATGGTTCCGTGGTGGGAACGTTGGTGTGGCTATCAATCGCGGACGGTGGGGCTGTCTCTCTTACGATATGCGTATTATGCTCGTCTTGGTCACCAGACTCTGCTGTAGAATAAACAAGCACAAATAAAATTGAAAATCAGTCTTTTTCTCCTCCCATTTGCTTCTCCGGGTTTATCCTTACAGTTTTCCTCTCCTTGCTTTTTAATTCGCAAGACACAGCAACAGATGAACTGAGGGCAGAGACTCCGCAGCCTTTTTGCCAGCAGGGAGGAGCTTGCTTTGCCCACACACACTCTGCCAGCCAGACCCTCGCCAGCACAAATCAGAAGCTGTGATCAGCTACTGTGTTCGCTCTAATAGGCCCTGCTGAGGTACCAAAGTCTTCCAAGCTGTCTGAGGCCAGGGCTTACTGATGTAGATGAGTTCAATGGGCTTCTGAGCAGGCTTACAGGTTCACTCCCGCAGTGCCAATTGTGGGACAGGGATTAGGAGAATAAAATTTCCTGTTTGAAGAATGATCAAAAGGGGAGATTTTTACAAGTGCAGAAGGCAGCCAGAAGCTCAAAGTCAACAAGTTAATGGTGAACGACTTTACTGTGGGGCGTTTTTTTAAATTAAAAATTAAAATGAATGTCAGCACTACACCATGTGTCCACATGTTGCTGCTCACTAGTGCCTGTTCTAGCTGTCTGAGGAGGCTTATTCCACGGCTCATCACTGTATCCTTCCAGTCAAAGTCACTCAAGGGTATTTTATGATGTATCTGGCCCTCCTCCCTCTAAGGAAACATTTCTGATGCTTATATCCCTGCAGTTTTGAGCTGTATCCATGAAATACTGCTGCTTATTCCCTCCACCCCTAATCACAGTAAATGCTCTCCACAAACCAGGGCTGGGCCCCTAACTCCTTCACAGAGAGGTTTTGGCAACAACAGATAAATTCTAAAATTACCCCTGTGTCTAGCAAAGGGATTTTCACTGTTTGGTTCTTGCAGGTGTTGAAAATCGACGGCAGTACTTCCAAATCACCTGAGACCACCAGTCTCCAGTACACGCAGCAGGCAACACACTGAGCAAAAGACAGAGATCAGCGTCACGCTCTGCCAAGTCCCCAAGCAGCGGGACTGAAAGGGCTTCACAGCCAAGGTCTCGCCTCTGCTCTCCCGACCGGAGACCACTGCCATCCTCAACTCACAGCCCACAGCCTTGGCTTTTGGGGGGGTCGTTAACCACAGCTCGTGCTATTGCTAGTCTGTGTGCTGCCTTTACGAAAAGGCAAGATACTGAAAATAATAAACTGGGAGAAGAGGGAAGAAAAAGATCTAGACTATACTAGTACCCTCAGCTGCCTGCTTTCTAGCCTTCCTGGCATTCGATATTTTTAGGTAGAAGCTGACAAGATAAAGAAGCATGAATGAATCATTGCCAGCTTAAGACTGCGAGTGTAAACATGCCAAAGCCTGGAAAACACAAGTCACCGAGAAGTCTTCTAAGGAAGCAGGAGCATTTTAATATGGCTAGCACACTTACATGTGAAATAAGCATAAGGAACCACTTTGGTATACGAGAAATAACTCTTTTCTTGATTCTGTGCCCATTTAATGGAGGCAAGGGGCCAGGGTATGATAACGTTGTGACAAATGAGCTGCACCTTCCAATATTTCATCTTGTGAAGGAAAACAAGGAAGAGACATGATGCTAGAGTCAGTTCAGGGGCACCAAACTGAGATGGGCATCAAGGAGGTCAAACAGCATCTCCCACCAGCTTCCTCTCAAATTCATGTCCTGTGACAAGGGCTGGGGTTGCTGCCATGTCACAACATGTGAGAAACTACCCTTAGATGCAAAACTTTGTAAAGGAGCCGGTAAGCAGAGACAGAAACTCCAGCCCGGGAGGGATTAGGCCAGCCAGGAGTGATTTGGGTTAGAAAGATGTAACAGAGCGCAACCCTCAAAGCCATTTCACAGTTTGGCCCAGGGAGGGTCAAAGCCAAATCTCAGCCTAAATCCTTTTAAAGCTCTATACAGTTCTTAGAGCCAGGACTTTGGCAGGTAGGAACTGGCATGACAGCTCCTATGACCCATCAGAGGCTGGGAAGGAAAATTGTCATGGTGGTAGGAAGTGACCAGAGGACAAAGGACCAAGCACCAGTGATGGTGAGCACCCACAGCAAGCAGCTGTGAAAGGCTTGAAGGTGTGGATGATGCTGCTTGCTAAGTACCTATCTCAAAAGGGAGCTAGGAAGATGAATTCAGTGTTTGAAACTGAGCTGAGGAAGTAATGCTCTAAGCGCTAACAAATACTAGGATTGCAGACGTGGGGAAGACCTTTTGCCCCTCAGAGCTTCACAAACTTCCAGTTCACTTCCGTGGAAACTCAACTGATCTCCAATAGTATTTTGCTCTGAATCTGCCTGCACAGCACTTGACTTCAGATTGCAAAAGTTTCCAGTGATCTTTCAGCCAATGCTCGAAGGTAGCCATGGTGGGATTGAGATCTCTGTTCAGCAGGACACAAGGCCTTCATAAAAATAGAGAGCTTGCACCCATGCTTCAGACCTCATTCCTGCAGCAAGCAGCCCTTGGTTTGCTGGAAGGTACCTTGGAGAAGAGGACCTAGTACTTGTATGTGACGGGTGTCTCTAGATGCAAGGAAGGGGAAAGGACAGCAGCGTATTTTGGAAGGAGCAATAATTAATTTCAAATGTATCCTGGTCGAGCCATTTCATACTATTTATAATGACTGGAACCGTCAACCACAGCTCAACTCTTCCTCGAACTTTCTGCAACTAATGGATTTGAGCTTTTCCCCATTTTTTCTCATCAAGCTCAATCCCACAAGGCCTTTTTAGAAGACACAACTGTGCATGTTATCGTCCACACCCAGACACCTGCCATCCCGCTGCTGTCGGCCAGTTCTGTCTGGGATTGACAGCTTTGCAGGAAACCCATTAAAAACAAAAAACCACAATAATCCCCCTCCAAAAATCTTCCCCATGTATCGTAACTGATGGACTGTGATATTTTCGTTTTACCTGTGAAGCTACTGCTCATTTCAGGTACATCATCCTCTTCCTCATTCTCTGTATGCACTATGCCAGCATTTTGCATATCATTGTAAGACTTGGTTCGCTTTGGAGTCGACTGCTTGGAGCCAGACTGCAGGTTTTGCAAAGCATCGGGGGAAGTCACTTTCCCACTGAGGGGCTGGCTGGGAGGCTTGGGCGTTCCATAATAGTTACCTAGGCAATAGAAACACATTTGCATCTTCAAAAGAGAGCAGTTTATAGCAGCAAGATTTCTATTTTATTTTCTTTTCAGTTCCATTAAAATCTCTGTCTCTCCCCACAAGTAAGTACATAAATAAACTAACACACACCATTCCCATTTGGGGGGGGCATATTTCATCCCTAGAGCAGACACAGAAATATTTCTTGCCTTTTAAGTTGTTCTTGTTGAATCTAAAAGGAGAAGCAATGGTTGCATTGTTTAGGTGCACTGAGCATACAAGGGCTAAAACAAAAGACAGTCATGGTGAATAGCAAAACTTCATCTCGTTACATCTGAATTTCAATTAGTAGCCTTTTTACATGTGTGCACCCACACAATGCTGTGGCAGATCTGGAGTGAGCCCGGCAGAAAATAAAAAATTCATGTCTGCCATCACCCAGATAAGTGATGAAAGGCTCGACGGCCTGCATTAATACACAGGTTCTTTTAGGGTGGATGTTGCATTTAAAAAGCAAAAACTATGCTCTCTCTAAAAGAAAACTTTGCCAAAGGAGATTAAAGGAAAGGTACCACTTGGCACTGCTTTCTTCAAAGAGGAAGCTCAGCAGTTGGGTCAGCTTGGGTAGAAGTGAACAACCAGACCTTAAAGCAAAACTTGAAAGGACAAAGACGCACCCATAGTTACGCAAATGCACAGTCCTTGGCAGCCATCGCTAGATGTGATGCAAACAGTGCAAAGTGCTTGGGATACTTTGCTGTCATTGACCGTGGAAGAAATACAGAATAAGTGCAGGTTCATTGATGCCAGAACCCCACAGAGGTATTTCACCGTTCCTGTTTCACCTCAAACACAAGTCGTGTTTGACTTGTGTCAAAGCACAGTAGTGCTTGACTTGCCCTGAAACCCTCCACAGGAATCTCAGGTCTGGAATCGGTTCCCGCAGCACTGGGCATTATAGGAATTCAGGCCTATTGCAAGGCGCATCTTCTACTTTTTATACAACGATCTGTGATATACAATAGTTTTACATAAAACTCCCCAAATTTTCCCTTTCAAGAATCATTATTAATTTTCATTTGCCACCTGCGGATTCCAAGGGTGAACTTAAAAGTTCTCCCTACGCTCTCTGGCATGACAAAATATAAGGGATGCTCTCCCATATAGCTTTGTATAAACCCATGTGGGGGTGCACGCATACAGCTCCAACTGTGGCAGCAGCACAAAATTTTTCTCTAAAATATACATGTACATTTGATTACATTCTTCATCTATCTCCATAGGCTATGTATAACCTGAAAGCATTTTTCAATTTTTCAGTACCTAATGATGTTATATATTTAGTATCCATTCCCCAGAAAGCGTACATGCCCCTTTATTACCCCTGTTACACTAGATGGAAACCACATGCCAAGGGCAGATTGTGCAAAGGCACTTTAAAACCTCATCTGTGCTAAAAAGCATTTTTTTTTTCATTTATTTTTATACATATGCACGTGTATTTTTGTTGCAGAAGCCAACATCATTCATACACTGAGCGATGACACTGAGTTTAAAGTTAGCTAAGCAGCTCTGCATTGACCTGCCCCACTGCTGGATGCAGTAGTTCCACTCACCCGACGTATTTCATACTGCTCAGCCATCACACACTCGAGGTTCAGAATGACATATCCTTATTTCAGTTTGGAAGTACCAGTTGTTTATCTCAACTCCTGTTTAGCTGACTGAACTGCTTTTCCCTTTAGAGCATCTAAGCCCCTTATAACCCCGAAGCTGTGCGTGTTGTCAGCTTTAGGGTAAGGCCACAGGGATCACGCACGCCCCAGCACTCGCAGATCTCAACCTGAGACTCTGGAAGGTCTCCGGACATATCAGGAGCAAGGGAGACCAGGAATCATCCTGGCTCAGGCTGGCAGAGTCCACCTGGGAAGACCAGTTTGGACACACGTTGCTATCTTTCCCACTCACTGCCTTCCAGGAGGAGAAAAAGTCTTTCTTACAGAGCTGAGGCTGGAGAAGTCGGAGGAGCTCCTATCTCCACGTTTTTACAGCCGGAGTACTAGGACAGCAACACGTGCAGGTTTGTCTTAACAAGGTGTGTTCGAGCCTGTATACAATGTCGTGGATTCAGCTCCATAGGAGCAGCAACACTCCGCAACGCTTTCATCTTCTGTTCATCATTTCAGAATCTTAAATGTACATTGATGCATAATTTATAGGGAGAAGGAAATTACTTCTTCTGGAAAGAGCCTCTAATGGGGATGGAGGTTCCTCAAGCAGGTTGCAGTCGCTGCTAGAGAAATGATTCTTATGCTCTATATACTGCAGGACTATTTTATACAAAAAGAGGAGGAATGGGGGAGAGAGAGTGCAAAGGGAAAATACAAAGGTAGGTGGGCAGAAAAAGGATAATCAACCCTGCTCCCATCCCATCCTCTTCGGCATTTCTCCCGAAGAATGCTGCCACTTTGGGTTTAGGGTTTTTTTATGGGTTTTTGTTTGTTTGTTTTTACAGAGAAAATGTGTGTTTTCTAAGCATGTTAACTGCTAAGCAGAGGTATCCATGTGTGTGCTATATAAGTGAGAACAGCTTTTATTTATGGCACTGCACATCACTATTTTGAGCAAAATTTATTTCAGGCCTTTTGTAAATGGTTATATCTTTTTTGCGATGGATGCAACAAAGTGAATGAAAGGGATATATAGATGTTGCTAGTGTGGATTTTTATTTCTCCTGGACAAGAACAGAGCACAGATGTTACCATCCCTCCTCCAATTACAGAGAAATATATGATTATATCTTTGAGTTTTGTTCCTTTTCAGTTCCTCTAGCAACAAGCAAGGCTGGAGTTCCTAACAGTTCACGGAGAGCTGTTCCTCAGCAGAAAAAAAGGCTTCTTTAAAGTATTTCAGGTTTGCCTACACCAAAATCATTAGTCACTTTTCAAACCGACCATGGTTGTTGGTACTACTACCAATGAATAATTATTTTCTGCCCACACAGTGTGCTGTCTTAGAGGGATCCCTACAAGTATATATGAACAGATACAAAGAGCAAATATGAATTTGAAACTGAGCACGGCTCTGCATGTGTTTTGTTTTGCAGAAACGCAGCCAGTGGGGCTGAACTTTTCTTCTTCTTCCACAGAAGGCAGATTCAGCCTGAGTCAATATTCCAAAAAATCACAGCTCTTCCTTCAGATTCACACAAGGACATACAGGTTTGGGAAACAACCCAGCTCATAATGAAAAACTGCAAAAGAAAGCTCCAACCCAGCTTCCAGGTGACATGGAGAATGAGAGATAATGGAAATACTCTCTTTTCCTCATGTTTGCTGGATGCAGTCAGACCTATTTCTCTTCTCTAAGCAGTTCTTTTTGAAGACATGGCACGTAGGCCCAGGCGTGGGGGCAGACACACCATTAGGAGGGACTGGCACTTAAAATTATCATTGAAACTCATGTTTAATCCTAGAAATTAGAAAGAGAAAATATTTACCCTGTGACTCAGAGATCCAAACGTGCACCATTAACAACTGACAGTGAACAGCCCAGCAAGAGTTTTAAAACACTCAGACTCGACATCATTTGTTCAAATTAAATCTGTCAATGTTTATGAAAAAACATACATTTAAAAATATGCTTTAACAGTGTTTTGTGAGCCACTTGTAAGCCTAAAGAAGGGGCTAACTTCATAGCCAGTGTAATTTGTACTGAATATCCAATCAGCTCTAATTATTAACAGCATGTTACATGTGCATACACAAGCATCTGTCATCCCAGAGGATCCCAAAACATTTTCTAAAGGCAGCACAGTAGTCAGGGCAGGACTCCCCAGGGTGCAGAGCTCCCTCAACGGCTCAAGTGAAGCTCTGCAAAACTTCCGAGGACTGTGTCCCTAACGTGATGTCTCAACGCTGGAAAAGAGCAGCCCATCTCCCAGACGAAGGAGATTTCTTGATGAAGACAGCGGGAAAACCCCTACTTTTCTGTGGAAATGCCCGCTTTGAAGCATCCAGCATGGCAGAAACGGCACTTTCCCATGTCAGATTCCTATGGGAACCGGGCCCCTACGCTTTACCCTCTTCTCAGTCACATTTGGATCCTGCCTACAGCAACCAAATTAATAGCTAATAACAATGCCTTCACTCAGCAGATGCACGTGCCATTAACTGAATTCCTTGTCATCACCTTTCACTAACCCTTATTTTATTCAGTCCCTTGGTGCTTAAAGCTTATTTAACCACAACCAAAGTTTGATGGCAGCTTTTACAGCCAAAACCATGACTTAATCCATGCACTCTAAAGTGTCACTCAGGAGAGTGCACAGAAATAGCAATAATAATGAAAAAAACCCAGAATAGCTATTTGGAATGAGTTGATTTCTTTTCATCTCCTTATCTCAGAGTGTCAGCAGATTACACATTTTAGCATCACGCACAGTAATTAGACTTTGGAAACAGCTAATAACAACAATAAGACAAGTTTTCATCGTCATAACACTTCTTCCTCTGCCAATTCAAGCAGCGATCATAATCAATGAAAGCAATCTACAGCAGCTTCTACCCTGTCCTGCAGCTTACAAATTAAAGAAATGCTGTCAGCCAAGAGAACTTTCTTTTTACGTTTTAGAAAGCTAGTGGTAATGGAAAACTTTTCTTATATTTCAAAATAACAAAACAGTCTTATTGAATATTTCCCTGATGGGTAGTAAATTCACAGACAACCTTAAGTTTTTTATGTGACCTGGAATTTGAAATGTAATACACGAAAATACACCAATTAGCTACCCTTAAGTAAAATAACTAAGAATCTAATCCATAAGAATTTCTGTCAATCACCATTCAATTCAATTCAAGTTGAAAGGCCTCCATCCATCCAAGATGCTATTTCTGGAATGTGCAGAAATGCACAAGAACAGAGACGCAATCTAAAAGGGTCTAAAATGGAATGGATATGACAGTAGGTGGTTCACCTTGCAGAGAGGGAAGATGAGACCATGGAGGCTGCTGGCGTGGGGACAGGGCAGCAGAGCCACATGGAGAGCTGAAAGAAGGCAGAGGAGCTGTGTGCAAGGTCAAGCACGAGCTTGAGCATTAATCCTCACGGTACAATGCCAATTGAAGAATGTGGTCCTAAACCGTAAATTTCAGTTACTTTAATCTGTAGGTGTTGGCTTTGCTGTAGCTATTATCTTTTTTTGGGAGGAGGAGAATTTGTCTTGCTTTTCTGGTGTGAAGAGATTAGGCCTGGGACTGGGAGTGCATTTGTCTCTCAGGAAAGTACTGAGCAGAGTTCTTGCAGTTCTGAATTTACCGACGCCTACTGTGAGGCATAGTTTTGCAATTATAAAAAAACCCAAGAAACTCAAAAGCCTCTGCGTAGCACAGAGGACCCTGCATGCACGAGAAGTGCATCTGATCTTCAAAGCCACCACTCTGTGTTCACAAGGACTCCATTAACAGCTCACGTTTTAAAAAGCAGTTCGTAGCTTACCGTATTGATGCAAATGGGTATTTTGGGAAAGAGACTTGGAGATAAGCAGCAAAATTAAGCAAGGCCTTGACACGAAGACTTTAAATGTAATTATTAATGTAATTGTTTTCTTTACCGAGATGCAGCTGCTCTTCTCTGCACTGTACAAGAACCAAAACAATTGACCCTTAATTTTAGCAGAAGAGCCTCTGCTCATCTAATCCAGCAACAGTGCTTGTGTCTGATTAGCACAGGATGAATTGATTCCTGGGAGCAGAGCTCCTGCTACAGTGTTTTGTCTGTTCTCTTCCCAGATCACATTCTGCTACAGATTTCTACATTTAGATGACAGATCTGGCTGCTGTCTGTGGGATTCACCTAGCTGCAACTGCACATTGATTAGCAATTGCCTTGAGGAAATTCAGAGTATCCAGGCAACCGGGAGGCGGCCGCAGATACAGCATCTGGATCGGAAGCAAAACATAGGCAAGGAAGGAGATCTCAGAGAAATTAACCTGCAATATATGCAAATCCAATATGCTTTAAATAATAGATTCTCTGTCAATTTTTGCAGTTATTAATGGTGAGGTTAACTGACAGATCAGTCTGGGTTTCTTGTTAAATTAATCAAAATGTTACAATATGCACATTTCAATTTACGTCTGAAATTTAACATATACTCCAATTAGTGTCCTTAGAGGCAATGACAGCATAGCAGAAAGTCACCTACAGATCAAATCCATCTCATTTATTCGGATTTTTCCCATGTCGAGATATCACTAGGTATTGCCACATGCTATTGTTAACACTCATGTACACCTGCGTCCAAGCACATTTTCTGCATGGAAAACTTCTAACGAGCCAAAACAAAGCAAAGATACTTAAAGTAACACATAAGCAGTAAGACTGGGGTAGTGTGGGGCACGAGATGGCTATGGAAGCTCAGGGTGTTTCCTGAACTCAGCTATATTAGAACAACTGTTATATCCACATGCAAATAGACAAAAAAAATCATAGGGAACATAACCAAGCATGTGCTTGTGCATGGGATATACAGAGAACACAGGAGAAGCAGCTGGAACACACCCTACCTAGCACAAGGCTTTAGGAATCAAGAAAATGCGATGTTAAGCCATAGCAATATACAACTCTTCTTCTTGCAAATACTGAAATATTTATATATATACCCCCACCACAAGGATGTGTCCCATTAATACCTTGCCTCTCCGGAAGGCGGTGGCATGTGTATCACAGCTCGCAGCGCGGGGCGAGCTCTGCAGTGGAAGGGAAATGGCACCGCTTGCAGAGGCTGGGCTGCCTCCTGGAGCAGAAGGGCTGCCCAGCTGCAAAGGGAGCTGGATAACATCAGCGAGGAGTAGCCAATTCTAGAGACAGTCCCGAGCACATCCAGTACCAAGAAACAGTGCCGAAATGTGCCTGGCTGCCATCTATCAATGGACTACTACGAACAGCCTTCAATACATCAGACCGTGGTTAGAGAGTAAATAATGCCTTAAAATAACCTGAAATCTAACTTAGGAAAAAAACAACCAACTCATCATATCCTTTTTTGCCAGAGCTGTTTGGGAACAACCTCTTCCCCTAAGGTTTGTCTTCTAAGATGCATCGAGAAACAGTGAAAAGCAGGACTGCTAATGAACAATTTCAGACAGAGCTCACACTGGAAAACTTCTTACTGAAATTGCACAGAGAGAAGCCAATCACGGATGCCACGGGAAATTCAAAACCACTCTAAAACCCTGTCAGATATTTGAATATTTGCTTTTAGAGAGAGTTACTTAGCTACTACTTTAGCCATTTGTAGAATGAAGCATTGTTATCAGATGATACTTTAGTATAGCAGCACTCATGTTTAACACTGATAATTGTGTACATACACAAGAACGTGTTGTCTTTTTTTCTTACTAGTGGGTTTAAAAAAAAAAAAAAAAAAAAAAAGAAAGCAGAGTATAACAGCCAAAGATAGAACAGGAATCTTTCTGCAGTGCACAGATGTTAATAAGTGGATATTCGACATGATACATTATAATGGTGCTAAAGGAGCCATTATGATTTATTGAGTCAATCTGTAGTATGGAGACATTAATAAGCGGATCTTATCTTATTAAGTGGAACATGTTGTTCCGCTGCATGGGCATCCCCAGCATCTGCCACCCTTACTCACCCAATTTTCCTGCCATGTTTTGCATGCCACAGACACAGCTCTCATTTCAAGGTTGTACCAAGTTGGCCAGACCCACAGGCTGCAAAGACACCAGAAGAGCAGCAAAGAGAATCCAGCCATTTTGCTAAAGCAGCTGGGGGAGTGGGGCTGCTGCAGAGAAACCCAAGGAGAGCTAGCACATCAGATAAATTAGGCTAAAGGCATCTTGATTTGAAGCATGTTGCTGAATACACCTCTCTACTTCAGCTGAAATTCTAACTGCACTATTAAGGTAATTTATTACACTCATTAAGTACTACAATTGGAGACCCTGTCTACAGTAACTAGTTTTATACACTTTAAAAATGTTAGCAAGTCACCCCATTACATCTTAGTCATGAGACTAATGCAGATTACTTATTACTTCTCTTGGCAATCACATAACACTTGTCCTGAGAATGAAAGATGATGCCTTGACAATAATACACTATAATGTAATAACCTTTCACATGTTATAAAGTGCAGCACTTTTTCTTCTGAGGATCACTAAGTGCTGGGCAGGCATGCATTAATACAGCCTCGCCAGACCCCGGCGACACAGCCATCCCCATTTAAAATTCAGCCACCATGCTAATGTCCCCGCGCGTCTCTGCACACCACCCATCTCCGCTGCTGCATTCAGCACGGCCCTCTGAAATAGCATCGCTTCTAGTCTCTCCCTCCTATTTGTGATAGCACATATCTGCAGGCACAGGATATCTGCTGAAATATTAATGAAGAGAGAAGTAAGTGTTGTTTTAATATTCTCCAGGCCAGTAACCTGAAGTATAGAGCAGTTACCTGATCTGCCCAGGGCCACTCAGCAGCTGCGGAAGAAATGGGAATAAAACCTAGAAGTTGTGGTTCTGCTCAAAACAGACCTCCCTTGGGGTCCCTGTGAGAGCCTGCAATTCAAATGCAGAAGTAATTGCTAAATAATTAGTAACCTACACAATTACTTCCATGCATCCATCAGTATTTTATGCCCTGAAGGATCAGTCAATAAATGCCTGAGATTACAATTATCATGGTTTCCTATCCACTAGAAAGCCTAGATAATGTGCAGTCTAATAAGATTTTTCCTTCCTAATGAGCATTGTCAATGGGAATTACTAACTGGCTTGAGCGTGTTGCGTGCAGCTCTACCAGCATGCACATGGTGCAAAACCCACCAATGCTGGTGCAGCATCGCAGCTTTGGGCAGGTCTTCCAGGATTTCAGCTCCAGCTCCTGGGTTCATGGGATCAACATGTAGCTTTCATTAGGGGAAAAAAGAACTTTATAGGCTTTATGGTTAAAAAGCAGCATGTTAAAACTGGAACTGAAAACCTCAGGAATTAAGGCTTTCAAACATCCCCTCCCACCTGATCAGGATTTTTGGAGCATTTTGGGTGCGGAACACACCAGAAAGGTGACAGGTGACCAGAAAAGCAGTTGCCATGCCCTCTCTGCATTCACCGGGATGTGAATCAAAAACTGCCCAGAGGAACCTATTTGCAGCGCACCAGAAGAAATAATAATGACACATTATGCAGCCCAGTAGATAGGCAACACCTTTTTTGTCCTATTCAGCTTGCAGTTTCTTGCTTTGCAATTAAAGCACTTTCAAAACCCAGGTTTTTCTTTTAAAACCTGCTGCACACTCCTACTCTTTTATGGTTTCCAACTGTTTGCTTCTGCTTGTTCTTTATTCTTTCCAAATCAATAGTATCCGTATCAGCATCAAAGTCCTGTGTATTGCCGCTCTTCTGATGGCTCCCTGTTTCTTAATCTTTCTCCCCAGTTCTCTTCAGTAACTGTTACTAAACAAATGCTTGTGTTACGTGTTCTCCTGCAAGGCTCTTCCCAACGACAGTGCTAGTATCTGGGTGGCTTTATGCCTTCCAGAGGCAAACAAATGTCATCCAGTGACGCCAGAACTTTATCCTGATCATTTAGGTCAGACTTCCTCTCCAGCTGCTGAAACACAGCACAAAAACACAGAGCATCCATCCATCTCCCCCCCATACCACATTCAGATTCTTAGAAATTAAGGGCCAGAAGGCACCTCAGGACCACCCTGACCCCAAACCACCAGCCTGCATGAGCTTGTGGCTGCTGGGCACGTGAAAACTTCCCCATTTGACATCACTACTCTCCATTTCCTAGCATTCCCCTTCCTTCATCTCTAAATCACCTAATTACACTGTAATAAAAAGCAACCCTATTTTTGCAATTGTTTGATTCCTACTCCGTACAATAGGTGGCATTATTAATAATAAAAGCCATGCATTAAAGGTATTATTTTATTGTTCTCCAGAGAGAAATAGAAGATTGTTTCCTTTTGTTGGGTTCCATCCCTCTGGTTTAGAATAAACCATCACTAGCAGGGTCAAAAATATAATCAACTTCATCATGATGGTACATTTTTCAAAAAAAAAAAGGCGGTAGCAAAATGCAGCATAAAACAAATTATAATTAATCTAAGACTATAAAGCTGGGCAATAACAAAGACTTGGACATTAGAAGTCTAACTTACTTTGTGGTCTGGGTTTTTTGGCAGATTGGGGTTTTTTTACAGACAAAAATGCTGGTGATTGCAGCATTGAGTCTGAATCACACCATCTCCCAAGATCTAATTAAGATCAACACTGTCTTGATCAATACAGCTGTAAAATAAGATTTCCAAAAAAAGTACAACAAAGCCATTAAAGAAATCTCGGAAGGCAGCAAAATCATTTCTTGAAGCTGTAAGTGAAAAATTAACTTTATTTATTTCACATTACAATCAAATAGTAATGTGTCTTGATGCGTATGTGCACACATGCATCATCATTATTTGCTTTATTCTTATTGATTTTTAGTTCCATGGGCCAGCTCTCCAGAACCACTATGCACCAGCATCACTGATGTCAACGGGGAAAGAGGCTTCTCAGCACTTCTGACAAATTATTCCTTTAAAGTTCAGACGCTTCTATCACCCACAGAAATGAAATACGCATTAGACTTCTGAGAAATCAACCTCATCTTCAGCTACTCAAAAGAGCAACCCATGAAATCTAAACAATTTAGCTGCTACTGCATATAATCACATAAGCAATGAAATGACCATGTTATAACTGTCCCAGATGGGTACAGCATTTCCTGAAAACTAATTCCCAGCAAGTCCCAGGAGCCAGCTTACAGCCAGTTACCCATTTTGTCTTTCCAAGTGGAAAGGTCACCAGAACAAGTACGATCAGGAAGTAATGGCGAGGCAGTTCAGCTGATCTATTTCGAGCACCATGACAAAGAAAACTAATTTAGTGTTATAATTAGAAACATGGAGAGGAAAAAGCTCATTTTGGAGAAGTGCTGCTGCTGGAACGTTAGCATTGGTGCTGATGGAGCTAATCAGCTCTGAGAGGTGGAAGAGTGAAACCAAACTATACATTTAGCATCTTCATGCAAACCAGGTTTGACACTGCAATTGTCTGCAGTTGGGAATAAGTGCGAGGTTTAAAGGTGACCTTACAGAGAGTTTTCAAAGAAGCAGACTAAACAAACAGTGTTTCAGGACTTTTTTTTAGAGCTTGAAAACCAAAACCACATGTCACAATCTTTTTTGTTCATATTTGATGACTACTTTTCAAAGACTATCAGCTATTTGTGTGTAGTTCATGGTTTTAAATGTATTTCATGTTACTTACTAACAGCTGCAAGAATAATGCTTTTTCAACTTCTTGTAATTACAACAAGACCCATTTAACTTCTTGCAAATGGAAATACGACATGAATGAACTGAAGGACACTGGAAGGACTTTCAAACCTGTAACGTGTTTCTTTTCATTGTCTTCTCAAGAGGTACAGTTGAATGTTCTCCAGGGGGGAAATAAATAAATAAATAAATAGCCACCCTAAAAGGAGTTTTCAATTTAAAGGAGATAGAGATTGCAGGTTTAGTTACACAAATCCTATTGTGTATCTAAATATGGCCAATTTGCCTTGCATTTTCCTGGAATTCAAAGCTATCTTTTTCCTGCTTTCACCCTAGTGACATTTCAGTGCTCCTTGGCTGTCTCAGTGCTGTTGTTTGTAAAGCTGTTCTGTAAAAAGGGTCAACACAATGACCCAAGTTAGAAGTAATTATCCAAGAGTAAAGAAGAAGAAAAAAGGCCAAAAGCAGTGCATCATGTAGCTGCATAGTGAGACACAATTGGGTGATGAAGGATGTGTATTTAGGGAAGATGAAGGGAAAGCGAGACAGCAGGAGGGAAGAAAAAGTGACCAAGGAGATGGGCTATAGCAGATACAAAGAAAAGATGCATTTTCATTCACTGCCAAGCTGTCTTCCCTCACTATTTCTTTACCGGATTTCATACTGGATTTTCCTGGCGTACGGATGTTAATCTTTTGAGGTAGTTAACTTGAAGGGAAAAGACAAAAGCACAGCAATATTGGAATTCCTTCTCTCAGGGTACCCAGAGAAAAGAGAAGTAGAGCACTAGGATGGAAAGTGAGGTCCTAACTCAAGCTGGCTAAGACAAGCATGGGTTTTGCAAGCCTGGTGTCCTACCACGGTTATTTGAAGTGCTTTTTCACTGCCCACAGCTCCATACCTTCGTAAGTTCCTACTTCCAGAAGAGTCCCACTTCGCTCCAACTCCAGAAACTCCTCCACAGTCAGAAAGTTATAGTCCACACCAGGCACTTCTCCTTCTCTTGGAGGACGGGTTGTGCCTGAAAGGAAAAATTAGCACGTTAATATAGTTGTTTTCTTACCAAGACTTAAAAGGGACAATAAAAAATGATCATAAAGATCCAACAGTATCTCTAAAATACAATTCGGTGAGCTACACACAGAGCAGTGTCTAAAGTTCAGCTAGAAGTTAGGAATCCACATAAAAACAAGACGAGACATAGATCACAGGTTGAGCTGGCGGTACCAGTTGTTCCACCCAACAACAATGTTTTTGATATTCCCAGAAAGACCCTCTGGCAAAGAAATCTCTCATATCACATGCAGAAACACAGCTGGAAGAGTTTGGTATCTGGGAATATGCCAGCAACTACCTTCCTGCCATTAGCACAGTCTCTCATACTTCAACTTCACTAAAATTGCAATCTGTATTCTCAGATAAGGCAACTTCTTTCTAGCTTCCACTATTTCTGTGTCACTTTATCTCACCAAATATTCTTTCACATCATAAAGATCTTTTCTCCCTTATTTCTTCTTAATATTTTATCTCTATTTATGCTATTAGTTTTTATTCAATGTTAAAAAGTACCGCGAGACAATTTTGATGCACTGTTCACACATGCTCACTAAAGAGACAACTTTCAAACTCTTCTCATGGAAGTTCACCTATAAGCTCATTCCAGTTCAAGAAATACTTTTTCTTTTGAGTAATAATTCACACTGAATCTCTCTCTAGCACTCAACAATTTAAATAGTACCCATGGAGAACGGGGCTCTGATCACTGCTACTCTGCCAGCTCTGAAACCCTTCTCCCTTCTGACCAATTTACAGCCCTTTGAAGCATGGTATAAGATGAGTCATTTCATGACTTTTTGCTAAGATGGCTTGGGCCACTGCATTTTAGGTCACTGAGCACAGCTTAATTGATTAGGATCAATTTCTGTTCACTAGCCTTTATTTTCCACGACTCCGGAGGCTAGGAGATGGCTGGATTCTGTACATCTGAGATTAAATATAAATGACAGATTTACAGATGGTACAGGAAACTGAACTTTAGAAGAAAGAGCAGCGTTAGAGAGTTGGAGGTGTCCGAGTGCTGTGGCCGCAACCAATCTGCTGGCTTGGGAATAATACCTTTAGAGATATGGAAACCATACCTAACATTTAATGAAGCATGATTCCTCACTTCTGTGGGACTCTTCCGGCCCCTGGGCAGTGCCTTCTCAGTGCATACAATTTCTTAAACCCTCTATAAAAGGACTGAAGAAAGTATAAAGAAGCTGAGCTTCTGGAAACTAATTGGGAAGATTCCAGCTCTCAGAAGTTGAAAGAGCATAAATTTACCATGCCTGCATCTGGCAAATGTTTTCCTCAAGTGCCAGGGAAGCGGAAAGTCTGCTTATGCCCTATTCATCTGAGAGACTGTTCAAGAGGTCAGTCTTGACAGAGTGATACCCTTGAAAGACTATCACTAGATTAATTTCCTTGATAGACATCCACTTTCTCTAACATCCTCCATTTCTTGTTTCAAAATAGAAACTCTCCCTCTTTTTTTATTATTTACCATCAGCCTTCAGATAGTCTATAAATTCCTGTGCTTTTTCTATCATTCCTTCTCTTGGAGCTGTGTGAATGAGGAGGAAAAGCAAAAAGGGGATGGAAATGATGATGGATATCTTCACCCTACTAGCAGAATTACTCTTTCCTATTTGAAAGGATTCAATTTTGCATTCTTTGTATTCTTGAATCCTTACAGTTAGACTACAATGGTTTTTACCACGTAGTTTGTAACAGAGGACAGATGTCTTTCACAGATTTAGACCAGAGAAATACTGGAACTGCACCACATGCCTCTCTCTGCCCGAGCGTCTGCATTTCTATCTAAAGGCAGGCAGCGAGGCTGAGCGGGCAATGCCCACGCAGGTCCCTCCCTGGCATGCAAGGCGCATGCAGGCACCCAGGATGAAGTGGCACAGCTTGGACGCAGCACCTCCTCCCTGAGCATCAACATCGCTGTCGATGTTCAGGCTGTGAGGACCCTCGCCAGGGCATCGTGGCTCCTGCCCCCTGCCAGGTTCCCCTAAACCAGGCCTACAAGAGGTAAGGAGGAAGAATGAAAAGCTTCAGCAATAAGTATGTCCAAGGATGTGCTGGAGCTGTCCCATGCCTGGAGCACGATGGAAGTGAGAATTAAACTCTGTAGTGCGCCTTGTCCAATGCATCAGTCAAACATCACCCTGAGCCATGCGGCACGCAAGCCGAATGACAAAGATTGGGACATACTTTTTCCCAGTAACTGACAACACGCATTCATGAGACACAAAGATCGGGGGACTTCAGGATTCATTTTACTTTATCTTTTAAAGCCGCCTTCTTTTCTTTATCTATATCTTCCCACAGAAAGTATTTATTAATCTTTTTTTTTTCCTTCTGAATTTTTATAGCAGTGAAATTGCAGTCAGCAGTTTACTAGTGCTGGCTGCCTATTTGACATGACAATTATATCTCTGCCATAATTCCTCCTAGCCATTTTAATGGATCTATTTGTTTCATCTCAGTGTTCTTAATTTCCTGAATATGTTCAAGGCGAAAAATCGCAGATGTGCTTGCTATCAGCACGATTGCCTGCAACACACGCTGAGTGCATTAGAAACACCAAGTCACCGCGTAAAAGAAAAACATTACATCACAGAGATAACATTTGTCACCTCGCGTCGGTCTCCAGCAACAAACAGAGGGAAAATAAAAACTACACTGGTTAGGATATCTTATCTGGGCGAAGGCGAAAAACCCAACAAGTTTCCATGTTGCTGTCTAGAGCAAAGATGGCTTGCAGATGCTCGGGCTGTTATCCTGCTTCACATCTGAGCAAGTGTTAGTGAATGCAATTCAGAAAGGCAGGGGAAAGGGAAAACCCGCCTCCGTTTTTCTTGTAGCAGAATGACAGGCTGCCGGCTGGACACACGCCTGGCAGATGGCATTTCAAAGAGTTTTCATGAACCATCTGGGATGTGTACAATGATTACAAACCACACTTACAACAAAGCCAGAAGGGTTGCTTCACAAGGGGGTGGGGGGAGAGGGCGGGCGGAAAGAAAGGGAGAAAGAAAAGAAAACCAAGAGGCGCGTAAGCAAACTCGATGACTTTTCTCAGGCACAGGACGCTAAGAATAATCAGCACCTTCCACCCCGAGCCCTTCCACAGCCTGAAACAACTGCTCGACTACTGTGCAGCATGTGTGTGCACAGCCGAACACCATCGCAGGCTGCAAGCTACCGTTGGAGCTTTCTGCTGATAAACTCCAAATTGTAATTAAGTCTCCCATCATTAATGTGACTTAATTATGTACAAAGCATAGTGTGTGTGTGTCCTCCCTCCCCCTTTAAATTGCATTTCAGCATCCTTAACACAGGATGGTCATCACTGAAGGAGAGGGCTATGGAGATGACTGTACGTTTTATCAGAGCTAATAGCAGATCAGACCACTGCTAATGGCAGAATTAATTGAGCACAATGAGTGCTGTAGATGGCCCAAACAGGAGTTAAGATACTCCACTAGAACAGGCGAGCCAATCATATTTAAATGTGTTAACCTGCCTGCCATGTTTGCACTGAAATATTAAGTGGCATCAAATCTTATTGCCATTAGATAGCAATTTAACTAATTAATTTGAGCTATGCCCCACTGTGTGACTAGCTCAGATTTGCTAATGCTGCAACAAGAAGGAACTGGAGGAGCAACCGAGTGGTTACCGACTCCTTCTGCACATTTAATGGTTCATAAACTTTCACTATTATTTGGCTAGAATGTCCCACAACGTATAGAACTAGTTAGAGACATTAAATTCACAGGGGAATTGCTCAAACCTTCTGCAACCACAGCAGACTTAAGAAAATAAATAAATAAAAATAAGGTGAGCATTGCAGGTTTTACCTTCTCTCTTGGTCTGGGGAGGTAAAACTACATATAACATGGGTGGCTCAGATGCTAGGTGAAACGTTTGCCCGGCTGTTGGTTTGGTTACCACATCCAAGCTAGCTGCATCCTAGTTTATTCATGCACCACTAATGCTTGGGCCATAGAAGAGGGATCTCACCATGGGCTGGACACCCCGCCTGAGAAATTGCTTACAGACACAGGTGAGTTTGCCCACGCAGAGCCCAGTGCTGTACTTAAGCTAACTAAATTAAAGTTTGTCATCCATGCCTAGAATAACTGGACTGTGGCTCAGATGTACTGATGACTATGAACTATTATTCTGAATAATTTAAGTGCCCATTTAAAAGACAAATAGCTGCTGCTGTTGTGTTGCCTATCAACCATGCTGACAATTACCCAACATGAGCCACAATTATAGTATGGCCAGATTGTTAATATGTGATTCAGGGGCTGTTTAGCTCCTTATCAATCTACCAGGGCCTCATGTTAAGCTGTTAATAGCCACTGATGCCCCGCTGCTAAATTAATCAGAATCTTTGCTTATTGTAAAGACTTCAAAGGGGCCGTAGTCACTTCAATTACTTTCTTGTTAAAACAAAAAAAAAAACAGTTCCTGAGCAGTAATTCTGTTACCATGCACCAAAACAGCCCCTAGCAAGTCATTTAGAAGTTGACTTCTCAAGTGCAGAACACCTACATCGCCTTTGCAAAGCAATGATTTCTGCAAACTCCTTATCCGATTCCACTGGCTGGCAATGATAATCTGGTGAGCCACCAAAATATAGCTGATCAAGCCACAACTCATTTGCTTCTCATCTGCACTGACCAGCTTCTCTTAAAATGACAGATAATGTGGGAGTTGTACGCTCAGAGTAATGATATAGTTGCTACAACCATATTTTATACAAACTCAAGTCACTGGTGGTTACCACAGGTGAATGGAACTGTAGTAAATAAGGTTTTAACGTGAAGCGTACAGGGATGCTACTGACTCCCAAAGCTGCAACGCCAAGCACTGTTGCGGGGGTTTGCTGAGAGGCTGTTTGCAGGCAGGTTAGAAGGAAGGATGCTGTTCTTGCCATTGCTCTTGAAGACTGGTCTTTTTCTTCATTCAGCAAGAAGAAGAGACTGCTTTCATCACCTACACTGAAAAAATCTTCAGCTGCCAAGGAAGAAACATATTAGGAAAACAGCCCCTCTTCCCTCTGCACAGTGTTTAGAGGTCACCTTCTTCCCTCATGTCACAGGATAATTTGGAGAGCCTCCTTTGGCTCTCCTGCATCTGGCACCTACGGTGCCAGATAACTGGAAGGCAGGACAAACTCCACATAGCTGCTAATGGCAAGTGGAGAAGGGAAAAGACACAGAAAACCTGGTCTGTCTCCAGAAGAGGAGACTTGATTAGCAGCCAAGCTTAAGGCAGAACCTACCTGCATCACAGTATTAGAAATAGCCTTATCTACATTAACAAAAACTAAAGTGTAACCTACCTGTAAGAAAACACTGTACACAGAACTACTTCATCTTATTGACTTCTGGGGTTATCCAAACTTAAGACTACTGATTGGGTTTTTTCAACAGCAGTTGTAGGAATTGTATTTGGACGCTGTTATGCTCTCTATTACACACGTGTGTGTCCCCACTTGCCTATGGTAAGGAGTAAGGGGTAATTTATAGTTGTAACTACATGAAGATATGGAAGTTTCAGAGCGGTCTAGTCTGTTACAAACCAAACATGCTTGACTTATAAATACAACTTGCTCCTGAAACTTGAAACTCAGGAAGCTCATTCTGGGATTTTAAATGTTGCCTGTCCCTTCTCTAGCCAGTGACTTGATACCTATAAACCACAAGAACGTGACAAGCATTCAAAGTGTCTCGGTGGTGGAGTAGAAATTCAGTCCAAAGGAGAATGTGGTCTGTCGCTAGAAATTAATTCACGGCTCTGTTAATGATGCATGTGCAGGAACAGATGTTGATTGACTCTTCCTGGCCACACAGATAACTGCAGTACTAAAAGCAAATTTCTGTCACTGTGGTCAGCAGGAATGACTGATTAAACCCAGAAAACAGCTGGCCAAGACAAACCTGTCTTTCTACAGACACATTTCAGAGAGAAACGCATTTCGTGGCTGTGGTCTAAAGTCATTTTTCTTCTACAGGGGGAGATGGAAGGGATTTGTACAAAGAGGTCATTATCTCCTTCTGCTCCCACCAGCCTTTCCAGCAACACTAAGTGGCCTAAGCTGGATCCCACAGCAGCAGTTTGTGAGGATCCCCTCTTGCTCAAAGGACTGTGCCAGCCACGCACACGAGCAATGGCAGGTCAACCCTCAGGGCATGTAAAAGCCGCTCTCCCTTTTTCTGAGGCGCCATGTCCAGTTGCATCTCTCTGGCCTTTTTCTCAAAGATGTACTGACTGCCTGGAGCCTTCCTGGATAAATGATTCAGCCAAGCCGCGCAGCAACAGCTCGGAGTTTGTATACCCTCCAGGCAGCAAGTTATTTTTGTCCCTTTTAAATCTATTTTGGTATTCCTGTGGCCTTCACTGCGACCAAATAAGAACATTGATAATCTTCAACACATAATTTATCCTTATAGCATTTTGAGGTAGAGAAAGTGAGTTTGTTTCCGGTTTATAGCAGAAGATCAGCCAGACCCAGGCTCTCAAAGGACTTCAGGAGCCTAATTCTAGAGAAATCAATGGGATTCAGGAAACCCTACAGATCAGGATCAGGGTCTAACAGATTAAAACGGACAAAAATAACTTGCTGCTGCGTTGGGGCTTTGCAAGCTCATTTGTATGTGTCATGAAACACCATGCCGTGGCTACACAAAGCCAATTCAGCATGAGGGGGTTCGCTCTCGACTGTAATATCAATTTAAAAGAAACTGATAATTACCTGATGACTAGAAGAAGTAAGGGTACAAAACCTGCCACACTCCCCAACAAAGCCACTTAAAAAAGACCTGTTTAAGGATCTATGCCAAATATTCAAATACAGCAGCACCTCCCTGACCTGGGAAAGTACCACCGATGGTACTACTGCAGTGTGGCAGTTGCTAATGCAGTTCCAACCTCTTCATGTGTCCTTCAGAGCATTCATTTGCTTTGTCGTAAGGAAAAAAAGAGTATTCTGGCATCAAATCAAACATAAATAATATATGTTCTTGGGTTCGCAATAACAGCAGCTCGCCTTCTGAATCCCTCTCTTTGAGTGATTGCTGTTACCTCAGCAGACACCTGCAGCCGAATCCCTCTCATTTCCCACGAGGTGGGACACCCACCAAGAAGATTAAACTTCATGAACTAATGAGTTTGCCATTAATCCTGCGTTCATGGAGTTCAACAGCATGACATCCAGTAATTTAAATTGTGAATTACTGATGAAAAAGCAAACTACGTACCTCCTTGGCGAGAAGACCTTAGCTGTAACTATGCACAATTTTATTCTAATATATGGATTAGTGTAATAAAGTGTAATTTTATAAATCAATAAAGCTGTAGTAACAAGATTGAGCTGTAGTGTTCTGCTTTTAAATATTGGCACAGAAATGAATTAAAATTGCCATTTGTGTAAGTGTGTATGTGACTTATGGGAAGTGAAATTAGCTGAAAGTAAATTAACAGGGTGATTATATACTTGCATTTATATTCAGTTTCTCTCACATATACATTTTTAGAAGTCTAGATAATGCTACAACCATGACACACACCTTTATTTCAAAAGGACTACCTTTCTTCTACGTAAAAATTGTCATAGTTACTTTCAGTAGAAATTTTGTCTATCTTGGAAAAGGCTACAGCTGAAGATGGTAAATTAAATAGATACACTGGATAATTACAGAGCACCCTTATTAGCTGATTATTTTTAATCCTGTAGATCATTCACTCCAGACTATCTCAACCCAAAACTAACCTGATCCCTGTAGTGCTTGCTCAGGGCTGCCCCACATCAGCCATCTCAAGCCTTACCATGCAGAGGCACAGCAGCGCTCTACGCTGCACGCCCAGAGCAGCTATGGAAAAGCACAACGCGGATTAAGATGACTATTCCATACAAATATGCACATCTGTATTAAGTACAACAGGCCAAAGGTGGGGCGGGGTGTGTGTGAGTGCTTAAAATCTACTTTGAAATACGTCACAGGAGACCTGGGATGTAGGGTCGCTCCCATGCAAACAGCACTTTCAAGCAAATACCTCACAGTCTTATTTATACTCTCACATTATAGGAAGTAGTTTATCTGGAGGTACAACATATCTTCCTTTATATCTGCCTTTTTCATGGCTACTTGCAAAGCTACCTGATTTCTACAAATTGCCAAAGAGAAGGTGTAGCCCAGCCTGAGAGTTTCACAAGTCAAGGGCTAGCATTAAAACCAAGCTGTGAACTGGTCAGTAGAGGCACTCAGCTGCTGAGAAACAAACCACCCATCAGCTCCCTGTCATGTCTGGCAGAGTGGCTGAGCTTAAGATAGCGTAGTATTAAAAATTGGTTTTCATTAACTATTGGATCTCCATGTGGCTTGGTACACGTTTTGAGTAGGTCATATTTGAGTAGAATAATAGAATAGGCAATAAATAAAACACTCTGAAACCTTTTGCTTAATGTTAGAGACAGAAGACTGGGAGGAGAGGGCTTTGGGAAAGATGAGGGGCCAAGACAGCACTCGGGACTGAGTGTACTGCAAACCCTCGGAAGATGAATTGCCAAGTCACAGAGCAAAAAGAGACAGAAAACCATGCAAGTCAGATAAGCTGAGTTCACTGGCTTTTCAGGAAAACTTAAGGGGTTTGTAAACATTGCACAATCCTTTTCACCCACCATGAAGTACTGGAGGAATTTCCCAATTTGGTGGAAGACATGCAGTGGAGTCTTGAAGCAGAAATACACTGAACAAGAACACAACGGACAGTTTTATCTTGGGTTTTTAAAATAAAAAAAAAAAAACAAAAAAAACTTGTTTGGGCAATGTATGTGACTACTCTAACCAAAGGAATAACAAAAAAACCACATCAGAAACTACTGTTAGCCATATATGTGTAAATTTGTCTCTCAGTGAGATTAGCAGTACATCTTCCCAGGAGCAAGATTGCCTGTTTGTTCCCCACAATGACATTACTACACAAGCTGCCACAATTCTTGGAAGGAAGAAACTTCTTTCTTTTCTTTAAAACTTGGATACAAAAAATTTTAATCTCCCCAAAACAAGGTATCCTATTTTCTATTCTACTTCAGGGCTTCAGTCACGCCCTATGAACAGATATTGTAATTAAGCTTGTAATAAACCGATTATCCAACACAGACCAAACACCTGCAGTATTTCAATTCAGTTTTTATTAAAAAACAATGTTTGCTTTTGACACCTGCATACGTACGTGCACATATGTCCATGAAAAGATATTCCGCACTTTAAAGCTGTAGTAATAAATAGGAGATTATTTGATGTCCGCTAGCTCAACTGCTTCAACAAAGATTACTTACCCCCTCTTGCTGTTTGTCTTCCGAAGCTGTTTGTACTGCCGAGGTAAGTACAACACAATGTGGGTCATCCCTGGTTGGGTGTGATATAAAACTCTTTCTGTTGACTTTAATTGCCCTTCTAGCAGACCTTTAATTTGCAGTTAAAAGTCTTAATAAAACACCTCACCTAACAGCATGTGCCTAAAACTAGATCAGTTCATTAGTCTAATCTCTGTAAGATTCCACCATAGAAAGACAGAGTCATACAAAACCTACACATTTATCTCTGAGGCATTGCCTGAAGTTTGTTTCAGTGACCACATCCAGTCTACTGAAAAGAGAGACTGAGAGAGAGGGTTTTTTTAAAAACAGAACACCATTCCATCACACTTCCACAGGACATCAAACCAGTCTTTTTCCCTGAACAACATACACTGGAGATACTGTCTCCACGGTATACTTTCTCCCCCTAGCCCAGGGCCACGAAATGCTATAAACCTAATGGACTTCCAACTGCGATAACCTCATCACACTCTCAGAAAGCCACGAGTCTCCTGTGGCTCTTCAGTTTTTGGCTCTGCCCACTCACCAACCCTTGGTTCAGATGGGTCTTGTTCCCTGACAAATCCTCCCTGACCAGTAGTTTTCCAGCTTCATATTCAATACTGACCAATAAATGCGAACATATCAGATATAGCAAGAAGTATGCAGATTATAAAAACACGCAGTTATGAAGCCATATGGATGCACTTACTGTAAAACTCAAGGGAAGGACTAGAACAGACAGCAAATCTACCCAGCAATATGTGCATTTAGGCACTATTCCCTACAGATCCTGTCCCTTAATTTTACCTGTTCTTAACTGCTACCAATTTCTGTATTTTTTTTCAGTAGCTCTGTATGCACAGCACGCTTTAGTTCTTCATGACTGCTAACGCTTTAGCTGGTTGAAAACATTCTCCTGGTTCACTTTCTGTAATGTTGTGATCAGGTAACTGCTCAGGATGCTGAAAAAATGCCAAACGTTGAGAAATTGATTGGTGTTTGAATTTCAGATTAATTTCTACTGATAATTGGAAGAGTTAAAATGTAAAAGAAAACAAATACATTAATTTTAATTCTTCTCTTACCTCACTGAAATAAAAACTATTAGAATATTTTATTATTTACAGTACCCTTGCTGTAAATTCTACACCCCCAGCTCTAACACAGAAAGAGCTTATTAATCCTTATAGTTTTGTAAGTGCAATAAAATACGAAAACACGAGTTACAATACATTTTCCTCACTTTTAATTAAAACATTCCTTGGTACAGTAAGCCTGCTGGTTAGGTAGCGCATAACTCTGCATCTCTGCAGTCCGAAGCTAACTGCCATGCTATTGATAATGCATACAGGCTTCTCCATTTATTTTATTGCTTTTTCAGTTGTACACAAATAATAAAAACCTTGCCTCCCAATCCTGTCACCACCTATGAATTTCATAGGATATACACCCACAGGGTGCTTTACTCTGCCTTTCTGAAGCCAAGCACCACCCCTATAAAATACTCCAGTGCTTAAACTGGGGACAATGACATAGCGTTTGGCTTAAATGGTCTTTGCTTCATTTCATCTGATGACTTCTAGCTATACCTTCTCTCTGTTAAATGTCCCTGTGTAGGCGTTTATAGCTCTGCGTTCACACAAAACAATCATTCCATCACATTACACACTCCGTCATTTTATTAGCTTCTTGCAAATCATTTTCTGCAAGTGCTCCAATTTTAAATGCCATTTTAAACTCATTTGCTGGTTTACCAGTGCCCTTCTGGTATTGACTAGCCAAGAGACGCCACATGGAGCCATAAAACCAGCAGCTCCCGCTTTCACTGCGGCGAGTAATTCCAGAGTATCTCCAGGTCCCCACTGTCACTGGTTTGAATCCAACATAAATAAACAGCACACAAAAATTATCCTCGTGCAACTGTCTGGCAGCCCAAACAAAATGAGCTATTCCTTGTCTCGCCTCCAATTCCCGACAAACAAAAACACCACCAGTTTTAGCTTGTACCTGCGTCAGCATCACACCGAGGATAAGGAAGTAATCCTCAAAACCACAATTACCTCCTCGGCTTAGACACGGTTGGTGGAGGATGATGTGATCTGGGGTGTTGAGAAGACAGTTTTCCCAGAAATCTGCTTTCTCACGCTACTAGATCAGTACACGCCTGGAAAATGAATGCCTGAAAACACACAATCAGATCTAGGCTTTAGAAAAACACAAAGATGAGATCCTCTCAAAAGTATCTGTATGTTATTTGACTTAGAAGACATTCAAGTGATTATCAGAGAGACAGAATGTTTTTTTTCAGGACAAGGATGATATATAGCAGATAAGACCTTGCTAAAAAAATAAAGTTTAAACCTAAACTCCAGCACTTATTTTCAAAGTGTGAAGCATTTATCCTTTGACAGCTGTGCCGAGTCCTTCAGATGAGCGACATAGGTGAAACCACTTTGCCAGACAGATGCTGATACAGAACTGCTAATGGCACTTGCTGCAAATCACCTGTTTAGTTCAAGGCTATCCCAATTGCTTCAAGACCAATTCCCATGCTTCGCATTAAACACGTGCTCAAGTTTCTGCAGGATAGCAGCCTAGAGGCGATAAAAGTTTTGTGGATCAAAGAAAGAAACAAGCTTTGTTTTGGTCTTATCTGGGGTTCTGACTCGGGACACTGCTGATCTAAGGTGATGTGCGGTCCCCGCTGCCCATCACACCGGTGGAGGCAACGAGGCTGGCAGGCACTGGTGGTCCCAGCTCCCAGCACTGCATGTCCCAGGACGGGACTGCCAGGCTTCACCAGAGGCCCATGCCGACGTGCTGGGCTGTGAAGGGCAACACACGTTTTCTTCACGTCTGCTCTCACAAAGGTGACAACCAGTGGCAGAGCAACATGGCAGTCAGAAAGGCTAGTGACATCTTACCTGATTTCAAGTAGATCTACGAGACACGGTGAATCAGAGACTCGATTACCAGCCTAACCATTCATTAATCTGTTAGGAGTCTAAATTCTCAGTACGATGACATACAGATGTGTACTTAGATGAAGTCATAAGTGAAACATTGCAAAAAAGCTCAAACATTCAAGAGCATGATTGGTGGTGTATTGTTCTATGACACTGGAACCATTTTTTTTAAAGAAACATTTCTCTCACCCTGTCGAGGAAGCATTGCAGAAAGGCAAAAGAGAACCAGAGAGGAATCCCTGCTACCTCTGCAACCGCAGGATGAGGGTGACCAAAGCCCAATGGATGTGACATAATGTAATCACAGGCATTTAAAATATTTAAAATAAAAATAAAATGAACACCCAATTGTCCAATATCCATCAAAAAATCTGAGCAGCTCCCATTTGTCACTATGTTTGCCTTCAAAACGCCTTCAGCAAGGTGGGAAGATGAAATTGCACCCATTTTTCAGATGTGTTACGGAGGCACAGAGCAGCCAAGCTGGCAGCCCAAGCTCAGAGCCGATTAGGAAGCGAAAGAGCAGAAGGTCACTTGTGTCCCACGATTCTGTGGTTAGCAGACAACATTTTGGGGTTAATAGCATTACGAGCTCTGTGATGCTGATCTGTTGAGATAAATGTGACAGTCCTTGGTGATGGCTTCATCAGAGGGAACTGCTGACTCAATATTTAGGCGTAGCAGCGAGAGCTGTTTATGTGCATACATTGAAAAACAACAGATGACTTCTAGAGCAAAACACATGGGTAAAATTCTCACTCGAGGCAATACAAAAGAGCCAAAGTAGCTAAAGCACTTTCCCACAGTGACTGTGCAGTAAAGTAAATTAGAGCTCTGTGTAGCAGTCATCCATTATCCCATATATTTTCAGCAATTCTGAGATTAGTAACTGGAAAGAGCCAATAAAACAGTATCACAAGGAAATATACATTCTCTTGATGAACTGCCACTCACTCCTTTCAGGTCACTTCATACCTCAACAGAAAATTTAAAGTTTGAAATGTTCACTATAGCATTTTTCCTACCACTATTGCCATTTGTTTAAGTTATGCTTTATACTTTCTAGATTAATGAATCACACTAATTATTATTTTATTATTTTTTTTCTTTCTGACTGTTAAGCCAAATTAGGCTACTTCCAGAGTTGAAGAGGAAAACACAATTATTAACATTTCCAAACATCCATTTGGCAAAAAACGTGGTGAGGGGAAAACATTGCCGTGAGTTGTGAGAAATACCATCCTCTCCTCTTACAGTTGTAGCTCTCTTTCACCTACAAGAACTTTACTTGAGATAGGTCAAGACTGTAAGCAAGTATACTTTAAAATCACAGCTCTGAGACATTCTTCAAAATACATAAAAAGTCGTTAACACTTGTGCTTCCTTGGAGCCAACTCTATGAGTTTAGAATTGCAAGACCTGCAGCTCGGAGAGATTCATGTCTCCTCGACTCTGTTGGTTCTTCCCAGCTCTCCATTAGAGGCCACACAACCGTTATACAGGGAGCTGAAGCTTATTTCCTGGATCATTTTACTCAATGGGAAGCTCATTTATTATTGAAAGTAACAGAAACTTGGCCTTCCCTGGAGACTTTTACAGAAGTTCAGACTGTAGGTGAATTTGTCCAACCTACATAGGGCAAGTCAATTCCTCACAGGGTAAAGCAGCATTCAAAGTGAACGAGGCTGGCAGAATTGAATTTTTTGTGCATAATTAATGCAACTATCGATCAGCGAGAGCTTGGATTCAGAATTTTTCTGCAAGATAAATGCACAAGGATGAACTTACACACTTTAAAAAGTCTAACTTTGAGAAAGCTTCTTTGATTAATGAAAGTCTCTTGCTACTGCAAACCTAAGCGGACATTTTCCATGGCGCACACATCAGCAGAAATGGTTCACAGTACACGGTGCCAGTTGTGACTCTTGCTTGTCACAGATCTAGATACAGTGTCTCTGAAAGACAAGTAAGTGATTTCCCGGTCTATTCCCCGCTTGGTGTGTGCAAGCAATTCCCATTAGCACCAGCAGGAGTTATGCACACCGCCATCAGAAGACACCAATGAAAGCTCAAGTGCTGAAGGTACCTACAGGCTATTTGAGGTACTATTTCATGATCTTTAGCTCACACTCTTAAATCTTTTTGGAAACCATTGCTACAGATTTACCACAATGTGTGAATTTACAAATAATAATGAATTAATCCAGACTGGAATACACGCTAGTCAGGTAGCAACGGTCACAATATTTATATAACTGGATTAATAAAGCAATTCATTTTCAGCCATCCAGCACTTGCTGTCCCTCTTCCCAGGCCTAATGGTAGTGCAAAGAAAAATGAGTTGCAAGTAAGAAGTTTATTTTGTATGCTCTGTGTTACAGACACAGGTCAGTAACTTCATGGACTGGCTGACGCGACACGTCTACTTGATGACGTCCTATTTTCCCATACACCGTTCCCATGCAAAGGACTTCAGATTTCTTGGGTGATATTTAAATATCTAGGTAAAAACTAGATTTTCCGAAGCTCCACCCTACTATGGGACACTTACAGTTAGATTTTTAAGAGAGTTCAACATCAAAAGATGCAAGCTTCGAGGACTGGCTCTGCAGTAGCGGACACTGGGATAGCCCTAACCTAGCTATTTGCTTTGTTGATGCCAAAACACTGTAAAACTGCTTTGTCTCTGGGGCTGGAGGAGAGCAGAAGGTGAGGTTACTGCAGGAGAGAAAGTGACCTCTTTTAAGGGCTGTGACAGGCACATTGGTAGCATCAGCAGTCCAAGAATCCAGCATAACTTTCCAAACCAGCTCATTCCTTCCCTTCCTAAAAATCAAGACAGACTCAAAAAAAAAAAAGACCAACTTACTTAAAAATAATTCTGTGATGTTCAAGATATACAGTTATTCTGATTTTATAACTTTCAGGGCAACACCTTCTCCACGTTCCACCATAAAAAAGGCAAGTTTTGAACTAAATGGGTGCACCCACCGCCAGTGTTCAGGTACCATCAGTGGAGAATCCCTGCTGGCAGCTACAGTTGGTCCTAATGGTCAGTCTCTTTGAAACTATTAAGGACAGAAAAACAACTCTCCCTATCACATCTTTCAGGGATGATGCCTAGGCATAGTCACTCTTGCCTTGAGGTACAAGAATGGACTAAATGACCTCCTTCAAGGTCTCCTCTTAAGTCTGCAAATCACAAGAGCTGGCAACACTGCAATCATGTAGTAGAAATTTCAGGAGGAGGGCAGAGTTGTTCAGAATTATGTCAGAGTTGTAGTAAAGTGTGCTGGTAGAATAGGATTTTTTTTTTTTTAAAGGTAACCAAGCCAACTCATTCATCTGTTTAGAGTATGCCTCTTTTAAATGAGTTCTTACCAAGTGCACATCTACACTGCAGTCACTCGAGGACAGAGCTCAGCAGCCAAGTATTTATGGATTTGTTAGGGCAGGTGCTGCAGCTTGCCAAGGGCAAGAGATTGTGCAACTGGATTACAAGCAACACTCAACTTCAAATCCAGCCAAGGACCTTTACACACCTGTGATCAACGCTTAACAGTGTAGACAGAGCCACACACTCACCTCCACATGCAGGCTTATATAAATTCACGCTGCGGATTAAAGGTTTAAAAGTTTGTGAGATGCTGAGTTTCCATACAGATAAGCATGATGCCACGTGCTCAGCCAGCTCCCACCCCCCCCTCACCTCCAAGCACCCCTTGCCCTCCCAGTCCGCCTGCACATCACCACCTCCCACTGCTGGCTCATCCTCACAGCATCCCTTTGGGCAGCACAGCCTGGCAGTCCTCAGTAGTTGCGTTTGGATTTAAACAATACCAACTAATTTCAAATGATATGCTGTATAACCTTGGAAACAGCTGTGTGTGATGATCGTGGTCCAGGCTGATAAAAGGTGGTAACAGACGACTGAAAGAACATGTTTAGAGAGACAGAGATGGATGAACCAAAATGCCTGTACTCTTCAGCGCTCAGCTTTGTGCAGGGCTGCAGTTTTCTGGCTTAGCACATCAGGAGACTATACTAGAAGGGTTTTTTTGGTTTGTTTTTTTTTTCCCTTAACAGTTCAAGGAATTCCCCCCTCCCTCACAAACACAGGGTTTCTGTCCCTCTCTTGGACAGGAACAGGTGAGATCAGAAGGAAAAATTTCCTGCTTTTTGTATAACTCCAGTCATGCCAGATCTGCTTCCAACACATACTGAAATTTTTGGAGCGTTAGTTGTTAAACCTCTGCTAAATTAGATTTCTCCCTTCCTCAGCCCTTTCTACCCCAGCGCAAAGGGCAGTGGACAACCTCTGTGAGTTTCTCCCGGAGACTGAAATTGCATCTTGTTATAGGTATTTCTGGTAGAAAAGTACCCTTGGCCCATATCTAACACATCCATAAGAGTCAAGCTATTCTATCTTTCAAATGCATAACCTGGACCTTGGGATAAGGTCCCAACCTTCTCACCAATGAGGGATGAGAACTCCAGGGGGGAACACCCCACCCACACAGGCTGCAGGAGCACTGGACCATAATGCCACTTCTACCTACTTCTTCCACGAAGTAGTAGTGGCTACAGAAGATGCCAGCTCCTGCACGCTCATGCTCTGCTTCAAGACACACCTCTTGTCACCACCAAAGCAAATGGAAGACCAAATCTGTCAGATGGACTGTACTGACTTATCTGCATTAAGAAGCAGGTCTGACTTAAACTTGTCAGGTCATCCAGACATGAAGGTGTTCTTAGTGATTAAATCCTGGAAGGTTATTTTTCCTCTCCTTAGAGAACCTGAAGGAAAGGCAAGGTTGATGTTACCTCCCTCTCTGAGAGCTAGCTTGGTTCACATGCTAAGATTAAATAGCAGAACGTGTCAAGGTCTGCATGATGGGTTCACACCTCAGGAAAGCATAAGAGAACGCCAGGGTTATGCTCATCACTTCTGGGAAAAAAGAGCCTTCATCACTCACCAAGAGCTTCCCGCGGCACGTTTCTAACTCATCTTCAATGCAGTCCCTCCCTTACTTTGTGCACCGCCACATGCTCTGCATCCCGATTTTGTGAATGCTGAATTTGTGCACTATAAATAAGGCTGTTTTACAGGGGTTACTCATTTCCTACAGCCCAAGCTCAGAAGCAGAGAGAGTTTGTCATCGGACATCAGAGCACTAAAGACCTGTCATCACTTTCTAGGCAACAAGTTTTATGAAGGTCTCGTATGAACAGCTTCCTGCCCTTGCCTCTCTCCTTGTGCATCTCCCAGAGGGAAGACAAATAGTTAATACTCAATTACCTTGACAAAATTACAAACCTCCACTGCTCTGCCTGTTTCACCTCTCAGCTCAGTAAAAATAAGCAAGACATGATTGCACGAGTCTAGGTCCCCACAAACATACAAATAAGGAACACTGGTGCAGAACAGGAATGCATTACCCCTTTGAAGCTCTGCTGACACATGGGTCCGGGCTTCCTTATCACCTCTGGCGTTTATGCCACTGTATGCTATAATTAGAAGAGTGTCAAAACTCAGGCAGAGCATTGCAACCATCACCGGTTGCTCCGCTGGTACGAATATGATAACCCGCAGAGCATGAGGCAGAACTCTTATCTGAGTTCTTCAACAGAGACTAAGTCCCACGCTCTTCTCCTGCTTGAAAAAGACCATATTGAATGTTTGAAAGAACATCAGGCTAGTTCATGCTGCAGAGACCCCAGGGACCTAGGTTAACAATGCCAGCCTCCTGCCCTTAATTCATGTTGTTGCAAATGGGGCTGGGGGTAACAGGAGGAAGAGGGCAGCTTGTGCAGCAAGAAAAAGGGTTAAAAATGCCACAAAAAACTTAAAGAAAAACAACTGTGAAAAGCTGACCTTCATAAAACAGACTCACACGTCAAGTACCATTTTCATAACTGATTAAATATATATAGAAGTTTTTATACAACTGTATTATTAGATTGTTAAATATGTATGCTCAAATGTTTCCCGGGGTAGAATAGCTCTGCAAGAGTCATTCCTCACCCTTAGTAAATATTCACTACATTTTGGCACACTTGCTACATTTTAAAAACTGGAACCCACAACTATTTTTTTTTTTCCTTTGTTGCACCAACCTGCAAATCTTTCTGCATTTGTGCATTATTGATCTTTTCACAGCCACTCTAGTCACTAACTTCAGATGCTTAATACTTTTGGAAAAATATAACCGACCCCGGTTAGTTACAAGCTTTCTAAACAGGAGATAAATGTTTATTGCTTTATGTTCAAAATCTGCAGACTGTTGCACACTATCCAGCCTGACAGTGAGCAAAGCTCAAGTTAAACAACGCATTTATACAACTGACATCCCGAAGAGGAATTTTTTGTTCTGGGTTTCTCTAACTGCTTAAAGGCTGATTGCATACACTTTATCTCTCACCATTGGAAAGACTATAAAGCTAAAGTGAGTTTTTATAGCCACATTTCAGGATACTGAAAGCATGGGGCTATAATAGAAATGCTGACATTATCCAGCTATGGTGGTGCAACCTCTCTACCATAATTATGTACAGTTGGAGATAATAAGCACTGCTGATTCAGGAGGAATCTCTGATTGAGCTAGAAAATGCAGAAGTGTTGGATAATCTGTTTCCTGAGTGGCAACAGCAGGCCTAAAGAGCATAAACGGAGAAGCAGAGTTGGTAAGGAAACAACAACAAGTTCCAATCATGAATCCTTAGAGATGCTCTTACTCCTTTTATTGTTCATGTGATTGCAAGAGATCTAAAGGACTCATTCAGGACTTGTGCTAAGAGGACGCTGCAAAGTTACCTGGAGGAGTGTCCAGCACAGACGGCAGGGAAAGGTTTGATTATGCGACTGAGACAGTGGGCACCCAGTCGAGAGAGCACAGAGCACTGATTTTCAAAAGAACTGTGTTCCTTCCCGACCTCTTAAAAATCAAAAACCTTTACAGTATTCTCAAGTTCAGCACCAAAAATGAAGGCACGTAGAAAAAAATCACAACATGCATGCGATACTACATTAAAACTGCCTGGATAACATGCAAAAATTGCCTTGAAATCTCTGATATTATATGGGAAAAAAGCCTAATAAAACTGTTTTAATGAGTAATTTTTGTTTAAAGAGGGATAGGCTCTTTCCCTCCTTCCTCCTCTTTTTACTTTGCTTTGGGAGGTGGGGGGGAAGGCAAGGAAGAGACATGACTTTTGGTGAAAACTGTTCATTAGGTTCAGTGTTTTCCTGTACCCCTTTCTCTTACCAGATCTCATTTTTTAAATATTTGCATACTAAATTTCCCATTAAATGATAATTTTCTCAAAAAACGCTTGTTTGATTGATAAAAAAAGTTCCAAATGCGACACTGTGATTGGCTCTAATTACTATTAATAAATGCATAATGAATGTTGATAAGATTAACAAACCATTCCAAAAATTCATTACTATATTCACTCTACAGCATAAACTCCAAATTAGCAGTAATGCCAGCTGGCTATTAATATTCCCAGATTAACAAAATGCAAGCAGATCATACAAGGATGAGCTTGAATTTTGCAAAACAAAATACCTGGGTAAATATTTAGCATAAAAGAAAAAAGGTGTAAGTAAATATTTGTCTAACACGGGGTATTATGGAAACAGATACAGGGGCTTTGCAACATTTACCCCGAAGGAGTGAATGTGTTAAGACAGTGGAGCACAACATCCTTACTCATAAAATGGAACGGAGGAGCTAGTGGCTGAGCGGTCCCTCGATGCCGCCAGCCTGCTTTCTAGGAGCGCAGCTCCACGCCGAGCCCCATCCCGGCTCGCTGTGGTTAGAGGAGCGGCAGGTGAGGATACGCGGAGCGAGGGCCCTCGTGGTGTGACAGCCGGGCTCTGCCGAGTTAGGGATAAAACCTCCAGGGAGCTGGGCGAAGCAGATTGTCACAGTACCTGTTTGAGCATCACCCTCGCTCATCGGACAACCCGGTCCCTCACCGCCGCGTCACCCATAGGGTGGGAAGGAGGGTGCTCCCCTTGGACGTTCCCAGCAAGGCGCCAGAAATCGCAGTGCCCCGCACGCCCCCGCAGCGCAGCCTCTTCCCTCCCTGATGGCAGAGAGCCCGCGGCAGCCCCAGCCCCTGGGTACAAACCGGTCCCCGTCTCCTTCCCACCTCCCTCACCAAAACCATCCCACTCCCCCTGGTGTGACCTGCAACCCCAGCAGCTCCGTCTGCCCAGCTACCTGGCATCACCTACTGCACCGCAGGAGAGGTCAGGGAGGGAATACACACTTTCTGGTTGGCTTCCCATTTGTCTGATGCCCTAAAGCACTTCCAATTTAATACGTATTTCTTTTTAAAGTTAGTGGAATTGAAATAAATCCATACTGCCAGTTTCCAGCTTACGTAATCAAAGTCAGCTGTGCATTCACAAATTCCTCCCTTCTCCGCAAGCTAATCTGACAGTAGTGGGGGGGAATGTAACGGGCGAAAAATAATCTCCTGTGGTACTGTCTTGATTTCCCCGGGAAAATAAAATGCCTTCAGTTTCTAATGGCCTGGTAATGAATTAAACATTTTGAAATCCATAAAGGATCCTCAATAATAAGATCTTTAAAAACTGCAGACACAGTCAAAGCAAAGGAAAAAAAAGAAGCAGAAATATGCTTGAAATTCAGTGGAGACAAATCACGAAGACATAGTATGGTGAAGCAAAGCAACAGGCACACCAGGGAAAGGGGAGAGAATCCATTCACCAGTCTTTCACACGTTCAGCATCTGCTTTCATCAGATACTAAACCAAAGTTACTGCAGCTACAGTTTTGTTCACTTATCAGAAAGACCTAACTGGAGTTTTAATATACGGAAGTATCAGAGTTTTAAAACCCTTTTATTTGGAAGCTTATACAGGTTCCCCGGTTAAGTAAAAGTCTATTACTCCGCTATGCTGGGAGGTGCTGAGATCCAGGCATTTGCATGGCTTAAAATGGCTGCAGCAGTTCAAGGCTTCTGTAACTTATTGTACACAACAGCATGGAGCACAGGAGAGGGGTCTCTTTCCTGGCTATACACTATTTTAAATTTAACAAAGCCAATGTAATTAGTCCCATGAGCATCCCTCCTGTAACAGCTTCAGCTCCCAGCACTAGTGAGCTGTATGCTATGCAGTAATTATGCTACCAAGCTGTCAGAGCCTCCTTATCTGCATGCAAATTAGTTCATATGCTATACATCTGCTATGATGACAGTATTAAAACAAGAATTTTATAATGACGCCATACTCTTTATAGCAACATAGCACAATTACTTTATTAACATATTGCACATCTATGTCTGTAACTGCTCCCAGTCAAATAGCCAAATTTTCCACTCCCCCATACAGCAAGATCTTCTTCGCTTCTCTCCACCTATCTGTAAATAAATACAAAGAACAAGAACGGGAATTTCTAAACTATCTCTGTACAATACCACTCCTTCATTGTTCCTGGGGAAGTACTGCACCAAATGCCATTAAGCGTGACTAGGTGAATAAATATTCCCATAATGCTCCAAAAGGTTTGGAGATGAAACAGTAATAATCAAATCAGCAGCTGTTTGCTCCCAGCCTTGACATCAATCATCAGCTTCTGTCGACTAGCGACTGCCAGCACCACAGCCAAATGGCAGCGGGAGGGGGACCGCAGCCCCGCCGCAACCCTGCGTCCACCCCGAACACACAGACGCAAAAAGAGATGTCAAGCAAAGAAGGAAGCGTGAGGCGAGAAAAACCTTCACAAGCGAGGAGTGGGCAATGCAGACCTGGCGCCTGGGAGGGCTTCTGCCTGGAAAAGGCATGCCGGTGGCAGCCCCGCCGCGGCGAGGGTTTTGGAGGCGGTGGGGGATGCGAAGGCGAGATTGCAAAGTGCGGCTGCCGCCTGCACCCCTGCCTCCGCCCCTCGCAGCGTCTGCGGCGTGTTGGTGCTCCGTACCACTGGAGAAGCATCCTCGCCTTTCCAAAACACGCAGCAGCACTTCACAACTCATCAGCATCAGCTCTCGGCCCCAGTGCTCTTTCAAACATTAGTGTCGGGAAAGTTTGGTGGCTTCTCGGTCCCAGAGCTTTTTTCCAGTTTGGTTTTTGGAAGAGGTACGCAATTCTCTACAAAGCTTATTTACAGTAACTAACCTCAAAGAAATAAAATTGATAGAGGACTTGACTAATTTCCTTGTATTTTATGAGTTCTTCTCTTCATTACATTGTGAGCAACTGCTCACTTCTTTTACAGTTAAAAAGAAAACACACAGAAAGCTATGTGACCGTCCCTAAACCCTCAGTAGATCTTTACACCTATTTCTCAAGCAAATGCTTCATTTTTAGGTCTATTTTTAACCTTCCAGCTTGTACTACCACAAGCCACTGGTGCTTTGCGGGAGCTGCCAGGTACCTGCACTCCAGCCCTCTTGCAAGGACATACCCTGAACCCAGCTAGCCGCCTCTCCAGGGTAATAAGGAAAGATGATTTCTAATAATGGGGAGTATCAATTCTGGGATCTTATTTCACTTATTTAACCTGATACGTTTATTTATACCTTTGACCAACTGGTTACTTTTCAAAAGTCTGCTTGGGAATACAGCAGTTGCGCTTTATAGGCATCCTCCACGAGCAGGAACAAAGGCATGTGGAAGTGGAGGGGGGAAAAAAACCACAACAAAAAACCTTTTCCCCTTTTCATGTTATATTTCCCCAAGCACCAGAAAGGTGTGGATAGGTCTCAGCCAAAGTTTCAGCACTACTTTGTTCTTCATGCAAATCATCTCTTTCATCAATTATCTTAAAGCCATTTATAAACATGACTGCCATTTCAAAGCCACAAGGAGATAGGTGAGAATTACCATGGACAGCACAAAGATGTTCAAATACTAAACAAATCCAAATCTTCTCTTAAAACCTATATTTACAGCTTCAGTAAAGCCCTGACACCACAGTGCATAAAACAACAAACAAAAGAGCTAAGGGAAAAGGCATAGAGCAATGCTTCTTTCTCCCCTACAAAAGCTTGTTTTATTTTTGTCAGCATAACCTGTAGTTTGCTGGGTTTCTTTGAGATCAAATATTTGATCAGTTTATGAAAGGGATGATATTATGTGTTTGCCTGAGGTAACAGGGTCACTGGATTTCATGACCCTGGAGTTTATTCCAGCACTTGGTTCCCATGAGAAAAGTACTAAATTACCCTTTTCCTTCGGGAGAAGAGAAAACAAAATCAGAATATATCTTAGTCCTCCCACAGCTACTAATAAGGTCTTTGGTAGCCTTTGACACCACCTCATGAAATAATGCAACACAAGCCATCTTATTAGCACTCAGTGTGCACCTAACCAAATGGACTGTATCAGAGCAGCCAGTCGTGCAAGGAGCAGCTCAGTCTTATCTGCTGGAAACCTCTTCTACTGCTGTTCTGCCATTTAAATCTCTTTTGTACTGCTGCTGTGAAGGGGGAACTCTATTGTCTCTTAAAGTCCACCAGAAAAAACTATCATTACCTGCAGCGGGGCTTGGGTCATGTCCTGGAGGTGGCATCTATCTCACCTAGCTTTCGAGGCTGACAAGGTAGACATCTCAAACTGAGCTAGTGCTCCAGACTCCCTTTGCTCTCAACGGCGAGACACACACACACTCATCCAGAGCACCGGCTCAGGCCAAAAACCACCTTATGATGAGCTGAGCTGCACTCCAGGAGCATCAATTTCTCTTCATTGGCCTTAAAGGGCTTCTAGAACGTTAGCTTAGATGTAGACAGCTGCAGTCAGGTGAGATGAATGCTACCTCAGGAGCATAACCAACCCAGCATCATCAACCCAGTGTCACCAGCCCGGCTTCCTCAGTGGCACTGAATTTTGGTGTCAACCCATCCTTGCTGCTGTTATCACCGTAAGCTCCTCTGTACTTCACCTGACAGCCTCAGCTTCTTCATCCTATCCCTGGGATTGCCCATCCACCCTCCTCTCCCTCTTCCATCTCTTCTCCTGTGTCTCTCCACACTCCTTCAAAACTGGATAGGTTTTTTCAGGCTGGCTGGTACATTCCCCAGCACCTCCCTCATCAGTGCCCCAGACATGCTGGCTACTTGCCGTATGGCAGGTTGTCCCCAGTCACATTTTCATTATATACTACAGGTCAGTTCTCCACCTAAGACAGAAGCAACACCTTCTGCTGTCTCTTCTAATTTCAAGGTTTCTTCCATCAACTGAATCGACCATGAACCTCTGGCTATGGTTTGGCAGCTGAGTTACCATTGCTTGCTTACATTTTTGTTGCATTATTAAAGAAGAAATTCTGCCATCAGCACAGTAATCTGCTGGAAAATAAAACCACATGGAAATCACCTGCAAGGTGTGGTATTTTAGATGGGACTGCTAACGTAGGTCAAGTTTTATTTTAAAAAATCCTAGCGATATAATTTGGAATGGGAAAGTTCTCCTCTGGGTTGCATCTGTGTTTATTAAGAAACCTCTTATGAATTCTGTATTTTGAATCTATCCACCATTGTCTTTTAAAGGAAAATCACATAAGCATATACAATTTTCGTTCCCTGATTTCAAGAAGCCAACCCTATGCTTACAGCTCATACATTTTGAGTGATATTCACGAAAATGGAAATTATTCTTTCACACTTTAAAAAAAAAGTCGTCAAATTTGACAGTGAAAAAACACCCAAAGCATTTGAGAATCGGCTCAGGATCACTTCTTGATCCTGTTACAATTCTGGCTGCCCAATTCATTGAGATAAGTATCGTGCAGCCTCCTCATATAAGCAAATCTTCCCAAAGCCCATTCTACTCTGGCAGCCAATCCTTGAATAATTTAACAGTTTTCCATGCAGCTTTGGCATTTTGTCTCCCTCATGGCAGCAGTATTGGCCCAGCTGGGAAATTGTGGTAGCACAACCAGACTGCAGAAATGCTGCAGAACCCCCTTGAAATATTGAAATACTAAAGTGACCTTGTTTTTTAACATACTGTAATACACTTAGTATGTACATGACCCACGTTGTAACTTAGGGTTTGGGCTTTTTTCTTTTTTTTTTTTTGGTTAAACAATTGAGATTGCTATTGCTCCTGAGCAAAGTTTAATCATTATATTTTAATTTTGTAATTAAAAAACACGGAAGCCAATCCCAAATTGGGAGTATAATGGCTGCACTTCACAAAGGAGAGATCTGACAAGGAATAAAGTAATTTATTCACTCCTCCTTCCTTCATCTAGAAATTAAATACTTCACAAAAGACCATCAGCAAGATACTCAATTTGTAGACACTAACAACCTTGGCAGTGTCCTTCGCAGAGCAGAACAGCTGTTTAGTTGATGGGCACCTTGTCCCACTAGGGAAAATTACAGCCTTCTCCACTATAAATGTTGTGGCTTTCTGCTTTTCAAGCACTCTTGCTTTGTGCCTAGCTTGCAAGAGAACCCTGTACCGAAATATTGCCACCAATATTGCAAAGACTGTTAACCTGAAAAATTGCTCTGTTCTGGTATTTATTCTGTCTTAAGTGTATTTAAATTCCAGCAAGCATTTACATTGCAACCTTTGTTGCTTTCAAAAATTAAAGGAAACAACAAAACGTGAGCTCTTCTGAGATTTTTAAGCGCTCAGATCCAGCTACCACCATTTAGCACTGACCATAGCCCAGCTGTGCTGCAGCACCTCACTGCATAGTCCTCCTTAGACCAACTACTCAATTTAAGTAGGGTGAAATAAATGAGGAAAACTCATTTCATCTTACCTTTGCACTGGGCTAAATGCATTCAAGTGCTCACTTTCTGCAGTTCATCTGACTGTTTGCTTCTAACTGTAACATCTTCTTGACAAAGATTTTACGTGGGTCTCCCATCCCCCAGCAGAAAAAGAAGAAAGAGTGCAACCTCCTCCTCCGGCACGCTGGGGAACTCACCAGCCTACAACCTTTCCGTGGTGTCTCTGAAATCTTTGTTCCTGCAGTGCTTTCCCAGACTGGTGTTTACAAGCATGTTTAGGGAAAGTAAAGTAGTGTCAATCTCAAAAGATCAAAAAACATGACTCTGAAAAACTGGTTTGGGTCTCTGATTTCCAAACTCCCTTTATCTGCTGTGGTGTGCACAGAACCCTTTGTACTGCTGGCAAAATAAGCAACGTTGAGAAGGGGAATTTTGAAGGGCTTCTCACATCCCATCTCTAACCATCCCAGATGGGTAATCCTAGCCCAGTTTTCCTTCTAATCTTACTGGAGAAGAAAGGTAGCTTGCGTCTAGCAACATTTCACAAAAAGCCATATGGCTCAGGATACAAGCATGGCAAAGTGACTGTTCTTTTCCCCACACCTAAATGAGACTCTACTAGGTACATGAGACACAAAGTTTGTCTACAACCCTGCTTCCAAATAAGACCACATTTTAGGAATTAGCCTGCAAAGGAGATTTATTTTTGGTATCTCAAATGGTGTAAGATCAGGCAGAAGATGATAGGAAAGACACAGACTTAAATCCGGTTTCAGGATCCCACTTCTAAGGTCTTCAGGAAGGTGGACTATTTAGTAGAAACCTGAGAGGTAAAAGCACAGTTCTGCTATTGTTTATTACCTTGTGTGAAGTGATTAATACAGCAGTTTATTGCCTCAGTTACACATAAGAACTATGTGCCAATTCTTCCGGCTGAGGAAAAAGCACCACATTGCTTTGCAATTAAAAACAACATGGAAGAGTGCCAAGGGTGAGAGGTGGAGAAAATCCTAATCTCCCTCAAGCAGAAGGAATGAAAAAGCAGAGTGATGGCACAAAATCTCTTTCTACCTTTGCTTCTGCAAAGGAGTCCAAGGACTCCAAGTACCGGGAGTCCAAGCGATGGTGAGAAAACCGAAGTGGAATCTGTTAACTCCTCTTTCCAAAACAGAGGGACCATTAAGCACTAGTTAATATGAGATTTTACTAAGACAACGTATGCCTTTCTCTCATATATTGCTATTTCATGTTAGGGAATATCCACTGAGAATTTATCCCATCCATCTGCCTTTAGCAGTGTTTTCTCTGTCCTCCTACACACTATTCTCTTCTGGTTACAATAACGCTGATAGGCATTCATGGCGAGAAGCCATTGGTACCACACATTCTGTTAAAACCACAATGACGACGCCCAAAAATCAAAGGACCCTCCCCGGACAGCGACTGGCTTGTCAGCGTGCCAGGACCACCGACTACTGTCCAACAGGTTGTTTCACAGAGTCCCTTCCCTTCTACATCAGTTTGCATCATATGTTGTTGCTAATCTTGCATATTGATTCCGTGCTGAGTGTCTACAGCACCCAGCACAGTTCTGGGCCGTGACTAAGGTGCCCCTCCCAGCCTACTCCACACTATACCAAGAATAAAAAACAGTGAGGCAGCTTTAAACCTCCTGTCCAGTATGCACAAGCTGTCTTCTTTAGCTTTAAGTTTAAGCCACGCTAAAACCAACATGAATGGGACTCATCAGCTAATACAAACACAAATAATCCTTATTCGCTAAAGCCCGTCTGGAGATACAGTGGTCATTCCCAGCAGTGGTCTCTGAAGCCCTCTGCAGATTTTCCTTCTTCTGTAGTGGTGCACAGAAAAATTAGACTCTGGTTTAATAAAAATACATGCACTGTACTGAAACATATTTTTGCATTGATATAGAAACTCAGCAGAAAATAATAAAACACTAAAAAAAAGAGAGCTTTTAAGTGTGACAGCTTTCAAGTCTGATTGAATAGTTCTTTCTCAAGTCTAGAGGTGGGCCTCTCATAGGGTAGGTAAAAATTTCCATGCTTCAGTAACATACAGCTCTTGTTTCTCAAGCTCTCTAGGAAACCTTTTTAAACACTCAGCATCTTGGCATCTAGAAAAGCTGTGTTTGGTGCAGGGTAAATCCACTCCATCCTGCCCTCAGCTCTGGCACATTGAATTTTGTAAGGAAGAAGGAGGATTTCCCAGCTATCCGCATGACATTAAAAGTACGTCATGTAAAAGATTAATTTGAGGGTAGAAAGCAGGAAAGAAGAATTTGCTTTGCCAGAGACAGATTTTTCTTCTTTTTAAGCAGAAGATGTCACAAGTTCAAAGTCCAGCTGAGATGGTGAGTTCAAATATATGAGATAAATGTATCTCAGTTATCACGACCACATACTTGCTATACAATTCACACACAAACACATATTTTACTCTGCAAAAGCGTATTTAACACAGAAAGGCCACTCTTCCTCTGAAGCCTAGGATTAATTTACATAATGCACCTTTAAAGTCCCTTTTTTATGTGTTAATTCCTGTTAATAAAGAAAGAGATGTTGCAGGCACGGGTTTCAGCTTCGTACATGCTGCAGTGCTCCCCTCAAAAAGCCTGCAGCAGAACCCCCAATAAAATGGCTGCTTAGGAGCAGCATGGCTGCTTCTTTCTAATCTGGAGTCAATATGAAGAGATAACCCATGGATCACGCATAATTCACTGTTCATGAAGACCAGGAGGAAAATAAAAGGATTTTATGACAAACCTGCAGCAAAGCCAGTTGCAGAGAAGAGCTTTGGAAGCCACCTCAAAGGATGCCCAAAGGTGCTCACCTCCCACCGTACCCAGCTGCTCCTGAAATTCAGTGGCAGTTGGGCACCACAGCAGAAGCCTTGGCACCTTGTCCTCTGCTCTTACTTCTTCCACATATGTTCTCTTCAAAAGGCATTTTAAGACCAAAGGACGAGCCAAAAACCTGGGGGGACTTTTGATCATTCCCAGCATGGAAGGTCTTACGTAGCATTCCAGTTTCTGCAATAGCAGCAAATACAGCAGTGGCGTTGCCATTGTACCTTTGTTATAACTAAAGAAACCTATGCTCAGAATTCAAATGAGAGAATTTCCACTATACATAGGCTGGATTTTCTTTCATTTTTCGCTTCCTCCTGTTCTCTCTCGTTGAGGTTTAAAGGAATCCCGCCTTGAAATGATCTTGTATAGGACACAACTCTATTCTGAACTCTATTATACCTCATAACTTGATGTGTTAAAGTGACTAAAACTCTGGAAAAGTTTTAGAAGAAACTGGTGCTGCTGTTGATCAAGGCTATAACCTACACTCACTAGATAATAATTTATGGACTACAAAACCTACTCTGTCCTCCATGTTTCTCAATTATTCCCAACACACAGTCCACACGACGAGATTAACATAAAAACCAGGCAACATCAGAAAGCTATAAATTTTCACAATAAATCAGCCACTTCCCCTTCATTAGGCTTTGCACAGTTCATATTATTTCCTTTCTGGAGAAAATCATGACTAGTTACTGTCTGCCTTCAGAAACAAAACTATCAGTAACATTTCCACAGGGATCATCTGAAATGGATTCCTAATAATGTACAGGTTAAAAGGTTTTCTTGTTCACCCCTTTCTGCATCCAGCATTTAAACTTTATGGTCCCAATGACACTATGAAAGGCACATGTGATTAATAACAAAACTTGTAAAGAAGTATGTCTTAAAACATATAACTGCATGCTTAAATATAGAACAGACGTGAACTCGGGCAGTCACTCAATACAGAGGAACGGGTTCTATTTATTCCTCCAGCAGCCAGCCTTAGCATAGGAATAACTGACGTGGCAGATAAAGGCTCTTATCCTGGGCTGGCTGTAGATCAGTACACACTTAAAGGCACTTTACTAAGACAGGGATGTATTGTTATCTCTATTTTACAGAAAAGGAAAAGCTTCCCAAGGTTACAAAAGAAGGTCATAAACACGTATCTGCAGCCACCACCTACATAGTTTAATTCCCGTGCTTTGCCCATTAAGCCACGTTCTAAGAGCTTCACAGATTGAGTTTTTATGTAAACATTTAACTCATTTCTCAACAAACCTATAAGCATTCACATTATTTTGTCTTCTGAGTTAGGCCAGCGCAAGTACACAACACTAATGGCCCATCTCTCTCTATCTCTGGAAATGCAATAAGTGGTCGCATTACTTTTGCTTAAACTTTGGAGGAAATACAGATGGCCCTGATGGATCTCACTTAAATAGGAAGATCAAGAAATATTTCAAGTCTTGACAATACAAATTTAGGTAAGGCTTAGTAAATCTCAAGGTGGAAGTCACAAGAGACGGATTCCTGAGTTAATTCATTCCCACAAGTTTAAATCCACCCTTCTCTTGGAGGAATAGCACAAAACACAATGATAGAAGTTAGGGTGACACATATAGCAACCCCGTCCCTGCGGCTGAGAGTTCCTACTGTTCCTACTGAGGGAGGTGACACCCAGAAGATGTCATCCTGTCTGGACCACAACTCCCCCCCATACCTCAATGCACCACAAAAGATGGCTTGCAAGTCACATCGCCCTCTGTCATATTAATTTTGGCCAGACCAGCTGCAGATGGCAGCCCCTTCTGACCTCCAAAGGCAAAGGGAAGCCTCAGAGCACCTCTGATTAGAAGACTCCAGCTGAAATGTTCTTTTTAGTGACCGTTTTCTTTGGTTTCTGCTGGCAGCCAGCGGCGTGCTTAGCTTTGCTGCCTTCCCTGCTTCTTTAGCAGGGCATCAACCTGGCAGAACAAGCTCAGCCCAGACACGTGAAGGCTCCAGAGTTTTGCAGCTGCCTGTCTGCCTGGCTTTCCCTCCTCTGCCTCAGTTTGCTGTCTTGTTTTATATGGCGAAGACTAAAGAGTTCATTTTTATAAAGTGCTTGAACAGGCTATTTAATATAAGCCTCATTTTTCAGAGGTGTCAAATACCTCGGCTCCCACTGAGCGCAAATGCATCATCGCTGCTGAGCTCTGGGGAAGCGGGACTCTGCACAGTCACGAAGTGGGAAGGGAGCCGGGCGGCCCCGTGGCACGGGGCTGCTGGCAGGCAACGCACGCCGCTTGTCCCGTGAAGTCTTACCGAATTTCTGGGAGGTAGGTAAAAACTAGCAATATCATTTTTTACATGAGGCAACTCAGACCGATACAATCAGTGCCTTGCTAGAAGTGACAGACTGAGTGAAAATGCTGAAACGTTCATAAAAGACTATAGTCCAAGGATAACTGCAGCCTTTACTTACAACCCTGTTTCACAGCTCAGTCACTGAGATTAGCCTTGAAACTTAACACAATTATCACTTGGAGATCTGTATTTTCTACGGCTTTTATTCTGAAATACAGCAGTGAAACAAATGAAATGAATAAGCAACAGCTTTCATGGAGAAAGCAACCGAAAATCAATTGTGCTAGACATTTCTGCCCGGACTGTCTTGCCCGTTTTGGTTGTGACAATGTGGAAACAAAATATAACCGCATTCCGCACCAACTCACATCTTCGCATGCTAAAACTCACGCTGACACCACCACGGCACTCAGAGGAAGCGGCTGAAATGTTAGCATTCACCAGGAATAATTCCAGAAATAATGGAGCTACTGTTCCCATTTCCAATCAAGAGAAGTGCATGGCCCACAAGCACCTACCCCGAAAGGGGCTGCGCTAACAAAGGCACATCCAGCACACAAAGATTTTTGAGAGTGCTGCACTGGGAAGTAGTGGGGAAATAGGACACTCTAGACTCTCCAGAGATTGGTTTCTATTTTCACGGCTATTTTTTTACAAGCCAAGGGACTACAGAAAGGTATTTAAGCTACAACACCAAAGCAGTAACTAAGGTTTACATGGTTTACCGAGGTCAGAGAGGATTGTGTCACAAATTTTTGCCTCCTGTGAACAACTCTACAATTCTAAAAATACCTGAGTAACCATCACGGCAGGCAACCAAACACTAATATTTTTTCCTATACAAAATCATTTCTGACATACTCCACTTTGTCTGACAGCTACAAACACTTTCTCAAAAGCAAAATCGCTGTATCTCGACAAAATAGGAGAATGAAAGCAAACACCTTGTGCAATCGCCCTTAGACGATGGGGGATTGGGAGAGGTGGAACAATCTCTCCCCACCACGCACAAGGAATTTCAAATTGAAAACCACGCTTTGGAGAAGGCTGGGAAAGAGCAGAAGGTCAGAACCTGCTTGCAACAGAAAATCGGTTTGCAATCTTGATTACAAAGTTGCTGTTAAGATACTATAATACATTTTTTAAGCAGCTCATTACCAATTTATTAAAACATTAGGGCTTCTTTGAGACCATTGGAGATTATTGTTTAAACTGCTATTTAAAAGTGTACTGATTCACAGCATGGATAGTTCATTCTTATGCCAATACAGACACACATATGGTATGTGTGTGTATAGCTGTATTACAGTTCTTAAAAAGTGATTTTGCATGCAAAGTGTGTTTTTCCACATCTGGACCACGAACTAGATACATTCATTTCCAAATAACAAACCGTAACTTACTGAAGCACTAAATGGTACTTCTAAATAAACATAAATATTATTTTGACACTTGGATACCTTACACAGCAATAAACAAAGTCATTAATAAAGACAAGAAGGCATGCCTCCGTGCTCCAGGAGATGCAAGACTGTCACCTTTTTGAAAGGGTCGGGTGGCTTTAGAGAGAGGTAATAACCTCATTAAAGCCTTTAGTCTGTCTGGAGATTTTCTCATTTGTTCAGGCTGAGAGACGTCTCGCTTTTTTTTCCAAAGGATTAACAAACAGAAGAGGAGCAGCGCTTCCTTGTCCAAGTTGTTATTTTTAATAAGAAAAATAAATACTAATTAGAATACAAACCAAGAGCAGTTCTGATGAAGTGGAAATGTTTTTCTCCCCCACCAATCAACAACTGGACCACGGGGACTGGGTAACCATACAGTAGAAGGTCTAATTTAATTGACTGATATACTAGAAACCTTTGACAGAGAGTGGCCAGTTTGAACTTTGGGCTCAGTAATGAGCTCTCAAGTTCCCTCTTTGACAGAACGGACCACAGCGGTGCTGCATGACTTCATTTAGCTTCATTTTATAATTACAAGCCTGTTCTTTACTATTTTTCCCCAGCTTAAATACCACTTTTTCAAAGCGATGCTAGGGAAAAAAAGAAATGAAACCAATTTTAATGAACTCATGCAAATATAAGCCTGGTGAAATGAAATCACAGACCTAAGCAGAATACTGCATTGAACACATTTGTACGTTTTATGCAAAGCTCATCTAAATTTGAGTAATTGGACCTAATTTGGCAAGCTGCACAATCAGTTTGCAAACTTCAACCACTGAATTTTAAGTATGAGCCTGGAAAATCATTAACATTTGTATTTACCACGGTGGCCCCGATCCAGCACAGTACTAAAATCTGTGCTAAAGTGTTTTGAATGAGGTCTTAGTGTACGCACAGCATCCAAGAGAGTATCAGGAGCTCTAATTACAAAGAAAAGTCATTGGTATGTTCAGATCGCACAATTTTAATCTCAAATCAATCTCAAATCTCTGAAGCTTAAGGCTGGGAGCCTTCCTCCATAAAGCCCACTGTCTTTATTCCTCTTCCATGCCACGCTATCTGAAAAACGTTCCCTAGATCACAACCATTGCTCTATTTCTTTTCATGCCACCCTCTCCTCTTCTCCAAGAGTCCCCATTGCCTGCTGTTTCCCTCCTCATGCAGATGTTAACCCAGTCCTTTTCCTTTCTGTATGCACCCGGTCTCCACTGAGCAGTGCAGGAACTGGATGTGCTTTCTTTCCATGCTCCAGGAGCGCGGCGAGAGCACCAAACCGGTTTATTAAAGGGCAGTTCTCCCATGCTCTCCCCAGCATGTGTTTTGGCTGCAGTGAGGGTTATTTTTCATTTGTGTCTCATCTTTCTTCAACAAAAAATGCAATGGGTCTTGAACGTACAAAAACGTTCTTGCTCCAGGTATCTTAAAATACTTTGTAGGAAAGAAAACTGTTTCCCATTCAATTCTACTCATTACTTTTTTTTTCTGAAAGCATCTCTTTATAGAGAAGGCAAAGCACAATTTTCAAGGTGAAAACTACCAGTCTGAATTTGAATCAAAGTCTGAATCCATTTCAATGGGAAGCTTCACAGCATCCCAGCAACTTACTCGAATAAGGAGGGTAAGCAGGCTGCACTGGCATCATGAACACTCTCCACACAACCAGAACACCACCAGCGTTTCAATATGGTTGTGTGTCAGTAAAACAATTTTAAATCATAGGCATAGCCAAGATCTCTTAAGGCAGAACTGCACTAGATCACATGCAAGTTCAGTTTCTTTCCATGTGTCCTTGGGAAATGTGTTAATTGCTCACAGCTCTAACACAGGTTTTCAATACATCTGCAAGACACAACACCACACACGCTAGCTGGGGGGAAGGGGAAGAGCTGATTCTTTTCAGTGTACAATCTAGGGATATTTGGCACATTTCAGCATCACGGCTTTACCCCTTCTCAAGCCTCCTTCTACTATCCACGATTTTTTTCCCACTGGCTGGTACACTACTGGATCCTGGGTACCCACCCATCACCGATGTGGCGGGATGCAGCTTGCTCACACACTTGGCCACAAAGCTCGACTGCCCTCCGGACTCGTCATGGGGATTTCTGCACCAGCACAGGGTGGTGGAGGACAGGCGTAACTGCTTGGTGATGAGCAAATGCTGCAGCCCAGCACCTCAAATCCCAGCAAGTCCTGCCTCCTCTATCTCAAATCAGCTCCTTATACACTGGATCACAAATTAGATTTCATATTTTTCATATTCATATTAAGAACCACAACTTGAAGCAATGTGATTTAGGCAAGAATTCAGAGGAGCATTTCCCCAAATCAGGACTGCTTTGCAAAGGATTCCTGTTGCTCCCAGGTCTTTCGCAGTGTAGCCAGTTACAGGTATCTGCTTTCTCTTTCACCATTATCATGATATTGCTGTAGTCAAATTCTCTCCAATTAATCTGAGAGTAGTGAAATCAGATCTTTTATTTTGCATCAGGAGAAAATTTCAAACTTATTCAAGCTCCAACACATTTTATGAAAATTGCTGCTTGGGTGGAGAGAAGTCTCTGGTGGAGAAAAGCTCAAGCCAGCTCCAGCTATAAGCACACAGGCCACACACAGCAGCATCCCACAGACCTAAGTATCTCTTTATATGGAATAAACTAACCAGCCGAACCATGCTGCATGTTCAGGACACGCTGCTCTTTCGACCAGGAACTAGCAGGCCCTCACTAGATGGGCAAGTGAGAAATTACCAGATGCTCTGACAACACCAGATCTGAGAAAGAGCGTATCTTCTAAAAGAAGTCTTTCCCTGTGACTGCACAGCAAGCAAAGCTCCTACATCTTGATGACTCGTTCATCCCAGCCTGTCAGCTTGTAGAGAAAGAGCTGTGGTGGTATTAAATTGGTTTGAAATGGGAGATGTCACCAGAATTGAAGTTTCAAAATGCACCTGAGCAACACTGCTCTTCTCACTGCTGAAAAAGAGAAATGAGAAGAACTAATGGGGTTTAAAGGAAAAAGGAATCACTAAAAGATAACTGGGCAAACCACTTTTCAAATCACAGCGCAACACAGTCACATCCAAGGGAACTGAATTTCACCAGTCGGCATAAGCTTAAACCGAGTATGTTGTACTCCCTCCAGTACTCAGTGTAGGCTTGTGCTTATCAAGCTCCAAAGTTTGGTCATTAAACCTGATCCAAAATGCTGAGAGACTATTCCTGTCAACAAGGGCTCAGTCAGGTGTCTCTATTAATCACAACTAACAAATATTTTAATTCTGGGACCTTCGGGAGGAAGGGGCGGAGTGGGGCTATGTGCCTTGTTTCATATGAGGAGATGACAACTCAGATCTGCAGTGCCTGATTAATATTTTATGATTGCGATCCACTGGGTATGCGGTGTAATTCTGGTGGCTTGTTTTGCTCTACGTTCGCTGCATCTCCAATGTTATTTGCAACAGCTTCGTGGACCAACAACAAAAAGAGGTTTCATTCCCGCAGGACAGCATTGGCTGACTTCTGTCATTGCTTCATGTAATTCAGAGGGAGCAACCGCTAAACAGGAACTGAAAGTGCTTTTCAACTTTTAAAGGGAAAAAAAATGGCACCACAGATTTACATATAGATAGCATTTCAGAGAAGAATGATGCTGATTTCTCCTGCCTCGCATTTATTTACCAAGTCATCCTAACAGAGCGGTCAGAAGACAAGCCTGCAACAGGGCACTGCTGAATACACATCTCTGTGTCATCACCAACAGTTCAGCGCACTAGCATTAAAATGACATTAAAACACAGCATGATCAATGAAGAGAGACAATGAAAACAAAATGCGTAACTTTAAGCACAACTCTACAACTGAGGTCCATCCTAGGACTTTGCAGATGTCCCTGATCTAACTTTTTAGCGAAAAGAGGACAGTAACTTAAAATTTGACAGTCACTGAGGACAGGCATAGTGGGGTCTGTCCCACGTCCAGGCAATCACTGCACCCCAGAGGCACCAAGGCAGCCCAGATACCATACCAACCCTGGCATACAGCAGGCCTACTGCCTTCAGGGAATGCCATAGTACAGACGGCTGTTCTGCATCAACAACATCTTAACGCATCTCAGAAAGCTTTCTGGTTTCATTGCAATGTATGGATGGGGTGAGTTTTAGGGTTTTTTTCCTGCTATTCAAAGACATTTAATAGCATATTACTCAAAAACTCCCATTCTCTCTTAGGAATACAAGTGACGCTTGTAATGAACTCTGTCTTAAGAAGGTATGTGTCACTGAAAGACTGGGATATTTCTAGATCTCCAGTCTCTTTATGCAGCTTAATGCTAATGAAAGGAAACAATTTTTTGCACACAGTGAAAGGGAACAGATGGTGCCACAGTTCTGCTGTGGAATTTAAGTAGAGTGACAACCTATACAACAGATCATCACCATGGGTGAAACTCTTTTTAGGCAGTAGCATGGAGGGTTTATTTGTTTTTTATTTACTTATTACTATCCAATATTTTGAAAAGCTTTTTCTTTCCTTTTTACAATGAAATCTAATAAAATGGTAGGATAATGTCACCGTCCTACAAAACCTCAGAAGATACGTGAAGACCAGTATTTTAAATACACTGTGAAAGGACAGCTGAAAAACAGCACCTCATATTGCAACTGTGCTTTTCCAATCATGTATCTATCCAGACACCAGTCGCTGGCAAGCAAACCAATGAGGGCTTAAAAGGGACACCGTCAAGTTGAAAATCACTCCTCTATCTGAAATCTGGTCCCTAGTTCTAATTATGCCTGCAGGGCAGATGATAGGGGAAAAAGAGGTCTTTTTAAATTTTTAATAATTTTATATTTTACATTTTTGGTTGGCAATATTGTATGTCCAGTTCACCTCATTGTTTCCTTTCTAGGCTCACCTGCTTTCACCCTGGAGAAAAACAAAAGTAAAAAAAACAGATAAAAATCATAGTTGGAAATGTACCCAGAAGTAAGGAATTTAAAAGGGACTTCCTATCCCATGGATTTGATGATGCTGCTGTTTACTAAATTGTTAGTTAAATTTTCCTGACCCTACTGACAACTGAGTCAGACATACGCTTTCGTGTGCTGATCCTACTAGAGGCATCTGAATCCCCACAAAGCATCCCCCTCTGGTGAGACAGTCCATATGCAGCTTGAAGTTTTGCAATTTTTAGTGTTTTCGTTCCTTCACATTTATCTTCTTTCAGCTTATTTGAACTGCCTTTATGAGTATTTTACAGTGCATACCACTAAAAGCAACAGATGATATGCTCATCCACTCCATAATTCACATCAACAATAGCCAATCTCTGCTCAGCCCATATCCCACAAGAAAAGGGATTAATCAGGCAGTGGCATCCTGGAAGAACAACAAAGCTCAGGCTGCTGGATTAGGGTTCGGACCCCTCCAGGAAAGGTCTGGACCCACACCGCTCTCTGTGAAACTCTGGAAAACATGTGGTTGATGACAACCCCATTTTTGCACAGGGATGGATGATGTGTGTCCAAAGCGACCCACTTGCAAGCCTTATTATGCTCTCTACAGTGAAATAGGGCAAATCAGGTCTTAGACACATCTATAAACTCAAACAGTCCATGGGCACATTGCTATTTGCAACATGCTCAATTCTGACTGTGGGGGACAACAGCAATCAGCCTGTGAGATGCTGTGAAGCAGAATTTATATATTCAGGTATGAGTTTCCATAGATGAGGAGCTTGAGATCCACGGAAAGCAGAGTAATACAAGTACCATTGTAATAAGTGCTCTGGTCTCCAGTGGGTGAGTGTGCTCAAGGTATTGTGCTCCCCTAGGTCTGTAAAACGGCAAACTCTAAAACTAAGGTCTAATACTAAAGAGAAGCTCCACTCTACAACGAAGGCAAAGACCAGCTTAAAATCCCTCCCATTTAGATAGATAGATCAATCGATCGATCGATCGATCTATCTATATACCTACCTACCTACCTATCTATCTGTATATGTGGGGATAAATTAACACTTTATGTGGGGATAAATTAACACTTTCTCATCAAGGCATTTCTTTGTAAAAGGGGATGCCAGGGCTCTTTCAGAGACCCAGCACCTCCAGTAACAGAGACGGCAGGAACCATTAATCCCACAACAGCAAACCATCCTTGACCCCAAAAGTGGCAATACTCACAGGAACGATTGCACAAAGATACATTTGGGACGGGAGCACTTCAAGTATGGAAAAGTGGCAAAATATTCAGAGTGAGTGAATTCTAAACTCACTCGCAGGAGTTCACAAGATGTAACCTGCTGATTAACACGTCTTGCAGGGAGGGACAACACAATGCCTTCCAACGCTTCCTTTGAGGAGAAGTGAAACACTCAGGTTTTAAGGCATTTACAGGGCATTTCTTAAACATGTCAGGTAAAATCACTACTGTGCTCCAAAGCACCCAGGCTCTTGCTGCAGAAACTCAACAGCTATTACACAGCAAGTGTGAAGTGAAGAAGCAGAAAGAGAAGCGATTGTCAGTAAATAGGGTTAATCCCTGCAGGTAATACCCTTTCCGTTAAATTGTGCAGCATTTTCCAGTCTGCAGATTCTCAATTCCATTTAACATCTCTCTCACACTGCAGGCAGACACATCTGAGCTCCCACTCTTCCCCCTCCCAAATTCTGCAAGGCTGTTTCTGCAGGCAGCAGCCAGTTAAACTAAAGGCTGCTGGTACTACCCCGGGAAGCTGTAGGGGGGTGGGTGAGCCGCACAAAAGATCTCAACACAAAAGGCCATCCTTTTCATCCTTTTTTCTTCTTCATTTTCTCCAGCTGAGCCATAGCTTTATTCAATCAGCACTTAAAAAATAGATGCAAATGTGGGAGGGGGCAGGGACTGGGGGGGGTAAAATGGGGCAACACCTATTTTAATACAAACAATCAAATTTGGTGGGTGAGGGGATGTGGGGAGCCTTCAGCTCTCATCTTCTCCCTGCTTCCAAATGAGCCCCCTAGCCTGCTTCCCCAGCGCTCACAAAAAATCCATGCAGCATGCTACAGATCTTTTCCAATTACATGTTCTCCTGGAAAAAAAAATAAAGGGCCTGACACCGAAAGGACAGCGAACATCTTTGCATTCCCAGCAAGACCTGCACAGTGTACATAATCACATGAAAAACATGGCTGGCTGGTGCATCGACAGATGCAAACGAGAAATACCAGACTTAGCCTTATTTAGATCACAGCAAAATTAAACGGGGAGGAGAGGGGGAGGAAGGGAAATAATTGTGGCTGTGTAACATGGCTGCACAATTTTCAAAGCCTCATGACTGCCAGCTTGCAGGGAGCAGTGAAAATGTGTGTCTGCTCTAAAGGGAGCTGTTCCTGCCACTCCTGCAGCAGAGCCTGTTCATTCAGCTATCCATCCAGCGGGCAGGCACGCCAGCCGGCAAGCACGAAAGGCAGGGAAGAACTAAAATAGTTTACCTGATCAACGTAACTTCACGGGAGCCGGAGGTAGGGATTCCAGAAGAAATGCAGCAAGGAAGAAAAAAATCTGCTTGGATCCTTCTGGCAGTCCACAGTCTCATCTACATGCATCTGAGCAAGCCCTTACCAGCAGCTGCTTCTTTTATCAAGCCCACAGGCACAGCAAATTAGTCCGGTTAGACAGTTCAGTCAGTCAATGTGGGCTATTCACAGTGTGGCTGTTGTGTGAGCCCGGCTTCTCCTGTCCCCCTGTCCCTGGGTAGGCACCCGCCCACCTCCACATGGCCCTGGATAAACACGGCTCTCACAGCACCCACGGAGCAAACCACATGATCCTGACAATCAACAGCGCGGGCAAACGCTGACTGGACCTCTCGCTTCGCCCGAGCAGGGCGCCGAGATCTGGGTAAAAAGGCAAAGCCTAAAAATGGGTTTACTTTAAAGGGAAAAGCCTTCTTTTTCTCCCCTCTTCCTTCCTTTTTTATGTTTTTCCCCCTAAGGAGGAGGAAAAAAAAAAAAGACCAAATACAAAGATCTGAAGATGGGTAATATCTTGCAAATCAACTTAGTTCTGAAAATGAAGTGTCACTCTCAAATGAAGTGTCATTCAGATCTAATAAGCACAAAGCATCAGACAGAGACCTTGGATGAAGCCTGATACGGTCCTGGAGAGAGATGCTGACCACAGCCAGTGCATCCTTGGTCTGTACAAAGCCATGGATTTTCAATTTTGTTGTTTTAAAAAAGAAAATGTGACAAGCCCTTTTTTTCTCCTCCTTTTCCCACCATGAACCATCTTAAAATATGCATATAGAAATAAACACACACACTGAACTAAAGCTCTAATGAGGTGACAGACGGCACGCACTGTCTGCCATCCTTGGGAGTGGGGAGCAAGCCTGGTGGACGCAGCACACAAGAGGTATATGCCTTTTAAATACACTCCTGAGTGGGATCCACAGTGTCAAACACGAAAAACAAACATTTATAAAAGCCATTCGATTTTCCTATCGTTGCACAAAGGAGAAAAGGACTAAGCCCTTCTCTCTCCCCCCTGCTCCCCATAATGTATCTTTAGGACTAACAGTGTCCTTTTTCCTCCCCTCCAACATAGGAAGCAAATATGGATATGGAGGGGTGCTATAAATACACACACAGAGACATATATATATATATATATCCTATAAACACAGTTTCTCTTGGTTATCTAAACTCTCTCTCCACAAACTAGCACAGTTAATTGGAAGAGTTCTCCAAACAATCTGGCTGATCGGTGACAGCTGACTATTTCACGTCAGCATTTGCACTTAACTAGGAGATAGTGTAAGCCATCCACGTAAACCAAAGGTAAACACTGATAAGGTATTTAACGCTTTAGAAAAAAGCAGGTTTATCCAAAAATGGGTTAATAGGAACACATTGTGGCATAACATCACCCAGTTGTGTAGCTGGCTTAAAATCCTGGCTACTGGAGCCATCACACACAAACCACACAAACACAAAACTCCGTAAAACCTTCTTCCTTTTCTAAAAAGGGAAAGGAGCTCAGTGTTTTTATGGCTCTGAAAGAAAAGTTTGAACTTACTCCCGAAATTCCTCAGAGGCTTAAGAAAAGAAAGAAGAGAATAAAAGGGGGGTGGTGGTGGGGGATAATAAAGAAAAGAAACAAACCTCATGCTTCCTATGCCATTCCCAGCTTCATAACATTGTAAGACTGGTGATACCCAAAAGCAAATGAAGCTTTAATCAGGACCACTGTCCAAATGTGACTGTAGGCAGTAAGAAACATCTCAATGAAGGTAAGACTGAAGTGTGGAAAGCTCTTGGAATTGGCTATAAATTCATTTCAAACTTGGGGGAAGAAATTAAACACAAAAACATGAACTGGAGGGGCAGGGAGGAAGCAGGGCTTTCAGCAATCCTGAAAGGTAAAGCTGTTCCTCCGCCTGCCGGCAATTTCCAGTGTCAGCAATAAGCTGCTCTTTAATTTGCTCCTGTCTGAGTGGGGAGGTTTGGAACTACCCCTTCGCTCATCTCTGCTCACTCATTACCTCTCTCGCCTGAAAGGTGAGAGGAAGGAGGAGGCAGGATTGAGGTCACTTCGGGATTGCATTACAGAGTATTTAATAAGCTCTGCACATTGCTGTCCCTCATCCCATATGGAAGTATGATCCACGATCCAGTGTAAGGGCAGTCTATACTGCCATCAAACCTGCAGCTGCTGCTCACATAAATACGCAAGCAGCCAGGGCAGCACACTGCGGGCAGTACACGGCCTGGATAGGGTCAAACACATCCACCTGAGAGCCATGGGGGGACAGCTTTAGTCCTGAGGAGAAGGACATGAAGCACTTCCCTTCTGTTTTGTTTGGCAAATATGAGCACAATCGACATGACTGCGGGAGAGGTGAAGGATGCTGCACCCCCAGTGCCTCTGCCGGTGATCAGCTGGCACCTCGCAGGAGTGAGTACCCTCATCTTCCCCCACCTTTTCAGCAAGATCCACTGCCCCGTATCTCAGAGGGACTCCAGGTCCCCAGAGCACAGGGACGAAGCTGGTGAAAATTCAAGCAGGAACAAAAGATTGAGGATGCACAACGCAAAGATATGCAGGCCAGGTGGGATAGCCGCAATGCAAAGTACAGTTAGCCAAAGACCTATTTTTCATGCTTAATTAGAATTTAGCCTTGATAAAAGGCCAAACCATTCTCCCATTTTAGTCAATAGGAGTTTGTCATTGTCCGTGATGGCAGAAGGACATGGGACATTAGGGGGAAAAAAAGGGTCCAATTCATCACCTTGAACAGGTGAAAATGAGAGTCCATTCTTTACTGTCCCATTTCATTCCTAAAAGACAGCTTAGAGCATTGCTAGGATTTAAAGTAATATTTCTTAACAATAATTTGGAGCAGGATAAAGTGATTTATAAGTCATTTTCCCCCTTGCATATTTGCATTCCCTTAACAAGTGATCAATCTAGTTCTCAAAAAATCCCTTGAGATCTTTCTCTGCAGGGAACTCAGAAGCCTGGATGCTCAGCATCCCTGGAGCACCCCCTCAGACCAGCGATGGCTGCAGTGCCACCCTGGTACAGATAACACGTGTGCCTCTCCATTCACAGTCTCCTGCCGAAACGCTAATGCTCACCATGTAGTCCTGGGGTTGGCCAAGACTCTGTAGAAAGGAAGGAAGGAGGAGAAAAACACAGAGGCAGCCTTAAAGCAGCCTGAAAATGTGACTTCAGAGAAAAACAGTTGGAGCCCATATCCATAAGAGTCTGTGTTGCAGAAGGAGGAAAAAAACCAACCTCACGCTTTGAAGCTGGCTCGCAGCACAACTGGTTGGTTCTCAACTTCTCTCAGATTCTAATTTGATGCTTACTTCACTATATTTATTTATTTCAGGCAGGACAGGAGAGGAAGGAGGAAGGTAAAAGCCTGATCAATGTAGTACAGACAAACATCTCAGAGAGGAAGATCGCAGTTCATTGCTTCATCTGTAAGCTGGTCCTTCACATCCATACTCTTGCTAAACAAGGAATACATGTGTGTGTCCTTGGAGAGCAAATCTTGCTTTTTTCAGGGTACTACACAAAGGTACATGAATGAGACGCAATTCTGAAAAGCAATATTCACTGTCATCTGGAAACTGTAATCAACTACATGCATTGTTATGCACTCCTTTTTTCTTCATATTCATTGATTTTAGGAACAGATCATTTAATCTGCACTGTATAAACCAGGTCTAAAATTTCAATGCGTTCCTCTGGTACTGAGCCCAGGCAGATAAGATTGCAGAACTATTATCAGCTTAAAAAAACCCAAAACAAATCCACAACAAAAAACAACCCACAATGTTTTGATATTCCTTCTTGCTTTTACATAGAATGTCTGGAAGCATGTATTCTAGTGACTTCCTCTGAACAGCAATATTTTTACTGATAAATAGAAGTATGTTGAATATGGATCTTGAAAATGTCTAGTTTTGAAAAAGTCCACTATGACACTGTTACTTGGACGTCTGATACACTCGTACATTTCAATGTGAATTTTTTGTTTGTTTTGCAAGAGCAGAAGCATGAAAATTCTTAAATTCAAAATTAAAACTTCTCCGTTTTAAACTTCTCCATGGTTTGTATAATAAAAACAACCTTTAAAAGATATCCCCCATACCATAAAGTATCACAGTTAAGCAGATTCTAGCTGATATATAGTAAATGACACTTTTAATAATCAGAAAACAGCAAGACGACAACCTTCGTACCGAATAAAACTTTCTATTAAAGGAAAGCGTGCCTGCTGTACTGAATCAGAGAAGTGTTTCGCCCAAGTGGTCAATGACTAATATTTTACCCACAAGCAAATTATGAGATGCTGTATTTACCTATACCTGAAAATCCCTTTCTCGCCCTTACGAGACACACAGCCCCCTGAAGAGTAAGAGCATTCCCCCACAGCACCACACAGACAGCATTCAGTCCTGATGTTTCTAGATGTAAGTAGAATCAATGATGCTAAAGGATCTTTTACAGTTTCATCACGGTGTTTATTGCTGTATCCCAGCCTCGCTCAGACGCAGAGATGCTCTGCAAAGTACCGTTTCAGGTTTGCTTCCCTGCCACGGAGTGTCTCTTTTTCTCGCATTAGGAATGAGCAAAAAAAAGGACTAATCAGTTTTCCAGTGCTTAATAGATTCTGGCACAACTGGCCTCTGCTATAAACAAATAGCCTCAGCACATGAAACCCCTGAAGACTGATTAAAAGTAAGCGTGATTTCATCTGCACTGGTTGCGTGCAGCCATTAATATTGTTAACACACAACCTTTTGTTCTGCATAGCTGGAGGGCAGCTCACATTGCACGCAGCTGAGGCACCTCTGAAGGTATGTTCACTGCCAGTGACATGTATGATTATGTTAACAGTGCTTAACGTTTCTTTAACATAAGGAAAACTGACACCAGCAATACACAAATTGATACTTGGACATAAAGTGATGCCATTAAGTTCAGGGGTGGAAGTGGCCTTGCTGTCAACGCAGCCACGCAGATTTATACAAGTTCGAGGGAAGAAAGCACCTGGGCTGAGGTGGCCACAGGTGATGGACCATAAGCAGCTGGGTTTCCCTTCGAAAGAGCTGAGTCCTAAGCAGGGCAATGCTGGTTTTGGACAGAAGAAGATGGAAACATTGGAAATGTTCAGGAAAGCATGAAAGCAAAGGGGCACTGAGCCAAAAGACCATTCCCTGGAGTCCTTGCGACTCCTACAAATGCCTGTGCTGGGAGGGAGGTTTGGACTTTTCTGTGCCTTATGTCATTTTCCTAGCATTGATTCAGTGTTCTAGGATTGGAAAATTCTGGCTGGCTTTATGGTCTGGCAGGACATGGGTACGTGTGCACCATCCACACTAACAACCTAGCGGCTGGCTGCTCCCTGCCAAGGGAGCTGTACAGATTTACCGCAGCTGTAATTCTGGCCCTTGCTATCTCTTTACTGGCCTAAGAAAAGGATAATTTAAAATCAAAATTAGGTGATGAAACTCTAGGGGAAACCCTGCAGACAAAATGATCAGGACACAATTTTTCCTGCAATACTGAAACATTAAAATTTAAGTCTGACATTTTTAGAAAGACACAAGCTGACAAATATAGGAGGAATACAAAGCTGTCCTCACTCCTCCCCCATCTTCATGTCTTCTTTAAAAACAAACAAGCAGAAGACTAAACCAAGCATTTTAGAAAGCGACAGCCACAGCCACAACTTGCCATTACACACTAGAAGCTCCTCCATCCATGGACCCATGGGAATGCCACCTTCCTCATGTCTGCTCCTCCTGACACCAGCTGTTAAAGTGAGCCAGGCTCAGACATGCAGCTGATTGACATCAAAGGATGCACTTGATGCAATTTATCCCATTTTCAACTATTTCATTTTAATAACCACTGCGAAGTTGTGCTGTAGGAGGCTAGACTTAAACCTAAACCAGTGCAATTCAGATCACAGCTTCCAGTCTGCCAAGACAAGATGTCCATTCGGACCAGCTCTAAAATCTCATTAATTTTAGATAGCATGATGCTTCTCATAAGTAAAGGACACCTGACAGCAATCTACTCACTTGCACAGGGCTCAATCAACAACAACAACAACAATAATAATAGTAAAAAAGCTTGCAATCTAGTGGTCCAGCTGCAGCATACTCTGCCCTTTTGGACCTGTGTGATCTCAAACACTGGGAGCTTAGCTCGCTCCTGCAAGATGAGAGCCAGCTCTCTTTCCATAAATACTGTGGCCTCGCAAGCTGTGCTGCTGAAAGCCACGTGAGTTTCCCCAGCCAGGGAGAACATCTCCTTCTCAGCGGGATTTTGAGATCCTTCATACATGAGTGAGGACACTTCCTTGAGCACAGATGAATCAGGGAGCTAGTTTGCTTTCCCAGATCCCTCACTGCCCCCCTCCCCAGCTCCTTGTTTCCAACTGATGCCTACAACTTCACACCTTGCTCATAAGGTCCACATAAAGGCAATGGTTTCCAATGCAGGTTTACGCATTGCCTTGGTACAATGCAGCCAGACTTTCTATATGCCACTGCCAATGACTAAGCTTTGCAAACCTGTGAACTACGTACCGAACAACACGTGCCACGAGACACGTCCCATCAGCAGTTCAGAGGCATGATGTGTCCTACTGCTCCTTTGTGCCATAGAGCCAGCCTGAACCTGCCCATGGGCCCCAGCAGACCTGCCAGACTCAGCAGGCAGCCCCCCTACTAACTCCCCTCTCCTTGCTGGGGATTTGCATTACTCCCGGCATCCACGCCCACCCAACTCAACTGGCCATTGTACACTGCAATTCAGCGTGCTTGAACTGCTCAGGAGCTGCAAACCGCTCAGAAGGCACAGGCTGACCACCCACCCTGTGTTACTGCAGACTGACTGATGACCCACCTGCAACTGGTTCTTTTAATTCTGTCTTAAAATAATATTCTGTGATGGAAGCTATTGTTATTAATTGAAACACAGGAGAGATCCAGCTGAGGGTTAGAAACCACATCTCTAATTTTTATTAGTTAGGAACATGCAATACACATTTATTCTTTCTTTTATCGTTTCAACCTAAAGGTAATTTTCTTCAATTCTGCTACCAAACATCAAGCGCTCATTCTTTTTGTTTACACTTTGGTGAAATAACAAGTAATAGCAAGCCCTTAAATAGAGGACTGACTTTATACAAGAACCAAACAGCATTCCTACTTATTAACAAAGGACAAACACAAAGGGACACAAAGGAAGGGAGGCTATTTTCCTAAAATCAAGCAGCCAAGCAAGGGCAGTGCTGAGATTTGGACCCATGGCTCCTGAACGCACAGTGTGCTGTCAGCCGGGACCACGTCTCTGCTGCGAAGCCTCGGCCCCACTGTCCAGGCTGGTGACCCCAGGAGTTGAGGAGAATGCACAAGCCAGATGCGGACGGGAGGTATGCACGCATGGCCCGCTGCTTATAATGCGGGCTGAATCAGCCTCAAATCTCTCCCTGCACCTAGAAATTCTCTACCTGAATACAAATGCATCCCAGCTTCACTGCAGAAAACTGCAACGATTAATGCCACAGGCCTCCCATTAAACTGTACCCAAAGACAGAAATGGATTAACCAAATAGCTGTGCACTTTTCAAGAAAATCATCTCCCTATCAGACACTAAACACCTCCCAACCCCCATCCCCCCAAAAAAACCCCAACAAACCACAGTACTTTGTATCAGCAGCTATGCCCAAGACGGATACTAGCAGCGAGAACAAGAGAAGAGAAGGCTGGTAGCTGCTACGCATGTCTAGCCAGACTAGACCACCAGCAAGTGTCCCAAGAAAGGCAGGGGACAATACCGTCGACCATTTGTAAAGTGGAACATGTGATCGCTTCAAATAAATGTGAAGTTTCAAGAGATGCAAAAGAAGACGATTTCTGGCACCAAAGCCAGACTCTTTCCATCGTCTCATTTTCAAAATGAAAGCCTGTCTCTGTGCCTTTGTCTCTCCTCTGATGCAGTTACAGCTCTGCAGCCAGTTGCATATAACAGTAGAGGAAGCGAGTACAGAGCAGCAAGAGCCTGCAGTAGAATTTGGTCTATATCCAAACTAAAGACCAGGTCCACTTTCTGGAAGATGCTGTACTAAGAAAGAATAATGAGACTGGTTCCTGCTCCAAGGCACCTACAGCTAAGTAATAACGATCCTTCACCCATGACCCATTCTGATACGCTGTTGTCAGTCATTCGAGTCAGGGAAACGTATTTGATGCACGCCATAACTCACCCAACCATCATGAATTGCAAGGCAAAGTTTGTCTCACTGAGAATGGACCAGCAGAGTGCCAAGGACTTCTCAGCAGAGGGAAAAGAGCTCACACTTCTGCAACGGGGGTAAAATACACCTCCTGCCACTTTTCCAATGTGATTAAATTAGGCCAGATCTATGCCCATCGTGTAGAATTTTGTGTTAGATTTATAAACAGTTACATAGCATTTACATTTAAACACAAAACTCTAACAAGCCTTGACTAACAGTCTGAACACCAGAGATCCAGCAATGAACCCAGAGAAGTTCACACAATGTTTTAAATCCAAATGCTGTGGTCTTTTAACGCACGATAACTGGGAAGCAAAATATATATCAAAGCATGAAACTAGTAAGCCTTGCATCTGAACTGAGAAAAAGCAACACAGCAACGTAAATTACAGTCATAAATCCCCCCCAAACACAGAAAAAATAGTATTTAGAATTTTAAGTGTTATCAGTGCAAATAAAGGTAAATTATGTATCTCAGCATGACTTCTAAGCTGACTCAACATCCTTCTATAACTATGTGCCTGCTTAAAATTGAAATGTCTTCATGCTTGAGAGGAAAGCCAGATGAAACACAGTGTGAGCACCTCCGTGTGTGATGACTCTGGTGTGGCAGCTCTGTCCCCAGCCTGCTGGGGATTTGGGGGACTGCACATCACCTTTCTGTGCCTCAGTTTCCTTTTCAGACAACCACCCACTTTACGGACTCCATTTGGTACTGAGCTCATTTGGAAAACCGCAATCTACTAGTGGAAAGCACCAACCCAGTTTATTATTCTTTTTTCCTTCTTCCTCCAAGTATCCCATTACTAATTACAAGGCAAAACCAGATGTTTTCACACCTGTAAAAGCAGCTATCTCACAGCACTTATCAGAGTGAAGATGAAACCACACACAATCAGGGAAGTGATTGTGCCCCTGTACTTGGCCCTGGTGAGGCCGCACCTCGAATACTGTGTTCAGTTTTGGGCCCCTCACTCCAAGAAGGACGTCGAGGTGCTGGAGCGTGTCCAGAGAAGGGCAACGAGGCTGGTGAGGGGTCTGGAGAACAAGTCTTCTGAGGAGCGGCTGAGGGAACTGGGGTTGTTTAGCCTGCAGAAAAGGAGGCTGAGGGGAGACCTCATCGCTCTCTACAACTACCTGAAAGGAGGCTGTAGCGAGGTGGGGGTCGGTCTCTTCTCCCAAGTAACAAGCGATAGGACGAGAGATAATGGCCTCAAGTTGCGCCAGGGGAGGTTTAGATTGGACGTGAGGAAAAATTTCTTTACTGAAAGCGTGGTTAAACATTGGAACAGGCTGCCCAGGGAAGTGGTTGAGTCACCATCCCTGGAAGCATTTAAGAGACGTGTAGATGAGGTGCTTAGGGACATGGTTTAGTGGGCATGGTGGTGCTGGGTTGACGGTTGGACTCGATGATCTTAGAGGTCTTTTCCAACCTTAATGATTCTGTGATTCCATGATTCTACAATCAACCCACAGAAGAGAACCTGCAAGGAGGACGGGTGGGAAAAGGGTTGCCCCATTCCCATCCCGACGGCCACCCCAAGGGACAGGCAGCCCAACCTGCCCTCACTCCACAGCTAATCCTACCATTTTCGGAGGCCTCGGGGGTGTTGGTACCCAGCTATTAGTACATGAACCCTCATTCCCATAGGCTTTACTGACAATCTCAGACTTAGTTAACTGCATCTTTTTGAAATATGGAAATGTGTGGGAAGAGGCAGTGAGAACTTTTAAAAATTGCAGTACTTTGATCCTAATTAACAGAGTTGACTGAAAGCAAAATATGTAGAGCTAATTCTCACAATATTTTTCCACCATCCCCAGACAGAGCCTTTTTCCTGGCACTGTTTAAAATTAATGAAGTAAATATGTTTGCATATTTATCTTTTCATTACATGGAAACAACAGCAAGGAAAACAGATTGAACTGACAGCAGAATTCTTCCACTCCAGAGCAGTCTGCATGTGGTTTTTGTTTCAGTTCATACAATGCAACCCAAATCAAACAAGCAATGCAAGTTCACTGGCCATGTAAGTAATCAGTTTTATCCAACAGAGCTACTACAAAGTAACTGCCATAGGAATTGACCCCTTCATTTTATTTTTGTCTCTATGGAGAGATACTGAAATGGTTTTCAAGGAAGACAACATCCTTCCTGAAGTCTAAAAAACAAATCACTTCTTAGTTGCCCCACGCCAGTAACAACAAATATACGGCAAGTCAAATGCTACCATATAGCTAATAGACTCAGGCAATGGAAAAAATGAGAAAGAACATACTGATACAGATTCATTGGGACTCTTGTATTAATTTCCAAAGAGATCTTTTCATTTTTTGGAACCTGTAGCCCAGAATCTGTAAACAGAAGTGCCTGAGAGGTCAGTGGTCCCTACGCCACGTCACAAACCATGGTCTGGTCAGGATTTTACACGTGGGATGGCAGGAGCAGAGGAACCAACCTTCAGGACTGAGCTGCAGCTTCAGCAAACTCCATACAGAGAAGATAGCCAGCTTGCACAAGTCCTACTCAAAGCTGCAGGCAGGTCCCAGGTGCAGGCAGGTCCCAGAGTCGGGGGAGCAGGAGGTATGTGATTAGTACATGTCACATAAAGCAAGAGCAGGAGCTCGGCCTTGCAAGGATGATAAGCAGAGGCAGAAGGTAAGGGACATTGAGTTTGAAAACTGCCAGCTTGCCTCCGAGTCTGACCGGCCTCAACATCCCCCTGGCCAGGAAAGATCCTACTCATTCCCATGGAACAGCACATGGAGGGGGGAAACCCCATCAAATCCCTTCAATTTAAATGTACCCCATGAAGTACCCATTACATTGCTGGCTAGGCATTCTCTGTCCTGGGAGACAGGGTGAGAAAAGATTGCATCTGGCATCAGAAGTCGTCCCTTCTTATCCAGTTTTGCCTTAATTATCATGGATACAATAATTCGGTAAAAACCAGATTTTTCTACCAAGGGTCACAAAGGCTAAGTAAATGTGATGGATTTTGCTCTACTCAATGATTCCTAGTTATGCCTTGATTATTGTATCGATTGCCATTACAAATGCTGAGTACCCATGATTGAAGTGATAATTAAAAAGGCAAGTCATACTCAGCAGTTGTTCCTCTATTATTACAGAGCTGTAGGTCTTGGACTAGGCTGTTCGCAGCATTGATTACATGTGCACATACTCAAAACCCTACGGAAACTCAGATTTCAGAAACTACAGGGGAAAAAATAAAGAGAAAAGAACTATTATCCCCTCTCCATCACCACATATTAGAGAATTAGCCAGCACACGGAGTTATTAGCTTTTGGTCTACCTGGAAGAAAAGAACAGAGGACACTTTCAACACTGATGATGGCATTTCAACCACGAAATTTTGCTCTGCTTTCAAGTCTGTGATGCTGTAGAAGAGATCTTGCTTTTGTGAAACTTCATCTGCTGTACAGCTTTCATTACAGCTTTGGCACTTGGAGATGAAACTATGGACACACCATTTCTTACTTCCCTCCTAAATGGTGCCATGCAGATGTCAGCTACACCATCATGCACAGAAGGAAAAAAAAACCCAAACAAAAACCCCTTCCATGCTTCTCAGATTGTTTCTGGTCCATCAGTTAGGAAGTTTTGGCTTTTTTGACAACGTTGTTTTCTTTTCTTTTTCAGAGTATGAATGAGCAAGATCATTTAAGTGACACTGTGGTAAATGGCATGGTAACTACAAAATCCTTTGTTATTTTTTTACCACAAAAGTCTAGGAAATAGCGATGGATCTCAAAAGCAAACGTTGTCTATGTGCATAAAAGGGTTTGCTCTTTGAACTTCACTGAGATGACACAGTCATTACTATGTGAAAGTGTGAGCATTTTTTTATATTTTGCAACAGTTGTCATGCAAGTGAAAGCTTTATTTGATTTTCATTCACATGTGAAGACAAGATTTAGCGCTGTAGTGGAATAGACAGTGTCAGAAGGGTTTTAAATTGTAATGCTATCACTTTAACATCTTTAAGGCACTTTTTAGAAGATAAACTCATCTGCCTATAATGACTAAATGACACAGTAATGGAGAAGAACTGAAGATTTTCTTATGGTAATAAAAGGGAATACTTCACCCAGAGAAAGAAAAGCAGAGCTATGCACTTCCTAGAAACACTTTCAAGAATCTTTCAAAATAATAAAAAAATAAATACATGTATTATATTTATACATACACACACTCAGGCTGAACCAGGACTGATGTAGGTCTAGATTTCTGACAGTAACTATCACTTCAGAGAGGCAAGAGGGAAAAAAAAAATAAAACACTCAGCAGAGTACTTGATGTAGGAACACAATTCCAGGAAGGAATTGGCAGGTGATGGTCCTAGGATTGTTGAGAGCTGTTGGCCAGTGCTAGCACTCCATCAACTTCCAAAAATACTTAAGTAATATAGCATAAGTATCGCATATATGATGCATAGAAAAAGCTGTCTCAGATGAAAGCCCTCAAAGAGTAACATGGAACAAAAGCCCATTGTTTTCACTAATCCTCTGTGAAGCACTCCTGGCTCTATACAATCTAGTTAGCCTACATATTTTATTCTCTCATATATATATCTATATATATCTCCATAAAGAGAAAGTATTGAACAAAGTTGCTCCACTCTTTCGCAAACACAAATGGCATAACTCTAAACAAAAGATTTCGTGGGTGCATAACCAGTGATCTACATGTTTCCCTGGCTGCTGAATTTGTGAAACTATTGTCATGAGAAAAATTGCTCATCGTAGTCCTATGTGGTACAACAAACAGAATAAAATGTACTTCAAGGCATGATTTGCAACTGAAAGCCAATCAAAAAGCAATGAATACACTCCAACAAAGCTAAATGAAATAGCATGGCTCTGTCAGCCAGCACGCGAACCAAAAGATTATACTTGACATCTGCTGGTATGTAAAAACGTGCTCGGTGAACTACAGCTCCCAAAGTACTTTGCAGAATATTGATACCAGGTAAGTCAGAAAGTAACTACAGCTGGACCATTAGGAGAACACAGAAGAAAAAGAAAATGCGTTCTTTTAGGTGAGACAGGATAGCAATCCCAATATAGACTGTATATATTTTTCTTTGTCCTTTAATTAGATTGCTCGTTTGCATTATTCTATTCAAATTCATTGCAATAGCTGATCACTTAGTCAATACTTTCCAAAAGCAGAACTCTGTTTTGTGTATGCACTGATGCCAAACAAATTTCTCCATTATAAAATAACAGTTGCAATCCTTCCTTCCCAACTGAGTGCTAGAACATAAATATGCCCATTTAATGAGAATGCAGGACCTTGAATGTTTATTAAAAGCACACAAGACATCAAACCGACAGCAGAAGCCAAAATATACATTATGATTTTGGTCATGTTGTCAATACTTGCATGCGCAAATAAGTAGGAGAATTCAGCCTTTCCATTATTCCCACTTAAAAATTGTCACAAACCTGTTTTTCACTTTGAAAATAATCATATATATTTTCCACAAAAGATTCACTTCTATTTTATATTACATGAAGGGCAATTCCTTTGATATGGTCGTGGGAGGTCACGTTTAGCAACACTTTCAGACACAAGAGCACCACCTTAAACCAAACAAAAATTCAGGGGAAAAAACCATCCATGCATCTTGCAAAACATCTGCAGCTTCAGGGGACTGGAATTTATGCTCTTAAATTCCTGACTGCGTTAGGAGGCCGCTCGCTAGCACCGTTCCCTTGCACTGAGAACAGGATTGCTGTCTCTGGGCTGGGATGTTGACTGTGCTACAGTGACAACGTGGTCTTTCTGGCTTTTGCTTTCTTCATTGTGGACATTTCAGAAGGTACTGCGAAGGCAAAGCCGGGGCACAGCGGCTTGGTGTTACTCACCGCAAGCCATACTATAGCCACCATAGTCATGCTGGTATCTTTATTTATACATGTAACAAAAAAAAAGATGACAAAATCTAAGTATTTTTCATTCCTAGCTGTAAGGCAGTATCTTGGTTTGGACATAAGAAATCCCTGTAGGCGTCTGAGTGTTCTGGGGGAGAGGGAAGAAGAGAAGAGTGGTGCTTTTTTTTCTGAATTTCTTAAAAACGACTTGATGCTATCAAATGTTACTGGTCCCTCAACATTTGTGGGTGGCTACATTTTATAAAACAAAGCAGATGTATTGAATTGATGATGGGAATGGACAAGATGAATTTATTCTGGTAGGACAGCTGATAAAACCTGCAAATATTAGGTTTTGTGATGGAAAGCTTTTGCTGATAAAAGACTGCAAAGACAGGCACCAAGCTTCTCCCTGGATTCACCGCAAATTGGGATTTTCAGAGCCAGTGGATGTTGGCCTTTCTGGTCACCCTGAAACTAATGCTAAAACTCTCCTTTCCATTGACTGGAGGAGGATCAGCCCAAGGAATAGAGCTCAAAATTATAATTCTTGGCTTAAAGTTAAATAATAAATTGATGATCCTTACTAAAAACTAAATTAACTGCCACTGCAAGGGCATAAATTGCAGCAAGTGCAGCTGCAATACAGAAAGTTCTCAAATTTGACCATTCAGGAGGCCACAGATACTGGGAAAATGCCGCTTCCACATTTTTCTTCAAGAAACACAAGGTCAAAAATTAACAGTTAAGATGCAGTGAAGAGCATGTCTCAATTTATGTCACCCCTCGCTTGTGCTTGCATGCTCCCCAAACCTGATTCTTAAAATACCTTGTTCCATGCAAATACAATCCATTATGTCAGCGCAATTAAACTTAACGGTATCATAAAGTCAGTGAGCATCTGGAAGTATTGATAAGGTTTCAGTTTATGGACACTTTGGTGAGGGAATTGCTGCTTTCTTTTACATAATGATGCAGCTATTATGGATTTGGGGAGGTTGGGCTCGGGGACTTTTTTCCCTGCTTTCAGTTTAACAGTTTGCTATACCTTCATTCAAACATATATGTGAGATCAGTGGTACTGAATTTCTTCCAGTTTTAATCTTGAAATATGGTATATATATAAAGAAGCTTTCTCATCGGTGCAACAGCTTGTCTTATCCTGATGTATTGGAATAAAGAGACAGCTCACTTTGGCCATATGTTTCAGTTGTTCCTCTCACTCCCCCGCTGTCTCTCCACACATACCATGACCGTGGACAACCTCTCCTTAAGTGGGCAAACAAATGGTTTAACTCAGATTTGCACAGTGTTTGCTGACTTGTGTGGGCTCCAGGATCCAACTCAGCTTTATCATTTCAGGCAAACATATTTCTGACAGACACTGTGGTAATTAGAGCAGCTCGATTTTATTAGATTGACGACAGATTAAAAGGCCAGGATCTCAACTAGCAGAAATCAGTGTTGCTACCCTGAAACCTATGGTGCTATGCTGATCTATGCCAGCTGCAAGCATGGCCCCAAGTCTTTTACATTGTTTTGTGCCCCTTTACATAATGAGATTCTTAAAATTAAATGTTTTCAAGCCTGTGCGTGTGGTCCATAATCTACTTGCCCAGTGTAGGGCTCAATGACCTTCTTGTGTTCAGTTTCCACTTCAAATTGTCTGCCCCACCAAATGGTTTAAATTAATGAAGAAGAACACAACTGAATTGCAACTTAAGAGGAGCGTTTTTCATCCCTATACAGTGAAAAGAAAAAAAAGAAGTAACATCTTTTGGGACCTCTGTAGGTGCCAATGGCTCTGGACTGTTTGTCCCTCATATTCATCTGAAACTGGTTCAGTATGCGTCTCCTTTATATCTTGCATCCCAAACACGTGAGCTACCTATAGTTCAAACTGGTGTCCATTTCTATTAAGGAAAAACCCAGAACCGACAGGCTCAGATCCAAGATCCATTAGCACAAGCCTTGTTTAAGTGGCATCCCGATACAGGCACCGAAAGCCTGGGCACCGGGATCCTCAAAACATCATCCCAGTAAATAAACGGCACGCTTAGTGCTGGGGAAGATCCTTAATTAAAGGGGAGCCTCGTCTAAAAAGCTGTCCTATACTAGGTCTTGTGGCCCCTCACTTAGTCTTTATTAGATGTTTTTCAACAGGTAACAGCTACCCATGTACCAAACCTCACTCCTTATAGAGTTGAGAGTAAGATTCCCACTATGTGTCAGAGCGTCCCGACACTGCCCCGGACTGTCCCCACACGAGCAGGTGACCTGGATGTGCAGGGATGAGAGCAAAGGAGGCCTTTTACGTCAGGTGGGCCCATGCCTGTTATTATAAACATGGGCATTAGCAAATCTCATCAAGCACCCATCTGACCTCATACCAGAGGTGAGCTGCATTTGTTTTGATCAGGGAAAGAAAAGAGGATAAAAATCCATTAAAATGAACCAACTATAAGAGGTAATTGAGACTATCCCATTTATTTGAAGTAGACGTTATATCACAAAACATTTCAAGAGCTTTCTGATGTTTGGTCTATTTTTAAAGACTTTCAGTTAGTCATAGATGAACCTCAAAACATTCAGCGGCTTGATACGAATAAATATGCTTATCCAAGCCTGTGACCTAACATGAAAAAAGGCTGCAGTGATTTATGCCAGCTGAGGAGGTTAAACTAGGAGACAGGCCCCTCTTGTGATGCATAAGGATTTTTTGCTGTTATGACTCAAGTTTAGAACAATCCAAAATAAAGAATCTTTTCCACAAGAAAACACCACTATTACAATCTAGTCTGATCTCTCAAGACAAGTAAAGAATGTTTCACCCAGTAATTCCTCCATCACGGCTATAACTTCAACAACGCAGTACCTTTTAAGATAACGGTTAAAGCATCTGGATGTTTCCAAGACTGGAAGAATCCAACTTATCCCTTCAGAAGTTTGTCAGGACCTATTTTGCATGTAGTAAAGCAACAACACAAAGCCAAGATACTTAATCGGTTCAAGAGACAGGCAAGAGGAGTCTTTCTTTGTTCTTTTAAATCTCTAGCTAGTGTTATGCAAATTCCTTATTTACAAGGCTCCGGTATTTCCAGAGTGAAGAGTGCTGTCCTGAGGGGTCAGTGCTGTCAGCTACCAGGATCAGAGCAGCAGTTCTTTATACAAATAACCACATGCATACATTAAAGAAATCTTTCCCATCAAATTAGTAACACAACAAATAAACAAATTAAAGCCCAACTGATGAGCATGCATTATAAATGAACTGATGGATTATCCCCCAAGTCAGAGGATGCTCATCTCCTGGAACAACTCAGGAAATCTGGTAGCAAGTGGCTTGAACCAAACTGTAACACTGGTGAGTTAGTTACTACAGCAGCACTAGAGCTGAAGACCCTCCTCCTCCTCCCTCCAAAAGCATCATCTATAGCCCCACTAAAGCCACAAAGCCCTGATCCAATGCTCACCTGAAATCAATGGGACCAGGACAAATGCAAGTGCCCTGTCTCTGTCATACCCACAGAACGCAACTGTTCTCTCTGAAACTCCAAAAATACGTATCAGAAGGGAATTAAGACAATTTATAGTTGGAAAACTCGTAGCTGGAATGCATCAGAGCTGTAAAGGCAACATTTTCCCCTCAGTTCTCCACACAAAGCCATTTGTAAGCACACCAAAAAAATACTGAGTGCTAAAATTGCATTTTTATTCATTCCAAAACAAGTTTCCACATGCTCTCCATAGCTATTCCATTTTCCAATACCTCTTGGCCAATAAAAGCCAGGTTTTAAACACCAAAAAGACACCTGTCTGCATTAAAAATTAACTACCTGTAAAATTACATTTTTTTAAAAGTAAGTATTTTTTTGGCAGAAGCAGGACTTTTCTTTTGGCCGCAGTTCTGTAACTTGCAAATGTTTTAACTGATTGGGGTCACATTTAGTTGAACATTTTCATCTGGGCTTACAAATAAATAACACAGATTTCACAGGAACTTCTAAACAGTTCCATAGCAAAAGAATTCTGAAAAGTTTGGCAACTAGTAAGCCTACCAAGTAACTTTTTTTTCTTTTAATTTTTATTCTGCATTATAAAAAGAACAGCTTTATGATCATTTAAATCATTATCATGTGGGCTGACCATATGAATACTAGCTGAGCTGCATATTGCAGCGCGTTAGTCTTTTCCAGCTGGGTGATGGACAGAGTTGTTTGCTGTTTGATCTAGCCACATCTGATATCACAAAGAAAAAAATAAATGGTCAGCATGAACAACTTGGCCCAATGCATGGGAAAGCAGACTTTTTCCCTGAAACACTTTGCTTTTATTGATTTTGAGACTGAAAGAATTGACTTCCACAGCTTTTTCTTTCCATGATTTGGATGATCCCATCGTGGTGACTATGTCAGGAGTTCATCCTTCTCATTTTCCAAAAATCTGCACACAGGTGGGCTTTCACTGGAAATTAAGGTCTGAGTATTGCTAACACCCTGTGATGATTTGAGCAAGAATTTCACCTTGTAGTTTGGATGTTGCTACAAAAAAATTACCTGTTTCTTAGTTTTCATTACATTTTTTGAGATTTTCAATGAATTAGTCAAATTTATCAAACTTTCCCGCATTCTGGTGATCAGCAAATCCATGTGCTCAGCAAGGCTGACTGCACATGGGCAGACAAATGTGGCATTGTTTTTTGTCGTCTTCTTAACTTCAATATGACAGTCTTGACCCAATGCAGTATCATTTTTGCTTCCCATTTTCCAAATAAACCATTAGACTATCTAATCTGGCATGTTATTTAGGAAAGCCAATTTAGGCGATTATTAGCTACTGACTCTATTGTAAAATCATAAAAAGCACACAGGCATGATTTAAATGTGAAGTCCCAGTTTGGTATTAAACCACTCAGCTTCCATTTGACAGTACAATATTCAGAGACACAAATTAGCCTTTATCTATAATTATATGCATGCATTTACAAAAAAATAAATATTTTGAAAGATATTTTCTAGGAAAACAATCTTGAGACAAAACAATGAGGCATTCATATCAGCCTCTGCCCTGTTCAAAGTAGGTAAAAATGGTATTTTAAGGTATAGTTCCCAGGCAAACTGCATGCAGCACAGCTGCTTCAGAATTTGCAGGCTTCTTTTTTTGAGAGCTCTCACTTCTTTCATCTCAGGAAACAGACAAGCATTTGAACTTAACGGCCATGAAAACGATGTGGCCAGAAGCGTATACACCGCTAAGAACTCGATGTTACATTGCCTAAGCATCTCTAAGTCCCAAAGACAAACAAGTGGCACTCGCAGGCATCACTGGCTTTACTTCATTTTATTTTTGACCAGCCCTTCTTTTGTTTCAGTTTGCTCTTTTTTTTTTCTTTTTTATACATTTCCAGTGGCACAGAAAGCTTCTATGCAGCCTCAACACAGGCCTGGTTTTGGTATGAGAATATACAGCAGAACTGTCCTTTTTAATTTTAGCTTTAACAATGAAAGTCACATTTCCAAAGCTCCATCTACAACACAATATTTTGCCAAGTGAATATGGTTTTTTCCCTTCCTTCTAAAGGCAGCACCATAAAAGCTGCACTTTTAATAATTACATAGTGCTTTTCATCCAACGATCCCAAAGAGCTTTAAAAAACGGAGTGTATCATTAGCCTCAACTTACAATGGGAGAAAATAAGGCAGAGGAATGAATTCTCACCATTATTTGTATTTCGGGGGGCATGAGGAACTCTAATGCAACTAGGACCCTACAGTACCATGTCTTCTACATAATGCCGAATAATGGAGGTTTTTGCCCCAAAGAGCAGTCAGTAAGAGTGCAGCTCCACAGCAGCACAAGTAAATCCAAGCCCCAGGCCCTCCCCCACCTCCTGGCCGTTCACTCTTGCTCCCTTCCTTGCAGCAGCTGGGCCATTCCGGCAAAAAAGCCAGCAAAAAAGCAGGTAGCTGTTGCTGCAGCCAGTTTAGCAGCAGCTGTGAGCGCCCTGTGCGGGACGGGGGAAAGAGCCCAGCCCTGCTCACGCAGCCGGCTCCCAGCACCCTGCGCACCCACTGCAGGTACTCACAGGGCATCTCCATCACGGTCAGACCCGGGTTTTGTGGGCTGGCCTGCCACCCTGCGCCCTTTCCCATTGCCCAGGGTGCCTTGCCGGTCATCACAGCCTGATGCACTGGAAACTCAAAAAGTCTACGAAAGAATGGACTGATGGGAGCTGGGCAAAAACCTGCCTTGAAGTATAGTGCTGCCTTTCTTCTCCTCCACTCCTCCTGTCTTTTGAGGAAGGTAACAGATCAGCAATTAAAGCAACCAAGCAGTGCCTGTGCAGCAGGCACCGTCTATACATAACTTGCCATGGTCATTGTTACCGTGGGTCGGCTGCAGAACGCCAAAAAAGTTAGACTGATGAATTTAATATCAGGTGGCATTTAAGCTGCTGGCAGCCTATTAAGCCCACAGTGCTGTAGGATGCTGGCACTTAATTACTGAGATGGTATCGGACCTCACAGTCAGCATAGTGTGGTACGTATTGGCTTGCAAGCAGAGCCCAACAAACCTTTTTAAATAAAACTTTAAGCTAGAGAAGCTCTGAATACAGGAGCTGTTTTAGTCCTACTGCTGCACAGAGTTTGGGCAGTCTGTAGGCTGTGTCAAACAGCGGCAGAGACCACAGGAGCAGCCACACCAGCTCCTACAGCATTTTTCAGGAAAGCAGGATTATTCCTTGCTGTTACTTTGTGTAACATCTTGAAATTTATCTTTTTTTTTCCTCTTTTTTTTGAAACACAGCCAACACCTCTAACAAAATAGCTCTTCAGAGAGCAAAAATAATTCTCAGGATTGAGATAAACTGTGGAAGGATATGCAAAAGATCAATCACTGCACCCAGCCATAGTAACAGAGCTTGCAGTATCTTAGGACAGATCATTTTCTCAGTCCCCCTTGGTTTTGGAGATAGATAAGCCTGCAGCATGCAGAGATGAAGGTAACCTGTGGCAAAGACAGGAAGCTCCCAGAGAATACACAGCTAGGAGATATCCATCAGCCTACACCAATACCTGTTGGCCCATTGCAAAGCTGTGGTCCAGACCACCAGCTCCCGCTGCACGCTGCCAACTCTCACTGCCGCAAGTCTCAATGCATAAAGATGGGATTTGGCAAACTCGACTGTACAAATCGCAGAACCAGAACTGGCAGTCTCTGAGCACCTCTGTTTCTTATTGCCTAGATGCATCAGAATAAAACCAAACATAGTCAAACAGGGAGAAAGCATATGAGTCAAGGGAGAAAAAACAGAAAGTTTTAACCCAATCACGCTTCCTATTTCAGTGAGAAGGACAGACCACAGGCTCTTGAAGTGCACTGAAGACTCTGTAGGAAAAGGTTCAAGTACCAAGGGGATGGTCAGCAATATAAAATAACTAGACTACAAAAATTAATAGTGCCAGACTCATTTGAATGCATGTTTGTAAAATGCATTTAAAATAAGGAACTCCTGAGGGAAAGCTATCAAAAAATAATGTAATTAGATATGAGGTCAGGAAAGACATCAAAGGAGTTTGAGATTTCTTCCACTCCACCCAGGAATATCCAAGGCATACAGTTTCAAAGCCCAAGGCACAAGTGCAATTGTTTGTTCAGGTGCTGGTCACATCCCCATTATTTCTGTTGCTGTAACAGTATTGCAAACCTCAAGTAGTACCAGCAAGGGCAGCTGCCTACCACCATATGGCAAGTAGAAATATTTATTTGCTTTTAAAACTCTTCTCAGGTTATAGACAGATGACCAAAAGAAATCAAGTTACCACTGCCCATGCAACAGCATCAGACTGCCCCAGCACCCAAGCAGAGTATGAGCTTTTAAATAGCAAAAAGTTTAAGATTTTAAACTAACTCATTTCATTTTGCATTTACTCAGGACAAGGAGTGCATACATAGTGCTACAGCAGCTCAGCTGATGAGCAGAAGCTCATTAAGCCATGCCAGCCCAAGCAGCTGAGCTGTGCAAAGATACCCTTATTTTATGCCACCATTTGTTTCGGTAAACTCATTCTGTATCAGAAGTGGTGGTGTTTGGAACATCGGAGGAATTAGAAGAGCAAATTTGTTAAGCTCTATGAATATGGAGAAAAATTGAGTAAATTTGATACAATGGTAAAAGGAGAAAAGGGATCAGAGAACAGTTACCATAAAACCTCATTATGAAAACACCCATGAGAGCCGTCAGTTTGCACTATTACTATATAAAGACTTTTTGTTATAATGGGGATATCTGAAACAGCGCTCAGTGCAGTGGGACATGCTTTAACTTCACAAAGAATGTTACAACAGGCAACTATTTAATAAGGCTGCTAGAGGATCAGGTCAGCAGGTAATTCACCAGGAGTGAGCCACTTTTAAATATTTTACTAAAAGAACACACTGAGATGATAATATTTCATTTACCAGCTTGCCCTTCAAGACGATAGAACCCTAGTATCTGCTTTACAGTGAAGCAGACCTTTTATTAGAGAAAGGCCCTTCAATTTACAGATCTCCCCATGGTGACAGCGTGCCATTTTGCAGCTAGAGATGCAAAGAGTTCTACATATAAAAGCAACATTTGGGCGGCATTAAAATCTCCCCTTGCTTAAAAATTTAAGCTTTGTGTGTGTCAGATGCAGCCAGCAGCAACACCTGAAAAGCCCGTTTCACACACGCCATTATAAGCTTCTGCTTTCAGTGACTCCCATTTCAAAGTTTCCCGAAGTTTAAATACTGTGGATGAAATCTCCCATAGTTGTTCTCTGCCCCTCCTTAACAGCTTGCTCTCAGTTTTGGGAAGAAGGTAGGACTTTGAAATTTTGGGGTGTTCCTCTGCTCCTCCCTGCCTTTTTAAAAAGCCTACAACATTAGACAGAAAAAAAATGCCTGCTAAAATAGTGTCTCCCAAATTAAGTACTTCTGAGCTACCAAAGGCCACAGTCCAGGTTGCTTGAACAGTTTTTGTTTCTCTTTGTGCATGCAGGTATTTCTCAAGAATTCTTCCATCCTGATGTTGGACATTCTTATTTCACTTATAAAACCCGTTTCTCACTTCACTTAGTGTGCAGCAGAGAATAACAAATGAGGCAGAGTGTTTCCAGAAGGAGAAAGCAAGTTTGAGCATGAGGAAAGCTCTTATGTTACACGTCTATTTGACGAGACTTGCCCAGATAATGGCAGAATATAATGCGTAAAATGGTCAAATTATGGCAGCATCAATTCTGAGATTTCCTAACCTTGGAACCCCAAATTCTCCTCAGACCCATGTCCATTCAGCTCTGACCAAGAGGCAGAGCCCGAGCTAGGGAAATGCCTCACAGATGGTGCCCAAGAAGGAATGTCCCAAAATACGAGCCTACCAATACAAGACTGAATTTTCCAAAAAGACTTCTGTTGGTATAACAAGTTCCCTAATGAAGTTAAGGCTAACTTTTCCATTTCCTCTTACACAATTTGGAAATTCAAGTCAATCGTGCTTAGCTTGTTAGTCTTTCCTAGGACTCTCCTCAATCCAACAATGCACTTTTAATTGTGTCACGGTACATTTCTTTATTTTAGTTAGGCTGGCGAAGCTCCACAGGCTAGTTTCTCCTCCACCTCTTTTGCAGGGATCCTATTTACCCCGAACACTGAAGCAGAAACTCAGCAATGCGATGTACTGAACGGACACCTTCATCTGTGGAGAAGAAATGGGTTTTGATTCACAATGTGATGAACTCGCTGATACTGCAGCACAGTGCAGCTCAAAATCAGACTGCACTGTCTTGGAGAAGCACAAGGAAGATGAATAGAGGTCACTAATATTTAGTCACCAAGACCTTTATAAAAGTCAGAATGCTTAGACTGCAGTGACCCAAAAAGGCCACTGAACTAATAAAACAATAGAATACATGAAATATAAGAAAGAGAAAAATGGAAAAAAATTGAAAACGATCCATCCAATCAAACAATGACTAAAGGAGCTGATAAGGGGAATTAAATGCTCTGTGTTGTACCCTAATAACCCAAAGAAAATCTGAAACTTCAAATAATGAGAACAGCAGGGCTCAACCTTCTTGTCCCCCAAACCACATACGACTGAAGGTGAGTTCTCTCTAATGGGTAAGCAGCTGCTTAACAGAGTGAAGGTAAAACTAGCTCAAGTACTCAAATTCCAGCTTCGCTGTGGCTTTCTAGACCCTTTCCAGTTTCCCAGTGGTTTGGCACTGTGAGAATACTTTCTGGGGCATTCATCTCTTTCACAAAAACATCATCTCATCAGCAGGTAATGTGCGACATCCTTGCTGGCAGTCCCAGGAGTGAAGGGAAGGATTTAATGAGCACAGGCTCTGAATCACTTCCTGATTACGACTCAAAATGAGTTGACTTCATCTTCACCAGAAAAAAAAAAAAAAAAAAAAAAAATTTGAAGTCTTTGTGTAGAAAAGGCAAAGGACAGTTTTAGCTCATGCATCTGAATGTGGTAAACCCTTGATTTCCCTTAAGAGTTTAGGATGACAGATTATCACGTTAAAACATTGCCTTGTCAACACCAGGACACTAGCACTTGTCAGCTGAACTACGTTCAAAACACACCTTTAACCAGCCATTGCTGTAGCACTGTGCAAGTAGCTTGCACTGCTATAGCCCATTCCCAGCCTCTGCTAAAGAAAAGGATTTTGGTTCCTCAGACAACCCAAGTCTCAGGGGATGTCTCAAGCCTCAGGCTCTTTTTGTGGTCCACGTAAGAAACAGAGGAAGAGGAGACTTTGTTTTTCCCAGCCACTTCCCCACCATTATCAAGGGCTTGCATCCTGATGCCAAATTGTTAGCGCACCATCAAAGAAATGACACACTATTAATCACCACCGCAGTGCTGACAAAGCGTGCATTTCCAATAGCACCTTCTACATGACTGTTATTCAGCCTGCTCCCCATTCATTTAAATTAATATAAAAAATCAACACCAGAGTGTTCTCAATGCTAGCAATAAACCTACTAAAGGCTTCTAGTAAAACCCGTACCCAGAGAGGGTGCAAACAGGGGAAAAGAGAGGAGCAATTTTACTTTTTTCCCAATGTATCATGATTTCAGTAACAGCGCTCTTTCCGAGCTTTTAATTTTTTGTGTGCCTGATTCTCATCTCATCTTCAAATGCATTAAAGGCAGTGTTGTATCCTAATGAAAACAAAACACAAAAAAAAAACCCCAAAACAAATTAAAATTTCCAATCTACAATGGATCAAGAGTTTCCTCAGGCAAATGAAGAACGTGGTAACACTGCTGATTCCTGGTGGGACACTACCTCTGTTTGGGTAGGGAAAGCAACAAGTGACATCCACAGCCATATTCCAATTGCTGACAGGACTACATTATTCATCTAGCCTTTTTTTCCCCATTTCAATACTGAACATTTTCAGAAAATATATAACAAAGTCATTCAGGCACAGCTCACTTAAGGCTGACTTTACACGTGATTTTGTTGGGAATTTTGCATCACTGGCCTCAAACCGTGGGGTCAACTATTTTTCTTCTTGGATTTCATTTTCTTAATGAATCCTTTGAAAGCCTATTTAAAAGAAAAAAAATATTCAATCTCTTCCAAGGAAAGATGTGGGCAATTATGACATTTTACATCAACTGAATATTATGTCACTTTTAAGAAAAGGTTTTACTTAAGTTACTGTGGACTCTCCAGTTCATGACATTTTGACGTTAGCAGTTAAATGCAAGTGTGAGCATTTATATTACACACACATGCCAAATATATACATCCCATGCAACGATGCCGATATAGGGCATATTGATATTAACATACATTATGCAAGTATGCCAATCTTACTGTAAGGAGATATAATGTCTGTCCCATGGGTGAAATCAGCGGGGGTGGGGGGAATCAACCCAAGGTTAAACTTTCTCCCTTCCTTACATAAGCTTATCTACTAAATCTGAAACATGGACATGTAGTCATTTTGAGGTGATACTAACTGTCCCAAAGGAAAAGTTTTTTCCACCAGAAAGCGACAGATTTTGCCAAAGCACATCTCCCACAGGTAGGTCCAGCTTTTAAAAAAAAAAAAAAAAAAAAAATCACTGTTCCTCCCTGCATTTCACTGTGCAAGGAAAAACTAGGAAAATCCAATAACTTTATTTTAGGGGAACAATATTAACTATAGCCATCACTACCAGCTTCATCTCTAATTAACGAGAAGTTGTGATAGAAATTCTCTCAAATCTATGTGAATTCGGAAACTTGCTTTGAACATGTCTTTTCTTCCATATTTGTCTACAGCTGAGATTCCTGAAGACATCCTGCACAGAGTCAGAGCCAGTGCATGCCTTCAGATAGAGCACAACAGATCTAGGATATTTTTCCTACTTCTCCAGGTTTTGTTTTTCAAGCAGAAGAAACTCAGCTCTCATACTTAAGGAGGAGAAAAAAGAGGAGTAGGACATTTGATCTGTTATCTTCTAGTAGTCAGCTGGAATTCTACTGGATATCATCAAGGGGAAGGGGGAAAGAATCTTACTCATGTATGCAGAACAGCAACAACAGCTCAGGATTAGCTGCAGACAGAAAGACCATATAGGATTAACACAGTGAACCAGCCATCATGCTTACCAGAATATTCAAGAGCAAAATATTTAGAGGATTTCAGGACTGGATTTAGCAGAATTTGACTGAAAATAGCACCACATTTTGAATAAGCTTTATTGAATACCACAGCACCCAGCACCTCTTGACCAAAATGACTTAATGTGCATTAATTTCAGAAGCATTTCTTGCATAACCATTTAAAGAATCAGTGCACTGGAAGGGATGGAAAGCTGGCAGAAAGGCGTCTAGCCACAAGCTTCAAAGTGCAGGCAAGAGCCTTACCTGCAGCATATGAACTTTTAAATGACTGAAACACAGGGTAAGTATTATTACTGTCAGACGCAAAGTCAAGAAGCCAGCACCATTTAATCAGCTTCTGCTGCTGAATTAATGGCTTTCATTGTTGCTTTTTTCGTTCCGCAACACTTTGACTGCTATGACAGCCTTACTTGTGCTAGGGGTTGTCAATAATGGCAAAAAGGATACTCTAAGCTTCAAATTGCAGGTTGGATTACCTGCATTAGAACAGTGTATAAAAAAAGAAAGAAATGCAACTGGAAAAGGCTTATTGCTGTTATGGCAAAACCTGGCTCTGCAACACTTCAACAGCAAGGAGCTGGAGTGCTCCTGGAGCAGCTGCCAGTGCTCTTTCTCGCCAGCTCTGCAGCAGTTTCCCAGTAGGAAGTGAAGCATCATTCTTGGATCTACATGGATACATCATTGCTTCCATCTGACAGGAGCTAGCAGTAGGCAATGACGAGTGGAAACAAGCTGGCAAGGGAGAAAACGCTCCCTGCTCTTCTGCACCACTGAACGAATTCTTGCTCTCTCCGGAGCAAAGTTACTCCTCGATATAATTTCCCACGTTGCAGGAGAAGCCACACATCAACAAGCAACAGGTTCACAATCTGGCCCTTTACTGAGCCAGACCCTCTAACAGAAAAGCCATTCGCAGCAGTCCATAGCCTCCTGGGACTGAGCTAGACTTTGCATTTTGCCCATTTTTCCTTGTGCACTGCAGAGTAGAAAATAAGCATAATTAACAATGTAAAGCTCAAGCTGCTGAACATGGTAGTTCAATTTAAAGACATGCTCCATACATTCATGCAATGTAAGTGTGTTAGAAGAAGTCTTATTAATCGTCTGGGCAAGCACTGCCTTCAATTTGGATCCTTTTTGGCTACTAATTCCAGCCGCTACACCTGTAAACTGTTCCCATTTACATGCACACAGACTGATACACAAGTAGCTAGAGCATGAAAAGGACAGTAAATAGATAGCAACTGATAACGCTGTTGATGTTAGACAATACTGTAACCTAATCCACTACACACTCGGCGGTGGTGGCTGGAAAGCGCTCTACAAGTGCTACTGCCATCCCCAAATAGTCACTCTCATAGCTGGCCGTTCAGTAACTGCCTTTATTAATCTGCGGTCTTGGCCAACCTTTGAATAGGCACACAACTTGTCCGTATTACAGACTCTTGGTTTATTTTTTTAAACTCTTGTTGGCAGTTTACACAGCAGTAAATGATCAAAGGTGCACAAGGACTAAATCCTAGTTCATGGTCGACTTGGCCATTCATCCACAGACAAGGGATACACGGAAAGGCAGCCACAATATGCGAAGCTGCTGCAGCCACTGGCCATGCTTTACCTGTCCCGTGGGCAAATGAAGCTCATCACTCTTCATCACTGTTAACACACTGATACGTAAAAATAAATAAATAAAATAATACAAGCCTTGCCTGCAAATTCCTCTGAAACTCCTGGGAAAAAACAGACACCCTTCCCAGTGTAACAGCGGGCACAGATCACCAGCTAAGTTAGCTCTAAAGGCAAATATTCCATTTTCACTGAGAGATGCAGTGTGCCATAATACGAATAAGGAACAAAGACCCCTTTCATTCTGCTGACAAATACAGTATAGCATGTCACACATCACAAGGAGAGCAGACAACACAATGGCAGCAATTAAATGGGTGTCTTTTTATTAAGAAATACATATAATAATGACAGACTATGTACACTCCTCCCCCCCAAGCCTTCAAGAATTACACTGGCTAACATGGCTGTATTTAGGGATGTTACTTCTCTTACATAGAAACTATCTTAGAGAGGGGTATGTTCAGCCAGTGCAGCAGGATACACACAAATGCAGGAATAGGTATTTTGTTTGGTTTTATACATGTTATACACCTTGTTTATTGCAATTCACACACAGCTTCTGCAACTCATTCACAATTGATGTAATTCTGGAGAACCTAAAAAAAAAAAATATGCCCTTTTTAACTCTCTCACTGCTGAATTTCAACTGAGACACCATCTCTGCCTCCTCGCTCCTTGCCCTCTGCCCTGGTGACCCAGCCTGCTCTCAGGAGATTCACTTCCCAGCCTTCACACCTGCTTACTTCAGGGGATGTTTTGCAGAAGACGACCCTCCTGGCCCTGCTATGCCTTTAAGATGTGACCAGCCTCTCTGAGCCTGTCCCTCCTGGCTTGCCAGAGCCAGCACAAGGGACCGCTGCCCAGCCTAGCTCACAAGCGGCCAGCACCTTTCCCCACGCTGTGACCCCAGGAGCGGAAACGCACGCCGATTCTCACCTCCTGCTTTACTTTCGGCATGCGCGGCTGCCTGGGGAGCAGCTACATTTCTACCCCAGACGAGTGCATCCCTCGCGAGGTCTCCTTCCTGCCCCCTCCTCGGCTGAGCCGCGGGAGAACAATGCGGGGACAGACATTTAGCAACACCTGCTGTATCGCATTAATATGCACAGGGATGTATTGATGGTTTTTCCCATCCAACACTAAGACTGCATTGTTCGGGGCGATCCATCAGTGGATCGCTCCCCCCCCACGCCAGCCCCACAAGCCCCCTTCTGACATGTCCCCTTGTCTCCCAGCCCGGGCTGACGACCACGTTTAGGAATGCACTTCATTAAATCGGAGCTGCCCCATTCCAACCTGCAATGCGGAGGCAGTACAAAGCAAGCGCCACGCTTCCTCCCGCATTTCTTTCAAAAGCCCCATTGTTCGGCAGGCATCTGGTCCTGATCTCAGCCTATTCGTGCCCATTGACCCCGCTTTTCGCAGCGCACCCGCTCGCCAACGGGCCTCACGTAAAGCCTGCTTGATGAATTAAAAAGCAGCACTAGCCATCTGTCCTCCCAGGCTGGGCTAAGGCTGTGGAGCTCCGCTCCGCAGCTCCCTCCCCAACCCCACAGCCTCCCGTTATAACCCGCTCTCTCCTTACACACACAACCTGCAGCTGAGGAACCACTGGGTTCGCTCAGTAAACACAGACCTAGCTTATCACATTTGCTGCTTTTCATTTCTTACGTTAGCATCTAGGAAAGAAAAAAGAAGAGAATACAACAGAACATTCTCACTTGCCTGAGTCCTTCGAAATTCAAGCACAAATACAAGATTAATCCTTCCTTTGTGAGGTCTTGTCTTTAAGTCGTGGTATGTAATGATCCTCAGCACTGCAGCAGAGGGGAATAAAAAATGCAGGGATCATAAGCAGGGGGAGGACAGGGCTTACTTACATCAGGGTTTCTGCCACATGACAATAGGTTTGAGAGGGAAGAATAAGCTGGCAGCAGCAGCTGACAGTGCAAAAGGGAGAATGCAGAAGCCTGCCTTTTATATTATTGGTGACATTTCTAACACATGACAACAATTTCCATCTGTATTTAAGCTAGGAGTGTGAGGAAAAGAGCATTACATCACGACTCCTCTATTCCTAGGGGCTGGGGAATATGTAGGCCAGAGGGATTAAAAAGCACCTGTGTATGCTGGAGATCTGAAATACCACGAGGCAGATTTTTCCCCCCTCTCTTCTTTCTCCCTCACCCTTTTTATTTCTCTGTCACCTTCACTGAGCTGATGTTTGAGAATATGCCCAGGGAAGTGCAAAATGGTATTGTCCTAGTTTGCAAGGCACGAGAATGGGGGAACTATGCAAATACGTATTTCTAGCTCTGTCTGTCTCTCCATAGGAGATAGAGCACTCATTTTTGCAAGCAATCAGACAGAATACAGAGCACCTTTCTGTTTTCTGCTGTGCTTGTCCCAAGGGCTTTGAGTTCCTATTAAAGTACCAACTTTCATCTTCCTTTTAAATCTGCAGGGAATTTCAGTGACAGTAGCAATGATTTATTTTTTTTTCCCCTTTCTTTTACAGCCAACACATGCCTGTATCTTTTTAAAAGTAAACATCAAGAACAGGGGCCGAAGATATTTTGGAAAAAGCACTTGACTGCTTCAGAGCCAGCAGGTGTCCGTCTTGGACGCTTTCCACATATCTCACAGGACCGGATTGCTTAGATGCAGTACTGAAATCCCAGGGGACTCCAGCCTCGCAAGGAAACCTGCTCCCCCGCAGCTCAACGGCTGCTTCGCCAGGGCTCACGCGGCTCCACCGAGGCAGGCAGGGACGTGCGGATCCCGAGGACCGTGCGGGAGGTGCTGGTGGGGTGGGCACAGGGTGCTGTGGGGCCACCCCTGGTCACCTGCTCCCATGGACCAGGGCTCAGGCGTGGCAGGGACAGCACCCACCGCTGCTGCTCTAACAAGCAGACATTTTCAACCACACCAGCTAACAGCCATCGTTTGCAAAGCAGCTCGGTACAGGTATGGACGCAGGCGACAGCTCACAAGTTTACAGCACGTGTGCGTGAGGGCCAGGCAACGCAAGGAAGTAACATCATCTCTGTGTTCCACTACCAAGCCCAACAGCTCAAATACAGCGACTGCTCTTGCTGAAGTACCCGATCCCCAAAAGTGTTTGAACTAACCGGGTAGGGGCAAAATGCCACTGCGAGATAGCCAGCCTTATATTAATTACCTTTATAAGAGAAATAGCCACACATGAACAGGAGGATGGCCTGATTATAAATATATAAAACAGTCTTAATTTTACAGGACATAAATATTTTCATGAAAACACCATGTGGCCCAAGGTGCTGGCCCATTATGTGTCTCTTGTTTAAAAAGAAAAGATAGAAATTCTTTGTTCAAGATTCACCTTTGTGATCTTTCAACAGCAGCCTCATTCAGTCTTAGGCTGTTTTTTGGGTATGCGTTCGGTCAGCTCACAGTCCCCATGGGAATTCCAAAGCCTGTGATAATGATGGGTTTAGAGTACTGGATACAGTAAATTTGAAAACTGCAATACGAAAATAAATAACTCTTAATTCCTCGCCCCTCCTCTTCATGTGCACAAAATAAAAAAATCTGCACAAGCCAGACTGAAACTCTCTCACCAGATGATACTTCAATGAGGCAGCACCTAAATGGGACATTCCAGAAAAAAGCCTCTTTATTAAAAAAAGAAATGGAGCATTTTACCTTACATTTATTCAGAGATGCAGCTCCCCAATCATTTATGAAAACTCTTTCATAAGATTTAGAAGGGGGGAAAAACGAAACAATGAAATGGCTTATTTTTAATCTGGGGTTTAAAGGTTTTTTCTCTTTCAAAAAAAAAAAAAAAAAAAAAAGTCCCACACACAAAGAAAGAAATTCAATGCAAACCTCTGTTTCTGTATCATGAAAGCCCCTTCGAGCACCAGAGTAATCAATTTCTCAGAGCTTGTGTGGTCTACAGCAAAAGCCAAAGAAGGTATTTAAGTTTATACAGCCTTCAGCATTTTGATGGCTTGCTTTTGAAATACGACATGTTTAAATTTTATATCTTTTTTACAGTTAGTTATGTCTTAAGAAAATGGTTGCTGTCGGTGGAAAAAATAGAAACAAAGGAGAATAAATGAAATTCAACCTGGTTTTGAGCTGCTTGCCCATTCTAAAATCACAGTAATTTGAAGTTGCACCATGAAAACCGTTACAATCATAATTATAGCACCTTTCATTATATTATACCCAGTCTTATTTTAGCATCAAACACTTTGGCTCATACTAACAAAGAAAAAATATTAAATAAGTGGTGCTCCAATGCCAAGCACCACCAGATAAGCATCCACACAAATTTACAGGAACAGTAAAGCAAATACTTTGTCAGATGTGAGAGAACTCTCTACCTTTTCTTGAGCAGAAAGTCAAAGGCAAACCATAAATCACTTCAGGATGGGGAAAGGAGTCCTTGTCCTTACAATAACCTCAACTTCCCACCATGAAAGAAGACCATCTTGAGACAAGATTTTACAGCTGGGATTTAACTCACAGGGTGGAAGAAGTGTGAGATAGAGCACTCTTGTAGGTAGGAACAAACTTCTCCAACAGACTTCTCAATCTTTCATCAGTACATTTTGGATCCAATTCACTTACCATGTGGGAACAGCAAATGGGGAACAAACTGTGAATTCAAATAACTGTAAACTCAGCAAGATGTGGAAATAAAACACAGATGGTGCACTTCAGATTAAGGGTCAGCGTTTCAGCATCACTTTCCACTTTTACATTGTGATAGGTGATGTATAACAACCACCTCCTCCTTGAGACAGAGCTCTAATTAAACCATGACTCACTTAGGAAAACAAGGAGGCAAGTGATACCTTCACGGAAGCCTCCCTGCCGGTCGGGAGGAGCTAAGGTTACTTTGTCAAGCTGTGGCTCATGGTTTTGCTGCTTGAGGATTAATGTTTGGGAGTGGAAGTTGTCTCTGCTGGACAGACACAGCTGAAAAAAGTTTCTTCAGCTTCTCCAGCTCCCAGGCGCGCTGCAGCAGGGCTGCTCTGCCTGGCAGGGCTGTGCTCAGCACCCATCACAGCCCCTGCCACAGCACCCGCTCGCTCCCCTCTTCACCACCTACATCTCCAGCAAAATTTTGCAGAGGCTGCTCTGATACCTGTTTGCAAAGGCCAAGAACACAACCACTGCTACCAGCACTACCCTGTACCAACCCTTACAAAGTGCCCAGTACAAAAACACCTCTGGAGGTCCGCATCGTGCCTGTCTGATCATTGGGTTCATTTTATTCTCCGAAACCGATTTTGTCCTAAATCCCAGGAACGGAATTTAGGATGACTTTATTCTTGCTGTGAAATGTTAATTGCATGCCCAGGGCCCTCTAAGAAAGGGTTTGCTTGTAAGCACAAGTTCAAAGAAAAAAGAAAGCAGTAAGTACAGATTAGATGACAGAAGAACTATAAATCTATAGGAGCTTGAAATGCCAGATAGAGAGGAGCAGTAGTGATTGTAAGGTGACTATTACCTTCAAAATATGCCGGAGGTTGTTTATCAGATCAGAGTTAATGAGGGAGAAATCTAATAGTACTATAATATTAAATTTACCATTTTAATGGCATCATCAATGTTCTGTAATGTGGGCAATTTACAGAATGTCTGTCAATGTGATTCTCCAGTGTGGTTAGTTACACAGGAGCAGCGCTACCGCATCTCATCAGCCGTTCCCTTCTAGAAAACACTGGGTGTTTTGCAGAGGATTGCAGAAAGCTAAATGAGATAGCAAAATATATATTTAAAATTGTGGGACTGCAGAAATGGGAAAGATATTTATGAACGTTATGGGATGTTTACATTCCTGAAAAAAACGGGTCCAGCTCTGCCCCGCTGTCAAGTCCAGCGTTCCTACTTCTGCACTGCCATTTAGTGTCCTGCTGGGTTTTCCTCAACTGTTCTTGCACGTCTTGCAACACTTGCTGCTTTTCTCAAAACCTTACATACCTGGATTTAGGAGAGCTGAAAAGAACCTCACTATTCAAGTGTATTTTCAGCTCTCATGTATTAGACCCCTCTGAACAAAACAAAACACCAAAAACCCCACACCCTAGAAAAATATGAAAGAAGATGGCAGTAAGGGCTCAGAAACTAACAGGTAAATGAAAGTCAAAATATCCGGTTTCAAGTTTTTGATTACTAATTTAAGACCTGTGAACAGTAGGAGATGGTAATGCTGCATTTATAAATATCCATCTCCTCATGTATTCAAGGAAGAGTTTGCTAAAAGCAGCAGCTTCTTAATTTGGAGTTCCTCCTTCCTCCGTCACCTGCCCCAGCCCCTCAGTTCTGAGGGACGCCAGTTCAAATTGCTAATCCAGCAAAGATGCACTTATGCATTTTTAGCATATGACAATCTCCCATTAAGTAGCTTTAAATTTGGTAGAAAAACCCATACTGTAGTGGCAGTATTTGAGTTGCCACGGTGGTCTGGGGTAAAAATGAAGTATCATCAGTTTATCTAATAAGCGATACTGCTTCTTCCTACAGACCTCCTTTTACCAACATCAACATTTGTCTACTGTTTTTTCCCCTGGTAAATGAAGTGTTAAAACCTGAAGTTTAAAGAAAAAGTGCAGGTAGTGAATGAATGATGAAGTATGAAATAAAATTCAATGGCAGATGACACTTCCAAGGGTCTTTGATGTTGTTCTCCATCTTCAGCTCCAAAAAGACCCTGGCAAGTAGAACTGCGAGATCACTATCCACCTGATTACTCTGTGATACACGTCTCATTTTGAAGATACATTAGCCTTTCAAAGAGCCATTTATTAAACATTTCCAGTTAAATAATAATTTTCACAATCCTCAGTGAAACAGATGTATTCCCTCTTAAATCACTAATTAAGAGCAGCCTGGGACATTACAAAGCCCTTTAAAAGGAATTCAAGGAACTAGTGTCCCCCTTAAACAAATCTGTTCTGGCAATGACCCAGGAGTCTTGACTTCATAACTCAAAGCTCTAATTATTCAAGAGGATGTTATAAAAAAAAAAAGGATACATCTAGACCTTTATGACTAATAGGAAAGATTTATTTCTCCTTCAATAGGGGCAGAACTAAAAATATTTGTTCTATTTTTTCTACCTTCTTATTCACTGGGGGTGGGGGGGAAGGAAATCAATGATGATTAATTTACAGAGTTATTCCTAGTAAAGGTACCGGGTATGACTCTCCCCAAAGAAAACCAGCTAGCAGAATCTAAACAGTTTTATAAATGATTACACGGCTAATCTCCTCTCTGCTGAAATAAAGAGAGAAAGGATTTAGAGGACAAATACAGCACGCTTTATGTAAAGAAGCATGGTAATGTTAAAAAAAGGATAATTGTTTGAAGACGAAATGTAGCAAGACTGCATTCCCATCAAACCATCAGGAGCTTGCATCTGCCATTGCCCTCCTGGGCTCAGAGACTGTCACGGTAGCAATATATGTGACTGGGAATCACGCAGGCATTTCCTCCTCTGCAATGCCACTGGTTTTGCTCACACTACATTGCGGGAACCGCACTGGACCAGAATAATATCATGTAAATAGGATTTTCAGGTGTCCTCTTTTAAGTACTGACATCTTTGACAAAAGTAGCATGGGACTTTTGTAGCTGTGAAACCACCATGCAAATCAACACATCCAAGCACAAACATACCTATACGGAGCGATGGGTGCTTTCTAGAGGGAGTTAATCATGAAATACCAAATGTGAATCCCAAACGCAAATGTGAGTGGAAGAACAGGTTAAAGAACAGCTACACATTTAATTTTCCCTTATTTTAAACGGTTCCTTTTTCCTGGCACACTCATTCTCTAGGCTTGTAGCATAACCAATACACTGTAAACTTTGAACAGATACATGGTGGTAGTTGAAAAGAAATCAAACCACCTTGATGAAATCGAAAGCTGAGACACTGCAGCCATCACGAAAGATCTAATCAGGACCCTGGGACATCGTATGAAAAACTATGGCAGGACAGAGCCAGTTTTGAAGTAAATAATGTGGGGTAATTCATCTCCACCCCTTCAACCTCCGAACAGCAGTACCTGCTCTCAGCTCTGATTTACTTTCTGCTTTCCAAGAGACTCACAACCGTAGAAATGTTTACGTTTTAAAACATATGCACAGACGTTGTTTGCACTACCTAAATACCCACTCGCAGATGCTTTACCGTAGTACAAAGCCACGGCAATGAAAAAATGCAAAATTAAGTACACTGGGGACTAACAAAGAAAACAAAGAAAACTAGCCATGTAATCTCTTCCCACACTTCTTACCCAAATCTCCTTTGGCAAGTGGAATGGGAGAGCCTATAAGGCTGAGCTCTCCTGCTTTGTACTGTTCTCTGGTGCCTCATGCAATTTCAACTGGGTGTACAGTGAAATAGAAAAAAGCTATTCCTCACAAATGGGTAAGCAGATGGAGCAATATTTGCTATCATAAGTGCTTTTATTTCTAAATGTAAAAAAAAAAAAAAAAAATACCCAATAGTTCCACTGGCACAAAACGCACTATTGATCTGAAAGGACAGACCAGATGGAAAAAAAGGTCTGAAGTCTCCTAGATTAAACAGAGATGACTGTGTATAGAAAGGAACTAAACTACAGAAATATCGGCCCTGTTGCTCAAAACAGGGCATTTTTCTCTCTCAAAAGTGAAAACACATCTGATTCATTAATATGTGAAATAATTTTATCCCTGAAAACTGCAGGGGACTCTGCTGCAATTCTGCACTCCCTGGAACAGAGCTACAAGGATTTTCTAAACCCACTGGTTGTACTCAGGATACAGTCCCTGCTGAAAATACAGGAAAAAGTAAATGTGTGTACATTAGCTGGCATGGAAAATATGCCTCATATTCTTCAGAGTTAGATTAACTCACAAGCAAATGTTCTTGAGAAAAATTCTCTTTACATACTGCTGGTACGTGTTTGTTGCACCCTAGTGATAAGGACACTATTTGAAAAATATTTAAAACTTTTTCCTACCATAAATCTTGTAGAACAATTAATTATTTTTCGTGTGTTAGAAAAAAGATCAGTCTGCTGTTCATCACCTTATCAGTGTGGGCCTTCAAATGAATATTTCATGAACACTGCAACTTTTTCTCATTACAAAAGCAGAATTACACCTCTAGGAAGGGAACTGCAACAAAAGGTACTTGGATAATAAATACGGCTGCAGGTCTAGAAAGCTTTTGAGAATTCAGAGAACATTTGTGTACATAAACTGATGATTTATTGCCTGTGAAGAAAAATAATGTTGCACTGTCAGTGATTCTGTTTATCCTTAATGAAAATCAGTAACTAAAAATAACCGAAATTGTGACTCAAATATCCCCATATGTAAAAACACATGCATTTGTAACATGAAGGTCTTTCTGCTCCACTTCAACAATTTTTCCCAGTATACTGATACACTATTATACTCAATATTCTGAAGAAAAGAACCTTCTGTAAGCTCATTTGCATATCCCGTCTATCAATTCATTTTGAAGTTTAGAAATACTTATGGGGAACCCAGTGCTACAGGACTTTAAAAGCTATCCTGGGAAATCACCTCAGTCTGCATGTTTAACATGTTTAACAGCAGTTTCATCACACCCCAGCCCACGTAGTCTCTCTAGTCCTCCATTAGCTGCAGACGATGGTGGTTACGCATGTAGCAGCTTATCCGACTCCTGGAACAACTAAACTACCCTTCAGTAGTTCAGTTGTCCATGAAAACATTTAATCCAGATAATAAGGTTCAATTTGCTCTTCTACATCCACTTACTAAAGTTTGTCCTATAAATACTGTGAAGTTTCCTTGTTCAATATTATTGGTTTTCCTTAGAAAGGAGACTTTTCCTTTGCACCAGCAGATCCCTTGGAATAAAGAAACTTACTCTAAAATTTCCCACTGAAATGTGAGAAAGCTCAGGCCAGACAGGTGCCTAGGTGTCGCTGTCTTTTTCTAAGCCTCCTTACAGATCACTCGACGTTTACACTATTGATTTTTATCCACTTCTTTCCATTTTGCTCCACGCTCCCCTATAAGACTAACCACAACAGTTGGAGCCACTGTTCTGTAATTGAAGACAGAGGAACAGATCAAACTCTGGGAAGGCGAGAGAACAGACAGCAGAAATGAAAGTGGTAAATCTCTAACGATAAACTCTCCAGCCAATTAATCCCAGGGCATGTACTTGTTTTGGGAAAGAGAATCAACTATTGAATTATGACCTCCTGAGGTTTTAAAAGCCAATTTTGGGAAGAAGAGGAAGGGAAAAAAAAAAAAAAAAAAAAAAGACTGCCACAGAGTGTCTAGGCTGACATCTAAGACTTAACTGTAGGCTAGCCATTACATTGTCCCCGTTTTATCTACCATCAAAAAGACCTTGCATTTTCCGGAGTTTTGCTTTGTAAGACTACAGCCTGGCAAAGAAAGGAATTGCACAATACTGAAATAAGACAAATGCAGAATATACATGAACAGGAAAGGGATCACTGATCTGTTATTTCAGCCAGGCCTGCACCAGGTACACTGTTTTGGCGAGTAAAGGTGCAGATGCCAGACCCACCATAGCTGCCTCTGCATGTCACACAGGACTCAAACAGGTAGAGAATCAAGTAAATGTGCTCAGAGGAAAAAAAACACATGCTGAGATAAGCTTTTATGGAAATATTATCATCTCTCTGATTCTTCTTGATACACCGTGAAAAGAAAACTGCTGTCAGGTTGTTGAGAGTAAGCAACTAGGACAAATGGCCAGTACTGCTTGTTTATTTTAAACAGATGCCCTCTACCATCATTTCAAAATGGGGAAGATAATCCTGTCTGTTCAGCCTTCTGTGAACAGTGGTTTAGACATGCTGCTGCACTATAACATTAAAGTAAGTTGTTATCGCATATCTTTCTCAATTAACACTATTGCACAGGTATCCCAAGGTAAGGCTACTTGGAAACACCTATTTAATGGATATATTCTTACATGTACTTCCAACTAACCACATTTTCCACTAAGTAAATCTTCACATGCACCAATCCTGTTTGGGGGAGTTCTGGTCCTAAGAAACACTCTCTGAAACCTAAATGCCAGGATGTCAACTACATCACGGACTCTCAGCCTCCCCCCAAATCAGAGGTAATGCAAGTCACATCAACTTCTGTTAGCAGAGGTGGACTCAGACATGCCACAAAGTGCTCCAGCAAGATGCCCCACACAGTTGGTAAACCTGCCCTTTTGCTCTTAAGAGCTTAGGCTGACAAAATTGAGCTGGAATAAGTGAAATCAGCACTAGAAATAAGCAAAATCCGCACTAGAAATAAGCTGTGGACAAAGTCTCTGCATCAGTCAAAGCATTTCTGGTACAGTCATGGCCAATCAGTAATCATGAAATTGTTGCCAATTCACAGTCTACTCCAAGCTCAATGGAGCCATTAACTAGCCCACAAATAGAGCATTATTTCTGGTGATCTTCATTAGGCACATCAGAAAACAGGAAAAATGTGGTGCTTCAAAACAAAACGAGGCAAAGGGGATAGCTTGAGACTGGACCAACATCTTGCTAATCTGGATGATGTATTTGAGGGTTTTTTCTAGTTTTGACAGTGGATCCTACATGCTAGGAATAAGAATAGTTACTTATCTGAACATGTAAGGAGAATAATTTTGCTCAAGTTTAAGGTGCTGATTTTTCTTAAGCAGAAAACAAAAATACTCTGACCCAGCATGTGAAGTTAATAGTGAAATATCAGCATCAGGAAGAAAGTAAAGGAAATAACACACACTTGGTTCAGCTGCAATAAAAGCTAGTTCAGTGGCTGAACTGCACTAACTCTTTCAAAGATGTGTACATTGTAAATGCATGGCTTCATTAGCACTTATGCACCATCCAAACACATAAAATACATGTCCTGCCTCTCTTCCTTACTCTGGCTTGGTCCTAGATTAGGATGCTGAAGTTGTAAATTCCAGAGGAGAATGCTTTGGGTCTGTAAACAAACCCGTGGGTTTGGTGTGATATTAACAGCGGAGCACTCAGGACAGCACAACGAAACTTGGAGGCCACCTGGAAGCTTGTCACAGCTGTTGTTTACTACAGATCTTTGCAGAAAAAAATCAGCTCAATGGGGAGCAGGGAGTTGAGGGTACAAAGACTCGGGGGAAGCATGCTGGAGGGGCAGAGGGCACTGAGGAAGTAGGGGAAGACTTCAGCTTGCAAAAATAACCCTGTGATTCATCTACTTCTTTCAATACTACTTCACTTTTGGGTCCATTTCAAGGTCTCATTTTCTTTATGACAGCTCCCATGTTTAGGGATTAAGTCCTCTGGTCTCTCAGAAAGCCATCCCTGTGTCACCCATTTAGGCAACGCTCATACCCCCTTTGGGAGCTGACATCATCCCCCCCTCTTACGCTCGATTGTTCACCAGAAAATAAAGCAAACCCTTAACCAACACTTCTAAAGTAAAAATCTAAATGATGCTTAAGCAGTGTGTCATCGTCATATGAAATAACGAGGTCAAGTCAAACTTTCTGCATCTTTCCTCCCCTCTGCTTGACCTCTATCTTCCACAAAAGCTATAGCTGTGTCTTCACTCAGTTCCTGAGTCCGTCAAGCAGGCAACCGGCACGCGGCTGTGTGGGAAACAGAAGCCCTCTGGGTTTTCTCACCGCCTGTACCAAACTAGTCAGAGCTGAACCACATGGGATTCTTACTAGAATTTATGGGGAAGAACTGGTTAACATCGCCTTTCTCCATTTTGCATTTACTAATTATGACTTCATTTAGCCCTTATATTAGTGCAACAAAAAGCAGCTGTCAGGCCAAGCATGCTCAGTCCAAGTGACCTTGTGTTCTTGTTCGTGTTTACCACATAATCAGCAGGGAATTCCATTTTCAAAATACAAGACTTCATAATCCATTAGCACTAGAGATTGGTCCAGGGCTCTGGATTTACTGGTCACGTGTACCAACGAATAAAAATATGAGTGTACAGCTAGATTAATCTCTGGACCCATAAAGCATCCCAACCCACCATGCATGCATCAGTCTCATTCAAATTCACATATGAATATTAGCATCATTCTTAAAAGCTACTGCTAATACCAACCCCACAGTACATGAGGAAAAAAATTAAATGCTACCTGCTTTACAACTCAGGAAATATGAATACACACAATAACTAACTCCACTTCTCAGATTTTCCATTTGTTTCATAAATGGAACATAAGTACTGATGTTCTAATTAATACATCGACAACCCGTATTTCCCCCCAGCTATTTCTAAAAGGCAGGAATCACTTTCACTGCTCTTAATTTTAAATCAAAAGTCTTTAGCGAGTCTAAGCAGTTTAGCTCACCATCAAGTTCAATAAATCAGAGAAAAGAATCAAAGGAAAGCATTTCAAAATGTAACCTTGGTAACGCACAAAATGCTTCCACAGAACTTTCGCTCATTTGCTTTATTTACTGCTTTAGAAATTGGAATATAACACATAGGCAGAAGGACATTAGCATCACGACATTGCATTTCCCGAGCCTAACATTGCACGTGCTCTCCTAGAAGGCGCTTTTTGCAGTATGCTTTAAAAACCTGCAGCCTGGCAAGTCAGATGATTGAAAACTAATCATATTTCACGTTGACAAAATGGAAAATGGACGTGTTCAATAGAAAATAATAATCCATATTTATTCTTTATGTCCGTGCACAGCACTTTAAACCTAATTTGGTCCATGCTTTCTACTGATAAAATGAGAATAAACTCAATGGTGATATACAGCATCTGCCATCTGAAGAATCAACATCTGTCAGCGTTACCACACAATTTTAACTGCGGTCCTACACAGTTCTCCTGCATGCAACACTTAGATTGAAAATGGCTATTACTCTACGTACCATTATGTGCTCTTTGTTGGCAAATACCCATTTTTAAGTGGCAACACCATTATTCAATATTTATATAAGTCTCCCAGGATAAACAACCTCTGACTCATGTTGAGATAGAAAACTTCAAAATATTTTGCTGCTCATCTCAGTATTCTGTAACGAAGACATTTACTAATTCTTATCCCAGCCTGATCTGAAAGGCATACCATTATCCCCGCAGCTCATCAAAGTTAAGCAGAAAAACCTTTTCTTTAGAATAGCCTCTCCTGGCAGCTGGAGAATGCCAAACAGAGGTGCAGTGAAGGAGGATCCTTCTCCACTCTTCATACATCTTCCCAAAATGCCAAGGACAGTCTCATTTTGGGTAAAGATTCTGAACTTCTAAAGATTACTACCCTTCAAACTTCTCGGTTTTCCTCCTGGCTGTTTTTTTGAGTGAAAAAGAGCATTTCTTTCTCAGCTTCACTAACGCTTGCTGCTTATCTCCTACTTGAATCGAGGATGACCTTCTAACAGTGGCAGTTGCCTGCTACAATGGCATCCAGCCATAAAATGCTCTTCAATTTCATAAGTTAAATAAGCATCAGAAATAAAGTTCTGCTAAGGAAATAAAAATAAAAGCAGGTTTTTTAGTCATAGATTTCAAACCAATAAAGGAACATTCACCATAATGGTGTTAATGAAGATTATTTCTAAGGCAAGCACCCACTTCATGGCTGGTTTTTCAGGGTTTTTTCTCCGAAGTAAGCATCACAGGCTTGCATCAAACCATCAGCTGTTCCAAAAAGGTCATCAAAAAAGCAGAGTTCAGGCATGAACTGTTCTCCTTTTCAACCCTACCTGAACCCTATCTGCTGTCACACATGGAAATCTGCCCAAGCTGAAAACTGAGTCTCCCCCGAAGCCATGCACACCACCACGTGAAGGCTGCCTCAAAAAAAAAAAAAATTCTACTACACGTAATCCACCAGGTCAATGTTTTGTTACTTACAAGGCACAGCATGGCGATAAAGGTTATCTCTAATAGTCTGCTGCAGATCGTGATCTGGCGATCCTTTCTGAAACCTCTGGTTGAGATAATGTCTCAGGTCTTTGTTCAGTCTGCTTCCTGCAAAGAAAAAACAGCCATTTATTTATTTCTAAATGCACACAATTAACATTTCCAATTCAGGCGAATGTTAGACTTCCATTCAGAGTCCCCTAAATTATGGCATGCTGACTTTACGAGCGGAGGCTCATCTTCCTCTACAAATGGCCAATTACCAAAAATAACTTGCTGTAAACAAGAGGTCTCTCTTGTCTCATAATGCATCTTTCTTCCTGTGGTGTTAAACAGATCATCATTCCCTTTTATCACTTATTTGTCTGAGCAAATGGAGAAAGACAGATGATGTAAAAAAGAAGAAAAATAATAAAGGTAGAGTATTGCTTTTGCAACTCACTGGAGGGTGAGCTGAGCAGACAGACAGAAGGCAAAGGCTGCTCCCATTGGAGGTACTAATATAGCTGAACATGGCACAAAATCAAACAAGTGCTATACTTTGCACTCGTATATACCCCAGCACACAGCAGGAGTTAGAAAAGAATTGATTGAAGGAGTTAAGAGCACCCAAAGTCCTTAAAAACAACAGAACAATATCCAACACATTTCACTTAAATCTATTTATTTCCCCATTCAGTTTTGAACACTTTCAGAAGTGTGTGAGAATAAAAATAAATGAGTTGAAAACAAAACAACAACAAAAAAAAGAAAAAAGAAAAAAAAAACAACAAAGAAAAAGAAACATAGTTGTTAGTGAACGTTGCTAGTTGCTGAACACCAAATCCTTTCTTGTAGCAGAACATATGAACTGGAGCAACTTAATGAAGTCTTTCCCAGAAATGAAGTATTTCCAAGTCTGGAATAACATTGACATTAATTTGACTGGAGAGCAAAAACAACCCCACAAGAACATACGGAGAACAGGGATAGAAACTCTTCTGTTCTAAAAAGAAAAGAAAAAAAAAACACTGGAAAAGCTTCAGAGAAACGCAACTAGGATGATCAAAGCCTGGAGCAGTTGCCATACGAGGACCAAGAGGGTGGGCTGGGATGCTGCAGCCTGTTGTGGACATCGGTCTCCAACATGCCCAGAGCGCGGGTGAGGACTGACTGCTCCCTGCCGCTCCAACACAAGGACTGGGAGACACCAATGAAAGTTAATGGGAGCTTGGTTCAAAACCACGCAACAGTGGCAGTAGTTCACACAGGCTGTGGGAGACTTCCTTGGTGGAGAGCACTGTCGGTGCAAGAAGCTTATTGAGGAGCTTCAAGGGGAAACTGGAAAAGCACTTGGAAGACGGACCCGTTGGGGGTTGCAAAAGAGGGTGTAGGAAATCCCTTGAGCTGAAAATTAATTGCTGGTGGCTGGGAGACCTGGCAAAAGAAGTGGGGGAATATCAAGTACCTCGTTCTTTTCCTTTCCTTTGCTAGGCATCTTATTTATGGCCACAGCTAGAGCCAGAATGCTGGGCTACGTGGACCTTGGGCTGAACCACTGCAGCTGTTTCTATGGTCTTTTATAATTTGCATTACAATTTTTTGGATTGTGAATATGTAATGCAGAGATCATCTCAATACTTGTTGACACTGAACATAGCAGCACAGTTGCAGATTCCTGGCTGGAGCTTCTAGGAACCACTGCAGAACAAATCAAGAATAATAATACTGCAATGGAGCGCGGTTGGACAGTGGGTCTGGGAGGCAGCAGCGTTACCAGACAAATGAGAAAAAGAGTGCAGACCATTACGTGACCATGGGCAGGAACAGCCTATCTGCCTAATGCAGTCCTGGAATATTTTAACAGAAATGCTAGTTTAAAAACAAAACTAAACACAAAAAAACCATAGTCTGAAATACTAAGTCAAATTCTAAAAAATAAATAGGTGATTTGTATTTAGGTTCTCCAGACAGCTTTTTTTTTTTTTTTTTTTTTAAATTAAATTTCTTATTGAAGAAAGGAAGGCTTAGGCAGCAGGCCCAGCTATTAAAAGAAGGAACATTTTTAAAGACCAAGATGCTCATTAGAGAAATGGCTCAAACAACAAAACTGAAATTAAGGCAGATAAAACTGGCTCATGACACTTCCCTGAGTTGGTAACCCAGCAACACCCCTCACTCCAAGAGCAGATTATCAACCTATTTTCTAACAAATGGTCACAGTTATTACACTATAAAAATGGTTTCCCACATAGGAGGCACGTGGAGGGCTTGGTAGTTCCGTGGGCTACAGTTTTCCAATCTCAGAGCTGACCTTCCAAACTCCAGAATTTTGATTTCATACCACATTGTTTCACTCCAGAGGGAGACTGGGCACAAAAAAAAGAGCATCTCCTGAAATAATAAAGCATTTCTTTATCTTTTAATTAAACAGTCCATATTCTTCTTTGAACAAGAGATATTAAGACAACGTGGTTTCTCATAGCAAAAAGAACAAATATGACAAACAGTTTGGACATAATGCAATGGCTTATTCCATTTCTTCCAGTGAAGAAATTAATGCACTGAGCTGCATGTATCATATAACTTAGGCTTTCTCCTGAAATACTGTGTGATTCATGATTCAATGATTTATGTCACAATAATGTCTAGAGGTGAAAAAGCTCTGCTGAGCTAGGGCTTGTTTGACCACAGAAAATATGCAATTTACTGATGATATCTGCTTTTAGCTTCCCTCTGTGCCTATTCCATCTAGCATCTCAGTCTATTACAGCCCCCGCTGGAAAGTTTGGTTATTTGGTTTATGCAGTAGCTGGGATTTCCCAGCTGAGTCACTAATGCACTAGCCAAAATGGCAGTTGCAAAAATAGGGGCTATAGCAGTATTTACACTCACATGTTTGTCCCCTCAGGGAGCTCACAGTGATGCTTATTTCTATTGCATTTATTTTAAATGGGGAGAAAAAAAGAAAAGAGAAGGAAAAAAACCCCACAAACGCTTGCTAAGCCACATTTTTGTTGCTAAATTCCAGAAAATTCTTGACAGAAATAAAGGCTTCTTGCAGCCCTGACGATAGCTCAGGAGCCGCTGAGACCACAGCTGCGGACAAAAGCAGGCTCACCCCATGCAACACACTCCAGAGCATGGAAGAAGAAAATGAGCGAAGACAGAAACTAACACCATGTAGAAAGCTGCCAAAAGGATCCACCCTGGAACATACTGGATTCTTTACCATTTGAAATTATTCAATCCACTCTGATTATCTTTTCCAAAAATCTCCTCAGGCTTGAGAGGACATGTGCTTGATATGGGCATTATTTAGTAGATTCTAGTACTAGACACAAGTTTATAAATCCTGATAAATTTTTTTTGAGTCTGAAATGTATGCACCCGCAATTCCTGAGAATCTGAAAGGTATGCCAGGGACATTTCACCAACCTCCTGTGTGCAAACTGTAGCAGTAAAACTCATTCTGATCCTCAGGGGCACCCCTTGGCTTGTGCACGCTCCCTCTGAAAATGAGTCTCACCTGCTGATGGCTTCTGTCCATACACCAACCATCACCAGGCTGGGTTGAAGGGCAGGTGCTGGAACCACCTGATTTTATGCAAAAGCCCTCCCTTTATAAACTTAATTCCATGCATAAGTTGTGCTCAAGAAAATGCCTGGCTCCAGTTTCCTTAGAGATGAGCTGTGTTAACTAGAAGTATACTACTACCCTTCAAAATACTCCTCTGTTCTCAGAGATTGGATCTTACATTTACTCTTTTGAGATCCTTTCTTTTCTTCTCTGCTAAAAGCATGTAAAGAGATCCTACAGTGGTAACAGGGGAGGAACAAAAGATACAAGCCAGAAACAGCAGTTTCCAAACCAGAGGATACAGGTCTTATAAGCCAGTGCTCAGCTCCTCCTTCCTGCTGGCCAGGATATGTTGCAAATGCATTTATTTGCACACAGAAAAACTACCTGGTTATTTCTGTAATCAAAATTAGGCTGATATATCTAGCTTTAGAAAATCAGACATTAAAAATGCAAAAAGAAATTCTTCCCTACTAAACTCACCAAAATTCATATTTTAAAGTTTTAGAAGTAAAACCTGTTCAAAGATTGGATTTTGTTGTTGCAAGTTTCCTTCCTTTTTTTTTCCCCCCACTGAATGAAACCAATGCCTTTCCTTATGTGAAGATACAGTCAGAGAACCAACTTTCCACTGCTTCTCTCTGTATTGTACTACTCCAAATCTGAGAAGTTTCCATCTTATTATCTGAATTTTTTCTTTATCTTTGAATGAAACAAAGGGCAGCTCACTGAATGGATGGTTTTCTCAATTATTCTTAATTATTACACTGCCTTTTAGAGTACGTCAACTGTTCTCCCAAACGATTACATCATAACAACAATATTTTAGTAGCAAAAACAAACCCCAAGGGGGAAACAAAACATCTCTCCATAGAAAAAAATATATTACTGACATACAGGTTTCTGAGAAACAAAATGTACTTGTCCATTTTGTGGAGGTAAATATGTAACCTAGATGTTTTTGTGTTTAATGAAAAATATTGACTGTTTCTAAATACACTTCTTTCAAACCCTCAATCCTCTGTCACATATTTGTCCTCCAACAGTTACCTAATATTAAAGTCACTAGAGAAACTATGCTTTGAATTATGCTCTGACGCTTATTGCAACAATTTCCAGTTTCTGCAGGGAAGAAAAATGCATACCAGATCATCTAATGCTGTCTTTGCTGCATAAGAACATCCATCTCTTCCAGAGCCCTACCACCAGCGAGCAGCAGCACAGACCTGGGGGGCTACAAGCTTCTTGCCTTATTGACATACGAGCTTCCAATAAAGAAAGCAGACTGCATAAATGACCAAGCAAAATCTGAATTTTTTCAAGAAAAAGCTGAGCATGAACATCGCAGGGCTGACAGCACCTTCCTGCCAGCTGGTAGATAGTCTATGCCAGAACTGTGCAATATGTGTATTCTGAAGATGTATTTTGAACTCATGTTTTATGCATTTGGAAATTATCATTTTATAGTTTATATTAATTACTGCAGCTGTTTTATCCCATTTATGTTTTGAGATGGTCATAGATAATCCTGGTAAATAGCTATGCTCTGACAGAGCCTATAGATGCTTGTGCGAAGATGGGTCAGGGTCAGGCCCGGGACACAGTGGTCTCTGACCTATATTACACTCCTATAAGCAGGTTTACGCTAGTATATATTTTTGCTTTATCCTTCTTTGGGAAGGCTACCAATTGCTACATTCATAGTGACTGATAGCATCTGAACCGGAAAACTCCATTTTCCATTCCTGAATTGCAGCAGAATCCCCCTTCTCTTGTCAGGATCTCCATTTAAAGGCGTCTTAGCAGAGGGATTCTCTGCGGGCAGACAAAGACCATTTCAAAACAACAGGGCCATGAAGCAGTGAAAGGTTAAAGGCCTCACTAAAGGGATAAAAGTGCAATAGAGTCATCTGGATTAAGACTCACTCTCGCCGCCCTGATGTATGCGTCAAGAGGGAAGGGTTCAATTTTTTAAAGACAAAGATTGCACATGTTGGATTTGCAGTATAAACCCCTGATTATAACATACTGTCTTTCATCTGAAGGTCTCTATCTGAAGGTATTTAACAAACATTAATAAGTTATCATGGTTGGCAGGGTTTTATTTCTGTGCCACAAAATGCAGAACTGCAGATAAGGGGAAAAAAAAAACCAAACCAAACAAAAAACAAAAACCCCCACTCGTTTAGAGGCATGAGCAGAGAACCCACAGCTCACATTTTCTAAAGCGGTGCGTGGACTTGCAATCTTAGTTGACTGGCCTTAAAGGCTGGGTGACTTCAGTCGCGCTCCTTTCTCCGAGGCTGCTGCTCTACCCAGCAGACAGGACTGAACACAAATTCATCTATAATTAGACCCAAAATAGTTCCCCTTAATTATAAAGTGTATTACCTTAAGCTAGTTTTAAACCCATCATCCCCCTCAAAAAAACCACCTAGTTTTTTTTTTTTTTTAAAGAAATGTTAAAATGTTAATAAAGTAACAAAAGAGAACTTCTAAATCTGTTTTTAAATTCTTACTAAAAAGAGGAACGTAGACAGGGCTCCTGGGAAGCAGAAGGCACTTCTTAAAACTTTTCCGTACAGCACTTGGCACAACAGTAGTGCCAGGGCATCACCACTGTGTCTTACTAATGCTTGCAATGGATTTTCCTCAAGTCCTGGCGTAAAGGTGGCCCTGATACTCACACATATATTTTGTTAATGTCTGAAGAGATTCATATTCTATTTCTGGATCAATTAATATAATCATCTTCATGGCAAGGTCCAGTAGGCAGCAGCCCATCTTAGAAGACAAAATGAAGGCTGAGTGGATTTTTATCATTTAACAAGACTGTGCTGGTAACCACATCATCATCAAATATTCCTAATCCCAGCAGTTGTTGCACAAATGATAATAGTTTGTGCTATATCATTTCATTCCGACCCATCCTTGCCTTCCAGCTGCTGTCCAAAAGTGATTATAAATAATGGGGCTATAAAAGCCATTCAATAATTAGAAGATTCATTGGCCATATGCCAGTAGTGACAAAAGAGAGTGATTTATGTAAGATGAGTCTGTCACATCTGCCAGATAACAGTTTCATTACGCCTGTGGCTTTAAGGTCACAGTTTAACACTGTTCCAACAGCCATTTGTCAAGGGGGTGCTGGGGAGAAGAGCTGAAATACATCATGGTTTTGTTTGCTTTCTTGTTTTAACTACTAAGTAAATAAGTAAATAAAGTCCAGTACCTATGTTTGTTATTTCATGTCTCCTGTGAGGTCAAAGACACGAGGATATAGAGTAGGACAGAAAACATTCATCATGGTTGGCCGGAGTTCAAATAAGATCACAAAGCAAAAACATCCAGTTTAAAAGCCTTAAGTATTCATGTGGCTTCTTAAATCCAATATAATCTAAGCATGTTCTATCTTCCAGCCACCCATGAAATGAAGGCACCTTGTTCACCCACAACGTGTTGGTAAATTAATTGCTACTACATTTTCCTAACACAAGTACACTTAAAAACCTTTTATGGCTCAGTGTGCTAAAAAGATATTTAAACATTGCCATGGGAGTTCAGCTTAACAATTAACATGGCTCAGCAGACACCTGATTTGATTCCAATTCTGTTTTCTTCTTTTTTTCCCTCTATTAAAAACAAACAAAACACACCAATGAACTTTTATTGCTGGATACAAACCAGTCCCATAAAGTCCAGATGTTTGGATGTCCCCCATAAATGCTTCAATAGCCCTGTCTGTCATTGTCAATGATTGCTTCCATACCAATTTGGAGAGTCTCTGTTGACAAAAACTACTGGTCTGAGGGTACAAACTCGATTTTTGTTGGAAACGCTACATCCAGCCCCAATCAGTATATTATTTTAATTTGTACCAGCCTGCTATAGCCAGACTCCAGATAGATGAACTGCTCAGATCAGAGCCTAGACGTTTCCGTTATTCTAACAAATCCATACCACAACCAAAGCAAACTGACTGCCCATCCTTTGGCCACCTTCCTGAAGTAAAACATAAAATACTTTCCAATTTTTATGCTTTTAAACCCTCTCAGAACAACAAAGACACATCCACTGCAAAATCCTTCCAGTGGAAGGAAATTATGATAAGCTGGAGGGTTATGCTATAAAGAATTGCACAAAGTTACAGGATAAACTACCTACACAGCAATAAAACTCAACTTTGATGGAGCATGGTTAAGACTTCAGCAGCAGCCTAGCTGCTGAATCAGCAGAGAGCACTTCAGTGCAGCTAGTAATTCCTGTCTGGAGAATGAATAACACTTGTTACTTTATTACTAACAGAACTTCTTAAAATATTATTTTAGGTGTGAGTTGTGAATCTGAAGGAGATGTATTCACTCAAAACTTTCAGGTCGTGTTCAGAATCAGGAGCAGGCAAGAGCTTTCTTGGCACAGTACCTTTTGGTATCGCTCTCAATCTTCATGGGTGAATGAACCAGCACTTCAGCATTTGCTGCTACAGAAATGCACTTAACAGATCATAAATCCCCGGTGAAACTATTCTATGAGCACCTGATCTAATCTACTGTATTTGCAGAGTGCTCCACCTTATTTTCTGTGCATTAATAGTGATTCATATTTCTAGTGTAAATTTAAACAAATAGTCTTTCAGCTGAGAAGTGCCAAAAAACCCCGCAGAACTCAAGCTTGGAGGTTGAAAAGCAAAAATATTATCATTTATACACCAGGCCTGAAAATTCTGAATGCTTGTGACAAATACACTTCTCTTGCCCTTAGCTGAATTCAGATCAGCAATGCCAGCAAATACAGCAGAAAGACCAGCCTTTCTCCCACTTTGGCCTTTTCAAGCTTCTGGTGCCCTCAAGTTTCAGCCTTCAATTTCTTGAAGCTCCTGGAGGAGAAACCTTCCCTCACCCTCTGACATCCTTGCAGCCCAGGACAACCCTGACCTGGGAGAGAGGGAGGCCACACAGCCACAATGGCATCCCAGGAAAGGGAGCGTAGTCAGTCATGGACAGTACCTGCAGGAAAGCTATCGATTACTATGAAGTTTGACAGCAGGATGTCCTATAGGTCTGACACTCTAACACTGACAATACTCTTAAAGAACAAGAAAAAACGGAGAAAGTAAGAGTCTTACAGCATCACTGCAGACAAATACATCGTGAAGCTTTAAGTCACTACAATATTAAAACACTTGCCAATTCAAGCTGTCTTTTTATGAGGATTCAAAGGAGAGCCTGGATCGGTACAGTTCAGTCATCCGAGAGTTACTGCATGAATGATGGTAGAAAACATAGAATCATAGAGTAGTTTGGGTTGGAGGGGACCTCTAAAGGTCATCTAGTCCAACCCCCCTGCCATGAGCAGGGACATCTTCAACTAGATCAGGTTGCTCAGAGCCCCGTCCAACCTGACCTGGAACGTTTCCAGGGATGGGGCATCCACCACCTCTCTGGGCAACCTGTGCCAGTGCTTCACCACCCTCAGCGTCAAAAATTTCTTCCTTCTATCTAGTCTAAGTTTAGACTAGATAGAGTTTAGACCAGTTTTAGACTAGTTTAGACCCCCCCTTTAGTTTAAAGCCATTCCCCCTTGTCCTGTCACAACAGGACCTGCTAAAAAGTTTGCCGCCATCTTTTTTATAAAGCCCCCTTTAAGTACTGATAGGCTGCAAGAAGGTCTCCCCGAAGCCTTCTCTTCTCTAGGCTGAACAACCCCAACTCTCTCAGCCTTTCTTCACAGGAGACGTGTTCCATCCCCCTGATCATTTTCGTGGCCCTCCTCTGGACCCGCTCCAACAGGTCCATGTCTTTCTTATGCTGAGGGCTCCAGAGCTGGACGCAGTACTCCAGGTGGGGTCTCACCAGAGCAGAGCAGAGGGGCAGAATCCCCTCCCTCGACCTGCTGGCCACGCTGCTTTGGATGCCGCCCAGGATACGATTGGCCTTCTGGGCTGCGAGCGCACATTGCTGGCTCATGTCCAGCTTTTCACCCACCAGTACCCCCACGTCCTTCTCGGCAGGGCGGCTCTCAATCCCTTCATCCCCCAGCCTGTATTGATACTGGGGGTTGCCCCGACCCAGGTGCAGGACCTTGCACTTGGCCTTGTTAAACCTCATGAGGTTCACACAGGCCCACTTCTCCAGCTTGTCCAGGTCCCTCTGGATGGCATCCCGTTCCTCTGGCGTGTCAACCACACCACTCAGCTTGGTGTCATCTGCAAACTTGCTGAGGGTGCGCTCGATCCCACTGTCTGTGTCATTGATGAAGATATTAAACAGTACCGGTCCCAATACAGACCCCTGCGGGACGCCACTCATCACCAATCTCCATCTGGACATTGAGCCGTTGACCACTACCCTCCGGATGCGACCATCCAACCAATTCCTCACCCACCGGACAGTCCACCCATCAAATCCATACCTCTCCAGTTTAGAGAGAAGGATGTTGGGGGGGACCGTGTCAAAGGCCTTTCAGAGGTCCAGAGAGTCGACATCTGTGGCCCTTCCCGTGTCCACTGCTGTAGTCACTCCATCCTAGAAGGCCACTAGGTTAGTCAGGCAGGACTTGCCCTTGGTGAAGCCATGCTGGCTGTCTCGAATCACCTCCCTGTCCTCCGTGTGCCTTAGCATAGCTTCCAGGATGATCTGTTCCATGATCTTCCCAGGCACAGACATGAGACTGACTGGCCTGTAGTTTCCCGGCTCTTCCTTTTTTCCCTTTTTAAAAATGGGGGTTGGGTTATGTGTCCCCTTTTCCAGTCAATGGGAACTTCACTGGACTGCCACGACTTCTCAAATACGATGGATAGTGGCTTAGCAACTTTATCCGCCAGTTCCTTCAGGACCCGCGGATGGATCTCATTGGGTCCCATGGACTTGTGCATCTTCAGCTGCCTTAGATGGTCTCGAACCTGATGTTCTCCCACAGCGGGCGGCTCTTCATTCTCCCAGTCCACGCCTTTGCCTTCTGCGGCTTGGGCAGTGAGGCTCGAGCACTTGCCGGTGAAGACCGAGGCAAAAAAGTCACTGAGTACCTCCACCTTCTCTGTGTCCCGGGTAACCAGGTCTCCCGTTTCGTTCCAGAGAGGGCCCACATTTTCCCTAGTCTTCCTTTTATCCCCGACGTACCTATAGAATCTTTTCTTGTTGCCCTTGATGTCCCTGGTCAGATTCAATGCTATCAGGGCTTTAGCTTTCCTAACCTGATCCCTGGCTGCTCGGACAATTTCTCTGTATTCCTCCCAGGCTACCTGTCCTTGCTTCCACCCTCTGTAGGCTTCCCTTCTGTGTTGGAGTTTGTCCAGGAGCTCCTTGTTCCTCCATGCAGGCCTCCTGGTGGTTTTGCCTGACTTCCTCTTTGTTGGGATGCATCGCTCCTGAGCTTGGAGGAGGTGATCCTCGAATATGAACCAGCTTTCTTGGGCCCCTCTTCCCTCCAGGGCTTTGTCCCATGGCACTCTGCCAAGCAGATCCCTGAAGAGGCCAAAGTCTGCTCTCCTGAAGTCCAGGGTAGTGAGCTTGCTGTGCACCCTCCTCGGTGCCCTAAGGATCTTGAACTCCACCATTTTGTGGTCACTGCAGCCCAGGCTGCCCTTGAGCTTCACATTCCCCACCAGCCCCCTCCTTATTGGTGAGAACAAGGTCCAGCATAGCACCTCTCCTCATTGGCTCCTCTGCCACTTGGAGAAGGAAGTTATCATCGACGCATTCCAGGAACCTCCCGGATTGCTTATGCCCTGTTGTGTTGTCCCTCCAACAGATATCGGGGTGGTTGAAGTCCCCCATGAGGACCAGGGCTTGTGAGCACGAGGCTGCTCCTATCTGTTTATAGAGGGCCTCATCCACTTGGTCTTCCTGGTCAGGTGGCCTGTAGCAGACCGCCACCATCATGTCACTTGTCCCTGCCTTCCCTTTAATTCTGACCCAATCAAATCAGATGAAATCAAATCAAATCAGATCTTTCTACCTCAAGAAGAAACTATTTTATTATTTTCTTCCTCAAAATACCAAGGTTTGAGTTTGTTTTTTTTAAAGAGCATTGTTTAACTACATCTACAGTCCTGGATCCCTTCTGTGTCTGAGCAGGTCAAGCTGTCCACAGTGTTGGTGGGTGACACAAACTGCTAGGGGTTGCTAAAGCTGTGTCCAGATGAAGGAAAAACCTGACTCTGTCGATCTTTGGCACAGCTTTGCTGCAGGTTGCTGCAGTTGCAGCAGGGTTTCCATGCGGAGGGGTCCTACCTTAAAGTAAAGGCATGAGGAAGAATATGAGGACATTTTCTGCTCCTCTCTTCTTAAAGCATTTGATATCTTTTGTGTCCATACAGAGCCTATAGCGCCATGACACTGAATAAAAGATGACATTTCTCCAGAGAAAGTGGCAACTGTACCTGCCCCAGGAAAGTCTAGAAGGAGGGAAAATCTAATACATGTGAGGCAAAAATATGGGTAACTGAAAGCATGCAGCTCAAGCAACAAGAACGTACGATGACTAGAAGAGGGAAAAGAAAGGTCAGCAGTATTAAGGACTGTTGGCCATAGATACCTCTAAACGCATTTGAACTGGTCAGGCACGGAGCTTCAGAAACATGGCTTTACTGCATCCATATGGGTGCTGGCAGATGTAGAGCCAGCCAGGGTGCTTCTTGTCTACAGCATAGTTAGTCATGAACCCAACTAACTAAAAGCTGGAGATGAACCACTACTACTCTGCTATTGACTCATAGGAGTCGTCTTTTCTTCCCTCATGCTATTTTCAAGAAATGCTGCAAGCTCTTGCCTCATCTTTTTGTTTTCTTTTTTCACTTTGAAGAATCCACAAACACAAGACAAGGAGGAAGCCCAGACTCTCAGGTCGTCTCTGGGAATGACAGCAGAGAGCAAGGTGAGCCAAAGTGAGAGAAGGGACCTGCTGGGATCACAAATCCAGAATATTCTCCTACTAAAATGAAAAATCTCCAACATAAACCGTAATACTGATTAATAGCCACACAGGCTATAAGGTTTTCACAGGAAAGCTTGGGGAGGTAGGTGTGCAAAGAACAAAGTAATGCAACATCCTCTAGACTTGTTTTCAATGAAATCTGGATTAGCATCATGCTAAATACTTTAGACAGTTCTGTGGCCAGATCAGCATTGAACGAGAGGCTTAAGTTAACTGACTGACAATCAAGCTGTAACATTAAAGTCATGTCCATAACTGCTTCCTCTTGGCAGTGACCTTAAACCAAGTGCCCAGAGCAAAGCCGCAGCTCTGCAAAACTTTACAGAAAGCCAGACCCAGAGGTGAACTTAGGGAAGCAGAGACATTCCTCCGAGGAAGGCATTTTGTCTTGCACACAAAGACACTGCTGTGTGGGGCTTTTTGCACTGTGTGTTCCAGCAAGCAAGAGCAATGAGGAGTACGAAGCAGTCATTAGTGGCAAGAATCGTTGATGTTGCCACGTAGGCTTTTTAAAAAAAAAAAAAAGAAGTAAGAAAGAAAAGAAAAAAACTCCTACACATCCAAAGTGAATGCAGAATGAAATCATTGTAAGAGAGTGGCATGGGATGCCGCCTCTTTCCATGAGCGGCTCTGAAAGATTCAGGCTGTGGCTCATGCCCTGTCTCCACTAAGCCTTTCCATCAATGAACACAGACTGGGCTACGTGAGGAACCCAATCTTCCGGTAGTACTTCATCAGGAAAGCACAGTCTGCATGGGAGCCACATAACAGCATTTGTCACTGACACTTACTCTGTAAAACTGCGTTGCATGAAGCAACCTGGATAAGGGAGCGTTGTTTCTTTTCCTTTGCTCAGACTCAAAGGTGCCAGCGAGTCTTTCCTTTTCTGGGATGCAGGGAGGGCTTACGGGAGGCAGCAGAAGCAGGGCAGGGGGTGAAGAAGAAAGTCTAGATAGAATAGTAACAACAGGAAAATCAAGATGAAAAGCACTTGCAGTCTTTCACTCAAAGGCAACGATCCGTTTCTGGAAATTAGATGCATATCTCTGTACGTCTCCTGAAAGGAGTTACCATATGTTCTAAAAGTAGGATATAATATTTGAGCTGTAAAAGCCAAATCAGCTTGAGAAACAGACGGCATTACAATGCTTTAGCAGAACAAGCCCCACATAACAATATGCCAACAAACTCGTTTTCTAGAATGGCACTAGGAAAATATTTGCAAAATCTGAAACCCATTCCCTAAATACAGCATTTGATTCTTCCAGAAAATGGAAAAAAAGTGATATACATGCCTGTATTCAGGAATTTTGAGTAGCTACTCATATTCTTTGGGATTTTTTTTCCTTGCTCTCCTCCTTAATTTAAGCATGGGTAGTGGTTTTTGGTGCTTTTTTTTAAATGACCTCAAACCCCTTCAGCAGACAAGCTAAGTCCCTTTTCATCCTTGTTCTTCCTTGATTGCTGGAGGGACAAACTCCCATTGCCCAGCCAGGTCACCTCTGAATACTAATCACAGCTTTATTGTTTTTCGCTCTGCCCTCACTGGCTCCCGGGCATATGTCAATATTAACAGCCTGATTTCCAGAGGTACTGAATACATAAAATCTAACGCTGAGAACCTGTGATGGTCAGGCCATAAACGCACACTAAAAGCAGACATTGTCAGAACACTAGAATTTTGATGCTGCCTTTTTTTTTTTTCTTCCCTCACAACTATCTCTATCAGACAGAAAATGTTGGCCTTCTTGGAAGAAACCAGCTAAAAATCATGTGTCCATTGGAAGCTCTGTCCAAAGCACGTGCCGACTGACAGCCCATTCTCTGGCATGGCTGGATGATGCACACTCAGGTGCACCAGTGTCTCACCAAAGAAATTCTTTTTTCTCTCTCTCTCTCTCCAATATATTCATTTACATGGATGGCTACAGGTTAATTTTCCAACCTGCTCTAGCAATTGCCCAGAAACAAGATCTGCCAAGAAACAAAACCAGAAACAAGACTTGCTGTAGTCTCACAGTAGCAAGTAAAGGTCTTGTTCCTACTATGTTATTTTCAAAGAGTGCACAATTAAGCTTAACCTGAGATGGACCTGCTTTTTTTTTTTTTTTTTTTAAATATATAATTACACATTTGTGGATGTATAGAAGAGACATCAAACCACTAACATACAGTACATAAAGGAAGCACACAAGCAACAACACTTTGTGATTTAGAAAGTCAGGCTCTCAAAGCTGAAAATAATTATGAGCTAAATCTGTAACATTTAAACAGAAAAATATGTATAACAGTTGGGAGCTGCTGAAGCACACTTTACAAGAGGCACATGAAGCCACAAAAATTGAGTAAGAAGGTCACACTGGTTAAAAAACCAACCTGGCTTATAGGGAAAGTGACTGCAGCTTTTTTTAATTTCGTATTATAGACAAAGGGAAAACAAGATCTAAGAAACTGGACTAGCTTTGGTTAATTAATCTAACTGCAATTATTTTTGTTTTATTTTTAGTCTACCATTGGAACAGTTTTCTGATGGTTGGAGGATATTCTTCATCCCTGGAAAATGTTACATCAGGATAGAATGTTTTTCTTGGAAAAAATATGTTCAAGTTTAGAGTAGATTTGATTCAAACTAGTTCTATAATGTCCTGAGCTATTACTCGGCAATCTAATTTAGAAAGACAGTGCTGAACAGGCAGGTAAAGGATCTGGAAGAATGGGAGATCCAACAGCAATTTAAGAGAGTTCAGAGCAAAATGATGCAATGAGCTAAATCTTTTCAATTGCTCAGTTGACCAAGAACCTACGCAAGTTCAGAAAACCTCACTGGTAAAAGGAAAGCATTAACGTGCCAATTCTGTTGTAAAAGCAATTCAATACACAGCATTGTGGGCCTCCCTTTTGTGAAGGAAATGGAAATGAAATTCTAAAATAAGGTTTTAAAGCACTGACAGAATAAATGAGTTGGCTGGAGCAAGCAAGAACTATGGCAGGCCAGTCTGTTATGAGTTTTAATAAAGTACTACAATATCTTATTGGCAAAACTCAAATTGTCAGCTAGAGTAAAATGAATGAGGGCAACGCTGCTGTTAGCTTTTCCACATATAATCATGTAAAACAAAAATGCTCCGATTCTCGGGACTGTCTCTTCCACGTAGAACAACCCTTCTCTTCTGTAACCACCACGTTAAAGGCCAGTCAATGACAGCAGCTTAAATATCAAAAAACTCGCATTCAAAACCAAAAACCAAATGAACTTGAATAGCTTTGGTCTCCAACATAAATTTAATACCTTGTATAAAGCAAGTTTGGCAATAAAAAAATAATGTACATGAAAAAGCTTACTAGGTTCTGTAACAAACATTTTTTTTGCCTTGGTCACAAAGTCTTGTTTTCTTAATGTGTTTAGGAGTGCCTGTATCGTGTTTCTGTCACCCTAACTTTTCCCCCCAAGAAACAAATATGAATATTACAGATGGTAAAAACCACATTTTCTCAAACAGGAAATAAATGTTTATATGTGGCATTTAGCAAAATATATATTTCCAGAGACAACAGCTACAAGATTTAGATTTATTAGTGCAGGGCAGGAATTTTTAATGGAAAACACATTTTTGGGGATAAGAATTTTAATTACAAAAGAACAGCATACAAATGGCTCCTTTAGATGCAAAGCAGAGCAGCTCTGCAACAGAATCAAAAGGACATGGTCTCTTTTGGTGAAAAATAGAATATTAGAATAAAGAGAGGAAAGCTCAACTCGAGTATACGGCGGGTTAGACATTTTCCATGGAATGCTTTTGATCACAAAACGGCATTTGTCAACATGAAGACATTCTGCAGGAACATGACATTTCTGCAGAAATCAGACATAGCCCTGATGGCACCTTTTCAGATCAAGCCTTAGCTTGCCAGGCTACCCTGATCCTGACCACCGGTTCATAAGTTTCCAAGCTCGGTCCAGTCAAGGCCTTCTGCCCACACGCCTCACATCTCTCTCCTTCTTACAATCCTTAGAAAACACATACTGCAGGAATAAAAATTAGCATGCTAATCCAAAAGTGGTGGCTTATGAAAGGCTATTGATACCCAGGTTAGATCTTCACACCGCAAATGAAAAGAGAGACAAAGCACCAGTTCAGTTCCAAAAACACCAAAAATTGGCACCTCCAGAATGAAGTTTCACAGATTCTGGTTTGGTAGAAAAGGAAATACAGGCTTTTTTGGCTGCTCACTTAGGCCCAAGTGAGGCCTTCGTTGCGTAAGCATGTCCACTTAGCTGCAGGCATCTCACACTAAAAACAATTAACTTGGAAAATACGAGACCAGAAGCAGTCAAAATAACAGTTTCCCAGAATTCAAAGTGGAAAGAAACACTGGTTTCATTCCCATTACATTACTGTTTCCAGCGGCAGTCTTGGTGGCTTTCTCATATATCCACAATGAATGGCTTTTGTGAAAGATTAACAGGAAAAGCAGAGATGAAATGTTTAATCAGGCTTTGCTGCTGGCTTTGGCTTCATGGGATTTTTCCCATTTTGCAGGATGCAAGTAGACCCGACGATGCTTTATGCCCATTTTTGCCCAGTAAGTGTTGGCTCTCCAGACTCACATGGTTCTAACCAATTTGCAATTCTGCCAGGAAATCTGCATGCTTAAACATCAGCTTTACTGTCATTGCCATTAAAACCAACAGCCACTTTATTTTTTAAGTTATTTTGATAAGCGTCCTGATGACCCAGCTAAAGACAACAAGAGATGCAATAGAACGCAATAAAAGTCAGCATTGAGTGTCTAAATACTAATTCTTCCTCAACTTTTTATTCTTATTATTTTGGAGAGCTCTCCTTGTACTTTCTCAGTTGGTTTGCTAACAAATATTTTTCAGCCCCACTTAATCAAATGCATTTGGATGGAGGTCTCTCACACTGATTTGGAAATGGAAAGCTCTAATCAGCTTAGCCTCAAATTCATTTTATGCTTCTCTCGCTTTTGAGAGTACACAGTTAAAGCTCTAAAAGTCCTGCAAAGTTGAAAGACTTTTTAAGCAACACAGGTATACTGGAGCCCCTTGTACTCCATCTACTACTGGAGGGGAAAAATATTTTGGAGAGGTCTAAAATGATCTAGCAAGAGGTGCAAGGAAGCACAGTATTGGCCTCGTATTTCTACTGAATGAATGTCACTGCGGTTTCTGCTCCTATGTTACTTTGGGACTTTGGAAAGCTCTGCATCCACTCATTAAGTCATTGGGAGTTTTTCTGCTGACTTAAAAGGACTTTGGGTCAGGACCTCCCAGCTTGGCAAGAAAAGGTGTCAGACAAATAGCATGCAAAAGAAATAGCTATTTATCAAAGGAGCAATCCAGAATAATGCACTGTTCCCACTTGAACATGGTCCCACTTTTAGAGTCTGAATCAGGGTAGAACAACAAAAGAGGAACTTCGGAAGACAGTTTTGGTTTTGTTTTTTTTTTTAATAAGATCAGTTTTGAGCATAAGGCACAACAGGCATTCAGGAACCACAGATGAACAGTTCACCCAGGGAACCCAAAATCCCAAGTCTCCTCCAGACAGGAGCTGCACTATTGTCCGCAGCTTTGTGCCAGTCACACTCCCCTGCTAACAAGCCCTGTGGTGAGGCCCTCAGTTTCCTAGAAAAACTCCACTTCTGTTTCTGAGCAAGTCCAGCCAGGCTGGCCTGGTAAACCTACCATCTTTGACATGTTGTGGTTTTGCACGCTTCTATCCTGGGAGTTTTAAAATTATATGCCTAAATATTAATTCACTGGTCTAATTTTACATGTCTTTGGTTTTGGTCTTTCCTTTAAGTCACTGCCTGTTTGATAGTTAAGCTTTTAAAAGAAGCTTAGGAGACCGGTCCTTTCATGATACGATGCTCCCCTGTTGCTGCCTTTCCACCTCTGCCCACACCCAGAAGTTTCATTCAAACGAGGTACATCCAAAGTTCCTATATAAACACCATGTACACACAAGCCTACACTGCCAGCACATAAATGGCAGATGTGTCTACACAGGCTGACAATTGATTTACTCATAATTTGCAACCCCTTCCAAAGGAACTAGACTTCCTAGCAATCAATAAGAAAATAACCTTGTTAGCAAATAAGCCAAGGTTCTTTTAAATTAATCAGTATTTTTTCATCCAAACAGTACAGATAATGAAAGAGATGATGACATTTTACATGACCTATGAAGAGTAGAGTTTCTATTTTAGGCTCTCCTTCGTAAGGGTGCCAGGATGATTATGGTTTGTTTACTGGACAGAATAATCTCTTATTTGTTAAGGTTTGAATACAATTTTATACAGTACAACATTTTATCTTCTATTGTCTTAATTATCATCTGGAGGGCTGAAACATGAGATGATGGCACAGACCAAAATGAATATTAATGTGTTCTATCTGCAATTTAAAGAGAAAGGACTTGGAGCTTGCTTTTCCTCATGTGCTTAACATGCCGCATCAGACTAGTGAATTATATCCCATTTAGCTATTATTGTTTCTCTGAGTAGCATGAAGAAAACAGACATCAACCTTTTGCAGACTCCCTGCATTTCCAGTGTTCAAATACGCAACCTTTTCCTCTAATTTCCTTTTATGTCATTTGCTAAAAAGTTTTAAAATGTCTCCTGCTTAGAATGGTGTGCAAGGCTACACCACTGTTTTTCAAGCTCTTTATAAGACGCCTTTATTACCTACAGCACGTTCTCATGTCAGTGTGAAGGCGCAGGCAGCAGGAGCCTGCCTTTTCTCTCATTTAACCCATCTGCATCCCAACAGCTAGTGAATTCAGTGTCTAGAAGAAAAAGGTGTATGTAACCCGGGAGGAGGTGGGGAAAAAGATGAAGTCTCAGATGGTGAACACGCACAGTGACATTCGTGTTTTTTCTAGCTTCCTAGGGAAAATCAAAGGGAGCTTAGTGTGCTGATTTTTACTTAAAACAAACATAATGCACGGCCTGACCAGTTCAGAGTGATTTCAAAAGCATCAGTAGGGATTGAAAAAGACAGCGCTTACACGTAATGCTACATGGTTTAATTCTTTTGCAGTTTCACCCTGCTGTATCAATGCTGATCTTTCCAGGTCTGAAAAAGGGAAGAACTGAAGGTTTATTCTCACTTTTTTTTGAAGAGGAGGAGGAACTGGGTTGGGTTTTGTTTTGGGGGCTTTTTCAGCTTCATACATAGTGTTAGAAATTTAAAATAATTAACAAAAATCGAGAAAGAGAAATATCAATTAGTAGAAGGTTGGTTTCTAATTTTGAATCGATATGACAGTCGAGCTACACTGACAAAAAAAATAAATCTGTATTTCAGGGAGAGAAACTTAAGTTGCCTGAAAACATAGAAACAAAGAGCTTGCATGGCTTATCAAGATAATTCCTTTTTAATTTAGTTTCACTGCAAAAGGAAAAATAGCTGCATTAAGGCATATGTGCCTCTATGGCATCCTGCACCCATTGATAAAGTGAAGCAAATGTCTCAGGTTTGACTTGGCTCTCGTGGACTCCAGGGGTAATTGCAGACACAGCAATGACAATATAAAAGATCCTTTTCCCCTTATGCTGTTCCATGTCATGACTATTTTAAGGCCAAGCTTGTGTGCATCTAAACAACAACTGCATCATAGGTCTTTCTCTTTGGGGTTCTTTTTGTTTGTTTGTTTTTACTACTTTGCAAAATGTCCAAAATGCAAAATTCTGCTTTAGCAGCTCCAAATTCAATCAAGTGGATTAACTTTATGCCCACCTAAGCAGTGTTCAGAATATGAAAACATTCATCATCAAGGTGTTTCTGTTGCAAGCCTAGATTCACTGAAGGACAAGACAAAACGAGGACAGCACTGTACACACATTGTGCCACCATTAGGATAATCCACCTGGGGCAGGAACACTCACTGTCTGAAAGCTAGCACATCCCCTAAAGCCAAGGGGCCACAGCCTCATCTGACCGACAGACTACTCTCCGATATATTCAATGTGTAGAATTACAGAGATTAAAAAGGTAAGAAGTGGGTTTTAAAGGTATGAAAAGTTTGAGGAAACCACTCCAATAAACCACAGAAGAGTGGTGTTAATAATCACCACCGCTCCTCTCAAACCCAACAGAAGGTAAGCAGATGGGATCTGAGGCTCCTCACAGCTCCAGTTTATGGGGGGGGGTGGGGGTGGGGGTGGAGGTTGCTTGGGGTTTGCAATGGTCTGTCCCAGAACCAGCCACCCCCGTGACACCAGCACTTCACTCGGGGGGGGAGCAGAGCCCTGAGCCTTTCCTTCCATGGCCAGCAGCTCCTCTGGAAAACTCCACGCTGTCCTTCTACCCATCTCACACAAGCTTAAAACTCCAGGTCACCATCACCTGTGCAAGAGCTCACATACAAAAGTCCTCCTGCTATATTTCCAAATTGTTTAAACACACAACAGCATGTGCAGAAACATTAATATCTTCTGCTTATTGGATGACACAGGACATTCATACCTGAGCACCTACAAATAACGATCAATACCTGTATACGTGCAATGCCACTTGCTATAATCAAAGAATAAAGCCACTCAAAAACATCCATCTAAAATTAACAAAAAAAGAAAAGAAAAAGACAAAAAAGAATGGAATTAACAGCCAAACAAAATACAATTGAGAATGCAGTTAAGCTGACTGAGGTAAACCGAGAGCAAAACATACCTGATAAATGATCAAATCATACTGTCTAGCAGATTAGTGTCTACTGAACAGAAGGGCTGAAGAACACAAACACTCCAGTGTGATAGCTATAAATCAGAGTTTAATGAAATGATAAGCTATTTATGCAAAGCATTCACGGCTATGACAATTCATTTGCACAAAGTGAAAATAGAGTAGAAATTTGTCAAAATGCAAATACAACAGTGACCTGTTGACACAGGGTCAAAATGCGAAGGGGAGAATCAAGTTCAGGACACAAGGGCTACAATTACTGCAGTGTTCTTATAACAACATTTCTCTCTTCACTTTGTGATCTTCCATCAAAAGGTAGATCTAAGGAACTCATTAACACAAAGAAAAACGAATCAGACATTATTGAAAAGGAAGCGAGAAGCATGCATCTTGTAATTTGAATTAAGATTTCCTGCCGGAGAATGCCTTTATCTTCCCAGGCAAAGTAGCAAAGCGCTTTTGCAGGAGAATTTAAGTGAGAAATACGGCACACAAAAGGGCTGCGTATATGCATACCTCAGTGGAAGATACAGAATAGAAATAAGTCCTCTGGACAAAAATGAGTATTGCACATCAAACAATGTTGCCAAGTGTCATTGCTTATCTATGAAATATCACATTTAAATCTGCTTCTAAGGAAAGTCACATTGCTTTCCCAATAAAAAAGCAGTTACTTTTATGTTACTACAGTTATGATACACTAAACATAAATATATCCATGCCAAAGCAAAAGGAAGTACTTGTATTTCGTTTTGAAAGTCACTGATTTTGACCACCAGGTTTAATTTTGGAAGGATTTGAGCAGCTTTACTGTCCAGCAGCCATGAATAATTCTGTGCTTGAATACTTTTTATAGAAGTACATGAAGCAGAGCACCACTGCAGGACACAAAGCATAGGCCATTACTCTCACTAGCTTTATTCCATGGGCAAATTAATGCAAGGTAAACAAACTGTACACCTCTCTCAGACCATCTAACTGACTGTTTTTGCTATATATGTACATATACACACATAGATGATTTTTTTCTGAAACATTTCAGTTTCCATAAGCAACACAACAAATTGTTTTGATCTTCTTATGAGCAGAAGACAAATGGATTTAGGTATTCTCTCTGTGCCCAATAGCATACATGCAATAGAAGCTTCTGAACACTTCTGCATCCCTTCGACAACCTGTTTTAACAAGAATTCACCTTTTACTTCAGCCTGATTGCTTTAAGAAAAATCTGTTCAATACTGCAAGCAATACAGCTCGTACAACAGAAAGAACTGTTAATATCAGGAGAAGGTTGACTTGACTTGGACGATGACAAAGAACTAACTTGGGACTGTTAAATGCACATGTGCAAACATACACAAAACTATTAACTCACTTTATTTAGGATCATGTTTTGTTCCCTCATTAAAGAACATAAAATGGGCGAAAGGAATACAAAGTGTTCAAGGGGAAGCCAGAAAAAAGATACCTGACAGGTTTCAGTTCAGTTCTTCTACCAGCTATTCCAGGAACTTATTAATGTCAAAGGAGTTATGTCTGCATAAGCTAGAGGAGAATCAGAGCAACAGTGTAAGCTGCCTGCATTAAAGACAGCAGCCTGCTGCGGTTGTCAGCGCAAGGAAATCATACGTTTCTGGATGGTGTCTTCTCCAAATTTTTGCTTGTAATTCCTCACAGTGGATTTTCTCCTCTTTTGCATTTTACAGCTTAAAACTCTATAAAGCTTGCCAACTCCACCTTGGTTTTTCCTTCCTGGTAAATCATTAGAAATGACTGAAATAGTTCTGTGCAAAGGAACTCACCATCATCCCTTCAGCTCCCATTAAACGCCATTCTGAGCATTATGTGCCCTGAAAAGGAAAATCATACCCAACACCTTCCTCTTCCAAGTCCTTCACCTAACCAAAGCAGCAGGCTTGGTATTAAGCAAATTCCTGATTTCACAATGGATTCTCAATTAAATATCACAGGAAACATTTTTGCAGTTATACTTCAAATATGGTATGTGTCACAATGTTGCGGGGGAACTGAAAAGAGAAAAGATGAAAACAGCATGGCTTGTCATCACTTCCATAATTTCACTGAGAAAATATTTCAGAAATCTAAAACTGAATGGATGGGGTTTTAGCAAGACAAGGTTCTTTTTATTCAGTATCTACAGTTTAGACAGAACAGAGTGGCAAGAAATGCTAATGGATAAACTCCTTAACTACACTGAGGTCCTTCAGTGGTTCAAGGTTGCCCTTAAGCCTGCTGCTTTTTAGAAAGCTCCAGACTACCAAGTGAGTGATTGCTATTCTTACGGACCCTTCCAGGACCACAAAGTCTCCTTTTACTGGTATGCTTCAAATGTCATGTTCCTCTTGCTAATGCTTGATAAAATGGTCCACAACTCAGAAAAAAATAGTTCTTGCTGTTTGAGTACCCAGTGATCACAGAAGTAAGTGACAGAAGGTGTGAGAGAGATACAAGTACATAATGATGAGGACAGACAATCTTTAAATGGAAAGGACACTTTTTTTAACCTGCTCCCCCCCCCCCCTTTTTTTTCCCCTTTTTTTCTCTTTTCTTTTTTTTGTCTAAAAGAGACTGGATATTTTTCAAATACCCCAAATTAAGTTATCCCACTTTTCAACTTACTGTGCCTTTCTTTTCTTTACCAAACCCTCCTGTCTGCTCGGATGAGAAGTTCAATGAACTACCAGCCATCTTCCAACATCATTCATGCAGTACTAAGCACCCTGAGCCTCATATGATACCAGTAGCAATATCTACGAATCAAATATACAGATATATGCATGCTACAGGCACACAGTTATATCCTTTTCTTCTACTTGAGGATATAAACGTATTTTGGGGACAGATTCGTATTTGTTCTAACTTCTCCAAAACATAAGCAGACATTTCAGGAATAACAAGGATACTGAGAAACCCAAATAACCACTGCCGTGCATCCTCATGTGACTGAGCAGAAACAGCCTAACTGTTCCATTACAGGCCAGTACCATACCCGATAGCCTGTTTTCTTTGCTGTACAGAACCTAAAATAACCACAAAGAGCAAATGTCAAGAGTTACTGTTATTACCATATGTAAAGTGCAGAACAAAATTATTTCCCATCAGTTCTGCTATGAAGAGAGCACGATTCTAGGATTATAGCTTTCATGCTGAATAGCATCACTGAAATTAAAGGCAATTCAAAGTAGAACCATCTAATAAAACAATGAAAAGAAAGCAAAAAAAGTCCGCTGTAGCAACACAAAACAGCAGACCATACAAACTGGCTGAGGCACAAAAGATGAATGTGTTCCAGTCTTAACGTTGGAGAAGGTGGTTAAAATGGCTGAAAAGCTTATATCCTCTTCATTGTAACTTATTCAAGATCTGAGAACATCTTGAGTTCCTTATTAGCTGCAGTAAAAATGCCGCTAATAAAAGGACGCAGAAAATTACTAACACGAGTTTGAAACTTTTTTCACATTGTAGGATTCAAGTCACATCTGTTATTTTATTGATCAAAATAACCTCATAACACCACTATGTTAAGCTCCCATTTTTTTTAATATATACACGTGTATATCTTAACATATGCCGTGGTTTTAACCTCTTATGCAGTCATATCTGTAATGTACACTGTGGACATTAATGCAATGTATTCTTATATGTAGGGCAGGGAAGCACTGATCATTTTATATATGAAAAATTTTGATTCAGAAGGACATGTGGAATGCATGCAGACAGAAGAGGAAGAGAAAACAGCCCACTTGAGGCTACTCAAATGCCTGACCCAAGCGCTCCATCATGATTTAACCCCAGCCGGCAACTAAGCCCCACGCAGCCGCTCGCTCACTCCCCCCCGGTGGGACGGGGGAGAGAATCAGAAGGGTAAAAGTGAGAAAATTTGTGGGTTGAGATAAAGACAGTTTAATAGATAAAGCAAAAGCCACGCACACAAGCAAAGCAAAACAAGGAATTCATTCACTCCTTCCCATGGGCAGGCAGGTGTTCAGCCATCCCCAGGAAAGCAGGGCTCCATCACGCCTAACGGTGACTTGGGAAGACAAACGCCATCACTCCGAACATCCCCCCCTTCCTCCTTCTTCCCCCAGCTTTATATGCCGAGCATGACGCCATATGGTGTAGAATATCCCTTTGGTCAGTTGGGGTCAGCTGTCCCGGCTGTGCCCCCTCCCAACTCCTTGTGCCCCCCCAGCCTGCTCGCTGGTGGGGTGGGGTGAGGAGCAGAAAAGGCCTTGACTCTGTGTCAGCCCTGCTCAGCAGTAACAAAAACATCCCTGTGTTATCAGCACTGTTTTCAGCATAAATCCAAAACATAGTCCCATACTAGCTACTGTGAAGAAAATTAACTCTATCCCAGCCAAAACCAGCACACGCTTTTGCCACTCTTGGCCTTGGAAGAGACATTGCAGAGAGCAGCAGGGGTACCAGCGGTCATAGAGAGTACTCGGTTAGGAACTGTTGGGGGCACAGATCAGTTCTAAAAAAATTTTGTGAACACATTCTTCCATTTAGATTCCATCCTCTCGGTGTGGTTTTATCACACAGAACTATGATGATTCATCATGCTATAAATTATTTCAAGACCAAAGACTAGGACTGTGCACTGAAATGCAGAGGGCAACCATGAAAATCTCAAAATCTGTCAACAAATGAAGCTCATTCGGAAGAAATTGAATACAAAGAGCAGCTATGAAACCACACAGTGTAGAGCAGCAGGGAATTGGTGCTATGGCATGAACTTGAAAGTAACTGTCAATTTAGCATTTCTCATGATTGAAAGCCATACAAAGCCAGGGGTCTTGAGGCCAAACAGAGCTGTCTGCCTGGGACGGGAATCCAACCCGACCACATTGTTACCAGGTTCAGTCTGCAACTAACTGGGAAAATGTTCAGAGAGGCACCGGCACACTATGTCCGGTAAGGGAAGGGAATGAATTAAGGTACAGATGAAGTCTTCTCTTTTTCACACAACCCCAGGTTTTGCTTGGCTAGATAGCTAACTAAATAAAAGAAACCAGTGACAAAGTCGAAAACTAGAAAATTCATCTTTCTAAGTGGAGCATACTAAAATAATCCCAAAACAGGCATTAAAATTGCCATTTTTCCTCTCTACATGACTGGGAAGGAATCACTCTCCATCTGCCTCTGTGATTAAGAGGGGATGACGGCACCATCCAGAAAATACAGCCAGAGACATTCATTGCTACTGTAAAGTCAGTATTTCTGCCCATTTATCTTTCTTACCACACAGATGTGAAGTTCTAGGCAGTTCAGCTGCCTGCTTTGGTCACCCAAAAACTTATGAGAGTTATCAAGAAGTCGTATTTAATACACTGGCATTGCTATACTGCTGTTAACCTGATTGCATAACTCTACATTATCTGAACATAAAGTAGCAGAAATGCATGGCATTTTTAAAGAAAAGCCATCCGTCCCCTCTCCTTTGCTAGAACAAATTTGGCCACTTCTCAAAGTAACAACAGGCCAAGACAGATCCAAACTCTTTGAAGATATTGATTCATAGCCTACCGTCTCAAGGACATTTTTACTTGTAACAACCTTAGCTAAAACTTGCATCAGTTTTTTGTCTGTAATGCAAACTGTCAACTTCTGGATTGTAAATGCTCAGTTTCCCAAATTTCATTCACTTTATTGTGGACAAGGGGCTTTGTCCTACTGAAGCACGGCTGGGAATGCTTTGGTTGTCATTCTAATTCACTACCAGTTGCAAGAGGATAACCACTGTTTTTCCAAAACAAAAGGTAAAAAATACTTTATAGTTTCTGGGTAAGCAGGTTAAAGTTAGACTACAAAAGTTTGACTGCAATGGCATCCATTTACACTAGCAAAAGTACCACAGATTTGAATCTAGGCCACCATTACACATGTACCGGTATTCTATTTAATACTCTTTTCATGGCACTTCTAAGTACATTTGATCTCTTTGATAGCTTCTTGGCAATCACTTTTCATTAGAGTCATTATCTAAAAATCTTAATTTTTGTTTTAATACACAAACTTAGTGTGAAGTCCACTTAAATACTGCTAAAGCCACTTGGAATACGGAACTCAAATGTACTAATCTCCACAAATTCTGCCTTCTGAATACAACTTTTTGAATTGCAGATTGGGTGAAATAAAGATGACTAGGAGCACATAGGTATTCTTGGTCAGTAATGGAAAGTTATTTTTCCCTTCCCCTAGTAAAGATTTCACCTTAAACAAGCCAACAGGGATCTTCAGTCTGCGTTTAATAATTAGGTTTGTTTAGATGTTCATTTCACAGAAGAATCACAGGCTGTGAATGAATAGAATAATCTTCCAAGCTGATTTTATTGGCAGTGTTTTGTTCAATAGTGACTTTTCTGGATCTCAAATCCAGAATTTTCATCACATACCTGTCACGTGATGAAAATTTGTAAAAGAAGCAAATCATAGTATACTTCAGAAAATGCAAAGGCTTTAATGTGACAGATACATTATCCAGAAGATCTACTTCTGGAAGATTTGCTCTTCTGCAACCTGGAAAAAGGCGAAGAAACCAAGATTAGAGTCACATCCAAGTCATTGGACTAACTATGATATGACTCATTTTAAATTGTTTCCACTTAGCTCCACCCTTGGGTTTTGCTATGAGACACAACGCTTTTTGATATTTGGTACCAACTGTCAATTCAAATTAGATTAAACCATAACAACAAAGTCTGCGAGACCCTGTCTAGGAAGACTTAGAAAAAACTATTACTTGATATACTTGAAAAATAAATAATATTCCACTGCTTTGGAGAAGCCCGGGATGGGAAAAGCAGAGCTGTCATCTGCTAGAACAGAGATAAATTAACACGGCTCTGTCAGAGAGCCCAATATAGGACATTGTATTATGTACGGTCTCGGGACGTCTTAATAGCTTCTTGCTCTCCTAGAAGCTTATAGCTCAGCCCAAATTCCACACACATAATTCTTCATCCTACATAACGAGGTGAATGTTGCATCATTGACAAATGCAGAATAAAAAATTCAGGCTTTGGTTATGAAGTATGCTAACCAAGAATCAAAAATGATTAAACCCAAGCAACATGAGAGAACTGATTTACTTTGCATTCATGAAATGTTAAGTCATTTACATAGCAAGCGCAGAAACATCTCTAACAACCCTGCTAACATCTTGCCTTAAAAATCTCCAAACCTGTCCTTGGTCTCCCTACCCAGATGCTCTCACGTGAAAAGAATCGAGGCTGGAGTCTAAATACTGGTAGAGTGGAAAAGGTGAAGTGTGTGAAGGAGAAAATAAGACCAGACATCACACAACATCACTAGTTTAACTGACAAAGAACATTGTTGCATAGTGATCTATGCGTAATATCTGTTTACTAAATAAACTCAAGACTTACAGAAATCTCTCTTTGTCGATTTAATGATTTTCACTGTTGTGAAGAACTAGAGCTTAATGTTAGCAAATACTTGCATCTGACAATGCTGCTGGTAGGTTTCAAAGTTACATAGAAAAAAAAAAACCCACACTAATATTCTTCAAAGAGTGACGTGAAATCTTCCTTTCAGCAAAAGCAGCAATGTCATTCTGGGACACCCTCTGCAACAAAGCGACCCTATTTATACACTGCCTTAAAAGCATTGGAAAGTTAATTTAGCAGCTGTACCTGTGACTCCAGCTGTGCCCAAACTCACAGCACAGCAGTGCCCAGGGATGCTCCTGTGCCCTGGGCCACGGCTGTCTATACTATTAAGCTGTTAGAAGAGTCCCTGGCACAATTTTGGTCTGTGCCAACTATCATTTTCCCATGCAGTCCCAGGCACAGTTTGAGGAGAGTTGGCACCGTTTCCAGTCCTATGGGAATGTTTTGTAGGTTAAGAGACTTTTAATGGTATGGATGTGGGTCATTCTGTACCAGCTGGCCTCAGTGCCCAAAACATTCACAGGCACGTTTACTAGCCAGAGATAACCTCTAATACAATATTAATTGCAAAGTAAACATTGTTTCTTGTGGGTTTTTTTTCCCTTTTTTTCCCCACAAAAGTTCTTGAGACACTTCACAACACTGAAAACTAGTAAGTTTTTTAAAATAAATTCTGAGTTTGTTCAATGACAGACATTTCCAGTATTTATCTCTTGGAATGTCCTAGAAATTCAAGCTAAATAAACAAAAGCTTGTATCATTCAAAGTGCTCTGATAAATAGCTGCTGAAAACTTCAATGCTTCTGATTCGGAGAGCTTACAAAAGCAAAGGCATTTACATTCTGAAGCTACATTTGTAAATTGTTCAAACATCATACCATGACAACAATCTTACAGGATAAAATAGTCTTTAATAACACAGAGAGTAAGTCTATATTTATGCTTCTTGCTTCTAACAAGCTTCAAAGCTCACTGTCCATGTGACTCAACAGCAGTCTCTAAGTACTAGATTTAGAGCCGTAATGCTGCAAACCCTTACACATGTGAGCAACTTGGCACAGACAGGCTGCCTCACATAACTGCTTCTTATTTGTTCCCTGTGTCCCAGTCCTTCATGATACTCTTTATGGACATACCTTACATCTTAATAGATCCTATTATTGTCGTAGTGCTCCCTACAGAAATCTGCCCAGGAGCAATTTGCAGGATCACAACACATTCGGCCACATTAAACTGAGTAAAACTACTCTAGATGGAAAGACTTTCCAAATCCCGCGTTCTCCGGATGGACTGCACTACAGCTCAAGAGAATAATGAAGGAATACCTCTGAGCGTGCTTGAGCAACACAAACAGACAACATGTATGTGGACAGACAAACACCACAAGAATGGTAAAAGTCATTAGGATCACTTTAGACTGGTAAGCAGTCGCAGAGGAGGGACGTGATGTGCACTAAATCATTTGGTGGCTTTGGCAGAACCGGAATCCTTAGCAAGTATCCTTGTCCTCTCGGCCATGCTGCTCCCCAGGGCAGCGTGCCTCCCTCCTTAGCACCCGCCTTCGGGACACATCGTCTCCTCCAGACCACAGCCCAAACACAAAACTGGGTTCAACCTTGCCTGAAGTGGGATCTAAATTTCAGAATCTGGAAACTAGGCTACTGCAGGGCTTTCAGTAGCACTGTTGTTCCTGGAGAACAGAAACATCTCCTTACTATAGAGGCAGCTACAGAAAAATCAAATGGCTTTTTTGCAGCCTACCCATGAAAAGAATTGAACCACAGCAACAAAGAGAAGAACTTATTACCATGGTTATTGCTGCTATTTCTAGACAACGTGAATGGGCTTTTTAGGCTTTCATGAGAGAATTTACAGACTCTGGGGCAAGCACACTGTTAGCAATTGCAGTTGCATTCTGCCACTTGAGTATTTTTGGCAATTGAACTGTCAGAAACCATTTGATAGAAAAATGTCTCCACATCATTAGTGCCAGCAAGGAGGATATTATGTGCCAAAGTATGAAGTGAAAAGTACTGCTGCTTTTACAAGTGAATCTTCTGCAGCCCATGGATTTCAAACCCCAACCCTCTTCCTGGCCTTTTGCAGGACTAAGCGTTGAGGCTGTCACATGTGCTACCAGGTCCTTCAAAGGGCTTTTTGGTTCTACACAGCAAAGTATCAGAGTTCTTTATTCAAATCCAATTGCTGTCTTACCTGCCCCCCACCAGAAAAATACAATATTTCTTAAACACCACAGCCTTTCTCAGCTGATCATTGCAGTCTCTGTTCTCTCCTGTTTAGATCTCTTCCTATGTCTAACAAAACATTTTAGTTTTCAAAACTGCGGCTCTCAGCGAAGCCAATAGGAGCTGCAGGATGTTGAACATGTTTGAAAATTGCATTACTAAAAAAAGAGGCTCTGGAAACACACTGGAAAATTCTGGGCTGCAAAATTAGAAACTAAGTAAAATCAGATGAATTTTATAGTCCTCCAGGATTCTTTTCAGATTTCAGTGTTTGTCCTTTTTCTTATGATCCTTATTAAAACAAATTATTTACTATTTCTTTTTTAACTTAAAGTGCAATAATTCCAACTGTCTGAAGTTTCCTCAGCTTGAACATTCAAGATGTTCCTCAGCATTTAGGTACCAGCTCTTTTCAATTTAGAAGCTTCTAATTACATTGGAACCATAAGCACATTTGTCAAGATCTATGAATCAACAGATCTCCACTCTGAGTAACTGGTTCTAATCACAAAGAAACTGCCCATCTTCATTTTACATACTGTTTGTTCAGTCCTTTCACCTCAGTCTTGCTTAATTTCTCATCTGCTGCATAGCTTCTGGACTAACAACAATTTTCTTTTAATGAGTGTGTGCATTCAGCAGTGAATTGTAGGAATTGTAATCAACCAGAAATGCATCCATTTCCATGTTTACTCTTGTAAGGTTGCAGTTGGAGAAAATAGGTGTTTCAGTGGGTGGCTTATGCTACCAACTACTCATATTTTGTCTAATGAAAATTGTGCAAGGGAAAAATAGCAATTTTGCCCACTTAAAATTAAAGTGCATATATTATTAAATCAATTATACATTAAATAAAGTACCACTAAACCTTTGAATAAGATAGACAAAACAATGGCTGATTTTGCATCTGCACACCCTATGAATTTGGCAAAGCAAGTGATACTAATGTAAAATGAAAAGATATGAAAGATTTAAATGCTTCCAAGAAAGGAGATCTAGCCACTGGTGATTACATCTGCCACTGAATTGCACATTACAACTTCCATCCATTTTCTGCTGACAGTCACTGAACACAAGGTCTCTGGCAGTAGCTTTTTAAGGCAAGGAACTTTAGCGGTTCATTTAAGTATATTTTAAACCAGAAAGGTTTTATACTGTCTTTTTTGATCACTGAGGATAACACACAGTTCTTCCAAAGGAAAGATGCTGTCTTGTTGCCAGTGGGATGAACAACTCTACTGTTTTGCCTTATCAGAGGATAATTTTTGCTAGAGGAACTGGATAAATGAACCAGGACATCTAGATTTGATAGTCAGTGCTGCCTCAGACTTCTCATATACAGTTAATCTCCTTCAGCTTTAGTAAAACGGAGATAATACTATTTCCTCCAGATTCTGCCTGTCTGAGCTGGTGACCTTTCAGAGGCAGATCCGCTCACTGATGCACCGTGTGTTCAGCACAGTCATGCTCCAGCCCTGCTGGGCGGTGAAGCATGGCCAGGACAGACTGTGGTGCCGCCTCCACCACTAACAGCCAATTCCCCATCCTCACTCCTGCCTAAAATGAAGGTATATTTGCTTGAGAGCTCTGCTCCACCATCTCCTACAGATGCTTTCAAGAAACAAAAAACTTCATCCGCAAACTCCAGGGTAGCGAATGCTGCTGATTTTACCTGGCCGTCATTGAAGCGTATGCCTGCACTCATTTGGTTGTGTGGTTGGAAGGGAGTGTGGCATCTCGCTGAAAGTTTAAAGCAGCCTGAGAAACTTAAGTGAAATCAAATATACAAATAAGCTACAAAAAATGGTTAAACATCTAAGGGTGTATACAAAAACATGCAACACTGAGACATACAATTAATGTGTACATGGATACAATTAAGTTTGGGTTCTGGAAAACTAAAAAGACAAAATTAAAATGCACAGTGCTAACTGCAAGCTCTACCAAGATTATATTTTAAGCAGCAGTGGATTGAATCAAAATACATAATTCACAGTTTCTTCCTAATCCATTTCAAAGTGAAATATTAATCAACAGAAATATTTCATTCCACCATTTATTTCTGTTTCTCAGAAAAAACACACTTTATACCTCTCTCCTTTATTGCTTTGCAGAGCTGTAGGGCTCAAAAGCGCTCATTGCCAGCTTACAGTCTTTGCTTAGGCCTATGATAAGCACCAGCACTGAACTTCAAAACCAGACGTAAATCACCCTGAGTTTGAAACTGGAATAGAAATGAATTTGCTTATAAAAGCAGGGTATCTTCTGTACATTTCAGACCTTAAACTGCAAGTTAGGATGCTGCACTGGAATTTTTCAAACTCAGATGAGATTATGTCGTTGTTACGAAATTTAGTCTTTTCCCAACTTGAATTTGTTAACTCAAAGGCCAACATACGCAAAGTAGTTCAGGCTAAATTTTGGGCTTCTTCCTCATCCTTGAACACCTCTCTAAATTCATTTGTAAACAGCAGAGCCCAGCACCATCCCTAGGGTTCTGAGTTAGTTACCTTGGAAAATATACAGGCAAGGAATGCTGGACATACAGAGGGTAATATCTGACTTAAAATCAGGATTACCATACCAGGAGCTCCCACTGAAATTCTCTTCTCTAAGGACTATGGTTCCTACCTGACCATTTCTAAACACTTTTCTAAAGCACTCCCAACTTTTTAAGATCTTTGCAGAAATTCTCTGTAAACAATCAAATGACGATTAAGCCCCTTTAAAATCCCCCCAACTCTTTTTCATTGCATGCTTATGATAAGATGCATAGCGATCGTCAAGTTACATTTGACATAGTCCTGAGAGAAGAAAAAATTGCCAGATCTTTTCCATGATTTCATTAAGACTTCTCCAGACTGATACACAGTCAAATTCTTTCCTTTGTCAAAATAAGATATGCTATTTGCTGTTACCAACCTCCAGAAAATGATGGGAGAGACAGAATTGCTACTGCTCTATGCTCGCAGATCGCATTTAGGGCTAATGTTGTGCAACCCTAGGCATGCTTGAAAGATAAACTGCAATTTTTCATGTACTGCCATCAGGTTTTCACTGAATACCCTCCTCAGAATCCGGAAACAAATGACTTTCTGTTTGGTAGCCTTGTGATCAATTGGGATGGCTGTTCTGTGGCTATTTCAGCTACACTGGCTGTGTGCTTTGCTGAGTACATGGCTTTGAAGAAAAGACATCTGTAACTAAGGAGAAATAGCTGATTAAGTGCCCTCTCCCAAACTAGCAAGCCATTATTTATCCTGATAAACAGCCTCTCCAAGGAGGGAGAAACAAGCCAGCCGCGCTTCCAGTGTGCAGCTCCCTCAGGGCTGGGCTCAGCGCCATGCCTGCACCTCTGGACCCTGCTCCTGGCTGCCGTCTCATATTGCTCCTCACGCACAGCCACCGACAATGAAGCCAACAGTCGACAGAGCCCATCGTGTCAGACAACTGCTGTGCGTCCTGCCACCATAGCTAGGTGTGAGAATCATAGAATAGTTTGGGTCAGAAGGGACCTCTAAAGGTCATCTGCTCCAACCCCCCTGCCATGAGCAGGGACATCTTCAACTAGATCAGGTTGCTCAGAGCCCCCTCCAACCTGACCTGGAACGTTTCCAGGGATGGGGCATCCACCACCTCTCTGGGCAACCTGTGCCAGTGTTCCACCACCGTCAGCATAAAAAATTTCTTCCTTATATCTAGTCTAAGTCTACCCCCCTTTAGTTTAAAGCCATTCCCCCTTGGCCTGTCACAACAGGACCTGCTAAAAAGTTTGCCGCCATCTTTTTTATAAAGCCCCCTTTAAGTACTGAAAGGCTGCAAGAAGGTCTCCCCGAAGCCTTCTCTTCTCTAGGCTGAACAACCCCAACTCTCTCAGCCTTTCTTCACAGGAGACGTGTTCCATCCCCCTGATCATTTTCGTGGCCCTCTTCTGGACCCGCTCCAACAGGTCCGTGTCTTTCTTATGCTGAGGGCTCCAGAGCTGGACGCAGTACTCCAGGTGGGGTCTCACCAGAGCAGAGCAGAGGGGCAGAATCCCCTCCCTCAACCTGCTGGCCACGCTGCTTTGGATGCTGCCCAGGATACGATTGGCCTTCTGGGCTGCAAGCGCACATTGCTGGCTCATGTCCAGCTTTTCACCCACCAGTACCCCCACGTCCTTCTCGGCAGGGCGGCTCTCAATCCCTTCATCCCCCAGCCTGTATTGATACTGGGGGTTGCCCTGACCCAGGTGCAGGACCTTGCACTTGGCCTTGTTAAACCTCATGAGGTTCACACAGGCCCACTTCTCCAGCTTGTCCAGGTCCCTCTGGATGGCATCCCGTTCCTCTGGCGTGTCGACCGCACCACTCAGCTTGGTGTCATCAGCAAACTTCCTGAGGGTGCGCTCGATCCCACTGTCTGTGTCATTGATGAAGATATTAAACAGTACCGGTCCCAATACGGACCCCTGCGGGACGCCACTTGTCACCAGTCTCCATCTGGACATTGAGCCGTTGACCACTACCCTCCGGATGCGACCATCCAACCAATTCCTCACCCACCGGACAGTCCACCCATCAAATCCATGCCTCTCCAGTTTAGAGAGAAGGATGTTGGGGGGGACCGTGTCAAAGGCCTTTCAGAGGTCCAGAGAGTCGACATCTGTGGCCCTTCCCGTGTCCACTGCTGTAGTCACTCCATCCTAGAAGGCCACTAGGTTAGTCAGGCAGGACTTGCCCTTGGTGAAGCCATGCTGGCTGTCTCGAATCACCTCCCTGTCCTCCATGTGCCTTAGCATAGCTTCCAGGAGGATCTGTTCCATGATCTTCCCAGGCACAGACATGAGACTGACTGGCCTGTAGTTTCCCGGCTCTTCCTTTTTTCCCTTTTTAAAAATGGGGGTTATGTGTCCCCTTTTCCAGTCAGTGGAAACTTCACTGGACTGCCACGACTTCTTAAATACGATGGATAGTGGCTTAGCACTAGCGGCTTAGAAGAGAGGTTACAGATTGCCCAAACTTCAGCAGCTTGTTTACAGGCTAAATACAATTAAGACAAAGTTCAAAATCTGATGAAGAATGCATACAGCTTCTCTGAAAACATAATTTCTGAATCTCAGCTCCATCTTTCTGACCAGACACCTGAAAACTCTTCTCTAAGGGGCACGCAGCTGCCACCAGTAGGGCTGGCTAATGTTTCTGGCAGCACTGGTGGGAGAGAAAATGAACCACAGGAATTGGTCCAAGAAACCTCTGCCAGCACTACCCTCCTTCGCCAGTCTCGTGCTGGTGCTTTCCCCAACCTTGGTGCAAGACATAATCGAGTACACGCAGAGGTACAGACCAGCAAAACTGCCTCAGGACATCTCTATTGCTCCGCTATTAGAAATGCTATTAAAACGGAAGAGACCCCACTTAAAAGAAGACTGCTTAAGAGATATTGGATCTGCCTTTCTTATGCTTTTCAGGTCTCAGTTTCTGCCTCTTTCTGGCTCGGGTATGTTTGGAGAAATCATTTGTGCCCTGCTGCCCACAGGCATTACGGAGGGTCACAGCAATGCAGAAGGATGATCTGCACAAGCGTGGCCAGGGCATGGCCCTGCCAGCTGTGGCAGGAAGGACAGAAGTCACCGGAAAGGTGTCTTCCATTCGCTGTCATGTACAAACCACACTAATTAGGCAGAGCTGTGGCCCACAGGGAGCAGACCCCTAAGTATTCCCTATGTGGAGCATAAACAGCATCTTTTGCCATTTTCAGCCATCAGTGAGGATGCGCTACACTCTGTGCTCTTCTTAGGGACCACTGTGTCCAGCACAGCAGAAGAGTGTGAATGATACTGATTTAATGACATCTTCTTCCTTCTCCGAGTTATTTATCTTGTCAGACTTGAGGCCAATTACTAACAAAATCTTTGACGTGACAAATGTGCCATAGACTCTGTCACTCCTTCAAGCAGAGCTAAAAGTAGCAAACTAGCATGAGAGGACAGGGCATTCGGCAGGAAAAAGCAGCCCCTGCCCTCGGCTCTGCACTGTCAAGAGCAGCAGCCACACAGAGCAGGCTCACTCTGCAAAAATCGCATTACAGCAGTCGGTTTCCAGACAGCCCACTAAAGCTAACTTGAGCTAGAAGAGAAACTAACTCTTTTAATGACTAATTAACTTCTACACTGAACTGCTCAGCAAAGAGGTGTGATTTGGTGCACATGAAACCACGAGGAAAACCAGTAAGTCCCAACATATTCCGGTACCTCAAGCATAAATTGTGATGTTATGCCTTTAAGTCACAGAATAAGGTGTGAAAAGACAACCATTAACAGAAGTAACTGGGTTTAACTTCCCACCCCATCCACTGCAAGTGACAGTAAATTAAATTACCTGAAGTTGCATAGCCAGAGATCTACCACAGTTCAGCTGCTGAACCACGGTCACAAATTTTAAGGCTAGTATCAAGTCAGCCAGATGACACCCACCATTAAATGTTTAGCTCTTGGCACGGGAGAAAGCAAGCTATGGTGCTTTTCGAAAATTGAGACTAATGTTATGCCCAACAGAAGGAGCATGGGGACAGAGATGAGTGCTTTAGAGAAATCCCACACTTTACTTCTGGAAAACTATTTGCAAAACAAGTTAAGGTTTTCCCTGCTTGCATTCAGCATGAGCGAGGATGGCAGGACATGGCTTCACACAACAGTCAAGCTGAATTGGCAGTGAGAGGTTCAGGCCTTGCTTTCCATCCCTCCCTGTTGTGTGGAAACGCAGCATTAGATCAAAGTTTTCAGTCCATCCTCCATGTAGCCCCACGGTATGGAAGAAAACCAACTGACTGCTACTGAGCTCCTTTGCTGTGCAGGACTTATATTTCCACTCAAAAACTTTTAGGCATCCATAAATCAAGAGAGATTGGAAGAAAAGAAATCCCTGAATTAGACAAATCCTCTAGTGTTTGTTAATTTAACTTCCAATTTCTCAGCCACTAGCTTAATTCAGAGACTGCCATCAAAAACACCATTTCATTTATCTGTGTCTTGCTTCAGATTTTCTTAATGTACTTAACTACAATCTCTCACACACAGAGTGTGGTTTGGATAAATCCTGTAATCTAATCAATCAGCTAATTCCACTGCAAGCCAAAAGGGGGGGGTGAGGGAAAGCAAATCCTAAAACTTTTCATTACATATTTCTCTCAAAAATAAATCACCACCTAATGGATTGCTAAATTCATGCACAAGTAAATTACCAGCAGATAATTAAGAATTAATAGCCTTCTGCGATCAGAGGTTGCTATTCATAATGAGCTGAGAGATTATGAAAGAAGGCTTTTTCTATTAAAAAAAATTGAAATACAAATGCTTCTACACCACACTGTGTATGAAAAACTAATAAAGAATATCAGAAATGAAATCGCATTTACTCATTCTCTCCATGGCATATGAGAATTTTAAGTAAACTTTAGCCTTATTTCCATATTTGTTTGCACCGTAACATTACAACCTTCTTGTTGTTAGCCTCAGCCACAAACACTGAATGAATCTCTAATGCCAGAGAATGGCTTCAGTGGTTTCTCATTATAAATTTGTTATCTCAGATATCCAAGATGAGTTTGTACATGGAAAGAAGTATAAAGCCTACCCATACACACCATGCAAAATCCCGTCTAATAGGTTTAAAGATAAACACGTAGATACAAAACATACAGCGTAGCTAGTGCCATTTCATATGAAAAAGATTACGAAGAAGCTTGCTAATGCACCTTTAAAGTTAGTCGTGTCAGGGTACCTCCGCAGACCAGGATCGTATGTCCAAGACCTTCACACCAGATGACAACACTGGTTAAGGCCTCCAGTACCCAGGCAGCTGTTCTGCATCAGCAAATATTGGTAACACTGCCAACACCTCTATGAACTGCTTTTGCTCATACAGGTCGAAGTATGTTCAGCAAGGTACTGCATCTCAGGAAGTTATAGCCTCTTGGAAAATGCAAAATAAATCAGCTCAGCTTAAACAATGTCTCTTTTGCAACAGTCTGGCACTGCCCCACACAGCCAGTTATGGGGTCTGACCTGGAGATCAGTAAAATAACTCCTTAAGAAGCACCAGTTTCATCCTCTGTGGACATGTGAAGACAGCCTAAGGGTGGAAACGTCAACCAGCCTAAGCTGATCTGGGCAGCACGGCTGCCAAAAGCATCGGTCCCTTTCCTTGCCCTTTCCAGCTTCCTGTGGTCCTTCCTTGCCTCGGCACTTGCAACTCTGCAGGGATGGCAAAGCAGTGGTGCAAAAGACAACAGCAATAAACCAAAGAGATTAATTCTCAGTCAGATCAGGAAACCGAACCCATTTTCTCTGTGGCCAAAAGAGAGGCAGGAGTACCCCTTTTAAAACCACATTCAAACGCAGCAGCACAGTCATGCTTTCTAGTGCCAACGTTCTCTGCTACAAGACTGATCTAAAACAGCCTTGAAGAAACTTTCAGACACTATAGTATTATATTGATTTACAATATACAGCAATGCTCTCAGAAACAGGCTCATTCTTTTCTCCATAAGGCTGCAAGTCAGAAAACATTAACTTGCATTTACAAAAGACAGAGCATAGATCTTTAATGCTGTGTTTTACCCTGCTAAGTCTTCAGACTTGTGACCTTTCAGACCAAGATCAGGGAACAAGAAGAGAAGTTAAAAATATGAGCTTTACGAAATAGGATTTTTTTTTTCCCCTCCTGATTTTACTGGAAGACCATCAATATTGGATGAACTCCTTTAGATGTACTGTGCCCAGAGCCACTGAATACCAAATGCTACAGTAGCTATGCTTCAAAGAGAATATTCTGTCATAAGCTGAGTTTTAGCAAGGCCAGCTCCTGATCAGACTGCTGCTGAGAGTCTTGCCAAAAAGACACGTCCATGAAGGCCATGCTTCGTTATTTCATGACGAATACTGCTACTCCACAAGCCAGCATTCATAAGGCATTAAATGCCACAAGACACAGCAAAGACAAAAGCAGTAACAATCAGAGAAAAAAACAGTGGTGTTGCCCAGTAGCAAGGGATAGTTTTTATCCATAATTTGGCGTTCCTCTTAGAAGATGCTTGCACGTGGCTGTGGACAGCCCAGCAGCATAGTTTACAAAGGAAAAAAAATATACAATACTCACTTCAACTCTGTATCCAGTGGACCATAAGCTTGTGGAGAAGTAGGAGACAGCAATGCAGCACAGACAACAATGCTGTCTCAATTTGGTAATTAGATCCAGAACCAGAATTAGAAAGGCAATTTTTATTAATAGACCACTACAAAACCTCCTCCTATCCTACAAAATTTTTTGGGGCAGGAGCAGAAGGAATTTCAAAAATTTCCTCTTTTCTATGTAATCTGAGATTTCTGGTTTCTACCCTTGTAAAATAGGCTTATGTGTGCATCAACGCACTGTTGCTCTGGTAAATCAGCCTTAAAGGAAACTGTCTCCAAACAAAGAGCAGCAAAGAGAAAACACTACCCAGTCTCAGTAAGCACAAAGCATGCTCAGCCTGCCCGGGCCCACCGAGATGTTAAGGGCATTGAGAAAGAGATGTGTACTTCCCTGGACCTTTTTGCTCACCTCTACCTATTTACCTGAAACAGATTACTTTATTGATCCACTTTAGGAATCGTTCTTCAAATCACTCTTTAAACCACAGAAATTAAGATTTCCTTTGTCTCTGCGATTTATCTCCAGCCTGGAGAACAGCTGAGTTAAGCGCAGCCCACCACACCGACCACCCAGACCAGCACACTGTGGTGTGGCAAACCTCATAGCTTGCCCTGGAAGTTTTCTCATTTCTTCTATAGCAAATGGCCAGAGGTATTCTTCCACGTGAAAATTCTAGGATTACGTTCTAAGAAACTTAGGTGGTCCAAACAGCTTCACTGTTCTTCCTGTAAATTCATGTCTCCTGCTCTTGCCTAGTTAGATGAAGCAACTGATTGTTTGCATCCTCCTTCCCATCCATCTCCCACCACAACACAACAAAACTGTCAAATAAGATTTATTGCCATAAAATTATTGCCAGCAATTCTAATCAGTGCTTGCTATGGAAATGTTAAAAGTCCAATTCCACTTTTCCCTTTTCTTTTGCTTGGCGGTCCAGTCAGAAGCATGTAAGAGCGGACCTCTGCAGAGTAGGCCTTTGCTCCAAGCTCTGCCCTGGCCACCTGGGTGATCCCCAGAAAGTTACTGTATTTCTACATTCTTCAATATCCTTCTCTGAAATAATGATACTCTCTCCTGAGCACACTGAGATTTACTGATCATTTACTGGGTTTACTTTCCTTTTCATTCAATTATTTCACTGGTGCCCATGATGAACCAAACACAAGGCATGCAGAATGAGTCAGAGAAATCTCTCTTCTTCTTCACCTCCTTCATGCCTCCAAATCCCTAAACAAATGCCACCAAGGATTTTTGTGGTGGTGGGTTGTTGGGGGTTTTTTTGTGCAAATAGAAGCTTGACACATCTGCACAAAATTTTACAATCAACTCATGAACTGGCATTTTAGTGGTGTTACAAGCTTGCTTCAGTAGCTTCAACTGACCTTACTGCTATGCAACTGAATTACCGAGAAGATAGTTGTGAATTAATTTCCTATTAGATATCCTGTGGTATCTATCTGTGCATATACTTCTAACTTGGAACAGCTTCCTAATGTGCCATAAATCTAAACTCCACTTTTCTAGCAGTATTTTTAAATATCTACTAGTATGTAAAGATACTCTGAAGTACTCTTTTGAAAAAGGATTAAAAACTGACAACAACAATACTAACAGAAACTTAATGTATTAGGGTACTAAGACTTACAGAATCATAGAATCGTTCAGGTTGGAAAAGACCTCTAAGATCATCAAGTCCAACCGTTAACCTAGCACTGCCAAGTCCACCACTAAACCATGTCCCTAAGCACCACATCTACACGTCTTTCAAATACCTCCAGGGATGGTGACTCAACCACTTCCATGGGCAGCCTGTTCCAATGCTTGACAACCCTTTCGGTGAAGAAATTTTTCCTCACCTCCAATCTAAACTTCCCCCGGCGCAACTTGAGGCCATTTCCTCTCATCCTATCACTTGTTACTTGGGAGAAGAGACCAACACCCACCTCGCTACAACCTCCTTTCACGTAGTTGTAGAGAGCGATGAGGTCTCCTCTCAGCCTCCTTTTCTCCAGGCTAAACAACCCCAGTTCCCTCAGCCGCTCCTCATAAGACTTGTTCTCCAGACCCTTCACCGGCTTCGTTGCCCTTCTCTGGACACGCTCCAGCACCTCAATGTCCTTCTTGTAGTGAGGGGCCCAAAACTGAACACGGTATTCGAGGTGCGGCCTCACCAGGGCCGAGTACAGGGGCACGATCACTGCCCTACTCCTGCTGGCCACACTGTTTCTGACACAAGCCAGGATGCCATTGGCCTTCTTGGCCACCTGCGCACACTGCCGGCTCATGTTCAGCCGGCTGTCGACCAACACCCCCAGGTCCTTTTCTGCTGGGCAGCTTTCCAGCCACTCTTCCCCAAGCCTGTAGCGCTGCATGGGGTTGGTGTGACCCAAGTGCAGGACCCGACACTGAGCCTTGTTGAACATCACACAATTGGCCTCGGCCCATCGATCCAGCCTGTCCAGATCCCTCTGTAGGGCCTTCCTACCCTCGAGCAGATCAACGCTCCCACCCAACTTGGTATCGTCTGCAAACTGACTGAGGGTGCACTCGATCCCCTTGTCCAGATCATTGATAAAGATATTAAATAGAACTGGCCCCAAAACTGCGCCCTGGGGAACACCACTTGTGACCAGCCACCAACTGGATTGAACAACATTCACCACAACTCTTTGGGCCCAGCCATCCAGCCAGTTTTTTACCCAGCAAAGAGTACACCCGTCCAAGCCATGAGCAGCCAGTTTTTCCAGGAGAATGCTGTGGGAAATGGGGTCAAAGGCTTTGCTAAAGTTCAGGTAGACCACATCCACAGCCTTTCCCTCATCCACTAGGCGGGTCACCTTGTCATAGAAGGAGATCAGGTTAGTCAAGCAGCACCTGCCTTTCACAAACCCATGCTGACTGGGCCTGATCACCTGCTTGTCCTGTACGTGTCGCGTGATGGCACTCAAGATGATCTGCTCCATAACCTTCCCCGGCACCGAGGTCAGGCTGACAGGCCTGTAGTTCCCCGGATCCTCCTTCCGGCCCTCCTTGTAGATGGGCGTCATGTTTGCTAACCTCCAGTCAACTGGGACCTCCCCGGTTAGCCAGGACTGCTGATAAAGGATTGAAAGTGGCTTGGTGAGCACTTCCACCAGCTGCCTCAGTACCCTTGGGTGGATCCCATCTGGCCCCATAGGCTTCTGCATGTCTAAGTGGTGTAGCACGTCGCTAACCATTTCCCCTTGGATTGTGGGGGCATCATTCTGCTCCCCGTCCCTGTCTTCCAGCTCAGCGGGCTGGGTACCCGGAGAACAACTGGTCTCACTATTAAAGACTGAGGCAAAGGCGGCATTAAGTACCTCAGCCTTCTCCTCCTCCTTTGTCACTGTGTTTCCCCCCGCATCCAATAAAGGATGGAGAGTCTCCTTAGCCCTCCTTTGGTTGCTAATGTATTTATAGAAACATTTTTTATTGTCTTTTACGGCAGTAGCCAGACTAAGTTCTAGTTGCGCTTTGGCCCTTCTAATTTTCCCCCTGCATAACCTCACGACATCTTTGTAGTCCTCCTGAGTGGCCTGCCCCTCCTTCCAAAGGTCATAAACTCTCCTTCCCCCCCCCCACCCCCCCGAGTTCCAGCCAAAGCTCTCTGTTCAGCCAGGGCAGTCTCCTTCCCCGCCGGCCAATCTTTTGGCACATGGGGACGGCCTGCTCCTGCACCTTTAAAATTTCCTTCTTGAAGAATGTCCAGCCTTCCTGGACTCCTTTGCCCTTCAGGACCATCTCCCAAGGGACTCTGTCAACCAGTCTCCTAAACAGGCCAAAGACTGCCTCCAGAAGTCCAAGGAAGCAGTTCTGCTGCGCCCTCCCCGCCTTACTTCTCCGAGAATCGAAAACTCTATCATTTTGTGATCACTATGCCCAAGACAGCCTCCAACCATCGCATCACCCACAAGTCCTTCGCTGTTCACAAACAACAGGTCCAGCGGGGCGCCTTCCCTAGTTGGCTCACTCACCAGCTGTGTCAGGAAGTTCTTCCACACACTCCAGGAACCTCCCAGACTGTCTCCTCTCTGCTGCATTGTATTTCCAGCAGACATCTGGTAAGTTGAAGTCCCTCGTGAGAACACGGGCTAGCGACTGTGAGACTTCTCCCAGCTGCTTATAGAATATTTTGTCTGCCTCTTCATCCTGGTTGGGTGGTCTATAACAGACTCCCACCATGATATCTGCCTTGTTGGCCTTCCCCCTGATTCTTACCCATAAACACTCAACCCTATTGTCAACAAAGGTTCCACAAAGCTTTCCTAAGAAAATATCCACACTGGTATCACGTACTCCATCCCAGTGCCTTAAAAACATAATCCCCTCACTGGGAGTACACACATTGTATTGATGAGATGGAAAATCACAGGCCACGAGCATGCAGCCAAATGCACAACAGGTGAAGTGTGGAATGAATGTGTTTCAGGGATGAAACCACAGTATCAATGAAGACTGTCTTGAGACCTTAAAAAAACCCCAAACCTGTCGTGTGAATTTAACTTCTTGAATTTTCCAGAGCATAAAGTAAAATATCAGCTGTATTTCCAAGCCATGCCAGTATGTTTCCCATGAAGTCACTGTATGAGATAGCCAGTAAGGGTAAAACACTTACATGTCCTAGAGTTCCTCAGAAGCTGTTTCTGTGAATCCACCTCCAGAACAAAAAGTCAATATGCAGTTGGTTTTCTGCCCACTGCACCCCTCATCACTCGTTTGATATTTACTTTATTTTTAATTAAAAAGACATATAGTCCCTTAAAGGGCACTAAAACAGAGCAACTGTTTAGAAAAATCAATATAGGCAGGGTTGTGGCTCCCTATAGAAAGCTTAATTGTTGACAGCAGTTCTGCAGCAAAACAGACAAGAGTATGAAGAGATCCCCAGTGCTTCAGCATGACCCACTCCAGGCACTCCAGCAATAACTGTGTTGAGTTGCACCGTTTCCAGTGGCCTTTGCGCCAGCCCTGTAAGCTCACCCACTGAAAAGCCCAGACCGAGGAAGCTATGAGACTTTGGTGGTCACTGTACAGTAATAAGAGACTGAAACACCACTGTAAGAAGCTAGAAAAGTGAACAACTGCGTTGATTATAAACCTGTCTGGCCAGGACCTCCAGTTGGAGATGGAGAGAGTAAGGAGGAAGAAACGACAAGCAAACATCACTGTTAGCTGACACTTCCCATCCCTTTCATGTGGGCTCCTCTGAAGAGTTCAATAGTGCCTTCTAACTAGGAATGAAAATTTGGCTGGTTCAGGGGAAAAGGAGTGGCTAATAAAGCCCCTGTTATTCACGATACAGATGTGAGAGAGACACTTACTTTGCTGGAATGGCTAGATCAATCCATTTGGCTCAACATCAAGCTTTCACTCCTAAATGAAGACAACTTTAAGGTTGTTTTTTGGTATCTGACTTTAAGGAAAACATGTAGCTAAGCCTCAGAATTCCGTGCAAGTGTCTTCACTTTTTGCTGCTTCATGTTTAGGCTCACAGCAAGTTCTTCAGATTAGCTAACCTCAACAGATGGCCGATATCTCATCTAACGTACAGTGTGGTTCAATAGCTGGCCTGGGTAGAAGGAGCAGTGTGATTGCAACATGCCTGGCAGGACACATATTCCCCAATTCTCTCTCCTTCGGACAGCTCTCATTAATTGGCAGTAATTAACTATTATGGCTGGCATGAACACAGTATTGCTATGGTACCCTCCCTCCCTCCAAAATCAAGACAGCATGTTTTTGCACTTGTAGAACAAACTAAGAAATTTTCAAATTAACGTGATTGCCAGGGATTGGATAATTCAGTATTTCTCTTCCCGAACCCGTATCTTTAGTTATCCAAAATAATTTTAATGAGTTCCTGTGATTAACAGAGGTAAAAACACATCCAGAAAGTAGAACTTGGAACACACTTGCATATAAGCTGAATTACAATAAAATACATCCGACTCCATCAGCAATTTGTTCTCGTGGTTGTGATAAGTGACAAGACCCTGAATTTTGTCTAGCTACTTAGGTTGACAGGAGTAACACCATATTTATTTTGGTGTTTTCTTCATTCACCTATATATTGAAAAACTAAGTCTGACATAACTGCAATGCAAGGATAACACTGAATTTTATATTCAAACACTTGGCATTCTCCCAAGAAATAGGTGAGACTTGGAGAAAAAACATTTAATTTGAATCCAAATGTCTCCCTTCTGGAATCGAAAGTGATTCTAACTATATTTCGCTGGCTTATTAATTACACAGTTAACTATACATGTACAAGTCTTCTCCCACATACTTTTTGTGTCTGAGTTTGTCTTCAAACATCTGGATACAAATTAAAATTTTCTTTATTTTAATGAATTTGAAAGCTTGGAAGGGGTGTTCTGATTTCACGTGCCTGCACTGGATGGAGATAAAGTATTCATGCCTTGAAAAATGACTGGTTAGAAAGGAAATAAATGGTGCATGCCATGAATATGGTAGATACACCCTTCCAAGTACTGTCTACAGTTAAGCACCAGCTTCTCAGCACTAAAGATGAGTCTCTGAAATTACGCATATATCCAAGAGCACAAAAATATGAGCAATGGGGCTACATCATAATAGCTATTCTGACTCTACGGAACTATTTTAAATGACATAGCAAAATTAAATTTCATCATAACTCACTTGATCAACCAAGTGGAAACAGCAATACTTTTATGTTTGCAAAAGCCATCAGCAGACTGCAAGCAAAATGTCTTAGCATTTGCCTTGCCTACACAGAGATATTTTTTTTAAACTGCAAATATAGGAAGCCTTTATATGAAATATCCAAAATGTTTATTTCCTAAGACAGTATAAAACTTGTTTCTAGCAATTGCTGACTCCAGTAAGAAAGGCCTTCAAAGAATGCTAACAACTCAGACGGTCCACTGAAATACTGAAGAAACCAAGTCATTTTTTCCAGACATGTAAAATGAAATAAACTGCCTTACTGAGAAATGTTCATATAGAAAACAGTAATGAGATACAGCAGCAAATCCCGCTGCAATCATAATTATATGGGTCACAAGTGAAAAAGGGTGACCACCAGCACACAGCAAGCACGGTAGCCTTGGAAGGACTATAAGCAATGGCCAAGGCAAGTCCTTACAGCACAACTCAACTTTCTCACCTAGATGAGAAACACTGTGTTGGTCCCCACAACGGACCATGAACATGGCCACCATGACCACTGGTACATGCTCTACCCAGCTGCCACCCCCAGCCTATGAGAAGGGCATCCCTTCTGCACGCAGCATAAAACATTAGGGAGAGGCGTGAGTGTTGGCTGGACAATTGCATTGACTGTAAGTATTCAGGAGAGTAAAGTTGTGGTTTTGCTCTGTTAATCCTGCACCCCATATGGTGAGTATGGAGCCATCTATGCTGGATACCACCATAAGCCTGGCAGGCCGAGGTGAGGAAAGCCATAAGGACATCACTTCTCTAATACTTCTGGTTGGATGCGTAAGAGAAATTAAGGCTCGAGGAACTACGTCATGGTTGTACACTGCCACATCCATATGCTTTATATATTAATACATGATGAAAGTAATAAAAATAAGGTATAATTAAAACAGGGGAGAATCCAGTAAAAGTTTTTAAAGCACAACAAACTTGCACTGTTTCTTGCCAAACCAAACTCCTGAGGTTCATCTATATTTTTCCCCCCTTCAAGCTGCCCTTCCTTTCACCTTGCCTTTTATGAGGCCCCATTTAGAAAGGTGATCCCTGAACTCACAGACTTAGTCTTTCACAAAGCCCAGAGACAGAGCAGTTCACTTGAGTACAGGCCATCAATTCTGGAAAGAGACCTCTATGTCTGGATTCGAAAGGGAAGTTGCTAAACATCTTTCCAAAAACAACAAGCTTTAAAATGTGTGCTTAATGTGTGGATTAAAGTGCTGCCAGCTCAAGGGGAAAATAAGAGCTCTGACTTAGCAGTTTAGAGCACACTAATGTAAAAGTCATGAGGAAATCTTTCGCTTGCATGCATAGCCAGGACATGAACGTAGGCATGGTTTTGTGCTTTTTCACTTGCAGTTAGCAGGCTTGTGGGGACTAAAATAGCCAGCTAAGATGTTACTTTACGTAGTTGGTCTTCAGTAGTGTCGCTGATCCATTGTTTGGGTGGCTTCAAGCTGATGCCACACAAAAAAATAAGACCAATGCTTGGTAAAAAAATTTAAACATGCAGCCATCAAAGTGGCAGCAGGCCTCCCTGGATGGAAACTTTTATTCAGACTACAAGGGGAGAAAATCCTTACCGATCAAGAGCTATTCAAAATTTCTTGCAGCCTTTAATCTGGTCAGCAAACTGGGAAACCTGCTCTGATGCGCATTTCATTTACAATCGCACATGCTTTTATTGCAGAAAATCAAGTACATTCAATGTTGATGTTTAGAGCTAACACAGAAGATTTGCCCTTTTGAATTTTCTAGAAGTCATGGATAGGTCATTTTTGCTAAGTAGTCTGTGCCTAGGGCTTCTGCTTAAATTGCAAGTGACTGGGAAGTGTTATATCCAAAACATGGAAGAATCTTGAAGTGACATTCAGAGATCTGAATCTGAGACTATGCGAATTAGCTGAACCCCTTAAACTGGCATCTCCTGAAATATTGGACCACATACTCCTATCATTTACATTCCTTCTGAACCACTGACTTGAGTGGCACTACACCTAATTTACTCACATTTGAGTGAGAGGCGAACCAAGAGCAGTTTTATAAGGCATTCTTAACTTGACTTTCAAGTTTCAGCCATTCACTCCTAGGATACGGCACAGTCATTATTTTCTTAAAGTCTTTCTATTATAATCACTACATTGGCACAGCTCATAAAATAGCCCTAACCACAAATCATGAAGATAGAAGCGACTCCAAATGCGTTTGATTTATTTTGAATATGTGATTTCAGACTGCAGACACAGAATATACTCAGGCAATTACAGAACTGATAGAAAATAACACTTGCGATCCCAGAGCATTAGACAGCAAGTCAAGATAGTCACATCTCCACATAATCATTTGAGGAACATCATGCTGAAGGCCACCAACCTACATCAAATCCAGTGTCCTGAAATTGCAGGTAACCATGAAATAAAGCATTTTGCCTGCAAAAGCCCACAAAATATATCCTCCCTCCACTATTACCACAGCAAAACCTGTAATAAATGTCATGCATTTAGTGGCACAGGGCTGAAGGAGTTGGATCTCTGCTCCCTGGAGAAGAGGAGGCTTGGGGGGACCTTATCACAGTATTCCAGTACTGAAAGGGACGGCTACAGGGAGGACGGAGGTTGGAAAAGACAAGGGGCAATGTGTACAAGTTGCTCCGGGAGAAGTTTCATGTCGATATAAGAAGAAAATTTTTACAGTGAGAACAATCATTCACTGGAACAACCTCCCCAGGAACATGGTAGAGTCCCCATCACTGGAGGTTTTCAAGATGGAATAGGACAGGGTGCTAGATAATCTCAGCTAGGCTCCCTTTCCCATGAAAGGTTGGGCCAGATGATCTTTCAAGGTCCCTTCCAACCTGGGTTGTTCTATGATTCTATAACGTGCCAGATGAAGAACACGGAAATGTCAAGGGCAGTGTCCGGATTGGGTGCCTACAATTTCAGGGAAGCTGAGTTAGTTAAATAACAAAATTGATTTTAAAGCTCCTAGAAAAGGTAGGCTCTCACGACCTGCTGTAAAAACATGCATAGGGCAGTCTCAATTCAGGAAGAAAATCAAGAACAGAGACAAGTTCTCCTTAAATCTTAAAATATGCAAACTTAAGCTTATTCGTAATTCACTGCAGCCTTCTGAAAATGAAATATTTTCTATCATTTAATGCATATTCCTTTTCATGCGTTTGACTCACCAAAAATCTTACAGAAATCTTTCTTAACACTCCCTTGCACAGCACGTACATGTTATGCAAAGCCCTGGTTTAGGTACAGGCAGCCAAACTCTACCACAGAGAGCCAAAAGCTGCACCAAACACCAATTGCTGTGCTCTTCTGTTACACAAATATAGAACAAACAAGATAGGCCAAACAACCCTAATATTAATTTCTTGTCCCCTGTTTGGAAACCTGATCATAACCCTGGACATCTGAGCTCTCTTTTCTTTACTACCAAATGCTTGAACTTGTTGGACTCTTTTGGTATTTTTAATTTTAAATTTTTATTGACTTAAGTGTTCCTTGCCAAGACTGAAAAAGAAGACTTCTTGTTGAAGCTTAGCATTTGAGATTGGTATGCATTTCTTAGGCTTATTTGACAGGCTAGAGCCAAACTGATATCAGTCTTCAGCCTTCTGGGAAACATGGACCTCTGGGGAGGTTGAATGCTGCAAATCCGAAAGACTTTGTTCAACTATTAAGACTGCATTTTGAAAGCCAAGGGAGTAAGCATCATTAACTTGCCAAAACTCTTAATGCATTGTAGTAACCTGAAAATGGGATCATGGCACTAATAAAATGGTGAGAATTATTTTGATCTGCAAACACATGTGAGGCAACAATTCTGAAAAAAAAGCTATGTTTAAGTTTCTAAGTGATGATCCCTTTAAAGTAAAAGTTAGTCATTTAAAATTAAGGCTCAAATATATTTCAGTAACCAGAGTGTCAGGATTTTGATTCTGCAGGGACAACACTGATGATGTTTTAATTAAGCCCTCTGCTAACCCTCAAGTCTTGAGTCTCAGTCTGTCTAATTCGTTTGGAGAAGGGTGATGTATTTCAACAAGCAAAGTCATACACTAATTTTAGATACTGGTAGGGTTACATAGCTTTAATTTTTGTTGAAAACAGGTTATATTTTTGCTGACTTATATTCAGTTATTTTAGTAAGGATTGTTACCACATCCTGAGAAACACGGAAGAACAGGTTTTGCCAAGTTAACAGTATTTTTCTTCTCTTTGTTGCTGAAAAAGCAATGAAATTACAAAGTTGCTATTAGAAATTTGGCAGCTACGATCCTTGTCAGCTTTCCTTGGCTGCAATATATTTAGCATCCCTCAAACAGCTTGCAAGAACCTGTATAAGTCCAGAAAACAACTCCTCTGAGTGAGATGATTTTCCACAATGACAATGAAGGTTTCATGCCCATGAAGTCAATTTAACCAAGTCACCTCCCTGAAATGTAACTTAACTGAACAGAGGAAAAATATCTTTAGATATTCTGTATTAAACACAGAGGGAAATTATATTTAATCTTGTCTGGATACCCTTTGATACAAAGATCACTTATTTAAGAGTCATAGTCAGCAATACCCAAACATCCCCCATACAGAAGAGCTGCTTTGAGGACTAGGAAGCATATGACTAACAGAGCTGATCACCTTTCGTTAAAGAAGTGTGCGCACTGAGAATGAGAGAGAAAGGTACATCCAGAGACAGAGCAACCACAGAAAGGAAAAAAGATCCAGCAATCTCTTTGGTTACTTTCTTTTTATCTCTTGCTCAAACATGCCATTTACTGAGACTCTAGCATACCTCCTGTGCATACTCATGCACCCAGAGCTGCAGGAAGGCTGATTTTCCTCCTGTTTGATCCTTTAGAAAACCACACACCACCAAGAAACACTAACACACACAGCAATTTCTGCAGACAAGGTTTGTCATCCATGTTGCCCCTCTAGCAGTCACAGAGGAAACTGTCTCTCTTTCCAACACAGGTTTTGCAACTCCTACTACGTGTATCTATATCTCAAAACCAAATAATCAACATCAGACATGAAGCTTTAAATCCAACCACCACAGAAGTGAGGTATGCTCAAGTTTTCCCGCTGTACCACCGGAGGTGGCATATTGAGCAAGATTTGGAGGAAACGCAGACATGTTGCAGATCTGCTGTGGAAGGCAGGAGTCTGAAGGTGAGCTGAGCAATATCAGGGAAGAATCGCTTCAGGGGCTGGTGAGATCCTCAGTGAGGCACAATCAAATTGCATGTAGGGAGACTTCTGCTGGTGTCTGGGTGCTGGTCAAGGAGCCTGAGGGCAGAGGTGATGAGAGATGATGGAGGAAGACAGAAAAACTGGGAAAACATAGGACATCACCAATGATGAATTGGGGATGCAGTTTTAATGGAAGCCTAGGGAAGCTTGGAGAAAGACCACTGTGATCCATACGCACACACCCACAAGCTGCACTGGTAAAGCATCCCTCTGAACATCCCTCCCTTTTTTTCTTTTTAAAAAAGAAAACAAACCAAAACTTTGATACACAGTTAAATTTCAAGCAAATAGCATGGTTTCAGAGCTCCAGATGGTGCAGTGTGTGTTAGGACTTTAGCTTCTGCCCCCTTGCAAGAGTCGGCAGACCCCTCCCCATCTGACAGACTCTGCTCAAGCTGATTGGGACGAGTTGATGGAATTGAAGCAGTGAGGAAGAGGCAGGTCTGAGAAACAGACAGACCTGTAGCTCTCCTTGATCAGCAGCTTTTACACAAAACAGACCTAGACCAATCTAGGCTGATAAGCTGTAGATTGTGGGCATTAAATTCAGCCACGTCTCATAGCAGTCACAAACGATTACGGTGCAAAGTCAACAGTATTGACAATTACTGCAGTGAATGCATTTCAAGACCTCTGCTGTGTAATTAGGAGGTTACTGCTGCAGAGGAGGTGCAATGTATGCAAAAGAGAATTTCAGATATAGTTTTAACAAATCCAAATTTCAAGCCTGACAACTATTTCTTTCACCAGAAAATAAAATTGATTCAATGGAAAATTTGAATGAGTTAATAAAAACCAATGCCTCTCTGACCTGGCATTTAAATCCACAATATTATTTAGATGTATCACTTTAAACTACTGGCAGGATAATCCATGTTCAATTTTACTGTGTATTGTTATTATTTTTATCACAACTTTACCCATATAATGCAAAAATCTTCTAAAAAGTCCGGCAGTGACTCTAGTTCAGCTAATGTAAATACATGACAAATTTGCCTTATTTCTTCCCCCTAAATCCTTCAGGTTTATTGCTGCCTTTAGACCACTCCATCAAAACAGCTTGATGGAAGCGGCTCTTCAGGCATCCATGATTTCTGTGTCTACTACTTTCTTATTGGCAGAACTTGCTGTTTGCTGTGACCACTGTGACTTCCACGGGTTAGTCAACTCCTAGTTTAATACAATATCGCCCTCTTATTTCTCTTTCCCTCTCCACTTTTGCACAGGCATCAAAGCTGCAGTCATCACCATGGAAACTAGCTGGAGAATTAAAAAAAAAATAAATAAATAACATGCCTCATCCAAAGCTAGTACACTGCCACCCACTGGGTACTTGCATTAGAGAGCCTTGAAGTACAGAGCAGCCCTGCTCAATGTAAGCAAATAACCACTCATTGCAGCAGCCTGCATTCAGACCCAAATATATGCATTTTTCGTGTCAATTATTCTCTCATCACATGGCAGTATTTGCTCTTAGTGCCGAGATCACCCTGGTGAAATTCAAGGTTAATACACCCAGCCTCTCTTTGCTACCCTTACAACATAAGAATCTCTTGTTTTCATGCAAGTTTAATAAGCAATGTACTCATGCAGGATACATTGCTTCATCCTCTGCAATGGCTTACTTATTCCCAGAGTGCAGACAGGGGCATCCTGGGAAAACAGACCCATACGATTCCAGAGGGAGCTGCAGAGTTGGGTTTTATCAGGGATCAGCCCATGAACTTGCAGCTTCTTTCCATGACGGATGAAACACCCAAGAGGATTTGGGATTCCAGGGACCTGACTTTTGTTGATCCATAACGCTTTGTTACTGGCCAACAGTAACTACTATCAGATTTTACTTTAGGAAGATCTCCATGGTGATCTGAGCCTGCTGACATCAGCTGGTTTTTTGGTGTGGATGTAAGAACAAAAAGGATAGCCTAATTAAAGGGGAAAAGACGTCAAAAATTGGACAAAGGATGGAGAACTCATATATATGCTGCAGTTCAGTTCAGTCCTCCAGACAGAAGCAAAACACTCTGAAGAAATCTCTCTGATGTAGTTTATGTCATTAAAATCATTAAGAAAAATCTTGACTTTATGGCATGCTCTATCATTTACTGAAAAAATAAAGGAAATTAGCTGATGGGAAAAAAGGCAAAAACACAATGTAAAAAAAATCCATAAATCCGTAAATCCTTAAATCCAAAAGAATCACAGCAATTTTTACAGGGGTTTAAGAGAGATTTTTCAGACCTGCTGCAGTATTACGTATCAGCTCTCTAGCACAAATCTTTAAAATGAGAAAGGGGGGAAAAAAAGGGAAAGGTATTCAGACCTGATTTGTTCTCTTTCTGTATGTTCCAACACCTACATTTCAAAATACCTTTTTAATCAAGTAAACTGCTGAGATTTTTACAAATTTGGAAGGGCATTTTTCGATTTCATCTCATGTTGCTGAAAACAATTGGATGTTTATTTCCTGCATGACTTGATTTTTTCCCCTCTTTCTTTTAATAGGTTTTACAAATGCATCCACACACTTATTTCAAACTGGCACTCCAGAAATTAATTAGATTTCGTATTTTTATCAGGCACAAGCCAAGCAAGAAAATAATTTAAAGCAGCAGGTAATTACACCAATGAAATATTTATGGAAACTGATTACACCAAAACACGCATTTTTATCTCAGGATATTTGTATTTTATATAACTATGCAAAAAAACAAGTTTAGGAGTTATACGAAGTTATAGTTCACTCTTTTTACAAATGAAAACACAGGCGATGATTTCCAGAAGGCTGACCAAGTGCACGCCACTGTTTGCAGTAAGACTTATACTGGGGAGGTATAGCTATGAAAGAGCTGCCGTCACCCGTCATGAGACAGCCCTGGAGAAATAGTAATATCGAAAGTCATCCCTTCTCCAGTGTCAGCACAGAGCCCATGCTGTGACGGATGATGCACTGACAGAGGCTGGGCTGGTGCTGAGGCACTCTGCTGGACAATGTGATCGCTCACTTTTCCCTGCCAGCCTGAGCACGGTCTTGTAATTGTTGGCACTCTCTTACTCTGAGACTAAACTGCGTGGGACACACGTGGCCTTTTCATTGCCTGCTTCTACTGCACAGGGTCCTGGACTCAGGAGAGCTCCCGGGCACTTCTACAATGCAAAAATTAATGCTGAGTTCAGAGCCCAGCATGCTTCAGCTCCCATGTAACTGCAAAACCCCCTCACCAGCTTGTGAGCAGCCTTCCTGAAGAGGAGACAGGAAAGAAGGACTGGCACAGATCTCACAGGAACAGCACTGGAAAGCCTCCCCCCCCCCCAACACAAGTTTTTCTCTCAACACTACCAGATGAAATTAAGCAATAATTTTGTCTGTGCACATTAACTTCAGAGTGAGCAATACAGACAAATGCTTCTCTGTTGACACTTCTGTAATGGCTGGCATCTGTCTTCCCATTACTTACAATCATGAGGCAGATATCTAGATTGCTAGGTCATTCCAGACCTCCCCAAAGTATTCAAAAGTATATTGGCAGATTAAAAAATTGGCCTGTGTGAGAATGAGTGCACTTTGTGTCAGAAGGCAGGTCTTCAGGATGCTGAATGTTGGATTTATGTGTCATTGCACCCCCACACACACTTCTTTAAATGTGTCAGCAAAGCTTGTGGGAAGAAGTTTCAGGTCCTTATAAAGGCTACATATTTATATATAGCATGGATTTTTATGTAGATGCTAAAAATGGAAAGCAATTCCCATATGGATAAACAAATAGTTATCTATAAACATAATATACAGGGGCTGGAGTGGAGTCATATTTAATCCATTCTAGACCTAAGCCACCATTTATGTGACAAGCTGCAGTGTAGAAAAGCAGTTTTCACGCCAAATACAGTCCCTGTGCTGGTGCCAAGGCCAAAAGAGCAAGAGCAAATGGCGAAATTGCAATTCTTCCCTTAGGGGCCTTTCACAACAGCCTGCAGACAGCAGATGGGAAAACACCACTGCGTCCAGGCACAGCTCCTGTGCCCTCCAGCAACCCTAACAAAAACTCAGGTGCTGCTGGTTGTACTACCAGGCTAATCCCACCCTTCCCATACACATCCGGGGGGGGAAGCGTGTCCGGCTTTGTCCCCTTCTGCTCTGGCCCCCAGCAAGGGTCGCCTTGGACTACAGAGAAATTTGCCCAGCCATTGCCTCAGGATTCCTGAGCTGTCTAAAGGGCCACATATTTGACAGCAACTACAGGGTTTCTTCTGAAAGCAAGATGTATAATAAGTCATTGGAGTGGACATGCACAGAATACGTTATTTGGAGGGTAGGACAGATTATTAACAAGAAGTGGGAGAGCTTTAAAAATACCAAATGTCCTTGCATGGAATCAGCAAAATGAAGGCTATGTGATTTCTGCCACCTTGATTTAGAGAAAAGAAATTGCCTTCTAAAAGATCCCTGAAGAGAAAACTTCAGACAGAAGGAAAGATGATTAGTTCACGTATTTGCCAGCTTTCCACTAAACAACAGTTGATGACAGCATTAGAGATAGGAAGGAGCAAGAAATTAAGGGATAAGAAGCACAGCAAAAGTCACAGGATAAACTCAGCATGGAATAAGACAGAAAACTTGAAGCCAAAAATATATAAAGCAGTTTACTTTAGAGGCAGAGGCAAGAATGCCAGCTTTCCATCTCATATTGTAATGGCTAGCTCTCCAAAGAAACATTGCATGTGTCTGTGTGTTTTTCTGAGTATTTCCTTAGTCAATATGGGGAACAAAGGTAAGCATCCTTCTGAGCATCCTCTTCACTGCTGAGAGTCATTACAGTTTCCCTTTAAGTATTGTGCAGATGTATCAGGATGAAAATAAATGTAAAAGATAGTCATTCTAGAAAAGTACATGCAGTGAAAATTACACACAGGAATTAGAGCAGTCCCTCAATTCTATAGACTGGAGCGGTTATGGTAGTATTTCCCAGAAATACTGCTGAAACTAGTAACATATCCAAAAGCTGAAATTAACTTTACATACTATTGCCATATAGAAAGTATGTTTCTAATTCAAATCAAATGAAAAGTGAGTTCCAAACTAGGGCAAAATGAATAATGAAATCAAAGGATCTGAAACAGAATTTATACATTGTAAGTTTCAAGGAAGGACAGATGCCAGTAGACACATTAAACACGGTGACACTTCCCTAGAGAATTACAATAATACTTCACCCTTAAATAACACACTCAAAGCGCTTCACAGACATTAACTAATTAATCTTCAATCCTCATGTGGCTGTAAAAATTATACAGCAGGGAAATAAGGTCAGATCTTCAGAGGAGATCAAGCTGAGATTAAACAGTCTGCCCCAAGGCTACACACTGACTTGACAGCAGAGACAGGGTTACAGCTCCCATGTCCAACAGCCACCCCACAACCAGAAAGCCTTTGGAGGGAGACTGACAGCCCCAGACATCTCCAGCAGCTGCCCAAACACAGCAAAAGGCTTAGGCAGGGTCAGATGCCTCCCCGCACTCGAAGACAAACCCAGAAACACACGTCTCAAGGGACGAGGTGTTAACTGTGCACCCACAGATCTCCCCACCGCGCTGCGGCTCTGCAAACCAGCATGTGCTGTGGGTCAGCGGGAGAGGAGGTTTCCGCAGCAGTACGCACATCTGTGCTGGCACCTCCCCAGGACTTCTTCCTCCCAGATCCAGATTTGCTGCATGCCAGGTAGCCATCATCACATTAGCTTACGGGAGGCTTCATATACCTGGGGCACGTTTTATATATATTATACAGAACATGGTGCAAATTACACCTGGTCAAGTCCTATCTACCAGTGCCTTCACAGCCCCAGAGTATTTAAGATGAATGGAGAAAAGGTGACTTCCAGGAGTGCTGCAAGCACCCGGGCAGGCCACAGCAGAGGATGCACTGGCACGCTCAGTCTCCTGGGAATCAAACAATTCCCAGAACACAGAGAACGTGCTTCCAAGTGCAGGAGAAGATCAACCCATGCGACCTGCAGCAAAACACTCCTTATGCACAGGAAGACCGAGTGGCAACAGCTCTGTGCTGTTGCCCCCCGTGAACCAAAACGGGCTGTGATGCTCGCAGCAATGAAGTCAAACCTATCAGCTATCTCAAGTGCTGCACATCAGTCAGACTGAAATTAAGCTTTATCCTAATGAAGGCCACACTTAGAAGGGGCAGGATAATAGTGGCATTCCCCTCTGTAAAATGCCCCAAAGGAGGCCCAAGGGGCAATCCTAAACAACTGCCCTGCTCAGAGAGGCACTGTGATGGTTTAAAGTGCTTTCAGAGTAAAAAAGCTCTACAAAGAGAATGGCTACAGTAAAATTTTGCTGCATGCTCTGAAAAAACAAAACAAAACAAAACCAAAAAAAAACAACAACAAAAAACCAAGGAGAGTGTGCTGGTGGCCTGGCCAGAGGACACTTCCTCAAAAAACCCCCAAGTTCTGCCATTTGTTGTGGCATTTGAACAGCTTCTGACAGAGTAAGAGCTGTCGGTTTTGCCTACAGCCGTGATGCCAAGCAGTATCGACCCTCAGCTTTTTTAGAAAGTGCTTTAGAGTACTTTGAAAGTAGTAAGGCACTATTTAAAAGGTTCAATTCTCATTGCAGCACTGTCAGAAGATTAATCAATTAAAAGCTTGGCTCCTGCAAGCTTTTAATGTCTGCCAATCCTGGGCTGCCTTTGTGTGAAGATCTGGGGCTTGGGTTTGTGAAGTAAACCTGTGTCTAAACTTCTAATTATATTAAGAAAAGGTAAGTGCTAGAAAACAGCTGGACCTCATAGCTCTAGCAGAAAGTTATTTAAAAAGTCAGGGGTCTAAATGACATCTGTTTTTTTTTCTCCTTTTGACACTGCTTTGGGAGGGGAGGGCTAATAGGCTGCATTAGGCTGCACCAGTTTCAGTCCTTGTGCATAGATGCCATGCAAATGATCCATTAAACATTTACTTAGGAACTGAAAACAATAGCAATAATTCTGTGTTGCCTCAGCAAAAACAAAAAGGCTTAAAGAACTAAGGCTAGGAAAAAAGACATTGGGTAGCTGTCATATCACACATGACAGGATGGCCGATAAAACATGTTTCCACACACTGAATAATCTCAGGAATAAAAGCGTTTGACACCGTGCAGACCGGAGAGAAAGTGCAACAGTGCCATACAACCAAGTATCAACCACAGCAAAATAAAATACCAATTTATAAAAGAAAACAAAGAATGGGGATCAGAGAAAAGGCATTATTTTCACAAAAAAAAAAAATTGTATTTCAAATATTTAACTTGGAAATTGTACATTTGGACCAAGGCCTTGAGGTTCAGCAGAACTAGATGGAGATGACTCTTATTGTCCTCACGCTGTGGGTCAGTCGGATTTGGGACTTTCCAACAGTTGCAGCTTGCGTGCACCAGGCAGCAGCTGGTCAGTGTGGAACAGCAGGATTCTTCCTTTCTTCCTTCATTGCCCTACAGCAACTGTGCTCTAGCCTGAGCACCTGCAAGTCAGACTTGGGAACCTTTCTCAGTCAGACGTGGAAACGCTGCTCCGTGGGACCTGTTTGGGACTTCCCTGCAACCGCTGCTCCATCTGTGCGGAGCCGGGCAATTCCCCACGCAGCCACAGCTGGGGACAGGACAGCAGAGGGGTCAGCCTGAGGATTAAAGCACCAGCTCTAACATGCACCAAAAACCAGCCAGAACAATGAGCTGAAATGAAGAGGAGGACGCATGATCGAAGGGGTGAGGGAGGCACAGAGCTGAGAATGAAATTGTGCCCGATGGGCTAGAGAGGTGGTGCCTGGGGTTCAAGGTCTGGCTTGGCAAGAAAGGCTATGCAGGTTGGGAATGGGAGAGGACGGAGGGAAGGGTGCCACCAATGTCAGCAGTGGAAAACTTGGTATTAACTGAGAAAGGTGGCTTGGATGAAGATAAATATAATCCACAAGTGAAGACAAGTGACTTTCTCGACAAAGATAGCAAGGAGCTGTGAGGAAGGGCATAGAAGCAGTAGGTTCTGCGAAGAAGAAAAAAGCACGCACACAAAGACATAAACAAGATTTCAGCTTGAAGGAACTGGCAGTTCCTCTCTGTCACTGGCATTTACATTGCATTTCCTCCAGCCTTTATAAAACCTGGCTCCTCTAATTCATTCTAATTCACTCTCTAATGCTTCCACACGGCTCTTTCAGCGTGTGTGCAGGCAGTCTAGAAAGCAGTAGTCGGACAGCTTTTGACTGAAAGGAAATGTTTTAGGCACAGCTCAAAGGAGTCAAGAAAGTGGTTTGAATTTGGCCTTTAAAAGAAACAGGATGCCAGGAGAGTCACATGAATGCCTAAAACTTCTGCTTAAACAGAAGACGCATATGCCTGAGTTCGGTCTTAGCCACTAGCTGGAGCAGGCTGGTTTTAATTAATAACGGGTGGTGGTTCACTCTTTTGACAAGAGAGCAGACGTGAGTCAAAGTTTTAAGATATTAATGCAGTGTTTGCCTTTCTTAGCAAAAAACACAGTGTTCTGCAAACTGTTGTCTAGGTCCACATCTATAAAAACGCTGCGCGGGGACCTGGGCTCCGGGTGGACAGTGAGCCCTAGCAGCGGTGAAGGCTACCAGGATCCAGGGCTGTAGCAACATGGGCATAAGCCAGTAGATCAAGGGAAGCGATTAATCCCCTTTACTCGGCACTCGTTAGGCCACAGCTGGAATGCTGCCTCCAATTTTGGGGCCCCCTAATACAAGAAAGATATTGATCAGCTTGAGTGAGTCCAGCCAAGGCCACCAAGATGGTCAGGGGCTGGAGCATACAAGCTCTGAGGAGGGGCTGAGTTAGTTTAACCTGAGAAGGAGAAGACTTAGGGGGAACCTACAGAAGCCAACAAGTACCTAGGCAGGGCTTACAGAGAATACAGCCATGCTCTTCATTGAGGTACGTGGTGAGAGAATGAGATACAACAGTCTGGACTGGATATACGGATATACTCACCCTGACTATAATTAAGGATTGGAACAGGAGCCCAGAGAAGTTGAAGAATCTCTGTCCTCGGAGGTTTTCAAGACCTGATTAGACAAAGCCCTGAGCAATCTGGTCTGAATTCAGTGCTGTCCCAGCTTTGAGCAAGAGGTTGGACGACACAATCTTCCAGGAATCTTTCCAACCCAAATGATGTGATATTCATCAAAAGCATGAGTAGTACACAGTGCATATGTTTATAAAGGCAATAGGTTCCTAAAATACTGAATTACAATGCAATTGTTAAAAAAAACCCAACCAAACAACCCAACACAGTAACCCACAACAGTACAGACCATTGCTACAAAAGCTCAAATCTTTTCTCACAAACTTTTGCAAAACAGTCATCACCTTGGCAAAGACAACAGGCAAGAACTGTGTAAACCAGTGCCATCTATTGAGTTTAAGAGACTTTATGGCCAGCCGAGTATTCATCCAATAGATTTACAGCTGTACAAAAGTGTGATAAATGAACAAAATCAGGTACCCTGTGCAAGCCACCTCAGATGCCATGACTTGCTCCGCAGAATAACAAAATACAATGAAAGAAAAGCCACTTTTAAAATAAGACTGATCTGAAAACAAATGAGATTAAGTTATTGACTGCAAAGTGTCTTACATTTTAAACAGAGATTACAGATTCTGCACTAGTCTTTCACTTGATTTAGATTTCCACTTCGTCTGATTTAGACTTTATCGCTGCAAGAATAATATCACTCTGCCTTTCACATTAAGTATTGTTTTTAATAATGTTTCTCAACTAGATATCCTACAGTTTAATTAAATTAAAATTGAAATAGCATTGTAAGAATATAGACCATTTAGTACCTGAGACACTAAGTAGTCATTCTATTTCATAAAGAAATTAATTATGTGAGAGTCATTAACAACAACTGTAATTCCTTACGGATTTAAATTATGTTTTGAATTGGAAGAATAAATTTCCCAGCTGATTTAAATTCTTCAAGATGGTAGAAATGAATTAATGATGTTAATATACCGTATGTGTGAAAATTGGTGCAGGAATGAAATTCTGTGTTAAATCTAAAGGCAGTAGCATGGACAGTGAAAGCAGGGTAACCTATTTCTATCCTACTTATTTTGTCATCCTGAAGCCTGGACTATTTTTGGATGAGCTACAGTCCAAGGGTTCAGACTGGGTGCTGGTAAAATCAATGGCAGCCTTGGAACCGACTTCAAGAAGGGCAGGACTAGGCTCTGGTTTCTCCAAATCACATACCTTCTCCTTTTCTCCAAGAAAACCTCAGCTCTGTCTGGGAGAAGCTTTCCCAGCCTGACGAAAAGTGAGAGTGATTAAAAAAGAACTATAAGGAATAATAAATACAGTATTTCAAAATTGGGCGCTCTGCTGTTAATTATCATCATTGCCTCCACAGTTTATGCATATTAAAATTACGCTGGCACTTCTCCTTCTGGGGAAATAGTTTGAAAGGGGATAGGCAAGAGGAATCTCTACAGCACAGCATACAGTTTGAAAATTCACACACTGCATCAACTGGGTAGGAGAGCCAATTTCCCAGATATATAAATCTGGGTTTAACTTCTGCAAGAAAAACACCCACATCCATCCCCTTTATCATACTAAAGGGACATCTCTGTTGGCTGACAGCATCATGCAGGGAATCAAAATTAAGATGCAGGACAACTTCCAAACCCGTGTAACCCCCACATAACCTTCTTTGCCCAGGTCCAGGGCTGTATTTTTTAACTAAATGATAAAACGTGAGCTCAGCTGAGGACATTGCTCTCCACTGTCGAAGCCAACTGAGCATACAAGGTTCATTTTGTTTCCAGGAAAAAGACACTGATTAATTAAAATGCAAAGGCGTCTTCCTGCCAAATATTTCCCAGCCTTATGTTCAGCTAAGAATAATTAAGGCTCGCCCATATCATCCAAAAGACTGGTAGCCATTCTCAACACGCCATCATCTATCACCCAACAAAAGTCTATGTTTGCCAAGGAACAGATTGCAACCAAGTAGATGGGCAGCACGTTAGTCGAGAGTTTTACTTGTGTCTAACTCTCACAGCTTCTCCAGTATAAAAGGCCAATAACTGCTCTCTTTACTACAGCCATGCCTGGTTAGCCTATAAACACTACCACTGATAGCTTTAAAGAGCTGTTACTTCTTGGCTTCAGCTGCTGTTCATTGCATCCTCCCCTGCTGCTCTGATGCGGAGAGGGAAGGGGCAATTTTCAAGACAGTGGGTGCAATGCAGCAGTGGGATGGAGACCCAAGTGCTGCCCAAGGCTCTCCGCACTCCCAGGTCATGCTGAGCCGTGGGAGCTTCTATCACATCGGTTTAAATCCCATTTGACTTCCATGAGACTAGCCATGCTTTAAATTAAGCATTTGCTCAAAGTGCTTTGCTGATGAAAATAATCATAACCATAGGATTAAAAAAGGAGTATTAAAAGAGGGGCGGGAGGGGGCTACACAAGTGTGAGCAGGAACTCCCTTATAGGAGCCCACTGCAGCACCAGGGACCCACACTGCAATTTTAGAGCAAGTTTCTCTATCTACTTCTGGAATTAAAATGGTGACCTCGTTCAAACAACCCTTTTGGCACTGAAAGGCCAGGAAATGCAGTCATATTAGGATTAATGACTTGAATTAGCTCTCTTGCACCTGTGCCTCACTGTATCCATGGCAAAGACGTACAGTAGCTTTGCCTTTATGAAGTAATGTTTGAAGGTTTCTTTGGTGTTTGTCTAAGCAAAATCTTTTCTCTCCTTGTCTTACCAAATAAACTACTTAGGAGGGAAAAACGTCTCTCATTGTAAAAGTCTCTTGATAAAAAAAAATGCAAATCTCAAGCAGCTGTAACGAAGAGAAGCAATTTTAGACTCCTGGTGGCTACCTTCCTGCAAAGCTGTATTATTTTTCATCAAGTATCTACAAGAACCAGATCACGTTTCTAGCTTTCCATTCCTCTCCTGTGTAATGAGGGAGAATCATGTATATTGCTTTCATTTAATTTACCCTAGAAATTCAGAGTTATTGATTGCAGTTGGTAGACTTCCTAGCTATAAAAGAGACTGGAAGCAACATTTTTATGCCTTTTGTATTGCTTACCACAGCGATGGACACAAAAAAAAAAAAAAAGGGGGGGGGGGGCGCAAAATGAGGTTTTGAGGCAGGGAGAGAATATAGCGTTGTGGAGATTAAATACTGGGTGGCAATACTTGAATATACAACACAAATAGAGCTGTAGACTGCCTCTTGTGACATTTATTTAAAGAACTATCTATCTGTACATCTGATTATCTGAGATATCAGAAAGGTCTGGAGTAGTCAGGCAAAATTGGTCTACAAAATTCACTGAAAAAAGTGCAGGTCTATGGAAGGACCAAAAACTGTTCTTTAATTTGGATGGTATTTAGTAAACAGTTTTGCAAAGGGAAGGAATGGAAGAACAGAATTTGGAAGAAATGTTTTGTTTGGATATTTAAAAGCAACAATTTAATTCAGAAAGCCGCCAAAATATCAGACAGGATTACAAAGGGAAAACAGAATGATGCATTATGGCAAAATGATTCTTTTTGATTTTCATTGTGCTGAGAAAACTGGGGGGAGGGGGGGCAGGGAGGAAGATCTTCAATTAATAGTGACCAGGAACTATTTTTCTTTACTATTTTTCATTCTGGCCACTGAACCATAGAAATTGAATTATTGGCATAGCACTAATCTGAGAGTATTTTTCGGCAGCCATATTCCAAATGAGGAAATCTGTAATCTGTTCAAGACTGTGCCCTGTGTTTCCCCTCAGTAAGTGACAAATTCTGGTATTTGATAAATCTGAGGTCTAGAGTCATTCTGGCATGGAGAACATTCCTTGTGAACATGCCAGCCAACCTGCCTTTTCACTGATGTTCGTGATGGTGTAAGAAAACAACTGGTAATTCAAGAATGTTATTCAGAAGGTTTTCCTTTCTTCAGCAGTCCTAATGACAACCCCAAGCAATCAAAATGCATGCACCTAGCTCCAAAAAAAATAAAGTGAATGGGCCTAAAGTACAGGATTCAGAAACAGATAAATTAAGCTGCCTGATGATTTCAGAGTTTTCCATAATTCAGAAACTGCCTTCTTCCAAAGAAAACTAAGATGCTCATATAGTTACACAATTTCAGGATCCAAGCCTTTACATAAATACTTTAAAGGTTAGCAACCAGGAAAACTCACAGCTTGCCTCTGATTCATAATGGTAAGTTTAAAAATATTAGAAGACTGAATTAGACTTAAAAAAAAAAGGTTCAATTTTTTAAATCAAACCTGCTGTGTTTAGTCCTGTTTTTCTGTTTTTAAAATGTGATAGGATGAGCATGATGGAGAAACCAGTATTAATCACAAATGAAACATTGATACAATGATATACAAACAGACAGAAACAATTGGCATCTTCATGGTTATTTTTCATGGGAAATTTTAGAAATTTTCAAGACTAGTATACGATTCTTTGTTTTCAAAATGCTACAGGAAGAAATATATTGCTTATTCACTTCTTGCTGTTTGATGTCATCTATCAGAACAGGAATTTAATAAAAAGACACAAACCACTGTAAACGCTTCTGTTATCAAAAGTTTTTTGCTGGAAGTCATAAAACTATGCACTGCATTGGCTTTTAACAGTAAATTTATAATCAAATGCTTGTTTTGCATGAGAAGAATTGAAGACTTGTTTTTGCTTTTGCTTCCATAACCTGTGCGCATCATACCAGTGTAGTACCAACAGGAAAGCCAAGCTCTTGCTCTATAAGCAGAGTAATAGCACTTGGAATAGAGTATATGCTTTGACAGGCATCTTAGCCCAACAGCAATGCCTTCACGAATCAGTTCGGCACCTTTCCTGCTTCTGCAAATTGTTCAAACTGGAAATTTACAATGTCCAGTCTGGAACAGCAGGCATGAAACCCACTTGTCCAGCTGCAGCAGTAGTTCTCCAAGTGTTTTGAGAAATGCCAGCATGACATATGGACTCTCACCACCACACTGGGACTTCTAGCTGTTCAGATATGGCAGGTCTTAAAGAGTTTGGCAAGAAATTTTACCAAATTATTCTTTACTCTCAACTCCTCTTGTGAAGACAGCTGATTGCCTACGCAATTTGCAAATCAGGCTAAGACACATTCACTGAGATCTCCCTCCTCACCTCTGTTGTCTTTTAAACATTCTTCATCATGTTAAGAAGCGATAAAATACCTTACTTACAATCAGAGCTCCTAATTTCACAGGCTAGAATACTTTGCATGATTTGGTAGCTTACAAATGAATGCACAGAGCCAGCATCTGTCAACTCCCTTAGGCAGCCTTGCTTAACGGAATGCAATTTCTTACCTGAAAAACATAAATAAGCAACATACATTTACATTTTATTCTGCATAACTTAATATTTTATTTAGTACCCTAAATCACACATGAAACCAGTTCTTCCTATTAAGCATGCAAAGATGCTGCATCACTTGTGTAGAATGTTTTTAAAATCAACAGTAGTTTCCAATTAAAACAGTTCAGATGTAAATATTTATACCAAATACAGAGACGTGATTAACATTCTTACCAGATACAAGCTCACTGGAGTACAACGCTTTCCATAATTACACACACACACCCCGCCCCACTTACAGACCGAAGTCATTTGATCCCCATAGGGCATCAGGAGAAAGGAGGGCCGCCCTGAGCAGCCCAGGGGCTACCACCCGAACCACAACAGCCACAGACATCCTAAGGGTCCTCCTTCCCACAAGGAAAGCCCTCTGGGACATGAGCCACAGCATGGCACGCGTTCCTGGGAGCACCCTCCCCTGCTCTGGGGTTTCACGCACTGATCACAACTGTAAGACGCAGCCCTGGCAGGAGGGGACAGGTAGGAGATGCACAGGCAAGTCTCAAGCAGCGCACGAAGCTTGGCACTGGTCCAAATCACAGACCAGCATTCAGGGGAAACTTTAGATAGCATTTTAATTTTCCCTCATGTCCCACTCACATCCAATCTGCAGTCCCTATCCACCTGGATCAATTGGTATTGAATGTGAACTGCAGCCCTGAGGCTCTGCTCAGGTATTAAATGGTTTCAGTGCAAGTCTCAGCAGTAAATAGGAACACACTTATAAGCCTAGAATGATCTGAAATCCACAGAGGTCTAGACAGAATCCATACGGTTGCCATGAAGTCCTTGGCTGCAGTCATAGATTGATTATACTCATTTAAAAAAGGTATTAATGTATAAAGCTACCACAAGGGACAAAACCTGCAACACTAAAAAGAAAGCATTAATAAAACACCAGAGCTTTTCATTGACATCTTCAAGAAGCAATGTGAAGCCAAGTCAAACAGCCAAAGTGCAAATGCCTGCGAAACTATGAGAACAAGGAGCAGCCACGTGGTGCCCCATCTCATGTGGGTCCACAAAACTGTATCCCCCTTTTTTTCCTCTTCCTCCTCAAAATACCTTCAATTCTGCTATTGGAGACAACGGAAGAAAACTTCAGTGACCCTGGAGTTGGGCTTTTGGTGTACATAACAAGAAATCCTCAAAAAGACCAGGAAAAATATCTGATTTTCTAGTAGCTGCAAACAAGCCATCCCAGCTCCCTGGGTTCTTCAGGTAGAACTGTGGGAAAGATTTCTAACCCTCCCTCACCCCACATCAACTCTATGCAGTTTCTTCTCCAGAAAGCTTTTAATTGCATTTTAATTATGCAAACGTGCCGTGGGCTTTCAGAGTAGAGCGTTGGCTTGTTGAAAGAAATAGGTATCCATCAATCTAACCAAAGTATCTGTAAGGCACTTGTTTCTGCAGTATTTATGCTCTTCTTTCTGTGAAGAAACCATCCCATATTTATTAATTAAACTGACAAAAGTTCAGCTTCACTACAAAGGAAACTTGGGAGAGCTCCCCGCACCCCATATCTTTAAACGTGAATTTCTGGAAGTGCCTAAATCTGTATCTGCAAGTGAGGCACTTCAAAGACAAAATTCTCTGCTGTGTTTAAGGACACAAGAAGAGACTCAGGCCAAGATACTTCAACAGATTTTCCGACAAAGCTGCATTTGCAGGGCCCTCCAAAGTTTCTCCAAGTTCAGGGCACATCCTTGAATACTGTTAGGTTGGAGCCGATGCGTTTTATTTTCCCCACAGGTTTGCAGCATCAGATGATATCCAAATACAACTGCCTACATCCAAATGACCCAGCGATCTTTGGGGCTGTCTGAAACCACATCATCCAGTGCACAAAGGAAGCCTTTAAGAAGTTATTGCAAAAATTTGCCAAAGGAGTCAATCAAGGATGAGAGAAAACAGCCCTGCTCCCTGGTGGGCAGTGAGAGCAGTAGCAGGTGGAGGAGGGAATAACGCTGCCAGTTCGGACTGTGTTGAATCCGGCCCTGGACAAGGGGGTCAGACTAACAGAGAACTATCAGCTCCCCCCGAGCTGCTGCGATGTGCAGGTTTTTGATGCAAAGCACAAGGGGAACATGCATCAGATGGAGGGCTGACCAGCTCTCACAGCTGTCCTTGTATCCAGCAAACCCAATCGCTCATGGAAAGACTGGACAGGCAAGATGCTCCTGAAATGTGCTTCAGGAGCAAGATGACCTCAAGTATTGGTATAGGTAAGGATAGAGAAAGGGGGGATTTTTACGTGCAAGCAGAGATTTAAAGCATGAACCAGAGGGTCCTGAGCACAAGGACCTGCTCCCTGTCACTCAGAGCTGTGCACAATGACAGCAGCCTGTACAGGCCAGAGACCAACTGCATTAGGGTTTCCTGAATGCACATGGCTTCTTCCCTCACCCACTAATCTCATAATTCACAATTACTATATTTAACATACATAAATGCCAAGTGCTCCCCAGGAACTACCATAGGCCACTGTGGAAGAGTGGGGCTATGCCAGGCAGTCATTGTGCATAATTGCGTCAAGAGCTGTTGATGTTCTTAATGCTATGAAACAGAAAACGGAGATGTGCTCCCAAGTGTTTGCTGGCTGCCCCCAAATGCCTGCATGCTGGCCACTCTCTTCCAATAAGCAGGACATCATGCAGCCCCACAACAACAAGCAAAGAGATAATCAGATATAGATCCAGCATTGCTACAGAGCACGAGAAGCACAAAGTCTCTCCAGTACATTTAAATATAATGACAGATCATGCTGCTCGCCTGGCTCGGTTAGGCTCAAATGCTGGTTTCTGTTACAGATGTTTTATGCAGGAGGGCTCAAAACTGACAGGTTTTAACCATATTTAATGGAAATTTGACACAGACGTTGCTGGCTCAGCTCAACATTACCTAGAAAGAAAAGCAAAATTTATTTCAACTTTACAGGCTCCAATGTTGAGTTAGGAAATGTCCCAAGCCTAGTCATTAATTCTCAGCATCACCTCTTGGTTCCCCTGCAGAGGGGAGATTTTGCCTTGTTCTCTCCCCCCCCCTTAAATACAGGGGATCATTCCTTCCTGCAGAGCATTGCTAACTGACACGCTGAGCCGCTGCGTCTGAGGTCGTCACACACAGTGAGAGGTGTCATGAACGCATTACAGTGACATGTGGCTCTGTTTGCACAGCACCATTTCAATGTCACGGGAAACCTGATATAGTCTGGGGACTTCTATCTGAAGTGTGACATTCCCATTTAAAATGCATGCATTTGGGACAAGGAACAGAGGGACTTATTTACCTGCTTGATGTTGGGCTGGCAGAATTGCTCATAGCCATCAAGGAATTATCTAAATGTTTTCCAGAGAAAGCTACAAATAAACCTTGCACCAGCACTTCCTTCGTATTTGCCACTACTTCTGCAAAGAGTCTTTCAGAGAGATTTTTAAAGGTTGTATTTCTCCCTGACCTCGCTACTGGCATGGAAGCGTGAGGAGACTTGCAGGGGCCCATCCCCGAGAGGACCCCAGGAGCTCAGTGCAGACATGTCAGTCCTGCTGACATCGGCCCCACAAACTGCGCTCCCCCGGACACCACGCTGCGCCTGACGTACAAGACGCTCACGCTCAGTACATCAGCAGAGAGGGAAATTGGTGAAAACTCTCAACTTTGCCACCGAGCTGCCAGGTAGTCCTGGGCAACTGGCTCCAGCCCTCGGTCTGGCCCAGAGAGACCTGTCTCTGCAAGGTCAGGACTTGCAGTGCACAGCAGCAGACTCCTGATCCCACCTGAGGCACTTCCAGCATATAAAGAAGAAATAAAAAAGCTGGCTTTGACTGCTAAATGGCAGGTCTTCAAAAAGACTTCCCTCTCCTGCTCATTTCAGAGTAAAACAAACGTTTAGACATCGAATACATGCACTCTGGCCTTGGCTATACTGCAAAATATAAACTGTAAAGTAATTGAAAGGGACAGGTCTGAATATTTAGCTGATCTTTCCCAAACACTTTTAATTTCTTTGGTGAGTCAACATATGAGAACATCCTGGTGATGAATGCACTGTTTATACCAGAAATCTAGTAATAAAAACAATGTTCTTAAAAGAAAACGGAAATTATTCTGATATGCCTTTATGATTATGACACAGGGACTTGGGGAAACAAACATCAGAAATTTAAATGGGATAGAAAACTAAAATATCAAACAATTAGGCTTGCTTGCATCAAACAGTTTGGAGGAGTACAACTCCTGCAGGTTCTACATTGCAGCTGTGTTATCTTAACAATTAGCTATAAGACTGTGGCCACAGCCAAACAAGTTCATAGGTCTCTCTGATTTCATGGTATGCAGGCAATAAAAGATTAAAAAGAATCTTTACATTATTTCAAAACTTTAAAAGAACACCATATTGTGTATAACAGTATGAAGAACTTTAAGTTTAAAGATTCAGTGTTATTTTAGCAGCAATAGCTTTCACTAGCAGCTTTCTGAACACAGCTGCATAGAGAAGAAATTATTTTCCTAACATTTACTTCTTCCAAAGGCTAAAAAACGTCATGGCTAAAAAAAGTCATGACTGCAACCTTAGGTACAGACTAACACTCATCTAAATACTAAGCCTTAGCTAAGGGTGCCAAAACCTTAGGCAAGTTAGGGGTTTACTGGTAGCGAATAAAGAAATGCCAAAGGGAAACAGCAAAAGTTAACATATCTGCAGTCAAATTAATATTCCAGCAGCCTGGAGAGCAAGTAGTTTCTCAGCTGTTTGAGTAACTATTGACAGCAAATGTGGTCAGTTAACCTGAATTTCTGATGAAATCTGGAAATGTTTGGTGTTGAAACATTCTCATATTAAACAGTGCCAAACATTTTGTGAAACCATGACTTCCCCACCCCCCCACCCCCCCGACACTGCCCCGCTGGTTGCAAAATTCCTGCCCTGGGGGGAAAGTCTCCAACCCTGCATATTGCAGAGGACCAGGCAGACGGACAGGGAAAGAGCACAGCTATACACAGCAGGTAGCACTAATACAGCTACAAGTACTGCTCTTCAGCATCCAAGGTAAGGTAATGAGATGAATCAGATTCGGACCAAAGATTCAGCTCTGTATTACTAGATTGAAGCTCACGAGAGGACACAGAGAAAGGTCCTTCGGGAATTAATTCTTACCCAACTCACTGCAGTGCAGATGCTCCGCTACTCACAGGGGGCTGCTAACAGAGCAATCGCTCTGCTGTGAAGGGCCCCACGCTCCTGGCCTTACTGCAACCAAATGGGACCTCAGACAAAGGTCACTGAACTTGAACAACTTACAATAAACACATCCTTCCCTGGTAGGGAAAGCAACTAAATTCCCATGTATCTTTCAGCACAGGGGAGGAAGGAGACAGTAAACACTGCCCTGGTATATACATCTGGTTAAGCCATGCAGGGCTGCCATCTCCCTTTTGCACGGGAAGAGCAGCTACACTAAGGTGGCAGGATGCGGTGACTTCCACACCTGCCAAGGTCCAACCTAAGTTTTGGCAGAGTGACTAAAAGCTGTTGGAAAAACACGACGAACCATCAGAAACCTTAAGCACCAAAAATCGCAGCCCTAAGGCTTCAGGCTGACTCGTCTCCAGCACAGTCATCTCCAGCACAGCTCCAAGAACTCGAGCTGCTCAGTTACAAACTGATGCCACTTGCAGCAACAAATTCTCAGGTGTGGGCAAGAGACACCAAGCCATTTTTTTATTGAAACCTTCGGTCCCTTCTGAACTGATCTGAATTTTCATTACTGACTCCAAGTGTTTATGTTACCATCATCCTAAACTCCCAGAATTGCCATCCCTACATCCCAATGCTGTCAATAAATGACCTGAAGTTCAAGGGAACAGAACAAAACACAGCCAAGCCGATGCCCAGAGATCCATTGCTAAGGAAATAAATTTTCCTTCACTGCATAAAATTCTAGGAACGTGCTGTTAGAGTGATCAAAAGCTTAGTATCGGTGCCACTAAATCTCTGGGGGTTGCCATTTTGGGTGCCTATTAAGGGTTTATATTTATGTTATAAATCATCTTATTGCATTCCACAGAGAGTGATTTTAACACTAGGATCATACCCCTTAACTAGTTTTTATATGAAATTTAAAGGCTGAAGAACAGTAATGTACTATTAAAGACACCTACTTTTTGCTTCCTGAAAATAATAGCATGCTACAGAGCCATGAAAAGAGAAAATCATAGCAGTGCTAACCTGTAATAATTACACTAATAAAGAGAAAATAGCACTGAAGAAATTATGGGGGGAAAGACACTAAAATTTCTGTGTCTAGCTAAAGCACTAGCATAACCTTTCAGAGAATATATTCGCAAAGTATATAAAAAGTTCCAGTTATTTCAAAGGTTATGATTATCACCTTCCTTTATTTAAATTGACACCAGTTATTACTATACTTCCTTGGTCCAGAGTCTAAAAAATACAAGGAACATAAATTGTAGATATAAAATTATAGTGCTATTTATTATTATACTGTTATTAAAGTGATATTTACCGAGTTCGGGCTGCTTTTTCCCCTCCCTAGTGTAAGATTCAGCAAGGAACAGGAAAAGCCTGACTTTATGACAGAATCAGGTAATGGACTTTAAACTTTACACGTTTTCAGTGAGATGGAGCAAACAGAAGTAGAAGAACCCCACGAGCACAGGCACCCAGCCACCAAGCTTTGGTGCCAAGACTACGGACGTCGGTCTTCCTGCCACCCCGGGAAAGCTGTGGGTCCTCCTGCCCCAGCAGCTCCTCAACCTCTCTGCTTCCAGCTGTGACCACCTCCTTTGAAGACCCTGGGCTTCTCTGGACACAAGCTCCTCTCTGCAATGTGTATCTGCGTGGAGGTCACCACCTTTAGGTGGAGACAGACTGTATTAAATTTGCTCTGAGCCAGCAGCTCCTCCTGGGTTACGTGGAGGGTTGAAGAGGCATTTCCAAGATTGTGAAAGAGCTGCAGGCAGCAAAGAACAAAATGTGGCTATGGGCAGGGAAAGGTCCGAGTCTTCTTGCCAGACACGTCTCTGATGCACACGTGACCATTAGGATAGTCCATGGCAGCAACAGAGAGGAAGATCAGCCAAATACTACTTTTTCCCAATCCTAGATAGCTGCGGGTACAGAAAAGGGACCCTGGGGTTCCCAGCATACTACCACACATACACACTGCCCCCAGGACATTTCAACGCCAGGGATATTTTTGTGTTTATAACCATGGGTAACATGCATGAAGTTATGGCAATGCTATTATATTACAAGATCACTGCATCTTGTAACATAATACCAGAAAAAATTTTTTTTTTCTTCACATTGTCAAAAATAACTAAAATTGTTGATGGCTCACAGTTGTAATCCACTATTTCATGTCAATAACAGCACAGGATAGTTTATACAAAGCCTCTACCATTTGGATGGTTTGTTAAAATTTAAAAATAAAGGAGGAACAACATTATGGCATTTGTTCATAAATGAACAGCAAAAAAACTTCTGCCTCTCATTCTAGTAATTGTAAAGATATACAGTTCTTGCACCTTCGCTTTCTACTATCATCATCTTTATCAAGACCTGTCAGCAAAATTAAAAAAAAAATGGATGGGGAATTACAGACAATTTGATGAGCGCAACCAAATTTAAAGAGTTTATGCTGTTGCCTTCAGCTACATATCACACATTATTCACCCTGAGAGGCATCAGTGGACGCATTAGCAGGAACCAGTTCCCCAAGACACAGCTGAACATGTGACAGATGAAAAGGCAAAGTTTTTCTGCACTTGCTTCAACTTATTTTAAAAAAATTAAAAAAGAAGAATCTGAGCATAGCCTAAACACCCGTACGACTTACTCCCTCCTCAAGCAACAGCAGCAAGCACAACAACAGCAAGCGTGATTCAGAAAAAACCTAGCACAAAAACATGTAATTAAATGCAAAAGAAAGGACCCATGGGTAAAATGCAACATTAGTTCAAACCAAAAATCTGAACAATACATAAGCAGGCATAATAAGGAGGGTATACAGTGTGCATCCTGAATTACATGGAAGAGCCAGCCATCATGTTAATATATCTAAAGAAAAGCAGTTTTGGAGAGGTCAGTGCAGAGGTGTCTGAAACACCTTACGGTCTGACAAGCACTACCTGTTCCCTCTTACTAATATGATGGAAAATCTTTTCATTTTTAAAAGGTCTAACCCATTGAAAGTGTCAGTAAAATTAATCTTAATCATCAGAGGAAAACCTGCAATCCCTAGCTGCCAGCCATCACATCTCCTGGAAGACAGTGCCCATCTCCTGTCTCTGCAACTGAATCTCTGTTGTCAAGAGCAACTGGTAGCGTTTGAGGGAAGAGACAAAAAACAAGAGGCAAATGCTTCTTTACAGCAGTGGAAGAATCCACAAGACCCACAACAGAGAAGATGCTATTTCAAGAGGACTTCTGTGGCTCTGATGTCTCCAAAACTTACCTCACCTAACCATGAAGGGATCATGACTCACTGAGAGACTTGTATTTGCTGAGACACTAATTTCTCATGATCTCTCGGGTGCGAACTAAAGTTCCACCATATTAAGCAGAAGAAATGTTCCTTCAACAAGGGGGAAAAAAAATAATCACCTCATCAGGCAGGGGCTCTCCTTGGTAGGTCATTCTCCAGGGACTGAAATTACTACAGAGCTACACTTTCTTCTGACTGTAATATTCACAATTAAACAAACTAATTTTCAACATTATGCTGCAAGTTAAGTTTAGCTAAAAGGAGGTACTGTAGGCTGGGTGAGGTTATTGAGTATTCCCAGATCTCAAAGGTCTTGTGCCACACAGAGTTTTCAGGGGGGTGGGGGGAGGTACCTCCATACTAGCTAGCAGGGAATAAACAAAAAATACTCAAGGCACTGACAACAGCTGAATCTACAATTTCCTTTTAGTTTGCTACTTATTTGGGGAGGGTATGATCTTAATTATGTTCAGAAAGATAATAGTCCAGAACAGAGCAGTCACAAACACCAACCCCTTGGTTGAACCAGACTCACAGCACATGGGCAGATCCAGCTCAGGGATCAGGTAACTGTACTGTTCCTGCAGCCTCTCTAAATTGTTGGGGTTTTTTGTTTTTGGGTGGGTTTTGGTTTTTGTTTTGTTTTGTATTTTGGGGGTTTTTTTAATCCCTTCTCTTTTTGGATTTGAAATTCAAAATAGCTGCTAAAGAAATCTGAAGTCAAAACTATTCATCCACTCACAAATGACCCCTGTAACGCTTATTTCATTCCCTGCTAACTAACCTCACTCATAAATCTCATTAGGGCTCTGATGAGTGGAAGGGCTGCACAGAAGACAGGTGAAAATGAGAATAAGGTAGATAAAAGAAAAGTGCTGAAACCCTGAGAAGAAACTGTCATTAAAAAATACAAAAACATTTTAATATCTAAATGTAGGGTAAAAATTAAACTATTTCAAACACAAGACCTGAAACATTCCAGCTTTTTTTGTTTGCTCTTAATGCTGTGGGGATATAGTTAATGAGGGGTGCACTGGCCCAACAGTAATGCCAAGTCCAACAGCAAATATAGCAGATGGCTTCCTCCTCCAAAATGAGAGGCGACTTGACCTAAAGGGAGACATCCATTAGGTATAGGAGTGCACAGCAAGTCTGACAGCAAGTCAGACAGCAAGTCCTTGCACAGCAAGGAGGTTCATTGCAATGAACCCATGCTAGAGCAGTTCTTGAAGGACTGCAGCCCGTGGAAAGGACCCACGCTGGAGCAAGGGAAAAGCGTGAGGAAGAAGGAGTGGCAGAGAAGAACTGTGATGGACCAACCACAGCCCCATTCTCCCTGCACCGCTGGGGGAATGGGACAGAGGAGTTGGGAATGACAGAGTGAAGCTGAGCCTGGGGAAAAGGGTCTGGTGGGGGGAAAGGCATTTAAATTTGTCCTTGTTTCTCACTATCCACACGTGTTTTCATTGGCTATAATTAAATTAATTTTTGACCACGTTGAGTCTGTTTTGCCTGTGACAGTAATTGGTAAGCAATCTCCCTGCCTTTATCTCGACCCACAAGCTTCTTCATCTTATTTTCTCCCCTTGTCCTGTTGAGGAGGGGGAACAAGAGAGCAGCTGGGTCGGCATATGGCAGCCAGACAAGGTCAACCCACCACAGGGCTGCAGTGTGGATACCTGCTCCAACATGGTCTCCCCTGGCCGAGGCGAAATGCTGCTCTAGCACCTGGAGGTCCTCCTTCCCCTCCTCTGACCTCGCTGTTTCTCATAGTTTTCTCCTCACTGCCATGCAGCATTTTGCCCTTTCTTAAATACATTTCCACAGCGGTGCCCCCAGCAGCGCTGAGGGGCCCAGCTGTGCCCTGGAGTGGGGCCCTGGGAACCTTCTGGAACCAGCTGTGTCTGGCAGGAGGCAGCTCTGGCCCCTCCTCAGAGGCCACCCCTGCAGTCCCCCGCTGCCAACACCTTGCCTCTAAAATCCAATACACAAATAAACCATCATGAATAAGAGCAACCCCCAGATCCGCAGTGCTATATTTCTGCAAACTCAGAATTCACCTCGCAGGACTGTGGCATTCTGACAGGCCGTAAACTGTCAAACTCCTGCTATAGCCATCGCCGCGGCACAGACGGACTCCATTACCCAGTAACTTTCTGTCACACGAGGCAGAGGTGAGAGCCGAGGTGACCTCCTCCATGTAAAGAGTAACCTGTAAAATGAGGGGCAAACCGCAGTCCCGCTGGCTGGGACCATCTGCCCGCCTCCATGTCCGCCACAGATTTTCCTTGTGTGCAGACAGAGCAACCCCTGCTGATCACCTGCACCCACTTGAACAATCTGTGGAAAAAATGACTCACACCTGGAGTTACAAACAATGAATCTGCCAGAAAGGGCTTTATTTTTCCCCCCCATAAAACATTACTGAGAGGTATGGATCCCAATTCATCAAGGAATAGGCCTAATTTTACGTTTGTGAGCAATGCCACAGAAGGCAATCACGTGCAGCATGTTCATTGCCTCTCCTGATTTACAACTGGAAATGAAAGTTGTTTTTTATTAGGGTTTCCAGTTCTACTGTTGAAATTCAAGGAAAGTGTTCCTCTTCCTTCTCTGTGCACTGCAACCATGATACGATTTGCTGAGTGCATTTATAAAAGACAAACTCCCAAAGAAAAAAAAAAAAATCACAGGAAAGAAAAATAAATAGGCACTCACACACATTAGTATGTTCCTAGCCAGGTCTTATTTGGGGGGGGGGGGGGGGTTGATGGATTTGCTATTTCCACCAAGCATCCGCAAAGGAATGAGCCCTCCCATTCAGGCATATAGGGCTACTGAATCAGAGGATGGTATCAGCAAAACAAACAAACATCAGTTCCTGCTATTTTGGAGCTTTTCACAAACACTGGGACTTGTGACACTGCCATTACGGCCACTCCACTCGCTGGGAGAAAGCTAAAATATTGCAATACTCCCTGTAGCCTGGAGGGAGCAAATATAAATGAACAGCATCTTCATGGCTTGCACCATTTTGACACCCCATTGCTGAGAGAAGGCATAATGCATTAAACATAGAGACCACTTGTAAGCTGTTGTGCACAGTCACTTGAGTTTTCCTTCTCTTTATGATCACTAGAGCTTGCAACACATTAACCTGTTTTGACTCCTTCCCTCCTCACCAACTCAGCTCCTTTCAAGCGTGTTGTCGCAAACAGAAACCACAAACTATGTCAAAGATGCTCCTTAGAGCCTCATGTTCTCAAGAAGGTTTTCCCACTCCACGTGACGCATAACTTACACAAAGCAGTAACACAGTGTGTGAAGGCAGAGTGAAGTCAAGCACCGGTTCCCACTCCAGTGGGGAGGCACATGCCCACTCGACCAGGTGTGCTACTGAAATATCTTAACAAAAGAGGCAAGATTAAAAGGGAGCACTGCAAGCGTAGATGATGGCCACATTCTTGTTTTCACCATCACTGAGAGGAAGAAAGCACACTTCTCTGCAAAGGCAGCCTTGCTCCTTGCCGAGGTGAAGGATCCTGCCCTTGTTTTAACTCCCATGTGTAGAAGGAACGGGGTAATGAGCAGATTTAATCATAGCCCAAAGGATGACAAACAGGCATCACCTAGAAAATTATTACAGACATGCCATCCTGTTTTGACAGCAGTAGTGTTGCCATCTTGAGTTTTCTTCTTTGCTGTGAAAGCAATGGTTTTCACCCAGCTCCAGACAGCTAGTCCCATGGGGTTCTCAAGCTTTGCAGCTTAAAAAGCAACAGCGGACTAAAATTCATGAACACAGCTAGAAACCACGACGTGGCTGTCCACTGAAGGGTTAAATCATAGCGAATGAGAAAAAAAAATCCAAAACATAGATTCAGATTTCCCACAGCTGCTTTCAAGTTCCACTCTCCTCCCCTATTTAAGAGCCTACTCCACTACTTTTTAATCATAACAAAAGATCAAACACAACACTGCCTTAGTTTTAAGAATTACTTTGATTTAAAGGCCTCCGTAAACCAGTGCATAATTATACCAGAGGGAGGGGCGATTTTTAATTTTATCTATTTTTTTTAAATCAATACAATTACACTAGTTATAACTGCTAATGTAAACACAGGGATAGTGGTAGGAAGGTGCCTTATATTGCTAATAGCCTACTCCCCTTCTCCTGAGAGCCGGACTGCAGTAAGGCAGCATTACCACACTACAGCTACCCCTGTATTAGGGCATTGCACAGCTATACTTATAAACAACTGTACCATTAACTCAGATGGAGCCGAAGCCAGGCAACCCCCTAGTTCGCTTTTTACCCCTCATCAAGGCAGCAAACCGACCGCCAGCCCAACGTTAGGAAACCCTCCGGTGTCACCGCAGCTCCGGGCTGGGGTCCAGGGCAGCAGGGTGGTGCCAGCTGAAGCTCTTCACCGCAGTGGTGCTGGCCCAGCTCCGCTCCTGTTACGGGATTGTATTTCACCAGGGCCAAGGCACAAGGGATGAAGGGCCAGAAAAAAACCCGTACAGATAAACAGCTGGTTTGGCAGCACTGGGAATGCTCTAAGAGCAGAGTACGCAGCACGGGCACGTTGGCAAGGGGCTGCTTTTACACACCTGGCTTCTCACATCACGCCTGCATGCCCGAAATGGAAAACACAGCTGGGCCTTGCAGCCTGCGTCCAGCGACCCTTCCCAGTTCAGCAGGGCATTTTGACATGTGTTTAACTTTAAGCCTGTACTTAAATCCCACCGATTTAGATAGGACTTAATTACACGCTTGAATGCTTTTCTCAGCTGGGAGAAGTGTAAATACATACTTAGTATGGTTTGATGAACTGGCACCCAAGGCAAATAAGACCTATTTTGCTGAGCTAATGTTGGGACTCGATCATGTAGAGAAACACACCTTAGGGAAAGATTTCTACCATCACGTGTGAAAGTCCTTTTCTTCAGCAGGTATCTGCCTATTTCAAGCTGGACTTGCAAATATGTCCACCTGGTACTTTGTGTTGTGTTTGAGTAGAAAATTGCAAAAAACTGAAAAAGACTTTTCCAGGTGTCCCACAAGAGATGAGGGAAGATACGCATAAGACTGACTGTACAGCCAGGAACGCTCCGCACATTGCACTGACTGGTGTCTGCAACACCAAGATCATCACTGGGCTTCAGCTATGCCCCCGGGATGCAAGATTTTAGCATCTAATCTGGCTGAGTACTCCATAGGATTATGTCGTCCATTAAAATCAGGTGCTCCCTTCATTTGGTTGCAAATGGTACTGCCAAAGCAAGAAGCCTGAGAGCAAAAATACAGAACAAGCTATTACAGATGAAATTAGATCACTAGGACCAGGGAAGGAAATAAAAAATATTATTTAGATTTGTCATTTTATTCATGGGAGATCAAAATGAAAAGATAAAAAAAAATCCCAATACCATATGCCAGAAATACATATTGTTGCATTGCTCATATGACAGTAATACAAGTAATAGAGACCATAAAAGCTGAGAAATCTGCAGAATAGCTTTAAATAAAACTGAGATTACCCATTTCATTGGCCAACATCATTTTCATTTAGAACTAATATACCACACAAGAAACTGCAAATAAAGGAGTTCTACAGAACTCAATTTATCTTTTTTTTTTTAAAAGGTATACAATTAAGCTGTTTTAAAAAACAAACTAATACATAAAACCCCGCAACTGTTGCAATTATCAGTTTGTATCAGTTTGCAAGAAGATTTAATTTTGTTGGCAGGGACATAAGAACTTTGGGCATGCATACCACTAAAATAATGAAATCCAGCTTCACCCATCAGACTGAAAAAGAAAAAAAAAACCCCACCACACAAGGGGGGGGGGGGGGGGGGGGGGGGGAAGACGATAACTATGAAAGCTGGTGCCCCTCAGTGGAACCACTGATTTAATAGAAACCATGTTTCTATGTTGCCTACAGCCAGGAGCAGATGAAAGACACTTGTGCTATTAGTTAACAAGTGGTCATTTAATCTCCCCTGACAAACCCTCCTTTTCAGTTTCAGGTTCTCCTGTTACCACTCGATGTTTGAATGCCTTGTTCGAATGTGGACCCCAGATCTGCACAGATCACACAAGTCTGCATTCCTAGGAAGAACGCAGATCCCTTCACTTACGCCAGTAAAACTAGCAAGTACTTTACTGACTCACAACAGTATTTTCTTCTATTTTTTCAGGAATTTAATGCAAGGATGATCTTAGATTTACGCTCTAGGAAAAAGTCCGTATTGCTGTATACATGAGGCTTCCAGTACATGGTAGGTACATGATCCACCTCACCCAAATCCACTACCTGGGTGGCTCCAGGATACAGATGCTGGAAAATGTTGTTATTAGATAAAAATTCACCACAAATCTGCTACTCCATGTGACTTGCTCCATGCCCTTACTACACAGTAAATGTCAGGCAGCTCATCTTTTTTCAGAGACCAAGAAGTTATTTTGATTCATCTCCTATTTACCTGAAAGTAAGAACTTAAACATGGGCAGCTTTTCAAGAGAGCATGGCACACAGGATGTAACCACATGCTTAAAATACATTTAGGCAAAGGGAGGCACAACCGTGTTCATCAAGTTACATGCTACGCAATATTCTCTTCAATGCTTATGGCTGGTATTAACCCTGAGTTTGCAATAAAGGTTTTGACTTGCAAAGCATCCTTTATGATTACAGCCTTGTCAGAATTAAAATAGGCAGCATGTGATCTCTAACTTGAGCCTCCAAACAGGTCTGGCTCTTAGTTCTCACCCCTATTCTTAACTTCTGAGAAGCCCTCACATAATTTATAATACTCGCATTTAAACTACATCCTCTTAAAAGGGAACTTCTGGTTGTATTATGCCTTGCAAGTACAATTCATGAGATAAAGTAGAAAAGAAAAAAAAAAAATCATCTCTTGCTTCCCCCCCCCCCCCCCCCCGCCCTCCCTTATCTAATCACTTCATGAAAAATTACTCAAAGGCACCTTTAAGGCCAAGGAACACACTCTCAGTCATTTGGTTTCCAGCCATTGACTTCCAAATGGATTGCTGGAAGCAGTGTAGATTTCTTAAATTCCACAACAGTAGCAAGTTACTGAGCCTCCCTTTCATCTCAACTACTCAATTTATGCTCCAGCACACATTACTGCAGATATGACCTCTTCCATCACCAACCAGTGACGTTGCCAGTATTAATGCAGACAGCCTTGCTCTACAGCTACGTGTGAACAAATCGATTCAATTCATCTTGAATTGACATTAGAGGGTCCCAATTAGCCTCTAGAAAGGCTTAGTGGAAGTATTTTTAGCTGTTCTAGACTGAAATAATCAACATTTCTCCTGTCTACCTTTTGTGTTTCAAGCTTGATGGCTCAAATACTGATGATTCACTGTTCAGCCTGCTGAATCAGAAACAGTCATATTCTAGATGAGTATCTTCTCTGATTAGTCAGTCAAGTTATAGATACAGGTTTTGGGTACAAGACATTGGAGCAGAAGTTTGAGTAGTTCAAACCTCCTTTAGCATAGCTCTTAAGAACATGTCTGCACTGCACAGGCTGCTCATGTGTTTTGCTTAATAGGACCTTTTAAGAACAAAAATTACTTTGTAATTCAGGAGATACTTTTTTTCTTTTGAGTATTACTCAAAATCACAAATTAAAGTCACACTGTTGCTCCTTTGCCCCAAGAATCCTGTTTGGTATTCATATCTCTAACTGAATGAGTGTCTTTGAGGTGAAGCAGTAAAGACTTATGAAGATGCAACTTGTCTTTCATAAAGAAAAATGCCCAAATTTCCTAAAAGCTGGGGTCCAAGCCATTATGGAGCACTATTGGTCACAGGTTCAGAGGGGGTAGGGTCACACAGCCTGCAGCACATAAAAATCTCACCCTGCATGTTGCTCTCTTTTCAATGTAAATTAATGCTTCTTTGCAATCCAATTAATAGATTTGCAAATTCAGTTTTCACTCCTGACTATACCTGATGCGAACAATCAGAACGAGTCAATGATACAGTCTTTGCAGTATTTACATTTACATACAATATATCCCACAAAACCAAGGCGAATGACCAAAGGCCACAACTTTCAAGGCTGCTGGCATCTCTCACCTCAACACCCCAAACCCCTGAGGGTTTCCCACCATCCCTTGGGGATTAAGGGGCACATCTGCCAGCCTAAGCAAAACCATCACTGTAATGAGACAAGAGCCAAAGAGGAATATTTATTTGTATGAACGTAAGACATTTACCTACTGTACAGGACTAAGAGACATTCATGACATCTGTATTCTGTAAAAGGATTTTCACAAATAAATTAATAAATAAAATCAGCATGCAGAAACTGCCGCTCACCACGAGAGGGCACTTTTTAAAAACCTAAAGCAGACAACTACTTAAGAGCAGATGTTATTCTGGCGAGGGAAGAAAGGGTTTGGGGATGAGGGAGATAATTGCTCAGGGAAGAGCCAGCATAAAGATTAAAAAACACGACATGTCAGTAAGCACACTCAAGCTTGAGACAGGACAAACATTCACGTGACAGACTGATCATTTCTTCACTGGCACCGGTGCTGCGTGGACAGTGAAGTTACCTCGCATGTCTGCTGTCATCTAGAAATGTCAGCTGCAATTTCAAAATCCTCACAAAGTCAACTCTGTGTTTCTCTTCTTAATAAGCGAATTATTTACACGCAGTTAAATTGCACTCAAAAGTACCGATATTAAAATATTCTAGGAAATGAAGCATTCACCTTTCCCTTAAACTCCAGAATAACATACACCACCCTGCCAGCTTTATTTCTGGGCTGCATTTGTCAAGAACATCATGCTGGAAACCTGCTGCAGACAGAGCAGAAGTGCATTTCTGTTCCAAATGCTGCACATTAGCTGAGAAAGTAGATCTGCAGAAAGGTCATTATTTCATATTAGAGGTCTGTAAAAGTAACTTGTATATATTCAGACCTCTTTTGCTACAATTCTTTTAAACATAGAAGACAGTCCATCACCTGCTTTAATAAATACTGGATTATAATGCAGCCACTGAAAGCTATAAGGATATATATTTTCCTTTATTCACAATACTATATATCACAAGCATAAATATTAGCATTTCCTCAAACCTTTATGAAAAATGTTACAAATAAAATGTATTCCTTTACAACACAATATAAAATTACGTGTTATTTTAACAAGTCGCTGGGGAATACATGAAGTATATTCAACCTAAAAGGAAAAAGAATATTTTATTTCAACCATTTTAAAAGCACACGATTCAAACACAGGTCCAGTTATTATCCTTTTTTGATTAGAGGGAAAACTGATTTTTTTTTTCCCTGGCAAACACATTTGTTCAAAAAGGGAGCAGCCAATACTGGCTCCAATACCTTACTCCATTGTCATCCCATTCAGGGTTTTCCACATCAGTTTGCCTGCCAATAAACCTTTTGAAAACATTTCAAAGGAAACTTGCTCTTCTCGGTCGCTCTCAGATTTCTACAAGCCTGACATCAGGACTATGTATAATGAAACAATTAACAATGACTTTTTTCCACTCCTTGCCTCCACAAAGCCTGTTGATAATAAAAACCCTGTTGATAATAAAAACTCAGCATTTGTGTCAGACTTTCTTTATATTGAAATATTGCTGTGTACAACACTAAGGAATCCAGCCATTATAATTCAGCTTGCAAGGAAATCTGATGAATTCAGCGGGACTTGACACCAGAGCAGCCATTCAAACACATATTGGCAGAACAATGAACATAAGCCAAATATATATAACAGTCCTATTAATGCTAAAATTATCTAGCAGCAAAGGGATATGGGAAGCAACATCTGACTGGCAAAGATAGAGGGCTGATGCTCAGTTATTCCTTAAATTGAGGCTGCCAGAAGACACTTTGTTCCACACCAGACCCAGGGGCACAACGAAAACTGTCACAAGAGAGCCCAGGGAATTCAATTGCTGTATGCCACAACCTGCACTTCTCTGTGGGTCATTCCCATACCAATAGATGCCTATGGAAAACACTTAGCAGCTAAGGAATGCTCTTCAGGAGCTAGTATGCAGCCAGGTTAGAGGATCCTATGCCACAAAAGAAAGGATGAGCGTTTTCCTTAGTTTTATGAGGTCAGAAAGTATATGAATGGAAATAAATAGCTTTGCTTCAGAAAGAAAATAAACAGAACAATTAAGCACAATTCACCCATCATGATTACAGAGCTTACCCACCATCTCCAGAAGATGGTGCCATAGTTTAGAGGTTACCACCTGCCCTGTCTCTCTCCTGGAGCTCACTATCCTCCTAGCACATAGCAGCACACCGGTGACATCTGAGGTGACACTTCAGAGACTGGAAGGAAAACAATAGCTGGATATAGGACTGTCCACAGCAGACCTAGTGCACCTCTGCCCCATCTGCTCCAGGAACCTCTTGGACAGGCAAACATCCACCAGGACGACCACAACTGCTCCCAGCATGGACTACAAGCCTGAGACCTAGCTAACACCCAGCAAGCCTAGACGTCAGTCCTAACCTACACACTCCAAACATCCCCCAGCCACCTCTCCCCTTCCCCAGCCACCAGTGTTCTCCCTAATTGCTTGCCAGTGTTTCCCCTTTCCTTTCAGGCTTAAGAGACCACAAACTATTTCACCATTAAGCCTACAGACTGCAGGTCTGCAGCAGACCTGGCAGAAGCACTGCTTCACTGCACCTATAAAAAAAATCAAAGCTTTCAAACCAGACTTGTTTCAGCCCTAGATCGGCAGTGGCTCACGTCAGGAAAAGGGCTGACAAGCGATACAAGGGAGCCTGAGACCTCTCAGCTAGCTCCAGCCCAACACATTTGGGACCATTTGCAGCAGGAGCAGCCGTGCAACAAGCCCAGCTCCACTAGACTTCTGTCAGGCCTCCCATATGCAGCAGAAACGCCAGCCATCTCCTTTGGTGGGTATCCTCTAAGCCAGCTTTTGCTCACAGGCTGAGCTCATGTGGGCCACGCGTGTTTAAGCTGTCCAAGGCAGGATTATCACCTACTCATGTGTCTGTAAAATTACCTTGATGTTAGGAGCCCAGTTAAGGTCCCTACACGGTACAGCAACACCTAGCTATGCTGAATTCAAGGTGTACAGCCCCATATAATTGCTCACCCTTCTTTCCTGCAAGGGATGCAAGGATTTATTTGCAAACAATTGCTACTTTATCTAAATAATGAATTAAAAAAAACAGAAAAACCCCAACAGTGCAAATGGTATTCACCATTTGGACCATCACAACAACGTATCACTTCAACAGACCTCAGGCACATGAACAGTAACAACAGTACTGCTCTCGTTGCATACTAGCTGCTGTACTAGTCTACCCCAACAAGGAGTACTTCCACTTACAGCCAGAAAAATTCAGTGAAATTTATCCATAGAAATATTGTACTAGATATTGTTTAAAAGATACGATGTTATGTGAATCTCTGTAGAAACCTCTGGGATGGAAGGTGATAGAGAAATATAGGTGTAAAAAAAAAAAAAAATTGTAGAGCATCAAGCCCATGTCCTGTTTGTACAACTTTTGTTTGAACTTTTGAACTAATTACTATCTTGTCAGTACACCCCATGCAGACTGGGCAGGCAGCAGGCATCCTTAATGCTAAAACAAAACACTGCTTGAGTGGAAATGTTTAGCTGAAAACGATGACAGATTCCGCTAAAGAGACAGTAGTCCCTGGAGTCACAGTGGTGCTGGCTCCAGAGGGAGCCACTGTCTCGCTTTTGCAGTGCGAGCAAGAGGCCAGCACACAGAAAACGGCAACAACTCCACCACCAAAAAGGCTTTCCAATGAAAAAGCAGAGAGGCTACAAGGGGAGTCTCTTCTGTATTAAGTGTTGAACAGTGTAATGATGGCTGCTTTCCCAACAATAAGCGACAGCAATCACGTGCATTGTACTATTGTGATCAAAACAAAATAGCTTGCTTTATAAAGAAAACAAATAGTTGAGTGTCGCCAGAAGACAGCAAGCATGGGTGCATGCACGCGTGTGCATGTGTAGCAAAAGAGCAGTTTACATTCAAAAAACATGCTATGAATTTGAAAGTCCCCTTGTTGAAAGAGCCTGCAGAAGAACAAACCAAACTCATACTGCAAAAAGATAACTGAGAAAAGCAGTCCGTTGGAAAGAGCTGCAAATAAAGACGTAAGAGCATCTTCTACTCGATTCCTCCCAAACACCTGTAATGTTTTTTCTTTGTTAAACAACACAACAAGGCCTCCTTTTGTAATTGCTTGAACTGTGCTGAACTTGGACCATGCTCAGCTGAACGGCTTCTGATCATTCTGGTCATACAAAGCAGATGAGAAATGAGCAGATTGGGAGGGTCAGAAAGGTGAGTCTGCACAGCTTGACATGGACAGAACGTACAGCCAAGAGCAAAGACAGAAGTTCGTTATTTCCCAGAGGAACGAGTCCTGGAGGAGCAAGTATATTCTCACTGCAGTGAGGAATGGCATCAATTCTTGGGAGATATATCCAAGGTAGCTGTAAAACAGCTTGCTAAAGGGGTCACCAAGCTCCCTGAGGAGGTGCTACTGCCTGCACTAAGCTCTATAGCCAGGTGTTGATCAGAACCCAAACTAGCTAAACTTTAAAGATCACCCTCCAGAAGTTACAGTAACAACTTGGCCGCATTGGAGACACTTTCAGAGTCACGTACCATCCCAAAGCTTCCCTAGATTCACTGCCCCTTCTTTGCAGAGGGAAATGGTCCATCTCAAAGCTATACCAACTCTAATCCAGAGCAGAGCATTTGCCTTGATCTTCTCAGAAGTCAAAGTGTGGAGGGGTGGGTGAGTTATGGGCAGACATAGTCCAAATACATTTTCTCTTTTACAGTGGTCCAAGTACGACTGCCAACTAAAATCAAAGTTTTGTGGTTTTCTGTCTGCATAGCAGCAGTCAGCCTTTGTGAGTGGAAACTAAATCCCAGAGACACGCAAAAGCCAGGCTGGCAAATGCTCTGGCTTCCAGCAAAGCAAGAGAGCGCATTTTGCAGATAATAAAGCAATGTGACACAAGTTAGAGAGACTGGGTTTTTTTAACTCTACCTGCTACATACCATTAAAAAAAACATAAGATGTGCATCTCTGCTACAGGTCATTCATTCGAAGCCTAATGGACGTAAGTTTAACATATCACTAACCAGGACTTAGCAGACAAGCACACTGATTTTCTCAGAGAAGATTGCCAAAGGAGCACTCCCATTTTATGCTGCATAATATACCAAGGCTGCACAGAGCCGCAGGAGGGGAGCGCCCAGGTGCTCACTTCCAGCAAACATGGTGCATGCCAAAACTCAGCCTCCTCCACTCCTGTTTACATCAGCCCCTCAAACACTGCCTGGTAGCAGGACATCCATCAGGAGCTGGTTATGGCCTGTGCCCATTCAGGTGAGACTGGCCAAGCAAAACAGAAATGGAATAAACCACATAGACATCATAAGGCAGGAGGTGGTGGCTGCCAGCTCTGCTCTGCCCTCTGAGCGAGTTCAGAGCCTTGCTCTCCACCAGCTACTTTATACCCCAAAGGGGAACACGACAGGAGCACATGCCAGCTTACCACCCACGGGGATGTTCGCCCCTTCCCATGGAAAACCCTTGTAGGACAAACAAAGCTCACTGGCAGCTTCACAAGTTCTTCTTTGATGTCTGTCTCTCACCACTGGCTTAGGCAGGCAAATTGGAAGTGGAGCAAAACCGGACCACATGATGTCCTGACATACAGCCAACCACCACCTTTGCCTTTGCCTTCTTCACCAGCTCTCTTCCCACCACATCAACAGCCCTTCCCCACAGAAACATCTCACCAGCAGATCTGCTCTGTAAAGACAGCATGGCTGACCTCAGGCACCCCTCAAGTGCAGCAGCCCAGTTTTGTGTTATGCAATGAAAATGCTTCCACTAGGTACCTAATAGCTGTTTCAAGCTAATTGCCTGCTCACAGGAAAAGATCTACTCTCAAAGGAGGGAGCAACAAAAAGCAACCCATGAGCTATGGCTCCTTTCACTGCAGCCTTCCCAGGTTCCCTCTGCAAGATAATGAGGTGGGGTACTACAGCCCCAAACGTATTCTTTTGCTCTGGAACAGATCAATAGCTTTATTTTTCCTCATATCAGAATGCTGTTGTGTTATAACACTGTTTTCACTGGGAATCTACTAACACTTATTACACCACCATGAGCATTTTGGGCAGAAATTCCATAGAAGAATTACATTACTGGCTGAATGCATTTACTATATCAAGCAGAATAAAATCAAAGAAATGCAAGCACATGTGTTAAAATTAAAAGCTGCCTTTGCTCAAGCAAAGAAGATAAAGACAGTAAAACATATAAACAGGAAAAACTAATTATAAAAATCAAAATCCTTTTGAACAGTCTGAATGGTCATTTGGAAATAAATCTGTTCTTAATGCCTCAAAATGCCTGCTATGTCAAGCTTATTGCCAGAAGAAAGGCTGCTTACAAAGATAATTTTCTTTCATTAATGTACAAAGTATTTATATGAAGAAGTTCCAGACAGAGAGCAAGACTTTTTTCCTCCCTCTGCCACCAACATGCTGTTGAATCAACCTTCCTTAAAAGACGTATCTGCTGAATTAAGGGAAAATTGACTAGCTCACAGAAAAAGAAAGAAAGAAAGAAAAAAAAAAAGGAGAACAAATGAAAAGCTTGGCTTGACATGTTAATCTCTGTTGCTTTAATTATTGTGTTTAATGTCAATTGGAGAGAAAAAGAAATAAAAGACTACAACAAAGCTGTGTGTCCTGGATGCAGCGTGCTCAGCAAGACTTCTGCCAAAAGCACTATGTTTTTATCAAAACAGCTTCTGATTAAGCTTTCCCTCTCCCTCTGACAGTCCTGTGCATTTTCATCTCTTGATCTAGAGCCAAATTAGCTACCCGTTCCAAGGGTTAATGCTCTTGAAAGTCTTATTATGGTAGCTATCTGCTCAGAGCTGCTACATGTAAACTTAAACGTACAACAAACCCCAGTACATTACGCCAATACTACATAAAAAAGATAAGATAGTATTTCTTTGACTGTGCAAAGTCATTGGTAGCGCAAAGAACTGTGGCAGACTTAAGACTTGCTTGTCCTCTGGTGAGCTTAGCTTGGAGGTAAGCAGGATAAGTCCTCCGCTGCCAGAATAGAGTCTCGAGTCCGGCTACTGGCACTGCAAAATGACAGGCTGCTACAGGGAATGCATCTTCCACTTGAACCTCCCCATCAATAATCTGAGAGAGAAAAATGCTGGCTACAGCTGAACACTATTTTTGGTTGACTGAGAGCCTTAGGCTAAAATAAAAAAAAAAGAGAGAGAAAAAAAAAATCACCTCTCCCTTTTGTACTATTTCCAATTTCTTGTAAATGACCCCATTACAGCAGCAGGTATCTGACCAGTACTTCATGCCAGAGGGAATTACATTCATCACTGCCTAATCAGTGTGCATCTTAGAGGCACTAAGAATCACAGCAGTCCTGGAGATGAAACGCTTTAACAAATAACAAACCTGGTACCACCATTTTCCCTTAAACAAAGGGGAAACCAGTAAGCATAAAATGGAGGGTCAAGTCAACCGGACTGCTCTTAACCATGTGCACCAAAACGACTGCAAGTTTTGGCACTGGGTCCGATGCTGCACCAGAGCAGAGAAGTCTCCAAGGCTTTACATCCTTTCCTTTACCCGTAACTGCCACATGCAGGAGGGCTGACCGCAGCCTCCTCGCTGCACGCTCAGATCACACCTCTCTAAGGAAGAGCTCTGAATTGCAACCTACTGATCTGCACCTTGTCCTGATCTTCAGGCCGGCCAGGGGCTCCTAACCAGCATTTCCTTTGCTCATCAGGTTTCCATACACTTCAATCAAGCTCTGGAGAACAAGACAGCAGGACAGGCCTGTGTGCCTGCAGCACAAAAAGAGGCAACTTTATGAGCAGTCATTCAGAGAAGCAGTAGAATGAGTGAGTCTTGCCTCTTCCCCAACTACCACTACCTTCCAAGGGAAAGAGCTTGCAATTTCCACACCGACACTTCTATCCCACCTCTCGGAGGAAGTCAGCAAAGCACTTCATGAAAGGGAGTACAAAGCAGTCTTTGCAGCACCCCTCTTATTTGCTAACAGGATTATCCTAATTTGGTTTTACAATCAAAGAAATGAGGCAGGGAGGCCACGTCCAACTTGCATGAGGTCAGGCTCTTCATGGACTGTCAGACCCAAACCTCTTCCCCACCCCACAGCCTGTTGCCACCAGCTTTCGCTACCTTTCAGTCAAGCTGCACAGATTCATTAGTGCTGTAATAGCTTTCTTTATCTAGCTGTTTTTTCTGCAGCACATCTCCGAGGCATAAAGCAAGCCTGGAAAAAACCTAATGAGCATAGACAGCACTGCAATGCAATTCACAACGTTAACTGCCTCTAAGTTTTCAGGAGAAAGCGCAGAAAGTGATAAATGCTGGTACACTGAGAACTAATGAAACCTCTGAAAATGCTTGTGGTAGGGAGACCCTATTGTATAAGGATTTAGATGTGAGAGACCATAAGGAAAAGCTTTTTAATTACAATAATATATGTAAAGACAACTGTTACTTCGGTACTGTGCTTCTTTAAGCCTTTATCGTTAATTAGTTTACATGAAGAAGCAGAAGAGAGTTAAGAAAAAAAAAAGAAAGGTTGTTTGCTCTAAATATTAACATTTGTCTGTTAATTTTGATAGAAGCTTATTCATGGACTGTACCACAGTTCAAAGCTGAGGATGAGAAAACTTTTCTCTTGCTACACTATGGAATTTGCAAAACGCAGATTATGCCATGTAGAGCAGACACAAATATTGCAACTATTTCCTTAATATTTCCTTAAATGTTTCTCATTAAAGCATTGGCATAGGATGGAAAAGCAGCACCACATCACTGAGCTTCAGCCAGAACTCAGCTGAAGGTCAACCAGCCCCATATAACAGCAATGCAATTCCCACTCTGTTCTGCTAGCTCAGCTTCCAGGAGCTGGGAGGTACCCAGGCTCCTGACATCCTCGCATGGTCTTCCAACCCAGCCTCAGCCTCACTGACACAAAAGATGCTTGGCTACATCCTTTGGGAACAGGGAGAGCAGTTTCTAAGAGGGTTCGTGGGGTAAGCTGGGTTTGTTCTTGGGCACTGACTGTATTTGAAACAATATGATCTGTGTTCTTAACAGTGAAGACATTCTCTGCATTTAAAGTATAGCAAACAGGCTTAGAAGGCAGTCTCACCAACATTTCAGTACCTGATTTGCAGGAGATAAGAAATTCACCCTAATGAGAAGGTTTCACAGTAGCAAATGAGAGGATAAACTAACTCCTATTTTGAATGGCTTCACTGTCTTGTCATTAGAGCTTTCGCTCTAAAAAGAGCTGCAAATGTCAGCACAGTCTGGGGAAGACAAAAAACAATGTCAAAACCTGAAGTCCAAATAAGCAGATATAGCAACTACTCTTACACCAATCAGCACCTGTCTTCCTATTGACCGCTTCTTTCCATTAACAGACAAGACGCTGCAGAGAGGAAAGAAAACCACATCCATTTGGTAATGCCATATTACAAACCAGCCCAGCCTTTCCTCTTCTACAGGCTGGTCTAGCTGATAGTAGGCCAAAAAACAAACAAACAATCAATCTTATAAGCTTGACATCTTTCACATGCACATATACCCCCTTCCTCATACGCATCAAGACCCTCATGAACTCCACCACAGTTGTAGAAAACAAGGTAAAATGTAAGCCAGTTATTCACAAGCTATTTTCCCTTTGTACCGTCATAAGCATAAAAGATGGCAGCAGGTATTGTCACTAGCAGCTCCCAGCTCAGTGCCAAGGTATATATCACCCTGAAACAGCAATCTTGTAGCAGCTTGAGTACAAAAGCATGACAATCTAGCCCAAAGGAGAAGGGTGTCAGGAGAGCTGGGACAGGTCTGCTAGCGATCAGCTGTGCAACTATGGGCATCTCACTCTCCATCACCATGTCTTTGCCTCCTCCTTCTAATCTGCCCCAATCTCTCCCTTTTTTATTTAGATTCTGCAGGAGCATAAGCTTCTGCTGTCCTGTGTTCCTGAGAGTGCCTCGACCTCTCCCTGCTAAAAGTACCTACAAGAACAAAGGAAAACAATTTAAATACAGTTTAAAAGCAGCTGCTAAATATAGTTCCCATTCTTCAATTGTCTTACAAATTGAAATGGAAAGTCACCTAGTTTTTTTTTCAAGATACTGAGCATCTACTGAAGCATAGCAAGAGACCATTCTCTACGCCTAGCAGTTTAGTCTGTCTGCTGTGAATTGAGACAGGGCAAAAGCCTCAAAAATGGCGCAAGCCAAGTACCACAGAGTAGTTTTTGCCTTAATACCAGCAAGTTCTTTAAGATAAGTTAATATTATCACAGAATATTCTGACAAATGCTGCATCACTTTTCTTTTTAGGAGTCAATAATGAAAACTATAAAGCTGAGACCCCATTCGAAGGAAAGATGCTGAGAACAAACTGATAGATATCCAAGGGTTAGAATAGACAGAGCTTCATTCTGTATTCTTCCTTCTAGCTATACATATGGCAGGGATAAGCCCCTTTACAAGTGTCCTCTCTTCCCGAGACAGTTTTTGACGCAACAGTAGGCACAATTCCCATGAAGTTCAGGAAGATTACTAAAATGATGTTTACAGCTAGTTCTGGAAGATATTTTATTATATAGGAAAAATACCATCTTAATATCCTGTTAAAGACTTTTTCAGTCATTGAGAAGATTTTCATGATGCCCAGTGATCTAATCAAGGAGCTTGAAGCTTTTTTTTTTTTTCCAAATGTTCATTAAAACCCTACAACAATGGCCCTCAAATGAGAGTTTAGTACCACACCAAACACACACACACTCAGGATTAGCTTCTAATTGGAGCTGTAACAGTGAAGTAGTAGGAAAAAGAAAAAAGGCTCTGAGGACTAAAATCAGTATCTTTTGATGCACCTCTAGTGTCATCTCAACTAATAAAGCCATGTCCTAGACATCTGACAAACATACCTACAACAGACTACATATAAGCTGAACCCCATTAGATAAACCCATTAGTCAACTATCAAGACAACAAGTCTGTCCTCCTCAAGGCCCTTTCTTCATTTGAAGAACAAATTTACTTTCTCACAGCACATCAGCATTCAGGCTGCTGCTCCACCCAACATCACCTCCTTCACCTTCACACAATGAATGATTTAATTGAGCCAATTACAGAGTTGGGAGTAACTCAAGAAGAAAAAGACAAGGACAGTTTTGCTTCGCAGTGAAAGTCTAGAGAGCAGATACTAATGGTACACAGTATCTTTGGACAAGATAAAGGACTACACCATGTGCCAAGGACCCCACCAGCTCTGAGCTTTCTGTAAGAAAGCTTAAAAAGTTAGGGGGCACCTTGGGGGAGTATTTAAAGTGAGAATAAAATAGGTTTGGGCAGCAAGAGATGCCTTTGGATATCTCCTTTTAACTATTCCTAATTGATACTACAAATTTTTCACTATTGCTTGATGCAACTCTCATGCAACACCATGTTGCCTCTCCTAGGAGCCTCAGGGCTCCAGCACAAGGTGGAATATCCTTCAGAAAGGAAAACACACTGCAAGCAAAGGCAGCAACACTGCTGATGAGGACAACAGGTATTTCTTCACTGCTCTGGCCATTTCATTTGACTACTAAAGCCGCCAGAAAAGCCCATGATCAGAGACTGGCTGCCAAAGAGCATCTCCTTTTGAAAATTGTTCACCATCAGTCAACTGAAGAACATACACAGGAGGAAATTCACATTTGTGTTTGCCTGCTTAGCATGTAAAAACTGAGTCCTATGACTCAGACATATAAGGTTGCTGGCTCTGACTGATCATAAAAATATAGACGCTTCCACTTCAAAGAAAGAAATAGGGTTTGCATCTGCTAGAAGTCAACATCAAATCCCAATAGTTGCCTTGACAGCTCTCCAATGGCATGAGTTCTTTGACCTGTATTACTGATACACAAATCAAACATAACCGGATTTATTATTAATTTCTACTAACCTTCATTAGCTATTACTTTAGTTTTAAATGGTGTCTAAGGACCAGTATCATCATCCCTTCACAGCAATAAGTTGCCTGAATAAAATATAAGCATAAATTGCTTAAGTAAGATATACTTTTGCCTTATTAACACAAGTCAATCTAAATACCTATGCCTCTATTCATAAATTCTTTTTCTAAGCTTTCTAAGTACATCATGTAATTTATTGCTGCTAAAGAAACCAATAGCTTACCTACATCTTACTCTTATCCATCAAAAATGTTTTGGGGGAATAAGCGAAAGCTCTTTACTATATTTGCTTTCTTGTTAAATGTCTGTTTCAACAGTCTCTGAATTTAGCATACATCATCTCTTACATAGACATATTTGTTAACTGTGTCCCTTTTTCCCTTTCTTCACACAGCTGACAGCCCAAAGATATGTAAAACCAAATTTGTGCTTTTTGCACAGCATGCCCAAGAGATGGCCGAAACCTGGATTTTGGGTTTAACTGTTCAGGCAACAAAGTAGAAAGAAAAACCTGTTTCAGATACAAATACTTTGATATCATACATTTCTAATGAACACTACATAAAAGAAACAGCAAGAACCTACATTCTCTACCTCTGACCATTCAGTTTGTACTTCTAAACTGCCCTCCTGCGACAGTGCTGTTAGGCAAGGCTTGGCTTATGAATGACCACAAGATGTCCCTGAAGCTGGTGGAGGCAGGCACTCAGGTCCTAAACATCTCAGGGGCAGAGGAAGCCTTGGAAGAAGGCACAACTTCTGCTCCATTTAGAAAAGCCCTTTGCATGGAGGTCTATAAGAAAGGAGATGGGGAAGAACCCAAAATCCTCACACCAAAAAAATTACCCATTTCACCTTCCCAACTGCGTGCTAGGGAGCAAGGGAGCAGAAGCCCACATAAGCCTGTTTCCACCGTTAAAAATATAACATAGGAGGATAAAGAACAAACTGCCAGCATGGCTTATCCCAGGATGAGCTCCAGTTCGCTAAATATTTGTTCCAACACAGAGGCAGAACAAGGAAACTAGAAAATACTTACAGAACTCCTCATCCATACGCTTGGAGTTACTAATCTAACAATGAGAGTACAAGCATGAACAAAGCTAACACGCCTGTGTTTCACCCTCTCCAAAGAGGTAAAAGGTCTTAGTACTGTAAATCACGCCTTTTTCCTAGGTTTTATGAAACATCTTGGTGTTTAATGCTGCTTAATTCCTGTCTCCGCAGCAGAGAAGCTTCTTCATTAATTGCTATTTTTCTCTGATGATAAAAATCAGACTCAAGGTCACACCGAGCACCACCAACGCCACACAACTTCCTACCTCTGGATTTCACCCTCCTGCTGTCATGAATGACACCTCTTCACTTTTCTCACTGTCGCTGCTGTTGAACCTTCTGCAGCACTGACAGATAAGGACCTGACACAAATTTCTTTGGACACAAGATAGAAGAGAGATTTGGCTGAGCACCTCATACACAGGTGGAGATAAGCACCTTCACATGAAAGAAGGGATGTGTTTTCATCCCTCTTCTTCCCAATCTCTGCTCTCCTCAAGAAAAAACACCAGAAAAATACTGTGTAAGAAACGGAGATGGAGGAGGCAGGGAGGTAAAACAAAACCAAACAGGTTATTATTTGGCATAAATCTACTCTAGTTCCTAAAGGAACGAATAAAGTAAAATGATAAGACATTCAATACACCTAACTTTTCCCTTTCACAATATTGGGCTGGTGCCCAGAATTGAAGGAGTGATGTGAGTTTGCTCATATGAGCCAAAAGAGATGGTTTTCACTTGATGATAGTATCCTTTACAGGGTAACAATTACAGCGTTTGCCACGGATCACGTCTAATTCTTGCAATATCTCAGACTGGAAGGAGGTTTTGGTTTTATTAGTTTTGAATAAGCTCAACTTCCCTTTTACTCATTTTCCTTGAATGCTCCTTTGCTACCTGGCATTAAATCTCTCTTTGGACATTTACTCAATTAATTTGCCTTAATTAAATTGAGATTACTCCACCTAGGAAGTGAAGTGAACTGAAATCAAATTAAAGCAACTTTGGTTTTGAAAAGTGTGCAAACACAGAGGCTTAATGAGGTTTAAATAATCCTTTTTAAATTCACACCTTCAGTTAATTTAATTCAACTTTCCCAAGGATCCCTGTATGGACATGTTCTACGTCAAGACGTATTTGAGAAAAACAGCGAAGGGAAGAACAACACCCATAGAGAAAAAAAGATGATAAAGGCAATTCTCTCTGCAACAGGATGAGATCACTTGTTTTTCTGCCTTTAAGTACCCTGCTAGCAACAAAAGCATGGGGGAGGAGGGGGTACATCTGTACACATCCACAGCACATCTTTTTCACCACTTACACAAGAGGGCAGAGCGATGAAAACACAGACCTGAGATCCCTTTGTCAAATGAAGGGGTGAAAAATTATAGGGAAAAGGACACCAATTGCACCCAAGAAACAGACAAAGATAAATTAAACCTTATCTTAAGGCGAGACAGACTACGACCACAGGCGTTTATAGGGACTACTAAAAGAAAACATCCAGGATCCACATAAAGGAGCGACATAGCGTAACACTGCTGTGATGATCGTGTCATTGTGCATGGTCTCATCAGGGTCGTCAGGAATCTTTCTGCCCTCCTTCGAGTGGGCAACATGGGTTGCCACTGTCTGCAGGGTGAAACTGAGGAGCAGGCTGGATGTTTTATTTGAAACTCCCCCAAAACTACCATGCGAGGCTTGCTAAGCAAGACAAGAAAAACATGGTGCAATATCAGTAGACCTTTGGTTTTGATCTCCAGTTCTGGTATCAAACCATCTGTTATTAATAGTTGGTTGCAGCTGCAAATCTTTGGTTGACTGACTTAAATATTGCTCCAAACCTTTACCCATGGTTTGTCTTTTTACTTGTCTTGAGCAGCCTCTTGGCATTGGAAGCTGCTCTCAGTGCTTGAGGGCATGTTCTCTGAAATCTCTTCTGGCTGATTTCTGAAGTCCTCTGGCCATCATTTCTTCTTCTCCCGTGCACTCTCCATTTGCCTTCAGACCGTAAGATTTGTTTTCCTCTCTCCAGTGATATCTGCTCTTTCTCAATGTGTCTGAAGACACCCCACGCGTGCAAACTGTGGATACTTGTGAGCACATGCCTGCAGGCTGCTGCGTGCCCGTGCTCGTGTACGGTTTCCCTGCCAGTGTGTCCGTCTGCGATTCATCCCGCCCGGGAAGCATGATGACTGACAGCCTCCAACAACCCACTACACGTCTGCAGAGAGTGACACATGCAGGCCTCGCCAGTTCAGACAGCGCTTGCCAACAGCTACCACAGACACCAGTATCTAATGTCACTATTTTCCCACACCTCTGCACTTTTAAAAAAGAGGTAGGGAGACCCAGCATTGCAGAAAGGTTGTGGGCAAAATGGATGGTGCAGAGCCTGGCCCTGGCCCTGCCACCCATCCCACGCTGGTGCTGGGATGAAGCAAGACCCCAGCAGCATGCGCATAGGCAGGTGTGCGTCCATGCTGGCACAGCTGCATGCAGACCCCATCATTCTCTGTTGGGATTTTACTGTCCTTATCGCTACCAGGAGCCCTGGCAGACCCACCCACTGCACAGCCTGCGGCAATCAGTGAGACTGCTTACGCACATGCTTATGTGTTGCTCTGAGTCAAGGGTTAAAAGTGAATGCGTGCCCGAGTATGAAATAAATCTATTCATGGCACTGAAAGCTGTACAAACTACACACATTTGCTACCTCTTCACTAACTCAAACTGCCATTATGCGCAGATTAGACACTGACAGCAAAATAAAACCTCAGAGTTTTCATATAAAGACTGTCACAGACTAATTCAAAGACAATTTCAAATTAGGCAAATAAACACCTGTCCAAACTTTCCTTCAAATATAATGAATCGCTGAGTTTAGTTCAGGCATTCACATTTTCAGCTCAAAATGGCAGAGAATTTTTTTCTTCCCTCCTTCCCCGAATGTAACAAGCAACTGAAACCCAAGGTTTATGAATGAGTCACTTGCACCTGCATAATCCTGTTCATCACTAATATGAGCTGTAATTTAAGTTCTAGAAAAAATAAAGACTGAAGGGGGGAGGGAGGCAAGTAAAATAGCATTCAGGACAATACAAAAATGCTCAGCCCTTAAATAAACCCAGAGTACCACCTGGATTCACAGATCTTGGCAGGAAGAGATTTCTAGCAAGCTGAAGGCACTGGGAACGAATTTCCCCTCTGTCCCCAACACAAAAGGCAGAGGCACAATCAATTTGTACCAACAGCAGAACTTACACTGGGAAACCACAGGGAGTAGGTTAATTGTGAGATTGTGAAGAAAAATAACACTTGCTACAAAGCAATTAAAAGCAGCTCTCATGAGTGTTCAGTCTCCTTTGCAATTTACTCAAAACAAACATGTTTTCCTAAAAAGAAAAGGAAAAAAAAAAAGAAAAATAGAAACCCCTCAACCTTCAATACAAGCTCATTACTCCCTCCGGGTCCTTCTAAAACAAGCGCTTGCAGTGTATTTTGCAGCTCTGTAAAACTTGTGCTTTTACATTCATGTGAAGATCTTGCCCTTACAATAACTAGGGATAAATAAAACCAAAATATTTTGCTGTAATTTCCACACAAACACTTTGCAAATGTGCAGGAAGGCAGGGAAGGGTCAACCTCGTGCTCACACAGAGTTAGGCACGTGGAGATGCCCCAAGTCATCGCTACCTGAGAGCCTCCCAGGGAACGAACAGCAGGGTGGAAAAGCATCACACCTGATTTCACGGGTGGGAAAACAAAGTCAGATTTGCTCAGACTTTTAGAGGAGGCCAATGAGAGCTAGAAAGGCCACTGAGCTGCCTGCACAGACCAACGCTGGCTCTTCACAGAAATCATCCAAGATGCTTTTCTGAACTAAAAGCAGCATTGCGGCACACTGTCAGCAAAACCACCCTTCATGCCAGCACTGACGGCTGGCTGCGTTTCACTCGCCACACTGGGACCCGCACTGCAGCAGAGCCTGCTGAATCCCACTGCAGCCACCTCCTTCCCCAGCACACGGCAGAAATGCCGCAGCAAAGCCCTCTTCGCCAGGCAGCATGTGCATTTTGGCGTGAAATGCATCACTGCGGGGAAAACAGCCAGGCTTCCCTGCCCAGCTGAGAGCTTTCAGGGCCTTCTGCCAACACCAGCCAGCACCAGCTTGCAGTAAGGCAAAGCCGGGCCTTTCAAGATGGGAAAGAGCTCCCAGCCAGACAGGGTTGGTTTAGTCACGAAAGACAGCAATGCTCAGTGCATTCTCCGGGCTAAGACGTTGGTGCTGTAGCGCTCTCCATTTCACAAGAAGAAAAACTTCCTGCAGGAGGGAGGTGAAGGAATAGGGCTGTATCAGACCACGCAGGACCGCCCGATCAAGGGCCACGTCACCAGAAACCAACTCTTCTCATAAGGAAATGAAAGTTGACAAGTCAAAGGGAGGGGGGCAGGGGGGAAGAATAAAAAATAATATAAAATAATTTAAAAAAAAAAAAACCTCTATGGAGTAAATAAAAATCAGCAGCTTCTGCAAATTGCAGAGAGGAAGCTGGTAGCAGCGCAGGGGCAGTTTCATGACCAGCCTTTGGCATCTTCCAGCAAACACCTCTTTGCCTTTCAGACAGCCCCGAACAGCCCTCAGCCACCCAGCAATGACTTCACGGGGTGGGGGGGGACCATGCAAGGGCCTTGTGAATTAGGAGGAGGCTTTTGTAAAGGATATTAAAGCTCATGCTTTGGGGATTAAGCCAGTCTTTATCTGTTAGAGATCAGGATGTGGCTAACAGTAGGGGACAGATTATCTGCATCTGCCGACTGGGGAGGATTTACACCTTCTGAAGCATCTGTGCCGGCTATTGTCAAAATCACCCTTCAGCCTAAGCCAACACGCTCCTACAGGCAAGAAAAGAAAAGCTTTCTAGGTTGCACACAAAGGCCTCCGAGCGGCAGCATATAAGACTTTTTTCAAAAGACTTTCAATAATTTGGAAGAACAGAAATGAAATATTGATTGTACTGGGCCTTGCAGAAACTAATTTTTCAACAGCAAAAACGTGGGCTGGCCCTGGCTTGTGAAACCTGCCCAAGGAAACACCCATCTTAAAGTCTGTTATTTAGTATCAGCCAGGAGACCTACACGGTGGGCAAAGACCCCCCTGAAAACATCCTGAATTTCTACAGGTTTCCTTTAGGGCAAAAGAAGTGCATACCAGGTCTCTGCTCATGAATAAGAAAGAATTCAGATCTTCACTCAATCCACCCCTCCATTAATTAGCTGCTATAAATATTGGAAATGGCTGCAACTTGGGACAGGGCCATGGCGTAGCCGTCTCTGAGGTGCTCACGTGTGCAGCAGATGAGAGTGCACACTGCACAAGGTTACAGCAATTGTGCAATATATTTACAAACTCTAAATTAATTTACCTTAAGTTCTTTAACCGTGTCCCCACCAACTGGCTGACTTAGATCCATTTATAATTACAGCACCAAAACCAAACAGCATATTAGATCTCCAGAAAGCTATTTTGGAGCCTATCTCAACTATCGTAGAAATAAATCGGTCCAAATATTCCCAAAATTCATCTTCCAGAAAAGCTGATAATCACATGCTCATAAAAAACAAATGTTCAACTGGAGTCAGTTTTGTAATATATTAATTAACATAATTTTCATCTGTGGTGACAACATGCCATCTGCTACTCTGGCATCATGAGAGACTGAGTTTCAAGGCACTTTAAGCTGTTTCTTGTTGTGCATGGCTGATTTTCATCTGAAAACTAAGCAGAAGTTTCTTATCTCTTTTTGGATAAGCACTCCCGACAGGCAGCAAACAAACTTTCTTGACTGGTAACCCAACCCCTGTATCAGCTGCTCTCGGCTCACTGCAGCGTGGTACTCAGCAGCCGGTACAAGGCATGTTACTCCAATATCCATGCCAGGATTCTGGCTCAAAGTCAGAGAGTACCCAAATAGGAAAAAACATCTAGAGAAACAGTCAGCAGGACTTCCTCTGCAATAAATTAAGTGAAAGCTTCAATGGCAGAAGCTATTATCTGGATTATCAATAAAATTGGCCTAGGGGCATAGGAATTACGACTAGACACAATTGTCTCCGAAACACAAACTTGCTGAGCTATGGCCAACTGGCAAACTCAGACATTTTATTTTTATTTCAGAGGGAGTGAAAATGCCAACAGAAAACCATCTCTATTTGTCCTGACTGTCTCTACCTTCCAGCCTCACAGTAAATATGGAAGAATACAAAAATGGATGAGGTTTTCCTAACTGTTACAGTCACTCACTGGCTCCAGTAACTTAAAGTGATCATTTACACTACTTCCAAACAGCGCCTGAATCTGCGGAGCCCCAGGGTGAACAACCATCATTTTGACAAAGAAAGCGGTTTCAGAAAATCACCCACATACTGGGCAATAAGCCTCCTGAACTTAAATAAAAAATAACAACTTCAGAGTTAAAAAGCAGGTTCATTTACTCTGCTATTTATAGCTTAATTATGTAGATGAGCAAGTTATTTCCAAGTCAGATCTGGTAAGCTGCAACAATTTCATAAACAGAAAATCCCTTGGAAGATAAAGTTCAGTCCCCAGCTTTGAATCCAAGCTGAGAAATGACGACCAGCATCTGGCTCTGCAAGCCAGAATGGTTTCTTAACTATCTGCACCACACTGAAACCCACACCGGGGTTTCAAGAATTGCACAATGTTGACGTTCCTAGAAGTCATCATCCTGTAGCTTTGAGATCTGCTGACCCCCCCCCCCCCCTTCACGTTGGCGTTTGCCACTGAGTCCCAGCTGGCCCCCAAGTCATCACAGACCCTAAATTTTTGAGGGAGAGGATGCCCCATCCTTCATGGGTCTGTAAGACACTGAGCAAATTGATGGTGATGGCTATTCAAAATTTAACCAGACCACCAGTGAACATTTCCAGGCTCCCACACAAAACATTTTCCAAATAAAAATCTTACAATGCTGATAAAGGTCATTTACCAGAAATCAGTATTTGGAAACAGACTTCTGAGTGCAGCAGATTAACACTGGTGACGATGGTATTTACTTTCATTAAAAGTAATATTTGCAATAATAGAGCATTATTTTATGCTATGCGTGACACATGCAAGGAAACCCAAACTATTTAAATGTAAATGAGATCGTTCATATTTGACACCAAGACTTTGCCATTCGTTATTTGCCAGAAGTATTAAAGGATATCTGTTTACCAATTTCAGCACGCAGTGAACCATGCGTGTTTTTCACCAGGCATTCAAGCAGGCCCTGTGCTAGCTCTCGCCTGACCCTTTCCAGTCTCCTGTCCCCATCCCATAGATTACATTAATCCTCTTGTTTGTTCTTTCTTTAATTAAATGATACAATCTTTCAGGCAGCCTGCGTGCAGATACCAGCAGATAAAACTTACAAAAACCAAGCATACTTACAGGAATAGTCTTTACCATGTTAATTAGCCCCCAAAATCACAACAAAACAGAACCCAAGATTATTGAGAGAGAAGCACATGGAGAGAAATTGTAAATACACAAGCCCAAATTTCGCAATTTCCAGATTCTGGCTGTTGCCTCTCATCACCAATAAGCACAGCATTTTAAAGCATGTCTATTTTAAAAGCACATGTCTATTTTAAAAGATTTTTAATGGGCACATTAAAAAAATAGCTGCTCAGACAGGTTGAAGGAAAGTTGATCCTCTCTGGTAACAAAAGACTTGCAGAATTCCTGAGATCCCTTCAGAAGATGCATTATAATACTTTATTTGTGACATTTAACATAGAGACCAATTCCCTGTCTTGGGCACCAACCTACCGGAGCCCAATTCATCTGGAACCAGCAGACTTGCTAGGGTGACACTTAAGACTCATAACCTGGAAGAGTTGATAAGCACCTAAAAGGCCTTGATGGATTTTGATGGCTGAGGCAAAGAAGTCAATTAACTAGTTTCCATTTCTGTTTTCTCTCCTTCTTCAATAACATGATTAATTACACAATAATCTCTGAGAAACTGGTCTGCAACAACTCAACCACCAGCTTTTAGTTGTTATCCCAAGGAAATGATAAAGTTTTTTTGATCTTACGAACTAGCCTCTCTTCTCCTGCCTCCACTAATGATATTTCAAGAGTGAACAGTTTTGTCTTTTAAGAAAAAAAAAAATATTACAGAAATTCTTGAAAGTGCTGCCTCTATAGCAATTAGAAAGTGACAGCCTGTTAGAGAACAGGAGGATACACGCTATTTTTGTATACTGCTGAATAGGTAATGCCATGCCAAGACAAATCAGCACTGCGGCCCGACTAGCACGTATCCACAAGAAATGCACGCGTACAAACCTGCCCTGAGACTACCGCCAGCAGGCGAGGCAAAGCCTCACCGGGTCCCACACCGATCCTCCCCCATGCAGGGAGGTGAAGGACTGGGCCGGGGGTAGTTACAAACATGTATGCTGGAAAGCCATCTTAGTAACAGGAAAAGATGTAAAGCATGACATAATTTCTGGCATTTTCCTGAGCACTCACTACAATGCCAATGCCACTCTCAGTGAATGTTCAAGTGAGAGGGAGATAGACCAGCTTGCAGTGCTTTTGGATACTGCCGGACCTACACGCCAGCGCTGGCACAGGGACCTGCATAGATTAAGGTTTCTTACAAAGGCTTTTAACCACCAAGGCAGTGAGGTTTGGAGCGTTTGAGGGGAGAAAAGGAAAATGATTTCATTAAATTCTTTGACAGCATTACATATGACATAATCCTTCCTGGCTTGTAGGGATCCGAACTAACGACCATAAGGTCTCTTCCAGTCCCGCATCTCAGACAAGCGAAAGAAGAAGCTTTCACATAGCAGCTAACGAAGCACCAACAAGATCTATCTCTATCCTTCACCAAGGGCGACAGCTTCGTAGCTCAAGCAGGTAACATTTATTCTGCAGTCCAGACAGCTTTTAAACAAATAAAAGGTTGGAAAATATAATGTTATTGGTTGACAAAATTATGAACTTCAAAAGCTTTGTATAAGAACAACAGTTTGCTTTTAGTCACCTAATGCTGATGGTGTGATACGTTTAGCCTTCTTCATAATTCAAGGCAGTACATGTTTTTGCTGTTAAGGATATTGTTAATTTGAAATCTGTTAATCATTTGGAGAGAAGTCATAAGTGCTTTCAAGTGTTTTCACAGCCACATTTCCGTAGTCTTACAAAATATTCAGAAGCCTCCCCTCCAGAAGATCCACACAAACAACAGGAGAATACTATGAATAGATTGGACCAGAACATACCGCACCATGGTGGCACTTCTCCTATACACAAATGAAGCTGGTAAGAGATGACAAAGTGACATTTTGTCTTACGGACATAATTATTTGCTACCTGTAACAACACCACATATCATTCTTAATAAGCAATCTGAATACTCGAGTGCACTGCATGACCCTAACCGCAGTCACAGAACACCAGGGTCTCCAACAAAGACGTGCAAAAGACTACAGCTTCCTCGTGCCCAGCTCCTTCTCTCCCCCCAGCCACATGGGTCTAATAGCCACTTACTGATTACTCACCTGGGGGTGGCCATCAGCATGTATTCCCCACCCCAGATGCTCAAGCTCACAGCTAGATCCATGGTGGCACGCTTTTGTCACTCTATCACTGTGCCACATAGCTAAGTGGCTGCAAAAGAAGAAAAAGCTTCATGCTGTGTGATATTTCTGCTGATGACAAACCTTTAAAAATCTAAAGCACGTGAATAAAAGCTTTTGTGGTCAGACAAACGGCCCATATGCTAGCAATTACATTATATACGGGCAATATGGTTGATTGTCAGCTACCAGAATATGAATGGAGTCTTTCTGACTTTTAGAAACTTAGCTGGAGCCTCACATGCTTCTGCAAGACTCGGCGGCCGCAGCACCCTAACAGGTCTCTGAGAAGAGGGATTCCCCTCGATGGGCCACCGCGCAAAGGCAGGGCTGTAAGTGCACATCTCTCCGAAGGGAAAGCTCTATTGTGCAACGCTTCCCGCAGCACAGCCTCGAGCTGCGTCCCAGGGCTTTCCCATCCTGCACACCCTCTTGTAAGTCTTCACATCCTTTGGTCTAGAGTTTCAAAGCATGCCGTCCCAGCCCAGAGCTTGGTTTTCCCTCTTGTCCAGCTGGCTCCATGCTCCGCTCCCTAGTGTAGGAAGTCAAGACACGAGCCAATTGCAAACACAAAACAAATCCCTTCCAAGCTCCTATTTGCTTTAATCTCTCACTTATTGCAGCAGCCCTGAACTTACAGATGTTACTTGCACAGAAAAAGGAGTTGGGTTTTTTTTTTGTTTACATGTATTTCCAATAGCCAACCCCCCATGTTTTCTACACATAATTAACTGTCATTTCTGTCCCCCATTCAGACCAGACTGCTTCACTAAAGCACATCATTAACAAAAGTGTCAGTTGACTAAATTGACATGCTCCAAATGCCACTTAATCCTCAGAAAACAAATCTGGTAATAAAACTGCATCTACTAACAGGTCACTAAAGACTAAGCTAAATTCATGGGCAAGCTTTACCCTGAATACGCACGCTGTCGTTTCACACGCAGACACATTGGTGTCACCCAGATGTTGCTATGTTTGTGGCACTTGTTAAGACAATAGTGACATCTGAAATACATGTACTGAATCTGCCCATTCATAAACACAGACATAAAACTCCCAGGCACTGGCTCAGCTCATGTTTTGATTCCCAGCATATAGCTTGTGTCTGTTTTAACTTAACTTTGTGTTTCACATTGCGGTTGATAAATAAGACATGGCACAGCATGACTAAAAGCTTAATTCCACCCTCCCGTAGCACACACCATCTCCCTAGCATTAAAACAGGTCCCATACAAAGCCACAGAAGAACTTCATAGTCATGGCCAAGAGGGGTCTAACAGGGAAAGGCACCATTTTTCACACAAGAGCCTTGAGCCAGAAACACCAAATCCCACCAGAAAGCTTTCCCATTACATCACAAAGTTGACATTTGAAATCCTGTACACAAAAGTGAAATCATTTCCTTTTCATTTCCTGAAGACAAAAAGAAAAAAAAAAAAAGTCTCTCCGAAGGAAGTATTCCTCTTATAATTACGGTTTGGATTCATCTGAGTTTTGCAGAAACATACGGCCCTTGGTTTGCAGGTATGTCGTTAGCCGTGATTACTTGGAAGATCCCGTGAAACTGAAAAATGAGATAGTCAAACTCCTGGGTACAGAAATAATTGCTTTTATGTTGGATTGCTTCGAGTAATTTCAGAGAAAGGTAGACTCTGATAAACTCTATTCCTTATCATATTTCCAAATGTGTGATGTCACAGTTCATTTAAGATCCCCTTCCTTATCTATGCCTTTCCTCAATACTGCTCAAACTTAAAAACTCATTTCACCTCCCTTCTTATACCAAATAGTCATCGCTATTGTTGCTGCTGTAGAGAAACTAGAGTCTGTACGGAAGCAAAATACGCAAAAATGTAGGAAACCCTGACTCTGTAACTTGAATTCCCTCAACCCCACTGCACATTTTTTGGACTTGAACACTTCCCCAGCAGAACTCTGCATGCATGCAAGTCAGTTTTGTGGCTCACATCTAAAGTTAAATTGTTCCTCCCCGTCTGAGCAAAGAGCAGCCATACTATCCCAGCTGTAAATAGAAGACATTTTGCTACCTACCATACAGGCAAATAAGCCTGGCAAAAGCTTCATTATTTTCAAGAACAGAGTAATCACTGAAAATTTCCTGGAGTAGCAAGGAGACAGAGCAATTAGAGACAGCCCAGGCACTTGACCAACACACTTCAGACTTTCCAACTATTTGCGAAAGCTTTCTGACCAAACTTTGGTGGTTTTTATTTTTCCCTAGAAATCAGAGTAATCTGTTTCCTGAAAACACAAAACAAACACAACACCAACACAAATAATAAGGGGATAAGAGAGAAAGATGAAATTGCTGATGGATGTTGCTGGTAAAACTTCCATGAGAGCCTACCTTCTGCTCTCTTCAAATGATCTTTACCACACTGGGACCATTTGTTAGCCTGCAGCCGCTGCCAAACTGCAAGATGATACCCCTGACAGCAACACAACTCATTACACACTGATTTATGGAATGAGAGCTCAGAGGGGCCCAGCACACAATCTGGGGAAAAAAAAAAAAAAAAAAAAAAAAAAACACCACCATATCCATCCACAGAGGTGACATTTAATAGGTTTATGCATTTTATAGTAGTGTTAAGTGTGCTCCTAAAAAAGGCAGGGAGGATGTACTTATTCAGAAGGAAAACTCACTACTTCTTTCTCCCAGTCCACTTTATTATATAGCAGCCCGTAGCAAGAGCTCTGTTTAAAGACTGGCAGCACTCTCCAAGAGAACAACGTTTGGGCACAGGTGCACCCAGGGAGAGACACTAACACATTTCAAGAACACCTTGCAGATTCAGCCAAAACACTTAGCTTTACGCTGTGAAGATTTTACACTAGGCAAATATTCCGGTCACAGCAGAAAACACTCCTTTTATCTTCTCCCCTTCTTCCCCGCAGGCTCACAGACTCGGCGACCAACTCTTCCTTCTTTGCAGCCAGAGCTGTTCCCCATGCAAGGTCACCTCACCTTCGGCTGCAAACACTGGGGACAGTTAGGGACGTGCAGGAGGCCAACAAGAGGTTGGGCTCAGTGCAGGGAATTAAAGGTGCCTCCTAGTCTTTCTTTTTCTCCCGCTGCCTCCTCATCTCAGGTTGAGGTCTGCCAAGGTGTTTTACCCTACAAGCCTTGTAGAAGCATGGCATCTTGCAATCCCCAGCATAGACCTGTTAAGTCCCGGCTAGGCATATGGAACATGCCCTACAGCAGAGCTCTGCTGGCATCTCTTCATGTCACGGCACCGGTGGCCCTTTGGACCCCTTCTACCACGGGAAGGGCTTTGCTGCCTTGCCTACTGCTCAAAAATTTCCCAAGCAACTGCCACAAGAAATAGCAAGGGACTTTTGACATCCTCAGCATCGCACACAGACAAGAAGCCTGTTTACTCTTCCAGGAAAGCCACAAGGAGCCAAGACAAGAGGGGCCAAAACGCCTGCACAGACATGAACAGCAGGCGCCCAAGCACCCCTCACTGCCAAAACGGACAGTTGTTTCTTTCCCTGTTAAGTTTCCAAAGACAATCTCTGACTGTCCATAAAGGGTTTGGTGCCCCTGAGCCCACCCCTGACACAAACTCCCTCCTGGAGCTTCCAGGAGCCCCATCGTAAGGGCAATTTCACAACGCTTTATTGAAGCGAGTTGGTATAGATCAGACAAGAATGCTAAATGAGGTAACACCCAGCACGCCAATCCATCCTTTAAAAACAAACACCCACATGTGTGTTTCCGGGTATTGGTTACTAATATAAAGTACTGGTTTTATCTAATACTTTGCCCAGGAGTTTAAATTGAACTGCAGGCCATGAAAATTATGAACCTGGAGGTGGTGGTGGGGAAACAAACAAAGCAAGATGACAACTTTATGTTTTAAAAAGCATGCTATCAATTTGGGAGGAAAAAATACACACTTCATTTTGTCCAAACCGATGGAGTAAGTAGCAGCAAATGCAATTTATTTTCAGTATGTCACACACTGAGCGCATACAACTCTGCCTAAGAACCTTCCCCCTCCCCTACTCCAACTGGTTAGGAACCTTCTACCAAAGAAGTTAAAATGAAAATTAAATCTTTAAACAGCTTGTGTTTACAGGAAAGAATGGTGTCAATGAAAACAAGTCCAATTAGTCGATCATACTGAATTGATAATAAAAACAACATACAAAAGCTCTATTTTAATGTTATTTAAAGTGACAATATTTAAACATTTTATTATAGAACGAATAAAATCTTGTCATGTTATTATTCCATAGTATTACAACAGTGACAATCAATAGATTAATACACGCTAATTACAACACTTGACTACAGCACATTGACTAGGAGGGGGGAAAAAAGAATGATCAAATCACAGTTAAGAAGAAATGAGAAGGATTTACAGCTCTAACAGCAGTGTTACGAACCGCACATTAACTCTCAGACAGATGTTTCCCCATGTAAACAAAGAGCTCAGTGACAAGACCTCTAAGACTTTTTTTTTTTTTTAACACCACGGAGCTGCACTGTTGCAGTTCGCAGCATCAGGCAGGCAGCCAGGCATGTACAAAACCACACGCACACACTTTAAAAACGTGAAACACTTTTTCCTAAGCGAGGCCACAGTAATCAACGTTTGGTTCAAAGTGGTGCAATTAAAAAAAATGTTCAGACTTTTAAACTAAAAAAAAGTTAATTTATTTTTATTTGCACATGCTAAAAGATGATCAGCCAAGCAGTTTCCTGCAAGCAGATCTTTTTTTACCTTTCCACGTGGTGACCATGGTCAAAAATTATTAAAATCCTGAGATTTTGAAGCTGACCTTTATACTAGCTGCAAACTTAGTATCTGAAAGGGGATGAGGGTAGACAGGGAAAAGGACATAGTGAAAACAAGATGTGCAAAGCCTCTACAATTCCTGGAGTGTACTGTCACCGCAGCAACAGCCTGGGTGGTACTAAAATGTTTCAGCTAACCTGTTGCAGATTGCAAATCTCGTTTAGCACTGAAATGCATTTGGTCTTCTCTCCAGGTACCTATTACTTGCGCGGCTTATGATAACACAACACTTGAGAAAGGCTGACAGACACCCTTTAATTAAAAGGGATTGAAAAGGTACCTAAGGCAGCACAGTTGGCCACAGAAAAAAAAAAAAAAAAATCAGCGCTTTCCTTCATCAATTTGGAGCACTTCTATATAAAGGATATGGATAGTCTCTTCCCCTGCTTTAATTTAACTGAAGCTAGTTCACTTTTGGTTTGCCAGGAGCTGCTCAGAAGTCAGTCCTACCACGCTACAACCCTTCCCACATCAGTTCCTCAGCCAGAAGCTATGAAAAAAAATAAATCAACTTTCTTCTCTTTAGACATCGCCAACAGTCATCTCTCTTGACACACTTCTGCCTTTTTTGGCATAACGCTTGGAAGTTGCATCACCCTTTCAACTCCGCATTTAAAAGGCATCACCACACTCAACACTGATGCTTTGGAAACCTGACCTCCTCACTGCTGAGAAATAAATACCACTTTGGACTGCCTTTCCCTCCCTTCCCCAAGCTGACGATGAAGTCTCGTGACTGCCACTTCAAGAGATTCACTGCAAAGTTGAAGTTCAAATTTATGACAGAGGGTATCACGATTACCACTTTACGTAAACGGTGCATCAGTGTGCTGAGCTGATGAACTCGGATGTGTAATCTAATTTCGAATGGAAATTCTGCTGTCTGACATTGCTTTTTTAATAGTGAAACCTGTTCATCCGCTCCCTGTGTGCAAGTCCTACAAGGTCACCCAGAGAGGCTGATCAATGTAACACAGCAGTCCAGGCAGCGTCCCCCCTCCTCGCCCCAACGGTATTTTACATGAGAGCAGCGATGCGATGCTTTGCCTAACTAAGTACTCCTACGATTTTCTGGAGCACATTCAGAAACCACAAAGCTTTGCAGCCAGATCTCAAAGAAAAAAAGAAAGGAAAAAAAAAGAAAAAAAACTCTTAGGAGAAAAAAAAAAAAGCAAGCTGTGAAGTTCAGCTGGGTGAGGAGGACAGCCACATTTCCAGTGCACTGCTCAGACCCAGGGGGTCAATGCTGAAGTCTGAATGCCAGGAATGGGGTTGGGTGGGTGGGATGCAAGGGCTTGGGTTACACAGGTCAGGCTTGATGATTAACAGTCCCCTTGACCTAAAGTTGATAAGCCACATTAACTAGGCGAGATTTTATAAATTAAACATATGCATAGAGCAGTAACAAAGGATCTTCTGAACCTTGACTTGAAAGTTCTTTCCTAAAGGGAATAGTAAATATTTTTAGAACTACATTTGCAAAAGACAGATGCTATCCAGAATTGTGTTATTAAGCCTTAAGAGTTTAAGTGTCTCACTGTAGGAGGGATGAGGTACAGAAGAGAAGGAAAAGAGCCATTTCCAACACAGAGGGTGTAACTGTGCCTCTGACCACCTTTGCATTAAGGTCTCAAGGTTACCCGTGTTGAGTTTTGGCTAGCAGATAACAGGCAGGGTATATAAACAAAGTAACTGTGATTTCTAGTGCCTGCATAAGTATAATCTTACTATCTAGTATTTACTATATCTAATGTATTTTAAATACATATACACCTTATACAGATGGGTATACTAGATATATACACACTATATACAACAGTATACGTAATTTATACGTAATACAATTACTTCTAGGCAGCGGCTACAGAGAAAGCCTACTATTTCAGTAATGCTTTGGATACAAGTGGAATATTCACTACAGGGAAAATGCGATGAAAAATAAATGCTTTTGAACCATTTGAAAAATCATCCCTTTATCTTGCTGACACGGTGATAGGTGACACTGTCATTTATAAAGTTAAACAGTCTGATTTGGAGGTGTCATGCTTCACTTCTACAGCATGAGCCATTTGTTAGGGAGATAATGCATCAACTTTTCTTCAGGAAAAAAAAAACCCTACATTAAGCTAATTTTAAATCCAACAGCTTTGTTACTTCACTTGAATCCTTAATCACACTGCCTTTCAAGCAAATGCTCCTGGCTCTTCATTTCTCCTCTCTCCTGGCATTCTGATATTACAACTGTTTTAAAATGGTTTCAGGACTGGTGGGATGCTGGTGTGCTACCGCAGCCCTGGATGTCCCACCTTGGTGGTGTTCAGCAGCAGCTTCACTCCAAAGATACTCCACATACACTTGCTTGTTATTCACTGCAAAGGTCGGGAGCACACCCAGATTTCTCATGGCATGGTAGGTCTCTGCTGTTTTCCATTACTACAGTTTCCCACACATAGGTCTCATTTTTTTCCCATTAGTATAATTAGGAGGCCCTGCGCCTGTTATGCATGGAACAGGGTACGTGATCTCCGAGCACCCAAGCATGTGCAGCGGGTCCCCTGCCCGCCGGGTGCTCATGGTGAGAGGAGAGAGCAAAAGATGGTCCCAACTGCAGACCTAAGCCCAGGGAAGCAAAGTAACAATGAACAAGTGCTGCTCAGGATGAAACCCTCCTGCGTAACCTGCCTTGCTTCCACCATCGCAGGCTTTTCGCTAAAAACAGAGATTCATGTATTTGAAGTTCCTAGTCTTTTCCTGGGCTGAGGGTTTCCCACCGACCGCGTGTTTCTGCACCCGGGCGCAGGGCACACGTGGAAGCTCTGAAACTGCGGGGGGGTGTCCGAGAGGGGCACCTCTGAACTCAAACCGTTCGATCCCTGCCACACTTTAAAAAGCAAAGTACAGTGACTGACTCCTAAAGGGCCAGGCTTTCAACATAAGGAGAAGCTGAGGCAATATTGAAATGAGCATTGCTTCTATGTCATCTTTACCCATCACATATCAAAGCCTCACCGCCTGAAGTGGGGTGGAGATATGTATTTTTAACAAATAGCACAATCCCAATTTTCATAATCCAGACTACGCCCTCCGGTTCTCCAACAGCTGACAGCAATTTAGGAAAGTCAGGTTTCCCCAAGTCCCAGGCAGGGACATGCTTCTCCCTCCCTCCCCCGTGCTTTCAAGGCCTTTTTGTGGACACCACCGTCTGGCAAGCTGAGCACATATCAAAACTGCCCTTTTGAAATAAAGGAAGCAGAAACCAAGAGTCAAGCCGTGCATTTCCAGCCCAAGGAAGAGACAAACAGCCTACGCAGCTCCCTCCTCCTTTCCAAACCTGTTACTGAACACCCATCCCCTTGCTGGCTGCAGCGGCTGGGCGCCCAGCCCTCGCACCCCTGCCCCAGAGCAAGGAGACGAAATTCCCGGCTCAGCAGCTCGCCCGGTGATGACGCTTCTCCCGGGTGCCGCTACGGTGAACCAGGCTGACTGCTGACTCCGGGTCACGCTCCCCTTCCCTACCTCTCAGGCTGCTGCCTGCCCTGCTCTGCGCTCCAGGTGCCTCCGCAGAAAATTAGCAACTTGTTTTATTTAGCAACTAGTTGCTTGCCTTCTTTATTTAAAGGCATCTGCCAAGACATCTGCCAAAGAGTGGAGGTGCCCAAGCCAGCTCGCTCCAGGACACGCTTGGGGTCAGATGACGAGGCATCCCTCCACAGCCTGTGCCGCCTTACCCTGTGCCATTTACAACCATTTTGTAAAAATAACTGATCTTGCCACTTTTAAAGCTTGTGCTGTTCATTCTTCATTAAATACACCTCTCCTTGGAAAAAACATTTACTCTAGCCGGAACACCATGCATTTATTACTGGCACAGACAGCAGCCCATAATGTTGACAAATGCTATAATGATTGGTAAAACACTTACTGGTATAGCAGGCTTTGGGCTTGATTTCTGACACGCTGACAGCACATGGTGATAGATATTATATTTATTTGCACTTGAGCAGTAACAGCACACACAAGTGGCCTATCGGTGCCCAGGTAATGTCAGCTGTAGCTCGAGGATACTCCAGGTCACACACCGCCTTCCAATTTCTTACATCTTTTGTCTGGGCCAAGCTTCAAAGGAGACAGTGGAAATTCACAGCATCGCTTTCCCACGCACTACATGCGGCGAACCCCAGCAGCGCAGACGGTGGGGAATTCAAGCGAGTTGCAACACATTTTTTTTTCTATGAACACAATGATTCACCCAAGCCAGGACTGCTCAGGGGAGCGTGCTGCTTTTGAGGAGGAAAGTTCCTGATTTTATTATGAGAAGAATTTCTGGCAAATGACAGGACAGAGAGAGGTGTGCTCATTCCTCTGGCACACGAGGGGAAAGGATCCAACTCTGCAGTGCCCGGCTGAAATCGGGAACTCGAGCCCGGGCATCTGGCCGTGCAGGTGAACACCCTCAGCAGGGGTCACCAACCACTCCGTAACGAGCTGTTCTCATGCCCTTTCCCCTCTTGGTCCAAACATTTCAGGCTTGGCATAATCCTGACATGGAACAGGGGCTTTCCTGAGGTCTGAAAAAAAACTTCTCTAGATTAAACAACAACAACAAAGTAATTTCTTATTTTGCTGTTGCCTGTAATCTAATCACCACAGCAGCACATTCAAACTCATCCTTCTGGGTTTATCAAGACCACAGCCTACACGTACCTGGTGAAATTATCCCTTCTCAGAGGCAAATACATGCTCTCCCCTGCAGCAGAACACGGGAAGGGGAGGAGACCTGTGCCATGGGAGATCCGTCCCTGTGGCCAACTCAGCTACTCCTTGGGATGGGACAGGAGGATTACTGCTCAGCAAGACAAGGGGAAAACCCACCTGGATTTATATTTTATGGATGCCCACACAGGTAGTTACACAAAAAGCTATTTCAGATGAAGGTCTGCAACTGGGTAAACCTATAACATTGCTGTACAGTAAAGAAAAACAGATTTCCTCACGCAACACTGGCTCAGAACGGAGAGCTATCTTTGCGTGGGTAATTCATAACAGGTCTGCATTTCAACAGCGAGCAGCAAACAAATGATTCTGCCATTTTCCCCACAAAGTTTTAGTAGTATGATAAATAAGTTCAAAGTATTTTCTAGGCTTTCTCAAGCTGCTTCCCACTATCTCCAAGTGTGCACCCCAGGAAGTTAGCGTATATATATATATATATATAGAATCATAGAATATCTCAAATTGGAAGGGACCCATACGGATCATATATAGTTAGCACTTGTGAATGTCTGCTTTCACATTTACAGCTAACTCAGATTGAACGGCATCCACTGCAAGCCATGGCAAGACTGAGAACCCAAGCCCTGGGAATTTGGCTACAGTCTCGAGCATCTCTGCCAAAAAGGACCAGGATACTGCTATGGATGACAAGAAGAATGGGGTGCACAGGGAAAGGCAGGCAGCCACTTCTTCATCTCCTCTCTACTTTTTCCTGGGTCAGTCTTGGAATTCAGAGAAGTAGAAAATAACAGCAGTAACCAAACACTGTGAAAAGCCAGAGCCCAAGAGAAGCAGAGCTATGTTCCCCTGAAACGAGTGGATATTAGTTTTCTGACAGTTTAAATATTGTATTCTGCTTACTGACTGTCAGTAAATTTACAAATAGTTGGCAGCTTGGCTTATGACCAGGACCCAAAGGAATGTCGACTGTAGCAATTTAATGGCCTGTTCCTATCAGCAACACCAGCAACATTTAAAATACTTCTCATTGCTAGTGAATTTATCTTAAAAAAAAAACCCAACAGCAGAAGAGATGCTAGTTTTACATTTTTCACCCTGCTGAGGCCTCATATTAGACCATTATTCATTCCACACACCCCCAGCCACTTCTCCAAAGCTTTGAATTTTGCTTCGTTCCAACTGCTAGGACTGCAAACTCAGTGATTAAAATAGACATCTTCTGGCTTTTTAACAAAAAAATCCCTCACTCCCTAACAAAGGCTTTATCCAGTATTTAAGCAGTGATGAGTCAGTGATGCTGCTACACCAAAGACACTAAGACTGGACATTCTTCTTAAAGTTTCCAAATTTCTTGGTGCCAGAACAGAAAACACGCAGACAGATAAAAGCCTTAAGAGAGACCTGTGTTTTGAACACTTATAGGGCTTGCAATACTCCAGACTCTCATTTAACAGCCTTGTATCGCACAGCATGTTTTTTCTGCAAAAAATACTGCAGCTCCCATCCAAGAGGTGGTGGCTTTGTGCCTCGCGTGTTCACACCGTCCCCCTTTCCCATCCCCTCATAAGTGGAGCAGCACAAGGACGAGCCTGAGCTTACAGCGCTGTGCTGAAACCTCTCCACTGCCCGCAGCCAGAGAGATGTGCTGGCACAGTCGGGCTGCTCAGGGCCATGTTCTTCCATCAGTGGCCACGCAGGCGAGATGCGCGATCAGGCTCTCTCCCTGGATGAGATCCATCCTGAAAATTTTCACCAATAACACTGATGAAGTGGGTAATTTAAGTGACATTTCTATCCTGTCCAAGCATGGTCAGTTAGCCAACACCGAAGAGCTTTTGCCAGCACCTGCTTTGCTCCAGCACCGTGATGCACCTCCACCAGCAAAGAGCTCCAGGCACCAGTTGCACCTATGCAAGGAGAGCGTCCCAATGAAACCGCACGCTCCAGCTACATGAAGCAGGATCTGGTGAAGTATTTCCTTTACCATAGTTTCCTCCATCTCGACCTGCTTACCATGAGTTTCTGAAACTAAAGACCGCACTAGACAGGCTAAGATACGCAGTTCACTGCAAAGAAATAAATCTACAGAAAGGGTCACAGTTAGTTAAACTAATCAAGAGATCGCACAGGGTGAACTGAGTGTGGGAAATGCATTAAAAAGGAAATGGTATCAAAATAAATTCAGGATGCCTGTCTAGGAATGTGAACTGTTGCTTTCCATGCAATTATATAGGAGACAAATCATAGCTCTGGCTAAAAATTTAAACACCTCTATAAGCAATAGGGGAGGAAAAGCAGGGTATCCAAACTAAAAGGCTCTCATGTCATTAAATGTAATCACTAAGCAACTATTAGCCAGTCTGAAAAGAAGATGAAAGGATAATGGAGGGAGATACGGGCTGGCAATCACAGTGGAAGTGAAGTAAGTGAAATAATCCGTATTTTTGTTTTTATTAAACTTCCACAGATATTAATAGCCAGATTGTACTGAAGGAGAGGAAGGGAGGAAAAAAAATAATAGCAGCCAAAGCACTGGAATTTGTCTTGGGTTCCCCAGAGAGTCCTTCCCCACAGTCCCAGAGACAAGGACAGACTCATGGCCACCCCAGCTCCGGACCATGGGATGGCATCTCTGGGCGTTCAAATCACGCCACTGAGTGGGAGACTTTTGCCCATATGGTCGTTTTGGACCAGCTTATGAAAGGAGCAATAGCATCAGAAGAATTTCATAGCAACGGCAACAATGAAAACAAAACTTGCTTTTCATAGGTCTAGATTTTAAGGACACAGCCATCTCTGTGAGCAAAGCTCAAAGAAGTTGGCTGCTATCATTATCATCCTTTCATAGACAGGGGAGCTGAAGCACAGAGAAGTGGAACGACTCGCTGAGACCATCCTGGAGGCCAATGCTTGGAGTCCCCCTCCCACCAGACCACCCTGTTTCCCCCACAGCTCCTCCCTACAACTGAAGGATTCCTCAGGATTTTATACAACTGCTTCCCAGCCTCAAATACTTACAAACGTGACGTCAACAGTCCACTGACTTCAATAAAAATACGCAAGATACCCTATCTATCTTGCTGCCTCCGAGAAAACTGAAATAATGCTTGTTTTTAAAGCACCACGTCACTGTATTTAAGAATTAGCATTACACAGCTGTATCCAAGATGAGATGTGTAGGACAGTTACACGCTACAAAGCACTATTAGACAACTACTCGCAGCAGAAAGTGGAGCATCCGTTGATGCTACAGTACTCCTTTTAAAGCTGCCTAGTAAAAACCCAGCAGTATATCTGAGTCAACGCCAATATTCTTCCCAACAAGAACAACATCTCCAGAATTCATGGATAATGTGCCAGCTGACACCATTCTAGCTGTAAAGCACAGTAGGGTTCATTTTTAAAATGTTGTAAGAGAACCTACTTGGGGAGCAAGGTGACTACATGAGAAATATGCATTTCAGAACACCTACCTTTCCTTACAAAAATAATCTATATTATGTTTCAAAAAAACCTCCCTGTTTGAAACATTTGGCGAAGGACCCAGAAGGGATGTTTCCAGGAGCACTTCCTTAAGACCACATTAGAGGACTGCTTGGACTCATGCCTCAAAACACTAGTGCAATTTCCGTCAGTGCCTCTGGGCCAGTTGGAGGTGGCTCAACAGAGGTTCCCCTCCATCCCTGCCATGCTAAAATCCCAGTACAAAGTGGGATTAGTACTAGGATAAAAATACATATCAAAAGACAAAGATGGAGCTCTCCAGGACAAAGCTTGTCATCTTTGCTACATGCCGGTTACTGCCTAGGATGACAAAAACACAAATCCTCGACTGCCCTCACAAAATCGTACCACTGTTCTATATTTCCCCTTTCAAACAGCTATACAGAGGAGCCATCAAATAAATAAACCGAAGAAAATGCTGGTGCTATTTGTAACTCTTCTCTGACATTTGCTATTCTGAGTTGAATAGCAAGTGACAGCTATAAAAAACAAAGTAATATTTGGATAAGCAAATGTATACTAGATAAAATACTAGGAAGAGAGGAACTAAGGTTACACTGCCAGTATGGCATACGCTCCGATGGCGTGCTGTCAGCTCAGGACTCGGGAATCATATGCATCTTTTCTGCAGCAGTATTAGCAAAAGCATACAGTCATTCAACTCTATTACCCTGTAAAGGATATTGCTTCCCCACGGAAACCTCTGTTACTTGTCCAGGACACAACAAACACACACAGATGAAGACATCTGCAGACGATGTTTGAAAGACATGGCTAAAACTTGGAGGAAGAGTAAAATTGGATTTTTATCACTCAGCGATCTGAACTCTGTTACAGACCTTTCATTAATGGCACAGAAATGGATTTTGTTTGGATGCATCATATTCTTAGACAGAACACGTTAAAGCTTTAAGCAGAAATAAAATGACCCAGTAATCTCATGACTGCATTGCTTCATAAAGTAACGGTAACAGGGCAATCCGGCAGCTGAGCCGCTTCGTGTCACAGTGACCCAGCGACCACCGCGGACCCACACACAGACACGCATCGCTTCGGACAACCGCAACTCAGATCCTGAGACTTCTTCTCTCTGCCCTCCCAGTATCAGTCTCCTTCATTAATGCCTACTGCCCCGTCTTAGGAAATCTGACCAGTACCTAGAAAATGTATTTTCATTTTCCTGCGGGAGTACATATCATGCCAGTTGGAAAAAGATATTTTATTTTATTGTCAGGTTAAAGAGGAAAGAAAAAAAGAAAAATCAGAAAGAAAAAAGGTAGATCCCCAGTGAAGCACTCCAAAAAAATGAACCTAGTTATTCTGTTACATTTGGCAGTTGTTAGAATTCACAACAGCACATACGGTAATAAACACATTTACTTTAAAACCAGCCAGAAATAAGTTTAAGTAGTAAGTCCTGACTCAGAATTCACAAGTCATTTGCAAGCAAAAGGACCAGACCTTAATTCTTGTATATTGCAACCTTCAGATTCCACCGAAAGTCACAATTTTAGAATTAATCTCAGAAGTAAGGGAACTTGCTACTGTTTCGGCCAGGCAGGAAACAGAGTAGGAGCTTAACTGCTAAATAAATTATTCTTTACAACAATTAGAAATGAAATTAAGTCTTTCTGGAATCCCACTGCACCCCTGGCAACATGCCCCAGGCTCTGCTGCCAGCTGAACTGCACGCAGCAAGCCAGATTTACCAGAATAAAACCTGATCGGATACTGAATTAGGAGTATACTCCAAATAACCAAGAACTTTTTTCAGCCTTCATATGAACATTACAGTCATACGCATTTTGCAGCCATCAGTTTTGGCACGACTAATTCCATTTTCTTTTAATGACTTATTGGGGGGGCTTTCTCTTGGAGCAGCAGTCAGTGGAAATAAAGAATGACCTCCTTTCACAAGATCAGAGACATATTTGCACATAAACAGCTGAAGAGAACTGGACTCAACAGTCTGCAGATGCCCATGATATAATAAGAACAAATAAAAAGCTTATGACACTGTAACTCTGCTCCACCAAAAACATAAATCCTGCTGGAAGCACTGGAGTCAGATGGCCTTTGAAATCGCTCACAGGTTCTAAATTTCCTGGCAATGGACTGCAGGGCTGGTATTAAAACACAAAAACCTCCTGCCAAACAAATACTGAGGCAATAAATAGCGATAGTAAAGCAGAGACAGACAGACATTTGAATCCATTGGTCAAGAAAATTGGTATCTCGAAGACAGGGCGCAGATCTGTTTACTGGACCTGACCGAGCAAGTGCAGCAGACACCTAATGCTGGAGGCACCCTGCGGCACCCTTCTCCCCCCCGTCCCCGCTTGCTCCGCCGGGCAGCATCGCTCTGCCTGGGAACAGGGAGCAGGAGGCGGCAGAAACCGCAGGAAGAGGGCTCTGATTCAGCGCACAGCGACACCACCGTAAAAAAAGCCAAAAAACTGGGGGGACGTTTAATCAGTAGCAACAGTCAAGTTAAGGACGACTCTGCTGACCTGGCTTTATGGAAAGGGAGCCAGGCTCCCCGGGGTTTCGGCAGCATTTGCCGTTTGCTTCGGCCCCCCCTGTGCCACGCGCAGGTGAGTGCCCAGCGGACAGCGGGAGGGCCCCCAGGGTACAAAGGGGACAGGCAGAAACCAGCCCTGCTGCCAGCCCTGCCAGCAGCCCCTGTGCAAGCAAACACCTCGCTGAAGACCCCATATCCGAGCCTCTACGTTCAGTGGAGAAGATTGAGATGTGCTGAGTCCCATCAACACCGAGCTGGAGGGAGAAGGGGGGGGGGGAAATCAAGTCATTGCTGAAAAACAAAACACTTACAGTAAATCCCCATGTCAGCAACCAACTCTAGGCATTTTTTTTTTAATCTGTTTCTACGTCTAAGCACCTCATCTCTAAAAACCATGACTAAGTTCTCACTCCCTCATCCAACTATATGCGCCCTCTCAACGCTTTTAATAGCAAAGTGATATAGATTGGATCAAACACAGCGCTTCCATTAAGCCATAATATAACAAGTATCACTCCACGAGCCTTTAGTATTCATGGGCAGGCGCTTCCCACATGAACTACAGCTACACCATCATTTAGCCGGCAACTACTTTCAAAACAGGCCACAGCACAAATAAATGTGATTATATAAATGCTAATAAAAAGAAAAGATAGCCCTTAGTATGAATCCAACGACTAACACAAAAGCACAACTAGAAAAATATTTTCTTAAGCACATTCTCAGTAATCCTACAAAACACGTGCAGTATCCCTAAACTGAAGGATGAATCAGGCCGCAGGCTTATAACGCTTCCCAACGTTACTCAGCTGTAAAATGAAGGATTCATTTTACAATCAGAACTGGATGGAATTCAAAGCGAGGGGTTATTAAAACCTGAAAGCCTCTAAGTTTTTCTTCTCTTAAGGAACGTGAGCAAGTATGTGCTTTCTTTTTTGTTGAATGCATTTAACAAAAAAATCCGTCTTTTTTTTTTTTAATATATAATATTCCTCACCACTGACACTTTTCCTTAGGAAAAAAGCATAAAATATACAGTCCATTATTTCAGGTTGGGGTTTTTTTCCCCACAAATGGAGGGGGGCAGTTCTTACTGTGAAATCTTTTCTGCGGAGACATCGCAGTCTCCGACCATCTGATCTTCTCCCCTCACCAGCTAAGCCACATTAGCTTTGGTGAACACCCACGGAGGTGGCAATCCAGAAGTGCTCATTAAATCACTCCGTTAATTCTCAAGGTGACACCGAGCCGGGACCAGAACAATGACTCAGTATGGCACCGTGGTCACTCAGAGAAATTAGAGACATTTTACACATCCAGGTCTAATCTCCTATCAGTATTTATAGGTAACAGATTCATATGGATTTATAGCCTCGAGGGACCCCGAGATGATCTATTCCCATTTCCCTGTGTAACACAGGCCACATCATATCAGTCAATTCCTCCCTGGCTTCTGCTTTAACTAGAGCATTTCCCTATACATCAGTCCTTGATTTAACGCCTTCCACGACAGGGAACCCACGGGGTAACCCTTGATAAATTGCTTCAGCGGAGCATTATCCACCCCGTTAAAAAAAGTGTATTCTTTTTCCTGACAATGTAGTACTTGTAAAATTATAACAGAGCTTTAACAAAATGGCCTTTTTTAATCTGTACCTATTGAAGAATGGACTAATAAGAACATAATCTCCCATTTTTATATACTTGAACAAAAAGGACATAAAAGAAGGTACTACTGTATAGAAAAGACTTCCCAGAAGAAGAGAGAGCGACACGTCCCAGATCGCTCGCCCAGATATAGCAGTTGGCTGTGAAAGACGACTATTTTAACATACTGTATCAAAGTCACCTTAGTTCAGCAAACAGTTAACAAAAATGCCCAGGACAACAAACCCTGAGCACAAGAATTAAGACGCCTGCAATGCTCTTGGCCTTTAAAAGAGTCTCCAGTTGGGATAACAACACACGGCCAACAAACACGCTCCTCCTTATAAAGAACAGGTCCTTCCTGCTAGACCCTGGATGGAGATCTTTATCTGCTTGGAGAACTTTCACATCCATCTTCATGTCTAAGCAAACCCCTAGAGAAGTGGGTTGTCGGTGCTTTCTTCCCCATATATTTGCTCATGCTGTTCGACATAAGCAGGCCCATGGCGCAACCTGGGGTGCACCAGAGAGCGGTTAAAGCTCTCTGATAATGGCAGGGTAATTGCCTCCAGGTCCCTTGACCAAAAAACTCATTGCTAGGAGATACACATTCACAAAAAACATCTATTGCAACTGTGCAGGTGGGAAAGTTGTACTTAAAGAAGATCATGGTATATGTAAGAAACCCTCCTTTGCAGAAGGCCTTATCCAAAGGCCACTCGGACCACTGAAAGAGCTCCACTTTACCATTAATAGATGAGTCGGGCTGCCCAGGCCCATCCTGCCTGGGTGAAGTGGGGATTAATTTTGACAAGCTTATGGTCTAATGATTCAAATCAAGTTGAACTAATGAGGCAACATTTAGAGTGATGAAAGCAAGTGGAGAATCTCTCTGTTTTAGATTCTTTTACAAAGCACCTCAGTGAGCAAAGAGTTACAAGTTCATTTTTCTGCATATGTCAAATGTTTGAAGACATAAAACAAGCCACACATGTATAAGCTTCTTCTGGTGCATATAAAAAACACATCATACTTAACCTTGGCAAATAAAAATGATTGGGCCTGAGCCAGCATTTTTAAGACTTTCAGGATCAAACTCTTTAGTGCACTGCCTAGGTCATTTATAATAATAATTAAAAAAAGGAGGAGGAGGAGAGAAAAAACGAAGGAAAAAAAAAAGCCTTTACTATTTTAAGCAATCCTTTGTTGATTGCCCTGCAATGTGCAACAGCCCACATCCCTGCTGCAACCATTCCTTCTCAATAATGGGAACACAAGCTTCAATCTAGGCTTATTTTTAAAAAGGGTGAGGTCTCAGACACCACCTCTGTCACCAGCCTGAGCCAAATTCCTCAGGAGGTTGAGACAAGCCTGCAGGAGGCGAGATGTCCGACCTCCATTTCAATGCTGGTTTGCACCTGCAGTTCACCCACTCCTTGTCGTGGGCCGCAAGATGACGCAAGTCCTGGCCAAGAAGCATCAACGTCCGAGACACACAGCACCACCACAGTGTTCCTAGGACCTCACGGTTCACAGCAAGCAACGTACCAACCTAGGACTTGGAGACCATGCCAGAAACGAAGCCTTTCATGACTCCTGAGGCACAGTTTGGGAGCTAACAGCATTGATTTGGGCCATATGGTTTGAAAGCCCTCAGATGGTTGGAGATGATCTGGAAACTTGGGCTATTCCAAACCAAAAACCCACAGCCACACACTTTCTGCAAATGAGAGGGAAGACTTAAGCAGTGAAGACACTTAAGCAGCTCATTGGTACAAGCTGACGGACAGGATTAACAAATAAATAAAAGAAGGTAAGGGGGAGGAGCACGTGTGTTTCAGGACTGATAAGCCTAAACAGCAGCAGTAGTTGAAATTAAGCAAAGAATCCCCTTTTCGTTACCATCTTCTCCCATTTATAGTCAAAACTACTGTCAATTAACATATTTAAATGTATTTACTAAGACTGGTTTTGTGAGACCGTTCATGTCTTGCAGAGTGTGCTCCACCTGACTGCGCGGCACCCTGGCTTTCGGCACCATTCCCTGCTGATGCCACGCTCCTAATTACACAATATTTGGGCAAAGACAGGCCATGTCCCCCAAAACAGACACACAAACTTCTCCCCTGTCACTCTGGACATCAGCCAGAAGAAGCACTGGTGAAAGCAGAGAGTTCTACTCAGAGCTACCTTTCCTACCCAGCTTCACAGCATTTGCCAAAACGGACAATAATCTCTCTTCCAGAGGAGAGAAAGTAAAAAGATTTTTTTTTTTTTTTAAAGGAATGACTTACACATAGCAAAAATCCTAACGGAGCAAAAGGTGTTACAGTTCAGAGGTGGTTCAGAGCTTCCCTACAGTTTTAAAGATACGAGTATCCTGTCAGTTATTAAAAGTCCCTCTGAGAAGCAAGTTGGCCTCTCTAAAAACCTTTGTCTTCAAAGCTTGGTATTATTTTTAAATCCTAGCAAAGAATCCAGGCATGATGAATTCTCTCTCAACCCAGAATCCCTCTGATTATTATCAAAGGAATTGCTTAATATAAAGTCATTGCAACTGTAAAATGCCAAGTGTGCAGTTAATATGCTGATACCAAAAACTGAGTAATATAGCTGGTGAACATCCCAAACCTTCTGCCAACTTACTCATGGTGTGAATATGAAAAGAAAAACCCACCAAAGTTTGCTACACAGCTTTAAGCTGTCAACAGATTTTATCCTAAATAGTTTTTAAACCAAACCAAACAAAACGCACGGCCAGCTGCGCTCGACTCCAGGTTTACTGGCAGCCAATTAATGTTTTAGTAATTCCAGAAAAAACTAACTCCTTCCTGATTGCTGTTAGGTTACAAGGCTGTAAAACACTCTGCATTGCTTTAAAGCAGGCGTCCCTCCTCAGCCCCGGGCAGGGATGCTGCGGCAAGCGAGGAGGAGGATGCTGAGGAGCTCAGCACTTCCACCAGCGCTGCAGCGGGAGCACCGAGCATCCATTGGAAAGGTTGAGTCTATTGATTGGGTGCACAGGGGTGCAGAGGAGGCCAGAAACCCCGAGTTCGCTCTTGTACCTGTTGGAAATTAGTCCGCAGAAAGCAAGCAGGGTAAAAGGTTAACGAAATACAAGCTGAAGAAATAAAACAAGGACGCAGATGACTGTGCCCCAAGGCCCTGGGGCCGGCTATGGTGGCTGGAGCCCCTTCCCCAGATAAGAGGGCTGCAGAGGTGTTACTAGAGTTACGAAAGCAGAGTGACATACAGGTGTTTCTGCCCCCCATTGCGGGGTTTAATGTGTCTTTTCAGGCACCACCACCTAATTCCCATATGGGAACAGAGCCCCCACTGTGCTCCCTTCTGTCCTCCATCCAGGAAGGAGCTGGAGGGTTTGCAAGGAAGGAAACAGATACAGAAATTGGGCAATGAAAGCTTACGTGACATAAGGTCACGCAGCGAGTACCTGATTTGGGTTCTCCTTGAAAGAAGTGGCGAAGCCACTGGTATGGTGAGAGCAGAGACCTCGGAAACGGGGAATCCCGAGCACTGCAGTACCCCCCGGCTGGGCTGCATTTGCCCATGAGCCTGAAACTCAGTCCTGGAAACCTTAATCCAATGTCTCAACTTCAAAACAGACTTCTCGTGGCGATATGAAAACAAACTTGAACTGATGGGATACTCCGAGTTAGCACCTTCATTTGGTACCCCACGTACGGGCATCTTTATTGTCAGTTCCGTTACCATGCTTTATTTTGTGGCAGGCAATACATTGTTCAGGCTTGAAATCAAAATTAATAGTGTGAGGTTTTGCAGGTGGGGTGTGGCGGTTTGTTCTCTTAAAAGGACAACTAATTTTTCTTGTGCACAAACTTTCCTGTGCCGCATTTATGCTATCACTATGGATTTCTGTAAAGTAACAGTATTTACAAAAAAGGGATTGACACCCTCTGGGTTTCATATACAACGATTAGAACTGTAAAATGAGTTTTTCTAAATCCAGGGGTTTGAATAAGCTCCTAGCTTGGTTTCACTGAATACAGATTCCAGATCTAAAAAAACCTCTTTCTAGCGTTACCTAATCAGGGTATCCTAAAATACACAAAGAAACAGAAGAAGAAATAAAAGAAAAAAAAACCAAACACCAAAACCATGCATTGGAGAATTTCACTATTTCACTAATTTCCTTACATAAACACTAATTTCACTAATTTACTCACATAAACAATCAAGCATCTTCCCACCATAGTGTGAAAACCATTTAAGGACATAAATTCAAGAATATTTATGCACTATATCAGCTGCTGTTGGACCAGTCATACGCGTTGGGTAGAAAAATGATCTGATATTTGGAATCGCTTTTACCACTGGCGCGCTAAGGTGACAGACTTAGGAAAATATGAATGCAATGCAAGACTAAACCAAACAAAAAGCCTCACATAATTCACAGCAAATACTCTGCCAGCACTTCACCAGGTGAATGAAATTAGCAACCTGACAATTAGCAAAAGGAATAAATCCCCATAAAAAGCAAGCAGAAAGGAATTTTCAAGTGCATGAATACAAAAAAACTTGGCTTCATACTTGCTGTTGTTACCAATGCAATATGTTTACCCGTTTCTCTATGGCATATAAAACTCGGTATGAAAACAAATCACTGAAAGTCTTGGCAGATTAGTAAACGTCAGATCAAATTAGACCTTCTCCTAGACTAGGCAGGGGCTGTACAAATTTATCAGTCTCACAGATTCTTTGCTCCCTTGACATGAATAGGTCAGAACAGCCCAGAGACAAAAGGCAGCGAGATCAGAAGACTAAAAATGTACAGTTTTGGAAGGCCATTTATTGTTGGGCTTTGTTTTAGCGTTAAACGCATTCACAGAGAAATAGTTTTGGAGATAGATAATGCCACAGGAGATAGCAAGCAGCAAGAGAAAGCAGCTTCATCTTCTCAAAGGCCCTCCCTGGAAGACACCGCAGGGCTGACTAAGAGGAGCTGGGCAGCCCACGTCCCGGGCCTGAAACCTCTGCTGTGGTGTGCAAACATAGCGGGGAGGTTTCAGATTGCTTGCAGAAACTAGAGCATTTACTGAGCATTACACAACAGGGATGCATCCCGCAAGCTTTGCTGTCAGAAGATCCTACACAGAGAAGGTAAAGCCTTTGGGCTCCAGCAGCGTTACTTCAAGAGAGAAAGGAAGGGAGGGGAGGATCTGCGCTCCAAAGGATGTAACTAGGATGGATGGACGAGACAACCCAAAGTTTCCCCTGAACCCTGCTGGTTCTCCCACCATCAGTCAAGCACGGAGAGCAACTTGGGAGAGCTGCATCAATGCTGTGGCAGCAGCAGAGGAACAGCCGAGCACCCTGACCACAGCCCGAGGATTCCCGTGGGGAAACCAGTCCCAGCTCAGGTGCTTTTGTCACCCATGGACTATCACAAAGATGCTGCTGAGAAAGTGCGTAGGGCACAGGCAGCAAACAGCAGTCGGTATTTCTAGGATGGGGTAATGCCTTTGAAACTCAGCAGCACACCTGGCAGTAAGGTTTGGACATGAAAATACATCAGCACTTTGTCTGATGGAGAGACAACTTTCCTGCCGCATTCCTGCCTGAGGCGAGGGGCAGGCATGGCAGCAGCAGCGCTAACACAGGCCGAACATCCATCACCCACCCTTCTCCCCAGCACCCTCACACCGTGCCCCACGCCGTTGCAGCTCCAGCGCCTACGGCAAAGTTTCCAGCACCTGCAACTCTTTCAGAAGGATTTACAGCTCTGGCTCTCTTGCTCACATCACCGCACACGCTAGACATGCCCTCTCCTCTCCCCAGAGCTGGGTGCTTTCGCTCATGTTGCCGCCGGTCCCACAGCATTGCGAAGGACGCTGCCCCAACAAGCTCATCTTGCAAACATTTTCTATGCATTTAGGAGCACTCTCCTGCAGCTTCGGTCAGAGCTATAAATGCCAACCTTCTCCTTTCCCATCAGTCACCAGGGGATCGTTTGCATTGCCCAACAAGGTGATTGGGGGTGGGCAGACTCTAACATTTATCACCAGCCCTTCAAAGCAAAGAGCAAAGTCTACCCAACCACCCCCACCATGGCCCCTTGACGATCTCCAGCGCATGGAGGTGTAGGCAATAAGGGAGAACAAGTTAAGGCTGAGTTCAATAAGGTATTTAAGCCTCCGCTTAGCTCTGGGAACCACAGGTCCTCCCAATTTTATGAGCTCCACCCAGTGCCCATGGTCAGGCTGGTACATACCTCTGCTCCTGCGCTAAGCCACAAGCAACAGGAGGCTTTGAATTTAGGAATTCACCAAATGCATGTCCAGAGTGATCCTTGCCAGGATGATCTGCGCTGTGAGAGCCCTTCAAATACAGACTTCCTCCGTTTACATCACATTGTATCAGAAGTTAATGACTCTCAATTACATAAAGTGCTTTTTAGAATCATGGTACAATTAGTTCCAAAAACACGGAAGTATCTGACAACTTGAATTCTCGTTAAGAAGATACAATTATAAACAAGAATCTAGTTATTCGCAACAGATATCAGAGCACACACTGTTTATAAAAACAATTGTTAGGTTTCTGTAAGGCAGGATCATCTTGTGCTTTTTATTTAAGGAACACAATGGTAAAGAGCACAGAACCATTACAGCACGGAAAGCAACCCTGCTTGGAGGGTTACTTTGCCTTTTCAAAGGGAAATCAGGAGCACAATAATGTTTTGTTGTTATTCTTTCAAAATACACAAGTGAACAATATATCGCTTAAAAACAATTTCTTGTAAACAACTTTAATAGTAAAAGCAAACAATACCTTAAGAAATAAAAGGAATTTATATCCTGAAAGATCAAGTTATTATTTTGGCTTGTTGATATGAAATAGAATAAATTATTTATTAGAGCTCAAATCATTTAGGAACTATAACCACAACATCTAGAAGTAAAGATCATGGCAAGGAAACAGAACTGTAACATAAATATTTAGGATTCAACACAGTAAAGAACACACACAACTTCTTAGCTACATGGGGAGAGGGTTATAGCACCGCCCTTTCTGGCAGCCACCTAACAACAACCAGGGTAAGAATTTTACTATTTTCAGAGAAGCAAGAAATTGAAGAGGATTTTTTTTTGTTTTTTGAAAGAAAAAAAAAAATAACCCAACAGCTTTTCTTGGTAAGACTTGCTGCTTGTAAACTTAATTTCCAAAGATGTAAGCTGGAGCCAACGCTGACACTGGCACCAAGCACAGACATGTGCCGCAAGCCAGGCTGACTGATGGGCAACCCTGCCCTGACAGCCAGCAGACCAGGAACTTAATTAGAAACAAACCAAATCAAGCTGAGCTCTCAAGATGGCTCCGAAGGATGGGCTCGGGAGAGGGAGCGAACAAAGAGCCGCCGCAGTGAGTGCAGCAGCCGCCCGGGGGGTGCACCTTGAGAAACTCCTTTCAGACTCATTCCCTCTTACTCAAGCCTCTTCCTTGCATCTTAGGGAGAAGAAAAAACCTGCCCTGGGATTCAGTTACGCCGTGCAAGCCCGTGCTCAGCAGTCCTTACCTGCCGCCTCCTCTCACTCACTCACTCCGTTTTGGGATCCCCAGCCAGAGACACACAAACTGCTGGCAGAGGGTGTGATCGCAGGCGCTCCTCTGCTTCATACCTGGGCGTGGGACACTGAGCATGCTCCCGGTTCCTCCCCAGCCAGGTTTCAGGGGGGGGGGAAAAAAAAAAAGCTTCCCTGAAAGTAGATTAGAGATGTCCCAGCAGTGGATGAGCTTTATCCCGGATCCGTTTCAAAGCATTTCAACTCAAAAGGGGATAAAGCAGTGAGCAAAGCGCACGCAGCCATAGCTTGTTTTAGCAACTGATTCTAAATTAACCCATACAAACAAAAAGTCCTTTAGAGCAAAACACAGGAGATCTGGGTCCCATTTCAGGTGCTGGCAAAACACACCTGCGTGTTTGGTTGTGCCTCAGTTTCTCATCTATAAGGAGCAGCTGTGAAGGCCTGGTTTATTCCTTCTGTTGCTTGCCTCGCCTGTAGCACATTTGGATAACATACAGCCTTTTACAAGGCATTTTTACAATACCTAAGACAACAGGGCCTTGACCTCTATTATAGCTGCTAAATAGTATCACGTTGCTTGCATCACTGTAAACCCAGAACTTAGGCAAATAAGGAACAGCTCCCAAGTGACTGTCAAAAAAAGTCTTCTCCAGTATCCAAACAGTGCCGGCGATATAACCAAAGCTGCTGGAGCCGAGACATGAAATCTTATAGATCGGAAAGGGAAATGAGCAGAAGGATGAAAACAGCAGGCTGCTTTCCCGCAGCTGGAAGCGCACATTTGGTTCAGGGACTACTGCTTCCCTGGAGTCGAAGGTTGCCAGAAATCTTGCACCAGAATCCAATCCAATTTCCACATAGTCTCCTTATGAAGCCCACACTCCAGCACAAAAACCCACGCTTGGCCGAACGGCCGCCGCTCTCCCAGTCGGAGGGCTCGCTCTGCCCATTTCACAGCAGGATCCCCACAACACATCCATATCGCACCTCAGGTGAAAATCCTAAATCAGCCAACTTCTTATAAATGTACTATTTATGCCAGACACTGGTGCCAATCTGGCCAGACAGCTGGGACGGGTACCAAGGCTCCCGCAGGTGCCTGTGCGGCAGCTGACATCCCCACCGGCTGGGGCAGAGCTGGCACGCCGACTTGCACGTCCAGCTACAGAAATATCCGCTTTTAGCGTATCTGCCTTGTAAATGACGCCATTTCCCCAGGTCTTCCCAATCTGCAAATATGCCCTTTTAATTGAGCTGGGACTCAGGGAGGTGTAGAAGCAGCCTAGTCACACTGAAGGAAGACAACTGAAGACCAGTGTTACCAGAACCCCAACCTCAGGGGCCCACGCAGAAGCCGTCAGCACAAGCACAGGTAACACAGGTGTGATCCTGCCCTCTCCTTTCTTCAGGTCTCCCCTGGTGCTCACAAGAGCTGTGATATCAGGCTGGTTCATTTTACTTTGAAATTTAGCACAGGTTATTAAATTTAGCACACCTGAAGAGGCAACAGCAGGTTGGCCTGGAGGCTGATGGAGCTGGGCGGTGGAGGTGAGGTTTAGCCCTGAGCAGGAGCCACACACCTCTCCCAGAGGCCAGGGTCACTGTCACCGTGGGGCACTGCTGGGCGGTGATGTTGGGGATGGAGGATCTGGTGGTACCAGGCAAGGACCAGGCAGCCTCAGGCTTCACCACAAAGCAGAGAGGGATCAATGTCCAGCTCTCAAAAAACAGGAAATTCAAAGACATTCAATTGAAATCCGGTCTTTCCTTACAAAGGCCCAGCAAAGTAGCCCAAGAGGACATGCCAGTCTCCACCAGAATGGCTTTGGTCTCCTGCTGGTCCATACTGGAAAGGACAACATGGGTTGTTCACGTTTTAAATTTTCAAGCCAGACAGGTACAATATATTCCAAGGAAGAAAGATTTCTGGTACAGTGAAGGAAGACCATACACAGTAAAAAAAAAAGCATCCAACATTGGGGAAGGGCCCTTCAGAATTAGCAATCCATAAAAGAAGCTTTATCAGAGTATAGAGATTCCCATATGGGACTGGAAATAGGTTACACTGGGAGAAAACTTTGGCCATGTCAAGGTTTTGGGGGTCTTTTTGTTTTTCTTGGTTTGGTTTTTTTGTCATCAGCAGTTTGATTCTTTTGCTAAAATTTATAATCACAAGAGACCACCAACCTTTTCACAGTAAATCAGACCTTATCAGTCCCATTATGCCTGCCCCTAAGTACCTCCAGTCTACCCCATCCACTATGTTTCTTACTGAACATAAATCCTCACCAACATACCCCCACCATCCTGGATACAGCCACATCTGCATCATTTGTCACCACCCCATCCGTTACTTCACCTCCCGACCTGGTGCTGCCCCCCCCAAGGCAGCCCCGCAAAGTCCCCGCATGGGCAACCTCCCAGCCGCGTGCACAAGGACTTGCTTTTGGGACTGCAGCACAGCTCAGAGCCACCCAACAGGACAGTCCACGCTGTGATGACGACGAGGCCACCCAGAGAGACAGGAAAATGAGGAACCTCCAGGCACCCCGAACAGCAAAGGTGCACAGTGCATCTCTAGGTACCTGCATTCACAGCGTTGACGTCAGCAGCTTGGCAAAGAGCAAAATCCATGTTTCCCCAAAGAAGCTACTTGAAGTTCTCCAGGATTTTGCCTTTAAAAAGTCAATCACTGCAGTGAATAAAGTTTTACCAAGTGCAGCAGAAAATAAACTTCAAAATATAATCGTATGCACTTGTACTAGGAGCTTTAAAAAAGCCATGCTGTTCAGCACACCAGACTGCTGCAACCTACCCAGTCCCGATACACTCAGTTCTGAGAAAATACAGCACTGAACTTCTCCTTAACAACTTCAATGCTGCCAAGACTGATGATTTTCACACCTATCTGATGGTTTTCTAAAAAAACTCGGCTCCTGGAGTCATGTGATAAAGTAGAAATATGCACTTTTATTAAGCAAAAGGCTTTCATATCATCGTTTTTGCCCAGGAAGCAAAAAAAAAAAAAAAAAGAACCTTTACATTACAAAACTGGAAAAATCCTAGAGCTAAAAGACCCTTCAACAGTTAACATTGCTTTAAATTTTGGAGGGGGAGGGGGGGGCACTAAATAAGCTAAAATTATTTTTAGCTTATTTAGGAGGGGGAGAGGTGGCATGGCAGCACTGCCGGGAGGGAGTCAAATCGAAGGCGAATCCCAGGCCAGCTCGCATCACCGGCTGGTGCTGAGCCTCTGTATTTGTAAGAGGTTTCTGTGGAAGTCAGAGGGGCCAGTTTTGGCCACAGCCCCAAGCAGATGGCAGCCTGAGCAGAGCTGACAGAGCAGCTCCGGTGGGAGCAGCTTGGAGGCTGCTCCGAGCTGCGCTGGGCACAGACCGCCGGCTGACACTCATTTGCTGTTCTCCCACCCATTTATTGGGCTGTCCCGCACGAGGGCAGCTAAGTCCTTCCCACACCTGAGGCTGAACTTGCCACCCTCCTGCCCCACTTGACCCAAGACCCCTGAGTCCCGGGGAATCTGCAGCTGATTCACTTGGTGGCTGCGGGCAGGAAAGGACCAAGGCTCCTCCATCATCTCCTGATCTGCATTCGAGCCACCTCCAACACTGCAGGAGAGTCTCGAAGAGGCAGTTTGGAAACCTCCTCCTCCTCACGGCGACAGGACCGCCGAGCTGCCTGCTACAGGAGTTTGCCGCTCCTCCAGCGACAGCCGGATTCTTCCCACAGCAGAAGGTGGCTCCAAGCACTCCGTGTCCTCACATCAACTCTTCACCCTGTCTCATTAAGACGTTCCTCTGTCTCATTAAGACGTTCCTCCCCACTGCCCCCTCCTTGCTGTTAACCTCCGCGAGCACTAACAGGCTCCTTTGTAAATCCAGTGCAGATTCAGTAGAGCTCGGTAGGCTTGAAACGCTAATATTCTCATGCATATACAGAGAAGCAAGTTTTATTCTAAATAAAAGTGGCAGCATCTAATTTAACATGATATAATTGGACTGCTAGGCACAACAAAAACTACCTATTTCTCATGTAGGCGAACAGTCTGTTATAATGCCGTCTCAATGTGCAATTTCAAATAAAGGCAACCAACTTCTGCATTACACGGAGAACGCATGGGTGCCCTTTGCTGCTAACCCCTTCTGCTGGGGCTCACTCCCCGGCAGCCCAGTTGTATTTTTTTACGGATGAAATTCCACTCCCTCTGCTAATGCCATCAACCAGTCGCTGAGAGCAAGAATTGCATTAAATTATTTCATCCACAGTCAGGCCGCCCGTGGGGGCAGGGGCGAGGGAGCGGGCGGAGGGGAGGCAGCCAGGGACCAGAATCCCACATGATCCTAAACACATACAGGGCTTCTCATCTGCTTTTTAAAAATGCTTAGTCTTCTTTATACATGTGTCCATGTATTTATATATGCATATACATATGCACACATATACATGCACCCCTATAAAATGCAGATTTAAATTATGCACACTGTCACTGCAGTGAATAGTTAGTGTCTTGTGCACATGTCACCAACAGACCCAGCAAAGCTCCAACAGCCCCACAATCTTGGTTGCAGCCGGTGGGCTCCTGCAAGCCCCCAGGGGCACTGCTGCTCTGCTCCCCAGGCAGGATCGGGACCTGCTGCACCCCACATTGCACCTTTTCCTTGCTGAAACGCAGGAAATCCAAGCTTTCCACTTCTAGGCACTGGACCCCAGTCTGAACCTGGCACAACCTCACCCCAGCGGGAGACATCCCCACCGCACAGATCCAAGCACGATGCACGCAGCTTTATCCGCTTTATTTTTCAACCTGCTGAATGGCTAGAATATGTTTAGCTGTTACACATGGACCCCAGATCCATAATCCCGCCTTCAGCAGCTGTTACATTCGTTGTGGTATTTACAGCAGATGTTACGGCTCCGTAAGAAGGTAAAACAATTGAGACTTCCGAAATTGGGGCTGCAGGGAGGCGAAGCAGAGCCCAACCCCTGCACCCAGCTGCAGCCGGGCTCAGATAATCGGCTGCGGAGGCAGCACCAACACATGCGGTAAAGAGTCACGTCGCAGCATACAGCAGCTTAAGGAAATTTCAAATGTTACCACAGCGGCATTAAAAAGCTGTCAGCTTCCTGCGAGTCAAGCAGCAGAGGCTGAAATTCAGTGTTTAAAGGATGATTAAATATAAGTGACTTAAATTATACATTCCAGTTGCTGGAACTGACACCATTTAAAACACACCATCTATTCCCCATTTCCTCTGACACTGATTACTATCCACTAAAAGATGAGCATTTTCTTACAGGCACTCAAGTACCAAACTAGGGATTTATAAATTGGAGATAATTAAAAGGTTTTGAATTACAAATAGAGTAAAAAATTTACATTCCGTGGGCCACCTGAGAACACTTAAAGAGTCAAAATGGACATTTTATACCTGAAAACCTGCCTACTCTCTATCAAGGCTGCTAATTGAGGCACAAGCAGCTTGGAGCTATTCTACAGTGGATTCACAATCAAACATTTGCTGAGCTGGTGGACAATCTGAGACAGACTCGGGACCCGTCGTTAATTCTCCCACACGGAGCTCTGTAAGCCAAAGCTCTATTAAGCTGACACAAATAAATTGCCTGTTTCTCCTTGATAAGTATACGGAGCTACTTGCAAGACGTTACCTTTCAGATTTCAAAGACAAGGAGCTATACGATTTTCTTGGCTAGCAATGACGGCGCTTTACCAGGAGCAAGGAGGGGAGACACGAGGGATCGCCCAAGGCCACGAAAACTGGGAGCGCCCCTTTCCCATCCACACAGAGCACCCACAGCCCCTTGCAGAGGCCAGTTGGGTCGGCCCCAATTCCTGATAGACCAGCAGCTCCTTGCAACTGGGGCCACACTGTGGCCTTGCGGTCAGATACCCCAACCCAGAGCACCTGGGTGTTTGCCTTTGCCTCAGACAGAAACTGCGCTGGTGGTGTGAGCAGCAGACACCAAGCTTGTAAGCTTCAAAGCCAACCCTCTGAGACCATTCAGCCTCCTAAAATGGCTTGGGAGGAAGAGTTTTGTTCTTAATTTAGCCTAAAGAACCAGGAGAAACCCACAAAGAGTCAGTGGGATTTTCCAGCTGAGAACAAGCTCTTACCCAGCATTTCTAACCCACAGAGCTCAAAGTGCTCTGCAAGAGTCACCGACCCCTTTCCTTCAGTAGGGAAACTGAGGCACAAGTCAGTCTCTCTTGGGCAGCCCTGGGGCAAGCCAGTTGCGATGCCCACCCCTTGCACCGCCCTGCCAGCCACCAAGGTCATGGTCCTTTCCTTCCACCTTGCTGTGTGCCATTAGGTAGAGACATGCTGCATTTGAACAACTCCTGCTCACCTTCAGGCTGAAACACTGAGCGCCTGCAAGCTTCCTGGGCTTTAGCTGTCTCAAGAGATGACTGATACAAAAAGGCATTAGGAGTGGTTGCTTTAGTGATCTTGACATGCAAAGCTTTGATGCATCGCAAAACATTATCCTGGACCAAAAATAAACCTAGCGAGTGATGGTGGAAGTGCTTCAACATCCAGGGGTGATGGCTGGAGCCGTGGCAGGGGGAGCTAGGCCTGGATGTTACAACTTCATCCCCGTTTTACATACCAGAAAACTGAGACATGGCAAAGAAAAACAACTTGCTTCTGTGCTGAGACCATGAGAGCAAAGCCCCTCAAAATCCTTCCTGCGTTATGGTCTCATGCAGGACGCCTGACTCTCCACCCCAGTGACAATGCACATGAAGGGATTAACACCTGCCAGTATGATGGCAGATGATGGAATTGTGCATGGCCACCTCAGTAACTTCAAAAAAGGTCATTCTAACATGATTTTCCCCCCTTCCCTGAAATTTGCAAGCCAGAAAAAGCAGTATCGATCTCATTGCCTGGCAGAAATAAGATAGAGACTAATTAAGCAGAGAAATCTCAGGGAAGGAGCCTCCAAGGAATCTTTTCATTCAAACAAGGTCCCTTACAAAATGCCAGGAGAAAAAGGGAAAGAAAAAAGAAAAAAAAAAAGAAAAAAAAAGAAAGAAAAAAGCCTTATTCTGGGTCTTCACTGTCAGCTCGCTTTTCCCTGCACTTACAGGAGTGCAGAGCATTGTAGACTCAAAACAGAAGAGGCTCCAAGACACTCAGAGGAGAGCTGTGGCTGCAAGCATAAGACAGAGGGAGAGGAGAGGCAATGCAAACAGCAGCAAATGTAAACAGTGACTCATGACATGCAGCAAATAAACAGCGCTGTAACAGTTTTTGCAATTATAATTCAAACCAAAATAAACAAGAATGACAGTGCAGCACAACGAAAGGGAGGATGACAGTGATGGGAAGGAGGCGTGGGGACTCCATCGCATTCACATCTGTTGCTCTCATAATATTCCAAATGAGCAGCTCCAGAAAGAAAGAGAGAGGGAAGGAAAAAATGTATGGGACAGCAGCAATTTCTTGTGATCTACATCTGTGCTTGAAGTTTTCATGACTGCACTGAGAGCAGAATTTATATCCCAAAGCCATGCAACAGCCTACAATGCTGCTACTGGTTTTGACCCTCGGCCCCCGAAAGCACCTCTAGCAACAGAAATAAAAAGTTCAACTGGGTGGGTTAATGAGTAAAATAGGCCTTGTGTGGTGGGTGGATGGACAGAAGGCAACAGTGGGGGGGAGAAATCACACCATCCGCGAAAAGCACCAGTTTGACTACTCCGCAAATCCTCCGGCGAAGCAGATTCACAATTTCTTTGCTATTGCTTCATTACCCTCCTAGTGAAAAGCTCTCCCACCAATCCGCACCTTGAATATTTTTTTCGGGCAAATCAAGGTATTTTCCCCCAGAGGGTACTAAAAGCTGATCATCATCCTTTTTACAGAAATCTTTTATGCGTCAGAAAATCCATTGCCTGCACTCAGGCTTATATTTCCAAATACAATTCCTTCAGCTTTCCCTCTCTGGCCTCATTTGCCGAGCCTTCCATCTGTGCGGTTCTTCTCCAGACTTGCAAGTGTGACCGTTTCCCTCCTGCCTTGCACTGCCCAGCACCCCTCGGTGCAGCGGGAAGCAATTATCAGCCTTGTCTTACACACAATGCCTCTGTAAATGACGACTCAGAGAGAGATTTGACTCCTTTCCTCAAACCTTGGGACGCTGTTGATTTGTTTGAGCTGGTGATCCACAACAGCCCCCATCACCACGTACTACCCTGCACTGCTGCTCCTCCTCTTGCATTCAGTCATTCAGCTCCTGCTCCCTCCAGAGCCACCACCGCACCTTCCTCTTCCCTATACCTCATCATGTTGGTGCCCGACCGGTTTTGCTGTTCACCAAGATGATCTGAAATTCTGTTCCTAAGCCTTAGTCACATCAGCAGCCCCTCTCCTGCACTAACAGGTTATCCCATTAAAGAGGGAAGTTGGACAGATTTCCCTTTTTTTTTTCCTTCATAAGTCAGATTTTCTTTTGGACCCCATCCTCCTCCTCCTCTATGCTGTTCGTAAATTGCTCTGCAACTTTTTTGAGGAATCAGGGTCAGATTCTCTGATCCTTCATTTTCTGGGTCTTCCCTTCGCCTCCCATTGAAGGCCTGGAGTGGGCATCGCTCTGCTCCTCTTCCCTCCCCACCACATCTCTGGGGAACATCGGCAGCGATCACCAAGGGTTCAGAGCTTCCCGAGACCAGGTTTTCCTCAAGTCATCTAGAACAATCTCACCAAGCCCAGCTGACAGGAGCAGTGGATAATCTCTTCTTTGCCTATTCACATTCCCTTAGCTCCCCTATTCGAAAAAGCTACACGTCTGTGGATGTAATTAGCATTACAGTTTTGCGAGGACCGAAGCAGAGGAAGCACAGAGCACGTCCGCCTCTTGCGACCCCTCGTCTCTCCAGCCTTGCTCTGCTCCTCTATGGCCTTTCTCACACATTCCACTCTTTTTGCAAGAACTTCCCCCAATTTGGAAGCCTTCAAATAAATAGTTTTTCCACTAGAGGGCACAAAGACAATTTCTCCTAAATGGAAACTGATGTTAGAAGGATTAATAAAATAGTTACTAGCATCTCACCAAAGGTATCTCAAACTCCAAGACACGAACACTTAATAAATTGAGATGTAGTTGCAACTCTCCAGGTACTACAACAGCACCAAACATCTCTAACATGTAGAGATTAAAAAGCCTTGACATCCAAAAGTGACACTACTCTAACAAAATCTCCTATACAACACTAAGCACTTTATGCAGTGATTTCTACACTGCCCACAACTTCTCGTTAGGCACAGACCACAGTATTAACACAGCACTGCAGACAGAAAATCCATCCTAGAATTTTCTAAGTTGAACGTCTCCAAATTCAGCTTCAAGTCGCTGAACTTTTTTATGCTTTTGTTTCCTCGATCAAAAGTTCTCTACCAGCAAAGATCATCTGTTTGTGGATACTTTTAGATCGTAAGTCACCTCCTGACCCATCTTGGGTAAACTAAAAAGATTTTAGCCTTTAAGGCTCTTCTATACAAGCCAGCTTTTCCAGCTTTAAAGCTTGTCTTGTAAACTTCTTACAGGTTGTATCTATAACCATGACGCCTTAACCAGTTCCTCACCAAGGAATGGTGCTGGTCTGTAAAAATGTATAAACTCAACACCAAAGTAATCAAGTCAAACATTTGGTTACACAAACCCATCGAGTGGGACGACAGCGATAATTTCAGAGCATTATGTACCTTGAGAGCACCACGGCCCTCAGGGTTCATCAGCCTCCCCAGCCCCACCAACAGCTTCAGGTACAGCACGCCTTGCTTGAACCTACCTTGCCGACTTCTGTAATCCTGACAAACTGCTCTTTCGTGGTCCAAGCTGAGGAGATGTGCAAGCGCTTGGTAGCCCACTCGTGTGCGGGTGCCTACACGCACACCCACGCTCCCCTCCATGACTGGCTGTCCTTCGACGCACACTCACTCCTCCAGCCCGAAGGCAGCGAGGTTTGCTTTCTGCCTACCGCTGCCTGTGGATTTCCACTTACTGGAAGGTTTGGCTTGAACGGAGCCAGCCCAGAGACTTTTGCTAATGGAAGAAGAGAGACAATAGCGATACGCAGGTGCTTCCTCCCATTTAAAGTGTTTACTTGTGCCGCTTAACACAGTGACGCTATTGTGAATTAGATCTGCATGCTGGCTTACAGAGTTCAAAAGGTAGCACATAACAAAAGGAACCCCAAAATACTGCTTATTAAATGAAATGCTGCAGATTAAGGGTTTTTTTTTTTTCTTTCCTTTAAACTCTGCTTCCTTTGCCAATGCCAAGTAAGAGGGTTTTTCCGACCATGCAATAAAAGCAGTTTCAAATGGGAAATGATACACACTATATCAAAACTAAACAAAAAACCCAATGCAAAAGCAACGATTGATCAGTATATCTCCACTGCCTATGTAGCGGCTCCTTGTGGCATGGAAATGACAACTCTGTCAGCTACTAGTGAAGGCTGAACTCAAGACCGTTATAACTGCACGCGCGCCAAGAAAAATCAAAAAGATCAAGAAAGAAGGTAGGGTATAGCTAAGCCACAACACAGAGCTAAGGAAAACATCAGTCCGAAAGAGGAACAAAGGCCTATTTATTTTATGAGATAAAGCAAGCGATTCAGCTGTATTCCACAGTAAACCATTTGGCTTAGGACTGAAACGGGGCGGGGGGGGGGGAAGCAGCATCTGATTCTAATTTTGTTGTCCTAAGCTTACATGACATGAATCAAGATGTTTACTAGATGTGCCAGGCACTCAAATCCATGGTTGGACCTTGTACATAGGAAGTATCAGATGTCCTGAACGTCTTGCAGTTCCCTCTACAGCCAGCGAAGGCTCAAAGACACTCAGCACTTAACAGTAAAATAACAACAAGTGTCAAGACACTTTTCCTGGTATCTAAATAAACTCAGAAATCCAACTTTATAGACACCGATTCATTAAAATCTCAGTCCTTCCACAGCACCATCTTTTTACTGTTCAAGAAGTTTCAAATAAAATATCCTTATAACCAAGATCCTGCAACTTAAGACTGTACCTCATTTTCGCGTAAAACTACACCACAAAATACCAGATGGGCTGAAACCAATAGCACACACATTCTCATCCAACCCCATTCTCTTAACGTCAAAGCAAACAGAATTGATTCCTTTCATCTGAGCGCCGTATTATTTTGCCCACCCTCCCCAGTCGCTACTATTTTTGATGTTCTTCCATTGATTTTCCTTGTTGGTGGGAACAGACCGAATGGGATTCGGCACTTTACTCTCTGCTATCATCTTCTGTGAGATCTGGTGGGATGATTGCTCAGAGGACATCAGATCCAGACTCCTTCCATTCTCTATCATCAGCAAACCTAGAAATGGCTATTAAAATCCTTCTCTCCATTGCTCCTGTCACAGACATGTGCTAGAAAGTAAGTGGCAAGAGCCGCTTTCATTGATGCAAGTGGCAGAGTAATGCAATGGCTTAAAATTAGCAGGTTAATAATTTTAGAGTTGCTTCCATGCAGCTCAGCAATCCTGTGTCCAGCTTACTGGACTTCTCCTTGAAGAAACGTAAGAACGTAGGCAGATGTGTGCTGCAGCAAACTCAAAACAGCTGCAGCAACTCAAGAACTCAACCGCTGACTAACAGTTTGGACCAAACCCGTTTTACCTGTGCTGAAATAGTCTGTCAGCACTCTCACCCCCACACACACTCTCCTCATTTGAAACAGCACTAGCAAACAGCAGATGGGCTTCATAACCTCTTAAACCATCGTGCCTGTTCTGCAAACAAATCTCTGGTAAGCAAAGGCTAAATGAGCATCTACAGTCACCTCTAAGTTACCCACGAAAATGAAGACAAGGCATTGTGTGCACTGTGTTTTCAGGTATGAACTCCAATCTACGGTAACTGCCAGGCAGTCTCTGCCCCAAATCACTCGGCATCACCACATGCATCCCATCCTGAATTGCTCCACCACCCCTTCCAGCAGTCCTGCAGAGCGGGACCAGGAACCTTGCAAGGTGGCAGACAGGAAGACAGCACTCCTGTGTCTCTTTTATTGTTGGTTTTAGTCTTTAGTCTTGCTGGACACAAGCAACCCGTGTTGTTTTATCTTTATGGCTCTCATTCTACTGCTGCATGCAGTTCCTGAAGGGACATAGGATGCCATTGCTTTAGAGAAGATCCCACTGAAAAACAATTTAATGCACGTTCACTGAAAGAGAGCATCGGAAAGTAAACAGGTGAAGGTAACTTCATTTACCAGTGGTGGCTTATGGATGCTCAGAGACGCTGAGATTTATGACATACTGCCTTGGGCAGGTGGAAGGACAGTGAGAAGAGAGAAGAAATTCTGGCTGTAAAATGTCTTAAATGCCAAAACCCAAATGAGTCTTTACAAGATCGGTTACCTGTACTCGCTCCGAGGCTGCAAGAAGGGGGGTGGCCAGGGGGGGCCCAAGCCATCACTGAGGACCCCCAGCATCCTCCAGGACAGCAATACAAGCCCAGGGCTTGGTCTCGTCAGGGTGGGCGGAGGGCTGCAGGAAAGCTGCCCCCTCCCCGTGCCGCTGCTGGGCACCGTGTGCCGGTGTGCAAAGCCCCATGCAGTCAGTGGGACAATGGCATTGGGTGGGACAAGCTGGGAAGAACATTAGGAAAGGTTTTTCCAAAGCTCTTAGCATGACAGAAGAGGACAAGTCCTGCCTTACAAATAACAACTACAAGAAAACACCTCTGTGGGGAAACACACTTCTGCACAATCCTGAGCTCTTTTTTTGTTTTAAATGGCTGAGAACAGAAGAAATAATTCACCCCGAAGGACTGTAGCCTGAAAGACCTGAATCTTGCAAGCAGCAATGCACAGAAGTTGGAAGTGAACACAACTGGAGTGGACAAGAACAAATTAAAGGTTTTCATTGTGGCAAATGAGGCTTTCAAATGGACCAGCAGTAACACGATGTTCAAAACTTTGTTGCGTTACTTTTATGATTTCTCCCAGCAGCACGCAACAAAACATATCTGAGCTGTAATCAATTTCTTACAGTTTTATATAAACATTATAGGAATTTTGTCCTCTGTAATACTTCTTGCTCTCAAGGCTGCAATAAATAAGTCAGTTATAACTCACTGCCGCTTTGCCTCCTATCTCGCCATCTCAAGTCACTGCTTTTATTTCTTTTAAGCTACCAGTGTAACCACTTTCAGCTTCAACAAACACTTTAAATGTAACCTGTAGCTAAACTCCAGGCAGAATGAAGCATTTTACATTCACAGGGGAGGAGTGGAAAGGAAAAGCTATTTTCCACTGTTAACACCACCTTCCTTTCATCTACAGCCTCTCTCCAGTATCAAGGAAGGGAATTCTGATAGCAAATCTCTCAACCAACAACTCAAAGAGAATTGGGCCTGGGAAGTCCAAGAGACAGTAGTCACTACAGTCACATTTTCAAAAGCTGCGTAACAAGCACCCTGGCCATGGACACATCAACCGATGAGGATGCTAGCACTGGCCCTTGCATGTCGTTGGCAAGCCACCTTCTCCAGTGTCACCTCACTGCTCAAGGACAGTGCTGTGGTTGCAACTTAAGGAGACAGGAGAGGACCAGGATGCTCAACTCCAGGAGGGGCACGTGCCATTGAATGTCCATCTTTTGAAGGTAGAGACCTTCTGGGACTCAAATCGCTCCCCTCCAGGACCACACTTCAGCCTGTCCTCAGGCCCTGCCCAAAGCACCTCACATAGCAGATCCAGACATATCTATCATTCTGGGGTCCCAAGTTGTAGGGACATCGGAGAGGGGAATTACCTGGGCACACTTCAGGGTCAGTACTCGAGGCGAAACCTGAACCGGGCCCATAGCCATTCAGAGAGCTCTAACAGAGCTGTGTGTCTCTTAGGCACTGAACTGTCTTGCTTCAAGGCATTGGCTTCCTTTAGTTTATGAAGAAAGGCCGTGGTTTGTCAGACCACAGGTCCACCTACTCCATAGTCCCATCTCGAGCAACAGCAGCAGCGACTGCTTCAGGAGTGCTAGAAGAGTGTGTGGTGGTGCTTCCCCAGAAGAGTACCCCACCTGGCAGAGGCTGTGGCTTGAGGACCACCTGAGCCAGAAGTATTGTCTTGGTATAGCCCTGGTTGGGTTTCGCCCTGTCGTTCTCCCTCTGTTTCATCCAGGAAATGGCAAATTCACGCCACCGCTACGATAAAGCACCAGGGAGGGTAGGGAGTAGGAGGGGAGAAGAGACACCTGGGCAGACTTCAAAGGTTTCTCATCCTTTGAACACTTCACTCATACATAATTGAAAGGGCTATATGTTTGGACTACAAGAAAGTAGATTTTTCCCCCCCCCCACTACCAGACCCATCACATGAAGGATGCTGTCATACGATAGCCTTGGGGGAGGTTTGCAAACCTGGAGAATTTACTGAGAAGCAAAGTAAACTACTACTGACAGAAAGTGGACCAAATTCCAGATCCCCGAGAGGTTCTAACAATAGGAAGACCCAGAAAAAATAAGCCAGCCTCGACCCAGCGTCAGGGGAGGCCGAGAGGAGCACATGCATGTATTTTATTTCACACTAACCTCCATTTGACCAGTTACACAAATAAATCTCTGCTTGTCCTACACACACTTCTAGATACTGAGGGAGAATTTGGGAGACTTCACAATATAGCCAGACCTGCTGGTCACTGCATTGCGACTGAACTCAAGGGTTTCAAGAAATGAAGTATTAAGCAGTCAAGAATGGCACATGCTGCCCATAAAACAAGGGAAACTGCATCCAAAAAAAAGTAATCCAAGCTGGGGGGGGGGGAAGTACTTAGGGATTTGATATGTGATCATGATCACTTCAGTTCCTCGCGGGCACAGAAGCAATAGCTGGTCTCTGGAGGATACATCCCAGGGCAGTGAGAGACACAGGAGCAACGTGCCACGACAGCCCCAGCACCGACCCAACAGGGACCAGACATACGTGCCGCTGCAGGGAGCATGGCAGGGACCTGCAGCCTTTATGGCTAGGGAAAGCACCGTGCACACACTCTGCACGAACGCAGGGCTTTTGCCTGGTTAACAGAACAAACCAAGATGTATATATGACGCCTGGGCTGCCCTCAGTGCAGGAGGGATCTGGCACATCTTGTTTTCAAGCAGCACACGTGCTGCAGCGCTGGCAGCTGCAGGTGTTATTGTACTTCTGCTCCCCTTAGAGCAGAGGCTCCCCAGGGGCAGGGACCGCACCTTCACTAACGCATGTACACCATCTCCCACGCTCGATTCTCCTAAGGCTCTGTTACCGCAACTATTCAGAAACCGCTGCTATGAAGGTGGTACACTTAAACCTCATCTCAGCTTCCCCTTGCTTAAATCAGTGGAGCTTAGACATTCACTTATCACTAAACCCTGCAGCGCCAGGTCAGCTTATGTGTGCCAATATTCAAGTGAGCGTGATGTAAACCCTATCATTTTCTAACTGACTTAGTTAAACAGCTGCTTTCTTCCAATATAGGCAACGCATCAGGACAATGGCATGAAGACTCCCTAGATTAATACAGTAACTGCAATATGGGCTTGTGAAGGGGCGTAATTCAGCCAAGGGCAGGAATGGAAGTCAAACCCCTAAACCCTTACACACCTCAACTTCAACAAACCAGCTCTGCAGCTGAGAACAGCAACCGTCCCACGTCCTCTGCAACACCGAGGCAGAACAACATTTTTGTACAGCTGACCCCGAGCAGCAGAGATGATCCAGCCAAAGACACGCTCCCTGGGGCAGGTCAGAAAGAAACACAGCACAAGTCAAGTGAAAAATAAAGAAAACTTTCAGACTGCTTAAGACGTTCCCCCCCCTTGGAGGCTCACCTGGCCCTACCACCTCTCCTGCATGTCCTGTCCACGGCAGAAGATGCCGCCCACCGCAATGGCCAAGGCTTGACCTGAGCTTCCCATCGGGAAGGTTCAGCTCAGGCTCTGCAGCACAGGAAGCTGCAAGCAAGCAGTGCAGAGGAGATGGAGTCACTGCTTCAGTGCACTGATCCATACAGACAGCAAGAGGCAGGGGAAGGAAAAAAAAAAAAAAGCACTAAAAATTCTTTTGACAGGGTGAAAAATGAAAGCAAAGTGAAACACAGCTCAATCTGTCAAAACAAAATCACAGCAAGCCCACTGAAAAGAAAAAAAACCACACAGCTCAACTCGCATTTTCTAGTAGGCAATAACTGGTACATTTGTTTTCTTGAAGATAAGCGGGTGGGTTAAGTTTGCCAGACAACACTGAGCAGATTTGAAAGGTAATCACATCAGAAGCACAAACGATCAGATTTTGCAGCAGCTCTAAATACAACCAGGAACATTAAGGACTTGCTTCCACCTTGCAATTCAAAAGACTCTCAAATAAGTTTTTACAGTTGCACTGTTGGGCTGATGGATGGAATCCAAAGTGCCTGATCAAGACAAGCTTTGCCCTTTCCCTCTGAGCTCACCATTCAAAGAAGAGGAGAGATGATGCTTTTAATAGCAAACGAGTCACAAATTGGCATGGCAAAAGGTCCCGTACAGTGCATTTTTGGTCAGGATGGTAAAGGTCAACCTAATATTCAGAATACAGAGAACCCATTAACCCGGTAAGAGAGTCCTAACAATGTTACCCAGAGGGTATTTTGAATGGTGGGAGACAGCTTGTAATTAGCTTAGGTGGGCCAACCTAATTATTCATGGCCTGAGGAAGCATCTCGCAATGCAAGAGGGGTACAAGATTATATATTTATAGTTCTTTCCTGGTAAGCTCATTATAAGCTTTCAGAGATGAATGACCACAGCATTTGACTGGTTTCTTGCAACCTGGAGACGCACGCAGTAACGAGCAAGTGAGCCAGGAGAACAAAGGCAGGGGCTGCGTGGGGCTCTAAGTGAAAAGGAAGAAAAAAAAATCGCACCAAAAAACCCAACAAAAATAGACTTCTGTTACACCGCAACGTGAAATTGCAATTTGCTAGCTTCATTTTGAAATGGACAATTATATGCATGACCATTTTATAGAAATGTGTGAACAAGCATTTCCATAAAACCCATTTTAACAAGGCCTCAAGCATTAAAAACAGGAAATAATACGGTGGAAACAATTAATAGATGTGCAACACCCCATATATATTCAGAACTGCATTCACACATTAAAAAACTTAAACCCATTCTTCCAAATACATCAGCATTAAAAAAAATTTCTAATTTCCCAATGTTTCCATTCCAGCAGACCTTTCCCTGCTCAGACCTTTATTAGCCGTAACAGGGTTGCAGGTGCGCACAGAAATCAAACTGGGACCTGGCACAAGACAGATGGGAAGAAAAAGATTCTTTTCTTTTAAAGTTTCCTTTTTCTGTTTCTCATTTATTTTCTTCAGGGCGTTTTCTAACATGTCTAAGTCTACCCAGTCCACACAGCTTTTCCAATTGCATCTGCATTGTTTTAACGTCTTCTCTTTATCACTCTATTGGTTGCCTATTTTTGCAAGGGCTGAAATTCTACCACTTCTGTTTTACAAATTCTCTACCTTCTCCCTTGAGGTTTCCCCTTTCATTAGAAATTAACTCTTCCGTGTTATAAATCATCCTTCTCATAGCCAAGCGCTCAGTGTCAGGTACCCTATTCCCACAACACCCTTGCACAAAGCCAAGAAGGCAAGCCATCCTTGGCGTCAGCAAGTTCGGGCAGCTTCATTTAGGCAAATATTTACATACGTGCGTGCCATATTTCACAATCAAATATTTATAAGTGTGGGGTAAATGTTGAGGAACTCTATCACATTAACTTTGGTTTCACCACTGACTTGAAGAGAGCTGTGATCCTGCTTCTCAGCAGGAACGCACTAGAGAAGATTCCTGGCAGCATCTGTAGCATCTGAGATAATCCCTCAGTAAGAGGTGGGGAGAAAATGAAATTTAACCCACGGCTACAATTCCTACCCTCTGGCTCAAACTCTAAGTCTCATTCAAGTGCTAGTTCAGTATTTTCACCTACTAAAATATATGAAATCATTAGGATCTGGTAGAGGAGGAAAGGAACACATATGCAGATCTCCAGCAGTGTAATTCAAACTTCAAGATCGCCTTTGTTAATTTTTACAAAGCCTAATAAAGTAGGAGCCAGAAGTACCAAGCAGCTCTAATGAGTGTTCTGCCGCTGACCTTCAGTCACTCGTGTACCTGTACACAACAAACCTGTCTCCTCCTCGGACAGGACGGTGAACGTTCATCAGCAGGTTGTGAATTCCAGCCCCACCTTCGGGAGCAGACAGCAGCATCGCTGCCAGAGACGGGCAGGGCCGGGGCTGCCAACAGATAGCTTGGCCGGCCAAGTGGAATCAACCCTGCCAGACGGACCGCGCGGGTGCAACTTTGTCTACACTTGGACATTTCTGACAGAACTTTGCCTCTACAGAACAGAATCAAGAGGGAATTTGAGAGACTCCCGTTACCCATCACCTTCTCTGTTTTGGTATAGGAAAAAAAGTAGTTTGAAAGTGCAAAACTACAAGCAAAAAATAGCATTTGCTATTTTCCATTAGGGTCAGAGAGAGTCTAATAATTTTTTTAGTATTTTTTGAAAGGCTCCTAATTATGCAGCTCCTTACTGTGTTCATTTAAATGTGCTCTGCCCAGTGTCCCAGTTAGTGTGATTTATCCACAAGCACTTCAATCGCACAAACAAGACTTGGGGACTTACAGCTCCAAGCAGAGCAAACACGTACACCCCACATGTAAGGGCATTTAGGCAGGTCTCCCGTTTAACTGTATTTTTCACCGTTAAACCAAAAAACGTCCCCATAGGCTAGCTTTGAGAGAAGTCGCTGCCAGAGCCTGCATTGATGTATCCTACGCCAGCTCGGGAGCCACCTTTGCAGGCATGTGTGTCTGCCGTACATGAACACCCACAGTGACTCAAAGATGAGCCCCGGATTATCTCAGCGATGATCTCTTCCCATCTCTTTCTGTGGGGGACACCGGGGTGAGTACCACCACCCCCATGAGAGGCTCCACACATTGGTCCTTCTGCACGATGCCCTCCCCAACCCCGGCAACAGGCTCCCCAGTCCCCCTGCGAGCACTCTCCCTACCAGGGATTGCTGCCATGAGGGTCCCAAACGGAGTGCTCACCCCGGGGATGGCTGCCCACGAGGAGCACACGCCGAAATATCACCACTGTGGCTTCCCGGCAAGCCGCGGTCTCTCACCACGCAGACGCCTGAGGACTCGTTGGCCACAGCACTGCCACAGTGGGACAGAGCTGATGCCCACACACACTCCGGAAAGGCGCTTCTCAGCTACCAAATACTAAATAAAAAAAAAAAATCAAGAAACAGAAGCAGCAAATGCTGTCGTAGCTCTATCACCTGTCAGGACATTTCCAAAGAAACACCAATTTAGAAAAACCACCCGAGTCTTCTCCACCTCCCAGTTTCTCTGAAGATAAAGTGGGAATAACACCAACCAACACAACAGTTCGTGCCATACATTGCGAGTGGAAGTCCACGGTCTGTGGGACTCAAAGCACAGCTCTAATTTTCAGTCAAACCCAGTCTCACATCGCTATTTTGGTGCCAGATTATTTGTACTTTTTAATCTATTAAAAACCGAACACGTTCTTCCACGCAAACTCAGTCCCGCAAAATAGTTCTCAAAACTGAGAAAGAAAGACTGGAAAATAAAACTACTTGATAAATACACAGAAGTTTCCTCACCCTTTTGTAAAGCATAACTGGAAATGACATGCACTTTAACAGGGTAAAATCTGGGAACTGCCACCCCAGCGACAAATGCCGTGACAAGCCCTGCTTCCTTCCTTATCTGCGGCCAATAAAAGACGAAACGCTCCAGAAATTAGTCACCTCCAATTTCCACTATCAGCAAGAACCTTAACAAAGAGCATATTTTCAATGATACTGACCCTCCAAAAGCATTTACAGAAACACATTTTTTTAATTAAAAACCAGAACAACTCGCGCCCTGAAGGCTCACCGGCCAGCGCCAGAGGAGAGCAGCTATTGCTCAAACCTCTCTCCTCCTCAGCCCAAGGAAGAGCATTTCTACACCTGGCTGGCTGCCTGCTGTTTGAAGTTTGCAGCCCCCGCTCGCAGCCCGGTGCAGAGTCAGGCCCCTGCCCCAGGAGCCCCACACGCCTCTCCTCGGTCCCCTCTGAGCCCTGCAGCCCCGCACATCGCTCCCCAGGAGGAGGACTAGGAACTCTGCATCTTCCTTCTCCCGAATGCACAGCCGTGCCACGGCAAGCAAGCTCTCCTCTTTATTTCATGCCCTGGCTTCAAAAGCTTTTGTTTCCTCTGCTGATCACCTTCCTCCTGCCAATATGCTTATTTCTGGACTCGGCTCTATTTCTCCATTAACTTCCTGCGTTTAACACATTCAGATATCCCATGTGTCCTGTTCGCCGCCGCATCTGCGCCCAGGAGCGCAGGCAGACCCTGTTTTACCCCTCCAGCGCTGCCCTCCTGCTTTAACAGAGCCGACTGTTACATAGGGTTGGGGAGGAAAAATATAATTATAGGAAAATGTATTTAGGAAGAGTAGATTACCGAAACAAACGGGAACAGTGGGAGAGATGAAAGCAGGTTTGTGCTGGTAACAGTGTGCAGCGACAGCTGAGTGTCCAGATGCCAAGCTGGGGAGGGCACCCTCGCCTGACCAAGGGCTGTCTGGTTTTTGTTGGATGGTTGAAACCATCCGCCACAAACTGCATTTCAGATGGAGAGATCTCCCCTGCATGTGGCCGGCCAGCGGCACACCCACCTCCGCCACCACTTCAAAGCAGACGAGGCAGTTCCCACAGTAATCCAGCTGAACCCTCAAAAACCATCTCCAGCATCCAAAGTGGCACTTTCCAGTCCCTTTTATGGCCCGACTGAGTGACCATCTCCGCTCCTGAGAGGCTGGCATCATCGCTGCCGGGAGGCAGGGCTGGGCAGAGAGCTGTTCGCCTGACACTGATCCAACCTGCCAAACATCACGGCTCCGCTCCCTCCCTTCCTCCCGGGGAGCGTTACTGCCTCCATCACCTCTAACCACCCAGCACACGGCGGGCTGCGCTGCAGCAGATACTAAATTGTCAGCCTCGTTAGGAGTTTCTGAGATACCGGGAAGTGAACTACCCCAAACGCTCAGCAGAAGGCTTTGGGCCACCCGAGCTGAGCAGCCAGGACGAAGCGTGGGTATAAGGTACATTAGTGGAGGCTAAAACTGGAGCATTTCAACTTCCAAGGCTTCAGCTTTATCGTTTCACACTGAATTAAAACGCTTACTAACATGCACGCATTGATCGATAGCAAATTGCAACAAGAATAATGGGAGGGCAAAAAAAAAAAAAAAGCAAATTAACAAAATAAAGGCAATTCTGATGGCATGAAATTCTTGTCACTCCTGGATTAGCCTGTACGCCATTTATCAACCACTCTGGGTTTTGGGTTTGTTTCCCCTAGTTCTAGGGAGGTGCTTTGAGAAATGTGGCATTTCTTCCCTCTCTAGAAAAAAAAATCCTCATCTGCACTGCATATTTTTAAGATTAACGATCCAAGGTCAACCTCTTGAAAGGAGTTGTAGTGGTGAAATATTTTTCCAACCCACATTGCAGTGAAGGAAGAATTTCATCTTAACTTGGGATACTTGTTTTTAACCCAGGTAGGTTCTGGGGATTTTTTTGGCTCCTTAAACAATATCAACCAATTAGGACTCCAAGACCTGATTAAATCAACACCCTTCTGGTTAATCCCGGTTACCAAAGTGACAAAGGACAAGCACTACAGAAAAAATAATGATTTCACGATGGACAGAAAAGGTGTATAAATATTGTCCTGTTCTTGTTCTGCCAAAAGAGAAAAAGAAAGCCAAAGCCAGCACTACCTGACAATAGTATACAGCAGCTGAGCAGAGCTACCAAGAGAGAACTGTATTAGTGAAAGGGAACTCTGCTCGGCCCAGAAACCCCTTCATTTGGGCAGAAATCGGTACAGGACCCTGACGGACCTCCTTATCATGGGGGGCAATGAAAGCTGGATGGAGCTTCTGGCTCCACCGATGCATGTAGAAGAGGACATTTACACACAACCAGAGATGGTTTTGGGTTAAGTGAATCAGAGGATTAAACGAGCGCTCACCCTGAGGGCGGTGCCGCTCCTCCAGCCCCAGCAGCCCCAAGGTGTCTGTGGGTGCTCCCATGGGTGCTCCCACGCTCAGTATTAACATCAGCCCAGGTCACGTGGACTGGAGATTACGGCACATCTGCATCAGCCTCCTTTGCTGTGAGGAAGGCAGGGTCTAGCAAAGGTGGGCGCACACCAGGAAAGGAAGAAAGGAGGCGGGGGGGGGGGGAAGAAGAAAGACCAGTGTTCTTCAACTAGCAAAAATTCCCTGGGTGATGCAGAGAAACCCGTTGTTCCTAACGCCAGCAAGTAGGTCAGGACGAGACTCTCGAGGCTCAAAATCCAGAAATCCATCTCCAACCTGTGGCTTGTATTTACATTTTGCAAAAGAAACCCGGCAGAACAAATTCCTCCAGAAACTGCTGATCTCTGCAGGCTCCAAGGACATGTAAAGAAACTTTTACATGCTGAGTTTTAAAGCATAAGAGCAACAGAAGAGGGCTGTTTGTTTTTAAAACCTGCTCCCAGGCTGAAACCCTCAATTCCAGAGTGAGACTAATGTACACAGAGGTGTTTACAAGCCTCTCCAATGAGAATTTTATAAACGGAAGAGCCGACACAAGCTGAACTGTAGCCTTGAGAGTTATGAGCGCAATACCACACTCTTCCTGTCTCCAGAGGTGACCCATCTCATACATGTCAGAGCACACAAGCGTTAATTTGGGACCGATGACTCACAATTCCTGTTTTCCAGAACATTCAAACCAATATTGCAAGGAAACCTGTTGTCGTTTTTTTCTCCCCCCATAGCTGAGTAGCTGGGTAAGAACAGGAAAGGCAGGAAGAAGTAAAAAATGGAACAAAAAAATGGATAAACAGTTCTGTTAACCTTTCCTGAGCCTTCCCAAGTGATGCGCTGCAGAAGGTCCCCCCTGCACAGGCCACAGGGCACGCAGAGGCTTTGCATCAAAAGGCCAAGCCCTCATTGAAATGCTAATGACGCCTGGTTGATCTGGAGCAAATTGAGGACAAACAGACCCAAACACTCAAACATCCCAGATGCACCATCACAGGCTCAGCCCCTTCTAGGAGCTGCACCGCGCTGCCTGGCTGCTGGGGGCTCAGGGGAGGAATATTTTAAGTTTTTATTAGGCCCAAAAAACAAGTACGTAACACCGCCTGGCTCCACAGACATTGAAACTTTACATACAGGGGGAAAAAAAAAAAAGAAGAAAAAAAAAAAAGACAGCTGATGGCTTACATCGGCTGGGGGAACGCCAGCACGGCTATCTCCAGCAGAAGAAAAGCTCTCCCCAGCAAGCCCCAGCCTCCAGCACAGTCCCAACGAGCATGTTTGCTGCAGCAGAAGCGAGGACCTGCTGCAGATATCAAAATGCCTGACGGCTCCCAAAGCTGCTGTTTGCAGGAGGCCGGTCTTTGGCTTCGGCACTGTTTGCACACCATTGCCAAGGCTGAAAGGTTTTTAAACGTTCTACCTATTTAAACAGCGCCGAAGCAACAGGGCTCCGCAGGTGGAAACCCGTCTGACGGGTCCGTGCAGGTGCCCGGGGATGGAGCAGTGCCCGCTGGGACCAGGATTCTCTTAAAGAATAACATAAAAATGCAGATTATGCAAGATTTCCAGTGGAGACAGGCTGAAGGCTCCCAGGTAAGGTGGGACCACATCACACCACAGTTTGGAAGGACACTAAGGGCCACTTTCCCCATGCCCCAGGGATCTCACAGCCCTGCGTCCTGCTCCTGCAGGTGTAACCTTGGTAAATTAATCCCAGGGGATGTCTTTGCCATCCACCAGTAAACAAAGGGATTAAGTGATAAAATTATCTACTACCAACTCACATATAAAACTACAGCCAGTCTGCGCTGCTGATAGAGAAGAAAGCAGGCAAACGTTCAAGGCTCCTTCAAGACCTCTCGTCAGCTGCTTTTCCTTTCTGAGGAGCATCACCTTTTCTGAAGACGTTGCAGAGCCTATAATAATTCCTACCAAAACTGACATTACTTCATTTCCTCTGGAAAACAACAGCACTACCAGCCCCTCCTTCCCCCGTCTTGCTCTCTCATGAGCAACGCACTCGGATCTCCAGGAAGGGGGTAAGGTCAGGAGCAAACGCCTGGATCGCTCCCAGATTCGCAGCCCGGAGGGAGTAATTCCAACAGAAAGCATTTACAATATTCTTGGTATTAAATGCTTTTGGCCAAGATGAAATTTGTTAAAGTTTGCACTTTGGTTTTTTCAAAGCTCTGAAGTAATTTCTTTCCCCAAAGCTGCCTCCACGGGCGGAACTTGTGGGAAAAGGGAGATTTCGCACACAGAAACCAGCACAGCTAAATAATAAACTGAGGCAATTGCTCAGATGCTGAAGCCTGATCAATTATTCTCCACAGAAGCAAAGTATCCACATTAGAAAGGCAAACTGTTGTACCTAAACTGATGGTTATGTCACCCTCATTTCCTGAGATTAATCCTGTTTCAGTCAAACCCTTATCTATATACAAATAGGAAAATTAAACATACAATCAACCAAACTTCTAAAAAAAAAAAACCTTCACTACAATTTGGCTGGACAAGAGCTTTTATGAGGAGCAGCTGGTTTATCCCCAAGATTTCTGAATTATTTTATTAGGATCCAAGAGCTCTTAGAAGAGGCCGACAAGACCCCATTAAATCACCGAATGTTTAACAGTCCCATTTATTACATTTTGCCCTTCCCTCTCTTCCCAACACAAATCAATCTTTTTTTTTTTTTCTTTTTATTTCCCAACTTCACTGATTCTGCACACAATGAATTTCTATCACAACATTGGATGGGGAGCACCTCATCTATTAAAATGCCATCAGTATCAGCTCTGTAGGTGATGACTTCAGAGAGGAAATAACATCGCTTCCCCCCCAGCTTCACAAATTCACATTTTCTCGCAAGCAAAAGGGCACTGTGCTCTCAGACTGGAACTGATAAAAACCACTATGGAGCAAAGAAAGGCCTAAAGGCTGAATGAACCAGTTTTAACTCCTGCAGACAAATACGTTTTCCAAGACCAAGTCTGAAGAAAACAGTGCCTGGGGAAGACACTGGATAAAGAAAAAAAGATTACAGTTTTGGGGGGTTTTTTTGGTGCTAGCTAGAATCCAACCCACTTTCTTCCACCAAGTTCTTATAATCTAACGAATCCAAAAACTCCAAACAAAACACAGTCAAAAAGCATGTTTAAACCTCAGCAAAGCCTAGCTTGACAACGCTTCCAAACAAGCGGGAGCAAACTTGCAGTGCATGACCATACCTCCCATTCAGAAGTGATATGTTTGACCTGAGAGCAAAGGTCCTGCCCTGCACTCTCAGGCACCAGATCTGCATCGCTGGCCCAGCATAAAGGCAGCAACTCCTGTCAATTCAGGCAAAAGGTTAAATTCAAGCTTGCAGATTGGCACACGCCGTATTTGAGAGATTTTAAAATGAAGTAAGAGCCATCAGGTCTTGGACAACTGCTGAGAGGGAAGTGTGGGAGAATTCAGGACATCCATGACATTGGGCTGCCTGATAGCCCTTGGCTGAAAACACTCAGAAATATTCCCACTGCTGTGATTTTACGCAGAATCACAGCAGTATGATGAGTGATGGCCACATAAAACCCATAAAAACAGAGATATTTAAAATATATTTCAGATTATTATTCTTTAAACAGTTCAGCAGAGTTTCCCGTCCATCGGTAACTGGGACGGTTACCCCCCCAGCACTACAACACTCCTGTGGTCCCTAATTGTGTCTCGCTGTTTAGGTGGAAACCATGGATCTGGGACAAACGAACACAGACGGGGTAACAAATGACCAAACACTGAGTCTCGGAATTAAACAGCATCCAGGAAGGAACTGCAAATAGCTCCAGCAAAAGTGGAGAAAAGAAGGAGGACTCTTTTCTCTTTTATAAACCCTCAATGCTCTGTGCTAAACATCACTGCTGGCAGGCGAGAACATCCCGGCTGGACCAGAAGAGGCGCAGGACACTGGGTGGAGTAGTGACAGCAATGCCTCTTAATGTGCTCCAGAGAAACCTTCTTCCCAACTCCACGCTTAACATTGATTTATATCCCGAAGCACGAAGCCATATCCCGTCCAATATTCTTAATTTCAAAGGGTTGGGTTTTGTTTTGGGTGGCCTCTTGCCTTAATCTCAGTTGCTCCAACAGTTCGTGTATATTTAATTACTGGCATCGTCTCAGACATTGTTGAATTAATACCCTGTGGCAAGGAGCTCTGCAAATTAACAAGGGGGAAACCATTCCCTGTTTCCTTTGGAGTGCAGCGTTAAGGCTGCATAGTTAAATTCCCAGAGGCCAGGAAATGAAAATATTAAGTATTCTAATAACATCACTAAAGAAGTCACTTTTTACATATATGTCATTCCAATAAAATATTTTTCCTGTTTAATCATTTAGCTTTAATGCAATTCATGCTGGTGTTAAAGGTTCATACACAAAAAAAGAGAAAGGAAGGATCTCACACAGGAATCCCATACAGGATATAATATAACCAGGCAACCACTACTGCAGACACTCGAATTTCACATTTTTTAATTTTGTTGATTCAAACTAGACAAGCTTAATGGCACAGTAATTATATAAATTACCTGGAATACATAACACTGCATTTATACATAATAAATTAACTGTTGCAGAGGAAACACCAATGAAATATCATAACTAACTTTTTATTCAGTTTCGCTCTTAAAAAAAAATCAAAGGCCATGTAACTGCAGTAAAGCGATGAGCAAAACCAGCTTCTGTGAGAAGCTTCTTCCCACAGACCTTTGCTTAAATCTGGGCAATTAAGAGATTTCCAGGAGGTTGGGGACTGCAAACCAACAGGCACATGTCTCCTAGAACTGTCACACAAAAAACTCAACTTCCCCACTGCAAAATCTAGCAAAGTCCTAAGCAGCCTTAAACCGAAGTTGCCAGCCTGGCAGGACCATAACCATGCAACATCAAAAAAAAAGGAAGGGGAAAAGGAAATTTCCCATTTAAGAGCTGTCACACAAAATGCAACAACCATCCCCCCCCCCTTTTTTTTTTTTAATTCGAAACAAGCTTTCCTGACACAAGCCAAGCACAGATGCAGTACGGCTGAGATTGTCTGGCAGGAGCAACCAGTTAGTCCAAAGCTGTGATAGTTTATACAAACATTTTAAACTAAGAGCGAGATTTCACAAGCGTGACACAGATGCACGGCCAGATTCAAGCAGATGCTGGTGTGACGGACTTGCATTTCTGTGTCTTTTTAAGAGAGGGATGGGGTAAAGGTCAATGAACGTGAAAGGGAATTGCAGCCTCTCAGAAAAAGGTGCAAGAGCAAGACTCCTGCCTCCCCGGCATTTCTGCCCGGGACCCCCAGACACGCACAGAGGTCCCGTCCTCCTCTGCACAATCTTGCTGCAGACACCTCACACTTCAATTTTTTTTTTTTTTTTTTTTTTTTTACACTTTTGCGTTAGTCCCATAGAAACACTGCGCTCCAATTCTTCCGACGGGCACTTTGCAGGCTGCTCCCAAGGCAATCCACAGCAGAGCCGTGCCTCAGCAGAAGGTGAACTTGGTCTCCTTGGTAAGAGGTTTCTTGCCTGGGCCAAACATCGTTTGTAAAAGCGAGGTTTGGGGTGACTGGCATTACTGGGGCCCCCTCACACAAAAGGTGCTTGTATTTTACATTTACTTGACAGTAAAATACCCAGTATTGTCGAGTTTCTGGCAAACCGCTGGAAGAGGGCACTTTGCTGGAGCAAAAGCTACCTCGAACACGCGACTGGGATGAAGTCCCCATGTCACTCAACACCACAGCTCTCCTTCAACCCATTCCTCCCAGTGAGACTTCGAAAGCAACTGGGAGTCGAACAGACTCTTCCAACTCATTTTCTTGAAGAAAAAAAAAAAAAACTAAAAGGCCAGCAAACCACTTAAGGGAGAGCAAAAGCTTGAAATACATACATATATTCAAGAAAAATCAAACCATAGGCTTTGACTGCAGCCAAAAGAACAAAGTATCTGACCTCAGTCTTCAAAGACAAGGAAATTCAGAAATAATACTGACTCTCGTATTACTCATCCCCACCGTGCTGGATCGTTACAATCCACACAGGCCACCCAAAGTTAGAGAGACCTCCAGAAAAATGTTCAATTCAAAGGGATATGTTAAAAACAAGCCCAAGGCAGGTTATGTGGTTGAAATGAAATGCATAGCATCCATCAAGAGTGTTGTATATGTCATTCCTGAATTGCAACAGTTACACTCATCTGGTTATAATTTACAAATTAGCACTAGGTAAAATAAGAATTTCCTCACACCTTGAAATCTGAAATACCAGCTATTTTTCCCAGAGTTAACTTCGCCCTCCCTTACCTTTCAACAGTCAATACATTTTTCATGGCAACAGCATATCTTTGGCAAATATTTAAGCTCTCAGCTCTGTTCCCCTTCCCTTAGATGGTGGTTTGATGTGCACCGAAACCAAAATTGTCACCGGGGGGAAAAATAAGCACCAGTAGCTCCATTCCCAGTGGTTTCTGCACATCACCTAGGTCGTATGCTGAGCGTTGCAAGCAAAATCACTAAGTGCTGCTGGAACTTGCACCGCTTTGAAACAAAATGGCTTGGAACCAACATTTTCCTCAAAGGTGCTTCTGCCTCACCCTTTTGCTAAATACAAAGTGGTTTCCCTGTTGGGAAAGTTAATGAATACTACAAATAAAAACAGTTTTGAGTAGAAGCTGTCAACAAAACAGAAAACCTGGAAATCACCTGAGAAAATCGACTTCCCCCCCCCCCCCCAAACAATCTTTATCCAACAAATCAATACTAATTTCTCCCGCCTGTTTTATTTTCTCACCCATCACAAGGATGACCATGCCCTGCTCGGCTGCTTCATGCTCAGCGTTGAACTGAGCATCACCCCGAGGAGCTACTGGTGACCCCTCAGCAGCTCTTGGCACGAGATGCCTCTCAGCTTGGCAGAGTTGGAGATGTGACATACAGATATAATCATACACACACACACTTTACAACATCAACAGTCCTTCCTGCACACAACAGTGCCCCACAGCAGAAACGACACTGCTTCGCAACACTACAAGAACATGATTTTCCTCTGGGAAGGAGGCAAAGCCACACCTGCAAACGTTAAAAAAATATATATATATATATTTCACACAAAAATTACACTGAGCTTGCCAGCTACTACAAATGATTTTGCAGAGAAGTGGTGTTTACAAGGCTAGCCAACAAGCTCAGAGTAAACCCTGTAAGTCAACTAAATAGTATTCTGCGGCACAGGCAACATGGTGTCATGGATCATCCAGCGTTCAAACAGTGGAACTGTTGATTTTAGTCAAAAGGCAGCAATCTGGTAGTAAATACAACATTGCGTCCTGGCCAACAACTGACTGGTGTCATTAGAAAGTATGTATTCCACCAATTACAAAATTAATTATAAAGTCATGTCAGGTCACTCAGTTGGAAAACACTTATTTCACTTCACGACATTAAATGAGAGACAGTGCCCCACCTTCATCAGTATGCAAATTGCAGTGGATTGCTTGGGACTGACCCAGCTATCTCCAATGCTGGCAGGTACCCAAAAGCTAACCCAATATACTCCTCAGGGGCGAGATGGATGAATGTCACCCTGTAAGAATCCAGTTTGGCAACAAGGAAAACACAGCAGGTGAAGATGGGATGGCAAAGAAAAAACCGCAGCCCCAGTGAACGAGTTCCATGGCAAACTTTCTAATTTACCTGCAGTCAAGTAATTATAACAAACATGATGCTGTGGGAGTCCCCATGCCCGAGCTGGGGAGGGACCGATGATCTTGCCCTGAGATCTGACCCTTGCCCTGAGACAGGACCATGTGTGCCAACGGATACCTGCCCAAATAACCTTTGGAGACCACTCGAGCTCTGCTGGAAGACCATCACTTATGTATTTGGGAATAGGCTGATTGACTGCTTTTCCTTTTAAGGAGTTTTGGTAAAGGCAGTACAAAACCTTAGGTGAAGTGTTGGTGGTGCCACGATGTTACAACTTCAGAAAATCTGCACTATGTATTCCTGAGGTAAAATTCCCACATGTCCCCATACAGAAAGGATCTTGCATCTTCTCTGATCACCCAAGAGCTGGGACACCAGACTGCCCTCAGCTCAACAAGCCATTGGTATAAGGTTCAGCTGTACTTGCGCACACACAAGGCTACAGAGATTTCATTGGGTCAAGTTACACACATCCCATGGTACCTCCCAAACAGTAATTAGGCTTCTCCAAACCAAAGCATGGTGCCATTCACAACTAGATAACCCTCCTTCTCCCCCAGATTTACCAGGAATACAGCTCATGAGGTGCCCAACTCGCATTTGCTTACCTAGTCTTCCCCAGGTGATGGGTGTCCTCCTCCGGGCAGCCCTCCAGCCTATTTAAATTGCCTCTGCAACACGAAGGGACAAACCTAGCTTCTGTAGGAGACACCTTCATCCTCCTTCTACAGCATGTACTTAAAAAAACATTGCAGATTGACAAGCACGCATATTAAAGAGTGCAATGAAAAAACTGGACGAAAAAACCCAAAACAAACCCCAGATACTCATCCCCCCACTTTCCCCATGAAACACCTGCAGCCCTGAGACATGGTTTATTACATTCAGAGCAGCCATGCATGTTGAACCTCCTTTTATTGCTTTGGGGACTTGCATCACGGTTACCTTCAGTTTGACAAATACCGTCTCATACAGCACAAGAAAAAGTTGGCTCCCAAGGAACAGGATAGAGATTTCATATATATATATGTGCGTGTGTGTATAAAAATAAATAATATACACACATTTGCAGATGATACATGCTGACATTTCCTTATCAATGCAAACAGCCTTTCCCTGATGCCTCCTGAGGCTATGTGATGATAGGAACACTGCGAGATGTGGATGTGAGGAGTCTCACACCCAGACCCCCTAGTCACACAGGTATATATACTACACTACGGCAAATCCCAGGCGTTTTCCATGTTAATTCTTGAGCCTCTGCCTCCAGATTTGACCTGGCTCTGGTATGCTGGGACCATTGACAAATGCTCCTCCACAATCTGCTGCTGATGTGCACATCAGGTCCATTTCAGAGAAGAGTGATCTTGTTGCAGATACGGGGGGGGGATCTGTTTGCACCTCAAAGCACAGCAGGTTTAAATCTTCTGCCTCAAAACCCATAAACAAATGTTATGCAAATCCCCCTATTTAAAAGCTACATGAGCTGATTAAAACAACTTTGCTTGTTTTGCAATGGTTAATAGCCCCCCCCCAACACCATGCACGCTCACACAATTATAGTAGTTAAAACAAATAAATTTGTGAGAGGTGCTTCTCCAAGCCATAACAAAGCCCAGAAGTCTGTGGACCCGGAGCAGCATTAGAGGCAGCGTTATCATTTTTGCACAGTTGCAGGGAGCTCTATTTATATAAACACCCTCATTGTTTCTGCTGCAAGTGCATGGATCGGAGTTCTCTCTGTTATCTGGCTCTGTCCTTGAGACACAGCTCGCCTGCTCGCTCCACTCCACACCCTGACACAGCTTTCCTACTCCAGGCAAGACCGGGGGTGGCTGAACTTCACCACAGGCCCCTGGAAGCAGCGTTTTTACAGCCTCGCTCAAGTTTTTTTTTCCTCGGTGCACGCTTCTGAATTGCTGACACCACAGGGAAAAGGCAGAAATCAAACTGTCCCTCCTTGCAGCACAGCCGGACCGTGCTCCAGAAGGGCTGCTCTGCACTTCGGGCACCCCTGCACCCAACGGAACCACACGAAAGGGCCAGGGAGGGACAGGCTGGTACAGGAGAGGATGCCCTAACATCATCTGAGTACCGGTACTTTTCAGTCAAACAGTACTTTTTTTGTAGTCCTGAATTTCCATCCCAACCACCCTCTAGCAAATCATGCTACATGGGAGCCAGAGACCTAGGGACGAAGGCTGCTCTCAAATAATCTGGGGTCACGCACGTCCTCACGCTCCGGAGCTCAGAGCCACCGGTGACCAGAAGCAGCAGCAGCAGACTAATTTTCAAAATCTCATGTAAACGTGGGCCACTGCACCAACAGTTGCAAGCCGTCTTGTATCTTCTAAAAGCAATTTGCATTTTTTTCATTGTTTTTAACAGGTTTGGGGGGTTTGTTTGTTTTTAAACAAGTAACTTGCTATCTATTTTCCATTTTGATTTGGCTTTCACAGGTGTGTCTTTGCTCATGGGAATGACATTTGTCCTTTTTATAAAGTTTTAAATTTAAAGCTCTTTCACATTTTTAATCAACTGTCTGTATTAATTTCCTCTGCAATTTACACAAAGTTTACTTGTACCAGTTTCTCGAGCTATATTCCCTCTTGCTGAATAAGGCTCAAACACGCTCATTTCCTCATGATGGATTATTTTAATTAGATTCTACTCCTTTTGAAGTATATGTCTTCTCTGGATGCTTTCCATCTCTTTCGGAGTTTTACCTTTTGCATTGCCTTGCCAGGGCTCCGTGCTGCGTTCCTCACCAACCCAGCTCTCTGCAAGAGCACGCAGGAGCACTTGGAGTATCTTCCTATCAACAAATATTCAGTTTAGCAAAACATACTGGTTTATCTGGTTTTGCTGCTGAATCTTTAGCTGCAATCTAAATTGGTTTAGATGGTTAATAAAACACTAAAGACCAAACAAATGAAAGTATTTAAATCCAGAGCGATGCAAAGACATTCTTTACTTTCAAGAGTGCCTACTACACACTATGTGCTTTCCAAATCTGATGAGATCCTGCCTAAAAAGAGGCCTTAAATACGGGCCGGTGAGGAGCCACGGGCAGCCCCGGTGCTCGGCAGGCTCATGGCACGGTGTTCAAGCCCAACAGTTTGCAGCCACTGAAACACCCACCGAGCAATGTCCATGGAAACACCCATGAGGTGCTCAGCAGTTTTTGAAAAAGATCAAGACATTTATTTCAGTCCCTCATTTGTTATTAATTTCCAAAGGCATTTTGAAACATGCACAACTTTATCCGGAAAACTTTCCGGCAAAGATTTGATATTAGTAAGCCCTTTACCAGTAAGTCCAAGAGTTTGCTCACAAACTTCCCAGGAAAAAAGGAGCAAACCACAGCCACCACTCCAAGGAACTGCCTTTTTGAGGAAAGATGGAAATAAAGTGGCAGGGGGAGAAGATCCTTGCATTGTCTGACATTTTGTGGTCATGGTGTAACCAGCCAGACAATTTCCATGAGAAAAGTCTACAAAGAAATACTGTCTGGCTAATCCTATATTTAAAAATTTCCTAATGTACAGTTGCTACATTTAGCCTAGGCAGTACATGAGCACAGCTGCGATTTGTAGGATTAAAACTGATTGTGCTTAGCCCAGTTTGATGCGTCTTAAATCATCATGATTCCAGCGGGTAGATATTCAAACACTTTTTGGAAACCTTTGTCTTTTCTTTGCGCTAACAACCACAGATCCAAGATCCCCAGTTCTTCAGTCATTTTTTAAATTCCTAACTGTCTGCACCTCCTAAACCCCTAAGCAAATGTTGCCTTTTGACAAGCCCATCTGCATGGAACAGTAACATCTCTTGTTGACGAGCGATGTACTTTGTCAATACAAGGGCGGGGAAAGAATGGGCCAAACCAATTTCTGGGCCTTCAGCTAAGATGTGGAAGTAATTCCAGCTGACAAGCATTAATATGCTAAACTTAGCCATCTCCTGTTTAATTAAGTTTATCAAAACCACCATCATTTTGCACATCTTGAAGAACTGGGTACATTTCTGGGGTACTTAAGGGTCAAGATACCAGAAAACAAAAAAATGCTTAAAAAATGCTTAAATTAAATTAAACCCGTGGGTATGAACTCCGCTTCCATGGCTTTTCCATACTGCATTTTCCCCGCTTGCATCTCAGCTTGATTTTTAGCCATTATCATATTGCTATAATGAAAAGATTAACTTTCCCATTAACCACAAGTAAATACATTTTAACAGTTCAAAACAATGAATCTGAGACACAAATCACTCCAGCCCTGCCAGCCTGGTAGAGTCATTCAGTCTCAGCAACAAAAGGTTTCAATCAGATAGCCAAAACTTTTGTCCATCAGATTTAAATTTGTCCTGAAATGGAAGACAGACTTTCCTCCTTCCCCTCCTTGCAGAGCCAAAAAGCACAAAACCCAAGAAAATTAAAACCTGCTGCATTATTCTCCAACATGCTACAAAATGTAATAAAAAGCCAAATGTCTCTTTGCCCTCCCCTCCTCCTCAAGTTGAATTATTTTTTTAAACAGTCATGTAGTTGCAACTCTGCCTACATCTCCAAAAGCTAAACAATTATGCCACAATAGGGGTATTTTGTTCACTCAGAAAAAAAATCATCTAATGAAAAACTATGTTGGTGGTTGAATCTGTTTCCTTTAGGAGGAGTTGGCTGTAATCTCAGTGGGACTTGTGGTTTCGGCTATTCATACTGCTCATAGCAGTTTCTGTTTTTTCTCAAAGCAATATAACCCAGCAACACAGAAAAAGCTGTGATTAACTTCTTCTGAGATACAAGATGTCATGGCAATGCAAGTCACCTCTTCGCTGAAGAGAATCATAAATCTCTATTGCTCTGTCCTTTTTGCACAGCCATCTCACATCCCAGGCAGAGGCTAAAGGGAAAGTGAGAAGACACTGAAATTTTCTCTTTTACCCAACAAGTTGACTGTGGACTTGTAACCCTCAGACCAGAGATCATCCTTCAGAGCTGCAAGGAACTGCATCTCTCTGACCCTAATCAATAGCTCCGGTTCCTTGCCCACAACAAGAGAGCTTTAAAATTAACAAGCATTATGTTAGCTGACTTTACCTAATGAATAGCTATCAGCTGTCTACACACACAGAAAACGCTTCCTTTTATCTGTATGCAAATGTCCGTACGTGGTGGAATGAAACTGGAAGCGAACATCTGTGCATTAAAATCTTACATAAATTATATACTTTTTTAAAAATGCGCTAAAAAGCTGGTGTCAATCCCAATAAATTAAAAAAAAAAAGAAACAACCAAACAAAAAAAACCCCAAACAGCTAAGGGGAATAATAAGAATAATGTTAAGGGAAAAAAAAACCCCACCTCTTTCCCCATATATCTCATATGAGGCACCCCAGCCTCGTCCTGACCTCTGAAATACGACAGCTATACAGTAAAGCACCTAGGCTCTGTTATCTGAGATACAGGGTAATTCATAAGTAATAGCTTAAAAAAAAAAAAAAAAAAGACGACCCAGCTGGCTGCCCTACCAATGCACAGATCTTGGGACAAATACTCGTTTCGCACTGGCCAGCACGCCTCTGCTGTCCAACACAGTTTGGGAACCGGTGTGACACGCAGCCAGGCTGTGGAGATCTTACCCAAGAGCTGAAGGGCAGCCAGCATCTCCGGACTCCAGCAGATTTTTAGACCTAACTCACCCGAGTGGGAGAGCCGCTGGAGCTGCCACCGGAGCAGCGGAGAAGCCAGACTCCTGCCCTGGCACGGCTGCACCATCGCTCTTCTCCGGCCCCGAGCGGCCACGATCTGCACGCTGTTCTGGGACAAGCACCAGCCTTCCTCTATCCACTTAACTAATGAATACACTGATGCAGTCACTTTTTTATGCTCTGGGAGATTTTTTTTTTTTTTTAAATGACAGGTTCTATTATCTCCTGTGTATATAAAAATTGGCCTTTCAGCTCTTCCATTAATACCAGATCCCCAAGTCAGAGACGAATGCTGAGTGACACTAAGAAGCGTACTTTCAAATCAGGGCATCTCTCTGACGGGGCGTTTGACGTGGCCTCTTTTCATGTCTCTGGGCAATTTTTTCCCCTCTTGCTGCAGTCCTGAACTCAGGGTTTCCAAACTGCTCTCCAGCAGCAGTTATTTATTATTGCTCTGTCCTACAATGTCATTTCCCAAGCACCCAGGTGCTGCAGAAGAAAGAAAGAGGCCATTCCCTGCTATCAGGAGCTACAAAATGTCTTGAGAAAAACTGGTGAAGGATAAGCAGATGGGTACAAGATGAAAGCAAAGCAATCCTAGGGATGAAAAGCTTAAATTTTATGTTTTGCAAAGTTGACCAGGTGGGTTTTTAAAAAAAAAAAGAAAAAAAAAATTCAAATCAGAAGACAAGAATAAACTTATCACAACCAAAGCAGCATTGAAGAAAATTCACTACCATCAAGACTAAAACGCGCTGCTTGCCTGTTGCACCCAGATGCACGCAGCGGCTCTGGATTTCTGAGCAGGAGTCGCAATATTTGTGCCTGCAGCTCCCCAGATTTCCCCCTTCCCCGCACAGCCACAGAACCTGCCCCTGCCGAAACGACACCAGCCGAGCAGAAAAGAGAAAACAAACTCAAACTGGGCACCTCCAAAGACATATGGGAACGGGGTGTCTTTATTCCCCCACGCTCTTCTGTTTGGGAAGCAATCCTTCAGGAACCAGCTATCAGCTCTTAATGACTAGTTTTGTTACTCACAGGCCCCACAATGAAACAGGGGGTGGCAGAGATTACCACGCTGTGGTAATAATCAAATTTAAGGGGATTGTAATCATTATAAACTAATCAGGGTAGAATTATATATTTTTAATTAGCAGCTGCTGTGCTGTTAAGGCACTAGAATCCCCCCGCTGTTTGCTGGTAAGTGCAACCAACAGTATCCTATTTGAAGTGCAAAATACGTACTTTTACATGGAAAATGTATTAAGGAAATTTAAAAATTGCCCTTAAATAATACTATATACTGTAAAGCCTCATTATAGATCATTCTTTTTGCTTTCAGCATTGGAAAGATTTTTTTTTTTAAGCCTATAAATTCTTGCATTTAATCTTATACTGAACGTAGGCCAAATATAAAAAGGGAATAATTTACAATACATTGTGTATATTGTTACTTCAAACCACATAGTAGTTACCCGTAAATCTTCCAGCATTTGGTATAAACACATAGTGTTTGTCTACTCATTGTAAGTCTGGAAAAGGACATATTTCTGCAGAACCTTAAGAGGTATTCACTGCATGAATAATAGAGACCGAATAAAACTTGTCATTTGGATTTTCTTGTAACAACACACTTTAATCCAAGATTCCCAAGTAGAGAAACAGATTTCCGTGGTTTCTGTAACCACCCCTACTCACACTGTTGTATTTTTAAATTATTCTTCGGCTGCATTTTAACTGAGAACCTTTCTACGTTATCGCAGAGAGACTCCAACAGGCACCAGTCCCCAGAGATCTTGCTTTGTTTAAAAATAAAGCAAACCCAACAACCAGTTCATCTGGAAAAAAGCTGGGTTTGCTGAAGGGTGTTCAGTTATAAGGAGGCTGATCAGAGCTTGCAGATGCTTGCCAAGAAGAGTTGCTCTCTAAGCACCCAAATTTGGCAGAAGTCTACAGAAAAAACCCCAAACAGCAAAGCAGTTGGTCTAGTCTTCAAACACGTTCTTCAAGTTCCTGGTGTTAGACCGGCCTCCTCCTCCACAGTCCAACGGCACTGTGACATTGTGGGTACACAGGGTAGCAGCAGAACTGCATCTGAGCACAGCCAAGCCCCGCATTCCCACCGTCTCCCACCTCTGTGAACCGGTCCCTTCCACTAATGAAAATACCAAATAGTACATGCTGGTTGGGAACCTCCTGCAAACCCTTCCCACTCACCCTAAAGTCACGTTACCAGAAGTCAAATCAACTCAAAAGACGAGAAGACTCACAAGGTTCATTAACAATTACCAAGACATAGGTTAGCATGATACTGCTGAGTGTCCACAAGGTTTTTTTTGCCCTCTGCTTCACCTTATTTTGACCAGACCACATCCACCGAGCAAGCATGGGCTGTCTCCTGGTCATGCTCCCTGAGACACAGCAACTTTCTGCAAGGTTGCAACAGCTCCCCTGCTCACAGCTAAGGAAAACTAGTCTTAGGGAGGGTTAAAATACAAAATTAGGCTCCTCAGTAACTACTTGAGGGTATGCCTTAAGGTATGTCTACAAGGTGCAGGAGAGGGCTAAGCAGCTACCTTCAAATTCACAGCCCTCACAGAGGGGATGGCTCTGGCCAGGGAAGCAGACAACCAGGTTGGCCAGGTGATGAGCATCTCTCCAAGCGGAGGCAGCCCAGCTCTGGATGGCCTGGTTTTGGGTCTAGCACTACCCCACCCCGTGGTGGCCAGACCCTGCCAGCAATGCTCTGCCTGGTGCAGGCTGCCTGCTGCTGCCCGAGCCTTGTCCGGCACAAAAAGGGTGATACTTCCCCACCTCCGCAGCCAGCGAGCATTTGTAACTGCTCCGACATGTCTCTCATTGTGGACCAGGTACAGATTCTATTACTGCAGAAGACAAATGTCCTTAGGTTCAGCCATTTCTGATAAAACTGTTTCCTCTGAAATAGCCGCAATAGAACCCAGACTGCATGCCGGCCGTTAACAGAAACCGCTACTTCTAAGAGTTTTCGAGCACTAGGCAGTCCTGAGTAACATCCTCTGCCATCCCTGGGGACTTTGACTAACTGTCAGCAAAAGACGACTCAGAAAACCCAAACACCATTATTTGACTTAAAGATCTGTTGACTCAGACTGACTCTTCTGTTGACTCAGACTAACACAGCTAGCCCTGGAAAAAAATGGGCCTCCTTGAAAGGCCGAGAGCTCTTGGGTAAATCATCTGGTCTTGCAGATGGGTGCTGCCGTCAAGACTGTCCTCACCAACACCACCCAAAACTCTGTGGGTGTTATTGATAGCTTCAGACAAGGGTTACCAGTGATGGGAGCTGTGCAGGACTTAAACTCTTCTCTTTCCACTCTAAAACATAACATACCCTCAGAACAAGTGCAAAATATATTCAGGGGAGGAAGGCGCCTAAAAAGACAGCTGTTACACCCAAAATATTAGCATCACAAACAAGGCACTTTCAAGTCACAAGGACAGAGTCATCACTGAAGACACCAACTCTGACAAGAAGAGATGCACAAGGAAATCAAAGACTTGCACAGAGCTGTGGCACTGAGCTGCACCCAGGCAGGCAAATAATGGACTAAATTAATTGCCTGTAGCATGACATAGCTGCAAAATCCTAGAGGTTTTGACTGCTTCGCAGCATCGTTCTTTCAACTCTACCCCGTGCTGGGACTTTAATCTGCAGGGCTGTAATGGTACTATCAGCAATGTTAGAGGCGAGACTAAAAATAAACATGGGACAAGAAAAACGCAAAGCTCCTCCTCCCCGTGAGGTCTGGAGGGAATTTCCTGAGTCAGTCAGGCTAGGCTCAATCACTTGTTTACTTGTGACTAAGTATGAATTTTCACAGCAGCGTGTGTGGTTTTCACTGAGGTTTCCAAGTTAAAATCAACAGGGCTATAACGTCCTAAGAAAACTAAACATCACCAGCCCTCTCTTGGGAGATGGGATCCTTGCTGCTTCCCTGCCCGTGCTGCACGCTGCATTTCCAGGGCAAACATGCATTTCCAGGTCAAATATGAAAGTACCGGGGGCAAAGACGGTCCCTTGGGTCATGGGATGAAGGACACCAGCTCCCATAGTAACCTACAATGAGTCCAGCATCTTACTCGATCCATTAGATTTATTTACCCCTGGATAAAGAAGCTGTCACGCAATGTTCAGAAGAGCTGGAAGGTTTGTCCCTCTGCAAAGCACCTCTCCAAAGGTCCTCCCGAGTGCCGAGAGGCATTTTGGGAAGGAGAGGTCGGCTCTTCTCCCTGTGGCACCCATGGAGGATATAGCCGCGGAGCAGCAGCCACAACAACTGACTTCAGAGCTATATAAAAAGCTGGCACAAAGATTTGTTTATGAAGAGCTAAAAATTAAGTTTGACTTTAAAATAGCGCAGCCACCAGTAACGGCTGAGAGGGTCACATTCTTCTTCCATCTCTGCCTCCTCCCCCTCTGGGACCTCCTCTTTGCCCAGCAGCTTTCCCAGAATGGTCTGCAAACATGGCAGAAATTCCCCACGAGGGAGGCAGGCAGAAATCTGTGCCTGAGGAGTTGAAGGAATATGCTCATGAAGGGATGCTCAGCACTTCTTACAGCACTAGACATTTTTTCAAGACTGACACTGCAGCAGGAGCCATTCCTATTTGCAGCAACTTGGTACATCAGATACTACGGCATTTCATGGAAGTCTTAGGAGGTGACTGCAGGTTCACGATGCTGTCAAAAGAGAAATGCACACCTTCCCATTTCATGGTACGCAACTCCCCATGTAGCTCTCCTTGTTCACCTCCCTTACCCCTTGAGCACACTCCAGAGGAAAATATGAGATTTCAAGCTTTGCAAACCTCCAGCCTAAACCAACATCCTGTAAAACTACAAGTTAAAGGCAGGAACACTTCACTTCCAAACCGCAAAGGCTGTAATAAGTGTGGGTTTAATTGGCTGGTACAAGAGCTGCGCAGCCAGAATCAGCAGCTGGCAATGAAATCAGCCCTTCTGCGCTGCAGATTGCTAAACTTTTGCCCTTGTCTGCAACGTGGTGTGTCACAGAAGTAATTCAGCACCCATAAAAAGAATTACAAAAGTATCTAAGAAAAATAAAGTGTTAGCCCAAAACTGGCAATACACTAAGTTTCTTCCCCGAAAGTTTCTAGCTGTACAGGGATCTATCCCTGACCCTATAGTGATGAATTTCTACTATGTGCATATATATAACATCCTCCATAAGAAACCCGTATATTTTAAGTATCACTTAAAATCTGGCCCTTTAGAGCTACTGATTTCAACAGATTCAATACATACTTAAAAATCTCATTATCTAGAATTAGAAATGAGATTCTTCAAAAAAATCAGTCCCAAATGACAGAAGTCTCTATCAAGCAACCGTTTTCTTGCTTCATTTATTTAACGCATCGTTCACAGTTATTCACACGTACGCCTAACTTCTCCTTTACAGGTTTACAAAGCACACAGCAAGTTCAGTGCTAGTCTGCATCTAACTTCAGAATATTTGAAGAAAAGCCAGATTAGTAAGGAACAGGATTTTATAGCAAAGCCTTCCTTTCATCTGGTGCAAAAAGCTTCGAATCTCATAAAGCCTACGTAGTAAACTTTCAAGCCAAGGTATTTCATAGAGTTAGCAGGGGCACATTGCTATCACTTGATAGAGTTAATGGAGGTTTTACAGTTTACACTTTGCTTAAAACCACCTTGTTCCTGAATGAAGAAATGCACACTAGGCAGAGTAAAAATAAATAAAAATAATAATACAACCCAAAGCCACACCAACAATAACTTAAGGTGATATGTGTATGCATCCTTTAATTCAAAAAGGCAGGCTGACCTAAATAAAAGTAGTACACATGAGAAAAGCAAGACAATATCGTCCTGCAAGCAGCGGAGGAATTGCAGCTATCGGCCTCTTCCCACTGTGAAATCCTGGACGCCGCGCTCAGCCCGCACCAGACGACTTCTGTCTTGGCTAAGGCAAGGCTCAGGCCAGAAACTCGCATTGCCGTTAGGAGTGCAGCACTCGGGACGAAATGCAGAGTAGAATCTAAACTCCTCAGTTAGTTTAGTTGCAGACCACAGGCGCACAGCCCATGCCTCTCTCTTTTTACCTGCACAACTTTATTTTCAGTTGGGTCTTGTCCCCAGGGCTCCATATTAAAGAAGTTGCTCATACAACGAATCAAAAGTCAGGACGTGTCAGGACAAATCCCACCAAATGTAAATTGGTGTAATATACAGATTTACGCCTGCTTACATGGCACTAGAAACGGAAAGGCAGTAACTCAAACTGCTGCACAGGCTCCTGACAACAGTGATGATAAGCATTGCTTTTTTAAGGCTAAAAGGAGGTTCTGGGGAAGGAAGATAAATCAAAACATGGCATCTTTGAAAGGGGAGCAATGCAGGAGCTTAAGCCCCAGTGGCTCCACAAACACCCATCTCTCCCTAGGAAAATAGGCTTTGGTGTTACTCAGTATGTAAGTTTTGCAACAGTTTTTATTCTAGTTAAAATTGCATGAGTGCTCATTAATTTTTATGTCGTGTGCTTTACCATACCCATACCTAGGAACACACTGAACCCTGCAAGCGTACGCCCGGCCTGTTCGCAGAGGGACTCTTCCCTGCTCACACAGCCCTGCACCCTTCATCCATCTCCTGCCCCAGAAACGGGACGTAGCAGGACGCTGCCTTCGCTGCCATTAGACCTGACCTTGCAAACATCCAGCAGCAGCCCCAGGAACCGCATCCCCATCCAGGCGCCCTGGCATCACTCACCCCACAAAAGCCACCGCTGCCGCAGCCCTGGCAGGGCCAGCGCGCAAAGCGGGATGGGGCCTCTTCCAAATACCGAGGCTGAGACAGACCATGCGTCTGCCCTCTCAGCTCCGCACGGGACAATGCTCTCAAACCAAATTTGGGTCTGTATTCTCCAAAAATCAGACGCCCCAAAAAAGTCTTGCTGGTACATCGATGCAAGCAAAGCTTTCCCAATTGCTTTGCCCCATTATTACAAACACTGCTGATCAGGTACCTGCACCAGTGTGCTCAACTTGCATTGTAAAGGTGTTTTCTCCTACATTTTGGTGCATTCTCTTGACCCAAGATATTAAATAAACCAAATGCATTGAGGCCACTTCCCTCCATAGAAGTAACAAGGGTTATTAGCACACCTCTGGTGGACTATTAACCAACTCCAGTGTTTTGCTGGGATGAGGCTGCATTTAATCTGGATTGCGATTGGCGAGCAGGAAAGAAAAAAGGTCTTCAGAGTAAATATGGCACCATTATTAAAGAAACGGGTTAATTATCAACCACAGGCATGAAACTGTGGGAACACGACAGCAACCCAGTCCTGCTTGTGGCGATGCTGGCTGTTGGACAAGCAGAAAGTGACCCAAATACATTGCAAGAGGAAAGGGACTAAAGCCCTCGCTTTCTTACATAAATAAAGTTGGTTCTGTAATAAGTATCTGCAGGGTATTTGGGCTGCACTGGTTTTATCAGCCAGAGATGCAACAGCCAGCAAGGCAGATTTAATATCCATTAAAAAAATATTTTATGCCTGATATCAGGCAGCTCTGCAGGGTTCAGAAATGGATCCGACATTTCTTCACATAACAAGAACAGCTGAAGGCAACGTCCGATATTCCACAGAAGGCAAACACACACCATAAACAAGGTATATAAAACCTCCATGCTTCCAGGCATAAACTGCCCTCTGCCTACAAGAGATCAGGACACTCTCCCAGGGACTGGTTATTCTTACCAGCAGGTGCCAGTTTCTAATGCTGTCTTCTAAAACAGGTTCTATTAACCAGTATTTGCAACAGGAAAGCAACTGAGAGGACAGCTCACCTGAATCTGCAGTGACACATCCTACACCAAAGAAAACAGCATCATTCTGGCACCAAGTTAACTTCCAAAACCGCTCATGGGAAGAAAAACAAAGACGAAACCCAGAAAATTTGTAACTGTTACTTTTTTTTAAGTACCGTTTTAGAGAAAAAAACAACACTGTAACAAAATGTTAAAAGACAACAAAGGAATAGCTACAAAAAAAGTCAAAATATCACATCAGCCCAAACCAGCCAAAAATGAAGGGATCATAGCAGATAAAAGAAAAACAGTATTACAAGAAAAGTGGGTAAAAATAGAAGTGCCAGGATATGACATGCCTTCAAGTTCTAGAAAAAGCATCTGGATTGTCCTCAAATCCCCTCCCGACTGCTGTCTAACTCAGTAATCATCCCTCTTGAGCAACAGGGCTGTCTCAAGCAGAGCAATGGGGCAATGCCGATTTCTTTTCATCCGATGCCATTTGGGGCAAAGTACCTTCCAGTCAGAAAGGGAACAATTTGTGCCCTCGGTTTCACAGCCCTGGGTGCAGCCCAAAGCCTGCCTTTAGGCCAAGTTTGGAGGACGCCAGCGGACGCGCACGCGACCTTCTGCTCATGGTCCCAGGGAAGGACCCGTCTCCGGCCAAGGGAGCTTCAGCAGGGCCACCAAAAAGCAGCTCTGCAAACTAATACGCTGGTGCAACTCATTCCAGGTGAGAGGAAGAGCACAGAAAGCCTCATCTCGGCCTGTTAAGGCTCCAGAAATATAATCTCCACCTTATTTTTGGAGCCTGCCATTTACTGAGCATTGCTAAGCAGGCCTGCTTCTCTTCCGCACCTCTTCTTTCACAAGTGCAAGGCTTGGCAATACGTCCTCACAGGATACATACCACGCAGCATGCTGCTCTGTGCAGGGTCACTTCAGCACAATGATAATTTGAAGTCTCTGTACTTTAAAACAAAAAAAAAGAAAAAAACAAAGGGGGGGGGGAAGCCTTTTCAATTGAACGATTTTTACTTTTACAGCAGTTACAGCCAGCTGTACGGCTCTGTATCTGGTACCTGCCCACATATGTCCTTCTGCTAAAGTGACAGCTACAGAGAAGTAGTTGAAAACGTTTAAGCAAAAGATGTTTTGTCACTCTGTGAAGCATTAACACCGCTCAATGCTTTTAAAGGACATTACAACGACTTGGCTGCGGACACAGACTTTCCAGCTTAAATTATGGGTTTCGCAACGCTCTGAACATCACTTCTGAAAAGCAAAGACCTTGGAGCATTCCTCCTCTGCTCTCCCCGTGGTCTCCAAAGTCTGAACCAGGGAGATATTTGACTTTTCATGCCTAAGCTAAGGTAGGGGGAGGCGGGGGGGGGGGGGGGGGGGGGCGGGGGACAGAATGCCCATTCAATAGAAATTTGAGGAAAACAAAGCCAGGCAGCTGAGTGTGAAAATCACATGAAGTCCAAAGCCATCGAGTGTGAGCCTTAGGACAGAGAAACAGTCAGGCAAGTGCACAAATGCCTTCCACGTGTTCTGGATGGAAAGAAACTGAATTTTTTAAAGACTAACATGGAAACTGCTTTAAGCAATTTGTCATTTTCAATAGAGGTTCTGCAGTAAAAGAGAGATTTCGACAAGTTAAACAACTTCCTACTGGAGCGGCTGCATGCAATGTTTAAACTACCTCTTGCAGACTTCTTAGAAAAGGAGTATTTCTAATTTTGCTATTCAGGAAGACTTTGAAATGTCACTGCTGTTTGATTTGACCACTGAAGAGGAAATGCAGAGTTGAGAGAAGGGGAAAACAATGCAAATACCATTCTGTATTTTTTAGCTTGGTTTCGGGCAGCTTGGTGAGCAGGTGCTAAGAAGTGTGAATATTGCTCATTTACCTCCAAGAGGGCGAAGCTTCAGACATACTTTCTGTAAATGTTAGAACTTAAAGCTCACCTGGATATTACAAGGCATCAATGTGAAATATCATCTGAAAGAGAGATGAGTCTGAGAGCATCTTTTTGCTAAACTTGAGCTAGAAACAATGGTTTTATGGCAAAAAGTGCTCCAAACATGATCCACTGCAATGCATAATAATGCTGAGGTCTCTTCCATATCAGGGACTTCGAGGAAAAATAAATACACAATAAATATTCCCCACTGTTTCTGCCACTGGTTCAGACAGCTATCGGCATTCAGCAGCGCTGCTGCTGTGTCTGAATACATGAAAGGTCTGTCCTTTAGAGGCCTTGATGAAGTTTTGTTTATCAGTTGGTGACACTAATGGGAAGGCTGTGCTCAGCTGGGAGCTCAGGGAGGAGCAGACTCTGCCTGACACAGCCCACAGGTTGCTGGGAAGATGCCTGAGGTTTATAAAAACAGAGCAACAGGAGCAGAACAGCAGCAAGTACGTATAAAATCAGCTGCAGGACTATTGTTTGTTACAGTAAAATCTACCTCCATCTGCAATCAATATAGGAAAAGAGGAACACCAGCTTTAATTAAAGTCTGTAAGATGGCAAAAAAAGTCCCTAAATTTTTAAAGAAAAGTTTTTAATCTTCCTGGTGAGCACACACACGCCCCCAGGCCTGGAAAGAGGGATGTGCTACAGGCAGCAGAAACACTCCTTGTTAGTAATAAACCAACGAATTACTGTGTCCAGCACCTCCTGAAACGAGCTCCAGCCAAGCAGCTGATGTAACCTTCCCTGCCAATTAACTCAATCGCACCGTGGAAAAATACTTGTACTCCCAGCCAGGGGCAAGATCCCATCCGGGCAGCTACCGCTACGGCAGATGCCGTACCGAATGAGAGAAGAATACTGAAAATAAGAGTTAACGGTGACGAGTCAGTTTGGTTTCCTTGTTTTCCCCAGCATCCTCGGGGAGAGCAGGCAGCACCGTTACAGCAAGATGCAATGACAACTCACGCACTCGGTCTCGGGACTCAAACCGGCACAAAGCACGGCAGTCCCAAAGCAGGGCACAGATGACCAGGCTGAGTTACGCACCAGCTACACCAAATCAATTTGAAATAGATTTTGGTTAATCCGCTGCAACCTTTTAACACCAGTGAGCTCTTCAGGATTGTGACAACTTGCCCGGCTTTCAGGCAAACAGCAATTTCCACACTGGTTTAGGCAAGCCTCAGCACCGATTATAGCATCTTTTACATACAGACCGAAAAAGCCCTCTGCGATGTGTTACATTAGCACATGATTAAATTTAAGTGCTCTCATTTTTACTGGGGCTTTTCTCATGTCTAACAGCTTCAGCAGATCCAAATTTACACACTAACTGCTTACCAGTCTGCGATGTAACCAAGATATCCTATCCCAGATCAGAACTATGTAAAAAAAAATAAAAAAAATAAAAAAAAAAAATCTGTATTTAACTCCTGGAAAAACTGATATGTGTGTATTTCCAGCATCAACTAACGCAACTGGAAAATTGGCAACAAAAAAAAAAAAAAATTGAAAAGCCACCTTGGATAGTCCCTAGGTCATCTCTTTTGCAGATAAAAATTTCAGCCTTTGACATATTTTACAAGCACACAGTAAAAAACCTATAGGGTATTTTAAATGGAGACATTAAAAATATTTAACCATTTCCAAACCTCCACCTGAGCAGGACAGCCTGACAATGCAGAAAGAAGCTGCTGCAGCTGAAGCAATTTATCCATTTCCCCTGTTTTAATGCGGATCTGGGAAGCAGCAGAGCCCCACAGCACAGCAATGGGGAGCCGAGATATTTGTGGGTCCACGACCTGGCCACAAGCATCCCGACAGAGTCACACAGCCTTTGTGCTTGGCTTCCCCCCTCCAAACATCACTTGGGATCTTGGACTAAAGTCCTCACTCTCCTTCTCCTGCAAAGCAACCAGGCAGGGACAACTCTCTCAGGTTCATGCGCTGCCTGGCACAAGAGGGCCCCAAATTTCATCAGCCTTAAAAGATTGCCATCGTGCATCCAAGTATTCACCACTTCTCCCACCCTCATAAAGGAATGACCTTCTGTTAAAGAGTAACTGCCACCTGCCTCTGGAATGGGGGAGCTAAATGCCACTTTATTGCCTTTAAAATACCAGAAACCTGCATGCATGGCGAAACTGGGCACCCTTCCGAGATAACGTTTATAGGTGTGCTCTAGTTTTCCCTCCTGCACTCTCGAAATGACTCACAGGGACCAGACAAAGGTCTGATAGCAGCTGCCCCCTGCACTTGTCAGGAAAAGGGAATCTGGATCTTCCTCAGCAGCCATGTCACATAACCCGCTCAGAAAGCGAGGGAGGTCTCATGAAAGAGCCGACTTTCAAACCCAACGTGTTCCTGCAGATGATTTACAGGACAAGTATCGCTGAAACAGTTTCACCACGGGAACACCACAGAAGCTAATTTAAATGTTTTTACAGGATCAGAGGCTGCCCACGCATCCCGTGGTGAGGTAATGGGCATGGGAACTGTTCTTGGCCACAACGGTGGTGGTTTCATACTCTTCAGATTTCAAATAGCTGTGCCAACAATAAATTTTGCCACTTATGGCGAAATCTATGGCATTGGCTGTTTAACAGCCTGGGCTGCTGGAGTCTTGGGATTAGTTTCCACTAAAATGGAAAAAAAGAGACAAGAGGAGGAGATTCTGGAACTTTTCATTGAAGCAGCTTTTGACTTTGCTAAAGTGCAAAAATTATATATATATATATATATTCATATATACAAACCAGTCACATGTTCTAAGAGCCTCACCCAAGAATTCAAACTATTTTGATAGGTAATACACAATATTTTCACAAGCTCCTCCTCTTAGGCTGGGTGCAGGCTGTGTGTAGATATAAAACTTTCCCATATACGTAACCTCTCCGAGCAGCCAACCCTTGGACCAGCGCAGCCCTGGTGTCCTCAATGCCCTGTCTGGATTTTGCCCACAGCAGTTCTGCGCCTCCCGCAGAAAGCCAGAGACAGACAGTTATTGGGGGTTGAATTGCCTCGCTCCATGTATACTAAACAAAGCTTCCTGCCACGTGAAGAATTTATATAGACTATGGTTAAGTTCAGACAAAAATACCTCCATGTGAAATTAGGTCAACAATCTCAGCCTGTCCATACATCTTCATTTGAAAAACAGAAAAAAAAGAAAAAAAAAAAGAAAGAGAAAACGGGGTAATACAGCTATGGTAAACGTAGAAAAGTATTTGTCAGCTCAGATCTCCATTTGGAAACAGTCTGATTAATAACAGCAGATGGCAGGTGACAGGGAGGACTCCGTAGTGCACACAGACTATACAAAAGTTGACAAAACACTATGTACCATTGCTAAGCAAGTTTGATATTTGCACATAAAACAAATACACAAAATTTGCTGGGGTATGGGCAGAAGACAATCTAACAACAACAAAAAAGCCGTCCCCTCCCAGTAAACAAACAACTTACCGATTTTCTTCAAAAACAACCGAATCTGTGATCCTCAGAGTGCCCCACTGTGAACCCAGCAGAGCCTCTGGACGTGCTCATGCAGACAGGCTGCTGCTGTTCCTCTCAACCACAATCGGTGCACATTAAGAAGATATTCTATATTAGTCACTTCATTGTTTAAAGAAAAATGCATACCAAGGAAAAGAGAAGGACATGATTCTTTTTTTTGCATCAGACTAATCCCTCTTTCGCCCTTAGGACAGGGAGACAACAAAGCCTGGGCTGGACGGGTGGCTGCCAAAGCCCCAACAGGCATCCTGTCCCGCAGCGCCTTCCCCAAGCACCAGTGCCAGCACTGCAAAGGGGAGACTCAGCTTGGAGACGACAATGTCCCCAAATCCAGCCAAGCCACAGACTTCTCCTCCCCAGGCTCACTGGGGCTAAGCCACCCCCGGGCTGTGCGGTGCCACACATCCACCGGCCGTCCCCGCAGTGCACAGGGGAGCCGTGCGGGCCGTCCTCCAGCAACAGCCTGGAGGAGCGCGAGTTATTTTAGGTACCAACAGGATATTCAATAGCAAAGTTGCATCCTATATTATATATCGATGTAGGCATTTAGGGTGCCCGGAACAAGATGTTTGTCTAGACTGCCCTGGGACAGAGGTCTGTCATCAGCTGGAAAGACAGCCACGCTCCTGGCTGGTCCTGCAGAAAGCACTCAGCTGCCTCTGCCTTTAGAGATGGCCTCAGCATTCGTAACAAACCCAGCAGTGAACAGGGAAACCTTTCCTCAACCTGATGCTTTTGGTATCTTTCACGTACCTCCGGCTGCCCGGCTCGCTCTCCCTCTCCTCCAGCCACCCTTGGCTTCCTGCAAGGCTCCGGTGAATTGTTCCTCTGCAGGTCCAAGCCCCAGGAGCATTCTCCTGTATCCCTGCCACTTAAATTGCTAAGCGGGAGTTCTGCCCACACCTTTGGGAAAGGAGGAGGACAGGCATGTTCCTTGCTGTTTTTAAGAAAAGTCTTTTCACAGTTATTCTGCAGCCCAGGTCCTCACCTGCCCAGTTCAGCCTGTTTGGGAGGTAACTTTCCCCTCTCTCATGCATCCAAAAAAATCCGAGACATCTGTGTCTGTCATCAGTTTGGACTAACACCCACTTAGCGCAGGATCTGCACCACTGGAATAAGAGAAGTTGAACATCAAAGTTTTTTTTTTTGAAAGTACACAATATCTGCACAGCTTTGTTTATGTTGAGGGAGTGGCTGGATTTTAGGCAGCCTCTTTTTCAAAGGCTTTTTGTTAATAACTAAATGAAAAACCCGGAGTTGAGGTTTTCCCCTTAAAAAACAAGCCACTGTGATTAAAGATATGAAGAAAGAAAAGTCGGTCTCTTCCCAACCTAATTGTACTGAGGCACTGACTTCAGGGCTCCAAAATTACAGATGTATAATCCAAGACAATGAACTCTTTAGTCAAGGATTAGCAAACCATGCAAAACTGATTCCTTACTCAAATGCCTTCCAATTGTAAGGGCATCTGTTCCACTTTGCAAGTCATCCCAAAGGCTTTGTTTGTTTTTCTTCCTGTTCCATTATGAAGACAGGGCACTTTGCGTTATTTTCACGCCATGTAATAAGCGCTATTGTTTAGTCTAATAGGGGACAGTCAATGAAATCCAATAAATATTTTTACCTTATTTTTCTTTTAAGTTATGATACAAGCCCTCTCATATAAAAACAGGAACTGTTCTTAGTCAAAAGCCAAGTCTGTAAAAATGTAACCCAAAACGTCAGGACCTGAAGAAAAAACTATTTTGTTTCTCCAAGGTCTACTAGGGGCAGTTAAAAAAAAAAGAATTTACGTAGGTTTAAATAATATTACTAACAGAAAACAGTTCAGCACAAATGATGCCAAAGTCAGGACTAGGGACTAGCAGAGAGAGCAGTGCCATCATTCCAGCCTGTAGCAGCGGAATAGCTCTGGAAACCATTTAAAATGTCACAGGAGGGAGAATGGATGGAGTGTCTGACCTTTGGAAACTGAAGGGTGGATCTCAACAGAAATATCCCAGCTACCCAGAGCCATGCTGCTTCTGCAGGGCCAAGAAGGATGCTGGCCCACCTATTTGGTCTAGAAGGAAAAGCAAAAAAAGAAAAATAAAGAAAAAAAAAAAATTCCAAATCTGCCAATATACCAGCCCAATGTAAAAGCTGCCAAGCTGCTCTGGAAACAGGCAGCCCACTCCACAGCTCTCTATCAGATCAGTAGAAAACAAATTCTGGATGATAGCCCAGGCTTCGGTTTGTTTCCCAACACCAGATCCTTGCAGGGAACCCCAAACTTAAACCATCAAATGCACTGAATATGTGGATCTCTATGGGCTGCTGGCTCCAGTGGGACTCGGAGCCGCACCTGTCAACCCACCACAACAGCTAAGCCAAAGCAAGTTGCGCGAGACCGAAATATAAAGTAAGAAAACAAAATATCAAGTGTCAAGAGAGACAGAGAAAATGATGATAGCGGTAAAAATTATGTTTCTGCAGGAGCTGGTCTTGCACGCTCAGCAGCGCTGTCACTCAGCGCCGAAAAGCTGCTGTTTTCTCTGTCCTGCAAGCGGTGCCTCCAGGGACAGGGTAACGGGAGCGGATAAGATCTTCATAGATCACAGGGGGGACGGCCCACCCCTGCGCCCTTGGTGCAAAAAGGTCACTTAATACTCAGTTGCTAAAAGGCAAAAAATAAGGGTTTTTTTCCCACAGCTGAACTAGAGAAAAACTCCACAGAAATACGGAGCGAGAGGATCCCAAAGTTTGCTGCTCCAGAAGTTGGGATGCGGAGCTGGAAAGAGCTCAGATGGGATGAAGGGGTCTGAGTACCAGCCTTCCGAGTACCACTGATTGCTCACAGTAAGGATCCCTGCCTTCAGCTAACGTTTTGTCTCAAACTCTTCATAATCCTCCTATAAATTCATGGCACTTACTCACACAGAACCAGTACTCCGTGCTTTTCACCAGGAAATTTAAGTCACTTGCAGCACACATAGATCAAAACCCGTATGCCTTGATTTATGCGTTCCACTCAAAGTCAGAGGAAGTGTAAAAAAAAACCCAAACACCTGAAATAACCAGCAAGCATAGCTTGTGTCTGGACGACAGTAAGGGAATGTAAATAACAAACCCGGTCAATTATTTTAAAAAACCTCAACAGAGGTCCCAAGGATCCCACCCTTGCCCACAGCTCAGACCTTGCTAATAAGATAGAAAAAGCCCTTGAGGCAGCAGCATCTTCAGTTTCCACCTTACCTTCAAACTGAGCAGTGCTGAAACCTAATGAACGAGGGACGCCTTGGCCCAAACCATCAGTTCTGCACAGCGACTAACGTGCTACTCAGCAGATCTTTACACCTTAATGTAGCTGCCCTTGGGCAAATGTTTTCCCTGTGCATGCATACGCTGTCGAAGGAGTAGGGGGATTTCTCAGGCACCCGATAAAGAAAGAGATACAGAAACAGCACAGAGAGATCCATGAATGATCGCAGCCTGAACCAGAGAAAAATGACAATCGCAAACACGGGAACGCGATGAGCTATTGATGGTTTGGCTTTCAAACCTGTTAGAAGAAGTTCCTAAATTTCTAACAAGATACGCGGAAGATGAATCTTAAATCTCACAATAGCAGGTCAATAATTCACTCGTGCAGGAGTTGTAACTTGGTCTTAAAAAATAAACCGAAACAACACACAGGATGGTGTTAACATCTTATTTTGCAATGATGCTGAATGACTGCTCATAATTAGACTATAATTGTGATTTAATTGCACTGTGATCTGACTGGCCGTAAAGAGGGAGCCTGGAGTCCCATCTCAAAGGGTGGAAAGATTAACCTTATTGTGGAAAACATAATCCCATTTCAAGCCATTAAAAGGATCGTATTAATTCCTGAAAATTTTTATAACAGCAAAGATGCGGCACGTAGGCTCTAACGTCCATCTCTGGGGTGCTACCTCATGGCTCTGGAGAGGATGGATGACTGGTTTGCCGCAAGCAGGATCAAATTCTAAATCCTGACAAGTACTACACTGTGAATTCAGGCATAGTAAAGATAAGGTCTTCCTCGCAGCTGTATTTTAATACGCAGACATACACATTTCATGACTATTAATGCAGCACTACTTTAAAGAAAGATTACTGACTTGTAGCAAAATATATTAGAAGTGATGTGAAAAAGAGATTCTGCCTTTTTTTGTTCTACGTTTCAGTAGTGACTAGCCCTGCACAACGCTCATCCCAGCGGGTCAGTGTTGAAAACAGGCCTTATAAATCTAAAATACATGAACGTCTCCCAAGTTTTTGGATGGCAAATCTTCCACTCCACTTCAAATCCACTTGGGTCCTAAAACAATTTGGGTCAAATGGAAAAACGACTTACAGAATTCACCGTGCAAGTGGCTGGCACTCGGCTACGCAAAGACTAGAGGAAAACACTGTTTGGAGCTCATGCGTGACGCTGCAGAAGTAAACTAGGAACAGCAAGAGCTCACTCCCTAAACTTCTCCCTTCACTGGCCCAACAGAGGCAGCTGCCTGCACATTAAACTGAATGCAAGCTCTGCTACATCTCAGGGAGGCACGCATGCATCGGCGCTCGCTTTCGGTCTCTGCAATGCCAGGCACCGGCGTAACACACTTAGCACGGGATGTTCAGTGTCACCCACTAACAAAGTGACACTCTGCTTCCCAGTGCTCGCTAAACTACTGAACACACAAAAATTTACAGATGCACCAACTTTTCTTTCTTTTTTTATGTTCTACAAAAAAAAAAAAAAAATCCAAGACAGCAATTCTCTCACAAGCTCCCTCAGAAAAGGAAAAGGAAAAGGTCCAAATACGAGGTCATGCAAACCTTTTGAAAGAAGCTGGTTTTGTTCACATTAGTACACGTAACCGATCTCAACATTTCATGATCGCCTCCTATAGCAGATGCCAGCCTGACATCGAAGCGTTGAGTCACTGCACCGTATTTCAGAATTTATCTTAGGGTCAAGTTAACGTTTGAAAAGAAACAAATGCAGCTGATAGCGCTGGGTAAACAGTGCGTTTGGGATCACACCTGCTCCTGTTTCACCCTGTACAGGGCTAAAGAAAAAAAAAAAACCACAAAAACCCCACAACTCCTCCCTACTGTGGGATCATCCCAGCTGCAAAGTACTATAAAAATTTATTAATTGCATAAACTGACCTCAACACCTCATGGTTTCAAAGCGATTGGTCATTTAGAGCTTGGGATCCTGAGAGAGACTTTTTAGGGAAGCAAAGCATTGAACTGAGAACTAGAAAAACAGTTTAAAAATAAGTGTACAAACATGTCGGCTTTGACAGTCTCTCATACCAAGCATCTGGCTGGGTATGATTTGGCACAGGTCATCGAACCAAAGAGCAGGGGGAAAAAAAAAAAAAAAAGGCCGCAATCTGAAATCTCTCTGAATGTGCCCATCTCTCACTGAGGGAGAAAGAAAACCCAGACGCCTTGCCTTAAACAAAACACAGTCAATTTTTTATAGATACAGCCTTAATTCTTCCCTTATGAAGAACGGCATGATAAACTTTTGTTCTGTTGTGCTGGACTCTGTTAATCGAGATACATAAGAAGAAACAGCGTGCCCGATTTTATTATCCATTTATCCAAGTGAGTTATTTTTATGAGCTAAAAACATGAAGTGTATTCAAGGAAGCTACAATATTCACAATACAGCCAAGAAATCATTGTGTTAAGGCAATGCCAGCTTTACACAAGAATATGCAACCATTGCTCCTATAATTCAATGTATTAATTCTATACTCTCAGACTAAGTAATAGTAAAAATGCATTTATTAACTCCACAGGAGTTAATTGCCAATTTCATCAGAATTTAGGCACAGATGTAAGATGGAAACAGTCAGTCATAAAAGCACTACATGTTAACTGAGTTTTTTTTCACACATTTGACAGTTCTGAAAGTTACTAAGACACATGGCAGCAGATTATTCCTCTCTCTCCCCAAAAACCAGGCAATTATAGTGGTATATTTTTTTCTCAAACATAATACCAAAAAAGGGTGCATATGGGGAAAAGAAAGGGAAAGCTTCGTTAAAGTTCTTTGCCTTCCTCACTCTTTCTCACAGGGTAAGCGAAGGACCAAGAAACCCCATATGAGCTGTATTAAATACTGTTACTCCAATTAAGCGACTTCATATAGGTTCCCCCTTTTTGTACTTTGTGGGAACCTAATTCAAACTTACGACTTGCAAAAGCAAGAAAAAATATTGTGTGTGGACCTGTAAGTCTATAAACCCTAGTTTAATGATAAAGCCTGTGCATAGCCTGTTCCACCTACGTTTCACAGCCTAGTCCCTTGTCTTCCACTACGTGCAAGGTCAGAACAGTTATTTTCTCTGTTCATGCTTGCAGATGACTGACTTATTTATAGTAAATTTCCTGTTTTTCCAGCCTTGTAAATGTCATACAAAATAGACAAGGCAATAAAACGTATACAATTCCAGGCTAATATTGCCCTAGCACTTCAGCACAAGACGATGAGGCACTAAGAACTGGGAAGAGGAGGAGAATCATAGTTAAAAATGTATTTACAATCTTATCTTCACACTCCTCAGCTATCTGCTCTAGTGCCACACACCTCCTCTTGAATGACGGTTCCCATCCTCATAATGAGATTTTTAATCAACATGGAAGTAATGCATTTTAATTAAAACACTCTCCTTTTCTACACTTATGATCCTAATGCATGAGGGAGTTCCCCCTCTGCGCAGAACAGCGTGCAGATACCAAGCTATCATTGACAGGCACAGGGAACTGCTTTCCAGACCACAAAAATACTAAATGATTTTTTTTAAGAAATACATATTTCTAGTCTACATTCCTGTCTAAAAAAAAAAAAAAAAAAAAAAGATGGGGAAAAAACCACGGGGAACTACAATCCCAGTAACCAGGGGCTTGGTTCTCACCTCTGGATGAGGATGGTCCAAGGCTCAAGTGCCTGCCCTGACTCCAAGCAGGGCTTTGAACCTTTTCCTCCCAAGTTCCAGGTAAACTCAACCAGTATGCTAAAACTCAGCTCTCTGCCCCTTCTTTTGACCATACCCTGGAGCTGAGACACATTTACCACTAAATTCTGTCATTTCTGGTATATTCCCATGGCATGTTTCTATTTAGACTAACTAGCGTTTCCAAAATAACAAAAAGTTTAATCACAAATTGCTTGGTTGGGAAGGTGTGTTGGTTTGGGGGTGGTTTTTGGGGGTTTGGTTTTTGTTGGTTTTTTTGTGGTGGGTTTTTTTGTTTTGGTTTGGGGTTTTAGGGTGTTTTTTTTGTTTTTTAGGTTGGTGTTGGGTTTTTTGGGGGGTTGTTTTGGTTTTGGTTTGGTTTGGTTTTGGGGTTTTTTTTGGTTTTTTGTACACACCTTCCTTCATGCACCAACACCGATCACACTGCAACATCAGAAGCTGTATTTTAAGACTTCTGCTAAAACAATCAGTATGTGAAAAAAAAAAAAAACAACAAAAAAAACCCAACCAAACCTGCGTAATTTCCTCATACTTTTCTTCATGCTTTTCTCCCCCTCCCGCCTGGGCAGGGAAACCAGCAGGCTCAGTTTCCCTCCCCGCTTCCCAGTGAAGCAGAGAAAACGCAGCAGGGAAAATACACGTTTAAAGAAAACTGTTTTTGTTGGGAGTTCGACACTGTTTGCAGGAATATTTCTACTGACTCTTGGAAATGACTAACAAGTAGCCGTGCTTTGGTACATCAGCTCCGGGGCACTTTTAAGCTGACATTGCCCCCGCGGAAGGGGAGCAGGTGGCGGAGGGGGACTGCACAGCACAGCCCAGCTACTCTCCGATACCCCATCGCTGCGATCTGCTCCGCCACCGGAGGTTTGAAGGATGGCTGTGAAAGAAGTGCCTGCAGCCCTCCGGCTCAGCTTATCGGTGAGGCTAGGGACAAGACTTCAGGTGACGGTCCTGCCAGCCGGCCGTAAGTTTTGTCTGCAGCAACCAGCTGGGTTGAACCAAGTACAGAATAAAAACCCTCTCGCACCGCCAGCCACAGCAAAACCCCCAACTTCGGGATGTATACATGTCTGGATGACAAATAAACTTTCCCCTAAGGAATCTCTCGGGCGATCCGAAGAAAATTTCCCTTCCTTCCTCCACTTGGAGCCGACCCCGTGGCGCTCCTCCACCCCGCACACCCGCAGGTGTCCGGCTGCAGCCCTGCTCATCCTGCCCATCCAACCAACCTCAGAGCAGCTGCGGCAACACTAACAGTTTCCTGGCACTAAATTCAAGTCCTGCCCTGGAAATTACAAGCCCATTAGCCAGGCCTGTTACGCTAACCTGTTGAGCGACTGTTGCGCGTACACGGATGTGAAGTGGCTTTTTTTTTTTAATCTCGCGTGGGAGGACTCTTCCTATCCTCTTCCCCAGCCAAACGGGAGAGCTACCTGTGCGTGCCTTCACCTGTGCGCTGCAGGGCCGGGAGCACGGATGTGCCCTCACCTAGGGGAAACCAGGGGGGGATAAAAAGCAAACCCGAGCTGCCTTTCAGCCAGCGAGGGGAACTGCCCTCGCAGGAGGGTCACAGCTTTTCCCTTCCCAAGGCAGACAGCCGGCAATCACATGCTGCACTTTCTGAACAAGACTCCAGTCATCACCCGGCAGCGCGGCTGCTCCAAAGGATGCTCAGCTGCTGGAGGAGGGAATCTCCCCCACATTCCCCCCAGCCGCGGCTCTGCCTCGGCCGCTCCAGGGGTCAGCCCCGGACACCCGTGGGTGCCCCCGCAGGGAGCTCTGGAGGCTCCGCCGTGCCTCAGGGAAAGTCTCACGCAATTGCTCGCTGGGCTTAACGCAGGCCAGAAAACTGCGGGGAGACTCCAGACCGAGTCAGGACGATAAGGTGCCCGCGCGTAAGTGCACACGGTAAAGGTGCGCACACGAGCGTGTGCAAACGTACGCGCACTGACACACGCAGCGTGTGACTCCTTTCGGGGTCCTGCGTCGCCCCGAAGGGCTAATGTTCGCCTCTCCCTTCCGTACCGCACTCGCCCTTGGCCACCCGGCACCGCCGGAGGGGCCCTCCGCCTCCCCCCCGGCGCCGTGGGCAGCGCGGAGGGGGTCCCGTCCCCCCCGCCCCGTCCCTCCGCGGCTCCGCACCCGTCCCGGCCCCGTTCGCACCTTGTCGGACGGCTTTCACCGCGATGGGGTCCTTGCAGCTCCGGATCACTTCCAGCACGTCGTAGCGCGGCAGCCCCGAGACGCGGACCCCCTCCACCTCCAGCAGCAGCTCGCCCTCGCTCAGCGCCGCCTCGCCGTCCCCCGCCACCGCGCCCGCGTACGGGAACTCGCCGTGCTCCGCGCCGCCGAGCAGGGCGAAGCCCAGCTGCCCGCCGGGCCCGCGGGTGAGCGAGCATTGCCGCACCCGGCTGGCCCAGTGGTTCTTCTTCTGGACGACGCGCGACATGGTGCTGCGCGGCCCTCCGCGCCCGCGGAAGCGCGGTAAGCAGGTGCGCAGGGGGCGCCGACCATAGACCGCGCCGCGCCGCCGGCCCCTCAAGCCATCACCGCCGGCGCCGCGCCCCGCTCCGGCCGCGCGCGGCCCGCATGGCTCCGCGCCCGCGGAGGGCGCGCGCCCGCCTCCCGCCCTCCCCTCCGCGCCGTCCCTCTCCCGTGTTATCAAAAAAAAAAAAAAAAAAAAGAAAAAAAAAAAAGAAAAAAAGCGCTGACAAAGCAAATCCGGCTGGTCCTCGCCCTCCCGCGCCGCTGTTCAGTTTTGCTGCCGCTCTCCGCGGGCGCTGCGCGGGGCGCGGAGGCGGCGCGCGGCGCCTTTAAGGCGATACAAAGACCCGTTTGTTTTGTTAGACTTCGGTCCGTCCCGCTCCGCCGCGCTCCGCGCCGCCGGCGCAGGCGCCCTCGCACACCCCGCCCCGGGCCGGCCCCCGCCCGCTCCCCGCCCCCGGCACGGCCCGGCCCCCCCCGCGCCCCACGTGCGAGCCCCGGGCCGGCCCCGGTCCCCCCCTCCCGGTCCCCCTCCGGCCGCGGTGCCGGTGCGCGCTGCGGTTCGAAGGGCCCCGCTCCCGCGGACAACTTTTCCGAAGGGAAGAGTCTCGCGTACCCCGGGAGGAGGCGTGGGCGAACCCCTGCCGCCGAAACGATTCCCCTCTGAGAAGGGGCTGGGGAGCGCAGGCGGGTCTCCCCCGCATACGGCTCCACTGAGAGCTCCTCGAGAAGTTCAGCCCCTGGAGATGCTCATGTTTCGGGAGAAGAGGGATGGTAATCCTCTGCTTTCCCGGGAGGATTTCTAGGATTTTCCAAGTTGCAAAGCTCCGGAATCGCTGCTCACCTGTGCTTTCCAGGGGGTTGTTACGGGAGAGGACACGATGAGGCACAAGTCCCGAGGAAAAACTTGCACAAGCCTGTTATTAAAATGGTATGAAAGAGCTTGCGCAAGGCTGAGTTAAAGCCGCGCTCGTATCCTTAGTTCTCCGCTTCTCAATTTTTTAGTGCTTGAATTTGCAATGTTAATAATGTTCTCACGTTTTATTTTCACCATGTAATTGTTTAGAAGCTGGGCAGACCTACAGCGAGGTCTGTCTGCTGGGGAAAGGGACGTGCATCCATTTGTTTGCCCTTGGCCACAACTCTTCAAAGTTACCCAGAACTGGTGCAAAACTCAAAAGGGGAAAATAAGTAAGCGTGCACGTACCAGCTGTCCCTTCCAGGTCATGATCCATGCTTCCAAACCTGAAAGCCAGGCCTCATTTTGAGCAGTCTTATGCATGACCGAACCCCTTCCAGCAAGGAATTCAGTTGTCAGATGTGTGCATGCCCTATTTTGCTGCTAATCGGGACTGAGAAGTGACACAGGGAAACAAAGAGCCTGGTCTCGCTCCCTGCGCTGCCCTAACGCGTGCTCTGCCGGTACAGCCCGCAGACTTTTGCTGCTGTCCACGTTGCTTTCTCATCTCACGCCTTTCAAGCCATGCATGTACCCAAATGATCCGTGATGCAGGCGAGCCGGCAGGCTCAGGGAGCCCGTGTGCGATAGCCTAACATCCTCCGGTGCTGGCCAAGCTGATCCAGCCAGGCTTAGCTCACAGACCTCAGAGGGGTTGCAGGGGTACTTTCCCTGCCCTTACACCTGTCCCAGATGAAGTAGGGAAGCCTGTCCTTCCTCACACCCTGCATCCCCATCACTCATTTCCCCCAGCCGAGATCTCTCATATGGCTATTTCATAAAATCCCCATCGCTGCAGGCGCCGCTCTGCAGCCGCAGAAGCTGCGGTCTCTGGCCTGAGTGGCACAACCACCTCCAGGCAAGGGAACAGAACGCTTTGCCCAATGTCACATAGCACAGCAGTGAGTCAGCTCCATCCCCTGTGCCTCAGGCACCTCTGCCCAGGTCTCCATGGGAAGCAGACGGGATTGCCAGTGCTCAGAAAGTTGGAATAAGTACCTGAGCCCCTCCCAAGGAGCGGGGGCAGAGCCTGCCTTCCTGGGTATGAAGGGCAAATGCAGAAGCGGACTCATGAAATTCGAGTAACCTGCTGTGTCTAGCCCTTGTTTTCTTCCATCTCTCTAAGAGGTTTCTTTCCATTTGGAACTTTGATACTTAATTTTCACACTTAAAGCTGTGCTCATCCCCTGCGTTTGAGCAGCAGTAACTGCCTTACGTCTGCTTTCACTGGCTCTGTAACTGACTACCCAGTTTGTCACTTCTAGGATCACAGCACACTTTTTACTATACACTGACCAGTAAAAACTGGACCAGTGATCAGGCTAAATCCTCCGAGGAATAGACGCTCAGGAGGCCCACGAACCCTGAGGAGCGGCAGCATGGCTAGCGGGGAATGGTTTACATCTCATCTCCATGCCAGCTGATCGTTGTGTCACACGTGTGAGCTCACAGCGCAAGGAGACTTTTGTTCACAGCTGAGAGCTGGGTGTGACATATTTCCATCACCATCATTTTGCGGGATGTGTTATGTGACAGCCCTGCTCAGCTAGAATTCATCTGGGATCCATGTGAGTATCACATGAGCTGTGTCTGCCCTGAATAGATCTTACAGAACTACTCATGCCTCATGGAAAAATTTTTGAAAAACACTATTTAGAAAAACAATTTTGCTAGTGAGATTTATGAGATGACAGATTTCCAAGGGCCATTTTCTGTTTGCTTACAAATGCTGCAACACTAATGCAAGTGTGAGCTGTTCTGGTCGTAATCCTAATGCCGTACTCACGTCTGGGCCACTGTGTTCCCAAAATCGTTCTTGCTGGTAATTAACAAAACCCACAAACCTCAGCCAGAACTTTCTCTTGATTTTAAGACTTTCCCTTCAGTTTTCCTCCGTGACCAACTTCCCACCATTTTATCTCCTAGTTGCATCCAGTAAGGACCAGAGGTCCTTGACTGTTAGTCAAGATAGCCCTAGATCCTGGAAGCTGGCATCACTTATAACAGCTCAAATATAGCCAAGATTTTTCGTTGTTCTCATTCCCGACCCCACGACAAGAAGGTGATTTCAGGACGTAGCTGCTCCAGCCACCTCTATTAAAGGAAGCCCATGGTTAGCCATTAACAGTGCTGAGCCTGTGACCTGTGGCAGGCCTCCTCCTGCCCAGAAGAGTCCCTGACACCAGCCCGATAGATAGTCAGGCCATCACACCCTACAAAAACCTCTTTGCATTTCAGCTGCGCAGCATGGCCTCTCTCCCAGGGGACGGCAGTCCTGCCTTTGCAGGGAACTGATTTAATGATTAACAGACCGTCTTCATCTCTGACAACTGCAGTTCTAATAACAATACCCTCCTTTTTGCAAGGGTCTCTAAGTGCTTTATAAATATTAATTAATGAAGCTTCACAGGGCATCTGGGGAACAGCTGAACATTAACACGGGGCAGGGAGAAGCTCGGGCGCATCCCTTGTCCAAGCAAGGCTGGCTGCAGCCATCCTACCTCATCTGCAGCTGCTGGTCCAGCCTCATCTCACGTGGGACGGCACACTCTTAACAGCTCACAGCCCACGACAGCGCTATAAAAGCTGACTCGGGCTGGCTCAGAGCTTTAAGCAGAGCCCGATTCCCTTGCTCTTTTGTCTACAGTCGCCGTGGTTTGGTGGCCCATCTGTCGGCAGCCTCTAATCTGTCGGGATGAGTGGGCTGGTGCTTTCTTCCTCCTTCAGAAGGCGCTCCATGTGCTTTGGGCCCCGCTGCAAACACACAACAGCAGCTAAAATGGTTCTTTCAAATAGGATATCGACCCACAGTCTTGGTCTCATAAGCATCTCGGAAATTTCATGCTGTGTCCTGGATTTTAAAATGGGTCAAAGCTCCCCCAAACATCAAATCATTCTCTCAGACTTCATACTAAAACTAGAGAAAACCACAGTTTTGCTTGTTTGGGGATGAAAAACCATGTCTAGTCACTGAGAATTTGTGGGTACAGAGCCGTGCGCTCCCACCAGAGAGCGTAAAAAAAGATGACAATGATTAAGGCTACAAACAGAAGTACAGATTATTTAGTACAGCAGAATTTATTCTTAATTTCCAGCTAAAACCCAAACCGTCAGTACTTTGACATCACAGGCCTCCAGGCTTTGAAAGTCCAAGTATGTGGATCTTGGGAGAAAAAGAGACTTTAAACAAGGTCCAGCCTTTCAGACGTTGAGGTTTCCTGTTGGTATGCTCATGCTACCAGCATCCGTCAGTAGGAAAGCCACGTATTGCTGTATTTCCCAAACAGGAATTGTTGTTCATAGTAATCCCACCTAACTTTTATCAGAGAAGGATTTTTTGTGTGGCATCCAGGGTTTCTGGACAAGCTGGTACTGCTCTCTCTTCTCTGCAAGGAAGAGCCGGGCTGATGTGCTTTGAGTCCTGGCTCTGGCAAGCGTTTCAACTGATGACCCAACTCCAGGTACAAATTGAACCCTGTGTTTCTAGAAAACCTCCCAAGTGTCAGGACACAAACAGTTCTGGTTAGAGCCATGGACCAGCCAGCGCGGACAGGTACTGCCTAAGATCATTCGCAGAGCTGGGCCAGCAAGCTCCATCCCCAAAGGCAGCACCTTGCGTGGGACATCTCCAGCCTCCCACCACAGGGTGGCTGGATCCCCATCCCATGGCTCGCTCACCGGAGTGAATCTGTGACCACGGGATCCTAAGAAGAAAAAGGCAGCTCACCCCTTACTGGGATCCCCTGTGTCACCTTCCTCTACAATTTATTTCAATAATATCATGCACAGTGGAATATAAAGCTGAAGATCAATCTCATAACCATATTAAGACACTCTGGGGTGTATTTTATAGGGCCATTAATATACTTCTTGGGTGGTTAAAGTCACCCACAGCATAAATTAATGGCTCCATAAAACATGTTCTGTCATATCCTATGGCTTAAGTATAACACAACAGGCTGGGTATATTGGGATGTTGTTGAGCTTATTGGGTGGAAGCACAAGGGTACACAGTGACTGCCTGGCAGCAGGTACGCCCTCCCGGGGATGCCGGCCTCAGGGTGTCTTACAGATAGCGTGAAACCAACAGTCATTTTAAAAAGTGAGATTCTTAAAAAAAAAAAAAAAAAAATAAAAATCCAACACAATTAAAAGTTGTAGATCTCATTAACTTTCATTAGCATTTGCGCTCCTGAGTTTATTAGTCTCTGTCAAGCGTGTCTTCCCTGCAGAAGCCATTGCTGTTCCAGGATATGATTGCTGTGGGTGCGGCTTTTTGGCAGGGAGGGAGCAAGGCTGCTCCCAGCCTTGGAAAGCTCCCCAGAAGTCCAGAGCGGAGGGGAGAGGGCACAGCCTGTTGGTTAGAGCAAGGATCAGATTGGCTTTGCAAGGGAAGCTGAGCCTGCCACATGTTTCAACTTTTATCCATTTCGGGCAGATTTTATTGGAGTGGAGGTCTCATACACATAGGAGCATTTCCAGCTACTATTTCCAAAAAGGAGGAAAAAAATCTGAAAAGAAAGAGAGCAAGAAAGAGAGAAGAGAGAGCAAGAAAGAGAAGTCTTGACTTTTCTAGTCTTTCTTGACTCTGATCTAGTCATAGAAGGAGCAAGTTCCTGCCCCTCGTCTGGTAGATATTACAGCACATTCTTCCCTAGGAATTTTTCTTTTGCTATTTTAATGGCTCCACATGAGTTACCAGAGACTTTTCAGTAGACAATAGCTCTGCCCTGCTAAGATAAGCTATCCCAATTCATCTGTCTCAGCTGATAAACCTCCCCCTTTCTGCTTCTGCTGCTCAAAAAGGAAAAGGGCTCACATTTCTGCTGAGAGCTCAACTCGTCTGCCCAAGGCACCAACACTTTCCCAAACTCACTTCAGACCGAGAGTCTCATTCTCCCCTCCTTTGTTACCCTCTTTCTTCCCTCTGCAGATACACGAAGGGCCACACCACATCCTCAGACTCCACCACCAGCTCTACTGAGGCTAATGGAGATGCTCTTCCCTGTCCTTCCCCTGCTTTCTACACAGTACCACCTCCCCATCCCATTCGCTGTTATCTCCTCTCTATTTTCTCTATGTATCTTGAATGCATAAAACCTGCTATTCATTCCCTCTAAAAAACCTGAAAACTAGCAGGAGGCAGCTAAATCAGGAAAGGCTTCTACTGTAAGTCTTTATGGCACCATAAAGAAGAGTCAAAGTCTGAACCTTTCAAAGATGCTGCGTGTTGAGTAAGATGGTAGTCCCTTGTGATGGATGTGTGTTCAGGTTTGACAGCTTAAATATATAAAAAAAGCAGGAAGAAAAAGCTTGGAAAAACTCACCTCTCCCCATAGCACAGCCTGGTTCAAACAGCTTGTGTGAAGCTAGTTAAAAGTGTAAATCTCATGATTTGGTTTGAAAACGAAACTAGCCACTAAGGCTCAGCTTCCCAAAACTAACTGGCACATGGGATTGAATCAGTGCAGTACCTTGTCCTCCAGCTCCACTATGCAGGTTTTTTTTCCTCAAAAGTAAAGAACTGAAGCACAGAATATTAACAGCAATTCTGTATACAGGATGAACAGCAGAAATCCCTTCCCACCCAGTAGAAACTCTAAATGGGGAGAAGATTTCTATGACAGAGAATTTATTTCATCCTTACAAAAAAGCTTGCCCAAGTACCCTCAATAAGATTAAAAGAAATATATTAATAAATAGCAATAAGGCACAATGATGGGACGAGCTGAGGTTTTGGGAAGGAGTTCCTCTGGAGCAGTATCAATGCGATTTTCCTTCAACAGTGAGGAGTAGCTGGGAGGTCCCTCTCTGGGTCATAATTACAATTCTGGCAAAAGCCACAGCAGACGAGGCAGCAACACACAGCACGGCCCTGATCCTGCAGCCATCTGGGGACTGGCTTTTCTTTACTCATGAGAGTAATTTACAGGCATCAGACAAGCCACATGTGTAAGGCTGAGCACACACATAAATGTTCTCAGAAGCAGAGCCAATTAACACACCACAAGATATCACTCAGTGATTTGGAAGATATACAAACCCTGTCTTGCTTTTTGAAGCACTGAAGCGGAAGAATTCATGGCGGTGTCTGATGCTGTATCTTCACAGAAATGTCCCTGATCAACTTACTGCTTGCCGGTCCCGCAAAAGCATCTTTATGCTAAAGCAGCATCTACTGCATGTACGAGCTTGGTCCAACAAAAGCAGCATCTCGGATATGAGGCGCTACCCCTGCAGCGCCATACTGCCTATGGAAAGATTATGATCATCATTACTATTTATATATAATAACAGCCAGAAGTCTTGGCTGAGATAAATGGCTCCCAGGGCTAACTCGGCCAAACGTAAGAGGAGACGCTCCTTTTCTCCAAGCAGCTCCAAAGAGGGATTCGGGGCCTGGGAGCAGGTCAGTGGCAGTTGGGATTAGGATTCCTGACTCCCTGCCTGGCGTCCTAATATTAGCTCGCATTGTCTCCCAGACCATCTCGTCATTCTTTCACATGAACCGCAGGCCCAAATTAGCATGTCTCGCTGCATAATCTGCCAGCCCGTCCTGTGTGCTAAATTAGTCGGGGTCTAAGCAAACATCATGGGAACAGCTCTTGTATAGCATGTGTGGGCTAAGTTATTCCTACAGCATTGTTTTCTCTATATTTTCCTAGCATCATCACAAAAGTATGAAGGGCCAGATCCTGGAGCTGTCAGCTATACACTCGTTCGTGCTCCAGCCTGGCATTGCTCTCCAATGAGGCGCAGAGATGAAAGCCGGCTCAGCGGCGGCTCTGCTGGGAGCCAGCTTTGGGAAGAAGTGTTAACAAATAAACTCCAGTTGGGTGGCAGATGAGCAGACCAAGAAGTGAGCGGCAGCGCTAGGGCTTGTACGACTGCCAGCCTGTCCTCGTGGCACACGCCAGCCTCCTTGGTGTGGTATTTACAAGCCTCCTTCCTCGTTTCGTGTTCAGCAACGCGCTAATAGGTTTTTGGCTGCCACGTGGGCTTCTTATCTCATTGTGCCCTCCAGCTGCAAGCTCAGGGCTGTCCATAAAAATGCACAGCACCCAGCACAACAGGGCTGTGGGCTGATGGCGTTTCGAGCCAGTGCCTGCAGCGAGTTTCAGTTGGCTTTGAGTCAAGCTCCTCCTGCTACCAGGGGCCGATGGCATTAATTTCCACCATGTTCATTATCCTCTCGTGGAGCAACCCCTGCCTCTGTGGAGCAGGGCTTTAACTGGAAGCAGAGAGATATGGGGAAATCGCAACAAATCCCATCTTGACTCTAGGTCACTCAGTAAATAGCCACCACCTCCTCCCCAGGTAGGGGAGTGCTTGCAAGGCACAGAGGGTTAAGCAGAGCAGCAGGTAAAATGAGAAGGGGAGGGCGTGGGAGAACCTGGACCTCTGGGCGACCAGTCAGCTAAATCACAGGTCTGGTTTTATAAGGTGCATGCAGGGTCTTGGACAGCAGCAACTGAAAGACGAGCGACTCATTGAATATTACCCCTTTCTGGCAGCAAGATCAGCGCAGTCAATTAGCTGTAAAATCTGAATCATGTCGCTGGCAGGCAGGCTCGAAGAGGAAGCAGCTCCACCTTCCTGCTCTGCCCAATGGAGGTCAAGGAGTCCACTGCACAGTTCTGCCGACAGCAGCTTGCCAGACCTGTCGGGGGCAGCCACCGCAGCGGGGATAAATCAGGATATTGCTCCCGTCACACAGCAGGAACAGCTCAACTCCCAGTCCTCAGCATGAGGTCATGGAGGCTTTCCACAACCCCAAGACCACTTAGCAAAACCCTGTGCAAGAAATCCATCCATACAGCACCACGTATGGATGGACATCATATTTCCCATACATCCTTCAGCACCATTTTACTGCTAAGCTCATTTCTTTTTTATTGCTGCAGAATTAAGTCTCAACACTCCTGACTTACATCAAATGAGCTTTTAGTTGAAGATCCAGATCCATGGAAACAGAATTGTGTTGTACAAATGACAGACACAGTCCGCTGCCCAGCAGAGGACCAAAACTGGGAGAAAGGAGCACATCAGAGGGTGACCTGCAGTGAATAACTCATGCCTGCTGTTGGGAGCTGTTGCTCCCCGATGACTCTCTGGAGACAAGATCTGAAGCAACAGAGTTGTCTTTGCATTTTTAATATGTTGGCTATAACGCTGCTCCTGGCATATATGTTCCCAGTTTCCATCTCCTGGGTGTGTCACTAGGCTCTATGTCCAGCCTTACCAGCTGGAGATGAGTCGTCTTTGTCCTCCACAATACAACAGGGATTAGACTCGAGGCGTATTAGCAAAGTAGAAGGCTTGCTTTGGACAAGGGCCAATTTCAGCATGTTGATAATTTATAAAAAACACATTGCTCTCCAGCCAAGCAAGTTTCAGTTCCTAGATGATTCAGCAGCAGTGCTACAAGGAAATATGGACGTGAAAAGTCCCCATAGGAATTCCTGTAAAATTCTACATTAAAATAAAATACCCTGAGCCCAGCAGTAGGATGGAAATTGGGAATTAAGGATCATTCCCTCTGTGTCTGCAGGGACTCCTAAGAGCTGGGAAGCTTTTAGTGGAGTTTCAGGGTGGGAGGGGGAGAAAGAGCAAAGGCAGAAACCAGGAAGGGGGAAGACCCTGGGGTGGAGAAAGAAGGGAAACACAGCTCTGGGTTTTGTTTTGGCCACTTTGCAAGGGCTGCAACTCTGCTGTCACTAAAAACATGAAAATTCTCTGTGCAGGTAAGGGAAAAACTGAGTGAGAAACCTCTAAAGACATGTTTTCAGAAGGCAGCCTGGGAAATGGGAAGTATAAAGAGCCAAGGACAGCTCCAAAGCCCATCTGAGCACTTTGGGTTTTGGATGTGATCCATGTCTATTTTAAAAAAGGATGAGAAAAGGAAATATAAAAGTACCATGCAACTGCCCAATGCAAATTAATTTCTGAAAGGGCATGGCAAGCCAAAGATGAAATATTCATCTCTTCTGACCTCTTCCAATTCATTATCCTAATGTGAGCTTCAGTACCACAGTTAGCTTTTGCCTGCATGCAAAGTCAGCAGAGACCGGCCGGCCCTTGCACAAAGTGTAACGGCTCTTCTGAACAGATTTCAATGGGAGATGGAGTGAAGGGGACTAAGAGCTATAAAATCACTGCAATAGCATTAAGTTACTTCAAATGTAATTACTGGACAAGTTCCTGTTTGCTCAGAAACACTTTCCAAGAAAGAGCACATCCCCCACTCCCCCCTTTTATCATTTGACTCTAACACCCACTTGCCCCGCGATGCCCAGGAGCACTTTACAAGGTCAAATGGCCGTTTCTGAGCAACCTGACCCGACGCTGGACTCACACCCCGTCATGCAGAGCAGCCTCTTCCCCTCAAGTGAGGTTTTCCAGCCTGCTCCTGGCAGAGACCTCACACTCACCTGCGTGCAGCTTGGCAGCCACCCCACAGTTCAGAGAGGTGCTCAGCATCCTGCAGCATGCAACCCTTGCATGAACCCAACCCTGCCTGCCTCTCTCCCTGACCTGCCATGTGCCTGCCTTCGCCACTGTTGGTTCTCTGCACAAGCAGAGTGTAGAGAGTCTTCCTTTCATAAAGAAAATCCATTTACATTTTGCTGTGCAGCACAGACCTGATCCTCTATCCTTACATCCATGGGAATCCCACCATAGGTTCCGTGGCAGCCAGGGCTGGCTGTTGTATTCAGACTATTGAAATTCCCTGTATTTTAAGCCTTCCTGGTTTTAATTGCTGCTCAGCACTGACATTTCAAAAGGATGCTTCTTCACTCCTTCTTTTGTTTAGAGCCTGTTTGTGTTTTTTGCTCACTGCTGTCTCTTCCCTGGAGCCCTTGCTAATGAATGCAGCATGCTGATGACCTCTCCATTATAAATAGTTTAATATTTTTAAATAAATATGGGATGGTGCCATGATTGTGTGGGTATTTCATCTAGCCTGCAGCACAAGGAGCTGGAGCTCACAAAGGCAACTACAGCTTTGTAATTCTGTTGCTTGTTTGTCATAGAAAGCAAGAGAAGGGGCCAGGACCCTGTACTGCAATGTACAGCAGCAGATGTGTTATTCTAAGTGTATCACAAGGAGCTGCTCCCCATCCTAGTGCAGCAGATGGATGCAATAAAGAGAAAACTTTTGGGCTGCTATTCGGTTACTTGAAATCTACAGGGCTGCAAAACTATTAGCTGAGCCACAGAGTGAATCGAAGGAAGGTACATGGGGGGGAATCCTGTTATATGATTTTTCCACTGCATTGCAACAGAATTAACACATTAGCCTGACATTTAGCTGATATAATTTATTCCTAATTTGGGAGCAAAATTTATCCTGAGCAGTAATACTAAAAATCAAAAACCAAACCAATACCGACAAAGCAAAAGGGAAAGAGAAAGAGCCTGAGTTCAGGTCAAATTTTTCAACATGTTAATTAAGTTTTCAGCCCATCAACTTCTGTTGTCCTAATTTCCCTTCTTTCCTTCTGGGTGTATCCGGATTTCTGCTATATGCAGATCATGTGGGCTAGATCCAAACTCACTTGTCCCTCACAACCAGCTTCTCAGGCAGTAAAAAACTCCTAGAAAGTTCACCCAAATGGTACCCAAGGACTGCCTTCACACAGAAGACTCCCAGGTGGCATAAAGCCAGGATTGATGCTCCACAGCTTCCATTCCCAGCCTATGATTTTACCAAGGCATGGGGTGTGAACAGGGACCACTGCCAACGCAGTAATTTACAGCAATGCAATCCATCCCCATGGACAAGGAAGAGCAGCGATAGCTCATACCAGCTGTTCCCCAAATGTTTCCACTGACAAGTCTGCTTCTGGGCTTAAAAACCCAGCTTCCAGATTTGAGAAACCCGCTTTTGTGGTTGCAAGCTTCCTCCTGCAGCTGAGCATCCATCAGGCTCATTGCACTGCTGCCTTCTCTCTGGGCACCTCTCCCTTACACCCGCCTTCCTCAAGCAAGAGAGCATGCACAGCTGGCCCCGAGGATGTGCCCTCCCACCTTTTGCAAGCCACCCAACTCAGATAAGCACCTTTTCCCCCCCCAAGTAGTCATCTGGACTCCAAAGTGCCAAGTCTAAGCCCCATCAGCCTTTCTCCCTGTGAGCCTGGCTCACTGGAGAACGACTCAGCCCATGCACTCCGTGGTTCTTTTCCATGGAACAGCAACAATTAAACAGCCTCATGGAAATGGCTGGGGAATGAAGGTCACAGTTATTTTTAAGTGACTTCACTCAGATTAATGACGAGGCAGTCTGAAGCTATACACAGCCTCTTGGTTACTATTTCTGACCTCTTTCCTCCCTGTGCAGCTGCTTCTGATGATGTTGTCCCACAGCAGCGGTGTGAGGGAGTGTGCCTCTTCACACACACCAAGCCTCACCATCACACATGCCTTTACCCCTGAAATGGGGAGTGCTGTGCATTAAACCACCACACTTGCATAGCTTGGGCTACAGCTGTTGGTATTAGGAACAGCAGAGTAAATCAGCACACCTAGGAGAAGCCTGCACAAAGATGGCCAGCAGCTCTCCTGCCCCCGGACTCAGAATAAAGAGAGGGAAAAAATGTGTAGTGAAAGAGACCCTTTCAAAAAATTAGCTTTGCAGAGAGCAATGTGACACCTGCCTTAGCCCAAGAGCTTGGACTGTGAACTGAACTCAGGAGTACAGCAGAGAGGTATAATTACCTAATTGCTTCTAAACAGTGTCATTTATTGTTTTGCATGGTGCCATGGCCTCTGGAAGAGACACTCCCTGCCCTGGGCAGCTCCCCCCACACCACCCTGCCTGTCAGACCAGCTCCCATGAGCCGGGAGGGTGACAGTCCCCAGGGAGCCCAAGGCCCCCACACCGCCTTCCTTTCCTTCACCCTCTCCTCCTCTCCCAAATGGCCAAACACTTGCATTAGTTCTGGTTCACTAACTGCCTGAATGAAAAGATATATATATAAAATCAGAAGTGCCCTGTAGATTTAAGCTTCCCCTGTGAGACAGGGTAGGCATAAGTGCTATGATATTAACCACTGGAAGACAAACCTGAAAGCACTGATTAAGAAAGTGTGTGTGTGGGGGAATAAACCATTTTTCCCCACAGTTTCTGAACTGCAGTTCACAAAACATTAAATGTCTAATTTAATATATTTAATGTAAAAAGTGACTTGAGACAGAGTATAGGTTTTTCTGCTCATTAAAGTATCCCCTGAGTATAATTTCCTTGCCCTTAATCCTGAACCTTAAGGTTTTCACAGGTAAATAGGTAATTAACACAAATCTGTCTCGATTATACAGCACTTGCAGCGTTGCAGGTCTGGCTGTACTGGAGCCGGATGCTGAGCTCCCCCAGGGAGCCCTGGGTAACAGGGCAGTGGGCGGCCGGGTACCCTGTGGTGTCCCTGAATCACCTGGATCACAGGCCAGAGCACACTGGAATGCTGCATCCTTGCTCAGCTATGTTCAAGGGAAAGGATTTCTAACCAAAATACATGGGCAAACCTTGAGGGTGATACAGGTAATCAGAGGGCCAAATCTTTGAGGACATCACTTCCCCAGTGAGAAACTGCTGCAGATCTGCTCCAAGCAGCCAAGCGATACCGACTGCTCCGCACCACCGCGGACACCAGCACTGCTCAGCAGAAAGTCTTCCTGGCAAGCTCGGGCTGGTGGTAATGAGAAGGTACGCAGCTCTCAGTTGGGTCGCAGCAATTCTTCTCCACTCTGTGGTGCGCATCAGGGACTGGTTTTGTGAAGCCAGCTACGTGGTGGGGAAGAATGAGGTCGAGCAGGTTTGGACCCATGGGGAAAACAAGTCCCTTTGCTGCCAGGCCCCCAGGTGAAGCGTCCTTGCCTCTGCAATGCAGGGGTCAGACTGGTCCCCCTCAAACACTGGAGACAGTCCTGGAAACAAGTCAGCCAACCTCCAAGTAGCCTCCTGAGAAGAGGCATAGGTCCATTTCATCAATGTTAAGTCCCATTTATACACTCAGAGGTGCAGCTCAAGACATGTTTGATTTAAAAAGACTTTCTGTGAGCTATTTCCAATTTAAAGGAGAAGGAATGGGGTTATTTACCCAGATTTATATACCTCACCAAGGCCAAGCAAGGCTTAACGCCCAGATCATCTGCCTTCCAGCCCTGCTTGGCTGACTAACAGCCTCCTTCCCCTCTGCATTTGAAATGTGAATACATTAAGTCCAGGGTTTTATGCATTTATCACAACAAACACAGTCATATGTGCAATCGCTAGTGCGAGGAGGCGAGGCTGGAAGTAGCTTACCTCTTCATGTGGGAAGCAAATTTCCCACTAATGCCCTACAGCCTGCTGAACCTCAGGCACAGCAACCAGCACACCGGCAGCAAGAAGCATAGCAGGTGAAATCCTCCTCCTCCAGGCCTAATGCCAAGTCCAAAGTCACAGCTTCAGAGGAGCTGAGCCCTTTTCTCCAACACCCAAGGAAGAGACCAGCACCTCCTTGCAAAGCCAGCCTTCCCCTCTGTTACCCGGTCCATGATGCAGCTCCAACAGCAGGACCTTCTGTGTTGAGGGACAGCCCCACATCCCGCTGCTGCACAGGACAGCAGCACCCACAGCCACACACCACCGCTGCCTGCCCCAGCAGGGAGGGACCCCAGCTTGTCTCTTCCACGTCAGCAGCTGCTCGGATGCAGGGTCCCCCTTCTCCCTCCCAGCCAGAGCTGGATGCTTTGCTCAGGGGACGTCGTGATGTTTGCTCCAGCCCACCTTGAGTGGAGATAAATGCCCAGTCCTCAAGGGAAGCTCCATCACACCAAGTTGTGTGTGAGCAATCGCTGAGTACATAATGGCAGCTTTCCTATATGCCACTGCCAGTAACTAACTCATTTCCCTCTGAAGTTGAGGATGAAAAATAAGATGTAAAACCAAATTATACTCTGTTTACGTACATAATTCCCAGCACATTTGGATAAGAGCATGCCCGTGGCCTATATTACGCTGCATCTGATTCTCATTAGGTGCTTGCGATTCCTTCTTGATAGGGTTTTATTGCTCTCTGTGACACACAGAGATATAGCCAGGCTGTTTACTCTCTGCGACTGCCCTGGTGTGACCATCGACTGCACAGCCCACCGCAACCCACTCTGAGCAGATCCATAACACAGTTTCTCAAATGACAGCCCTGTTGTTTAATAGCTAGAAATAAAGCCAGAGCTCTCCAAAGTGAATTTTGTAAATTGGCTGCTGGGGATTTATTTACAGTAACTGAGACCAGAGCACAGGACAAACTGAAGGCAGAGCCTGCACGTGGCCCCAGGCAGCACAACAGCCCTTGTTTGCACCAGCCGAGGCTCTGGACCCAGCCAGTACCTGGAGCTTTTCTTTAAGAGTTAAACTTCATATGACTATGAATATATTGTTTGACTCCATGGGCAACTTCCCAAGACAAGATATTTTGCAGATATATTTTTCCTTTCTGTGAATTACACCAGTCCTCGCTCTTCTGTGCGTTATAGCCTCATCCATGTACAAAAGCAGATTACAGCACATTGCTGGGTGAACAGGTAAGGAGGTACAAAGCGAATTTGGCTGATTGGGTGTTAAGCCTTATCTTAAGCAATTTTAATATTTCGTTCTTCAGGATCTTGATTTAACCAAAAAAAAAATTAATGTTCTGGGATGTGCAGAGAAGCAGACCAAGTTCTTTCCTATATTCATTATAACCTTCAATTGAGGGGAAGATTATCAGATATAGCCCTTGATGCATATCAGAAACATCTATCTAGATGGCATTCCTGCTTGTAAAATGCAGATTTACCTTGCAGTAAAAATCCCTGCAGTAATCAGCAAGGGAAAGATTTAATATACTTACAGATTTCTTCTACTGGCAAAGGAACAGGAGAGCTACAGATTTATCCTAAATCTGAACTTATTTATTAACTCTTCAGAGAGTGACAGAGATACCCTTATACAGAATCAAAACCTTAACTTTCCAGCATTAATCAAGCAACAAAATACACGGGCTTAAGTGAAAAAAACAAACAAACAAACAAAAAAACCAACCCCAAAACCAACAGTTTTTGAAGCACAACCGAGACACCTCAGCAGCCCTGATGTTCTGGTAGTCTCCGAGTAACCAGCCCTTGTGAACAAAGGAGTAGGCAAAAAAAAGTAGTTTCTTACCACCTTTATGGCTTGTGGGAGCAGAAAGGCTCTTCAGGACCACCACAGCACCTACCAAACCCCACAGACTCACTGGGCGTACAACAACTTCTGGGAACATCACCTGGGCTGCCAACTTACCACACGGGAGTCACTTACATGAGGTGTCCCTCCTGTTCCTCATCTTCCTCCTTAGCACTATCCCTGTGCCAAGAGATAAGGTTCTGGGATCCTGGGCTGCCTTTATATCCCTCATGCACAACCAGCCCAGCACCCAGTGGTCAGCATTAACTCCATGAAATTTATGAAGCAATTAGAGCTGGGTGAGCAATGCCAAAAGATCTCAGTGATAGTCCTCTCAGCTTTTTAAACAAATTCATTCCAGCTGGGTTCATGCTCCCAGTGCCTCGGCTTCCCACATGGATCCCAGCATGGGAGGTCAGAGGCAAAAAAGTTTTTGGAAGGGGTGAATTTTAAGTGAGAATTAGAAGCTGTATGCAAATCCTGAGCTTAAGTAAGGGTCCCTGCAAACAGGAAACACTCACAGGCCACGTGAGTTAAATGGCTAATTAAATCAGCACAAACATCGGGTCTATGAATGAGCTATGGGTCAGGGATTATGGAAAAAAAGCATTCATGGAACTGATTAATTGAAGGGAGTTGTGATCTGTCTACAGGTAATTCAATCGAGCAATTAGAGCTGGGCTAGGAAATGTTTTTGCACTTGGAAGATTTTGAAATATTTCTTTGTTTTAACTCGAGACCTAAGAAATGCAAACTGAAAAGGGAAAGAAAATTCAGACAAGTTCCATCCTGAAGCTGTTTAGATTAGTTTGAAATGTGTCATTTCCTCTCTGGCCTTATTATAATTCTGTTTTATAACTATTTTACCTTTGAATATGAAGAAGATGGTTCAGACTGGATGTCTGGAAAGCAATTTCATCTTAAACATTGAAAACATTTCAAAGTGTTCAAAAAGCTTTATTGAAACCTGCCTTTTCAAAGTGAAAAAGACATTTTCAACATTATTTTTTGGGGAAAAAAATCTTCCAGTTAAAAATCCATGACCCTCTCAGTCCTTTATCCATTACGTATTACCGAGCTCTAAAGGCAAGAGCCTTAGAGAAGGTCAAGTTTTCCTAGTTACCTTAAATGAGACAACCCATCAAACAGCACCTATTAATTATCCAGACATTGGAAGCAGAATATGACCAAGGGAAGCAAGACAGGACAGTTGCAGTCCACATGTCCCGCATCTCCTCAGTCCACTGCTTTTCTTCTTTTCTTCTTTTAATTATCTTAGTTATCTTAAATAAGATATCAGTCAAAACCCAAGCATTTCTCCAAAGGGAAGACTGGGGAGATAAGATTTTGGTTGATTCTCAAAATGACGATGGGGGTGGCTCAGTTTCCCGTGACAAAAGGCTGTAACACAAGCAGGGCACAAAGGCAATAAGGTTCCCCAGTCTCTGAAGGCAGAAGTGAATTAACGTGCAGTTGGCCCTGGAGGAAACACCATGTGAGTAAGGACCTGGTCTGACCCCAAAGCTCCCTTTAAAGTCCCCCAAGGGAGGGCCTTAAAGGGTCATTTTTATGTGTAAGCATAAAGTAGGCATTGATTAGGGTTTATTAAGATTTAAGATAACTTTGGCATCCGAAGGCAAGAAAAGTGAATTGGTCAATTTTGAACATTTTGAAAGTTTTCTGCCACATCTGAATGACATTTAATCGCATCTTCCATGGGAAATGTTTGATTTGGTTGATTGAGTCTGAAGAAATGAAGTTATAAACTTTATCTGAATAACGATGATGTGCAGCAGTGCAGTTGATGACAGCCTGTTCAAAGTGGCAGAATGTGAGACACGCTGTTGAATACCACCTATTAATTGTCTGGGTGTTGGGAGAAAAAATGACCGTAGGAAGAGGGACATGAGGGTTGCAGTCCAGGTCTCTCACATCTCCTCGGTCCAGCACTTTTATTCTTTTTGAGCAAATGTTATTTGCTTCCTGACCATGGATATGATTGCCACATATTTCACCCTGACATAAGTGCCTTCATAAAGGTGATTAGCAATTTTTGATTGCTTCTTTGATTAAGGTGAATGAGAAAAAGCTTCAACCAACATCGCCAAAGACTGAGAAAGGATGACTCATCCTTCACTTCTGGATGCTAAAATTAGTCTAACACAAAAGGTTGCTGCAGCAAAAAATCCCAACTTTTTAATAAATGATTGCTCTTAAAAGGCCTTCCACCCCAGGATCTCAAATCAATTTAATTAGAAATTGTAAACTTAATTAGACCTCAGAACAACCCTGCCACTGAGGCAAATCTCTGATTAATGGAGAAGTGTTTATCAGGGGCCAAATTCAGTCCTGGCCAGGCTGGCAAAGACATCAGAAAGGCAGGCAAAACAGCTGAGAAAAGGCTGAAGCAGAAACTCTCCTGATAAAACACTGCATAGGCACAACCTCCGCCACAGACCAAAGTGTTTTGGAAATTGTTCCTCGGAGGAAGAAGCCCAAAATGACACCTTGGACATCCCATGCTACTGCCAGGCGTCCTGGGTTGCTTGTGGCAGGACGAGGTGGAGCCTGGGGCGTTCCTGGGTCTAGGAGGAGAGGAACAAGCAAACCAAGGTGTCCTCAAGCTCAAGGGCTTCTTCAGGTCCCCTGCAGAGAAGAGGTGCTTTTTAGAGCAGTCTCATGTGCAGGCTGCACGGTTCATCCCCAAGGTCTGGTCCCAGCAGCCCAGTGACACATCACCAGGGCAAAGGAAATAACATTGCAGATAACACTGAAATAGCAACATATCTCAACAGTTGGCAAACTGTTGGAAATGTGACTTTATTTTGCTCTATGCCCAGGGACAAAGGACTGGCAATTTAATGACAGGGAACTGTTTGATTCCTGACTGGCAATAGAGGAACTGGCAGAAGCACCACCTGGCTTTTTGCAGCAAAGAAACAAGGTCAAGGACTTAGCTCATCCCATCTGTGATATTTTTACACTGTAATTTATATCACAGAGGGAACACGAGGCTTTGTCAGAAATCAAGACCCCCATCGTCCAGGAAAAACACAAGAGGAGAGGCAGCACGTATCTCAAAGCCGTTGTGCTCCAGCTCCAGCTCCCCAGAGTCCTCTTCAGGGAGGGCCACTCAATTGGTGGGACATCGGGGGATGATGGACTTCAGATGGACCTGGTACTGCAGCTGCATGGAAAGACCTCATGGCTCTGCTGAGGAACCACCGGCATGGCTGGAGCTCACCAGACAAGGGCTGGGGGAGAAGGGGGATGTAGATGCATAGGGGATCCAGCTCACAGGGTAGGAAATGAGATCCAGCTCTGCCACGGCTCACTGTGCTGGTATTTTACAGGAATTTACTCCCTTTTCCCTAGACACCTTTGTACTTCACTGACAATATCGTAATGCTAGCCTAAAGCCTTTTGGATGCTATAAGCATCTTCCTGCATGAATTATGCCTTCAGTAATAAAACAATTTCCACTCCCAGTTACATCAATATAAGTCTTCAAACGATGATCTCGGCTTTGCATCAGTGCCTTTGACAGACACGGGCCCCTTGGGTCCGGTTTGGCTGCGGCTCACACCTTTTCAGTGGAGCTGCACTGGGAACGTGGATTTCCTCCCATCCTTCAGTTTCCTAAAACTTCAGGTGGTTTGGGGAGCACTGGTGCTGAAGATGCAAAGAGCGGGGCTTGCCGCAGGAGCGAGGAGCAATGCCCCGCGGCACCCCTGCGCTGGCTGTCCTCAGGGAGAAGGGCTGGGGAGGGGAGGCATGGGGCTGGGATCCCTGCAAGGAAGGGACAGGCTCGAAGGGGGAACAGAGCACATTTTCTGCTGAAACATCATTCCACTTCTCCATAACTCTGTTGGTCCCTTTGCTTCCTTCGCTCTCCTGCTCAGGCCACTGTCTTCTCCTGCTCTGGGGAGGCATTTCCCACAGTGGGGACCCAGGTATTTTCCCTGGATACAGAATTTAGGCTCCTTAATGGAAACCCAGAGCACCCTGTGACATTGAATTGCATCCTGAATAGAAAAAAAAAAGCTGGGTAGGTAAAGGCAAAGATCTTAACTACAAGCAGAATGACGGAATATTTTGGCTTACGGTTTTCCCAGGCTGGTTTATGAAGCCTGGTGACTCCGAGATGGATCATTGCAGAGATGTGTGTTACTAATGAGATATTTGATGTAGTGAGCTTACTAACACCAAACTCCCTCTGAAATGAAAAGGAGTTTTGCCTGGGCAACAAGGGTGTTCAGCTGGACCCAGAAACTCGGAATATTTGTGATGGATAGTTAAAAATAAAAAAGGAAAAGAAAAAAAAGGAAAAGGAAACCCCCCTCTGGATTTAATGTATAGTCATTAACAAGGTATCCCACAGGTAGAACATGATCTATTGAAAACTAAAGAGACTGTCCTGGTTTTGCTAGAATGGAGGTTTTTGTTCTACTCAGGGCACTTTATATGAAACAGATGCACAGTCGATAAATCAGGCTGTCCTGCAGGAAGGATAGACTGCATTTTCTGTATAAATTATCATGCTCTTTGTAGGTAAATGCTATGGATGAAAACAGGGGTATTCTTGCTTCTTAAAAAACATAGCTTATTATTGTTGGAGAAAAGAAATCCTTTGGCCTGTAGGATGTAGCAGTGGAGAGAACAGTCAAGGCAAAAGTCCCTACAGAAATTGCTTCCAGAGTAAGAATTTGATTAAAAGATGAGACAATGGGAATACTTGAAATTTATGATCGGCAGAATGTTCTGCTTTCTCAAGTTTCCCTTGGATTTTTTCAAATGGCTGCCCCAAAAAAGCAAACACATTCAAATACTTCTTCGAGCTGATAGGAGCAGCAAATCCTTTTGCAAACCCTTTTTTTTTTTTTTGGCAAGGACATTAATCAGCGCTCGGGCAGCCTGCAACGCGCCACGAGATTCCCAGTGATGCTGTGAGGAGAGGCAGCAGAGAAAGCAGCAGGACTCAGCAGTCGAAGGAGGAATCATCTTTGTTTGAGAACTGCTAACATATGTATACAAAAAGCCGTAACGTGGGTGGCTTTTAGTTGGAATTTAGAATGCAAAAAGATATTACGGTTTTTCAACAAAACTGGTGAGGAGTGATGCCATGGGAGAGGATTTCCTGGAGTTTGGCACTTGTGAATGATAAATACGTAAGACACAAAGCAGAAGTTCACCAACTGCCATTCCTATGTGGCTGTGTTTTTAAATGCAGCGTTTCCTTGCCTTGCTCTCCACTACATTAAATGGCTTGCTGGAAACGGGTGTTGTTTTAATGAAAATGTCAACCACCTAAGCCGAGGCTTAAGCGAAGGCAGCATTTTCCTGCATGGAGACACTGAGGAATTCTCTGAATGGAGCAGAGCTGAGGACGCATCCCCCCCTCGCTCCGTCCTGGCTCTTTCCTTTCTTTTCTTTGTTTAAACTGCATAAGCTGCAGATGAAAAATATATAAATAGTAATTCTATGTATAGTCCCGGGATAAAACTGCAGTTCATTTATGACGGCTGACAAATCCAAAATGGGCAATGTAAGTGCATTACAAAATGATTAAACCTTAAGTTCTCTCCCCCCCGGCTACAAGGCCGCATTAACATTACATTACCCACTGAATAATGCAATCATCTGCTGCAGTTTTCTGCCAATTCAAAAATATAGCCAAAATAGCCCTTTCCTTTCTGTTTACAGATTGTGTCTCAAAAGCCATCTTCCTTGTGGCATACAGCTTCCATTCACTTGCGTTTGCTCAATAAAATACGAATCCTACAGAGTTAAAATTGGTTGGAAGCATATTCTTGGGTTTAAGCCATACAAATGGCATGTATGCCGGGCTTAGGCCCCTGCTTGCGGGATTTCAGAGGTATCAGACTACATATCCCTGGGGTTGAGACTGAAATCAATACCGGGTACTTGTGAGAGATGTAATGGATTCAATCTGACCAAAACTTTAATTACATTTTTCATTATGATACCAACTTTTCTATCTCTGGATCTCCTTGCACTTAGAAAGAGTATTTCAGAGCATTACACAAGGGACTGTCAAATATTCCCGTTGATTTGTCTCTCGTTAAGGAAACAGTTCCCTGCAGCACGCAGGTCGCAGGCAGATGAGGCAGATGGAAATCAGGTGTCTTGAGCAGCCACTGTGTCCACCCACCCACCCTTTTCAAGCTGCAGGTTGCAGAGGTGACACAGCCACGCTTGCCTTCGTGATTTACTGTCATAATGTGATTTCAGGACTCATTGATAACAGCTCCTTCCTCATTGCTTCTCATTGTGGCATGACATGAATGGCAGGGCGTGAAAAAAAAATAAGTATGATGAAGAAAAAGGAGCCTGGCAGAGAAATTTAGGGTTGTCAGTTTGTTTTCTCCCAGCATAAACAATTTCCTCTGTCCAGGGGACAGCAAACTGGTATTTAGGAAGCAGAATTTGAGAGCCCAGGAAGGGGGAATGGTTCCTGTGGTCCTGCCATTGCACATGTGAAGGGCCGCTTCATCCTTTTGCAGGTCAAATTCTGCGTTATGGCACTGACACCGCTTGATACACCATGGTCCCCTTCAGCTCAAGAGCATAGTTAATGAAAGCCACATGAAGAATGGAAAGACATTCATCCTTCCTTGCCTGGGACCCTCAGGATTTAGCCAGGACTTGCCCAGGGCATACGTTTCATCCAGCCTCCCGGAGAAGGCACCTGAGCAGTAACTCCGAGGGGACCCCCCCCGAAATAGTGTGCGCTCAGATCCTATAACTAATACCTATTTTTCCAGAAAACTCAAAGCCATGATTGTAATGAAAGCCAGCTATCAGGCTTTCTTTTTAAGCAGCCTTAGTTCAGAAGGAAAAGAAACAGCATCTTCCCATTACACATGGAGTCTATTTTCTCTGGGGAGAAAAAAAAAATCACTTTTCTTTCAAAAAGTACCGTTCTGTCAATACTGCTCCTGTTCACAAAGAGGAGCTGTCAGACAATTCAAGCTAAAATTGGCATCGTACTAAAATCTCGGTATCAGGACTTGAATGAAACCGAGCTGGAAGCACTCACAGTATTACACTTTCACCCAAAGTTTTCCAGCTGCTGGTTTTATCTGCATGGCATCGATCCCTGCTCCCTCCGAGAGGCTTGATGGCTTTTTCCGCTGCAGCAGCACACATAGAAATGAAGAGCGAATGAAGAGCAGGGAGGTTTCTGGGCTCCCCGAATCTCCCTCCCCAGGCACTTGCCCAAAGTTGGTGCCTGCAGGAGAGCCGGCACACGTCTCTGCGTGTACTGGGACTCAGACCCTCTGCAAAGCATCTCCATCCACTAGCACCCCGCGGAGAGGGAACAGAGGTGTCCGAATTACCTAAATGAAGCAGCTACTCTGGGAGAGAGGGATTCGGAAGGGGAATTTTCTTTCTGTTTGGAGTTTTCTGACTTTCTGGAGGAATTGAGGGGTTTTTTCTATATTGAGTCTTAATTATAAAGCTCCATTGAAAATTGTGTATTTGCGCTGCCTTTATAGGATGCTGTCAGCAGCAGACTACATTCAGGGCACAGTGTGTACCCCAAACTCCTGCCGAACCAATGCCTCCCATTTTGCTCCTTGTTGCCGGTGGCTGGGGGTTGATTCCTTGGGAGCTGCACACACTACACAGCATTTGCCCATACGGATGCTGATCCCAACATAATTCTTCCCGTGTGATCAAACCAGGAGTGAAATGTAACCCGCCTCTACCCCTGCCACATTCAGACTTCTCCAGGATGCTCCTCTTCCCTTTGCTGTCCCCAGGACCTCTCCGTGGATCACCGCTCCCCTTCCACGCTGCTGCCGCCGTGGGTCCCCTCACTCCCTCTGTCCTGCTGTGGTCCCTCATGGGTGGTGGTGCCTGGGGATGCGCAGCCACACAAAATGTACCATCACCATGAGCATCCTGCAGCCCTCTCAGGGACACGTGGGGTTTTTTGACGTCTGCTCTGTCTTGGGCTCACGAAACTCAGCTGCTGCACTGTGACAAAGTTAATTAAGCTGTGATCCCCCCTCCCCAAATCCCTCATTACCCACCGTTTGCAACATGCAATTTGTTTGCTAGCAGCTTGGGGTGTTATTGCTATCATTAACACTGTTCACTGGTATATAAAAGCAACTGTTTATTTATCAAATACAAGTAACAGCTTTTGGATTGAAAAAAATCCTGGGGTTTTCTCTAATCCCGGCCAGGCTGTATGCTGTGGGAACGCCCTGCTTTGCATAGATCGGGGCTGGGCTGCGAATGCGTTGTCACACATTGATGCTATTCCTTTTCCATGTGGTTTGAGGGTTTCTTGTTGCTGCTTTTCTGTACTTGCAAATAGAAAGGAAGTAATACAGCCATTGAGAGGGTTTTTAAAGACAGATGGAGTAGGATCTGATAGCCCCATTCAAATAATTCCCCCATCAAAATCCCGTTTTTCTGCCTCAGACATAGTCAATGTCCAGTCCATCAGATGCAGGTGACTATCCCACGGAGTCAAGGATGGCTGTGTAATAGTGTGTGTGTTGGAAAGGGGAGAAAATTCCTCCCAGAACTGTGCCAACACTGGTTATACCCAGAGCACCACCTCTGAGTACCCTGGGTTTTAGTACTGGCTGCAGATCTAGACACATGCAACAACATGCCACCAGGCTCCTTCTAAATATGACTTTTAGAAAAGATTTACAGTAAATCTATCAGGACAAAATAAGCAGTGTTAGTTATGACAGTTCTTTAATCCAGCTACAGTAACTGACTCAAGAAAAACCTCCTTTAAATACCACTGCCTCGCTGCAGGCAGCCGGTGTGATGCACAGCTCTGATCAGGAGAGCAGGACAGACAGACTAACACAGCCAGACAGGGCACAGCAAACTGCTGTAGTGCTGGTGTTAATGCAATTTAAAGTGGCGAAACATAAAAAATAGGTGCATGGGTGGGTGAGAAAGAATAAATCACCAGGATTCAAAGCATGCTTAAAGAACAGAATTTGTAGACATCTTCTCCTGTCTGAAGGATTGCGTTTAAGTGGGTGATAAGCCATCTCATAAAGTTCACAATAACAGAGATGGTTTACTTCACCATTGCAGGAAAGGAGATTAGGAGAAATGAGTCAAATCTAAATTTTCCTTCACCTTCCCTCAAAGAATAATAATAATAATAATTAAAAAAAGGCCAATTTGCTCAGTTATTACCAATAACCCAGTGCTCTGTCCCTTCTGTGTGCTGTGACTGTATGAACACGCTCTCCACGTGGGCACCCATTACAGCCTCACCCCTCCCAGGCTGCCGTTGCTCTAATTACCCAGATCAGTTCTGCACCACCGAGCCTTGGCCCCCGGGGGGGTCTGCACCATGCAGCGTGGAACCACCTGCAATCTTCTGACTCATGGAGGACCTTATTCAAGCCTGCTCAGTGGCTTAATGCAGTGGTACTATACTGTCTGGAAAATTAATATGCTAGCATGTGTGCCCAGCTAGGAGTCTCTTAATGGAGACTCAAATCTTAATGGAGACTTAAATCTCACCTTTAGCATGATAATGATGTTAAGTATAATCTAACATACAGCTGCAGAAAAGGTCTCCAAGAAAGCTCAGATGCACAAGTGCTGGGAAAAAAAAATAAAATACCTTCAATATGGTACTGACTGCCTGGTGATTTTTATATCTGAGGGCAGTGGTGTATTTGCTGTACCATATTCTAAGAAATCACATCTCTCCCGAGCTCTTGTTCAGCGTAAGGAGCCTGTCTGCTCTCCTGCTGCTTTTTATTATATTTGTATTGACTATAATAATAGTACCTCGTGGGAAACTTCACTGCACTGAACTTTGAGAGAGGTTCTCTGAGGATAAGAAGAATGGCTGGTAATAGATACAGGACTTGCTCAAACCCAGGCAACCACTGAAACAGCACTGTAAAGCTAATCAATTTAGTGGAAAGCAGAAATCTGTCAATGTGAGCACTGCCCGGACAGCCCAACGTGGATTAAGGGCTCAATTCCCCACTGCCTTGCATCGAGGGTGTTGGTAGTGGTTTTGTACCTTGCCGCCTTTGAACTTCACTCTCACAAAATAACTACACGAGGGGTCTGGTGGTGAAGCATCTATCCTCGTATTGACTGAGGATTTTGGCTTTCGGACTGCAATCTGTTTTCTTCCCCTGCAAAGGCAGGCGCGCAGCCTCGGTGTCTGAAGGGTGGGGGTGGAAAAGCAAAGAAAAAGAGGTTGGAAAAGTATTTAACTGCGTTTAACTGCTCCGATGCGCGTTAGTAGGAGCATGGCGACGGATGCTGCTTGCACCCCTGAACACGCCTGCGTCAGTGGCGAGGGCACAAGCTGCCTCTTTATCTGTGGGGTTGTGCGGCTTAGCAAAATATATTACCTGTAATAATGTGTCTCGTATATACAACTGCCTTTCTGGATATATTTTGAAATGTTTAATGATGTGTGGCTGAAATGTAATGATATCTTCCTAATGGAATGCAATGGAAGGAGAGCTCATGCGCATTAAGACATCTTATCTGTATTGGCAATTAATAACCGAGGAATTAAAACAAAGTATAAAACCAAAGGGTTTTAGTTAAAGCCACGGGATACGAGCCTGCAATTGCAATCTAGTCGGGTTTCCACAACGCTTCACTGTAGTGAAATCCAGATGTCGGGGGAACTCCACCTATTATTCATTCATTTCTTGTAGACTGTGAGCTTCTCGGTGTTTTCTGTGTCCCTCAGCTGTCTCGAAGTTCATATATTCATATAACTATATTGCTATAGGTTTTTCTCTCAAGTCTGTGGTCCTGTTTTAAATTAAAATAGTCAAGGGCCAATTGCTTGAGTTACCAAATGTTATGGTGAAGACTACTCTGGACGCAGCACAAACATTTGTTCCAGGACCGTAACCTCAGTGGTTCACCTACATTGTGACTCAAATCTTCACGGAGCATCTAAATCAAGTTTGCTAATGCTTATAAGCAATTTGACAGCCAATTAATGACTTAGACCACTATCACCAATGCTTTTCCAATAAAGAAATCCATTGCTTTAGGTGACAAGTGACAAAAGACTGCACATTCTCCAAAAGTCTAAACCTAACTTGGTTGGCTATGATAAGTTTGCTTTAAGAAAAAGAAATCAGTAGAAAATCTGGATTGGATTACATTATCCAATCAGCAGGGCTGTTTGGAAGAGGATGAGCAGGGCTCATTGAAAGAGCTTTAAACTTGATTTGAAGGGGGAGAGGAATAAAACCAGGCTCGCTAGAGATAAGCCTGGGAGTGGCATGCCAATGTTTGAGGGACAGTGTGCTAGCGAGGTCCTTTGGTCTGCCATCTCAGTGGAGGTAGGGGATGGAGATCCATGCGGCAGCAAAGACGCAAGGGTTATGGATGTGTTAGAAACCACGGAAACACCTGAGAATGGTCATGTAGGAATTAGGGTTTCTCCCCCAAAAAAGGTGGCGGGATCAATAGCCCAGCTGAAGTGCTACATCTACACCAATGCACGCAGCATGGGCAACAAAGAGAAGGAACTGGAAGCCACTGTGCAGCAGGAAAACTATGATATAGTTGCCATCATGGAAACATGGTGGGATGACTTGCACAACTGGAGTGCTGCAATGGATGTCTATAAACTCTTCAGAAGGGACAGGCAAAGAAGGAGAGGCGGTGGGGTAGCCCTGTACATTAGGGAGTGTTTTGATTGTCTAGAGCTTAATGATAGTGACAAAAGGGTTGAGTGTTTATGGGTAAGAATCAGGGGGAAGGCCAACAAGGCAGATATCATGGTGGGAGTCTGTTATAGACCACCCAACCAGGATGAAGAGGCAGACAAAATATTCTATAAGCAGCTGGGAGAAGTCTCACAGTCGCTAGCCCTTGTTCTCACAAGGGACTTCAACTTACCAGATGTCTGCTGGAAATACAATGCAGCAGAGAGGAGACAGTCTGGGAGGTTCCTGGAGTGTGTGGAAGAACTTCCTGACACAGCTGGTGCATGAGCCAACTAGGGAAGGCGCCCCGCTGGACCTGTTGTTTGCGAACAGAGAAGGACTTGTGGGTGATGCGATGGTTGGAGGCTGTCTTGGGCATAGTGATCACAAAATGATAGAGTTTTTGATTCTTGGAGAAGTAAGGCAGGGGAGGCGCAGCAGAACTGCTTCCTTGGACTTCTGGAGGCAGTCTTTGGCCTGTTTAGGAGACTGGTTGACAGAGTCCCTTGGGAGATGGTCCTGAAGGGCAAAGGAGTCCAGGAAGGCTGGACATTCTTCAAGAAGGAAATTTTAAAGGTGCAGGAGCAGGCCGTCCCCATGTGCCGAAAGATTGGCCGGCGGGGAAGGAGACTGCCCTGGCTGAACAGAGAGCTTTGGCTGGAACTCGGGGGGGGGGGGGGGGGGGGAAGGAGAGTTTATGACCTTTGGAAGAAGGGGCAGGCCACTCAGGAGGACTACAAAGATGTCGTGAGGTTATGCAGGGGGAAAATTAGAAGGGCCAAAGCGCAACTAGAACTTAGTCTGGCTACTGCCGTAAAAGACAATAAAAAATGTTTCTATAAATACATTAGCAACCAAAGGAGGGCTAAGGAGAATCTCCATCCTTTATTGGATGCGGGGGGAAACACAGTGACAAAGGAGGAGGAGAAGGCTGAGGTACTTAATGCCGCCTTTGCCTCAGTCTTTAATAGTGAGACCAGTTGTTCTCCGGGTACCCAGCCCGCTGAGCTGGAAGACAGGGACGGGGAGCAGAATGATGCCCCCACAATCCAAGGGGAAATGGTTAGCGACGTGCTACACCACTTAGACATGCAGAAGCCTATGGGGCCAGATGGGATCCACCTGAGGGTACTGAGGCAGCTGGTAGAAGTGCTCACCAAGCCACTTTCAATCCTTTATCAGCAGTCCTGGCTAACCGGGGAGGTCCCAGTTGACTGGAGGTTAGCAAACATGACGCCCATCTACAAGGAGGGCCGGAAGGAGGATCCGGGGAACTACAGGCCTGTCAGCCTGACCTCGGTGCCGGGGAAGGTTATGGAGCAGATCATCCTGAGTGCCATCACGCGACACGTACAGGACAAGCAGGTGATCAGGCCCAGTCAGCATGGGTTTGTGAAAGGCAGGTGCTGCTTGACTAACCTGATCTCCTTCTATGACAAGGTGACCCGCCTAGTGGATGAGGGAAAGGCTGTGGATGTGGTCTACCTGGACTTTAGCAAAGTCTTTGACCCCATTTCCCACAGCATTCTCCTGGAAAAACTGGCTGCTCATGGCTTGGACGGGTGTACTCTTTGCTGGGTCAAAAACTGGCTGGATGGCTGGGCCCAAAGAGTTGTGGTGAATGTTGTTCAATCCAGTTGGTGGCCGGTCACAAGTGTTGTTCCCCAGGGCTCAGTTTTGGGGCCAGTTCTATTTAATATCTTTATCAATGATCTGGACAAGGGGATCGAGTGCACCCTCAGTCAGTTTGCAGACGACACCAAGTTGGGCGGGAGCGTTGATCTGCTCGAGGGTAGGAAGGCCCTACAGAGGGATCTGGACAGGCTGGATCGATGGGCCGAGGCCAATTGTGTGATGTTCAACAAGGCTCAGTGTCGGGTCCTGCACTTCGGCCACACCAACCCCATGCAGCGCTACAGGCTTGGGGAAGAGTGGCTGGAAAGCTGCCTGGCGGAAAAGGACCTGGGGGTGCTGGTCGACAGCCGGCTGACCATGAGCCGGCAGTGTGCCCAGGCGGCCAAGGCGGCCAATGGCATCCTGGCCTGTATCAGAAATAGTGTGGCCAGCAGGAGTAGGGAAGTGATCGTGCCCCTGTACTCGGCCCTGGTGAGGCCGCACCTCGAATACTGTGTTCAGTTTTGGGCCCCTCACTACAAGAAGGACATTGAGGTGCTGGAGCGTGTCCAGAGAAGGGCAACGAGGCTGGTGAGGGGTCTGGAGAACAAGTCTTATGAGGAGCGGCTGAGGGAACTGGGGTTGTTTAGCCTGGAGAAAAGGAGGCTGAGGGGAGACCTCATCGCTCTCTACAACTACGTGAAAGGAGGTTGTAGCGAAGTGGGTGTTGGTCTCTTCTCCCAAGTAACAAGTGATAGGATGAGAGGAAATGGCCTCAAGTTGTGCCAGGGGAGGTTTAGATTGGATATGAGGAAAAATTTCTTCACCGAAAGGGTTGTCAAGCATTGGAACAGGCTGCCCAGGGAAGTGGTTGAGTCACCATCCCTGGAGGTATTTGAAAGACGTGTAGATGTGGTGCTTAGGGACATGGTTTAGTGGTGGACTTGGCAGTGCTAGGTTAACGGTTGGACTTGATGATCTTAAAGGTCTTTTCCAACCTAAACGATTCTATGATTCTACGATCCAACCTGCCAGACATGAAGAATATTGAAAATGCTGCTCTTTGATTTTGCAAAGTTACTTTAGCGTATTCCCCTCATTGTAGAGAAAAAAAAAAAAAAACCCAGAGGCCGAATTTAGTCTCATCAGTTCCTTTTTAAACATAGAGATCTTCTCCTGATAACTCTTGGCATATTGCTCTTACATGATTGTAGTAAGTGAAAAGAAAGACTTCCAGCTTCTAGCAAAGTTAAACCTCTTGCACTGATAAATTGCTTTTCAATAAGAAGTTCACAGTGTGCCTTTACTAGGCAGAAATATTATTTGCATTCTTCCATAAAGAACTTTAAATTAAAATAATTAGCCACCTTACATAATTTAAGACACAAAGAAACCAATATACGATTAAAAGTAGGTCACAGGAAAGTGACTGTAAAATTGAAATATAAATGAGTGATTTCAGAAGACTATCTTCATCTCACCATGCCTTGTGGTATGTATTTCACCCTCCCTAAAGTTTTAATAAAAGTATTACAGTCAGCACTTAGTAAATATTAAAATAATAATATATGCCATAATTACTTTCCAGACATTACTAACGTGTTCTGATCTGTATAGAGCTCGACTCTCAAATTACACCAAAACTTTAAAGAGGAGGAAAATGGTTTCCTGTTCCTACACCATTTACAGGAGGAGCCAGGTTAGCAAAAAGGTTTCATACCGACGTGGGTCCTTGTCCTCACCCCGGCAGGCAGATTGAGACATGACCTGAGCGGTTGGTGCACACTTCACTTCACCTGGTTTCTGCTCCCCAGGCCTGGAGGGTATCCCACCCCAGCCAATAACAAGCAGCTGCACATACAGACCTATAGGAGGTTGGTTTGCTTAGGCACAAAAATGCTCATTATAGTATGAGAATGGCCCATCGTCTTAGCAGAGGACCTCTGGAGAGAAACTCAAGGCTGTGTCCTTGAGCTGGCTGCTGCAATGCCGCGGGGAGAGCTGTGGTGCGCTGGGGAGGAGAGGGGCTGAGCTGATAGAGAGGGGGTTTTGGAAGAGATAAGCAGTCGGAAGGGGAAGGGGTAGTGGCACCGCTGTTTATCAGCGCCCGTCACCACAAGCACATGGACCAGTGATTAATTGGTCAACTGGGGCGTATCAGGCAGTTTCCTGATTTCACATTTGTGTCCTGTTATCATGCAGAAGCTTTTGGAGAAGGAAACTAAAGGTAAGAGAAGAGACGATGAAGCCCTTAGTCAACAGGAAAAGGTTTCAGTGTCATGGCTGCTGCAGACTCCCGGGTCCGCATCCTCCAGGCGAGCGTACGCCGCCTGCGTACGCTGCTTGCGCACACCTGGAACAACAGCACGGCTGTGTTCAGCCGAACCCACAGCCGCTTCTCGTCTGATAAATCCCAAGCACCTGTTACACACTTTGGGAACGACACTAAAAAGCCCTGCCTGCGCAACTTCTTCAGGAAGGTGTTAGTGGAATAATGTTCTGTAGTACCCAAGAGGTCAAGAAAAGTGTTTCTTCTGATTTCTTTTTTAAGCTACATATTATTTCACCATTGCCTTGGACATTTGTGATAGAACTTGAAGCACGTTTAGATTTAGTATTTTAGTCTAAAACCAGAGGTGGGTGAAAACAGTTTCTTCTTACGCAACTCAGTTGCATTGCACGTCTGCAGACGGGGCCGCTGCGTCCACTGAGGGTGCATGGGCAAGGGAAGGGAAGTGAGGTGTTTCCTGGCCCCACCGAACAGCACGTCGGGTGGTGGGAGACAGGAACCAGGCTGGACCAGAAACGCAAACTGACCCAAGGATAAGAAGGCACCAAAAAGGCCTTTTGGCCTGTGGGACAGCATAAAACCATGAGCACCGATATCCCTTTGCAGCCAGGATCCTTAACTGGAGACAGCAAGCTCTCGCCGTGATTAGCTTGTGGGACTGACCTGAAGACTCCAACACTAGATGGCTACGTGTTAATTACGGATTTGCACCCTGGTGACAATCTGGGGTAGGATGAAGAGAGGGGTCAGTGTACAGCACTGTTTGAATTGTCCCTCCTAGGCGGGATTACCCCTCTGGGTAGTCCTAGAAGTACAGAGGTGTTATTCTTTAGTGCCTCCCTCTTGCTTGTGCCTGGGATGTGCGCTTACACAGCCAAAGGAAGGAATCGCCATTCCCGCTCACCGTTGCAAACCTGTCTGAGCAGTCTGCTCTTTAATTTTGCCACCTTTAGCTTATGTTCGGTACCTAATGTAGGACTGTTTCATTTTTAAAAAGATTTTTAAAAAATTGTGTGCGTGCATGTATGACAATTGTAATAAAACAATAGTTCTAATGGGAAGAAAAGCCAACACATTTGCAATTTCCTTTCCCATAGTACGCAGTAATTCAGCAATCCCATCATGAGATAAGAATTACTTTGAGAATAATTTTCTTTTAATAGCTCTGTCTGAAACAGAAAATTTCTTTCCTAGTCATTACAGCTTCTGGCCTGCAGTAAATGGCTGGAGACTGAGTAAGAATTTAAAGGCAGGAGCCTGCCATCACCCACATAAACAATGCACACCACGACCATTGCTTCAGCAGATTTAAAAAAGCATTTCACATCCTTGGCTATGATGCTACTTGTGCACTACCTATTTAAATGAAGGCATTAAAAGAACTGGCAGCATTAGTGCACTCAAAGAATCATTAATTAATTTTGCTAATTTATGCCCTACACTGAGCATGGGAGCACAGGGCTGAAGCAAATGATACACATTGATAGTGATACCAAAAACATTTACTTGCAGGAGGCACACAGACAAAAAACTTCACATACAGCCAATAAGGTAAGGATTTATGACTGTGGGGCCAGAAGGATTAAACTGGGTATCTGGTGTGACATCTGATGCATATCTTAATATGAATTAATGCTAGAAAAGCAGCATGGACAATCTCACCCAAAGCCAATCCCGTGTTAATATTTGGGGCTGCAATGATGAACCTCTGCTGATGGTAGGAACCGGCTGAAGCATCCAGTGAGGCTCTAAGTAACAACCAGTTGTTTGAAACATGGATCCTGAATGAGATGTGAGATCTCACTAGCTGTGTTTGACCTTAGGGCTTCCAGCGGCAGCTTCTTCAGTTTCGAGTTTCTGTACCTGTCACGCCTAATAGCAGCTTTCATTCCTTAAGTGTCTACAGCTCCTTAGCCCTTTTCAGTGCAAGAGATTGCTTTGGAAATGTGTATCAAGCTGCTGGGTGGGAAGTTTGGCTCAGCAGCTTTTCCAAAATCCAGGAGTTATTTAGTCTTTCTCCATATTGCTAGCTGGGACCATCACTGTCCTCAGGCACGTCCCAGCTAACCACGCACATTGTGGCTCTCTGCCCTCCCCGTGGCCACCCAGCCTACCTCCATGATTTTCCAACTGCATCTTTGGCACGGGATGTCCAACACCACACAGCTGCCCGTTCCTGACTCCTCTCTCTCAGCACACCCCAATGGATGTAAATCACACGCAAAGTATGACAACACGACAGCGAATCTGTAAATCTCTAAAGGTCACTGGCAGTGGAGGCACATTCAATCGAAAAGTGTCTAGAAGTGTTTTAGCTCCACAGAATATGATGCATGACTAGAAATACCTGCAATCAGCCCCAGCTGACATCCACAGGCAGCTTGGATTTTGCAGTCCTTGTTCTGAAAAGAAAAGGCTGCAAAATCAAGCTGACGGCAAAAATTCACTATGTTACCCCCAGGTTTCTGCAACTCTGTGACCACGCACAGATCCTGGTGCACACCTAGGTGTGGGGATGGTTAAAATGGCATTTTTCACAGGCAATTAATTGTGCTTAATGTTTAGCAGAACCAGCACAGAAGTCTCAGCAGATGTCTTATCCAATTGTTACTTATCAAGTTCCTCTCTTTCTTTTGCTTCTAAGTGAAAATTGGTTTCATTACATCATCTAAATGTGATGGCTATTTTTAGATCTATAATTTATCATATGGAGCTTGTATCTAATGAGGCCATTTTTATTCTACCCAATACAACACAACAGTGAGAGCATTGAACTTTCCCAGACACCACTGGGACAACGAGCAAGACCACAGGACTCCTTCCCTATGGAAATGCCTAATTTTAAATCAGTTCTTTTTGCTTAGTACAAATATTTGCAGCTTTTACTTTGGCATTCAACGGACATTCACAATCCAGTTTTCAGCTATGAACTCCAAATAAACTGTTCCTGTTTGAAGACAGAAGGAGAACCATCCTTCTGCATTAAGTACTTTTGATCCTAATCTTTGAAAAGATCAGGGAAAAAAACCCACTTTATCATCCTAGCCAAGACATAGAAGGTAGCTGAACATTTACACCAGGAAAATAATGTAAACAAACAACATATCTTGATCTAAGACCACCCAACTTCCGTAGTGTTTGTGATAAAAGGAAAAAAAGTGAGAGCATGTAAAATTCCCTCTAATTTAGGAGCCCGGGTTAGCTCCAGCTCTGCGGGACACTGGTCTCCGGGAGACACGGGTGTAACCAGCCTTTTTTCAGGGCACTGGGTTTGGAGGCAAGGGGACCGAGCGCACAGCCCATATGATGGTTTCTTTACTGAGAGTGTTAAAGCAGATTATCATGTCTTTTGTGGACTAATAAGGAAGAATGAAACAGGCATTTTCAAAGTAAAGCTGATGCTCATGCTGGCAGAAAGTTTATTACCCATGAGCAGCCTTTAGAAGCAAAAACCCTTACAGCAGACAAAACACCTGCAACGTCCGAAGTTTGGCTGAGACCCAGGAAACAAAAGGAGCTCTCGAGGAAGGCTCAGGTTTTTTGGAGGGAGCGTAATGCCTTTCCAATGCCTAACGTTTCACTCCAGACAAGTCCAAACCAGAACCCAGACCATGACATGTCAAACTTCGGAGTTGCATCACATCCAAAACAGGTCCAAGCTCTGCAAGCCCTCCTGAACCGGACCAAAGGCTTACGAATGTGACTAAAATGTCTACGACCTGGATGGGAGGGCAGGGAACAACACCTGAAGTGAGAAATATGCACCTTAGGCTCCTCTGGCTGGGCTGAGGGCTCTCACCTGCACCCAGCCCTGCAGCACGCTGCCCAGGGCTCTCACAGCCCCTCCAGCTGCGTCTTGCCTGGGGAGCAGGAATTGCCACCCTAGCACTGTTGCTGAGGCTGCTGGCAGCCCCTGCAGCCCCAGCAGCCTCCAAGACCCCCTTATCTCTCCCCAGAGCTCAGACTAAGGCTGAGCCAAAATGAGAAGCGCCAAGAGGGTGACCTAAAACCAGTTCAACCACTCTGCTCTCAGAGCTGGGCTAGGAGCAGCTAGGTTAGACCAGAGAACTTGACCCGTCATGTTTAACCACTCAGTCCTACATGACATGAGAAAGCAGCTAGCTCGGTTCCCACCCACAAGAGAGAGAAAAGAGGACACAGCTTAACCCCTTCAAAACTTAACTCCTTATCACACAACTGCTGTGAAAAACCAGCCTAGCAAACCCGGAACTGCTTGAAATGGCAAAGACAGGCAAGCACGTGGCAAGGACATGCTACAGGAGAGGGGAAACAAGAAAATCCTGAAGGTCCAAAAGAGGATTCATGCTCAGCTTTGCCCATCGTGGGCTGAGCGGTGACAGAATGGCACACGCTGAGGTGCAAGGTGGCTGTCCTTGTGGCAGCAAGCAGCCAAGAGCATTTGTTTGTCTCCTTCATATCCCTGAGCTTGTTCCATGCACACTGGAAAGTGTTCATTGTTTACAGCCAAAGCAAAGCAATTCATTAAAAAACAAACCAGCCCACCGCTGTACTAAATTTAATAGCCAGCCATGATAGCCCCAAGACACTGCTGGGCATGTATTTCATTGATCCAAGAGCTTAAGGATCAATGGATTAATTTACTAATTAGTCAATAAAATGAATCCACATGATATTTCAGAAAACAGAAGAATCTCTTCATTTAAATTAGGCCCATTCATTTTCCTGAGGACCACGTGAAGTGTATTTTTGAAGTGCAGAACACCCACATCTGTTATCTCTAACTACGGCTGCGGTTACCCAGCAGTCCTACAAACCAGAGCATATATTTCTTTCTCACTTTAATTGCTGTTTAGTTTCTGCATTATTAATGACCAATATAAAGTGTCCAAATATGCCTCCAGAAAAAATACTACCTTTAGCTGAAGAACTGAGAAGTTAGTGTTCATGCGAGCGATGATTTACATCCGCCGAGTAATGTACTAGATTAGCAGCTTCAATAACACAGCGTTCAACCTGCCCATTCAGAAAAGTGTTTGTAACATTTAAAGGGTACCGTTGATTTTTATCTTAGTTGAAATACACATTTTTATGGCCAAACTTGAATTGACATCCTGGTCTAATAAAACTTCCTGACAATTGATAGCAATTAGCAGAATTTGAAGCTGTCACAACTGATATAATACCAAATTCTCTCTTGATCTGTTATCCCCCCTGCTTGTCTGAACGGCTTTCTCATGGCGAAGTGTGCAATGTGATTCACGCCATTTCACGACTGAGTGTGACTTAAGTTATCCGTCCGCTTTGCTAACAGTAAACGACCATCCCCTCTTCACCACGTGAGCGCCCCAGCTCTGGATTCATGCGGTGCTGATGGAGGGGGCTCAGGAGGCTCATTGAGAACCCTGTCCCGCGGGGTGGTGCCGCAGCAGGTCTCCACCAGGATCACATCCCGGAGCTCCTCCTGCTCCCATGTTTCTGGCCTGTCTGGGCTCCAGCCTCTGGAGGGGCTGCTGCAGCTCTCAAAATTGATGTGCAGTAAATCACTTCCTGGGGCATAATCCATGAATATAAGCAGGGCCATTATTTTTCAGATCCCAATTTCTTTTGAAAACCTTCATCTCTGATTCAGGCCAATGCAGTAAATAACCCCAAGTGCACTGAACTAAAGATCCAACCTGTTTTCTGGCTAAAACTCCAGATGCACCTTTCAAAGACATCAATAAGCACACCGCTTGCTAGGATCAGTGGCCAAGAGCTGGAGGAGGACATGTGGACAGGTATTGCATAGTCACTCAGCTCTTTGCTAAAGGGTTTTTGCTTTTTCCAGGGGAACAAAGCCCCTGCAGAGGCAAGCTGCAAGCTCTCCCGTGGGCTCTGAAGGATATTTCATGTGATATCTGAAGGATATCTAATAAAATGACCAAACTCTGAAACAATGCAAACAAACATCAGCTGCAAATTGATCAGAAACCTCTGTGCATTCTCTGAACTGTTAGTGACACAAACCTTCTTTCTAAAGCAGGGAAGAAGAAATGGAGGTTATTAATTTCCTCCTGACAGAAAGCAGAACCCAACTTCTTAAAGATTGCTTGATTGGGGGGAAAAAATAAATACAGCAAAATGTTTCCTAGATGAAAGATTTGGATTACTCTATGCTCGCTAACTGGTTTTTGTATCTAGCACACACTTTCATTTTCAGAGGAGTGCTGTCAGACATGTATAATGGGGAGAAAACTTTGCAAACTCTTTTTGGCTTCAGTGGCTCCCTGTTGTTTACCCGAAGGCTCTAATTCAGCCAGTGGATTACTACTTTTATTCCATTCATGTTCACAGAACTCGCTTTCTAAAGAGAAATACAGAGTCATGCGCACTGATACACCCATACACATGCACGTAAAGGAAACTGAGAGTTGTTATGCTATTTTATATTATGTTATGCTGTACGACATAAATGGCTGATCCCACATTGCAGTGATTTTTATGGCATTCGCAGTGTCTGTGCTACACGTTACACTGAGGTTTGTGTGAAGCTTTCTTGAAATTGGTGGCATGGCAAACTACCCTACTTCAGGATAAATATAAGAGCATTTAGCTCCTTGCGGGGCTGGAACAGGAACCAGTGCCTAAACATTACACATGAAGCAGGACGGCAACTGTGTGAGCAGAGGAGATCTGCCAGGTATTGCCTGTCTGCATGTGAGAGAGTACACAGGTAATGTCACAGTGGGGAAAAAAATGAAGAGAAGGAGGGTTTTGGCAGTATCTGTGCTAGAAAGAGGCTTACAACTACTAGCAGACAGTGTTTTCTGGTGTTTGAAACATGTGGGAGTTAAGGGAGGCATAAGTTTGCATTAGTAGTTGGTTTTTTTTTTTATATAAGCAGGGTATTTTGGCACCTACAGGAAGAGATACCCAGTTTCTTCCTCGTCCAGACAGCCTGATGCCCGCAGCCTCTGTACTGCCCATGATCTCAAGAGCAGCTCTGGATGGGACGCTTCAGCCACGAGCTCCCTCCGTCTTATTGCTCCCACTTGGAAACGGAGGGGCAGAGGAAAGGCAGCTTTTGACGAGGGCTTTATACATGAAATTGTTACTCAGTCCTTGGGCCCGAGGGAGAGAAATGCCTTACTTGGCATGTAATGGTAATGGAAACAAGGAGTCAAGTCTGTCTAATGAGAAGAAAACCAACACAATTTATTAATTTAGGCTTCTGGAAATTAGTTTGCTGAACACACTTAAGGACTAAATACAGGTGTTAAGCCCAGCCATTCCCACACTAAATTACATGCTCTCACTTACATACATAATCACTGTCTATTTAAGGTTTTCTTATATTGCCTGCTATTACGGTATCTAGGCAATGATTCCCATACTAGTAACTTGATACCTATTTTTACAGTACTGCTAAAGTACTAAGTAGTACTCCTGTAGTCTGTCCTAAAATCAATTCCTAATGTTACTGTAGGAGCAAATGTAAAACTTGATGTATTTTTCCCCAAAGGTTAATATCATATGTTTCTGATTGAGCAAGAAAAAAAAAAACTGTTTCCTTACAGGATGGATTTTGTCATGTCCCTTGCACAGGCATGGAGGAGGGGAAAACCCTTACAGGACCAAGACCCCCCGTTACTCTGTCAAACCCAGCCTAGGGCAGTCGTTTCAGAAAGCTGCTCAAGAAACTGAGACAATTCGGTCTTTTCTATCCATAGTCCAGTGGGCAGGTGTCCACATTGCAGGTGACAGCATGGCCACCACCAGTGGAGAGGTCAGAAGCTGAGATGACAACAGATACCAGATCACCCAGAGGGACAGCCTATCCCTTGGTGACCACCGAAGTGTATGACTGAAGCTTTCCTTACTTTTTTTCCTTTTTCTTGGACAGAAGAGAGATTTTCTGTCTACCTGGAGGTAGGTAGATACATTCAGCAGGAACATTCTTCCAGCTTTGCAACCGAAGTGCATCCAAGTCCATCCAACCTCCAGGATATTTCACTGCAAATGAGCAGGCAACTGTGCGGTGCTCTGATACTGTTACCTGAATCAGCCAGTGCTTCTTTTCAGTATGCTCTAAATTGCTTGATCGAGCATGGGTCTTAATAGCTAAGTGATGATTGATTCATTTATGATGGCACCAGGACAATCCAAGTGAGTTTTTACCTTTTATCCTAAATGTTATGCACTCCATCTATTACAATTTCAGCAAGGTCTGAACAAATTCAATAATCAGACCAGTATTCAGCACTCTATACACAGATCTAAACCCAACTGCTACTAAAAGTTAACAAGACCAGCCTTTTGCATTACTTTATAACAAGAAACACAAGGCTGCCTCAGTTCTGGGTGTGTTTTCTCTCTACTGGACGTAAAGGGCTTTAGTCTTAGGTTATGGAGCACCGCCTAATTCAGTGTGCTTTAACAGCTGCAAGAGGAGATGAAGAGATTCAGAGGGTCTCCAGTTGTGGCTGGCAAAGCCGCTGCCAGCAGTGTGCTAGAGACCAGCGAGCTGCAACGCCCTTCTCGTCTCCAGCTGCTCAGCCCCGTTAAAACAAAACTCCGATGCATTAAGTACATTCTTGATATTGCTTTTCTGTGTAAGCAAACGCAAGCGGGGAGAGAGGTTATGTGATGGGGAGTGGGACACGAGACAATCTTTTAGCGAAGATGTTGTCCGTGATACGAAAAGAGTTAGGGAATGCTTGAGTTATACAAACATTCCTGAAATAACAGGAAAACTTTAGCAGATGTTTCCTCAGTCTAATTTTCCCTCCTTCTCCTCTTTTTGTGTGTGGCTTTGCAGATCTCTCTGCTTTCTAAAATTCCTTTTGTATGAAGGGCCCGCATTAAAATGTCAGGTTTTAGTTTTCCAAAAGGCAACTGCCAGAAATGAAACCCTAAATGCTCGTTTCCTAGCCAGGCAAGGATCTCTCAGGAACCGCTGGGAATCCCACCCCTATTTCTGATTAGATTTTTGTCAGCAGCATAGGAGCTAAATTGTCGGTTGCCCAAAGGCTTTCATCTCCATGAGAATCAGACTTGGAGGAGCTCTAATGTATCAAATCGTATTTACTGTCTCTGTTAGTTATTGGCAAGGCATCTGGAAATACCTTGGGGTTAGTGTTTTGATTATAATTTGATCATAACTTTATAAAACACAGATAGAAATGATCTCGTTTTTGAGCCAAGAACTCAGCAGATTTGAGGAAGGAATAACTTTTAGCAACAGTTTATACAAAGAGCTTTGGAAAGGCTCAAAATCTTCTGCTGTGCAGAGCAAGGTGATCCCTGACAATTTAGGATTAGGACAAGGCCTTTTGTAGGCTAATTTCTCAGCATGCTCCTAGCACAATTTCCTTGAGCATCCTCTAATGCTCTTGGTCATAGCTGGACCTGGGATACTGAGGTAGATGGATTGTAGCCCAATTTCTACACTTCTATGGTGAGCGGGACATCATTTGCTCCTGTTGATCTGAACGGCGGCAGTGGTCCTAGAAAGTTTCACCCTGAAAACTCCCCTTTCAGTGAGCAGACACAGTGATCGTGAGTTATTCATGTACAGAAATGGGCACATGTACATGTACATGTACACCGCCGGGGTGGGAGGATAAGCAATAAAGAGCTGTGAAATGCGGGGTATTGTAAGGTGGCAGATTATGGCAGAGGGGCTGAAACACGCTGCTCCTCCTTGGGCGGACCTTTGGCCATGCTCTTCCCCACGCTTTCCCCCCTTTATCTGCTCTGCTCACAGCTCACGCTCTTTCCAGCAAGAGCCATCTCTGTTTCCTGCTCTCACAGCAGAAAGGGTCCTTAATCTCACACTTTATGAACCACACAGAGGAAAGGCTAATAAATGACAGATGATGAAAACACCCTGCCCAGTTACCAAGTGTGCAGGGACCCATCTACGAAAGGGGCCTGTTTTCCAAACTGCATTTTCCATGCGCCATCCTTGGGGTCTGGGGATGTTTCATTTTGTTTTTAAGGGAAGCAGCGGTGTGGAGCCAGGAAAGGGGCTCCTGGACAGCCCAGGCTGTCGGCGGGTGGCTTTGCCCTCTGCTGGATAAAGCCAGACCTGCTGAAATTTTTCAGATTGCTGATATTCAGGAGCCAGTGGATAGTTTTGCCTAGAGGAACATTGCATTTAGAAAACAGTTCCAGCCAAACATTTTCAAACCGATTATCTTACTCTGTACCATAGCTGCAAATTTGCATTCAAGATCTGAATACGCTGGGAAGGAAGGGGGCTAGTAGCGCTGAGGGAAGCTAAAGGACTGGGAGATACAGACACTGCATTGCATGACAGAAAAAAAGGGAAGAGAAAAGTGGCAGGTTGTGTCTGGTGTCCTTTACTGTGACTGTCCTTGCTTCTTTGCAACCTAATATACTCACACCAATTTCAAGTGAGCGTATCAAGACGGCAAATCCAAAGTACATTTGAGAGTTATTGATTTAAATAAAGCAAATCAAATACATCTTACTTTGAAGCTTATTTGCAGTAACAGGATATGCCATTTGCTTCTTGTAAGGGTAAAGGCCAGAGACTTCAGTTCCAGAGTCATATGGAAAACGTGAGGGTTTTTACCCATTTCTCTTGATTGTGAAGCTTCAGAAGCAGAGACCACTGCCTTCAAAATCCCCTGGAGGGTGAGATGCTGGGAGCTCCCATGTGAGAGCCCTCATGGGCTGGCTCTGGCCGGGCACTGGATAGAGTTGGTCCTACCGGGGGTGGGTATGGAGGAGAGGGTGCCGGGGCTGTCCAAAACCACCCCGTGGTTTGGCACAGGGGCAGGAGACCACGTGCAAGGGCAACGGCCACTCACAGTTGTGCTGGTGTTCTGGGGAATCGTTAGAAGACCCAGTGGCTGGGACCAGTGTTGGGGGTTTAAGGAGAAGTTTTGGCTGGGAAAGGAGGAGAGCAGCTTTCCAGAGACAGAAGCTTTCTCCTTCTCCTCTAATGCATCGATCAAGCCCAGCGTGTGATTTTGGTTGGGTTCAGACAGGAGTGCTGATTGCCCCAGTCACAGCAAGCACCCCTGTGTCCTCCCCTCGCATGGAAGCTCAGGTTGGCCAACATCACTCTCAACCACGGTGCTGCTGGAGGAAAGAGAAATGCATTGACTCACCGCCTGGCAGTTTCCAACCCATCATAAGACCAGGTCTCTACTTCAAATAACGTCAAGGACTAATTACAATACATCTGTAAATTATTTTTTTCCCTTTCATTTAGAGTTTAAAAGCCCTTCTTTAATTTTGGGTTCAATCCAACAAGTTCCTGAAGGGTAAACAAAGTCCTAAGAGGGTAAATGATTTATCTAAGGTCACCCATAGTGGCACTCACAGAGTGAGAGATGAAACAAAGTGTTCAGACCACCCATTTATCCCCACCAAAAGAAAATTGCAGTAATGTGTTTTCTTATCATTCATCAACTCAAAAAGATATAAACGCAAATGCATCTAGGGTATCATCTCCTTTTGACTGATTCCAGCCCAGTGCTATTTCAGATAGCTGCAGCGTGAAATCCAGTTATTTCATATTGGCTGTGCTGCACTTGGGAAGACAATAACATTAATTTTTATTGTAACAAACAGCCTTAATTAAACTTGCAAAATAAATACATAGTCGTGCAGCCTTTTTCTGTGTTGGAGCTTAGCATTAATCTTTATTATTGTTATTAAGTGTTAGGAGATGAGAACATTTTGATAAATAATAACGGTACATAGCCGATCAATGCATATTTAAAATATATGTTTACAAAACGCAGTGGCATGAACATATGACTTGTGAGCTCTGAGGCTGTTATGGCCAGACAGATTAATGCCAGTAATTCATCATGTGCCGTGGGGATTAGAGAGACGAATAAGAATACTTTTCATGGCTCTCTGGCAAGCAGGCAGCAGTGATGTGCCTGGTCCATGTCCCAACCTCTCTGCTCTCACACTTCATCCTCAGAGTCGTGAGGTGAAGATCAAAGATAAAGTAAGCCCGAAACTTTGCTGTCTGCTTATGGTCACTTACAATAGTTGTTTCACAGGGAGTAAAAACAGGAATAAATTCTACATTCTTTTGCCTGCTTCTCAAAAAAGATGAAGTAGACAGTTTCAGCTTTCTTTCCTTTTTCAGTTATTTACAATTGGAAAAATGGGAGTTTATACCCATTTAGTTCAAGTTACTCTTAGCCATGGCCCTGACCTGAAGTCAAAGATTTGAACTTTCTTTAAAATGGAAGTTTAGACAGCCCATGGTTGGGGTCTTGCACAGGACTCAGAAGATCCCCCAGGTTCATAGATCTGGGGGCCATGAGGAACCATCACTGTCACTCAGCTCAAGCTGTCACGTAACAAAGACCTCTGAAATGTACCCAGCACTTCCCAGCTTTAATCCAGGAATTTGAGGATGATGCAGAGCATGTCTAAGAGAAAGAAATCCAACCTTAACTCAGAGACTACAATGAGCACAGAATTTACCACATCCCTTCATAAGCTGTTCCAGAGCTTAATTAACTGTTAATTTACCACATCCATTGAAAATTGTTTGGATGATTGGCTAGCTTTGTAGTAAAAAATGAGACTATTTTAGGCTAAACTCAGTTGAACAATCTTGCTGTCCTTAAGATCTGATTTCAGTCCCCAGCTCTGCCACAGACCTCCTCTGTCACCCTGGGCAAGTGATTTCCTTCCTCCGTACTTCCATTCCCATCTGCCGCTGCATCTTTTGTCCATCTTGTCTAGTTCGATAACAGCCCTCTTCCAGCTAGGGATTTTCCTGCAGATATGCAGCACTAGCATGCTAGCAATTGGCTATCAACTATGGCTTCTGTTTGCTATACAAATATTTAATAACAATTAAAATGCTGGACTTGATGCTGAACTTAATCTCCTCAATAGACTGGATCAAATCCACCCAGCTGTGAAATAATTCAAATCTGATATGTTAGTTCAGACTCATTTCTTTATCTTTTACAAATAAAAATAATATATCAATTACAATATATTTGCATTCAAAATTATTCTCATTTCAGTTAACTAATTCAAGAGTCAACCCTCTGAATTTTATTACACACTGTCTGAACAGGCTGGGAGATGGCTGTATGCCCTATTAGCTCCACAAAAATATTCACTGGCACTTCGCCAGCAGGTAATGGTAAGAGCAGGAGTCGTATGGGGATTTTAACTGAGCACACCCAGCACCTCTAAATTTCCATGCTGCCCATGGCTTACACCAAATTTACACAACCATGGCATGGGAAAGTAAATATCTCCTCTGCAGCCTCTCAGTGCATTTTATACGCCAGCAGCCAGGACCCTGACGAGGGCTTCACCTGCCCCAGCACTGCTGGTGGCACATTACAGCTGGGCTCTCACACAACTCCGATTTCAAAGCACTGGCAGGAAGCACCTGTGGCCTGTGGTGAGCGGTGGCATGGAGAGTAGGTGTCCTGCAGGCCTTTCCAAACTAGACACCCATTGCACAGCTGCTCCTGTGTATGTGGAGAATTTCCCTTAATTATACAGGGGTCGCTTTGAGTTCAGTGCATGGATGACTCAGTTGGAGATGCGGAGCAAGACCCAGGAGTACAGGCTGCAGAGGTGTCCTCATGCCACCCTTCAGAATCCTCATGCACAACTGCAACATGCTGGCTGATGAGAGCATCTCTTTTTTTAGGCTCTCTGCCCTTCCTGCTCAGTGGTGAACTTTCTCCACACATGTAGCTCTATTTAAGGTACAAATAGGATGTTATCCTCTCTCCCCTCTTCCCTCTATCACAGTCTATTTGGCTTTGCAGTATCGTCATTGAAACACTTTTGCAGTTGGGTCAGGCTACGAGTCTACTTATGCACATCAACCCAAGAAAACCCCCTGCAGCTGCAGCTTATGGTAGTCATACCGTTGCCTGCCCTTTTGACAAGGGATTAAATCACCTTATACAAGGGATAGCCTGACCTGGCCAACAAGGGTCCTCAAAAAATGGCTAAATGTACTCCTAATGCAGAATGCATCTCTCGGTGAGAAGCCCCATTGCCTGAAAACAGTGATTCATAGTGAAGTTAAAGTCACTGTGTATTTTATCCTCCCTCATACCAGTTAACATGAAGCGGTTACGCTGATGAATCTCACAAAGAATCTCCTAGCCATGATATAAATCAGTGTAGCTCCGCTGAAGTGATGGAACTGCACATATTTATATCAGCTATGGAGCTACCCCTATATATTTTCTGGAGAAATAGCAGGAGTTAAGACAATGAAGCGGGGTCTAAATGACTGAACCAGAATCAAACCCCAAAAGTAGGGGACACAGAAAGCACGAACCAAAAAAATGCAGGTGGTTCTGATACCTGATCATACCTTTTGATACGGACAGGTCATTTCCACTAATTTATAACAATGACACTCTACACTCACTGATATGTACGGGAATTTTGCCAGAGGCATCGCTGTGATCAACCCAGTGTGATTGAGTCTCAGTAGGAAATAACAAATCCAACTAAATCACAGCTACAATTTTCTTATGGGATCTATGTATGTATTTTACCCACCACAGGTATCCTCCCCCAGAAATACACAGTTTACATGCCTTTGGTATTTTTCATGGTTCATTACTCAAGGTAATTTATGACAAGTTTATGCTGCTACAGTACATAATTTTGTGATTTTCTGCAATAAAACCATTGCACTGACTAGTCTTGGTTCTTTATTACAGTTGAGGTCACTTGAAAGGGTAATTTCATCTACTGAACATTAAATTCTGCAATAATTCAATACTTTCAAGATATTTGAAAGCAGTACTCTCCTCTTCTGTGGGATCATGTGGCTAGCACTGAGCGTAGCCATGGCCAGGTATGGCACACAGTTTTGGCTGGAAGAAACTACTACCAGGATTGCAAAATACACCTTGGTGGCCATCTCTGAAGTGCTAAACATGGTTGAATTAGCTTGTATGGATATGTTGAATGTCTAATCTTTTATTAACAGACATACATGCACAAGGCCACCACAATGGACAGACTCACATTTATAGAAGGGGCTTTGGGACAGATGGACCAGACCATGGTCCAATCCCAACGGAATTTGCTTCAGTGGAAGGCTTTTAAGCATTTTCTCCATCACTGTTTGCACAGCCAAACCATTGGGATCCCTTGAGATTCTCTAAACTTGATGAATTTGCCGCTAAAATGCTCTAGGAAACGTAGCTGCACAGGAACTGGTTAAGTAATAACACTAGAATAGGTTTAATGTTGGATCATATCCTACAGCTTTACCTCAGACCCTCAAGGACTCCAGGTTTTGCCCACATGAGTGAAGAGCAATGCTTTGCATTCAGGGTGGTCAGCGTGGAGTAACAACCGTTGTGGTGAAGGAAGTGATCGTGAAGATCAGCACACCAATATTTTTTCTCTGCAGAAGCCATAAACAAGTTCTCCCATCCCTGCCAAGAGATCAGAGCCTTCAATGCCATTTTTAAATTGTGTCACCATAAACCTTTAAAAACAATGTTTAAATCATCCCCCGCCTTGGGAGGACTTGAGAAAGAAGAGAATGGGGGAAAAAAAATCAATAGCCTCTGGAGAGATCTGAGCTACAGACAAGTCAAGCAGGAAAAGGGGATGTCCTGAACAACCCAGAGCCAAGGGCAGTGACGCTGACTGCCAGAACCGCTGTTGAGCGATGTCCCATCGAAGCGAGGCCATGCAAGCCACCGCCACCAAACACACCACTAATGTAACACCTACCTTGGGCATCAGGGCTGCTCAGGAAATGAGACAGCTGTGTTACTACTGCCAAGGACTGCCATGCTCTGGGTGCTAAAAATACTCACCGTGAGCCCGTGACAGATCAAGGCACGGAGTTGACCATCGATGGATATGGAGGTTGAAATGCCACCCGCAGCAACTGCTGCCACAACTGAAAGAGTGAGCAAGGCAGGGACAGGCGGGGGCTGTCTGATCCAGGGTGACTGATAAGGTGCAGGAAAATATGAACTACCCGGCTGAAACATGCAGGCTGCCATATAATATCTCTCTCTCTCCTTCTAGGGCAAAATATAACTTGTACAACTTGGCTACCAGTCCGTCATCTTCAAAGGGGTCTCTGTAAATGGGACCCTGCATTAATAGCCCAGCTCCGCACTGCCTTCCTACAGCCGTTGCTCTTCGGGGACTTTCTGCTGCAGGGCTCTTCCTAGGTTTTCAGCTGTCACCTGTCCCACCTGGACCTCTCCTATTCTCTTCCACATGACATAGGTGGTACATGGAAACACACCTCGAGGACAAGGTGGTTCAGTGCTACTACTGACGGAATAATCTTGCTTGTGTGTGCATTTGTGCAGTGCTGCCACAGCTGAGAAGGGACTAGAAAGAAGGAAAAACTCTTCCATCCCTCTACTTTGCAGGTGTATTGCTTCATCAAGCCTCTCTGGATAGGAAAACTTCATTTTTCCCCCCACTGTCTTAAAGAAATGCAGTAAAAACTGGCATCAACCTTGTTTAAAGCAAAGTGAGTCTGGTCCAAATATTACACTAGGTGCCTTCCTTACTGATGCCTTTATTTTGGGGATGACCTTAATGGCAGCGAGGCATGGAGTGGCAGTGAGGAAATCACTGTCAGATCCTTTTTCATTAGAAGAGTGAAAGAGATGTAGCTGTCCCACCTTTTTCTGGCTGAATAAAAATCCTTTTTTAGCAGGCATTGCAAGGACAGGTCACCTTCACAGGACCTCCTAAAATCAGTGGGGCCATGCCTGTCCTGGGGTGGATGGTGGAGGCGGTGCCACAGGCTGGCATGCAGCTGGAAAGAGGAGAAGGCTCCGGCAGAGACTCCCTATCCTTGACTGTGCCCATCCTAAACGAGAGCCAGTGAGAGATTTCTGCCTACCTCTACCTGTTGGCATGATTTTTCACCACCCTGTGCTGAGAAGCACAGGCTACCTTATTTCAGAGTTCAGCCACATCCAGTTCAGAGAGGATAATGATAATGAGTAGAAAGCTGGAACATCTCCAGTGACTTGAAGAAGGTGCTGTAATACACAGAAATGTGCTGATCGCAAGGGCTGATGTCTGGGACATGCTGAGGCTGGAAGCTTGTGCTTCTGCCTAATTAAGGAAGTATTTTGTCCTAGTTATACCCCAGAAGCAGTCTCTCCTCATGCCCTCCTCTGCTTCTTCTGCCCTCTAGGATTTTCCACTACCTGCATTTCTCCATCACTTCCCTTCTTTCTCTACAGCTAACTCTTTTTTTTTCCTACTAACACCTGTATTTCACTGTTGTCTCTCTCCAGCCTTTCTTTAGCACAGAAGGGGAGGAGAGGGTACAGGTTGTTTGCAGGGAATATTTTGGTAGCTCACCTTTGCCATCTCACTCCCTGGCTACTTAACTGTAGGGCTGTTCACAAGGAGTAGGGGTAATTGCAGGAGTACTTGGACAGCAAAGAGGTTAGAATAAACAGATGACTCGGATGCTCTGGAGACATAACAGGTATGACCTCTGCTCTTTGGTTTTACCAGCCCAGTGCTTTGCTATTTCATCCATGCACGTGCCCTAACTGTAAGCCTGTGGCTGAAGAAACTATGAGTGTTTGCACAGGAGAACTTGGATGCGAGATTTCATGGGGGATTTTCCCTTCTCACCTACAGCTCCTCACTTAAGGGGGAAAAAATAGCCTTGAACATGGACTTTTGGTTCATGAAAGAAAGAACCCAAACACACTCTGCTTGTTTCAGCAGAGTTGTTAGTCATCAAAATAATTTGTGCTCAGTCTCCAGTGATTCTCAGCTTTTGCTGTAAAAGCCTGCATTGCTGTTTCCTTCTGAATTTCAATCAGGTGTCATTACTGTGCATTGCCCACCTTTTGCTCAGGATAGATGCTTCTCATAACATACTGGAATTGCTCAGTGCAGTGAACTTATTCTCTTTAAGAACCTGAATCACACTAAGTGGCTTTACTTACCATCTGCTTTTTTGATTTGCTTACTCTTCTGCTCCTACTGTCTGCAAGGGCCATTTGTTTCCTTGCCTATAAATTAGCGGTCCAGAAGAAACTGCAGTGTTGTCAACAGATTACTGAAATACAGTTCTGAGAATGGACCTACGAAAGAGGTTGGAAGCAAAACTTAGCACAGAGCCAAACTATCTGTAATTGGATTTTGAGACTAAAACATTATAATGAACAAAGCGAAAGAAATAAATAGGATCATTCATTTTATTTGATCATTAGCAAAACTCCTCGGTTACATGTGATAATTACTGGCAAAGATTTACATACAGAAAGTGTGCCTGAAAATGTTTAAGCCTATTTCTTTAGCACAGATCCACTACCAGCATACCAATTACATGACATAAAATGCATTGAGCTCGGAGAAATCCCACAAGGCTTTCAACAGCACAACCTGCTAGCCTTTCCCTGCTCTGTGCTTGGGATTGCTTGCCGGATGTACTGATTTAAGCAATGAATACACATTCTCAGCAATCTGTCATGTATGTTTACAAAATTATCTCTAGAGAAGCTTATAGTTTAGCCTGGAAATGAGAAGTGACACAAGATCGAGATCTTCAGTCCTCACTCTGGTAACATACTAATGGATCATAATGGGTGATTTTGTGTAAGCAAGGTATGTGGGTATGTCTCCATTAAGAACCTTTCTTATCATCCTGTGTTTTAAAAAAGCAAAGTTTAGAAATTTGCTAGAGTTTACATCCATTAAAATAAAGAATGAAGCTCCAACTTGTTTCTGAGACTGTACCATCCTAGGGGTTGATTCAAAGGCCACTAATAGAAAGAAATTTACTGACTTCAGAATTGGACTCCAGTGGGTGAAGAGCCAAAATGCAATAAGGTAGATACAGGAAGGGAAGGAAACAGCCATGCCCATGAGTATATAGAGATTTACCTTTGGAGGAGGATCTGCAAAGGAGAAAGGTGTCTGGTGGCTCATTTGGTGGGCTGGGTTTTGATATTAAGAGGGCTATAAATAGGAAAATACACATACTTTGCACTGCTGCCACCTGTTTCTAGGCTGGCCTTCCTATCTCGTGTAGAAAAAAGCATGAAGACTTTGGCTGTGCAGCCTTTGCCAAAAAATCCCTTCCTAATTTGAGCACCCCTGGTTCTCCTGCAGTGCAGGGAAATGGAGCGGCAAGAGGAAGATGGACATGACAGATGTCCAAACTAGAGCCAGTCAACTCAGCTTTTGCACGAAGTATCTGGGTTAGGGAGCCCGTTGCCCAGTTTGCAGCTCTGGATGTCACTCCAGCTCCTGAGGCAGTTACCAGTCACCCAGAAAAGGAACGTGTTAAGGACACCAGTGCATCTCCTTTCCTCCAGACAGGCATGGTGGGAGCGGACCCCACCCAGCAGTACTTCGAATGCCAACGGGGCAAGGCTAGGGATGGTGTTGGATAGAGACAGGGTGGGCAACGCTGCAGTTTAAGGGTAGCTGGGAAGTACCTCTTCCTGGAGTGGCAGATGGCAATACAAGCCATAAATCGCCCAGTATTTACAATTCAACAGATAGCAAAGGAGATGGCCAGATGAGCAAATCAAAGGAAAGTCTTTTTTCAATTTTCCTAGTGTTTCCTCACTGAATTCAGTGGACTTGCACCAGCTGAGGAGGCAGCACAAGGCAGAAAGCAGCGGGGGAGCAGGATCAACAGCCACTGTCCCCAGAGCTGGAGGTCTTTTGATCTCCAGGGCTCAAGATCCCAACCCAGTCACAGAAGAACATCTGGGCTGAATTTGGATCTGATGCTGTAGTTTAGGGCTGCCCACACATGAATTTCTCTGCCACACTTATCTCTAGCTCAGACATTGTATATTGCAATGCAATGGCATTACTCATTGTCTGTTACAAAGGTTGTTTTTTTCCCTACAAATACAGTGAAATGATCTATTATTTGACAGCAACATTATTCCCTCATTACTGTTTATAAAAGCAGCAGGAGAGAGACATGGATACTGCAGTGTGACTGACTAAATGGGCAGAAGGACCTTCAGAGGGAAATGAGTCTTTAACTGTTTAGGGTGTTAGAATCCATACCTTAATTCTTCCTGGACCTCAGGAGGGGGACCTAAGATCTCCTGGATCACATATCTTTTGATATGAGCCCTAAGGCTTAAAAAACCTCTTCTTCAAAAGTTTACAGTCCCCCTATTTATTAGAATCAACATTTTATGTATTTAGAGGAATGATTTAGGAGAAGTGACCTGTGAGATCAGAAAGATGAGAAGAACTGGGTACCATCAGGAAGCTAATGTGACAGGCTGGTAACAGCCGAATGACATTTTATAGCTCTCAGACTTTTTGCTGCAGACTTCACAGGGAGAGGGCGTGCTGACAATAGTTGACATGTCCTGCTCTGCCTGAGCCTTATCCCAGCCCCTGCTGACAGCCAGTCCTAATCAGCCTGCTGAACACACGTCTGACCTTTCTGGAGGAGGCATGAAGCCAGATGGACGTGACATTTGCTGAGGACGCTGTAACGTAGATTTTGTCTACTTCATCCACATGCCTTAAACATACCGGGTTGGTGTAGCACCTAACTAGAGCTGCTGGCTGAACTGCTTCTTGTGTAGTAAAGATGCTGCACTTTCATGCCATACTTTCTTGTCTTATGATACCCTGGAAGGGATGGAAGTGAGAAAACACAGATAACCTTGCTAAAAACATCATAGAAGGTCCCTGGTGGAAAGGGGGAAGGAAGGACACAACCTATAGTCACACATCCTTCAACCCTGCCATGAGGCATTTTACAGCTGTGCTAGATCCTCCAGCCCCATTGAGTCACAGGCATACCTGCCTAGACTTACTAGCCTGGATTTATTTTCAGCATTTACAGCGCACTTGCACCTTGGACACAGCCTGGATTGGTGCCCCATTGTGCTGGGCATGCTACAAGAACCACAGAGCCAAAACTCCAAACGATGGACCCAAACGGCAGGGCTACAGGTGAACACAGTATGGTATGGATTGCTTGGATTTTACCTCCCAGCCAAACTTTGCTTCATTTTGAGTCATTTCATTCCCTCATGCTGCTATCTTTGTTCATTGGAGAGGCACATCTTGTGTCATTTCCCCCGTTCCATTTTAGTCCTAATATTGCCAGTGGAATGGATTAATGGCATGCTATTTTCTAGTCTAGTAATCTTTGTCACAAAAGTGAGTGAAAGCATACAGTGAAAATGAAGATCTACCAGCACCGTCTGACTGATGGCTCACTCTGATAGCTAACGCTAAGATGAGAATAGAATATGAAAAAAAAAAAAAGATCCCTTTCTTTTTTTAATACCAAGAACAGTACACAGCACCTGTATCCATCTTTTGAACAAAGACTGTAATGAAAATGGCAGTGTGCTGGAATGTCATTGTACCTCCATGATGGGTTGTAATTTCACACCCCACCGTGGGCACCGCAGACAGTCAGCACTCTGTCTGCAGGTACTCGTGTTAAAAATGCCTGTCACTCACTCTGTGTATTGCATCTTGGCATCGCCTAGATGTTATTTCAAGCCCCTCATGCCACACAAGCTATCACGCATCCTATTTTCTGCTAGTTAATTGGGCAGGGACACAAAGTGCAGCATGCTTTGTTTTGTCAGAGTCAGTAACTAGCCACATTGGATGCATATTTTTTATACCCAACACCAGCTAGAAAACAATGTATTGACATGAAATTCATTGCACACATCTTCAGTCTTCATGCCACAGGCATGTTCTTCACTGACCTTTTCCTCTGTTCCACCTTTTAGGGACACTACAAGCCTCCCTGGACCTTCATAGGAGCAAAAAGAATAGCGTACTTGTTTTCTGTATCCCCTGGCAAATCTCATCTTATTATTTCCCTTCTTCAAGCCAATGGCACAGCTGGATACTACACGGTTAAGATGTTGTTATCCTAGCAACGACCTAGGAAAACTCTGTTTAGACTTTAGCTCTGCTGGTTCAACTTTTTGTGAATCTTGAAGACATTGCTGGTGTCCAGATCCATCCTGGGAGCAGGAACAGCCTTCATCTGAAAGAGGACCTGTGTGACTAATGCGATACAGGAACAAACAAGGCTGCGTGATGCTGGGGTGAAGCATAAAGTGTTCACCTGCTCCCTTCCCTCCAGTAAACCAGCTTTGCTCATCAGTGAGAGCCCTTCCCTTGATGGGTTTCAGGCCAAGCCTCGGCAGCTCAGCACTTTTCCTTTCCACCAGTATGCGGAGGAGGACCATATTCCCTTTCTTTCCAGGGGAATGTCATGGTTACTCCTTGGGGATGGGCCTTGCCAAGGGGTTGGATATGGGCAGGAGGAGAAGAGGAGGTGGGGAGTCTGGGGATTGCCCTCCTGACTTCTGAATTCAGCAGTTTCAGCAAGGGACGAGGCTGGCCCAGGACACCTTCTCCTCCAGCTTTGGCAAAGGCAGCATGAGCCCATCAGGAGTCTGGCACTGATGGGCAGTGACAGGCATGCAGGACTCACTCTTTCCAATAGGATGGGGCATTTGGCAGCAATTCAGGTCTCTTTGTAAGGGATCTGTCCTAACCTTTCAAAATCCCTGGGTTTACTAATCCTGACTTGATTGATTCGTGCTTCGAGCAATTTACATAGTTATTAGGCCCAGCTCTCATTCTCTTCTCTAAAACACGTGGAGGACAGGGCTGAATGAGAGGGGAAATTTGATTGCTTAGTATTTTGTCTGCCTGTTACTATCGGTAAGGAGCAGCTACACAGCCTGGCAACAGTCTGCAGAGAGCCTGAAATGCTCCAAAATTAAAAAGACCCAGATTCACACTTGTCCTGAATCCTCATTCTCACAGGCCAAAAAGAAAAAAAGGGAAAGAAAGAAAGACAGAAAGAAAAGAGAAGATCATTTGTTTGCAGAATATTTCTGCATGTGTATATTTTGCAGAAGGTTAATTGGAAAGGGTGTTTCTATGCCAACAAGGGCTGAGAACAGACAGCTGAACTTGGAGAAGCATCCGCCCCCGAGCAGACATTTCGGATGCACGGATGATGTGGCCCAGTGGCTAGCACATGGAGCAGGCCAGCAGGAGATGGGACTTCTGGACCACAAGTCTCCCTGCCTCCGAGGCTGGAGGAATTACTTGACTTTTCCCCTGCCCTAGCTCAGATCTAGCGAGAGGGTGGTCTGACTGCTTTTCTGGTGGGCTTCAGTCCTTGGTTTTTGGCCCTTCCCCTTACAAGCCATTGGCAGCACTGGGCTGAATTGGGCACCTGCAGAGGGCAAGGCAGGTCCTTCCCATCCTACACAGACCTGGTACCTCCTTGGGAGGAATAAGCAGGAGAAGCCGCAGAGCACTTCAACAGCCAAGTCAGGAGCTGCTGGAATGGCTGCTCCCCCTCTCCAGCAAGGGGAAAGCACCCGGGGATGGAAGCGGTCGCTCAGCCGTGTAGCTCTCAGGGACTGGTGTGATGTTTGCCTTGGACAGTGGAGCCCTGGTTTTGACTGCAGGCTTTAGAAACAAATGCCACATAAAGATACCAAGTCATCAATAGTTTATTAACCTGTGAGGTATTCAGGTCATAGTTATCTGCTCCAACCCTCTCCCCTCAAACATATTTAAAGTCTGGGGAGGAGCACAAACAGTGTTTTAAAGGGAAATCATTTTAATAAGTGCATCTCAAATCTCCAGATTAAGTTAAAAAAAATACTATGAAAACTTGGCTTAAAACTACTCAAAGAAGGCAGAGTATGTTGTGGTTCTTAGTGACTCATTCTTCACGCAAGGACTATAACTTAAGATGGCTTTCAGGACTCTCTTGGGAGGAAGATCCTGCGCCACACACTTTTGCATTCTGAGACATTTGAAGTGCAGATGGGGAAGGAGGCAGCTTAAGCATGCCTCTGGATGAGAAGCTACAAATAGGCTCCAAATGGAAGTGTAAATCATTTCTCCTGGGTTTCTGGGGTGAGTTACATAATCAGAGTGGTAGATGGGTCTCTAGGACATTCAGATCATTCTCTCCTGGCTGAGTTCAGCACCTTTGCACAGGTCTTCAAAGCAAAAAAAGAAGTGCCCTATAAGACCAGCTCAGGTCTTGCAGCTGGACTGACCAACATCTCTCGGATCAACGCACATCTCCAAACTGTAAGGGGTATATTAGTGGGAAAAAGATGACCTTCCTCATTGTGAATTCAGGTGGTGAAAACAGCTTTGAAACATGCATCCAGTGTGCCCTATTATAATGCCAGAAAGAAAATCAAACCTTTATAGAGTAGCTCAGTGACACATAGCCCAGCTAACTACAAATTCACTGCAGCACCACAACTTGACGATTTGTAGCTGAATTCGCTTGTATCATCAGATGAACAGATTTTCATCTAGTCTGCTCATCCAGGCTCTCCCACGTGACCACGCTGTGTCTCCAGAGCCCGCTGGGAACGAGAGACTATAGCGAGCGCACACATGCCAGCCAGGCACCCTATGTACGAGCTGCCACAGATCTGAGTGCAAGAGACACTTCGCAAGAGAGCAACATGAGCACATACAATGCAGAAGCAACAAGCTGTCTTGGTGATAACACCTCGGACACCTTCATCTCATTGAAAACTGTAGGAATATTTCCCCTGAACAGAGTGGGTAGGATCAGGCCATCGCAAACCTGCAGCCAGCCCCTACCTTATCCATACACCTCAGGCTGCTTTTGGAGTTTGACAACACGGTGCCTTCACTCAAGGCCATTTCTGTTTTAGTTCATGTTTGCAGGGATTACATCAATTTTTAATTTTTCCCAAGTTAATATGGAAAGAACCAATGTCACTTGAATAAGTTATTTCTTTAAACCAGCCTTGGAAATAATTACCAAGAGACAGAAGAACTACAAATTTGTACCCTGTTTAATGGCTGAGCCACTTTCCACATGGGGCAATGCAGCACTTCGCTGCGTGCCATGGTCAGTAATGAAAGCCACTGAACAACTCTGTTCCTTCCTTTGATCTGCGGCATCTGCTGAGGTACCTGCCTGGGAGCAGGGTCAGCGAACTTCACAGCTTTAACACTTGCCAGCGGAGAGTTAATCAGTGTCCTTAGTGTTCATCACAAAAATACATTTCTAATGCTTGTGTTGCATGCCCGTGTATCTGTTCTTAATCAACACATAGGTCCTGTCTGCACTGAAAAGCTTTGCCAAGGTAACTCTAAAATGATGGCTTAGTTTATTCAAAGAAATGGCATAAGCTACACCAGCAAAAATACACTGACTCTAGTTACAGTCACAAATTATCTCCAGGACTGAGTTATAGATAAAAGTTTTGCCAGCACAGCAACACTCCTTAGGGATACCATTTTTTCATGACATTTCTATGCCAGCAAAAGTCATGTGAATGCAGCTATGCCAGCATAAAATTTCTTTTGCCAGCAAAGAAGTATTGGCCAAAAAATTTAAACTCTTAACTCTTATTGCTTTCCCAGGAAGAGTTTCTACTGTAGACTCAGCTGTAATTTGAGCACTGGGGACACAGTAATCTACTACATTTGAAATCATTTCTCTCAGCAAGGTAGGCAAGGCACCTCCAAGAGCTTTTATTCTGTGCAAGTCTGTGCTATTTACAACGCCCTGACATCACGTAATTTTCTTGTTTGCTTGTATAGCCAGAGTCTCTCCAACAGAGCTCTGCACCAAAGAAAATGTTCCAAACAAATAATTTAGGAGATGAGCAACTTAATTTGTGCATGAGGAAATAACTTGTCAGAGAGCTGCAAGGCAGCTAATGCCACCAGCCTCCTCCAGAGCCTCACCGGGCTCGTTCCCCACAGCGGGACGGTGCTCGGTGCAGGTTCATACGCGGCACTCTGCACCTGAACCCAGGAGCTGCAGTAGCTACAGCTGATTCTGCTACAGCAGAGAGGAATATGAGAGACAATCCGCCCTATTGCCATAACCTAGACCCTAAGCAAGTGCCACAGGAATTTCCAAAAAATACCTAAACTATGGGATCACACCACCCAAGACTACTGATTTTTCATCACCGTTGAACTCCGACTTATGCTGTGAGCTCTGCCAGGCAGGTCCTGCTCACCCCCATCAGCTCTAGAGCAGCCGACCGGGGAGGGAGGGAGGAGGCAGCACCCATGTCCTGCTTGAAATTCCTCAGGAACACACTCGGACGCGGTGTCTGTGCTTTTGCCCATGCTATCTGGATTGTAATGTTTGTGTTTCTGCTATCCTCTAGATGCAGGGCAATAAAATTAGCATTTGCATTCAGATTTATAACCCAGTAAAGGCAAGTTCCTTCTAATAAAAACAAGCTCATTTATGAGACCAGATTTCAGGCATGACTTGCAAGAGGGAAAATAACATCCTGTGTAATTCTAATGGCTCACACCTCAGTGGGCAGACACGGCAGATATTTTTCTGCAGCTCTGCTTGTGCTCTCAGCCTCCCCTCATCTGTGCAATATCTGTGGGTCATTCGCAAAGTCCTCTGGTGCCACTCCAAGCTGCAGGCTTGGCACCGACCCTCCACAGTGATCCCAGTCCCATGGTCTCTGCATATAAGCCCTGGGGGAAGGGGAACAACTACGGACCCTCCCTCTGCTTCCCATCACACATCGATAAACACCCTGGGCCAAGCTTTCTGGCTGAGGTGCCAAACAACGGCCACAGAGGGAGAAAAGCCTCCTATGGGCAGGGAGAAAAGCCCATATGCTGCTGCGTTGCTGTTAGCGCCCTCATGGTCATTTAATATTAGCAGGTGGCACTCCTGGGACTGCATGTGATGCACACTTGCTGTGGTACATTGTGCCTGGGTACATCCCCATGCAGCGAGGCATCTTCTTGTCCCCGGTGGGTAAATGCAGTGGAAAGACCGAGCCCTCGCCCACCCACAAAGCAAAATGAAGCAAGAAGACATGAGTTTAAGCCCTGCTGTTGCACGTGCCCTCTCTAGAGGCACTCAGGAAAGGATCGCCTCTGCCTGTTACTGCAGCATTTCTCATGTTCCCTCCAATCCCCATCTAACAGATCGCTGTGCGAGATTTCACTGCTTTCATCTGTTTCACAGTTTCCATTGCAGCCCTTCTGCTCTCACAAGCCCCCCGCGTCCCTCAGCCACCTGCCCAGAAGCAGGAGACCTGGGAAGCAGGTGGGAGGGAAGCACCTAAGGGTGGTTTTTGGCCTGGCCAAGTGGGGGGAACAAGGGGACACCTCAGAGCATACACCGGGATAGATTTTAGCCTCTGACACAAAGGGTTGTGAATTATGGGGCAGGAAAGCACAAGCAACTAGAAGACTAAAAGCCACCATTCCTCTCTCTGTATTTACTACACCGATAAAATATCTTCATAGCAGCTGGCTATAAAGTAAATCCCCTTTAAGAACTAATGGCTGTGCAGGGGACCATTAAAAAACCAGCTCCATCATTAAGGCTTTTGGTTGGGAGACTGCCTGTACTGTTATTCTGCAGGGAGGACCGCTCTGCAAGGCTGCACGGAGCTGCTCAGAGACTGCTTTGCTCTGGGCTTCACTGCTGTGAAGCAACCTGGCTCGCTGGCCCATATACCAGATAATTGCTGGATTTCAGGGGGGATCTTCTGACTCCACATCAATGCTACTCACTAGAAAACAGCTAAATGAGCTCAGCTTTCCTGCAAGTGCCTACTGTGCCCTCTGGCCACAAGCTGCTTGCTGGCCATGGAGCTGGTGGTCTGCCACTAAATATGACCCCACCACAGACCGAGAGGAAACTCAGGGCACATGGATGGGGCTGAGCACCGCTCTGAGCCCAAAGCCCTTCTTGTGCTGCAGCACAGGGCCAGCACCAACTGCAGCAGCATAGTGCCCCGCTGCATTTCTGTGCAGTGGTTGTTCACCAGCAAACCCCACCTTGGGCAGCCTTTTTCTCTGCCAGCTCATGAACCCTGGATATATTTTCAGGGCCTTTGCAAAGTAATGCTTTCATGGGTATATTAAAAAAAAAAAAAAAAAATTAGCTATCACCTGAAAAACAGTTAATTAGTTGCAGAATCAGCTCCTTTTGAAGTAGTAACATAATTGTTTGAGACTCTGTTCCTGGGGCATCTGCCTTTAATCTAACATCTTGCAGGCTTTCCAAACTGCCTGGCACTGCGGTGCTAAGTTCCCAGGATGCTGCACTTGGAGGATGCTCTTCCACAATGACAGAAATGGAGAGGCCCCTGTCCATCTCACCACATCCCGGGGTAAGACATGACTTCTTACTGCCTTATGTCTTGAAAGCTGTGAAGGAGTAAGCACAGGGCATGCCGAGGAGCATGACAGAAGTGATCAGAGCAGAGAGCCAAACCCTGCTTGATGGCCTCAGTCTGATTTCACCCGCGTAGGAGGGTATCGGGAGAAACGATGAAACCAAAGCACACCGCAAGGACAAGAGCCTGGGGCATTGTGCTGATCAAACAGCAATTGCCTCTCTCTTTCTTCCAGTGCAGCATCCTTCCTCAGCTGTTACTCTGAGCAAAGAGTTTTGGGATTACCTTGTTGCACGCTGGGTCACGGGGCACGTTGGCACGGACCTCACCCAAGCCCCGGGGTACATCAGCCCACGAGCAGTAGGACCGATGCAGCCTCTGCCCAGCGCCCCTGCACCGTAGTAACCCTCGGCTCCCCCCATCTTTTAACCTCCAGCGGGTCAGGCTGGGGCAGCTGCGCCAGCTGTGATGTCCTCCCTGCCTGGCCAGCAGCCCGCACTCATTTGCTTGTGCCCAAGCCAAATTAAGCAGGTAATTGCTGGCCTCCTGCTGTGGTCACTCCTGTTGCAGTAATCTGGGTCACTCTGCTCTGCCTAAGACCTAAATTCTTTAACACCTCTGAGGTCTCCTCACTGCTCTTCAACTTGGCTGATGCTGGCCCGTGGGCTGGACTAGTAACAATCTGTTATTTTTTGGGCGATGGCACAGATGGTGAGCCCAGCACCCCATGACTGCAACCTCTCCCAGCGGCTGGAGCCGAACCCCATGAAATGGGCTGAATCTATCACAGAGCTGTGGGTTCAGATTTATGCTTTGCAGTCTGCTTTCAAGCAGGGAAGTTGGCACAAGGAGCATCCTCTTGCAGGATTCTGGCTGGCGGCTGCCTGGCAGGATTTAATCAGTTATGTTCATGAAATCTGACCCAACCTGCACCTGCTGACCTTGGCCCCAAGACTCGCAACATGTCAAATGAACGCAGTCTCGCAGATCCATCACTATCTTTTTCTAAGAGCAGTATACCATCCATCCAGTGCATCTTGATGATCTTCGTGTAATCGGCATACGGATTCCTGTTTGCGTTTCTGATATTCATAGAGAAAGAGCATCCTGTGTAAAAAAAGAGAAAAGATCATCCATGGAAGAGGCAAATGAAAAACAGCTTCATCTTTGCACAAAAGCTCTCCTCCGCTCCTTGTCTGGCCATGTATACGGGTAATTACTGCATAGTTTGTATCTCCCTGCTCCTCCATAGGTGTAATGGAGAAGACAAAAGCCTGGGATTGCTCATTATGACCCAAGAAGCCCTGGTTCCTTCCTCTGAAGCCTGGGTGGCCTCACTCCTCCAAGGCCAAATCATCTCAGTGACCCCCTCAAAAGAAGGAACCATAATGATGAGCTCAGCTCGGGTGGGAAGATGGAGCGAGAGCAACCATTTCGATGGAGCTCTTTGTAAAAAAAACACATCTTCTTTTGAGCTGGCACAGGTGACAAGGAAAATATCCTTTAGGAGGAAAAGTAAAGAAAACATTGCCTTTGAAGCCTTTTAAAATGGAAGCATGAAGGTAGCCACCCAAAGAGGTTTCACCAAATTTTAATTAGATGAGAAGTTGGATGGACTCATGTTATTTTGTTATTGAGATATCTGAGATAAATATAATGAGCCAGCAAAGGGTGGGTGGTCACATAAAGGACCCGCTCCAAATGAAAGTTCATTTACTAATGTACATAACGATTAGCAGAAAGCACGTGGCACGCTCCAGGGCTCTGTGGGGTTATTTGGAGGAGGACAATTTTCACACTAACGTAGGGGATTCTCCCTTCCTTTCCAAAACTCATCAGATCTTCACTACAGAGCCCTACTTGGTGCATCCACAAATAATAATATCTCCTGGCTGAATGTCCCACCTTGGCTATCAGGTGTCCAGGTTTGCTCACGACACAGCTGAACTCAGTGATAATTCCAGTGTATATTATCTCATGTTGACTATGTTTAAAGCATTTACTGCAGGGAGAGTGGATGTTGTAATTCTCTATTTTTACAGCCCACCAAGTTTTCACCTTGATCATTAGAAACCACGGTGCACAACAGATGGCTGACTGACACCATATAATTTGGCTTTATCACAGCATTTCTTCTGACTTTCTTTTTTTTTGGTGTGTGTGTGTGAATCTTTTAGCATTTCAAATATCAACTTCATTATAAATCATGTAGTAATGTTGCGACTCAAAATCCACAAATGCGTCATCAGGAACTGACCTTGGAATTAAATGTTTTCCTCTGAAATTCTGACTTGATAAAATGTTCCTGCATTTCCGTGCTTGGTGAAACTCATCATGTGAGTAGGCAGCCGTGAGATTTTCTGGGTCTGCTTTCCAAGCTTGGCTAATCACACAATTTTAATAGCAATAAATCACTATTTCAACAAAGGGCTGTCTCTTTGGCAGAGATGTGCATCTTTTACTCACAAAGGTATGGATTTATCATGTTTATTAATAGACATGCTCTACAGTTTTGTCTTGCTTTGTGTACTGCAAGCGATGACTCAGCCGCTTATTCTGCCACATTTAGACAGATTATGGACAAACGATAAGGAGGGATTTGCATACAAGCAACCCCATCAGAAGTATGTGAGAGAGGATCATATTTCTGGTAAATTAGATATGCCATTTCCTCTGGGAAAAAAAAAATGTAAAATTCAGGTGGTCTATCAGAAAGTGTATTATACCCTCAAATGTGGTAAACACTAGCTGCTCGTATTCACTGTGGTACTTCATTTTGTCAATAACTGGGGCATGTCAAGATACTTCCAGAGGAGGATTTGCAGGGCTGGGTGAGAGCTCTGCCTGCTGCAGGGGAGGCGCTGGGTTACACGACGGGTGAGTGGGGCCATCCCTGGCAGGAGCTGTGCTCCGTCTAGTCCTAGTACACGCTGCAGAATTAAGAAAGCAGGGATTTGCACACCAGTTTTGTGCTGAAAACACATGCAACTGCAGCTATTCGTTACAGGCAGCAGATTACTCGTTGGAATTAAACTGCAATCATTCATGAGTATCCCCCGACCTCCTAAGGGATCAGGTCTTTCTAGGAGACCCACTGCTATCCCGCTCTTCCCAGCGCACTGCTGTTAAGAGCGGCAGTGGGGATGATTCATTGCACAGCAAAGCATTTCACTTTGAAGCTTTTGTTTGTGCTTCGTGGCAACAGGACATCGCCGATCAACCCCCAAATCTCACTGCCGGCACGGGAACCCTGTGTGAAGACATCTGGCTCCACTGTATTGCAGGGCTCTGCTGCAAAAGGGAAATCAGCCAGCACTGTTGTTAGGTCCCCAAAAAATCTCCATGTAGGGGTGCTCTCAGTACCTGCCTCTTTGCAAGCCTGATAAGCACCACCAGCATAAGAAAACCTACAAAATACTATGAAACAAGGCTTCCCGGGAGGAAGATAGATAGACTCTCTTCCTTTTCCCTCCTACTCTCTCTCTGCGTGCAGGCAAATTTAGAAGTGAGCCAAGATTTACAGCTTTAATTATGAACTTTAGCCCAAGCAGTCATTCTGGAAATATCCTCGCTGGGGAAATGGAGAGTGGGACCTGGGTGTGCGCAGCGAGGTGTACAGCTGTGCCTCCGGTTAATTGTACTGATACTGGTCCTTCGTTAAGATGATTTCATGTGAAGGGATTTTATCTCCTCCCCCTACTGCTGGTGACAAGGAAAAGAAACCAGGAAAAAAGGAGTCTCAATCTGTCTTTTATTGCATTATCTAATAAACCAGCAGAAATTAGACTCAGCAGCAAAGATTAGCCTCCTTCAAGCTCACACACCTTAATTAAACATGCTGAGCTCCAGCTGGCAGCAAACTCAAAATGTTTTACACTGTTAAAAACTGTTCATTTGTGTTACTGTCCAGTCATCCTAATTATTACACCCAAAGCCGATCAGGACTCCTAGCAAAAACCTGACCACGATGGTGGGCCACAGTGTAGAATCCTCCTTGCTCGTTTCAGAGAGAAGATTTCAGGCAAGAAGGTAGGGAGATTTTTGTAAGGAAATCACTTGCGAACCATTTTGCAGAGAAGCAGTGCAGACCACTGCCACAGTGATCGGTGGTCTTTGTATTGAAATACAACCTGTTTTGGATATGCATCTCCAATAAACAGCATAGCTACTGCAGGTTCATCAGTGCAGTGATAAACTAGGTCTGACTCCATACTGAAAGTGTAGCTACATCACGATGTGCTCCCTTGTTGCTGAGCCTATAACTCAGCCATGGTCAGGGCTGTACTGAGGCCGTGGTTCTGCAGAAGAGTCAAAGCGGGAACTCAAGCCATGGAGAAGATCTTTGTGGCATTGCCCATGTAGGTTTTTTAATGAAATAAGCTTTCTGTGTAAGACTAGTATGATTCCATAAAGGCATTATGGTATCAGGAGCTTTGTATGAACTTACGCAAATTAATGGCAAGACGCTGGTAATTCCCTTTTGCAAAAGGTTCGAGATACCTTGAAAAGCCCAAGTACAGGGAAAGAGGAGCAGCTCAGAGGCACAAAATTCATCTGCAGCATCCCACCTGCTCCGAGGCAGAGAGCGTCAAAGGACGCCTTGCTGGCAGTCAAACAAACAGGTAAAACAGCTGAACCCGACCTCTGGGCTGGCCACCCTGAAGTGCAGAGCATGGTCACGATCAATTTTTGAAACACGTTTTTCATCATATCTATTATTCATTAGACACTACGGGAAGGGGACTTGCAGTTCCCTGCGGAGTCGAGATTGGCTGACACCATCTCCGGATACATAACATGAGCACCGTCCCCACCAGGCACACCACCGCGTGCCTGATCCCCGGAACAGAAGCAGAAAGAAGCATTATGGCTGCAAAAAGATGACATGTTGGGAGGTTTCATTATGTCACATTTGACCTTCCCGGCTTTGCTAATAGATTGTTCTTGTCATCAGGGCCTAACAAAATACATTACCTTGCTGGCATTTGCTGCTCAGCAGCAAGTACAAATCTTAGCTCCACTAGCTTCATTTGGAGGTCCAGCACTCTGATTTAGAAAGTATCTTCAGAGGCTAAAAAGCTTAATTTTTTTTCCTCCAAAAAGATTAAATATTAAATCTCTTTGTAAGAAGACATTTGCAGCTGAGCAGTCCTTTTAAACTACATTTCTTTCTTGATAGGAAAGAAATTGAAGTGCATTAGAAAATGTTCAACCAAATCAGTATTCTTAAATATTGGTGTGCAGGAGACAGAAAAAGTGCCTTTTCTTCTCTATGCGCTCCAAGAAAGGCCCTCCAAGGACTTTTGAAGCCCTTGCTCTGCACCTATTGTGTGCTTGTGCATCCCAAGTGTCCTCTTCATTATTCTTTAAGTTTTATGTTTTCATTTTCAATTCCATACCACAGCTAGCTCCCAGCTGGTGTTTGTGGCCTGTCTCACCAAAGTTCAATAGTCAGCAAGAGAGGTCATTTTTTCAACGATATACTTTCAGTATTCTATCACTTCTTGATGTCCTTTTTGATCACAGTTTAATTACACTGAAGATAGCTGTGAATAAGGTTACTAATCTTGAACTAATTCTGTTTTCTGAAGGTCACACAACCCTGTCCTTCTCTCAGCCTCTCCTAAACTCTGTTAGACATAAGAACCATCCTCATGGTTTCACTCCATGGTGGTTACATTTCAGAAAAGAGCATATGAGCACTACTACCACTGACATTGATGGATAATTATCTTCAGCCCAATTATACAGCCATGGTCTTTAATCCACTGGTCCCTGACCATGTGCAAGCAGAGGCATTGCTGGGGGAATGCCTCTAAAGGCTCTGCAAATATTCACTTTCACCTCCTTCATAGAAAAACATATACATATACTTTCACTCTCAGCCCCTCTTTCAAGACCTGGCATGAAATTGAGTACAAGTGCTGTATTTGCTTTACTAGGAAAATTATCTGGAAGAAATATTGTATCAACTGGAGTTCACTAATGCATAGCCAAAAGCTGTCATTAAGTGATACATCATGCATTAAAGATAAAGTTATGGGCTCTAAAACAGATTTGGTAAAGGAAAATTTAACTTACACTAAATTACCTATGGAAATAACTCACCTAAACACTGACTTAATTCATTATGATCGGTGCCATTATAATAAATATCAGATATATTAATAATTGCGTGGCATTTATCTTCAGTTAATGACCTGTAGGAAGTTTATTATATAAGTTTCATCCTTTGGTTACTGTAAATGGAAGTATTCACTGAGCTGGCTCTCAACCTCACTCTTCATCCTGAAGAACAGCTATTGCTGAGCCCTCCTGCAGCATGACTAAGGGGTGGACCAGCCGGTAGCTCAGCATTCACCCAGTGCTGACATACCCTGCCCGAGGGAAGGAGCAGCTCATTTTTGGTTGCTCTGGCCAGGAACTACAAGGAGAAGCTATGATTCTACTCCACCCACCTGGTACTGCTGATGTAGGTCCCTTCAGCATGGTTTACTTGTGAAGAGCAGGCCAGCAACAAGCCTTATCTCGGGTTCATTCGTATAGCCCTGTGCTGGCTTTGGCTGGGGTCGAGTTAGTTTTTTCCATAGCAGCTAGTATGGGGCTGTGTTTTGGATTTGTGCTGGAAACAGTGTTGATAACACAGGGATGTTTTCGTTATTGCTGAGCAGTGCTGACACAGAGTCAAGGCCTTTTCTGCTCCTCACCCCACCCCACCAGTGAGCAGGCTGGGGGGGCACAAGAAGTTGGGAGGGGACACAGCCGGGACAGCTGACCCCAACTGTCAAAGGGATATTCCACACCATATGGCGTCATGCTCAGCATATAAAGCTGGGGAAGAAGAAGGAAGGGGGGGATGTTCGGAGTGATGACGTTTGTCTTCCCAAGTCACCGTTACGTGTGATGGAGCCCTGCTTTCCTGGGGATGGCTGAACACCTGCCTGCCCATGGGAAGGAGTGAATGAATTCCTTGTTTTGCTTTGCTTGTGTGCGTGGCTTTTGCTTTATCTATTAAACTGTCTTTATCTCAACCCACGAGTTTTCTCACTTTTACCCTTCCGATTCTCTCCCCGATCCCACCAGGGGGGGAGAGCACGAGCGGCTGCATGGGGCTTAGTTGCCGGCTGGGGTTAAACTATGACAAGCCCAAAACTTCAGTGTTATCTGTGGAAAACACAGAACAAACACATCCTACCCCTAATTAATGGCTAGATATAAGTCTACTGCTGCTTCTAGAAACTGGAATTAATGCTGACCCTGGTGGCAAATGGGCCCATGCAGGGTCAGAGCAGTGAATAATCTGCTTTTCTCCCTATTTCCAGGCCGGGCAAAATAATAATAAATTAGTAGAAGATGACAGGAGTCCATCCATTTCCTTTGTGAGCATTAGGTTTCACATGCAAGTCACTAATCTGGTCCTCCTTACCCATGTTGCTTGTACTGGAAGCAGCTGCATTGCCAAATCCTAGAAGAGAAGCATGAGCTTATCTTACGGCCAGGTTTTGGGAATCGTGGTCCGGGCTGAATGCTGTGCAAAAGAGCTCACCTTCCATGGCTCCGTCTTTAATAAGAATTGTAAGCGTCCTTAGTTTTCCTAAGCCTCATCAAAGCAGTAAGTGGCCCAGCAGGCTGAAAGCCCTTTTGTTGCTATTAATACACCACCAGGTCTTTTGATTCTCCTGGCATCTCAGTTCCAAGACGGTGGTTCACATCATCTCTGGTACCCTTAATCCAACTCTTCCTGCCTCTAACCACAGTTAAGGCTTGCAGTGCAGAGAAAGCAGTCACCTGTCCTGGCAATTAACAGCTTTTCCTTGGCTGGTGTTTTATCTACCTATCTACCTATCTGGACTAATTTTAGAAGCTGGATTCAGTGCCAGCTTCACAAATGATCTTTTCATTTTGTAAAGGTGTTTGGCTTTGTTCAGCAATAACTTCATTAGAGGTACTCTCCAAATTCCCTCTCTGCTTACACAGCCCTCGCACTTCTTCTTTTCCTTGTTTTCTTTTTCCGTCGGACAGGTACATCAAAGCTCAGAGGACCTGGGATGATGAAACGTGGGAACACTGATGAGTCTGTGGGAGGAACAAGGGCTGCAGCACCTGCAAAATGGTTTGCTGAAAGCCTCTTCCAATCACAGCCACATTAAGAATGTCCCCCCTTGATGAAAAATGAAGGTGTTTGGGATGCTGGGAGCTTAAGGGAAGAGAGGGGATAGACGTTTCACAGGCAATACAAAACTGGGAGGGGTGGTAGTAGGCCAGATGGTTGTGCTGCCCTTCAGAGAGACCTTGGCAGGCTGGAGAAATGGGCCAACAAATGCAAAGTCCCATGCCTGGGGAGGAATAGCCCCAGGCACCAGGGCAGTCTGGGTGCTGATCAGCTGGAAAGCAGCTCTGCAGAGAAGGTCCTGGGGGTCCTGGTGGACACCAAGCTGAACATGGGCCAGCAGCGTGCCCCTTGGGGCAAAGAAGGCCGCCAGTCTCCTGGACTGCTTTAGACAGAGCATTGCCAGCAGGTCAAGAGAGGTGCTCCTGCCTCTCTGTTCACACTGGTGAGACACATCTGGAGAGCTGGGTCCAGTGCTGGGCTTCCCAGTATAAGAGAGACATGGACATGCTGGAGTGAGTCCCATGAAGGGCCACAAAGATGATGAAGGGACTGGAGCATCTGATATATGGGGAGAGGCTGAGAGAGCTGGAACTACTCAGCCTGGAGAAGAGGAGGCTTAGGGCGATCCTATCAGTGTGTAGAAATACCTGATGGAGAAAGTAAAGAAGACAGAACCAGACTATTCTCAGTGGTGCCCAGTGAAAGAACAAGAGGCAATGGGCACAAACTGAAATACAGGAAATTCCACTTAAACATAAGAAACAACTTTCTTAGCGTGAGGGTGGTTGAACACTGAAACCGGTTGCCCAGAGAGGCTGTGGTGTCTCTGTCCTTGCAGATGTTCAAAGCCCAACGGGACATGGTCCTGGGCAATCTGCTGTAGGTGACCCTGCTTTGAGCATGGACTAAGCAATCTCCAGAGCTGCCTCCCAGCCTCAGCCGCTCTCTGATTCTGTGATTTTTGCTATCTCTAAGGCAAAACTTCTATTACTTTCAGCAGGGTAAGTTTTGTCTGCAAATGTTTCTGACATCTGAATTTCTACCAGAAACTGATGTTCCTTCTTTCTTTTTAGGAGCAATAACCATCTGTCCCAATTCCCTGAATGAAAGCTTTTACCTCCTATCAGCAGGCATGGTAGGAAAGAAACAGCAAAGACTGAAAGCAGCTTATTGTTTATTAATGTTTGACTGAGTTTATATCCTTTCTGGAAGTCTGCTGTCTTGTGTATGCTGACTACTCTCCTGGATATCCTTCCTATGGGTATAAATGTCTCTTTTTCTAAACTCCTTAATAAATTCTTGGCCTCAACAAGAATTCCTGGGGGCAAGAAGTCCCTGAAAATGTGTTATATTAATACAAAATATATTCCTTACAAAAAGTCTGAGTCCAGGTGTGACGGATTGTGCAAAGATTTGCTTGGATTTTTCCAAAAATGTGACCTGAAGCCTTGGGATGGAGGAGGGTTGTGATTTGACCCTTGACAGAAGAGTGCGATCCAGGGAGACTGACAGCAGCAGACTTTCATTCTAGCGTCGCTGTTGTTCTGGTTTTATTTAAATTGGAAAGGCGAGAGGGCTTGGGAATCTGCCAATGTTAATGCTATAGTCACTGACAAGGTAAAATGTGCCTGGAAAAGATATACAGCTCTCCTTTCACAGCGCATTTGCTTTAAAGTTGGAGCTAAACCTCTCCGCTGAGCAGATACGGGAAGCATGGATTGCATTGATTCCTGGCCCTATGAGGTTGGGAAGAGATTCGGCATCTAACACCAGGCCTAGCCCTGCTGCAGGAGGGGGTGGCGAAGGGACTGACTGCTTTGCATGGCTTAATTGCCCTCAGCACTGCAATCTGCAGCAGTTTGCTAAATTATGGCTAATGTTCAGCTTTACTTCTTTGTGAGAAATGGCAGCCAGTAATGAAATAGAGCATTTAGTCAATGGTAATAAATAAAAATAATTTCTTTCTTAACCAGAAAAACAGAAAAAAAGGAGCCATAGCTGGGTGATCAGGGTCGTCTTCTTTTCTTCTTAGATAACATCACCAATAAAAAACCCAGGAGCTTTAAGGAGTCAAATGCCCACCCAGAATTTCATTGGTGTGACAGAGCTGGTTCTTCCCTGACTTGGCTCTGCCATCTTAAGTTTAAACCTTAAGCCTATTCTCTATCAGGCATGCATTACAAAAGAGATTTTAGTTCTCTGCCCACATAACACTTTCTTCCCTCTTGCTTGAGCCTCCTGCTCTTGGCAAGAGCGGAGTCTCCTACAGAAACAGATGTTTCCCTCTTGCCTATCAAGGACACACTGCACTTGGGCTGAGGCCTTCTGCTTGCCTGTACTTCCAAGCCCCATGGGTAACCCCTGCTCCCCACCGGAGCTCCCTTCTTTCCCTCAGGAAACCCCTGCTCCTCCTGAGCAGCCCTGGGAGAATCAAAGAATCATAGAATCATTGAGGTTGGAAAAGACCTCTAAGATCATCGAGTCCAACCGCCGACCCAACACCACCACCCACTAAACCATGTCCCTAAGCGCCTCATCTACACGTCTTTTAAATACCTCCAGGGATGGGGACTCCACCACTTCCCTGGGCAGCCTGTTCCAATGCTTCACCACTCTTCCAGTAAAGAAATTTTTCCTTACATCCAATCTAAACCTCCCCTGCTGCAACTTGAAGCCATTTCCTCTCGTCCTATCACTAGTTACTTGGGAGAAGAGACCAACCCCCACCTCGCTAAAACCTCCTTTCAGGTAGTTGTAGAGAGCGATGAGGTCTCCCCTCAGCCTCCTTTTCTCCAGGCTAAACAACCCCAGTTCCCTCAGCCGCTCCTCATAAGACTTGTTCTCCAGACACTTCACCAGCCTCGTTGCCCTTCTCTGGACACGCTCCAGCACCTCGATGTCCTTCTTGTAGTGAGGGGCCCAAAACTGAACACAGAAGAGGCTGAAGTGAGCAGAAGTTTCCCAGAGTATGTCAAGGCTTTTGCTGTATGTCTGCTCTCAAAAGCACGTGGGGTGTTCTGGGATGTGTTAATCCCCCTGTATCAGTGACTGATTTGGCTCCCTGTGAATGCTTTGGCCATTTGCATGGTCCTTAATATTTCCACAAACAAAGGGACCTGCTGGCACCCTTTGGCAGGGCCAAGGAAAGCTTGAGAAGAAAAGGACCCAGGCTGACAGCAGAAACCTGCTCATGGCCCCACCAGCAGCTCTCTTTGGGATTGGGGACCCTCAAGGCCCAGTCTTTGATTGTTCAGAAAACCTTAAATTTTATGTAAAAATTAAAACAGGTGACTGCGATGCTGTGTAATCTCTTACTGACTGTACAACAGCAATTTGTAGGGTCTGTTAAGAATAGACCAAATGTCTAGGGATGCTGCTGGCTCTGCCTGGTTCCTGTGTATTTACTCATTAGTTCTTTGTGTGCTCTTCCCTGCAAGGTACTGCTATCAGTGTTTGGAAAGATGGTACATACCAGTTACTACATTTGGCTTCCTCTGTTCTGTGCCTCATTAGTTGTAGCTCTTGGCATGTTGATAAAATGTTATCTCCTAGATAAGCTGAACACACTGTGCAGTTGTCTTGACTTGTGCAGTAACACTTGGCCTCTGTTTCTATGGGAAATAACGGAGTGGAAAGGGTACCTTCTGAGACATGATTAAACTATCCCCTTGGAGGTATTGCCTGTGTATTACCACCGCAAGCAATGGTGTCTGAGAGGAGATCTGAAGATGAACACCTGGCAGGCGTCCCCTTCCCTGCTGGGTACCATCGGCACGTGGCCATCTGACGCAGAAGCACACATGCCACATCCTGGATTGACAGCTGAGCAATGGCAGGGACAGCACAAGACCCGATTTAATAACTGGGTGTGCTGCGTAAGACGGGGAAAGGCCAGGACCAGCTGGGGAGGGTCATGCTGCAATGGGCTGTAGGAGACTGGGCATGAAACAAAGGATGTCCCCATGCCAGAGACATGCTTTATACTCTTGTGACTTGAGGGAATTTGGTACTCTCTGGGGCCACCCAACCACCCTGCTTTTCTGTAACACCTACCCACTGCCCACTTTGCATTTGAGAGGATGCCCAGGACTGCATTTGGGCTTGTCCAGTGTCTGAGCAGTGGGAGCACCTGGGGTTTCGGTGAGGTCCAGAGCACACCATGGGGTAAGATGAGGCTCACCACTGAACTTTGAAACTATGTTCTTGGTATCTGTATGTATACGTGTGCCAGTAAAGCAGCACAAACCATTGCCTACGAGCCCTTCATGCGCTTTCTCTGCTGTTCCTGCACTGGCTCCCCAGTGCAAACACACAACACGTGGGATCTTTTCTGCAAGCCTCTCAGTGATACATGACTGTCAGCATTAATATAGCAGGAGAAGCAGCATAACCATCTGCAGCACTGACAGGAACCAGGCTTGATCCATGGGAGCTCTGTGTATTTTCAGCAAGGATCAGAAAACCAGTTTACCAAGGAGTAAAACAAAAAAGCTCATCATCTAATACCCTTGTCTTTTCACCTCCTCCCCAGGATATGCATCTGGACCCTGTAATGTTCTGGCTTTTATTTTATTCAGCTCTCTAGAGGATGAAACGAGTGGGATCCCCACTCCAATGAGATAAACATGGCTAATAAGCAGGTAGTGCCACTGCCAGCAAAGGGCCCAACCTGCTCTAAGGCCTCAGAGTGATCTGTGTTCGGTGATCTCTGCAGATGGCTGAAGTGACTCATCTCCTCTAGCAGAAGTGCTTTATGTTCTCCATAGGGGGAAAAGAAGGAGAATAACTGCATAAATTACCAGTGGAAGCAATCTCTTCCCTGACAGTCTTCCCTGTCTGCTCTGCTCTTAAAGGACCAGTATATACTGACTCTAATCAGGCTTGTCTGCTCGTGTCGGGAATTTCAACATGAGGAGGGAGAGGAGAGACTCTGCTTTCCAACCAGCAGAAAATCTCCTGCAGCAGAGATTACTCCCGGGGGGCTCAGGCCCTTTACCCTCATTGATCAGAGGAAAAAGTTGCTCCCAGGCATTACCTAGTTACCTTGGCCTTCGTTTTCAGGAGTAATGAGACCGCAACTGCCTCCTGCTGAGAGTCCGGCTTACATTTTAACAAGGCTGATTTTCAGCTGGGAGGTGCTCGGTGCTGCCTGCATATCGTCCTGCTTTTCCCATTGCCCAGGCAGGGCTGAGTGCGACCGTCTTCGTATCACACAGGCCAGTGCAACCACAGCAAAGTGGCAGAGCTTCACTCTCTATTGTCAGTGCAGGGAAACAGGATCATGAAAGTGCCCTTTACAAGTTTCCTGTCCTAATCCAGAGAGAAATCGCTCTCATTTTTCACTGAAGTTAAGGAATTGCAGGGGTTTGCAGATTCCTTTAAAGAGCTTGCAAGCCCTGCAGAGGCAGTGCCTGTGTTCTGTGTTTTAGCACCTGCAAAAACCACTCAGATCAGCAACTTGCCACAGCTACAGAATACATAAACCTGATATTTTTGCATCTGCTTAGTATGTGCTGTTAGTGGCAACCAGCTGAGTAGGTTCATGTCTTTTTTGCAGGAGAAAGCGGATGACACAAAATCCCTTTCCCTGTATTTTTAAAAGGAGGCCAAGAGAAGCCACTTCTTTCTCCTGCATAAAACATTCAACAGGGCCCAAGCTCATTATTTTCCACTTTTTTGGTATAAATCTCTAGAAGCAGTGATCGCAGCTGGGAAAAACTACAGCCTACCAACCATGAGACACTCATTTGCACTGACCTGTCCCCTCCTGCAGTTTCAACTGAAGTGGGACTAAGCGGCCCCTTTGGATTGGGTGTGCATGTAAAACTCTTTTCCTTGGTATTGACTGGTATTTCCCAGCCCTCTCACAAGCCATGAGGATTTGGGGGCTGCCTGGGGAGATGGGATGAGACAGAAAAGAAGAAAACACCAATACTGAATTTTTAAATGTTGTCTGAATGGCTGGAGCATGACTCGAGCAGGGCATGAAACGCCACACACAGCTGCACATCGGGTGAGAATACTGTATTAAACGGTTTCCTTTTTCTACTTGGGCACCACCTGCTGGCATGTAATTAAATTAGCATCATCAGCCAGATATTAAACTCTCTGCAGTCCCTGAAAATATGCCAGTTTTTTTCCAGATTATTAAGCACGGTAGAGAGGAGAATATTTTTAATCACCTTGTGCACTCCCTGTACCAGTGCTTAGTCACTATAAATATATTTCCTTGTACATCCCTCGTGCTTTTAAGATTGCAGTGGAGAGCTCTTATGGAGAACGTTTTTCTGGGCATTACTTGCTCCTGGTGGCAGGCAAAGCCAGGCGTGTGCATGGCACAGGTACCCAGCCATGGTGCTCAGCCCAGCTGCTCAGCGCTTCCCGTCCTGCCTGCGGAGCCCCCCCCCAGACCTGCCAAAACACAGCCAGGACAAACACGGTACTAGAAGGTCACTCCTGGGAGCCAAGGCTACTTAACTTGCTACAACCTCAAAATATAAAATCATGTGGCTGAGAAATACTGGCCCAGCTCACTCAGGCACCCCAGAAGGGGCTGCAGTAAGAGCATAGCCCAAGAGCCAGTGAGCTGCTCCCGGCAGGGGAGGTCTGCAAGGGGGATACCAGGAGAGGACGGTGGTCACGTCCTAAGAGCTGCTAATAGGTTTCTGGGAGTTTTGACTTCACGTCTGACATGGATTCTGCTTTCTTTGCAATGTTTCATGCAGGAATAGGAGTAATCCCCATGCTCAGCAGTGTAAGCTCATTCAAGGTAGACTGGCACCATAGAGCTCATGTGCCATCTTCAGCGATGGTTCACCTTGGGTCCTCCCTCCTCTGCCCTCAGCAAAACAACCCCCTGCAGCCAGGGATGGTTCTGCACAGGTACGTGTAGCTTCCTACCAGCTTCTTCCAGCTGCAAAATATGTAGCGTGCAGGCAGCTGCCAGGAGGGAAAGGAGACGGGGCAGGAGGGAGGGCAAGGAGAACGCACTTCGGGAGTGAAGCAGTAAATAACCATGCCGTGGTTTCAGACTGGCCAGCTGTAAAGCACAGTAATCCACTGCACGGAAGGGGACACAGCGCTAGCCCACAGATGAAGGCAGGGATGTATCCACAACATGAGGGCCAGGCCTGATCCAGCAAGCCTTCCTCTTTAGGAAGAAGGGGAGGGATGAGTTTGCTGGCTGGTGGCGCTTCCCCAGGAGTGCAACAAAAAGGGAAAGAAAGGGCAGCTAACACAGCCAGCTTCTTTTTCCCTGGGCACCCAAAATCATCTGCTGGTGCATATGCTGGTGGTTGGGTAAGAGATGGCACATACTACCCAGTGTTCATCCCAAGATATTTCCTACTCAGCTTTTGGCTGAGAGCTTCACAGCTGGTCCCAAACATGCTGTTCTGTTTCTCCACATTGAGGGAAAAAGGGTAACCAGGACTTGGATTGGGACGGCTGAGGGGAAATGAGAAGTGACATCCAAATTCCTTGTTGCTTACAAGATGTGTGTGTACACCACAGGAGGAAACAAGCCAAAAAGAAATCAAATTAAAACCTATGCTTGTGAGAAATTGTGCTGAGAGTGAAAAACCTCCAAACTATCATTTTTGCTGCAATCTGCTGTTGAAGGCTTGCGGTCTCGCTGGACCCCTGGTGCTGTGGGAGAGCTGTGTCAGGTGGCTCCATGAAGGGGCAGGGAAAGCCCTGTGAGACATATGGGAGCATTTATACAATATCTGCCTTTAGCTGGCTGCAGAATAGCATGACATTTATAAACAGGAGTGCTTTTGGGAGCCCTAGTCTTGCTGCAGTGCAGATCTCTGTCCATTTTCCTGGCTATGGCAGCAGGGAGATACAAGAATAACTCCCTGAACCCAACATGTGTATGAAGCTCCCCGGGACCCAAGGGACAGGCTCCCATGGGCCGAGGCAAACTCAGGACCTTACTCCAGGGTAAAAGCTGGCCTGCCTGACCAGCCGGCTCCCATGTGCTCTGCATGGGATGCACGTACACAGCACAAAAACTAATGATGCTGAGAGAAGGATGTATGGCCAAGCACAACCCTGCCACGTGCCAGCCCCATGGCATGCAAACCATCTGGGGAACCCCTGGACCAAACGCAGCCCCTTTCCCAGGGAGCAGGAAGCACCTGGGAGAGCCAAAGCAGGTGGAAAAGCAGCTTTTTGGACTCAGGTCGCTGGTGTCTCATGCTGCTGGGGTGGCCACGGACAGAAAGGCCATCCTGGACCTGAACTTTTCAACCCCAGCGCTCCAGTTGGCTTATTAGGGACACAGGGCTTTCAGCAAGGCCTACAGTGGTTTACTCATTAGCTCATTTACTCACTAGGTCATTGAAAAAGAGCTTGAACAAAAGCCCTGCTTTCAGATACCATCATGGTGCTTATTGGCCTCCCCAGAGGAGAGAGGGAAATGATAGTCAGCTCCCCAAACAGAGAAGTGTCGCTCCGGGGCTGGGTTATCCTGAGTGTGCTTCAAAAGGATCACGGCCTGAGCCGAGCAGCTTCCCTTTCCTTGTCCTACACCACTCCCCGGAGCAATGGCTGCCCGGTGAGACCCGGCTGCACAGGGGCTGCCCAGGGACCTTATCTGCTCCCCAGGAAAGGCTTCTCCTCTCAGAAGGTGCTGAGATGAAGCGTGGTGAGAAACAATGAGAAAGGAGGGTGGCCAGGAGACAGTAATTTAAAGAGTCACTTGTGTTTTCCTCTGCTGATATGTCTGTTGGGGTAGGGGTCATTACAGGGCCCCAAGTCTGGATAAAGAAACAGGCATGTTAACATTATCCCCATTTTAGAGATGGCAAACAGAGGCACAGTGGTGGCATCTACCACGCCAGGCTCTAGGCCAGGTTCACAGCTCATCCACGCTACCCATTTCAGCAGCATCCTTCCCAGGAGCCTTCTGAGAAGGCAGAGAGCATGGTCCAAAGCCTCTAGAAAAGAAATAAAGATGCTCAGTTTTGATAGAATTTCTGTTATTAGAGAATAAAATTCACTCAGAAGGTAACTTTGTAAAAAAATACCATTTCCTAAAGAATTATTTGCAAGAAGTGGAAGCTTAAGGCAATCAAAGTAGAAATGTTTCCTCCTTATCAGGCATGGGAAGAGAAAACCAGGCATTTGAAAGCAACTTCAGGGAAGGCCCCTGCAATGTGCAGGATGTGTAGAGCTGCAGGTGGGATTTGTGCAGAAGGGACAGAGGAGTGGTCTGAAGTTGATGAAAGGATTTCCCTATGGTTGTGCAACTCTGCTTGTGCATGGTGATGGGGCTTTTACTTGGCAGCCCTGTGCCTGCTCCCTGTCATTCAAAGCTGTTTCAGATCACCATATAGGTAGGAGAAAAGTTCTCAAAATGGTCAGAAAAAGGGGTTTTTCAAACGTAAACCTGAAAGATTTCCTAGATTTCTTCAGGAGGCAGAAAAATACATGTCTTCATGTCCTCCCTGCAGTAACAACAGGTCCTCCAGCTCTTACAGAGACAAAACAACTCCTCCAAAACAGAGCCGTACCAGCAATTGCATTTAGGATGAAAACTGCACTCACATCCAGAGGAATGTGGACTTCCCCCTGTCACCGTAATGTCCTGTGGGTCTAAAGGAGATGGTTAAAGAAGTGCAGACAGAAGCACCAAGATGCAGTACCTGGCAGAGCTGCAATTTCTCTGCTGGATTCAGGGGGGAGTGGTGCAGCTCCCAGCAGGCACCGGGCAGAGCTCAGCACTGCCTGACCCACAACGGGGAGCAAGCCCTCTGCCAGCTGCCAGCCCTCCTTGCTTTGCCTGGGAACTGAACATGCCTCCAAGGCAGCACATGAAAAAAAAAAAAAATAGTGAAAAGGATTTTAAATGTGGTTTGTGAGCAATAAGGCTTTCCCCATGTTGGCTTAGTCTGACAATCTCTCCTCATACAAATTTCAAAGAGGGTTTTGCCCTAGTGAAAATACAGTGAAAGGCACTCTTTTATATGTTTTTTAAAGCCTATGCAATCAAAAAGCTCTTTGAAGCTCCAGGAGCCCTAGACATTGCCTGAAAACATCTGCTTCTATTTTTCTGCTGTATTTTTCCTCGATGGGAAATGAAACCAATCAAATTCTTGTTAGGGAGGAGATGCAGGATGGCCCTGTGCTGACAGGCTGGGTGCTGGGCTGGGAGCCAGCTCTGCCAGGAGGGACCAGTGGCACCTGCACAAACCAGCACTGCTGGATTCCCAAAAGCCAGGCTCCACTTCCCCTACCGCGATGGACAGGGTTTGATCCAACGTGCTCAGGATGACTGATACGGTTGCAGCCACTTCCCCAGTTATTTGCTGTCCCCAGCCCTGAAGCTCAGCTCCCCCAAAGCCGGCAGGGTTTGCTGCTTGCCCTCCCTTCCTGCAGGTCTGGATGTGAAATTCTCTCCAGACAGGCAATGCTGAAGGACACGTTTGCCCTCTTCTTCCCAAAGCTCAGTCTCAGGAAGCTTTACCCTTGGTTCAGCCCCATCTATGATGGAAAGGAGAGCTCGATGGACGGCAACACTGGCCTCAGAGAGGCCCCAGGGAGCTGCCTGCACCATCCCCATGCCCACAGCAAGGGAGGAAGATGCTGGCCAGCCTGCAGCCATCACAGCCATCAATTTGAGTTTACCATGTTCAAGCAAGCTGGAGAGAACATCTGTGGATTTGTCATTTAAAAGCATTTTAATGGGAGGAAGCCCATTTTTCAGTGCAAAAGCAGAAGCTCAAAGAAATATTACAAACTGTGAGCATTACTTTCTGCTTCTTTCACAGCAGGTCTGAGCCATCTCATCCGGTGCATTATGAAGAAATTATTTTAGATTTCCTAAAAATAAAAAAAAAAAACAAACGAGGAGTAATAATGCAGCTACCTTGCTGCTTCTCCCAGGAGGTAATTGCTTAAAAGGAACATCTCACTGCCTTCAAAGAAAAATAAAATCACCAGGCCCATAGGTCTTCCTCCCCAACTGTTCTCTGCAAGTGCCCACAGCCACTGCTGGTAATTTCTAGCCCCCTGGCTGCTTATATGTCACAGCTACAAAAATATAATTGCAAACAACCCCATTGTTTAAGAAAACAGTACTTACTAAGCTGGAATTGATCCTACAGTGACAGCCAGGGCAGTTTGTCCTGCGTCCCAGGACAGTCAGAGCTGATCCAGCCTCAACAGTGGCCAGGGATGGCACCCATCCATCACCCGGGGGTGATGGGGTATCTTCCATGCAGGTACCGTTCAGCTAAAAACCCAGCAAGCAAAGCGAGCTGGGCTCAAACGTGCAAGGGGAAAGAGCACAGAGTTCCTCGGGATGTTGTTTCTCCTCCCGTGCCCCTGGGCCGAGCAGGTGAAGTGGAAGGCATGAGACCAAGAGGGCATGGGGAAAAGCAAAGAACATCCTCAAGAAGAAAAACATGTTTAAGCAGAGGATAATAGGGAATATTTTATGTAATTCTGGAAAACCTGCTCAGAGGCAGTGCTAGGGCAGGTGAGGAGGGAACGACCCTCCTCCCTCACCACAGCCCCTATGTTCCCACAGAAATCGGCCAGGGCAAAGCTGACGTTTCACAGCCTCAGCCAGCCTTTCACCAGCACTGCTACCCCTGCACCACACACGAATCCTGAGCTTAGAAGCTATTGGAAGGGAAGGGACCACTGCAGCTTCACTCCTTTGGTTCCTTAGCCCTTTTGCCTTTCTGACATCCAGCCCCAGCTTTCAGTGATTCTGATCTTTGCAATGGCAGCATGATTTCTGCTCTCCTCCAGCTCTTCTCAGAAAACTTCAAACAGCCTTTAATCACGGCTCTGACTGCTGCAGCTGCTGGCTGCAGACTCCCTGTTTCTCCAATGACACTCGCTCTCATCCTGCTGTGTTAGGCAGGGTGGGACTTAAAACCAGAACAGAGCTCTTAGTCCTTCCCTGTCCCCATCGCGTGCTGCTGTGCCCTGTGCTGAGGTTTCCTTCCTATGGGAGGTGGGAGCTGGAGGCTCCTTCCCCTGGATGTCTGTCGACTGAGATGTGGCATTGCCATGCAACACCTGCAGCATAAAAACTATTTGGGAAAATGAAACCACAGGGAGTGGAAAGCTCAGTGTAAAATTTTGTACTCAGCTTGAGGCTGAAGATCAGTGTGTTCCCTATTCACGCACCTGATTTCTTCCCTCCCCATTAGCTCTGAGAAGGCCATCAAAGCATCACAGCTGAATATCTTTCCATATGGAGACAGGAGGAGTGATGATTTGGCATTCAAAGTGGATACAGTTTATGCAGCAGGGCAGAAATTTGGGGGAGAGAGACTTGGCAGTGAAACACAGAAGTTTAAGATAAAGATTCAACACCCACCCCCCCCCCAACACACACACACACCCCCAGAAACAAGGGAAAATCATTTTTAACAGCCAGGCCCAGCAAAAAACCCAAACAGAATGATGCCAAACAAGATTGCAATGCAGCGTGAGCCGCATCTAGTGGCCAGGGAAAGTAGTGCTTTTCTTTAGGGGAGCAGTTCAGCTTGGTAGGAAAAGTAATGATCAAGTCCAGGAGTGGAACTAGTGCTTCTCTCCTTGCTGCTCAAGTTTGGAGCCCGAACTGCAATCGTCCTGCCTTAGGGAAAACAGCAGCTCCAACGAAAACTCACAAGTCAGCATTTCAAACAGCACTAGTTTGGAAGGTGCCATAGGTGCCCTCCTGATGCAGGTTTGCAGCAGCCCTCATAGCCCACAGGCTACTGTGGCCACCTCTTTGGGGTCAGCCATGATAAAAAAGGCGAGCTACCATTCGCAAAGAAGGCAGTGTGAGCAGAGGATTTGGGGCAGAAAGGCAGCAAATGCAGAGCAGAGTGAGGCTGTTGCATGCATTAGCCAAGATGCCCAGAAGGCCGACAGCACGGACTAAGTGAGCCTCTGCAGCTTCGTATTCTGCTCAGGACTATGTAATCGCTGGCTGCACGTTATTAGGATCCTCAGCATTTCCTCCTCTAAATCCTGACAGTATACTGACAACTCAATTTGAAAGCCAAGGTGTTTCCTTGATGCAGGACTTTTTCTAAACAGGAGGCAGAGTACATCAACCCACGACGCAATCCATTACCCTCAACTCAGAATATATGGCGTGTCAGGGATAAAGCCGTGAAGTTTTGATTTATACAGGCTAATCAAGGAGAAAGCTATTAACCGAGGGGCAATGGATTATTAAATAAAATTACAGAAGAAACATAATGTCAAAACACCTAGTTCTGACTCTTGGAACATATAATTGCTCTTCTTATCTATCCCTAGTCTTCACTATGGAAGTTAAAGCAAGCCCTGCAGCTCAGATACAATTATTTTAAACATGTTGAGGACCTGATCCAGCTCCCACTTAAGCATTTAGAGCGTGGCAAAGTGCTTGAAACTCTAAGTAATGTCACTGAAGGGCTTTCTCAAGAGTACACAGTAATAGTGAGCTCAAAGACCAAGACCTGGGTGCTACCTGCTTCAAAACTTTCAGTAGATTGCCCTTGACTGACAGTAGGGTTAGTTTTGGGGGCACAGGCTGGAGGGATGTGCCACAGCATGTTGCCAGAGTGCGAGAGCAATATCCATGGTCATAAATATTACACTTCTGGCATCTCCATCCAACCAAAACTAGTCCATTCGAAAGCTGTGCATCATTGTGAAGAGAAGGAAGACAAGGGGAGCTGAAATTGAAGAGCATGTCCAACCCATGGACAACTTCCATCCCCACGCCCCATATTAGGGCTAGCTTTAGGGTCCCCCGCTCTCCAGGGCCACCTAACACCTTTCACTACCGCCTGGCTTGCTCTCAGCCCTCACCCCTGATAGAAAGGTATCCTCCCTGTGCCGCTCCTACTCCATCCCTGAAGCTCCTTCCCACTCTGGTCCCATCCTGCCCAGCACCACTGAAGCCTCTATGCCTCCTCCCATGGCATGTGTCCAGTTCCTCCCCACCGTGATTGAGGCAGCAGGTGCCGCTACTTGATTTTCCTATTCCTCTACATTCCTGGCGGGAACTTTCTGAGCCTGGCTATCGGCTGCCTGCCTAAGCCCTGTTATTCAGCAGGGATCCACTTAAAAGAGCAAGAGGATGGGGACTCAAGCAGAGTTCTATGTTCTCCTATAGCAGCTTTTAGAAACCTGGCATTGGTGCATGGCAGATCCTCTCTCAGTCCTAATTAACATGGCTTGCTGTAGCTATTTGTCCAGGGCTTTTTTTTCCCCCTCCTCTTCTCTGGTTTTGTGCTTAGCTTACCTATTTTGCTTCTCCGTATCTGTTCCTCCTATGTGAGGCAGGCAGAAAGCAGAGCCCAAGAGGCTGGGGAGCACTCACCACCAGAAGAGTGAATGCAAAGACACAGCCCAGAGATGCACAGAGGTTCAGCCTTAACAGCAGCCCTCCAGCTGCAAATTCACAGAAAGGCATTTCTGAATCCCACTTGGCAGCTTAAAGAAAATAACTTACAAGTCAATCAACAAAGGTGGCTTGTTCTGAACCGTATTTACAGTGTGGTGAGCAACTGTACTTGGAGACGAAATGGCAATATCCTCCTGCCTGCCCTTCCCAGCACCTTGGGTTTATAGAATCATAGAATGGTTTGGGTTGGAAGGGACCTCTAAAGGTCATCTAGTCCAACCCCCCTGCCGTGGGCAGGGACATCTTCAACTAGATCAGGTTGCTCAGAGCCCCGTCCAACCTGACCTGGAATGTTTCCAGGGATGGGGCATCTACCACCTCTCCAGGCAACCCGTGCCAGTGCTTCACCACCCTCAGCATAAAAAACGTCTTCCTTATATCTAGTCTAAGTCTACCCCCCTTAGTTTAAAGCCATTCCCCCTTGTCCTGTCACAACAGGCCCTGCTAAAAAGTTTGTCGCCATCTTTCTTATAAACCCCCTTTAAGTACCCATAGGCTGCAATAAGGTCTCCCCGAAGCCTTCTCTTCTCTAGGCTGAACAACCTGCTCATGCAGCACATGAGCACTGAGGCCAGGGACTCCAGGCTGTCCTGATCCCAGCCCAGGGCTGCCTGGCCTGCCCTAGCTCTGCTCCAGCCTTCATCCTCTGGTGTTCTCTCAGGCTGAAACAGATCCTGGGGCTCTGCTAGGGTCCTGTGTCTCTGAATTCTCCATACCACCAATACCTTTTTTTGGAGAACTTGCAAACCATATTACTGTTCCTCCTCTCACCTCTATGTTATCAGCTCTGCTAATGGTTGTCCAACTGGATCAAGTAAGTGCTCTGTTAAAGCTCAAACAGATGTATTTCAGTACTCTTCTTGCCTAGACTGGGTGCTAACTTAGTAGAGATTAGGTGTGATAGGAATCCCTACAGCCAGCCCATCTTCACTTCAGGTGATTCTAGTCTGGCAATATCCTTAGCATTTCTTAAGTAAGGTACATAACAAATTTGACCATAAAGCAAAAAACATCCCACCTTCCTGCTCTTTTCTTCCTCCCTTCATCCTATTTTCTCATAGGGTCCTCCCCAGCTTTCCCTTCCCTTCAGCCAAGATCATATTGCTCTCCTAACTCAGCATCCATTTCCCAGTAACCAGCTGACTTCTGAGCCCCTTTCTTCTCTCCTGCCCTGTTCCCCTTCCAGAAAGGCAGAAGACACAGCCCTTCCTCTACAAGCCTCTCCTACCTACCTCTTTAAGGGATTGTCTCTCCCAACCAAGTCAGTGATTGACTTTGACTCCTGGATGATTGGGATCAGCTGAGGAAGGGATCAGTGATCCATCACAAGATAAAGCTGAGCCCAGTTACTCAGGGAGAGTTTACCAGTGTGAGCTATGGTGATTTCTGCTCTGGACTAAAAGCTTTCTAAGCTGAGGTGCTAGTGCTGTAGTATGCTGCTCTTGAAGCACAGCAATGGAATAGACTAGAAATAGGTGAACTTTCACTTTATTTTTGCTTTCCAAGATTAAGATATGGCAAAGTTCTGTTTCTTGCAGTGATTAGCCTTCAGTATGAAGGAGCTGGGTGCTGCTCTGCTCACAGCACTGACTTTTCTTCTTGCACAGTAAGCTGATCTTAAGCCTTTTCTAAGTATTTTTTTTTTTTAGTTGAAAGGCTTCCCATGTTCTAATAGGTTGCTAACAACCAGGCCTGCAATTTAAGTTTTGGGTTGTGCTTGGTTGCTCGTATAAGACAACTTTGTGTTTAGGCATCCATGAAAACTGGGAAACAAAGATAAACGCAAGTACTGGTTTGGTCCTGGTGACTTTGGAGTTACCCTGAAACATGAACATTAGTCATCTCAGACCTCCTGCAGGGTGTTCAAGGCTCTGGAAAAAACCTCTACTGCATATTTCTATGTGCAGAGAAGTAGTTTCTGCTTAGTATAGCACATGCACATTGTCATCTTTGTTTCACAGAGGGGTTCTGCTGTCACAGGTGGATTAATGTGTGCTCTCTCTCCTTTGTAGCAATTTTCATAAATGACTAGCCTGAGATCTCCTGTTGGTTTTAAGATCTGAAGTAATCTCCTGGCATGCCTCACCTGAGCAGCTGTGTGGCTTCTGGGGGCCTTGGGAGCTGCAGGAGTGGGGTCTCATTTGGATCTGTGTAACAAGGGCACTAACAGGTGGAAGGAAGGAGAGAGAAAGGACAGGAAAAAGTCTGCTGATATCAACCCCAGGCTGTTGGAAATAGTCTGTGAATGGCCTCTTGTGTTCCTCTGGTTGCTGGATGCCTGTGGCAAGCAAAAATGTTGGTGACGAATCTGTCAAATAAGGTTTTCTCTCAAATCAATAAAACTACTTTCCTCTAAAAGGGATTTCCTGGTGCTGCCATACAAGTAGCATTGAGAGAGAAAAGAGCCATCAGGTTTAGATGTCAACAGTGTTAGTTTAATGTTAGAGGGAAGGACTTGCCTACATGTCAGTCCTGAGTCATTTCTCCCTGTTGTCACATTTCTGTCCAGACCAGAAGTGAGAGGGGTCATTGCTTCTGCCCCTCTTTGCTTTGAAAATTCTCTTCAACACTGGCTGACCGGAGAGTTTTGCTGCTGACACTGTGGTCTTGGCTGGCAATTGGCTTCCTCAGGCCTGTGGTGAGATTTGGGCATGCATTTCATTAAGAAAGCAACAGGACAAGTCTGGGGACAGGCTGTCCCTCCTGCAGAAACACGAGGCTACTTGTTGTACAGCCTCTCCTGTTGCCTTTGCTGTGACAAAATTTGAGGCAGGTGCTGTGGTAATCCTGGAGTTGCATTAAACCAAACATAATAGTGATCACAGAAACCAGCCAGGTCTTTTTACATGTTATTTCTTTTTGATGGAAATCTGTGGCAACCTTTTTATAGCAGTCCCTACCTGGGACTTTGCAGAACCACCTCTTCCCATTCTCCAGGTGGGGTAAACTGAGGCAGGGGCACTCCTTCCCCCTGCAGGGCCAGGAAACAAGCCCGAGCCTCCCATGCCCCAATTTCCCACATATATGCCAGTCTTGGCTCTAGCACAGGGAGCAGGCAGAGGGTTTCTACCAGGAATGATCTGCTTCCTCTCTCCCACTGTGAAGGAGCAGAGGGCTCTGCTCTCTAGTGACATGTCCATTTGCTCTACCCTGACCTCTTCATGGCAGGAACGGTTCAGCTCTCATCCTGGGGTAGCAAAATTCACTTTGGCCCATATTACTGAGTAGTTTTAATTTTCAAATGGCTTTATCAGTCTGAGAAGGATGATTAGGTGTGCTGAGGATTACAGCTTGGATGTCTGAGCTGCAAAAGAAATTTCAGATTTGCTCCCAGTCCACTGCAGAACATATTTTTAAGTATGCTGAAAATGAAAGGCAAGCACTCTAAAAAAGGTTCAAGAGCATTGATACAGCAGCCTGAGGGTGTCCAGACCCCTTACAACATTGTGAAGTTGTGTCAATAATTTGAAGAAATAAGATACCATTATGGCTTCAGCATCAAAAGCAATGTAATGGTTCTCTTTGCTGTCAGCGGGTTAAAGGCTGTCTCTGAACTACAGTGTTTTCAGTGAGAGATACATATAATGAACCTGGCATGGTGCAGTCTGTCACAGCTCATTCAATATCTGCAATAAAGCAGAGCTGCTTCAACAGTCCCTAATGCAATATTTTTCTAGTTGAAAATGCTGTTACAGCACATTGAAACTGTAAGTGGGGGAATGGGAGGATTTTAAGGCAACTTCACGTGGAAAGGCACAAGAGTTTTTGTAGGTCAAAGGGGAACTTATCATTGTGTTTTTTGTTTTGAAATTATTTTGGAAAGTATAATAGAAAGTAAATGGTAATTCAGTAAAAGTCAAAAGCTGGAAAAGGCATTTAATTTTTCTTTTAAGCATTCAGTGTTTCAGTGGCTTCCACTGCATTTTCCAGTCTCCCCTGCAGCAACCTGGCCAGAACAGAATCCTCTTCCCCTTCAGGCAGCCTTGTAGGGCTTGAGGATCACCTGATATCTCTTTGGACTCGATTTTGCAGAGTGGGCACAGCAGGCAAAGACTGTTGTTTAATGAGGTTAATATTGCTGAAGTCACCTGCTCCTTGCTGAAGCAGCCAGGGCAGCTGAGCAGCGGGGCTGGGGCTCCAAGAAGGCTCTTGGTTTGGGAGACGCATCTTACAGGAAAACTAACTCTTCTGGCAACCTGGAGAGGTTCTAAACATGCTCATCGCCCCCACACCTGGAAGTGTGAAGTGTCCTAAAGTGTGGCTGGTCTGGCAGAGCTGTCACAAGCTTTTCCAAGGAGAGCTGGAAGATGTTCCCAAGGCAGCAAGAGATGCCCAGTGAAGCACTGAGCTTTGACATTTGATCTGTGCCAGCTCTGTTGAATATCCCTGGGTGTGCTAATAAGAGCATTAATGTGTTATCTATTTTACTGGACCTTTGGAAGAAAAAGGTGGAAATTAAACATACCACTTAGGCTTCCTGCGAGAGCTAATATTAAACCAGCTTAGTGCTTTTTTCCAAGATCATAAACCTAGTTGACTTTTATATTCTAATTCAAGTGGGAAAGTAAGGTGGCGTTGTGTGGCCTTCAGTCTCTCTCCTATTTGTACATGTGTCTCAGGAGATGAATTATTTATGAAAATGTAATTATAGAAGTGAACAAACAAGTGCATTGTACGTTTTTGCCCCCCAAAGAAGCTGCAGTCTGTCATCAGGACACTAGATGGTAGTCTCAGTCCAGAAAGATTTCAATGGATGTTTGACATTGCAGTGACAGTAAATTGTGGCTGTTTCAGTGGGGTTTGCTCCTTGCAACACAAGATTTGAGGTGAATCCGTTGTGATGTGGAAATGTTATTCAAAGCTGAACTCTTAGCAGTTAGGTTTGGAAGCTGGTAACCAATTCCCAGCTGATTTCCAGAAAAGGAGATCTCAAGTCTGATAATTTTGCAGTTAACCATTACTGGTCTGCCTGAAAACCAATGAAATCTCTATTTCAGATGGTGTGAGCACAAATTCTGATCAAAAGAGAAACCCAGTCCCTAGGTATCTCAATGACTGGAGTCAATTGGATGTCAAAAACGTATTAGTCTCTTTTTTTTTTTCCTTCGTTTGGAGGAGATGTATGAGCAAGTGTCACCTGAGACCATGGAAATGTCCTAGCTTGTAGGCTATTATGTGAAGTTGTCCTATTTCACATTTGGAATGGACAAACTATGACCCATGAAGCCATGGTAATTTTATCATATGTGATTACGTTGGTATCTTCTACTTTGCATAAATCATGAAGTACTCATTGACTCGCATTCTTTGTTAGGGTTCCAATATGCTTTCAGTTCAAGCCTATTCTTTGAAGGAGGTGGACTAGAAACTTTAATTTGTATCTTCCATAGTCAAGCCCCAACGCTCTGCAAGACATTCCCTTTCACCTGCTTTTCTTCCTCTGGGAAGTCAGAATTTTTAAGGCTTATTTTACAGTTACTGCAGGTATATTTATAAAAAATAAAATCCACATATGCCGTTAAACTTTCGAGAACAGAAGAATTCAATAGCAGCACTGAAGCAGAAGAGACTTAGTTGGCTTCATTGCCCACTGACCAATATTCAGGCTATTTTAGATGTGCTGGCTGGGGAAGAAGCTTCTTCCAGCTTTCCCTGAACCAAAGAAAGGATTCCCTTTGACACCAGTGATGTTAAGGAAGACTCACAGCCATGTTCCTGCTTGCTTTGTTCAATTATGTTTCAGTGTGAGGTTAATAAAAAAAAAAAAAGCATGCGGGATGTGGAAATAACTGGTTTTAATTATTAGATATCATAGATTGACTGAGAAATGAATCCAATTCTCACTCTGCTGAGGGACTGGGAATAGAATGAAAGGAGAAATCAGGCCTATGTTACTCCTAATGTGACCATTTTGCCTTCAACAAATTGCAAACTGGTATTGATTTCTATACATAAGTTACGAACAAAAAAGAATTACAAAACTTCTCAGCAGCCTGAAAAGCCAATATCGACCAAACTAAAATGGCATTTAGGAGAGCGATGGTTAGCTGATGAAAATAAATAGCAGTAAAATAGCTTCTCACTTGTAATTTTTATCTAATATTGTATCAGGTCTGTAATCCTTTGCAAGTGTCATCTAATGCATCGCTGGTGACTGCAGAAATGTGCAGAATTAATAAAGAAGGTGCCTGGATGTGGAATAGCTACCCACCTTCAATCTTCCTGAAAGGTTTCAGTTTGATGTATATTCCTCTGATGAAAGTATAAAACCTATTAGTTCAGAAAGTGAATCTTATTCTTGCAGTTATTATGAGTTCCAGCAAAAGAAGCCCTTTGCTTGAGGCCTCAGTTTCATACCATTGATTTGTCTTTATCCCAACACGCATCTTCAGCCATGAAACTGTGTGGTCATGCTATAGCACTTCTAACAGGAGCGGCTATGGGGTTGCAAACATGTGGATTAGCATCAAATCCGATTTAATACTTTGCTACTTTTAAATACCTGAAGCAGAGGAAGGGAGCAATGGATAGTAGATGGGTGTGAATTGTCAGGCTGCACATGAAGGGAACTCTAGCAGGAAGGGGAGTAGAGCATGGATATGGGTGACTGGGATGCTGTGAAATAAATGAGCATGTCAAAAAGCAAAAAATATGACAAACATTCCCCAGAAGAGTGTTGGATTGGTTCCTCTGGAGATTCCTTCCCCTTGTTGTCCTGCCCCTGGAATGTTACTGTCCCAGCATGAGACAAGCATCAATAGTTTTTAAGGAACAGAAGGAGAAAGCCTTTCTCGCTAACACAGGCCAATCATCATTTTGCATTTAACAACCTTCCTTGACTATGCTTTGGTTTCTCCTCTGGTTTAGGGCAGGGGAGCCAGGGTGGGTGGATGGGGGAGCCCAGGGGGGTGGACATCAGCAGAGCACAGCATGTGGGATCAGTCTGAAACATGCAGGTGCAAAGAAAACTTCCCACTATCATCCCAGTGCCAGAAGGAAAGAGCCTGTGGAGCAGGTATTAGGTCTCTCAATGCATCTTCCCAATGTTTAATACCTCTAATGTTCTGGTTAAAACTGGGGCTCCTGGTCCCTCCTCCTTTTGACAAGTCCCAGTTCTCCCTCAGGTTCAGCAGAAAGTGAGACTCAGCAGGATGTTCCTTGTCTCCCTGGAGTGCTCCCCAAAATGCTAGGCTCTTTTTAAAGGGAGTTTAGACCAACAAGCCTTAGTTCCTTCAGTAACATACTCTACTGCAATGAGAAATCCCTACTAGGCAAGTGCCACTGTAATTTTTAGGCTCAACCGGTATAAACCAGTTTGTTGTACTGATTCTGCAAGGATGTAAGCTCTTGCTAAGTATGGGAGGTTGTTGCTTGCAGTAGGATACTGGTGTTTCAAGTTCAACACGCACTTTGCCAGCCTGGAGCTCGAATCTTTATCTACTTGTGGCCAACTGCAAGCAAGAGTGGCTCCATCCCGTGGGTTACAAATATTACTGTTTGCCTGGTATCATAGTTTGAAAAGAAATTAAACTGAGAAGCAGGTGTTGCGTACAACCAGACAAAGAAAAAGTTCAGGAAGCCTCTCTGTATCTTCAGATCAAGATGAACTTTGATAAACTTGATTATTAAAAAAAAAAAAGCAACATTTTTCTTCCTCTTCTGACTTGCAAATTAAGCTAAACTTGCATTATCAAGTCTGATTGGAATGAATTTTCAGCTGAAGAGTTCACCACAGACTTAAAAGACTAAAGCCCAGATCATAATTGCATATTGTAGAGTGGCCCTGCTGCAAAAGTTTTCCCGATTTCAGAGCAAAAATCTACTTAGTGAAAGGAGGTTTTGTACTAAATGAACAGTTAGAAATGCAGAAATTGATGTTTCTCATTCAAATGCAGAAAGGATTTTGATTCGGATCCCTCCTCCCTCCCTTTGAAATGCTATTTACCTACACCAGAGTCTAATAAGGTTAATGTGTTAGATGTTCCCCCAGTGTAAATTGTATCAGTGGGAAGAATACTGCCTGAATAGAGTCCTCCAGCTCTATTCATTTGCTTTCAATGTGTCAAATTAATTTTGCCACATGGGTAATAAAAGCTGTGCTTCTGTGTATTTCTGTAAACATTGTACAATTTAGAAAGTGTTTATGATTTCTTTCAACAATGAAACTTAAACTGCGCACAGTCCAGTATCAGAGAGTAATTTCAGAAGTGACTGAGGCATGTAATTGAGTTTGTCAGTGTAATTGTATTTTGGAATAGATAGTGGTATGGTTTTTTTTAGTTGTTAGTGACTCTCATATTTAGTGTGCTGATTAATTCTATTAGAGGAGTTAATTAGACTGAGAAGGTGGGGGTAAGAATGGATACAAATCACTTTAAAGCACTGCATTTAACCACAGTTGATTATTCTGTGCACAGAGGAATGCCGCCTCTCCCTGTTTTGGATTCACGTGTGTGATTAGAGCTCATCAGTGCAGCCCCGCGCCTGCCGACAAGGATGGATGATGAGTGTGGATGCAATTCTCTCTCCTTTCAAGTGTGAACTTCCAAATTGAGGCACTGCAGGGTACAGAGTTGACCTGACTTAAAAATAATAAGCTCCTGTGCATACGCTGTAATAATAAAAATAATTACAATATCTGTATTTCTGGCACAGCCTCCCCATATTGTTTCCTGTAAAGAATAAAAGGCAGTAAGGAATAAACAGGCACCACTTAAGGGCACTCTCTGGCTTTGCAGACTTCAGAAGAGCTTGGGCTCAAGTCTTGGCATGGGAGATTCAGATTTTCCCCTGCAAAAAGAAGAGACTTGGATGGTGGAGGTCTGGCAGCTGCAGTATCTGCCCTGGAGGCGCTTGAGTCGGGAGCTGAATGCAGAGCTCTGTTGGCATCTCCAAGCAGGAGCAGGCACATCTTGCCCACAGGCAGCTGCAGGGACCCTGCCTGCACCAGAAGGGTGGATGCTCTGCAGTGGAGTTGTCTTGTCTAGAAGAGGGAGCTGAACTTGCAGCTGCATTAAAGATTTGTAAATCTGAGCCAGAGCCTGGGCTGGTGGTAGACATGAACCATTTTTGGAGAGCATCACTAGCCCTGGGATGGCAAACGGAGGAGGATGGACAGACGTTAATTCTCCCTACCTGTTGACTGGGTGCTGCACACAAAAAAGTACAGCCTTAGGAGCGGCCACGGAGGAGCTGACATGGCTCTTAGTCTTCTGCATCTGACCTAGCGTGGACCAAGCCAGCTCAAAGTGTGGGCAGGCTGGGCTCAAGCCCTTCTACACCTCTCCATCCCCACAGCATGTCCCACAGCACTTTTAGGTGAGAGATGGGAGGGACTGAGGAAAGGGGGGATGGAGAATTGAAACAGCTTCCTCTAAAGCCAAAATGTGTGAAAGAAATATACATAGAATAGACTTTTAAGCAGCAGTGTGTAATTTTTGAATCACCTGGAATATTTCCAACTAGACAAACACAAGACACTGTCAGAAGAGCATTAAAACATGCCTTGAGGCATCGTCTGAGCTGGACAAAAGTCAGGTCTCTTTATAAACCAAACGTACATATTGGGAGCTGGTGTAATTTTCTGGAAAACAGTCTCAGTCTGAATAGATGCGAAGGAAGGATACTGTCAAATGAAGCAGTGGTCAGGACTATGCAAAACCCAGGCCAACAGCCTGTACATTTTCAAGAAATTGTGACGCCGTGTCAGGGATTTGCTCCCAGGCTGCCTGGTCAGGCCACTATAGCGCTGTCAGTGAAAATGCCTCTTATCTTCCAACTCCTTCCACGTACAGATAACGCAGTCATGGTCGGTACAGGGCATATTTTAATAAGATTCAGAGTGGTAACATCTGGCAAATTCACATGTCATATGCTTCTCCTTCCCCATGTACAAACAGCCTGTGTTCTCATGCTTTTGTGTTTCCCTTAGATAATGGCTTTTCTGCAACAAAATACGAATGATAGGTTATCGGCTGGGAATGGCAATGTGTCTCAAGATGGCATGATACGAAGAAATGATCAGAAACTTTCACCGTTGGGAAACTTCACATCGGAAGCCAGCTCCGATAATCCTAGTGAGAGGAGAAGAGCTGGCAAGTCTCTCTCACTGCAAAACAGAAGGAAAAGGAAGAGTGCCCTGGAAAGTCACAAGGGGGTGAACAAGAATTTCTTGTCATCAGCCTCCTTCTGCTGTTCCTGGGAAGGACCTCTCAGCTGCCTCTCACCAAAGGGTTGTGGTCCACAATGTCAAAGAAAACACGGAAGACGTCTTACAGCCAGGACCGACATGAGACTGAAGTATCTCAGTAAAGATTTAGAGGTGCACGGAGGGAGAAGGCAGTGGGAGCCTCAAGCAGAAGAGCAGCACTGTGGCTGTGTCATGTGCTACTGGGATAAAACAACATCTTTTTGCAATGGCAAATCGCCTCCTGACTATCGGGCTTGGACTTGGCTGCTGGATTCAGTGGCTATTACAGGAATGGTCCAAGGCTTTGGGTGTCTACAGATACACATAGATGCCTCTAGGGATAGACTAAAATGCCCAAGAAGGTTAAGTCTCTGCAGTCGACAGGATTTATGAACCTGGAAATGTTTAGGTGCTACTGAGACTCCCAGGATCCTGTTTTATCTCACTTTTGTATTACTGTAATCCCAGCCTCGTTTGACTATTAACACCTTAGCCTGAAATTTAGGCCCACAATTGTTTTAGTTACCTCTTGTGCTTGATTATAATCCAAAAATCAAGCATTGCGTACAGACGAGGTTTGCACTTGTCCAGGTTGAGGTATAATCCATGCTGGACTGATGCTGCTCTAATGTAAGACTTCAGGTGAGCATCCAACAGCAGTACAGGGCACCGAGTCCCTCAACACATTTATGCAGAGCTTTCTAACCCCTTTCAGTGCATGGACCTCTGCAGCTTTTCCAGGTCTTGCATTTTTAAACCTGCTATGCCCAACCCTGTTTGTCTTAGTTTCTTCCGAGAGACCACTCAAAAGCTGGTGCTGCTGGCTGAAAACGTTATGCAACCGCAGCCCTGCAAAATACCCAGTCGCTGAGTAACACAGCTACTTTTGTCTCTGTCAGCAACAGCAGCATTTTGACAGCTAAAGTGATGAGCTACAGCATGGCAGCAAGGAGGAGAGCTGGGTCTGCAGGGTGCTGATAGCTCAGCTGGGCAATGCCAGCCCATGGGTCCTCAGCCAGTGGAAGAGCTACATGTGTCCCCTCAGAGAACTCTGCTTGCTGGAGACACGGTGAGTCTTCTGGAAAGAGGTAGCGGAGCTACCAAGCTGTCAAAGCCATTCACCCATACAAATAATGCTGCGTAGTTTGGGTTTTGTGAGCAGACCCCTGTGGTGTATGGACAACCTGCCGAATCGAGCTGGGTGCAGACAAAGCCCCGTTACCTGCTCTTCTGGAGCTGCTGTTTCACTTCCCTCCAGGGGCATCGCTGTGGGTTTGGCTTGCAATTGGTGACTCAGTTACTAGAAAATAGAAAAGGAAGACTGAGGTTAGGCAGCCTTTCTCCCTCACTGCTGACCTCCTCCTTAGGGACAGAGCAGCACGCACACCCTGTCTCTGTTTTGGATTTAGGGATGGGACTCTCCATGGAGCAGTCACCTCCATCTGCTCCACTGCTATCCCTCGCCCTGCAGAAGGGGAAAATGAAGCAGGACTTCATGCAGTCTTACAGGACATAGGCAGCAGTGTGGAGTGGTGGCAAAAAGGGATGTGCAGTTTTTGGGCAGGCAACATGTGCCCCAGCAGCTAGTCCTTATGAGAGCCTGTACTCCCTCCAGCCCTCTGCTCCCTGTCTCTACGCTGTCATTCACGTACTTTGGTTTCTTTGTCCTTCTCTGAGTAGCCAAAACAGATTGAGAAAGATTTTTCTTTGAATTAAATGATACTAAAAATTATTTATATCAAGTACACAGCACCAAACACACAGCACGTTTTTTTAAAGCAAACTGTATTATTTTTACAGTTTACATTTAAAAAATAGCTGTAGTTTACATGCCGAAGTTCAGCTGTTCAAATAAACCCTTAAGCTCCTTTCTTCAGTAGCATCTCCCACTAGGTGGATCATTTCAGCCGTGGTGGCTGTTCTATATGTCATTGCAAGCACTTCCCATCAGCGGTGCTCCCTGGGAGCCAGAGAAGGAATTTAACTGATAAAAACTCTGAGCTGAGCAAACAGCTGGCAATGAACTAATTTTCTAAAATATTGCTCCTTGTCTGTACAAAAACAATTGCAATTTATTTATGCCGGGAGGCTGATGGAGCTGAGCAGCGGAGGTGAGGGCCACCCTTGAGCTGGAGCCACACACCTCTCCTAGGGGCCAGGGCCACCCTTGCTGCAGGGCAGTCCTGGGCCACAGCATCGGGATGGAGGATCCATCCATCACTGTGGAGCAGGGAGGGGTCGGTGTCCAGCTCTCCAAAAACATGAAATTCAAGGAAATCCAATTTTAATTGAGTCTTTCCTTACAAAGGTCCAGCAAAATAGCCCGAGGGGTCATGCTGGGCCTCCACCAGGATGGCCTTGGTCTCCTGCTGGTCCAAACTGGTTGGAAGGGGAGGGACAGTGGGTCCAGCACTAATGTTGCACCCACTCGTTCTCCTAGGAGGGGACAACCCACCTCGTGTTTCGTTAACACTGGCTGCAGCCTTTGGAAGAGTCCAAGTCTGTTAATCCTCTTTTTTTAAACAGAGGAAGGCACTAAATCACCAGTAGAATGACTCAAGCAATTCGGCGGCCGAAGGAACCCGGTGTCCCGGTTCCAGCTGCTCTGCGGGAACGTTAGCGATACTCCTCTGGGACCATTTGGTAACGCACAACTGTCTGGGCAGCTTAGGGCCATCCTGTTGCAAACTTTTTCTTAACTCTGCTTCCTGAGTCAACTAAGTCATTGCCCACAAAATGAGCTGAGAACAGATGTGAGTGATTCCAGTGTCAGGCGTTTGGACTATGACCACAAATGCAGGCATAATTAAGATTTTCCTCCATTTCTCTTATGTGCTAAATGGAAATATTAGCTCTGCTGTAAGACTAACTGCAGAGAGTCTCTGGAAGACGTGTTCACATGGAAAAGGTCACTACGTTGCCACTGGATCGTTATTTCACTTACTTTACCCAGTAGTTAAAATGCACGTTTTCTGTCTTTCCCAGATTGTTCATCTTCAATTGTCCAGGCAGCCAATAAGGCAGAATAAATGAGGATCATCAGAAAGTTGTACAGTTTAAGGCTTTCTATCATTATGCAAAATCTGTATCTTCATTAATCACTTTTTTTCTTAATGAACTTGGGGACTAGTGTTTCTGCTGCTAAGTACTCAAAGGAGTTATTAAATTTCTGGCTGTCTGGTTCCCCCATCTGTTTCCATAATAATTTACTGCAATTAGTATTTCAGCAAAATTTCTAAAACCTGCCAGATTTCTTAAGAACAGGGAACGCTACTGTAAGCGTGAGGGGAAGCTTATGGTGTCTGAGTGGCAAAAAATGATCTAAAATCCACATTAAACCAGCCTTCCCTGTAGTTTGCAGGAGGGTTAAGGCAGCAAAAGGGAGATTGACAAAATGAGGAGAGGCTGGAAAAACTGCTGCCTGTCCAGGTCCAGCTGTCCACTGCTGGCTAGATATTAGGATAATATTTAATTCATTTTCATTTTTCTGAAGGAGGTGGCTCCAGAAGCACATGCAACAGCCAGGGAAGTGGGTAGAGGTCTGCCGCACAGATACTGAGCGTGCAGAGGGGCTATGGGGCACCAGGCATTGGGGTGGCAGCTGGAGGTAAGTACTGGGCACGGGATTCTGCTTCCTTGCATGAGAGCCCCTGGCCACTTGGTGTCAGGGGGCCTCTCAGATTTTGCTACGCTGAAGCTGCGGCCAAGAGCATTGCTGCCCTATCCCTGGCAGAAATAAACTGCAGAATATAAGCCTGTGTTTCTGCAAGAGTATGGCAGGAGCCCTCGCCTTAGTATGTGCACGTCAGGTGTTTAAGGAGGCTGGTGACAATGCCGTCTCCTGGAGGAGGAAGGACCAGTGTCACACCTTTCCAGCGCACGGAGCCATGCTGCTCTCCTATGCACTGACGTGGTCTCAGGAAAGGCCCTTTGCTCTGCGCTAATTTCACAGTTCTGCAGCTGTTTAATAAAATGGGACAAACAATTTTTTTATGGCCAAAAGGTTATGTTTTGTTCCTAGACTCTGAATTAACAGGCCCCCTCTGCCGTGCTGTGCTCCCGTGGTGCATCACAGCCTCTTGGGTGTTGTTTGTGGCAAAATCATTGAAATTCCCCCTCCAGATGGCCTCCCTGGTACCATTATGTACCTGCTTAGTACCAAATTGAAGGGATCGTTGAGTCTTTCACTATATTTATGCCAGGATAAATTTTTGCAGCTGATAAATTTTCATCTGCTTTTCACAACAGTGGGACGGGCCCGGTTTCTCAGGAAGGAAGAGTTGCAGGGTGTTGTCCTAGCTGAAGCAAAAATGACGATCCAAGAAGGGCTGACTGACTGGAAGGGGTTGGCTCTGACGCACCAGAATTGCCCAGGAGAAAGATAATAAAGAGAATGAGGAGAGCAATTGCTTTAATAAATAAACTGGAACATGTGTGTGACTGATACCACCAGGGGCTGATACATGCCAAGAAGTCTGTTTTTAACATCTGCTCTTCAGCAGCCTTAATATGTTATGACCAGATCAACATATCTTCTGCTGCTGGTGTCAGACATCCTATAGGAACTAGAGGCTGGGGTGGGAAATACACGCAAATAAGCATATACATATACATATACACATACAGGCATTTTTGTACATGTGCATTGTTGCACCAGTGGAAGGATTAATAATGTGAAATTGATTCAAAATGGTGCTTAAGTAGCCCTGACAAAGAGGACCCATCAGTGGCCAATATTAATTCCCTATGATCTCTCTTTTTTGCAGAGTATAAGCTAGAGGATTGCTCTTGTTGGCAGCTCATATCCCACTCAGTGCATCTATAGATGCAATATGTTCTTTATCATAGTGTAGTTAAAAGGCTTTTCATCTCTTGCCAAGGCTTTTATGTGCTGCAAAGGCTGAGGGAAGCAGGTGAGGTGCTGTAGGCATAATGGTCATTCTAAAAAGCACTCTTACCAGCCTGCAGGGAAGGGCAGAGAAAGAGAGGAGCAGGGAACGAAAAAGAAGATGAAAGGAGGGGTTGAGCGAAAACCCAGTGGCCACCACGCTGCTCCAGTGCTGGCAGAGTCAGCAGTGGCAGCAGCACAGACACAACTGTCTACCCTCTCCTCTGCTGCAGGGTATTGCACCCACAGTGCCTGGGAAGAGCACCACGTGGCTGTTCCTCAGTGTCCCCAGCTTGCCCTCCAGCCCCTGAGCTTCAGCCACAGATGAAAGCGGGTTTGGGAGATGATACAGGACTGTGAACGAGCTGAAAACAGGGTTGAGTGAAGGTATGGGACCATGAACATCTGTTGTTCAGGCACAGTCAGGCTTTTCCTTTGCCTGTGCTAGGTTTTTCTGCTCAGCCCATCTTCTTCTCTTGCAGTGGAGATGCTCAGGAACACTGGAGGCATTTTCCCGCAAGGAAGAAAGGATGTGAGAAAACAGATCTCTTTCTTCACTCAACTTACTCTGCAAGCTCAGGGGGAGTCAAATGAAGGACTTAGCACAAAGATTAATGTTTGGCCTGCGGCATTAAGCAGAACTTGTTCATTTTGGACAGGACAGTGGCTTGGAACGAGAGGAGGTTGTGACCTCTCCGATGCAGCAGCAGTTCTTCCAACAGAAGGTGATAAATAAAAGTCACTGCCACTGAGTGTATCTGAAAGCTTTGCACTGAACAATGTGAAAAATGCTTGCTATGACCCCAAGAACCTTTACATCAAGAGACCTCCAGGACACATGTGGGGAATAAGGTCTTGTTTTAAGTGCTGCCATCAGTGGGTTGTATGGGGATAGCAGTAACTCTAAAAGCATGCTTCATTTACTGCAGATGTCTGATTTTCCCCTCAATATCGCTCAAAAGTACCTAATTTAATGACAGACGTGGACTTGGAAACTGAGGAACTTTCAGCTTTTGTGTTTATTTAGCCACTTACCAGAACACCAGCTGGAAACGGTAGATTTCAGATCATTTTTATTTCTGTCTAAATAGCAAGGTTCTTTCAGAAAGCCAGGTACTCTGGTGGGTGTTACTATAACTGCTCACAGTCCAGTCTTCGCTATATTACAGCTGAAATATGTAACTGTGGCTCCTGCTTCTTCCCGGAATAAGAACCAAAGTTTTCAGGAATTAATTCCTAGGACAGCAAACTGGCCTGCCTTAGGCTTCACGCACATCACAGGCTTTGGAGGAAAGGTGGTCAGGCAGCCGTACTGGGGACAGGTGTGCTAGTAATGTCAAAGAATTCCACTTGTTTGATCATGTCCTGATATGAAACCAAGAAGTGATCCTCAATAAACACAACAAAGCCTAAATTAGAATGACGTACTGATAACCCACCAGATTATCATAAAAATTGTAAGTTAGGATGAGAAAACCAAGGAGCTCCCTTAAAAATCAAAGGAGGATGAGAAATACGATACATTCAGGTTCTTTCTATTTTTGCCTGCAGAGCTTTGAGCTTTTCACTCAAATGAAAATGAGGACTAAATGAAATGAAGATTACTCTAACATTGCCTGTCTCTGGGGACTGAGGCAGTTCAGAAAAAAATCCCAGCGTTGCAGGAGAGCTGTAATAAATTTGCTGGAGTTGGCAACTCCACTTTGATGTCAATCACTACGCTGCTGAGGGCAGATGTTACAGGACAGGTCAGCGCGGTGCTTCCCACCTGCAAACACCCTTAGCAGTTTGATGAAGAGCTCAGCTGCCTGAAGGTGGTTACAGATGCTGAGAACGTGAAGCATCGACACATCCTCAGCTGCTACATCCAAAAGTCATCCCAAGTGATATGCTTGCAGCCAAGGAAATCTTGAATTGCAGCCTGCTGATTTTCTGTCTCTGCATGCACTGTAGTGCTCTCCAATATTTATCCCTTCTCCCTCCCCTACAATTGTATTTCCCGCAATTTCAAGTGTGGTTTCCTGCTGGGTGAGGATTACGTGAGGACTCTGTTCCAAAATCCTCTTTGCAACTTTTGAAACCACTGTGGATTTGAATGCCCTTTGTGGAGAGGGGGAAGGGGCCTCAGAGACACAAATACAAAACACACAGGTGTTTCTGATGGGATGGGAGTGAAAAATGGCATTTTCCCTGCCAGAGACAGCAAACACACGTCCCGGGAAATGGCAGGAGAGATGACCCTGGCCAGGAGGCTGTATTTGTTTCCCTGCGCATTGCTCCGATCTGCCGTTCACAGAACGGCCCGTGGAACGCCTGTGCAGGATGGTGTCAGCAGGACCATGCATAGGGTGTTTGTGCTGCAGACGTGAATTGAGGAAAAACCCCAAGTGATTTCAGTATTCCCCTCAAAATGCCTGTTTTCCCAGTGGACTTAGGTTTGCTTTCTGAACAGATCCCAGCCCCAGGTGGCAGGAACCACGGTGGCCACCAGCGCACCTGCCAGCACCTCAAGGCCACCTGGGCCCAGCCGCACCTCAGGAGCAGCGGGAAGAGCCTGTCACCCCGCCCTTTTCGGGAGCGGCACGGCTGCTAGCGCACCGCAAATCACCATTAAGTAATAACTAATTAGCGCTTAGTGATAATTGACGGGTGCTGTCGCCCTTACAGCGCTAACACTCCGGCGCCAGGCTCTAGCCCCAGCGCCCTGCCGGTGCGGCGCAAGCGCTGCCCTGCCCTGCCCTGCCCTGCCCTCCCCTCCCCTCACTGGAGGCAGAAGGAAGGGCAAGACTGCGGGCAGCGGCGTCGCTGCCCGCTGTGCGCATGTGCGGCAGCATTGCACAGGCGCAATGACAACACGCTCTCCCCCCCCCCGACTGCGGGTCAGGGGCAGCAACATGGCTGCGCCCGCGTGCGCGCCGGGGGCGCGGCTAGAGCGGGGGGTCTAGTCCCGTCCCGTCCCGTGGTGGGGAGAGCCGGTCTGTGCCGTGCCGTGTAACCCACCCCGTATCGCCACCCCTGCATGGAGCCGCGGGAGTCCTGGGCGGCCTTGGCGGTGAGTGCGCGGGCCCGGGCCCGCCCGTTGCCAAGGTGACGCGGCGGCCTCGGCTGCCGGCCCCGCAGGCCCCGAGGCCGGCGCCGCGCTGAGGGGCGGCGGGAGCGAGCCTTGGTTCGTCGCCTCTTGGCTTCAACAGCCGCCCCCGGGCGGGGGGTGCCGGGGCCGCGGAGAGGCCGTGACCCCCGCGGCAGCCCGGCGGCGCTCCGGCTCTCCCCGGGCCCGGCCCTGGCCCTCGCTGCTGGGTGGGTGCGCGGTGAAGCGCGTGCTTTGCGCTGCAGTTCCCGCCCTAAAAGCTACTCGTCAACGTGCACTCCCAGCAGTGTGGCGTGCAGGCGGGTAGAGCTGCCAGTCTGCATAGCTAGGGGCCTCCTTGGAAATACCCAGCGCTCCCTCTCGGTTCTGCGTGGAAAAGCATGGACACGCTGCCCTGGGCTGGCGTGGGGAGAGCTGCAGGCCGGCGCCTGCTGGCAGAGTTCAGGTCCCTGCCCCAAACGCTCCAGGGGCAGTCGGCTGCCGTCCGCAAGATCACGGTTCAATGCGTTTGAATTAGGTCCTGGTTTTATTTAATCGTTTTGCTGGAGTTAAGTTTAACGGGTATGTCCAACTCCCGGTAAAGGTTTTTCAGCTGTTCAATTTCTGATAACGCTACCGTTACTGAAAGGTGGTGGAGAAGGTGCGTTTTAGTTGTCTTATTATCTAAAAATCATTACTGTTTTGCTGCAGATGGCGTAAGCGCACAGGTATCGTCGCCCTCTGGCAGGTGCTCTATTAGCTGCTTCATGAATTTAAATGACATTTAAGATACAGAACTTTGAAAACTAAAGAAGCAATTAGTAACTTTTGATTCATGTCTTAACAGATGGCTAGATTAAATCTGATTAAATCTGATCAATGTTATTTTGAGCAGATAAGGATTTTGATGAAAAAGAGTAAAGAAAAATCAATGCATGCAAAATAGCCAACTAGATTAAAAGAGTAATTAACTTATTGATTAAAACTTTAGTAGTAGATAGTGAACACCTCTCTGAATTCTCTGTTGGCCCTGAAAAAAAAAAAAATCAGAATAACACCTGTGATGTGTTTTCAGGAAGAGTTAAAAATCTGAGCAGCTGTTTCTTGTGCACTGTTCTATATGGGGCAGACTTCAACCTGTTTTCTATTCTGAATAACAGTGCATCTAAATAATGTCTCATAATGAATTAATGCTGACTATTGATATTTTTTCTTTTCTTTTTCTGAAATGAATATTTCTATTTATTTCGGTCTCTTCCTCCTGTTTTTGACGAGTAATTCTTTTCTACAGATCAGCTGTGCCCTGGAGAAGCTTAAAAGAAGTCATCTAGAAACACAGACAATGGAGCTTTAGATTGAGCTTTAGTTGAAACTATTTTTTTTAGGGTTTGGTTTCAAGAATTGCTTTGGATAAAAACCTTCCCCTTCTCCTTATGACTTTGAAAACATCTTTATTCAATATTATTTTTTTTCCTATAAGCTTTTGTCAGCAAGAGAAAATAAAGCAGTTTTAGTTTGGGCTTTGTTCAACAAAGGAAATGGGGGGGTAACACTTTAAATGAAGAAGTTTGCTAGAAAAATGTGAATGTGCTTTCTAGAGATGCTTGGGGGGGGGGGCGGGGAGAGCAGAATTGCTTCTGTCTTTCCCTGATCTTATCGCACAACTTCCTAGGCGTTGGTCATTCTGTGCTGTGTCATCTTGATAAGTGGCATTCACTGTCTTGCTTTTATGTGTAGTGGGTAAGTGTTGCATTGCTTTGCTTGTACTTTTCAAAACACTGAGATTATTTTGAAAATAGCTTAAAAGTGATTTAAAAGCTGTAATATCTATTACTTTCTTTTGTTGAAGCTTCCTTGTTATAGCTATAGAAGCTACTGAGGTCTGTGTAAGACTATCAGTTTATACTTTGGCCTCAGAAAGGGTATGGTCAGTAGTGCTTTGGTTTAGGCATGCCTCAGTTACTCACATAAGCACCACAGCTTCACCCTTATGAATATTAATGCACTTTACTCCATGGTTTTGTCTTGAAGGCTGGTGGAGTTGCTGGTGTCTGTGTTGACTTGATCCTTTTTCCCCTGGATACTGTAAAAACAAGACTGCAGAGCCCTCAAGGATTTCGGAAGGCTGGTGGTTTTCATGGCATCTATGCTGGTGTCCCTTCCACTGCTATAGGATCCTTTCCAAATGGTAAATTTTCTTTGGATTATGCTTTGTGTTCTTTAAGTGCGAACTTATGTAGTATAGGACATTCGTGTCTGTGGCTTCCTTTCCTGCAGGTGACTTTGGATTCTGTGAGTCCATGTCCAGCTGTGAAGAACAGTTTCTAGAATTGTACAGTATTGAACAAACTCTTTGAGCAAGCCTGGAATGAAGGCTGCTGCATGTTTACTCTGAAAAGCAACCCTTACTCCTTGGAAGCGTTCCTGGATATGTCTTATAAGCCTGTCCTTACTTATAGGGGCACCCTAAAGCATTTCCAGGTGCCAAAGAGGGCTTGAGTCTTGCTTGCCCTGGACACTTTTGTCATGACCTGTTCTTTCATGGTATTGGAAATGAATCAAAATTCAAAGTGCTGGAGCACTGGAGGTCTTCGAGCTAATTGCCCTGGGGATGCTATGCCCATCTTTTTCTCCCTAGAAACAACTACAACACTTAAAATGAGAAGATGTCAGGAATACTTTTGAAAGCCAGGCTTTAAAAAAGTAAATGCTTGTAGTCCCTGCAGAGAAAAGGCATCTAAAATTCCTAATGCCTTTGTCCATTTTGTCTTTGTAGGGAGGGATAAAAAAGCAGCAAGCTATGCTGTCAGTAGTAAATGTTAGGAGAACTTTGCTGACAAATCCACTGACACCTTTGGATGTTTGATGTCCTTCATAAGATGATATTAAAAAAATCAGTTCTTTATCTTGTCTGCTCTGTTATCTCCTTTTGAGGTGATAAGCATCTTTTGATTAGCAGAAGGCAATTCACATAGCCCTTCTTTACAATTAAAATCTGTTTGCCCGCAAGACATGTCAGTTTTTTCAGGATTTACATCTTCAAAATCTGAACTCTGGTTTTATCTTTCCAACGTATGACTGAGAACTGAAATTATCTTTAGGAGAGGGAGTAACCCTTAAGGTGTAAGTGCCTTTGTAGTTGACTGTAGGAGTGAATAAACACAGCTCATGTTGCTATGCTCAGTTTAGTTTTGTATGTTTCTTGTTCACTGGACAGGACTTTTACGAGTCCTTCAGAAACTTGGAAGAATTTTTCATGGAGCTAAAGTGCAAAATATTAAACTGATGATAGCTACGAAGAAGTTATTAATAACTGCTACTGAAACAGTTTTGCATATTGCAGAGTAGCAGACTTGTATCAAGCACCTTGATGATTTTTGGGTTGTTTTTTTTCTTTTCAGTTAATCAACTGATTTGGTCCGGTTCCCCCCCCAAATAAAGACCATCCATCCAATTCAACCAAACGACCTCCTCTCTACCCTTCCTATCTATGAATATGGAAGATACCTTTTTTTTCAAAACGTACTGGACGTTCATGACTAATTAACACATCTTTCCTTACCTCAATACTAAATATGGCCTTAAGTCCTGATGCCTTTGATATTAATGGGAGGTTTGCCAGTGATAGTCAGGAGCATGAACTTCTGAAAGATTTATCCCACAGATTGTGTTGATACTGTTGTACTGTTTTGGGGCAAAAATTTCCTGTTTTCAACTACAGTTGCAGAATAATAGGTGACAAAATCCACCTCTAAATGTTTTTGTGCTAGTTCTGTGATGGAGGAACAGTTAAAATGACTGCATGTATTCTTGAATTTCAGCTGCTGCGTTTTTTATCACCTATGAGAATGTGAAATCCATGCTGCACCATGGCTCTACATCTTACTTGACTCCAGCAACACACATGGTGGCTGCCTGCCTTGGGGAAGTGGTAAGAAATAAGTTCATATATTGTGTGTCTGTGGGAGGAGAGGAAACCATTCAATTATGAAAACTCAGGCTTGGTGTCATATCTTACGTTTTTGGTTGTTGACCATCTTTGTACTTGTGACAGTTCTTATAAAAATATTACTTATTTTTTAATGAAGTGTTGGCACTTGTAAGGATTGTTTTAAAGTGAATAAATCGGTTAGTAACAATTCTTAGTAGGCCTATTGGTTGATCTTGCGAAGTCAGTAGATAGTGGAGATGTGGATTGTTCCAAAACATGAATACATCTTCACATTGTAGTGATTGTGTGTCAGTGTTAACATTCAAGAAAGGCTTTTACAGCCTTTCAGCTTCATGTGGAGTAGTCATGGAAAGGATTTTTATTTCAAAAATAGCCATAAGACAATGATGTTATATGTACAGTAGGTAGGTGTCATCATCTGAAACCCATTCACCTTGACATGTAAGAACCAGTATTAACTAATTAAATAATTATCTCCCTCTCCTTCCCTCCATGCATTCACATTCAGCCAAGACTATTGAACAAAATATTTTATTGTATTTTTAAACAGACTCTCCTAGTGGATGAACCAAGTGATGTGACAGTATAGGGCAACTGGCAGTGGTGTAACTTCACTTGCCAAACAATGTGTAATGCTTTCCTGATGAAGCGTGTCTCAGTGGAGAGTGTCATGGGTAATCTAATGAAGCTTTTTTCCTTGGGATGGACATCTGTATATTTTAGTGACAGCTTCTCACATGGTCTCTGATAGCTGTAGCCCTTAGTTTAGTGTATTGGTTGGGTTATTGCAGGATAAAGATACATATGAATAATGAAAGTAATTTCTATATACAAGCTTTTTGAAAACTCTTTCCCCCCACTTTTCCAAAAAGTTGCTGTGTTTCTTATGCATTAAATCCATTACTTTGTTTATAGCAGGTTCTGGAGCTGCTAGTAATGGCTTGCTTTGCCTAGGTTTATACAGTACCCAGAATAATTGGGACCAAATTCTGCTGAACACTTTAGATGATTATTAAGGAAGATCACAAGAGAAGCCTCTCTTGTTTTGATGCCTAGGTTGCCCTTGTCTTGTTAACAGCATGGACTTTGCAGAAATTGTGTGCGTGGGTGGGTGGTTGTTTTGTTTTATATTGTAAGTTACAAATGAAATAGCATTAACCTATTGAATTTAAGTAACAAAATATCTCTTGCTCTCATGACTTTCCAATCTGGTATATCTAGGCTGTTTCCCTGGCTTACATTGACCGCTCCTTAGAAATCTTTTCTTTTTATTTCTTTGAGAGAAGGAAAAGTTTTCAGTACTAAGGAAATGTCAAGGCTGTATTTGAAAGTGACTTTATATTCCAGTTTAAGATCATAAAATTACTTTCATTGCCAACATGCAATGCCAGGGTGACTGGACAACCTGTAGATCCACAGAGTTGAAAGTTTAGCTCTGGAAGAGCTAGTACGTGACGCTGTAACAGGAACTTCCTGTGCAAATAGACTGTAGCAAGTGTTGAAAGAGAACACTTCTCCGTGTGGTCAAACAAACCAAGACCATTCCTGTCTGATCCAGGCACAAACTTGTCTGTAGGTAAATACTGAAGACGCTTTATCCTAGAAGCTTGAATATTGTGTTTTTTAAAAACTGTTTCTGGGGTTATTTGCAAACAAAGAGCAAGGTTGCTTTGGGTTAGCTGAATCAAATATATTCTGGGTTCAGCAAAATCCTTCTTTCCCCAGATACTCCTCTCGTTTTTAACTGCAGAGTTGGCACTGTGCCTTGGCAGTGTTCCGGGCTGGGTGTTCAGCTGTAAGCAGTCCATTGCTGTTCCTGCCAGCGCTGTCCACCTCCTTTCTCCTGCTTTTGTCACACTGGGTGTTTCCTGGCACTGCAGTGATGAAATGGGGTGCGAATTGCTGTGTCTCCACAAGTTTGGGGGAGGGAAATGGGCTGTATGAAACTAGCTTTTCTGCTCTTTTGCAACTTAAACTTAGCCCATGATGTGGGGCAGAAAAATGTATTGTGTCTGTGGTTCCATATTCTGCTTTTATTAACTGATTTTTTTTCATGTCTTGTGACACTGGCTTCTTTCTCTCCATTACAGGTAGCTGTGTATTTATACTCCCTGTGGTGGCTTAGTTTACTTGCAGGTTGGTCCCAAGTTACCAGGAGTGCAGAGGGATCTATGCCATTTTAGCTTAGCACCAGGTGCCTTGCTATTATAGCAGCATAGCCTAGCTACTTCCCACGGGAAGCAGTTCAGCTCTCCCTGCTCTCTGTGGGTTCAGCTTTGATTCCCAAGTAATTTTTATTCTGTGGAAATGATACTGATTAGATTGAATGGGACTTAGCCAGGGAACTTAATTTAACATACCAAGCACATGAAGATAGGTGAATGCAGCACCAGTACTAACCAGTCTGGTAGTGGTTATAGGCAGGAGTGGATAGAAGGTGATAGATTTAGGGCTGGGTGGGATACATTTGTGTTGCTGCCTCAGGTGGATTCTTTTTGATCTTGATTAGAGCCTGTGCTGTCAGGTTATGACTTCTAACTTAAGGCAATGCATAGAATTTACTTCCATGGAAATTATATAAAGGCTGTTAGAAATCAGCAAGAGATTCTTCACCACTATGGCAATGCATAGCCCTTAAATTCCTTGTTTGCCTGGTATCTTGTGGAACAGGAGATCCAAGAGGTGTTTTAAGCTTCTTGAGTGCTGTTTCAGAATCAAGCAAAATGACGATTAGGCTCATGAAGAGCTGCCAGTGCTCTGCGATAAAATCCACTGAAAAAAAAGTCTCTTTCATGAGTGGGTTATTTATAGTATACCTCTTCTGCCTGTGAGGATTCTGTGAGAAAGCTGTAACTGGGTAATTTAATCATCAGCAGCCAAAGAACAGTTGGCTCCAGATGACTCCTTGCATGATTACAGAACCTGTTGCCCATTTTTTCCAAGGTGGTCTGTAGTCTCGTGACCCTTACAACTCAGGCACTTACTGCTTTCATTTTCAGGCTGACAAACGGAGATGCAGCATAGTTAAGTGAGTTGCTCAGGGCTGTCTTGTGTGCTTGGCTCTTGCTACTCTAAGGCCAGAGAGAGATAGTGATAGCCATTGAAATGGCAATCTGACTTTATGGTGTGGAAACTGTGATATTGTAATAGCCATTTTTCAGCTAATAAGATTCTGCTTTTTTGCTAGCTTTTCTTCTCCCCTTGGTGCGATGGGAGAACTAAGCTCTAAAATAATTGAGATAGGGATTTAGAGATTTGCTACAACAAACCTGTAATAAAAATAGTACAAAGCAAGATCTTCCTACATTTGTTTTATATATTTCTATTGATCAGCTAAGACGTTATATAAACTATTCCAAATTGCATCATGGTGAAAGTTGTAATTATAGTTTTATTGATTAGTCATTAAGTTTTAATCAGGGCATAACCACTGGGACTATTATTTTGTCAGTAGTGGTTTTTTTAATACATACTTTTCCTTCTTTGTACACTTTAATAATTACTATGATATAAATTGCTTTTAAATATGAAATAATAAGCCAAAGACTCTGTCATGTTAGGATTCCCAAGGCATCTTTTTGCATTTCCAAACTGTCTTTTTACAAAACGGAGAAATTAAGATTTAGAGCGAGAAACTGATGTTGGATTTCTCGGTTTGCTGCTCCTTCACTGGTGAGCGTAAATGAGTCAGCTACCTTCTTGTGCATCAATAAAATGTGAGTATGTGCTAAGCTTAAAGGTATGCTAATGCTGACTAATCTGTGTTTTGAATGTGACCTAGTGAAAATAATAAAATAGGTAAAGAGGAAAAAATGCAAAGGTTGCATCAAGATATGTTAAAATATACAGCAGAAATTGGTCAAATGGGAGCTCTTAGTTTTTATAACAGCCACTCTTCTGTATTGTTTACAGCCTGTGTAAATTCATGGGAAACATAGTCCCCTGGAACTGGTTTGGTCCAATTTCCCAGTTCCAGGTTAGGAGGCACAAAACAAAGCAGTAAAAAGGCGGTGGCTGTAGCATGGTTTGGGAGGTTTTTTTTATTTTTTTTTTTCTCCTTTTAGGCAGGAGGAATATAGAAGGCTAATCTCATCTCCCAGAGTGAGACAGAGAAGTACATACAAAATCTGACCCTGTTAAACATAATTATTTTGTCCTATAACTGAATCTTGCTGTATAGGGACTCTGAATATACCATAATACATGAAAAACTACTTACAAAGACACAGCCAAAACTCTAGAGGGCAGATACATGGTATATCATTTCATCAGGGAAGAAGCTTGAAGAATACATGAGTTACCGAGGGGGGGAAAACTCTATTATACCACTTGTGTCACTGAAACTTGGAGATAGGAAACACACTTACTGCATCCAGGGCTTTGGAATTTTTCATCTTGACTCTACATTGCCCTGTATGTTTAGTCTGCCTGTATCTTGACAGTGAGCTGCCAAATGTGCTTGGAAAACATGATATCATAGGGAGTGGAAAGGAAAACCAGATGTTCTAAAATTTTACTTTTAATATTCTAAGGCAGTGTAAGTAACTCGGAGAAGGAGCAGTATTTTTAACCTCCTAGTGCCCATTTTAAATAGTAACCAGGTGCGTCTTGCAGATCCAGAGTTAATTGTACAGCTCCAGATTGATTTGTACAGAATTTTTTATGTCAGTTTAATATGACAGTGTATACTATTAATTACAAGGAACTTTGATAAAGAGACGTCCCCCTCTGAGCCTCCCCCACCAGCCTCCCGCAAACATGGTTTTATGGGACAAGTTTAAGATTATCCCGGTTTGACCGATGAGGTTTTCTTCATGAGTGCCAAAATGGTTGGATTCAGCACAGTTAAGTTTTACATCCTGCTGGCTTTTCCGTGGAGGTGAGAATAAAGTTGTTTGGATCACGTTCTAGAGAAGCTAACAGACAACAGCCTTTCCCATCTAATATTTAGATATTGTTATGGTTACGATCTGAGCTTTGCAAGATATTTAGTGAAAGTTTTGGGCTGTTGCTTGTAAATATCAGGTTCACTCTTATCTTTCTGACCTTTTATTTTTGATTGGCTGTTTTTGGTGATGTCTTTTTTTTTTTTTTCCCTACTCTGTAGGAAAGCAAGCTACCTTGACTTTCAGCTCACTTGTGAGAGAAAATGTGAGGGAGGACTGAGGACCAGGATGGGAGGTAGATGTCCTGTTCTTTTGGCAGCTAGCGGTAATGACCATGCTCTGGAAGTAGATTACCAGCTGAAGTTATTGAGCTGCTTTTGTCCTTGTGTAAGTTTCCAGAGTACTTTACGATTACAGTGCTGGAGGTGTGTTGACGCTGTGCAGTGCATCCCCAAAGCTGCCAGATCCCAGGTTACTTGCAATGAAGTTGTGTGTCTACAGAGTATGCCATAGCACCAGACAGAGAAAAGTAACTCAGGTCCTGAAAGCTGCCTAGTCATATTAGTGACACTATGCCTGCATTCGTTTGTCCTGTTAAATTTTTAAGCTGATGTAGCCATGATACTTTAGGTTCCTCATCTGGCTTGTTTTCATTCTGCTTCAGTGTCTCTGCACTGTGGTCCCTTGAGTTGTATAAATGCTGGACAAGCTTATGGGTCTAGAAAGGTGTTTCTGGTCTGGCTGAAAGAATGCCAAAACTCAGGCTACGTACTAGGCTTTGGTGGAGCATTAACCTCATAGGAAGAGATGGAAACCTCGGCTGTCTTCTGAGACAGCTCTGAATGGTTAGGTAGGGACTGCTCCCTTCGAAGACGATAGGTTTGGCTGTCCTCAGCAAGGAGGATTTTGGAATAGCCTCACACTTCACTTTTTTCCAAAATTTGAGAAAGGAGGGATGTTGAATCAATTTGAATTGAAACATCCAAAAGTTTGTCACTTCACTGGGGAGAGGGGATCATGTGGCTCCACAGGGCAAGGTGAGGACAGGTACTTCAAGGTGAAATTCCAAGCTCAGTTGTGTATTCCAGTGTGTTGCCACTTAAGATACTTTTGTGATAAGAGCAAAGTGTGTGGTTCATCTGTGATTAGCATCTGACCCTCAGTATTATTAAGTTGGGAGTTTTTTTATCTGCTGTTGGGATGTGTCAAATAGGAAAGCTTCTTAATGCAGGAATTATCTTTCTGGGGAATTCAGCTAGCTTTCTCTACTAGTCCTAACTTGTTTCTTAGAAGAAGCAAGCCCAAATGCAAACCAGTTTACAGTTTACAAATCACGATTCTGTAGAATGACATTTTGAGTGTGCTTTTAATTAAAATAAGGAAAGCGCATGTTTTATATTATTTTAGGGTTTTTTTTCTGGAACAAAAAGGCATTTTAGACATGATAGACAACATCATGTTGTCTCTCTCTGTCCACGAAATCAGCCCTTTCTTCCCTCTGCCCTGGCAGTATCTTTTGAAACAGTTAATTAGTTTCGGTTTAATAGAAGAACAGGAATCTCCAAAAGTGTATTGGTATGAATTCCATGAGAGTAACTGGCTAGGTCAGAGAAGAAAGTTGCTATTAATGCTGGTTCTGAGGAAGAGGCAGAAGCATGAGTCAGACAAATCCACAGAGTAATATCATGAAAGAATCTCCAGCAGGATAATTGGTCAGGGCTTTACAGCATAGTAAGCCCTAGAAGATCAGCTTGCAGGAGCCCAATCTAACAGAGATGAAACAGCTGCTCACATCAGATATGGAGTTAAGATTTTAGCTATTTGAAACTCCAAAACTTGCATGTTGGAAGATATGGCTTTTCAGTTCAACAGGCAAGTTTGACACTCTGGGGAGAGTTGCTTCTAAATCAACAATCGTCTGCTGCAACAAAGAAGTGATTTAGTACTTACTGTGTCTAGACTTTGGGCTAATGGCTTTGAATTTTTAACTATCCCTTTTCTAAGAACTGAACTAATAAATGGACAAAACTGTTTAAAAACAAAAAGCTGCATTTTCTGCTTTGCATCCTATCTCCTCTCAATCAGTGTAGTATGGGCTGGCAGACCGTAGTATTCAAAGTAGTATTCAAAGTAGTATCCAAAGTCTGACAGCAGTCAAAGTTTGATGGGCCCTCTTCTATGGTACTTAAGCTTTTTTTACTATTTTCATTGATCAGTGCCTGTCATTTTAGGTGTGACTGTCTTTTGTGCTGTGCATATCTGGATGCATATATAGGCATTGAGAAGGGGAACGTGTCGACCCTGGCGAGATGAGCAATGGTGGGGAGTGCAGCAATGTAGGTGGTCTTTTGAATTAATCATGGTGGATTTTGAAATATTCATAAATTAATCTAGGTGAGGTCACGTCTGCAATACAGATGCTGCAGGATTTTTGCCAAATCCTGATGCAGAAGTGTAGCTGAGCAGTGGTTGGAAGATGGTTGTGAAGGTGAGACTGCTGCCATTAAGGGCTAGTGGAGAAGGAGCATAGTTAGAGCGGATGGAAACTCAAATTAGAGCTGCAGCTGAAAATTGGTTGTAAATAAAGATGAATGGAGGCATGAATCCACAAATGCTGCCAACAAATTCATCATACAATTAAAGGCTGAAACAGCAGATTAAGAACTGTCAAGCACCTAACCAGCCACCCATGCTGATCTTCTCTTGTATGCTCTATGTTAACTGTATGTATTGGCCTCTTCTTCATCAGCTGCCCTTCCGAGATTGCTTTGTGTTACCTACTCAATTCAGGGCTTAGAGGACATGCTACTTTGCAGTAAGGAGTAGAAGCTTGATGGTTGTCATCTCTTTCCTTTCAGTCCTAGGGCTGATATTCAGCTGATGTAGAAATATTTGTAGCTCAAAGTCCTCTATAGAGGAAAGCTAATTTGGGTTAAAGAGTGTAAGTGAGAAATAAATAATTTAGAAGTATTTCCTGATGGATTTCCTGGCTTGCAACATATTCTGCCAGAGTCGGCTTTGGAAATGTCTGAGATAGTTTAAGGTAAGTTTATTCCAAAGTAAGGTTCTGTACAGGGTTTGTCGGGAATAACTATTTCTGAATAGCTCCATATGTGAACAAGCCCGTAATTCTTTAAGTGAAAAGGCTGTAGGAAAGAGTAAGGGATCAATTAAAGGAAAATACTTGATAAAATACAATGTAGTTGAAATTTCCGTGTTCTGGGCCAATGTAACCCCAAGAGACTGAGCAAATTGTAAAATACTAGTCATCTTTCAACAGGAGACTTAATGTGTTTTCAGAAAATATTGCCTGTGTTCTCTTGCCTGGAATCTCATTAACATTTGTCCTCCTGTAACACAGCCTGACCCCACTTGGCTCCTTGGAAACAGTTTTATGCTGGATGGGATGTGCCATGCTACTTTTGCTGAAAGAACAGTTTGGCTGGTGGATGTGATTAGTTTCTTAAGCCTCTTAAAAGAAGTTTAACAGACTCTCAGTGGTGGAAGAGTTGCTGGGATAGATTGGATCAGGCAGACAATTCTGTAGGTTGAATTAAGGGTCTACTCTTCTTCGGCTTTAAGGCTTTCTGTGTTTAAATGTGGTACTAATTTATGATTCGAGCATCAACCAGGTTAAGGAAGATTTTTTTTTTAAAGCTATTCAGCTGTCTGATTTTTGCCACTCGAGTTTAAACCAACTCCTTCTGACTGTACTGAGGAACTTCAAGATCTGTGGGACACTAAGTTTGTGCTGGAGTACAAAAGAGATGTGCATAACAGCAGGCCACTTCCAGTAAGTTTTAGGTTTAGTTTTAAAAAGGAAACAAAACTCTACATTGATTAAACTGTGAAAGACTAGTTTAGTTATGCAAAGCGCACAAACTTGCAAAACATCTGCAGTGAGAAGTACTTCTGTAAAGAAGTGTTCAGTGTTAGCCTTGTCAGCTTCACAAACTTTCTCTGTTCTTTGCCTGTTAACTGATATAATTGGGGTAACAGTTTCTCCTTGCTGTGAAGAGAACTCAGCACAAATTTCCACTGTTTGAGGACAAGTTTTCTAAGGTGTATCTGACATGGCTGATGGAGAGGTAGGCAGGAAACCCACAGCAGGAGTTGTAGGGCATGTAGCTGGGCAACTGAAGAGCCACATGTGGGGAAGGAAATCTGAGAGAGGGGCAGAAGCCTGTGTTGAGAGGGCTACTGAAGTGATGGACGAGGAGCCAGCTGAGGACTTCAGGCAGCTGCAGTGAAAAGGCTCAGCCAAGATGGCCATTGTGAAGGAAGAAGTGTGTGGTGGTGCAGATGATGCTCTGGAGCAGGAAGAAGGGAGCTCTGGAAAGCAATAATAAGGAGTTGACTTAGGTTTGACAATGACAGGATGAAATAACAGTCTGCAAAACAGCTCTGCAGATTCCAGGTGAAGTCATCTAAGGTGGAAACTTGGAGGAAGTTGAATATGTGTGTGCAGAAGCTCTGCTTTTCCAAATTCTTGTGACATTCAGTTCCTGTGAATGGTCTCATCTCTGAAATAGTGTGTTTTTAAGCTCTGGGAAGTGCTGAGATCTGAGGGATCTTGCTGGGTGAGCTTGCTCTTTGAAGAAATGTTTCCTGCCAGCATACAGGGGAGCTGCAGTTAAATTAATGAAGGCCCTATTGTGTCAGTCAGAGGAAAAGATGGGACAAAGAGCTTGGCATTGTCTAAACTTTCCCATCCAGAGCCCATTAGTCAAAACTTGTTCTCTCCATGGGGTTTAAATTAAGAGTGGAGTCACCTGTTCGTGACCCCAGCAGCTTTGCACAGGACTGAATTTAACTATGCTAGAAGGGCATGTCTGTGCTGTGCGTGAGTGTGGGAGGGGAAAATAAGCATATTCTGCGGTTTTATTTTGAAAATGAACACTCTTTCTCTGGGGCTGGCACTTAAAGCAGAAACTGATAGTGGACAGTACATATACTGGGCAGTTTCTGTCACTCCTGGAGACAATTTCCTCATTAAAATAGGTGTTAACACTTCAGTTCTCCACTTCAATTGTGCTTTAGCAGGTAGCACAGCCTGCTGACAAGCATGTGTGGAAAGACTTGTTCACAACTTGAGTTGTGACCCACAGCAAATTACAGACCATAGAAATGTATATTTTTGTTCGATCTTGGTCAAAAGGGCAGCAATTATTTACATGAAGGTTTACTGGTGTTTGCACTGTTATGGGTCTATGATTGCAGCAGTTCAGGCTTCTCTGTTCAAAGAAAATATGAAACCAAATGACAAATGCGTATTTCATGTTTCTCTACTTTTCTGTTAATTTTCCTGGTGGTGGAAAGGGTGAGGCAGTTCATCTTCTGTCTACAGATTCATCTCATGCTCCACACTTCCCCTGCTATGTAACATTCCCAATCCAAGAGTTGTGATCAGAGTTTAGAAACAATTATTTGGAGGATGAAATACTTTGCTAATCTCATAATATTGCATCGAAAAGGTTCATTTTTTTTTCTCTTCGGTTGGAGATGAGAATCCCAGTGAGATACGAAGAACCAAACATAAACTTACAGGGTTTGGAGAAGCATGGAAAGCTGCAGTGCTGAATTCAAGGTTTTTTGAGAGCCTCTGACTTGAATCAAGAGGGAAATTTCCCCTTTTTCAGGATCCAAAGGAAATCAGTGCAATTTAAGATCTCTTAATTTTAGACTCGCCTATTATTTTAATCATTCAGTTATCTGAGGAATGGAAAAGGACATTTTTCATGTTTCAGATTAAAAATAGTAACTTCCTACTTAGAAGGGAGCATCTGATGTAGCATTTGAGATGCTCAGATTGTCGCATTTATTAACCTATTTCGGGAAGCAGCATTTTTTTTAATATAAAACCCCCAAACAAACAAACAACAACAAAACAAACCTGAGCTATAAGGTAGCTTTTGTCTGCAGGAGCATGGCCAGGGCTAATGCAGAATGCACTTTAAAAAAACAAAAAAAAACTTCCAAAAAACCAAACCAAAAACAAAAAAAAAAAACAAACACCCCACAACACCAAAAACATCTTTATTGCTGCTTCTCTTTGAACGGGGTTTTAGAGTTGCTCTGTTTTTCTTGCTCTTTCTACATTATGTTGGAGCAGGCAATCCTTTTGACCTTCAAGAATGGGGTGAGAGATTGACTGCAGCCTAAACATATGTCCTTTGATAAGTCATAGCCTCTTTGTTGTAATTTTTGTGCAGCAGCTTTTTCTCCTGAATGGGTTAGTGATTATCTTGCACAGGTATTGTGAAGTTTAGTTTAAAGTCTCTGCTCTCTGGATACAAAGTTGTATAGTGTCATAAATTAGGTTCTTATTTGATCAAGAATAAACTTATGCGAGTGACATTTGAGTAACTCTCCCCAGGTATGTTCCTTTAGTTCTGTGTTAAGTATTAAGTTATATTTATATGGTGAACATCAATTAAAGCTTCCCAACCTACTCGGGCAAAGTCATTAAAACTAACCTCCTGCTTGGGAAATTTAAAATTAAAATCCTTTAGAAAGTGTTCTAAAGGGCTTAAAGCTGCCACACAGAAAAGTTTTCTGGAGCTTACCACATGTTTTTGTACCCAGTTTTCAAAGCAGGCTTAGACATGCAAGCCAGAGATTTGCTTGGAGTCACTGAGTTCCTAAATCACCAGCCACTAACGTATTCCAGAACAGTTCTCTGTCCTCAGACTACTCTTCTCCTGCCTTGTAGCAGAATGGCTGGCTAATTACCAAGTGGAAAAAATTTGGTCTTGATCCTCACCCAAGCCCAGATTAGTGCAGAGAATAGATCAGCTCTTAGCCAGGAGCACATCAGGTGCCAGCATCTTAGCAGAATGGGCTCTTAGTCTTTGCCCTTCAGTAGCCTGTCTTAAGAGCATGGATAATATCTGTCTCTTATTAAAGACAAGAAGTGCTCAGACCGTATGGTTGTGGGAGCTTTTAAGAGTGTGAGTCAGATCACCAGCTGTGCAAGGTGCATGCCAGGCTGCATAAGGAAGTGCTTTCTCAAGCTGCTCTCCTTAGAGGTACAAAGCTGCTAATAGTGCTGTACCAGCTGCGTCCCTGGTTCTGAGAAAAACCTGCCATGTATCAACCCAGTTTAAATACCCAGCATAAGCCCTTAATAGCAACTGTAACACCTGCTCTGTCCTCTTTCAAATGTTTCTGGATACATCTCCTGCACAGATCATGCCTGCAGGGTTAGTGGTCAAACTGTAGTATAGGTGCCTAAAACCAAATGCACGTGTTATCTTTGATTCTCTAAATCCTACAAAACCAGTCATGTAGAAAATGGTTAGCCTGGAGCACGAAGGATGGAAGCAAAAGGCTGTTAATCTAAATGGGATATGTTAATATTTGGATAATAATATATCTCTGAAGACTAGGAGGAGTTGTGGTCTTTTCTAAAGATGATGTCATTGTCTATGTTTGGCTTTGCCTAAAGAACAGAACATACTGGATAGAGGAGCAAGGACCTGCTAGTGAACTAGAAGTGGTGTCATGGCGGCTTGCAGATGAGTGCTTACTCCAGAATTTGCAGTGGCAATGCAATGGGTTCTTTCTAGTCCAACCAGCTACTCCAGATTCTGTCACGTTAACCACAAAATCATTTAAAAAAAAAAAAAAAAAATCTCCTTTTGGTTGGGAGTTTTCTTCAGCCGTTTTCACAGTAGGCTGTTTGTTGCTGGTTTCCCTGGATGAACAGTGAGCTGTGTATATCTTGTAGCTTTTGCATTTCCCTGGCTATTGAGTCATCAAGGCCTGGATGACTTACTTGCACTGAACCCCCTTGTAAGCAGGCCTATCCCCTCTTTGTTCTTTTTTTATTGTGTCTTGTCTTATTGTCTAGAGAAAAATGCTCGGTAGCCTTGTGCTGATGAATTAGATGAGTACTGCCTAATTCTGAACAGCTGCTCCAGCTTTAAGTAGGATTGGCCCCTGTGCAGAAGGTAGTGCTTTAAGATAAGGTGTTTCCAATAAACTTAGATGAGTCCATGCAAAAGGCTTTGTGTAGGTTCCTGGTGCTATTTGCAGCAGATCTTATTTTGTTAGCTACAGCCATGTAGGAACATGTTTCAGATATACTGAAACAAAATGTTTAAATCGGTATATATGAAGAGGCTTTGTCTTCACTTTAAGGCACTTTTGAGACTTTAATTGCACTGCTCATTCTTCACGATCAGTGGAGACATCGGTCAGACCAACCAGGAAAGTCTGGTTCCCACATGAATCCGACCAGGAGATGGCAGCATTGATGCATGTAAGGAGTATCCAAAAGTTAAAACACTTTTCCCTGAACTGACAAGAGGAAAAAAATTACCTTCATTTAATTGGAAGATATACTGTCTTAGCAATACATAGATAAATGTTAACAAAATAGTCCTATTTTTAGCTTTTGTCCCTAACTGGCTAATGCAAGTCAGTAAGTTAAAAATGCACTTAGGTTTGTGCCTAAATACTGGAGTCACTCTTTGACCTTAAGACAAGGATTTTGAAATTCAGTACTCTTTTGTTCAGAAGTGGTTATTGTATTAAAAGACTAGAAAGATAATAGATGCTAATACTGTCATTTCTGCATACCTGCTCTGTAAACTAATAATAGCTTTGCTTGTAGCTGTAAAATCAGGTTTTGTTAAAGCTTAAATCAAAAAAATCCTTGAGCCTTTTGTTTCAGTGTTATTGTCTTCCTGCCCTTATAGTACATATACACGTGCACTGACATGGGGGAGAGAGTCTGAAAACTGGAGAATTGTATTACCTGACAAATAAGGAAGGAGCTTACAGGGCAGCACCCATTTTTCCCCTGAACTTGGTCTGTAGGATCTTGATTCTGTCTTTCTACTCCCATTAAAAAAAAGGGAATAACTCCTGGGTCCAGAGCTTCCTTGGAAAAATAAGCGTGGCCCCTATCAACAGGGTGCTGTTGTCTCATGCCTTAATGTCGGCCGAGGTAGCTGAGGGCCCACTGCTGTACCCTCTCCGTGGCTGGCTATGCAGATGTTCAACAGAGAGCTAATTTGTCACAGGGTCATCTCCAAAACTGGTAGGATGCACCAGGAATGGCCTCAGTTTGGCAGGCCGTATTGTGCTCTTCTGTGGCAAGCAACAAGCTACATCTGTGTGAACAGCCAAGAGATTAAAAAGCAATTTCTTCCTGGGATCTTGGTGTTTAGGGAGGTGAATGGGCTCCCACCGTGCAAGGTCACATGATTGTCTGTCTTCCATGTCTATTTGTCTAGTAGTCGATGCAGGTAGAAGCATATATGTGGACAGTTACTGCGGAACAGCCACACAATTACATCTTTCACCCTTGCTCGTGCAATTTGCTTATAGCTTTCAGATGTCTGAAAATTTAAGTATGAATTCTCTTGGTGCGGTGTTATCATACCAGTGCTGCTTGAACATATTTAGCTAAGAAAGCAAACCATGGAGATGCATGTTGTGTTCTTTTAACTTTGGCAGTGTTACCTGGAAGGCGCTGCAGTGATTGAGATCTGAGCATAATGGATTTGAGATTTTTCTGCACCCATCTGTCCCAGGTTGTTACTTTTTTTTCAACCTTGTGGGCTAATAAGACACGAGTGAACTTAATCTTGCATACTTCCCTTTAGAGACCCGTGTTTGACTGACATCAAAAGACTGCTCGGATTGATATTGATAGTAAGGTACACATGTAGGAACAAACAAGGTAACACGTTGTAAGTTCAGGTGCACAGCGGAAATGTCACCGTTCAGTCTGATGTTGGCAGTTGCAGCTCGTGGCTTTTTTAGTACCAGAAGTGCCCTGTGGAGCCAATCTGACAGCGCAGCCCGGGTGACACAAGCCTTTATTTCCTTTCATAACAGCAATGTAATCACTGTTTTTGTTCTTGTGCAGCCACAGATTCCCTTGTAAATGCAAATTCAAATGGGAGAAACATCAAAGTTAATTTGAAATGAAATGCACCCCAAGTAGTCCAGGTGAAATAGAGACATTACTTTGTAGCCACCCTTCTCATGCCAAAACTGCAGCACCCCAGATGTCAGGAAGCCACGCTGCACTCTTTGTCTGGTCTTGATTGACTAGATTGTTTTCATCCAAGCCTTTTTAAAGCTTTCCTCCTGCCTCCATATTTTGAAGGAATAAAAAGCTAATATAAGGACATGGAGTGTTATGAAGCATGAAGTTCTATAAATATTTATGCTGAACTATCAAAAAACTTGACAGTTCTTATTTTCTTGACAGATTGGGGTCACTTGTTATTTTTGACCCTGAGAATCGAAGAGCACATGCAGTTAGATCTGTTTGTAATGACTTTTGGATATTGTTGTCTGGTAAACTTGTAGGAATATAACAGGGTAACGGACTTTTTCTTGGTCTCTCTGTGAAAATGGGACTTAAACCTTATACTGTGTTACCCACAAATGACCACTCAAGTTACTGTCTCTGTGCAATCTGGCAGTAAACTCCTGAACTTAAACTCTCCTTGGCACATGTGGGTTTCTGAGTTAGCAGCTTGTTTTGCCACTTCAGATGGACAGTTTTCACCTCGCTTGCTGTTGACTTGAAGTACTCGGTGATCACCTTTATGTCTAGGGACCAGGTTCGTCGCAGTGTGTTCCTGAGCCCAGCACAGGATGGGACCAAGGAAGGCTAAGAATCTGGTGAGGGCCTGTGGTGTCTCTGGTGTTTTGCCACCAGTCCCAGCACTGCTTTAAGTATCTCTGGGGCCAACTGAAGACAAACTCTTCTTAAAAGTTTAAGTGCTGATAAACAGGCATTTTCTAGAGAGATGAGAGGCTTGTAACTCTCCGACACTTCAGGATCCTCATTCCTCAAAATTATGTGCACACAAGCTTAACTCCTACCTGAAGTTGTAGTGGCAGGTGAACGTTTTAAAGTCAGGTCTGGCTTTTTCAGAAAAGCTGGAGCTTTGTGGCAGCAGCCACATTATTACATTCAGCGGCAGGGGCCTTTCTTGCCTAATAAATTTATTGTGTAGGAAAGAATCAATCCAATGATTCATCTTGAATGAAATCCAGTGTGTGTTTTAAGGTAAACGTTGAATATATTGTGTGCATCTAAAGCTAACCTGAGTGTCTCTTGCTCTCAGTCACTAGAGGGCGCAAAGGAAGTACCTAGGAAAGAAGTTTGTTGTTCAAGTCCTGACTCTGGTTTAGATCTGTGAAAGTGGTGGGGAAAAATTCCTGTGGCTGCCAAAAGGCAGGATGGCTTCAAAATTTTGGTTTCATTGGTGATTTTCCCCACCCAAATCTACTTCTGATTTGGAGGTTAAAAATTTCAAGGGTACTTCCATTTTTCTGTTAGTACAATTTTGTGTTCAGAAAGTACATAGTGCTCAGAGCAAATACATAAGCTGCTCATAAACAGCTTTTAAGTTCAACTTGTATAATTACAAAAATGATTTCTTCGTTTTTCAGGTTTCTGTACTTGGAACAATCTCCAAATGTGTCCGCTATCTGAAGAGTAAGGCAGCAAAAGTAATTGCTCTCTGAACATATGGTTCTTTTGCAGGTTGCATGCCTCATACGGGTTCCATCTGAGATTGTCAAGCAAAGGGCCCAGGTTTCTCCTTCCTCGAGTACCCTCCGGATTCTGTCCCACACCTTGTATCATGAGGTGAGTTCAGACCAAAATTTCAAAGAAGTTGCTTCATTCTTCCCAGTCAGTGCCATACATGTCCGGAAGCATTCCTACAACTTTATTCCAGTTCTGTGCTCTTCTAGTGCTTTCCTGTCTGTTGTTAGAAGCAATGGGCATGTTGTGTTTAAGGAAACCAAACCCCCACCTCCCTCGTGTGCATGCACTTATATGCACAATCTAAACAACTCTTTTTCTTCCTCTTTTTATATGGGGTACCTACATTAAAAAAAAAAAAGAGGTATTTAGCTTTCCAGTTTCCAAAGCTCTGCTTGTAAACAGTCCTTGTCTGGGACAACAGAACATTGACTCTCTGTATCTAGAGTTTGCCGAGTGGTTTCCAGTTTTTGAAGCAGGCTTTGGAGGGCATGTCCTAAAGGCACCATTTCAGAGAGGCTCTGTAAGAGCTCTGGAAACGTGCTTATCCAGTATTGGTAACTTTTGAAAAATAAGAGCTTTTGTCATCTTTTCAGTATGACAGTAGTATTTCAGTAGTTATACTGTTCCTTCCTGTAAAAACCTGTTTGCCACTGTTTTTACTGAGTCTCACAAGGGGCGTTTTTCAAGTTGTATTCCGTAAGAGAAAGTGGCTCCTGAAAACATTGTGGGGAAAAATGTTACATGCATTTCCGTGTGTAAAAGCCAGGAAAATGAAGACACAAATATGACCTTTAAATGATCCACTTGATTTTTATTTGCTTGTAAATGAAAACTATTGTGATAATCCTGCACAAGAGGGTCACTGGAACTTCTTTTTGTGACTTGGTCATTCTGCTCTAAAAGTTGGTGCTCTCAAAACTGTACGTTTTTCCCCTTCTTTGTAGCTGGCCAGAGAACCATAAGACTGGCTAAACAGTGAAATAAACTGTCCTATAAGATATTAAACATAATTTTATATACACTGATAAAATAAAATGTTAATTGTTTTGAATGTTATCAGCTGGTTAAAAATACAAAATATTTGTCTTGATAAAAGCTCTGAATCAAGGCTAAGAAGGTGGACATAGGAAGCTCTCATCCTTTGGGTTCATTTTGCATGGGCTATTTAAACAGAAGAGTAGTAGTTTCAAAATATTTATGGGATAGTGGATACTTCTACACCAAAATACTGGGCAAGTAGAGTTTGAAGTAATGTGTTTCTGTGCCTTCTTGCCCTTTTAATTTTAACTGTAAGGTATTTTTTCTTCTCTGTAACTGATTATTCTGAACAGTGGTTAAATGATCTTTGAAATGAGCATAAAACCCTCTGGCATTGTAAATCATGGAATACAGTATACAGTGTTATAATCAATATAGTCAATTTGCAGGAAGTTCAGGTCTGACACTCAGTAAGGCTGTAACGCTTGCCTCGTAGTCACTGATAAATTGTGGTCTTTGGCAAACTAATTCCATATAGCTGATGCTTTCTTTTGTTGGTTTACAGGGTATTCAAGGACTTTATCGGGGTTATAAAAGCACAGTATTAAGAGAGGTAAAACACTTGTCTTTCTCTTTTTTTCTAAAATTGATTCTTTTGCCTCACTTTGTTTTCTAAGAAGAGAGAGTAGTACAATTGAGATCAATTGCTGTAACAGTAAGCTCTAAATCCTACTGTATTTCATTCTAGATAAGTTACTAGTCTGTGATTTAAATAGAATACTGATAATGTGCACTAAGAAAACCTGTGGTACGTGCAAAAAGTCATCTACCATCCTGTCTCTCAGTTCTGTTGCTGCTAAATTGTAAAAGGATGGAAATGTATAAGTTAACATGATGAAAACCATAAAATAAAGTACTGGAAACTTCCTCAAGTCTTGTGATTGCATCATGTGAAGTATGTATGCCAACAATGGTGAACTGGTGGCATCAGGCCAAGTTTGGCACAGACAGATTTAGGCTTTCTTTAAATATATTTGTCAGCAGATGCCAAGAGATTATCTGTCATCTGTATATAGGGAGAATTGTGCTCCCTGTTTTTTTTTTTTTTTAAATGTGTGAAAGAAATACATTTAGTCATCCAGTCTGTAGATGCGATATGGCATTACTTAACTCTAAATCAGAAGTACTTCACTGTTGGAAAAAAAACTGGAGCTAAAAATATTTTGGCCTGCTTGGCAGAAAATAGTTCCTAAACTAAAATCTCTTCATAAATGTACTATGAATTACAGGCTTAGTGTCATGGAAGTGTTTGATATGGTGTATGAACTAAAGGCAGATTATAAAAGAAGTAGAAAAACATACTGATGATTTCCCAGTCTAAAACTGTTTCAGAATCAGATCCCAGGAGGTCATCTTTTGACAAAGCAGAAGTTGCACCATGAGCACCTCAAATAAAGAGATGAGGCTCAATTCCTATGAAAACATAACAGCTGTTGTCCAGGAAGGGTTCTTTACTTACTGTGTTCAGTGTGGTACATGTGGATTTGTCCTCTCCTTATATAACTCAACCGAGTAAACTAGGTTTGGATCTTTGCTTCTTTTGTTTTTTAAACACAGGATCAGATCTGTTGGCTGTGTTGCCATTCATAATAAAGCCAGTTGCAGAGGCTTTTTAAGCCTTCATTCAATAGCTCTGCTTTTAAAAGCCTTTCTTCATGCTGAAAACTGTTTTTAGGACAGTTATGTTAGCCAGGTCTTGTTACAGTTATGGAATAAAGATGGATATTACCTAAAATAAGAAATACCAAATTTAGTGTTCCTTAAAGTGCTGAAAAATGATAATGCGCTGCAGTCTATTTTAGCAGTTTTGAGTGTTTAAAAAATTAGTTATTTGTGCAGAGATGACACCTGCTTTTCTGAAACGTAACCCCCCACCATAGCTTCGTCCTGTACTTATTTTCTGGCTCACTAAACACATGTTATTCACTCAGATTTCATTTGGAGACAGGCAAAAAAGGCGAACAAATTATTTTGATTTCTCTGAGGGGTTCTGAATAAATGAATAAATTTAGATGCCATTGAATACAGATTTTGCATACTAACAGGTAGATAAAACACATGGTTACTACTGGGTGCTATTCTCCTTAAAATTAGTTTTGACATATGTCAGGGTGGTAATTAATTTGCAGACCATATTTATGGCATATCCTGTGACCCTGCTGAGATAACTTTGTTTACTCAAAATGGCAGCACTTTGTTGGAAATTTAATGGGGGTCCTCTCCATTATGTATATTCATAAAAGATCCCTCAGAACTGATTTCAGTTGAAGTATTGCTTTTTGGGAGAATCTGTCCAATAGAATGAGAAATAAATGATTACCAAATGAAATGTGCTTTCTCTTCAAAATGAAACAAATCATAGGTGATGTTTAAAAAAAAAAAAAATCTGTTAAGACCGTTGCATTTTTCTGACACTAAATATTGTAAAGCAACGTCCGCTTGAGTAAGAACAGCATATTGAACCTTCAGCTGGAACTGTTGTAAGCCTGACATTTAATCTTGGTATTTTCCCTTCTCTTTAAGTACACTTCTTCCTTTAGGGAAGGTCTTTATTTTCAGATAAAAATCTATATTAATTCATTATTGGACACATCCAGGTAGCTGCATAGCATATATAGACTGGTATTTAATTACAGCTGACTTTTATACTTACAGAGTTTGTTTACATGCTTTGGTTCTTTACTTACACAAAACCTTTTGTTTAGTTACAGTGGAGTGGGATTTTTGGATAGAGGGGTTTCAATGCATGATTTTTCATTTTAAAAAAAAAAAATAATTGGAAGAGTCTGGGAATATTGATGCTTTTCAGATGATGGTATTCTTGCACTAGCAAAAGTCTTGAACCAGAATTTAAGAAAGGTTAATTTTAGTTGTTGCATCAATATCTACATAAAGCAGATTTCAGTGCCTGGACGGAGATCTGCTTGCCAATTGCTTGGACTTAAGTGAAAATGAGTCTGATTGTTTATAAAGGGAGTGTAATGTTAAAACCTCGTCTTTTTACTGTAGCATAGTAGATCTTTTCAAGACACCCTTATTCTGCTCCGTGTAATTTGCACTAGCTCCTGTGCTGCTTCTGTTCTGATGCAGGGTAGTTGTTTCATCCTTCATTTTTGAGTCTCACTTTTTCACTTATCCCCTTTATCTTCTCATCAGAATACTTTCTGTACAGATGAATATTAGAAGAGAAAGAAGATGGCTAAATACGTAATGCTTTTGGAAACAACTTTGAGTGAACCTCAATGCTTGGAAGTTTTGGCTATGACTTTCACCTAACTCCTTTTTGGTGCCTTTCTCTCACATCTCCATTACATTTTGGTCTCTACATCTTCCTTTGATGTAGTTACACTGAACTAACCCTAAAATGGAAAGGGAAGTGAGGTACGCTGCATCATTCTGTTGGCAGTAGTAGCCCAAAAGAGACATCCGTGCTCCAAGAGGAAAGCTTTTGTGATAAAGCACAAAGTGGGAGTATGGCTATTAGGTTGCTGAATGAGACTTTGAATAAATGGCAGAAATCAGAGGCTGTGAAACGATGTGGAATTCCCATGATGTCATTTCCAAAGCAAATCCAAGTGAGAATTGTCCTTTCCTATGGTTGTAGTGTACCAGTGTGCATCGGTGTGGAAACTGGATCATGCTACTAAGAACAGTCAATGAACAGGTAAATTTATTCATGTTTTCCACAACAGAGACAAGCTCATTTGTAAAATCTCCAGCCATCTTATAACAAGGCAGGAGCAGACTATAAATCCACTGTAAATCTTCTAGAATGTCTTAATGGGAATGTAGTTCTGCTGCTGAGATCTTATATAAGCAAATGGAGCCAGATTTTTAATTCCTGCATAATTCATTTTATTAACTATGACCAAGTAGAACATCTGTTAAAATTCCATAATGTTCAGTTCATGGGAAAAAGAGAGAAACCCTTGAGTTCCCGTTGGAGCTTTTCCATTAATGTTACAGGACTCTAGCAGATGTCTTAAAGGACATTGTTATGAATGAGAGGACAACACAAAAGAAAAGGAAGTGCCTTGTCCAGTTTCCCTGTGTACAATAGCTCACTGTACAGTGAGTTACTTCACCCTCTGCGTGTCTGTGTGCAGGTTGCAGCTTTGCACAAGCAGTGCCACGGTTAACCGTAGTGTCCCTTCTGTCTTGAGTTACCGTAGTTTGGAAGAACTGAGTGAGTCCTGAGTGGGTGTTCTGTGTGTTTTTAATCTGTCACTTTTTAAAATATTGCAGATGGACTGGGCCCTAGCCCAGAAGTAGATTCAAAAGGAGCTAAAATTAATATTAAAACTCTTCCTTAAAGACAAAGGGGATGGAGGATGACTGGCTCTTTATAATTCACAGATGTCTTGAAAGGAGACTGAGAATCACTTTCAGATGTCAGTCTTTGCTGTGCAGGTAGCCCTGAGTAAGCTTGTCCTCTGCGCTGCCTCTTAGACTTTTCTGAGACAATTCAGGCTGTCTGCTTGTGGTGGCCTCCGTTCAGGTAGAGGTGGTAATGATGCTTTACTTGACAACGTTGTTTCAGAACTCATCTCAGAGCTCTGAATTTGAAGGAAAACTACTGATAAATCTGAACCCACTCTTGTACAGCATGCTATTGATCATACTTTCAGTGAGATAGCCTAGTTATCACTTTTGGGAGTCCTAGTTTTTTATGTTAGTACAGTTGTGGGTTGGTTTGGGATTTTTTGTTTGTTTTTTTCCCTTCAGTGTATGCAAGTCAGAGCCTTAAGTGGATAAAGGCAGCTACTGCTGTCTTGGGAGGGAGAAAGCACTCCATGCTATATTAATTTTGGGGAGGAGGACAGCTAGTTCAAAGTGTGCGGTTGCATTAATGAGTGGCAGCAGTGTGATAAATAGGCAACAAATTCAGGCTCTTCCCAATCTCAAAGCCAAGAAATAATAACGTCTCCTAAGGAGGAGGTACTGTTTGTTGTATGTATGCCACAGAACTAGTGTCCTGTTATAATGTGTGTATCAAAAGGGATATGGAGGGTACGCAGTGCAGCCTATGCAGATGAAGGAGCTAGCAGAAAAAAGACCAACAAAAAAATCCCTTCTTAAATGACTTAATACCTGGGAGAGGGAATCTAAAGCAACTAGCAGCAAAATGGGCCTTACAGGCACACCTGCTGCATTTTCCTAAATTTAAAGGGTCAGTGAACAAAGGATGCTGAGAAGGGTTTGTATAAAAATGTGAAACCCAGCTGAGATATGTTGACCCTGTTGACTGAGGGAGGGAGGGGATCTCTGAGGGCTGAGCTTGATAGGGAACAGTCTGCAAACAGGGAGCCTAGTTTGTTTATCCACTAGAGGTAGTTTTGCATGCTTTTCTTTTGTTAGGACATCTTTATATAAATATCCTGTTCTCATAGCTGTTAGAGGGCTTTTTTTAAGTTTATCTCTGTTGCTGTAGGACAGAAAGAATGCTATTAATACGTTCTTTCACTTGCACAATTAAAACTTTGATCTTCTATCATTCTCTGTGTATTACAGAGCAGATGTTGATAGAAATAGGCAAACAGGACACTATCTTAATATAATATTTGGAAAAATAAACATCCTCCTTAATGAAATATGTGCAGTATCTGTCTTTTGTTACCTTCTGGAAAACTGAGCTGGCTTTATTTTATTTTGCGATTCTAGATAGGTTAGGTTTAACCAGGAATTTGCCAGGCAGGATCTGTAACACTGGGTTTTTGACTTGTACTGAGCAACCAGCATTTCTTTGTCTTGGGTGTTTCTACATAGAACAACAACAGTCTCATGAAAGGTGTAGGAACTGTAAAATGGATTAACTAGCTAGTCCCTGCCATGTGGAAAATTGTGCAGAAGTTATGTGACATGATTAATGGGAGGAAAGTTGAAAAATAAGTCCCTGCTTTCCTCCCCCCCTTAACACTACTCTGTCTTGGAAAGCCTATCACCGGAGTTGTATCAGCTCTTGTATCACTTGTATGCTTGTATCCTTCTAGATAACCATATTCAAGGGATTTTCATTTTGAAAGGTGCAAAAGGGTTAAAGGTAATTCTTGTGGGGTAAGAGCAGGAGACAAGTCCATGCAGTGGGATAAGGGCTCAGGCACATCTAGCTTGTGACCTGGAACACTGATAAATGGACAAAAGGAATAACTGTCCTTCGCTGTTGTAGGTTATGCTCATTACCTTCTCCTTGCAAACGCTGGAATAGTACTTGGAAATGAAAATGGAGATCTCAAAAAGCACTTATAAATGACTTTTACAGACCACAAAATAACCCTGCTTTTTCTAATTTACCAGTTGTGGGAAATAGGTTTTGTGACATGCCTGAATGGCAAATAAACTGCCCAAGGTGGACAGAGACCTAAAGCAAATTCCTTTGTTGAAGTTTGGGGGGGTGTAATTTTTTTTTTTTTTGGTCAAGCATGTGCAATGATCTCGGTTTTTCCGGTTGAACACTCTTTCCCAGGCTAGGTGCAGTATCCATATATACTGGTTAGAAGCAGAAAGCGGCCATCCTTGCTGCCATTGATTTGCAGTTTAGCAGTGGAGCATACAATTATTGCATCTGTCTGACATCAGTGGATATCTTCAGGTGAAAAGAATTTCATATATGCATAGTGTTTCTGTATTTTGAAAACTACAGCCTTGCATCTAGGGTCTTTGAACAGAAAAAACACTTCGAAAACTATGTGCACTAAAAACGGCTTCTGTGATTTGATAATGCAGATTCTTTCCAAATGAATGCGTGTGCAAGCAGAGTCTTGCAGGAAGTGTATTCTACCGCATGCTTGAAATAGAGATACTATTTCCATACATTCTCTAAGCAGCTTACTAAAGCATTTTTGCAAGTGATGTTTGCTGCAGCATTCATGGTGTAGGAATGTTTTGTGGGTCAGTAGCAACACTCTGGGCAAGAACAAGTTGGGAAGAAGAAAATGCCTAACTTTGTTCTGGTGTTCTTCATGCTGTGATATATTTTTGTTTCTTTGTTCTGTTTTGTTTGTTTTTTAACTTTAAATAACCTAAGAACCATATTCTTTACATTGATTGCTTTTGATTTTTTTTTTTACAAGTTTCACAATGGTTTGAAGAGCACACTCCACATGCTATCTCCAGTGGAGTATGTGGATTTCCTCAATCTGTTTCCCCACCTAAATAAAATTATCTGTGACAAAGGATCAGGAAGTGGTTGCAAATCCCTCATGAAGCAGAGCACACAAAAAGCATCCCTTTCCCTGATGAGAAGGTGGGACAGTAACAAGAGGGAGGACAGGCACCAAGGGATAGAGTCCTCATTGTAAAAGGAGGGGAAAAGGCTTAAAATAGTAAAAGTACTAAGTAGCAAATCAAAGTGATTATAAGGCGTATTTAAAAAAAAAAAGCTATCTGATAGTGTCATTAGATGAGTAACATCTTTAAAGCTTTCCAGAGCAAACTAAGGATATTAGAGTTAATGGAGTAACTTTGAATTTTAAGTCATTGTAGCCTGATAGCACGACACTGAAGTCAGGGGAAGCCACTGCATGTCTAATGGGATTAGACAGTTGTGCCTACTTCTGTAAAATTTGGCTGGCCTTAACACTTGCTATTGTTTAAAAGCAAAAAAAAAGGAAGAATCGAACAAATTTGTGGAATTTTTGGCTGAGTGGTGACTTTTAGTTTTAATTCCACAGCTACATTACTATGTACAATTACATTACTATGGGCAACTGTATTTTGTCTGCCTAAATTCTTTCTGTAGTTCTCAGTGGGAGACAAGATTTCCTGTTTTACTAAGTTGTAGAGTAATCCTGCCGATGGCTGAAGGGTTGCTGGGCTGTATCTGGTGAAGACTGTGTTTCATTTGTGGGTGAAGCAATTTCTGTATGTCTGTGCTGAAGCAGGTAATTCTCTAACCCTAAAAAGATATGTGCGTGTGGTGTATCTGTTTATATAAAATCTGTACAGAGACATATGGATGCATGTACATGTAAAATATGGTATTGTTTTTAATAATACCTTGTCAAGGGTCTTGGACTCTCTGAAGCAACTAGTCCTATAAATGTGTGTGATTGGTCTGGAACAACAAGCAATTTAGCAATTTTCTAAAAGTACAGGGCTGTCTTTCAAGGATGAAATTCTTGCCTGAAGTAGACCAAACCATGATTTTTACAGTGGAAGACTTCCACCAGCAGAATCATGCTGCTGTCAGTATTAATAGCAATTACCTGGTTTTCATACTTGGGCTGCTATTACCTAGTATCTACCTCTGCTAAAAACCAGAAGCACAGTTAAAAGAATCGGCAATCCAAGGTCAAAAGTTTTTTCCCCAAAAGTCCTTGTATGATGTTATCTCACCCAACAGTTCTGCTTTAACAGAAACACCCGAGTATCTGCCCTGGTCAAGAGAAGATGCACTTCAGGACCTGAGGGCATAGTGAGAGTTCTGGGGAGCAGGGCTGGTGTGGGACCAGGAGCCCAGGCTGTCTGCTTTCTGATTGCCCTTGAGCTTGGCAGTGACTGAGAGCCTTTAGCACTTGCGAGTCTCTGGCCATAAATTGAGTGGTGGCTGTCATCTTGCTTTCTCTTTTATCAGAAAGATGATGTTTTCAGAAAGACGATGTTTTCGTATTTTGTAGCTTGTTGAAATAGTTCAGCAAGAGGGAGGTCTGAGAGCATTGACATATGAGCTCTAGTGACTTGTTTGGGAGAGTCCCCTTCTTTTTGCTGGGAGTTTAGCACCTCTGTAGTTTAAATCAAAGTAGCATAAACCGGTGGGCTTTGAGCTGGAGTTCAAAGGAGGGCCTGACATACCCTGTACCAGAACCAGCAGAAGCTAGTGTAAGTAAGAGATCTCTGGCAGTGGGGTGAGGAAGGCAGCCGGGGTTTTCTCTTAAATCGTCCCAGCATTGAGTCTAGGAATCTGTCATCCATATCCTCAATATGAAAATTCAGGTCTGCATGTATCCATAATAACGTGCCTGTGAGTGGTGCTGGGTTTGGTGGGAGCCTCAGCACTTGAATTACCATTTGTGCAGATTTTCCAAGACAGTAGTGATGATGATCTTTCATCTATAGGTACAACAGCACATTTGGAGGGATGTAGCTAAAGCATGTAGAAGAGAGGAAACTGATTTTAATCTGGACTGCTGCTGCTGAAACCATGCCTTCATTTGCCCATAAATAATTCCACCCAACCGTGACATGTCACTAGATTTTTTTTTTATATATCTAGAGATATATATAATACTTGCTTTGTTACTTGTTTACATTACGTATAATATGTATATATAAATAAGTATTAGGCATCTACTGAGAAGCATGAAACTGAAAAGTTGAATCTGAAACCCAAAGGTTATGGTGAAGGTGTGAAAAAGAAACCGTATCTGTGGCAGAGAGCTTATATAATTTATCACAGTTATAATAATGTTTGGAAGCATGGCTAGAGAGGCACTTGTGAGAGTCTGCTGCAAGAACAGTTCTTCCAAGTGCTTAATACAGATCATACTTCAACTTTTTTTGAAAGACTAGCTTATTATCTTGCAGGAAATAAGAATTGATTCCACTGTTTTGAGTGTAGAAGTGACCCCCAAAAAAGAAAATACTGAAAGTCACACCTAGCTTCAGAATATTTTCAGGGCCAGATTTGGCTGGTTTTAGCTAACGGAATACATGAAACAACTTTCCTAGCTTCTTTAAAGGGGGATCTTGGGAGTGCACTAGCAATCAAACCTTATAGTAAACATTTTGGCCAGTTAAGGGAAAAGTTAATTTTGAGCATGGGAACTTTTGCTTCTATTTCAAAAAAAAAAAAAGAAAAATTGGAGCACAGTGACCTTTCTTTGTTTCTTCCTTGCTATGGGCATATTGACTTCAGTGCTACAAGCTGTCATACACTAGAGGGCACACAATGCTTGCGATTGCTGCACTGCCAGCGCAAGGAAATGCCTATCGCAAGGGATCTAATCTTAGGATGACCTGTGGATCTTGGAATTGACTTTGCTTTAATCCTGCCTCTCAACCCAGTTGCAAAGGAAACATAAAATTTGAAATGTTATTAATTTTATTTGACTCTGGGGACTAGTCCCATTGAATTTCCTGGGACTAACTTGTGTGAGTAAATTGGGTGAGATTTAGTTTGGGAATGATTTTTATGGATTCCTATTTTTTAACTTTGACTAGGTTTTCATTTGATATGAATCGATTGAATAAGGTCTGTAGTATTCCCCATGTATCCTTGCCCAGTGGAATAATGCCTATGTGATGATAAAGAAGAGAAAGGAGGTTGTATGATCGTAACACATTACAGTGTCCATGCTGAGAGTTCACAGGTTATGTAGTAAGCTATTTTAAATTTTTTTTAGCATCAGTTTTTGCCAAGATTCTGCATTTCTTAGCTTATCTGTTTTTAAGAAAAATACAATAAGCTTTATAATCTTTGGGATAATCCCCATGTGGTGTGCGCCTTAATTTGAGATCCAATGTCACTTGTATGTAGCTGGAAATGCATGTGGGAGATGGAACAGGAGAGATGGGTGGTAACGTGATTTTCATTATTTTTATAGAAATGTAGGCAAAGCAGGCCTGGTGCGTATACTGCAGATGGAAATAGTGTTGTTAAACTAAGCTCTTATCTCACTTCTATTTTTCTGTTAATTTTATAGAAGCCAATGAAGTGTAAGCTCTGCAAATTTTCTTTTTTACGCTGGTTGAATATGTGAAAATTGTGATCTTGCTTTTCAAAGCCAGCAGATCTAGCTACGATAAAGTAGAGCTTGGCCTGAACATTTTGGCATCACGCTGCAGATAGAGCAGTGCTTGGGTCACTCTGCCAGATCTAGTTATCCCAGGCTCGAATCTTTCCCAGTTAAAGGCTGCTAGTGATGTGCGGTATGTGACATGGATGAATGTCTGTCATGAGTAAGCTGAGGCCTGTCAATGCTCTTTCAGACAGAACAAACCCCCAAAAAAGAAAGAGAAATGTAAGCCAGGATACTATCCCCGCTTTCCATGGGAGAACAGCTAGTACATTGTATTCTGTGTTTGCATTTGACATTGTACAGTCTCTTAACTTAACAAGAGAAGAGCAAATAAAGAAGTATCCGTACGTATCAGACTAAATAATATGCTCGTACCTCAGCGGGAGGTTATCTGCTCCATTCTTGCTTTTGCTGATATGGAGTCCTGAAGTGCAAGAAGACATGTTAGGAGTCTCATGAAATATAAGACCATGAGGCACTTAGCTGAATCTTGTCTTGCTGACTTTAAATGTACTGAATGCCAATTAAAGCAAAATTTGGCCCAGTATAATTTTGCCGCTGGCTACATACCTCACAAGTTCTGGGTGGTTTTTTTTTCCCCTTTTTCTCCAACCTTCTCAGCATTTTGCCTTCTGGCCTGTACAGCTGTGCTGCTAGTATACTTTCTATTTCTGGAAATGACCCATGCGGTTAGGTCAGTTTGTTTTAGCCTTGCTCCTTGTTGCTGAAGTAGAATAGCACATTTCCCCTAACTGCATGAAAGCCAGGGTAGACAATCTTGATAAATATGATTAATGGGCCTCTTTGCTTTGCTCTGCAGCTGAATGCTTCCTGAGGTTCTGTGTCAGCTGGGCTACAGCTCCCCAAAACAACCTTTACATAGAAACTGTGCCTTAGGTTCAATTATGTTGTTAAATATATTTTTATTCACAGCTTTCGCTATAGGAAAGTCTTTGCAATTGAAATATGGTAATAAGAGTCTGAAGAGGTAGTATTGGCAGGAAAAGCAATTCATAAATATGGGTGAGTTTGGATTTTTTCCCTCTGTCTTGTTACCTAGAAGTTTGTAGGTTACATTTCCTGTAACTGAAGTTAAGTCTGGGGTTAGCGGGGTGTTTAATTCCTTGCTCTGATCAGCAGGATAGTAACTATGATAGGAGATAGTAGCAAGTGATGGTAGCTTGAGTTGATTACAACTTGTCGGTACATGGAATACATTTATAGGTTACTGTTATGTTTATTTCCAGTAATGTGACTTAAATATGATATTTTCTGTCAGATTCTATGAATATCTTTTGTGTTGTCACTTTTGTCAGAAGGAAAAACAAATGAAGTATCACATTATCTTGATGAAAAATGCTATCCAGAGACTGCAGCAGTTACGTGACTGCTCCTTCAGAAACAGAATTAAAGAATATAAGGGGGAGGGGGGTGGAACCCACACTGATGTCACTGATAATAAAATAAAATGTGATTGGCATCAAGGAACGTTCAGCTTGCACCTCTATTAATTAGCGAACACTCACATTCATGAGGGTACTCTGCAAATTGTCCTTAAAATTCAGAGGCCAGACTCTGCCCTGCAAGTGTGAATTGCTGGCTGTAGCACAGGCTGAATCCATCTAGCTTTCCCGGTGACTGCTATGCAATTGTAATTGCAGGAGCACATAAGCATTCTCAACAATTGAGTACAAGTCTTAATAGCAAATAATCCTCTTGAAGTTGTTCCCCCCTCTACTGCAATCAAAGGAGAGCTTTGTTAAGGCATTAACTAACAAATTAGCTGCTAAATACTGGTAATAACCTATTTCCCATGGATTGCTTTTTAATTATAGCCTAAGCTGTGTGATTCCTGAAATCGCTTCTTTGGCAAAACAATGTTTGTGGTCATTTCCAACCACTGTAACTAATTGGCAAAAAAGTAATTTTTAGAGTCTTTACTGATATCAGAACACACTTTGCTTATATATTCCTGCCTGCAGAAATACTTTCTCAGTGTTTCTCTTAACTGTTACTAGTATTTTAATTTAAATGTATTGGGATGTGCTATGAAATTGTTGTTTTAATTTTACTTCCATGTACAATATATGTCCTCATTGGATTCTTAGATAGCATAGGTATTTTCCACTTAACTGTTACAAGAAACTTTTCCTGTGGGGGAGGAGGAATTAACCACTTTGGTTTTTATATGTATTGGTTAATGAAAACTATTTATTTTGGTAATCTGTGTCTCAGCGACTGTTTAGAAAAATAAATGGTTTGGTTTTTGGAGGGAGGGATTATTTTTTTGTATATTCATTGCTTTTCTTCCCCCGATTTCAATAAAGGCTGCACGTCTTTCAATATATCATTCTGCTTCCCTTCAAACCTGACTTTTTTCTAAGGGAGCACAGCCATCAAAATTGGCAAGCGTTAAGCTTGATAATTAGTTCAATATAGTGACCAATTCTGTGAATTATGAGTTCAAAGCAACATATGGACATGGATGAAATCGGATTTTGGCATTTCTCACTTAGATTGTTTCAGGACACCGCTGGAGCTTCTTTGATCTGTAAATAACGACTGCAGTTCAGCGCCTTACTTAAAATACATCAAACACATTCGTGACTTTTGCTTTTACATATAGACCTCACTTCTAGTTACAGTTTTGAATCAGATTAGTAAAGCTATTCATGTTTTGAGATTTCATAGAGAAAGCTACCAAAGATAGCTCTTTTCACTCTTCATGCTTTAAGAGAAGCAGCAAACATTTCTTTGTCTTAATATGCACCCCAGACTACGTGAGCAGATGCTTTATGAAGTCAAAAGCAACCATCTCCTGTATTGCAGATCCTCTACAACCTGATGGCAATGGGTGTCTTCCTTTATTCGTTCAGCAGTATAAAACAAGTGAACCAAGGGTTTATTTTCACTGCACCATGCAGTAACTTCAGTAGCTCCTTTCCCTGCTGTAGCTTGCACATAGCAGCCTTTTTCCTAGTTCTGAACTTTGCTGTGGTTTGAACTGGGATGTGCCATCTAGCAGGCAGTAGCTGGAGATAACCAGACAGGCTCTATTTCTTACTCTTTAAAGATATACACAGGTGCTGACCTAGTTCAATAAGCAACATCGCCTTTCAATAGTTCATTAAATGCACTTCCTCTGGACTTACCAGTTATGAAAGGGCTGTATGATTTCTTGGTAGCAAAGGAATGTGGGGAATTATGGCTTCTTGGTGTTTTACCATTAGCTTTCCAGCTGGGTAACTCAATTACTTCTAATTTAACTCCCAGTGTTTTGCTTAGAAAATATTCTTCAGTTCAGTATTCAAGTGGTAGTGCAATGGGGTTTTTTTTCTGCTGCATAGTTAGTGTAATTACCCGAGTTCTACACAAACACGTAAGAGTTGTTTTCATAGTGCTTTGGGATCTACTGAGATAAAGTTCTTGTCCTATACAACCCCTAATATACAACTTTGTACTCGGTGAAAATTCACTGCAACCTGCCATCCCCCGAAAAAAAACCCATAAGCTTGAAACTTAGCTGAAAGACAAGCTGCTTTTCCAAGCAACCCTGTCCCTTTTCTGTTTATAGTCCCTTGATAAGATGCCAGATACCTCACACCTGGAGCGTTTATTTCTGTGGGTGGCAGATGAGAAAACCTGAGCAGGCAACTTAGACATTGCCTGATAGGATCAGACCCATGTTCTGTCCAGTCCAGTGTCTTGTCTCTCCTTGGGGCCAGATGTGAAATCCAGAGGGAAGTCAGGAGGTAGGAAAGGTGCCCTGCTGTGTTTCAGGCTCACAGCTGGCAGCTGTCAAAAGGCAAGCATTCAACCTCCCTTCAGTGAGTCCTTGTTCCTACCAGCACCTCCAACAAAAATGACTGTAGTAGTAAGTACTACAATTCCCAAACTTTTATGTTTTACTTTTAAATGGATGCAACTGCCTCAGAGATTTCTTACACCAAAGATGGATATTGGGGGGGGGGGGGGGGCAGCTTATATTTATTAGCTGGGAAAACAAATGATCCTTCCTACTTATTCCTCATTTATCTTTCCCTTCAAGACTCTCCTCCAAAACGCCCTTATTTATTTCTGTATCCTGCCTTGCAAAACATCATCTTACACAGATAAACTTACAATCTTTGTGGGCCAAATCATGCTCCCATCAGTGTTTTACTGCTGACTTCCCTCTCAGCAGAATTGTGGGCCGACAAGTTGGGGCACAACCCAAGACCATGTGTCTCCCAGACTTGTGTGGCAGAGGCTTCTCCAGGGTGACTGCATGGTGGTCCCTCAGCTTTGTTGCAAAGCTTTTTGAACACTGCAGTTTGTTGTCTGAAAAGTAATAACCAGAAGAACAGCTAACAAAGCTACGGGCAGAGAAGATGTTTCAGAAAGAGAAATTCTCACCATGAGAATTCTTGGCAGCTTTGGAACAACTTCATCCCACACCTGCCATGCTTGGCAGAGGATTTCACTTCCATGTCAGGCGGGGTGGGGAAAGCTGTGCACATCCAAAGAAGCCTGAGGTATGTAGAGATAGTGTGGTACGAGAGAAAGAGTTGACGTCAAAATTCAGCTGGAGCTGTCACAAAAAAGAAAACAACAGCAGAGGACAAGAAAACCTGAGGAGTGGCAGCAGTGAGAACGCTGAGGTGCAGTGAAAGGAATTGGTGCTCTTAGTGTTGTGTAAGGTCTTGTGTTTAATTCCAGACTTGGTCAAAACCTGGCAATGGGAGGAAGATATTTCAACTGATTTTGTGCTTTCTTATCTCTATTGATTTCCCTTTGGGAGCAATGCACTCGCTCATGGACACTTGAGGGTTCTTGTCATGTGCTCTGGCTGGCTGTAAGGCCTTGTGTTTTGCACAGGGAACACCCTGCAGAAAGGAAATGGGTAGCGCATGTAATTTTCAACATGAGAAATGTTTGTGGATGCTTTCAATGTGGTGTTTTTTTCTTGCCAGTTCTAAAGGCCTTTGGTTTCTGTACTGGCTTTTAAAAATGAGGAGAGAACGCCACTGCAGGGACCATCTATCTTTGTGTTTTTAATTCTTTCAGAAGTTTTGATAGACTCTGCGTTTTCTAAGATAAATGATTCAGTGAAACTTACTCTTTAGCTTTAGCTTGAGTAGTTCATATAGTTGAGCTACTTAATTTTTATTTTGCTCAGCTGGTTGTTCAAGCTGAAGATTCTGGCTTGACCAGTTGAGAAGAGATGGGCTCACTGGGCTTGGAATTGACTAAGAGGGTATGATGAAGAGCAGAAGGACAATGAGGGCTGCTCTGAGAAGGTAAAAGGGGTGTCTCTGTGAGGGCTTTGGGACTGAATCTCAGCAGGATTTGTTTTGTAAATTAATATATCTGAAGCTTCTGGGATTTGGTAGAATTAGATTCTGAAGAATGTTATTCTGCTTTCGGTTGTCTCTAGTATTTGTATCAAAACTGTATCCTACAAGATTATATTTTATGCATTTTCTAGTTATTCTTTTTTCCCCCCTATTTATTTACCCTTTTTGGTGTTCTGAAATATATGTATGTTTTCTGTGAGTGTTAACACTGCATCTTAAAGTAATGAGTAGGAATTTCGTTTTGGATTCACAGCTCTGTCACCAATGCTCTCTGTTGTTTTTTTTCACTTTGGTTGTAAGTCTAAGTGTGTGTTTAATCTGTTAATTTTGAATTTGAGATAGTTGAGAATGCTTATTCTGAACGGTACTAACCGTTGTTTTCAGAACATGTCGTTTCTGAAAGAACGCAATTAGAAACTAAGCCCAGGAATTTCTGTGGCAGGTCAGGTACTTCTGGCCTCAACTGTCATTGACTGGAAGAAGATTAAAGCTCACCGTGCCTCTACGAATCACTGAAGCATTCCTTCCCTGATGTTATGATACGTGTCATACACTCTGAGAGACAATATGAATGTTCCTGGTGGATAAATGTTCTCTGGGTAAACTTGGATGTTACTGTGTCTTCTCACTGTGCCTTTTATGATCCACATCTCTGACTGATGTGAATATGTAAAATATGAGCCGCTTTTAAAAAAGAGGAGTGTGTATACATCTAACGACCATGGAAAAAATATCTGAGAGGTGAACTAGATGCTATGGTGAAGTTTTCAAACACCAGCCAACAAAAGAACCCTGATGTGTTTGTTTTCATTCCTGTACTTTTTAGAGCCTATTTCATGATTGTTGATGCTTGATTCAGAATTTTAGGAGGGCGTTTGAAGAAGGTAGTGTAGTTGTGTGATTTAAGAGGCTGGTGAACCGCCATGGCTTCTCTGCATGGTGACTGAGAGCAAACTCACCTTGCCTAGATATTCCAGATGCCTGTGAGAGAAAATAAATGAGGGAAAACAACAACAATTTGAGTGAGGAAGAAACAGTTAAAAACAAATGTTTGGGATTGGCAAACCACGGGGAGAGAATTCTGCCCAAGATCCTACAGGGCTGTGCCATGTTCAGAGTGGTGAAAGGCAAGATGCAAAAGATCTTTAGTCCTTTGTTTTACTCTAATATCTGAGTCAATATGTTGCACAGATCCATGGGTCAGGTGAACATAAATTGTGCTGTTGGAATTTATCCGGCCAGTAACTTAACCTCTGACTCACCCCAGCAATGGTACAGCATTACAAATGTAGTCCTTAAGGAAGGATGAACAAATTTCTTAAGCCATTGGGCACAAGCAAAACCTTAAAAATCAGTCAAGAACACCTCTTTTTCCACTGCTCTGTCACCCCTCATGCCCTGGGATGTATTTATTGCAGCTAATGCTAGGAAAATTCCATCTGTCCATTTGTGTTCCTTGTTCAGAGTGACTAAAAGTATCTTTCCTCGTTTTGTCCAGCTCATGTTTAGTTCTGTGTCCTTTTAAAAATTTCCAGACCACCAAGTGTGATGACTCTCAGCTAAGCACATGAATATCTGTGGTTTGACAAACCAACCTCTTTTGTTAATTTACTTCAACAGAAGGGAACATAAAGAAGGGAATGCAAAAGCATGGTTTTCTTGACAGTCCTAGCAGTTTAGGAATTAACTAATTCAGGCCACAGGAATCCTGTGTATTACTAAGGGACCTGAAAAGAATGTGTCCCCTCACCTGTGATTTCATTTTACCTTCATGCTCTCCCAAAACCCACCAGACATGCAGAGCTCCCACTAACGGTGGGGAAGGAGCTTAGTACTTCCAGAAACAAATAAGGCTGCTTAAGTGCTTAAATCTGGTTTAGCTCTTTAACTATTAAGTATATGAGTTGGAAATGTCTCTTGTGTGTGTAAGGGAACTATTCCCATTTCTAAATTTCCTTTCTCTGGAATTTTCCCCCATTTTTAATTAAAAAAGGGAGCAGAGCTGGGTAATATTGGTAGGAAGAAGCCAACTCAAGGATCCAATATGAATTTTATGCTACGTAGGTAGCTGGAAGATCCTGCCTGGGTTATGAGGCAGACACTGAAACATTGGACCACTTGCTGAGGTTAATGTTTCATCTCTCAGTCCCCTTGGAAATTATGATCTTGAAATGGGATGGCCTAGAACGACTTATAGTATTTATTTTCCCAAGGCCTGTGAATTGCCAACGCAGGGAGTACTTTTACTGTAACAAAATACCGTGTATTTAAAGCGAATTCCTTCTTTCTGAGGAGAAATGTGACCTCGATTAAATTATTTCTATTTTTAATCAACTTTAAGGTCCCTGGAACTTCTGAAGTTCTCAGCAGCTGTTCCTCAGATGTCTGCTGGCCTGTTGGCCTCACAGATTTCCCCATCTCCTTGGGAGGACTAAGGACTCTGAACACATCCTGAACAGCCAGAGATAACATTTTGTGGCCAAGAAAGACTAAGTGGTGCCCTGAGCTTGGGAAAGGGCTCTGTAAATGGTCTCCAGAGCTTCCCCACAGAGGCTGTATGTTGGAGAACCCTGATAAAGAGCACTTCAGCTTTAATAGTTGTACGCTGATCCCCAAACACTGGATCTTCTTTCTGCTGCCAATCTTTGTTTTGTGCATTATGTTTCCTTTGAGAGCAGAATACAGGCAGAATCTCTTAGGCTCTTGCTTTACTCTTTAATCCAGCACCACAAACCAGAAATCCTTGGGGTTTAAGCAGCTTCACCATTTATTTACACAGGTCTGCAGTGGCTTTTTGTTTTCTTTGTTGTTTCATCTGTGGTTTGCCCCCCGCTGTGTTTTGGATGGTTCTGTTTTCTGTAGGGAATTCTGAAAGGCTGTTTAGCTGCATGCATACTGCCTTCTCTGTACATTCATCTAGTCATCTCTGCACATGGTGTAATACATGACCAGCATCCTGTTCTCAAGGCCATAGTACCTTTTCTTTACTGAAGTACTTCTATAAACAGCAGAAACACATTTTCCTATGGACCTGTAATCCACAGCGCCTCTGCTTTCCCTATTGCGCTGACTCAAGCTCTGCTTTCATGGCCCTAAAACTCCCTCCTACAGCCCTGAACTGTTGGTTGAGCAGGTGATAACAGATTCTGGGGCGCTTCCCCAGGTATCCATGTGCTGGTTGCCTCCCTGCGCGTACCCACTAATTGCCTGTCCAGCAACCACACAGATAACTATTGAGCTCCTTCTGCAGCCTTTCCTGCGAAGTGGAGTTGCCAAATTGAGTCTCTCGGCTCAACCAAGATGCTTACAGATGTGTTTGAGATGTTTGTTTGATGTTCTCAGAAGTTTTAGGAGCTTTGTCCTACCTCTGTCTTATTTGCCTGAAATCAGATGATAAGTTCAAAAGCTAAGGAGAGGGAAAAAGACAGCAATTTCATGCACCACTTCAATAGCAAACCAGTCTAAAAATGCACCTCTATACAGTCAGAGACAAGATGTCAATAAACAGCCTATTGAATGGCTCGTGTTCCATTACTTACTGGCACAGCAGTGAAATAATTAATTTTTTGGAGCCAGATTATAAGCATATGGTGGAGATGGAAACCTTAGTACTGATTAAGTATTATTATCCAAGTGATTAACTAAGATTTTACCACTCAGACATTGTGTAGTTGGAGTTGGTGGAAGGCAAAACCCAACAATGCCAGTGAAATTTGGATCAGGACGCAGTTATGGTATTAATAATTGGCAAAGGCACTGAATTTTACTGTACTAACCAAATATTGTCATTTATTGTGTCTTAGGTACCCATTGAAAATACATGGGCTACAGTCCAAATACCTGTGGAGATTAACAAGTTGAAGGTTTAGTTCAGGGCACTCCTGAAACCACTCAGGTATTAAAAATGAGGAATACTTCTTGGTACAAAATGTCCTCAAACGTCATCAGTGCAGATGTCCTTTCAGTAGTTGTTATTGATAGTCTGCGAGTAACCAAACCATGACGCAGGTCTGAGGTACCACTTTCCTTTTCCTGGTAGATATGAGTTTAATTGAAGATTTAGTTATGGAATTTTCTCTCTATGAGCAGAATTCCATAGTTTATTGTAGTGAAATTCCTGAAATATCAGGAAAAAAAAAAGCCTATGAAGGAGGATCAGGGAGTTTAAAGCCAAGATATTAGAATTGCATGGTGTTGTATGTGCATTGGATTGTAATGCAATCAGACTTGAAAATGCTGTATGTTTGCAGAGGTGGAGTTTTGCCATTGTTGGTTTATTTTCAATTAATTGTATCCACACCAGATAACTGTTACAGGTACTTGAATGGGCTTAGAAATCTTTTTCTTTTGAGATGTCTGGTACTTTGCTGCTTTTAAGCTTTAGCACTGGTAGTCAGGTTTTATGTAAATCTATCAATGTTTTTTCTACCATTGGTGATCTTATTTCTGACTACAAGCACTACTATTTAGTTCTGTCAAAGGTGTTTCCATAATTAAATTTATAGCGTAGCTTAATAACAGTTCAGAGAGCATAAAGCTCCCAATGTGTTTTAGTTCTATTTGAAAATGGATACCCAGGCTACAGTTTGGATCAGAGACAGTAAAATTGGATAGCATTTTGTGACCCTAAAGCTTTTCTGTTCAATCACATCTTAACATTCCACGTTACCGGAATGGAAAAGATTTTTGTACAAGCGTGTTTTGAAGTATTTTAGTACAGTCAAGAAAAATCACAATAAAACAGAACTGTTGGCATTTCTGTGTATTAAGAGCTGTTCTGCTCTTCAAGCTCCTGTTAACTTAAGTGTGAACTGCTTGAATGAGATGTTTGCAGGGTCAGGCTGCTTCCAGGCATCTAGATGGAAGATACCCTGGTTTCTTTACTTGATGAAGCATGTTGAATTAGCAGGAAATTACTAGTACCTTGTCCCTCTCCTTCTTGTATTTTTCCCTGAGAATAATCAGGAGATAAAAGAAGTTTGTTGCCTAACAGAGAAATGATCAAATGGTCCTTTGACAGTAAAGAAATGACAGCATTAGAAAATCCTATTGACCAAAAGTATTTTGCAGGTTTTGGAAACTGAAGTATCATGAATATGGGCACAGTGCAGATGCCACAGCTTGAATAAACTTTCTGATCAAGGATACAGGTGTACCTTTGGGCAAAAGAATGCAGTTAAGTACTGCTCCCTTTTTAGCATGAGCTTTACCCCAATATATCCTTTAATGCCTGTGCTTACGCTAACAGAAAACCTTTTGATTACCAGTGCCTATAAAGAGCAGATGGTATCTTTTGAATGTGTTTTAATATGAGAAGGTATTGAGTATAGATTGAGACCGCGCATATTTTAAAACAACTGTGTCTGTAAACTCCATTTCAGTGTTACCTATGCTTTGAAGAACTTACGATATTTAATATGTCTACAGATATCCCATAAATTCTTATTCACCCCACCTGCTGCCCTGTGCTAAGTTCCTGCTGTTACAAGTAGAGCTTTGATGAATATTTAGATTGCGCTATAAAGTTCTTTCCTTCAAAGATACGGATTTTCCTCATGGAAAAAGCTTTGTTTCTGTTCAGAAACATGCAGGAAAAAAGGATTGTCTTTCGTCCGCAGCTCACCAGTGTTGCAAGTGGAGTGGGAATGAATAGTTCTTCCTAGAGCAGTACAGAGCAGCAAATACAGTTTCCTATTACTCCAAAAGCTTGGTCAAAAAAAAAAGTTTAGTATGTACTAAAGCCGTCTCTTTCCCTAGTTCTGAAATAATTGCAATAAACATCTTCTTGATGGATATTGTTCTGTGTTTGTTACATGCTTGTTAATCTTGTGACCTTCCCTCCCCCCTCTCCTCCACTTTTCCAGCCGTACGTCAGAAGTATCAGAAGTCTCGGTCATAGGAACCTGGCTGGGCTTTCTTTGTTTTCCCTCTTCAGGAATCAGCTATTTAGTATGAGATAGAGTTTTACATATGCAGCTGTCTGAAATTACAGCTCCCTTTTCTGAAAGGGGATGTTTACTGCCTCATTAATACCAGTTAGAAGTCCTACTTTATAGCATTACATTAATAGGAGCAAGGTGGAAACATTCGTGGAAGGCTGAGGTCTGAGATTTTCATTAGTGCTTTTGAGAGTCGTTACTGTCCTTGTAAAGCTACAGGTAAGCCAATGTTCTTGTGAGAAATGTGTGCCCCTTATCTGGCCAGATGGTTTATAGAGCTGTAGATCTATCATTTATCATCTTCCTTGTCTTTCTTCACAAATGACGTCTTTGTGAAGCTTTCTAGTAGACAGCCGTTTGATCAGAGTTGACTTTGAGAGGTCTCCCCTAGAACTTCCTCGAAGACATCATTATTTAATGGTTTAATTTTATCTTGAAGCATTTGGGTTCCATGGCAAATCTCTTGTATGTGTGTACATACACCCCTGTAAGAGGAAAGCTGAGATCTTGCAGCTACTAAAAATGTTTGTGTTACAATGTCAGGATCTGACCTTTTACAATCCTGATAGAGGGCTCCACAAGAAACCTGGATCATGTACATGCTGCTTTAGGCTTCAAAGCAAAATTGGAGATCTGCGGACATAATATGAATGTCCCTTGTGTTGCTGGGGGATAAGATCCGTAGGTGAGATGTATTCTTATGAAAATGCTTATCCAGAAGTTTTTCCCTTCAGGGAATTTATGCTTCTGAATGCAACAGTAATCATTAATGGAAAGAGATTGTGTTCTCAGGTGGACTTCATGTGTGTTATCATTGCACATCTGAGCTGGCACATTATGTTTGGGTCCTTCAGCCACTGCTGTAATATGAATAATCCATACAAACCCAATCAAAAGCAAAGCCTTACTGTTTTACTGACTGTCTTCTCAGCAAAAGGTCATCTTTGAGCTGATGACCTTCTAGTCCAATGGACAGGATGAAGGGCTACCATTTTTTCCAGATGTCAGATCCAGAAAGATTGAGTGCTTTGCCTGAGGTTATGCTCCTGACTTCCTAAGCGGTTGGGGAATTCTCCTCATTGCCAGACCAGTTTCAGAAATGAAAGACTATCCTACTGCCTCACTTAAGGGTTTTTGTTGTGAACTAACAGTTGAGCACACATGTGGCATTTTGCAAGGCGCTGAGGGTTGAAACTGTCACACTGGCTGACTTTGCTAACGATCTACTCAGAAATTCAGTGTACATATATGGTGACTTCTCTCCTGTTCGCTTTTGAGCCCCAGAATAACATAGTCCTGTAGCTCAAGCTTCTGCACCACAGCATGCCTCAGACTACACAGGCTTGCACAGACTCTTAGGGTTATACTTGTTTCCCACAATTTTCTGCGTGTTTGTCTCTAAACGAACCATGAAATGATTCAGTGCCCGCATGTGGTTTTAATAACAAGCGTATGTGGGCAAATGAGAAAATACAGAATGTTCAACTGGAAGTTTCCAGCATACGATACGGGTTAAAATCGAAGTAGGGTTGTAGTATAGTGTTTGTCAGAGTTGGTTAATTACTTTTGGGTTATATGACATTTTAGATGAGACTTCTCTCTATAACCTTATAACAACTGTTGAGTGGTGGAAGGCTCCATACTTAATCAAGGGCAGATTTGGAGCAATAAGCTCCAGTTTGATCTTCACTGGGATCTGATTGTTTTTCTGGGAAGTTTGTGTGTTGTTGTTGGGTTTGGGTTTTTTTGTTTTGCTGCTGTTGTTGGGGTTTTGGGGTTTTTTTGTTTTGTTTTTTTGAGAGAGAGAAAGTGCAGCAAGTAGCTTTCTGATCTTGTTTTAGCTGAGAGTTATGTCAAGGGCTTATACTTCTTTAAATACAAAGTCACACTAGGCATCCACATCTCGAAAACTACAACTGCTATAGATACATTCTGGCTTCAGGTGGTCTTTTCAGAGTCCAGAGCAATCCTTCCCTTCGCCATGTATCCTCAGCTTTGCAAAATGCTTCTGAAAAGACTGTGTCTTTCATTATTATTTTATTAGAGAGCAGTAAGTTCTCAGATTTTCAAAATCTGGTTTTCTGTTCCTTTCTCCCATCTCAGACGTGTTCAGCTCTGATGTTCCTTCTTCCATGCATACTGCAGGGAGAGTGTGACATTCCACTAGCCTGAAATCAGAAGAAAAAATTTATTGCTGTCAGCTGAGAGAATCTCTCTTAGACTGTTCTGACTCTGTATTTTCTTTTGCTCCCAAACTTGAAGGGTTAATGTTGGTTTAGACTTAACCAGCTTTTGCTAACAATCTGGCTTAAGCTTGCTGATGAAATACACAGTGAGAATTGCCTTTGGCAGTCTTTGAGACTGATGTCCTTGTGCGTGAAAGGGGGAAAAAAGCATTGGAAAAGCGACAGGGAGGAAAAATGATAAATAAAGACAAGTACTTGAAAATTTTCTGCAAAGGAGTAAAGAAAAATCTGTTCCTGTGCCTGTGATGAGAAGGTGAAGAAGTAATGACTTAAATTGCTCTGGGGAACTATCCAACAAAGCAGCACCTGAGCTGATCATCTGTGCAGTCCATCCATCAGGAGAGGCCGTTAAAATAGCTTAGACAAACATGTTGGGAACAGGCCCTGCCCTTGGTCAACGGCCTTTGGATCTCATTTTCTCCATATTACTGTAATTCCCGGGAAAGGCAGGTGTAGTTGTAAGAGAAGGCGAACAAGAAATGCAAGGGAGCAGAGCTATTCTTGTGACAGCAGTGCTTTGGGTATTGTGTGGAATAAGAGACTTAAGTAAAACAGGTGGATAAAGCCTATAAAATTTGTTAAACTCTGCGTTTCTCCACTTGTGTTACTGGAAGGGTTGTTTTTCTATGGAGATTTTTTCAGTATCTAAATGATGTGTCAAGGTGACTGTGGTGTGTAGAGGTACCTGAACTTGGTGCTTAGGTGTGTATATAAGCCATGCTGGGCTGCGTTGGTTTCTTCTCACTGTGATCTTTGGGCACCAAACTTGACCGCAAAGAGGAGTTACATGGCACATGTATAGATCTTTTTGCCGTACTGTGAAGAGTGTAGGTCTGCTGGAAGCTCTGGTCAGTGTAGAGGTCTGAAATGACAGCAAGGAAACTGCAGTAAAATTTGCTATAAATCCTGCCACCTCTGTAACTGACTTACATAAAACTTACAAGATGTATTTTTGGCCCAGAAATTTGAAACCAGTTGTATGTCATCCAGGCGTACAAGCTGGAGAAGGCCAAGTGGTCTGTGTTTTGGGAGTGCAGAAGATTTCAGGAGTACACTAAGGTTGAGGGAAGAGATGTTCTTGCTTTCTGCCTCGCTGTGGAAGTGGACCCAAGTGGACCCAACCTCAGGCAGTTTATGGGACCTCTCACAAAGCAAGGGCTATAGCATCGAGGCAAATATTTTCATGTTCTAGAGGGGAAATGCACTTCTCTGAAGCACAAACATCCCAAGGTGCTGTAGATGATAACACCTGTATGCAGTTATTTTATCTCTGGGCTCATCGGGCTTTAGGATCGGAGCCATATCTTAAAGGAGCTGTCACAGCAATCCTTGTTTGCCTCCAAGGTGTCTCCTGAAGTGCTCCTGCAGGTAATTAATCACCTAATAAAGTACACTCTTTGACAGTAGGTGGAATTTGGAAATTAATTTGCACCCCTTAAATGAGGCTTCTAAAACTATAATTATCATGAAAGGAAGAAACGAGCTGTGTCAGGTGTATAAATGATTTATTTATCAAGAATAAACTGTCACCAAAGTGGCACTTAAGCTTGCAGCATCTGTGCTGCATTTCTTTTAAGTGAATTCAGCAATGACATTTGCCTTCCCTCCCATATTTGCAGGTCCTGGGGCAAATCTTCAGTTGTTTGTGAAGTGGTTGGTACAAAAGTGACCTGCAACAAAATTATAGCTGCCTTTTCCACGTTCTCTTTCTCTAATGTGTGATCACTTCTTCCTGCCCCATCATTCCCTGCCCAATGCCTTATCCCCAGAAGAGCCTTTGGCCTCCCCAGAGGACACCACAGACCTTGTGTAGCCCAGTTGGCCATTTGGATTTCTCATTATCTCTCCAGATGGTGGATTTTGTGAACTGGGTGTTGGTAGCATGAGGAAATAGAAGGGGGAGGAAGTTTTAACTAGTTGGCTGGACTGCGTATGGTATAAGTTACCTGGAATAAGAGGAAATCTAAGATACCTGATTCTCTTTTTTTTTTTTTTTAAATGATACAGGTTTATCTATTTTTGAAGGTTGTGGGAGGGCAATTTTTTTTTTTTCAAATCCAGAGAAATGTGAGAATAGCAACATTTTAAAAGTGAATAATTTACAAAAATATTTACCTTCAAAATCGAGCAAATACCCTGCTAAAAATATGTTACCGAAGTGTCTGAACTGTGTGCCGGAGCATCTGAAGACTTATTTCAGCTGTGTGGGCAAAGGGGACATGGGCTTCACTGAAGCCTTCACTGCGAAATTGCCACTAACAACTGTTCTAGTTGCTACATCTGAAATGTATTTGTTGCTGACAGTGTAATTTGCTGGCTTCCAAGTGCGCGTGGTGTGCCGATACAGTATATGTAGTTTGTGTGACTAGGAAGAAAATTGTCTCATTATTACATATTAATCTTACGTTATTGGTGCGTTAATTTCTGAGAAAGCCCAAGAGGTTTCCTATTCATTGGTGTCAGACTGACTTCTCTAATGCACAGCTTCTGGGAAGGGCTATGCCTGATTATTTCCCCCCTACTTGTTTGCCTGAAGTTAAGTTGACTTGAAAAAGGGATGAGGGTGCTCAGCACCACTGGCTTGATTCAAGTCTTTTGCACACAGTGAGAAGATTTCTTGAGTTAAAGCCCCTTAAGAAAAACTGGAGTAAGAGTGAAATTATTTACAGTGCCCTTTTTATTTACATTTTAGTAATGCCGTCTCCTACACCAGAAGTGGCTTTTGCTGGAAAGCATCACAAACACAAACAAAATAGGCTGCCATTCAAAAACACCCATGTGATGCTATTAGATTGGAAATGCCATATTTTCGTTATGGGAACTGACAGATTGCAAACAACTCGTGTGAGCAAAAAATACTTGTGATTCTTACTTTTCACTTGGGACTGTAGGCTGGAATAATGCTATTAAAAATCCTTTCAATATAAACTAATACCTTTCTTCTCCCTTCTTCTCCAAAGTTTTACCACAAAGTATTTTTACTGGATTGCAGAATTTTTTGGAAGTGTACTGGAAATATTTTTCATGAAAACCGAGTGGCAAAAATTAAATGCTCTGGAATGCAGCTGAAGGGGCAGTCCAACTACCCTGAGCGTGTCCTGGTTTGCTTGAAATATGGTTGCCCTTTACAGGCACTCAATTCATCTTGAGGCCAATTTTAACAGTGCACAGTGCAGAAATGACTAACTGTTATGACATGCCCTGAACCAGCTCCAGTTCAGCTTGTGTAAATTCTACATGTGGGGTGCTTTTGGAGCTGACAGGTGGAATTTTATTGTGATTGTATTTAACTATTCCGCCACAGTAAAGGCTTTTGTCATTTATCTTACTGAGTTGCTACGTGTTGCAAAGCAAAGGCATGTGTTCTTGACTTTTTCGGTTTTTTTCAATCAACACATCTTGTAAAGGCTGTTGCTCAGGGTAGGATCTTCCCAGTGTTCAGATACACTTTCCAAATGGGTACTTATCAGCTGGTCTGTGGGCACAGGGCATCATGTCAGGGTCTTTTCTGGGATGACTGCTGCTGGGCGCACCATGGTGGTGGTGGAAATAGCTTGTCCTTGGTTTAAGCCTGAGAGTGAAGTCAGCCAAGTGTGTTCCTTAGGCCGTGCTCAGAGACCCTCTTCCGGCTGCGCAGCCGGCTGAAGAGGTTACAGCCCCCCATTGCTGGTTGCCATCTTTAACCTGGCTTATTTGGCATGAAGTGGGGACGGAGCAGTTATGTGAGGAGCCAGACCAGCGCTTGGGAGCGACGGGGACAGTAATGTGTGGTGGGGGTTGTGATAAGCACTTGGGAGCAGGATGAAAGTGGTAACCAACTAACCCCTCTATCCCCACGGCTGCAGCTGGAAGGGGAAGTGCAAGCAGACAGTAGAGGTAGAGCTCATTCTGTTTCAGATTCTCTTTCTTAGTCTACTGGAAATTTCCCTCCAGCCTAACAGGCTGTTTTCACCATGTCTGTCAGCATTTCAGCACGAATTTGGGAACCTCCTTTCCCCCCCAGATTAGTCCTAGGCCTAAGACACTGATAATATTCACTGCAGGACTTCCAAACGAGGTCAGGTCATTTACTGGCATCATGTCAGCTGAGCTTTTAAAATTGAATGTGTGAATGCAGAACCAACACACTGTTCTGCAGATCTCTTAACTCTTTTCATGATCCCAACGACCACTACCAGCATTTGGTGGTACTATTTAAAGAAAGGTGTTAATGGTATTGTATCTTTTGATTGAAAGCCACAGTTGATTTTTGCTCTTGTATGAGTTCCGCAGATTTTGGTTGTTCTGTCTGAAGTGATCTATTAGTACTTCCGCTGAGATAAAAATTGTGTTTTGAGTGAAGAAAGCATTCTGGCACAAATTAGAAAATCCCAGGGAAGATAAATTAAAAATGTAATTAAAATGCCTTGAGATTGAAACGTTATGGGAATTGTAATGTATAGTTTGCTAATCTCATTAGAAAAAAATCCTGTTTTAAGTCACCTGGATATATTATATGCTGCTAACACCAGTCTGTTCCTTTTCAGCCCAAAAGGTTGCGAACATTACACTGGAAAACGCATTTGCTTTGAGATCAGCTCATTCTTTGTGTTAGGCAATAGCATTGCTTTCTTTCCTTTTCTCTTTGGTCCTTAACTTGCTTGCTAATGTTTCTTTACTGCACTGCCTGTTGCCCAGTTCTTTGAGCCCAGCTATGCGCAGTGCAACCTCAGGGACACCATGTCTTTGATCAGGATTAGTATTTTTTTCTTCAGATGCTGCCTCACAATTTTGTTGAACTAATTTGGACAGATACATCTCAGTCAGTCTCAGGGTGAACGGAGCATCCTGCATGTGTTACGGGGTCTGTGAGTGGCACCCAGAATAAGGCATCTAAATGCTGCAGGAACAGAAACAGTTCTGGAGACCTACCTAAGAGCAGGTTTCTCAAGCAGATACTAAAATACTGTCCACTGAAAAGGTAAAATTTCTGGAGATTCCTCATGGTTAGGGAATGTCTGGCTATTTCCCCAACCAACATTTTTGTGTTTGATTTTTCTTTCCCCTCAAGTAATGCCTGTTAGCATGAAAGTTATTTCATTGCTGATTTTCTGTTTCCCAGCTGGAAAACAATTGGGAAGACTATGATTCAAATCATATATATGTAAATCCCATCTACTGCTGTGTATCACAGACAAAAGCCCATACCAGGCAACACAACTTAAGCCATTGCACTGTGAGTTTTATGAATCTACCTATGACAGCAGGGAATTGGTGAATCTGCCACTTGGCTGTGATGGGCATTTGACATGGCTGCAAAACCAATGAGGAAAAGAAATTATCTCAGTGGAATCTTCTGGATGTGAAATGGCCTTTAAATGAATTAAAGCTGTGAGAGCAGCATTTCCCATCCCTTTCCCTCTAGAGGCCACACTGCAGTGGGCGTGCAATTTGGCTTTCTCCTTTTGGTGTCAATATTTTCCACAGAAGTACATTTCTTAAAGGGACCATCAGTGCAACAGATGCTGTGCTCAGACCTGCTGCGTGAGAGAGGAGTGTGCTGGAAATGGTGGGATCTGATCCCATCGTGGGGCCCTGGCAGTTACACTGACTACTTGGATTTTTCTGCTGCTAGTTGTGGTGCTAAAACCTCTTGGTGGAGCTGCAGTTGTGGTGTTACCTTGGCTTATCCTCTGTTGGGTGTTTGAGGTCACTTTGAGTTCTTAATTGTATATCTAAAGTAACCCACAGAAAAGTTTAGACTATTTTCTTTGGCTTTTCTCTTCATTCACCACATTGGTTACAGCCCCAAATTAGCAGAAAACTTTGTTTAGGCGTCAGTTCAACAAAACGCTTTGGCCCAGCTCCAACTCTGGAAGAGCTTTTAGATTAATGGGAAGTTGGGAGCGTAAAGAAGAGTATGGAGTCTAAGAACTTGTTTGGGTCTGGTCTTTAATGTTTTTAAAGCATAATCTTGTTCCTATTCAGCAATAGTGAAAGTTAAGCATGTGCTTAAGTGCTTTGCCAAGCATGGAGCGGATGATTTATACTGGTAAAGTGGAAACTTAATAGTGTCTACTTTGCTGATCACAGCTATAACCAGGAATTCATAGAACAAGAGTTAGCTGCTGTCGTGCTGTGTAGTTCAGTTCCCATCAGGCTCTGAAGATAGCCTGAACTTATAGCTGGGATGTGTGAACAGCCGTGCAGGATGAGCAAATGAAGAAAACAAGGGTCTGTGTGTGTCTGGGATGTTCCAGTTGTTTAGTTCTTGCCCAGCAAAGCACCCTTGTTCCTCTGGATCCTGTTCCCATGCTCTTGTAGTTTGGCACACTTTCCTCATGTCCAAGCTGGGTAACTGAGTGTGAGAAATTGTTTTGGTTTAGCTTTATGGTTTAACATTGTGGTTACGATAGATCCTCAAGGCAGATGGAAATGAGGTGGCTGTATAAAGACAGGCAAATGAATTCAAAGGCTTATGGTGAAAGCATCTTCTCCATAAATGAATTAAAACAAATCATTCAGAGTCATGGCTTTTATTTCCACAGGTCTTATAATGGTGGTGCCATTGTGCGAGCAGGGTCGGGCTCCTTTGAGGAAGCCTGCAAGAGGTTCTTGAAAGCAAACCCTCCCTGCTCGCTGCACGCTGGATTTGCGTATGCAGCCAGCCTCGCCTAAAGTTTTTTCCCAGCCTGCTGACAGGCAGGAAGTTGGGGGGGATGCAGGCAGCGAGACGGCTTTCCCAGGGGCTCGATTGCCGTGGACGAGTCTGCAAGTCCACACCTGGGAGGGCAGCGAGTCCCAGGTGGCCCTGCAGTGTCCGACCTGACATTGTACAGCTGCTACCTTTGGGTGGGGGTGGAAGAAATGCTCCATTAGGAGCAGAGTAGCTCTCCAGCTGCATAGGCAGGGAGGTCTGCTGGGTCCAAGGGGCTTCCTGTTTAAATAGTTACAGAGTCTGCAGAATTGGTTAAACCGTCAAAAAAAATTATAGAGGATTAAAAAAAAGTAATAAAGGAACCATCCTTCCTGTATCTGTACGTGCATTGTCTAACTGTTCATTTGGGTTCGATCAAATGCTTGTTGCCATTTTTCAATTCACTTTAATGTGTTTTAGATTAGGTTTTTTGTAATGTAGAATCAGATTAAAGTTCGTGGAACTGTAGCTGCAGTTCAGGAAAGCTCATACTTTAATACATAAAAGCTAGGACAGATCATTGTCATAAGCTGGTAGGTCCCCCGATGTAACATAGGCAAGTCATTTCACTCAGTGACTTCTGCAAGACCATGTCTTGTGGTTGGGCTAAAGCAATGCAACTGTTTATTAAAAAATAAAAAAGGTAGATGAGGGAGAGAAAATAGTTCAGTCTTATTTCAGGCACACAGGATAGTCAGACTATTCAGTACAGGACTTAAGGACATATTTAACTGCTTCTCTGTAAAGAGGTGGGAGATTAGACGTGTTTTAGTGCTTTGCAGAACCAGCTCCTATTCAGCTAACACCAATGGAGATCACATGTGGCGAACTCTTTCAAGGAGTCTGTGAAGATCAGTCCTTTAACTCCACCTGTACTCACTTGCCATTTGGGCTGCTGTATGACGGACCGCTCACCCTGGCCTGCTGAAGCTTCCCCTGTGTTTCCCCTGAGCATTGTTTCATTGGTACCCATTGAGGTGCTGCCCGTGAGACTGTGAGCACCTTGCAGGACAAGGCTATTTCTTCTTTTACCTGTGGTGTGCAATGCAGGTATGGCTCTTCCTAAATAGTTGAAAATATTAGCCACAGAAGGAAGCTTAGCAATGCGCCATTTTGTGAGATGCTCACAAAATTTTGAATGTGTATACACTTAAGCGTGTATACATGTGTGTAAGATAAGTAAAATACCTTTACATGAATAGCATCGCCTAAATTTGACATTAATCTGCATTTTTTCTCTCTGCCACATGATGGAGATAATGGTGTAAGATATATAAACAGTGCTGCATGGGTCATGTACTTCAAAGAAAGAAGTTTCAACTCGGTGGTTTATAGTAGTTTTTCCATTAATGTTGGTTTTGCACTAGCCTTGATGGAGTAATTTTCTCATAGTATCTGTGGGGTGTTTTGTTTAAAGCAACATTTGGTTACTTGTCTTGTTCTCTTCCCCCTCGCCCCCACAAAAGGCAAATATGCAGGAATACCCTTACCAAATAATCAGGGCTAGTGATGCAGCAAAACACCAAAGTTCATATTTGGTAAAACATTCAAAAGAATTTGCTTGCATTAACTTTATTGGGACTTTAAGTTGTACTTAAATGTACACAGTTTGGGCTCTGATACAGCTACTAGTAGGGCTGTGATGTAGGCTTCTGTAGAAGCAGGGAATGTGCAGCAGTTCCTGCTTAGGAAGTTAAAAAGAGCACATTCTAGATCCTGTTCTCACCGTGAGTCTGAGTCTGTGCACCCTGGGAAGGACATGGTAGGATCCAAATTAGTTGATCCTTGCGTTGTTTGCTAGAACCCTTGCATCCGCTCTCTCCTCTTTTCTCCATCTTGAGCATGGGTCCTGATCCAGAAGCTATCGAAGCCACATGTGCAAAATTCTCAGCGATTTCAATGAACTTTGGATCAGGCCCATAGGCAAAGGCAGAGATGGATTTTCCCATGGAAATTTTTTTAGTGACATTCAGAAATCTCCTGGTGAGTGATGTATTTAATTTCTGTGGTGAGACCTGCTGTGTTATATTTGTAATCATAATGTAATAACAAGACATTTGTAACAAAACTGCTATAGGTTGAGATACATCCAGGAAGGGAGAAACACATGTTTCTTTCCAGTTTGTTAATTTTTTTGTGGCTGTTACTCTGAGGACAAGAGTTCCTGTGCTGATGTCAGTGCAATTACAGCTGCACTGTTGTCAAGTTTCTTTGATTGAATATTTGCTGGGTGAAGCAATACTCTCACTCTTTAGATCTACCTACCTTGTGAATCAAACATGCTGCTTGTTTAATTCCTTGTGCTTAGGTCCTTGTATCTCCTGCAAAATTCTCATTTGAGGAACTGTTCAACTCTGTGATACTGCAAATCTCAGTCCAGTGTCTGCCTATAAATTTTTTTTCTTTGATTAGAGTTTAAAAGTTTGTATTTAGAGGCTCTCCCTTCATAGGTGCCTTTTGTAAGGCATTTTCGTAATTATACTTACATGTAAAATGTTACCTGTATGCAAAATATACATGAAAATGCCTTCAAAGTTAGCGAACTGACATGCTTCCTGGACAGCAGCACATGACCACGCGCGTGTGCGTGCACCCACGTATTGATGTAATAGTTTCTCCAAATGTTAGGCTTTTTCCTCAGAAGACTTTCTCCAGAAATGCTGCACTCCATGCTCTAGGGTTCTGCTCCTATGTTTTTTTCATGAGAACAAAGATTAGTCCTTCATGGTCCTAAACTCAATGCATGTGCATGACTTAAAGGCATTACCTACCAATAAATAGGAGATTAGCTGCGGCTTGTGTATTTCCTGATCAGTTCAGGTTTTTTTCAGATGGCTTGTTGTTATCCCGTTTCCTTTAACGATGGGACACTTTAATGAGTTTGCCATCTGACATACATCTGCTTCCTGTTAAACAATACCTTCATTCTTCTAGAGCTGCTAAACTCATCTTTTATCCTACAAGATTTTTATCTGTGCCTTGAAAACAGCATGTACAAATCGATGTCAGCATATTCATTTTCTTGTTGAGGATTTTTTTGATATGTTGTTTTCGAGAAGGAATAGCAAAACGGGCATCTCCTTTAGTGCTTGTTTGTTGGAGAATGGGAGAACGTGGGTATTATTTGTCTAATTAGGGGCTGATCAGTCCAGCTCATGTTTGAAGCCCAGTAAGATCGACTTCTGTGGCTAACATTATACAGTTTCTAGTAGTTATTCTGTCCTGCCAGCAAAGTAAGGGGCTGCTGCAAAAGGGGGGGATTTTGAAGGCTGTTAATAATGTTTCTTTGAGGAAAGAGCCTTCAATAGCTCGATGATGGTCTGTCTCATGCATGTGCAAAGTTAGTGCTCTGTGATCATCAGGCACTCTTAAATCAATCCAGCCTGCATTGAGTTTGTGCATCTGCCTCAGTGCTTCTCTTTTTCCCATGTTTTGGGAACACGGAGTCATGCCAAATCTCTGACTGTGTGTTTTGCCTTTGCTGGTTAACATTGCCCCTTCAGAAAAACTTTTTGTCTTTTTTTTCTCGTTTCTTTTTTAATCATAAAACCTTTTTCTAGTGGAGGGAAAACTGGATAGAATTTTCCTTGTATTTATCTGTCTCTACATAATGTCCTTTATATGGTGCTTTTATAATGAGCGTGCAGTGCTGTTTAAAAGAAAATCCTGTTGTATGTGAAGTTCTGCCACGCAGGTCCAAAGGACATCTGTGAGAATGGCTTGTAACCAAATTAAGCAACCCTGTGGGGCACATAATATTTTGTCTCAGGAAGGAATTTGCTTCCAAACATTCACATATGCCAGGTGACAAGTGGAAATACTTTGGGTTTAGAGCTGGGGAAACAGAGGAAGCAAGGTGCAAATATTTATTTGAGGGTTAGTGGATGCTTGAATCAGAATAATGAGTATAATTCAGGAATTTTGTATTTCTTCCCATTTGTAGCTTGCAGTCGTCTCCCAGCTCACACAGGGTTAATGTTACTTGCTTGAAAATGAGAAAATGCTGATTACCTCAGGTGGCTGCTGGTGCATGATCTCAAACCTTTGTTTTAATGATACTCTTGGCAATGTTGAGACCCGTGTTTCTACCACCCTAAATGCCGTTCCTTTGCCTCTGGCAGTGCTGCAGAGCCATGTGTTCAACTCCGAAGAGCTGTGAAAAGTTGTTTGGTGCAAATGCAACTTGATAGTTTTACCTGTGATGGCCCAGCTTCCCATGGGGTTCCACCTCTCTTTGGCTTTGTGCAGTCTTATAGGAAGGTGCTGTATGCGAACTTGGTCTTTCACTGTGTCCCTTAAGGAATGGAGCCAAGAAATCATCTCCTCTGGTCATTGCTATACCAGTGTTGTCATACTTGCCTGAAGAGTTTTGTTTCTAATTGCATCAGTGTTTATTAACAGAGCCCTCCATCATTTATTTAACATATAAACTTGTCCATTCTTTCACCACGCTCATACCTTTCATCTCTCAGAGCTGCAGGAACACGGCTGATGGCTTTGACAGTCTTTCATTCATGTTAAGATTACAAATTACCTTTGTTAGGTTCCTTGTGGGGTCTGCAATTTGTCAAGGAGGATCTGGGAGGCAGTATTAATTGAAGCTTTGCAAGAAAATAAGTCTACTTTGTCAGCTTTGGGGTATACCATCGATGATGGCTGTGCTGAGCTCCTCTACACCTTCACCTTTAGTCAGTATTGTGGAAAGTTACAGGTCTTCATAACGGTGTCTATTGCTATGACCTCTGACGTGACCAGGGGAGAGGCTTACCTCATTTCATGCTGTCTTTTCAGATCCCATCGTGGGGAAAGTGTATTTATAGCTGGAACATCAGTTTATCATAATCCAGATGTATTGGGCAAGCGTGTGAAGAATTTTAGGAGGACAGGACACTGAACCAGATTTATTGTGATTATTAGCGGAAATGTTTTGGTGTTAGCTCCAGTGGGCAGGCAGCGTTGTTTTATTGTACTGTAACTTGAACCTATTTGAAAAGAGCCATCTTTTATAAAGAAGCTGATTAAAAAAAAAAAAAAACAATGTAAAAGGGACTTAGGTAAAGGAAAGACACTTCTCCTGAAATTTGTGGTTTGTGTATCCTTGGAAAACAGTGTATTTTTTGATACTCAGAAGTGGTTTATTAGATTTTTCTTTGTAATTACAGTGGAGAAGGCACAGTTTGGCACCTGCAGCTCAGACACTGTGGTGGAGTACTCCTTATAAATACAGGCTTCAACGGTGATAGCATCTCTATGAGCCTCGTCAAAGTGCATGCGAGTGACAGGTTAGGTGCAAGTTTGAGAACTACTGCGTGATGACTGCAGTACGTTCTCCCTGAAGGAAACAGATGTTCTTGCCGTTGCCTCTTGTGATATTAGTACTGTCAAAATCCTCTTCATAACTGTTGGCTTTTCTCCTGTTGCTGTTAATGTAGGGAACAGCGGAGGTATGGGTGAGAGCGGTTTCTGGGACGGAGGTACAGTTTCAGGGACATTGAGAAAGCTCTTACAAGGTGAGCCTGTTTCCTCATCTGGCTGTTTATGCCAATATCTCCTTCAGTATTTACTCTAACGTTTGTAAAAACAGATAGCTCTTCCGGAGAGCAAAGCCCGCTGAACTGGAGACAGAGAAAACCTGAATAAACAAACATGTGCCACAGATTAGTAAGAACATCTGTAGGTTTTATATTGTTTTGAGAACACATACCACATAGTTTTTCATTTCTTATGCTTTTCTAGTTTCTCCCTTTCTTTCTGTCTCTCTTTTCTTCTTCTTTTTAAATATATTGCTAATAAAGGTTGGAGGTAGAAAGCACAGCTGGACTATGCATGACATGCCACTGTTTAATTTCTAGCTTGGAGGATGAGAAGAAGAGTAGTTTTATTGTATCCTAGAAGAGAATAAAGCCACATGCAAATTCCAGCCATGGACATCTGTTTCCTCTTTGTGTGAAAGAATTCTCATATTTGGAAGGGAATCCCAGTTCTGAAGAGGCTGATGAGTTGGGGTTTTTTTTTGGTTTTCTTTTTTTTTTTTGGTTCTTCCCCCCTTCTTTGCCACTCCTTTAGCATGTTCTCCTTGCTCCCTGGCTGCTATGTTTCCTTCAGGACAATGTCAGCTTGCAATTTAGCATCAGATATTGAATGGGTGAATTTTGAGTTACTTTAAAATGTTGTGTTGTAGTTACAAAGAGTATTATTAAGCTCCTCCTTAAGTTTCTTTTATTTAATTAAACAGTATTTGGTGGGAGGACTTTGCTCTGTCATCACTCTTCAGTACTTGCAAGTTGGTATTCTTTTTAGAAGTGAGATGTGTGTGTATCTGTTGCTCTGGCTGTGAGGTGCAACTATTTCTAGAAGTAACTTATTAAAAATAATCTTTTCAAATCCTTCTGTATCAGGGGAATTAAGTAGATCTGTAGAAATAAGAATCTGCAATGTTCATTACATTAAGTTAGGCATCAGGTGCTAAGGGCTACAGGGACCAGAGTAAATGATAATTTCACTAACCTATAAAACATTTTAGAATAATGATTTACAGCTGTCTGGGGGCTTTAAACTTTTTTTTTTGGTGTAAGAGTTGACTCTGCTGAACAAGCAGCACAGTTATATAACATTAGGCCAGACATGAGAACTGGTACTCTCTGTCTATTTTATATTAATGTCAAATGAGAGGTTGGTGGAGCTCGCCAGGGTTTCATATTTGCTGGCAGAAAGTTACCCACATGTGTGGACCATATTTTTATTGTTGCCTTAGCCTATTTCAGGCATAAATATCGCTGCCTGGCAGGGTGTGATTCTGTTCGTTGCTGAAGAACTTTTCTTTTAAAAAGCAAAATATGAAAAGGAATGAAATGCTGTAAATCTTCAAATTAAGAAGCATCCCCAGACTGCGAGATTTTGTCGTGTCTGTCGTGGTAGAGGAATAAAGGGCAATAAGCCATCTAAAGGCTTTTTCATTGTTGGATGAGTTACCCTTGCAAAGCTATTTCTTTTTGCATATATTAATACTACTTTTGGGCGTGGGCTGTTTAGCCTGGTCTCTTAGGGAAACAAGGCTTATGCAAACAGGGTGTATGCACACATGAACAGAACACACAGCAGCCTGCGCAGCCCTTGGACATGTTGGCCATGGAAATGTGGTGGAAAGGCAGAGGCTGCAAAGATAAATAGAAGTTCCTATAAGTTTCTTGAGAATATGTAAGAGGAGAATAAAGGCTATTAAGGGGTTTGGGGGAAGGCTTGCAATAGGAACTGAACTTGCAACAGGGGCTGTGGAATAGATGTCGAGAGGAAATGTGATGGAGGTTCCTGTTGCGGGAAGATCGCTGAACCCGGTTTGGAAATTATTTGGCTTCAGATAATCTGATGACAAAAACCAAATCCACAGGAAGCCAGACTCCCTTTCATTCCAGTACCCATGAAATTGCTTGTGTGGGTTTTGTTTTTAAGTCAGGACGTTGTCAAACAGGCTCCAATGGATGACTGTAAGAAATAGAGGACATCTCATTAGGATCTTAGTGCAGGCAAAGGTGCTGCGCTGCTTGTTTTTGTTGGTGGTGCTTCCTAGTTTGTTTGTTTTTTGCAAGTTTTCAAACTCTATTAAAGTGTGACTTCTGAATGTTTAGGCCCTTATCCTGCAGGAATCTTAGAGAGGAGGGAGCCCAGCAGCTGTGCAGATCCCACTAACATACATCCGAAATCTTCCCAGGCATTTTGGTAGCCTGCTTATTGCAGCATCTCATGGGACGCACGGGGAAAAGTGAAACTGATAATCCCTATCCAGTTCTGGTCCCCGCTGAGCGGGACGCAGAAAGCAAACACCACTAACACTGAAAATCAAACAGCAGTCGTGAACAAATTGCCTCTTTGATTGAAATGCTTCTAGCTAGGAGATAAAAAGGGGTTTATGTCAAAAGCTTCCCTTGTTGTCTTATTAACAGCTGCATAATTTTACCACTCATTCGCGCGTATAAAAAAGCAAAACTTGGAGACTGTATTTGAAAGCTTGTTTTGTTTGGTGTGCAGCTGGATACAGAGCGTTTCCTTTTCTCTCTTTTAACAAATTTGAAGCAAATGTAGTGGGTATTGTTTCTTTTTTTTTCTATTTTCTGGCCTAGATAATAGAAGATTATGTTGCTTTTCATTTTACATTGCAAAGAAATCATGCCGTTTAACTCCAATTCAACAATGATGCAGCAGCATGTGGATATATTTATCTTCTCATAAATATATTACCACACATTACTGTCAAATAGCTGGACTTTTTCACCCAGTATTAAAAACAAAATTTAATTGCTACACTAGAGTTTCAAGGCCCTGATAAATAAGAGCCATGTCTGACCTTTTTTGTGGGGCTCTGAGATGCCACCAGGGATATTGCTCATTGTTCAAGATGACAAACTTCCTCTGAGATTTCAGTTTGTCAGCTCAATGTACAGCAGTGACATTGATTTCTTCTCACTGCCATTTCCTGCCTGAATAGATAACAAATTTCCTGTGACAGGTGTCTGTCAAGCTTAGTTTTGCCTGGCAGATTAACTTAATAGACTCATTTATTAATCATTAGTTGCGACACGGTGAAGCAGACAGTACTTTTTAACTCTTGTGATGTTGAATGGATGTACCATTTCAGATTCCTTTGTGTAGCTTGAATTTGGATGTAATAAGCTGTTCATATCTCTGTAGTGAATGTTTTTAACCTGACGTTACTCATGTTACAAAGAGCAAAGATTTATGTATTAGTGTGACCCATTTTGAGTGTGTACTACTTTTTATGGCAAAAGGTGCATAAGTGCTTTCTGAGACTAATAAAATGATGCGCAGACTACAAAATCAGCCCACGTAAGGGGGAAAACTGATCCGACATGCATCATGCGTGGGGAAGGAAGATAACAGTAGGAGAAGAAAATAGATAACTTGGAAGAAGATTTGAAAGTGCGGCTGAGTGGCTGTTGAAGTGGAGGAGGTAACTGCAGAAGCATTTAGGAAGGGGCAAAGTAGACCTGCAGATGCGGCTGTAGGGCAATTCTGGCACAGGCTAGTGTTTTCAGAGGGACTCCTTCCTCCAAGATGTCTTGAGATAGATACCCAGGCAGGAGATAGCAAAGGCAGGGTTGGTACCAGAGGTGGATATTGGACAGGGCTTGTCAGAGTGGTGAAGGAGGAGGAAGAGCCAGAAGAACTTAGTGGAGAGATTGGAGGAGGAAGAAACTATAAGGGAAGGCATAACCTTGGAAAGTGATGTCTCTTGTTGCAAAGAATCACTCTGTTCGCGGTGAAAACTGATTTATTACACGTGTTAGCCCTGCACAGCCTACAGAGCTGACGGAGATGTATGTTGGCTTTTTTCCCCGTGTGTTAAGAGAGTTGGTCATGAGGTGTTTATCAAGGCAAAATCTGTAAAGGAGCTGGAAATGCACAGGCACTGCTGAGGACACACGGCAGCAGGAATAAGCCTAGGTAGAGATACAGACTGTTGCTGAACAGAAGAACCTCTTGTTGTAGGTGATGAGAAGGGAACCACCAAGCATCTCCCCTGGGTTTTGGTTGGGTTGTGGTAGCTCTTCACAACCTGCTTTTAATTCACTAGGGAGCTTGTTAATGTGAGATCACTGGGAGGTGTTCAGAAAAGTTTCTCTCTGCAGCTTATGCCCAAACTGCAAAGCCCTGGTTGAAGCACAACTGTTTTCAGCTCAGCATTTGTGAGAGTGTGTATTGCTGAAGATGTTTTTTTGCCAGGCTGTGTTCCTGGCCTTAGGAGCATGCTTTTTGAGCCATCCTTATGGCTTTCTTGGCTGAGCATCAAACCAAGAATGTCCCTGTACTAGATCATACTGCTTATTGCTCTACTAGGCCACCCTGGTAACAATACATTAACCTCTCAGCAGGGAATGTGATAAACAAAGTAAAACTGCTTTAGTGAAACCAGTCATTTAATGGCAGCGTGCATAAAGTGTCCTTAAAGATTTGTAAATGTAATAAGCTGCAGTTCACTGAGTGAACAATAACTGTTCCTAATTTAGCCAGTCGAGGAACATGCCAACCTAATTTGCTTTTGTAACTTTGTTGTTGTTGTTTTTTCTTTTCCCATCTCTCCAGATTCCTTTCTCTCTGGTACAATTTCCCCTCTGGGAGTCCTTAAAGGTAAGTCCTCTTTAATGATAGAAATGTAAGTTATACATTTTGCAAAGGCTTTCCATGGTAACTTATCTAACTTGATTATCACAATTATGGGCACAGCCAAGAATCACTAAGTATGTACCAACCTACCTGTGCATGTGAACATCATTTGCCTGAATATCTGAAAAATAACAGAGAACATCTAACCACTGATATGTGGCATGCAGTCTAAATTTTACTCCCCAGCATGCCAGAAATCTTATCTGCTACCCTAGCTATTTTTACTGATTAGAGTGGGAACCATCTTGTGTTGTGGTGCTTTTTTTACTTTATTTTAATTTTTTTAGCGTTTCACTCTTCAAGGTAACAGGCAGTTGCAAATGATACAGAGAAAACTGATTGAGCCTGGGTTTGTAGACAGGGAGAGACTCTCAGTGCATCGCTGACAAGCTATTTTGATTGGCTGCGTGTACGCTATTTCGAAGGTCATTTAAAGAAGGTGTCAATTGGATGATATTTTAATAGCGCAGTCTTTCAGAATGATGGTGCTGTTCTCCCACCAGCTGGTTGCTGTGTTTATCATGGACAGAGTCAGGGTTTAGATTTTTGAGCACAGAGCTGGATTGAAAGTCATGTAATTTCTCTGTCCCTCTGTTTTTTCCTTTAACTCACTGCAAAAGATGAAGGAAAGTCAGGGTTTTTCAGGTGCTTTGATATCCTGGCTTGGAAGCACAGAAAATTATTGCAGATCGTTAAAAGCATTGTAGCAAAATATAGTATTTACAAGAGAGGAGCTGGAGAGAGAGTAGTTTTCTTCTTGTTAAGGGTGCTGGACTTCTGAGAAAGCTTGGCACTGAGACCCAAACTGGGCAGAGGTACTGGGAAGGATGGAAACTGGTGATGATCTTCCTTGCCCCTTGCTCCTTCTATTGAGGGAGGAGGGCTTATGTTCTCCTTGGTCCTTGTGTGCTTGGTTGGGACAATAGCTTATCTTCTTGCGGTGTGTCAGTAGCTTGGGTTGTTCTGGAGGGACGAGCCCACAGTTTGCATCTAGAGGCTTCAGGGAGTCAAATATAAAGGGGAGTCCACAGGCAGGAGGAGCATGAAATACATCAAGAGCTTTCACAGAACTGAGCTGCGTTTTGCAGAGGATTCCGTAGGAACTTCATGAGCTTGGTCTGATGCGGTGTCTGGGTATCGTCCCATTGCACAGGGTAGCTTTGGCTGCCTTATTAGGAATCTGTTTCCCTGCCAGTGTCTTGGAATGGCTTTCTGTAAACTCTTCGGCAGCGATACTGGCCTGACCTGCTAATTGTTAGTGCAGCAGCCGTGTTTGGGAGCAAGAGGTGGCAGTGCTTTAAGAGGAAAAAGTGCAGTGTTCTTGCCAAAACCACATAAAACAGCAACATCGTGTAGCTGTTTTCAGAATGTAAAGTTGTTTTAACTAATGTCCACGTAGCTGTGACAATGAAATTTATTGTTTAGATTAGAGGCTTTAAAGAAGACAGTTTGAATTTAGCTAGCTACAGGAGTGAGTCACTTAGGATGAGACCTCATGTTTAATCTAAAGAGGTCAGTGCAGATCTGAAGAGAAACAAAACTGGGTTAGTTTGTTCCATGGACCAGTTGCAATATAGTCTTCTGACTGTGGAACCAAGAGTAGAAAATGGCAAAAATCAGTCTTGCAGGCTCCAGTCACTTTGGCTCGGCACAGGGAGAGCGCTCAAGGTTTGTCACATCAAAGCCAGGCAGTGAAAGCAGAATACGTTTTGTTTTTCTGAATGAAGCTCTTAAAAAAAAAAAAAAAAATAAAATAAAAAAAAAATTGCCCTGACAGTACAACAAAGGAGAAAAAAACATTATGGTCCCATCAACAGGCTGGATGTGGCCAGTAGCATCAATAGGAGTACGATTCAGGCTAGGGCTTCTCATGGGTGCATGAAGAGACAGTAATTAAGAAGAGGTAGGAGTGCAGAGGACAAGAGACAAACGGCGCGCAGCCTGAACACAGAAGAATTTACTGAAGCTGTTGGTTAGATAATGTCTGAGGGACTATTCTGCACTGTGTTAATGGTATTACTTGAGAAAGTATATGTGGGAGCAGTTGTGTATGATGTGTGTGGATCATCTCACAAAGGAGAACAGAACAAGTGCAGTGGCTGTGTCATTTTTAAAACCATTAGTAGAAAGTTACATAAGCTGACGGATGATAGACTCAGTCTTATAATTCCCCGAACAAGCCAATCACCATAAAAATGAGAAAAAATATCTCTCCACTGTAAAGGACAGCTAGCAACGCACATGGAAGAAGAGTTTCCTTTTCCTTCACATATGTGCTGGCTGCAGCCAGCAGTAGGGTGTTAAACTTAAAGAACCCTAATAAAGGCTTGTTGTAGGCAGCAAATCAGTGTTTCTATATCCCATTTTCTCTATCTGCTTTGCTCCAAGCTGCTATGGTTATTCTTTATGCTTCCAGCAGGCTTCAGCCACATAGTTTACATGCAGAGTTTTCTTCTGTCTGTGAATGTAGACCAGCTGTCCTATGTGAGAGTAAACTTGCATATCATGCACCAGACTAAGTTAGAAGAAGAAGAGAGACCGTTGTATAGATTACTGAACTATAAGGTTACTTACACTGTGTGTGCTGGAAAAGGGGGTATTGCAGTAATTAGCAAGGAATAGATACGGCTTCAAATACTGGCTTTGCTGCCAGTGACTCAGGTGAACACACAATTTAGAAACAGTCAATAGACTCATTTCTTAGATCACAGTGACTCAAGAAACACAGTAAAGAAATGGTGATTTCAGTAAAAAAGAAAACTCCTTTTTTTTTTATGTGGGTAGCATCCACTGCTATATTGCATGCTTAATGTCCTTTCCCTTCACAATTTTTCATTTTTCCATATTTTGATTTAGGCACAGATTATTGATACAAACCAAAGGGGAGAAGGAAACTGTGCTATGATGTATCAGACTTCAGGACAGACATTGTAATTCTCTATTAGGGTGAGTTAGTGTAGTGCTTCTCTGTCTTTATAGCCCAAGTCTTACAGCTAAAACAATTTTGAAGTCTTCTCAGAGTTCAGGAACAGAAGGGGCATTTCAAATTTCATTCACTCTCTGCCTCACCAACCCTCAGAGAGCACCATGGCCGCTTACCACTGTGGCAGTTTGATCAGGTTTAGGTTCTTTTAGGTGGGGCTAATACTTCTGATCCCATCTCAAAGCCAGCTGGCCATGAAGAAATGCAGCAGAACATAGTTGTGGTGTGCTTCCCAAATGCCAGCCGAGCACACTGCTTTCCATATTAGTTCAAGTTTTGGAATAACGTTGTAAGATACAGTCCCCTTGTATGCTGCCCTGGAATTTCCAGGGTGCCTCTGTAACTTGCTTTGGAAATACTATATGTGTGTTTTTCATTGTGGGAATTTCAAATTACAGGGCCTGTGTATTTGGCATGAAATTTTGGTGGGTTACAGGGAGTCTGGCGCAGCTCCCTTGCTTTCACCCTGCTGCCAGGGGTGTGAGTCTCCACTCAGATGACTGCAGCACTGTGGAGTTCATCCCTTCTGTGTGATCTTCTGTTCTGCTCTGTTCAGGCATTTTATTCAGCACTTCTAATCATCATATCCGAGTACCTACCAACAGCACATAAATAATTTATCATTTGTTTCATGTTGCGTTTTAATCCATAATTTTTCTCTTTTAGACCTAACTAAGAAAAAAGACTTTAATTTCTGTTGTGGGATATTGCAGAAATACAGGGCATCCGTTTTTTTCCAACAAAATGGAGTTTAAAAAAACCCCACAAAATCAAGAGCCTCTGGTTAGGTTTGAGTCCAGAAACATCTTTGTCAAAAATGCCTGCTTCTTATTTGTGTGAGTGAAAATGGTCAGCTCCCTCAGAGAACAGTGCTGTGTGTAAGATAAACCCGTCTCAGGTAAAACAAGACTCAGTCCTCTTGGGTTTTATATTTCTGCATGTTGGCTGCGCTTCAGAGCCTCTGAGAGTTACTCCAACACAGCTGTACATGGAGAATGCTCTCTTTATAGACCAAATGTATTGTGTGTCTGGAGAAAAGGCTCTGGTAGCCAGTGAGGAGGGAAGGAACAGGCAGGACAGGAGGACATAGGTCTCAAATGAGTAGACTTGAAAAATAAGGGGTTTTTTGTTTGGTTGGTTGTTTTTTTAAGGAGGGAAAACAAACCTACTATCCTGGGAACCTTTTGTCTTTTTCATTAGACATGTCCGGTTCTGAGATGAGACACTTGGACGTTGCTAAGACTATATAACGTCAGGGTCAGGCAGATTTCGCCCTGCAGACTGTGTGTGCCAGCGAGTCCTGCTTTTGTACACACAGCCTCTCTGGGAGGGCTGGCACAGACTGTGCTGCTCCGCTGGCCCAGGACCTGCAAGGAAAGATAAAAATCTTGGACTGACCATGCTCAAGGTGATGTTCTGGCTCCTCTGGCTCTCAGTGGGGCCAGGATTTCCTTCTTTGTCTTGGTGCTGGGCAAAACCTAAAGCTCTTAAGACTTTCTGCGGCTATAGTGAGCTCACGCGTTTTTTTTTGTCACTGGCTTTAGCAATAAGATAATTTCTCAAATCTGTAAGTCTCACAAATTAACAGGTGTTTTATAAAGAGAGAGATTTGGTTGGACCTTCAGAGGCAATAACTAGAGACAGGGAGCTGAGGTACATGGGCAGGTCTCTTTTGTGGGATTTTGTAATGACTATGGTGGCATGTGATAGTGGTGTAAGATGCTGAACAAGTAGAGGAATGCTTTGGTAGCTTCAGGAGAAGAGAATGGTTTCAAAAGTATGCATAGGCACATTTCCACCCTGTGCAATAAGCGGGGCATCACAGTAAAGAGAATGGGGAGAGTCCAGCCGTTCCCCTGTGAGGCTGAGCAATAGCAGAAGGTTGGTTGGGTCAGAACAGAAGTTCCCCATGTTGTCCCTAAACTGGTTTCTGCCCACACGATAGAGAGCAGGCTTGGGATTGGGTTTGCACTTCCTTAGGTCCCTTGTTTTCTGTCCAGGTTCAGTGGCCACCCCAGGCACAAGGCACTTGTGTTGAGTGGAGCAGAGCTTGCGAAATCTGCTGCTGGACGGGACTGTAGATCTACACGAAGGCATTGGCACATGTACTTGTTTGCTTGGTTCTGCTGGTTCCCTCCTCCAGAGACCTCAACTTCTGGGGGCTGGTATAGGCAGAATAGGGTGTGAACAAGTCTGGTTCGAGGGCGGGCTCGGCCTTGCTTGTAGTTGTCAGTGCAGATATACCTTTGAGATATACCTTGAAGCATGCTGTGCAAAGACTGTTCGGTGGGTTTCCGTGGAGGGCGAGGACTCTAATCTTGGTTGGAGCTCATTGCACCTGATTTTTAAAGTTAATAAGAATGAAAAGTTTACAGAATGCTTCTGCCCAGGCAGCTGGGATTCTCAGCAGTAATACGTGTTTATAACTCCACCATTGAAACAATAAATCACATGCTATTTCCCTCCTAAAATTTACAATCAAATCTGTTGCTGTTTAACAGGGTAGGTAGAAGATAGAGGAATGTAGCCAAACTGGGCCTAAAATGGCTTTCCCTGCTCTATAGGTAGGTGACAGCTTCCCTTTTTTCCTGGAGAAGCAGTCTAGTACTTCTTTTCTGCTGTGCTCAGCTGCATATAAGTCAAGAGTAAATGAAACCCAGGCCCGGCTTTAAACCCATTTCCTTGCAGGCAGTGTAGTAAGTGTTCTACCATACCTAGCTCCCTCTTTGAGTAACGATAGGGTTGATTTAGGGATTAAGTCCTAATCGTTAAATAACGCTAATGTGTCTGCCATTTGCTTAGGTGCTGTATTGGGAAAACAGATTTCCATGGTGGTGTTTCGAGGCGTGATGTAACTTGTGGCCAATGCGGCGTGTGCATGCCATTAGCATAACGGCTGCATTTTTCTCACAAAAGAACAATGTACCCAACAGCTGTTCAGCAAACAGCCCTCGCTTTATTAGTGTCACAATAAGTGTCATTCACACAGTCTTGAAGCACAGTCGAAGGAATGCTATATGCCATCTGCACCAAAGAGAAAGAAACAAATGCAATCCTTACTTACAGCACTGCAGACACGTTTGAGAAAGTCAGATGGTCTTGGATCATCAATGCAGCATTTAAAACGGCAGAAGTAAAACAGACTCACGAGTCTGTAGATACAGAGCCAGATTGTGATGCTCTTGGTTATGCCTAGACCACAAGCAGTTCTCTAGAAGTCACTGAGCTTGCCAATGATGTCTGGGGATGTTTGGTAGAATAGAGAAGTAATCAATGTGAAGGGCTCACTATTTGATTCGGACACTTGCTTCTTGCTGAAGAACCTTAAAAGACTCATGTAATTCTTCCATGTAATTTATTCACACAAGCCTGCATGAAGCACAGATTTATTAGCAGGTAGTAGTAGTAGTAGTGCAGATGCTTAAGGAAAGCCGTCCTAACTTTGAAGTGATTTTTCAGAAGTGCATTTTCCTCGCCAGACACATATATGGCCCTTTGTGCCATGGAAACTGAGTGTAGCTGGCATATTATGTTCTGCCTTGCCATGGGAACACTGTTTCAAAGACATTTTCTTTAACCAGGCTTTGAGCACATCCATTTTGATTTACATCCAAATGGGTCACAGACATCAATGCAGTATTATATGGGGAGAAAAAGGGAATGAAATGCTTTTAACATGAAAAATATGCTGTTGCATGTAGGCCAACTTTTGTTCTCTTTCTCTCAATTTATCTAGGATTTGGGTGGGTTTAATTCTAGGGCCAAATTCAGTACTGGCATAAGTGAGCGCAACTCCATTAGTGTCAATGGACTCTCAACGTTTAAGTCAACAGTGAACTTAGATCATTGAATTTTTCCCATGTTTGGGCTTGCATGTTTCCTGCAAGATAATATACATATGTACTGCACATATGCTGCACATATGCACATAAAAATTCACTGGGGAGGACGTTTGGCTCTATGCTTTTTGACTTTATGTATAGAAACTGCAATCAGCTTATGAATTTTTTGCTTCTCCTGTAGCTAATGTGCCATGCATCTGTAAGGATCAGCCGTGCAGAATGCCACGTTGCAAGTAAAATACCTAGTAGCAAAGGCAAGCATGAAATTGCTTTTCTTTCCTCAGTCTGTAGGACTGCACATGCACACAAATCTATGTGATTAATTCGGAGAGATTTTTCTCCCCTCTGTTATCATGAAGTTGAACACTGCCTTGAACAGAGGGGTACGTAGAAATACTACAGATGCTTATCTTTGGAGTGAATTGTAATATTTACTCAGCTGCAGGCCTCAAGCTTAGCGTATGCCATGAGGTCTGCTTGCCTCTTAGTGCCTGAAGAGTAGGAAGGCCAAGGCAGGGATGTCTCATTCTCTGCGATGCTTCCTGCAGCATTTGGGGTGTTGGTCTGGTCATCAGGTTTGAGAAAGATGCGAGTGTTGCACTTTCCTAGGATCACTATAGCTTAGGTGTCCTGAATATAAACCAAGACCCAGCTGCGTTGGGAGAACAAAGCTGACAGATGATCTCTACCCCAAACTTTTACTACAAACGTGAGGCAAAGGTGACAGGCACGCACGGGTAAGGAGTTGTGTGAACTAGTCAAAGGTTATTGGGCATCCAGAGGCCAGGTGTCCTCAACACGTGAGGAGCCCGCGTTTGTGGGCACCATATACTTCCCTCCTGTATTTAAAGGCGATAGTAATCTAATCTTTGTTTGGTTTTTTTTTTTTTTTTTTTAGATTGAAAGGCCTTGATATATCCTAAGAGTGACTTTTCCAGTGTGCCTTCTGCCCAGCAAAATGGGGTGTCCTTGTATTCTCAGTATCAAAAGAGCTAAATAACGTTTGTGGTGAGAAGCAGAGGACACTGGCCTATGGGACAGTATGAAATGGGATTGCTAGGAAGAAAAGTAAGGTTCTGCCCACATATAAAACTTGACCCTTCTCTGCGAACATTATCCCTGTGAATAATTAGAAATCTGCATTCAGGCTTCCCACTGTGTCCCATCCCTTAAGGACACACCCGCTGTATTGCTTTACATGGTGCGGCAATGCACAGCGAGATTTACATATATATCACATAAAAGTGTTTACAAAAAAAATTAGCATGTGATTGAGCTGGAAAGCTGCAGAGGGCCCCAACTGTACGAGTTTCCATGCGCTTCAGCCAGAAGATTTATTTCCAATTTGTTATTCATAAGGGAAGAGTGAGAGATTGGGATGGGGTCCTTTGAAGTGGAAAACAAAGTCTTCTATTCAGCCTTCAGCTTAATAGAATACACATGACACAGGCTTGGCATGGCGGCCTGCTTTCATGTAATGTGCTCCTTGTCATTTTGCTTTCCTAGGCTGTGAATACTAGTGGGAATGGGTATTGCCCTGGAAAAGTCTCATTATCTCCTGCTGCCTTCTGCAGGAGGAGCACAGTGTAAGCAGGTAGGAGCCATTTGGTGGCAGTAGTGGGGAAACCAGGTTCATCCAATTGTTGCAGTTGTGTTGCTCGTAATTCCCAGTTTATGTTTTATATTGAAAGAGCATGTGTAGGAAAAGCAGCATAACTGCAGGGCTTCTGCAGGCGTTATGCGGGCACTTCTGCCCTGTTTGGAGGCCCCAAGCAGCGAGCAGTGGCCCATGGGCTCTGAGCCTGCCTCTGACACCCGTCTTCTGCATGACCTGAGCTCTCGCCGTTATCCCCCTGACTGGAAGTGACTGAGGGAAGGCTCTTCTGAATTGGTGCAGCATCTAGGATGGTGGAGCATGATCTAGGCACTGTATCACTGCAAATAACCAGTGATTCTGTCCAAAGTCGATGTTTTGGGGGTATGTGTATAAACCCAGAATTTCAAGAATGCAGCCCCGGTTTTACAGTGATGTTGTTATTACCTATATCTACAAGCCTCTGAGAGCTTCTGTGCTTTGCCCTTTGTTAGTAGTATTAAAACCATGCTCAGTGCAGCACTAAGGCGAGTGTTTTTGAAGAACTTACAAGCCCAACGTACCACAAAGCCCTGTCAATTAGTGGGTCTGTGGGCTATGAGAAAAAACATGTGTGACCTTCAGCACATCAGCTTGGCCTGCAGCGTGAGTGTGGTTAGAAAGAATTTGGACCGGAGTCCTGCTGGTCCTCTTGGCCCTGTGACACTTGCTCCTCTCGGCTTCCTCTGGGATCACGTCCTCGCGCCCCTTCTGCATGTTCAGGTTTGGAGCTCTGGGTGAATCACCGAAATCAGAGATGGAAAGAAATGCATGAAGTCATCTCATCCTGCCCTTGCCAACGCAGGATTATTCCCCACAGTACAGTCTTGAGTGCCTTCTCTGGTCTATTTTTAAATGACTCAAAGGAGAGGGCTTTCCTCTCCTCCCTGGGGAGGCTGGCTCTGCTGTTCAGTAGACCTCACTGTTGGGGAATTTTCTTCCTGTTCTCCAGCCTCAATTCTCCTTTTCCCTAATTTAATTGAACTGTTCCTGGCTCCACCCTTCTAAACAATTTTCCGTATTGCATGACTGTTGCAAATACCTGTTGTCAATTTGCAGGCATAACGGATGGGAATTCATTACCGTTTGCCTTGCTTGGCAAAGGCTCTTTGTGCAGAACTGTACTGGGAAGCCAGGCTCCATCAGCAACTAGATTTCTGAGCTACATGCCAACAAATAAGAATGACCTTTTCCTACTTCTTTGGACAATGCCATTATCATAAAACCCCCAGCATGACTGAGAATTGGCTGGGCTTCTAGCAAAGCCATGAATGTCTGTATTAAAGTGCTGGTTTTCCTCATAGTCCTCCAGTAGATCTTCCATAGTGCTTTTTGCATGACAGAAATTACTGTTCTGAGTTCTCGGGTTTAGTTGTAGATGTATACACGTTTGGAGAACATTTAATTAAAAAATACAGTAATTCCTGTTTTATCAAGTGGCTCCAGCAGTTGAATTTCTAAACCCTGACTTTCAATTTGAGGTTTCTTAAGCACCTGAAGTGTTTTGAAAATGGCTATTGAAGGTGGGATTTATGCTTTGACAATACCTAGATGCTTTGGAGCGTAGCACCCTTTGTCTTAAGGGGTGTGTGTCCTTCATCCAGCAGGACGGACTCGCAAGAAAACTGTGTGTCCGAAGAGTGTAAGTTATTCAGGAAAGCATCTTATGGGTTTGAAGAATTATGAATCCCTATTTATTTATTTAGAAGAAGAAAATCAGTTTCTGCTGTGGGTGACAGCAGAATAGAAGCCCATACTGAAAACACCAGGAAAAGAATGGCTAGCATTAAAGAGACTGAAATACCTTTAGTGCTTTCGTACAGCAGAGCTGCAGCTATTTAGCTATGGCAGGATACCAAACAACATTGTGGCTGGCCATTGTTGCTTGAACAGTTTGATTTTTAAAACATTCAGCTGAAATGTAACCGGCAGCCAAGTTGGAAGAAGTGAGTCACAAGGACAGTGTGTTAAATGAAGAGTCAGCAAATGAGGGAAACGAGTTCTTGTGCCCTGGTGGAAAGTGGCTGTACTGCAGGCCGGGAGCCCAAGAGCAGTATCTCGGCCTAGCACAGCTATTGGGTTACTTTTAAGAAAATTTTGTAGTCTAGAAGTAACATGGCTTTAAAAAGAATGAGATAGTGCCACAGCTATAAAATAAAATTACTGATTTCTCTGCGGTAGGCCTCAGAAGGGCCACGGATCCCATCCCTTTTTGCTCAGCACTGGCCCTTGCATCATAAACCAGAAACTTCTCCTCCAGAGAACTTCCAGTGTTAAGCATTTCAGGAGATGGGAAAGGGGTGGTGGAGCAGGGTGGAGGAGGAGAGAACAAAGGGACTGTAGCTGGCATAATAAAAACCATCCCGGCACTCATTGGCCTTTGTTGCTGATACCGATCTGACTCATCAAACTGTTTGACGTGATTCTTGATATGTGTTTTTTAGAAGGCACCGTTCTTGTTGGTGTTTTTAAATGTGCATGTTTAAATGATGCTGTGAGTTAAATGGATTGGAGCATGGTGTGTGGGAGCACTGGAGAGGAGAAGGGTGTGTGGTCCCTAATGACGCCAAGTGAAAAACAGAGACACACCTGTTTTGGGATATAATGGGAGTGATAAGAGTAATTTCTTAATGATGGGGGTTTTTTGGGAGTGCAAGGGGAAGGGTGGGTTTACAAAACGTAGGGGGGGCAAACAGGACTTCTATCTTGCTGTGCTGGGGACTGTTCATTTTAAATGGGAGTGTTTGGTACATCTGGGCTGAACTGATACTGGTTCTTGCATGCCGCCCCCCCGCTCAGTGTTTTGCTTTGCAATGTTTTATCTGCCAAAAAAAAAAAAATCACAAAATACTTGCAAAGTTGCATGGCCACAGGCTTAAATACATACATATGAAATCCCTGAAAGCAATTTGCTTCAAGCCCTCCTCAGTTCCAGACATCTTTCTCACTCCATCTGCTCGTTCAAGTACACAAGTTCCTTGGGAAAAATCACTTATTACATCACTGAAAAATGCCACAAAAATAGCTTTTCATTTAAGTTCCCATCCTCGGAGTTAAGTCACATGGGGATCAGATAGATTCAAACATTTAATAACTTTTTATTTTCCTTTCTCTTTAAACACAGGATCTCTGGTCGTGGAAGCAGGGTCACGTGGTGGATTCTTGGCAGTCAGCAGTCTGTGGAGCTTTTGCAGGTGCAAAGGATTATATGTTATACTGGGAAAGACTAAAGAAGAAAGGGAAAAATGTGCAAATCTATTAAGTATAGCAGAACAACATTCCTTTGTAATTCAAGTTTGTTTAGAAGAAAATGGATCCAGTTGTTGTCTGGAAATAGGAAAGTCAGCAAAGGAAAGAGAAGGGGAAAAAAAAGACTCAAACAGGGTGTCTGTTTGAAAGACAACCAATTTGTTTTTGACAAATTTCTGTTATTTAAAAACCAGGGGCCTGTCAGTCAGGCTTTGCGATTATTTCAAAGTTGATTTGTAAAATCCTCATCCAGGAGAAACTTTGCTTGGGTGGGGGTTTGTGCAGCTGTCTGCTCCGAGCACTTCCCCAGGGGTTGAAGTGATTGCAGCGAGAGGCCATGATTCACCATTCATGTGACAGTTCTGACAGCCATGTAGATTAACTAGAGTCAGGAGAGCAGAGGCTAGCACTGCACAGCCCGGAGGCAAAAGCCTTCCGCAGCAAAAAAAAAAAAACGGAGGGCGAAACATCTGGGCAATCTCCAGACACTAGAACAAGAATAAAGAGTGGCAGAATACAATACTGCACTATTTATTACCAAACAAGCCAGAAGTTAATTGAATTCTTCAGTAGGCGTCTTGCTTGATTTTAGCCTACTGTAGTTGTTTCAAAAAAAAAAAGAAAAAAAAGAAAAAAAATCAATTGATGACTCATCAGTATAGCTGACAAGTTTGAGGGAGGAGAGATGTTTTAATAGAAGAAACGGATTAGTAGTTAAGAGATGGATAGCCAGAGCTTTTCCCCAAGGAGCTAAAATACATTTTGGGATTCCAAACCAGTAACAGAATATGTGGAAAAAATAAATCCTGTTTAAAGAGAAATTATAGCATTTCTTGAAATAGAGATTATCAAAAGCAAAGCTTGTTCTTTGATGACTTACAAAATCAGAGCCATTACATCGTATGTAATTTTTTAAAAATAAGCTCTGTTAGGGGAATTGAAGTATTAATAGCAGCAGAATTCCAGCAGAGACTGAGGCTTTGTTTTGATGGGCGCTGTAACTGCACGACCGAGAGAGGGTGTGTGGCTGTAACCCCACACAGTTTAGTAGATTGGGTATGTGAGCTGTGAGGGAATGGTTTAGTTAGAATTGATTCCATTTTGGGGCAGGGAGGATATTTTAGATGAGCTTTTGTGGTCTCGTCCAGCTGTATTTTCTATGTTTATGTGATGGGAAGGGAGTTTTATTCTGCTTAAAATTCGGTCTACTGTTGGATTTTACACTGACTTCATCAAATCAGTGCAAACAAAATCAGAGCGATTGAAGCAGTTCGTTCATTTCTGTTTTGAAACAAAACAAGCTATCAGACTAAAAATGCTTTAAAATGCAATCTGTACGGCTGCAGGTGTGATAAGGGATCATTAATTTAGCTCTGTTGATTTCTTTACAGTCAGATTGATACAAAAACTGTGTTCAGGCATGTTCAGAGAGCTGGAAAGGTTATCTGATTTACCCAAGGCCTTGTGGAGTAATTTCCTGAAGTCCAATTTGGTGCCTCAATTGGAAATTTAGCCCAGTGCCTTCATTTCCTTCTCTGTATGTCTTGATTCTGACCAGTTGTGCTTGGACTTGCTACTCATTGATGGATGTTCAGTAGTGTCTGCTCGCTTTCTAGCAGAAATGTTGCAGAAGGAGCTTCCAGAGGCACAGCTGAACGGTGGATGAACGATTCACTGCCCTTCGGCAGATGCTGGGGAGACCTAACACTTTGTGCTGAAAGAGACACCGGGTCCTCTGTGGAGCAGCACAGAGACTTCCAGGTTCACGATGGTAGTAGATGAGGCAGTTCAGCCTGGCTGTCTTCATAGGCTCTATTCCCCAAGCATAAATCTTTGCAGAGCTGGAGTGCTATTTTGTAATAGTGTTGTAATTGGTGATGATATATGTTCTCTGGGTTATCCTTCCATCTTCACTTCCTCCAGCCTGGTTTTCCTTCTTTGTTCTTTCTTATCCCAGTCTTTCCTTTTCACCAGCAGTATTTTAACCTTCCTCTTCCATGTCTCCTTTGAGGACCTGCTTGAAAATTCACAAGGTTCAACCCTTTTTGGATCAGAACCTTACCCTTTGGTCTTCATTGCCTCCCTCTGCAGACATGTAACAGGCAGGCCCTGTATTGATCTAATCCAGTACTGCATCCATTCTGTTTCAGTGCAAATATTTAGCCTTCTTGCTGAATGGAGGCAGTGGAAAAATAATTTCCTGCTTTCTGAAGAATGGATTCCACGGTTAAAAATTATTAACTACCTACATATAGCTTCAAACGAAGAAAGAAAAAACAGACCAAACTCTTTATCCCTTTCTTTCTACCCCAAAACAAAAAAATCAAAACCTCACCAGTACCCTGTGAATAAAATAAGATGGATGTGTGCATCTGAGTGATTTAAAATCATCACGTTATAAACCTTAAAAGGAAAAGATTATCCAAAACCCAACCTTTAAACACAGAGATGCTGTCAAATGCCACCATGGTAGTAGTGGGATGGCAAAATCACACAGACCTGCTTTTCTCCTGTGTTCTTTGCTTGAATTCAATACTTTCTAAAAATACGTTAGAGGTCCTGAGGGGCAGGGTAATAAGCTGAAACAAACTGAAAGAAAAGTCCTGTTTGGCTTCCCTTTATGGCACACAGACACATATATTTGTGTGTCTGTGTGCGTTGGTTAGTTCCTAGCTAAATCGTAACTGATTATTTGGCGAAGACAGAACAAAGAGCAACAATATATTGCATTCCATCCCCAGAGCCTGTGAAACGGCAGCGATTTCAGCCAAAGTGCTGTGAGAGGCCCGACTCTTCCTTGTTGAGCACACGTGTAAGATGTATGTATGCGATCCATGGGCTTTTTATAGAAACTTAATAGGCATGAGCATAAATATCAGAGATTTTGAATCCTCTCTGTGTCATCTGTTAATAATTTAATCCCTGGAGGCCTTGTCCAGCTTTATCATCATCTCTGGTGTCTTAACTAGAGGAGATGTTTGGAGCAGTCGGGGAGTGAGAGAAGGTGATATCTGAGCAGCTGGTGGGGAGGAACCCAAGGGTAGATCTACATGATATTTTAAGCCTGAGGTTGCATTTGAACCAAACCTTGCCTCATGCCTGAGCTGTTTGGACACCAGCCCAGATTTGGGCACAGGCTTTGGCAGGCTGGCGGCAGAGGAGGGAAGCGTGCGCCCATGCTGCGGGCAGGCCAGGCGTGATTGTGGTTGCACCCCATGCTCAAGTCTTCTCTGGGCTTAGGCTGCCTGGCTAGACCACTGCACCCCAGCCCTGCACCGTACCAGGGCAGGCTGTCCCAGAAGAGCCTCTGGGTGGTTTTCGTATGCCCTCCGTGGAACTGGTCCAGTGGCAAGGAAATCCTGCCATTGGGCATTGGCTGTTGGGAAAGCAAAGTGCTGCCCTGGAGCAGGGAGGCAGCTCCAGCTTGTCAAAGATCCTGAGTGTCCATTTAATGCAATTGAAAATTGCCTCTGTTAAAGATGCCTTCTTTCTCCCTACCGTAAAAAAAGTGTGGCTTAACATTAATAATTAATGCTTTGTGGTGACAAAGTCCCCAAGAATGGAGGTGCAAGCCTAGTGAATAATAAAGCACTAACGAGAGCTTTTTGCACATTGACAAGGAAGACTTCCCATCACTTTTGTTTTGATCTAATCGGCTCTGACAAGATTACACACTGTGTCTAAAAGCCTCTTTAACTCTATAGCTCTGAATAAATTTTTGAGTAGTTCTCAAGATTTCCCTGCAGTGTCTGCTTGGACCATGCTTCTAACCCTGAATTGGTTAAATCGCCGGAGGAGCAGTGCTTTGCCTCTTGGTATTTCTGCTGAAATCTGAAGAGGTTCTTGGGTCACTTTGCTCTACCAGTGGCAGGTCTTGTTCCCACAGTGATAAAGGACCAGAATAAACTTCCTCTTAAAAAAAAATAACAATATCAATAAAATAAAAGATCAATTAAGAAGTGATTGATTGAAGAGTTCTGAAAAAGAACGTTTGTGAATTTGGAAATCAGTCGGTGTAAGAGGATGCTGTGAGGTTTAGTGTTGGACCTATGCGACTCAGTTTTTCGACCCAGATTTGGGATTCAATCCTGAATCAGTCCTGGGTAACATTCAGATGTCAGTACAGAAAATAATAAGAAGACGACAGGTAATAATACAGCTCAATCTGGATTTTTTTTCTTTCCCTAAGGTGTGCCAATTCATGCAAGGACATTAGTCAGCACATGTTCCTATCTCTTGAAACAAGCTTGACCTACCGAACTGGGCTGGTGTTGCAGAAGAGAGTGCCAGGCGTCTGGCCAGATGGCAGAAACACAGAATCAGGAGGAGCCCCTGTGATGGCCAGAAGGGTTCCCTGGACCCTTTAGAAAGGGTGAGGAGAAGTTAAAATGGTACAGAAAAAAAAAGATACGGAGTCTGAAGAAGAATTTGTCTTCCTCCTTTCATAGGATCTTATTTGAGGAGTGTGTCAAAGAACCTGTGAAACATTTTGCTATAGCAGCAGCAGCAAATTCTGCAGGCAGCCACCTTACTGCGAGGACCTAGGGTTATGTATTGTTCTCAGGTGAAGTATTTCACTCTGTTTTGATGCTTCTCAATTTTTATTTGCATATGACAGCTAAAAAGGGTAGGAAATGCCAGCAGGAACCTAGGGGAATATTTTAAGTCTTCAGGACTTTTTATTCTAATTGCCAAATAAAGGTAAAGCATTCTCTGCAGATGTCTGTCACTAGCGCTTCCATCAAGAACTGGTCACTGGGAGGGTGTGAGTGGCAGAGGGATTTTCTGTTTAACACCCTAAGCTTGGTAAAGTTTAGCTGCTCCACTGACGTGTGAATATACAGTGTCCATTGTAACTTCTTGGGAGACAGGTTATGAATTTTCCACTACTGCGTGAAGTTTTATTTTCCCAATAGAGGAGTTTGTCACTCTGCTAGAAGTATTAACAAGCCAAGAGCCTTCTCCCATGTGAAAATCCATCTTTATGCCTACTTGCTTAGCCCAAGTCATCACCAGATCCTTCTAGGGCAAGGGAGAAAGGAGCCTTCTCCAGGAGTCAGTTGGTGAGGCTGTCTGTCCAGGTGCAGACTGCCTGCAAAGGTGCCTTTTTCTCTGTCAGTTCTGCGGAGAAGCTGGAATGATTAGGAGTGTAAGGCTGGATGTGTCTGGGCCTTTCTTGCCCACCCGATACTTTCATACCCGCTTTTCCTGGTCACTGACTAGTTGAGCAGACTCCAGCTTTATGTGACAGCTCTTGGAGAATTCTGTGACAGCAGGAATAGACTAAAGGAGTGATTTAAAGATCTGTTGGGCCTTACTGTGTATTAAGACAGCCCTCCTATTTTGAATGAGTAGACTCTGGCTGTACTAGTTTGTATCTGTTGTATTAATCTGATGATTGGAAACAGTCATGTTTCAAGTTCCTTTACCCAGCTAGAGTAGGTGGGACTGAGCAGTCCCTCGCTAGCACTGTAGCCTGTTCTTGGGTACCTATGTAGTAACGTTGAAGAGGTCACTCTAAAATTACCTTGGACATTTAGCGTTAAGGCTGGAGCAAATCCATTTTGTCAGACTCACTGCCTTCAATAAAATGCAGTTCCCAACAAATGCTAGCTTTAATCTTGTGTTTTTGTCAAGCATATACAAACTTGCATTTAATTTAGCTGCTATCCTGCTGCTTGTGCTTATGAAGCATTTTATTGTTGCTGTTGTCATTCTAAATTGATTGGTAAATCTGCACCAAATACTTCCCAGTGATGGAAAAAGAAACATTGAAATGTTAATAACAAAAGAGTCTGAAAGATCCAGATGTTAGCTGGGGAAAAAATGAAAACCAATCGGCCTTGATTAAACCTTTCAGATAAGAATTTGGGAACATTCTATCAGGATAAATTGTGTTTGTTCTAATCGCTATATCAGCCAAGATTGAAGCTTCTGCCAATAAGGAACTGTTAGGAACAAATGCATAAAAAAATTACCGGGATCTGATAAGGGAATTAAGTTAGTCTGACTAAAGTGTTACCGTCAACTCTATAGCCGAGTGATGCATTGAGATTTTTTGCTTGATACAGGCCTGACAGCCGTGTGGTTCACTGTTTAATTTTATCTTGGTCTGTGGGCAAAGGAAGGGCTTCTGCATCCAGACTTGTAAAGCCACTATTTTCCATGGAGATTATTTTTACTGTTCTAAAAATACATCGCTGACATGAGTACCAAAGTTTCATCCAGACCATTCTCTCAAAGCCTTTGGGTCACTTACTGAAAAACTGGCTCACAATAAAAAGATTTTTGACCTTAAAGAAGGTCCAAGAATGAGCTGGAATTTAGTTTAACTTGCTCATATTTTCTGCTTTGGCTTCTTGAATACAACCCGTTTTTCTGCTTTTTAGTGAGGTATCGCTGCTAGAAAGCTTCCGGCAGAGGGAACCGGATGGGCCGACCTTACGTGAGCAGAAGCTGCTCCTAAACCAGGCATTTTGGGCTGTTTGCTAACTCAGCTTGCCTGCTATTCTTGTTTGAGATCCAGGGGACTGCACATGTGCCTTACTGCATCTCCTGAACTGTCATGGGACATTCCTTAATTAACTGGAAGAAGTCAGTGTAGGGTGCCAGCTGGCCCAACCTCCTTTCTAACATAAAGCAGGGGTTTAATATGTTAAAGCTAAGGTGCTTGAGAGAGAGAGATGCAGGTAAAAACACAAGCCAGTGAGGAAGATGGATTTTTTCATTACTTTACAGATTTTAGAAGACATGTTTTTCCCCTCTCCCATCCCAAGAAAAGAGAGATCAATTTTTTTACATTCCATAAAACTTGGAACAGAAAATAGATTATTTTTAGCTTATTCCCTGGGTACTGTGTAGGCTTCAGTCTCTGGAGTCACTTTGTTCCCTTCTGTAGCAGATACAGGATTTATACAAGCTCCAGAGAAAAAAACAGGAGGAAGAAGGAGGAGAGATTTCAGAACAAGCCTCTCTCTCTTTTCTTCCCCCCTTTCTTTCTTCACTTACTGCTGGACTGCTCCTGCATTTTAAAAGTTTCCTTCGCTTTGGCTTTTCCTCAGCACGAATTACTTGCTTGAAATATTGTGAACCGAGGAGGGAGAGAGAGATTAGAGTTAATTTTAGGATGGGGAAATAAGGCAAAGGGAATAAGATCCTGGGAGAAAAAGCAGCAAAACTGGTCCCTAGATAGCACAAGAGGCCAGGCTGTAGCCACAGGGTTAAAATATGGAGACAGACACACGCACATTTGTGGGTGAGACATGCAGATGGATAAGCTGAAGATTTCTGGCTTTCAGGAGGAAAGCCACAGCTGAGCTGGCTGCTCCAAGTGAAAGTAATGAGCTCCAAGGGTGAAGTTTGGGCATGATTAGAGAGAACAAAAATGCCTGCGAGGGGAAGATGGCACTTGTGGCAGCAGACTTCTGACAATTTCCAAAGACCCTTGGGCAGTTTCACATTGTTGTTTTCCAAAATGGAGCTGATTTCATTCGGTGGAGATGAGCTCCATCCCAAAAACTGGCTTGTTTTTTTTCCCTGAAACAAGAGTCCCAGGTCTAACAGTTGCAGTCCATATCCAGTCTGTCTGTATCTTGTAGATAGCTTTGCCCCTGAAGCATGTGTGTTTCAGATGCGGAGCATCTTTCCTCTCTATCTTTCTAGCATTTGAATAGTCAGACTTTAATTCTCAAGGCAGAGCACAGTGTGACGAGCTTGTTTTCTGATCTCTGCAAATGAATAAGCAGGTTCTTCCTTTCAAACTTGTCCGTAGGTGTTGGAAGTGGAATCCGTTATCCTTATGACCTTCACATGTTCATATAAGTACAGAGTCCAAAACAAAAGGACAGTAATCTCAATGGGGATGTTTGGATTTACAGTTAACTTCTATAGAGCTGTTTTCCTTAAGTCAACACACAGGAATAAAACACTCTGTGTACAGACCTTCAACAAAGTACTTGGACTCTGACGTGAGGAAACATGCTGTAGGCATTAATAATGGAGCAGTGTTGACCACAGCCATGGGAATTATAGGCAGTGTGGCATTCATATTCAACCAACAATGTCTCACTTGTGTTTTGTATTTTAATTTGCTCAGGTGGATTTGCAGCTGCAGTCACCACACCTCTCGATGTAGCGAAGACGAGAATTATGTTGGCAAAGGTAAGAGCAAAGGAGGCCAGCAGACACGCAGGTGAATGGCTTGGGTAGTTCCAGAGTTTCTGTATGGTCATTACAGAATGAAATCCAGCACTTATTAATAATGGTTTCTGCTTTTGTCCTCAAAGGCAGGATTAGACGTGAACAGGTACTGCATGCAGAACTAATGAAATTGTCATGTTCCTTTCCTTGTGTTGCTCTTCTGGTCCTTTCCCAAAGGAGCTGAGAAGGGCCTGTGTTTGTGCTAGACTTCCAGAGTCTCATGCAGTGTCTTTAGGAGAAAATCCTTGCAGAGTCAGATGCCCAAAGTTAAACTTCCCATCACGGATTTATTCCTCTGGGTTTTTTGATAATGGTTGGGCTGGAGTGTGTGTGTGTGTCTTTTCTGAGGACGGCTTGGCACTGGATTTTCTGACCTAAAATTTTAAGGCACAAAGATCATGATGGCTGATATCTGCCAACTAGGGCAGAAGGAAGGTTGCTTATAAGATCAGTAAGTTTAGTAAGTAGTTAAATTGCTAGTAAGTCTAGTGTTCCCGTCATCATCTTGCTGACCCCAGAGCAGAGCTAAGCAGCCACATAGCTAAAAGCCCTCGACCTTTCCCTGCCCTGGAAAGAGCTGTTGTGTTGGCAAAGGTCAGGCATCCTGGAGTTTCTGTGGATGTTTTTTTTACCCTATTGCTCATGTCCCTCGGTACGGAGATGTTTCTTGATGACATGCACTGCCCCAGCCGAGTCAGGCACATCTGCACTCACCCTGTTGCTGTGTTGTGTATTTCTCATTGCGGGGTGTTGTACCTGCTGCAGCTTCTTTGCCTTTGGATAGTGGGGGCGATAAAACTGTAAGAACTGGGTTTTGTTTCTGTCTGCCACTGTGCTGAGCAACCAGGTCAGCGTTGGTAAGGGAATGACGGTGCTTTGGGATGTTCTGAGACCATCCAGACAGCATCTTTATATTAGTCATCTCTCACTAACTAGATCACACATGCAATTTAATTGTCTGTAGTCATGCTGTTTGTCCTCTGTTTTGCTCTCAAGGCAATTTTCACATGCAATACACGACTCACCTTTTTTTAAGTACATCTCAAGTAAATCCTCTTGCAGTGAGCAGCAAAGTTTCTTGTTGGTGCTTTGAGAGTGAGTTTTTATTAAATTCTTACTCCAGTGTCAGCTGCTGGACTGAGTGTAGTGCAGAAAGGACTGGATACCCAGTTCTGAACTAACCAGCTCTGTGACCTTGGAGTGATCGTTTTGTTCTTCTGTGCCTTGGTTTCCCTTTCTGCCCTTTGCATTATTCCTGGAGATACAAGGAGCTTTTGCCTGTGCCTGGGGTAAGAGGTCATTAGGATGTCTGTAATTGCTGTAAAGTAGCACTAACCAGGGACAGGGAGCTCAGTAAATAACTAAACCTCTCTGCCAACAGTTTCCAATCTCTCTCTTTCTGTGGTGCAGGCTGGATCCAGCAATGCTAGCGGGAACGTTCTGGCCGCCCTCGGTGGCATCTGGAGGACACAAGGCCTGTCAGGGTAAGGACATGCTGCAGAAGCACATTTCATGTGTTGTTTCTCTGTGTTTGGGGGGTGGGAGAGGACAGGATGGTCTGCTTATATTTAAATCCTGTCAGACAGAAAAGACTTTTAATTGCTGTACACATGGCCAGAGAGCAGCTCTAAGGTAGCTAGGAACAAGAAGGTCCATCCAGGGAGGTCTAGTGTCCTCGCTTAAGCACTGGCTGTGAGCAGTGTCCAGGGAAGAGCACAGAAACGGGGCATTATTGGGGACTTATCCATGGTACAATCTCTAAGCTTAGCTCCAGGCTTCAGAGCGGAGGGTGGCTTTATGTTTAATGGACTTTTCTCCATGAATATGTGCATTTGTGTTTTGTATCCATTTAAACTTTGGGCATGCACATCCTCTTGTGGAAGTGAGTGCCACAGATTGATCTTGAGGTGTGTGAATCACCCCTCCTGAGACGTCAGGGAAGGCCAGCATAGGAGCCACGTGTCCCTTATGGACAGTCTTTCCCTCCTCCTGGCAATTTCCTACTGATGTGAAACACCAGCAAGGTCTCCTCTGTTCCTTTATATTAGCTGTTCTTACTGTGAAGTGTGATGGGAGCACGCGATGCCAGTGTGGTGCTGGCAGTAGGGACAAGCTGAAGCAGAAGGAAGGGAGCCATGTGCTCCCTGACTGATCCTTTGAGCCTCCTGTCAGGTCTGGGCTTGAGCGCATGCCCGCTTGGATTTCTCCAGAGGCACTTGTTGCAAAAATGTTAAGTTTTCTGAGACACGCTTCAGTACAAAGAGTAAGTCTGAGCAGCCGCAGAGCAGCTCTCTGGCTGCTTTCCTCCTGTGACCAGGGTGTAGACATGTTCTGGGCTTTCTGCTGACTGGTCAGGGAAGTCTGGGGTGACGTCGATCCAGCCTCTTGCCTGCCTCGCTTTACCCAGTCCTGAGATGGAGAATTGCTCTTCTGACGCTGGAGCAGTGTTGTGAACAAAAAGTCCTCTGCTAGCATTTGTAGAACATTTTGAGGTGTTACGGGCTTATAAATTATTATTGATTTTTACAGACACCTGCTTCATTTACGCCACCTTGCCCTCTTTGAGTGCATGACTCATACCAGTTACTGGCCACGTAGTGAATATAAGTCTTAAACAACAACTCCTGTGCTTCCTTCGGTAGGGTTTGTGTTCCACCTGCCCTTGGCCTGGAAGAGAAATGGAGGTTCTTTTGAAGCTTTACTTGGGGCTTTTCACTGTAATTTCTCATAGGTTTTTAATCTGCTTGATGTGGCCAGTACTTTCAGGGTGATGTTTTAACATTTGTAAACTGTTGCTCGAAGCAGCATGCACATCACAGCTTTGCGGGAGATAGTTTTCTCTTAACATCTGATCTCTGCTCGCACAACTAATAAAAGTTCAATCCTCTTTCTGCACGTGTGGGAAGTAATTCAAAACAAATTGCAGGAAGTTCCTGAACACCGATTCCAGGAAGACGTCCAGCTGTGCCCCCCGGCAGAGCTCAGAGGGGTTGTCTCAGGTTTGCTCTTTGAGGTGATGAGGTCATGTGGCAGTGGATGAGTTTTGGGTCCTACATGGCTTGGTGGACTCTAGGGCATATTTTGAAAGGGACTGGGAGAAGTGAGGCCATGTCTGCTGCTGATGGCAGTTGAACTCTGAAGGGTGTGAAGAGGCATGGATTTGGCTGGGGAAAAGGGGAGGTTTCCCCAGCCAACAGCAGAAAATAAAAATGTATGTTTGTGTTCTTTTCAGGGTGTTTCAGCAGTGCCCTTTTCTAAACAACCCAAAATTAAACTCTGCCTAAAGATAGTATCCATGGACTAGGACCAAAGGGAACACAATTCAATTGAAATCAAAACAATAAGCGATCTGGAGAAAAAGTAACATGTAAAGGAGGCCAAGCTGCGTCAGCTGCAAGGAAAAGGAAGAAAGTCTTGGGAAAAATAAACGCAGAGGCTGCCATGCCTGCTGCCAATTATAAATCTATTAATCAAAAACAATAAAAATGTCGGGCTTTTTTGGCCAGTTGCAACATGACATGATTTATGGCTCCTCTAATAAATCTCATAGTTGAAGAGGAGGAATTCTGAGGGCAGAAAGACGCATTGCTTATTGCCACCTTATTAAAACCAGAGCACAGGGCTCAGCTTCCTGGTCTGCACCTAGTAAATCCCTCTGCTTCACGCCAAGAAATTTCACATCCCTTTCTGTCCGGGGAGAGCCAGGCCTGCAGTGGGAGGTAGGATAGGGAAGGGGTGAGCGGATCTGTGTGCCTCTTCGCTCTTGCAAGCAGGGTAGACGAGCCATTCACATGAAAGCGGGTTTACATCTTGTCCGACTGCTTTTCATGCAAGGAGGTGGTGGCATTTGAAAGCCGTGGATGAAATGTCACAACTTGCTGGTGAGAAAGACGAGGGTTATTTGGCTGATAAATCTGGTGAGATGGTTTGTCCCAGCTTGTGTGTAGATGGGGACAGAGCTGGCAGTTTGCACCAGGTGTCCCGTTCCTCAGCCGAGCTTCCCGGTTGGAATGGACGTGGCGCGGCAGGTGTGAACCACACCGCTCTCCGGAGCCAGATCTCGCCAACGCGAGTGGTGAAAGCAGCCCCAATGCCCAGGGCTTGCTGCCTTGCGAAACACAAGCTGCCCACAGGAGTGAGCTCAGTGCAAAGCTGTAGTCAGGTAAAAGCGGTGTTTTTTCTCAGCATGGCCACCTCTTTGGTCCGGAGCGTAATACGGCAGTTTTGTGGCCGAGCACGCAGTGCTTTTTTCAGCGCTGGCCCCTCTATGCTGAGGGGCCCCTCTATGTCCAGGCCCTGCAGTGCCTTTTCCAAAGGGTAACTTCAGGGGTCCTGCTTAGTCTCTATTGAGAAAGAATTTGCTTTGGGTTGCTGAGTTGTGGCCCAAAAATGTCAACTTTTCTGCTGGAACCGTGGGACTAGGTGTATTGCTGGGCTGGGAACCCTGAAACGAAGAGCTGCACCCCGGAGGGCATGCACACGGTTGGGGGAGCACACGGTGTGAGTCTAACACCCTCAGCCAGGCCTCGCCCTGGGATATAAATGTGGTTCCCGGATTTGTGTCTCCTGCTGAGCCGTTCCTTGCACGGCTGGGGAGAGCGATGTGTCTGTACCTGAAAGCCTGCGTTTGGTCTTTGCCAGTCACTGACATGCTGCGCGTTTCTTGCAGCTGTCGGTGATGAGAAGGTGGGGGTGAAGCCCTCCAGCCTTGGTGCTGGATCTGACCAGTAACTGGGAGAGTTGCTTAAGCAAAAGGGAAAACCCAGGCAGGGAGAGAGGAGTGACAGGGTGCCAGGTGAAATCTGTACAAACAGATAGCAAATACAAATGGACGGCAGACCTGTGCCCACCAGAGGGGTTTCTAATGGGGCCAGCAGAAAAAAACCCAGCAATTTATCTAATCTGCTGCTGAGGGCAGGTGTGGCCCAGCGGGGACCAGTTTGGATCAGGCCTGCAGCAGAGCTCAGCTCTCCGGATTCGGAGAGCCCCAGAGCTGTTTAGTTCTCCCTTCCTGCAGAAGTGAGCGTTGGAGAGGCCATGGGTGGCCGGTGGGAAAGGGAAGCTGGAGGGAGCAGGGCCAGGATTCTTGGAAGTGATGGTTAGTAATAGAGGTTGCCAGGGATGCAGCTTCTGGGTAACTCAGTTATCTGCCCTTGTTTGTATAATAGCTGTGTCTCGAGTGGGCTGTTCTGTAAATGAATGTCTGCCACTGCTCCTGTAATGAGGGCTGCCTAATTCGGCAGGAGAAGGATGGTGCGCGTTTCGAGAGCGATGCTGCACCGTAGCATTTACCCTATCAGCACTCTGTCCATACATGCCTTGTACAAATTACTCTGTTTTAAAGCTGTCATTATGGTAATAGACCCAATTGCTGTCTAGTAAAGCCATAAAATGTTTCCATCTGCCTGTGTGCTCCAGGCTCCTTAGCAAAGCTCATTACAACGAAAACCAGAGTTACTGCAGCCAGAGGTTTCCCCAGCGCAGCGTGAGTAGCCGGGCGCGGGCAGGGAGCAGAGAGCTCCTGAGCAGCCCTGGGGGTGCGTGCATTTTCCACGCAGCCCGGTCTCACCGGGAATTACACCTTGTCCCACTGTGGACACGCTCCTAGCAGGGACCATGCAGTGTTTGGAAAAAGCCAAGGACAGCGTCCCCACGGAGCTCAGCCAGAGCGTGCTGCGAAGGGCTCCCGCCGTGCGGGCGATAGATCAGCGGGGGGATGCCAGACAGATTCAAGCCTAATGTTTAATCCTTGCTTGCAACGAAGGAAGCCTGTAATCCTCTGGGAGGATACACTGGCCTATCCTGATGTTGTTAAACCAGCTATGAGCTTAGATGTGTCGAGCAATTGGCTTTGCATGAGTTTCCTGTTAACTTCCTAGAACTATTAAGATCAGGCACCTAAAAATCGTGGCGGCTGAACGCGCAGCCATTCCTGCTCCCTCCCTGCTGGCCCCCGTTGGATGTTATTGGGGATGAGCCGCTGCGGTGAGCAGGGCTGTCTCTGCAGTGGGGGAACTCCTGTCAGAGAGAGGGGGTCCCTCTGCCGAGGCTGGATGGGGGTAGTGGAGGATGGGACACTTCCCGTCTGTCTGCAGCCCTTCGTGGGGATGTGTCTGAGCTCCTCTTTCTGCAACGTGGCCTGTGTGCTCCTGCACCTTTGCTTCTGCGCTTTAGGAGTGCGGAGAGGGGTTAAAAATCACAAGGCTTGGGAGTACTCTGTTAGGGAAGCCCAGACAGGTTCCTTCAGTGAGCAGCGGGGTGGGATTTAAGAAACCAGCAAGAGAGAATTTTTCTTGGCTTTGTTTTCCAAAGCCCCTGCAGCCAGCCGTGCAGCATCCGCTCTCCACTCATCCTCTGAAATCCCCTTTTCTTCGCCTTCAGCTTGTTTGCAGGTGTTGTCCCACGGATGGCAGCCATCAGCCTGGGAGGCTTCATCTTCCTGGGGACATACGAGAAGACTCGCCAGCTGCTGCTCTGACCCAGCCCGGCCGGTCCTGCCGGTGGCCGCCGAAGAGCTGGAGAAGCCGCTGAGCTGGAGGAGGAGTCCGCCTGCGAACGCAGCCTTCCTCCTGCCACCCCTTCGCCGTGCCACAGCAGCTGTTCAGCAGGCTGAGCGCCGCTTTCACTGTTAAAGAAAAGTAAATCCTCCAATAATTCAATTTCCCAAAGACGAAATTTTCCTGCATGGAAAGTGAGTGAGGTCATTGTGAGAGTCGTGCCAAAAAAGTAATATTTGGGGGGTAAACAGCTAATTACGGTGGCTGAGAAAGGCATTATTAGAACTCCTGCAGGGGAAATGTTTTGCAAACCTCCAGATCGTGGGCTGAGCAGGGAGGCTGAAATAAAGTGAGTTTTCATAATTCAGTGGCACCTGCCTCATAACATGGGGAGGGTTTTTCTGGTTGGGGAAGGGGCCGATAGAGTTACAGCCTGCTGCCCTCCAACAGCACTGAAAGTATTCCAGGTTGGGAGAGCTCTTTGTAAAAGACAATAATCCATTTGTTTCTGTGTATTTGTGAAAGTTTATATTCCTGTTTATACCTACAGGTGCTCAGCAAGCATTCCTGTGTGGTAGCCAGTGCAGCTTTATTAATTAGACTCACATTTCTCCAGTAAAAGCACAGGCTTGTATTATTTTACAGCTGTGCCTTGTGCAAAGACATGCAGCTCTGCCTTCTTTTCGTCTTCCTCCCTCAGCAGCTGAAGGAGCGGGAGGTTGGAAATGCTGAAGCCCAGGAGGGAGGCTGGGAAGGCAAGGCAGGGGGAGCGCACAAGTTCTCCTGCCGATGTACGGAGGGTTCTCAGGGGACTGCTGGCAGGCAGAGCAAACCTCTGCCCTTGCTCTCATGTTAGGTAAGAGAAGTTGTAGTGGCCAAAGTGGTGCAGGGACGAGCTTGGTGAAAAGGCCTTATTGAAATTACTCAATTAAAATTATCACCAGAGTCCAGAAGGGGGAAATTGGCCAAGTTTACACCGGCAACTTGGCTAGGCGGTGTAACTTGGAACTGTTTAGATGTGGAAGGTGTTTGCATGGGGATGCCTGGGCAGGCAAAGCTGAGCTGCTGCAGTGAACGCCTTCAGCACGCACCGAAGACCCTCCTCGGGCTGCGCCAGTGCGGTGGGATAAGAGGGGCTGGGTCAGGTGGTGGCAGTTCCCAGGTTTGCCCTGGGCTCAGCCGTGATGCTCGGAGGCTGAGGGGCCCCTCGCTGGTGGACTTGCGCGTGGGGGTGAGGAGGTGTAGCCTCTCTGCAGCCTGGCTGCTGTAGGGGCTGCGTGGGGTGAGCTGCCCCGGGGTGAGCAGGGCGGCTGTTGTGCCGGGTGCTGGGACTCGATGCACCGTGGGCGCCCGCTGTCAGGCTTGAGAGGGGTGGCAGAGCCCGGCTTGTGCAGCCATAGCGGCGCCAAGGCCGTCGGCTTCAACCTGGTGGCACTGCACGCGTCCACCTGAGTTAACTAAAGTTGTACCTGTGATGACGTGCTCCCCTGGGGTGCCACGATTTAACACCGAGGTTGTTCTCCTCGTTAGGAAGGCGTACAAGCATAGGGAGTCTGGGGCGAGGGAGAACAAATGCCAAACCAGGTTAGTGCACAAACGAACGGGGGGGCAGGTGCAAAGCCTGAGCCCCTGCCCAGAGAACAGGCTGCTGCTCAGGCGCAAACATGGGCCAGGCTTACTAAGGCTGGATGTTTTATTACACCGTCATCCCGTGACATAGTAATAAGACTTTTTTGAGGCCAAAACTTAGAAAATAATTGGCAAACAAGTAAAACATACAGAACAAAGGACATAATTCTTAAAAATAATGTTCAATTAAAATGGGGAATTTCAGCCAAGTCCTGCAGTGGCTGGTTAATTTTACCAGTTGCCATGGCACGGTGTAGCAGTGCTTCCTGCCACTTTCAAGGTTGTCTCTTCTATGAAGTTTATGTGTGTATATATATATATAGCAGAACTGATTTTTAGGGGCATTGGGGGGGGCGAGATTGATTACTCTGTCTTGAAAGCTAACTTGGATTTTTCTATTAAAGCGCTTTAAACGTGGTGAGAGGGTTAGCCCTGCAGTTGGTGCATTTAATTACCTGAGCTGAACATAATCATGCCCCCTAAGTCGTTGGGTCCAAATGCTGGATTTTTGTTGTTTTTACTTAACATTTGCATAATCAGTTTTTGTCATCACTGCTTTTATTTAAAAATGGGGGCAGGGGAGAGCCAGACCCCGCATGCTTCCTTCCCCTTCCCCTGTGCTGAGGGACTGGCTCCGCACCCCCGACTGCGGCGGGAAGGACAAGGTCACCGGGGAATGGCACCAGGCAAGCGAGAGCCCCGCCGCGCGGCCAGGGGCTGTTCTGCACACATCAATTTGTCTAATCCTGCTGAAAATGACACTTTTAATTATGGGACTACGGGGGGGGAAAGACCTAAAAATGTGTTTGTTTTTCCCCTACTACCTGTTTGCGTTGAGTTTTAGTGACATTTTATTTCAAGTTTACCGAAACTTGAAAAATTCATTTTATTCCATTACTGGGATAATGTGGAATAACAAAACTTGAATCTCAGACCAGGCACCAGCCTCTTAAAGGCTCTTTCTTCACTGTTTTAAAATACTTTTTAACTGCTACAGGTGTTAAGGGATTTATCAGAGTAGCTTATCTGCTTTATACCCAAATTGCGTGGGGAATTGGAGAAGGAAATACTTTTTTAAAAGTTTTTTGAAGTATACAGAAACTGAATTGAGATTTTTAGTTAAAGCAAGAATTCAAGCTTATCTCCAAAGCTGCCTCTGGAATTTCCACACAGGGTGGGGTTCGGTTTGAGAAAGCCAGAGGTGTTCACAACTGCAGCTGAGTCTAGTGCTATCCTGGCCCCATTTTTCTTAAATACTTACACACGCATGCACCCACCCCATCTGTTCGGTTTTCAGTGCCAAGATAAGGGCACTTGCCAGATACTTAAGCAAGTTGATATATTAGAAATGTCTTTCTTACGAGTTCTTTGTTGTATCTTTCAATACAGCCCCCAAATTCCACCCCATCCGCAAGTCAGGCTGCCAGAGGCTCGTGCTGATCTACAGTATGTAACGTTAAAGCCACGGGTCTAATTTCAGGAGTGGGTATTTTGGCAGTTAGTCTGCGTTTTCGTCAGAGAAAGACAGAAAAGAGTATAGCAATGGATTAGAATTTTATTTAATTTTCAACTGAAACTCCCAAAAGTTCACTCTCAACAAAACAGCTGTAATATTATAAATGAACCTTTATTAAAGACACTTCAATGCCGTTTGTTAGACACTTCAATATCTTACATGTTTTTCAATGTACAACATTGTACCAAATTTTCTAATAAATAAATAACTTTGTACACAAAAGTAATACTTCCTCTTTCACATTGCCTCTTAGAAGCAGCAAATTCACATATTTAGTGGAAGTCATAACATTAGGCAGTTAACTTTATTCAGAAACATTATTTTCAACGTTAACGTGGCAAACATGCTTTGTATCTGCAACGGTGATGACATTTCTGCCAGCAAAATGAGTCAATTAAATCATTCCCATCTTCCCCGTGGCCCCAGTTCCACTGTTTTCACCTTGCGAGTCAGTTCTGAAGCATACTTTTCCCTTGAGTAAAGGGAAAATTACGCTCGGTTTATAATTTTCTAACATCCATTTCCTTTGCTTTGAATAAACTTGGCACTCAACATAATTCACCACCTGTCTCAAAGTGCAAACATGTCAATAGTCAGGAACTGATACAGACAGGTACCTGGCTGAATTATGCCTTGCTTCACCAAGGTCAGGTGCAGCTGGCTCATCTACAGTGAAACCGGCCATCAGCTACTGGGCCACAGACAGCGGTCCTTCCCTTAGAGGAGGTGGTGGCTCCTCAGGGCGAGGCTGGACAGGACGCGGTAGCACTCGGGCAGATCCCCTAAGGGATGGATCTGAACAGAAAACGAAACGTTTCCGCCCGTACCTCTGATGCTTGCTTTGAGCCACAGCACTAGCAAAGGTGGGTTTCCACCAGACTCGGCTTCAGGGGAACTGGCACTTGAGTTGCTCCTAAGGAAAAAAGTTACAGAACCCCCTACTAAACCTTCCCCCTAAAGTAGTCATCACCAGAGTTAGCAACCTTATGTTAGCAGAACTCAAATTACAAGTAACTGGAAGGGAGTCCTCCATCCACAGGTACCAACACCGACAGAAAGCAGCCTTTCTATAAATAAAAAGCATCATAGTGAAGTTAGAAGTGACAAAGACCTGTTTGACCAACGTGGGTATTCCTTTTTCCCCCTGTTCATGGATGAACTTAAAAGACCACATGAAAATACTTGGGACATTTCCACGTAACAGCATACTTACTTTCAACCATAGATACCCAGTTTCCCCTTCTAAATGAGCGTATTTCTGAATAGCCCAGAATTGCTACTCATCTGAGGCAGATATTTTCATATAAAGACTCTGGCTGCAGATGGGGGTAACGGTGTTCAACAAGAAAGCGTAATACTGTGCTGCAGGGGAAAAAAAGCATCAGCTGAATTAACGGCACAGCTGTCGGCTTCGGAGTGTGATTCTAGTTCTGTTGTCAAAACAGCTCTATGGTTTCAAACCCCCACCAGAACAGATGCATTTTTTTGGGGTGTGAAAATGCATTATACTGGCACGGGTTATTCCTTCTAAGCAGGGCTAGGCTGTATATCATCATATGCACCTTACACAGGTAAAGCTGCATCCATTTGGGAGGGGAAATGTCTGCAATTAGCTCTGCAGGTGATCAGCGCTGTAACAGCACATACGGGCAGATTAGCGCCTTCTGCTGTGATGCTTTTTGAATGGTGCAATATATGAGGCGACCCCACAGCGTGCTGCATGAATGACTTATTTTGGTAACGACTGCTCGCTAATCACGACAGCCTCTTTCTCTGGTGGTTTGGGGGCTCTGCACTGTTGCTGAATTGTTTAGTGCCTCTTGTGTGGTCCGCTCTAACATATCACACAGTCACAGTTCAAATCTTAATTTTTATGCGGTTTATGAAAACTAATGGAATTTAAGTTCTTCCACCAACAGGAAAAAATCAGGTTGCTACGTAATTTCTCGCTGCGTGGTTTTTTTTTTTCCTATAAACTTCATTTGAAACAGTTGAAGATCTCTGTTTAAATGTGTTAAGTGCAATAAATTTCAAAGGGGAAGGAAATTTGTGCTAAGTAACCCAAATTGATACTTGATTTAAAGGAACTTCCATTGAAAAGAGGACAATCCCTTTGGAACAGTCTGGCTGTTTAAAGTTCTGCTTATGCATTTAAGGCACCAGAATTATTTCTCTCACAAAGTTTAACAGCAACCTGATACTGAAAACAATATTGCCAAAATTGTAAAATTTCACTCAGTTTTCCATGCACTAAAGATTAAAATAGCCTCTGTAAAAGATATATATATATTTTATATATATATATTTATATATGAAAACTCTTATGTACAATTGTATCAAATACTTTTCTCTTTACACAATAATCCCTTGCATTTATGTGCTTCATATGCAAGTCAACTTTTGAACGCTTCATACTTCTCAGGGAAGTTTTAAACTATGTACAAACAGATGACGCTCGAACAGGAGTTTGTTCCCCATACAAGCTTGTTTCTCATACCTCAGTTGTTTGCCTTTGACAGGTCATCAGTTCAAGATTTGAGGTAGAAGTAAGTAGCCTACATACTCTGTGCAAAAAAAAATTTTAAAAAAATAATAGCGTGTTTGTTAATTTGCACATGGCAGTCTGTCCTTTCAGTCCAGCGATCTGTTCGGTGGCTTCAACTCATGAACGGAGTCGCACGGCTTGGGCGCACAGCCGTTGGACAGGAGAGCTTGTTTCACTTCTGCTTCGCTCTGCAAATCCAGTAGTGTTGGGGAAATTTCAGGAAGCACGTTCAGTTGCTTTAGTGACCCTCCTGCCGGTGAAGCTCTCACCAAATTAAGGTTGTTAAGCTCCGAAGGCTTTGCTACTGTTTGTGAAGACCCTGCAAGAAACCAAAGACCCAGCGTGGTTAGTTGATGCTCGGCCTGCCAGCGCTCCTCATAAAACCAACCCTGCCACTACCATTCGTGCCCTTGAGCCAGTTAAAAAAGCTGATGGGAGAAAACAGGGCTCTGATACAACCCAGATGGTGGTGTGTTACGTCTGGGGAGAAAGAGACATCCCCAAGGAAACACGTACCATGTTTGTCTGCAAGCAGCGGGCTGGTGGTGCTCACGGGTCCTATTCTGTTGTGGTTGCTGGGGTAGAGGGTCCCGTCTGTTTCCATCCTCTTGCCGCTGGCAATCCCGTTGCACGGCTGAGGATGAAGAAGGCTGGTGCCTGCACCCCTCTTCCTATTTCGTTCCTTGCTGCTCAGTGCGTTGGGGTAGGTATTATCCACAGTCTTAAGGCTCTCGGAGTAGTACTCCGACTCCTTGGGGTAAATGTGGACGTTCATGCTGTCCGTGCTGCCGCTGCAGTCCGTGCACACAACTGGCAGGCCATAGCCTTTGTGGGAGGAAGAGAAAAGAGCAACAAACGAGGATTAACCAGCTGGAAGTTGTCAGCACTGAAGCACACAACTTGCGGAAGGAAAAGGCAGCTGTTTAGTTCATCTGTCCCTCGGCAGTGTGGGAATCTCTCTCACTAAATAATACGGACATTTCTCGGTTTTATACAGGGCTAGTAAACCCCTGCGGTTTTCAGAACTCTGTGGCTATCGCTAAAGGTAGTTCCAGTTAATAGGTTTAGTAGTTTGGGTTCTTTTACTCCGAAGAAGTTGTGACTTACTTTCTTTTAAATAAACCGTGCATTTATTTCCTTTTCCAGACTCTCTAGTCAGGGTAGAAATAGAAAGCGGAACTTTCCTGTACCTGCTTTAAAATACCAAGTTACCGTTCTTAGTTTTGTGCTGCTGCTTTACAGGGATCGCTGTCAACTCATATTGTTATCTCAAGAGATGTTATTACTGCTAGCGGTAATAACAGATGAGCAGAATTCAAAGCAGCAAGCAGAAAGGAGTTTCTAAATGTTGAAAGTTAATTTCCTTAGTGCACTCAACAGCTTTCCATTATTAAACTTTACAGTTTTTCCTGGAGAGAAAATTTGTTTCACTGGCTGTTTTTCTGTGGATGTTACAATACAGCACGAGAACAGAAAACACATTCCAAAAATAGAAAAGTATGAGCGCAACACCCAAGAAACTGGCAAAGAGCAGAGGCAGGTGTAGTGCCCAAAACAACCTTTAAATTTTGAAAACTAAAAAAAAAAAGCTGAGCTTTGAAGTTGACAGCCTTCAGCTGTCAGCATGAAAAATTTTAACACCTTCCGTCTGAAAGTGCTCTCATGTTTTAGGAACAGCTCAAATCAAAATACCGATCAGCCAGCTGCAAGCCATGGCTATCGTGAGCTTTAGTCTGCCTCGTTCTGACGGTTCCTCGAATTCAAACTATCCAAACTTGATAGAGGATCAAAGCAAGCAGGAGAAAGTAAATTTACTGTGCTCACACCTGAGAATTATTCTGGGCTTTTTTTTTTTTTTTCTGAAGGTAACAATTTCTTGTCTTAATGCTGTCTGACTTGGAGGGCTTTCTGATCTGTACAAACACGAAATACCTTTCCAGATTAATGGGTTTTGTACCTGTCTTATCTGGAACAAGCATTCCATCAGCCATGTCTTCAGTTTTCCAAGTGTCTTTATTATAGCCGATACACAGCTTTGGCTGTCTACAACCTACAGTGGGAGCTTCAACATCTGGACACCTTCCAGCATCAGTCTGACACATACCTGTAACAAACGAACCATCTGGCTAAAGATTACAACCATCTGCTCTCAGTTAAATGACTTGTTAGTCTTATTTCTACTGTAAAAGCTGCAAAAGGGAGAAAAAATAGCAATGGAGATAATAGGTAATTTCAAGCTAATGTTTAACAGAATAAATGCTGTGCAATCTCAGGAGAATCTTAGTTCAGAACGCTTGACTTTTCCTTCCTAACGTGCTGTGTTGAAATACTGTAAAATCCCAGCATTTAATTTCTGAGCCTGAAGGCAGGGACAGGCAACGCTAATGTATTTTCTAGTAGAGCTTAACTATGGGTAACTCTGGTGCCAAAGAACTAATCCAAAATTAGCAAAAAAATAGTCCTTAGGGCTTGACTGAGCAGTTTCTGAAGCAGTCTGCTTGTATGAACTCTGTTATTACTGGGAGAGGATGGCTTCGTGAAGTGGAAGACAGATCCTTGTTCTGCATAAATGCAGTAGCTAGAGAATTACCATTATGCAGATCCTTCAGATAACTCATAACAAGCACAGAAGTACTTTGTACTGCGATTTCTCCCTCCTCATATCAAGTTCAGATACAGCATTACAGAAAAAATAATTAAACCAGTTCTCACCGTTGCTGTCTATGTGCCCGTTCGGCTGTTGGTTATCTACTCGGACGACCGCTTCCTGCCGGTCAGAAAGAGTCCCTTGTGAAGACAAGTAGCTTGGCACATCAGGAGGCACAATAGTCTCATCTAGAGCAACGGGAGCAGAGAAAAGTCAGTCCCTAGTAAGATATAAAGGCTTCTGTTTTCAAAGGCACGTAAAAATCACATTTTCAAGAGGGATGTGGGGCCGGACCTGTAACTGGTATTTTCTGTAGATGCAATGGAAACTGAACTGCCTAAATACTCCATTCCCTTGGAAGCCCCACTCCTGATTTTTCAAAGCTTAAAGCTGTGAGATACAATGCTGATAAAGCCATTTTGGGTGTTTGCATTTGGCATGGTCAGTACAAGGTAGGTGGAGATGGAACCGTCTCTTTAGAACAAGAAAATCCTTCCTTTTCCCCTGAAATTCAGAGTACCTCATTTGACTCAAGTCCTCTGCCTCCCAAAGTCATGAGTAAAAGACTTCTGGAGAACAGGTCTTTGATTCACTGAAGCAGGGAAGTAAGTCTAAACCCCTTAGCTATCCTTGGCTTTCTCCATTTTATATCAGGCAATTTCAGTTTCCCCTGCCATACAAACTCACTCAACTATGCTAAGCATGAAGCCGTAGGTTTTCAGGACTGCAAAAGAGGGGGAGAAAAACCCCACTTACACATCGCGCTGCTCATATGGTATCCAAGACTTCCTGCCTAGCCCATGTCTTGAAAATCCTATGTTGTACTATATCTAAAGGTACGGGTAATATAGGAAGGCTGCAAATCCCAGCAGGGCGGCAAGCCTTAGGCTGGTTCTTCCATACTTCAGAGGTTGTTAACGTTGAGGGCAGAAGAGTTTATTCTCACTGCAACACTTATTTCGGCACCAAATTATCCCCTTTGAAGATCAGCAGGATGCAATAAACACTGCTTCTTCCCCTAAAAAGTGAGGGATGCCCCTCATCAGCAGGGCTACAACAGCTCTTACAAGCAACATGGAAAAAGGGATTCCAGCTTCAAAGTCTAATTTTTCTCTGTTTTGAATACAAAGTCTTTGAAAATACAGATTCCCAAGAAGTAAGACAGGTTCCCAGCATCGTGGACATAACCCAGACTGTCTCAAGAGTTATCATTTACAGTCATGGAAAATGGAAGTAGCAAAGCAATGGGTGACACTATGCCGAGTGGAAAAGGCCTTTCTGAAGAGGCAGCCAAGGGTAGAAATGCAGCTCTGAACATGCTTCAACAGCAAGTGAAAGCTAGTTCCAGCTCTGTGAGCCAAGAGAACCACTGAGATAAGCCAACTGCTTTTCCAGTGTGATTGCGTGGCTACCTGGTGTGCCGATTCAGCCTCAGTGGGAAGTCTGACAGCACAAAAGGTTAGAGAAAGCCTTAGCAGGAGACTAGAGCTACCTGTGTTGGTGACGCTGTATTCTTCACTCTTCTTCCTGGTTTGGTAGATGATGCAGACCCAGACCAGAGAAGTCAGCACGATGCTACACACCACGGCAATGGTGATGATCCCCACAGTGGTACGGTCCTTCCTACAGCCAAGAGACTGTAAGATGCTCACATGGCTGTGCGCGCGCTCTGTCCCCAGGGTGTTGGACATTTCACAGGTGTATTTCCCAGCATCCTCCAAGACAACGTTCCTAACGATCAGCAGCTGGTTGCCAGAGGTAAAGTGATGCCTTTCTGTCACGATCAGGGGCTGGTCACCTTTCAGCCAGGTAATGCGGGGAGGTGGACTCCCTGTGGCTTTGCACTGAAGAGCCACAGTCTCACCTACAGACACTACATGGTCTTCCAGTGGGTGAATCAAAGATGGTGTCTCTGCAGGAGAATAAACACAGAAATTAAGTCTTGAGGATAGTGTAACAACAGATTTCTTGTAACAGTATTGAATGTAACTGATGTTCCTGCAGACAAATATACAGCAATGCACTACGCAGCCACGTGCCCAGGAGCACGGCAGCTGCAAACCACAACAGATCTAACAATCGCAACCAAGGCCTTCCCATAACCAGTTGGTGTTAGTCTTCCCAACAAAGAAACCCCCCGAGGACTAGGGGCAACGGCTGACACACATGAATTATTTCATAGGGCAAGAGAGATGGAGCGCAATTTCCTCTTGAAGTAATTAAGTTTAAATTACTGCAGCAGTTTAAAACCCAGTGTACCCACCATTTCAGCGAAGCCACTGAGGCAAAGGGCTCCGGAGTGGAGGATCGCGCCGGGGGACCCTTCCTGAAGCGGCAAAACCCGCGAAGGCAAAAGCGCAGGGGGTGAGAGGGTGCCCCAGCGCCTCCCCCCTGCCCGAGCCGGAGGAGGGAGCTCCTGACAAGGGGCAGCGCTGACTCAGCGTGGGCGGGGACAAGAGGGACAGCAGCCAGACCCCCTCACATACAATAGCAGCCCCCAGGGAGCGCGGCAAACAGGGCGGGGCACGTCAGAAGGGCATGGTGCAGCAGTTTGCTCTGCAGTTCACGAGGAAGGGCGTGCAGGGAAGGCGAGCAGGCAGGGCGCAGTCCCCCTCCTGGCTCTAGAGGCCAACTCAACTAGTAGTCATCGCCTTCCCAGAAGAGGACCCAGCTATGGTTTCCACTCGGCCGAAAGCCGTTGCCAGTAGGAATGTGGCGACCCAAACGGAGCCCTCACGCAAGCATACAGCTGTCCAGGTCTCCGGCTACAGGGAGTGCCTGAGCCTGTCACTTGTACCGGAGGGCAGAAGAGACACCACCTGTATGCGGTGTGACCAGGTGGATGATCTGCTTGGCCTGGTGGCAGAGCTGAAGGAGGAGGTGGAAAGGTTGAGGAGTACCTGGGAGTGTGAGAGGCAGATAGAATGGTGGAGCTGCACCCTACCGTCCCTGAGGCAAAGGCAGCAGATGGAGGCTCCATGAGAAGCAGAGGAGTCCCTGCTCTCTTGCCACCAGGTAGAAGGAGGGGACCTAAGTGACAGGGGGGAACGGAAACAAGTCTCTGCTCGGGGTGCCAGGTGAACCCCTGCCCGGCCTCCCTCACCTTCCCGGTTGCCCTTACAGAACAGATATGGGGCCCTGGAACTTGAGGGCCAAGCAAATGAGGACGTAGACAAAGGTCCATCCAGGGGGTTGCCTAGGGTGAGGCAGTCAGACCCACACATTATGACTGCCTCTGCTAAGAAAAAAAGGAGGGTAATTGTCATAGGCAATTCCCTTCTGGGGGGAACAGAGGGCCCAATATGCCGACCGGACCCATCGCACAAGGAAGTCTGCTGCCTCCCTGGGGCCCGGGTCAGAGACATTACTAGGAAGCTCCCTGGTCTGGTACGGCCTTCTGATGACTACCCGCTGCTGGTTATACAGGCTGGCAGTGATGAGGTTGCAGAGAGAAGTCCTGCAGTGATCAAAAGGGACTTCAGGGCACTGGGGCAACTGGTTGAAGGATCAGGAGCACAGGTAGTGTTTTCCTCTATCCCTACAGTGGCAGGGAAGAATACTGAAAGGAACAGGAAAACACACCTGATCAACACGTGGCTCAGGGGCTGGTGCCATCGGAGGAATTTTGGTTTTTTTGATCATGGGGAGGTTTACATGGCACCGGGGCTGCTGGCGACAGACGGAGTCCAGCTGTCTCACAGGGGGAAAAGGATCATTGCTCATGAATTGGCAGGGCTCATTGAGAGGGCTTTAAACTAGGTTCGAAGGGGGAAGGGGATAAAACCAGGCCCATTAGAGATGAGCCTAGGGGTGGCATGCCAATGCTGGGGGCGAAATCGATAGCCCAGCTCAAGTGCATCTACACCAATGCACGCAGCATGGGCGGCAAACAGGAGGAGCTGGAAGCCATTGTGCAGCAGGAGAGATACGACTTAGTCGCCATCACAGAAACATGGTGGGGTGACTCTCACGACTGGAGTGCTGCAATGGATGGCTATAAACTCTTCAGAAGGGACAGGCGAGGAAGGAGAGGCGGTGGGGTGGCCCTGTATGTTAGGGAGTGTTTCGATTGTACAGAGCTCAACGATTGTGATGATGATACGGTCGAGTGTTTATGGGTAAGGATGAGGGGGAAGGCCAACGACGCAGATATCCTGCTGGGAGTCTGTTATAGACCACCCAACCAGGATGAAGGGGCGGATGAAGCATTCTAGAAGCAGTTGGCAGAAGTCTCTCAATCGCTAGCCCTTGTTCTCGTGGGGGACTTCAACTTCCCGGATGTCTGCTGGAAATACAACACGGCAGAGAGGAAGCAGTCTAGGAGGTTCCTGGAGTGTGTGGAAGACAACTTCCTGACACAGCTGGTAAGTGAGCCTACCAGGGGAGGTGCCTCGCTCGACCTGCTGTTTACAAACAGAGAAGGACTGGTGGGAGATGTGGTGGTCGGAGGCCATCTTGGGCTTAGCGACCATGAACTGGTAGAATTCTCGATTCTTGATGAAGTAAGGAGGGGGGCCAGCAGAACCGCAACCATGGACTTCTGGAGGGCAGACTTTGGCCTGTTCAGGACGCTGGTTGAGAGAGTCCCTTGGGAGATGGTCCTGAAGGGCAAAGGGGTCCAGGAAGGCTGGACAATCTTCAAGAAGGAAGTCTTAAAGGCGCAGGAGCAGGCTGTCCCTGTACGCTGTAAGAAGAACGGGTGGGGAAGACGACCGGCCTGGCTGAATGGGGAGCTTTCGCTGGGACTCAGGAAAAAAAGGAGAGTTTACCACTTGTGGAAGAAGGGGCAGGCGACTCAAGAAGAGTACAGGGATCTCATTAGGTCATGCAGAGAGGAAATGAGAAAGGCAAAAGCCCAGCTAGAACGCAATCTGGCTGCTGTCGTTAAAGACAACAAAAAAAGTTTTTACAAATATATTAATGACAAGAAGAGAGCCAAGGAGAATCTCCATCCTTTATTGGATGTGGGGGGGAACACTGTCACCGAGGATGAGGAAAAGGCTGAGGTATTTAATGCCTTCTTTGCCTCAGTCTTTAACAGGCAGACCAGTTATCCTCAGGGTACTCAGCCCCCTGAGCTGGAAGACAGGGATGGCAAGCAGGATGAACCCCCCATAATCCAAGAGGAAGCAGTCAATGACCTGCTACGCCACCTGGATGCTCACAAGTCTATGGGGCCAGATGGAATCCACCCGAGAGTGCTGAGGGAGCTGGCAGAGGAGCTCGCCAAATCACTCTCCATCATTTATCAGCAGTCCTGGTTAACGGGGGAGGTCCCGGACAACTGGAGGCTTGCCAATGTGACGCCCATCTACAAGAAGGGCTGGAAGAAGGATCCGGGGAACTACAGGCCTGTCAGCCTGACCTCGGTGCCGGGGAAGGTTATGGAGCAGATCATCTTGAGAGCACTCACAAGGCATGTGCAGGACAAGCAGGGGATCAGGCCCGGACAGCACAGATTCATGAAAGGCAGGTCCTGTTTGACCAACCTGATCTCCTTCTATGACAAGGTGACCCGCCTAGTGGATGAGGGAAAGGCTGTGGATGTGGTCTACCTGGACTTCAGTAAGGCCTTTGACACCGTCTCCCACAGCATTCTCCTCGAGAAGCTGGCGGCTCACGGCTTAGACAGGTGGACTCTGCGCTGGGTCAAAAACTGGCTGGACGGCTGGGCCCAGAGAGTTGTGGTGAATGGAGTTCAACCCAGTTGGCGGCCGGTCACGAGCGGTGTTCCCCAGGGCTCAGTTTTGGGGCCGGTCTTGTTCAATATCTTTATCAGTGATCTGGACAAGGGGATGAAGTGCACCCTCAGTAAGTTTGCAGACGACACCAAGTTGGGCGGGAGTGTTGATCTGCTCGAGGGTAGGAAGGCTCTGCAGAGGGACCTGGACAGGCTGGATGGATGGGCCCAGGCCAACTGTATGAGGTTCAACAAGGCCAAGTGCCGGGTCCTGCACTTCGGCCACACCAACCCCATGCAGTGCTACAGGCTTGGGGAAGAGTGGCTGGAAAGCTGCCCAGAGGAAAAGGACCTGGGGGTGTTGGTCAACAGCCGGCTGAACATGAGCCGGCAGTGTGCCCAGGCGGCCAAGGCGGCCAATGGCATCCTGGCCTGTATCAGAAATAGTGTGGCCAGCAGGAGTAGGGAAGTGATCGTGCCCCTGTACTCAGCACTGGTGAGGCCGCACCTCCAATACTGTGTTCAGTTTTGGGCCCCTCACTACAAGAAGGACACCGAGGTGTTAGAGAGTGTCCAGAGAAGGGCAACGAAGCTGGTGAAGGGTCTGGAGAACAAGTCTTATGAGGAGCGGCTGAGGGAACTGGGGTTGTTTAGTCTGGAGAAAAGGAGGCTGAGGGGAGACCTCATCGCTCTCTACAACTACCTGAAAGGAGGTTGTAGCGAGGTGGGGGTCGGTCTCTTCTCCCAGGTAACTCGTGATAAGACAAGAGGAAATGGCCTCAAGTTGCGCCAGGGGAGGTTTAGATTGGACGTGAGGAAAAATTTCTTTACTGAAAGAGTGGTTAAACATTGGAACAGGCTGCCCAGGGAAGTGGTTGAGTCACCATCCCTAGAGGTATTTAAAAGACGAGTAGATGCGGCGCTTAGGGACATGGTTTAGTGAGCATGGTGGTGTTGCGTTGACGGTTGGACTCGATGATCTTAGAGGTTCTTTCCAACCTTAATGATTCTATGATTCTAATTTTCCCAGGCAGCAAACAGGGCAGTTGGAGGGGCTTCCTTGGCACAAGAGGAAATGCGACTCACGGCTCCTTCTTTTAATTAGCAGGGTATTTTTCCTTAGTTAACTACAGTGTAAAAAAATGAAACAAGACTAATGCAGAGCACTGCCTCTTTGTCCCTTTTCTGTACCTGCAATTTCTGAAGAGCTTGAACAGCAATCCCTTCCAGTTCCCACTTCTAGACCACTAAGACATGGGGCACTAACGCATCTTACCCAGTACAGTCAGGGTGGCATTTGCAAGCACAGACCCTGCAGAGTTCTGTGCCGTGCAGCTGTAGACACCCATGTCTTCTATCTTCACATCCGTAATGAAGAAGACATCGTCGTCAGGCATGACGTGCATGCGGCGTTCTCGGGCCGCAGGGAAGTCCGTGCCCCCGTCTTTCTGCCAGGCGATTTGTGGGGTGGGGTGTCCTTCAGCTGCACACTCCAGCCGTGCCGTTGTCCCTGTCCGGCTGGTGATGTCGTGGGGAGTTTTGATAAACGAGGGCAACACTGATAAAGAAAAACAAGAAAAAAAGGGATGAGCAATTCCATGGGGAAAACACCATCTTCCAGGCAGTTCTAACTGTTTTCCTTCCTAGGCAGGAGATGGGTATGATAATTACCCATAGGCAAGAGGATGGCAAGTTGCTTTTGCAGGATATATCTAAACTGCTGGGGACTAACCCTGTGTTTCTACAGCACATACCTGCCTGCAGTGTCCAAGACCCCCCACTCGGGATCATTAGAGCTGGGATCAAAGCTAGTTTTCTTCTGTGATTAACCTGGAAACAAACCCCATTATCTCTCCTACAGAGAACTTTCAATCACTATAGTCCCTCTTCTTTGTATTCTTTTGTATTTTCATTTTCATTTGCCCATTTCATTGGGCAAAGACTTTACTGGAACAGCCAAAGAGAGGCGGCTAAAGCCGTTAAGAATGTGAAGTGCTTGGCTGGATGGCAGCCATCACAAGCCTGGCATATGCTCCTCACATGGCATTTCTCAGCATCCACTGAGATGCAAGCAGCTGGTGTGAAGAGGTCAGGAGCTCCTCACCATCAGGAATGGACCCTCAGGAGTAACTGCCTGCCAAAAAGAGGGTCCCAGAGAATTGTACCACCTCAGGCTGAGGAAAGGAATGAGAAAGCAGCTTTCTACTCACCATTAACAGTGAGTCGGGCCTTGTGGGAGTAGGTAGAGCCAAAGTGGTTGGTGATGATACACTGGTAACGCCCTTCGTGGGCGAAGGTGACATGCCGGAGGTGCAGAATGGTGGTGTACTCCATCACCTCGCCATCCTTTGCCCGCACATGGGCAAAGTTCTCGATCTCAGCATTGTACAGCATCTCGTTGTCTTTCTTCCATGCAAACATCATGGGGGAGCTGCTACTGCTGGCGGCTGAGCAAGTGAAACGGATGTCTTTCCCAAGGACAGCCACTGTTGTCTCGGGCTGGATAATGATCTGTGGCTTGGGGAAATCATCTAAGAGAAAACAGCAGGCATAGGTAGTTCTGGACTATGAGGAAAGACTGAAGCGAGCAAAGAGATGCAACGAGAAACGAGCAGTGCATAAATGAAAGACATTATTGCACATCTGCTTTTACATCCACTGTTGTCTACACCAGGAAAGCAGCTTGCTCTTGCAGAGCACTCCACCATCGAGACTGGCTCTACAGTGCAGATGTGCCATGCACAACTTCACTGAGTGGCTGGTCTAAGCTAGGACTCTTGTTCCTCTGGTGCCTTTTGTAATCAGTAGACTGAGATGGTCACTTAGTGACCTCAAACACCTACAAGATGCCTAGCTCTCTTCACCAATGTAGCTGAACCTCAGAAAGATACTATGGTCTAAAGAAAATATCCTTCCTTGTACAACCCATGCATGAAGAGCAATACTGGACTTAAAACTTCACCTCCAAGCCTGCATTAGCGTGAAGCAGGAGGGGAGAGCAGGAGGACACTTAAAGGGCTGCAAATGCCACCTCTAGGGATAAAAGCTCACGAGCAAGGTGACTGCAGCACACACTGTCAAAGCAGAAGCAGCTGTATTTGCCTGTCACCTGTCTGGGGCGGAAAGCTTTGCACACTCTCTCTCTGCCCTGAAGATTGTTGGTTTTAGCAAGGTTCCAAGCAGACTCATTTATTAGATTTCTACAAATGGTGTAATTTAATATTTGACTAAGGTTTAATTAAACAGCCAGGCCTCTGGAACCAGGAGTACTAGTGCCTGGAGGACTTGGCAGGCACCAGCGAAGCAAAGCTGTCTTCGCTTTGTGATGTTGCTGTGGGGATGGAGCCTTCATGATCTCTTCTTCCAGATGAACACAGCAAGCCTCCCAGACCCACTCAGACAAGAGGCCACCTAGGCAGAGCCCTGCCACTCCAGGATCAACAGGGACATGGGACAGCAGCTGGAACAAAGCTTTTGCTCCGTGTTCAACGCAAGTCATGCATTCAACTTAGTTAAACAGTGTTTTCAAAAGCTCATTTTTCCTTCATCAAACAGCCATGTGCAGCTCCACCCAGGATCCACACTGGTTGGCTCCACAGCACAGGGTTTGGCTCACCAAAACAGGCCTTTATTTTGCCCAAAAGCTGGATACATGAGCAGCATCACTTTGGCATCTTCTGATCATTTACATTTCATTTCTTTACGAGAGAGGTAGATGTTTGTGTGTGCTGGGTATTAAGTAAAGCTGCTTTGCAACCACAGCTCAGGTGCAGAGTCAACTACAGTGGGTGGGAGAACAGCAGTAGGTGCCGTTTAGAAGAAAAAACAACCATAGGAGAAAAAAAAAAAAGATTACAATGCAACTGTTAGCCATCGGTTGGTTCATGTGTAATGCCTTACTGGCCCAAAAAAAGGAGCTGTGATGGAGAGATTCTCCTCTGCTTTTTTTAACCCTTTGTTATTTCCAAGAGGGAGAAAAGATAAGAGAAGAACACAAAGCCACAGAAGAAGCTCAGAATGCTGCAGAATGAAAAAAAATATAGCCGCAGTCTTGATAGCATCAAACCGAGAGGACCGGGGAAGTCTCTGTGCAGCCCCGTTTGGAACTGGAACAAGCATTAGTCCCTTTTGATTTAATACTTAGGGAGCCCTGTAAGGAATACACTAGATGCAAGCAATGCGCTGTGTGGTTTTGGTGGGAAATAAATTGTAGCCAATGACAAATTTTTAAATGCAGGCTTGGGCTTCCTTTGATCTCATTGAATAACAAAACAAAACAGAAACCCTCTCGTAATAACATGTTAGTAGTCAAAGAAAATGTTTCCCAAGTGAGTCCTACCCTTCATACAACCTCAAAACACACAGGCAAGACTTACCACACACAAAACTTTCTGGCACGATGGCAAAAATGCTCTTGCTTTTTAGTGACTCAGGATGGGCGCAGGTGGCCACCACAGAGGACTGCAGCTCTTTCTCAACTAACCACTGGGGCAACCATTTCAGCTGGCAATCACAGAGGAAGCTGTCGCTGTTTATGTGGCTGCAGGGAAACAAAACCAACATGAGCCTGCTGTGAGTCCCGCAAGGAGAGAAGGCTGGAAATCTCACAGCCCTTTCATGTTAGACACATTTCTCCCTTCTCCCCAGCATGGGTGGAAGGAAAAAAAAAAAGACTGGAGGGTTGTCCTCGAGGCACTAATGATGTTAAATGCATAACACATTTAAACGGCATTTCATCTCCACACAGAGCAACCCACTCCTGTACTCCAGTGACACTCCCTAGCGCCTTGTATTTATTCACCAACTTCCAGAGTGATCGCCAGGAACAGATGCGCAATGCCAACCCTGGCTTAAGTGAGAGAAACCGAGGCAGATCATCTACAAAGGAGACAGGCAGCAGAGGCACAAGTCAACAGTACAGCCCATCCTGCTCCCGTTTCTCATCTCTAATTACCACGCATGCTCCTTCTCTGCCTCTCTGGTTTGAGCATCTTTGGTGGGGACTGAATTCAGGACTTAATTACTGAACAGCGAGAGGATGCCAAGTTCCCGCTGTAAGACCTTTAGTTCCCTCAGTGGCCAACACCCGAGGAATAAGTGGAGAGGTCCCTGCCTGCATTCTGTAAGGTACCTGTTCGCACACCAGTATCACCAGGGATAAGAGGTGTAGCTGATGTTGTGTTTACTGATTAACAGAAGCAGTGGAAGAGAAATGACCAGATGCATTTGTGTAAACCCAATACAAACAGTAACTATTTCAGAAAGCAAAACACCAAAACATTTCTCAGCATCCTAATAGTAACTTAGCACCTTCTGTTAAGAAAAGAGCTGTGAAAAAGGAGCAAATAAAAGGGGAGCCTCGGGATTATTATTTTTTTTTTTTAAATATTCTCGGCCAAATTGTGGCTCAGCATAGCTCTGAGGCCAGTGAAGAACTGCAAGTTTACACCAACAGGGAATTCAGACTTTGGTCTAGTTTGGTCCAACATCCTAGGGAAACCCAGTCTGATCCCTCAAATCAAATGTGAGGATGCCTCAGAGACTGGGAAAATGGCCCCGGACAGAGAAGTCCTGTCCTGCAATACTGCAAGTTGTGCAAGAGCAGGATATCAAGAGCACAGCAGAATCCCAGCTCCAGCACTGTGTTGTAAGAAGATGTGAATCTCCTCCCATTTTTCTACCCAATAACCTCAGGAAATCCTGAAGCCTGAAACTAGCCAGGAAAGGGGAAAAGAAAGAAATGGACTGGAGAGGGAGGGAATGAGGGAACATAGGGATCTGATTTTCCAAAGTTGTCCAACTTTGCTGTCCTAGAAAGATGTGTAGCCCCTAATACACGTGATGGCATAAACACTGCTGGGTAGCCGGGACAGGCCAGAGAGACCCTTAGTATTTACGGCTTCAGTACAATGCATTCTGCATGTACATGTCCCCTATCTGAAAGCCACCTTCTCCATGGTATAAAGGTTCCTTCACAATATCTGGGATCCCACAAGCCCTTCTCCAAGAAGATCAATCTTTTGCCTCAATTTTGTTTCCAGAGCCAGTGCAAAACATAAAGGTGGTTAAACAAACAACGGACATGCAACATTTATCTTATTCATTCCCCAGTCACTGGTGTTAAAAGCCATTGCTAACAGCGACCATCCGATTCCCATTTCCAACATCAGGAAGAAGAATCTGAACCCACCCAAATACCAAATAAGTGATTTCTTGTTCCACAGACATTGCACTACTCCAGAGCGTAGCAATGCGCTGACAGTGGATTAAATATTTATGGAGAAGAAGAGAAAAGGAAACCAGGCAAGACTGGAAACAGTGTCTGATAACAGTGCAGAGCCCCAGCCTGGAGCACAAGCAGCAGCTCTGATAAAACATCCTTATTTTTACACCAGAAGGCTGGATGACAAGTGGATCCAGTTCAAATGGTGCTTATCACTGAAATGTCAGTACTGTATGTGAACCCTAAACATAGGTACAGCAGGAGCAGATGGGCCACTTGGAATTAAATCAGCGGCAGCGCGAGAAGGAGAGATGGCTAACAGGACCAGGGCTGGACTTCCTGAGCGGAGATGAATAATTGCAGAGATGCAAACCTGCTGGAAGAACCTGTTCCGATGATCTAATTTCACTCACTATTAAATGCAAGATGTTCCTGTGACATCTACTCATGTGTAAAAATACCCCGCAGAGGAGGACAGAGGGGAGGAGGAAATAAGTGGGTGGTAATGTGGATAACACCCCATTGGAAACAACGTGCTACTTCTCACGTCCAGGGCAAGACGGATCCCTGTCTCCTTAATGGTGGTACAGCCCAATTACTTACAGCTGCCGCAGGCTCTTCATCTTAGCAAAAGCATCTGCTTGAATTGAGCGGATGGCATTATCCCCAAGGTTCCTGCAGAACACAACCAAAGGCAATGTGAACAAAAGGGATGCTATGGCTGTGACAAAGTCTCTCCATGTGTAAGCAATGACTCCAGTAGCAGGTGATTTGGTAGCTCCTTGTTAAGGCCATATGCACTTGCAGCTCATAGAAATGGTTTTCCACAAAACACTTTAATATTGAATAAGATCGCCAAACAATAGTCAACTGACAAAAATAACGGGAATAAATCACTAAGTCATTCCACACCCCATCTTCTCACTACACTTTCTCAGTCTCAGCTACCTCCATCATCCATAGCTCAGAAATTCCTCAGCCCCCTCGATAACCAAAGATAGCCAGGAATGTCGTATCCCAGGCTAGACCTTCAGCAAACATGAAGAAAGCAAATACTTGCACTAAATGGCATCTGAGAAGTTATTTGAAAGTGACTTTGAGAGGATACTATTGTGTTCGAAAAACATTGCAATGTTTCCAAAAGAAGGTATTCTTAAAAGCGTCCCTCACAACTATTGCTAATTAAAAAAATCACTTGTCTTCTGAAAAAGCATAGTGTCAGATTTAGGGCTTAAGCTTTACTAAGTGAAGTGTAGGACAGACAAGCACCGCTTGCAGAGGAAAATCTCAGTAGAGCATTAATAAGGGAAACTTTATCTGGGAACATACCCCCACAGTCAGGCAGCCCTAACCCTTCAGTATGCTCTCAATGGTCATAACATTTCATACAATCAACAGCCAATAAAACATCTAGAGCAAAATCAAATATACTTTAACTTGTCTTAATTCAGACAGGAAGTTATTCATGAATCACTGCTGGAGTCATCAGCCTTGGGACACAGAAAAAAAATTACATAGCAGCAGCCAAAATTTACTTCTTGCAGATTGCTCTAAGGCAGTTGCGCTGAATGGGGATGTTCGGTGCCTGCATCGTAAGCAGTCATTTGCAACATGTGTCACTGCCAGAGCCTAGATTTAGGAGGAAGCTGGGGCAAGGGAGGAGGAGAGGGCTACATCTGAAATAGCGTATTTTCATTGCTAACAGCCTGCAAAGCAGCAATGTGCAAGTCAAAGCAATATTTATCCAAGAACAAATCAAAAAATTAAGAGCATGCAGATTTGCCATATGTTCTATAACTTTGTTCCTGGCACAAAAAAAGGCCAAAGTTGAGGCAGACTTATAATGAGAAGGAAGCAGGTGGCCCCCACAAATGGACTGGCTTCTCGGTTTACAAAGACGCTATTAAATTGCTAGCAGATCTCTCAAGCAGCTACTTTTGGCAGACCCCCCTTCCCAAACTCTGAGGCATGGTGGGTTACTCACAGGTGCTCCAGGGCCTCCAACCCTGAGAACGCTTTCTTGGCCACCGACTTGATCTTGTTTCCAAACAGAGTTCTGCAGTTTCCAAACATCCAGTGCCAGATAAACAGAAAAAAAAACGGGGAGAGGGGGGCAGAAAAAGAAGGAACACAATTAGTGTGGCTTTATCTGATATACGCACTCAGTGTAAGTCCCGGGAAATCTGAACTGCATGGAGATTAAGGGAGCTGAACTACACTCGCTTTCCCGCTCCTGAAATTGAAACCTTTTATCTGTATTCGAATTTAATAGTGATGACAGCACAAAAGGGAATGTGCCATATCACGTAAAAAGGCAGGTTTGCTCCAGTGCTTGGAAACCAGCTTGCTGAGTAACAGAAGGTCCCCTCTATTCTTTGCAGGCTGGCTGTGGACAGGATTAAGTGCAATGACAGTTTAACAAGATTTTGGTCTCTCCCTGCAACACACTTCATTTCTGACTTCTTCCCAGATAGTAAGAGAGTGGTAATTTATTCATCGCTGCTTGGCCTGAATGGACATCCACACACAAGAGCTGAGGGCTGTCTCTTGGCTGCACATTTATACAGCAGCTAACTGAAGTGACTGCTGACTTCCTTCCTTGGCTTATGATAAATACAAGAGCAAAGTAATATAATGCAATAAATAACAGCTGAGGGGTAATTTCGAGGGGCAAAAGGAAGAAGAGAAAAGGTAATGTATAGAACTGAGGAGCGTGCTTGCTTGCATCTGTGACCAGAGAGCATTCCTCTGAATCAGCAGACAGTGCTACGCAGCAGCAAGAGGGGGACTACCAGCAGGCGACAGCCAGCTGGAGCGATCACAGCCCAGTTGCTATCTGCAAAGTAACAGTTCTCTATAAATATTGACCAGTGGTGATTGGTCAGGGGCAGGGTTCATGCAAAATGGATAGTCTCCTCAACTGTTTTAATAAAACATCAACCAATGTCATTAATTAGGAAATGACTTCTTTCCCCAGGTTCTCTCTAAGGTTTATCTTCCAGGTGCATCTTTTATCACTGCCTGCTTCACATGGTGTCCAATGCAAGTCATCACTAACACCTAAGGTAAAAAACTGGCACATGCAGTGCTGCATTTGATTGCATTTCCTTCAAGATTTTCCCTTCAATATAGGGTGTAACCTGTATTTGCACCCTAAAAAGGCCCTACAACTATGATGGTCCTACTGCTTGCTACTGGCTGGGGAAAGGAGGCCGGGGTAGAAGATGGAGCATGTGCGGCCATTATATGAGCAAATACATTTGCAGAAGCTTGTTAGGGCTTTCCACAAAGTACCCTTCAAATGTCAGGATAATTTGGTGTCTCGACACCGGCACCCAGAAAGCCCAGTTTCTGTGTGGATGAAAGCAGTGGATGCCACACCAGGTAGAAAGCAAAAATGGGGCTCATCACGCTGACTGTTACAACAGGGAGGACTGAGACTGTATCACAATCTGTCCTTGCAGCCTGTTGTCTTTGGAGGGAATTTGGATGCCTGCCACTGGACAATACTATGACCCCAAGTAGGTCCTCACAAAATCAATCACCCTGACAGTGGTATTGCCAGATGAGCCACCACTCTAATTGTTGAGTAGACAGGAAAGGCCGGTTACTCCAGCTCCATACAAAAGGTCTGTGGCCCCAGAATCACAAATATTACCATTCCAGAGCAAAACACAACCAAAAGCTTCAGTTTCAGGCAAAGCCACCTCCCAGCCTCCATAGTGAGACACACACTCAAAGCCCTTTCTTATGGGCAGAGTTAACTTGGTACAAAACCACAGCTGAATTTTCAGAGCTGCGTCCCTTCGTTAATTATTTGATTTAAGGCAAGAATAAAGACAGCTATTGCAGGCATGCTGGTGGCTGATTAAAGGCTCCAGATAGCTGCAACCTGCTTTACCGACAGTATCGTTCTAAATATCTACAGTGAGCTTCACTGAGCTCCTTGCTACAGCACCAAAACCAGGGTATCAGAAGTCCTATTTATTGCATGAGAGTGTGTGGCTTTTTGCTTTAGGTGAAATACCCCAAGCACCAAAGGATGCGTGCAATCATGTGTACCATCATTTGGTAAAAGGGATGTTGTATTAATGAAGGCATTAAAAAAATCCACTGGAATGATTAATATAGTGAATAATTTACTATATGCAAACTCTGGTCATATGGCTGCATCCATACACACTAATTTCTGGAGCCATATTCCTAAATGAGGGTGTTATGCTGAGCTTGGGTTTGATAACTGGAGGTTTCTATTTACAGTGGATCTTGGACTTTGAAAATTGGAGATACTGATTATATCCATTTACTTATCGGTGCAGAGATAAGCAGTATGTCTGGGGATGTGAATACACAATGTATACATCACTTGTATAGGTGCATACAATTTTATGGCTATATACATGAGAAATACAAAACACACTGGTAATAACGCCATGCCCCAGCAAACTCATTAAAATCATTACGCCTTTCAAATCTCAACTAACCACTTCTCCAATTCCGAAATGGTTTGAACCCAGCGGCCCCCTTCAAAGGGCTCTGGCACGCTGGAATGCAAACGCGGCGGTATGCAGCTCCACAATTAGCCTGCCTGCTGCAGTCCAGAAACGCTCCTCCACTGTCGGCAGAGCTAGGCGCAAGCATGCTCTGCCGGTGATTGCATAAGCGTAATTACACGCTAGGCACGCAATTCATTAGAAAACAGCATTTTCTCCTCCAGCCAGTTTTGCACCTGCAGGAAGATCTCAGTCACTGAGTGAGCCATCAAAAAACCGGTTACGTTTAGCAGCTTGAATAATTAGGAAACTCGTTGTTCCCCAGTGATTCCACTGATGCTTTTTATGCTTCGGTGCTTCTCGACTCCCTCTTTCTTGAAGCAACATTTTAATTTAGGCCTGTGCTCTCCATCCTGGAGAGCTTCATATATAATTCAGAGAAGGCTAAAGTGACTGGCCTCCCCACCTCTCAGTTTAACACCTTCATTTTAGCGAACAACCCTCTCTGTGCTAAATCCTTTCAGAGGCTAATCTGTGCCAGATCAAAGGGGAACAGCTTTTAAAGCAACCTCCACAGAGCTGAGGTGATTATTAATTCATTGGAAGGTCTCCTCTGAAGTGCCCATTTATTTTTTGTATGCTAATGCATTTAAAGCTGGTTGACGGTTTAAACACAGGCCCTAAATCACGCAGTGAAATGGTTTGCTGTAAAGGCTGATATTTTATTTTATTTACGAAAAAATCCTGCCAGCAAGAATGATACTTACTTCAGCCTTAGATGAAATTACAAGTTTGGGATTTACGTGCTGATGAGCTAAAATAGACCTGAACAGATGCCTTTAAAACTGACCACTCACAAGTGTCCCCAAAATGCCTCAAGAAATATAACGAAATAATCTCATCCTAAGGGTTCTTCTAGCCTTACACTCTGGCTGACAATGAACGATCCCAGCAACCTGTCTGTCCAACAGCAGGTTCGCTCTGTTAGGTAATCAAACCACTCCTGTCTACCCAAGTCCAACCTGATCCGCATGCTCTTCCAGGCTACGAAATTCGCTGCAATTCCCCCCACAAACCACGGGCACATGTCCTTCCCTGCGTTCAACCAGACCCAGAACTGGCCCAAGCCCATGTGCAACGGAAGACAGAGGTCAACGATATGAAAAAAGATGCACACCCGGCTTCTTTAGACTTGCACAAGCCCCTGTTGCATCCTTTACTAACAGCAGACAAAACCGGACACCTTTCGAAGCAGTTCCTTGTGCCAGATGATGAACATCAGATCAGGCCATGGCTATTTCACAGGGGTGATAGCTGCTCTGCCCAGAACTCCAAACACACAACCCACGCAACCCCGCAGGCTGCCTCTGCTCCCTCCCTTTCTCCTCCCGCTCCTTGCTGTACCTCCTGGCCTCCGCCTAACCCCCGCAACTCATCAGTGCTCATTTCTCCCAGTTGCTGAGTCAATCCTTTTGCTGAACTCTTTCCCTCAATACTGTCTCCTCTGGCTTTTCCACCTCTCTTCTGTTATCTGCACCCAGCATTTCTAACATATCCCAATCACCTGAGGCCGCCACTTTTGCTCCCATGCCAGTGGCCATGTTGGAGGTATGCCCTGCAGTGGATGTCCCACCAGGACAGCTCGCTCTCTCCGCTCCTTTCCTCCACCTTCTCTCCCTTGTCAAAGCAGCACTACAGACTCACAATCCTACAGCCTGCAAATCCCTCTGGACAAAGACTCTGCTCACACTACCCTTCCAGCTCCTCGCATGGTTTCACTGGTTTCTTCAGACAAACCAAAAACTTTAGCAACAGCAGCCAAGGACTCCCCCACCCACCACCTCTGCCTTTTCTCTAGCAACTTGCGGGAAGATTTCCCAACTCCATGTGCACAGCGATTCCTACTGGCCTCTCTCCCCCCCACACTTCTTCTACCTCCCTGCCTGACTCCCCTGGTCCTTAAGTCCTTCTCTGCCTCCTGCCTCACTTTACTTGCAGCTACAACTTGGTTCCCCTCTTCTTGGATCCAGTGACTCCCCTCAACAATGATCAAATGCCCTCTACGTCTGTGACTTCAAAATTTTTCTTCTCCATCTAAGCATTACGTCCCCACGAATCCTGCCACGGCTCTTCCCACTCCCCCAGGAGTCTCTAATGAGATTGTGACAATATACCGCCTGCCAGGATTCATTCTAGCCATCTGCTATCCATCGAGGTACTTTTACTGCACCTCTGGCTGTGCCATCTCAGCATCAGAGACAGCGTGATGAGGGGGTGCTGAGAACTTAAACAAAGGCAAGAGGTAATGATTAGAAAGACTCTTGATTTGTCACAAGCCATCAGAGACTTCTCTGACAGGGCTGATTTATATAGCCGATTTCAAATGGAATACGAACAAGCACAGAGCAATGTAAAAATACTTGTGAAGGCCAAGCATGCTATAAACATTTGCAAGGCGCATGCTTGCCTTAGGTTTCTTTTTATCTCTTTAAGAGCCTATGCCCCATGGTGCCTTTTATTGTTGCTGCACATGGAAGCAAGCCCAAAAGATCACTCTCAGACAGAGTATCCCACAGAAACGAATCCTGTTTCAATCCCCTGTTGTAACAGGAAATGGGGTGATTTTTCTCTTCTGTTTATTGTTATTTGCTGCATCAATCAGTGCTTCGCTGAAGATTGCAAGGGGTCTTTTTTGTTGCTGTTTGCTTTTGGAAGGAAAGAACGGTTGTGCTGAATCTTACAGATGAAAACAGGTTTCTCTCTCCTGTGTATCTGAACTACAGCATGTGGCACTGTCTGTTCATCACTTTCAAAGGACTATAATCACCTCATATCTGCTTCGAAACACAAGTGCTTGATAACTACATTTGCACTCTTGCAGTAAGCCTGCAAAACTACTACACCTCAGATTTTCTGTTGATTTTTATCTTGTTCCAAAGGGAGGAAGGCTACATCGGAGAGACCCACCCCCACACAGGCACACTACACAACTGCTTTGCAGAACTTCAAACCCAGGGATACTCACAGCTTGCTTAGGTTTTCTAGGCCTGTAAAGGCTCCGTTGGTATCTTCTATTGTGCCTGAGATGTCATTGTGGTCCAGTTCCCTAAGGAGAGGACAAAAGAGAGCTCATAATCAGCATCTTAGTCCTAGGCTCATCGTTAAAAACAAACGGAAGAAAGTTTGAGATGCCACACGAAGAGCTTCCCATTTTCTCCTGACACTTATCAGAAAAAGACGAGTCCTGCAGCAAAACAGCACTAATCACTTTTCCTGCACTGACCCATGCTGCAATGGTGCATTCCAAGAAGAGCCCTGGCTTTTTCCTAGCTGAAACCCTCTGTTTCTGAGACAGCAGCAGTAGCAGATAGCTACTTTTTAACAGGTTGGTTTCGGTCCTTTTCTAATTCTGTGCATCCAAACAAAACAAGGCAAAAGAAAATAAAGTCCCAAAACTAAACCGCAAGAAACAGCTGTCCTTAAGTGCTACCATCATGAATTAAGATAACTTTGGTTATTCCAATGTATACATGTTATTTGTTTATAGCTATCTCTTCGGAAGATGATTTGGTGTGTTTTCTATGAAGCCACATTTTTTTCTGGCAATGAACTTGAAAGCTCAAAGGAAAGCACTAGCATCACTACACAAGCCTAACTCTCTGTATAACCACTTTTTAAAAAAAAAATGAGTAAGAATTCCTTTTTCAGAGTTAGCTTCTTTTGGCTTTCAAATTGACCATCAATTACAAGAGTCAAAGAGGTCTGAAGAAAAACAAGCACACAGAACAAACACAGAGATCCACAAAAGCTGTTTAAACAGTCTGTTTAAAAATCCTTCCCTCCTAGCTTTAATTCCAGCTAGCAATGAATACCCAGCAACACAGACAGATTTATCATTTCTAACATTAAGTAAAAAGAAAGAAAAAAATAAATAGGCTTTGTTGGTTTTGTTACATCACTCTGATTTAAAACCTAGCAAAAACCAACAACAAAGCAAACTAAACCATCCAGATAACCCCCCGAACCCTCAAGTACTCCTTTTGCACCTTTTGAAGATTATTATCAGAACATTTCCAGTTTAAATATATAAAGACAAAAAAAGAAAAATATTTCCAAAGCAAAGCCGCCTTGCAACATTCCAGACACGGGCATCATAGTGTAGCTTCTGGGCTGTGCAGCACAAATACACAATAACCCAAAAGAAGAGAACAGAAATTTTAAAAATCCCACAGTTTCAATATTGGCATGGTTCTCCTCAGCCGAGATAGGGCTGAGACTTTTGCTCTCAGAACCTAAGCTGGCTGCAGTCTTTGCTTGTTTCTCGGCTTTGGTGTGTGAACTGAAGATGTGAAGGGAGATGGCCAAAAGCCACAATTCCTGTTTCTCAGCTGGCTTCAGCGTGAGACCTGAATCTCATGTCCCTGGGGAACCCTGCCCTTAGCCAGCATCATTGTGGATGTCAGGGTGATCTGTGGGTAGGACTGTGCCAAAGGGATGGATAAAAACTCAACATCCCCGCAGGGTGTGGGCGCACATAATGCTGTGGTGGCATAAGAGACAAGTCCAGGAGAGACACTTTGATGTGTTGAGATTTTCAGCACTATCTATCTGAGTGGGGCAGGAGCAAATATATCCTCCTGGAGCTAAGTTTCTACATTTCCCTTATGGTTGCCAAGCTAATGCCCGTTGTTCTGTTTGTTTTTTAAGGGCAAATCCCTTCTCAGACATTTCTCCTCTTCAGTTCCACTGTGGGCTACCGGTCTTTGGACCAGCAAGCCCTTTCCCATGGCAGAGACAGACAAGTGGGAACAGCCTGTAGGAGCTCTCTGACACGCACTTTTATTAATTGACTGCTACACATTGTGTTTTCTTGAAAAAGGAAAAGAAAGTGGTATTGCTTGTTCATCCAGAGGCAACTCAAAGGTTTAGTGTTAGAAAGGAGGAATAAAACCCTTTATAACAAATGAGTGAAAATAGAGAGAGAGAAAAAAAGAGTGGGGTATTTTGGCCTAGCTCTCTTTGTATTCAAACTCCTCTCCCAGCCCCTGTTGCCAATTTCCTATTCTTTCTGGCTGGCTGAGCTTGAATGCTTGCAGCCTTGTTAATCATTGTGCTCCGAGGTCTCTGGGCCTGACCTCTATTTGAATAGCTCCACATTTCAGCAGTTTCACACCCACCAAAGGCTCCCCAACAACAGGCCATAATTAAAGCATGCTCGGGTCTTTTTCACCAGGTGCAGGACCCAATAGGCCTTTCTCTTTATTAAATTAGAGCTCACTCATACACTCCCTCTCCTCCTCCCCCCTAGGCCCTAGACATAAAAGAGGCTCCACATTCACTGCGGAGCAAAGAGAACTACCAGCTCCCCTTCCCCTCCATTTTTCTTTGGAAACCTTTAGTTCCGGTCTTGACAGCTGCCTCAGAGAGGTCCCTTTCTGAATGCCCAGTGGCTGAAAGACTTTGGCTTAAGTTTTAAAAAATGAGAAAAAGCAAACAAAACCCAAACTCACTTTCCAGTCACTTCCTTCACTGTGAACTTCAATAAAAGAAAGAGTAAGATGCAAAAAGTACTGTAAAGAGGGCAGATCTTTCTGTTCCCATTTCCTTTTAATTACTCAGGCCACAATGGGCTTCTGAAGAGGAATAAAAGTATCAAAGTGTGTTTTTTTTCTTTTGAAGGAAGAATTAAATCAGCCTGCTGAACTCAACCAGCCTGGGAGCTTGGACAGTGCTATAACACAGGCTGTGAGAACTTTGTAGCATGCCAGATGAAGGTGCTGAGCCCGCAGCCTCTGGAGAGAGGAGGAGAGCAGCCAGCAGCTCTGCAGGTACAAGTAAGGGAGACAGAGGCAACACAGCTGCAGGAATGGACAATTAAAAGAACTGGATTCTCCATCTTCTGATGTTTCTAAGGCAAGCCCAGATGTACCTTAATCTAACGTAGCTCTTGGGCTTAACAGTGTATAATGGTGCAATTGTATAGCTGGCACCCCAGAGGAGGTCAGATTGATCTGTCCTATTAGCCCTACAATCTAGAAGTTGCTATCTTCTAGATGGCAAGCTCATTTCCAGTGTGACATTTCCAGGTATTATGTTGTGTCAGTGACTTTAAAACAAAAGTCTGGTAAATGGCCATAGCCACCACTGGATGGATCATTTTGCATTTCAGTATTAGGGCACGTGAAATTTTTCTCTTGATACCATGGCAACTTTTTTGTTGTTCAGAGGTTACCACAAAAATCAGAGCAACAGAACACTTCATGACCGAGGTGAGCCCAATTCTGCATTAAAGAGAAAGACTTCTGGTTACTCTCGTGGCACATGTAGCAGCTTCCTGCTCCCATGGTTGGACCCAAGACTGGGTGAAGCTTCATGTGTTGTTACACTTCTGGTATAATCAGATGCCAAGCCCAATCTCTGAATGTCTTTGTTTTGCCATTGTTTTTTTCTTCTCAACACCACCTTAGCCCAGGATTTTATATTTATTATTCAATTTAAAAAAAAAAAAGTAGTAACAGCACACAAAAATGCTCAATATCACATTTAAGAAGATATTCAGATTTCCAGCTTTGTCACTGGAAGGAATCATTCCCTACTCCTCCTGAGTGCAGAATGACCCAACAGAAACTGTCCTTTTCTAAGAATTTCAATTAAAGTCAATATGATGGCAAGAGAAATTCTGCTATTAGTTGAAGGACTGAAACCTCAGGGAATTTTGCTCAGCTGGGCTAGATTCAGGATCCTGTCCCATGTTCCTATAATTTTACTCTGGAGCTCTCTACTCTGAAAGCACCCTACAACACTGAGCAGTTCAACTGCAATTCTCCTAACTACTTTTAATTAAAAAATACAAGTTCACTGAAGTTGAATAATGGGGTAAACACAACAGCTGCTGAAAACAACCGAGCAACGTGTAAGGGAGTTTGACGCTGAGGGCACAGGCACCCAAAGCAACAGCAAAGCAGAACAGTTCAACAGAACACAAACTGTGGAGGGAAGACAGGTGTTAGCTGACAAAAGCTGGGGGCAACTTACAGGACACGTAGGTTTCTGAGTCCCTTGAAGGCACCTTCTGCAATATGATTGATGGAATTGTGGCTCAGTCGTAGTACGTGCAGTCCCCCGAGGTCTGCCAAGCTTCCCTCATCCAGCCTGGTTAGGTTGTTGTAAGAGAGTATTCTGAGGAAAAAAACCAGCAGCCCTTGTCAATCCAACCAGTATTTTCCAAACTCCTCTGTGCCAACCAGTGCCTGCCTCCCACAACCCCCTTACAAGAGGCAATGTGTACTGGGTGGATACATAACAGCTTGATTAGGAAATAAGACTGCTGTCTGCAAATATTCCCATAAGATACCCACGGGGCAGCCTGGATGACCACAAGGGACCAGGAGGCATTTGGTACCCAGTTATAGGGAAGTCTTCTGTACAGGCAACAGAGAGAGCCTCCTCCAGAAGTGAATGAGAGCAATAAACTAATATGCATGCTGCCAGTTATGGCGGGAAGAAGCTACTCTTTCTCCACGGCCTGTATGGCCAGGTTAGGGCCTGGGAGCACCACCCTTCCTCGGTCCCCAGATATATAGGTAACACTCAGATATCAGTCCTGGTTGTGTTCAATCCTCACTCCCATTTGGACTCCCTCTGCAGCTTACAGGAAAAAGCAGTCCCCTCCTTCCCCACGCCCTGCGAGGTGAAGAGTGACGTCAAACAGATGGATTTTGAAGTTCACACGCGCTCTTGGCAGGGTCCAGACTTCTGTATTCGGGAGGTGTCTTATCGTTCTGCACTTGTGCACAGCAAGCCCCAGGCGTCTGGGTGTGGGTGTCTTCACAGCCTGTTCCACCCCAGTCAAGAGCCAAAAGCTTTTCACCACAAGGCAATTGAATGCTTCCTTTCACGCGCAGGAAGGAGGTATTTGTTGTAAACCAGCCGCCTTCCCTCCCGCTCCCCTTTGTCAAGGAGTGTACAGTCTGCTTGAAATCTTCTCCACTTGCAAGTGACTAATACTGGAGGGTTAGTTTTTTCCTAGTTTCCCATCCATCTCTTCCCCTTGCCTGTATTATATCTGGTTTTGGAGATTTTTTTAAAGTGCTACTCCTGTTGCAGTTTGGAAGCTGGTAGGAAGAAAGTTCTTTTTCTCTCCCAGCCAGGGTGCAGATGAGGCTTCTGAGATTTGACACCGAGGGCAGGGCGTCGGAAGCTACAAGCCACTGCAGAAACCTCACACAATATGCAACCACATTCTATGCAAGCAGTAAAGCCGCAGCGTTGCTGATGTTGAAAGCCAGCTTGGCTCATCAAATGAGGGACCTCCTGGGGTAGCAGCAGGCAGAGTCACTGGTCAGTGATCTTCAGCCTGAAGCATCCACCCACAGCTCCCCGCTGCAAGTATATTCCTCCTGATCTCTGGATGTCACTGCAGCTGGGTAAGCCCTGCAGGGTTACTGGCAGGTGAATGTGACCAGCAACAGCCTCAGCTTTAAGTTGCCTGCACACTGATGTGTGGGGTATAAAAACTGGCATTCAACTACATGCTGGTACTCACATTTTCTCAAGCTTCTCTTTACAAAGGGCAGTTGCACAGGATTTTCAAAAATACCTTAGTGACTTGGGAACACAAGTCACTTCAAAAGATGTGAGGGTTTGAGCTGCTAAACTTTTGAAAATGTGGAGTTATGCAGCTTTGAACAAGCACTGAAATCCTTCATTGCACAGACAACAAGAAAAAAAAATCTCACTGGGTTCCAAACCTCCAAATGCCTCTTTTAGTACTGCCTGTGAATGAGTGCTTAAAAATGTATCTAGGGCTTGCATGAAAGTCACTGCAAAGCCAAAACCTAAGTCAAAACAGACACATACTCCAAAGTACTGAGAGTGTCATTCACTTGGCAAAAGAGCCGTCTATCTTTTAGCTGTGTGAGTGGGCAGAGGGCAAGCTTTGGAAAAAATTCAGCAAAGATAAATGAGTTTGAAGAAGGTATGGGACAACATACTTTCATTCCTAAAGAAGTTGTAGTGTTAGTTAAGAAGAACTGGCATCCAGTCAAAATTATGTCCTCACCTGCGATTAAAGAATTTGGCTTAAAAAAAAAAAAGTGTTCAAAAGTAATCCTAAACCTGGCTGAGAAAAAAAAATAGTTCCTTTTGATTCTACACAGAAGAGTTCCTGCCACAACTGGTGAAGGCATGTTCCCCTCTGTCCTGACATCACCTCAAGATGGACAGACAGCAGCAGTCTTTAGAGGGCTCTCTCAATAGCTGCAACCAGATGGAAGGTTTCAGGAGCTAACATACCTGGCAGTGGCTTCCTTCAACATGCAAGGGCTCTGCCTCCTGCCAATGGGGCAGGCCAATTTCCAAAACAATGTGTTCCCCTCCTCAGTAGTTTGGATTATCTGTGTTGCGAGAAGTCAGCAGGTCTCTGCTGCTTCCCCTACCTTCTCATCTCTCTACCAGTGAGAAATCACTGGAACGAACAAGTGGAAATGTTTGTCTGCACAGCCCTTTTGGCCTGGCGAGGAAATGGGAGAGCAGCACGCCAAAAGGGATACATAAACGGGTTAACCAGAAACCTGTTGTGCAGCTGGGGCTCCTGCTGCCAGCCAGTTCTGGACCAGATACATCTAACACATTTCATTCCCATTGACCAAACTATAGGTAAAAAGTGAAAAGACAGACCCAGCTGCCAAGTCATCATTTACCTCTGATGAAATCCTATGCTCCCACTGTGGATTTTTCCATTATGTTGATGCCCTAGCACCTGACTGGTGAATACAATCAGCCCTTTCTCATGCCCATAACAAGGCAAGAGCTCTCTTCCCTTGTTAGCTTTTACATCAGACCAGAGCCCTGGGGTCACGTTTTCTCCCATCAACTGAAGGAGAGACAATTCATCCTTCATATGACCACTTCCTTCCCTAGCACAGATAAGCAGGGGTCTGGCTACCTTTCTTTCTTGGGTCAAGGACTTTGAAATTTATTCCCTGTACAAGCAGAGACAGTGTTTTCTGATAACTGAAACCCAGTAGATTTAGCAATAGGGGAGGTGAGCAAGGATCTTTTAATAAGGAATGAAACGTACACATTCAAAGAAGTGCACAGAGGCAATCGATGTATCTAGTGCTTCCTTTCCTCACCCTTCAATTTCAGAGCAGACCTCTCCTACAAGTACTCTTTGGCTGTGGGAGTTTCAGTTAGGAGTATCTGATGGCTCCCTGCAGCAGCCTTACCCTAAAGGCAACACCTGCAAGAGCTTGTAGTATTTTGCAGAGATGTGTGCTAACACCCACATAATCGCCTTTTGAATCTCAGCTAATGTCGTCTCTGGCCTCACACTCTAGCACAATCCTGTTTGTCGGGCCAAGCACGCCCCAGCGGCTCCTACCACCTCACACCACCAGGCATTTTCCAAATCCACCCCATTCTGCACCAGAGCAAGTAAGTCCTGCACGGGGTTTCTGCAGTTACTGCAGAGGATGGTCTCTAAGCCAGGACTGCTCACCGCTAGCACTACTGGTTGGCAAGAGATCCCAATCCATACCTGACAAATAAAGGGCTCCGCATGACGTGCAACCTCCCATCTAAACCTTGAGGGTTTGCAAAGACAGCGTCAGGTAGAAAAGACAAGCATAGTTCTCCCTAAAAGAGTTCTCTCGTTAGCTCTGCAAGATGCAGATGGGGCTTACTCATCCCATCTGAACCGAGGCTGAAATAAAGCTTCAACACAGGCACCAGATATTGCGTCCCTGAGAGCAGAAAGCTCCCAGAGCTGTGCTACTAACACAGTATAGTGATCTGAATTTGGCTATTCCAGGGGTCCAGCTGTGAGTGCCCTAGAAGTTAGACTCCCCTTTCTTGATGCTTCAGATTTAAGCAGACCATGAGCGGAACACGGTGCCGATTCTGACCTGTTGCCTTGAAGATTTCTCCATTGACACTGCCTTAATCTAGTAAAATATCACTTGAGGATCTGCACGTGAAGGAACTGTAGCTGCCTATAGCACTGTGCCAAGCAAAGGAGCCCTTTAGGCATGGGCAGTTTCACAGCAATTTGAAAAATTAGGTAATTAAACAATCACATATGTATTTAACTAAAATCAAAAATAAAATATTTCTTTGTGCCCCAAAAAAATAATCCACATCTGAATGAATAATTTGAGTTCAACAGAAGATCACAGCTGGTCACTGGGCTAACACGTTAATTCTACAGCTTCTAAACTTAAAGGAATGACGTGTGTCATGTCCACCTATCTCTGAATCCACATCCCAAAAGACTAGGGACTCACAGCTGGGTAGACAGATACCAACTTTTAGCCTGAGTCCAGAGTGAGGCCTTTGCAAGCAGGAAGCTGCTTTACCGTACTGCTTTTTGGTGGATAGGAGAATCCCTAACAATGTTTACCAAGAGATTTCTGAGCACCAAGCAGAATGAATTACAGTTCCGCTAACCACGTGTCAAGTTCTCCAAAGAAAAAAGTGGATCTTTCCACAGTCCCACCGAGGAGATGACAGCTACTTCTGTAAATACTGTAAGCATCCATGTGCGTGTCTTCAAAAAGGCATTAAGCAGTGCCACAGACCCAAAAGACACCCTTGTGGGGCTGTCCTCAGCAGCAAGGCTTTCTTTCATTTATCAGAGAGACTGTATTCACAGCTGGAAATCTCAGGAGAGCAAAGTCAATGTATTTACTTTTAAACAACTGAGCCCTAAAGGAAGGGTAAAGCGTAAACAGGAAAAACAAGGAGAACTGCCTTTAAAGGGCCAAATCTCTGCTGGTTAAAAACACGATTGTTCTTTGTAAATACAGAGGATAAAGCAAAGCTTCCTTCAGGCTGTACAGTCATTGTATGGCAAGCCGTGCATGTCTTGTTAACTAGCTAGCTAAAAAGCGCTGGCAAGCTGCAGATCACAAACTCTCCAGGTCTTTTGGCACTGTATCCTTTTAGTGGGTTCTAGTCTTTGTTTCTGGGGCAAATGCATTTTAATCAGGTGCTGTGAAGGTCACAACATCATGAATAACAAGGGCATCACTTAGGAGGCTGCAGTTCCTGCATTTCTACAGGTTGATATAGCAGGAGCTGTAAGCCACGTGATTGGGAAAAATCCTTATTCCCCTTTCCTGACAACATTACATTAGCATCAAACCCTGCCCAGCCAACCACGATAGAAACCAACTTACAGTTCATGCAGCTTCTGACAGAAGCTCCAGCCATCGGGGTTGATGCGGGATATGGAGTTGTTACTGAGGTGAAGCTGGTGCAGAGATGAAAGGCCATAGAGAGAGCCACTGTTTACTTCTGTCAGGCTGTTATACTCCAGGTGGCTGTGGAGAAAAATCAGAAGGAATTGACAGATAAGCAGCACTGGTCAACTGCTAAAGAATTTCCAACAAGGATCGCGATTTTAGCCATTCCTACACACCTTTCTATATACCCATGTGGATATGTGAATGCGTGGGCATTTCTCGTGCAAGTGAAGGATAGAAATTCAAGGACAACACAAAGGAAATACCCAGAATGAGCTGTGACTGCAGAGTAAACTGGGCTTAAAGCATCCCATTCAAGTTTGTATTTGCAGAGTCTCAGTTGTGACAGCAGCATCCAGAAACGTGCTGCCTTGATCACTTGTGACCTTGCAAACACACCTGAAAGCCAATCATGTTGGAAGTTTCAAGCATTTCCCTGCAATGACTATTCAATTTGTTCTCTCGTATGGAAAGAACACATCACTGAGATAGGCTAGCTTGGTTTCTAGGTATCCCAAGAGGCAGACAAATCAGGTCTGCAACACAGAGTTTCCATGTATCAGTCAAAACAAATTTGCAGAAGCCAGATGAGCTTTTATTTAAAGACCAACTGAGATCTTAGTGAATGTTCAAATCGTCAAACTTTCAAAGGAATACTGCCACAGCTTGAAAAACAGGGCTTCTTTTATTGAACACCTGGTAAAGCAACAAGCTTTAGTAAACTGTGGGTCAACTAAACAGAAGCTGCTGTAGCATGGCAGAGCTCTGTGCATGCAGGACATGGAAAGATGCACGAGGACTGGCACAGGTGCCCACAGGTCTCTGATGGGAGTCCTTGCTAAAATGCAGAGGAGGACATGATAGCAGGTGAATTCTAGGCTGTTTAAGGGAAAAGAGCCCATCTCTCCAACTTACAGAACTTGCATCTTGGCTAGACCCCAGAAAGCCCCATCAGTCAATTTGCTTATGTTGTTGCGCTGGAGTTTCAGGACTTCCAAGCTGTCCAGTCCCTGGAACGTCAGGCCTTCAATCAGGCGGATGCGATTCCGGTTCAGCTCCCTAAAATCACCAAGGCCATACAAGTTTATTAAAACCCAGTCCTTTCTCACGGAATCATCTGTGCAGCATACAATGGGGACAGCAATGCCAACAACTCCTCTGTCAACAGTTCCCAGGAGAGAGCAGAAGCGCACCGGAAACTTTCAATCCCAGAGCTAGCCAGGGAAGCCAGCTGGGTGTGATCGCTTAAATAAACTCACCCTGGAACAGACTTTCACTATAGAGAAATAACAGAGACAGTGTGGCAATTCCTCTTCATCCCTCCGCTCTCTGCATTTCTCTTAAGCCATTTATCCTTTTCATCAATTTTCACACGTCACCTTCTCTCAAGCAGAGACACCATTTGAACCAATACAGTTAAAACATCAGCACTATTTCCCTTACAACCCATTGTTTTTACAGGACTTGTAATCGCCCAGTAAAAACGTGCTCTGAAGCAAGCGGGTGCCATAAGAACTGTGAACCCAAGAGGAAATTTTATGGCTAAGTTTGAAAGGAAAGCTTTCAGTTCCCCTGATAAATTTCACATTTTTTCCTATTATAAGAAACTAATAAAGAGTGAAACAAGTTGTTTCCAATAACAAGGCAGTCTTAGTATTTTGCGTATACAAAGTTCTCCAACTTGGTTCATTAAATTTCTTTTTCTTTTCTTTTCCCCTGGGTAGGGAGGAACTCCTAAATTTTGGGAATACCTTTTTTTCTGGATAGCAGGATGAACATCATCACAGCACGCTTTACCAACCCATATCAAACAGCCTTATGGATTGCTAGACCCAGACATACCAAGTGAAAACCCAGTTCCGTAAAGTCAGTGGAAAATTTCATCGACACAATCCACTAAAGCTGAAGATAGAGCTTTTAAAATGGATACCTTTCTGCACATCAAGACTAACCTAAGGGTAGTTCCCTATTCAGCATTTGTGTTGAAGAAACTGGTGGAGGTTACAACATCAGAACTAGTCTTGGAAAAGATGAGGAAGCCATAGAAACTTTAAACTTACTTTTCAACTGCCTAAAAAAACCAATGTTGAACTTGCACTCAAGTTGAGTGTAATTAAAGTCAAGCAAGCAATTAAACAGTTTGCAGGCCTAAAGACTCTTGCCTTACTGCACTTCCTAGACTATTAGTGAGCTATGCTTTGTCAGAAAAAGAACTGTACACAAATTCTACAACACATCAAGTGCAACTTGCAATTCATTTATGTTTATCTACAGGGTTAAACAACCAGCTGTGAGACTATCTTTAAGAGTACCAACTACTCCAACTTTCAGTGAAAACTGTGTTCCTAACAGATTGAGTTGACCCTCATTTTTATTACAGTTTTGCACACAATGCAGACGAACACAGTGGATTAAAAGCTCTTAGTCAATGGACAGTAACTTCCAACTGAGAGGCAACAGACTTTTAAGATGCATATGCTATTGTGTCACACTGTTCAATCCCAAATTGGCTACAAATCCTACATGTATGCAAGCACAAGTGCACACCCATTCCTTAGACACATCTTGGCTTAAGGATTTGTCTCTCAGTCAAGAGGTTGCCATTTAGAGGTGTGAATTCCAACAGCTTTTGTGAAGTTTATGTTAACAGACAGAGGTTGACCTTTTGCCTATCAAATTTGATGGAAAGACTGCAACAGGCCTCAGGCTGGGCCCATTTCTCCAACAGCAGCAGACGGGAAAAGCTAAACCATTAGTGCTACTATTTTACACATAAAGTGTATTTATAGCTGCAGGTGTCTACGTCTGTAGACACCCATGCAGCTCCTGTCACATGGACCACAGGCAGGACAACAACAATGTGTGTGTTAACTCATCTAGAGTGCTATTTTCTCTGCCCAAGTATCACCACACCGTTTAACAACCTTCCATCATTACTTTTTTATTGCCACATAAAGATACCTGTGTGGTCTTGAAAAAACTAACATGGTAGCTGAGCTCTGTCACTTGCAAGAGAAACATCTTCCAAACCTCTCTTGCGCCACAGACACCAGCAGCTTTTAAGGGAATGGATTTGTCTTAGGCTGTCAAGTGCACAAGATGCTGATGTCTGCTGCAGCATCCCTCCCTTCCCACCTGATCAAAAGAATGGCCTGAAAAGCCAATAGGTACAAGACAAAAAGGACCCTCTCCCAACATGTTTTACTAGGTGCTGGCAGAGGACTACTGCACAGTGTATTCTAAGTTTTATAGATAGCAGGTGAGGAAGGGTGACGTTTGGTGTGTTTATCCTCAGGGACATTTTGTCTCCATAAAGTGTGGCTGAGCTTAATTAAAGTGCACATTTCTACTCACAGTTGTGTTAGCCTGGGTAGCCTGAACGCCTTGACAGGAAGCTGAGTGATCCTGTTTTTACTCAGACGAAGCGTTAGCAAGGACCGTGACAGACTATCAAAAGCACCAGGCTCCAGGGTGCTGATTCTGTTGCTCCCCAGGTAGCTGCAATAAATCACAGCAGAAAAATGAACAGTTCTGTCAGAAATTTCCTTTTATCAGCATTTGGTTGGTCTCCAGACAGGCTGGTGAAATTACAGAGGTGGCTTCAAATCAGTTGGATATCTGGCTGCACAAAGAGCACAGTGCCTTTCCCAGAGCCGTGTGACAAACATGGAGAAGCGCTGCGCACTTCCCAAGAGCTCCTTGATACCCTCCTACTTCAGCAAGGCAATTGGGAGTGGAAGCCAGAAACCAGAGAATATTCCGGTGCAGGATGACTCTTATTAATTTCCTGTTTTTCCCCTCAGCATCTGTCCCAGGGCTCTTTCTTACCTGGACCCTAGTCTTAGCCACAGAGGCTGTTTTTCCAGGATAACAAGCAAACATCAGTCACAACACCACTCTCTTATATCCTCTCACAACCAGGGACAGAAACCTGGGTGCAAACTTTAATGCAAGCAGATTATCTGTCTGCACCTCTTCAAAGGTACCTAAAACACATATTATTTTATGTTTCCCTGAATGGGCAAACATCTCTATTGGGAGGGTGTTACTCTGCTTAACCCCCGGTTTTCTTCAAATAACCAATGAAGAGATTTCTGTTCTTAACATTCAGTAGCCATTTTAATGATGAAATAGTCATTCCGCCTCCTCTCTCCCAGATGCACATGGGCTGATCTCAGAAACAGCATATACACTTCCCACTGGGGAAGAGACACAAACAGTTCTTTTGGCTTTTAGGTTTTCAGCTGTAAAGACACCCATACCTGAAGAATGCAGGATACCTTTTCTCTGTTGCAACATTTCCATGCAACACAATTAATAATAATCTGCATTCTTTACAGATACATCAGAAACCAAAAAGACAGAGCTCAAAAAATAACCTGACAGTAGGGACAACGTGCTGCCTTCTAATTCTCCTTTGCACTTAAAATCCTGACGAATAACCCCATACTTTGTATGTTCATTCCCTCTCTATTTTTTAAAGAAGGTTTGAGGCCCTTTTCTCTGCTGTGGTAACTCAACAAAAGCTGTTCCCAACAAGAAAAACTCACAGCTCCTTTATATGAAGTCCCTGTGGAAAGCAGCCGTTTCGGATTTCCGTGATGTCATTGAAACTCAGGTCCAACGTTTCCAGGGTAACGTAGGGCTTCAGCTGACTTGCTTCAATGCTGCGGATCCTGTTGTGATGCCTGAAACAGTCAGGAGGAGAAACGGAGACAATTTAGTTCTCTTAAAAAAACAAAAAGAATATCTGAGGCCGCAGCAGGCCCACAGGCTGGCTCCTGAGTTCACACACTCAGACTTACGGTGCTTCTTCAACAGCTGTCTGAGGAGAAACACACACCAGAGAGATCTTCCCTAATCCCCATGCTGTTCCTATGGCTAGAGAGACTAGCTCCCAGATATTTGCAAGCTTCCAGACACTTTTTCTGGTATGGTACAAGACTTTTCCCTTCTGCAGGACTATTGACTCTATTCATCAGTTTTTCTTCCAGTAATTTGGGCTCGGTCTCCTACAAGCCTGCACTTCCAGAACGGATTTGTTACATGCAAGGACTGCAAGGCTGGATTTTAATCCTGCAGGCAAGGAGTGCTGATCAATGGTTTAAGCAACCTGCCAATGTTTTACACAGAAGATGGGATTTTCAGAGCAGGAAACAGATAAGTAAATGTGATCTCAGCAAAAGTTACAAAACATTGTTTCCTTATTTCCTAAGGATTCTTCTGAAAACTCCCAGCTTTGGACTATGTTACAATGACTTGTAATGCACAGGAATACTGTAAGAGGGCTTGCAAACGTTCTCGCAAACGTTTCCTCATCTTTCGCTAAGTTTGTCCCACTGTGCAATTAGGACAACTGCAGTGCCAGTGCTCTGCCCAAGCACCGACTGCAGGATGAGAGCCTGTAACGATCACCTGTGTTTGCTGCCCTACCAGTACCAGTCTGAAGGATTCAATCTAATGTTCTTCTTTAGAGAAGGTACTACAAGCTGTCCTCAGGGTTTCTGCAGCCATCAAACAGTTAAATACCTCTAGACCTCATCTGTACCCAACAAGGTCTAACTAAAAATCCCCTGAGTCCTTTCCTCTGACTCCTTTCTGGCCTGAATCAGTAGAGAGAACAGTAACCAATTAGAAAAATACATTGCGCATTAGTCACAAGAAGTAGAGCACATGCCTGATGTGAATTTAGACCAGTCACTGATATTACTGGCAAGGCTGAGAGTGAGGCACTCCAAACAGAGACGCTCACCAGACGCTTGAGAACTTGCTGAATAATAAGAGATAGCAGAAAGGGTTCAGACAAGTACTGTGCCTTAATCTGGCCGGCTACCCACTGAGTAACCAGAAGAGGAGACAGCAGCCAGTGAAAGCACTCTTGAATGTAAACCAGGACATCCCAGCTCTCCCGACAAAGCATCAGCTCTTTGAAACAAAAAACTGACGGATGAGCCGACCACAGCCGTCCAGGCACTGCAGCTTATGGGTGTCTAGGAGCCCGTCTTCTCCAGCTTCACCCCCATTTCAGGCTCTCCCAGGCGTTCAGACAAGCCCCTTTCAAAGAAAACCTCTCCCCGCAAAAGAAAATACCGATAGCACATGGCAAGGGACCTGCTCCCCACACTGCGATCTGCTCCTTTACCCTCCCTGTTATTAAAACCAGATTGTTTCACCACCACATTTGCTGGTGTCTGTAACAGGAAGAGGGTAAAAACTGCATCCCCACAACTCCTGCTTTCTGGAGTTTCACCCTTTAAACAGCCAGCACATGACCCTCGCTTACACTGGGCAAACATTCACAGAAATGCTTCTTTGACTAAAGAGATTAAGTGCTACTTAATTAATTCAGTGCAGGCTCACAAATCATTAAGGATAAGTTTTACACCACTATAGCAATGCGCTGCTAATATGGTGCAAAAAGGCATCAGGAAAATTAAAAGAAAGTCATTAACTTATGTCCCCAAACGGGTTATTCCATGGGTTACACGCACACAGGTCTCTGCAACCACAAACTGTATAAAAGGCAATGATATGGCTACTATCCAAATGACCAATACTAATTTACAGCTAGGAATAAAGACTGAATTTTCACATCCATGGCACATAGTAAAACAGAACTCCAGTGAATTTATACTGTAGTGAGACTAAAATACCAGAAAATTCACTATACCCAGATTTTTGTGACCTCCATAAATTGAACACATGGGTGAGGGGGTTTTCTTTTCCCCAAGGACTAGTTTCTTTTGCAAGGAACTTGATTAGTAGAATCAGCAAATTCAAAAATTTCAATCTTTTTTTCCTCCTCAAAAGAAGAGAGTCCATTAAATGTGTGTGTGACCCTGATTCAGGTACCTCAACATGGACGTAAGTGAAAGTAAACCCCAAGCATGTTTTCTGGAGCTCTGCTGAAGCAGGGGCTGTGAGTACAACTCTGATCTCATCTAGGTTGTGACAGCTCAGACAAATCTGGCCATAAATTAACAGGAAATGAAGGCTTGTACAAATGAACGTGAAGAATCTATAAACTACCTGACAATCCCTGCGCAGGGCAGCTAAGTCTGCAAGGAAGTGAGAGCACAGAGCAAGTTTGGCCATGAAGTGCTTTTCAGAAGCCAATGTTATTTTTCTGGAGTATTAATATTTTCTGTGCTTTAGTTGTTCAGCATATATACAATCTGCTCGCCTGCCAGATCTCCCAGCCTGTCCCAGAAGACAGACTTTAAGAAGGAAAGAAAAGGACAGGAAAGAACTATTGTTTGAGCCATGTTCGCACTTTCCAGGTGACTTCTGTCCATTTGCCTCTTGCTTTTCATGTGCTACAGCTGGCGGATTAGATGGATGCATTATTTCACACAGGAAAAAAACAGGCTCCTTTCTCTCCCTCTCTGTCTCCTTCAAACATGGGCTGACTCCAAACGTAACTCTCAGCTCCAAACACCATCCCGGCCAGTCCCAGCTGGGGAATGTCAGACAGTTTGCTGCAAAGCACTGCACCCTCTCAAAACACTGCACTTCAAACAAAACCAATCCGGCTGACTTTTCCCATACACAGCATGTGATATGAATGCCACATCGTCCAAACCTTTTACTGGCCTGATTACATTTTATTTTTCATTCTTTCAGTAAGAGCTGAAATGTGATTTAACCCTTCTTTGTTATTACTTGGATCCTTTCAACTCGCCTGCCTTTGTTCCCAATCTCATCGCAAGAGTGTTTTACAGAAAAAAAGACCAGTGACGTTATGATTTGCCTCTCCCCTTTAGCAGTGACTAGAAGAGGGCTGGATTTTTCCCAACTAGTTTCCTTAGTTTACACTTCATTGGCTTCAAAGGTGACAGATCAGATTTTAGTACCAATTGCCAAAACCAGGCTTTAAAACACAAATTATCAGTGCTTCCACAACCAATTTGCCTCCAGGTGTCTTTTCCTCTCCCCACTCCTTAGGTATCACAGCCTGGAAACAGCTTTCCCTGTCTCACTTCAGCCAGTGTTACCTCAAGAGTATACGATGACAGGGCTTCAATGTGAGATTGAGCAATTAGAGCCTGGAGCAGGAGCCAAGTCTCTTAGTTTCTATTCCTAGCTCTGGCACTGTCTCATCTGCCTTGGGCAAGTTTCTTAACCCCTCTCTACCTCTGGCTTACCAATGTGCATGGGAACGTACTACCGGACTAGGATGATGCAGGACTGCCTTCACTGGGGACTAAGAATTTGGAGTGAACGCAGCTCAAATGAAAAAGAAATCATAGGAACTAAGGAGCCCATCCAAGTCCATTTGGGTTTGCTCATGAACATGGGAGGATCTGGTTAAAACACTTGAACTTCCCAGCTCATACCCAACCTCATTCCCAGAGACACCCCATTTGCAGCTAACGCAGATCTTGAACTGCAACATCTTAGTGCCAAACTAAAGTAAATCAGTCAGCAATGGATCGCTTTCACACTGCGAGCTGTATAGGTATGGCACTTGTTCAGGAACTGCTTCACCCTCAGGTCAGCACCAGCTACAGCTGCAAACAGAGAGAGGAGAGCCGAGGGAAGCTACCCTCCAGCCACCGCCGCTTAACCTGCCTGCACCCCCGGTCAACACCCTGAGGTACCGCAGCCTCTTAGCCCTTGCACTTTGTACCGCTCTTGAACAGACCCCTCAGGATTACAGGGGATTTGGATTAACCTCAGACAGCTCTTTGCTGAACCAAGCCCATGAGGACCATGTCAGGAAGTGAACGCGCATGCAGTGCTCCTCCAGGCTGCTGTGAGACAGAAAAACAAGCAAAATGTTCCAGCAAAGCCAAAGCGTGTTTGGGTTTGCTCTAAGTCGAGAGGGAGCCGAAGGGGGTGGCAGGAAAACAACAGGTGGCACAAAGTCAAAAGCTTGCAGCATTTCCAGGAATCTCAGCTTGTGTTTTAGAGGTAAAGTTACACTTTAATCCTGGTGGGTTTCTCATTCGAAGCGTCTTTGTGAGTATTTATTTGATAAACAGGTTGTGAAACATTTTCCACTAGACCTAATAGGAGAAGAATTCACCTTCCTCTTTGCAGCAAGCCTGTCCTTTGGAGAACACTAATCAGTTTAATTTAGACCGTGGCTTCAAACTACTTGTGTGAAATCGATGCAGAGAGTGGCGCAAACACACTCCTTTGTTGTTTGAGCCACATTCACTTCCCCTCAGCAGCTGCCCATTAGAAAGCTGACAGCGGAAAATCAAAGCAAGCAGACCCTTAGATAGGAATGTACAAGGGACTTTAGCTGGACTGATTTAAATACAATCAGCACAAAACCTCCTGGTTCAGACAAAGCTTGAATTAAAGCTGCCTTGGCTGCTGGGAGTCTGCAGCCCAAATGTTTGGTGTGAAGTGAGGCTAAAGGCAGGGAGAAGTCACATGCTTGGCCTTCATGTTGTGTCAGCTTACAGAGCTGGCCGAGCTCACAAAAAAAAAAAAAAAAGAGAGGCAAGCTGTAATACAGCAAACCTATTAAACCAACACCTGTTATAGGCATCAAAAATAAAATCAAGCATCAAAAGGGAGGCTCTGCACCTCGGGTAAGGTTCTATTAATATGCGAGCACTTTTTTTTTAAATCAGCATACAAGGGAGATTGCAAGACTAGAAACAGATATTAAAAAGTTCAGGGTTTGGTTAATATTTCCATACTGGGAAAGCATTGAAGAAGCCAAATGCTAGAGCCAGAAAGAGTTATGGGGTTTGCTACTGAAGGACAGGCAAGGTTTGGTGTCAGAGACAGGCCATGCAAAGTGAGACGGATCACATATACTGTGACTAACTGATGCCTGGAATTACCTGCCCCCCTCCTCCACCTTCCCAATTCAGAGAAGATGGAGATTTAATATTGATCCTCCTAGAAACACTCAAGAAGATTCAAGACATGGGTTCCTACACTCTCACCTTAGATGATCTCCCATCTGATTTTAGCCCATCACTCACTACATACAAAAAAAAATATTTTTTTAAAAAAATCATCGTTTCAGAGTGGAATGCAATGCCTGAGCAATTTTCCTGACAAGGATGAAGGGGAACCGATAATGTGGGAGATGTGTTTGTGTTTATAACAGCAGCAATGTAAGTGTTTGTTTGTTCTGGTCACATTGTTACAATCAATAACTGAAGATCTGTCCCACGTGCTTCTTATTAATGTATGGAAAGAAGGAAAGAGGAGAATGTCATTGTGACCTGTACATCAGCTTTGACTCAAAGTTCATACAGTTTATAAATGCACAATTTCTTGCATGATTTTAACATGTTACTTGTAAAAACTTTTTTTGCTTCCGAAGACTCTTATTCCAGAAAGATTCCTCTGCTGTATTAGAACTTGTGAAAGATCTGCTTTGGAGTAGTGAAGCTATCTCTGCAGCAGAATATGAAGTGAAGATGCAGATGACACGCTGGAAGTCTGTGGCACACCATCCCTATGCACAAGACCTTCCCTAAAAGACTGAACTGCCCAAAGTACATAAGCCCTCATGCTTCCCAACTGCTCCTGGAAAGCCCCACTAGCTGTCTGACGCTTTGCACTATCATGTCAGCCTTACCAGGATAATTCACGAGGCTCAAGATTTTGTACCATTACAAGAATGTACATTTTTATCCAACACAGCATGCACTGTATTTGCTTATGGGAACAGCCCCACTGTCCTTTCAGAGTAAGGCTATATGGGTTATTGTCCGGGCAGGAAGCAAGGATGCATGGAAGCAGCCCCCACTTTTCTCACATGCTCTGACTCACTCCTTCCCTGAGGAATCCTGGCGGATTCCCAGGCTGCCGCAGATACAGCTCTGTTTGCTCAGGTGCTGGCTGCGCACACAAGAGCAGAGCAGTGGCAGGCCAAGCAGCCACCACATTTTAGGGTCACCCCCCCTCAAAAAAAAAAAAACACACCACACCAAAAAACAACAAAAACCCCACCAAACGAAAAACACCCACCAAAAAAACCCTTGTGTAATTTTTACAGGTATCCTGCCTTTTCCTTGAAGATTACATGCTCTGCCCGAGTCTGTATGTGAGCATCTTCCCTCTCCCTAGTACTCCTTCAGAAGAAAGCCTTTCTAAGATGCAGCAAACAAAATCTGTGACCATTTTACACTGTTTTCATTTAACTGTCATACGTAAGCGTAAAGCAAGAACAGGCTGATGGAGCTAGTCCAACTATATCATGCTATGACAGGAAGTCTAAAGACATTTCCCCACCTGCTGTACGTCAGCTTCAAAACTGATGTATTTCAGGGGGCTTTCATTCATCAGGTTATGTTCTTGCCTTATGTTGGTGGGTTAGGATGGACAAGCATGAAGCAAACTACCCATAGCTATAGGCAGGCTGGGACAGACAGGGGGTTCAAGAAAAAGTGGTTTTATTTTTTTTTTTTTTAAGGCAAGAAAAAAAGAAATGCAACCTTTCATGGTGAAGTGACTGCATTTCTGTTCCAGGTCATGGACATTTGGAGTCAGAAAGCAGTCTGGGAGATGGGATTTGCTCATTCATTCCTTTGGATCTGGAAGCAGCAGCCACCTGCAATTCAAGTCAGTGACACTGCAAAGGGCTAGGTTACGAACTCCTTATTCCCACAAGCAAACTATTACTCACGCAAATAGTTCCACTGCAGTCAACGGGACTATTCATGTGAGACCAGTGTGACTCAAGGGCTATGTTTTCACTATCTATTAAGGGCTGCTCTGTGTCCACCCACAGGACCAAACTCCTCTGCCTCTCACATTGATGGACTGCAACTGTTGATGCTGGTGCAGTCCAAGTATGGCTTCAGAGCATCCTTGGGCCCTGGGTACCTGAACATGGGCAGAAGTTATCCTCCTGCCAGGCACGCTCTCGTAGCTCTTTCATGAGGCAGCCACATAGATAAGAATTAGGCAGAGATCAAGCACGCTCTTTAGAAACTGGCTTTCAGAGCAGCTGAACATAACCAAGGGCCTGGGTTCAATGAACATTCGTTATGGGCTTTTGTTGGATTCAGTATGAACTGCATGAAGGAAAACCTTTCTTTTAACATAACCAAAAACGCCACATCCAGTGAGATATGTGGGGTTATCTCTTAGGATATTTCTGCACTAGCAATGTTTATGTAAACGTTCTGACTTGTTAGATGACCTTACCTGTGTGTTAGATCCACTGAGGTAAGTGATGTAATTTTTAAAAGCTCTCCCTCACATTGGTCTGCATTTACTCTCACTAGACTTTTTTGACCTGCCACCATATGATTTTGGATTTTTTCTTGCAATACGCAACTTCCTAAGCCTTCAGCATTCAATCCCATTAGCAGAGTAAAATGTGTGGGACAGGCAGGATTAGAAGTTAGTCATCTTTAAAACAGAGACTTTCTTATCTCCTCAGCAGATTGCACAACCTGTTACGACATCAAAGCAAATTAAGACTCCTAAAGACAAGACAGTCTGTTATGGGCACAGTCCCCCCATCAGCAACAGGGTGGTTCCAAGAGGACCAGAGTTTCTGCTCTCTTCTGGTTACACTGGATGTTTCAGGAAGATTGTACTCCACAGAGGCTTTTTAAATGATGTATTCACAAAGGGCAGATCCATTAAAAAGGCTGTGCAAAGCATCTTTCATTGTCTGTCACAGCCTCTCTGTAAGGAGCTTTCCTGAACTTTTATGAACTCAATACCAGAGCACAACCTTGCCTCCCTGATGTGCAGCTCTACCTCAAAACATCTCAGCAATTATCTTCAGAGTCACTGTGTGCATCCCTCAGTGGGATGATGCACCTGCTAGGGTTGGGGCCAGGGATCCTCAGTAGGGGCTGCCCAACTTGTAATGCAGTTTGGCCAGTTCTCTGGCACAAGGGAGGGAAAGCACCTCTAAGTCACTGAGTATAATCAATACTGGTTTTGAAACAGCCCATTTGTGAACACTCATAGCTGTGCTAGTCTTTCACCCCCTTCTCCTCCAGCTCTCAGTCCAAACCACTGCTCATCACCCTCCATCTTCTCACATTCCCTGACCTCAGTCTGGAACAAGCACTGAGAAAGGCTGCAAAGGAGAGGAGAGGCCCTGCTGAGTGCTGAACTCTGCTGAGGAGGAGGAGAATTGTCCTATGGGAATAGAAGGAAGAGAGTCATAAGGTAAATGGCAGTTTTCATACAAGAATGCAGGAAACCACATGGCTCTGCACCAGCTGTCTGAATGGGGTCATGGGGCTCAGCAGAGCCTCTTTGAAGGAAGGGCTGCATCAGTATTTGAAAGGGGTCATTCAGTTGCTGGCAGATGACAGTCAGGTCAGTGTTTCTAAGTTCTACATCTTATGCCTTTGGTCTGCTACTCTCTTGCTCCACCATTGGCTTTTCCTCTTCCACTTTTACCTCGAGGGCTTTCTTCCACTGCTGATACATGCCAGCCAAACTCAATTTTTTATCACAAATTAAATGCATAAGCCAGTCCTTGAAGCAAAGAAAGAGCCCAGCTTCACCCCTGCTGGCTTGCTGCTCTGATGAGTTCCTGCTCTTCACAGCCCCTCACTTGCACAGCACCCAGCTGAAGGAGTCACTCCATGTCAGGGCTGCTGCCTAGCCCCCCCACATCCTTATCACCGGCATCAAAGATGAGTCAGGTTTGTGATGAGGAAGAGCAGACACTAAGAATCAGATCCAGCCCAGATGTCAATTTAACTAGCCCAGAGCAGAGGCTGGAACAGCTACCTTGTCCCACTCCCAAGCAGAGACAGCAGCCTCTTTTCATTTTCATCTCAGGCAAGTTTTGTGCTTCTAATCAACAAGGGCAGCATTTTTATTTGAAAGCTAATAGGGTCCAGGATCACAGGGCATGTAGGCACTTTTATCCTTAAATCCTGATGCTGATTTTAGTTTCTCTTTGTGTAATAAATGATCAAAGTAAAAAAGATCCACCACAGCCTAGTGAGTGCATGTGTTTTGTGGGTGGCTTTGTTTTGCTTTTGTCTCTCCACAGGAGTGAGGAAGGGAAAATACACAAGCGGAGAAGCAATTTAAGTGCAAACCAAATGTAATGACTCTGCCCGTGATGTTGGGACATTAATCCAAACCGTAACTACAAGCAGACTTCTCGATAGCGTGCACTGTTTGTGCCTGAAAGCCATGGTGTGACACAGGGGCTTCTCCCACCTTTGACAGGAGCACAGTGAAAACAGGTGGATTTAACTACACAAGAGCTCTGTGACCCTGATGCTATGGCAGGTAAATAAAGGGCAACATACTTGAACATGTCTACTCTCCAGATCAAACTCTATAAATCTCATGGAACTCGCAGCAGAAGTTGCTAAAAGACTTGCCCCTTGAAGAAGGCAGCAGTTGGAGAAACATTTTTGACTGGCCAGTCAAACTCCTGTTAACACTTTAGAGATGTAGATAGGCTGGCTGGTTAGTCTGTTCCAACATGACACACACTTGTGCTCTGTTGAAAGGGCTTATCTGTCTTGTCAGCAAGGTCGCCAGAACAGGGATAGCCTCTGGGCAGACTTCACTGTGAGCTCTGCTTGGCTGAGACTGTTCAGCCTGCAAGAAGGAATAGCTCCTATGTGGAAAAGCAATGGTCATATTAGCAAAGAAAATAGCTCTTCTTAACAAGTCTAGGCACCCTATTATTAATAAAGCATGTCAAGTAGGAAGGATGGCTTCAGCAAACTGCAGAACAAGGTGTCAAAAGATCCAGGGAACAGAAAATTTGAGCTCTGAAGTAGAACTGCTACTGTGCTAAGCCAGGCTGGTCTAAAACCCTATGTGTTCAAGCCTCCCTAGAGCAGGTCTTGTAAAATCAGTGGTAAGCATTTACCACCACTTAACCAATAAGTTCTTCAAGCTTCTATAAGACAACCATTTACTACTTCATTTACTCTTATTTTGAAAAAGAGCTGTCTCAAGAACATAATTTGGAGGGAAAAAAGTCTTCAATAAGACCACCAAAAGGTGTTCCTTTTCCAGGGCACCTGAAAAATTACAGAAAGTCCAATCCCCTTCCCTAGTTGTTTATGCTGAACCCTCTGTTCAGCAACTGCTTCCATGCAGCATGTGATCTTCAGTATATGGATTGGACAGAAGATATTTTAAGTCTAAAAAAATGAGCCATTTATAGACTCTTTCTTTTGCCATCAACTCTTAATTCTTCCCCTCTCCCCAACTTATTTTTCTCTGCTCAGATCTGACCACTAAAACAGTTGTCTTTTCACTTGTACGCCCCTGCACTCCTGTTTCATTTTCCAGCTGCCTTTGCTATTTTCCCTGATGTGCAATTGAACATTAAATGGTTTGACAGGCAGAACATGTACTCACCCAACCACTTATTCCCAATCAATATTCACGTGGAATTCTTGTTAACAAGCAAGAGTTATGCACACACTTGGATGGGAGGGTGGCCTCTTAAGTGATCACTTCGTCTAAAGGTATGACTGATCACTTTCTTGTCTACCTTAACCAGCAATCAGATTTTCCACCCCACATACCCCCAAGCAGGGCTGTTTTTGCACAAGTTCATAACTTGACGTGATCTCTATTGTTCATCTCTGCAATTAATCGGGGTGTTTAACAGGGGTTAAAAAAAGAAAAACCTGCACATAGCCAGCTTTTATTCAGTTAAAAATGAGCTTTCTAGAGATTTTTTTTGCTAATCTTTTCCAACCTAGACATGGCAGGATAACATTTTAGTGAACACTGTTTACACTAGTGTTTCTTTACTCTGAATTACACACTATTCCTAATGGTGCCAGTGGAAGCAATGATGGAAGTGCTAAGCATCGTACAGAGCAAAAGGTAAATGGCAAAACTGATGTTTTACTCACTGGGCTTTGAACCACATGGGCAGGATTCATTTTTTTAACACCTCTGCTGAAACAGTTTTAGCCTTGTTGTATGCAGAGGAACTAAAAGACACTGCCTGTTCTCAAGCCTTCCAGGACACTTGAGGGTAAACAAGATTGAGAGATTTTGAAAGTGCTTTATGGCACCATACTTTAAAAAAAGAAAAATCACAATTCTACCCCCACCCCTGTTCTTACTCCTCACTAGGCTTCCAGTTGATGCTCTGAGCAAGCCCCACTGGTCTACCTATCAGTTGTCAGTTTATCCTGGTTATGAAGACTAACTGTGCAACCTCAGTAGGGAAGAAAGCACAGAAACAGTAACACATACTGGTAGTTTCCTGATTTTTTGCAATTTTGTTACAAAACTGAATCAGCCAAACTTTCAGAGAAAAAAATGGGTAAAGACTTCTACCCAGAAATAATTTAACTTGCTTTTATTGCAGCCGCAACTCTGCTTTACTCACCCCTGAGCAAAATAAATTGCCATTACTAGCAGTTTTTAGGCAGGAAACTCCAATATGCTAAAAAAAACCCTTTCAACTCGGCAAGTTATTTATGTTTGAAATCTGCTCAGCCTGTGAAGACTAACAAAGGAATTGCTTTTGTAGACATGTGCTTTATTTGCCATATGCCATTAAATGAGACAGTCAATCTACCACAGATATTAATAGTAGCAAGTTTGGGCTATTCTAAGGCTCAAATATGAGGCTATTTTTCATATTGACCTTAACAAAAGATCATGGTCGCAAGTGACCCTACCAACTAATCTAGGCTTGACCTGCAGAGGGACAGAACTTGGAAACCATCTTGTGTGTTGTACATGACACGCACCTGCCCCCAGACAACGCACCAGAAGATGCTTTGCATTCATGAGTTACATCTGCCCTAGGGCAATACCTGCTCTTCAGCTCAGAGGAAGCAGGCCTACCCAAACAGGAGTTTACTTGGTCTTGGGGTGTAATGAATGTGTGGGACACACACAAAAGATACTGTTCCAGTATTCCAACTCCTAATCTTGTGCTCCATCCCACAAGACCACTCATGTCCTCTCCTTCCTCCAGAACAAACACTAGCCTAGCGTGGCCTGCTAAGCAGCACACAGATGTCAGAGCAGACCTAGCCCAGCTCAAAGCAATTCTCTACTCACAGAAGAAGCTGCCATGGCTGCACAACACAGTTATCCTCACTAGTAAATACATAATAAAGTAGCCTCAAGGGGTAACTGGTATTCCATGAGCTGCCACCAACCTTTCACTATCTTTTTCCTCTGGCCAATTTTTACACTGCTCTATACATACCCAGATTGCTTTCTGGTGCTCTTTTGTTGAGTCTGAGGACTATGTACTTTACTGCTGTTGCTTTTCTAGAAGACATGATTACTCATTTCCCTGGAATAGCCTCAGATCCTTTGCCATTTCCATGCACTCACATTATATCTGAAAGCTCGAAGAGGACATGCAAATGATTAGAACAGTTCCAACAGCCCAAAAAAGAAGTCAAAACAGCATCTCTTCTGGTGCTTGGGAGCACATGATTAATGAGAATTTCCTCCACTGGGAAAGGCTCTTGCAGTCTTTGGCCTCAAAAACTAGCAGACTTTACGCACCAGAGCCTAACTATGAACTCTGAGCAAAACAAACAGGAGAGGTGGATTTCAGAATATCTTTATGCCTGTACGTTGCTTGCATACTGAACAGCCTGACTGCCAGCTTTCTATTCACCTTTCCACATCAATATATTCACATTCAAAAACAGAAGCTGAGTAGTGTAGCCTGTAGCATGGACTAAATCCTCAGAAAGCAACTCTCTCTCCAGCCTCTGAGGGGAATTGCCTGAGTAAACACTGGAGAATTGGTCCCTGTAGACATTACAACACATAAGAACTGATGCAAGCAGGGGCTGAGGGTGAATCTGCTCCCACTGATGGATCTACACCTGCATACACCACTTTACCTTACTTACCAGAGAAAGTTTTCTTTGTGCTAGTACTTATGCAGCATGGCAGGCAGCGCAGTTTTCTGAGCTGCCCAAGACATATCCTGCACACAAGCAGAGCCTGCTGACTTCAACCGGACTCCACACATGGCTGCATCTGAGTCATCTGGATTTTGTGCTTACAAGCACAAAACCACTTGCTGTGACCCAGATGGAATTAAGAGAGTATTCTCCTTATTTCTAATTGTTAGATCATCCTTTTGTAACTCCAAAGATGACTTACAGACTAAGTCTCTTGGGGGTCAAGGCAGTTGTTTTGTTTGTACAGCAATTAGCACAGCAGGATCCCAGGTCACAAATGGCCTCCAAGGCTACATCTATAGTATCGTGTTAGCTCAAACCTCAATTCTTCATTTAAGCCCAAACTTCCCAACTATCAACACCACCTACACAGAGGTTTATACTCTGCCCTGGTCAGGAACATGAAGTGAGCTCACACCTCATGTAGACACCAGCTCAGGTTTGAGCTGTGCTCTATAAACAGCACAGATGCAGTAGTTTTGAGCTCTTTCCTCTAACAAGGGTCACCCAGAGAGGCTGCCACAGGCAGAAACTGAAGCTGCAGTTCTCCTCGTACTCAGCCAAGTCTTCACCATCTTAACTTGAAAAGCAAAGATGAGCTGGAGTCACATCTCAACATCACCACCTCAGCCCCTGGGAAAAGCTTGCAGAAACAAAGGTGTATTTGCTAGCTCACACTTGGATCAGAGTACAGCAACTGCTAGCATTGTTTCAGCTAACATAACAAGACACATGTCTTGGGTGAAAGCAGAACAGCAGCTCAAAGAATCTAATGGACCACGTGGGTCTTTAGAAAGAGGCTCTGCAAACACCATTTGACAACACTAATGAAGTGTCCTGGTTTCAGCTGGGATAGAGTTAATTTCCTTCCCAGTAGCTGGTACAGCACTGTGTTTTGGATTTAGGAGAACAATGTTGATAACACACCGATGTTTTAGTTGTTGCTGAGCAGTGCTTACACTAGTCAAGGACTTTCAGCTTCCCGTGCTCTACCAACTAAGAAGGCTGGAGGTGCACAAGAAGCTGGGAGGGGGCACAGCCAGGACAGCTGACCCCAACTGGCCAAAGGGACATTCCATACCCTGGGACGTCATGCTCAGTACAGAAACTGGGGAAAGCTGGCTGGGGGGGGCCGCTGCTCGGGGACTGGCTGGGCATTGGTCAGCGGGTGGTGAGCAATTGCACTGTGCATCACTTGCTTTGTATATTTATTATTGTTTTATTTTAATTATTAAACTGTTCTTATCTCAGCCCACGAATTTTCTCACTTTTACTCTTCTGATTCTCTCCCCCATCCCACCAGGGTGTGGGGAGTGAGCAAGCAGCTGCGTGGTGCTCAGTTGCCGGTTGAGGTTAAACCATGACAGGAAGCAGCGCAAACAGCACTAAAAAACTGTTGCTTTCCCAAGCCCTTACTAAGAAAGCATGAGGCAACAGCTCCAGGAGGAGGATCAATAGTACGATCCCAGTTCTGACATGTTAGGGATCTCCAAGACCAGTCAACTCTAATCCAGTACAAAGGTCTAGTGAGATAACAATGAAAATTAAAGCCAGAGTCAGACAAGAAACAAGGGTCATATTACTAACAATGTAAATAATTTAACCAGAATTATAGTGAAATCCCCAACACTTCAGAGGAAAAGCTCCAAGAAATCATGCAATTCAAATGGAAACATTACTCCTGATGCAGAAATTACTGGCTGCAGTCTTTGACCTGTCTTACCCCCGACATCCAGATGGAATACCATAGAGTACCCCTCCTTTTCATGAGGACCATGCTGCCCCAATCAGCATCTCAGCTCACCAGTCCTTTCAATCAGACTTAGCATGTTCCCTGCCACTCCCAGCTTCCAATTCTTCATGTATTTAGTTTTCAAATTTTACATGATATATTTTGCCTGTGGCACAGTAGATCACTTACCCCTTTCCTATTAGCCCTCTCTGTTTAATTACAGTTTAATGTGAATTGATCTTTACATTAATGAGCCTGTAAAGAAGATTGATTTTCAAGAGACTTATGCTCAGTTTGGCAGCAGAGTAGTCCTATTGATTTCGCTTTTCCCAGTAAATACGCTGCAGAGTGTCACTGCATCCTCTGTGAATCAGCTAATCCTATTTCACACTCTTTTGCTCCAAAAATCCCTATTCTGACTTCCTTGTTATCTGTGCTTATTCAGAGCAAGATCATGGGGCCAAAGCATCTCAAACAGCTTTGACTGTTGCTAACATACAGCTCACTGCTATGGGTCACTATCCCCTTTGTTCCTAAATGGTTGGGGGCTTAAAAGGCTTACAGTGAAAGAAACAAAAAGTTATTTTTAAGTGTTTAATCTGTTAACTTCCTTAATTCCTAGCCAGCTAAGGATGTGGCACAGAGTGTGCTCTATTTACCACGCTTGCTTCGGAGGTCTGGTTAGCAGGCTCTCCACTGAGCTCTACAGCTGTGTAACAGCCTGTGCTGGCATGTCTGCATCAGTAGATGCTGACTGAATCAGGCTGGCCACCTTGGAGCCAGGGCAGAGGACAAGGATCCACCTCCGCCATGCCATGCAGACATCCCAAAAGCCCTCCAGAATGCATTTACCCATATGCAGGTAGGTGAAGCAGTGGCAGACAGGCCCCAGACTACAGGATGAGCTTGTACCTGCACAGGGGCTTGTGGGGAGCCCATGGTAACAGACCAATGCAGAGCTGATCGCAGCTCAGGTCCTCCTCTTACCTGGCATGCTATCAAGGCTAAGAGACTCTCCACATGAGTTAGTGAGGAAGTTGGATATAAACAGACTCAGTTCTGCTGCAAATAAATGGTTTCTTCCATCCTCCCCTTCCCCACCAGATCAGGTAACAGAGTCTTCTCAAGACCCTACAGAGTTAACACACTTGAGTTGCAGCAGAACACTGGGAAGGGAAATCCTCAGCCAAGAGCATGTCAGTGAAAACATCCTGCCATCAACTCCCCAATGTCCAAGTCTAGGAACTGTAGCTAAATTACAAATGCTGTGGGAATTTCAGGCAAGACTCTCCTCTCAGCTACTCCGATGTAATTTCGAAATGAATCCAGATTCAGTCTCTCCCCCTCCCAGCTGAATTCCCTGGTTTTGTTTGCACTAACAGATGTTTGCATTTAATGTCTGTCTTTATTTGGTAACCTGTACATAGATTATTTTTCCCTTCTGTTCTATTAGAAGCCTTATCAAGTCCCTTATGTTTGCTCTTGCTGAGATGAACAACTTTGGCAGTATTTTCAACGTGCAAGGCAAACAAACTGACTCTTCAAGGAATAAACTGAACTAAACTTCATGGCAGTGTATTAGAGCATAGCACGTTTGATACATATGTTATGCCTGCATCCATCTGCAGCCTGAAACATCCAAAGATTTGCAGAAAGTCTTGAGAATTCTCTCTCCAACAGATTCCCACATGCTTACATATATATATATATAACCAGCCCACGGTCCACATGCACATGGGGTCAAGCAAGTTTTGGGTGATGGAGACAGGTACAGGAAACCCCAAAACAGGGAATGCAAAGCGATCAAGCACATTAAAAAACCTTTATGGGAAATCCGAGCTTGGCAGTATGGCAGATTTCTTTCTCCCAGCACCAAAAGGAGAGAAAGTCTCTTCCCCAGTTTAGTAAGAGTAGGAGATGAAGTAACTCATTCAAAAGGGCTGTTTTGAGTGACAAATATACAACCCTTGCTTTTATAATACATTCACAGCCCTTTGGAAATACTTAACCACATGCAATATACAAAACCTACTTCAGAGGTTTGTGAGGTAAACACACTTCACACATTTCTAAACACTGGGAAAAAAGGAAATGTATTTATTTTTCTTTAGCAGTAAGAATACACTGTAACACTATATACTTAAACATAAACCAGTTTCTCAGTACACAGTCTTCATTTGAGTTTTCACCCTGGGTTTGGTTTGGCAGCCTCCCCAATTATTAGTTCACAGATTTGAAGGCCAGAAGAAACCAGTATGACCATATAATCTGATTCCTTATATCACACAAGGCCAAAGAACTTTACCCAACAATTTGCGTATCAAGCCCGTTAATCTAGAGTTGAACTAAAGGACCATCTTTTAGGAAGCCATCCAATTGATTTAAAGACTCCCAAGGATGGAGAAAGCCTCACTTCCTCAGCAAATCATTCCAATGTGAGTTAGTCAGCAACATCGATTAAAGCAGGTACTTTAAAACATCTTTCAGATTATTTTTACCTCTGATAAAAATTAAAAGGAAATGCAGGGGGAAAAAAGAGTGGCATTCTCTGAAACAAGCTCAACAAAGAGATCCTTCTTGTAGAGGTATGACAGCAGCATTACAAATCCCACTATCAGTTATTTATGTGTAGCAGCTGAAGAAAGCAATACAGATTTCTGGAAAGTGATACTAAGCAGGTCTGTTTAGAATACCGTCCTTTTATCATTTGGCTTTGTACCTTCCCCTTCCTTCTACACCACTCTGAAATTTCAGAGGAGCTGTAAATCTACTGCCTTCCACGAGTTATTATTCCTCCTTTCCAAACTGCTTATTTCATTTCAGGAATGAAAAAAACAAAGCTCTAGCAATTTGGTTCTTTGCCAACAGCTAAATTAATAGCAATAACAACAACAGGGGCTTGTGAAACTCAGATCATTTATAGACTCTGTGAGAAAGAAAAGCCAATTTGGGGGGCCTAAAACTATATCCTGGATAGTAAGTTGCATGCAAGCTTGCCACCCATAAATCAGATTTCTGGAGTTTTTTTGAATCCAAATGCATAACACACTGGGTTATGCGGCAGCCTGGTAAGCTCAGTTCAAGTGGCAGGCAGATGGCCTCTCGTGTCAGGGGATCGTGCCTTAAGCAAGGGACCCTGCTCTGAGGGAGTTACCACCCTGCTCTGCAGCCAGCAGCCCCCAGATCACGCATCCAGACATCACATGTGGTCACGCAAGCAGGGAGAGGCTGTGGCAGGAGGCAGAAATCAAACCAGATTGTTTCACACCAACTGCATATGACACATTTGATAGGTCTGATAACTGCTGAGACACAAGCCACCCCTCCACCCAGGAGGTGAAGTGGTTACTTACGCATTTAAGAGGCACTTGCTAGATCCAGCACCGATGATAGCAGAGGAGCACTTTGGCTCTTCATAAGCTCTGCAGGAACACGGTATACCCAAGAATCAGATCAAAGGTACCGTATCTCAAACAAAAGCTAAACTCACTTCACAACAGGAATGAGATACAGACAAATTTGAAGCTGAGATCCTTAAACTGAATTAAGGCAGTAAGGGAGTTGTTCTGCTTTGCATATTTTAACACTGCCTAATGGAAGAGCAGGAACAGTGCCAGTCCATTTCACTCAATTCTGTCCTTGATTTAAGTAATAGGAATGTACTTATAGTCCACAGATCAAGGTTGTCTCAGAGTAAGTCAGAGCCTTTCGAGCATGAGAGGCCAATCACCTGGTGGTATAGACACAGGCATTTTCCACTACAAGGAGAAGCAAATCCATGACAAATATGGACACCTGCCTGTGGGTCTATGCTGCAAGGCCATGCACACTGGAAACCATCGCTTAAACTGCTCAAGCACTTTGCTGGAGTCTGTATTAGCTGTAACCACTTCCCCTTCCCAGGAACTTGGGAGGTATCATGCATACCTCAGCAAGATTCCTTCTCAGTGTGCATTACAAGCAGACACATGCAAAAATAATTTTAGAAATCCACACTGTTAAGGTACTAAGAAGTTTGACATTATAATGTCTTTATTCCTATCAGCAGCATCCTCAACCCAACATCCTCAGTGGCAGACACACAAGGGCTCTCAGTTGTCTGAGTGCCACTTCTGCAGGCACCTAAACTACCAAAGTTAGGAACTTCAAAGCTTCTGCAGATCTACCCTTACAATCACCAGCCACCCTCGCGTAAGAAAAAAGTTGAAAGAGACCATAAAACCACATCTGGAATGAGTTCCCTGAAAGATCAAGGTGTGAATAGTCTCTGGCTTTAAAAGAAAAGAAGAAGTGATCAGAACAGGACCAGGGAAAAAAGAACAATAAAAGGTAAAATTATATACTCCTTTAATAGCACAAGTAAGACATAACAGTTGAAACCCAAAGGCAGATGAGAAAAAAACAATTTTACTCAATATACAACTAACCTGTGGCGCTTACTGACGTAAGTTACCACTGACCATAAGCACAACATTGAGCCCAACCTCACACAAATCACACGACTCCAGAAGATGTTTCTTAATTAAGGTGCCAACAAGCTCGATAATGAAATCTGAAGAGTCAGCGAAGTGGGTGTGACACACAAAACTGTTAAACCTACCCCACAAACAGCCCAAAGTCAAAAGCCAAAAGAGGCAACAGTGACTTACAGGTGGAGGGAGCAGACGCTGGAAGAAGCAGGTCCCAGGGAGGGAATGGCAGTCAGCTCATTGTTGTTCAGTCGCCTGCAACAAACAGAAATTAATTGTTGAAGCAAGCAGCCTACGACCAAGCATGTGGGAGCAGGGCATGGCCGCAGCACTTCCTTATCCAACCCCCCTGACTCTCCAGGAACACTGACATTTTGGCAGAGGCCTCCACCTCAAGGGGTTTGTCTGCATCTCTGCCAGTCCCACCTTATCCTCCAAACCCTTAATAAATGACAGCCACTATAACTGGTCCCACAGTATCTTCTGTATAAAAGCAAAGCTTTTTTTCTCCTTCCACCCGCTCCCTTAAGCAAAGTCAAGTGCCACTGAGGAAGGCACTGTGCCACAGCCCTCCATCGGCCTGAGTTTCCAGAGTCATCACGGAGCCAAGCCTGAGATAGGAGACTGTTTGCAGCCACGGTCATGAAGCAGCCAGGTCCCACTGCCTCAGGACAATGAATTTAACTCCCTCCCCAATCAGCAGCCCCCGCTCGCCCCTCCATGCCAGGCCAGGGGGCCAACAAGGTGCCATGACAGTGGGGAATGGCAGCCTCAGGCCTCCTCTCCACACCAGGCCAAGCTCTGGAAATCCTGCAAGGGCAGCCCCACGAAGCCAGCAACGCACACACACAAAACTGGCACTGGGCACAGTAACGCCACTAAAAAACAGGTGACCTGCTCCAGCCAAGCGGCTGGGGAGCACCATGCAGCCCCCCGGGGCTAATGACAATTGCAGACAGGGCCCTGCTCCTGGAAATGCTGGTACAAAAATGTCCCCTTCAATGGCCTAATGTTTGAAGTGTTTTTCTGACTGAAAACAGATCCTTGCCATGTGACCGGCTCTTCCTTGGTTTAAAGAGCCCTTGTTTGTATGGTGAATTAGTCAATTAATTACTGTAACAGTCACTTGTCTGGCTGCTTGAAAATTACCTAACTTCTCAGCCATCTTGCCTGCTCCCCCACCCCCCCGCCGCCACATGCTGAAGCAATTAAAGCCAAGCCCCTGCCAGGCAGCACACAGCAGCTCCCCAGGACCCCCAGCCACCTCCGATCGGCTATTGCTTGAGGCAGAGCCTCGTTGGGTCTCTCTCTGCTGACTGCCTTTAAACTCTTCCCCTTCTGCAGGGGCTTTGTAAGTGGTTCTCGAAAAGATCACAATTTGGGTGCAAGAAGCAGAGCATCCCACAGCGGGCAGGGGAGCACGGTGCAGCTGAGGCATCCTAACCTGTGGGCATGAGTTGAGGCAATCCTAAATTAGTGCATGTTTTTTTTTTTTTCCTTTAAAACTATTTTTGGCAGGTGGGAGAGAGCAGCAATACATCCATCCCAGAACTTCCTTCTGAATCCTCTGAGAGCAGGCAAGATATTTGATTTCATGAGGAGTTCCAGGCACTGCTGGGATAAAAGCTTTCCTCAGCCTCGGCTCTGCCTCTGACATTATACCCGTACCTTAAAATGTAAGAGGAAAAAAGCCAGATGCATTGCAATTCAGCAAGTAGCTCCACTTTGCAACTAAAAGCTCATTGTTGCTCATATTATAGCAACGTCTAGAGCTTTCAAAGGTACAAAGCAAGCTGGAAAGAGCATTAAAATGCTTGTAATTTGTGCTATGTTTTCATTAACATCCAACCGACCATCTTTTGGAAAGGCACAGGAGAAGGGATAATTAGGCCCACCCTCTGCCAGCCTGGGTCAGCTCTGGTTAAACAGCTCCGACACCAACCAGCATCTAACAACTGGTCAAACCCTCCTCTGACATAAGTGTCACTTTCATATATCAGCCTCCTGTCAGGTCAGAAGTCAGGCAGAAGTGGTTCTCCCACCTCATTTTCCTCTCTTGGCTCACAGGCACCAGTTGCTGATGCAGAGGAGACAGCCAAGCTCGGTATTTGCCTGGGATTTCCCTCTCATCTTCCCCTTCCCCCATGTAAAGGAACAAAAAAAATAGCAAAAAAACCTCCAAAACAAAACAGCCAGGCTCAACAAATTTAAACTTCCAGTCATCTTTCTCCTCCACAGCCCTCCCCCTTGACAACACAAACCTGCTGCCTCTGGATGCTAAGGCAGAGGAGGGAGGGGGGCCACCCATATAAAATATTTACAGTCCAGTTGCCAGGCTGGTGTCAAGCTGAAATGGAGCCTGCTCAAAAATAGCACAGCTCTCCAGAGCTTTCAGTGAAAGGCACTTCAGAAAATAAAAGGTGAGTTGTTTGGAGAGGAATTTTAGCACAGTTACTACTTCTTTGTTACAAATGAGCTTGGAAAACCTGAGAGCCGTGCAACCATCACTTTCATGAATTGATCCACATGACCTGATGAAACCCCAGAAAGGACCCACAGGGCCTACCCCACAGCAGCACCCTTCATCCCACCCTTTCAACCAAGGTACAAGAATGGACTGACCCCAGGGGGTTGTCGTTAGAGGGAGCCACCAAAGGGGATGAGAGAAAGCATAGATGTCCTGAAGCAAAGTAATGTCCCACTCCGGCCCCTACCACCTGAGCCTCCATCAGCACAAAGTTACTTATTTTCAGAGCATGCGGGATCACAGGGTTTCATATCACTTTGAGCCACTAAATTTCACCCCACAGACTTAAACTTTTAAGGAAAAGCAGCTTCACAAACAACTGCCTAAACCCAGGGAAAGGGAAAAGTGTAGGGTAAATACAGCTATTACTTTATTACAATCTCAGTAAAGCAAAACAGAGCATCCAAGGTACACTATGAAGTTTAAATCTTTTGGTTTGCAGACATTTTCTTAAAAATCAAGGGAAAACAAAAGGTTTTCAAAATATATCGCACTAATTATTCAAATACACACACAGAGCTTTAAGCCTCATCTGTAGTGCTCAGGAACCACAGGCACCGTGTTTGAAGCATCATGGGAGGTTTCGGGTCTTATCAATGCATCTATTATTTGGGGCAATCTGTTTCCCTGAGGGTGACTTGGTTTGCCCAGCACAGCACGCACAGCAAAACACTGACTTGCTCTCAAGACATGCCACAGCATGATGCTTATTTCATGAATGTTTGTAAAGTGCTTAAAAAACCTCAGAAAGGAGATGCTCTGGCAGTACAGATGTGGTTCTCTTTGTGAAATGCAGTTTGTTTCAGTGGTCTGTGGTTTAGCTGTTATTCAAAAGCAACCAAGATTGGTAGATAGGGCTTTTAATAGAGCTTCTCCCTCACACTTTCCAGAGCCTGCCTTCCAGGCTCTGCTCCAGACCTCTGCCTCCCTTCCAGTCTCCCATTTCTGACTGCTCCCTTTCCCTCCTACTCACTCCTCTGCTCTCTCCCTTTTCCCTAGCCTGCCTTTCTGACACAGCAAGCAGCTCTTATTCCGCACCATTACTTTGCAGGCTGCAGTACTTACCTTCCCCCAAACTCTAACTTTTTTTTTTTAGCAGCTGATTGTTCAGTGCAGGGCCTGTCCTGCTCTCGACACATGCAGCACATTGCACAAGGGAGCTCCCGACCTAAGGAATCAGAAGCCACACACATTTCCCAGCCCCACGCTCCCTGAAGTCACATGCCTTCAGGCACTTCCACAAATAAAAGCTATTGCTAAGCCACAATCATGTTAGGGTAATTCTAAAGTCTCATGGGATCAGGGCTGCAATTCTCTTCTTTAAGCACAGATTAATTTAAGGCTTTCTACAGTTTAAAGAAAAGTTGAAAAAAGAGATCCTATAGGCAGCGTTTTGCTGAACTGCATCACTTTCTCTCCCCTCCCTGACCTCTCTTCTAGGATAATCATGATGAACTGATTTCAGAGCACTGTAGTCACTCCCGATGCATATTCCTCACTTAATCATGATCCCTAGCAAGTCCCTACTATTAGCGTAAGCAGGGGAGCCAGGGGCAATCAGGCCAGGAGAGATGCTACAGTAATCACCATGGTCCAATCCTGCAGGCATCAGTCAGGCAGAACTCCCACTGTAGCAAACCCTTTTGCCTATTCAAGAATCACAGGATCTGGCCCCTCCACAAGCCCCAGAGCCAACATTTAATGAAAACAGACAGAGGACAAGAGAAAATGCACGATATACACAGTGCACAGTATTGTTTCTGAAAGGAAATGTTTTTTCAGTTTCCCATGAGGCATCAGTAGCTCTTCAAACAGAGCCCAAACCTCAAGTATGCCAACAATTCAACATTCAAACACAAGCTCATTACCTCAACCCACCACTTGCAATTTTAGTCACTTTCGTTTTTCAAAACCCAAAATCAGAGCTCCAGGAATCACTGTGAATAGCTGACAAGCACAGCTCCTCTGCAAATGTAACTACTGAGCATTTACACAGATCAGGAGCTAGGAAATCCTGTGATTCCCCAAACAAGGTTTCTTTTACCAGTAACAGGGGTCTGGCACAGCCACTCAAACCTTCACCAGCTCCTTCTCTTCCCCCACCAAAGCAGAAGACAGCTCTGCTGTTTTAGCCTCTCCTAGCAGACTTCAAACAGAATTTGTTCTGGTTCCAAAAGGAGCACAAATGTCAGAGAGGAGGAGACACAGTTAAGTGCTTTGTTATCCACTACACTACACCTTTGTTTCCTGGGAGATTTGGGTTAGGTTGGCATCAGGTATCACAATCCAGGCTGTTCTGCCTTGCTTCAGGGTTATCCTTTCAGCAAGGAGCTTTGTGTGTATGTTCAGGTGTGTTAGCTGAACTGCTCCCTCAGAGCATTGCACAAGACTGAGGGAGGCAAACTCCAATGATCTCCAATAACAGCTATGCTGTTTTAATTGCGATGTTGTGTTCTGCTAATTGATTAGTTTAAAAAAACAGCACAGGTATAATAAGGAGAAAAAACCTCCACACCAAGTCAGATCTGCTCATTCAAGTTAGCTAAAGGAAGGTACTGTCTTAGGAAACTATATACAATTTCCTCCTGGCCCACAAGCCACCCTAGCAAAATACAATTAAAGCCTTTGAAAGAATACTTACACTTCCTGCAGGTTTGACAGCCCTGCAAAGGCAGAAGGATCAATCTCCATCAACTTGTTGTAGCTCAGGTTTCTGTTAAAATAAAAGACAGTGGGATCAGCATACTGCAGTTACTGCGCTCAGCAAAACAGTCATCTTAATTATGCTGGATTGCACCGGGAGGGTGGTGTGTTTTTTTTTTTTTTTTTAAGAAGAGCACTTAAACATGGCAGAGCAGTACTTTTCTGCTGAATACAAGTGAGTTTAGTTCGTGATCAAAATGTTATCTAGCTCTCCCTAAGCTTTTTCCTCTTTTGCACTAGTGTGGTTTTAATTTGTCTTTATATTACACAATTACATTTATTATTTTTCTATTGGTTATTCACAACCACAAAACTAATCACAGATGAATAGGCTATTTCCTGACAAATTAAAGTCTGAACTGAAACAATCAACAAGCCTTCTGCTAAGTATTTTATAGCTATATTCACACAGAGTATTTTTATATACCACTGTGTTACATCCAAAATACACACATAGGTATGTACACTTACTATGTGTAAACATAAAATATATTTTATGTTTTCTAACAAGATATTATTAGTGTATCACTAAATGTTTTCTTTAACCAGCGATTACAGCTTTCAGCCAGTCATATACACACTTTGGTCCTCAACAACCTCAACCAGTGCCGTCCAACTACCCAACAGTCCAAATCTAGATCATATTATAGCACCTCACTGATAGATGGCAAATAGGTTGTGCTGTATTATCTGAAAACAGCCTGGTGGGAGAGCAGACCTGCCTCGCAGGACGTCCCCGTTTGGAAATACAGCTGAAGCTCAATGTGCTTCTGGAAGGAACACACTGTGAGGATTGCTAGGGACAGCAAGCAAACAGAATAATGCAAATAAAGTACTGACTCCGAAAACCACAAGCAAGAGCTTTGCCACGCTCTGCTGTAGCATCATACGGTGCAACAGCAAAGTCTTCCCTCTAAGGTATGCACTATCAGCACACCACACACGACAGGTCAAACCTGCAGCTAGGGACTTACAGGGAGAGCACAGATCAATTAAGATCAAGTGACTAACGATGCAGAAATTAACAAATGCCTAATTAACATGATGTATGCAGTGTTGGCATGTTCCTGTGAGTGTAATCTAAAGAGGGAGGAGGCAAATTGATGGGCGGTAGCAGAAAAGCAACCACAATAAGTTGTAAGGAAATTGTGAGGGGGACTTACTTTAATTTTACCCTGCTCCACACCCTGCTCTAGGATATTATCCTGGGTAAAATTCAACCCTCCCATCTCCTCTGCAGGGAGGTTACACCCTCTTACTGCACCTCTGAACGTGACCCAAAAGATTCATGGCCTGATTTTAGATAAGCCCTCAAACATTCAGCTGCTTTTTCAAACCACCAAGCCAGTCTGACTAGAAAACTGGCCAATCTTCCCTGTTTTGTATATTTTCTTTCTTTTAAAGCTGTGCCCACAGAACCCAAGCAGGTCTGGAGTCCAAATAGGTAAACAGGACCTAAGTCACCAAGGCACCTACTGAACTTTTACCCATGCTACGTGACCCAAGAGCTGAGGGACACAAAAAAGGGCAGCTGCCAGAAGAGCATAGACAGAGATCTCCTTTTTTTAATTGCTCATGCTAACCTCCTGCACTTTGTGGCAATGCAAAGAGAAATCTAGGCCCACAGCAATGCTTACTAACACCAAGACTTGAAAGACTACAAAGCTCACCAACTTGCATGATTAGCAGGAAGCAATAAACACCTTTTTCAAGCTAAAAAGCAATTATTGATCACTTGCCCTCCTACAACGCATTTATGGGAAGTCCTCAAAGCATTCCCCTGCACACAGGAACCATTCGATAGTTCTCATGCACATGCTGCTCCCCATCATTTCAGAGCAGCCAGCTCTGAAGACAGCTCCTTGCATCTTGCCTGAAACATTCAATTTTTTGCCAATACCTGCTGTGAAAGAAGGCTCTACAAATCAACAGCGTAAGCTGGCTTTTAACAGAATCTAGACCTGAAGCTACACGGGAGTGTAAAACCTAACCAAGCATCTAGTTTTAAAATATGCTGTCCTGTAAGCCCCTACTGTCTTTTAAAACACTCAAGAGACCTTTAAATCAATACCAGCCTACAGCAGATATCCATTTCACTATGAACTCAAAGGCATTTATCTAAATAAAAGTCAAACTGCAGTTTAAACTCAGAGTGCATTTGAAAGCCAAGTCCATATTCATAGCATAATTACGAATTAAAGTGCAATTTGCCCACAGATTACATTACTACTTTTTTTTTTTAAACCACACAGCAAGATCAGGTTGGAGCTTGTCCCTGCCTGATGTACAGGCAAAGAGAGAAAATACAACAAGTTATGTCCTATAGGCTCAACACAATGAAGATAAAGCTGACACAGAAATAATAGTGACAAACTGTAAGGGGGAAATACAACCACAGTCATGACCATGCATGAATCCATCTGTTTTCATGTATTTCTATGCCTTCTATTGCTGCAAATCTTTGCATTTCTTAAGGTAACATATTTATCCTCAAAACATTCCTCTGCAAAAGACTAAGAGGCTATTTTATGAATCAAGCACTGAGAATCACAGGCACCAAACTGATCATCCCTACACTTGTCAAAGGGACCAGATCCCTGGCTCAGCCAGTGCTCAAGCACTGAGTGATGCTGACATGAACTTCAGAAGTTCACAAGTGAAAAAAAAAAAAGGTCTTCGTAAATTAAAGGATTTCATGGCCACAGTTTAACATAATCCAGAATGACTTTCTGATTATTGTTGCTGCCATTCAAGAAGTTTGAACATCAAGAGTCATTGCACAAGTAGTTGGCTCTTCAGATAGCACAGCCGTATTTTGCCTACTCCAGCAACAGAAAGACTTTCCAATGGTTGCCGCAAAAATACAGGTGAACTCCACCTTCTTATATGCCAAAGTCTTCAGTTCTCCCCATGCTACCCACTCCAACTATCCTCACCAAACACAATACACTGTTCAAAAAAAATCAGTGGGGAAATAAAAGCTAGAAATACAGAGTCAGTGCAAAATAAACAGTAGACATGAAATTAAATAGATACACCAAAATAAAGAGTTTACTCAATTTCTGAGACTAGCTATATTTTAACTTACATTAAAACACCCAAGAATTTCTAGCCTGAAGCATTAGCAATCAAAGGATGTGTTTCCCAGAACTCGGATCCCCTCACTAGACAGTATTTGGCATGTTAGTCACAGCATTCAAATGGGATAAAGAATTAACGTGCTCCAATAGATAGATCATTGGGACCGGGAGTCAGGAAACCTCTGTCTATTCCTGGCTCTCAATCTCCTGCTGGGTGACCAGGTCATGTCACATCACCTCTCCAGAGCTTTTGTTTCCACAGCCACCCTTTGTCTGTCTTGTCTATTTAGACTGTAAATAAAATTGAGGTAGGTATTGTCTTGGTTTGCCTGATGCTGATGAAATGAGGCCTCAATCTTGGTTGGACTCCAGTAATGCAAATAAAGGGAACTCAAAACTTGAGGTCATGGGTGCGTATGATGCTCCCCCATGACTAAGCACAGGTCCCAAATGTACAGCAGTGCATGAAGTACTGCAGGGGCTGCAACATCCCCATCAGCTCAGCCTCTCCAAGCTGAGCAGACCAGCAATGCAGGCTGGGGGCACAGCCGTCCCATCGCTGAAAACTGTCACATTTCTGCTCTCCCATAGCACAGAACGCATTCCTTCTCGAGGAGCCCTTTGGTCTGATGCCATGCAGTAGTGCAATGGCTCACTGAGCAAATGTTTCTGCCATCAGTATTCTAAAATGTCTTCTTCAAAGAGCAAGCCCTTAAAACCCAGAGCCAAAACCCTGCCCTTTCCCAAATCAGCACTCCCCTAAACCACCTGAGCTATCTCAGGTGCTGGGCATCTCTTCAAAGTGACAGTTTATAAAGCATTATCTACAGTGTTTTATGCCAGTCCCAAGAGACCGTGTCTTTGGTGTGAGGTCAGCCCATTTCCTGGCACCTGCATCTACATGTGGGGTTAGCTGAGCCCAAGTGTAGGCATACCCACACAGAAAGCAGACTGCCCAGTGTCCTGCCTGCTTCTCTGCATGGGTACATGTTTCTGTTGAATTACTCATGGGAAGATATTTTGATCCCTCCAAGGCAACTGTGGAAAGAAAACAGAATTCAGAAAACCAACATAAAACCTGGACAAGAGCCTGGGCTGTAAGTTCAGGGAAGCATCCTACAAAGGTCAAGCTTCTACGTATGGCAGTAAAGACAGAGCAGAGCACCAACTTGAGTGGCCCCTAATGTTCAGATTGTTTTTCCCCCTGTTGAATAGAAGCTGAAGTTTGTGGGGTTTTTTAAATTTTATTTTGACTTAATGGCATGGAAAGTGCTCTGCGCATTATTTATCCATTACATACTTCAAGTCTTCCTTGTATTGGCTAATCCAACAATGTAGGGTTTTTCCCCTCCTGACACTAAGATGCCCATGATCGGGAACTGAGAGCCTGTTAAATCAATATGGGAAGGGCCCTGTTCTGTCTATTCATCCATTCCAGTCTCTAAATAAGAAAGCAGTGTTTGCCTTTAGTTAGCATTGTGAAAATGGCACTGTGGATCACTGAACATTGCAGAGACTGAAAGGAAAGCCTTGTTAAATAACCAGGTATGTAGCCTGCCTTGAAACCACCTCCTGAAAGTAATAATGCTGTCACACAAAGAGCCCTGCTTGCCAGCGAGGAGGGATCAGTCAGCTCTTTGAGCCATGAGATGCCAATCCTGCCTCCTTGGGCAAGGTGCAGGGTAGACCAGGAGTTCATGTAGAAGTTTTGGCTCTGTCGTGGTTTAATCTCAGTCGGCAACTGAGCACCACGCAGCCGCTCGCTCGCTCACTCCCCCCCGGTGGGATGGAGGAGAGAATCAGAAGGGTAAAAGTGAGAAAAACTTGTGGGTTGAGATAAAGACAGTTTAATAGGTAAAGCAAAAGCTGTGCACACAAGCAAAGCAAAACAAGGAATTCATTCGCTACTTCCCATCAGCAGGCAGGTGTTCAGCCATCTCCAGGAAAGCAGGGCTCCATCACGCGTAACAGTTACTTGGGAAGACAAACGCCATCACTCCGAACGTCCCCCCCTTCCTTCTTCTTCCCCCAGCTTTATATACTGAGCGTGACGTTACATGGTATGGAATATCCCTTTGGCCAGTTTGGGTCAGCTGTCCTGGCTGTGCCCCCTCCCAGCTTCTTGTGCATCTCCAGCCTTCTCAGTCAGTAGAGCATGGGAAGCTGAAAAGTCCTTGACTAGTGTAAACACTACCTAGCAACAACTAAAACATCGGTGTGTTATCAACATTGTTCTCACCCTAAATCCAAAACACAGCTCTGTACCAGCTACTAGGAAGGAAATTAACTCTATCCCTGCCGAAACCAGGACAGGCTCTGTTTTAGGAACTTGACTAATGTGGAGAAAAGCCACCTCTTTTGAAAACAGAGGTGCCTGGCTGGCTCGCCAGACAAAGGAGTAGAGACATATGTGGCTTCTGGTCTCTGCTCACCATGATGATGGCTGAATTCTGTTCAGTGAGGAGAAGGTTTCCGACCCTTACGTCAAAACCATTTATCTGTCAGTGCAGAAGATTATGTCAAAAGCGTTTCTGCACCTTTTGATGACAGGCATTAGAGAAAAGGAGGATGGCTCGAAGTTCTGCCACTGCCAACTGTGGCTTTCATTAAACACTTTGTCAACCATTGTCATAACACAACTTTTCATTGCTCCTGCACAAAAGGGAGCCGAGGGCCCAGAACAATCAAGCCCTGCAATAGAAATTCCTCTGGCTAATCTGTCGAAAGATAGCTGCCTAGTCCGCAGCTTACTGAATAGGCACCATCCTCTTCCCACATGTTTGTAGATGGCTTTACAACACTGGAGTGGAGGCCCCATGCACACTTGATTGGAAATGAAAAGCATGGCTGCAGCTGAATTAGCTTGGGGATGGGGGCCAGGGGAACAAGAGAGAGAACACACTGCCCATGCTAAAAGTACACAGCTGTGCAGGGAAGAAAGCACACAAATTTTTTAAACAAGCTTTTGAGCTCCCAGAGAGATAGAGTCCTCATAAGCAGTGACACACGAGGCTTAACACTGAAGCACAAAGCGATCAAAGAGACTGCAAGGATTCAGGTGATTGTGTGGACTGTAAAGACAGAAACGGCTTTAGCCCGTTTTTCTTTTTTCTTGTGCACAAGACAAGCCCCAAATCCACTCCCTTAAGGGAAGAGCAGCCCAACAGCTACCGCAGCTAGTGCCAGCTACCCACAGCTGCACTACACAGCAACACCTTCCCTTAAATGGGATTTTTTCAGTTCCCCGTAAAACAAATGGCCACTAAATGGAGTTGCATAAGCCACCACAGTGATGAGAAGGAGCTTTTACACACTAGACATGCAGTCCTTATTACCTTCTGGAGGATTTCTTGCAGATTCCTTTGAAGTGCCTGATGCACTGCCAGAAGCCAAAGCCTGGACTTGGGGAATCACTCACCCAACCCACCACTGCCATTCCTGGGATCCCTTTGAATCCGCCTGCTAAACTGATAGAAAAATCAGATTCTTACACCCCTTGGCTCCCTCATCTCTATTTCACCGCACCCAAACTCAGCATCAGGCCTATGGTCAGGAAGAACAAAGAATAGTAATACATCTTTGCTGAAGGATGCACTGAAGGGCTCTGCACCCACACTACATCTTGCGGTTCAGCCAGCCTCAAGCATGAGCTCCCACACTGCTGAGCAATACTCCAGTGGTTGGACTGACCAGGCTGTGCAGCCTCTGGAATTCTTGTGTTTCTGGGGTGCCCATGGCTGCATTAAGCAGCCCTCATGATTTCTTCTGTGGTGTACCCCAGGGATCTCTGCCTGCCTGTGCAAGGCACCCAGCGTCCAAGAGAAGGGGCACTGCTGGGGCACAGAAATGTCCCACGCCAAGCTTCAGCAAGAGAGCAACAAAACACAGGGCACCAGAGGTGAATGTCCCAGCTTGCTGCAAGTGCTTTGGAGAGAAGGGGACTCTGTAGGACAGGGGAAGGACAAGCAGCACCCACGTGGGTGAAGCTGTGCCCCATCACTGAGAGGTCCTGTTAGCAGCTAAGCAAGTGTGCTCACTCAGGCTTTACTTATGCCCTAGCTCAAATTAGCAGCAGCATCATATTAGCTTGGGTTAATAGCCTGCTCATATAAGGGGCTTTATGTGCAGAAGGGAGTCAACTTAAGGGCAACCCTCAAGCCATAATAAGAGCTAATTTGACAGTGAAGACAAACTTTGAGAGGTCATCTAGACACCAAGAAAACTGCACCATGAATCACTCCCAGTCATGACCAACAATACCGTCTAAAGGAAATTCCTGTAGCATGATCACCAAAGAATCAATACTACACTGATTCCAGCAGATGTGTGCAATCATTAATGCAAAGAATACTAACTAAAACCACATCACTGAGAAGCATTGTGCCGGACTACAATTTAATTTAGCATGTGGTTGATATGGTTCAAGGAATTAGGGAATTATCTTCAAGTAACTTTCAGGGACACATTTTCAGCCCTGGCTCTTCCTCCTGCTCTGCCACTCTGTGCTCACAACTGTTTCCGCTCACAAGTGCGCAGAGACCACACATGTGGCACATAAAGACGCCTGCGCATACAAGCCTGGTAAGCGACCACCAGAGCTGGTCTGCTCACACGAGGCTGCAAACATAAATATCTCTATCATTGTCGGCTCCCTGGCTCCAACAGGCAGCACAGGAGAGCAACCACACTCTCGGTGGCTGAGGAACGGCAGAGAAGTCCTTTGCAGGAGCGCTGAGTAACACTACGCTGCTGCTGGGGCTTCTACATCTCCTACAACAAGGAACTCTTACAGGCATGTTTGTCTCTTTAAAAAGAGCAGTGTCAGGTTATTTTAGGCCCTGTTCAGTTTACACAAATGTGTTCTGACAAAACCTAGGATCCCATTTCCTCCTATTTTAATAGCCTTAGCAAAACTAAAGTGGAGTTCTTTTCTGCTTTTTTTTGTTTTGCTTGGAAGACATCTCCTCCAAACACCCCAAATGTTTTAATTTTTTTTTTAAAGAAAGATTAGCTTCAGCTTAACCTACATAATCACACACATATATTGTGGTGTACTTGTATATCGGCAAAGCACTTGGGTAACTTAGGTGCTTATGGACCTCTTGCTGTGCCTCTGCAGCATCAGGACAGACATGAGGATACTCATTTCCTCAGGGCATGATCCTGGTCCGCTCAACAAGAGTTTTCTCAGTATTTCAACTGTTCCATGCACCAAAAAAAGTGAAGTGAGATTTCAAGAAGTGAAGTAATTTGAAAGTCACCCAATGGTCTCAGTGGCAGTGAGGACTGTGAGCCCTTGTCTCTGCAGAGTGCCCCACCAGCCTCAGCAGCACTCGTGGCTGGGGACACATACATCCTTTCCCGGCAGCCAGTAGGGACCCGAACCAACAGAAGATGGCAGGACAAAGCAAGCATGAATGACAAGGTATTCAACAATGCTTTCTCTGCTTCTGAAAAAAATACTAGCAGCAGCCACATAGCCCGCAGTCACTGAGGCTACAAACCCTCCTATTAGGATTGCATGTTCCTCTGCTCCTAAGACAGCGCAGTCAAAGGCAGTATTGTACACAGGGAACAGAGGATGCTGCAAGGGTTAGAGCAGGCGGTATTTAATTGCAGCAATTTTTCACTTTATTTGCTGCTTCTATTAAGCTGTACTGCCTGAAAGGGGCTGATCCTCTCCAAAACACACTGAGCCATCAGCTGCAAGGATTGCCTCAAAGCAAAGACATTTCAAAGGGGGCACGGATATCTAAATAAAAATAACTGTATTTAATTTATTTAATTTAACATAAATGGTTTGCCACCTGTGACAGGTAAGAAGTTGGAAGGAAAAGCAGATGCGGAAGGTTTTTTTAACCCACAAATAAGACTCCACTCTTCATCTGCCCAGACACCCATAGGGTTTGTTCTGGGTTTATTGTTTTGAAGTGCTACCTACTATCATGAGAAAAACATATCCTAAAACCAAAACCCTGCAAGTTGTTTACTGCACTGCATAAGAGCAAACTCGCCTTTTTCCAATTTGATGCCAAATTTCTTTCTCAGCAATTTTGCCTCCACAAGGCAAAGCACACTGTGTCTTAAACCGCTGAAGCAAGGGCTGGAGGCCTAGTTCATAAACAAAATACTTCTGAAACAAATTACTCCCACTTCCATGACCACTGTGTTTCTTTACTAAATCAATAAAGGCCATGACTTCTTTACTAACATCTTCAATTAAGGTTCCCCACTGTGTATTCAACATACTAAACCAATTTATTGAGGATTAACAACTATATAATTTACTATACATGTCTACCTTAGAACAACTGCTAAGCCTCCATTAACTGGTAACAAGAGCTACATTGATAAATCAGCATTAAGTACTATTTACAGTTTCAAAAATTGCTACTTCTGCAAAGCAAAAATATTTTCATCTGAAAGTTGTGCAATTTTTCACAAGTACTCACAGCAGATAAACCATGTTAAACCTTTGGCTTTTTCAGATGTTTAGAAAGACCCACAGCAATACATTCAACTGCTGGCAACCTAACCCTCCCACCACATGACTTTCTAAAATCCAGCTGTGGGTTACAGGTCGAGTGCAGATGGAAAAGAGATAATTCAGAAACTCCCCAAACACTCTTCAGAAGTTTCCACGATTTAAGAAAACATCTGAGGTCAACAATCATTCAATAATATCCAATAAACCATATTTTAAGATACATTTTCTCCTAAAACACAGAATTGTAGTGTGCTGTGCTCTGCTCTCTTTGGGGATGCAAGTGGTTTCAATCATATCCGCAAGCATTTCTGGTAAGCTCAGAGTGCTTAACTAGCTGAGAAGACATTTTTCCACTGCTCTAACACGACAGTTTATCAGAAATATTAATTCAGTAAATACATCACCAGGCACAGCTCTCACGGTGCCCCTAACCAGCAGCACCGTGTATGCATACACTGCACACCGAGAAGGGAGAGCACCAAACCCTGATGCTGAAGTTTGGGCACGCATCTGGCATCGCCCCTTTGCAGAGCCTGTGGCGAGCAGGGCTCGGCCATGCCCGGTCCAGTGGCAGCGTGGGGCACAGCACCGCCCAGCCGTGCCGGAGCAGAGTCCGGTCAATCATTAATGGTGGGGAGAGGGCAGGCAACCTGCTGCCGCGGTGTTTGCTCAGCGCTTCATTCTCTCCCAGTTCTTCTTAGTAGTTAATCAGGAAGGACCGATCTCCCCCAAAAAGCACGCTTGCTTGGAAGCGGCACAAAGGAATATTTGTGTGCTGGTTAAAACTAGTCAGGCAAAGAGTCAGGGGAAAAGAGTCTTAGAAAAACAGCATGCAGATTTCTCCTCCAGCTTGGGCACGGGGGCTCACCAGCTTGCTCCTGCCTCTCCTGCACTTGACACTGCTTTTTAATACCCCAGAGAGGGGCTGCATCACCTCCCGCCCTCGTACAGCAGAACAGTGCAAAAGCAAAGAGGCATTTCCCAGAAAGAACCACTGTTCTCCCATTCTCCGTTGGCCCAGGCTGGCCACACTACACTGCTGTTTCGCCAGTGGCTGCTCTTCATCAGCCACCCAGTGCATCTGCTGTGCCATCAGTGCATCTGCTGTGCCATCATCTAAGAAACATACCTGCTGAGATTTTTACTTGAAGCTCTGTCTCATTAGATCTGCTGCAAAATTCAACAAGCTAACTGACCAGAGCCAAAGCAGCCAACTCAGCTGTACCTGCCAGGACACAGGCAGTGCTCATCCCTCCTGGCTCTGCTCCCCTCTTCCCACCTGGTGGAAATAACCCCGGTCTCACAAAACACCCAGACAACTCTGCAGCTTTCTACAGTGGAAATAAATCCCTTTCTGATCCTAGCAGCAGTCTAAGTACAATTACAATGCTGGACTCCTTGCTATGCCCACCATAAACTTACTCAGTTTAAAATCCACCCAAGCAAGGATATTCCCTGCACTTTTCAATGCCATGGGCTGAAATTGAGAGGTTGACCAAATCCAGAGATCTTGCACATGGAAAGGAGTGACATATATAACCTCAAAGATTCAGCTAAAGGACTAGTTACCTACGGGGCAGTCACTGGCTGGCAGCACTGCATGTTGCAGGGCCAGCTCTAATCCCCTGGAGGTGTGAAAGACACAAGGCAGACAGCTCTCCATTTTCAGTTTAAAAATAGTTCTTCTTTATTACAAAGAACAGCATTTTAAGGGCAAAACATGCACATTTTAAGCTAAAAAAGCCTAAGCTGGTCATCCTGGCTGGAGGTGTGTGGTTTACACAGGCATCCACCCTCTCCCCTTTTGAGTAATCAATGTCCAATCATAATGCACTTTCATTCCAAGCACTTTTGTATTGCCAATAAAGCACCGAGCAATTTAATGGATTTCTAACCCCAAATTGGAAGCTGTACTGCATTCCAACTGACTCAATTTGTTCAGTCTTAGAGGAAGCCCTGGAACAAAATGCTAGAAATAAAACCACATGCACTGATAACATTACAGAAATAGATACACCAAGAAGCAAATGTTCTGTCTCTTTTATTTTATCTGACCTCCAACCTGTTTTAATTGACCTTCAAGATGGAAAGGCTGCATTTAAAAGAAGCCATTTCCACCTAGATCAAGAGAAATAAAAGCCAAGCTATATATAATGCATTTGCTGCAAAACAAGGCAAATAAATCTACCATGAAACTACCTTTCACTTGACAATGAAAAGCCAGAAGAGACTTTCAAGTTAATTTACTCCATATTTTAGGTCCTAAGCAGAGCTATTTTCCTCCAAACACATCTTTCTCTGCACATGGCCTGAGAACAGCAGGAGATGGCTTCCTCTACCCTCACCTTATCACAAACTATAGCACTTGATGGCAGACAGCTGTGTTATCACCTTTGGCTAGCAAGAGACTGAAGAAGCAGATCAGAGGTAGTGGTGTGACACAGGAGTTTCCAAATGGTGGTCCACAGTGTACCTCCTGCCAGCAGGAGAAAGCCAGCAGGTCAGATACTGTTTGACATGGCAGACACTTTCTTTACAATGGCTGCTTATATGTAGAATCAATGTAATTACAATAAGTATGACCAAGAATATGACATTCCTCCAGAAGATGCTCTTTATTTCACAATGTGCTATAGAAAGCTATATTCCTGCCTCAATGTTAAGAGCAGGGCCATCTATCAGAACAAGCATTCATACTTTTTTGGCATAACTCCTGCACTGGTGTTTACCACTAGGACAGCAGCAGGATACCTGCAAGGATTTCAAAGCAGATGAAGCTGGCGCTCAAGACTCTGCCCACAGAACACCACAAAAGTCAAGGGGATGATTAAATCTATTGCTGCTTTCCATTACATGCCAGTCTTCACATTCCTTATATACAGCAGAATGTCACAAATAAGCATATATTCTTGCTTAAATAACTTGCACATGTACATGACTTTCACTATGTGAATTTACAGATGCATATGCAGCTACAAACATTACATATCAATATATGCATGAAGCAATACATCTATAGTGATGTATACAGATAGAAAGGCTTTATCAGGAGTGTTTGGGACAGCTGTATAGCTTATGACTGAGTTGTGAGGAGTACTAGTAAAAATCTTTATTACACTCTACCCCAGCATATAATGCCACATCTTTCACAGAAGCACTATTTTAAAAATGTTTGAGAGCTTTACAGTTTTTATTGGTGCTATTTTTTAACTCCTTCCACTTACAAAGCCAGACTTCTTTATTAGTGCAACTCAAACTGCAGAAAGACTCAGGAAGAGGAAAAGTTATAGCCAATAAAATTTTAGAAAGTTCTTCAAACAAGCTTGCTCTTCCTAAGTCCGGTATCTCAGGACTTCCCAGAATTAAAAGACAGCCCCTGTTTTCCAGTGGCTGCAGCTTTTTGCTCTTCAGATCTCTTAACCTTTCAGGAGTCCTAGGCAAACAGGGCTCTGGGCAGAGCAAAGGTGAAGCAGCCAGTTAGTGAGCCCACACTTGCTCCTGCTCTCCACACTCCTAGCTGGTGCACTTGAGCTAAGCTTAAACCCTGCAATTAGCATCAGTCAGGCACCAAAGCTGAGCACACGTTTCGCCTTCAGTCAGGAAGGTATTTTTTCATCTACTTCAAAGGGCTATGATGTACTTCGCTGGATGGATTGCCTTGATTTATTATTCAATGAACCCCCTCAGATTCATGCGATTTCTCAGCTAAAAGCATCACAGCTAATTCAAAGGTAAGGCAGATGTTATCAAGGTTGAATCAAGGAACAAACTTTCTCTTCTATAGATTTTTATATCTTCCATGTTGCAGAGTGTTAGAGGGGTAGGAGGGGGAACATTTCCTTATTCTTTTGGTACAGGAAGCAATTAAGGACCCAATCCCTTGCAAAACTGCTGGATTCAGAAGGTATTTGGATAAGCTCACTTCATCTTCTTTAACAATTATTACTGGAATCATACTGCTGCACTTGGCATTTGAGATCAGGGGTTTTTTGCTATAATTATCTCAGTTTCTGCCCACCAGAAGGTACATATATGCCAGTGGAGGTTCCAGTCCCAGCTTCAAGCACAGGGAACCCCTTCATCTGAACAAAGGCTGCCTCCAACAACAAATTCTGCAGGAAGACACTGAAAGAAGGCCAGATTGTTCCCTCTTGCTTCGAACCCCTCCCACTCAGGCACAACCCAAAGTAGATGCCATCTTAAAACTGCCTGATGGCCTCTGAAAATAAAAAAAAGTCCCATAACAAAACTCCATGTAGGTGGGCACCTGGCTGCATTGAAAATAGAAAAGCTAACACTACGATTAGGCCAAGAACAGAAATACCCTTTCGCTCTTCCAAGTGGTCCTTGCAAGCCTGGGCATCGTGCCAAGGAGCTCACCATTCACTACTCACACTGCACCTCTCATGGGGCAAAAGGCACATTGGCTTCACACCAATGCCTCACACTCAATTATTTGAAAGTTATGAATGCAGAAGGTGCTTCCAAGGTTTGCTATTGCATGGGGAGGGCCACAGGTATGTTCACCACTTGGAGAAGTCAAACCATGTCCTTTTGAGCGTAGATAAATTAATCTCTATGAAGAGAATAAGAAGAAATGTCACCATTTCATGGTAATCAGAAATACAGAATTCTTAGGGCTCGTGGAAAGCATTGCTGCTCTAGGTGCAGATGGCAATGAGAAAGAAGTGCAGCACTTCATGTGCAAAAGATGAAGAAATCCTGAGATGAACCATGATGGAGAACCCAAGGCACCCCACAAGCAGGGTCATGGGAGATGAAAGAGGACAAGTCTGAGGAGACTGGAAGGTAAGAGCCCATCATATGGTTGAAAAACTACAGAAGAGAAACACCCATGCAGCTCACTACCACATTCATGAAGCCACCAAGAGGAGATACTGCTGCTCCTCTGGGCAGGTCACAACCTGGCTGTTAGCTGCACAGTTGTCTCAGTCCTTCCTAAAAGCGGGCATCGTCAGAAGCAGGACCCTGGGCTAGACAGGCCACCGACTTGCAGCAGCAGGGGAGCACGCACTAATGTAGACTCTGTATTCCAAGCCTGGCTCAGTGACAGCAACGCCACATGAAAAAAACCCCACATTTTCCTCAATTTGTCACAGCAAGCAAGGTATGAAATAATAAACTTTCTGAATCTTCCAAACACACAGGCTCCCCCCCTAAAGTCTTTTGCAAACCAATGAAAATTGTGTAAAAATAAATTGTAGTGCATTTTATAGGGGAATATAACTCTACTGCAACTGGAAACACATAATCTAGCTTTTCTCTAACAAAACCTACAGGAAATGGCTCTGCAAAAGTTAACTAAGTGATACTGAACTTTCTCCAGAGTGTTGTATAGGAAATAACACTGCAGAAATGACTGCCTGATCTAACCTTTCGTCCAGACTATGGTACAAAGTCATACTACAGAGGTATCTGGCTGATGTTAACAATCCTCTGGTGTATTCTCCAGAACTGCAGCAGAGAAGGCAGGTTCTCTCACACATGCTCAGCAAAACACGCTTGCCACAATGCAAAGCCCAGGCAGCCAACTGCTGATGGAAAACAGAATTTTACAATTTTCCCTTTCTGCGGCTGGCTTTTATTTTGTTTTTTAAAGATGTGAAGAAGTAACGGCTGTCCTGTGGTGCAAAGAGCAGAGCAAATGCATGCATCCCCTGCATCCGGACCTGTGCCAGACTGGCACTGCAGACATACCAAGGTATCCCATCTCTGCCATCTGTCAGACCATCCATCTGTTTAGAGACCTCATAATGCAATACCACAGTATTTCTGGGTGAAACCCCCTTTAGCATCATGTTTCTCAGCTCCACCACTCTTGCTGAGCTCTTCCCCCTCTACTCACCACCTCCACCATCTCAGGAGGGACTGCTTCATGCAACAGCAAGCACCAGTGAAGGATCTTTTACTCCCAAGGCATCTCAGGAACAGCATGTCTGCTAAGAAATCTGGTGTCAATATTTGCCTGGAGCTCTGCAATCACAATTACACAAACTGAGCCAGGCTGCCCTCCATCCTTTGTCCCCTGCCATCCACATGCTCCACTGTAGAGAAGGTGTTGCTGCAAAGACCTGAAACAAGTCTGGTTTTCAGCCTTCTTTTCTTTTAGTCAAAGAGGAAGAGCTACAGCTTACATATATACTTGGTCTACCGAATCCCCAACATCTCACTCAGTCTTCGCTTTCCATGAAATATGCTGTATAGGGGGAAAAAAGGTAAGGAAAAGAAACCAAGGCTTTTCCACATTCCCACAAAGCTTGGGTTCCTATGTAATTGCTTTAACCAGGACAGAGCTTCTCAAGAGCTACGGGACATTTACTGCTTGATCAGGTTAGCCAGTAGGAAACCATTTTATGGAGGTTTTTTTTCCAGCAAATTTGACACAACCACCAGAGTTGCTCCAAGACACAAAAAACACACATAGGGACAAGAGCCAACAAATAATTCATCTAGAGCAAGGACATAACCCTCTGTTCAGGAGGCTCACAATAAAATGCCCCCCATGGAATGACACTGATTTGGTATATTGAAATTGGCCACTGGGAGGGAAGCCAATACACAGCAATACTGCAATCAGCCTCGGGAATTAGCTCTAGTAGCTTTTTTCCCCCTGCAGCCCCACACTTACGTCAAGTCACATGGATACAATTACATAAACTGTACCTTTTCCATGAATACCTTCTCTGGGATAAAGGTTCTCATTTTACTCCACATAAACACACTCTCCACAGGTTTATAAGCTTTAATTGCTATGTGAACACATAAAAAGTGCCCAAATAAGTCTAATTAATGGTTACACATTAACTATCACGCACCTCTAGGCTTGTGTCATCCACCTATGTGCTAGATCAATAAACTGCTTGCAAGCAAACTTTTCAAAGATGTTGCTGCTGCTGAAAATGTTCTGTTCCTGTTTACTAATAACTTTATGAAATTAACTGGAAATTCCAACCTATATCTGAAGTTTTCTGCTTAGTTCTGCTAGGGAAAAAGCAAGCTCGTTTTCAGCAGAAAGAATCAAAAACATCTCTCTCCCATGCTCAAAATTGGACGCTGGCCCACAAGGTAATGCAAGAGCAGTGCAACTCTGGGCTGGAAAGGACTTCGGTGAAGAAAAATGTGTGCATGTGTGTGCCTGCAGAGACAGAACTCCTCTAAACCCAAGGAGAAGAGGTCTCTAGGAAATACCGTAAGCCTGGACAGCCAGAAGCAGGGAAGCCGTTTGCATGAGGAGGGCAAACAGGAAGCATTAGCAAGAGGTTTTAGGGAAGCATACACCCAAAATACTCTTATTGGCAATTAAAGTTAAGGGCATCATCCTCATCGAGTCTACTCCTCTGCCATTCACCTGCTGCTGTCCTACACTCACCCCAAGGGGCTCTGACAGGCAAATTTGGCCAATGGAGCAGCAGGTAAGGAGGTGGCTGCCTACAGCAGATGCATGCAACAGCAATGGATGGGACAGCATCAAATAAAACCTTACCACAAGGCACCCTTGCTTGTTAAACAATACCTGAACAAGCCACTTAAGAAAAGCTCTGCAAGGCTGCCCCCTGCAATGCTCCACACACCTCTGTGGAAGAGGGCAGAAAGCATTTCGTTTACTGTCCCGTACCTAAAGGGGCATCAGCAACCTGGTGCAGCCCAACTTTCTTGTTATGGCAAGAACATGTGCTAAACGCCTGCTGAATTTTACCTTGGCATTTACAGATGCCCTCATGTGCCATCAACCCACCTGACAGACACGTGCAGTCAGCAGCAGGGGCGCGAGGCCAACTCCTGCACCACCCTGCCTCCTCCAGCACAGGGGAGAGGGTGAGTGAAACTGAGCCAAGAAGTCTGAGAGTGATTAAGTGTTGATCAAATCCAACTATTTCATAAAGTTTCTGGTACGCCCAACCAGCTTCAATGGTCTCCATGCTTTGCTTTGAAATCCCTGTGATATTTATGAGAAGTCTGCAAATGGCTCCTTTGTCACCTTTTTCCCCCCCTCCTTAGTAAGGAAAATGCTGCAGAGTCTGAAACTCCAGAGATACACTTTGACATCCCAGTGTGCCTGCCCAAGCACCCACTGAGTGCTCTCACTGTGGGCAAGGGCACCAGAGCCCCACACCTCATGACTTGCATCCTTCTGGGGATGGATAATGCTGCTGCTTTCTCCCTAACCAGCTCCCCTTTCTCCACAGCAAGGAAACATCCCTTCCTCCCACGGTGCTCTCCCGGGCTGCTCGCTTCCCAGCCCATCTGCAGACCCACTTCCACAGGGGGCAGACAGACAGCAGGCACTTCGCACCTCCCCACCATAAACCTGCCCAGAGCAATTACCCAGCCCCACTCCAGCTGGGAACACATTGCTGCCTAATTTATAGCAGCAGAGCCACAAGGGCAGCAGGCAGCTGGCCCCAGGGCCAGGGTATGCACGGAGCGAAGCCGAAGCCCACAACAGCAGAGGAAACGCAAACACAGGGGGGCTCTCAATGCCCGCTCCCCCTGCCTGCCCACCCCCATTAAAAAAATTAATCCTGATCGTAAAAGCTGGAGCACAGCCTGTATTTCAGGCCAAATAATAAGGGGAGGCCTTTATAAACAAGGAATCACTTACTATTTGGAGGGGGGGGATTATAAAGGTTATTTAAATTAAAAACAAACTGCACAAACAAATAAACCCCACTTCCCTCCCCCGGCCACTGCAGCCCAAGCCCCACATCGGCTGCCTGTTCTGCACATGTTATCTGCGAACCATGGGCAAAGCACTTCCCCACTCCACACCATTTCACAATCTGCTCACTCTGAACCTTACACTACATCAGGAACTAAACAAACATTTCCTCCTTCTTTGGGGTTCCCCCCCCATCCAGAGCTCAGCTCCAAAGTCCAGCCGGGCAGCAGGCATGGGGTCGAGGTGTAACTGCCAGCTTAGGGAGCTTGGCACACTCCCCACCACCTCCAACAGTCCCACAAAAGCTTCCATGGGGGCAGTTGGCAGTGGTGACAGGGCACACCGACCCCATTGCACCAGGAGAAGCAAGGGGAGAGCCAGGGTCAGGTGTTCACTGCAGCCTTCCATGAAAAACAGCCCAGAAAACAGGAGAGGGGCTCCATGAAACCCCGAGCGTTTCTCCCGCTGCTCCACTAAGAGAGGATAAATGCGCCAAAGCCACCAAATCTCTGTTTATGATGCAAAAATGAGGAAGGGGGGGGACGGGGGACAACTTGCTTGCAGCCTTGCTCCCAAGGAAGACAAGGCTGCAGACATGTGTCCGCATCCCAAATAGTTTAAAACTGAGATGAGACCAGAGGGGTGGGAAGGGTGAGCGAGCTCCTGTTGGGCTGCAGAACTGGGGGCAGGCGGGGAGGGAGAGCAGCCGGGCACCGACACACAGCCTTCACCCAGGCTTGGGATCGCCTGGGCCCACTGCTACTGTAAACAGGCAGCCCCACACACTCCCAAAATACACCACAGACAGCCAGGAGGGAAGGAAGGCAATACTAAAAGACAATGCAGAGATAACAGGAAAACTCTGCAGAAGTCAATTAAAACGTTAGTCAGCCCTGGAGACAAATCCTCAGGAAACCAGACTTCGTCTGCCCATTTCTATGCACATTACTGGCGATTACAAGTAACTGCAACAGCAAAGTCTGATGAAAAGTCTTCTCTTAATCTGTCTGTATTTCCAAACAGATTTATTGTTACAAGTTTGGGGTTTATCTGCTTTGGAAAACACTGCAAGGGCCATAGCAGGAAACCAGCAAAGTGAGAGCATGAGATAAACTGAGGGGCTGAACATTGGAGAACCAAGTCAGGTTGGGTGAATTTTTTGTGTGGTTGCTGCAATGCCTCGTTAACGTTTAGGATAAAGGAAGCTTTTGTTAACGACCTGCTCTTTCCCTCCCTCCTGTACCTTCCCTCAGGGTTTTGAGATCACAAAAAAACCACATCCCCAAGCTCCTCAAGGGATTTTTTTTTTCCAGCAAAGCCAAGGCTGACAAGACTTGACATTCCTGAGATGTTTAAATGGGAGGAGAGGGAAAAACAACAACATTTTTTCAAACCCACTTTATGCATCAGAGACAAGCAAAAATTGGCCAAGGGCCAATTAAAAAAATTAAAAATATTTGCGAGATCATCTTAAATACTCCCAATGTTCCCGATGGAAGAGTCCCCAGTTGCACAGCAGACACAAGCCCCCACGCCAAATACTGCACATTCCTGGAGGGAGCTGCAGAGTAGAAAGACATAATCAAGCCGATTGACAAACCACCGCACACGACTGACTGCTGGTCCATCCCCGACCGCCCCGTGGGGACATGCCACCACTGGCACTTGCCCACAGCAGGTCTCAGGCTCCGCAGTGAAGCCCCTGTGGGAGGCTGGCAGGGACCAGCCTCCCCTTCCCCAGCAGGCAGGGAGCTCTTAAAAAAAACCCCACATCCCAGGGACTTGGTAATGAGGTCAGGATTAAGAAACATGAATTCATACACTGGCCCATTTTGTTGCTTTTTCCAGGCTAGGATTTTGCTTGCCCGATGCTGCGGGACAGAACTGGGCAAGGAGGGCACAGATGGAGTACTACAGCTTGCAATAAAACCCACTGAAGGTGATACAAACTAGATGTGGATGGTAACTCCACACGCCCTGAGAGGTATTACAGCTTCATATGCCAGCCACAGCACACCAAACACTTGGGAGCGAGCACCCATACTGCCAAAACACACCTGAGTGGGAAGCATTAAGAGTTACAGAACAGGTTAACGGGAACCCACCGAGCTCCACCAGCCAATTATTCTTCCTTGGTTTACTAGCACAGAAATTTGGGCATCAAAGAGGACCGCAGTGTTCCACTTGTGCAATAAACTCCTTTCACCAACATCACTTCACACTTTCCGGAGTGCAAAGTTCACGCTGATATTGTTGGCTTTCTCACTCACTGCTTTTTGGCACTGTCCCGCCTGCTTGGCTGTTCATTAATATGCAATCGCTACATTAAAGGCTTCGTTCCACAGTCCCAGCTAGGCTGTAACAACCTTTTCCAGCAAGTGCTGTCTTGTCAGGGACAGAAGTGCAAGTGTGTTTAGGTGCTCCTAAATACTCAAAATTAAAAACCCAAACCCTATATTCCTACCAATTGGGTTTTACAGAACAAGGGATTATCACCATCAATGCAAATAGTGTCCAGAGAAAACTTGGGAACTATACTGAATTTAGTCTCATTATGCTTTACTCCTTTATGCACCAGTTACACTACTACTACATTTTTTTGCACAATTTACAGACTGACTAATCATAGCTACATGGCAAAGGCTGCCTAAATGCACTAGCCATGAGAAAAAGTTTCCACCATTTTCGTTTGAATGATTACTAGCTAGGATGCTGTGAACAGTTCCCCCCCCCAAAAAAAAAATCCCACCTGTTTTTTCAGCTACCCTCTAATCTTCCAGATTTGAGCAGGAAGCAGGACAGCCCTGCCTCACTTACTGTCACTGCGCTCGCATGGAAAACCGCGTCACCATAGACCAAAGTCACTTCTGCTCTTTTGGGAGCACCCTCTGAACAGCTCGGCTCCCCACACCCCTCTGCTCCTACCAGCTCCATCAATGCTCCATTACTCCTAGGCCAGTGTACAACGCTCATCCCAACCAGGGAACACACTCAGCTTCAGTCCCCTGTTGTTCTCTCTACAAAAACAACCCATCAGCTGTTGGCTAACAAGCTCCTCAATTAAACACCCTGCATTTACTTCACAGCCTCCTCTTCTCCTCCCCCTGGGCTTGACCATTTCAGCCTCTGGTCCAGCCTGTCTCCTCCTGGCCCACCCAGCATCACCTCCTGCCCTGCCTTCCAAACAGGCACAGAAAAAAAACTTACCCCCCCTGCCTCCCTTAATGTATTATTAAATCCTGTCTTATTTTTCTTCCCTGGGAGACTAAACATAGGTTGTTAGTTCAATATAAAACTAAGTACATGCTTGAAAGACAGAGAACAAACAGAGTTTAATTGTAAGGAGTATTAAAAAAAGCACTCTAGTTGTTTCAGGTCATTTTAAGCCACATCAATAAGTTTGTCCCAATTTTTCAAGACTTGCTTATGATGGAGATGAGCCCAACTGGAAACCAAAAATCAAGAATCCCTTAACTCTGAAGGAAGGTTCATCTGAGTTTGGGCCTGTATCTGCACAGAATGCAACACAGCCAAGTAACATTTTTCCATTACTTTTTATCACTATTGCTTTGTGTTCTCCCCCCTCGAGCACAAGGTCACATCAAAATGTCTCCAGGCAGCCCCAAGTCCTATAAATTGTTAGAGATCTGGATTTACATCAGTGGGATTACACGAGATCAGCCAAATGTGCACATGCTGGAGGGAGAAGGGAAAAACACAGCACTTTAAACTGGAGAGTATTTTTCATTTATAAATAGTTTACATTTTTTGGATCCAGTGGCGGACAACCCGCTCAGTCTGTACTGAAACCAAAGAAATATCATGTGTGAGCACTAACCACAGTGTAACAGAGATAATAAACAACAGACAGGCAGCCATATGCAATGAGGCTAGCGCTTTTGGTAGGGGAGGCAAATTAAAAGGAAAAGAAATACCAAATTCAGCAACCATCACACAGCTAAAGGACCTATTAAATTTCAGATGGACCCGTTTCTCCAAGTTAGGCTACAGGAGTAGCCTCCACACAGAAGCCAGCTCTCTGCACCCTGCTGTGCTTCCCTGCCCTCGGCTGTACTAATGGTTTTAGCATCTCTCAGACTTTAGCAGAGCATTGCCCCAGCACTAGGGAGGGTCAAAACCAGGCACCTGCAGCAAGGAGGGACAAAGTGATGTCCACGTGGTCACACGAAGCACGCGCACAACACAGAGTACGGGGTGGCATCTGAGTCCCAGGGCAATACCCTGGGTTAATGTGCACAGGAGCAGTTCAAACTGATCCAAGACAGACCTGGTGCACTCTTCTAAATTGCGTATAGGAAGTAACTACAAGAAAGAGGAACCTAAAATACACTGTGCACCTTTGCATCCATGCGCCATGTTTTCACACCCCATGAGATTACATTTGCAAACAGTTTGTACAGAGCATCAGGCAAGTGAGGGCTGCTACATGCAAAGCACCTGAAGTCTGCTGGGCTCCTTCAGAAGCCTCCAGCCTCATGGACTTCACCAAGAGAACTAACCAAGCTGGATTACAAGCCTCCTACTCCAACCTCTGCCTTCACACCAAATAAAACTAAAATGAATGCTAACATCTATCTTACCCATGCTGTTACAAATGTTTTCGATACTATGTCAAACAATATCCTATATCCCACAGAAAAGACAAGTCTTAAAAGGAAGTGGGACAACTCTGCTTGCTCTATTGAAATTAGCCTGCCAAGACCAATTTGATGCATTTTATTACTGCAAGGAATTCCACAAGTATGCTGGTAACTTTTAAGCGTCAGTGTGGGTTCCTAGGTAGGAAAAAACCTTTTTAAAATATGCACTTTCCAGATTTTGCAAACATTTACCAGATGTAAGAGAATTCATGGACGATTCATCTGCCATGACAAGTGTGTAGACACCAAATCTAGCAGAAGAGGCTGAGCACCCACCTGTCATGAGTGAAAGCCTACAGCCAGATATGCTTGGCTGAACAAAGGTTTGTTTTCAATTATATTTCAGATTCTTCTAACAATAACTGCATGGCATCTGGCACCAACACATCTGAGCCTTTGAAGTGGTTCTTGACTTCAACGGGAAGAGGGGGAGGGCAAAAAAAGGGAATCAATCAGCGATTTCGGTCCCAGTCAAACCTCTTCTCTGAAGAGATGTTAATACCACAATCCCCCAGCACACCAGAAGTGTACTAGCGAAAACAAAAAACCCAAAACAAAACACATATTTGGGTCAAAATGACCACAAATCCGCACTGGGGTTGCTGCTTTCACCTTCAGAAACAAGACTGAGATACATGGGTCAACGGTCCCAGACACAGGAGCCTCCCTGCAAACACCTCCCCACAGCTGCCTTGGGTGGTGTGACATTCCGCATCCCCTGCCTGGTCAACTCATGCTCACGCCTGTAATAAAACGCTCATGGGAAGAGACATCTAATGCCTAAACACCAACCCCAGCAACCAGCAAAAGCACAGTTAAATAGGAACAGGAAGGCAGCGAGCAGAGCTTGCTGTCACATTCCCCATTCAAAATGCAATTGTTGGCCACCCAGCCCAAGGGAAAGGGCAGCACTTCCACTTTCATATTTCTGGGCAAAAGCAGCAGCTCCCACTGAGCTCTTCCACAAAAACTCATCATGGATGTACAGTTGGAACATCCACAACAGACCAGGAAAGCAACACATGGGTGCTGCAGGGTGTAGACTATGGAGTGCTGGTGACCACAAGGCTGAATCACCTCTGAACATGCTCAGGAGAACATCCCCAGCACACCAGAAGCTTAAGGCTTAAGCAGGGTTTGAGCACTGGTTTGCAGTGCCCACAGGTACAGGAGCTGCCGTACACCCGTGCTTCCTTTCACCTAAGTCCATGTTTAGGTAGCTAAACTCCTTTTCAGACCTAGCCTTAAATGACATCACCAGGTTCACTGGGCAATCACTGAAAGAGCAGGGCAAACAAACCTCATTTTTAAAATGCATATCTTCTTTATCTGGTTTGTTCAAATAAGCACAGCTGTGGTTTAACAGCAACAAGGTGGCAGAGCACAACAGCTCCCAAGACTGGGGATGGTGGTTTTGATTGGAATGATGTTCATTTAAAGAGGGATAAAAATGCCTTATTCATTTTCCCCAAGCCATGTCCAAGTCCTACCAACTCTTTTTGTTAGGTCAGGCAGTTTCTGGAAACATCTTCTGGCTCAAAACATTTGCAGAATTTCAAGAATCTGCTCCACAAATCTTGAGGCTGCTTTGTTCAGGAATGCTGACATGTGGGCAAAGGAAACCAAACCATTCCCTTGAATGCTGCAGAAAACTTTAAAGTCTAACCAAGATGAAAAATGCAAGAATCAAAACTCTGAAGGAAGTGCGGGTTTTCTGCTGCTTTTCAAATACTGCCCCAAACACGCTCTTCCAGCACAGGAACATAACCGTGCCAGGACAGCCTGTGTGCCTAGCCAGGCTGGTGGCCTCCATGTGCTCCCCTCAAAGCAGGGCTAGAGTTAGGAATGAATAAATAAAACAGACTTTCAGATCAAGTTTTCTTGGCCTTTACAGAGACGATCACACTGTGAAAGAGCTCTGGGCAGAGAGGCTCTTCTCCCCAGACAGGATCCACCCACTTCCCAATGCCTCCCCGTGCACAAGCACCAAAGGGCAAGCATGCACTTGGTCTTCTGCTTGCACAGCTCCCGGGACAATAATTGGGTTATTTCCTCTAGAAATATCCATTGCATTCCACAAAATTGAGAAAACTAGACCTCTAGCTTATCCACAAAGCCTAATATTTATAGGCTTACATTTGGTCAGATGGATCTTCACTACTTGAATTACAGGACCATTTTCAGGCCAAGGAGTCTTGCCCAAGCCAGCAGCCCGCTGGTGGCAGCGGAAACAGGGCCCAGCTCCTGCTTCAATACTGCATCAGCATGGCATTTATTTCTGCACTGCTCCCTGACGAGTCCCAACAGACACTGCGAGATGAGCGCTGGAGGGATGCTTTCGACTCCTGATTGCCAGGCTGTGGGACACTAGTGTCATGGGGCCAGGCCAAACACAGACCAAGGGTGGAAAGCAACCGCTGAGACAGACTGGACATGGCTCAAACGACACATACTGCCCCAAAAGCACCGTCAAATATTACACACACAACCAGAGGGGATACGGACGGTTCACCTTGGCTCAAAAGCTCTCAGTAGAGGTGACTGCAGAGAATGGGGGAAGATCTAGCAACCGAAGACCTGATGGAGGGAGCAGTGCTGGAGGGCTCATTCCTGGCTTGTCCTCTGCCTTTGCTCTCCATGGACCCTTATCTAAACAGATATCCTGCAACCCTCTCCCACATGCCATGGGAGAACCAGGAGAAGGACTGGCTCTGCTCCTCCAGGGCAGGCACAGCCAGGTGGCTCCAAAGCCATGCAAACAAGCCAAGAGGGATTCCACATTTCAAACCAAAAAAAAGCAGGAAAACCATCAAAAAGCACTTCAGCTGCAACAGACCATAGCCTCCCCAAAACATTTCAAGGCACATTTTCAATCCACTCCCAGTCCAACAAGGGCTGTTGCTGTTATTGTCTATCACACAGCAGCATCAGGAAACCGACTTCCCAGGAGTCAGAAATTTTCCTGCAGTGGGCTGCAACAGCACAGGGAGCCCAAAGGGAGGGGACAAGCAGCCCAGGGAGACGGTGGGCCAAAGGGAGGTTTGAGGGGTGATGCATCCTGCAACAGCAAGGCAGACGGTTTTATAACCGGCAGTCAGAACTACTCAGGAAACCATAGAGGAAGCAATTGGAAATTGTTGGACAGGGAAACTTCCCCATTTTGTTTCCAAATGTGCAGGCCCGTAAGTCTGCACTGAATTCCTCCTTTTAGCCATGCCTCTCACAAACAAAGCAACATTAATTAGCACACAGTCCCAAAAGTGTTCAGCTGCCACCTCCTCCTCCTCCCTCAAAAAAAGGTGGATTTCTGTTGTTTTGACTTTAAAAAAATTTATGACAAGCCTAAATGGCTTAATCACACACAGCCCGTTCCCCAGCAAGCCTCACACTGGCATTACAACTTGCACACAGGGTGCTTGAAAACCTCACCTTCAAGCTGGCTCAAATATTCAGAGCTGGAGGGTGAAGCAAACAAAGTAAACAGCAGCAACCAGAGCCCAGACAGCAGCCTGCACACACCACCAGCTCATCACAGCACCGGGGCTGCCAAAAGGGACCATCACCTGAGGATGGGGTGGGCAGAAGGGCACACAGGGAAGGTGTCAGAAAAAGCTCACATGGTGTGAATGAAAGGAAAGCCTGGAAGCTGGAGCAAGCCTGGGAGATGCACAGAGGGATGCAGCACAGTCCCAGCATCTCTGTGCCAGCTGAAAGGACAGCTCATCAGGCTTTTATTAAGCAGACCACAAAGTGGTAGCACTTGAGACACAAGTGCTAGAAACCATGAGAGAGAAACACTGTAGTAAACAGCTTGGGCTGTGATTTGGCATCTCCTGAGGATGCCACACTGCTGCGTAGCTCTGCCCTCTCCCTACACTTGCTATAAAGCCCAGACCCCATGAGTGGCCGGAGCAGGCAGGAGCCCCAGGCAGCTGTCCCTGCCCCACCACGGTGCTGCCAGGGAGCAGGGAGATGTGGACACCCCAGACCACTGCTTCCCACCCATAGCCGATGGCTCAACACTCATCAGGCCACAAAGGCATCTTCTTCCTGGAAACTCTGCTCCAAGAGGGGAGCAGCAAGTCACCAAAAACTATTCCCAGCTGTGGCCGTGGCAGTCACAAGGGCTTGCTGCTTTGGCTGAGACACCCCACCACCACATGGGTGGCACCACTTTACACACAGAGAAACGATCACACTGGTCCCCAAAGAGGCCAGGATTTGGGTGCTGCCTCCACAGCATCCCCTGCTCACAGGAACAGCGCATGGGGTAACCCAGCACCAAACGCTCCACTCCTACCTACAGGTATTAGCTAATGCCAGCACCATCCCAGCCAGACTCTGAAGCCCTCCTTCACTGACCTCCTAATAGAAGTAAGCACAGCACTCAGCAGAGCCGTGTCTCACAACTGGGTCTCTTACCCACTTTTCCTGCACAGATGGTTTAATGGCCCTGCTCTCCCCCATGGGCATTCTTTGACATCTCATACAGGATAAGCTCACGCTGCTTCCCTTCCCTTGGTGGGGATACTGGCACAGCCACCCTCCCCAGCCTGCTGCCTAGGAGAGGTAGGCATTTCAAAATTGAGTCCACTCCTCAAATTGAAGTTCACCAACAGCGTCAAAAGCTCTGGGGGAGAACAGACACATGCACCATCACACAGCCTCCTTTCTCAGGAAACCTGGGCAAAAAGCAGTACCCACCTCAGAGAGGTTAGACCAGGGAGAAGCAAAGCCAACTGCTGTTTTAAGTAGACAGTACAAGCCAAACGCATCCTGTCAGATCTGTACGACTTTCTGTCCAAGGAGATTAACTCAAAAACCACTACACATCTCTGCTGGTAGAGTTGGTAAGAATGAAACCGGAGCTCCTGGAAGGGGTTCTAGCTCACCAAAAAGTCAAAAGCCAAGCAACGTTTCCCGCTATAACAGGAAAAGTTCATTCATCCACTCTTATGAACAGCCATCCAAACCCCTTAAATTCATTGATCTCAACAGCTTTTGGGTGGTGATCATCTCAATAACAAAGGTTGGAAAGTGGGAAGGAAGATATACAAGAGGTTTACAACCATGTGAAACAATAGAGACAGCACAACTCTCACAAATGCTTCCAAATCAGAGAGGTCTAGAAATAAACACTATCTTATTTACTGATTTAATGCAGCATGTGTGCCCTACTTCAGAAATAATCCGAAGGTGTTTGAAAGACAAGAATTCTGACTTAGAAAGCTTGTTTAAGGAGGAAAAAGGAAGAACAGAGTTGTTTATAGACTAACATAGATAGGAACAGCACAAAAATATGCTTAGTAAAGGAAAAGTGGAAAGTATTTTGACCTTTCAAAATAAAACATCACATGGTTTGTTTAAATCTCCTAAAATAGGAGAAGTCTCCCCATTTTCCCAAAACAAGTGATATACAAGTGTGGATCTGACACTGCCCCTTGGTTCAGAAGGAGACAAAGGTTTATGGTGAGCTACACAGACAAACAGAGCATGGGATGCTCTCCTGGCTCACCAGCAAGGACAGACTACAGGCAGCAGAGAGACAAGCACTGGCCAACCGCCCCATGTCAGCTGCACTTGGCATTTCTGCACTGCCTATCCACTATTTCTCCATTGCCAGACAGGTGCAGGAGTGATGAAGTAACTGGGCACAAGAGAAGGGGAAGAGGGTGGGGAGCTTCCACAGGTGCCACCCAGATCAAGAGATACTTCCTCACCCTTTGCAAGTGACAGAGGGGTTACTGCTGACATCAGCCACACACAGATCCCTGCCATACTCCCTGTCCCCGCGTCCCCTTCAGGCTGCAAAGCCCAGTGAGAAGGGAGGCAACCCTGTGGCTCCATGCACCTTCCAGCTCAAAGCAACCACCTTGTACTGGGGAAGAGCCAAGTCACCTGCTCATGGACCAGGCTGCTGCAGGAACAGCCCATGCCACCCAGACTGCTGGAGGATATTTTTTAGGTCTGTGCTAAAGGAAAGCTACTGGTGCTTTTTCACAGCTCTCGAACCTGGGTGGATGGTAGCTGACAGAGATGCAGCAAAAAGCAAGCAAAGGCTGCTCGGGGCTGCTCCCCAGGCAGCAGCAGTGGAGAGCTAGCTCCAGCATCCCCCAGCGCATGCAGTGGAAGGAGAGGCACCAGTGTTTGGACAACTGGAACACATTTAGGGAGTGATTTTTCACAGGGCCTCCAGCCAGGCAGTTTCCTACGACGGCAGTTTTATTACCCACGATACAACCCACAGACCAGCAGCTCCCCATCCATGAGGTCTCCCACCACCCCTACAGGGACATCACCCACAGCAAGCCCCACCAATGGAGCACCTACACACCTGGGACACCTCCAGCATCACATCCTTAAATGCAACCAGAAGACAACGCCCAGTAAACCTGCCATCTCCATCTGAATATCTTCCATGCCCTGGGCACATCCAGTTCAACACCTTCAACCCCGGTACCCATCTGTGCTGGCGATCAGACAGCACTAGCTGAGCACTGCCGCACACACCGCGAGCACCAGCCCACTGGCCAGCCATCACTTTTTAGAAGTATTTTCTAGATGATAGATAACATAGAAAACCTATGTTTATATTGGCACACAACAGGCAAAACAGACTTGAAGTGCAGTTATAAAACAGCCTGGTCTACACAGGCTAGGCAAAATGTGTTTTGAACTTGCAGGGCAGTATTTGGAGAGAGGCTCATTAGTAGCTGGTGTTAATGGTAAACTCTTCAGAGCAGAGGAATATTCACAGCACTGAAAGACAATGGGGTCCTATCCTGGCAGGCACCCATCCCAGAAGCACAGGCTTTGGGTAACCAGGGAGAGACACATCGGTGGTGAGGATGGATCCACATCCCTCTGTGTGGGGGAGCGGCACAGCCCTGACTCCGCATTTCGCATCTCTCATTTCCTTCTTGCACCCGAGGCCTCATCCTGCCCTTCCGCAGTGAGCAAAAACCTGCCAACTGGAAGAAGGGGTCTAGGAAAAGAGTGTCTTATTTCAAGATTTCACAGCCAAATTTCCACAGAACTCAATGGATGTGTTTTCTAATCTGAAAGATTTAATCTAAAAAAAAAATAGGTGCCTTCAACAAAAGGGAAGCGTTTGTGATACACAGCCAGTACAGAGGAGTAGGGTTTACAGGAAATGCATTTAAGACTGCACCTCTGCAGATCTCCAAAATTAATGAGATTGCCCTGGGGGTCAAAAAAAAGACAAAGGAAAATTCACAAAAGTTACTGCTGCTCATATCAAGCAATATCAAGACTATCTACCCCCCCAAAAAAAAAAACCAGTGACAAATTCTCTTGCACACAAAACTTTAGCTCCAGAACAAAGCTTTAGCTAGCTAATGCATTTTTAAATGCAACTTGTACGTGACACTGGAGTATATGTTTTGTAACTCTGTAGCTCTGTGTAAAGCTGTTCAGTTGTAGAAGGTCTCTAATACTTTTCCTGCTGAAATCCATGCAAAGCCATTGCACCAAACTATGAAACTGCCATGACAAGTGCAAATAACCAACCATCCTGCCTACGTGTCCAGCATGGTTGACATTAATAAAAACTAGGCAGATGGCTACAGTTTGAGACCCGTCCTTCAATTCTTACTCAAACTGAAAATGCAACCACGCAGAAGCAAACCATGCTCCCGGAATCAATGCGACACGTCATCAGGTCTTGAAAGGTGCCCCCAAAATAGCAGGGCCTGCTTCTAGACTTCTCCAAAATTATATGGTTATGGCTTGAGAGACAGCATGCTGAAAATATAATGAGGGAGCATAACATATTACATATGTTGTGGTCCTGATCTAAAGCTGGAAGAGGTTGGGGTTGAAGGACTCGGGCTGCTGTGCAGGACTTGGTTAACTATTAATGGATGACTCAGCTACAATAATAATACGTATTTCGTGTTCTGTGCTAGCGCAACGGCATCCTGGTCCTTGACTTGGGCCCCTATGCACAGCAGAAAAAAAATACTTCTTAGCACATTATTTAATAGCTGGACATACCAGGAAATAGGAAAGATAGTTTATTCACCCTTTGTTTCTTCCTGCAGCCTCACACTCTGCTACTTCTCTCACACACCACTAAAAACCAGCAAGGGACCTCAGGGGAGAGCTGCCAGCAGGCACCCAGCCTCCCAGGCTTGCACAAAACCACAACCCAGACCGAGGGGCTATGTTTATTCACTGTTATTCACCAAAGCCATGCTCTGTGCTAAATCACTCCCCTCAACATGAACGAGGTGCTAATTCCTGCCCAACCCTGGTCCCCCAGAGCTGAGGAACCTGGAGCCTGGATCCTGTGCAGATGGCTCTTTCCAGCAGCATTAGCCTAAATTATCTCTACTCCATTCATCCACATGATTCCATCCAGCTCCATTGCAAAACACAGGAGTCACACTTAGCAATTAGGTTAGCAGCACAAAATGATTATGTTAAAAGCTGATGAGCTGAGCTAACTCAATCCAAGGTGTCTCCCGGGGCAGCCAACAAGATCAATTAAAAGCCCTGCAGCCCTAATTGAGAGTTTCTGGGTGCAGTTGACATACAAGTCAGGGACAATACACAAGTTCTCATCAGAGCTGGCTACCGGGAAATGAGAGCCATCAGCCAGTTTTGAAGCACTCAGACTTCAAGACAAAACTTTAACCCCTCTTCAAGAGATCAAAGCAACCAGAAGCCAGAGGCAGGCATTGCTTGGGCATGACTAGAGCCTCTGGCACTCAGTCATTCTCAGCTGCCCTGCAGAGCTGGTGGGAGCTGCACATAGATTGATGAACCCAGGTGTATGCACACAGATCTCCAGCACCTGGGGGAGTGCCTCAACATGAAGCCACCTTGAACCCTTCCAGCACACTCCACTTAAGCTGCACACTGGGGAGCATCCTTTCAGCACTCTGGGACTTCCCTGCACCAGCTGGGGCTCACACAGACTAAAGCCCCATCTCAAAGTGCTTCTGTATCTGCCTAAATCCCCATCAGAGACAAGACTCCAGCACCAGCTTAACTTTAAGCAGGGAAGTGAAATCTCACCCATGGTCAAGGAAGCATTTAAGTACCTGAAGTGCTTTGTTGAAGTGTCTGGGCTCCCAAACATATCAGTTTACCACCTCTAGCCTCTTGATGCCAGCAGGCGAAGGGGAAAGGCAGTCAACCTCCTCACATTTGCTCCTGCATCCCTTAAACTCCAAGCAGGAACTCCTGCAATGCTCAGCCACCCCCAAACCTTACATCCACAGAACTGCAGAGCAGTTTGCACAAGCAAAGAAAAAAATATTAAGCTGTATCTAACACATAATAATGGTTGATTTTCCTAGAGAACAATTGGTGGTGTGTTCGGTTTTTTGGCTGCCTACTGAGATGCTCGTTCCTCTGCCCTGGGAATTTTCCCTCCATGGCCGGCTCCCAGACCATCCATTCTCCCCTTTTCAAACTGCACCCATTGTAAATGGCACTGAATATTAACACAGCCCATTGAGCACTTGCTCCTTTTGTATGGGACCCCTGCGTTTCAAATTGCAGTCACTGCAGAGAGGAAAAGCCTCGAAGTGATTAAATGCCATGAAGTTTCTCAAAAGGAGAGAGGAATATGTAGAGGAGGCTGAGGGGGTCCTAGAGCCTTTCACTTGAAGCTAGGGGCTTCTGCAAGAGCCAGAAAGGCTTCTTGGTGGGGATATTTTATCCCATTCAGGCTTCATTATGAATCTCACATGCACTTCTAATCCTAGTCTGATTGAGATAATTTCTGCCCCAGCTGTGGCTCAGTCAGGGATTAAGATGAGAAGATCAGAGAGCAGTTGCAAAGGGCTTGCTGTTAACTGCGGTTCTCCAGTAAGCACCGATAAATATCACGGCATGTTGAGGGTGCTCAGCGAATCCACTGACATACGTTCACTGGAAGGGTGGATTTATTTGCAAGTGCATGTATTTGTGTGTAAGCAGCAGGCCCAGAGAGACACTGCTTTGCAAGGAGAGGCTTTGCTGTTACCCCACCGGGGCCAAGCTCCAGAGCAGCAACTGCAAGCCTGCAGGGTGCAGAGCCATCCCACAGCCCTGGGGCTGGAGACCTGAGCAAGGCCACTGCTGAGGATGCTCCAGGAAGCACCAAACCCAAGCATATCATTACAAGCTGAGCACGATTTCTTTTACAAGCTCCACCAGCTCCCAGCACTGTCCCGCTTGAGCAGGAAGCCTTCCCCCAGTCCACCACCCAGAAAGGAGCCGCTGGCTTTGCAGAATTTCTTTGGGTTTCCGCTCCCTTTCCCCAGGAGGAGGGAGGGGGACCAGCCACCTGCACCAATCCACATCCCCCTCTCCCAAGCTGTCCTTCTAAACCCAGCAGCCCCCCCAGGCAGCCAGCACATGCCGAGGGCTCTGCAGCTGCATGGGGCCAGGCACTGCAAGCCCAGGGTGACAATTACTTAATCTTTGTTCCATTATTTCAGCAGGGCTGGAAGTGGGACATGCAGGCAAGGAACTGCCAGCAGCAATCCCCCCCCTCCCAGCACCATCAGCAGGACAATCCCCACCACCACCCTCTCCTCCAGCATCTGCAGAGGAGCACAAATTATTCCAGAGCCCGAGAGCAACCTATGTCCATCTCCAGAGAGCACCGTGCGCCCAGGCAGCAGCACAGCAAGTTTTCTGCAGAGCCCCACTCTGCTCTACCAAGTAAGCAAAGAAGCTACCCCTAACATGTGAGAGCAGAGCAACAAGACCTGGCACATTAAGACCCCAGTTTAGCAAAAAATTTAAAGTTAATAGGTAATTTTGAGCACAAACATTCAGTTTCATTGCCTTCAACAAAATCTCTTTGTGTGCATACACTTGAGCACAGCAGGAGTCTGCTCCTGATTCCTAGTTCAAATGCACTTCCAGGCCCTAAAACCATCGACAGGCACCCACAGGATTTTCAAAAGCATCCAGACGCTTTACCCAGCTCTCTCCAGAGAGCAGCAGCACCATGCAAACAGCCAGCATCCACGCAGCTGGTGCCTCAGGGCAACTTATCCATATAGCCAAACCCCAAAGCCTCCCTGGGAAACCGAGAGCAGCTCTTAGCCCAGCTCTCCTGGGCACTGTCAAGGACTGCCTTGTTCCCAGACATGCCAAGTACACACCAACCCAGAGGCAGAAGGGTCTGTGCACAGATGCCCAGTATCCCAAAAACTTCCCCTAGTCATTTGGGTTAAAAAAACACACAACACATCTGTTTAAAAATAAAAGCTTTCTTCCTCCAGACCATACCAGCAGTGAATTAGCTGTCCAGCTGCACTTCCACAGCTCCAAAGCCTTCTCACCATTAAAATTTGTACCCAAAATACTATTGCTCTATCACTAAAAAGGAAAAACCCGCTCTCATACACGATGCCTAGAAGAAATCTTTCTTCTACCACTCCTCAAAAATTAAGATGCATGGAGAGACAGAAACAGAGGATGCAGGGGATGTGCCACGTCACCAACGCTGCTAGAGCCCTGCACCTGGTTTTTCTGGGCACGAAGCGTTTTGTACTTAAGCTTGGCACTAAAGTTTATGCCGCATATTACACTCTAAAGTAAAAATAAGCTTCAGACTTAAACACCCAAAGACATGAAGCATCTCCAGCAGCTTCAAAGTGAGACACTGCAAAGGAGTCCTGCACAGCAACTGCTCAGCAGAGTTTGATTTTTCCTGGCATCCCCCACAGACCAGGGACTTTTCACAGCTGCAGAGCTCCCAGCGGCTGGGTGCTGCAGCTCCTGCGAGGACAGTATGGGTCATGCCAGAGTGTTGCAACACGCCCTACGCAGGGCTGCTCAGCCAGCAAGTCCTGTACACTTCTGTAACTGGCATGCAGTATCGAGCTGCCTGTTGCTTTTAAGAAAAAAACCACATCTGTGCCACGCTGCATTAACTGTGAGCAACTGCAGTGCACCAGCCCTTCTGCATATCAGTTATGCCTTCTGAAAGCTAGGGAGAGAAATTACAACTCCAAGCTCTACTGCCAACAGAGAAATAACAATAGTTTCAAAAGATCCCAATGCTTTTTTTCCTCAGTACTGATAGTCCTGTTGACAAAATACGTAGTGCAATTAAGTCTGTTCCAGAACCCTCCCCAGTGTGCCGAGCCACATTTCCAACCCTGCAAACAAAAGCTTATCTCCAACACACTGAAAACCGACTCCAAGCACGGCTTCAGCTTTGTGGCACTCATTAGGAATAAAACATAAACTACTAAGGAGGGATTTTTCAACAGCACTTTAACGAAGCTAAAGCACAGCCACCACGAATCACTGAAAACAGGATTTATCTTGTCTCCTATTAGCAATCGAACATGCCTGAGCTTATCACCCCGCGAAAACAGACACCTTTGGTGGGAGACGCAGCCTGCCCAAAAGTGATGGGAGATGAGGGATGCACAGCTCCGACATCGCCCGTCTCACCCTGGTTATCGGCCAGGGGACCCACACCCCCAGGCTGCGCTCCTACATCAGCCCAGGGCTGCTGCAAACCTTCACGTTTGCCTTCTGCTTCTTTAAAAGGGCATGTTAAAAAAAAGCAATGGAGGTAGTTGCATAGAGATAACTTTTCTCCAGCACATGGTGCTTTTATAGAGGACATTAAAAAACTAAAAAGTTAGTTAACAATTCTCTGCACCAGAAACTAGCACTTATGATCCTACCAAGCATGAAAAATGTGCTTCAGCTTTGTGTCCCTAAACTGAAATAAGCGATTTAAGTGATTAGAAACAATATTACTTTAAAAACAAAATGTCTTAAATGTCTGCTTTTTATATTAGTTATGGAGAAGGAAAAAGACACCCTAATTTTGCATTGTCAGATATGAAAGCCATCACAGATTTCCACTTTAGCTAATTCTTTGGTTAGTTTAGAACTTACAAAATGACAAACCATATTCTAAGTGGTTAGAAGATCAACAGCCCATAGGTCCGTAGCAGTAGATTTATATATGCTATTACATCACCAATAAAATTTAAACTGAAGACACTCCTGAAAAAACAACAAGAATTTGTTCAGACTGGGCTATTAACGCATTTCTCTGCATGAACAAAGATACGCTGTCCTGTTTTAAGAGGTGCATGGACATACTGGAATTACGCTAAGAAGACTAAAAACTTGCCCCGAAAGGTGCCCAAGGCTGAAGGATGGATCCTTCGGAGCACACAGCAACAGGTGAATGGGATGAGTCAGGGTTTTAACACAGAGGCCACGTTCCTCTCGGTACGACACCTGATAATTTCATGTAAAACAAGGCATTTCTGCAGCCAAAAGTGCATAATACCAGGAAAACCTGACAAACCTCCAATAATTCTTCTTAATAAGGAGCTGGATGATCTCCAGCAACACTTCAGAGACCGTTCTCTCTCCTGGCAGAGCTGAGCAGTATCTATTACAACCAGGGCTTTTATAGATTCAATAATCTATAAATCTGTTCAAACAGCCAAAAGGCCTGGCAACAGGAGAGCTGAGGCACTTCTCCCTCTCCCTTCTAGATCCTTATTTCCCAAGGTCAGCTAATAGTTAAGAACACTTATTTTTACAAGTTTATGAGCACGCACACACTCTCAGTCCTCCCGCACTGTCAAATAAATTGAGCTGTCAAAGCCGAGCGCACTTTCCCCCCCGAATCTCCCGTGCTTCACGTGTCTGATGTTTTATTTCAGATCTTATCAGGTCGGAGCAGCAGCAGCGCTCAGCAGTTACACAACCGGAGCAGACCCGCTGCACTTTACGGGAAATGGAAGTCACGTCGTCCTGCACTCGGGCATGTACCTGAACACTTTAAAACACTCTTCTAGGAGGGGAAAAAAAAAAAACCAAACCCAAACCAGCCACAGCGCTGTACTAACCACCAGGTGCTGGGCTACAAGCTCAGCCACCACCCGGGACATGCGATACACCACAGGTTAATAACTCCGATGGACGGACGAGAGCCGAGGGAAGGGCAGCCAGCCACGCAGCTTTTATTGGAAACCACCACCTGGTTTTTCGTGAAACGCACCAACAGCATGGCAAGAGCCCGCAACTCCATTTCGGCCCACGCTCGCTGCCCCGCCGGCTTTCGCACCTTAACGGTTGGCAGCTCGAAACGTCAAAAGGGAGAGCGCGGCCCCAGCGCTGGGGTCCATATTTGGGCACCTGGGTGCGATGCTGGGGACGGGACGGGGCTGGGGCGCGCCCCGGTTGGGAGCACCAGGCCGGGCGTGGGATGGATGTCCTAATAAGGATTCGGGAGCCCGAGCTGGCCGTTATCTCCAGCAGATCCCATCATTAGAGACCAAACCCGCTCCTGGCTCTTCTTCCTCCGAGACACCCGTGTGGAGGAGAGGGAGAGCCAGCCCGGCGAGGGACCGGGCGGACAGGGAGCCCCGAGCTCCTCTCGCCCGGGACCAGCATCGCACCCATCCCCGCCTCGGGTGGGAGCCAGAGGAGACACCGGACCACGACAGAAGTTCCACGCGGCGCAGCTCAGCGCCTACAAGACGGCAGAGGCCACTTTGCCTTAAAAAAAAAAAGATAATCTGAGTTTCGGGGTTCTTTAAGCCCCCCCGGTGCATCCAGCTGCCGGCGCACAGCCCCCGGCGGAGGGGTGCTGCCCAAACCCCCGCTTCGCCCCCAGCCCCTTTCCCCCGGGGTCTCGCCCGCTGCGCGCCCCCTCCCCAGCGCGGCGGAGCCCCCGCCCGGTACTCACACGTGCCGCGGCCAGCGGGGCAGGTCCCGGGGCACGGCGAGCAGCGCCAGCCCGCCGCAGTTCAGCAGCTCCCCGCCGCAGGCGCAGCCGGCGGGGCAGCCGGCGGCGGCCGAGCCCAGCAGCCCCAACAGCAGCAGCGCCGCCGCCGCCCCGCCGCCCGCCCGTGACGGCACCGCCATTTTGTATCCGGCACCGGAGAAGGTCCGAGGCGGGAGGAGGCGGCAGGAGCGGCCCCGGCGCGGAGCGCAGCGGTAACGCCGCGGGGCCCCGCGAGCGCTCAGCGCCGCTCCGCCGCCCGCAGCATCGCCTCGGCCGCCGGCGGCGCGGCCCCGCGGGGCGGTCACGGCACCGGCATCCACCCGCCGGCGGGCAGGAGGGCGCCGCCGGGCGGGTCGGGTCCGCGTCCCCGCCGCGGGAAGCGCCGCCGCCTCCTCCGCCTCCTCCTCCTTCACGCCGCACGCCTCCGGCCCAGCGGCCGCTGGAGCTCCCCCTCCTCGGTGCGCTCCCGCGGGGCTGAGAGCCGCTGCGACCGCCGCTCCCGCTGCTCCGCCGCCGGCCCGGCCCGGCCCCGCCGCTCCCCGCCCGGCCCGAGCGCCGCTCGCCGCGGACCCACGTTGGCGACACCGCAACATGTAGCCGCGCCGCCCCCCGCGCGCCCGCCCATTGGCTGGCGGGCGTCCTCCGGCGGGCCCGCGCGCGCCGCCATTGGCCGGGAGGCCCCCCGGCGCGGCGCCGCGGCGCCCCATTGATGCCGACGGCCCGTCAATCAGGGGCGCCGGGTCCCGCCCCCTTTCCCACTCCAGGTGTGAACGCGGGCGGCCACCGCCCCCCCGCGCTGCCCCTCTTAAAGGGGCCGCGCCCGCCCTCCCCCGTCCCCGCTCCGCCGCGGGGAAAGCGATTTAAAAATCTCCCTCCCGCAGATGTGGACAATGTGCTGCAAGACCAGGGCCTGGGGGCTCCCCTACACCCCGATGTGCCCTTCCCTGGATGCCACAAAGCAGCTGCAGGGCCACACTCCCAAGGGACACGCAAGTCCCACCACGAGCCCTTCGTAGGAGTGGATTAATTATTCACGTGTGTTTCAGACCAAACCTAACCGGCAGGTTCCGCTTCCCAAATTTACCCCTATTTTTGAAAGCCCAGCACACACCAGATGTAAGGGAGCAGACAGTCCAAAACGGGTGGAAGCATGACTCATTTGATAGCTGCAGCAAGACCATTGCGGGCAAAATTAATCTTAGAGCATCGATACGCTCCACAGGCTGAATTTAGAAGCTGCTCCTGAGCTTAGTGGTGAGCATGCAACTGGCTCTGGTCAAGTCTGGATGTGGCTGGCACAGCATTTAGGGGAGGAAGCTCTTGGTGGGCTCAGTGCACCCATGGCAGGTGGGAATGCGGTTTAACCCCTCGCACCAGCCCAGCCTTGCACCAGGAACGACATGAGGAGAAGGAGGTGAGATATTTTAGGGAGTGAAACGCATATCGCAGCCCGATCCTGCTTCCACTACCTTTGATGAGATTTCCATCCTTCTGCTACACATTATTCCCCGCTGTGGGGACGGAGCTGTATTTCCTTTTTGTAATAGGACCAGGCATTGCACCACAGGGCTCTTAATCACGCTGCTCATCTTCCCAGAGTCGCGTATCTCTTCATATAAAATAGCATGCACGAGGGGAATTGCATTCAGGTTTTTTCAGAGCAGTACCCAAGCTGTACAAACATGCCACCTCCTGAAAGGTGGCAGACCTGGATTGGTGGCATCTAGAGAATAGATCGGGTCGGCTGAATCAGAAACCGGGTGCGATGTCACATTTGCTGGTAAGCCCAACTGAACAAACCGGGTTTGGCCCACAGGTTCGCTGCAGGCTGCGAAAGCCCCATGTCAAAGCCTGATGTGTCTCTTCCCCACGCGGGACTCGGAGTTTTGGCAGCCCCCCGAGTCTCGCGAGGAGCATGAAGTCACATCTGCTCTCCATACCCATGCGTGGGAACTTGCAGCATGGAGAAGCGCCACGTTGAAGCGTCATCATCAACTGACAGAAGAGGAATGGAGATGACAGGCCAGCCTTTCAGTGATGAAGACTTGGGGCTTTTTAAGGCTGGACTTCAGTATTCCTGCCTGTGGTCCCAAAATTGGGCAAAGACCTTTCTCCTCTACCACAGCATTAGTGGTCACAATGATGAAACGCTACTTTGATGATGTGAGGGAAGGTGTGAGAGGAGACACATTTTTGGAAGCTATCACTCTGGATGAGGATTTTCTCTTCTGCCTGTTCTCTTTCTTCTAGATTTCTTACAGATTCGGCAGTGGAGCAATTCATTTCATCTGACATAATGCACAGGGATCTTCTAGCTTACGTAGCCAGCTGCCTGCAACAGACAGCAGTTAAGTCATACACGGGACCCGAGAACAACATGGGGAGGACCGTACCGCAGCCCCTGTGCCTCCTGGCTGCTGGGATCAGTATGTGCAACATGCATGGGTGAAAAGAGTCTGGAAATCCTGAGGGAGGAAGAGTTAGCTCTGGAAGATGGTACGAAATGTAGAAACTGGGTTTATTGATGGGGGCAAGATCTTGCTCCAGGATGAAGAGTTTATGATTTCAGCATCCCCACCCGAAAGCTCGACCATACATTGCAAGAAGCAGTGTTAGCTATTACTGGCGTAGCATTGCCCTTTTCTTCCCTATTTACTCTTGACAGTCCACTTGTGCAGCAACTGTTTGGCCGTGGGGACAGCTTTGAACGTATCAGATTGCAGAGATTAACGATAAACTGAAAACTCAATCTCTGCAAAAGCTTCTCCCCGCTCAGCACTGGGGCGACCAGGACTTTCAGGCATCCCGTCCCACTGAGTCACACCTTCCCGGGGACCAAACGCCCGGCGTGCCGAGCCCGGGTGATGCTCACCAGTATCGGCGCCCTCGGCAGCGTGGCCGGGACCCCTGCTCTCCCCCAGCCGTGCACAGCCTTGCGCTGGGTCCCTGGTGACAAGCACACCTTTCAGTGCAGACACTGCAGATACTGTGTGGGCCAGCCCTAAATCTTTCTAGGAAGAATCAATAGGCATTATTTACAGACAGGGCCTTTCACTAGGTAGAACTTGGGGTTTAGGCTTTTGTCACGCCAAGGGGGGGGGGGGCTAAAAAAAATCACATTATTGTGGCTTGGGGTCTCATTTCAGCCTTCAACAACTAGAGAAAACAGGAGAATGGCTTAGGTTTAGTCCTCTCATTTATTTGAAAGCTGTTTGCAAACTAAAAGCAAGAGCTCCCGTCCCTGGGGAGGGAACCAGGGGCAGGAAAGGTAGACGTATTACAGAAGATAGTGCCGTCTTATACAAATATATAGCTGATTAAAAAATATGTCTTTAGTTCTTCAATGTGGGAAACCCAAAGTTTAAGGCACTTTTATGGAGCAGATTTCTCTTGCCCAGTGGGGAAGGCATCATGAAAATAAAAAACGTTTGGTTCTTTTAGTGTTTTCAAATTTGACACCCAAGCTTCTTAATTACTTTTAATAATTAATTTTAGAGGTTTTTTAATTATTCTTGCAACCCCTGACCTCAACCCCCCCTGATTTAATCTCACTCATTCAATGCAGGACTCTCACCTTGCACCGTGTGACTGCCGTCGCAATGCCCGTCCCCAAAGCCCCTCCACTGTTCCCCTGCCCCATGACAAGGATCAGAGGCTGGCCATGGGGTTTCCCATGGAGAGAGAGATCCGAAAGCCTTAGATAACCTTTTTAAAAAAGATATCTAAAGGAAGGTCTCCTGGAAACCGGTCCGAATCGCCTCGCATTTGCACAGGATCACCATGCACTGAAAATAATTCAGCGAGGGCAGTTGGTAGGAGACTATTCACACAGTCGTGCTCCCCCTCCTACCCGAGTCCATGCCTTTGCTAGAGAGGAGCCTGTGTACAGCATGGAGGATGTTTCTTCCTCAAACCTCATTAAATTTAATTAAATAGCTTACAAAAGTATTTATGAAAACAAATTTTAAAATGGCAAAGGCATGCCAACAAGGAAGATATTTCTAATTCTGCCGGTGTCTTTTTGTGGATTTGGAGTCGGTTCAGAAGTGCACACTTGGAAGGTAATTGCTGACAGCATGCAGACAGCATGCAGAATCCATCAAGCTATAATTAACACTCTACTATTATTCTAATTGCCTCACTCAAGCTTCTGTGTTTTTTAATTGTAGAGCAATTTGCCAATAGAGAATTTAATTGCAATACATATTTTATACATTTTGGGACAAAGTACCATTATTTCCACTTCAGCAAAAATGTTCCTCAGTTTTTAATAGCTTGCTTTATTCTTTTCTAGGATTTTTTTTTGCCCGCTAAAGGAATTTGATTGCAACCTCTTGTGAAATTAGTAATGATATAATATACAGGAGTGCCTGGAGGCTTCAGTTTGGATCATGACTTTATTAAGCTAGGAACTGTACATACATGTAGCAAGACACAGCCCTGAGGAGCTTGAAATCTAAACAGAGAAGACAAACTGAGGTGAGAACAGAAGTATTATCCCTATTCTACAGCTGGGGAACCGGAGCTCCAGATGACTCACCTTAGGCGACCCTGCGCACCTGGGGTGCAGCCAGGAACTCACACGAGCCCTGAACGCAGGGCACCCTTTGTCTTTAACGTGAACTTACTTTCTGTCTCCTGGTTCCTGCAAAAGAATCTCTCTGTGATTTGATTTGCAAGCTAGACCTTCTAAATAACTTAAAACCATCTAGGATCTACAGTCACTTTCCACGAATGCCTCGGCTTTCGGAGCGAGGCCCAGCATTGAACAGGAGCCCTGGTGAGACTGCAGGATACCCCAGCAGATGTGACACACTGGATGGAGGACGATAGCAATGGTGTCAGGCTTTGTGAGGGGTGTGTTTGACTTCTCCTAGGGCAGGCTGAAGGTTGGAGGCAATGAAATAGAAAAGGATGGACCTTAGCTCATGTTGACCATCCTTGCATTTGACAATTTTCCTGCACTCCAGCTTGGTGCTTCTATCTGCAGGGCCACAAATCTCTCTGTAACAATGTTTATCTTCTTCTAATAATGCTCATGATGGCTTTCTACCCAACCCTGATGGTGCTGAGATTTGGAAAATGTCTGATACCCATGGCTACAATCCCTTATATTGTCACCCTGGTGCATTGATGTGTCAATCAATATTATTATGGTGACAAATGCTTAAAAACGTTACAGGAGGTGTGTTGTGGGGACAGTGTACAAGATCGCAGTGATTATTCAGCACAACAGCCACATTTATACATAGCTAACAGTGGTCTTTGGTACCAGCTGCTCATGGCAAGCTGCATCGTTTGACTCCCGGCGTCCAGGTTGCAAGAGACGGTTTCTCTGGCATGACCAGATCAACCAAAGCATCTGCATTCCAGAGGTTTATTAGTTGATCTGGTTACACCAGATCTGCAAGGACAATTTTATGGCATTTTGCCACCCAAAGCTGGTGTCTGTCTCTCCTGGATCCCAACCCTGCTCCTCAGAGCTCGTTTTGTTGGAACAACTGCGAGATGTATGACGTGATCCAAAAGTGCCTGGCAGCAATGACTAACGATAACATCACTTCTCACTGCTATAATGGGTGAAGCCGATTCAGCTTATCAGGAGGCAGCATATGACAGTGAGAATTAAAGGAAGAGATAATCAAGTCAAGATTCAGTATAACATAACAGTGCTGACATGAAAGTTTAGCTTGGGCTCAAACTCAGAAGAGTTTGCCTTGCAATGACACATAAGCCTTTTCTTGTCTTAAAATTGGAGGCTGGTGCTTGAACTCCGTTCCTCCAGGAACATAAAGTCTTTGATCAAGACCAGATCATGCTTCGTTAATGTGAAAGTTCACTCAAGTAGCTGCTGTCATTTCATTTTTCACAGGCAATGAGTTAAATTGCTTTCCCAGCCTGGGACTGGCACAGTCAGTTAGGAAAAGATGGTGCAAAGAGCTCGATCCAATTAACTAAATCCACGTTCTGTCACAACGTTGCCACCTCTGATCCTTTTTCTTTTTCCCTCCCGAAGGACTTGTTTTAAAACTTCTGTATAAATGTATGTGTATTTATCTCATCTTTTTAAAAGTAAACTATCAGAAAATTGTGACAGCAATTTACTGTCGAGACAGAAGGGGGAGAGAAAGCAGACTTAGCACTAGAATATTGCCTGCCATTTGGATGGGCAAAATGCATGGTAAGAGTGAGGGTTTGGATGTAAACCTGTGGTACTCGAACCTGGAACTTACACTCAATTGCTTAAAAGCATGTTTTTGTAGACAAGGCCATGGACTAACTCCAAGAGCAGGAAGAAAGCTGGTAGACCTGAAGTCTGAACACCGTCTGTCTGCTTGGATCACACATTTCAGCACAACATTACTCTCCCCTAATCGTGCTCGAGATCCAAAATCCAGAAGTTTCCCCAAGCCCAGGGAGAGACTTGGCCCTGTGCACGGGCTGGCAGGTATCAGGGTTTGCTCTTCAGATCTGGGCTTGGACTCAGATCTGTGCCGAGCCTCCGACAGCAAGAGCAGAGCTGGAGACACAGCTATTCCCGACAGTGACTAGCGCTAATAGTGTTTATGCTATGAAGAGCGCTATTAACTGGCATAATAACTATAATTATATGGTGTAACTTCTTTTCATTGCTTTCACCTCTAGGCTGAGATGGAAGCGTGAAGTTCTTGCAGCCCCAGAGGAATGTGTTAGATGAAATCATGCAAGTAGAGCAAAGAAGCTGGAATCCAGCTACAGCTAAAATAAAAGCCACCTGCCCCTGCTCAGAGAATAATAGAAGAAGATTTAGAAATATCGGAGGAGGAGGAGTTTAACTTTTCTCTCAGATAGCGATGCTTTAAATTGAGACTATTTCTTCACTCTGGACACTAGAAAGTGCAAGAGACTTCAGGTGCATCTGAAAAATAGTAAATGCTTTATTTTACTGCAAACCCTTGCCTCAATGTAAGTGGGAAAATGAGCCACCAGCTTGCTTAATAAAAGTAACCATCTCCAAAGCATTTCCAGAGTAAAGCTAGTATTTCCTTGCTGATGGCCATTGACTTCCAGTGACTTTCATAGCAAACAAAGGTACCTCACACCCCCCGCAAAACAACCCAGACCTCTCTGTGGGCTCAGAAGGTTGATAAGGAAAAAGCCAAACAGAGTAAGTGCAGGATGCCCTCTCAAAAAGCAGTCAAGCTGAATATTTATTTAATAGCTCGCTGTCAAGCCTTTATACTGCAAATGAAGGGTGCCATCAGCAAGGGTGGTCTCTGCCTGGCAGTATTTTCACGGCAAGTTTAGCTGAAAGTTGCACAAGTTACAGCTGTTCTCAAAGGTCCAGATCCCATGTAACAATTAAAGGAAGATGATTGCAGAATGACCACGGCAGCCAGACTGTGGAAGGATCTGGCAAGCAAGCACTGCCTTGCAGGTCAGAGCTGGTTTTTTCCAACCGTTGTACTTGATCTTTATCCATACTGGAAATGGGGCAAGATACCTTGTGACAACTTTTACTGGTACTCAGTTACTGCCTCTGTGATTACCATGGGCTATTACTACCAAACTGCCTCTTGTTGCTTCATCTGGCTGGAAGATATTAGGATTTGTCCGCTGCTTCATCATACTTTGATCCCTTGTTTAGAAAAGAAATCTGTTTCCTTGCTCTTGAGTGCCTCGTTCTTGGCTAGGGACTGAACTGCAAGCTGATATTTCTGTTTGGCCCTTGAAGCCAACTATTAACCACACTTCTTGTCCTGCTGGTACCACCCAGGAGTGCATCAATAGTGCAATACAAATGGCACAGCATCATTATATGAAGAACAAAATATGTGGCAGGGCCCTGCTGTGGCTTAGAGGCTCTGAGAAGAATCTCTCAAAATATCTTAGACATCTGCCATGTGTAAAATCTCATGATTGTTCTTCAAATTCTTCTGTGGATACATCAGCCTCTCCTCTGCTTCTCTCCCCATCTCCCTCTGCTAACGCATGTGCTTCTTACCAGCAGTGTGTGACACAAGGGTTGTTTTCCTCCATAGTTATTCTATTTATTCAATACCTGAGGTCATTATCCTCTGGTTCGAGACATCCTAAATCACTTCCACAGTGCACAGTTGGGATGACATGAAGGATTATGATTTCATGTGGGAATAAGAAGGAGCAGATGAAGACTTAATAGACACAGATCCTGTTTTATGCCAATGCCATAACTAATTAGAAACAGGGGGAAACAAGTAGATGGGAACTGTCTCAAACTTCTCTTAGAGTTTGCCATGGCATATGAATAAGTCTCTAGCATCATGACACCAGCATTGCAGTAGTTGGACAACTTTGTCCACAGATGCAGTGGTGGATGTTTGGGATTTGATAAGCTCTGTGTATCTCCAGTGACACCCGTTTCTCACATGCCTTCATCTCACCGCAAGATGTGAGCGACCATGGGAAGTTTCAGGGATGCATAATGACTGTTTCTGTTATATCCCAGGAGGATTATATTCCTTTTGCCTTTGAGATGAGGTTTCCATCAACTTGGCAGTAAGGCACGCTGTAATGTAAGAGCTCATGCAGAAGTAATGAGGTTGAATCCGTTACCAACTTGTGATCTGGAGGCAGCACTGTGTGGAGGCACAAGATGCCTCATGTGCCCTGCCACCCAACTTTAAAAAAACCCCACAAACCCCCCCAAAACCACCACCACCACCACCCAGTATTATGTAATTTGGGTCTTGGATTAAAGGAAACTACATAGAGCTTTTAGCCTCACAACTGTGCTGCTCCAGAGAGGAGCTAAATTCAACCAGGATTTCTTTTTGCTCTTCAGCTTCCATATTTTTCTCCAGGAGGGATAAATGACTCCCCTTCCATCCCACTTGGCCAGAGCCTCTTTGTTCTGGTTACCCTGGGCTATAGCATCATCTATTCTGTTTCGGAAGATCCATAACCAGGCACCTTGAAGATAAGGCCATATTAACCAGCTACCTCTGCCTCCAAACATAGCTAGGGCAACATGCAACATCATCTTTATCAATGATCTGGACAAGGGGATCAAGTGCACCCTCAGTAAGTTTGCAGACGACACCAAGTTGGGTGGGAGTGTTGATCTGCTCGAGGGTAGGAAGGCCCTACAGAGGGATTTGGACAAGCTGGATCGATGGGCCGAGGCCAAATTGTATGAGGTTCAACAAGGCTCAGTGTCCTGCACTTGGGTCACACCAACCCCATGCAACGCTACAGGCTTGGGGAAGAGTGGCTGGAAAGCTGCCTGGTGGAAAAGGACCTGGGGGTGTTGGTCGACAGCCGGCTGAACATGAGCCGGCAGTGTGCCCAGGCGGCCAAGAAGGCCAATGGCATCCTGGCCTGTATCAGAAATGGTGTGGCCAGCAGGAGTAGGGAAGTGATCGTGCCCCTGTACTCGGCCCTGGTGAGGCCGCACCTCGAATACTGTGTTCAGTTTTGGGCCCCTCACTACAAGAAGGACATTGAGGTGCTGGAGCGTGTCCAGAGAAGGGCAACGAGGCTGGTGAGGGGTCTGGAGAACAAGTCTTATGAGGAGCGGCTGAGGGAACTGGGGTTGTTTAGCCTGGAGAAAAGGAGGCTGAGGGGAGACCTCATCGCTCTCTACAACTACCTGAAAGGAGGTTGTAGTGAGGTGGGGGTCGGTCTCTTCTCCCAGGTAACTCGTGATAAGACAAGAGGAAATGGCCTCAAGTTGCGGCAGGGGAGGTTTAGATTGGATGTGAGGAAAAATTTCTTCACTGAAAGGGTTGTCAAGCATTGGAACAGGCTGCCCAGGGAAGTGGTTGAGTCCCCATCCCTGGAGGTATTTAAAAGACGTGTAGATGTGGTGCTTAGGGACATGGTTTAGTGGTGGACTTGGCAGTGCTAGGTTAACGGTTGGACTTGATGATCTTAAAGGTCTTTTCCAACCTAAATGATTTATGGTTCTATGGTCTACTCCCAGGGCACTAAGAGTGGGTTCTCATTGAGGACAGCTTAGAGAACAGGCAATGTCTAACAGAAACCCCAAATAAGAAGGTGGGAGGAGAAAAGAAAAAAAATACTACTCTTGCCTCCTGCTTACCCCACTCTCTTGAAGAGGTTTTTGCAGTCACTGAATCCAGCTGGCAGTGATGCAGTAAATAGCCACATCCCCTGCGTACAGGCTCACTGCTTGCTGACATGGGCGAGCACAGGCTTGCTGAGAGGAGCACGGGGAACTGAGCTCCTTCCCTTCTGCTCCATCAGCACCATCTGATGATATACAAGACCTTGGCTGTGCAACCCCTCCCTTTGAACCAGGGCTGTCTGCATGCAGTAGAGGTACAGTCTGCTCTCCCCAGCTTTATGGGGTTTACCGGGTGTCTGTATGCTGTGGCTCCCTGGCTGGGCCTTTCCAGATGGGCTACACCTGTAGGGAGAAAAATCAGCTGTGAGTTATCAACTGCCAATCTCACGTCCCAGGCACCATGCACACTGCCCCAAGCTTTTATCCTTCAAAGGATGCTTGAGGGTGAAATGGCAGGCAATGGATGCTATTTTTTCACATGATGACCTTGCTGGCTGTTTTGCCAGAAATACCAGATCTGTGCTTCAGACGACTCCTTGTTCCTGGCCCTAGGACTTGTCCTTGTTTCACGCAGAAGGGAATGCCTCTGGGGTGGGCTAGATGCTTGCGAGTGCATGGTGGAGCGTCGTGACACTTGGAATATCTGTGGTGGTCCCAAGCTACAATGTGAGGGGTAAGTGAATGAGAATTGCTTCTCTTGTGAAATAATATTTTATCATACGCTGTTTTGTTTTGTTCACCTCCAGTTGTGACTAGTAATGGATGGGTGACTCTGAGTTACTGCATTGTTTGAACTGGTGCCTCTGTATGAGGTGTTTCCTTGGGACTTCAGATACCCTCTCTGCTTCTGCACAGAGCCCAGTCTTGGATGTGTTCAGGTGGGGTTGCTGGTTCCAATGCCCAGGGCATTTTCAGATGGTTTCCATAAGGACCGGTGGTTTCCCTTGGCTCTTTGGCTGACGGCTTTGAGACTCGAACAGTAGTTCTCCTAAATGTCTTCCTTTGGCAGCTGGGCAGAAGGCAAACATACAGAAGGCGATATAGACAGGAGATCTATATGTACCACCATGCATATAGGTAAAACAAAGCTTAGGCTGGCTTGTCTCTGAGATACCCAGATTGCATAGGTTTTGACAGCTTCCTTACGTATGGCAGCCTGCAGGTGATTAGAATCCTCCAATAGATCATCTATAATTTAATAAAAGTTAGCTCGCTGTATTAATGTAAGGCAACACGCTGGAAAAAGTCATTAATCATAGCAAGTCTTGATGGCTGCTGAGTCCGCACCTGCGAAGTTGGAGCCTTGGGAAATAGTATTTTGAGCAATCTGCATGGCTTTGACAGAATGCCTGTAAGTTTTTCCCATTACATCATTACTGGGGCCAACACAAAGGCTATCTCGGTTGCTCAAGGAAGTGTATTGTGGAAAACAATCCTACTTTGATGACTGATCCAGGCATTTATTTAGGCAAAGCAGAAGCAGTTGCATTGGCTCATTTGATCTGCGCTGTTAATAGGAGACAGCTCAGTGCATGCTTTTGTTATACTTGCTCTTGCTTGCATAAGTTCTTGAGATTTTTTTTTTTTAATGAACAAAACTGTCTATCCCTTCACGTGGCAATCATGCCAGTGTCACAATCTTAATTATCACTCAGATTTTCCAGATGGGATTTTTTCCAAAATCTGGCTCAGAAGAATTTGCACAGGTTTAAGGAAGTCACTCAATATAATGCTGAACAACTTTAAAAGGTGCATGTTCACCACAAGAAAAAAAAATGCGATGCAATGTGTGTAGGAATGGAGTAAAAATAAAACAGCTACTTGATTTCTAGTTGGGTGCATTGCTTTTGTACCAGGAACATGTCGGTAGCCCTTTGTATCCTTTTGCAGCAAGGATGCAAAAGTTACTGGTTTCCCGAAAGGGAAGGAAATCTGTTACATGAATCAGACTGATCTCTGGGGCTGTAGTTGGAGCACCTTGCAAACCATTTACTTTTTTTAACATTCTGTGTTAACATTTCTCATATGTTAGTGCCTGTTATTAAGGGCTTGATAAATGGTTTGAATGAAAGACTTGCAGAAATGGTCAATTCACCTCTTTGGTATCAGACTTTCAAACTTTGTGTGCTCTTTATCTAGATATTCATTAAATAAAGATAAACTGACCTTCTGAGAAAATGAGTAGGGCTTTCAGCAATGTAGTATCTCAAAATAAAAGGTGAAACTTGGTGGGGGAGGCTGACAAACGGGGGTTATGTTCTTCTCAGGTCTACATAATGTGATAAAACACGGTGTCACCACAGAATTTTTCTGAGTCATAGCAGTTTTATCCTGTTTTAGATCTTCTAAGGGTTTATATTTGTCACCCCCAAAGCTGTGGGAGAGGAATGGGTTTTCAGCTGTACCTCGCTGGTGAGAAAGGCCACGGTAACTAGCAGGGCATCACTGATTGGAATTGCAAAAACCTACAATGAGACCTAAGCTGGTCTTTAAAAGACTCAGCAAGACTTGGTCATAAACGTTTGTTGCATGAAAAGTAGTAAACTGGATGTCCAACTCTACACTCACAGGTACACCAGCACCCTCGGGGCAGCTCCGATGGGAGCTGGCTCCGTTACTTCTCTTCCTGCAACAGGTCAAAAAAGCGGTGGGCACTGCAGTCTTTCAGAAAAAGTTTCCAAAAACCAGGAGGGCAGACCCTCGGCACACTTTCCCAGGGCATAGCTCCAGCCGTGACAGCCGATGGGCTCTTTTGCATGCCTCTTCTCCTAAAGCACTGCAAACCGTAGCAGGGAGGACCATAAAACTGGTGTCCAGACAGCTGGAACTCATGTCTTGCGGGATAATGGAGCATGCAGACTTGCACCGCTGTGGATTTGATCCAAACTGACTGTCTAGCTTGAAAGGATGCTGAAGAAACCCATGGGGGGAGTCCCTCCGCATGGCATCCTTCAGCAGAACACAGTCTTTCCCACCCGCTGCCCTTAACTGCTAGATCACTTGTCTGCTTTGTGGTCTCTGGTTTTGGCTAGGAATGGCTCATCACCATCTCTTCCTAGTTCTTGGAATTAATTTTCTACAAATGTTATAGGGTGTGTCTATTTTTTTTTTGCAAAGGGGGGTTTTAACTAGTTTTAAAGTGACCTCAAAATCCTGCTTTGGTATGAAGCTGGAGGAAGGCAGAGCTGTGTACGTTGCCTGTGTATCACTTGCACGCGCTGGACCCTGCAACTACTGATTCCTTCTTGCACAGGCAGCTGAGAGCGTGACAATAGCATTTGGATATCATCCTGCTTCCTCCACCCTTAAACCTGAGTGTTGTCTTCCAGGTGTTACAGACATTTTTTAAGTCAAAACACTTGCCAACTCCAATTAAACTTGTGGTTTGCAGACAAATTGGGAGCCGGCTGGAGAGGAAGCTGGCGGGAGAAGAGCTTTGTATGTGTACTGGGCTCCAGGACAGCTAGGTTTCCATAGGTTTTGTGCAAATAGCCAGCAGGGCAGAGAAGAGACCGTCCGTGTTCTGCCTCTGGTAAAGAAGGTATGAATGCACAGCTGCATTGCGTCTGCAATGAAGGACTCCACAAGAGCAGGGACGTGCTTTGGTTAGGTAAGGTGAGCTCCTGTTAGAGATTGCAAAATTGGAGAACTCAGATTTCATTTGTCCATCTCGTGGTCCAAAAGCATGGTCTAAATGCCACCTCTCTGGGTGTCCTGCCTGCAGGGGCACCAGCGGTCAGCTGCAATGGACTGGAATTAGGCTTTGCATGAGCACGGTCTGCTCATCTTCTGGGGTACCTCTATGTTCTTCTTCCTTTCTTCTCTATTTTGGCTGCTTCAGTCACTGATCTTTCCCTCACCCTGATCCAGTCCTATTAGGAGTCCACTCCTACCTGATTCTCTGCAGGACCTGGTCAGAAGAGGGCTCATTTACTCTCGCCTCTTTGCAAATGATTTCTGGACATTTGAGGTCTCCTTTCATGCAAAGCATTTCATCAAGCTAAGAGGTAGCTTGAGGCCATTTGTAATGCATTTCTTTAAAACGGAGTGGGAAATACTTTTCCTAAACTGGCAATATTTTAGAGACCTTTGAACGGTGTAATTCTTAGATTGCATAGTGACCAAGTTCAAACATTTGGGTTTTGTTTGAGGCTAAGGGGGGAGTTTATTTTGATCCTTTTTCTACTTGCAACTTTGGGAACGAATGCATTTTGAACAGCGACACAAAAAAGGATCTTCAACTTTGGCACTTGCCTGAAATGGGACACTTCACCTGGATTTAAAAAATGGATCAAAATGGCCTCAAAACTAAACATTTCCTGCAAAAAAGTTTGTTTTGATGATTTTTTTTTTTTCTGTGGGAAAATATTATATAGTGAGGAAACTGCTCATGAGTTCTAGCATTTGATACTATTGGAGAGGTCTTTTACAGCTTAAAAAACACTTTTTTTTTTTTTCTTTCTTTGCATCCACTTGGCCAGCTGAAGTGGAATCTGAGAGACAAGTCAGACACAAAACCAGGAGGAAACAGAGCTTATTAGATTGGGGGTAACTTTTTCAGTGCATCTCACTCTCCTGTCCTAGTGTTCTTTCCAACCTGGCTGTCTGCATTGCAAATGCATCTGCAGATAACGTGTCCCTGGTGTTGCAATGATGTTTCTCCCCAGCATCCTGGCAGTTCAGCTCCGGGGGGTTTCCAGCTCTCTTGCTGATATTACTTGCTGTTCTCTCCCTGAAGGCACTACAACCATCTCCCAAAATGTATGCATGCCCTTGCCATGGCCTTGTGCCATACTCTTTTAGGTTTTGCTTGCTGCACCCTGTCTGCAAGGCATTACTTTCATTTACTGCCCCTAGTACACCCATAAAAGCTCCACACTGGTGTCTCTGAAAGGCCTAGAATAAGCTGTGCTATGGCAGAAGAGAAGCACTTGATTGCTGTTGTGAACGTGAGGATAAAGAGGATTGGGGAATAGAGCCAAATGACCTTTTTACTTTCTACTGCAAGTGCAGGATTTTTATCTTGTGCGTCCCTTGTAGGAAGCATCTTTGGTCCAGGCACCACTGGGGCATTTTGGAGCATAGAGCTAGGGAACTGGAGACCCCCAGGGAGATCTGTGGTTCTTAGGTGGCTGGAAATAGCCCACGTCTGCCATCCTTCCCACCAGCAAGACTTTTGCTTAGCTGTCCCCAGTGTTGGTGGCCACGTTGTATCCCGGCTGGCCAGGCAGCATCTGAGTTTCCAAAATCAGCTGCTTCGAGTGGCCCCCAGCCCCTCATCCTGTTAGCAAGAGCCCTGTCCAAGCCATTTGCCCACCACCCTGAGAAGGACATGCAGGTCTCCGTGTGGTGACACTTTTGCCTCCTGGAAGCGTCTCTCTTTTCCTGCAGCCTTCTTCCTGACCGCGTTTCTGTTTTTCCTCTCGACTGTTTCTCCATTTTTCCACCTCCCCCTCACATCCATCTGGTTTCTATCTGGACTAAACAGATGTTTTTCCACTTTTTAAATGTCCTGTGCGCTCACCTCACCGATGTCTAACAGCGATTGTTCATTCTTCTTTCCCCAGGTGTAAAACTTGAAAAACCGGAGGGGCTGGGAGGGAACCAGCTTCTTGCAATACCTTTGTGTGCATTTGGTGCTGGATGGAGGGATGAGAGAAACCTCTCCAATTATTCACCTTGCAGCCTAGAACCCTGTTACTCCTTCCAGGTCCCCTTTCCATTGCCAGTGTATACAGAGGATCAGACCTGTGATTTATGCCAGGGCAGTGTGTATAATATTCTCACTTTCATATTATAAATGTTTAACAATTCCATAAGGTATCAAAAGAACTTGCAGAGGAGATTTGCTAAGAAGGGCTTGTGGATAAACCTTTCGTACTTGGCTGGAGAGCAGACATATACAGTTTATTGCTTCCCCCTGCTGTGGAGTGACAATAGGTTAATTGTAGATTTTTCCTTAAAATAAAAGTTCCTCGCTTCACAATTCAATCAACTGGTATCTGTCATGCAGAGGTCTCGTGAAGGATTTATTCCCATTTTAAGTAATGTTTCGGAGGTGCACGCTCCATATGGAATACATTAGATAGACAGCAGCAAGGTTTGCTGGCATGTTCGCGGGGCTGGGGAAGGCATGTGTCCTGTGGGCACGGGGGCTCGACGGTGGGGATCTTCCACAGTTCAGCAGGGATCTGGTTTCCCCTCACCCTCTTTCTCTCCTTTTTCCCCTTACATGGCTCTGAAGGTCTTTGAGGGAGGGTTTTCCCAGCCTTCTTCATGGAGAGAAACTTCATCATGGAGCATCATGGCACAGGGGTCTTTGCTCATTGCTGGGTGCCCAGCAGGAGAAGAACCTGGTCTCCTTGTTCACTGGAGCAGGAAGCCATGGGCTCTGCCGGTGAGCATGGGACAGAAATCCTGGTGCAGATCCCAGCTTGGGTCCTTGAGGCAGTGTCAGCACAGCAGTCCCTACTCCTTGTGAGGCTTGCTGGGGTTGCAGAGATGCTCTGAGCCGCTTTGGGTCTCAGAGTTGGTGGCAGCCACTGCTGGTGGCTCTTTCTGGCCGTGATGGTGCCCAGCTCCTAGGCAGGGGGGACTGAGGATGGGGCTGAGGTGAACAACCACTTCCTCCCCGGAAAAAAACAACTCCCTTCTGTGATGGGAACTGAATGACCAAGTGAAATAATGTCATTTGGAAGCTGCTCTCTGCTTGGCTTTTGTATTTATTTATTTTTCAGCTGGCTGGACTCTTTTTCCTGTAAAAACAGCAACCAGAGATGGGATAAGTGAGCAAAATGCTTGCAGGGCAACTGCCTGCCGGGTTTGGACCCAGGTGTTGCAGCCCTCTCCCACCGGGAGCTGCCGGCTGATCGGGAGGTGGGTGCTGGCCCTCAGCCGCCCAGGCCTGTGGGGCAGCTCCTCCTGCTTTGCTTTAGGTTTTGGAAACTGTCCTCCTTAGAGACCATATCTGTGAGCACTGGCATTTTCCACGCTGCCTGCCAAGGGGGGCTGTGCAGTGCGGATTAGCAATTGAGCATGTATGTTTTCTCGCACCGGGCTGCAGCACTTGCTGGAGCACAGCCTGCTCTCCTGGGGGATTTGGCTTTTGTCACGCACTGGCTGCTGGCACCAGAGCACCCACGTTAGTGCTCTGCAGGTGCCCCGGCTGCAAAGGGCGCTTTGCTCTGCTGCAAACGAGCTGGGAGAAGTCCCCGTGGGGCACTGGGGCACTGGAGAAAAGCAGCAGGGAACGGGATTTGCTTTTGCTGTGAATTTGCTCTCATAGGTGCCCTCTGTAACATCTGTGGTGAGATGAATGCACTCCAAGCAGGTGTGAGCACAGTGCCGCACCGTTAGAGGGGCTCGGCGTCCTGAAACGGTGAACTGCATGCAGTGAAAAAACAACCAAACAAAAAGCAACAACCTGAACAACTTGAGGCCATTTTAATCTAGATCTACCTGTTAAGACAGCTGTAGCTCTGCAGCATCGTGCACCTTGGTACTGCTTCATCATGCTGTGTCTGGCCATGAAGCCTGCAGGTTCCCTGGGACTGTGGGCTTCAGGGCACGTTCCTTGCGATGGCTGCCAGTCCCAGAAAGAGCAAAAATATCCCCATGTGTCCCAGAGGAAACCCCATAATGTGGGGGCAGAGGGAAGAGAGCCAAAAGTAGGTTTTCAGTTGCTTTTATGAAAGTACATTGTAATGACAGAGAAAACCCAGCTCTTTTGGCCAGGGAGAGCTGGGACTCCATTAGGGCATCTCAGCATCGCACCCACGTAAGGTCTTTTGGGAGATGGGACCCTTCTCTGGGTGAAGTTGGTGGCCCTCCGCAGCAATGCTGGTGCTGTGTGACGCCGGTGCTGCCGGTGGCAGGAAAGAAGTGTAGTTTTTCACAAAATATGTTTCCCTAAAGTTTCTGACCTTGAAGTTTTCGGCTAGAGCTTTGGTATTTCACATTCCCCAACCCAGTGAAAGATGAAACTTGGCATGGAGCGGACGGGGTGCAGCAGGCGCGTTACTAATGGGATGTGGAAGTGCCATATGGTCCTGAAAAATCACTGTCAGCAAGACAACGTCGAGGAGCCCCCCCTTGGAGGGGAAGGCAGGGGGAGGCAATTAATCATCTTCACCTCCTAATAAGTATGTGAGCTCTCATACCAACCAGTGCTCTTGTTGGAGAGCAAAACTTCAAAGCACGTGGTGCCCCGTAGCCCAGCCGATGCACGGGGCATTGCTGACCAGAGGCTGCACCCCGCTGGGTTACAGTATGTGCATCTGAAAGCACAGAGAACCGGTGACAAATGTGACAGGGGTGGCTGTAAACGCTCCCTTGGGACAGGGATATTGTGTTTTACAGAGCTTCACCCGGGGCATGCACCTTGCAGCATCCCCGGCTCCTCCTGACATTGGTCTCTGTGTCTGTGGGGTTACTGGGGGAAGCGTGTTCCTGGGGTTTTCCAGCTGGAGAGCTTTCAATTTCTCTTGAAAAGTTTGAGAGGTCCGCAAAGCAAGGAAGACTTAACTCCCGTGAGCACTTGACTGCGTTGGCCTCATGGGGCCTGAGTCCCTGTTGGATCAGTTGTGTGAGCGTGATGCTTAATAAACACGTCCCTGAAGCCACCAGCTGCCTTTCCACCACTGGAAAATCAGCAGATTCTTGTTCTTTTATCTTTAAGCTCTGGCTGGATGAAGTTGAAAGTGGTATTGGGGGAAAAAACCTGTTTATTCAGGCTTTTCTTACTTTAACAGACTTCCCTTTGTCCTAAGCACCTCTATTTCACACATTTCCCTTCACAGCGGAGTCTGCGGTACTGTCCCCTGGCCACAGACAGGCTCATACAACCCTTTCCACTGTTTTCATTGTAAACTTGGTGTTACGCTGGAAAACAGTCTTGAGCAAATCGTGTTTCAGCTCGTTCCTACTTCCATTGTCTGTGGATAAAATAATACTTCCAAACCTCATAGCACTTTATAAATATTGCTGCCTGTGTAGAGAGCAATAGGCGCTTTCCAGAGCTGTGTTTGCCAGGCCACGGAGATTTTGAATATTTATTGGGAAGCTGCAGCTGGATCTGTCCCTGCCTGCAGTGCCGGCAGTTGCTGTTTGTTGGGGGAGCAGGGGTCAGGGCAGCAGTTTGCTCAGGGCAAGCCTGTGACTTCTAGAGGAGTTTATTCATCCGAGTCCGTTATCTCTGGAGCAGAAGGATTTGTCCCTCGCTGGTACCGCTGGTGAGGAGGCAGACAGCAGGGTGCATGGTGATGCCAGTGCTGTAGGTGGACGGGCAGCTCCTATGCAAATGCAACCGAGTGAGGAGTGGCGGTGCTGGGAAGGGGATGCTGGAGGAATAAGCCCTTGGTATGCCGCGGGGAGCTTTTTCTCTGCTTTCTGCTGAGACTGTGTCTCTGAGAAGGGCCATGGGAACAGCTTCCAGTTTGTCCTTCTCCCATCTGTGCTGACGGCAGCTCTCGCCGGTGCGCCCATCCCAGCACGTGCAGCCCAGCACCGACACTGCTGCCAACACCACTGCCGCAGCCTCTCTATGCTACTGCGGGAGCCGCAGCACTTCACGTGGGGTATCCAGAATAAAGGAAGTCAAACCAAGCTGTCCTTGGCTCGTGTTTAGCTCTGGTTAAGAGAACAGGCTTTGCAAATTCTGTGCTCTGAACAAGCTTCCGCTTGTATTTCCACATGCGGCATCGTCCTGAGCTGTAACATAAAGCAGATCCCGCAGAGGCTCGCGTGTGGGAAGACCTCTGCCCAGACAGAGATCAGCCACCAGCGTCTTCCTCATGCTAGTGTTATCTGGGCACAAAGTGCCTTTGCAGCATAGAGTGGTAGAGACCTGGAGGTGAATGTGTGTGGCATGTTGCTTAACCATAAAAACCGATACCCAGCCTGCGGTATGGGTTTTGCCAGGATTTTTTCAGATGTCTGAGCCTGAAAGTGTGTGTGTGCATGTTCTTCTCTCTCTTGTCCACTGTCAGCCCAAAAAGGCAATTTCCTTTTTATTAAACCCTGCCTTTCTCCTGTGCCCAGGAAGGCAGCACCGCTCTTCCAGCAGCACTGCAAAATCGGTGGCTTTGATTTCCTATATCCACCCTAGTGTACCTGTGGGGAGAAAAACATCCATCGGATGAGCACAACCATGTCGTCAGTCACAGGGAGGGCCCAGGAGCAGCCAAGCTGAAAACGACTGATGCTCTAAATGGGTATTGGAGACCTCCCGCTCGCTGCGGATAGGGGCACGCAGGACTTGGCTGAGCAGGACGGGTTTCAGTTGGGAATGAGCAGCAGCAGTTATATATCCGGTAATCTCTGGCAATTCACTGTATCCTAAAAATGTTTTTTCATTAAAGCTGCTTTCTGAAGCAGCCCTTGTGTCCCAGCGAGGGGAGGTAGGCCACCGAACCAGCTGTGGGTTTTTTTGCTAGTTTGCTATACTGGAGTTTTAAACTCCACTGCTCAGTTGCCAACTGCTGTTCTTTCTGATGCTACACAGTTGTTTTGCATGGCCTTGAAGTGGTTTCCCAGCTATTTGAACTCCCTAAATGACAATGCTTCATTATTGTCTGATGGAGAAGTGGAATCTTCTGTTTATATGTAAAGGTTCCCCTCCTTTCCCCCCTACCTCCCTCAACATATGCAAAGGCACTGCAGAAACTGGAACCAGATAAAAAGAAGAAAACAGGCTTTTAAAGCAAGTTCTGAAGTGTAGAGATGTGAAGGCCACTTAGAAATCATTGCCTTGCGCTTTCTCCCACACTGTGATTCATTTGGTCCAATCCATCATTGATTCAACATGCTCATCCTCCAGAGCCTTCAAAGACGACTGTGCATCTGCTTTAGCCATTCATCAAGGAGGAGCACAAAAGAGAAGGGCAAAGGAAAATGTATTGCCAGCTCCCTTTGGTGCTGTTTAATGGGTGTGAAAAAAAGACAGTGGAGAAGCTTGGTTAATGAAAGCCAGGACAGCCGAGGAAGTGCCCCTGGGACATATATTTTTCAGCCCAGGTACGGACCTTGCTAAATTTGATTCTGCAGAGGAACTTCAAACGCAGAGCAGGAGAGCCAAAATGAGGTCAACAGGCAAAAGAGTGATCCAGTGCAGGTGGATGCTCTTCCCCAGATGTGGCCCCCCGGCCCTGTGCGGACACCGAGGGGAGAGGGGCTGTGGACCAGGCAGCCCCGTTGTGTCTTTCATTTCCCTGATGAGCAATGAAGTATTTTCAGGGGGATGATGCTCTGCTGCTCCAGAGAGCTCCCACATCCCTGAAGAGATGTCCTCGTGTATTTTCTTCAATTAAAAAAATTCAAGCAGCAAGATGCAAAGAAAGGCCTTGCCTTTTGGGGCTGTTCATTCAGCTGCAGTCCTGCCTGCAAATCGCTTATCTTGCACATCTGCTGAAAGGGGAGTCCCCGCAGCACGGTCCTGTGCTGTCCAGGGGTCACCGGACCAAGCCCAGGTGTGTTGACTCAGATGTCAAGCTGCATGCACGTAGCCCTGATGCATGGACCTGCTGCAAGCGCCTGGGATACCTGAGCTCACTGGCTCTGCCCTAGCACAGGCATCTGCTCTATGCTCCGCTCTGCAGGGGACATGTATTGCTGAGCAACCCCCCAAGCAGCACCACCACCTCTGACCAACCCAATGTGGCAGCAAACCGAAGTTCGTGATGGGCTCCGGGGGAAGTCTCTTGTCTTAACACAACGTGGAAGGTATTTTGTTGAGGTTGCTGGGCTTGTTCCTCATGCCATCTGTGACCCTGCTGAGCTGTCTAGTGATGAAGTGAGGGATGTTTTACCTCATCTGTTTCTATTTATTTTCTTGCCTTCTCACATTGGCTTCCTGCTGGCCTTTCTTCGTCCCCCGTGGTCCTCCCTCATTCTGTCTGTCCCTCCTTCTCACGCACCCTTCCCCATGTGGAGTGGAAAAGAAGGAAGGAGATGGCTGGTTTTTAGGAACAGGTTTGACACTTGTTTGTTCACCTTAGAAAACTGAGTGTGTTGGAAGCAATTTTTTGTTTTGTTGCAATTCTCTAAGTCTGTAAGCAAAAACAAGCGAAAAAAGAAGACAATAACCTGTGGGAGTGTCATGCCATCTGACTGCACAGCCCCACAACTCTCCAAACACAGATTTCAAATGATGCCAGTGGACAACCCTGAGTGGGACAACAGGAGAAGGGATGTGGTCTCCACCTCTCCTTCTTGCCCAAGCGTAGTCACGCCTGTGCAGGTGGGACATGGCAAGCGCTTGGGAGGGCCTCGGTGTTTCTGATGCTGAAGCCAGAGTGCCACCAACTGCACAAGGAGGGTGAATTCACAGATGACCTGAGTTGTCCTTGTATAACATCTCCTTTCCCAAGGGAGTTAGGTACTTGAGATGTGACTGTGCTCTCCTTGGGAAGGACAGCAATTAATATTGACAGGACATATTTTTTTTTCTGGGCATCCTTGAAGCTCACCCCAAACTCCTGGGCCAGCCAACCCGCTGTTAACAGAGAGAGATTATTTGTCCTTCTTTAGTGTGAGTTTATCTTGGTGGAGGAAGGTTGTTATGAGTTGCACAGAGGAAGAAGGACACTCTGTATGATACCACGGGGAAGACTCTTGGGCAACTTATTGGCTGGTATGGAGCAGCAAGTGATAGAACATGTCTTGCAGTTAATTATCTCACTTTTGGAGGAGGTTGAGGTGTCCTCCTGTGTTCTTACGTGATATTATTTATCACTGATATACGTTCTTTTCAATCAAAGATGCTTAGCCTGAAGTTTTGTGAAGACTGCTTCTAAGTAGTTGAGCAACAATTTGTTCGCGGAATAAACCAATTTGCAGCTGGGGCCTGAAATGCTTTGAAGAAGATGAGTTTATACTTGCAGGCATTCTGCTTTGTGCTTATCTTGATTTGGCCTTGCAGGTCTTAGTCCAGATTTATAGCTGAGTGCAGTCTTTTCTTCAGCTTCAGGATGGGGAGGGAAAGCACTGTGCTTCCCAACAGCATGTGAATGGGTGAGCTCTTGTCCAAAATCCTTCCCCTGTGAATTCAATAGAGCTTCTGGACTTGTGTAATCTGCTGGCCAGTGCGTGCTCATTTCTGTCCTTTCCATACTGCAGGATACAGATGGAAGCTGGTATTAATTATTAATCTTTATGCTTCAGTTCTGTAAAATGAGAGAGTTGGAGGTTGCAACCTCCCTTGAAAAAGGTTGGAAACTCTGGACAAGAAGCCTGTAGAAGTACCGTGAGTTTCTTCATTTTAGTGCATCTATCACAGAATCCCTTCTATATCTATATCTATTTTTGTGTTTCATCTTTCAGACCAACTGTATAGACTTTCTTCTTTTGGTCTGTGTGCTGCAGGTTGGGATTTGCTTTTCCTGGCTGTCTCCCCTTCAGCCTCCTTTATTAATGTCCTTGCTTTAGCTTTTTGCTCTTGAATTGCCTTGATTTCAGTCAATTCTGGAGCTTTAAAACTAGGGACTGGGAGAACCCTGCTTGTTTGCTTGCAGCCTAAATCAAATACAGCAACCCCTCTCCACAAGACCATAATTGTTATGGAAATATTATAAATCATTCTTGTGAGGTTCGAGTGTGCTAATGAAGAAAGCAGCACAATGTATGCTGCTAAATGAGCGTACTCACGTTAAAAGGCTCTTGATGGGGATCTGGGGCAGTGAAGTCACATAGCCCTAGCCTGGGTGCGGTCAAAATTGTGAACAGACATCGGATTTAGATAGAACAGTGTTCTAGCATTAGTGCGCTTTTATAGAAAGTTAGTAGCATGGATGTTGACCTCATGTTTGGCAAACGTAGACTACCCAAAACATGTATGCAAGGCAGATGGGGAATGCGATTTAATTAAAAAAGAAAATATTATGATATTCTGAGAACAAAGTGGTAAAATCTTCTGACTGTGCAGGAGTTTCTTTTGAGAAATGGAAGGCACTGAAAGGCTGGACTGGGAGGGTACGGGATCCGAAACGTCCTTCCCCAGTGGGGAGGAAGAAGGACGATGCCGGGGTATCTGGCTGGCGGCAGGGTTATCAGTTTCTCTCTGGAGCAGCGATGGCTGGAGAGCTTCCAAGCACATTTTTCCATAGGAGGGTGCCAGCTTGCTGGAGCCGAGGCGCTTCGTAGAAGAGGGTTTGATTCCAGCGCGATAGCGGCAATGGCTCCCTGCCCACCAGAGCCAGCTGCTGCTGGCACCCCCCGGCCCCACCTGCACTGCCCACCTGTGCCTGCATTTGCCCCGGGGCTCCCCCCGAGTCCCCCGGATGCCGTACCAGAAGCTTTGCACCAATTAAACCTCAAGGCACCAGGTGATGCAATGGGGAGGTGGGAGGCGAGCTAGGTAAACAGGAAAGTCCTTCACCCATCCACGTTCCTGTGCATCTGGGTTTCCCTCTGGTCTCTTGGGGACATTTAACAAAGACCTGGACCCAGGGATTGCTGGCTCCCCTGCTCTTCACCAGGCAGGCGGTGCGAAGCGAAGCCCTTTGAAGCGCTGCTGCAGCGAGGCAGGTTTTCAGGACCAGGGAAGCCCTGCAGAAGGACAGCTGTGGAGTCCTCTCCCGGTGGGAATGACGTGACCCTGAATTCCTGCGGGGCAGGAGAGGGCAACAGAAACCGCGGTGTGTTCCCCTGATGTCTCACAACTGCGCTCTGCTTGCTGCTGTACGTCTGTGCCTGCCTGCCTTCACCCTGTCCAGAGATGAGCCTGCAGCTGCTTCCCGGCCCCACACGAGCTGGGGGGGGGGGGTGGGCAGCAAATGGGTCTGCGTGGGGCAGCTGCAGACCACGATGGGCAAATAAACAAACAGGGGCTTTGCTGAAGGGAGGGATTGCAGCTGCGGGGTCTCGCTCCACCGCAGATCCTAGCTGCCCACGATTGATGCCTCTTCGGGGACTTGAGCAGATTGCTGAGTGGGCAGGGGTTCTGGAAATTGGGCAATTTAAGGGGGTTTTGTGTGAATTTAAAAGCCTCTGGATAGACACCTGCTTCTGAAAAGATATGCCAAGGGCACCAGTGGGGAAAGGACATGGGAAAGGTTCTGCGCAGTTGAGTAGGTCTGGGAGTGCCGGGGCAGAGCGGAGTCCCTGAGTCGGAGGGAGCTGGAGAGGGGACAGTCCTGAGCGCAGGTACAAGGGTGACCTCCTTGCCCAGGAAAGAGGGTCTCTGGTGGGTGACGGAGAGATGCCTCAGCTCAGGGAGGACCTCCCTCCCCATGGGGCTGCTCGCGTAAAGAGATGAGCCCCACTTGCAGCATCGGCCTCCGGACAGCAGGGTGGCTTCTGCCACAGGCTCAGCCCTTCAGGGAAAGTTCCCCTAACCTTTGGAGACCTGGTGATCATCACCCAACTCTTGAATGGCCCCGGAGAGCTACGGAGAGGGCAGTACAGCTTACAACCCTGATCCTCTGATCCATCATCCAGTCCTGTCCCCATGCAAAACCTGCAAGCCTTCTGCCCTGGCTCTGGGGGTCTGTGGGGACTGGGGCGAGCAGGTCTGGCTGCAGCCTCGAGGTCTTCATTTGTAAATAAGCACCTAGCTGCTATGGTAATGCTTATTTAATTTAGCCTAAGTATTTCTACAGCTGTTCTGGGAGAATCATGCTGCTTTATACTACACGTTAATCCTTGGCTGGTCACAGCTGCACAAGTGTATTGGTCAGGTGCAGTCCTAAGGACAGGTTCTGCTGCATGGTAAGGCACAACCGTGCAGGCTGTCCCTGCTTTGGGGTTCACAGAAAATGCCAGTTTCTCTCCAAGACCACTTGCATGCAGCTTACACAAGACAGCAACCAGTACCTATCTGTGCTAGCAAAGCAGGTCATAAGTTGTAGGTTACCTAAGGCGTTTCTGAAGAAAAAGGATGCCAATCCACTTCTTGGATATAGATGTCTTTTAATTTACCTGCTCTCTGCCCAGTCACACCATGTCAGAATGCATGCTGGGTTTTTCTGCCTCAGTTATATAGGGCTAAATCTCTCCTTGCTTCTTATCCAGACTTTGAATGACCAGGGTGGGTCCAGGCGTAGAAACCAGGGCAACAGACACCGAGCACGTGGCACAGGTGCCCACGAGCCCAGGGGTGGCATGCTGCCAGTGGAGGCAGGTGGGTGGCAGTGAACTGCTGGGGATGGTCCTTGCCTTGGAGCAACCATCGGGGCAGAGCTACTTCAAAGCAGACCACGGGAGCTCTGTGCGGTCCACCTTGTGCTCCACCGCTGCCCAGTTCCTCTTCCTTAGAGGTGCGGGGACATGCTGACTGTCCGCAAAGACTCCACAGATCCCCCTGCCCCATTCTGCAGCGCACCTGAGTTGTATTAGTCCTTCTGCGGCCGAAACCTCTCCCAGCCATGGGATCGATAGACTCCAAGGCTGAAACGCTGCCAAACCATCCTGCTGTAGCAGGTGGGCCTCACTGGCGGGGAAGAGCTGCACTGAGCACTCACGGCTCTCAGCCCTGGCTCCTCCGGTGCTGCGAGCAGCTGGGAAGCTGCTGCCATTGGCCAAGTGTGATAAAAGTCTCCCTGCACCTCCTCTGGGCTCGGGTGGGTTGGAAAGCCTGGCTTAGCTCGCGCTGGGGCTGAAGACGCTCTCTGCAAAAAGCAGATTTTAGGGCATGCTGGTCTGCAGTCAACTTTCTGTTGAGGATGGTGTTTTGGGGCAGGCTTTGGGGAGCAGCAGGGTGCTCTGCAGCTGGCAGCTCAGCCATGGTCCCAAGCATGTCATGGTCCCAGCGTCGTCTCAGGTCCATGGCACACTTGGACCCAGTGTCATCTCAGACTACACTGGGTCTGTGGCACGCTAAAATAAGCCCTGCTTTGACAGGAGCCTTTGCGTGAGCTATCACGCAATCTGTTTATAGCTCGGGATTGTCTTTGACTTTTAAACACTGCAGCGAGGAGTAAACGCAGCGAGCCCAACACGGGCTTTGTTATGACATTTTGTTGCAGGCAGGAGGCAAGCTCCGGCTCCAATAACAAACACCCAGTGTTATGACACTTTTACCTTTCCAACTATTTATGTAAGCACAAATATTTTATTTTAAGGTTTGAGACACGCTGTTAACATAAAGCAGTCTCATTCCTTTCAATACGGCCTGGTTTTCACTGGGGGAGCTGTTGTTTAATGAAAAGGTTAATTGTGTTTTATAGGGCTGTATTGCTTGCCTACCAGTTTCTGGCTTGGAAGGAGGCGAGGTGCGGCTCCTGGTGCTTGTGCCAAGTTATGGGCTGTGAATACAGGCAGTTCCTAGGAAGAAAACAAAATGCACGACAAAAAGTAGCTCAGAAATCAAGGGGTTTGGCGGTGAAAATCCAGTTAGGGTCTGCAAAATTAATTTCAACTGAAATGATTTTCAATGAAGCTACCCCCCGACAACACCCTGTGCAGTGGAAGAGGACAAGGGAGTTTCAAAGAACATGAACTGTTTTCTGCTCAGCAGTAAACACGCTCAGCCTTTCCTTTCCATAGCTGCACCATGTTAAAGAAATCCTGCATGTATCTTCCTCTCCTGAGATTGAATTAATTAACTTGAAATTTCTTCTTAACAGCACATAATGACTGGGGAGAGCAGAAGGAACTGAAAGTTTAATCTTGACTTGTCAGCGAATTCCTCCTCTGGCAGCTGAAGGAGGAGCAGCCATGCACTTGCATAATGCCCTGGTGCGGCCGCCGGACTGTTTTGATTAAATGGATTCTGGGGGTTTAGGAAAACTACAAATTTTATAGCTATGGTGTTCTTTGCAAAAGTGATATAAAACGTCATAAAGCTGCCAAACCACCACTGCGGTGCAGGGATTCATGCTGGCCTCCTCTGCAGCAGTGACTGTCAGCCCCAGAAAATGCTGTTGAGAAAATATCTGGGATGGAGTTGGCAGGAGGGGGCGCGGGGAGGTTTGTGCGTTGCAAACTTTTGTTCCCTCTTTCTGAACATTTAATATCTTTCGATCAGTGCCACTTAGAAGCCACATCTGAATTTGGCCTGGTGTTTGAAGGTGGACATTTGTGAGACAAATGTTTCTCTGCAGTGGCATCACCCATGGCATCAGTAATGGCATCGTACCTGATCTTTCCTTCTTCCATTTCAAAAGAGATTTAACACCAGCCCTGTATCAGGGTACTGACTATTTCTGCCTTCACACTGCATTGAAGACGGATCGAGGGGAAAGTTACTATCTAAACAGCATGGTTTCAGAGCAACTCTTCGAAAGAAGTTGCTTGTGGCCCAAAACCTCATGTAGGGAGTTGTCCCCTGCCCTGTGTCCACCCCGTGTTGCCGCCTGGCTGCCATGAGCAGTTGTACCCAGCCTCAGCTGTCTCTGGAGGGTGAATTTGTGCCTGGATGTCTCCAACAGGGCGCCAGACACATGCTGTGGTCCCCAGATCAGTCCATGCCCCCTCACACCTAACTAGAGGGGGCAGCTCATGCTTCGTTTGTTCTCTCGTGAGCGGGGTGATGACCTGCAGTGTTAACAAGCTGGAACATACGGTCACGATGGTGTCTGGCTGTAGGCTTTTGTCAGCTCCCCCTGTTGCAAAACCTCACAGGCTTTGGCCTGGATGGAGATGGCAGGAACGGTGCACCCTCCACCGGGAGGGATGGTCCATCTCTGAGCTGTTTAAGGAATGCTCCCTCTTTTGGCAAATTTCGATATCTGTTCCTATGGATTATAGAGACAAAATGCAGCTCAGGGTTTCTTAGGGATGTTAAAAACTGAATTCCTGCAATCAAACCGATTGCATTAAAATTCCAGCCACCCTTTCTTGCGATCAGTGCCAGATGGGTGTGCTGTGTACAACTGGTGATTTTAATGGCTGGGACCTGAGCATTTCAACATCCCAGGCCCTGAAGAAGAGTCAAATTCAGAGCAGAAGGGGAGAAAATTGAGCGCTGTTCACTGCCAAAAGGCAGCAGGGAGGACGGGTGTACACAGAAACGGTGCTCTTGTCAGCACCACCACCAAACTATTCATTTGACTCTTTCTTCTTTTCTTTTCCTTCTTCTTTCTTTCTTTTCCTTCTTCTTTCTTTTTTTTCCTTCTTCCTTTTTTTTTCCTTCTTCTTTCCTTTTTTTTTCCCCATCTTTTTTTTTTCCTTCTTTTTTTTCATCGGAACAAACCATGCTGCCAACAGCATCGGGGCAAAGTGTTTAGTGGAGTTAGATAAGGCTCTCGCTGCACGACTGAGCTGAAGGAGTTTTGTACGGTGGGGGGTACACAGGTCTGTGGTAGGGCACGTGGCACGGACCCGGGGTTATGCGCTCTGCAGCTGGCAGCTCAGACACGGTCCCAAGCACACTGTTGGACCCAGCATCATCTCAGGTCCATGGCATACTTGGACCCAGCATCATTTCAAATGGGGATGGGACTCCCGTGTGGGAAAGTTGTGCTCTGAATAAGGTCTCTGCTTGAAGCTGGTGGAAAAAATTTAGAATCAAAATACTGTTAGATGCCTCTAATGTATAAATGTAAGTTCTCTAAATCTGAAGGTTTAATTGATATTTTTTCTTCAAATAACAGACTAAAGTTGAGTAATTTAAGCCATTTTATAGCAAAGGCAATTGAGTAATTGCTAATGGCTTTCAGCTGAACGTATTTAAAGTCAGGTCGCAAATCTGAGTTGATTCAAAGACCAAGGGGCATTCCTTTCTCTTGAAAAAGAATTAGATAACAATGGTAATTACAAGATGGGATTCAAAGGAAAATTGAGATTTGAGTATAAGCCTTGGCAGAGCAAGAGCAGAAGAACTGACCTGGTGAAGCAAAATGGTGACCAACCATCCTGTGGAGTGCTCGAGAGGAGCAAAACAAGAAAACAGAGACCTTCGTATTAGAAATTTGAATTATGTTAATGTGCATTAAAGGGTGAAAATGGAAGATTTTTTTAGCCTAGTGTCACGATGTGGAGGTCAGGCTGTTGCAAGATTTCCTGGGCCGTGGCTGCACCTTGCATCCATTCACAGGCTGGAAAATGAATGTGGGATAATAGGCACCTTGGCGAGAAGATCCCATGGGGACACTGTGGCATGCAGAGCGGTGCAGACTGGCAGGGGGGCACTGCCATGGGCTGCATGCCTAGGGATGGTGACAGGGCAAAGTCTTAAAATAACTCCAAAGCCAAGGAGAAATACATGCCCCCGAATATTTGTGTGGGTGTTCTCAGAGTAGATAAACCTCATGCTCTTCCGAAGAACAATTTATTGATACTTCAGACAAGCCGGGACTCCTGCCCCCAGTTGCTGTTGGGGCAAGTCATTGTTGTATTTGTTTGTTTTCCTGCCGCTGGCTCAGGAATTTGTTGGCTTTGGGAGCTGGCAGGTGTCTGTCCTCACATTGCTGCATGGCCGCATGTGTGTCACTGAGGCAGTGTTAAACCGTGGTGCTGAGCGCTGCCACACCTGCTGCCTGCTGTGCCGGCAGTGCTGCCTGTCCTTGCCTCTGCAATGGGGGACTCATCCTGCTGCTGGGGAAGGCAATAAAACTTTGCAGCAGGCAGACCTGCGCACAGCATCTCTAAAACTTCTCTACATAATAACTCCAAGATGTAGCATGTGTGCCCAGCCTGGGGCCTGAGTGGTAATTCAGGATATTCATACACATCTCATTCTGAAGCTAGTGGGAGCTTCAGTTCCAGTGACATCTTATGGTAGTGGCCTCCATGTCCCATTGATGAGGTGGCATGAAACTGTGCCTTTTGCTGTCCTCTGGACTGGTCCTGCTCTGGTAGTTCTGGAGTCGTGGGAGAAGGAAAAGAGAAATTCCTCATCAGCTTTCTTCAAATAATAGAAAGTGGATTCCTTTGTCTCCTCCTTTTTGTTTCCTTTTAAGGTAGCTTGTACTAGCTCTTCAGAGGAGAACTTTTTTCTTGCCTCGGTGTTTGCTCAGCTTCTCTGAACTCCTCCTTGCCCTGCGTCCTCCAGGGATGGAGTGTCCGGTAGCAGAGTGGCACATCCCTGCCTATCTCCGTATTGCTCTCCGTCATGGAGTTTCACTGAAGCGTGTTGTTCACCATGCCTATACATTCAGCTGAGGTCTTCCCTGTCCTTTCTGCTTTAATGCTATCAGTCCTTTTCTGCCCCATGCAGTAACGTGAGCACCTTCCAGCGTGTACAGCTTTGCCTCTATCAGCACTGAACTTTGATTGCTATCGCTTTGTTTGCGTAAGGCAATAGTCCTGCCTCTGGAGCGCGGCTGTTTGGGAGCTTTTACACATTACGGCCTGCCTTCTGCTGTAATTTACCTCTTTCCTTCTGCCAGCCACCACATGTGGCATGTGGAGGTATGATCTATTAACACAAAACTGCATTGAACTTTAAGTCAGAACTATCCAGGATGTGCCCTGGGTAGTTTTGCTACGACTTGCGGGCCTATGACTTCTTTTTGGCAGTTCAATAGTGCTAATGAAGCATTCTTGCAGCCCTTCACTGCAATTCTCATGGGCTTTCTTCAGGCTTTATAGCTCCTGGCAGAAGATCCTTCCTCACTGAATCCCATCTGTTCAGTGTCCTCGACTGAGGCATCCTTCATTAAGGTCTTGCTCCTTGCAGATTCCCTTCTGGATGCTCCTGTTCTCCATCAGACTTTGGCAGTCTTCATCCTCATGTCATCAGAGCAGCTCCTCATCTGAAGTCATGACTACTCTTCATTTTCCTTCCCTTGCCCTGCTCCCCAGGACTCTCAAGGCATGAGATAAGGAGAAACCAAAGAGCAAACAAAGCTGCCAGTGGACTTTTAACATCCCGTTGCCTTGGGAAAGGCGCTGGGTCTTGCACTTTACTGTTTTCTTTGCTATCACCCAACTTTCCACCACACTCTAACATGGGAACAGTTAAGCAGCGTAAATAGCAAACAGGTTTACATGCCTAAGCACTTCCAGATGCCTGAGCAGGTAATGCTTTGAAATGTCTTTTAAATGAGTGCTGAGTTTTGACCTGCAGGGTAAATGCCGACTGGCATGACACAAATAATACTGATCTTGAAAATTATCCTGAATTATCCCCACCAGTCGTAATGGTGGTAACAGCTCAGAGACCTGCACCTTAATGAAGTGATTTCCTGCCAGGATACTGCAGAGCCCTGCAGTTACTGTCACTGACTTGTACCTTGAATTACCATGTCTTTGCTAATTGTCCGTGCTTCCTCATCTAGGTCTAAACACAAAACTCTTGGTTTTAATTTATTATCTGTTCATACATCCATGCTCCAGCCATGTCCGATCTCTGCGTCCTCTCGCACTGCACCTAAGAAGCTAAATGCTGTATGTTCAGCATCGCTCATGCAGAGCTTTTTCCTTCGGTACACTTTCCTCATGCAGGGATTTTGCAGCTGGTCTCTGCAGGACAGAGGTGTCCATTTTCCCCCCTTCTCCCACCGATTACAAACCTCTTTTTGAGGAGCACAGTGCTTGCCTTACTGCAAGAGCAGTACTACCAAAGGAGTAATATATTTAGTTCAGTGGTGCTTAGATATCTTGTTATGACTGTAGGCTCCTGCTGTCCAAACAGCTTAGATGGCCCCAGTACATTTAGGAAAATAATTATGACAGGGTGTGTTTTGTGTCCTTTCAGGAAGAAAACTCTTTGGAACCACTGACAACTCACACTTCAATATAGCCTGTAAATCAGAGCAGATCAGACTCCAGATCAAACTGGCACTGGTGTGAGGATACTAATTTTGTCTGTGAAATGGGGGAGAGAAGATGGAAGTGAAAACCTGGATCCCATTCCTGGATCCTTTGGGAGGACTCCTCGTCCTTTAGAAATCTTGGCATCAAACCCTGCCTCCTTCCAAATCCAATGAGCTCATGAGAGACAATTTCTATAGACATTTTCATTATCTACATGCTCCAAAAATTCCTCTGTGTGTTTCTTCTAGCTGCCGAGAATGAATATTGCATCTTCCACAGGAGAGAAATTAATAGGCAAAAACCCTGAGGTCTGTGTGTGGGATGAACCAGTGAGCTGGACCGTACACTGTAGTATTGCACAGCACGATCAAATTGTATTTCTAGTAACTGTTTACAAATGTTTGCTTCTTGGAAAATGTCTTCTATACTCGGGCAAGGAATTAAACTACTAGTTTAAAATTATTATGAGAGAGATCACTTTACTTCGTGCTGAGTGATAACAAACATGCAACATAATTTTAGAGCCCTTCCTTCCTCTGGCTGTTAATATTTAAAGTTTAATACTAAAACAAAATGTTAAAGAAATTATTCTCCCTTTACTGCATTCTGCCTGCTCCCACTTTCTCCTCCGATAGCTGTAGGAGACCTTCCCTAATCTTTCCAATTAACTCGGTATTTCCTGTAAGGCTAACACTGAAGAGGGTAAGAAAGGAGTGTAAAGCGAGGAAAGACATCTGTCAACTATTGGAAATACTTTCCGTGTTAGAAATTGAAGGGAGCCCACACTGAAGCCAGATGATCCGATGAGAAGAACAATTGCAGCGTTGGCTTGAAAAGAATGTGGGTGATTTGTTATAGCTGTCCTCGCAGTAGGCACCCGGTTGTCATGTTCATATGAGAATACCTTGGAGATATGCTAAACACATATCCTGTTCCCATCAGGAGTGCTGAAGGGCCAGAACAGGCAAGGTTTGACTTGCATTTTCTGGAAGACATAAATTATCATTTTTTCCTAAATCTCCATCTCTTCAAATCCTTCTCATTCCTCTCTGCTGTCCCATGACTACTTTAAAGCAAGCTGTGAAGAGTTTGTGTGTTGTGTAGGCAATTGAAAGTGTGCATTTTACCAACTATTGAAACTCCTGATTCACCCTTTTCGGGGGTGAGGCCGTGTGTAGAAAGTTTGTAATGGTCTGGTTTTGACTATGAGCTTTATGTAATACGTCAGTGGAGACCCATTTTGGTAACACTGCAGTAAAAATATGAAACATTTTCTGGGGAGGAGAGACCCAGCATTTCAGCTGATGTGACACATAAGCTCTTGGACTGTTGTTTGCTTGTTTTACTTTTTGGTTTATTCTGAAGTTTGAAAATGGCTCTAGCATAGCCCAAAAATGAGCTGGAACAACAGTTCAGCTGTGTGAGCCAGGACATGTTTTAACAGGAGAATGGGTCTGCAGATTTCCAGGGCTGTCCCACTTCTCCACTCCTCACCCAACCTGTAGTAAATTAATTCTGGATGCAGAGAGAAGAACCAGCTTCATCCTCCTAAAAGCCAGAAAACGTGATTTCATTGCGATAGTTTCTGCACCACTTGGTGTCCTCCTCCCTTCCCTCATCTGATCAAAGACCAGCTTTTCAGCAGTCCCTCACCATCCCCATCTGAATTAGTTGAGTCAAGACATGGCCCCACCGGTTTGACATAATACTCGTATTTTCCTGCACTTCATCTCCCTCGTTGTGCCAGGCTCCAGGAAACCAGAAGAAACTTCTGTGAACAACTGGATTAGTTGTAAGGGCAGAGAGTATCACAAGATCAACAACTGGAAGTTTACATTTCATGAATCATGGGATTTACCCAGTCACGCTGGCAATGAGCCCAATAACTCTTATTCCAAAATGGCCTGCCAGTGAAGATGTCAAGGAATGGAGGCTGCGTTAGTAGCTCCTTTGTTATCTTTGTGCTTAGTCATGATGCTTGAATTTGGCTATGTTCATTTCTAACACTAATTCCCACCAGTCCTTCCTCCCTGAATTTTGGCAGTGGATGTTACTGTGGGATGAGAAAAGAACTGTGGTGGTCATTGCTGCATGTTCAGGTCCCTCAGAGCAGCTTGTGCTCTGGATGTCATGGAAAAAGAGCAGCCTTGCCCAAGGGAGCCCAGCAGTGCCCGATGGCATCCAGCCTGAGAGTTTGAACTGATCCAGGATTACCCCTGAAAGCACGACATCTCTGTAGCTGTGTCCTCCCCTGCTGGCTTAAACACAGAGGGAGCTATTTTAAATAGAAACCTTTTATGAAAACTGTTCAATGCGTTCTCTCTCAAAGGGTCAAACCTGTGCTGTCTTGTGGGCTTTTTCCCCCTCGAGCTCTGTCTCTCATTCTGGCATTTAATAGGTATGGACTAACAGGGATCCAGCAAGGAGAGGAATCCATGCAAGGCTTATGTCAATGCACTGTGGGTTTTCCTGCTCCGGTCTAGGCCTGGAGAAGGCACTTGGTCCCTCATGAGCAATAGACCAGTCCAACTGTATCATTTGTCCTATAAAAGTTTCACCTCTTCCTATGAACGTTGCCTTCTTTCAGCCCGTTGACCGCTGTTGGTTACGCTGACCTGCGCCTGTTTGGTGGGACATCCTGGCCATGACCACTTCCAGCCCCTGCCTCCATGCTTGGGATTTAAACTCCTCCCTGCCTTCACGACTCCCGAGTCCAGCCTCATGACATATGTGCTATTTGCAGAAAATGTTTGTCAAGACCAGGTGGTTGAAAGTAAAAATGCCAACAGATCTGCCTTTTGTAACCGTGCAAGCAGCTTGTTAAAATTAGTCACAGGCTAAGCTGCAGTACATCTGTGCTGTCAGCCGTCCAGAGAGCCATCGATACCGCCCGCTCCCACTGCACCAGCCCCAGATGGGAGCTGTGCTGCTCACGCCGATCTTCGGGTCTGCGCTAGCACAGGCTGAAGTCATTCCGAGTGCCTTCTCCCCCTCCTCCAGTTCACAAACATTTGCCCAAATTTAGCCACGAGCATAAACATTTGTGTGTCCTGAGTTTCAGATGCCCACAGACAGAGCATCCCAAAACAAAACCTGGGAAATCTCGACGTTGGCGTTTGCTTTAGAAGAATTTGTACTTGGCTGTTCTGAAAACTTCTTTTTTTTTCCACTTAATTGAGCAAGGGCAGCAATTTCCAAGGCCTTTTAGGGAGTGAGGCACCTAGCTGTCATTGGAGGTTTCATTAAATTTGGGCCCAACTCCCATTTTCTGCTTGAAAAACTGCAAAGCAAAATTCTTATCTGGCTCTCTGCTGTTGTACAGCTGTCTATCGGAAAGCACCAAATCATCTGGTAATGAATAGCTGCCCCCGGTGTCAAGCAGGAGTCATCTGTTCCTGCTTTCTGTGTGGCACCCAGCAGCAAGAGCCTTGGGGGACAGTACCCCAGCGAACGCGACACGTGGGGCCGAGATGGCAGAGGCATGCTGGTGGGGCAGCGCAGTGCCTCGAACCCTCCGCTTCCCCATCGGGAGCTGCCTTTGATGCACGTCCAAAAACTGGCTTCTTTGGATCCATCGTGCTTAAGTGCTCTATCAACATGCCCCACTGTACAAATACATAAACATTTTGCATGTCTGTCCTCGAGCCAAGGGTCTCGTATTTCTTTGCGTCCTACCTCTGATGACTTCTCCTGACATGCCGTAACTGATGCCTGCACTCACCCTGCCCCGCATCCCCGCACCCATCTGCAGGCGTGTGGCCCCAGCCCGCACAGCTTGGGAATCACCGCTCCTTCTCCTGAAGCACAGAAGCATGAGGGTTTTATCCTCCCACCCTTAAAACAGGGATTCTCATGAGTTTCACCAAGTTTTCTTGCGCCACCAGGAGCAATGGACCTAACAGTCCATGCTCAGTGGGGAAGGGGAGAACATTGCTCCGCTTTGCCCATTTCAGAGCACGTTTGGTGCTGACTTCCAGGCATTTTGCACATAATTCCCTGCCTGTGTGAAAGCCCGATATTGTCCCGGGAGGACACGAACACAGAACCTTTGTGCTCAGGGTATTATGCTTTCCCCGTGCACATGCTCCCTGCTCACACATGCCGTCTGGCCAGCCCTTGTAGCTGGGTCTCTTGCATACCACGCTTTCTTATGGAATTTGGATTCAAATGTGAAAATTCTCCACCACACAATAAAAGTGGCATTTCCATGCCCTTTAGCACATCAGTCTTTTCTTGTGAATAGAGCCCTGAGTTCTTTGGCTTTCGCCGTATGGAACAATTGATCCCTTCAGTTCACTTGCCAACAGTAATCGGTTTCTTCTAGCCATAAATTTTAGACATTCTTTTTTTTTTCTCTCCTTTTTTGGGGGGACATGGAGGGGAATAAAGTAATAAAAAGAGACAGTCATAAAATAGGCAGCTGTTACTACTCAGATCTTGGTCTGGGAAAGAAGCAAAGCAAACAGCCTGACTTTTACCTGCTGACGTTTAGCTATCAGGACAGGTTGCTCTACAGTGGGTCCCGCTGCCAGTGTTCCTGCTTTCTCTGTAATGACTGGCCGAGTGGTATCTTGCTGTATTTAAATTAAAGGAATAACCAATTTTAAGCACCCTGTTGTCTTTAGCGGTTGTTGGACAAGGTCAGGTGATATACTCCAAGTGGGCAAAGCAGTAGTGAGACAATAGTTTTGTTATAATGGGATTTTTGGATACATCACTTTTTTATTTGGTGACGTTTGTTTGCCTGTTCTTTGCCTTGCATCGACAGACTGTTTGCTCATTTTACCAAGGCTTTCCTCGTCTGTGTGTTGCAGTATCTATTTCTAAAGGAGGACCTCAGTGCTCCTTGCTCTGGTTGATCGCAGTGAGCTGCTGGTTTCGTGCTGGGCGGCACTGGAGAGGCTCTCCAGAGAACTGCAGCATCCTAACACCAACCCCAGCCTGCAAACTCTCCCTCTCCTCACCCTGCCTCCGTTCTGGGGGCCATGTGTGCGTTTTGTTTTCCTCTTGCCTGCAGCTGAGGCAAAAAGGGATGGGAAATGCCAAGGAAAACAATTCCCCCCTCCCCTCCAAAGACGAGTGCCACAGAGCTTACTTTATAGGACCTGCTTTCTCCTAAACCTAGAGTATGTCTTGAGGATGGGTTTATTTGAACTATGTTTGTCCTGGAGGGAGATCTTCTATTCATATGGCCCAGTACAGTAAGAGTTGTTTCACACTTCTTTTGTGGTTTACAGTAAACTGTGAGCACCTGCCTCTTCTAGGCTTGGGAAGGGTAGAGCAGCTTTGAAATTGCTGATAAAATTGTTCTGCAAGGGAATTTGATCTTGCTCAGTTTCCTTCCTCCACATGCTCACCACTCCACGCTGCTGGTATCAGAGGAGGAGGGTGGGGGCCTCCAGCGTGAGTGGCTTATTAGAGGAAACATGGCAGATTTAGGGTGCCTTGGAATTACAAAAGAAATCCTCCTGCTACTCTGGGAGAGAGAAACATCATAGTTGGGACCAACCTGCACCTCTGCAGCTACTCTCTGGTGACAACAGGAGGCATTAAATGGGTGTCTGATGGGGCCTGGGCACGCTGTGTGACTTGCAGAGCAACCAGAAAACCCTCCTGCAGAAAGAGCTTATTCTTCCTCTGCAGTTGCTGATCTGCAGACGTTTGCTTTCTCCCCAGCAGGATTTTGATTCCTACGAAGTTCTTCCACCACTGATGTCATCTGGGCAGATATCTGCCTGATTTTCTGACCTTTCTGACCTGCTCCTAATATCTACATCCCCCGGTGACTCTGCAAGATGATGCGCACCGTGGCCAAAGGCTGTGGGGCTGCTGGCCCTTGAGCAGGGCGCTTGGCTCTCAGGCTGCCCCGGGAGAGCCAGCCCCAAAATCCGCACTCCAGCTCCTCCCCAGCCTGGCTAAATCCCTCCCACTGAAACCACTTCATCTGCCTAATAACACTCTACAACGACATTTTGATTTTGGAGAGCGCTTAGGTTCCTTTCCACCATCCCCACTGAGGATTTTAAAGAAATATACATATTTTAAACCCCCTAGATTTGGCAGAATCAGCCCTTTCCAGCGCTGTCCCTGCCCATTGGATTTGTACATCCTGTGCCAACATCCAACTGCAGTACAGCTACATATCACCTTCTTTCCATCAGTTCAGTATGAGACATTAAACCCCTTTTTCAACCTCGCATAAACCAGGACCACCAGAGAGGGCTGTAGTCATGAGATATGTCATCAGATGCTTTCTCTTGAGGAAATACCCATGTCAGTGCCTTGTGTAACCACGAGTCTTATCTTCCACTTTAAGTACTGTGCTGGTGTTTGTAGTAATGTTGCATGTCCCCCAAAGTCCCCCTTGGAGGACAACATGCATCACCAGTCACACTTAGAAGAGGTGGACAGTTCTCGAACACAAGTGTGAAGCAGCTGGACCAGCCAGCGTGAGGGGAGAGTCTGAAAAGCATTACCTAAGGCCGGACACATCTCTGAGGCATTGCGGTTGTCAAAAAAGGTTGGGTTTTTGTGTGGACACTTCATGCACAAAAGCAGAATTTGAGACCCTGTTTCAGAATCCTGTTCCAGATCTTGACAGGTTGGAGCCACCTTGACTGAGTGATGGCTTTCCACCTTCAGATGCACTAAGCTTGGAGCATGTTTTTGAAGTGAGATGGGCTTTTTTTTTTGTCCATACCAGGCATCTGCTTATGCATGAGGCTGCAGGGGCTGCTTCTGACCATGTCTGTGCAGGGTCTGGTTTGAGAAGGGACCCCCTCAGATGGATCTCCAAAATGCTGCTGACACCCGGAGAAGATTAACAAACTCCAGGGAAGGCCAGAAATAATATATGCAGCGCCTACTCACATTCTTGTCATGATCAGTTAAAAAAAATAAATACACATAACTGTTAGTCTACCACAACTGAACACAGTTGTATTATCTGCTCCACTTTCTGATTTATTTGTTAAAGTATAGCAGAGCACTTATGCTCTATACAGCTAATAGTTGCTCTTTCACGAGCAGCAGAAATGCTTACGCATTCCAGTAGTTAAATGATGCAATATCCAGGTGGATATTTAATGGCCCATGACAAATCTGGAATGACACAGCAGACACCATAAATATCTTCACTCGAACAGATAGAACAAAACCTTTTTTATGAAAGCTGTTCCCAATTTTTTTCCACGTGCTGGCCATATTTTTAAAATACCCTTTAAAAACAGCCTGGGGAATCGTCCCTGTCCCCCCTGCAGCCCGATGCTTTCTGAGCTCTTCAGTATGTGGAGCCCGCGGCACTGCAAGCAACGGAGCTCTTTCCTATCAGATACTTCTTGGCATTTCTTTAACACTCACAGAAAAATTTGCAGAAGTTCATTCATGCGAATACGCCCAACTTGTTCAGTGAGACTCCTCAGGCCTATGCGCATTTATGTTTTTTGCATAATCCTGGAGGGTTTTTTAAGCATGTGCTTCTGCTTATAGGTAAGCGCCATCTTGGTTAGGGCAAGTTGTTGCAGGATTTCAAGGCTGGCAGTCACTCATGGCACCGCTGTGGGTGCTCCCATGCCACCAGTGTCCTTCAGCAAGAAGATGATGTCCTGCAGACACAAGACAGACCTGAACAGTGCCCACAGTGATGTGCCTGAGCATCTTCTCTGAGTCTTGTTATCATCATGTTACGTAGAACACGCTGCAAAGGGCAGGCGAATCATTGAAGGGAAGGACACATTTATTTTTAAAATGAGGTTTTGGAAGGACTGGAGCTCTTGTGAACTGAGACTGAACTTGTTGGATCTTCAGCTTTTCTACTAAAGCTTTCTAAAAATCTTCATGTTTCATTTTGTCATCCTTCAGATTGGCGTGTATTTTAGGCCAGCATTAAAAGGAAATTTCAAAACCAGAAAAGTTTTTAAAAAAGAAGTCTGAGTAACCCAGAAGTGAAGTAGGCTATTTTATTTTGAATCAAGAAAAAATCATATTATGTGTTGAAGACTTTATTTGAAGTTTTTCAAAGGGTAGGGAGGAGAGGTGAGTGTTTTCCTGAAACATTCCTTTTGGTTCAAGATGCATAGGTATTTTTAAGTTATTTTATTTAGTTACTCATTAACTTAAAAACTCTGATTTTCTTGGCTCTGTTACTAAAACAATGGTGTGGCATCCTTGGTTTGGTACATAGCTTATGGAGATGTTATTTCCAAGAGCACAGTACCCCCCCAACACTGGTACAAACAAACAACAGTTGGGTCATTACTAAGCACATCTGAAAACCCTGATCTTAAAAAGGCAAATGCATGGTGAGTGGGTGAAGGGCAGAGCAGGATGGGGCGTTGGAGTTAGCAGACCCTGCTGGCCATAGTGGCCAGGGCAGTGCTGTTACGGTCCCAGGGACCCTGCAAAAGGGATGGAGGTTTGTCACACATGCCTTGAGTACCAGGGTCCCGAGGAACAAATGCGAGGTTTGGCGTTGCTTTGCGTAGGGTTTGATCCCTTGTGGAGTGCATGGCAGAGCCGGTATGTAACCGCTCCCAAACAGGCTATAAAGATTCAGAAGAATGTCTCTAATGCTACTGTCCTTGTTTATGGGCCTTTTTAATGTACTTTTTTCCAAAACATTTAGAAAGCAGTAGGATTTCATGACACACGTGTGCCTCAGAGGCATCTACTGAGTCTAGTGGAAACATCATCTTCTCTTAAGGAGTGCTTTGTACAATAAGGTATTAACTAATCTGTTAGGTTTAGCAACACGTGCTGGTACGAGGTACCTTGGAGCCATTTTTCAAGATAGGCAAGTCTAAAATGCAGCACACTCAGCTTAATGGACTATACACGACTATACTCCTGCCCACACCTCCCCTCTCTAAAAATGTTCTTTATCCTTTTAAATACATCCTTTATTCATAAACAGTGAAGAACTTGTCAATTTGTCATGGTCTCTATATCCCCATCTCCTCCCTCCAGGTAAACCCTTACTATAGGCTAACATAACTGATTTTTATCTGTTCTTAACCACTTACCCTTTCTGGTATTTTGCAGTCACTTTTACTGATACTCGTGTGTTTATTTCTGTTTAATCTCTAGTGTCAAAGCACTAGAAATCTCTCTTGGTCTTGAGTTATGGGATACTTGTCTCTACCACAAATTAATGAATGATGTAATCACAGCTGCATCTTCAACTAGCCTGCCTGAAAATACCTCCGTAGCGCTCTCCAGACATGACTGTGTTGCATTTGCCCTGCGAAAAAGCCCGTGCTCAGGCCAAGCATCAACAGGAGAGCCTCACAGATGCACATGCGGACACGTGCAATTGCTCCATCCAGCAAGGGTCTAGTGATTGCTCCAAGGAGGATGTGCTCTGGGTTCCCGGTGGGGTGCTGGGTTAGTCCTGGGAGTGAGTATGTCTGATGGCAGATCTCTGGAGCGATGGGGAAAGTGTCCTGGCCATCACTCAGCCTCCCCAGCAGCGATGCTTTCCTTCTTATGGCTTTGAACTTGCAAACTCCTCTCTCCTCTGGCAAATTAATGTTTCTCTCTATTGTATGGAAATGTTAGTGTTTCTCTGTGAAACAGTAAGGATTCATTTTTTTTTTCCTGAACGTAGACAAAACAACCCTGTTTTCCATGAGCTCATTCTACAAAGCACGAGACATATTTCAAGAGATGTTTTCCCCCCAAAATCTAGACTGAAGCAGATGCTCGCTTGGAAAATTTAAGCCCCAATAGTTGAACTTTGGCAACAGCAACTGAAAAACCAGTGTCTTGTCATGGAAAGCGTCTGACAACTGTAACCATTGAAAAGCGCTATGTAAAATAAACCCGGGGAAATCATTTAGCGTGCAGGGGAGGCTGTGCAAATGAATGAATGGAGAAGGATATCTTCAGGCGTGTGGTTTTCTCCCTGCTTTTGGACTGTATACAGCCTCCCACCAGCCAACGGGGCTGGGGGCCACTGGGGCAGCCCGACTGCAACCAATCCACACTCTTGTTATCCGGGGAAGCGTTAGCAGAGATGACAATGACGCACAGCCCCAGCCCTGGCTTGGCCAGCATCCCGTTTGCTCCATCTCCGCTGTGGTTAGCAGCCGCTCGCTTCTCATCTCCCCTAAAAACGTCATTTCCCAGAAAACCATCCAAGAGTGCAGATGTGAAGTCGTTCTTGCGCAGGGTCTGCTGCAAAGGCAGGCTGGGCACCGGCAGAGGCTGGCCCCAGCTGAGACAGCCCCTCTGGAGTGCGGTTTGATACTGACCTGCCCCGTTTTAAGCACATCTAGGAGTGATGCTCAGACTTCCCAGGCCCCTCTGGACCAGCACAAAGGCACCAAGGAGAGTGGCCAGGCCTAATTTAAGAGATTTTTTTGTTGTTGTTCCCCCAACTTTACTGATGACTTCCTTTGCTTGTCTTTGTTTTCCTTCTCTCCCCTTTCCCCGTTAGTAACAGTGTGGCCCCTTCCCGGGGCATGTCTGGCTGGCTGGGAAGACTTGAATTTCCATTACTAATGTCCATCACGTGTTTGTCAGGTCCCGTACACAATTCTCCCTTTGTATTCCCAAAGTGTTAAATTGCATTTATTATACAGGACACCAAGAGAAAATTGGCTAAGCAGTTGATGGATAATTGTATTTCTTGTATTTTCCCCTTTTTCCTCCTGTAAAAGAGATTTGTTTGGTGAAAAGACCTCTACATTTTTATCCAGTTTTCCTCCCGCTGTGACAGAGCTGTGCTCTCATTAGTCACTCAATTTTTATCTTTTATGGCAATGAATTTAGGGGGTTTTTGGCCATGAGCTCGTTTGTTCTGCCTTTGCCCTGATTAGCTCACATTTGCTTTTCCTTGACTTCCTGCAAGAACATCTTTTCCTACAAAAACTTCATGTGTTTATCTTTAAGGCATTTATTTGTAAACCACCACCAGGCCTTTGTACTTAATCCAAAGGCAAAAGCCCCGGTATCTTCAGGAGATGTTTGCAATCCAACCGCAAAATGGAGTCCTGTATGTGGCAGGGGTTTGCACGTAGGTTAGGACCATTCCCCTGGGTCAGACCAAAGTTTAGCCCTGCCTCGTGTTTGGGACCATGGAACAGATGCCGAGAGAAAAAGTCTAAGGACAAGGCAAGAGTGCCCTGATACCACCCTCCGCATCATTTTGATTCACGACAATGAATATCTCGGGGACTTCCCACGCTAGAGGTTGTGTTGCCTCTTGGTATTTAATGTCTGCGTCTCTAATCCCAATTTAAACGCTGTGCTTAGTAACGTTTGTCTGTGTGGTGGCTCACAAAGCCTTCTGTAAGTGGCTTTTTTATTTTTGTTAGCAAAATATTTTTGGGTTCCATAAAACGTTTTCCTTAAAAAAACAAACAGAATAAATCTTGGTAATCTATCAAATTTAGCGCTGTAAAAATCATAGCAGTTCCCAAGCCAACCCCATTGTCTCGGCTTCGGCTCAGACTCTTTGACAGCTTCCCTGAGCAATGGGAGCTTCCTGGGGTGCAGGGATCTCCGGGGGGAACCGTGCATGTCCCAAGACTGTGACTCCTCTGGGTGGGAGTGAGTCTATGTGTGCAAAACCTCCCCGGGATGGAGTCACTTCGACAGCACTTCGCTGGAATTTTTCCAAGAAAACCGATTTTTCCAGGTGCTCTTCATATGTCCTGAATTGAAGGTGCTGTCATTATTTGGCATGTTTTCTGTCTTCCTTGGGTGACCATGGTGCTCACCACATTGTCTAGGGGCTGATTTGCTCAAGGGCTTGCCCGTGCAGCCGTACAGACCATCGCTGCATCCTGATGCTCACATCTCCTCTTTGTGCTGTAGAGAGGAAAGAGCCAGTCCAAGGGGGATGGTGTCTGCCCCTCTCCACCTCTCAGTGTCTCCTGGATGGGGATGTCCTTAGGGGGAGACAGAAACCTTTTCTGGTGCATGCGTGCCCCAGACTGCTCTTTACAGCAGCTCTTCATCCTGGGGATTTTTTTTCCAGGCTGGGATTCATTTCTCCTTGATGCATCAGGTTGTATTTCTCCCCTAAGCAAAATGTTACCTTCTGGTTTTGACTCTTCCCCCTGCATCTTTTTTCTCCCTTAAAGCAATTTTGTTTCCAGGGTGAATTTTTGGAGTGGCTCCTCTGCTGATTTCACTCCTCTACTAATAACGTTGCTTAAACCTGACCCTTGCTGCAGCCAAAATCTCCGCACACCTCCTCTATCTTTCCCTGTGGCTCTGCACACTCAGCACCACATTTCCCATGCCCATAGGTCTGTGGTTTCTATCTGAGTGACTGATCGGGCTTGTTCCATCGCTGGAAACCGGGCCCCAGCCTCAAAGGCTGCCCGTGGAGGTCTACATCTCTTCCTGGCTGGGAAACAGGGTCCGAGTGGGATGCAGCTCTGCTCATGGGGCTGAGCCCAATGGGATTTGAGGCTGCTCAGGCATCCTCTGCGTCCGTCCGTCCGTCCGCAGCCGGGAGGTTGGCTCTGCCAGGGGCTTGGCTGCAGCGTGGAGCCGGAAAAACTCTGCTCCGAGCACTTGGGCAAAAGCCTGTTTTAGAAAGTTGCCTGGGTGCCTTGGCAGCAGTGGTTGTTTTCCAACCCGAAGCAAGCCATCAGGGCAACAGATGATGTTTACTTCATGTGACATAATACTCAAGTCAAATATTATTTAATAGTGCTTTCTTTCATGTCCTGACAACTCTGAAAGTGCCTCTGTATGACAAAAAGCTGTCAAACGACTTTTTGCAGCTTTGTCTTGTTTTGTGTGCGGAGTGAATATTTGTCTTTTCTTTGGCCAAGTCAGACTGATCCCAGAAGAGCTACATCAGGTCAGACTGAAGCCATTTGCATTTGGATTCACCAGCACAAGTTTATCACATCCCACAAAGGAGACGAAAAAGGCTCTGGTGGGATTTGGACTGAATTTAAGGTCAGCTAGAGCACTTGGTGAAATGAGAGGGATTAATAAAAATGTCAGCAATGGATGACAGGAAAGAAAGCTCAGATTATGACCCAAAAAAGTGTCAGTGCTTCCCAGCTGCGTTCAGGTGTTTGGGCTCAGGCCCTTGCTCCTCCCGACATCCTTCACTGGGCACCGCTGCCCTCACACCAGGTCGGGACTATGTGCATGTCTGGTGCAGGTGAACACTGCTGACACTTTGTACCTGGGAAGGGTCACCGGCTCCTTTGGTGTGCCCAGCTTTGAGACAGCCGATGACCAGCGAGGGTTTCGGAGGCTGCCTGAGCCTCTGCTTTCTTTGCTTTGTCCTCGAGCAAAGGGGAATCTGCCCAGTGGGTTGCTGCCAGCCTTTTTGTCTCTGTGAAATAATATGATAAAGCTTTTGTGGATCTGTCTGAGCCCCAGCAAGCTCCAAACGAGAGATGTGATAATTATAACCGAGCACCATCTTTGAGACCAACCCCAAACAGTGTCCTCACATCCAGGTGGGAGAACATTGAGGTGGTGGTGTCCAGGGACACCATCACTTTCTTGCAGCACTGGCTGGTTTATTAACCTCCTGTAAGCCAAATTTTCACAAGAAAATGACACATTTTAGGGACGTGACCTGGCATCTTGCAGTATCACAAGCTGACTGAATTTTAAGAGCCTTTCCTGGTAAAGCTTTGTGGATCCAACAAACCAAGTGCCCTGGCAGTGTAGGAGCCATGATGTAATGGACGTACCATTTCATTTTTACAATGTGCTTAGATGTATTTTATTGTCACATTCACTGCAGAAAGTAAATGCTATCTGTCTTGATGAAGACGTTTCTTTGGAGATGTTATTTCAGATGACTGAAGCTGACAGAAGGAAATGTGGCTGTTCTTCTCCTACAACAGGCTTTCTCTTTCAGAGTCAGCAAGGCTCCCATGAATAAAGTAGAAATATCAAAAGATTTTGCTAAAACTTTTGCTGATGAGGGAAAATATTATTAGTGGCATGCATTTTAGCAGCACTCAGAGGACCTGGCTGAGCTCAGGCTCTCTGCCCTGTGCCAGGTGCTCTCCAAACCTGAGCTGGTTTTGGAGAGGTAAAATCTCTGTGAGAAAGGCAGTGCCCCACTTGCCATTTGGTCTTTAGCAGAGGAGTCAGTGGAGCTGAAATTATTCGGAGAGGTTGGTGTTTGCCCCGTGTTTTGAGACTGCATCAGTAAAGGGGTAAAGCACATCAAGGATGACTGGAGGCCACGTCTTGGATTGAGGGTTGTGTTTAGGATATTTACAGGCTGTGCTAAGTGTTGCAAAACATTTGGAGCAAATTTATGTTGGTCCTAATTTAGCAGTGAAGGGTTGATAACTCCTGTGTGAAGAGCGAAGCTTTTCCCCTTCCCCACAACCGGCTGCAATACTGATGGGTGAAGTCCAAAACGCTGGTGATGGCTGAATGCCACAAAAATGTCATGAATATTCATTAAGATTTTTACATGAATTTGCCTGAGCTGTTATCACACCCTTTGTATCCACTTTTCACTGATACTCAGTCCATCAGGTTTTACTGGCAGCAGCATGCAAGCACTGAAGCCAGGATGTCATTGGCATGAGTATTTGTAGAAATTGAACTTTACAGTCCCATGCAGGGGAAAAAAAAAAGGCAGAAGAAAAAGAAAAAAAATGCTATGGGAAATATTCAGGGCATTGTTTAGTAACAGCTGGCAGGAAAATTGGGCTCTTGGAGTTGAAGTTGACTTCGTTATGGGCTTGGATGCTGGGGTGCCAAGTACAAAAAGGGCAATAGCCGCCAAGACCAAGTAATACTTAGTTCAATCTTTGCAAAGCAGCATCGCTGTGCTGGTTAGGGTGGGTTGTCTCTGTGTTTTAATTACCCACATAAAACTTTCCTCTGGACATCCTAAGCCCAACCCTCTGAGCAACTTCTCAGAATTAAAAACATCCAGCAGCATTACATATGTGAAAACATTAAATCAGTTTTAAAGTTGCAAAGAATTATCTGTGTGCTCTTGAGTCCCATCAAGTCCTCTCTGTTTTCTTCAGTGCTGACTGTGTGTGGTAGTCCAGGAAAATAAACTCCAGCCCATTAAAGTAGCCTTTGCTAAGAGTATTGGACCGATAGAGCTTACTTTATCATAATAAAGTTGCACTTACAGCCGATACAGATCTGAAGTCACTAATGCTGATGTGTTTGGAAGTAAGATGTTTGGTCTGTTTTATGGGTTTTATTGTTTTAAGATGATTGATGTTGCGAAAGGCTTTATCATGCTGTCAGCAATAAATGGAGAAAGGACACAACACATCCAGAGTCACGGGGCTGGTAGCCCAGCCTGGGTCTCCTGACTTGCAGCTGCACGCCTCCTCTGCTTGGCCACCCTGTCTTCTCCAAAATACTGGACTATCGTCAAATGCTCTGCCGCATCCCAGCTCCGCAGTGAGCCAAAAGCCTGCAGGAAGGAGAGGGATGTCTATCAGCAACTCCGGTGGGCTCTGCTTTAAGAGCTTCGAACCTTGTGGGATTTTCAAACGGAGTATTTTCAAACCCAGACAGTATCCCAGGCTCCACTTGGGGCTTCTGCAGACACGTTGTAGCAGATTTGACTTAACATTTCGATTGGAGACAGACGGCACAGTTTAATCCAGAGAAGATGGTGACAGAAGCTTTTAAAAAAGGACTGTTTATTAAAGCTTCCTCTCTGCTTTAATGTCAGGAGGGGCATTTTAAGAAGACAGAAGGTTGGGTATCTCTAACTGTTCCTTCCATCATTCACAACAGGGTGCAAATCACCCTCCCAGCTATGCACGCACAGAAGGACTGGGTGCCTGGTGCACCCGTTCCCTGGGAGCCTGGTTTAGCAAAGCCAGCTCCGCTCCCCTGGCACGCAAACCCCAGTGTCCAGCCGGCAGTGAGGGACATCTCTTGCTTTACGTGCTCCCTGCCTGCTTTTATAGGGCAGCATTTTTCTGCCACTTTTGGCTGCAAGACAAGCTTTGTCTGAACAAGCAGGAGGGAGTCTTTTTTGGCAGCTCCCCGTCTCCTCTCTTGTTTCCCCTGGTGTTTTGGCTCTTTCTCCCCCCACTGTTTATTCCCTCAGGAGCCCAGACACTAGCAGAGCTGTTGAGACTCTGGCGAGGGTGCAGCAGTTGCAAACATGCAATCACATTTCACTTTGCAGAGACAGAAAAAGAGCAGATGTTGGGTGCAGGGGAGCTGCCCTGGGGACGGGCATCTACAGATGCAGAGCTGGACCTGCATTGGCACCATGTGGCCCACAAGTCAGCCAGGACAGGCCAGGTCAGTGGGATGAAGCTCAGCAACAAACTGCAGTCATCTTCTCCCTTGGAAAAATGCAGGGCTAGCATGGGAGCAAGTCTGCCCTGCAAGGGAGCCAAGGTAAAAACTGCCACCAGGGAAACCAGCAGTCACTTGTAAAGTGCCTTTAATCCCTGTGTTGCCTCTGACTGCCTTTCCTTTTAGGAATTCAGATTTCAAACGCTCAAAGGAGAAGATGGGGTCTGGATGCTAACAGATTTGGCTAATTCAAGCAAGGGCTTTGAATCCTCACCCAGAATAACTAGAAACTGGAGGTGTAGAGGTGTGTTATCGCCTCCTCCCTGACATACCAGGAGATCAGGTTGTTTACTTCTCCACTATTCACCCGCAGCTCTTGAAACAGCTCTTTGGCTGACACAGGCTGTCCCCAGGAACAAGAGCTGTTTGTTGGCTTACCCCAGCCCAGGATCTGCCTGTCCCACCTTCTTCTGGAGCTTCTGAAATATTTACTTTTCTCCTGAACTGTGATTACCCCTAAAACATTGCAGTGAAACTCCCAAATTTCCTGAAAGATTTTTCCCAGCAATAGGGATCCCTACGACCCTGACTGCATCCGTCTTTCCCTGCCCTCAGCAGGGGTGTCCAGGGCCTGCAAGGGAAGGGGGATGCTGGTGGGCTGAGCCCTGCCTTCGGAAACCTTCCTCTCCTACAAGCCTGGGATGAATAATGACAGCTAAAACCCTCTGGTTTTCTAAAAGGAGCTTTTTTGGCTTTTGAAAGAGATTTTATGAGCTCCTTTGTGATGGTAGGAGGCTGGATTCAGAAGTCTTTCCCAGTTCTCCATCCTTAAATCCAAAGGTTGTAACTTAAGCATTAATTTTACCCAGGGAGCCTGGTGTCCTGGGTTAAAAAGAAGCCCAAAATCGGTAACAGTAACAGTCTTTTCTCACCTTAGCATTGCCTGTTGGAGGAATGGGGCTGACGTTGAGTGTCTCTGGTTTATCCCCACCATGCGTGCCCATCGGCAGCGCTGCCATGCTGAGTCCAGAAGCCTCCACAGAGGACCACAAGGCTCTCGGTGACGCCCCACCTCTCAGCAGGACAGAGCCAAACCCAAAGCTTCTCTGCCAGGCATGTGGGAGCCCGCATCCAGCCCCGATGGCTCTGCCATCCATCGATGCATCACAGGGATGGCTTTGAAACAAACACATTTTCAGACTTTTCTAACCCCAAGGCATTTTCACAGGGATTGCCAAGGCTCCGAGTCAAAGCACGGAGAGGAGAACAAAAAAAACAACCCTTGGCCAAGCCTGGCTCACCTGTCTCATGCAAAGCCACCCCAGCGGGATGACCGCAGCCGGGATGGGGAGCCGGGTTCAAACCTCGGCTTTATCTGCCAGAGCTGCTGGCTTGCCTGGCACAGGGACCTCCACGGTCCTCCACAGGGAGCATTTGTTACGGGGCCAAGTTGACTTGGATGTCTGACCCCACATCTGGCAGGATGAGTGATGGCGGGGAGGGCCAGCTCCCCTTCCCCATGCCTTTCCCGATTGAGGCAGAAAATGTACAGAGCGGCTTTCAGCGCGGTCCAGCTCCTTGTGGGATGGCTGTCAGGGAGGTTTGTCTTCTCGACAAACCACCTACAAGCGTTTCCTATGCGCCGCATGGGTCTGGGCTTAAGTCTCCGTGCTTTGAAGAGCAGGACCACACAGAAAGTCCAGCCGTCCGATGAGGGACGCTGCTAATTGTCTGTGTCTGCTCGGGTGTCTGCTACCGCTTGGCAGGAGCCACCCGTGCACGCTGAGCAAGGTGGACTGCAAAAACACAGCCCAGGCATCTGCGGGACACGGCAAGGGCAAGCGGGCTGTTTGCGGCAACTCGTGCTGTAAATTGCTCTATAAATAGCCAAGGAATTACCTTTCTATTTCTTTCAGGAAGATGTGCTTAACTAAACAGAGAGCAGCACTGAGGGGTTGCTTTGTTTGTTGATACAGTTGGTCTCCATGCAGTATGCAGGCTCTGCCAGGTTGGAAACCCTATCAATATTTTGGTGACACGAGTTACTAAGCTACTGTCAAGCCTCACCGAGAAAGCAAGCAGATTACCTCCCTGAATGCAGCTTGCTTGCTTAACTCGCAGCTCATCATTTTGAGCCCGTTTTTACATTTTATGGCAACGTTGTGCAATGTTGTTATCTAGTCCTGCTTAGCTCCAGAGACAGTTGAAATCAGGGCACTCTTCCCTTCCTCCTGGAGATGCTGAGCCGATAACGCTCCTCCCTACGACGCCCACGGCTGGAGGTGGGACCGGGGATGCTGGAGGAGCCTTTTCTTTAGGAAACCCATCCCTGGCCCGACCCGGCTCCCCATCCCGGCTGTGGTCATCCCGCTGGGGTGGCTTTGCATGAGACAGGTGAGCCAGGCTTGGCCAAGGGTTGTTTTTTTTTTCTCCTCTCCGTGCTTTGACTCGGAGCCTTGGCAATCCCTGTGAAAATGCCTTGGGGTTAGAAAAGTCTGAAAATGTGTTTGTTTCAAATACTTGGCTGGGCTTTTTTTAGGCAAGGTTCCCAGCACAGGTGTGAACTTTTTTGGGTGCTGGTTGTAATGCAAACAGTGAAGGAAGTGCTTCCATATTCTGCCTGGATTTCATAACGCTCTGGCTCGCTTTGGTTTTTTTTGACTTGTGGCCCTTGGCAGTGTTAGTTTTATTCCTTATTTATTAATTTATTACTTAAAAAACACCCTCCCCTCCCTGTGTCCCTCCCAGTTCCAAGCCACATTTGGATGCAGACGGGGAGCAAGGAGAAGCCGTGGTCCCTTTGTGGCTTCGTCCCCACGTGGGGACACTCTGCGGGGGCTCCGTCCCCTGGGGCTCTCTCCCCCCACAGCTATTTGGACGGGTCCGGCCCTTGCGGGACTAGGGTGACTAATAAAAGAGGGACAGATTTTTTTTCAGCTCTGCTGAAAAGGTGATAATTCACTGAACTCCCAAATTGGCGTTTTGCCCGAATCAACACTGGGCGCGCGTGGTGGATTTCTCTTTTAAAGACGGGGCAAAAGTGTACCTTGTTTGTTTTACCTTTTTTTTCCTCCCCCCAGTTTGATGGAGCAATTGAAGGGCTTGTTGAAATAGGACTTTAAAAGTCAGACAAGCATTTTCTTGACATGCAAGGGGTCTGTGGCGTTGCTGTCAAAACACGACTCAAGTGAAGGGACGTGGCGCTCAGAGTTAACTTCATGTTTCTTTAGAAAATAATAGGGTAAAAAAAATCCCAATGCGAGTTTTGGCAGCAGAGCAAATGGACATAAACAAGCAGAAAACGGGAAGGTTTGTAATCCTTAAATGATCAAGTCTGCTGGGGTTGCTGCAGGCGAGGAGACCAAAGAGGGTGGGAGGGTTTCGGGGGAGCCTGTGATGCTTTTGAGAAAGTGCTTGTGTGATATAAGGACCGGTGATATAACGACATACAAGGTGCTCAGGGGGGCAGGAGCTCTTGCTTCTTGTATCTCATTTATTAATGAGAATATTTTCATAATTAAACAAATAGTCTGATGAGAGCAGCAGTGAGTCCCAGGTTTTTCCCAACCATAATTAGCATTGCAATCTCCTTTGCTCTGTTTCTCCCTTGGTTCACAGTGGTAAAAGCACCCGAGCAAACACCGTGGCCTGGGGAAATCAGCAGCCGAGCGCAGCTTTCTTTCCCCTGCAGCTCCAGTTATTCAGGCACCATTTCAGCCAGCACTTGGCCTTGTGAGCAGCTTTGCTGCCCGGAGGAAGTTTTTCTGGTTCAGTGGGAGCGCTCCCCCACCTTAAGCCTGGCAGTAGGTCTAAGCGCTCTCCTGATGAGGGGCTTGGTTACACAAGATGATTGTCATTTTTGCCACAGAAATTAATGAGGTTAAAGCAAACCAGCAAAGCCAATCACGCTACTGCAAAGAATGCCCTTCCACTATTTTTAAAAGTGAGAGGATAAAATCCAAAAGCTCCATATTAACTCAAAATGCCATTATGTATTTCTACCTACCTTTCTACTGATGAGGTCTAAGACAAGAGCCTGGTTCTGCTCCTGTGGGCAGAACTGTCTCTTTAAAGAGTTGTATGAAAAAGGTCATTTTCTGGGCAGAATTTGATTCTGATTCATTTAGTCCAATCCAAAATACTGGGAAAAAAATCCCAAACCCTTAAAGCTTGCAAAACATCCCTATGTCCACTGAGCCCCACATCTCTAGCTGTTGGCTTTGTCTGCTTTGTTTGCTTTTCAAAGGAGACCTCGTTTTCTAAGGCACTGCCCAAAGACACCGGTAGATATTTTGATATGACAAGAAAAAATTCTCAAATTTTAATAAAATAAGTGAGAGTGGGCATCTGAGGATGCTGCAACCCTCGGTGTATTGCAGGCTCTGGTGCAATGGGAAAAGAGGATTAAATTAGCAATAGTGCCAGCCCTCGCCCTGCAGCCCTCACACCCCAAAACTCCTCCTAACTGCTCCAGGATTTGCGGGCTATGGAGGGGCTCACTGCCCGGCACCATGGGGTGGGGTGGGAGGGTGGAGAGAAGGACCTGCTAATCTGCTGGAAAGGAGATTTCCCAGAAAATCTCTAATGCAATCACCGCGCCAATACAATGCAAGGCGGGGATCACGATGGGAACAACGCCCTTCACTGAAATAGTCGGGGAGAGAAACACAATATAGTGGCTGCTGTGGCATCCCCCTTCGGCCTCACTCAGGTACAGAGCGTCTGGTGAGAAGAAGGTATATGGCCAGGGTTAGGTTCAATGTGCTACAGGCTCCTTTCAGTCATGCTTTACTTTCTGCAGCGGTGTGCAGGGTTTGCCGGTGCCTTCCAGGGTTTTGCTTTGATCCAGCCTCAAAGCTGCTGGGAATATTAGCCCATTTTACAGATTTAAGAAACTGAGGCAGCACCAGAAAAATGGCTCAGGTGGGGAAAGCCATCCCGTGACGTGCGCCCTCTCAGCTCGCTGCCTTCTGCTGGTCTTTGGGGATAAGCTATAGGACCCTTCCCTTCTAAAAATATTTTGAGCTCTTATTAAAGGTTCCTTTGGAAGAGAACCAGTTATAGCTCTTAGCATCATTTCCTTGCTCAAGCGTGACCCAGAAGTTGTAAGTACTCACATTTGCTCTCTGTACTTCATTTCAACTTCAATAATAATTCCTGCTTTTAATTTGATGCTGATTGATCGTGAAACTGCGTGTAAGCCATATGGCACCATGTTTACAGTTTTACACCATTCCCATTTTCCAGCAGTCATATCGAACAATTTACGTAGCTCCAGACATGCTTAAGGGACAGCCAAAGAGTGGCATTTGTTTTGATTATCTTATTAATGCTTTATTCAATCAAGAGAAATCACAGCAAATGTGTAGCAGACCGAATGTGTAGCAGACCAAATGTGTACAAACAAGACCGCCCAAACTCACATGAGGGCCAGCAGGCGGGCCGGCAGGAGGAGCCTTCGGTAGGGTTTTGGACATCTGCTTTCCAAAAAACCAAATGTTACCTTTGTCAACAAGGCCCGAGAAACTCTTACGGAAGGCAAAAGACATAGTTTGCTTTGACTTGCCCTTTTCTGGGTTTTTCTGAACGTAGCGGGCGCAGCTGGTGAGAGCGATGGGTTGTGCAGGTTGGTGCCCACCTCCTGGGGGGGGCTGGGGTCCACCTTGGGGGCATGGGAAGAGCGTGGGGATGGGGTGAGCATGGAGGAGTCCCCAGCCTTCAGCCAGCTGTAGCTCAGAGCCTTCCTCACCCAGAGGCTGTGGCATCATGTCAGACCAAGGTGCTGGGTGCCTCCTGGGCTCCGGCTGTGAGCGGGGATGTGCGTAGCATCCCCCAAGTGCGGGGGTGCCGAGCAGGGTTACCCAGGGAGCTGCTGCGTGGACCAGGCTGCAACTCCTGCTCGGCACAGAGCAACGCTGCCGGCTGCCCATTGCCCAAGCTTTTAAATTGCAACGCGTGGTTTTGCAATGCTTTATCCAAACCAGGCTGTAATCTCAAAACTGGGAGGATGCGTTTTAGCCAGCTGCGCTCAAAATCAGGAATTCCAAGTTTCCTCAAAATCTGACAAAGGAAAGAGTCATTTCCCGCTGAACAGATGGAAACGACTACTCCCATAGCTATGGGCTGGGTGTGTAACCGGGCACTTCTAAAATAAAGCCTGTCCTTTTTCCTCCCAGTGTGCCTGTGAATGTACAAGCCACAGGTGCTTAATATGCATGGCCTAGATTATTCAAGTTTGAAACATAAAATAAAACGGCAAAGAGGCAGACAAATCATGACAAATACCAATATTCATTGTAATCTCATTCCTGGCAGTGTCTGGAGCCTTTTATGATAGCCAGGCATCTGAGAAAACCAATTCATATTTAAAAGATTAATTTCTTAAAGTAAACTGCGCATTCAAAATGAAAACCAGGTTAAGGGGAGAAATCTGGGCTGGATGCCTCACTCAGACTGGGGTCGAGGCATACGAATATGGTTTCAGTCTGAGGTCTGCAAAGATGTTTTACGGATATAGTGCTCAGTTCCTATTCATTTCAAAAGCTGTTGATCACTCACATCCCACATGTGGCATTTTCCTTTTTGGATAAATGCTGCTTGAGTTAGCTAAATATACAAAGATCATTTTCTTTCATAAAGAGCTCCGGGTAGGTAAAAAGGAGAATATATTGCATTCTAATAACTGGAATACCAGTTGTTTACCTCATTTAATATTCAGTTTAAAATCTACTAAACTTTAAAGAAAAAAAGCCCTATCAGTTTCATACTTTTCCCAGTAAAAACCCATACCTCTTTGCCAAGGACAATGATTAATTCAATAGTGAATTTGCACTTGCTGACATAAAGTGGGAGCAAAGAATTACGTGAGACTATCGCTAGTAAAAGTGCACCAATCTGCTACAAATATTAGAAGTGTCTTCTGCCACACTGGGAAATGAACAGTAACCAATTGTTTTGCCCTGAGGAATGATTTTCTCCCTGACACTGAATTTCTACCTGATAGTAAACATAAAATGGAATATAGATAAATTAAACATTTCACATTGTTGTGTGCACTGTTTCCTTCTAAAGCCTCACAGTTAAAAGACAGAAAGCAAAAACAAAATGTCAGCTTTTCCAGAAATGCCTTTGCAGTTGCACTTTACCCAGGGCAACTTCCAGTTCTGCAGCTGTGGGAAAGATTTGACCTGCAGGACGCCACGGGTTATAGTCTTTCCAGGAGGCTTTTAAAATCGAGAAAACTCCAGAAACAGTAAGGCCTTCTGAGCTGGGTGACCATGATGCCCAGGCAGGGCGATGCTGCGGGGAGACCTGCAAGCACCGAGTCGAGCATACGGACGTCAACTGACAATTAGGGTTTATCTGTAACACGCAACTGCACTTGTAACAAAGCACATGTACGTGCTGCTGCCAACAGCCCATTCTCCTGGCTGGTCGTCTGTCACCACAAGCCGGTACAGGTTTTGCTGAAGGTAGCAATTCCCGGCAGCTCTTTGCTTCGTGCACGGGTAATTATTTGCAATGCCAGGAGTGACTGCCTTCCTGCGCTGCAGCATGGACAGGCTACCCCTCCCTCCCTGCCCCCCGCTGTTTTCCTTTAAGACAAAGCAAAAGCCCAAGCAGGGAATTCAGAGAATGTTTTTTCTTCCAACTAAGGAAATCTCAGGGGCTTCTTCTAAAACACTGGTGAGTGCCCCGCGCCTGGCTGCAATGTGCAGCATTTCGCACCGGCTCAGTCCCATCACTGGAAAATGTGCCACAACCTCTCGGGCAGCAGCTGGGGAGCAGCTGGGTGCTGGGCTGGGTCAGCGCCTGCCACCCTCCGTGCTAGGGCGAGACGCAGAGCCAAAGCAAAAAGCAAAGGAGGGTTTCTATATAGGTGGTGGGGTTTTTTTGGATGCATGTAGAAGGCAAACTTCATGCTTGCATGTCCCTTTTCCTGCAAGGATGCTCACGGGCAGAGTTCTTGCTCCTCCACCCCGTATCCCTGAACAAAAAGGGTTTGGGCAGATACGTGGCCACACAGTCGGTGTTGCAATGAGGCAAGGCATCACTTCGCCGGGGGCAATGGCTTGGCATGTGATGGAGGACAGGTCTTGACACTGGGCTGCTGGGCTGATGCTCTGCTCCCTCCCCTTGTCACTCAAAGTGGTCACTGGAGGCAAGCCTGATATTTTCTGCTGGATTTTACCCAAACACCGCCTGCCTTTTTCACTGATGCGTGACTCCGAGCTGGGTGTCAGTTTGGTTTCCATGTGCAGTGGTCAGGAATGGGCGCGGTGTCCCCTGACTGTCACCGCATCTGCGGGTTTCTCCCTGGGTGGCCCCGAAGCTCCTGCTGCAGCTTCGTTCCTGGGGCAGCCTGAGCTGCCCTGGGAGAAATACAGAGAGTGTCAGCTAAAACGGTGCAGGGGCTGGTTCAGAACCTCTGAGCCTGTCCGTTTAATTAATTTATGGAAAAATAATTTTCTTCTCTTTCTGTAAGAAAAACCATTATTTCTATATGAAATTTGGACTGATTTTATGAGTACTGAAGCTGAAGTCTCCCAACATAAAGACAGTGGATTCTTAGTGCAGTGTAAATCTGCAGTAATTTATTTGACTTAAGCCACATGAAAACCAGCAGAATTTAGCTTCTATATAGATTTTTTTATTGCCATATTAGAGAAGTACAGAAATAGATTTTAATTATTTTTAAAGGAGAAATGGTTAAAATCAGAATTGATTGAAGTATTTGCTTTCTGGTAGGAGCAAGGAGTCTTTTGAGGTCTCTTAGGCAAGCTTCAAAAACACCTAAAAGTTGCATGATCGAAGCTTTGTTTTCAATTATTCATTTGTTTTCAATATCTGAAGGTCATACAACAGGCTGGGATGGGGAATGCAGCTGTCATTAAAAATTTACTTACTTTTTGTTCTCCAATTAAACTTACAGATAATAGCAGATAAAAACAACCATGCAATTGCTTTCCTGATGAAGGCACTGATTTATTGATACTGAACTTGGCTTCAGTGTACTTACACCAGGGATGAGTTTGTCTGCAAAGGTTTGCTTCCATTTTAGGAAGAAAAAAATTGACAGCTGTAAAAACAGCAGGATGTGATAATGTCCTTGATGAGGATTTTTCTTGGCAGCATGGTATACATGTCTTGCAAGACCATGACATGCCCCATTCCCTCCAAAGACACGGTCAGCTAATGCTAGTATATTAAATTAGGGAGTCAGTCCCCTCCACTCCCTCTGCAGTCAATGAAAAAGGAAGGAGAGCTGGATCTGTGATAGGGATGGGGATGGAGGAGCTGCCTTCAGAGTCCAAGCACTGGACCTCTCCTGCATTTCACAGGTTCTGTGAATTTTGCTACATTAAAAGCAAGATCCTTCCTGAGAAATCACCTCCCATTCAGTTTGCTAGACCTGCAGGTTGGTGTTTCAACAGTTCATCGGGGTAGCAGTAGGAACAAAGTTATCAAAATGGTAAGTGCTTTTGGAAATCCAGCCATGTAACTTTGGCATTTGAACAATACCTCCTTTTACAGAAGGAAGAGGAGATGCTGCAGTGAATTGGTACATCCTGCGCATATCTTGGACATACTGACTTATGGGCCAATAGTATCTAGAACCACTGCAGAAGTAATTGGAATACGCAGCAATAACGCAACCTTTTGTTATCTGTGATCTAAAAAAGAAATGGAACCCAGCCTCATACAGCGGCTTCTCCTGTCTGAGTCAGGGCTAGATTTACAATGTATGTACTCAGCTGCAGCCACCTCGTATAGTCTTCGACAGAGACAACTGGGTAGCTACACCAAAGCAAACTCTCTAGCAATGACTCATCCCTAATCACTGGTGATTAAACCTGAATTATACTCAATATATTTTCAAAGGTCTGTGGACATATTAAAACTGTTTCTAATGTGGACAAATAGAAAAAAAAATAACCAAAACCACTGAAGATTGCATTTGGAAGCTACTGTAAAAGAAGAAGACGTCATGGTTTATGAAGAAGGATCAAGAGAGAGCTGTGTATAGAAATGAAAGAAGGAATTCATTTTTATATTGATGTCTCAAGGGTCAGGAGTTCCCAGAAAAAAACAGCAATTTTAAACAGAAATGGATCAGACCAAAGATAGTTGTACTCTTATCCCTAAGACTCTCTTCTATGTGGTTCTCCATCTCTTGTTGTGGTACTGTTTGGTTTGTTCCTCTCAAAACTACATCTAAGCTTATTAGTAATATTAGGGATTGATCTTGAGCATTGGATCAAAGGGATCATTTACTGTGAGATTTCTTGCCAGTGAGCTTAGCTTCTGCATAGCAGTGACCCCCCCACCTACAGCCTCTGCTCTAAGAGGGAATTCATCACCCGTGTGGGGTAAAAAATTCAGAAATACTTGATAATTTGGTGAGTGATTCACTATAAAGCAGGTGTTTATTTTGGTTAACAATGCAAGAGCTGATGCAAAATCTGCTTAGGAATGGTCACAGAACATGCTTAATTTTTACCCTTTATTTTTGCTATGAAGAGAACTGTCTTGAATATCCCACAGGCTTTGACGGGAAGTTTAGAAAAACCGTTAGTAACAGTAAAGATAAGAGTATACCATTACATGTTTGTTTTTTCAAAAGCAGGTTTGCAGGCACTATAGGTGAAATATCCTGTGCTACATGTTACTATTGGAGGCCTGAAGACAGGCAGATTACGGTAGGAACTATGCGGATAACAAGGTCCCATGAGTTCGGTGGGTTGTGTCATTCTTACTGGACTAAACTTTCATCCCCTTTTTTAATGCTACTCCGATGTGCTCTTCAGAAGCTTTGAATTTCATGAAACATCAAGGAAGTTATCTTCATGGTGCTTTCAGGAAGACTGATGGTACAGGCTTGCTGTCATCACATTGTCATCTTGTCCAAAGTGGCTGAATTGCAATAAATTAAAGCTCTGGTTTGACCGAGGAAAGGCTTGTATGTAAGCTTCTAAGGACAAACTCCTGCTTTATAAGCCTGTAAAATGACTAAGATGGATGAGGAGGGCTTAGGTTTGAACCAATCTTTAGGTCCTCCTCATGCCTTTAAGTCTGACTGATAGGACTACATGCAATGAGTAAGAACATTGGGTCTAAATTATGAAAACAGCTGCAGCAGAGGATGGCTCTTAAATCTTCTCTGGACGTCTGTGTGTACGTGTGTGTGTATCAGTCAGCCCTGTCTTCCTGCACAGCATCCAGCTGGTCACCCTTCTAGGCAACGCTTAATGAACTGTTTTTGGCAAATTTGAGTGGAATTTGATGAGTAGTTTCAGCCGAGGTATTGTATAAGGTGGATTTTGTAAGGATTTAAAATGCTTGCTAGTAAGTTTTTAATGAAGAAATTTCACTTTGTTATTTGCTATTTTTCAACAGTGTGTGAAGCACTGAGTGGAGTAATGGGCCATTTTGACTCTTCATTTTAATATATTTCATATATGTCGGTGCCCAAGCTAAATATGCTCATCCCAAATTGTCATTTAAAGAATACCAGGGTAAGCATTATTATAGCCATGGGGAAAACCTTAAACTGGCAAGAATAAGGGTTTAAGAAACACTGAACAAAGAAGAGATCCAAACTACAGCTGAGATGAAGTCTGGGAGGACCTGGTTTTGGGATCGCTCCTTACCATGACACTTGAATGTTCTCACTGAGTTGAACGATGTCTGGGGAAGAATGCTGGGATTGCCTTTTCATTTTCATGGGAGGTTTTCTGTATCCAGCCTTTTTTCTGCACATCACTTCCTTGCAAGCTTATACGGTCCATGCAACCCACTAAACTAAGGGCCCTTTGTCAGAGAGTTGCAGCTGAGAGAAGACTAATGCAACGTCCTTAAGCGTAATGCAGTATTTGCCCGGGAAGGAGAGAAAGTGCTCAACTCGGTTATTAATATAGACATCGGCAAAAGAAGTTTAATGATTCTCTCCATTGCAGTTAGAATTTTTCCAGGAGTTTTCTGAAATTAAAATAACTTCTGGACTGTATTATTTCTTTTCTTTCTGCTGATAAGCATTGTAATACAGGGAATATTTTGGTATCCACAGAATGTTTAATTTACCATACAGACAGGATGTTAAGAACAGCATTCTTTCTTCTTGGATATTCACAGAAGCAGCCTGAGAACTATACGCTTACCAGTTTAGATAAAAAGAAGAGCAGTTTTGGTTTTCCTCCACTAGATTTTAGTGAGGTGAAAAGTTAAAAACTGCCTTTAAGGAAAAGACAATTACAGAAGGGGGCAGCCTAGAAGCATAAGTGCTAGAAGCTAATTGAATGGATAGAATTACATTATAAAAAAAAAGCCTTTTATCTTATTGCAATGTTAACATTAGTGTAATTTTTTTCCCTTTCTGGAAGGCAATGTCACACTAAGCTGATATAGGTATGATTAGATAAATGCTTCTCTTACATGTATACCGCCTTAGTGGCTTGTGTGTGTACATTTTTAATGATTGAGTTCTCCTTCCTATTAGAAAATATCCTTTTACACTTTAGCTAATGTAAAAGGACACAGCAAAAAGTATCCTATGCTTGGGAAATAGAGTTAAAAGTATTTGGAAAGTTGGAATTTATCAGAATGAGCAGATCTAAATGGGTAACATGACTGGTGCGAGGGAAAACCCTTTCCCACAGAAAAATGGAAAATGTTCTGCTGGAAGAAAATTCCAGACACACATCTTGTTTTCAATTAATGAACAGTAAATTTCCTAGAATTTCTGGGTGGTATCAGATTTAATATTTTTGGCCTTGATATTTCAAGTTTGTATGACTTTGCTCACAGAAGACGCTTCCCTGAGCTCAGTGGCAGCAGATCTTCTGCAGAGGGGTTCCTTTCCTGGTGGTCATGCATGGGAGCACCTTCCAAACCCAAAGGAACCAAATCCAGGCCACTTGTACGTACACACAGGATAGCACTAGGAGGTGATCGTTATTAAACCAAGCAGGAAAATTTCTTCTCACAGTCCTTCCGCACCTATTCCCTGCCCAGGCATTCAAAATAACTCTGTTCTCACGTGAAAGAGAACAGGAATCTGGGCAGCTGATACCGAGTTTCAAAGTCTTTTTTGCTGCTATTGTGGTTGTCTAGTTACTGTTTCAACAGGAAGGTGTTTAATCAACGCAAGGCAAAAGGCAGAGAAAAGCGTTGGTGATTTCCAGGAGGAGAAAATGTCGGGCTGATTAGAGTGTTTCTTTCTCAGGATGGAGTAGACAATACAAAGCGTGTGATAACACGTTCAAGATACGTCTCAGATCCCCACCAGCAGCCCTGTGAATGAACAGCACATTTCCTATCACGGCTTTCGCAGTCTGAGGCTGATAAGAAACATCCAGTGCAGCAGAGCGAGTTTGTGCAAGATCCTTGAATACACCTTTGGAAAACCTCGATCTTAGCTCAGGCAACAAAAACATAAGAAGTTCAATGAGAGGAAGCAGTTCCCTCTGAATTTTCAGCTTGTAAATTTGCTGGTTTATTTAATCTTATTTTTCATATTAGATAATTATATTCTCCAGTTCATATGATGGCAGGAGGACAGGAAGAAAGAGGATCTTTCCCTTAAGTTTTGATCCGGAGAAGTGAGATATTTGCCCTCCAAGTGGGTACAATGTCTTTTTTGTGCTTTAAAATTTGATTGACACTGGCAAAAGGGACATATTATGCACATAGCACACGTAGGCCTTCATATCCTGCTCGATGTGTGAGCTGAAGTCGTTAATCTCACCCATTTCCTATGCTCAGCACTGTGTGCCAAGATGTTCAGAAATAGCTAGGGATTTGGGATGCCTTAGCTATTGGGTGTCCAGCTAAAGAAACTTCTAAAGGTCTTGGTTTTCAGAAAGCTTTGAATAGCCGTCCTCTGAAAATTGGGCTTGTAGAACATCTGTTGGTAAGCGATTAGACTCAGTCCTTGGAGGTCTTCATGGAGTAGACATTTTCACAGTTGCAGGTTGGGCTTGGAGGAGCATCGCTGGCATCCTAAGATGGTCTTTCAGAGTCCTGCTGCCACGAAGGCAGCGGGGCTGGACTGCAACTGTTACCCACTGTGTTGTGGTGCTTTAGTTCTCCTTGTACTTGTACTTGGCTGGCATGAGCAAAGGGCAGGCTTTCCCCTTGGGATAAAATTTGTGATCTTTAAATGTAAAACAAGGAAAAAAGAAGTACCTTCCTGAGGTATCCCAATGTTACGTTCAGTAGGATTCAAAACAGGTATGCCAAAGCTATTATCGATCTTCATGCTGTAAGTTTTAGAGACAGAGGAGTGATGCCTCTGCTGTGTACTAAATTTGCAAACATCAAGTTTAATAGAAATGTCAAATTCATCTTGCTCTAACTGGTGTTCCCCAACACCAGTTCCATTCCGTTCATATCGTATCATATCATATTGTATCATATTGTATCCTACCCTATCCTATCCTACCCTATCCTACCCTATCCTACCCTACCCTATGCCTGTCCTCATCTCTACAGCCTCACAGCAGCTTCTAGAAGTGCTGGTTGGACACGTTTCATAGATGAACTCTAAGGTCAAAACACCAGAGAATAAACAATACGCGGAACAGAACCAGCGTGTACGAGCTTGTCTTAGTGGTACAAAGCTGAATAATACCTGGGTAAACACGGCCAAAGTAGCTATTGACAAATCGGCCACTCAGGAACCCAGTGACCTCTGAAATGCTGGAGCCCTGCCAATGTCCAGCAATGGCAAAGAATATGATGAACCACATATGTTTGAGAGTGAAGATGTGGGGAGAGATATAAATGACATCCTGGATGTTGCAATGTCCTACAGCTAGCACCTCTATTATCTACAGTGGTGTGTATATAGCATACAATTACACACACTTAATCTGAGGAATTAGTGAGAAATGTCAAGGGAAAGCCAGTTTTCATCTCTCTGCTTCCAAAGCTTCTTTCATTCTTTTAAAAATAATATAATACAAAATAATAAAATCTGCTCTTCAGGATGTCTGCAGCCAGTTTGGCAGGTTCAAAAGATAATCCTTCACACCTTTTGGCTTTAAATAAATCACTTTTTGTGTAGAGAAGAAAAGCACCCTCGACTCTTTTACTTCCTTTGAGGAACCAACCCTATGCAATACCTCCCAGCTATGTAAGTGCTGTGGTCATCATGCAAACACATTTCTCAGTTGGGCAGGAGTCTAACATATTTTCTTCAGTCTCGGGGACTGCAGGAATAGGGTTTGTCCATTCTGCCTGATTTGAAATAGCCAGTCTATTAATCCTTTGCAAACTCTTTGTAAAGGCAGAGAAAGGATGCTTGTCCATGCAAATAAGCACTGTTGGTTTGGCTTAGAGGCATGCAGTTCGCCTTAATGATCTCATGTAACATGGAATTTTTCCTTTCTGCTTCCAGACTTTCCGCTGCCCTCCTCCCCCTGAAAGCTGTCTCGCAGGTAGAGTTACCCGTGAAAATTAGGGGTGCTCGTTACCTCCTGTCTTCGCAGGGCTCACAGGCTGGTGACGCACGGTTGGTAGCAATTGCTCCTGTGAATATTGAACGCCTGCAACACGAGCTGAGTCCTGAGCCCTGCTGGAGAGCCTGGAGTCCTCTCCTCCTGATGGCGATGGATGGGGGGAGCAATCTGAAATGTTAGAAGATGCAGAGGTCTTGCATGCATTTCTCAGGGAATAATGCCTGTTGGGTTTTTTTTAATCTCCATCCCTGTCTTCAGTGGGAAAAAGCAAGATACTTCTGTATTCAGCACAGCAAATTTTTGGTCCTGGGAAGATGCATGGCATGATGATGACAGTAGTGGTTATGAATAAGGTTCTTGGTAGGGAGAACTACGAAAACGGGAGGAGGCTCTGCCTTGGTCCAGCTGAGGTTTCTTAAAGATGATTTCATGACCTCCCCTGTGCCAAGACCAGCCGAAAGAACAAGTCATGCTTACGCTTTATGCAGACCATATGCCACCAATTTTTTTCTCTGAAACATAGCCAAAATCTTTCACTGGTTAGATGGAGGTGTGTGAATAACGCATTTTACCAATAACAATACTTCATGTCTAGAGCAAAAAATAGATACTCTTTAAAGCAACTCCTCTAAAGATTTATTAAACACCTGCTCTTATTCCCTGCTTGATCTTTGGCTCAGGCCTGCACTGAATAGCCATTGATTCTGCTTTTAAACACAGTATCGGATATTTCAAAAAAATTTAGTCCTCCACCAAATGAAAAAAACTCTTCCTCTTAAAAAACAGGGTATTTGTTCTCCTGCTCTTGTGTGAACACGTGGCTGCTTCTTTCCATGTCCTCACTTCTGGCCAGCTGCAGTTTACTTTCTCTGCTGAAACGGGGTGGAAGAGTGGCTCTTCAGTGAGACATTTTTAAGCGGTGGTTTGCAAGCCCACTGCTAAAAGCTCGTCTTCCTCCCACCGCCATGCATGCCCTGTGGAGCCCTGCGTCCTCTTTCACGGCTTAGCTGTGGCTGCATGGCTGCTAAGCTCATCTTCTCACCCGCCTCGGGGGCTAAACCATTTGACCTGTGACCTTCAGCTGATCTGAAACCGCCATCAATCCTTCTGAAAAGTTTTACTAGAATCAGGGCTTCCAAATGACCCTTTGCATAGTTCCTAAAAGGAAAAGAAAAAAAACAACCCACACAAAAAAACCCAGCCCTGTGCTGTTTTCTGTTGTTTTAGCAGAAACCAAACATAACTCATAAAAACACAGGCAAGAAAAATAGAGCACGCTGGTTGCCAGAAAAACAAATCATAACAGAACATAGAGGGGCCTCTCACAGGGAGGAGGCAGGGAAGAAACACCTGTGATTTCCATTGAAAATCCCCTGATATCTACATTCCCCCCGTTCGGCTCCAATAAAAGCTCTCGTGTGCTCTATCACTGACCCCCGGGCAAGGTCTCGATGTGAAGAGGTCCCTCCTTGTTGGGCCGCTTGGACGCAGCCCCAAGCACTGGACCAGTGAATCACAGCGCGCAGCTGAGGAGCACAGAGCGTGCCTGCCAATTGTCCTCATGTCATTGCTATGGTTATCTTAAAGTGCTCTGCAGATGTTTGCCTGCTTAAAAAACAAAAGAAAAGGAAAAAGAAGCAAAGAGAGAGGAAGATAAAAACAAAGCTTTAAATTTCCCCCTCCCCCGCAACTGTTATACCACAACTGCTAAAAACATTGGATGAAGGCAGAGCTGTTGCTGCTGATTGAGTTTTGGACCGTGATGGTCCCTAGAGGCTCTGGTGGAGAGAAGATGCCCAGATGGCCCTGCCATGCCCGCAGGGACATGCCAAGCACATCCAGTGACAAGTGAGCAGGGAGCAGGGATGGTGGCCAGGACATGTGCACAGCGCTCGGATGGGCTCGCTTCTGCTTTGGCCCTTCCCAGAGCAGAGAGACAATCACAAGACCTGTGTTCAGCCCTGTGACATCCCCTCCACGCTAGCTGATAAATGTTTTTGCATATAATTTTCCTAAAACTCCTTTATGACAGTGTGAAGTTTGGGCATTGAAATCAGTTAGGCACAGGCGCCTGAAATAGGTACCTCTGCACCACACCATGGGCACAAATCCTCCTGGAAGCTGTCAAAAATCAAGCTTCAGGATTAGGAAATGTAACTGCACCAGAACGGCTCCTCACTGGATGAATAGCTAACGCAGCTGCACTGCTTCCAGGACCCCTCTTAGGACTGTTGTGCAGTGTAGACATGCCCGTTGGGGTAATCACAGCACTGAGCTTTAGCACACAACTCAAATATCCAGTTTTTAGCACTGAGTCACGTAACCCCACCTGCAGGTGCTTTTGTAAACACCGTCTTTTAGTTGCCTGGTAATGTCTCACGTTCGTGACTATCCTTCCCCAAGTGCTCCTTGACCAAAATGCACAGGGACAATGGGACTTGGAGAAGAGATCTGAGACTTAGCATGGACCTGAACATGGCGTTTAAACATTTGTTGTGATTGTTTTACAACTTTTTCAGACTTGGTGTTTATAGGAGGCAGGAAGATAAATGATGGGAGAGATAAGCCCTGTGGATGTCATTTGGATGAACAGGCGGACATACCAAACAGGCCCTTAAGGAACTGCTTCACGTTACAACTGCTGCAGCACTTGCAAGGGTATGTCCAAATGCCGTGCAGGGACGTTACGAGAGTGTCCAGCTCTCCTGGAATCAACCGGAGATTTTTTCCATCAACTTATGTGAGCCCTGAATCACATTAGAAACGAGTGCGCGCGTCCTCAGCAGCAGCACCAGCACACCGGGCTTGGGGGTGTTACAAGAGAACATGATCCACTGGGCATACGGTGAAGAGGCTGTCCCTAAACCACACAGAAAGAGAAACAGCCTGGGGAGAAAGCTCCCTCTGTTATTTCACGGGTGGTAGTTTCAAGCGCACAGTGTTTTCAAGAAGATTTTGTGAGGCTGGAGTGGCTAAATGTAGTTTCAAAATAATACAGTTTCCTTTGCAAAATGGGGTGAAAAATCCTTATTAGGAAAGCAGAGCCCAACTCAGAGTTGAATAGAAAATAGTCTTGCTATAAAAAGCATCATTGCCTCTCTCTGGAACATAAGCCCATGCACATAAAGAGCTCAATTCAGCAATACATGCGATGCTCCGCTGACCTGGGGTCTCCAAATTGTTTGCCTTGCTGTAGGACAGGAAGAGAGGCACGGCTTGAAATTATTTGACAAGCCCTTTCTTTGGAGCTGCCTGATTTACCTTCCGAAGGGCAAAAGAGGGAGCTCATGCTACAACAAGAAGACAAACGATGCAATAGATAAGACTTTCTTCTCAGGACAAGGAAGATCCCAAGAGCTCTGGCACCTGAAACTTCCTTGGTGTGGTCAGAGCTACCTGAGCATCTCCACAGCTGAGGGGGGTTTCCATTGAAACAAATGTCTTTTAACAACCAAAGGCTGTGTGAAAAATTGCCAATTTTATTAGAAGTTCTTGATTTGGGGTAGTCTTTGAAGTTTATCAACTCATTGAAGATGCTCACTAATATTTTTATTTCCTCCTTTCCTCCTCTTATCCTTCTCCCCCTACATGAAAAACACCAACAAACACCAACCCAGCTGATGGAAAGAAATGGGCTTCAGGCAAGAGGAGAAATCAGGAAACATTTTGGAAAGTACTTCAGTAAACATCGGCTAAAACACTGAGGAAGTGGGTTTCTTTGCATCTTAGAGTGGAGGAAGTCTCTCTGATACACTCTATGAAGTGATTTCCCATTTTTGGCACACACCGTATCTTCCTCCCATTTTAATTGGAGCTGTGGCTTTGTAAACAGGTGCCAGGCATGTGTTGAGCTGGTCTTTTGCCCCTGATGTTTGAATGCCCCATGTGTGGCGCCTGGCCTTGCTCCCTCCCAGGCATCACACAGCCTCACCTGTGGCATGGGGATGTGCCAGGGGACCTCTCCTGGGTGGCGTTGCAACCAGGGTACTTGTCGCATTTCCAAATCCACTCCTGATTTCTTTTTGGGGTTTTGCTCAGTGCCACGGGGTGTGACATCTTCAGGCTGCGTCCAAGACAGACCAGATTAAAAATGACCCTGTACAGATTTAAAAAGAGGAAAAAAACTTGGATCAACACCAAAAAGTGCATGTCCTGGTAGTATTCTTGGTAAATGGTGTGTAAAAGAGAGATGGCTGTGTGGTCAGTGCAATACTCGTGCTGCCTCGGAGTCCGACAGCACAGCCTGTCTCTGAAGCTTGCAGAGATGTGCTGCAGCCAGAGCTCCCCAGCTTGTGCTTCTGCATTGGATCTAATGTTACCACTAGCTAGTCATTTCAGTTTGGTTCTCCGTCTGAGGAGATCACTGTCTAAAGAGGGATAAAGGGTTCCTTTCTTCTGGGTAACATCTGAAGTCACAGCCTGGGCTTTGGTAAGAGGATACTGGTGGCTTCAGTTCTTCTGATAAGGGGGAATGCTTCTTTTCCTTGTTGTTGTTAATCCTGGGAGTGGAGATCAGTTGCAGCGCAGGTGTCTGATTTTCATTAAAATTGCAAATTGGACTGGATGCTTGATCAGATAACAAAGACATCATTGAAACCATGTGTCTTCCTTCAGCAGCAGAACAGGGGACAAGACAAAGAATTTCCCAGTGTGTGTCCACTTGTGCATATTTACTGCAGAGAGCGAGTCTTAATACTTTGGTCATGGGTGAATAAATAGCTTCTAAGAAATGCCAACCCTATCAAACTTGCAGCAGCTTTGGAACAGCTTTTGAGTTGAATAGAAGAACTACAGTACTAGCCCTTTGGGGAAAATACAGGCTGTTCTCAAAGGAAATCAATTAACTGTAGCATCTCTTTGGTCCCAATTTGGCGGATCTTCCCTTTTTATCAGAGCACTTAAGTGTTTTCTTAGCTTTAAGCATGAGCTTAAGTGCTTTGATGAACAAGAATAGACTTTCACACATGCTGCTGTCCTCTCCAGAATCACGATGACGTGTTTTTGAATATGGGAAAGAGAATGAGTTAGACAGAGAGGTCCAACCTGTCATTCTGTTTGGAAATCATATGCAAAAAGCTCGCCTGGAGTAGGAAAGAGTGGGGGCTGATGGCATATACACGATGTTTGGAAAGGAAGTTCCTCGTACAATGTCCTCTTGGCAGCTAAACAAAGTGATTTTGAAGCAAACAAACACACAAACATTGCCTTTTCCTGAGATAGCACCTTCTGACAGATGTTACTGCATTTATAAGTCTTAATGATGTCTTTTTTTAAATCGTTGTCCTCTCCTCCTCTTCTTTGTATCAAAATACCTATGAACTTCCCTTAGTAGTGCTGAAGGGAGCAGCTAAACAAAGTTTCATCCGACCCAAACTATTAGCTAGCAGGTATCTAGGATAGGTTCATCTTAATCCTTTAAACACTCCAGAAACCATGATCAATGAGAAAGGTGCTGAGCCGTGCCTACACATAGATGTGCATTTCTGTCTAAACTCTGTGAGACAGGGAGTTTTCAGCTGTGATCTGTTTGGCTGGTGTTTGCAGAGCTTTTGAAGAGGATGTATTTAAAATGGCGCACGTTAAATGGGTACCTGGCATTAGAGGAAGCCTGAATGATCTTATCTTGGCCATCGGTAGGGTTAGATGCAGCCACAACATAATGCTTACCCATTTAGGGGTGAAAGAAACTCTGTTCCTGGTGCAGGGGAGCAAGGATTGCCCATGTTAAAAATGTCTTATTTGGAGGCTCTTTACCAAGTCTGCTCTGCTCCACGCTAAATGTTGCAGGAGGAATTCCTCAGGGAGTTTAGACAGGTCATAGCTTGGGAGGGAAAATAATTCTTGACTTTTACAATGAGACAGTAATGAGAAGTTCATCGTGCTTTGCACACACAGTGAGCAACTCAACTTTTAAAGTATAATTTGTTGTCCTGGTGTCCCTGAGTAAAACCTTCTCAGCCATGGCTGTCTCCAACACAAATCCCATCTCATCTGTGAGGCAGCTTGGTTTGCTCGGATGAAGGACATGATACGGATGGTGCTTGCCCCCGTGGCTCTGGTCATGGGAACAAAGTCATGCAGGGGCAGTTAGCTGTGAGGTGCTGAGTCATCTGTGCCTCGGGATACCCTGGGTGTGCACTCTGAATGGTGGTAAAATGGGCAAATTCAGATAAACTGTGCAACTCTGAGAAAGAGCTGAACTTCTTACCCCCAAAATGCTGTGAAAAGCCTATGAAAGACTGTGAAACATTTTGTTTTCCAAGGAGCAGGCATTATTTAAATATTACAGAAATATGCAAGGAATTTCTTTGGGACTAGGACACACCATGTAGACATACAAACTGATTGCTCTGACAGCTTCCCATGCAATAAGCACTCCGCATTTACTCTTCACTTTCATCCCTTGGTAAATGGGAGGTAATTTGAAGATATTTTCATTCCTCTCAGAGCATCACTTGGGATATCTGTAGAATCACTCAGCGTCACGATTCCAAGAAATCTGCCAGGATTATGTTCTGAAGTTTGCTTTGGATAAAAAAGGACTCAAAAGGTCATAGATTATCCCAGGACATATCAAAACATGCATTAAAAATTTCCATGTTCTTCAACTCGTGGTAAAAGTCAGCCACATTCACTCAGTTTTGCTGAAGTTTAAACTCGAGGGACCTTCTCTCTGCTTGCCAGTGTGTCAGTGCCTTGAGAGAGGAGGTGGAAACTGCTTGCTGGACTCTGCCTGTGTCCCGTCGGAGGGGAAGCGAGTGCTGGAACAGGCCGGGGGAGCGTTTGGACTATAAAGCATGGGAAACCGCCGGCCAAAAATAGGACTATGCAGAGTTACAGTGTTAATTAGTGCAGAGGAGGAGCTATTTGGGCATCATTTATAACCTCTTATGGCAGTGGAAATCTGGCAGGAAATTGCTCCGTGCGTGGATAAGTCAGACGTGCCATGAGCCCCAGTCCAGGAGAGCAGGTGGTTTTCGAGGACAGCAGTCATCCCGAAGCTGAGCTTTGGGAAGCAGCTGCTATCATCGCTGTGGGGAAAATGCGGTTTGCTCCAGCTCCACTTTGCGTATCGCCTAAAGGGATGAACATTGCAGCAGAGCCGCCATCACCATCCTCGCCTTTTGCTTTAACTTAATGGGATTTCCAGCCTCTTCAACATGCAGCAGATCACCAAAGGACATTGCTGGTTTCCTTGCTGCCACCTCCTCCTACTAGCTCTTATATTGGCAATAACCTCTTTTCAACAGTAAGGTGAAGGTGATGCACGGTGGCACGAAGACACTCCTGTTGTACCTACCAAGTTGGTGTCAGGGTGCCGGCATAGAAATAGATGTCGCAGCACGTTGTGTGCTGACCGCTCATTTAAACCCCGTCCACCGCTCTGTTTCAGACATGTTGTCAGAGGATCATTTCTAATCACAGAAGAATGGTGTGGAGAGGAAGATGAAATCATCACTGGGCAGGAGGTTAAAACAGCGACAAGATCAGTCGAAACCCCTTGGCCAAAACTATCTAATAAAGAGAAGTGGGCCAGAACGCCAACATCGGTGACCCTGAGATTGTTTTGGTTTTTTATCAGCTTAAATAATCTTATCTGGCAACTCCACTCTAAACAAAAGCAGGGTTTTCATGGCCATCCTCAATGCTTTTGCCTGCGCTACAGTGGCAAGCCATGTTTCAGAGGGTCAGTAATGGAAAACAGATGTTTAAATGTGTACAACAAGAAGCAAAAAAGCAAATACTGCAAGCACAAAGTCTGACATGAAAAGGAGGGTATCTCTGAATTGTAATAATAGAAGACCCACGTTCATGAAACACAGGATTAGATAAACTGCTGTTTTTTAATTGTTGTGCACAGCTGCTTTCATGGCTGTAAAATCTCAGTCCTTGTAATATATCTGAATCAGAACCTTATTTTAGCATAGCCTGCTCCTAGTTCATACAGGGATAAACTACTGCACAAGTAGTGTTGCAGGAAAGTGCTATGCTGCCAAGCAGACAATACAAAATTAATTATTTGCCCAGCACACTGCTGCCAGGCTATGAAAAATGCTGCTATGTATTCTTTTAATTAAGAAGAGATACTTGCACTGAGTAATGAAGAGACCTACTTTGAAATCGGAGAGATTCCAATATTTCAAAATTAGTTTTCATTCCAAATTGGATTTCTAAAACATGTCTATTCAGAAAGTTTTTTTAGTAGTGTCAAAACATTATGCAATTCAAAATATGTATCTCCCGCCATATTTAAGCCATCAATGAACATTTAGAAATTATTACCATGAAAAAGAATCCAAGTGAATAATCATTCTTTTCCTTTAAACATCAATATACTCTCCTGAAGTGCATTACTTTGGACATGCTTCATTTTTGCATAGAAAACTATTTCTTTTTTTTTTTTTACACCAACAGTGGCAATATCTACATGAGTTTTGGTTTTATTTCTCCTCTTGAAAGGAATGTGATGTGAAATGTGAAAATAAGCGATTTCTTAAAATTGTTTTTATGGGATGCATATAAACATGCAGAACTACAGTGAGACGGTTAAAAGAAATATTGGAATCGCTCTATTTGAAATGATAAAGATCATCTTGTTCTTTCTCAGTTTGTCTCCCTGCTATTCTGGGATGAGGAATAAACGGTCTCAAAGTAAATGTTGCATTGAAATCCATTGAGAAAAAAATTAAACTTTTGTATTAATTACTTGGAAAAATGATGATTCTGCGAGCTGACGTTAAGGGACAGATTTTCAACATTATTCACCCATTGAAAATAGCTCCTATTGTTCCCAAGTTCAAAAGCCTCTCTGGTTATTGCAACTTTGCCCTAAATATGTAGCTGAACAGTTGGGCTCAGACTCTTAAAAAGCAGTTGCAAAAACATGTGACTTGCCCATGCAGTTACCGCCCAGCACATGCAGGGATGCTGCTCGCACTCTCCAGCGATGCCACAGACACTGGACTTGTACTTGCATTTACCAGGACCGTGGTTTTGGCTGCAGCAAGAGCACAGAGAAGCCCTATGAACCCTCTTCTCTTCACTGAAAGCTGGACCTTGGCATTTTACCATACTTCTGATGAGCGTATCAAAAGAAATGTAGCTGATTTGTCAGATCAGCCAGTAGTAGATATATTTTTTGCTTTGGGGCTTACCAGGAGACCAACGGTCTCCTCTAGGTTGAGTGATGCTCTGTAGCTTGGGCACTGGGTCTTCCTGCTAGGTCTTGTTGGAGGGGTCCTTCCCCCCAGGCCACGTCTTTTCTCCATGCTCTGCATCAGCATAGGTCAGGCAACAGGGTTTTGTACTGGGGAAGCTGCTGTAGGACTGCAGCCTTTATTGAGAGAGCAGAAGCTGTGATCACCCGAGAGGCCGTGTCCCCAAACAGGAGCAAACCCGCTCCCCAGCGTGGGGCTGCGGGGCTGGGAGAGCCCCTGACCCGCGTCGAAGGACGCGTGGGAGGCAGCGAGCGCCGCAGCTGCGGCCAGCGATCATCAGGCCCCGGTAAAATTTCACACATGATTTCTCTGTGAAACTGAAGCAAGATAAACAAGATTTGGTATGAATTTAAACATAACACTGGTTATATTATTTGGGAACAAAACAGTTGCATAACCCTGTGGAAAACAGCACAGCTGTTCACGCTGGACAGGCATGCCAAGAGCCACGTCCTCCTCCCTGCCAGAGGTACGCGCCTGCAGTTAGGTTTCCTTTCCCCCTCCCGCACAGTGACACTCGCTCCCTGTCCTGGGGGTCCCGGGCAAACCTGCTAGCCCCCTCCTCTCTGGTTTCAGAAGTCATCTACAAATAAATGCTTAAAAGACATGAAATGGATCCCCTCTGCTGCAGAGCTCCTGCTTGTTGAACTGAACCAGGCAGGCCGGGTCTGCGCTGCCTCTCGCCTCCCTTCTCGCTCTCGGCCTGCGATAAATGCGCACAGCATGAAAATCCGATTTGCTATGAGATTAGGAGAGCATAATCTCATTAACAATGACAAGCTCCACTGGCCCGCTCTGCCGCCCACTACATATCCCTGCACAGCAAGCGGTGGCTTTGATTAACAGCTTGCTGCAAAGATAATGATCCTGCCAGCTATGCTGGCATTGCAAGGAGATGCACCCTGGCTGGAGCCTTAGGAGCTGGACATCAGCACAATCCCACAGGGAGCAATGGGAGTGGATCATGCTGGATCCAACCCAGTGAGTTGGTAGGTAGTTAATGAGCACCCAGCGTGGCCAGGGTATCCGGAGGGTACCGCACCCCTTTCGTGCTACCTCTGCTATGCCTGCCAATACCATGCTGCTCCCCCCAGTAGGTCTGAGCTATGCCTTCGCAATGTGGCATCAAAAATAACATGTTTTTAGGGCTGTCTTGAAACACACAGCTTGTACGAGTTAGGGCTACCTGAGCAGGTAATTCAGCACAGCAGGAGCGGCTTGGTAGGTTGAAGCCATCAGGGCTGGGGCTGCTAGGTCTACCTGTGTGTGGTGTGATGGTTGATTTAGGACTAGATTTCATCTGGTCCCCTGGACCCAATGTCCCCATAAGTGGTAGAGGTCTCTGAAGGACCAGTCATTGGTTAACCCCCATCCTGGGGGATGCTTATGGTCAGGTTTCCTCTGAATGGACCCCAGTTTGCATTCACCAAAGCTGCTCTGCAGTGTGACAGCCTGCATGGGAAGGAAGGGTGACTGGAGACCATCCCAATCCTAGACTGACACTGTCAAACCTCTCCAGCTCACTTATCTCAAAGGGGTCTTTCTACCATTAATGTTAGCTGGCACGCCTGCATCTCTGTGTGCAGAGCGCTTTTCAAAATATCCCATAGTGTTTTCCTATTATTTTCCTCTCCTTTTATTTTTATGTGCTAAAATTAAAATCTGGAAGGCAAATAGCTCTGATTTGCATATGCAAAAAGAAGATTAACATGCTAATGATTATGCGCGAATGGTGCAGGCACTGATTCTTACAGGAAAATGCTTGGGAAGGAAAACCAGGACACAAACTGTGCGGCAGGTATTACAGGCAAACAGCTCTCTCAGTGACAACAAAAAGAGAAAGTTAATCCTGCAGGTTTTCTGGGAGTTCAATTTTATTCACGCTCCTTCCCTGGGCATTAGATGGAAATCCTTCTTTAATTAAAAACTGATCCCAGTCCCCCAGTGCAGCAGGCGCTGAGCTGGGCAGTGCTGGGCTGCGTGTTGTGCTGTGCTGTGCATCGTGCTGTGTGTTTGTGCAGCACTGTGCATCCTGCTGTGCGCTGCGGTGCCCATCCTCCTATTTCCATGAGTCCCACTAATCTCGCCTTGGGCGCCAGCCTCATGCAGACATTTCAGGACAGGTTGTGGATCCCCCCACATAGACGAGAAAAAAAGCCAACAGGACAGTTTCCAAGGTGAACGCACAATCCCTGAGCCGCCGAGGTGCCTCTGCACGCTGCACACGGCCGCGGCATCTGCGGTCCAACGCTCTGCGTTATTTCTTCTCAGAAAAGTGGCTCAAATACTTCCCTGAAATGCAAAATATTTTGGAAGCTAAAGATAGTTCAGGCGGAAAGGCAGACATCTAACTGACACTGAGCAAATAAATACAAGTTATGAAGAATTCTTAGTGAAAATAAAACCCTGGAGGAGTGGAACTTGTTACTGAAAACAGGGCGGGAGGCTGAGACCATGGCAGGCTCCACTGATAACCATTGGCTCCATCCACAGGATCCCTTTTGGGGCTGGGGAGCATCCACAGTTTCTGTTAATGCCACTGAAACATGCTGCAGGTGAAGGAAATTGCAATACTGTCATATGTTGCGGTATGTAAGTCTTGGCGTAACTTGTGAGCAACGCTGGTGGCTTCCACCGAGCAGCATGCATGGCCCGTGGTCTGCAGCAGTAGTCTGAACAGGATGAACTGGAGTTCAAGGAGTTTGCCTTCGATTCCCTCCCAGTCAAGCATTTTTGGCTGCAGATGGAGCTCAAGTTTGTTTCACAGCCAAGACAAGCTGTGGGGTACATCTCTTCCCAGGACATCATCAGGGTCACTTTTTGGTCAGGTTGTTCCTAAAGCCTGGTCCAGTCCTTAGGAGCATCGCTGCTGTTAAACATGCTCCTGCTGTTGCTTTTCCCAACAGAACCAGCCTTGAGGTACTGCCTTCAGGTGCCGAAATTCCTGGGCTTCGAGGGAGGACACAGGGGAGAGAAAATGTACTCTACCCAGGGAATGCATTTCTCTTCAGTATCTCTCCTGGCTTGCTCTGTCCTCTAGATTTCAGTGACAGCAAGTGCTAGTAACAGGGACTGATATCCTTTCTTTAAGCTTTAATGCTGTTGAGTGAGGATGAAATAGAATCAAGTGGAATTCCAGGAAAAAATAATACCATTTGCAGAAATTACCTTTCTTTTAAACATACAAGCTTGTGTGTGTGTGTGTGTGTGCGCGCGCGCGTGCGTGATTACCTTTATCTACTTCTAACGAAGACTGCATTGGATTGCTGCTGTTGTCACCTGTTGGTGGTGGTAGGACATTGGTGCTAAACAGAAGTTACTGCTAGAAATACTTCTATTGGGTTTTATGTGTTTAAGAAAACTGTTATTACACAGTGATTTTCAAGGGGAAACTGCAGAAGAGGCACTGAAGTGTTAACTGAATCGTCTTCGACATCTTCATTTCCCAGCAAAATGTCAGCTCTTGCTGGTATTTGACATGAAAACTGTTGGATATGTAAATACAGTATCAGATAAATAGACCAAAAGAGGGTTGAGAAAGGATACTAAAGGCCCAGGAGTGGTTTTGCAGAGTGGGCATCCTCTTGTCTGACCTTTCAATTGCGAGGTAGTTTGGTCTCATAGGTTGAAGCCTCATTCTTTCATGAGATCGCTGAACAGTTCCCCACTGTGAGGCTGATTTCCTTGGCTCAAGGGAGTCAAAAGCACTGGCTGTTGCTTGCAGGGATATATCCATGGAATTGTCAAGCTAAAAGCCTGTTTCCACTGACAGTGCAGTCAAGGCGGTTTCCCATTGCACAATGCTGGGGCACTGTGCTGAGCCCGGGGTGAACAACTGCTCCCCTGGGATGGAGAGGCTGTCCCCAGCACATGCAGCCTCTGTCCTAGGGAATGAGGAAGGGCTCCTTTTCACAAAGAACTGATGAAATTATGTAAAAGACAGGCATAACCAGATGACAAAAATTCTCTCCTACTTAACAGTGCCGATAGCCGCTGTTGTTTTTTATTTCCTGGGGCTGAACCAGGGCTATTTTGCAGAGAGTGGGAGTAAATCCCATATTGCAATACCACAATGAATATTAGCTATTAGAAATGCCTTGATAAAAACACTAGATACAGCCACAGCAATCAAGAGGAATATGCCAGAGGTGATTTCACTGCTCCAGAAGCTAATGAGCTTGTTAGAGGAAGACACTATTATTAGCTCATGCAGATACTTGCGGCCTGCCTTGCTCAAAAAACTCCTGCTCACAGGGCTTGGTTTCCAGCGTGGTTTATTGCAGAGCGCGGGTTCCACGTGGTTTCCATCCTGTGATGCCATCCTGCAAAGTCCAGGCTGGCATCCTGGGGGAAGTCAGCTGTGATGTGAGCTGTGCTGCAGGCTCCCCGGACACCTTAATGCACCCGCTTCACCTCCTTTGGCTTCATCTTTCTGCATCTTTCACCTGGTACTATAGGGGCTGGGGGTTATGTTCAGCTACCCGCATGGGAAGATATTGAGAAAAACCTACTGCAGTGGTCTAATTCCTCGGGCAACCCTGGGCTGCTGTTTAACGGGGCCGTGGCCCCAGATGTTAATCCAGCCTTTGCAGACCCCATAGCTTCCTCACTTTATATTGTGGTGAGTAATAAGTGAGTCCTATGGTCGTACTGGAGTCATGTCAGCGACTTGCAGGTTGGGGAAGTCCGTACAGGCGAGCAGCGCTGTACGAGGGACAAGCTTAGCTGGCAGGTCCTGCCAGGCAATGGTCCTTCTGCAATCTTTGATCACGTTTGATTTCAGCGGGGGGGATGTACATAATGGCTCAGCTTGACTTGAAAGCCCCTGGATGTGAGATTGTTAGCCTTCTCGTTTGGACAAGGTAGGTTCGTTTTTCTTAACGTGGCCAATGTTGCTGGGCAGGGCAGCCAGGGAAATGAGATCAAAGTTCGCCCGATGCCTTTCAAAGCCAAGCGGCGTATCTTCTGATTGGGCTCTTAAATAAAAGCCACACAGCCATCCTTTGAAAGTGCACAGACCTGAGTGAAAACGTTGCATTATGCATGGGAAACACTGAGAGCAAATGCTTTTATCAGCGAGAGCAATCAGGGCTGGCTATTAGCTTAACACAGCACTAAGAGGACAAAAATTGGGCCTGTTGATGTGGTTGAGAGAGGTTATGAGGTGTAATGAGTTTTCCTCTTGGAGGGGCAGGACTGGAGCGGGAACGCAGGCAGCCTCCTCCATGGGCAGCAGAGGTGAAACGGGATTTCCAAAGAGGACCGGGACGCGCAGCCCAGCCGGTGTGGCTCAGTTATCCCCAGCACCATCAAGGCATGCATATCCTAGGTCTGCTGCTGCCTTGTTTCTGCAAGCAGCTTCAAAAGCAAATATGTGGTGCTCACACTAGCCTGGCAAGAGTCCCGCTCTGTGCCTTAATATGGCCAATATGGCAAAGTCTGAGCATCTCCGTACGTAACAGAGGATGCTTCCAGCCCTTTGCAGGTCAAATAGTTCGTGTGAAACAGTTTGGCAGCAAAGGGAGCTCCAGCAGCTCTTGAGGTTACGGGAACCAGGAGAGAAGGCTGAGATGTTGGGGTGAAATTGTGGACTCCTGGAGGCTCTTCTTGGCCCTGCTACAGACTTTCTGCATGACATTAGCTCTACTTTTTTTTGCTGAAGCACTGATTTTCATGCTCTGAAGATGTGGCCCTTCATCTTTTCTGGTCTGGGTTCTCTCTTGGTAGATGGAAAATGCTTCCTTTTCTCTAAGGGGCTCTCGGGAAGCATGTCTGTTCTCACCACTGAGGTGCTCGCAGACCGAGGTGATGAGAAACCTATAAAAACAAATCCAGCTCTCTCAGAACTGAAAAAAATGAAATGGGAAACAAATGTTTGTCCCAGATTAGAGTAAGCGCAGAGGGATCGCTTGCTCCGTTGAAAAGAAAAAAGAGTAATTCTGCACATTTTGGTCTCCATTTGGTGTCAAACTGCACAGCTGTGAGTACTCCAGGGTGAAATGACAACCCATCCCTGAGGTCGCTCTTACGAATACTGCGCCTTCAGAAAGACGACAGTTTTAAACAATTTGTTCCTAATTGAAAGAGGTCACATGAGACTGACTTTACAAAGTTTACATAACAAAAAGTAATTCTGTTAAGTAAAATGATTAATTTCTGTCACTGCACATCAAACGGCGCAGTTACAAAACAGTATTGTCTATGCTCGCATTGCATTGAAAGCCATTTTTTCTCCAGTTTCCCTTCCCATAACGCAACCTTTTGACAGAGCCTTAACTCTTTGGTGTTATTCAGCGGAGGAATTTGTGAATGGGAAAGAAGTAGGCTGCCATGGACGTGTGAGATATGTTACGCTGGTGTGGTGGCAGGCAAAAGACAACAGCTCTTTAGAGTGGACCCAGCTTACCCAGGGACCCAGTGTGATGAGAAATGCTTGCCAGTACAATGCATTGGTTGTCGCCCTTCCTCAGCACAATGAGGCATTGAGGGAGAATCGCAACCCCAAAATGGCAGATTTTTCCTTTGAAATGCTTCCACGGTGCGTTGCACAGATGTGTCAAGGATCCAGAACAGCAAACGGCTGAGTAATTTGGTGCTTGGATAGCCTGGGTATTCTCATGTCCATCACACTGTTTGCTTACAAGTCCATGGGGTAGCATACTGGCTGTTCAGAGAGACTGAAAAACCTAGGGAGTCCCTATGTGATACGTGCAGATTTGATAGAAGGAGAACCTTTGGCTTTGGAGCAGTTCCCTGTTACTGCTACAGGGCCAGATCGAGCTTTGGAGGGGAGGCTGTATATCCCTCTGGCTGCAGGGAGACCAGATGCACTGCCCTGTGCATGGGGATAGAGGTCCTTTGTTGTCCTCAGGACAAACCTGCATCTGTGGGTGCTGGAAGACACCTTCCTGACTCGCTAAGCAAGGGGGTGGTGTTTGCCCCCACTGCTGACGGGGTTGCACTGGGGTGCAGAGCTTTGCTGGAGAACCATGCTGCAGCTTGGGCTGGGGTTAAAGCCTGCTGCTGGATTTTAATATTATGTCTCCTGCACACCATGAAATTTTGTGGCGCTCCTTTTCTTGCCTGCTTGTCTCTCTGCTCACCTTTTTATTGCCAAGACAGTCAATTTCTTGCTCGGTAAGAGGCCATAAGAGCCACAGAGAAAGGAGGTGTCGAGACTGGTGAGGGTATAGGAGACAGAGGACACAAATTTGTGCTTAATCAGGCTATAGTTCTGCAGCTCCTGAAATTCCTTGTTTGTTCAAATAATTTGGGATTTGCTTGTGTGTAAATATACCTTTGCCCAGTCTATGAAGTATAAGTGACTTTCCTGTAAGAACTTATTTTTGCTTGCTTATTCAATGTAGAGTGCTTCATTGCTCCCTTCACGTTTTTTCTCATTACAGTCCCTTTCCCTCCTATTCTCTAGCCTCCCCTTTGGTCTCTCCTTCCTTGCCTGCATTTCAATTCAAAGCCCTGTTGGAGTTCTCCATTCTCTTCTAGGGCTGAGTCACTGACTTTTGTCAGCCTCTCACCAGGGATGCAAAGGGGACGGGGAAGAGAAAGAAGAGACAGACAGAAATTGCTTCAACACCAGCCAAAAGCTGCATAAAAAGGCCCAAATGTTATGGCATCTGAAGTAAAATCAAGCACAAGCAAGCCCTGCCAAATCCCCCTTGAAATGCTGGAAATCTGGAAGTGTTCAGCACAGCTAAAGAGCAGCTTTCTAGCCTAAATGTCAGTGGAGGTGTCAGGGCGCGTATCCTGCTTTGCAGGTGGAACGTCCATGTTCTTGGTCCTTTCCAGGCACAGCCAGGCTCTGCATCCCTTCCCCATTGTGCCGGCATTTGCTCTGCAGAGAGATGATGCCGCGACTCTTGCTGCAGTTTGGTGGCCTGATAGCCAACATGCGGTAAAGCTTCAGTTAATCTCCTGATGAGCACACGGTGGAGCGGTACAAAGGACCTCTGCCCACCTAACTCACTCCCAGCCCCAGTCCTGCCCCTGGCACCCTGCTGGAGCCAAGGGCAAGAAAGGGTTGGGTTTGCTGCTACATCCTAGTGCCGTCTTCAGCCTTGATAGTGCAAAGACTGGGCTTTAGATTCTGACTTTCATAGGGTCCTCCCAATCTGCGCTCAGGCTGCCAGGCATGCAATACAAATATATCCCCTATACAAATCATCCAGCACCTCTTTTTTCCCACATCTTCATGGCAACGGATCTCATTTCCAATTACTGAGAAACCTGCCAAGTCTAATTAATCTGTCTGGGATGATGGCAAGTTTCCCCACGTTGAAATCAGATTGCTTTTTCTAGTAGAAAGCTCTAGGCTCAGCATGGCACCCAGAGTCCCAGAGCCTTTCCACTGGCCGTGGGCAGCTCTGCACCCCATTGAGCATCTCAATCGTGGGTGCAAGGAGCACTCAGACCTTGAAATGCCCACCTGCAGCCCCGCAGAACATCCGAAACTCCTGCAGCCAGGCCATTGCTTTCCCTGTTCAGGTGGAAATGATGGACCAAAAATTTTTTCCTAGCTGAAGTGTCTACATCGAGAAGACCTACTTCTCCTGGTCTTTGCTTGGAGAGAGAAGGGTCGAGAGTTGCTCCACAAGGACATTTGAGCTATATTTTGTCCTTGCCTTTGATTATCTTCTGGAAGAGCCTGTTTTTCTCCACTGACTATATGAGTACTAATCTTCTCAGAAGCCATCATGCCTCCTACATTAAACACCAACCCCTCCTGCACCCACCAACCTTGCAATGTCTTTCCAAGGCCCCGTGACAGACCTTGTAACGTTTGCTCTCATGGCACTCGGCTCTGAAAGCTTGCAGAGAGTAGGGGAAAGTTCATTTTGATACATACCCACTAAAATCTACTCTTGCCATAAAAGGCTATCACTGACAAGTCCCAGGCATTTTCTACACCTCTTGCTATAAATCTAAGCATTTTTAACTGTATTTACTTATTTATTTGTGCCACCAGCTAATCTGTTCTGTTGGGAAAGCAGATTTTGTATTGTTTGTCATTTCAGAGACATTTTTCCATCTCTTTCATGTGCTAAATCACAAGCTCTCTAATGTTGCAATCCATTTTTCTCCATAAAAGTGTTTAATAATGATAGATTAGATTGGCCCTTCTGACAGATTAGATAGGTTTTTAGTTTTGGCCTTTGATGAAATTACAAGGGAGAGCACGAGGCGAGTAGTAAAAAATGTCCTCGTAGTGAAAGGTTTGACTTCTTATCTTCATAGATTAGCACCCTGCCTCTGCAAACAGCTTCAAGAAAGCTTAATGAGTCTGTGGGGACTGGCTGTTATCGAGAATAGTTGCTCTCTGGGGACTTGAAGGGCAAGGAGCAGCCACTTTGATTTAATGAGTAAAAATATACTGTGCTGCCCACTGCAAGGGCCATTAAACAAAGGAGGCCATGGGTTTTCTTACTGCTGCGCATACATTGTCTTCTCTCTTTGTCTCTCATGTACTCTTACTTTAAAACATTTTGAGAAATCCCAGTACAGCCAGTGTAATCAGGACGGGTAAAAGCTGGTGGTTTAAGTACTTGGTTCTGTCCACGGCTGGGTCCAGCCAGCCAGGAAAGGGATGACGACCTGGAGTCTGGGACAGGACATGCATTGGCAAACCAGCGTGATTTCCATCTAATAAAGACAAGTCTGAGGACATCGTCTGCCCACCTGCACCTTCCCCATGATATGTATTCATGGCAGATCAACACGGGCTCTCTTTGTCTCCATGCACTGGGTGGAAATCTTAGGAGCTTGGAGATGAACACATCCAAGTGCACCTTACTATTGCACCCATGCCTGTGATGAGCTGTGCTCCGTAGCTGTCACTAGTATGAAAGGAACCTGGGCACCAGAAGGATACCAAGTGGATGAGAAAGATGGAAACCAAAGCCCTTAATGTACTTTTCAGTTGCAAATGTGTTGGAAGGGCCTTAAGAGAAAAAGTTCCTGCAGAGAGTCTATGATGCACAAAATATGCTCTGAGAATGACACAGGTCAAGTGTTTCCAGGAGGAGCAGGGATGTATGTATTGAGCTTGTAGAAGCTGTGGGTGAGGCACTGTCTAGAGCAGTGTGTATGATTTTGGTTGCCCATGTTCAAAGACTTGTAGCTGAAACAGATGCGTGGGAAGGCTGCATGATGGCGAGGCAATGGGGAGTCTGTCAGAGAAGAAGCTAAACCAACTTGTTTAGTCTGGCAAAGATGAAAGGTGAGAGGGTGGTCTCTATAAATACACATTTGCAAAGCAAGGCCCCATATTTATTTATTTTTTCATTAGATCAGTTTTAAAAATGGGAAACCCGATTTTGTTTTTTGAAAAATAAATGCATTGGAGTTCACAGTCATTTCCGCATCTCAGAATCCTGAAATCACTCTGTTTTACAGAAATTTTCAAGTGTTCCCTCTTTACTTTTATCTTGATTTCCAGAGGGCCGAGTTCACAGGTAGCAGGAGGTGGTGGAGGGGCTGGAGAGGCGGGTCCTGCCAAGGAGGACCTGTGCCTACAGGAGCTGTGTGGGAAGGCACCCAGTCTCCAGGTGCAGCCTCTATATCTTGCGCTTCATGGTTGTGTTTGCTCCTTGATAGCCATGTGGACAAGTGAGCCCATCTCTTCCATTTCCCTGAGGCCAAAATCCCTGACGCAGCCTCAGCCCAGCAGACAAGGAGTTGGAGGTTTGGTCACTCATGGGAATCTGGCTGTTTCCAGGCCAAAGGAGGACGTTATTCTTCTGTGTGGACTTTTCTGATCTCCAAATCTGCCCATTGCTTCCTCCTGCAGCAAGAGCATCGCAGGGAATATCTTACAGCAGTTCCACCACAGACTACTGCTTTTATTTTTAATTAACTCAGAATGTTCTCTTTTCAACGAATTGAAGCCAAAAGGACATCCTGGGCCCTTGTATTGTGGCTCAGCGCCTTAAGGAATGTCCTGGTCTCGGAGCGGCTGCAGGACTGCCTTCCCTATAGGGGAGCTGCCCGGTTTTCATCTGTCTGTGTGGTGCGGTGCCCTATAGAAGTGCCATAGCCCCGGGGACCTTATATAGGCCTGAGCTGGTCACAGAGCTGGAAAGCCCACAGGGGAGCTTTATAGGGGAGCGCCGGGATGTCGAAAGGACTCTCACAAAGCACAGCAGGTGACTGCTGAGCGAGGACTCCAATTCCCTGCCTCGGGAATGCCAGCGTTTCTTTTTTTTTGACCAAAAGAAAAAAAAGATCAGCATGAAGCATGTGCATATTTCTGAAGCTGTTCTTGCCCTGCAGCTCCCACCCATGGAAACGCTGATGGGGTGTCAAGGCAGCATCGTTCCCCCACGAGGGAAAAGGAAACATGCCCCGCTGCGGCAGAGCCCTTGTACCTCCCCAGAAAAGGCAGATTCAGCTGTCTCTGTACAGAAGTACCTTTTGTTTTGGAGGCGGCTGCTGTGCTGCATCCCTCATCCGGATTCCAGCAAAATGACTAGCTGGTTGATTAGCCGGTTGGTGAACAAAATAGCTTAACACCATCACCAAGTCCTTCTCCTCTGAAACAAATCAGCCTCCGGATTGCAGGCTCAGTGTCATGTCCTGGCAGCAGCCCCTGTGGTGTGCAAGCACTTTGAGAAACCGGGTTGCAAAGCAGGATCTGTGCCTTTTCCTCGTGCTCCCAGATTAATTAGAAAAGGTTTCAAACTTTCCAAACACAATGGTTTCCCTGCAATTTTTCAAATAAGCAATTTATTTTAGAAATAACACCTCAGCCTCAGGGAACTGCTATCTATGCAACTGGTTTTTATTAACTGCGGAGCAGGGATCCTAGGGGGCGAAAACACAAGCTTTCGGAAGATTGTAATACACTGCTAATTTGTACTTATTTATTTATTTTACAAAAGGCATGAAAATTGAAAGGCGACCCAAGGATTATTTTAATCTCCTTGCCATACTCTGGGTATTGTTTGTATTCTGGGGAAATCACTTGAAATTTCAGCGCCGTCTTCTCATACAAAGGATATGTTATTAACATGCATATTCTTTGGCAGCGGTTCCACGTGTTTTTCGAACCAGGAAGGCATTTTTTATCTTGCTTGCATTTGAAAGGTGGAAAAGCTGTTTTTCCATTAGGGCAGATCATCAAGGGAAATACTTCAGGCTGGAAGAAATCAGTCACGGGAGTGTCAACTCAGCTGCACAGGGCCCCATAGGAAAGCTCGGAGGAGTTTGGCTCTGTCTGGACTTTATCTACCACGGCACACCGTCCAGGCCTGATGGCTTTTTGGTGTGGAGGGTGATATCCAGGAAGCCTGTGAGGATCTGTGGTGCAAGGCGAGGCTGGTGCAACTGGGCTTGGCACCAGAGAGACTAAAGCATCAGCTGTGCCGCTGAGGACTTTTCACTCGTGACACGTGCTGGCCGAGCCAGGCAGTGGGAGCAGCTGCTGTGCCAAAGCCCCTGTGCTCCTCCTGGGCTGTGTGAGCACTCCAAGATGCTTTTGGCAAAGGAAGGGGATCAGCTCCCCTGTCACCTGTAGCCCAGGCTGATACCAGCTCCCTGCAATCCAGGCCAGCCCCGTGGAGGTCTACTCTGCTGTTAGGCTTTAGCCCCCGCAGTTTGGGTTAACCTGAATTAATTCTGCTGCTTTCTCTGGACATGAGTCCGTGGGCTTTTCCACTGCAGCAGGAGGATGAGCGAGGGTGGAGGAGCCATTTTCACCAGCATGGCTGGATCCAGAAGGGAATTTCTGTCCACAGGACGGGTTTGGAGCAGAGACGTAGCAGTGAGGTTCCCCGCAGCACGGCCGGGCACAGCTCCTTGCAGGCACCCCGGGGGAGGGCTCTGGCAGGGTTCTACCTCCCCTGCACTGCTGGACACCCCCCAGCATGATTTCAGCTTTTGGCCTAAAAATGCGTGCAGTTGTTTCACTGCTTGCGTTGTGCCTGTAACAAACACGCCTGATAACGCCTCCCTTCGGTTTTACCAAAACTGTTTGCTGGGAGTGATCTTGTACATCATCTTGTACTGCCAACCTCATTTGCAGCCAACAAAATTAATGGCCCCGGCTGGCTCCATTTCTTTGCCTACAGAAAGGGCACAGGTGAGAAGGGAGCGTGCCAGCGAACAGCCAAAATTGGGTGCCCTGGCAGACCCGCCGGAGATGCGTCCCCCTTTTCTCACGGCGTGCAGGCACTGCCCTCTAGTGCTGCTGCCTTTGGACATCGCTGGAAATATTAAAGAGAAAAACTGTGAGAGCAAAGCCCCGGTCCAAGCTGGCTTGGTGGCACAGACAGACGGACATAAATCCCTGAGCTGCTGTGCCAGCACCCTGGGCACGGGGTGGCCATGGTTGCTGTTCTTGCTGGAGGAGCTGCATCGGTGGTGGCCATGGTGGCCAGCAGTGAGGAGAAACTGGGGCCACCATGGAGCGGGGAGACACAGAGGAAAACCCATTTGACACTGGGATTCCCCCCTGGAGTCACAGGAAGAACTGAGATGTGCAGATGATCGATGGTGGCTCTGCAGGGATGTCCTCTCCCGGTGGTGCCCTGTGTCCCCAGTGTGGTGGCTGGGATCCCTGCGAGCTCATGGCATATTCACATTGGGAAGCTCCCATACAACCCATCGCACTCTGCTGCCACTAAATCAGCATGTTTCAAACAACAGGTGATGCCCGACACACACAGTTGAACTCCTGATGAAATAAATGGGGAGAAAAGTTTGAATTAAGAAAACAGCAATGTTAATTTAGATTAGGGACTTCTTTTGTATCTGTCTTCTTTCTCTTTTTTCCTCTAAGAAATGTTTTTTATTGTCTTGCAAGTGCTAAACATTTTATTGCTTCATTTTCATTTCTTGATCGCACTTTGCTGTTGGCTCCCGGCTTGAATCAGCTCTGCTTTCTAGAGGGGAAAAATGTTTTTTTCTGGATGCATGTATGTTTAATGAAAAAAAAAAGCAAAAAAGCCCCATCCTACCTCTGGTTTGAAGGAAGTTTTCATCGGTACCCTTGGGAGCAGGCGAAAAGCTTTTCTATTAAAACACAGTGAGAGAGGAAATTTGATCCATATGATTCACCACACAGCCTCTTCCTTCTTATTTCTGGCAGCATCCTCAGAGGATGTCTTTTATCTTCATATCATCTTGGCTGACACTAGCCACAATCCATGTACCGCTCTCAACATACTTGAGCACAATCTTGTTGCTGAAAATGCCTCCCTTTTCTCAGCAAGGAAGATGTCAATTTATTACTTCTACCCCATTAGTCTCTGGGGACTGAGCAGAGAGCAGGTTTCTATTGTGTTAGTCACTGTAAATATACACAATTAAAAAATTGCCCACTGCTTCTTACAGATGGATACAAATGGGAATGGACCTACTCCCGGCAGCAGTTCCTTAGGGCAGAATCGGACCCAGGTGAGGCACAAGCAGCGGAGCTGTGCCACGAAGAAACTGCCTCTTCTCTGCCTGTCTGAGCTACGGGCACCGTGGAGGCCACAGCTCCAGCAAATGGCCCCTCCACCTGTACCCATGCAGGTTCATGCAGCTGACTGCGGTGCCAGTGGTCACAGGTAGGTCTGGTGGGACCATGAGATGTTCCTCTTGGAAAAGTCAATCTCACTTTTGACAAATAGTCAAGTTTTTTGTCTTCTCCAAGTCAGTCCAACTGACTAAATTGCCTCCACCAAGACATCCTTTTTGAAACCAAGAGGACTAGATGACTTTTTCGTTGACACACATACCCTGGCCTGATATCAGAAGAACAAGAATCAGGGTATCTCTCCCTGGGACACAGTGAAAATCTGGGCACAAGTGCTTTGTGGATTCCTGCTGCAGTTGATACTCTGATACTTGATCCCCAGTGTAGATGGTGCCTCATTAGCAGAAGAGTTTTAAGAGAGCCCCATCCCCATGCCAGCATCTTCCTTGCATGGCCAGAAAGTAACTCTCCTTCCTTTTAGTGAGCTGAAGTTCTTGGTTAAGATTCATTTTTCCTTAAATGATATTTCACTGCTATAGTAAATGATCCATTTCTGCTCCTTGTAGCCAAGGTCAGGTGTGAGAGAATAATAGTCTCCTACCCTAGCCTTGCACGCCATGTAGAAATGATTTATTGCATTTCTAAAAGAGGATGCTTGACATTTTGAAAATGCAATGTAGTCCAACAGTAATTAAGCAAAAAGTAGACCGCTGAACAATTGATTGCCACTGTCAGCAAAGCCTGATTAACTCAGATGCTTGAAGAACTGTTTCTGCCACCTATGAATTAAAGGTTAGTAATTAAATTTATGGGCCATGGCCACTGTCTCTAGATGGTACTTCACTTATAAGGGTCCCAATGAAGAATAATCAGATGGAAAAAACGCAAGTTGTTAATTCAAAGTCTTTTTATTGAGAGACAGAGTGAAAAGTTTCCGAGGACTGTGCCAGCCTACACACAGCGTGATGCAGTGGTATCAGCCAGCAAAGGCACGCCTGGCAGGACCAATGTCCCAACGGGGTGATGGAGCCATGTTCAAACTAAGAGGCAGGAGCTTGGCTGGAAGAGGAATTTTAATTTGAAGGGATGAGCATTAGTAACTTCTCTCTCACTTGGAGCCTTCAGGGTTGGCTCCTGATCCACCAGCCCAACTGCACAATGTTAAGCTTGATGCAGAAGTCACTGGTTGAGTTCTCCCAGTGATGGGAGAGGCCAGAGGGTGATTGCAGGAGCCCTTCTGCAATGCAAGCTGGTTATAATCACAGCTAGTTACAGGCAGTTTATTTTTGGGCCCACCTGGCCAATGTGCAAAACAGATGACAGACAGCAGCTGCCATGAAAAATTGCTGAACCATAAAGACAAGGGCCATCTCAATCTCACCAAGGCCCCATATTTCAGGTCCTTCCTTCTGCAGGCTGAGCAACACGAAGGGCTCGTGGGAATTTTCCATCTTTCCAAAGACCCAAATTTAGGGCTTAGGTGTTTAGGGTTTCAGGCCCTGCTTTGGGCTGGGGCTGCCTCATCTGGGACCCACTGACCCCAGGGTAGCCAAAAGGCAGAGTTCATACCCAACCACTGCATTTTACTGGTAAATGACAAACACTTCTGTGAAACAACACTTTGGGGTTTGGTGAAGCCATCGGTTTTGTACTAGATTCGTGAAAGCCGCGCCTTCACCATGCAGGTTTATTGTGTGCCTGTTGAGGTTAAGCCTTCCTATTTGGATAAAGATGATATAACTGTGGTTGACAAATACTGACTCTTATGCACCTTTGGGTTCCTTCCATCACCACTCACCGCTGGAGCTCTTGTGGTCCAACGCACTGAGAGTTGGTCACTAAAACAGGGAGTCTGTGAACAATTCAGTGCAGCGAAAATAAAAAAAAAACCACCTCATTTTCATGGGGGTGTCGACAGGATGAGCTTGTGGTGCAAATCCGTTGTTGGCAATAGAGAGCAAAAGGCCCTTCTGGAGCCGCTTGCTCAGTGGGGTTCGAGGGGTCTGTGCTACAGGAGAGGGAGGGTGCTCCAGCCGTGTCGGTGGTGCCACCGAGCCCTGCCGGTGTGCAAGGTCATGGAGATTCTCCACCTGTCCCAGCACAACGCAGAGCACCTCAGGGACATCCCATGCACAGGAGCATCCAGGGATGGGGGACACGGAAAACAACTGGGTCTGTTTTCACATTTGAGTGCAGATACCCAAATTCTGCTCTTTCAGGCACTCCAGTGAGCCTACACGAGCATGCAAAGCACGCAAAAACCACAGCGAAGCACCTGGTGGGCACAACCTGAACCTAGCTTGTGCCCACACCAGCCATCCTCCTGCTATCTTCCATCTGCACAGCATTGCAAAAGCTGATTATTTAAGGAGGTTTTGGGAGAGGCCTGAAGTTTTGTTCCTGAGCAGAAGTTAACGGGTGTTATTTGATTGCTTTGACAGTCTTGAGCATTGTTTTTGCAGCTTTTTTTTCCCATGGCTGGGCTGTCATTCTTCATGAAAGCAACTTGAATTTAATTGCAAGGCTACCTCAGATTCCTGCAGAAGCGCTTTTTAGTCTCATTTTGACATTAGGATAAAATAATAATTAAAAAAAATTCAATGCGTAATAATTTCTGCAATCTGCCATCCTCTTTGGTCAAACTCATCCATAACAAACTAAAGAACACTGCTTCTGTGAAGACCCGTCTTAGCTAGTGGCACATTTAAGATTTCTGCAGCCTTTTCCCCCCTTCCTGCCAGTCTTGGCAGATACATTTAAAATCCTTGCACTTCAATGAGAGCAAATGACTCCTAGTTTCACCAGCTGGAAGAGCACAGCGTGATCGAGCTCATGCTGCACCTTTGTTATTATTTTCCCTTGTGAACACAGACCTGCAAACGCTGCTATGCATTCAAATGGTGTTTCCACCATGCATGGAGCGTTTCTCAGCATGATTAGGGTTCACACTCCCTTGCTGGTGCAAACCCATGGTATCTAAACATGCCCGTTGCCACCAGATTTGCTCTAGTATGAGTCACTTCTGCTAATTGCCTCTCTGTAGCTACCAGTGCTGTTTCTCAGCGCGGCTGCCAGTGGCTGAGGCATGAAGCGTTTATGCTGTTTGCAGGATTTGGGTTGTGTTTGCCCAGTGGCAGTGGAAATACCAGTTATTTGTGAAGGACCTGAGCCCATTCTTGTGGGAGCAGGTCTTTGCTGACGTGTTCATATCTGGTTGAAAATCCAGAGTGGGCAAAACTGGAACCCAGAACTAATTTTTTTCCTGAATTTCAAAGCAGATACGAGCATTAAAAATCCTGTCCAGAACCCAAGTACTACTTCCTATGCATCTAAACAGCAGACCTCCTTACAGGATTTTCTTGCATCCAAAAGGGCAGAAACCTCATGGAATTTTTGATGATTTGGGGTTAAATTTATTAGAGTGGTTGGGAATCTCATACTGCTGGATTTCAGACTTTGTCTTGGGCTCTTCCTAACGGAAACCTGCACTAAACTCATCTTTCTTCTGATCTAAGCAAGGGGCTAAACCATTCTCCATTAAAAGAAATGGTGCTTTATTGAAAGGAACAGAAAAGGGACAAGAAGACTTGCCACCATTAATTGAAGATGGGATGACTGGCTGCACCCTAGTAAGTCTAAGGGGTAAGGATGGTTATTACACAAGCAGTTAGGATAATAAATATTCCTTAAAGTGTCTTCCTTTTTTAAAATATATTTGGGCATTGAGTCCCAGGAAAGTAAAGTGACGTGTCCTGGATCGGGAGGTTCTCAGCTGTGGTCCACAGGCTGGTTGTGGTCCATCTTAGGGGATCTCTGGGACCGCTCTGCCTGGTGGTATTGCTGGTGGAGGTCGATGATGAGCACACACAGCGCTCCTCTCACACCACAAGAACATGAAAGTGTCCCCATGGGGTGGACTGGGGTGGCCGGGGATGCGTGGCCGGGGCTGCAGCATTCACTCACGCAGCCTGAATGGGATAAATAAGCAGCGATTTGTATTTCCGTGGGTTCGCACACATTCACACAGACATACTGAAAGGAGAAGAAAGATTTATTTATGATGTGTTCTGAAACATAAATTATATGAAAGTCAAAGCTCAGGGTAATTGCTGCTGAAGTAGATCCAAAGGTTGGCATTATGATTAAATAGCGCTGCTGCCTTTTAGGGGAAATCTAGTTACAGACAAACAACATGGAGGTCAGCAACAAAATAGAATTCAATTCTTAGCTATGAATTAATGAATGTGTTTTAGATTAATTTAAATCCACAAAGAGACTTTGTGTTGCAGAAATATTCATTAGGAAGTTTAACAGATTATTCCTCTGGCAGGGGTTCAACTTTCTGCACTCCTCCAGGTGAACCTGCTTCTCGCAAAGCACAAGGAACATGCCAGCTTTCCTTACAAAATGCATCTGGTTTGGTTCTTCGATGCTTTCCCTCCTTTCCAGCTGAGCTCTACGATGCCTGTGGCTGCCCTGGCCATGCTCTGAATGGGACATTTGCGGTGTGCGCTGGCAGGATGAGAGACTGAGGGTTGTTTGATCTCAGCTTGATTCAGTAGCAATGAGATAATGGTGAAATGGAACCAAAAAGCCAGGCTGGAAATACCATCCATGGACCAGGCAGCATCTCTCCACCTTCTGCTCCAGGAGCATGGCCTCTCTACAGGGGAGCACAGGCTTCAGTGGGGCTTAAGTGTGTCCTTGAACGTCTTCTGGAATAACAGAGCTCTTCCCAACCGGTGCTTATGGGTGTGTGCTCTGGAAATCTTTTATTTTTGAGGTTATTTGGAACCTCCTTTTTGTGATGATAGTCTCTGGCTGCCTTCCTAATTGTGCAAGGAAAAGAGCTGATGCAGCCAAGGACCATCCAGGGGAGGAAAACAAAATGCTTTCAGTGGTCGCAAGAGGGGATGGAGTAGGGACAAGTCACACCAGTAGGTTCACAGCCCTGCCAAGGGGTGCTGAGCCCCAGTCCTGCCTCCAGGAATGGTGCCAGAGTGGGAAGGGCCCCTTGACCCACCACCCCTTCCCCAGAGGGAGCTGGGGCCATGGGGACTGTGTTGGCAGGACATGAAAGCAGCTCTGACACTGCCTTGGCTTCGCTGTCCCCATCATGGTGGTGGAGGAGGGAGGGATGGCCAGGCCAGAAGGCCACCCGCTTCTTTCCACCTCCTGTGAACTTAATTTGCTTCTTCTCAGAGCTGGAGGGATTCGTGATGAGCCTGTACACGGGCAGAAGGCTGCACTTGAAATAAGATGGGCACACCCCTCTGTCCTCATTCAGAGCTTCTATGGCTTTGGATTGCAAACCAAACCACAGAGAGTATATAGGGCACAGGAGAAGAGCAGACAGCACCTCCCCAGAGTGAAATATTTGGATATTGAGAGCTAGGTCAGCTCACCCCCAAAAATAAACTGCTTTGAGCTTGCTGTCACCAGCTGCAGAGCTGCTGCTAACGGAGGTGGGCTGTCTGTGCCTAGCCCGTGGTACCTGCTCATGGTGTGCATGAGGGACTTTGGGGTGGCTCTGGGGGTTTGGCCAACTGGAGGGAGCTGGAGCTTCGTCCTCCCATCCAGACCTGCAGAGAGATGCTAAAAGGGGAGGTGTGCAGGGGCCTCTGGCTGTCCTGCCCTCCCCGCGGTCCCTGCACACTGAATGCACTGCTGCTCTCCCGGGAGAGATAGGAAGGCAGCGCAGACCTGCGAGTTCATCTCCTGCGGCTCGTTTGGAGTGGATTAGAGTGGGTGGATTAGGAAGTGCTCACAGGAGGCAACTGCAGGGCCAGCCCAGCTCCCGGACATGCAGGCACAGCGGGGTGGTCTCCTGCCTGGACAGCCCCAGCCTGTGCACGGGGAGGGACCACTGTCCTTCCCGGACCTGGGCATCCCAGCTGGACTTCTTCATGTCAACCTCTGAGCGCTCAAGTTCTCCTGCTTGCTCTTTTCACTCCCCTGATGGAAGTGGTACGAGAGGTGAAGGTGCTCTGACACCCTCCCTCGTGATTCCTTCTCATTCACCAGCACAAGCACAGCAGATTTCATTTCCTCCCATCCCCAAATAAGTGAGACTTATTGTCAGATTAAGATGCTTTTGATAAATCCAAAGTTATAAATCCTCCTCTGGGTACTTCTCACTCTGGGGAAATGGTATTCACCTTTTTCTTTGCTTCCCCATCAGCTCCTTCCACTGCATTTGCAGCAAGGACGGCCATTCTCTCTCAGCTGTAATCTGGTGTTTGAGCGACTTCGCTTTTTAAGAGCAATTTGCTCTTTGATTTCAGATCAGCTGCTCTTGACAGAAATGCTTTGCTTTTGCTGTGCTCCTTGGTTTGTAAAATGTTAGTGGCTGAGGCTATGTGTGTTATTTGAACATCTGGATTTTTATGACTTGGCATCCTGCTCTCTAACTAACAGCGATGTAATATAGCCCGTGCAGGAACCTCCAACGAGGGTGACTACTGGCCACAGTGGCCACCACCCCCTCTTGCTTGTGACATTGCTCGGTGCCCCCAAAGCACTGCAGGCAAAGCCTGCTTCCAACTCCACCTACCTACTAAGATGAAACACTTTGCTCCATGTCCTAAACATAGCTTGGTCGATTGCTTCTTCAATGCAGTGCTGCTTTTTCTGGCTGGGGGGAGGGGGGGGGTTGGTTTTGTTTGGTTGGTTTTTTAAGCAGAACAACTTTTTTCTTTTCCTGTGGCTTTATATGGTTTGTTTCAGAAAGCTGCCCTAGCCTTGGGTAGCCTCATCCTTCCCAGCCTTCTGCTCCAGATGGTTTTGCTTTCCTGCAACAGCAAGACCTTTGGTCACAGAGGCCAGCAAGTAATAATTCATAAGCTGTTTTTGGCTTCTTTTAGCTCACAGTCAGGAACCAGGGTGGAAATTCATTTATTATGGACAAGTTTTAGCCATTAAACTTGGACTTTGCCTTCCAAGCACTGCGGTAAGTTCTCACCCCTAAGTTTCTCTCTTTGCTTACGGTAGGGAATCAGCTGCAGCAGTTTAGGATGCTCAGTATGTGGCTTCCTTCGCCCTTGTGCATGCCCAGGCCTCCGGGAGCAGGTGGAGACTCTTCCAGACTCCTAAAAGATGATTTCCAATGATCACCAACTCAGTCCTGGGGTTTCTGGAAGGCTCTCACTTGGCTGAATATGGGCTTTTTTCCAGGCACCATTTACACCATCCCTGGGGTCCCTGAACAGAGGTCACAGGATGAAAACCCCTGTCCTGGGGTAAAGAAGCAGGCGGACTGGAAACACAGGGCATGTGTTTCTTTCTTGTATGGCATCTCTGATAGCTGGAGTTCGAGAACAAGATTCATTGCTGGCATGAAATGGTATAGCTCCAATGAACTCAGATAGTATCTCCTTGAAATCAACTGCTCCTAGTTTCCAAGCAGCAGGAAAAGCAGCTGAAGTTGCTCAGCTGAAGTCTTTCTTTTTGAGCACTGAGAAAGCAGCAGAAAGAGGATGGTGAAGGCAAGACTGCTTGTGCTGCTTGTGGGGATCGTAGCCCAGATCCTCCCCTCTGAGATTTAATTCAGTTTTAATTCAGTCACAAGTCCCAATCTCGCTCTTTCTGGGTGCTGGAAATTATTTTTCTGTAAGCTTTTTACCAGAAGATTTCCTTTCCTAACCTAAATGCCACAATAGCATTTGAGCTGTGCACCTGCTCCCAGCAGAAGCATTTCACTCCACTTCCGAAACAATAATTTAATATTCTGACAGTCCCCAGGACAAGTGTGCATGTGTTCCTGTTATCACCATGTATCTACTATCCATTACCTAAATATGTTAAAGGGTCAACATGGTATTTGTAACCCTGTCCTGTAAAGGGCCCCACACTGGAAGGAATGGCCTGTGTTGATAGTGTTGCACTGATGACAAAAGTAGATGCTTGATTCAAACTGGTTTGTTAAAAGACTCCTATAATTTTGAAGGATTTGGGACTAGACCTACACTAAGCAATAGAAGAAATCTATAACTAAAGCTCAAACCACAGTGAGAGGAAACACTGAGAATGTGAATATTTGAAATAACCAGCACACCGTAATAGGTTCAGGAAATAGATGTTTTGGGCTCATGGAGAGTCCTCAAAAGCTGTAAAATTAATTGAACCAGGAATGACGCTGGTGACTCTAAGGAACAGATGCAGCAGAGAAATCTTGGCTACTTAGCTGTCGCCATAAAACTGCAGCCCTTTTTCTCTTCCCATTCCCACCCCTCTCTGGAGGGCAATCTTCTGGTGTCACCACATCCCCTTTGCAGCATGGAGGCCACTGTTACCCTTACCGAGCATTGGATGTTGGGGCTCTTGCAAGTCAATAGGCTGGGAGGCAGAGAAGGAAGCAGAAAGACTGTCCAATGGAAAATGTGTCAGTTTAAGATGTCTCACCTGCAACCAAGGCATTCCCAAAGCGTTTAGTGCTCTTCTCTCCAAAGGCACTTGGCACCTGGAGACCCTGGGTGAGATTTTCACCTCCACTGCTGGCAGCCCTAGCAGGACTGCGCAATTAAATTTTATAGCCTGGTTCCTGCATGTTTCCAGGAGAAATTTTTATCTTGGAGGATAACCAGTCGAGCAGATGGGAAAGGCTGAAGCAGCTGCTGGTCCAGGGAGCACATCTGGAGGGCTTGCTAGACTCTGATCAGCTGCCAGCTCCCCCTGGATCAGGCCATGCTGATGCCTTGGTGCATCCCCCAAAGGGCATCTTGCACTGACTCTGGTATCAGCCTCTGGTACCAGGGGACGATGCCTCCCATTTCTGGAGCCTGAAACTGCCAATGCTTATTTTCATTAAATACAGTAATTTTATTGCCAGACTTGTAGATTGTGGGCTCTGTGTGTGTGTTCACTGACCTCTCCTGGCCAGACCCAGGATGCTCGGCTGGGCTGCACCAGGCATCTCGCAGCCGGCTGGAAAACAGACACCCCTGAACACCTGCCTGGGGAGGCATTCCCACCGGGCAAGCAGAGATCAGTCTTAACTTCCAGTTAATAGGCAAAAAAGAGGCAGCCCTTTGGGGAAATGCAGGAGATCTTCAGTGCTATCTTTAATTAACAAACTAAATCACTTGTGTTTGTGATTGCTAATAGATCACGGCATGCAAGTGTTTATTATTGCAGTAATAAACCACAGTATAGGACCCCGGATGAGGCAGATCTGGAAGCATTCAAAATCCATCCCAATCCCACAGTCCTTACTGGGGAAAAATTAGGAGTGAAACTAAGGGCTGCAAAATAAGGCTTGTGAGGAAACTGGGCAACCTCAGAAATATTAAAGAAATAAGTGAAAGGAAGAAAGGAGACAATCCAAGAGATTATCACATGTATTGGGGAAGGCATCTTCTGCCAAAGGAATCTAGTAAATCTCTTAGGTGCACAGTGTGGGACCTTTATTAAGAACCTCTATGAAAATTACTGTTAGCGTGCAGTTGTAGTAAGAGTTCACATAAGCAGCAGTAATTTTCCTGACAAGATAAAACCAAAATCTCCCTGTTCCTACGGATTTCCACAAATTCCTCTGATTTATGTAACCACCTCAAAATACCTCGTTCAACTGATATTTCTCGGCTGAACATTTCAACACCTGCCACCTTCCAGGCAGAGTACCATTGCTGTGAGCTCACATTTGCTTTCAGGAAGAGGCCGATGATGAAGTGGTGCCTTTTCAGCAGCTCTCCAGCAGCCCCAGGGCAGCACTCACCCCGCTGCAGCTCCCTTGCAAACCAGTGCTCTGGGGCCAAACAGACCCAGACCTCCCTTCTCAGCCTGCTTTCCTTTTTTTTTTTTCTTCCTGGAAAACAGGGAGGATCAGCTAAGCCCATAGCTTAAATATTATAATTAATTGGTGCTTTTTGATTTTTTTATATGCCTTCTGCTGCTATGCTAAAAGTGAGGTTTCTTTGTGTGAGAAAGCCTTTGTTTGCCTGAAACAGGTTTTTCCCACCCCTGCATAAATACCGCTTTGAAAAATTGCATCGCAAAACCCGCAGCACTGGGCTTTTAGAAAGAGAGCCTGAATGGCTCGAAACTTCACATAGCTCCGCAGCGAGGAGAGCATGGCTTTCATCTGACAGGCTGTTTAAGGATGGTTTGACCTCTCTCTTCCTTTACATGCTGGGAGTTAACTTCTTCTGTAAGTGTCCAGCATAAATTCTTTTAATGCAAATTTCCTTGTCAAAACTACAAACAGACATTTGATCAAAGGTCAGCTCTCCTTTGTGTTCCTGTTTGATATAGAAATTTCTATTTCATCTTTGACTGTCATGGTCAGTTAAGGGAACTGTAGCCCGATGGGAAATTACTGATGCATTTCATGTCCTCTCTCCAACGAGGCTTTTTTCCCTTCTTTCCTATCTTATGGGTGGTTTAATTTGAATATGTTTTCATTTTTTAATGGAATAGTTAAATTAGCTTTGAAAATGTAGCGGTGTAACACTGAAAATTGTCTGCTTTTTAACTGAAGCTCAATTTACTGCTATTTGATACCATGGGAGCTGATCAAATAATTATTATTCCCTTACTGCTGGCTTTATTTCATGCTTAACTTGTGGATCTTTTTTTATGGGGCAGTGCCTGAAGAACAGGAATTGCAGCAAATGGAAGGGTTTGGAAAATTTTGTATTTACTTCTTGGGGTTCCTTGGCTCTGCCGGATGCAAGAGAGTGTGGGGCCCCCTGTGACTGCGGCACTGGAGCCCGCTCGGACCCCTGAGCCAGGGATACTGCAGGGAACTGGCCACACTGAGATTTGGGATGATGTAGAAAGTAGCTAGGGAATGAATGCAAAGCCCCATTTCTATCCACACTGACTCTCCCAGGAGATATTTTCTTCTTTCTAGAAGCAGCTCCATGGTTTAACTAGTCTGCACCAGGTTGTGCAGGCTGTTTGCCTTTCCAGTCCCTCCCCAAGCCCATCTGCCTCTTGACGTATGGTCCTTCTTGCCCCATTAGCTTTGGACCTGAGTCCCATCGTGAGATTTAACATCAGGGCACCTTTGGGAGGCAGGGCAATTTCATTTTACAGCTGTGGCCCTCGGGTTATGTCTCTGGGGATGTAAAAGAGTAACTCCCACGAGGCTTCAAGGCACTGGACCTGCGTGATTTTCTCAAAACAGCGAAGGAGGTTTTTGCCAAAGCAGAGAATTGAACACAGCTCTTCCCACACCCCTGGCCAACATCCTAATCCCCATTTATCATCCTCCCTCAGTTTTTTTGGAGGTCTTCACAGTGTGTAAAGTCAAGCCCATGTCTAAGTCCTTGTGGGATTAAACCACTGCTACCGTATCCCTTCATTTATGCCTATGCAAATGCACAGATGTGTCTGTGTGGCTACAGGGCTCACAAAACCCTGGGGACAAGTGAGATTTGAGGACCAAAACCCAGATTATGATTACCATACAGCTGTCCAAACCTAGAGCCACTTTGGGGGTCCCTGCCTGTCGATGAGGTCTGACACCCAGCCCCTGTGGGGTTTTTGCTAACATGCACCATGGTTGCTACTTAAAAAAAAAGAACTGGAGCCATAACCATATCTAATGAGTGGGGTGGCATAATTGGATATCACTGTGACTCTGGGAAAAGTGGCCTTAAAGCAGATCTCTGCTGCAGGGGCTGAGATGGACAACAGCCTCAACAACTGGGACTTTCTCCCGTGAGGCTGCCTGGACCAAACGCTGGGCCATGCAAAGGCTGTAACGCAGGTGTGCATCGCTGCTAAGCAGACTGCGAGACCTAGGAGTGGGCAGGAAAAGTGGGCATTCAGGAGAATAACTTTTAGGAAATAGCCTTAAACTTAGCTTTATCACTACCCCTCAGGAGAGATCCTGAAGCATCTCTCCTGCTGCAAATCTGTGCCCTGGATCTGTAATTGCTGGTGAATTGATTCAGCTGCTTTTAGTGCTATGCAGTTCAGCGAGAAGCTGTGGATTTCCAACCTGTAGATAGCAAAAGGGACCGTGATGAGCGAGTCCTTCTGTTGCCATCACTAAAAAATTGACACCTGGGCTTGTTGGCTTGATTCCCTCCTGAATATAATTGTCTCCTGAGGGAATAGGAGGCCACGGGCCCCATCTCTTAGGATGTCACCTGGGTCTTGCAGCATCCAGGAACAGTGTCTGTTCAACAACTAGCCCATGCCAAGAGAGGTTGTCCTTCACAGTGACAAGAGGCACAAACATCTCCTTTGTCACTGATCTCTTTGAAATAAATCACTCCTTCATGTACCAGAAACACTTCTTATAAGTCAGAAACACATGACCCCTGCTAGCCTGGCTCTTGCCAGGGTTTAGCCCTCAGGAGCACCCAAGACTTAATGAACCCATCAGCCAGCTGGCCCTGGAGCCCAAGATAGGGGTCCCTGGTGCTCCCTGGGGCCTGACTCTTCCCCCAGGCCCATTTTGGTACACAAGGGAAAACTCCCATGGAGAAATGCACATGCAGCTCCAGGATGCACCCCTGCAAGCTCTCACACTGATGGCAAATGCAAAAGAACCTTTTCCCAGATTTCCACTATTTATTTTGTTTTCCTGGGAGTTAAGTTGATGAAAAGATGCACATCAATGCATCATGTCAGGAGAAATTGCATCAGATATCTGGAGATGGCCACCTAATCAATGCCACTAATGTCCCCCGGCTGGCTCCGAAATGACCCAGCGCTGCAGAGGGTTGTATGTGTGCTTGCACGGAGCTGGGGCAGTGTGGTGGCACCCAGTGCTGTGGCCAGGCTCCTACAGTTGGGGTGACCCTCTGTGCATGCTGTCCCCAGGAGCCAAGCACTCTGCTCAGCCCCAAATGCTGTCTCGAATCCAGGTTTCTGCAGCCCCATATGACAAATGCTGCTCTGGCAGCCTGGAGTCAGCATTGCACTGGGAAAGGGAGGAAAGTGAATTTAAAACTTGAACTTGGCATTGTAGAGAGCACATTCTGCCACGCTGGTCAACGTGCTGGGACGAAGGAGGGAGCAGGACTGGTCCCTAGGGCTGTAAAAGTGCAAAGGATGTTTGTATGAATGCTGTCTTTTAGTGAAAGAGATGCCGTGGTTACAGGGCCAGGGCTTGTAGGGCATCTAGGGGTTGGCAAATACACAAAAGATAGATCAGGAAAATGCTGAACAACAACAAATGGCTGTGGAAGCACCACCCTCTCTTCTACATGGTCCCCCTTCCCCAGTGAGGATGCATTTTAGCCTTAAGGGAACTTTGCCTTCATACATAAAACGACTTAAGACCAAGGCTTGGGAGACCTAATCACTACTGAGCCGCTGCCTCCTCCTCCTGACATGGCTCCAGTTTGAGCTCCCAGAGACCTGAACTTCCCCCTCCATTCTGCAGCTTTGCAAACCTCCCCCTTCCACAAGCATTTCCCTGTGGCTCTGCTGGAGCAGGATGACCACAGCTGCTGATCCGTAACTCACCCTGCTAGATTGCGTCTCCTCTCAGAAAAAAGCCTTTTAAGCAATTTCTCTTCTCCTTTCTTATGTCTCTTTCTGTTATCTTCAAGCACACAAGCTGGTTCCTTTTAGATGGAGCTGGACGTGAGGTGGCTCAGATGTCGGTGCAGAGCCACCCTTTGCCAAGGAAGACTTTGTCCTTCCTCAGTGTCTGGGCCCAAGTCACCTCTCATTTATCCAGCTTGAGTGAACACTTCTCCAGCCTGCAACGTCCCAGCTCTCCTCCATCAGGTGACGGTGACGCCAGATGGCAGCAGTGGCCTTCGGATCCCAGCAGCGCCGCCAGCTCTGAGCGAAGATGCGGGCAAGGGTTTCTCTGCATCCCGGATATTTCGAGGACAGTTTCCCTCTGTGCTCTCCTGCGCTGGGGCTCACTCAGCATCCTGCCCATATGGGCTGTCAAAATATAATTGCACCGAGTATCTATATGCTGTAGTTGTTTAGTGTGTCAAAATGACACACAGACTCCAACTTAAAAAGTCAAGAAAGAAAATTCCTATCTTCAGTTGTGCTTTAATTAATCATTTTGTCATGGCTTTGATGGCTTTGGTGCTGCATTGACAGGTGAAAGCAAAGATTAGGATTTTTGAAGGTCATGGGGATTTTTGGGTGCCTGGTTAAAGTGATTGCTAACTCTGATCATCCGTTTTCTAAGGGGCTCCCAGTTTATCACTCAGGACTTGTGGCATCCCGCATCTTTGACCCTTGGTCTCAAGAGGCTTTGGAGGACATTGGACGGTGCTGGCTGCATTGTCGCAGAGCCTCCTGCCCGCTGTGCCACGGCACAAGTCCTGCCACTGCCCCTCCTGCCTGAACCTGCCTGCAAAGTCCTCAGTGGGGTTAGCATTAAAACCTTGACAGAGAGGGACCAAAGGCTGGACCAGGAGGCCACAGGCTGTGTCAAGATGGACATGGTGGTGTTGGGTCGACGGTTGGACTTGATGATCTTAGAGGTCTTTTCCAACCTTAATGATTCCATGATTCTATGATTCTAAGAGGTGGGTTTTTGGAGACTGTTGTGGTTTAACTTCAGCCAGCAACTGAGCACCACACAGCCACTCGCTCACTCCTCCCCCTGCCCGCCGGTGGGATGGGGGAGAGAATTGGAAGAGTAGAAGTGAGAAAAACTCGTGGGTTGAGATAAAAACAGTTTAATAATTGAAATAAAATAACAATAATAATAATGTAATAATAATAATACACAACGCAAGTGATGCACAGTGCAATTGCTCACCACCCGCTGACTGATGCCCAGCCAGTCCCCGAGCAGCAGCCCCCCCAGCCAGCTTTCCCCAGTTTATGTACTGAGCATGACGTCCCATGGGATGGAATGTCCCTTTGGCCAGTTGGGGTCAGCTGCCCTGGCTGTGCCCCCTCCCAGCTTCTTGTGCACCTCCAGCCTGCTCAGTCGGTAGAGCACGGGGAGCTGAAAAGTCCTTGACTAGTGTAAGCACTGCTCAGCAACAACTAAAACATCGTGTGTTATCAACTTTGTTCTGGTCCTAAATCCAAAACACAGCACTGTACTAGCTACTGGGAAGAAAATTAACTCTATCCCTGCCAAAACCAGGACAGAGACGCATTCACCTAGCAAACCTCCTTTGCAGGTGGGGAATATGGGTCCTTATGCAGTGCACCCCAGGCAGAAATCGCCTCTGCCACTGCACACCAGGTGGGGGACAGGGTGCAGGGTATGCGTCCAATGGGAGGGGGAACTACAAAGCAGCAAAGTGGAGGAGAGATCCTCACAGGTCAGATGAAGATGGCTTGATTTGGCTGGCTGCATCTCAGAAGATTTTCAGGACATGTCATGAACCATACCAACATGCAGCAGAGCAAAATATTGTTTACTGCACATTTTTTCTTGAAATAAATCAATTGAAGAAAGTTACATTAATTCTCTGGCCAGCAGTTTATTCTCTCACTTCAAATTACCATGTCGTACTGCTTTAATCTCCTGAATGAGTTTTGTTTATGATGATGCCCAAATATTTACTGATTTTTTTTTATTGATTTGCAGGCTATCAATTTACCTGTTAGCCACTGGGTCACTCCAGGAATTACTAGTGTACTAACTGCAAACAGAAAAAGAAAAAAACCAACAACTCGGATGATTGATTTTCTGTGTGTTTGGGCAGAGAGTGCCAGCGAAGAGAAAGATCAGAGCTAAATCCCGTTGGCAGGGGGAGGACCTGTTTCTGATGGGCAAAAATGGAGAAAGCCAAATAAGTGCTGCCGGCAGTCCTGTCTGCGCTGCACAGGCTGCCTGGCCATGCTCGTTCTGTGGATTTCTGAATGGTACCAATGCCCAGTTAAAACAGCACTAAGGAACTCATATTGGCACGCTTTAAAACAGTGAGTATTTTAAGCAGCCTGGCAGCGAGAGTAATTCTGTTCAACAGTGGAGATGGACTTTTTAGGTTACATAAGAGAAATAAAGAAACAGGCCAGGATTCCTGCTAATACACTGTCTTTTTTTCTCTTAGATACTAATAACTGCATTTTAACCTCTCTGCTACTCACACTGACCTGGTTTGCAAACAGAAATAAACCATTTCAGCTTAATTTTTGCAGGGTAGTGACCCTGCAAGTAGCAGGACAGGAGATCTGGGTTCAGCTTTCTCTCTACCTATGCCTAGGAGCTTGGGAAAATTCAAATTTTAAGCAAAACCTCTGGAGTCAGAAAAATCTCAGAAAACCCAGTAGTTGTGGATCCTGGACTTAATTTCTTCATCTGTCTCCACTACTCCTGTGCAAACCACTGGACTGGCCTCTGGGTGTGCTGATTGCAGCTGGGATGATCCTGGAGGGGCCAGGAGAGGCTGGGATGGATACCTCTGGAAGTGTTATACTAAAGCCTGGAACATGAAGCCCCTTCAGAAAGGACTGGCAGTGTCTCCTACACACCAATATCTTGAAAACCTGATTAAGCACCCTAGATACCTTTGCCATAGAAATAAGCTACCATCTAGAGCAGAGACCCCATTATGGCAGCCAGGCAGAGTGGGCTGGACCCTGCTCTTGAGTTACCAGCACTTATGACCAGCTGCATAACCTGAAAACAACCGGCAGCACGTGAACAAAATTGTGGGTGTTCACAACTGAAAGAGGAGCTTGCGCTAGCTTTGGATAGCAATAGCATTTAGGCTTTGCAACTTGGGATGCTAGGAAGGTGCTGCGGCATATTGCCTTGTAATAACATGAAGCAAAAGCTCAGCAGAAAGTCTGTGAACCAGATAAGATTGATTAAACAATTTCTAACCAACGGGGTTGCACATAAAAATTTTATTAAAACCTCAAGTGCTAAATTTATTTCCTGGGTCTGTCACTGCTATTTTTTTTTTATTCAGTAGTGATAATTACTACATTAGAAATTAAATGAACCTCATATACTACATCTTTCAGACCTCCTCGGAGAGTTGTGAAAGTGATTTAGGGAAGTGAATTTGCTATTGTGCCTAATCAAGTTACAGTAATTGTCACCTATAATTTTAACTTGACTGCGATGTGTTTAATTGGAAGCTTTACCTTTGTTTTTTTTGTAACTGAGCTTCTCTGTGACTGTTTTTCTACTTTCCATCCCCTCCCAAAACCCACTGACAGAAAACAAATCATTGCATACAGCTGTGCAGTTAACAGCATTGCTGTTTGCTACCACATTGGCTTCTTCATCAACCTGATGTGTTGCAGCATCAGGTGATTTTCCTTGTAAGACCAGCACCAGGTTGTCTCCCTCGAGATTATAATCACAGCTGTGTAGGTATCAGTGGCAATAAAGGGGCTTTCTGGCCCTCGAGGATCCTTAACAGGACTACAAGTATTGCAGTACTCTGGGGATCACAAAGCTAAGGTAAGTCCTAGGACCGTCTTATGTGTGTTGGGGTAAAAGCCAGTCCCCTGCAGAGCTACTAATACATGCTAAAATCTCTGTGGTTGTTTCTGAGGATGCTGACTTTCAGCAGCATAGGGCCAGGCTGATGTGGCTCTGTGTGGCCTCTGGTTCTGTAGGTGTCTGGTCAGAGATACTTCCAAGGACTTGCTGCCCTGCTCTCCACCTTGTGCTTCAGAGATGCTGGGCCATGTGCAGCCACCTTAGAAAAGCTTATTAATGAGTCCTTTATCCTGATTCCTCTGATCAGGCCACAGCTTGTTTCCTCAATGTGCTCTACAGGGCAGCAAACTGCCCAGCAAGCCAAAGGGTTTACAGAACAGCAGCAGGGGGCCTGCAGGTGAGTGGCAAAGGAAGATACAGTGGAGCCAAAAGCATCCCAATGCTTCTCAGCAAGACCCCAAGATACCTAGGTTGGAAGCTGGGTCAAGGGTAGGCTTGTGGAGGCTGCTAATGCCTTCTCGTTTCCCAAACGCATGTAGTGAGTTTAACGCACAGGTTCCCTTCTGTGGTCTGAGATCTGGGCAATTGCTCTAGTCACTCAGCTCTAAAACAGGCCTGCTTGCTCCTCCTTCCCTTTTCTTGCTAAAGAAATGTGTCTATGCACATATATATACAACTTTAGCCTGCAAGGAGACAAGGTTTCTTCTGGATTTAGGGAAGATGTTGATGATTATGAACATGGAAACTCTAAATAGTTCATCTGATTATTGTTCTTCAACCCTCCTGGATGCTTGCCCAATATCAGATTGAAGAATGGGGCTGCTTCTGACCACACCTGTTCAACATAAAGTAATACTTGCCCCACTGGAGTTGCCTAATATATAAAACCTGTTTAACTTAGATTGGGATCAGGCCCTCCATTTTTAGAGAGTCTCTTATGGATCCTTAAAGATCCAGAAAGGCTATATTATGTTGATGCAATTAATGGGGGTTATTTGAAACTATTTTATCACTGTAACACTCATAGAAATTATTGTGCTTGTGTGGCTTTGCACTCACATTCTGGAGTGATGTGTGTAGAATAGCAGTAACCCTGTCCCTGAATAATTCATGTTGTTTGTCAGCCACTTTTTAAGCCTTTCTGCTTAACCATAGAAGATTAGCATTTTTGTTGCTTTTTTAATCAAAGGTTTGGGGTGGGGGGAAGGGAGAGTGTCGGTTTCTTTTTAGCTTACTTCAAACACTTCCCCAGGCTTTCAGTACGCAACTTAGCTATTCAAATTGGGATATTTTGGCCTTAGAAGCATTTTAGCTAGTTCTTAGGCCTACTACATTATACGACTTTCTAGTAAATCATGAATAAGTTGAAAGGCTATAGAGCTTTTTTCCTAATTTCTCAAGGGTCCTTTTACTACCTAATTTGTTTTCATCCCATGTTATTTACTGACTACCTCTAATCAACTCTTTTGGTATTGTTCCAGTCCGCAAGTGTGGGAAGGTTTGGCAGGTAATGTGTGGCAGCACAGGAAGTTTGACAGATCCTGGCCTTGAAATGAATATTGTTGGTTGGAAGTTGGACTGCATTCATTACATCCTGGAGCTCTCCTGAGCTTTGCCTAAGTAAGGATGCTCCACTGGTGTAAAACAGCAAAGCTCAAATTCAACAGGATGGAGGCAAAAGCCGAAGGTCTGGCTCAGAGCAAAGTGAAAAGGGAATGCCAACCTTAGCAAATGCAGGGCTGGGGGTGTATTTTCTTTGCTTCCATCTTGGGGTCACGTGAAGTAGTGTTTGGGGTTTTTTTAGTTTTGGGGTTTTTGTTTAAATTAAAAGTGAAAAGTTGAATTAGCGATCCCATGAAGCATCTGTCCTGTATACCTCAGGGAAAGAGGACAATAGAGGAACGACAAGGGGTTTGCAATACCCCTAGCAGATAGGATGACAATAGGAGACAGCCCACTGAAACCAGCCTGGCACTTTGGCTGGGAGCTCCTTCTGACCAAGAGGTCACTAAATCAGTAACACAGCTCCTTTAACTGTCTGTGGATCCACACCAGCCTTTTGTGTCTGAGTAAACTAAAATCACTGGCATGCAACAGCAGCCAAGTCCTGTTGGCAAGAGTGTATCACGTATGTTTGGGTTGTCATGCTGACAGACTTAACAGAGAAATGTTGATGTGTGCGGAGAGCTCTATGGACTTATTTGGTGAAGGAAAGGTTGGAGTGAGATCACTGCTGTAGGAAACAAATTCCCTCTCTGCAAGGCATCTCTGCTCTCCGCTGTTCTGTGTTTTCCCTTTATTTTCCATGCTGTTTCTCTCACCCTGAATCTTCCTCTGACATACCAGGTGAGGTCTGGCAGGGGATGGGGTGACCCAAGTCAGTACCTGGCCACAGCTGTTTGAGTGTGGAGCACTGTGGTGTGACATTCACAGCTTCCTCTGGCACTTAGAGTTGGCTTATCTCCTTTTTGCCACTGCTACTTCTTTTCTCTTCCTCTCTATGCCATAACATTTAAGAAACAAAACCAGGATGCTCTTAGAAAAATAAATGGATTTTGAAAGAGACTGCTGTGTTAAATCCCAAACTTTGCAATGCGAACTTTCCAATCAAGCTAATTTTCCAAAATGTTGGCACTGAGTTTCTCTTCCTTCTGTTATTGATACTGTTCAAGCCTCTTCTCCTGGAACTGCAGCTCATTCTATCGTGCGTGGTTGCCAAGAGCCAGTCCACAGCTCCACACTGACATGCGGCTGAAATGACAGCTCCAGCTTTCACACGCTGGTGCACTGTAGTCGCTGGGGAGTTTCTCTGTTCCTGTTCCACTATTAGGTTTCAAATCTCCCTGTTGAATAGCTGTCCTCAAGTCACATCAGGTAAACTTAGCTATGCATTGAATTCAGAGAGTGGAACTAATCCCGCATTTCAGCTTTAGATAGAGGAGAACAATGAGACAGGGAGCTAAGCCTGGCCTCTGTCTGAAAGGTAAGGCTTTTAACATATTAAAAGAAACAGATGCCCTACACTTAAGCATGTGTGTTGTATCTATTTCCAGGTCCACCTCTGTCTAGCTGAATGCCAGGCCTATATATTTGAGGCGAAGTATGTACAATACTTAATGTATTCTGTAAATGTCTCAATTATGTATATTATGTTTAATGTGTGTATGTTTTGGTTCATTACTCTTGACAAGAAAGCTGTAATGCCAGGATCAATAGTCTGTATATAAATTCAGGAAGCTATAGAAAACTATTACCATTAGCAGACAGGGGCCAGCCTCAACAGATACATGCTTTTGCTTTCCCAACTGTTCATCTTTCTGTCACTGAAAGAATTAAGTTCTGCCCCCAAGTTTCATTTCCACTACTCAGTGGAGTAGTGACTGACTCATAGCGAATTTTCTCCCAGCATTCCTTTTGCCTCAAAGGGACACTTAAATTGACTATGATAGAACTGGATTTAAATTTTTTTAATGATAAAAAGATGAGACTTTATTCAGATCTGAATTTATAAAATCCTTATTTATAAAGATTTGAATCTTTTAGCTGAAATGAGCGGATATGCTAGCTGCTAAAAATGGTACTTAATTGTCTTACCAGGTCCCCAAAGTGCACTTGCTACTTTCTTTGGCAAATAGAGGAAAATTTTAATTTCCCCTCATTTGAAATGTAAAAAGAATGGTGAATAAGAGTGACTACCCTGAGATCTTGCCTGCACAGCACATGCTAGAAATGAGAACAGTCTCTGCAAGAAGAAAGTGGCATTAAAATTACTTTCCCTTTTAGCACTTATACTATTGCTATGATTAGTGAAAGAACTGAGCTCCGAGTGTTCTTCATGCTGATGACAAGCAGGCACGATGAATCTGAAAAAGGGATGAATGTCTTAACTCATTTTCCCTGCCCTTCAATTCCCATGCTCCTTGTGTTGCTGACAAGCTTTGCCTTCCAGTTTGTTTGGGGCAGCAGGAGTCATGGGCCATTTCCCAGCAGGCGGAGGAAGACTTCCCAAGCCAGGTCTTGGTAGGGACTGGTGAGCCTGCTGAGGAGTTGCTACAGATGGCCTGAAGATGACACAAGGAGCTGAAGGGCACGCGGGGCCCTCGCTGGCCCAGCCGTACCTGCAGTGACATTTTAGGCTTGCTTTCTGGCTGATCAGCAAGTTTAGTTGTGAAGGCACAGTTAGACTTTAAAAAAAAAAAAAAAGGTGCAGATGTGTCCTCCTGTAGTGATGGATCCTCCAGGGTGAGTGCTTTGCTGATCGGTGTGGCTGCCTCAGACTTCCTATGGGAACTGTATGTGCTTCTAGGCTCGCCTGGCATGTGTCTCAGGGCAAAGCCATTTGGTTTATGGCGAGTGCATTCAAAGGGTGGAAAATAGTGAATCAGGCCCGTGGGTCAGGCTGTCTTTTCCCTGTGCATGTGCTGAATGCCCTGTCCTGGGATGAGGCAGGGAAAGGCTGCTGTATGGAGCTTCTGTGCACTGGTGGGCATGTGCTATGCAAAGAAGTACTTAATGTAATACCAATTACCCATAAAACAAAAGGCACCAGAATCCCAATTAAGGGGGTTAGACTTCTTCAGCTGAGCATCTGACCTAGCACTACAGTGCTAATTAAAAAAAAAAAATAAATCTGTACGTGTAGTCCTTTGAGATGTGGCCTCAAAAGTAGAGCTTCCCATTCCCCCATGTGCCAGATCATTGTCTTGGCTCACTGGCAGTGCAGTCTCTTGGCAGACCTTGCAGTTCCCTTCTTTGCTCAATTGATGGATTTTGTGTCTCTCACCATGTGCTGCCCCAGTAATTGAAACTGGTCACAATCTCTCCAAGATGTAGCTAATTCCAAATTGTTGACCTGCTATTTGTTTCTTACTTTCCTCCTAAGGAGGGCTGAGTGCGAAAACTCACATGGTTGAAACAGAAATGGTTGTGTGCAGCTCAAATGAGTCCTAAATACAGAACAAGGGGCTGGGGGGCACAACAGCTGGCAATTTCTGCATTTCGGCACACCATGGTCCCATCCTGAGCCTGACAAATAAGAATCCTGGTTTTTGACTCCAGTGTGGCCTTCGGTAGTTGTTCTTGAATTTGTGTAACAGACCAAAAGAATTAAGTTACATATGAATGCATCTCACGGCAGGATAATACAGGTATCTACGTACAAACCTCTACTTTTATTTATATGTTAGTTTATCATCTATTTATCAAACAAGCCTAGGAAAGATCAGTAGTCAAGATGCAGTGATATTCAGTGTAATTCTTAAATGATTGGATTTGAAGTCTTGGAAACCTTTCCTCTTCCCATCCAATAGCAAAAAAAGTGTATGCCCTGCTAGCTCCAAGTATCATAGAAACCATTTTATCTTAAAGAGCTTTCCAAGCAAAAATAGTTATTCTACTAGCTTAAAGAGCAGGCATGTTGTCTCAGTACAGTTAAATCCTGCAGCTTATTACCATGAAATATGTGAGCTTAGAGGATATGAAAGTGTTCCATCCAAGAGGATATGAAAGTGGTCTGCCCAGAGAGAGTACAAGGAACACAGTTCCAGGCTTTAAAGCTGTACCATGTGTCAGGATTTTCAAAAAGGCATTTCTCAAAATGGCCTTTTAAACTGGCAGTTATTTCCCACATATCAGCAAGACAGACTTCTAGAGGAGAAATGAAGATAGATACTAAAAAGAATTCAGTTTGGGAGGGTTCCTCTGCTTCAGAGGTGCAATGGCTGAATGTGTGGGGACAGTCTAGCTAGCTAAAATTTGACCAGCCTAGTGACCTGAGAGCAGCTTAATCATTGAGGCTTTTGGAGCCTAAATTGGGTGGCTGGTCTGTATTACAGCTGGCATCATTGCAGCTTTAGTGTTGCTAGTATCTCCTTGGGCCAGATTAAAGCTGAGTGACCGCAGTTAGACAGTCTTACTTGGCAAATGAATTAGTGAGCAAAACCTGTATGACCTTATTTGGGAGAAGGTGGGGGGGTCAACTGAGGGGGAAACCCTGTTGTCCATCTTACTACTTTAGATTCCAGAATGAGTCATCTTCCTTTTTGTATATTCTAACACAGTATTTGCAAATAACTTCTAGGAATCCACCCATTGTTTGACTTTCAGTTATCTGATTTATTCTGTTGCACAGAGATTTTAAAGGAAATAACCTTTCATTCTTTTTAGTACATAACCATTAAATATACTTTTACAGTCAATAACAGACTAGGCGTTCTCCCTGGACCTCAGCTCGTGTCCCTCCATTCAATAATAAACCTATTGACCACAATGAGTAAACGATCTAAAGCCACAAACAGAAACTAAAAATTGCCAGTGCCAAGAAATATGTAAACTGAAGTTTTCATAAACAGTCAAATATTCCAAATTGAATCCATAGAATATAAATTATGCAATTTAATTTGGGCGGGTCAAGTAAATAAGGGCTGGTAATGAGACATCTGTATCAGCCTATTACTTAAAAAACCTAATACCATGTATTAAACTTATTTCCTTATGAAAGCTGACACAGTGGGCTTTCCTCTATATAAAAAAGCAAATACAGGGGCACTTACGAAAATATTCATGCTATCCATTACCCTTTCAAGGATGTTAAGATTGTCTATGGTTGTTACCTGTCTGCATTCAGTGAATAGGTCTGTAACACCACACTGCCCCACCTTGTTGTCAGATAGTATTGACTCAAAAATAGCCATTAAAAGTTAGATGTCTGAGACACTTTTTTTTAAGCAACAGGCCTTCCGAGTTATGAAAGTAACTCCAGTGTATTAAGCTTACAGTGTTCTTCAGGCTGAAAGTATGAAGAGGAGAGAGAGTTTCCTTCCTGTTGCAGCTCTAGGGATTCTCTTTTCCACATTCAAGGTCTTTAAAACACAAAAAAAGTTACTGAAGAGAGAAAGAACCAAAAAACACAGCAGCTCTGAGTGATGACTTCAGAACGGCCCAGGAATATGGGATGGTGGTGAGTGATTCAAGTTTACTGTACTCTCCCTAAAAAGAAACAAATGTGGTCGTAGCTATGCCAGCTCCCCCAATTAAGGAGGAAAACCAGTTTGCTCTTAACCTTCTCGGTTTGTTGCAGGCAGAAGCAGCACTTTATTTTTTGCTCTCCCCTTTCTCTAGACATCTGTGCTCTTTGGGAAGTGTCCGCACCTTTCCCGTGGCTGGATCAGTTTACATCTACATTAGTGCATTAAAGTCCCAGCTCTTAACTGTTGAAGCTGGCCAGGCCATTAGTGACCGATTTCTTTGGAGGTCTGTATGGGTTTTTCCATGCAAGCTGCAGAGTTTTAGTAACACACACACACACATGTAGGTAGAAGCAAAAATGGATGGAGGAGAAAAGCGGCAGCAAGAAGTCATTATTCTTCTGTTGTTACCTCTTCCACTGTTGCAAGGGTCTGTTTGATCTGGGCCCTCTGGAAGAGGAGAGGAGGTAGCCAGAAGGGTTTGGAGATGAGATTAAACTACTTGCTGAAATCCCGTTCTGGAGACAAGGTCAGAAATACACCTTTTCCTGCTCTAGAAAGGGTGTATTTCCCCTTTCTGTGTGGTTTGTTTTACAGAGTGGCCAAGAAGCTTGGGGCATATGGGTCATGTTTGCTGGCAAGAGGGCTTTTGGAGACTCCAGGTCTGATATGCAGTGTTTGTTCCAAATAGCTGGGAAGCCAGTTATTTTTTAAGCGATGCTTTTAAACATAGCTTTAGGAATAAGAAATTAAACATGCACAGATGTGCATGAAATACCGACAGAAATACTTTACTGCAAACAGGCTAGAGTTAATTCAGTCTCAGTGAATGCTCTGGTAGTGCCACATTTTCTGTTGGCAACCCGGGCTCTGATGCACACCTCTAACACAGCCATGAGAAGCTTAAGGGTCCTGGCATGTTAAGGAGGGATCATCATAAAAAGAAAATTAGAGACTTGAGAAATTGGCACAGGGCTCCTATTCTGAGTCCACTGTAACCCAAACAGGGCCGTTTCCTTTGAGATCGCTGTTGGGTTATATATGCTGAAAAATGAGGTTTCCTGGGACCAAACTCACTGAATCTCCTGTTTCTGTCCCCTGTGTAGAGCAGATCCAGCGGAGTACAGATTTCTCATCTCGACGCAGGTACCCAAGCCTTCTCTGTCAGGCTCCTAGTAATTGCAGACTGCTCTTGCGAAACTTTGTTGATGGTGGATGAATGGGTATTTTGTTCTAAAGTGACTGCTCCAGAATACATCACTGTCACATCATCTAAACAACGTCAGTCACACGGGTTTTCGGTAGCTACTGGGACTTGCTGAAAACAGTAGAGCCTGTCATTCTGAGATTAAGGAGGGATTAGCTGTGCGATTTCAGTCAGCCTTAAAAGAAAGGTTAAATACTTTGGGAGGAGGAAGTATGAGTGTGTGTGCGCCCATGTGTCTTCCAAAACAACAGATGGTTTCAATAAAGTTGCTCCTGCTGCTAGAGGTGGCACTTCTTGACATTAGCAGAGCCATATCTCATCAGGGTTCTTGTTTCTACCAGCCTGTCTCAGCAAGGCCAAATCCACTGTACGGTATGAGGTAATCAGAAAAGGCACTCCAATATCTGCCCCATTAATTGCCCCCTGCCAGTCTTCCCTCTATTCTGAGGTAATGCCCACTGTGCTCAGTATGGCAGGATCGATCGGCTTTGAAGGGCAACTTCCCCTAATGATCCGCAGTTCCCCCTACTTAAATTGCAGCAAGAAGTGTCTTTTTAAAGATTCTACGAGAAATGCGTGATTTCTTGGAACCGCTAAACAAAAACCTCTCTGCTTCAATTAACGTATCAACGTATTAAATTATTGTGCAACTAAATTAATGTGCCCCTTGGTGACAGAATTGCAGAAAATGAGCAGTGTTTTATGCATTAAAGACAAACTGATAAAAGATTGTTTTTCAAGGTTAGATTGTTCCACAGTGAATGTCAAGATTTTTCCAATTAAAATATGAGGGGTTTTCAGAGTGCAGTTGTATCTGCTGTATTACTTCTCACAGATTCACAGTACGAATTAACACATACAAATAACTAAAGAATTGTAAATATCAGTAATTGAGACATATTTGGGAGATAGCAAAGAATAGTGATATTTTTTACTAGTGTTGTATTTAAATTTTATAGTTAAACAATTTTGCTGGAAATTAATGCTTTTTTTTTTTTTGAAACTTAAGAGATTAATGAAAAAAGTGACCATTCAAAATGTTGCTGTGAAAAACTAAAATCTTGTCAACCTCCTGCAAACCTTACTTTCCTTTGTTTGGACTGTGTGGTGTGTGCGGGGGTAGGTTGGCCCTTCCTTTCACGATGCCCTCCACTTTTCAGCGAAAAAACACCATACCGGGAAGGGCCAAGAAAAAAAGGAAAAGAGGCTGCAGTGACCTCTTCTTACAATTTTAAACTAAACACGATATACAAAATGGAAATATTCATGTCAATTAAAAATTGTTCACTTTTAAAGCTGCTTGAACAAACCCCTATTCATATTTTTATTTAAATTTTGGTCCAGTTGCATTTATTATCTTCATTTTGCCAGCAGGAGAAAACATGAAAAGTCTTACCCAGTACTGTGTAGCAAGAGCTGGATCCTCCAAAAGTGCTCTCTGCATCATCTCGTGTAGCAGGAGCACTGGGGATGGTTCGGGCAGTTCCCTACCAGATGACCCAAACCAACAATTTGCCAAAGATATGATGCTCTCTTCGTCCCTGTATTGAGGGTAGATGAACCACAGTTTTCTAATTAACTTGTTCTGTAGGTGTAATGAAGAAGGGAAACACTTTCAATAACTTAATTCTTTGTTCAAACTTTTTTCTGGTATCTTCTAAGTTCTCAAATATTGAAAAAGCATGTATTTTGCTCATTTTCTCCTGAAACTTTTTCCTTCCCCTCTTTTCTTGCTTGGGCTCACGACAAAGACATTCTTTATTCTGAAGGCAAGAATCCCAGAACAAGCAGTGCCAGTTCTGAGTTCATAAGGGGGGCAATGTTTCTCATCGCTTATAAAAGACAGACGTGGACTCTGTGTTCCTTCTCCATCGATATTATTTCATTTTTATTTTTTAACCTTTGGAATATCAAATGGGAAGAAACCACTTTCTCCACTGAGTGTTTTCAGCTGTATGTTTTCAAGCTGTACCTGCAGGAATGATAAATTAGGTGTGAAATTAAAGCATAAGTGAAAGCATCCCGGTCTCTCAATAACCAGGACATTTTGGATTCTTGCAAAATCTTAAAATGGTATCATCGGTTTCAGTGCATTGCTGACCAGAATTTAAAAAAAAAAAAAAAAAAAACCACCACCAAAAAAACCCAACAAAACCACGCTACCAAAAATTATTATAATACTGATAATGGAATTTACAACAATGTCTCTCTAAGGGTTTCACAGCTCCCCATTGTCTCATGGGAAGCCAGAATCCATGAAATCAAATTATTTGATCAACAGCATACAGTAAATTAGTGTCAGCACCAAGCCAAGGACCTAATTTTCTGATTTCTACTTCTACAGTCAAATACTGGGCCTGCATTGCTTCCCACGCAAAACAACTACAGAAGAGAGAAAGAAGAGGGTGCAGCAGAAGGAAAGGGAGCTGGAACTCATTAAGCATCTTGCAATTTCTGAAAGAACTGGTTCTAATATTTGTGTGTAATGCAAATGCCATTTATAATACCTAGCTTTAACATGTTAGGTGCTGCCATGGATTTCTGAGGAACTGGTACAAACAACGTGCTTCTCATTTTGTACCTGAGAGATCCAGCAAGTAATATGCAGAGCTGGGTGAAAAAGCCAGGTCCCTGAATTTCCATGGGAGTGCTACGCTATGCTAAATCTTCTGCGTGCTAGGGAGTGCTAATGAAGGTTTCCAGAGAGGGGAGTGGGCGATGGCGTATTACACTTGAGAAAAGACTTCAGAATAAGAGAAAGTGCTGATATTGATGCCTCTTAGAGAGTATTTAAACCTGTTTGTATGGCAATTTATTTGCTTCACCAAAAACCTTACAAAGGTAAGCTATTTCAAGAAAAGCTTGCGCTCTGAATTACCAGTTCAATGTGGTATCTATATTAAAAAACATTCTCCATTTCGCTTCTGCGTTTTGAACACTAATCCAGCCTGGCCTAAGCGTCCACACCAAAGGAAATGAACTGTACCAGGCAACGACATTTGCTAAAAGGTAAGAGTGGAGGTATTCTCCTTCCCTTCATTTTATATTTCTAGGGACAATTTCGCAGGACGTGCCATTGCTGCATGGGGAAATTGGAAAACTGCAGAATCAATTTGCAGATGTGAAGTTCTATTTTCTTTTACATCAGAATCTCTACCGTTCCTGTGTTGTGTCGTATTATTATCGACAGCAGCCTGGACACCACTGATAATTGCTAAACTAGGGAAAAGCTATGCCTTGCAAGTGAAAGGAAAACCACATAAGCAGCAGTCAGATGACACCGAGTGGTACTATTCTTGCCTTTAAATTCATCTGCTTTAGAGCATTGGTGATGTACCCATTTCTGAGAGTTAAAGGGAAATGTATTTTAAAAATATTATTTAAATTGGTTTTATTTGTGTTTTTTTCTTAACAAAACTTCCCAGCTAAAAGCTGCAAAGTTGTATTAAACCTATTTTGATTAAACCCAGAAAAATATACTGGACTTCAGAAGGCTCCCATTATTTGTTAATTCTTCTTTCATTAATTGCGTTTCACAAAGAAGAAAAAAACCCCAAAAACCTCTTCCACAGCAAACTTCTGATAATGACTCAGTTACCAAGAATGAAACCAGTGGCTAGTTGCTGCAGAAAACTGGAAAAGCCAGTGACTATCAGCCACTTCATCTCCGGATGGAGAGAAACGTGCTTTGTGATACTAAAGGTCATTGGCAACAAAATGGTCGCTTGTCTGCTGGAGTCATTCAGCTGCTCTCTACGTAGGGCTGGTACGGCTGATCTGGCTGGCCACAGGGTGCTGGGGGGTATAAACACAGGAAAAATAAAAAAGACTCCTAGAGTGATGAGCTTTCAGACTAAGTGGCTGATTATACGTTTTTCATTAAAGATCAATTCAGCCTTGCACAGCTCTGGGTCTTGCATCCAGATGCTGCCCTGCCCCTAACCATGTCTTTGCAGCATTAGGATAGCAGCAGGCATTTTCTTTTTCCCCTTTTCCGCTGGTTTTCCAGCAGCAGCCACGGAGTCTGCTCTCCCCGGCCTGCCGGGCAGCCAGCTTCTGGGCGACACCACTGACTCCCTTCAGGAGGGTTCGCCCCAGGAGGCGCAGGTCAGTGAGGACAGGAGAGAGGCAGCGCAAGTCCTGATAAAGCAGGACTTGGGGGGGATTTATTTACGCGGAGAGGCCATTTCTGCTGGGTGTGCCCGGAGAGAAGAGCGCTGTGGGGCAAGCCGCTGTGGGCTGCCCGCACGCCGCTGCCTGCGGGCCCCAAGATGGCCGCTCCGCCCTGAGGCGCCCTGAGAGCCCGCCCCTCCCCAGCCGCCTCCTGGAAACTACAACTCCCGGGCAGCCCGCCCCGGAGGAACTACAGCTCCCAGCATGCCCCGCGCGTCAGGGGCGGTGCGCCTCCAGGGGCCTGCACTACATTTCCCGGCAGGCGGCGGGGGCGGCGGCCAATCCGCGCGCCCCAGGTTGGTCGGTGCGAGGAGCGGGGTTGGCTTCCGCGGGAGTAAGCGGGCCGCGGAGAGGAAGCGGCGGAGGGGAAGCGGTGCCGGTGACATTTCCTTTCGGGCCGCCCCCCTCTCCCGCTGCCGGAGCGGGGCCCCGAGAATGGCAGCGTTAGGAGGTCGGTGCGGCCGGGCCGCCGGGGTGGGGGAACGGGCTGAAGGGGGGGAGCGGCCTGTGGGGTGGGCCGCCCGGGGAGAGGTGGCTGCTGAGGGGCGTTGGGGCCTATGTGCTGAGGGGTGTCTCTGTGGGGGGCACATAGAGGAGGGGTGTCGGGGCTTCTCTGCTGAGGACTGTCGGGGAGGGTGCTGCGAGGGGGGGGTGTCCGTGGGGAGCACCATGTGAGGGAGGGGTGCTTGGAGCCCCTGGGCTGAGGGGCTGACTGTGAGGGGTGGGCGGGCCCTAGGGTGGGCCCTGGGGCAGGGGTGCTGGGATGAGGGGCCTGCAGTGTGGGGTGTCGCTTCCGGATGGGGAAGGTGATAGCGGAGAGGGGTGCCTGGGAGGTGTCCGTGGGGGCTGGGGTCAGGGGTATGGGGTAAGAGGACGCCGGAGTGAGGGCCTGTATGTGGGGAGAGAGCAGTACTGCGTGAGGGGAGCTGTGCAGTGGTACTGTGCTTTGTTAGGGTGGAAGGAGGGTTTCCTGTGAGGGACACCCCGCACTGTGGTCTGTGTGAGGGGAGATGAGCCGAGAGGGAGGAGCGGGGTTGTCCATGATGAAAGGCTTCTATGAAGGTGGATATATGGGGAGTGGAAAAGGGAGTGGTGTCTGAGAAATTAGCGTGGAGAGTATTTTGGGGTGATGTCTGGGAGTTTCAACAGTTGAAACTTTGAGGTGCAAGAAGAATATTAATAGAGGAAAAAGATGCTTGGGGTGGGAGGGAGAAAATGAAGGTGATGAAAGCGACTGGGAAGGTTTTACGGGGTGAAAACTGTAATGTGGTTAGTGTCAAGGATTAAACAGAAAAACTGGAATACAGGGATGAGTATCTGTTCCTGGCTGAGTCCAGCAGCGCTGGAAGCTGCCTTGATTGCATGTGCTCATTGCTTGAGTGACTGGCAGGGTTAGAGAAGAACTATTTCACATCTTTTTCACTGTTAAAAAGTAAATTAAACTGTTCTGCAACGGCAGCTACATCAAAGTTTTCTTGTACATCAAAGCTTTGCTAGGTAGGAAGTCTTGGAACTGATATAGCAAAGTATTATTTACTTGGAAGTTGCTCGCTAGTGATTAACGTTGTTTCTGAACAAGTACAAGTACAAATTCTCCCCTAATGATTGATTAGTTTTGAATGTTGGAGCTCAGTTGCTGTGATAAAATAAACTCCCCTGTTGTAGACCTTACCTTTAAGTATTTACTATTGTATTTGGAAAAAAAAAAAGTGTTTTGAAGACTTTTCCTAACAGTACTTTGAAGAGACACTGACAATATTTGGCCCTAAGCCTGCCATGGGAAATGCGTGCCCAACAGCAGATCCCTACTGATTTAATTGTGACTGTGCTCAAAGCTGTGTCTGAATTCTGAGTGAGAGAAATTGTATATCACCACGAGTTAGAATTTAAGTCTCCTATTCATCATCAACAGTTGTTGTTCGCTATCCTCTTTGCCCCTTTGTGTTGCCCAAAATTTTTTGGAAGCATTCTCTGTTGCAGTCAGCAGCTTTACCTGATTTGCAGCTCTTACCACCTAATGTTTTTCTTTTGAGCTCTCCTTTGTTGTTGTTGCGTAAAAAATTTCATTGCTATTACGAAACAGATTTTTGTGTGTGAGACATTGCTCAATTTTTACTTTCGGATTTATTTCATTAGGCATATCACGTTACTTAGAAGCATATGCGCCACTTCCTGTGTTTTCATAATGATATGCGAACTCCTTCATATCTGAGTAATTTTAAATGGTAATTGTATTTTATTTGTAAAGAAAAACATGTAATCGTATATACAAATTTATGTGAATTTAAGTTTGTTGCCCAACATATTTACTGTAGGGCTGTTTCTTCATGAGTCTATGCTATTAACCATCACTTGTGTAAGTTAGTAGCCAGTTCCTGTTTCAGTGTGAAGTTAAGTACGTACATGTAGACTTGTGTAATGGTGATGTAGGTTGGGGGCTTATTTTATTCTTCTGCATTCTTTGTTTTTCCCCATTTTGTAAGTGAGTAAGCATTGTGATTCTTGACTTAATTTCCCTCCTCCCCAGTGATATGTAATAAATATGAACCGTTTATATGATTTTTTTTCTTAATATTAATGGATATAATTTTATAGGTTAATGGTAACCTACATGTACATTGGAAAAAGGGAAAAAAAATATTGAGGTATCTATATTTTTACTCACCCTTGAAAATTTTAGATTTGCTGTTGATGGATGGTGACAGTGAGGAAGTATGGAATATTAATTTGTGCTAATTCTTGTTCATGCATGGGGTTTTTTGCAGGGGTGTGTGTGTGGGGGGTTGGGGGTTGGTTCTTTGTTTGTTTGTTTTTTGTTAAACAGTTTCAATTTTTCTTTGTAGAACCAAGTAAGTTTTCACAAACACTGAACGGAATTCCTTCTTCAAACACAGTCAGCAGCGGAATGGACCCCTTCCATGCTTGTAGTATTCTTCAACAGCTTAAAACCATGTATGATGAAGGACAACTGACAGATATCGTAGTGGAAGTGGATCATGGGAAAACATTCTCCTGTCACAGGAATGTTCTTGCTGCAATCAGTCCTTATTTCAGGTACAATAGTCCATTGTTCTAGTTGTAATGAAAAGCAGAATTATAACTCATTTTCATTAAATGAAAATTAGAAAAAAACCACACCTATACTAATATTCCATGTAACTATTGATAACATGGTGCCCCTAGTAAGTAAAGATTATTGTTCTCTTAATGTCAATGAATTATCAGTGTCTGTTTGTCGAAGGAGAGTTTCATTGGAGAAAACGTCACATGATTTAAAAAAAAAAAAACAAACAAAAATGCCTCCAGTATTGAGGTTATCTTGGATACAGTAACAGCATAGTTAAACTACTTGTTTCCTTTTAAAGGTATATATTCTAGCATGCTAGAACATGCATCTGAAATAACACGTTGAAAGTTGAGTGCAAAGACTTGGATATGTCAAGAGCTTTGCCTGTAAACTGAGTGAATTTTAATATGGGGTTAGTGAGATAATTAAGCAAGAAATTCCAGCTTGCCACTTTTGTTTCAGTAAGTCTAGAAGTGATCTTAAATTTGGGTACCCAAACAGGAAAGTGTAACATCAGTGATAAATGTATTTGTGCTGACAGAAGGGCAAACACACTGGGATTAGCTGTACAATATAATTTCATTTCTTATACCTGTAGTTAGAAGGTAATTACAAATAAACTGCTAAATATTTTTCTTTTGTAGATCTATGTTCACTAGCGGCCTTACAGAGAGTACCCAGAAAGAAGTTCGTATAGTTGGTGTTGAAGCAGAGTCAATGCATTTAGTATTGAACTATGCATATACCTCCAGAGTAATGCTGACAGAGGCCAACGTTCAAGCTTTGTTCACTGCAGCTAGTATCTTCCAGATCCCTTCCATACAAGACCAGTGTGCTAAATATATGATCAGTCATTTGGACCCACAGAACTCCATTGGGGTGTTTATCTTTGCTGATCACTATGGTCATCAGGAACTCAAAGACAGATCACAAGACTACATTCGTAAAAAGTTTCTGAGTGTCACCAAAGAGCAAGAATTTCTTCAGTTGAGAAAAGACCAACTGATAAGTATACTCGACAGTGATGATTTAAATGTAGACAAAGAAGAACATGTTTATGACAGCATTATAAGGTGGTTTGAGCATGAACAAAATAAGAGAGAAGTGCACCTTCCAGAAATATTTGCCAAATGCATCCGTATGCCTCTGTTGGAAGAGACATTTTTAGAGAAAATCCCTCCCATGTTTGCACAGGCTATGGCCAAAAGCTGTGTACAAAAGGGACAACATAGTGCCAATGGCTATACACAACGGCTTGGAATGACCGCTTCTGAAATGATCATATGCTTTGATGCTGCCCACAAACACTCAGGAAAGAAGCAAACAGTGCCTTGTTTAGATTCGGTCACAGGGAGAGTGTTTAAACTATGCAAGCCACCAAATGACTTGAGGGAGGTTGGAATTCTTGTATCTCCTGATAATGATATTTATATTGCGGGTGGTTACAGACCAAGCAGCAGCGAGGTCTCCATTGACCACAGAGCAGAGAGTGATTTTTGGATGTATGATCACTCTGGCAATAGGTGGATTCCGAAAGCTCCTTTGTTGCGAGCCAGAATAGGCTGCAAGTTGGTTCATTGCTGTGGTAAACTGTATGCAATAGGTGGTCGCGTTTATGAAGGAGATGGGCGAAACTCACTCAAGTCTGTGGAGTGTTATGACAGCCGAGAGAACTGTTGGACAGCTGTCTGTCCAATGCCGGTAGCAATGGAGTTTCATAGTGCTGTGGAATATAAGGATAACATCTATGTTTTACAGGGTAAGGTGGTTTGACTGACTACGTGGTGTTTTATTGGAAGTGGGGGTTGCTCAATCCAACTGTCTGCGCTCTCTTGAGCACCTTAGAACACCCAAGTTTCCTGGACATTTAAAGAGTGCCCTGGGACAATGGGGTGGGAGGAAAGTTAGGGAGAGCAGTGGGCGAGGAAGAGTGAGGTTGCTGCTTGAGTTCTCGTGCCCTGGGAATGTGTCACTAAGTTGTAGTATTGAGTTATTGCACAAATGGCAGTTTTGGTGGTGTTCTAAGGCAACAGTATAGTATTAAATTTTACTGTGAAAATTCTTTATTAACTCTTCTTTATCTGGGTGAAATGCATTAATGTTGAAGAAAAGATACTGCGCTATGAAAAAGCACTTTGCATTTTATGTAGCTAAACCTGTGAAAATTCCTGGTGTCTGTATTCTTGGTGACTTGTAAAAGTCAGTTAACCACTGTGGGCCTTTGTTTCCTGCCCTACCCTGCTTTTTGAAGTCGTCCTGGTAACTAAGATGACATCTCTTTCTAGATAGCTCTGTTTGGTCAGTAATTATAGTACTGCCTTTACATCCTTTCTTCCGGTAAACGATCAGACTTATTGGTGTATTAGATATTGATTCTTAAATGAATAAAAAGGATCATTATGGGAATGGATCAAATAATTTATTCTTACCTTTATTTATGGAGACCTTATATAAAATATGTATTTGTATGTATGCATGAGCCATATAGCAGTCTACACTTAAAAGTGCTGAGACTGGTCTATGAGGATGTAGTAAGAGTCCCAAGAAGTGGAAAGAGAGGAGGAGGGGGTGTCTTGGTTATGTTTTGCTAAGGGTCACCTCTGTGTAAACACCTGCAGAAGCTGGGGTCTTAGATCCATACCAGCTCCCTCTTTGGGTCACTCTCCATACAAAGGTGGACCGCAGGGAAGAAACAGGATAGAGAATACTGTAAGGTCACTGTTATTTACCGGAAGAAGTCAACCTGATTGCTTGACTTTGCATTCCTGCCACTCGGTAAGGTTGGTGGGCTTCCACATGATTTGCAGAGAGTTTTTTCTTCTTTCATTGTTTCTGTATCAGGTTTGACTCTTGTTGTTTGTGGCTTTAAGTAATTCTCTTACACTAGCGAGTTCTCTCTATCTGTCTCTTTATTGGGTCAGACGTCTGCTTTAGATGGTTAAAAAGGAATGCTGAAGAATATTTAACTTGGTATTTGTTCATCCTTTAAATGTTTCTTAGAACTGCTAAAAAGTGGATATTATTACAACCTGTAGAATAAGAGTGCATCTTGTTTACAAATTTTAGCTGCACTAATTCTGTGCTTCAGTGGTTTAAATGACAACTCAACACTTGCATAAATAAGCAAGCTACTTTACTGTGCTAACCAGCAAATTATAAAGATTCGCGTTATGGGAAATAGGCAACTCTTCTATTTGAGTGTGGTAGATAAAACCTTGATTGAGTTGCACTGAAGTAATATAAAAAAGTTAACTTTCAATAATTTTTCTAGAGAAAGCTCAAAAGTTTGAAGTAGTCAATAAGGATTGAGAGTGTTAAAATGCCAATGGAACACAAGCATCAGTCATAGGAGATTACACTGTGGAACAAAAGTGAATAATCAAAAAATGTATTATCTGTAAGACTTAATCTCTTAAGCTATGTTCCACCCATTTTACTGTATTATTTCTGTATTCTTTGTTATACTTGAGGTGCTCGGTTACACAGCAGCTTGGTTAAAATTCTTGAAATAGCCATGTGAAATTATATATGATTTGAATTATGCTAATATTTGGCAAATGTTAGGCCTTTCTTCCCCTGGGCTTTACAAAGGACAAGGTTGTCTTTATCCATGTTCTTTGCATCAAGTTTGCAGAGCATGAGCTTGCAGTCTTCTGAACTTCCATTATCTACAGTCTGTAGACGCTACTCTGGGCAGTCAACAGAAGAGGTGTTTTATAATCTAAATTGCAAAACTAATGATGAATCAGTAGCTTCATGCAAGTATTCACCTGGCATCCTTTTAAGCAGATCAACCTAAATGTGTAACCCAGCTACCTGATACAAGTAGCTTCAAAATCTGTGTGTAGTACAAGACACAATTATTTGCTCAGATTTAGCAACTTTCAAGCACTGAATTCTGAGACTCCGCAGTCTGTAGATGACGTGTTGTGAAGATGTTAAAGAATGAAACAAATACTTCAGACATTTCAAGACTGGAATCTTGAAAGGTTTTGTCCCAAATTATTAAGCATGGTTTAGAAGTAGTAAAGGATAGCTAGGAAATATGTAAAACATTGTATTTCTGATATGCTTCAAATTCCCTCTTCTTCAGCTGGAATAAAACTCAAAGTAGTTTTTACTCATGCTGTTAATATTTTTGTAATGCGCTTGGAAGAAAGCAGGCGTGGTGCTAGGTTTTTTGCTATGGGATCAAGGCTTTTAAAAATTGGTAGACTGTTTCTGTCTGTGGAAGAACATACCTGAAAGCTTAATAGCTGCAGAATTGCTGTTCTGGAAATGAAGCATAAGTTATGTTTTATTTTTCCTCTCTTTTCAGGGGAATTTTTTCTCTGCTATGATCCTCAGAAGGATTACTGGGGATTTTTGACCCCAATGACTGTGCCTAGAATCCAAGGCTTGGCAACTGTATACAATGACTCCATCTACTACATAGCCGGAACCTGTGGAAACCATCAACGTATGTTTACCGTAGAGGCCTATGACATTGAACAAAATAAGTGGACTCGAAAAAAAGACTTTCCATGTGATCAGTCCATTAATCCGTATATAAAACTTGTACTCCTCAAAAATAAACTCCATCTGTTTGTCAGAGCTACTCAAGTCACTGTTGAAGAACATGTTTTCAGAACCAGCAGGAAGAATTCACTCTACCAGTATGATGAGGTTACTGACCAATGGCAAAAAGTGTATGAGACTCCAGATAGGCTCTGGGATTTAGGCCGGCATTTTGAATGTGTTGTTGCTAAATTGTATCCGCAGTGTCTTCAGAAAGTTATTTAATTTTTCTTTTCAGTAACAGGCCTTAGTGATTTCAGTGGTAATCTGATGCTAGAGAAAACATGTCTTAAAAGAAAACAAAGAAATTCTGTCAGTATTTATTGTAAGCTGAAACAGACAGTTTTTTGTATATGGGGATGGGTGCTCTTTAAAGGTTGCAGTCTGGGGAGGGAATTACTGGTTCAGTTTCATATTTACTGATATTTTCCTGAGAAATGAGAAGGAGGTTACAAAGTGCAATTATCAGCATTTTTTTTTCTGGTAAACACTTAATCATGTCATACTAGAGGGGTGTTTTTGTGGTAAGAGCAAATTAAGTGGAAGAGCCAGGATAACTATGCACTACAGTGAAAGAAAATCTAGCATTAATAGCTAAGGATGTCCAAGATGTTTTGAAGTGACTTTTCTTTTTTTCCGTTTTTCTTTAAATACGGGTAAAATTTGAGGCAATATCACTGAGTTGTTTTTTTTTCTTTAATTTTAGATTGAAAGTACATAGAGGAATGGTAGATCCTGATTCATAATGATCTTTTTTTTTTTTTATATACTGTTTTTGAAGTCTGCTAAGATGTTTGTGATGTTGTTTGTGCACTACAGTTTGGGAGAAGAACTCAAGTCAGAATTGAAACATGGAGTACCTTTGCCCCGGATGGAGGCCTGTTCAGATTACTGTACCCCTTCCTGTCTGTCAATTTTTGTTAAAATTGAGCTTAATGATGGGAGGGGGGAAATCCTAACACCTATTTTCTGCCACATAGCTGTAGTGCTGTAAAACCATTTTTTTAAACACTGCTTAAAACCTTTTTTCCATCCCATAAAGGGCTTTAACCCAAAAGTTGATGGTGCTAGTACATTTTTAATACTTGTTTGTCTGACATGGGCTAGCCTTATGCTACTGTTTAAGACAGCCTGTTATTTTTCATGGAGTGTGTGTCCATCTTCAGGCCCTGTCCTGTCATCATGTTATCTTTTTTAACATAACATTTTTACTGCAGTGGTATTCTTGCACAGAATGGTGACAGGATATGGCCTTAATAATATTGATTTTATGTTTTTTTCTTTTTGTGTGGAGTGTTCATTCTGTCTCCACTGAAGTACAGTGCTGTGTGCAGAGTTGGCATGTGCTCCAGTAATTTGGGAAAGTGTGGCTTAACTTTACAAGTTGTTTTTCTTTTCTCCCCGCAATCAAGCCCTCAAATACTTTCTATCTCATTCTGATCTATAATGTGAAAATTTGCACTACTGAGCTGTCTTCATTATCCATTGTATTAAAGCAAAATTGACAATAAGTGTCCATGGCTTAAATAATCTTAGATGCAAATATAGACTAGGGATCCAATATATTGCAACACTTTTTTCTATGTATTTAACATTTAGCTTATTTTTAAGAAGTAAATAAGTTCAGCCTCTACTTCAGTAGTGAAAACTGGATTTAAAAGGGAAAAGATGAATCCTAAAACCCCCGTCAGCTGTAATTTGCCAGGTTTAATTTGTTACAGCTCTAATTTTTGCAGAGCTGAGAGTATGTTATCTTACTCTTCCCTATTTTCTCAAATTGACCTAAGTAAACCAGTTAACTTGAAATGGCAGTGGCCATCACTGGCTGTAAGTGCTTACCATTATCTGGCTTAACAGCTGATATTTCAGTAAGCCAAATATTTAGCTCATTGTTTATCCCCCTGGCATGGCTGAGGATTTGGATAATGTTTGTTTACTATGTGGTCTTACTGTTCCCAAAAGGAATCTTTCTAATACATGAAAATACTCGCCTGGTTCTGTTTCTTAATTCTTGCACAAAATGTTTAAAAGGCAAAAACAAACAAAAAACTGTGAAATGAAAAGGAAAAAAATAAATGCCTCTTTGCATTACATACCTCATCTTCCAGAGATTCACCAAACCGCTTCTTTCAAATGTGAGCGCCTGAATTTTTTTTCTGAAGTTGAAGGTGACAATTCTTGCTGAGACTGCATTTTCCAACAGTGTTGAGGTGTGTTGTTTCTTTGTTTAGTTTTCTTCTGGATATTGTTTTTTATATATCCATAGCCAAGAATAAGAGTGGTTTTTTTCAAAGTACAACTAATTTCATTTTTAAAATTATCCTTAGTCCTTGGCTAGCTCTCTTTGCGCTGTTGTAGGCCTCTAGCTGCAAGCTTTCTGAAGCACCCTCCCTAACAGTGTTGCATTTGTGTGTAAAACCATTTTTTTGCAAAGTGTTATGTAACTTTTTTCTTGTTTTTTGTTTTTTTTAAGCTTGGTTGAATATTTACAAGATTTCTTGCTGCTTTTTGACAATCTTCTATATTTATTTAGTAGAACAAATTTCAATATATTACTTGAAACTATGAAATAGAATTGAGTTAGCAATTGACTGGTCATGTGATGTATAGAAGTACAATATGCTGTGGTTAATTCTGCAGTAGGTTTGTTTATTTTGTTTATCTGCACTAAAGTACGAAGATCTCCATTCTGTTTAACCATTCAAACTGAGGGTGTGATCCAAGTCTGTAATGTGTTTAAAAGCTAAATCCTGGAACTTGCCGTGGGAGTAGAATATACTAAATCTTGTGCATGAGGATTTTGTTGAGACAGTAATGTAGCTGTGACATTTTGCCAAGTCTTAAATGCTTCTGCGTTTTGCTGAAAGTCAGATTCCTGGTAAAGTTTTGCTTTAGAGTCAGGCTTAAATAAACTTGCACAGCACAAAAAAAGAAATAATTGCACCAAAGGTACTGATAATATTTAAACAGTAATCTGTACACTTTCCCCACATGGTATTTTTTCTGCATTCATTTATTTCCCTTTATTAAGTGAATTTCTAGCATTGTAAGGACTTACGTGAGTGTAAATCTCTTCCAAAATCATTAGTTACTTTAGAAGGGAACATTTTGTAATTTCCACTTGATTCCATCAGTAAAATTTAGAATAACTAAAAGCAGTTTTGGTGCACCAAACATGTGGCGTGTGTATGTTCTACAAGAAATCGAAGAGCTCCCTGTTCGTAAGGCTGTTTAGAAATGGCATCCAACATTCAGTGCTCAGGTATGTTAGTAAGAAGTACTGTAGTCCTCTGAGGGCAAATGTGTGGATTTTTAAACATTTTGCCATAATTGCACAATTTTGCATTTTTACTTAATGTCATGTTATGTTTCTTAAAATAAACCTATTGTTGAAATACAGTGGAGTGCAACTGGTTTTGTGATAAATCTCTTGCATGCATTTTAGTAGAGTAAATTTCTGAATTAACCCGATGATACAACTTTTTGATGCTTGTTCAGTTCTTCTATTTCTGCACTTGTGTGTCTCAGCTCTATGTAATGTCACTTTTTTTTTTTTAAGGCAGCACTATGCTGTTGCTTGAGGTGGAAAGTGCTTTGTTCTGCTTTTTTGTCTTCATTCCTTGTGGCTATTCAGGTCTAACTTCTCATTTGGTTACACGCAGGTGACATCATCTTTCCCCTTCCACCTTTGGCTGGAGCTGACATCCCAGCAGGATTGTCAAGTAGGGCTTTCCAGTCTGATAATACCGTATCTTGGAAAACCCTGAAACACTTTGTACTGAATTTCCCAGCATCCTTACTTAGCAGGGAAGTTACTTCCCAGGTGGTAAAAGGGACGGAGAGAGCACAGTGATGTTGGTTGCAAAGGAGTCTGCTGCAGAGCTGAGAACGAGAGGCCTCCTCTCCCCTGGCTGTTTAACAAAACTCCAGCATTGTATGTGGCTTCTGATGTAGTGATGGTGCTTAGCATGTGTGCTTGTAAATTACACTTTTTATTCGAGAACCTTTGTTCCCTTTCAGAGACTAATGACTTCAGCGGTGATGCTAAGTCATCGCAGCCTAGGAAAACAACATGAAGTTCTCTTGTTTGGGAAGGCACTCCTTGTCAGGTTCTCGCAGGCGTTATTTCCATCCTCCCACCCCCTCAGCCCCTCACCCCCAGCCTGTAAACTTGTCTGGGTGCGATTTGAAGGCTGTTCACCTTGGCAGTTTGGTCACAGCAGAAACAATTCAGGAGTCTGGGCTAGTGGTGATTGTGTATGTTCAGATGAACTCTGCCACGTGTGATCAGTAAGTCAGACCGGGTTGGCTGCCTAGGCCATCTGTGTGGCGGGCTGATGTGGCAGACTGCTCGTGAGCTATGCAGTGCGGTACCCACCTTTCTGGAGACTGTTGCAAGATGATCCCAACCTTGGGTGAGTTTGTGCTGACCGATCCACGCTCCTGGTCACCGGTTCAGAATGGTACGCTCCTTCCAGTCAGACTGAATAGCAGTCTGCAGCTCTCCAGTTACAGGGCCCAAGGGTCCCAGCCTCTTTGTATAATCACTGGTTGGTTTTGTGTGATCACGGCATTGTTCCTTGTATAGTTGAGCTCCTTTCCTCCAACCTACGATAACATGTACCAGACAATCTTGATATCTTTTCTGTTTGCAGCCTTCCGTTGCTGGGAAGACTTCTCCGGAAAAATTAGCCAGCAGAGCAAAGGCACTGCTTGCCTTCCTGTGTTCCTATCCAGGTCTGCAATCGCTCTGTTAAAAACCAGGGATGCATCCTCTTGAAGACCTCGCAGAAAAAGTGATGAAGGCAGCACAGAGGAGGTAGGCTTGGTGTTTAACTTATTTTAGTGGGCTGAATAAATCAAAAACACACACTAAACTGTATGCATTCTCTACTTGCTTCCACATCTGAGAACTCAGCTGGGGCCATGAAAAACTACTAGCTGCTGTTAGGCAGACGGGTCTAACTAGGTTTGGCTGTACTTTTATGCCACCTCTGGAGTTTGCTAATAAAATAGTGACTGAGAGTCCAAATTGTCCATCCCCAGCATGGAATTTGCAGTTGCAGTCACCAAATACTTGAATGGTAAAAGCATCCTAACCTGAGCCTCCCTGTCTGCTGTCTCCTTTGTTTGGAGCACCTTTGCTCTGTCCAAAACTCTTAAGAACTTACAATGGAAGATCCTCTAGTGCCATGTTATGGTTTTGCAACATGCTAGTATGTAATGCACTGTTGAGGCTTAAAGAAATCAAGAAAAAGCTGAAGCTGACAGGAACAAAAAAGAGACCTCCCTCTGTGATCCCCAAGGGAAAAAGTTATTTCAAAGCACAATAACAAGAGACTGCAAGAAAAAGATAACCAAATTGCATCGGCTTCCTGGGGACAAATCAAATTAACTTGGAGTCCACAGTTTGGACAAAGCTAAAGCTTCAGAAGCTAACTGGAATTATCTCCTTATAAGGGTTTTTTTTAACCAGAGGGGAAAAGAAACTGAACTGAGCAGTTGTAGCAGAAGCCTTGGTGAGCGCCTCACTCTTCAGATACGTCTAAATGGTTCTTGTGCTTTGCTGCAGTGTTCATGGCTCCTTCAAAAAGATGTCAGTGTATCTATGAGTTAAGCAGTAGCTGATATCTGCTTTATAAAAGATGTTTATGGAGATGTCTGCAAACTTTCAGCTAAGTCATAAAAGTCATATCTGGAAGGCAGTCTGGGTTTGTAATGGCCAGGGAGAGGGACCGGAGCCAAAACTGGGACAGGAGTAGTTCAACCGTGTCCTTTGATTCTCTAATTTCTCTTCCGCTCTCAGGGCGAAAACAGGTAGATGAATTGGCCCCTAGTGCCCCAAATATCCTAGTAGCTCTTGTGAAATCCTCTTAACGCTTGGCATGCATTATAATGTGAAATAATGCACAGCAACGGATGCCAGAACTTTGCATGGTAACTTGCATTATGGCATGCACAACTTTGTTCCATTCACTTGCATGAATCCATGCTCTGGTTCTTCATAGCCCCAAAGCGTTCTGTTCAGTCTCTAGAAGTACACTCATGTATGCTGCCTGCGGGGGGAATATCTCACAGCTGGGCACTCATATGCAGTCAATAGATGGAGAAATAACCACCCAACCGTTGCTTTCTCCTTATCTCTTTGCAACATGTACTTCCCTCTCTGCCTCTCAAAGGGGGAAGAGTTAGACTAACAAAGCTTGAATCTCCCCCCTTTCTTAACATCTAGTTAAGGTCCCATGTGCCTCACTTGTTGATTTACATGTTTCTGTACTTTACACAAATAATAATGCAAACATCCACTGTAAGAGGCAAGCATTTATTAACTTTAGCTAAGTTTACATGATCAAGCTACGGTTTAACAAGTTATTTCAGGAGCAGCAAAACTAACTGATTTCTACTGTATCTCTCCGTAGTGGATTTTCTGAAGCATAACAAAGGTGGTGTTTGTCAGCTGTCCCTTACGGGAGGTAGCAGTGGGACCTCTTTCCTTTTTAGCCAACTAATTGCACACAAAACCTGTACAGACTCTTTACAACTTTGAAAGCTTTGTCCCTCCACAAAATGTAATTTAAACCAGACACCATCTCAGAAGTTGAGGTGTGTGTGATAGCAGACAGTGAGAGTGATCGAGCATAGGTACAAAACCCTAAATACTGTGTTTCCTCATGGAGAAGATGCTAAAAATCCCCACTTGGAGAACATTTGGCTGGGTTTGACTGTTTTTGAAGGGCTAGGCAGCTTCCTGCGTGTCATAAGCTTTGAGTAAAGAAGGCATAGATCTACCTGAAGAGGAAGAAAAGGGAAATAGATAAAGCATGATGTCCTACTCTTTATAGTACCTGAGTGATGGCGAGGCCTTCCCAGCATGGAAGGACCATTGCTGCATGCAGTTCTATAAAAGCGGGTCACAGGTTTCTCCTACGTCCTACCGCTTTCTGCGGCTGTGGACCAGGAGACAGCCTGGCCCCGCAGCCGCAACAGGTTAACGGAACAGGAGGCTGTGTGCCCTGACAGCCTCAGTTACTGTCTTTAAAGGGTGGAGTCTGACCTGTTAAAAGACAGTATGTGCTTATTTAGATCTTTAAGTGTCACTGAGTACTAGCAATGATAACATACCTGGAAAACAACCAAAATAGTACCAAATAAATCCATTTAAAAGAATGCTCTCTCTGTTCCCGTGTCTCCTTAGACCTGCATGTGACCTCTGCTCTGCAGCTCTTACTGTAGCAGAAAGCTGGCAATGTCCGGTCCAAATGTAAGTAGTGTGAACTGTATGCTCGGTTTGTACCAACTTTTGACTCTTTTTTTTAAGGATACATATATAGTTTTTGATTATCTGTAAACTCAATTCTAAATTTCAGTAGATTAATTTGAAGTCAAGATGGTACGTGATACATCAGCTGCAGAAAAATATTTGCAGATAAATTTTGAATTACTTTATTACCTTCCAGTTTGATTCTGTTCATATTCCTTCAGTAACAGATTTCTTCAAACATTCTGGAAAGTTCAGGGGCAGGAATATTTGGTGAACATCAAATTAACCTTCTCCCACAGCCAATAAATGAAGTGCTTAAATTGTATTTACTCTGCAAATTTGCATTTTGTTTTTCTTAAACAAAAGAAATAAAAGATGTACCGCATTTTACATCAAAACTAGTATATGGAGAGCAAGTGTTAAAAGAAAGAGCCATCTGATTAGTCATTCACATTTCAATTTTTCATAGGCCAATGAAATAGTAAAGGAGTTTCTGCTGCTTTTGTCCATCTCAACCACCGATGGAGGTGACCAAGGTTTTGCAAAGTGATTTTGAAAAGCAGTCTCAATAGTTTGAATTGCTATTGTGTCTGAAGCGCATACAAATGGTCACAGCCCAATAGCTATCAGCAGAAAACCTTTATAATTTAGGCCATTACTATTAACAGGGAGGTGGAAGGAGGGACAATATAATTTAACAAAGGCAAATTCGTGTTTTGATTTGGTAAAGCATCAGTCTAAAATGGCTCAGAGCCAAAGGAACTATCAAGTGTCTGCAAGCAAAGGAGAAAGCACGTTTTTGGAAGAAGATCAGCAGCGTAGAAGCTACTTAATTCTAAAAGTCTAAAGGAATTTCACCTTTTGCAATGCCATTAAGTTTTTACAATAACATTATTCCTAAAGGTGTAGTGTTGAAAGAAATTACTCCCGTGTATGCTAGGTCTGGTGTAATTGCAGCCTCTTCAATAGGCAGCTTCTGATGACCTCCTATGGGACAGCGCACAGAGGACCACATGCATCTTGAACAATCTGTAACGAATTCTCATAGCACCTATAACTGCATTTAAGGATTTATTCCATTTAGAAGACAGAAAAACACCAGGTATGCTTGTTATATTTCTGGTTGTAAAACATTTTTAGAAAGAATAACTGGTAGAAGCCATGACCAGTGAAGTAGAAAGAGCTGGACCGTAAGATCGATCAGACTTGGTATGTCCAATTGGTATTCTCTCCCTGACAGTGAATTAATGGTGGATACCTGGGGAGACAAGAACAGAGCTAGCCGTCAATACACCCCAGTCTCCAGCAATTTGGAATCTGCAATGCCAGAGGTGGCATCTTTGTATTTAATAGCCCTCAATGGATTTCTCACAAGAATTTATCTTGCTGTCTTTCGACCATTGGAGATTTTTTGAGCATGCTGTTACTATTGGTTGGTAGAAAATCCTTTTAAATGAGAGGTGCGCTTTGTGCGTCCAGTGTTTGTGAGAAGAACATCTCAGCTGGCTGCGACAGCACTGGTGGCAGCCTTTCTTATTAATGTAAACTGGGAGCTAGTGCATGGTTTTAAGCATTCGTTGTGTCCTTGCAAGGAAGATGTTTTTGCTGGGGCAATACGAAATAGCATGGATAACTGCGTGTGGCTACAAGGCAGGAAATATGGGCTACAGTAGATGCTGACTTGCAAAGTTAGCTTGGATGAATAATTTTTCTCTTTGTCTCTGTTTACCTTTCTGCTGGGTTTTCTACTCAGATTGGATGAGAACATTACCCTGGCCCGCCTACAGTCAGCTTTTTTCCTGTTTTTTCTTGTGCTTAAGTAGTACGTTGCAGCGTCTGGATTATAAACACAGCAGGGGAATGTTTTAAATCCCCCCAAATGGGGATTTGCAACGTAAGTCTTGTGGAAACATTCCTGCTGAAATTGGGTTATATAAACCTCCGCAAAGCGTGGACTCGCGCTGTGGACACTGCTCGCTCACTAGTCCAAGTCAACTGCTCGGTTACTGGCAAGAAATTCAGGAACTTTCTGTACCCCCTTCCCTCACTCCAGGGTGAAATTCACCCCTTGATAAGTGTTGCCATGGCCTGTGAATCCCTTCATTTGTTCTTGAGTTATCAAAATAAGCCTGACACAGGATTTTAGGTGACCCAGAGGTCATGCAAGAGGATTTCAGCCAGAAGGTTAAAATTGCTATAGCAGGATGGGCGAAGATAGGGGCTCTCCATATGCAAATATCCCCGGAGGAGAGTGGGAGCAGAGCCTGCAGAAATGTGTCATGACGAAAGAATAAGTTAATATGTACAGGGAAGAGAAGGAGGAAGGAAAAGGGATATCTGACAAATAATTTATTAACATCCACAGAGATCTGAGAGAGGTCAGCACTCTGAGCACTGCAAATGGAGTGTTTGCCCTGAATTTGTCCCTGGTGGGCGAAGGGCCATCCCTGTTCATGAAAGGTTAGTTAATGTGGGATGCGATTGCCTTTGGATGTAACTTGAGGGGTCGGCTGTCAGAGGGTGTTGCAAGTTACAGAAAGGTCTCGCATCTGAGGATACAGCCTCTGATCTCAACCTTTGATCTCAGCTGCATCTGGGGTGGGGGAAGAGTTAAGCGTGGCTTTAAAAGCTGAGCGGGTCGCTGCCAGGGGAGCCAGCAACCGGAGTGCCACCGGGAGGGGAGTCTGAGCGGTACCCACCTCTGCCGAAGAGAGAGCAGTCCCACTGAATGGCGGTTAGTGAGTTTGTATGTCTGGTGCGTGGTGGCTTGCTTGGGTTGAGGGAAACTTGGCACCAGGGAGTCCCTGGATCAACAGGTGAAGCTGCATTAGACTTGGTTTTGATTTGTCATGGTGCTCTCATTTAACAACCAAAAAACCCCAACCAAATAAAACAAATATTGTAGAAAATAATTGTGTAGTCCGAGAATACTCCCCAGTTGATTTGGCTTACAGAATGGAGGACTGTGATTGTATATGTTAGTTCCAAAAGACAAAAGTTCAATAAATTAAGGAAAGAAGCTGGTAATACCAGCTGGATTGAGACGTACAGGCCTTGATTGTGCAAGAGACCTGGAATTTCTTTATTTTGAAGTTGTTGATAGTAAGCTTAGCCAGTTTCCTAAAGAGAGGGGAAGAATAGTGGATAAAGAAGATCCGGATGTGACCAATGAATAACTAACTCTAAAAAAAAAAGTAACAGGAATAAAGCAGGAAGCCTATAGGGAATGGTGGGTGGAGAAATGGGAAGTCCAGACGTGTATAACTTCATGAAAAGGAAAGAGGGGTAAAATGAGAGAGCCTACAAGTGAATTTGAGTCAGACTATGGCTATACAAAGGCAACTCTCGGGATTTTCCTCTGCTACAATAAAAGGGGAATAAAGAGGCAGGGGTTTCAGCGCCCTCTGGGTAAAGCAAAGATAAAACCTGTCAAGGATGGGGTGAGATGGGATGATCTCAAAGAGCTGACAAATGAAATTCCATGTGAAATGCAACTGGAGAACATCAAATGAAATGTAATGTCTCTATTGGTTTAAATATGACCTGGAAAATTATAGGTCTGTAATTCTACTTCAGTAGTGTGGCAGGGCCTGAGCAATACTGAGGGGAAAAACCAAGCATGGTCCTGGAGGTAAATGGGCATTGACATCAGAAAATAAGGGCTTCCCAGAGGACATCAAACAGTTTAGATGACAGTTATTAAAAAGGAAAATCGAAACGTAAAAGATTTCCTTGAAGTAGATATTGGAGAAGGAGCTGCTATGGTGCCACATGGAAATTAAGAGCAAACCTGTAGAAGATGAGGGGCTGGTGCAGAGAAACTTTAAGGTGACAAAGACGTGGCTAAGTGGGTGGTAATGGAAGGGGTAACGCACCATGCCAGAACGGTCCTGGGCCCTCCTTAGTGCTGATGTCTCCACAAACCATGGGGGTGCCACAGGAGGAACGAGGGGAGAATGTGAATGTATCGCATTGCTGTCTGTTCATTGCTCAGGCTATTAAACTCTGTTAAATTAATCCCTAAAGTTCGGTCCTCCAAGTTAGCCTTTAGAAGCCTTGTTTTACAGTCAGGAAAGTAAGAGTCCACTGATGTGATTTTTATTTTTTAGTGTACACTACATTTTCTTTTAACGTCAGTTCTTCTTTTTGGTTTTCTGTATTATGTAAGAATTAGCTTTGATATAGAAAACCTGGAGAATGAAGCTGATACCATAATCTGATTTTATGCTAACGCCTTCTCAATAAATCTCCTATTAAACAGAAAATGAAATTAAATGAACAAATATATTCATAATGTCAGACTTTTAAAGGTGGTGTACAATTAGTCACAGTTTTACAAGTAGAATGAATTGGTGGTAATAAAAAATAACCTTTCTTGTTAATCCCTGAAAATATATTTAAAGTTCAGGCTCAACCTTTCTAAAGGACTGCCAAAAAAGATTTTAATTTGAGGGGACTGAGAATTTTCACATATCCTAAACTTTGGTAGATTGTGAATACCAAACTTAATGTTAAATAAGGAAATGTCCTCACTATGCTCACCCCTTAATTTTATTTTGTCTAATTTCAGAACCTCTAGGATATGTCAATGTTTTTGGGAATTTAGGCCATTCAAATATTATGGAGAATACCAAATTCCATAGAATAACCATAAATGGAAACAGTGCAATGAAATCCGTATTTGATAAGGAATAAAAGCTCTTAAACATCTTGTCAATGGACAGTCATTCCAACATCACCACTATTACTCTTTAACTTGGGTTTTCTTTTAAAATCCCACCCTACAGTAATGAAGTATAGCTAACAATTCTAAAAGACAATTATTTTTTTCCTATGGAAAACCTTAGATGATGGGGGATAATAGATTCTGCATCAGAATAACTTGTTCCATATATTCTGGATGCCTGTAATAGAAATTCATGGAACGTTATTTTTCCATCAGACCATTTTGTTACTTAATATCAGAACAGGAGAAACTTTGCAAGTGCAATCTTCCTTGCTGCTGAAATTATAACATAGCATCCCTCATAGTGTAATAGGATATTTTCATTATTGTTTATTATTTTGTTGTTGTAAAAGACTTCTTAGTTGGTCTTCTCTTGATATAGCAATGAAATCTCAGAAAACCCAACAACTTGCAACCCTGGTTACAATTCTATCCAGGTAGAAATTAGAGTTCTTCAAGACTGGGTTTATTAAATATTAGTATTTTGGACTAATGTTTTCTCCAGTTACAACTGGGTTTTGCTCGTCTGCTTTGGACAGAGGTCTAGGGCCATAGGGGTTTTCTTTTATGTTAAGAGTTGCGTAGTTCTTACGTGTGCATTTGCCAGGTGGCCCCCGGAGCAACTAAGTGACGAGTGCAGCAGCCCTTGGCCCATTTAAAGAGTGCTTTTGAGTGGGGGTACAGACTGACATGGGTTTCTCTACCTGCCCATTTCCACGCACACCAGCTGGAGCACAGCACGGCTCTCATGTGGCTGCACAGCTCCTGCCCCAAACTTGCAGGCGTGTGGCCACCTCAAAACGTGAGCAGTGGCCGTGCCTGCTTGGACTTGCCTGTGCGGATGTACCTGTGATAATCCTGGACAAGCAGTGGAATAAACTGACTTTAATTTGAAGGGCGATTAGGCAAAAGGACTTCCACCACACCTTCCTCTCATCTTCCAGTGAAGATCCTGGGCTATAAATGGTAACGAATCCTCACGTGGGTCTCAGTGGAGCAAAGCTTGCAGCCACATGTGCAATGCAATTGCTATGGGCTGTTAGACTGGATCTGACCACAAGTCCTTCTTGCCCACAGTGGCTGGTAGTGGATGCTGAGGGAGGAGGAGGAGGATGAGACCGATGTGTGGTGATCCTTCTCCAGAGTAACCTTTGAGGGCCTCCAGAGCCAGCAGCGATGCCTTTGCAACACTGAGCATGGGATCACATAAACTCCCTTAAATAAAATGTAAAAGGAGGTGAACAGTCTCAGTCCCTGATAAAAAAGAGAGTGAAGAAAGGTTGTGGTAGGAAAAAGTAACAATTATGTTCAGGGGGAATTGAGAACTTTCAATGGAGGTCTGATAAGTATTTTACAAAGGGCTTCCTAAACTCACCCCTATATTTCCTGATGTATGTGGAAACCTCATCCAAAAGCAGTGTGGTATTTTCCTTGGTTGGGGCTGTTTTCCCTTTCGCCACCTTTAGTTGCCACCAAAATGATGGGCAGTGTGGACACGGGTAACCAGGGGAAGGTAGGTTCTCTGTTCCCACGGTCCTTGTTAAGGAGAGGGGAAAAACACAGCTTCTTTACCTAGGTGAAGTAAGGGCTAAAAGGGATATGATTACTCTCAGTAAAACCATCAGAGGATAACACCAGGGAAGAGGAGAAAGCCTTTCAGCTGTATAATGCCATCAGCACAAAAACATTATAAAATAGAAGTAGATAAACTTGAGTTAAATGGTATGTTATTAACAATGGGAAGTGGGAGGCTCTGGGACAACGTCTTCACGAGAGGAGCAGGGAATAAATGCTTGTGGCAGTTTGAGAGTTTACGAACCAGATCTCATTATATTTATACAGTGTTCTTGAACTGGCTTTCAGCTCCTTGTCTTAATGCTGTACGTTCAATTCACAATCTGGGGGTGCCCCAGCATGCTGCTGAGGCTGGAGAGGAGATAATCTGTCTCCATCTACCGCACCTGCAACAGTTGTCCAGACATAGGGGGAGCTTGAAGCCTGTAGCGTAAGGGCCCCATATTAGTGTTATCACTTAACAGCTGTAAAAGTAGATGAAAGAAAGCATGAGTTCAGGCATATATCTGTAGGCACATCACTTGCTTAAAATAATATTTTTTTCCTCTACTGTTCCAGTGGTGTCCCCCTACTTACAGTTTGAATCCAAACTGCATCTCCGAAGAGGCAGTGGACTCTCAAGTAGATGCAAGTGACGCTGTACTTCTCCTATGGTGGTTTTTTCCTTTTTTTTTTGCAAGACAAGCAAAGGTCCTTCTCTCCCTAGTTAGCTGACTACTACCCCTGAGGTTCAGCAAAATGTGTCCAGCTGGTATCTGTGTCTGCTCCTTCCCATTAGCTCTGATGATGCCTTTTCGTATCAGCTTCCCTTGCTTCTGAGTTTGCAGTATATAAGGGCAATAAACCACCTTTTATCTGCAAAGATGCAGGTGTACCTACCTGGTACCCTTTGCTGCGGGACCTTCTCCTCTCCCCTCTGATCTAATGTCTTGACCTTGAGAGGAGACTTGTGGATTAACTCCTGAGAGGCACGTAGGATTTACTTCTTTTCTTTTTACCCTCGTTTTATTTTAATGGCCAGGGAAAATGGGAAGAATGCAAATGAGTGAATGCCCTCTTTGATCTGTGTTGCTCCTGAGCATAATCTGCTAGCCTGGCAGGCGCCAGGCACAAGAGGAATTGCTGCCCCTAAGTAGAAAGAAACTTCAGCCTCTTTTTGCAAGCAGTTGCTTGCAGTTTGCTTGTTGGCTCGGGGGAAGCGAGCAGCCAAGAGAGCCTCGTCCCCCTGCAGAACAGGGGAGTTGGACACACTGTGGGGCCGATCGCCTGCTGCTCACGTAATGGGAATTATTCTTTTAAGCAGGGATAACCTGAAATCATAAGGTTTTCCACCCACATCTGAAAAATACACAATGATGCGTTTACCCTAAAAACGGTACAACTGTGGCATCTGCTTCTCTCCGGAGGGACAGGCTGAGCAACTGTGACGGGGGCAACCTACAGACGCCATCTCCCGAGGTGAGACACCGAGCTACTGGCTGGATGTGGAAGAGAAAATGGAGGCATTAACTTCGGTTCTGAATGAGGTCCATCCCTGAACACAGAAGCCATGGGAGTATTTTGAGGGTGTGTATTTAAAATACAGGTGGAAGGGATGGACAGGGTTATTGGAGAGGGAAGGGTGATTTTGATTGTGTTACAACTGAACAATAAAACTGTTAATAGCCAGCAAAAGGTCAAGGCTTCAAGAGTGGGTGATCCTCTGTACCTCTAAATTGTTTTACTACACTTCAAAATGATGCCTGATAACACGATATGTATATACTGTAAAACACACATATCCTTTGCTCTGCAGGACACCAGAAAGTCGTTTTTGCTCCAAAATCTGGATTGACCATGTCTCCTCCAGTCCCTTCAGACCTGGGCTACGTACCCCCTGATGGCGGATGGGGGTGGGCAGTGGTGTTCGGAGCCTCCATCTCGATTGGGTTTGCATATACCTTTCCTAAAGCTTTCACAATCTACTTTAAAGAGCTCCAGGCTGTTTACAGCATCTCCTACAGCCAGATTGCCTGGGTAACATCCATCATGTGTGCTACCACCTACGGAGGAGGTAAGTGAAGCAAGACCTTATCTTTCTTTGGAAAAGAGGAGGTCGGATCTCTACACCAAAAGGGGAGGGGTGAATATATTCCTTTGAGAAAGTTCTTGGAAAGCTCTAACTGCAAGTTTGTCTCTCTGTTTTCTGATGATGTGCCTTGGCAAAACAGAGAGAACCAGTACTGCTGAGTATTTTATTGACAACATATATGATGTCACCAATTCTCGTTATTTCATCAGAAATCTTGCTATGTGTGGGTGGAGGCTTGGCCATGGTGGAATTATTTTAGTCTTGGACAGTTATTTCAGCATATTTAGTATTGCATCTTCGGTTCTGTTCATATTCTTGGCTTTCTTTTTGAAAGAAAAAAATGTACTTCTTGCACTCATGATTGTAGAGAAGATGCTGGAAACTTGAAACCTGAAGTTTTGCTCATGAACAGGCATGGCAGACATGCATGTAAATCTTGAGATAGTATGTAAATATTCCCTAATTCTGTTGCTAAAATCTTGCTGCAAGTCATTTATTAAGGGATGATGTTTGAGAGTTCTCTCTGCAGAATCTTTCTGAAAGGACAAATGTGTCCACTGGTTACTTCAAGTTAAAACATTCACTGAGTACTTGCACCTCGGCTGCAAAAGTTGCCGTTGTGCAAAGGTTGTGGGAAGGTATTGCTTGTCCTCATAATGAAATCACCAAGTGGAAATTCTCAGGGGGATGTTTGCCTCAGATACTGATGCCAAGTATCAGTCTGCCACTTTGATCTGAGGAGCTGGTGTGTATCTTGCTGTTAATGGTTAGCAGAGGACCATCTTGCTTTAGGTTGCTGATGCCTGTGAGGTGCGGCTGCTGGAGGTTATTGCTGGGCTTTTAGCAGGCTCTTGGTTCTTCTTAGCTTGTTTTGCAAGGGTGAAACGTAATAGGATTAACACTTAAGAACACAAGAATAGCCGCATCGACTCACATCTACCCAAACCTGTATTCTTCCTCAAACAAGGTCTGTGACACACACTTTGGGAAAGAATATTACAAACAAGTTGTAGATGGAGGGGTCCTCTTGGTGCCCCGTCACCCTCAGGACGGTGCGGTTTGGAGGCTTCCTGGGTCACACGCTACAAACGCCAGGGTACACCCTGTGTACAGAAGTCGCGCATACTCGTCTCGTGTACTTTAGGAACTGGTTTTACATTGCAATAAAAAAACAGAGATGTTTTGTCATCTGATATGGGATGGATTAAGGTGAAAGGAGAAAATTTCTGTAAGGCTCACCTGGCACTCGGGACAGTGATACACGTCACTCTGTCAGTGCCCTGAGCAATGCCTGTGACTCCGCGGACAACCTGTGTCTTTACTCTTTTGACAGCTCATGCCTAGTGTTATTGAGCATGTGATTCCCAAGATGACTGCGTGCCTTGGAAAGCTGGCACGGGAGCAAGTGACTTTTTACTTACTGATTCAAATCCAGCCCTTGTCAGGGGAGAGACTGAAGGCTCCTACTGCCACCGAGCCAGCAGCTGGTCTCAGCCTGTTCCCAGTGGGCAAGTACCGATGTAGCTAACCCACCGGGGCTGGCTGGCACGCTTGGGGTTTGGGATGCACGTGACCAGAGAGGTGTGAGGGATGAGTTGCTTCCCTGCTTGCAGGAAGAGCCTTCTCAGGTCTGGCCGGAGTTGATCGGCCAGGCAGCGAGGAGGTTTCGTTGGGCTCTTTGGGCTACGGTCTCTGCTGCAGATGGACAGAAAGGTTCACTTCCAGGTTTATTACATCAGCAGCTCTACTGAGCACCTATTTCCCCTTGAAACAATGAATGTTTAGCCTGTGGCTGCTGTTTGGCTCTGGTGGTTTCATGTCAGGAGCTGAGAAGGGCTAACGGAGACTGAGCGAGAGACTGAAAAGCAATTCAGGCTGTGTGGGGCTACTAGAGGGCTTGTTTCCTCAGGGTGGCTGTTCAGGCCCTCTGAAAATTGGATGTCTGAAACTGAGCACCGAACATTAGAGATGTCTCAGATTGGTTGAGATTTCTGGCTTTTTGTTTTCCACATTCCCTGAGTTAGGGCCCTCGACACCCGAATGAAGATACAGAGAGTACAGCAAGGGAACTGCTGTCAGTGATCTTGATGGGGGAAGAAGCCGTTACAGTATAAAACTTGTGGTTTTCATCATTGATCTTCCCATCTTTAAATACAGACTTTTATAAAATCTTATTGCTGCAGAGCTATCATTATAAGCTGCAGCCGAGTGTGCAAGCGTCTGACTTTCCCAGATGTTGCATGTAACAACAGGAGGGTGTCCGTATAAGCAGGAAAAAATGAGATGCTGTGAAGCAAGATGACTTTTTCCTTTTCAGCGTTGCATTTACCTTTACGCAGACTTTGGGTTAAGAACTCAGTGCTGGCAGGGGGGTCCTGCCTGTCCCACCTTTCCTGGCGTTTTCACAAACACTTGTGTTTATTGCTGCATGAGCACCCTTCCTCTCTGGGGATCTGTCCTGTGGTGTGGTAGCGGTCGCTCTTCACCTCACTCAGTTTTTAAATCACTGTAGCATCTGGGTTAAAAAAAAAACCAAACAAACTATGAAAGAAATAGATCTTGGAAAAAAAAAGTCTTAGGAAAAATCCCTGTGTGACGATTATAGACTCTTCTAGAATTAAGGAAGATCAATTATCTCCTCTGTTCTTGTGAATGATTAATAATTCTAAACATTTCCCTGTCATGTTCTCATCTTTCAGTTGTTGTTTCCAGTAAATGGTGTTGACATCTCCATAGATCTGAAAGCAGCAGCATGCTAATAGTAATAGAAGAGGGAATGGCAATAACAACAGATTTAGGAGTTTCATCTCGGAGAATAAATATCTTTGAGTGCATAAGTAATTGAATACTCAGTTTGATCTTCCTTTCAGCTACACCAGCTACATCTAGAACAATTCTGTAGCATCCAGTGAAGCTGCATGCTGTGTTTGAGAGAGGAGGAAAGCACCAGCAAAGCCTGCCCAGAGTGGTTGAGGGCATGCAGGGGATCCCTTCAGGGAGAATTATGCCTTTAAACACTAACTTTAGTTTTACAATATTCAGAAATTGTACAGCTAAGTGTTTACAAAGTAGTCTTTTAGGACAGCGTGTGTTTTTTTGCACTTGAGTAATTAAAAAAAAAAAGCTTCAACAAATATTAACATTGAATATCGTTTCTGGGTGAAACTTTGGCTGCACTGAAGTCAGCAGGCACCTTGCCATCACCTTTAGTGCAGCCAGGATTTAATCTTTCAGCTGCAAAGTTTGATCTGCTGATCTATAGCATTAGAAGCCTGGAAAATTTCAGCCCCAAGCATGGTATTTAGGAAATGGGGCTGAGAACCGAATGAAATTGTAGAAATTAATTCTCTGTCTGTAAACACTTGGTTTCACAAAGGTCTCCAGGAATGTTAAGTGATGGAGTGCCCTATAAACACGACCTAGATAATAGGTTCATCTTTGAAGCCTGTCTTACGAGGAGTCATTTCTGTGGCACTTAGGGGGCTCTTGGGAAGGTCAGTCTGTAAACCCGGGATTACAGCAAGCTTGAGCAAATACTACACTTGGACCAAAAGTCTCCTCTTTTTGATCTTGTGGGGTAACATGGATGTACAGTGTCAAAAGTTCAACAAGCTCCTAAAGAGCAATCTGTGTAAGACCTTGAAAGTTAATACTAAAGCATCGTGCTTGATCTGCTGGACAACGGTCAGCCAGAAGGACAAAGCAACACAAGAAAATGCAGGCACCGGAGACCAGCTGAGTTTACCTACAGTAATATTGAGTATTGCATCACCCTGTGTTAAGGGCACAGAGGGTTATACACAGCTAGCCGCACCGCGTGACTCATGAACTAATCTCTTCCCATGTTTGATTCTGTTTCTTGTTTCCATACCCCAACATTTAACTACATTTGAAAGGTAATGAAGGAGCTTGCTGGGTGTCCTCCATCCTATGAAGAGGAGCTGGTTATGTGCAGAGTGGTTGCAGACTTTATCCTGCAGTCCTGCTTCCCACCCGCTCTCTTCCAGTGTCTAGCAGCCTCATTGGTGATGAGAGCTGTGCCGTATCAGCCAAAATTGGCTTCTGCTTGGTACATCCTTGTCCTTGGAGCAAATCAAAGGTGCCTTACATATATGCAGCAAACAGCAGTAACTGCTCCTGGAATGCTACAGTCCTAGAGGAAGGTTTCTTGAGGGAACTCACAGCAAGAGCAGAAGCCTTTGTGGAGTTATGATCACTTGTCACAAGAGTTTTGTTTGATGGGGAAAAAAACCCAGCAAAGCCCCAGCTGCCTCTTTATGATAGTTTTCTGTAGCTTTAATTGACTATCCCTCTAATACCTTGTGAACTTGGGTGAGGTGGGGTTAATTTTTTGGGAAAATACCTGCATTATGTAATGGCTCAGTACTATGACCTGCAAACATGTCCCAGAGACTACTTGCAAACCAGTGTGACATTCCCCTGTCCCCAAGCCAAGGAGCTGCTGACCCTCAATTCAGACTCAGCCCGCACCGTGCAGTGCCAGCTTTCTGCTGTTCTGGAGTGGGGCTTCATGGCATCCCTGCAAAATCTCTCCTCTCTCAAACATCAGGAGGGTTTAATGAGATCTAAAGCTCTCCACCTTGTTGAAGTGTTATTCAGGCAGCCCTGAGGCAGGTGATCCTCTTTCCATCCTGTAGACCACTACTTGAGAGTTTATTTGTGGCAGGACAGCTTTGGAGATGGGCTGGAGACAGCGGTGGTCTTCTGGACCCAGCTGTGCCACAGCTGCTTAGGGCCATGCCTTGGAAGAAGGTGCTTGTGGAGGGGCTGGATGTGTTTGGACCCTGCAGTCACAATTCGTTGGATTAGTTTTGACACTCTAAACTGCAGATCTTTGCTAACCTGGTTCCTTTTCACTGAAATGGGTAAGGAAACTCTCACAAGAATATTTCCATCAGAAGCCACAGGAGACCCGTGGGCTCAGTGGAGGTGAGCCCAAGCCCACATGCTTGGGCTGCAGTGCACGGAGGGTACATCCATCACCCAGAAAATCTCTCCGTGTTTGCAAGCTGTGACCTTGTGGAGATCAGCTAAATTCATTCAGGGGGAAAGATGAGTAAAGTAGCATCGTAAGCAGACAGGTCTAAGATACTTAGCAGGCATCACGTGGAATATGTGTTGGGGTAACTCAAGGCAGGGGCAAATAGTGCACTTGGAAACAACTCCACAGATAAATCCTTTGTTGCTGCCTTCCTAGTACATTACCATCATTTCACATCTTTGTAAGTAAAGGGATGCACAGGATCACATAAAAATAATTATTTTAAGTAAAACTGGGATTTTGCAGTGACTCTAAGTAAGTTGGCTGAAAGTGGCAGAAGATGCTCTGGGGTGGAGGAAGCCGCTGCCTCTGTTGCTGGTGTAACCAGGTGGGATCAGGTAGTCCGTGACAGGAATTGGGGACCAACAGGGTGGTACCTGTGTGACAACAGTTCGTGTTTACCAGGACTTCCCATCCTTAACAGGGCAGGAATGTAAATGCTTTATTTTTGTGTGTGCTTTTGCTTCAAAATAAGAACAGGTAGACAAAGTAGGTAAGGCAAATTGGAATAAGACGGGATATGGTACTAATTTTACATTGACAACACTAAAGTGCCTTTCTTCACTATGCGTTTACCTTGAGCAAAAAGGTATGAACTCGTTATCCTGTGGTAAAACCTCACAGCAAGGAAAATAGGGCTTGAGTCTGGGAGTGGAGAACCACGGGGTGGGAATACAGACGTTTTTCTCTGCACACTATGTCCTGTAGTAAAGAGTCCCCTTTACTTTCGGTACAAATGAAAGAGTGACCTGCTCTGCTCTGGCTAATGTGTAATTACACCTTCAACACAACCTTCTGCCCCAGCTGTTTGTTTGCCCGTGTTTGTGTGCACAATCTGAAATGCCACCAGGCTCTGCATTCAGCGATGTTTGGAAAAAAAAAAAAACCCACAGTATTTGTGCTAAATTTCAATCATTCAGGGCTTGGCATTGCCAGACTTCTGCCATTAAAGTTAATAGCTGAATTCTCGATGCATCTTTGAGTACTTCAACCATGTTGTTTTTCCCTTTCTATACAGTCATTTTCCAAATATAACAGAGCAAGATCCTACTGGGATTAAAATGTAAATGAGAAGAAGATGCAATAGCAAAGGAATAATTTGTTTTAATTCCCCAGTGAAAACATTCCAGTTATTAGATTTAGATTAATTGTAGCCATCTTTTTAGCAACACAAATGTTTTGGTTTGGGCTGCTGATTAAACTCCCGCAACAGGGGAAAAACAGAAGTGATATCGCTGCTCAGTTTATTTTATGATCTCCAGGAAATCAGCACAGCCAGCAGCGATGCTTCATGCACCTGGTTGGTTTGACGGCATGGACGCAGGGCTGGAGCCATCCAAGAGGTTTGCTGGCTCTGGAGAGAGTTATTTCATGTCGTATGAATCCTTCTGTCTGCCTGGCCTCCGCGCTATTAATACTGGGGCTGAGCAAAAAGCAAGTTTGACATTTCATAACTTTCTGTTTTGACCTCTCCTTGACCCCCTTGTAAAACATTACTCAGTGGAAAGCAGAGCCACGAGGCTCTGCCAGTGTCCTGGGTGGTTCCCAGCAGCACCAGCACCAATGTCCCTTGGCTCCGCACAGTGTCACCCCGCCACCAAGCGCAGGGACGTGTGGGGCTGGTGGCTCTGCCTGCAGCACAGCATTTCACACAGCTGTGGAGAGGCTGTGTGGAAATTAAAGGTCTCCCTAAAATAGCCATAGGAATGTCAGGGGACGCAGATTGACTGCGCTTGGCCCACGTGCCCTATTTGGAGCATGCCCGGCTGCTGTGTTGGTGGGGTGCTGCCCGCATCCCTCCTGCTGCTCGGCGCCCCAGGAGCTGGCGGGCAGAGTTAGGTTCCCTTTAATTAAAACCTCGAGCATGAAAATATTAGTGGTAAATCCCTGAATGCTGGAGGTCTTGTGGCTAAACACTGAGGAATGTGTTGTATCAACACAGTCACGCTCAGCGGTGAGGAGAGCACGGGGGGATAAGGGTAATTCTGCACTCGCTGTGGAGGGAACTATTGATCTGTCCCCAGGCTTGCATTTCATGATTGCATCTGGCTGGGGTCCAGAGCCAAGAATTTTGCTGAAGTCAAACCTTTTCCCAAGCTCTTCCCTATGAGGGTGGTGAGGCACTGGCACAGGTTGCCCAGAGAAGTTGTGGATGCCCCATCCCTGGAAGTGTTGAAGGCTGGGTTGGATGGGGCTTTAAGCAACCTGGTCTAGTGGAAGGTGTCCCTGCCCATGGCAGGGGGCTTGGAACTAGGTGATTTTTAAGGTCCCTTCCAACCCAAACCATTCTATGATTCTATAATAATCTATATTAGTATGGATTGATCCCTTGGAAAAAGTTAAGAATATTATTAGGAACATAAATGTGTGGGCCTATTTTCAGAGGACGAGGATATCTGTCTCCTAAGACAGATTGCACTGAGGAAAGTAATGGTATCACACCCTGGGCCACGGGGGCCAGCCCTTTGGTTTTGCGGACAATTGCTGCTTATAATCTCATTCATAAATTCAGAAGCTCCATTTTAACCGTGGTTATGGATTGGATTTCACTGCTGATGCATTTTATGAGCAAATGGAAAATGACAATGGAATAGTTTTGAGAAATGGGGTATGCCGTGGAAGTGAGAATCACAGACGCTTTAAAGAAGTACAGAATTGCCTCTTTAGGTGCCCACTCACCCGATGCTGTTTTGATGCAGCAGAGCTAGGAATGGATTTTTTTCTTTAATGTGGAAGCAATTTCTAAAGTCTTTAATTGACTTTCAAAGACTCAGTGAAGGAAAAACACTGTTGGAGTTATAGAGTTGTAGCTCCTACCTTTGGTTGCAATAAAATGCCTTGCGTAAAAGGCTTCGAACAAAATTCTTTCCAAATACCAAAGTGGTCCACTGAGAATAAATAGAAATGCTTTCCATTCTCAGGGGAGCCCAGGTTGTTTTTTTTTTTTTTTTTCCCTGGGAAAAAAAACCACCCACATTGTCAACACTAGTCACTTTTTTTTGGTATCCTTATATTTTGAATATTGTTTAACCAACCTTGGACTTCAATAAGTGAAGGACGTTAGTTCATTTGATTTAAAAATCATGACTTAAAATATCTATGGGAACTGTCACGGAAAGCTTTGCAAAGTTTGGAAAATGGGCCCTTTTGGGGACAGAGGAAGAGTTTCAGATTCTGCCTTGCTCCCGGCCCCTTTTCCCCCCCTTGCCCCTCTTCTTTCAATACCTCGAGTGGAGCGCTGGGAATACAATAGCAGTCACTGATTTACATGGAGGGCTGCAATAGGGAAATGAGTCATTTGAAAAGGTATTTTGCAATTTTAATCAATTTTGTTGCCGCTTGCCAACAAATTAAAAAACCTGCCCTCCAGGAAACGTCTGCTGTCTGTGGATGAGTAAGCGGAGCCCGGCTCTGGGGGGGCTGTGCTCCCGAAGTGGAGGGGGAGCACTCACATAGGCAGTTACTGTGAGATGAGCCCAAGTCTCCCCAAATTGCTAGGAAGTCATTTTTGACCTCGTGAGCCCAAGATTTCTGCTTGCTGTTTCTGCTTGCCCTCAGGCTGTCGTGCTTTGTTTGTGAGCATCTCTTCAGAGCAGCGACACGAGGGCAAAGACTAATCGATTTCAGACATCTTTAGAAATAATTTGTTCCCCCCCCCAACGTCTCCTGCTGCAACTGGTTTCCTGCTTTAGTTTTGAGTTTGCCACCAGTTTGTGTGAACATTTACCCAGAAGGTGTCGTGCCAGGGTTTGCTGCAGAGGAAGTTCTTCAACGTTACACCAAATTTAGCATTTCTGCAGAAGGAAACTGTCCCATCTTCCAGCCAAGGTCATGGCTGGAGTTGTAGCTGCTTCTTCATCGCTCTCCTCCCAGGGATTTCCGTCTGCCTTCCCCACGCTCCGCGCTGATGCTAAGGATGTGCCCAAGTTCAATCTCAGGTGTGTTTGTTTAGATTTGGGCCCATTTTTTTATGTTTGGCAAAACACCAAAACCAGCTGCTGAAACAAACTTAATTCCCATTTATTAGAAAAACTCCACTAATCCAAACCCTCATCCCTCTGTAGCAAAATAGAAGACAACAGCCCCGTCCCCTTGGCCATCCCCTTGTTCAGCTGCAGACAGGGTTTTCATACTGGAGAGACTAATTGTCTCCTGCGATGGCAGACTGCCCGCCCCTGCACCCTGCGCCTTCGTGCATGCAGGACTGTACGTTGTACAAGCGATGCAGTAAAAGCAGGTATCTTTATGGCCCATAAAGTGGGTCTGGGCTGTACCAAAACAAAACTCTTCAGGTCATCACGCTGTGACCCTGCACCTGAGAGTAAAGGTCTTCTGGTCGTTTTAAGTTTACTCAGTTTTATAGAAAGAAAGGAATAGTAGTAATAAAACATCTTACAGACGTGTTGTAAGGAGATCTTTAAAGTTCTAGATTAACTGTGCCAGGAAAATTACTGAGCAAGGCACTGATTCCCCCCCCCCCATTATTGCTTAATTGCGTATGTAGAAAAATGTGATTTAGAGTGACACAGGATGTGTTTTGGGAGTGTTGGAGAGACGGCGGAAATAGGGAGGCAGGGAGCTCCTTCTCGTTTCATTAGAGATTGACATGTTTGTACCCGAACCAAAAGTGGTACCGCTGTTAAAATCTAATTCAAAATTAGAGAAGAACCACCAGCCTGGACCAGCAAGCTTTGTCTCCCCATGTCCTTGGGGAGGGAAGAGCTGTGTACAGGCCCAGCAGGGCGTGAGACAGGACAGTAGCAAAGCCTTACAGAGCCCCTCGCGAGCCCAGGGATTTGCTCTTTCCCAGACAGTCTGGGAAGGGCTCCCGGCACCCCCATGCAGAGGGTGGGGACAGGCAGGGACCTCCTGTCTTAGGTGGAACGGGAGGGGGAAGCCCACTGCCCCCTGTGACATCGCCACGTTGTCGGCGTTCTGCTCAAGAAGAAGAGGAGGAAAGAAAAATGTGAACATTTTTGTATACAATGTATACTGTAAACAGCAGTGTTTACATGCAGATTTTAAAATCAGCTGATTTCCACACACCTAACTAGCGTGACTTGTTTTTTGAGTGTTAGGTTGTCTTTTTTGAAAACAGACTAAATACACCTTTATAGGGGATTGGGGAAGAGTTGGTCTGAGCCTTAAAATACAGAGGAGCCAAGGGGGAATGGAAGCTCTGCTTAGGGGAACTGGGAAGAAAGGGTCATATTTGCAGTGCAGGTAGTGTAACTGATTTGCAGGCAAAACGTCTTTTGCCAAAATGATTCGTAAATAAATGATACATAAATCTGCCCAAATCATACCCCAATCTTCATGGTTATGCATGGAGGGAAGAAGGTCTCCCTCTCCCAGAAGGCTGGAGGCAGAGTGGGAGACAACAGGGCGCTGACACTCACCTGCCATCTCCATATGAATTTCCCCAAAATTGGGGCCGGGAGGGCACGCAGCTGAATTCCTCCGAGACCCGTGGGGCTGTTACTGAAGCCAGGGGGAGGCAAGGTCGAGCAAGATGCACGTCTGGTAGCAAAACTGCAACTTTCCAGCAAAAGCAAACACTGCTAACGTTTCCCCAAAGGGACTTCAATGTAAAAACTAGAATATACAGCAAATTGGCGAACGTAAACAGGGGGCAGACAACTGCACAAGTCTGCAATGATGTAGCGGTACGGGGACAGGAGAGCAGCCCGCAACTTTGTAAGGGGGAGTGAAGAGCTGGGATGCTGGTGAAAACACAGCGGGGTGGAAAAAGAAAAAGATAATTTCCATTTAAATAACTGAGGATGGTTTAATTAACGCCCGCGGGGTGGCCTCGGCTTGGGGGGGGGCGGCGAGGAAAAACAAGGGGGGGAAAAGGGGAAAAGCAGAAAGGCGTGTAACACCCGGGGGAGGTTTGGTCTGTGTCCCCGTCTGCCGGGGCGGGGTGGGAGCCGGGCCGAGGCGGGCCGGTCCCGCGTGGGGCGGTGCGGGCGGCTCCCCCGCCCCGTCCCGTCCCGTCCCGTCCCGGCGGCCGCGGGGGGGGGGGGTCAGTGGTCGCGCTGGCGCCGCGCTCCCGCAGGTGGGTGCTGCCGCGTGGGGGGGTGTGGGGTTCCCACGCGTGTCCGTGGGCTGCGGCCCAGCCTGCCTTGGCGAGGGGCTGCGGGGGTGGGGTTGGGGGGGGGGGGGGGGCTGGGCACACGCGAGTGGGGCGGCGCAGCGGGTCGGAGCCGCCGTTCCTAATCCTGTCCACCTCCACGGGGCATTTCTGGCACCGTCCCGCTCTCCCCCCAGCCCCAGTACGGATGCCAGGAGGCACGACTCCATATGGCTGATATTCTTTGCATTAAATGGCCACACAAAACGGCAGGGGTGGGGGTGCGACATTAGAAATAAAGAGCTAGATTGAAGCTGCGTTGGGGCGATGCTGTCGCTGCAGACCGGGGATCTGGGGGAGCAGCATCTCTGGGACTGACTCTGCGCCTTTGCGCTTTGTTTTTCAGGGCTTCTCGAGGAGCGCTGGGTGGCCGCTCGCACAGCCCGGCCATGCCGCCCCCCACTAGCGTGGGGCGAGTCCCCGGCCCGCCGGACGGCGGCTGGGGCTGGGTGGTGGTCTTCGGTGCTTTCATTTCTATTGGCTTCGCCTACGCCTTCCCCAAAGGCGTAGCCATCTTCTTCAAAGAAATCCAGGATTTCTTTGGCACGTCCTATAGCGAGATCGCGTGGGTCTCCTCGATCATGTTGGCCACGACGTACGGTGCAGGTGAGTAAACCTGCACCAGCTCCTGCGGCACGGTTTTCTTGTAAAAGCAAAAATAAGCCAGAAATCTCCGCTCTGGGCCAGCGTGCAGGGAAAGCAGCAGTGTCCATCTGCACGGGCACTAGCAACAGGTTTATTTTCTGATTGTGTTTCCAATGTTCTTTAGGGAAACAAGTCCTATGTGGAGCCTAAAGGGGCTAAGAGGCAGTTTTTTGGAGGTAAATTGATGTTGGTTGGGATTTTCAAACAGGCCTGGTGCCTTCCGAATTTGTGACTGGGTTCAGCGGGTGCAGGCATCTTTTGACCCCTCTGGGTGCGTTTTGGGCCTGTGGGGGACTCCATATGTCTTTGAAAATGTGGTCTGTGACCAGTTCGGTGCTGACATCCCCTTTATTTCCAGCTGGGTTTGCAGCACCTTTGCTGCTTTTCAAAATAGGGCTCATTTCACTAACATGGGCACGGTGTTATGCGGAAGCCCTAAAGGGGTGCAGTATCCTCTGTGCACCAGAGGCTGAGCTGCATGGTGTGTTCCATTGCTGCATCCCCTTCTCCGGCCACGCTGCCAGCTGCGGGCTGCATTGGGGGATTTCTCTGACACCACAAACAAAACGTGGCCTTGGCCCTGTCACACAGCACCTCTGTTCCCCCAAAGGCAGGCAGCACCAGCCCTGCTCCTTGTATCCGAGTGGCAAGGGGACGGGCGAGCTGTTTCGAAGAGACACTGGCATCCTCCTGTCCTGCTTTGACACAAGTCGGTAACTTTGCACCCGAGAGGCTGTGAAGTACCAGCATGGCCTGGACCTGGCGTGTTGCTGAGGGTAGCAGCGGTGGTCCCCTACCCAGAAATCAGAAGATTACCTACGAAAGCTTTCCGTGTGCATCAGTGAAAAAGCCCTGAGAATAGGCTGGTGTGAAATAGCTGGGTCTGGGTTTCAGCCAAAGCTGAGCCTGGAGTAGAGCAATAAACGAAGTAGCTGCTTGTTTATTGTGGCAGCTTATAATCACAGCAATGAAATAGCCAGAGTCAATCATTCTTATCAGTTGCAAAGCAGTGCATATAACTTTGCTCTTTTTTTATGATTTTGATACCACTTTCATGACTCAATGAAAAACTTGGGCTGCCTTTGATTAAATCTGCAATGGGAGGTAGACAGGAACCACGCTCTGTAATTGTAGGAAACTTCATCAATATTTATCCTGGCTATTAAAACGATTCTGAAAATATTCTTTGTTTTTAAAAAGGACTTTTTTTTCCTTAATAATGCACTGTAGTGCTTTTTGGAGAGCACAGTAGATAATGAAAGTAAAGATGCTTTGTAAAGGTTTGTAAAGTGGAAGCGATGCTTGAATCAGAGCCTATTGTAATCCACTCTATTATAACCCACTGCAAAGGTTTGGTCCCACGGAGAGTAGCTCTGCAAGGGCTGAGTTCCTATTTGAAAACCCACAAATGGAGCACTTTGAGGGCAAAACCCAAGCAGCGATTTAGAAAGATAAATCCTCCGCTTAAGCCAGTGCTGTTGTCCCAGGCCACCCCCTTGGCCTCCCTGACAGGATGCTGAGCCTGAGCCCTGGGGAGCGCGGCAGCTTTGGGATAGATTTCCACTGGGGCTTGTTATTAAATCCAGAGAAAAGCACTTTTGCCTCAGCCCCAGCGATATAAATAAGCAGTCTGCAGTGAAAAGGGAACAGTCGTGCTCTGTATAGGCTGAACAGGAGCAACTGGGTTGCGGTGGGGGAGGGAAACACTGCCGTGGGGAGGCAGGCGAAAGGACCGCTTGTCATTTAGATGCTACTTAAATGCTGTTTTTAAGGGGGCTGGGGTAGATTATGAGGAATGTTTCTGAAGTAGTCAGGTGGGAAAAAAAGGAAAAGTAGGCAGCCCATGCCTTTGGTGTGTTCCGTTGCCTACAGATCAGTGTCTAGGAAGCTGCATGGTTTGGAAGTCAAAGAGAGATGGCTAATATTTGGTACCAAAAGTATGCGAATGAGTGGAGGCTGCTGTAAATTTCGTGGTCTGGTACTAAAATTAGGACATCACTTGTTGGGAAGGCCGTGGTTGAGGTTTTAATATAGGTGAGTGTGCTAAATGTGTCCCATGGGGAGCAGGGACCACTGCTCTCCCTGATGGCTGGGTCCCTAACGCATTTCCCTCTGTCTTCCCAGTAGCTCAGGGCATCGTACAGTGCAAGCCTTCTTCCTGGGAAAATGCCGTTTCTTCCATTGCACTCAGTCCTGGGTAGATGTTAGCTGGGACTTAAGGCACCATGATGATGATCTTATGATTTCAACCACCATCATCCACAGTGAAGCAGTGGGAAACCCTGCTCTGCCATGGGGTGGGGGGAGACCTTGATGGAGCGGCCACAAAAATCATGTCCGTTCCACAGACTGCCATGTGCTGGAGCGATATCCCATCACCTGTCTCATAATGCTGCAATAAATGCGCCGAAGTAGTTACCTGTAGGTTGGGAGCTCCCTGGCTGCCTCTGTGGGTTTTTGCCAGCTCTGCTTTGTCTTCCAATAAAAATGTGTCCCCCCACCCTCTGGTATGGAAGAGATGCTTCGTGCCTGACCATGACCGAGTGAGGAACATGCTCTGCAGATTAACCCCGCACCTGACAGTGCCTGAAGTTGCTCTCAGGGGTGTAGATGGGGGGCTTGAGCATCTCGGGGTGCGGGTCACGGCCAACGAGCTGGCGCTGGAGCAGGTGAAATGCTGCTCTGATCGCTTCTGCCTCCTCCCATCTGCAGACTCTCCAACCCACTTTCTTCTCTTTCTCTCCAAGTGTTCAAGCCGGTGCCATGTGCTCTGTACCTGGGATGTTGTAGTGGACTTTTATCCCAATTAACTGAGTGTCTCCTGCCTTTTTGCAAGGAGCTTTAACTTTACCCTCCCTTATGCTATTATACAGTAATATGGGGGATGATACAACTGGGCACTGTTAGACTTAATTGCAGGCGATTGTACCTTTGTACCTTCCCACTTGCCTTGCAGTTGCTCAGAGTTATGTCCTTCTCTCCTCTGCTCTGCTCTTGAATAAGATTTATGCTTGTTTGATCATCCCTCCCTCTGCAGCGATCCAGGCTGAGACACCGAGTTGCTCAGTGGCTGCAGACAGGGCCGCGATGGGAGTTTGCAGAACATGGAGCAAATGAAACACACGTGCCCAGGAGTGTATTTAACACATCTAATTTGATTGACTGGGCATTTAACGCCAGAGCGGGTTTGACTTATGAACGACTTCAGTGATTTGGAAATTCTCATTGAAGGAACGGGGCGCCGGTTCCTGTGAGCTGCCAAAGTCTTGCTCTGCTGCAGTGCCTGTTAGAGCTGTTAGGATGCCTGTGCGGCAAAGCTTGATTTACTTTGCTGAAAAACTAGGAAGTAATTTAACACTGGATTTTTTCTAATCTTTTCTGAAAAAAAGAAATTCTAAAAATGCCAAAGTAAGCTTTCAAGATAGTCCTGAGTAACTAGTAGAGTTACTAAACCAGGTAACTACTGCCATGGCTTGTCCCTTCCTTCCCTTCCTTTCCCAAATCAGTGGTGAGGCAGAACTGTCACAGCCCGCGTGGAGATGCACTGAGCATCTCCTACGCGAGGCATCAGGCCCTGTGTCCTGGGGGGCTGGAGGGGCCAAGTGGTGCATTTGCTGGTGTCAGGTGTGGGCATCACAGCCACGAAAGGAAAGCCCCAAACTTGCCTCACCTCCACCCCTTCCCCCTGCTCCAGTACCAGTAAATGGCCATGATTTGGAAGGTGGCCACGCAGATCAACAGCTTTCCTCAAGAGTGCACAGGCTCCGCTGTTTGCTCAGTTGGCTTCAGGGAAAGGCTGTAGCATTGCTGTCCCCTCCCCGGTGTTCGGCCACGTCTCCGGGCTGTGCCGTGGCTCTCGGAGCCAGGACTCAGGGCAGCGAAGCTGGCATCCAAGCACGGGGATGTCCTCCGCGAGGACTGACCCGGCCACCCTGCTCGGCTCCCTCCGTCCCGGGGAGCTCAGGGCAGCTGTGCCGCCCGGTGCCTTGGCAGGGTGCGGAGGTTCTGATGCTCTCACTGACAACAGCTGTTGTTTGCAAACATCCTCAGGAGACAGTCCCTCGTTTCCTTGGCATGCTTGTTGGTGTGGGGACTTGTTTTTAGGCTGTGCTGCTTACTGTGTTACAGAGCTTATGTTTGCATTTCGTAAATAATGCAAATGAACCGTATTTTCTGAAAATGCTCACATGAACTAGCCCAAATCTCCACTGGAGTTTCTCTGTTGCCTTTGACAGCATGGATGCAGATTTACAGTGACCACCTGAGGCTGTGGCTTGTAGCACCAGAGCAGTGCCAGTTTTTCAGACTAAGACTGAAAAATCAGCAGCCGAGACTGTTTCTGCCCTTCACTTTCTGCTTTAATTCCCCTAGGAAGCTGTTTTACACCAGCCAAGGCTCTGGCAATATATATTGCAGAAGTTTTAATGTGTCTTATCCCCCAGTTTCTTAATCTGAACTAGGTTGCAGAAAACAATTCTGTCACTGTAATACAAGTAGTAAAACAGATTAGTGTGCAGTAAAGTGGATAGCCTGGACTTTATGATACGGTACTTGTAGTTCTCGCCAGTGTTCATGTTCAGCAATTCCATGTTTCCAGTTGCGGAGGGCAAACAGGGAGGTTAGTGAGTGAGGAGCACAAGGGAACATTGCTTTTCTCTGACCAAATCCTGCAGGGTGAAACCCTGTTAATCTGATAAAGAAGGATTTCTGTTTTGCAATGTTTCTACTTTTTTTTCTGGTCATGGGCAAAGAGCTCATTCCTTACCCCAAATGAGAAAAGTATTACAGAGCAAAGTCTTTGCCGGTTGTAAAGAAAAGGAACCAGGATCTGTCCATAAGGAATGAGTGGAGATGCCACCATCCTTCCCTAAAGGTTTCTTCAGCTGCAGCTCAACTCCCAGGTATCAGGCTCTGGGGGTGGCAAGGACACACCAACATTGTAAAAACGTGGAGCATCATAAGGCACCCGTCGTGCTGCTGCATGTCCTTGGCAGGGTTTTCTTTTGCAAACTGCCTCCTTGGACTTTGCTATGCCAACACAAAACCAAGGCTCCCAAGGTCTTGCCTGATGGGCAGGGATGGGTTTTGTTCAAGGAGGCAATCTTAAATAATATCATTGCAAAAACGAAAACCTTTGGCCTTCACGCCTCCTGACTTGGGCCATGTGCCTGCATCATGTTCACAACACCAAACTGAGCTGCCCTCTTCTCATTTTTAAGGGTGACACATATCAAGCTAGGCCACAAATGAGTCCCCAGAGATAACGGTTACCCAGGGAAAGCAGGAGACAGTTGAGCTCCCAGGAAAGAAAAGATAAGCAATATTAATTTGCTACTAATTTAGTTGCCCTATTCAGCATCAGGGAGAAGCAGCCAAACATTCTAAAAATAAGAAATACTGATGCTACTAATTTAATAGCAGCAATGTTCTTGTAGCTGTTACAGTCTCCTCTAGGGCTATAAGAGAGGTAAGGATTGTGGGAAGAAGTAATGCCTTTTATTATAGCCAACTGTTAGAGTTGGAACAATGAGCCGGCTTTCTGGCACATGTGCCAGAATAGAGAGAATAATTTAATACCTAGGACAGTATCTGCAATTTCAGGGGTTTTTTTATGGTGACTATGTGCCCAAAATGCTCTTTTCATCATTGTAATGAAACAACAGAAGTCATCTGAGTGAAACTCAGAGACCAGATCCTGACACAGTCATTTCAGCTGATAAGCTTGAATAGCTGGGGCTAGAGCAGGAGACATAGGACCTTTTTTCCCCCTCATTTGGAAGAATCTCACTCTTTCTTTTGCAATTGCTGTGCAGCCAAGCCTTGTGCATGTTTGTATACAGTTTGTAGGTGTAAATATGTTCTGCTTCTGTTGCCCTTTAATACATAAAAAGCTAAGTTGCATCAGGACCATACATTGTTTTTATTCAGTACGTAGTGCAATGGAGTCTTGGTCTCAGTCTCGCTATACGCTGCTGTAATACTCCCCCCAAAATCTCTAGAGTGCTGTTCTTACAGATCCAAATTTCTATTAAAATTAGGGCATCACCTTCTGTCTATTTTGCTAAGACAGGAGCAGAAAGCCACCTTTTGCAAACACAAGAAAAATGAGAGCATTTCTGAAGTAAAAGCCTTATCCTGAAGTCAGCCAGTGTTTATTACTCTTGTTATTTATTATTTATTGTTTTGTAATTGGATGAAATGTCTAAAGATTTAATTCTGGAGATGCTCCACAACTGAATCTTTTCTCCAAAGAAACTTTCTCCCAGAGCTTGTAACTGCTTAATAGAGCATCTACTAAAGCAGCAAGGAAGAGATTGGGAAGTTAAAAGTCAACCATTGACCTTGAACATTTAATCCAAAATTTTATAGCTGTATTTTATTACACTGCTAGCATGATAAATTGCAGTGACAGGTTTAGAAAGCACCTTACAACATGCAGTGGCGTAAAGCTGTATTAATAATGAGTTTGATTCTGCAGTTTTTAACTTAATCAAAACTGCCAATGTTCTCTTCTGGTCTGGTCCATACTTCATCAAAACCTTCTCTGCCTCCAGAAGACCTCACCCAGGGCTCTCCACCCATCCCAAGTGCTTGCAAATAGCTGTGAAGTACCACAGCACTGAAAGGGGAAACTGAGGCACGGGAAGGGAGGTGTGAAGCTTTTTCAAGGACAAGCAGCAAGTGGGTAAGAGAGCCCAGGCTCAGACATTGCCTGATGGACCACAAGCACCAGGGCAGGATGTGCCCTGACTGGTGGAGGCTTTACCTGCTAAAAGCTCGGTGACGGGGGTGCCTGGCAAAATTGTGCATTGCCCAGCATTTTGCAGCAGATTTTCTGTGTGTGGAGTCCCAAGCGGCTGGGCAGGGGAAGAGAGCTGTTTGCGTGAGAGCAGGTTGCCTGTGTGGAGCATCGTACGGGGCTGTCGTCTGGTTTAAGAAATAATCTCTGCAAGGCACGTGTTCTTTTGCAGATGCTGAGCTCACATGCTGTTGCTACTGTTTTCATCCCCTGCTGCTGAGAAATGAGCTGCCACAGCATGTGCTGGGGCTTTTTCTTGTTCTTTAAGAAGCCCAGAGCCCCAAGCCTGCGAGTTCCCACACGAGTGGCTTCACTCCTGAAAAGCAAAGGGGTGATCTTTGTGCATTGTGCTTGGGTGGCTGCACTATGGGCTTCCCATCACTTTCTGTAGCTTGGGTTTAGCAGAGAAATAAAAGGGTCAGTACCTGGGCACGGTTTGCATTCGGAGATGCTCAGCCCATACGGATGCAGTGTGGATCTGCGGTGCGCAGCCGGCTCCTCGCTGGTCTTTCTGGGAAATCCACCACCTGTGTCCTCTGGGTCCTGTGTTGTGTCTGACCACCCCATGGGATGCCTCAGTTACCCAAGGATGTCCGAAATGACACGAGCACCTCCTTCATCAGCCTTTAGTGCTGAGGGAGGGTTATGAGACAGGAGAGGGAGAGGAGGGGAGGACAGGCAATATTTGCAGTAATGTATCATGCGTCAGCTCTCTCTACTTAATCATAGAATCATAGAATCACAGAATAGTTTGGGTTGGAAGGGACCTCTAAAGGTCATCTAGTCCAACCCCCCTGCAATGAGCAGGGACATCTTCAACTAGATCAGGTTGCTCAGAGCCCCATCCAACCTGACCTGGAATGTTTCCAGGGATGGGGCATCCACCACCTCTCTGGGCAACCTGTGCCAGTGCTTCACCACCCTCAGCGTAAAAAATTTCTTCCTTATATCTAGTCTGAATCTACTCTTTTAGTTTAAAACCATTACCCCTTGTCTTATCACAACAGGCCCTACTAAAAAGTCTGTCCCCAGACTTATGTGCTTAACAGCATTGGTTCAACAAAAATTCTCAAGCTAGGATTTCCCTGGGCATGTGCTTTTCCACCTGGATCTTTTGTGTAGGCTGAAACAAAAGGAGTATCTCTGTTTATCCATGATGGATATCTGGCATCCTGCCATTGTGGCCCAAGCCCAGGCAGGTGCTCCCTGCGTACCCGTGGCTCAGCTGCCCAGTGCTGGACTTCATCCTTTTGCTTATTGTCACCACCTCTTGGAGTCCCACCAAGAGTCAATCAGCCTCCCCGTGTCATTGAAACAAGACGTCTTCCCATGCTGGGGCAATTCCCGAGGTAGCAACACCATTATGATCGTGGATTTTGTTAAGAAAGACGGGTGAGGAATGATTTGATTTCTGTAATGGATGGTGCTGCAGATTCATATACTTCTCCTGACTCTCAGAGAGCACTCAAGCCCTGCAAGGTCACCACGTATGTGCTTATATTTTTTATTTTTTTAAATAGCCCTGTTCTACTTAAGAGCAATAATAGCACTATAGGTTTAGGTGAAATATTTCTGTGTTCGTGGACTTGGTCACAAAGCTTTATCATTTTGCCCTTCATTGGAGCTAGCAAGGTCACCAGGCAGCAGTAATAGAGTTGTGATAGACTTAATAAAAACCGAGATTAATAAGAACTAGGAAGAAGAAAACGAAGAGTTTTGGTTGAGGGGTTGTTAATGCTTCGCAGGCAGATGTTAAGCCCAGGAGTAAGTTATAATCCACTGCCCCAAGTGAAGTTCAAACATATGAAAGCTTCTTCCCCCGGTCAGTACAGCGTGCGTTTTGTGTGCTGCCGTAGGAAGGAGTGCGAGAGCTTTGATGCCAACCTGTCCCACAGCATTGCAGCTTTTCTGCCCCTGGATGGCTCTCCAGGTCAAATTACGTAGGGCTTCCAGGAGGTGGACAAAGCCCTTTGGAGAGCATGGCCAGGTAGGGGCCAATTTGCTTGTAGAGCAGCGTGTTAAGACCAGTAACAAAGGGCTGCTGATCTCAGGGAATAGGTGTTTCAGCTGCGTAGGGAACTCATGTTCTGCAGCTGGGCTTCAAAGGACGGAAGGGATAAAAGTCTGCGGTCCTGCCAAAGCAAAAGGTTAGCTAAAAAAAATCATGGGAAAGAAATTCAAAAAACGTGAAGTCGTGACCTTCTGAAGGTCAGGGGCTGTGATCTGCTGTGTGGGTGAGATCCAAACCAGCAGCCCCGGGAAACCACTGAGCGCAGGCAGCTGTGTGCTCGGCACCTGCGACGCCATCCCCTTGCAGGAGCGGTTATTTAATTGCCTAAATACGAAGTGACACGAAGGACCTTGGCTCCAGCCCCAATTTTGGAGCTGTTGGCCTGTGGCTTCTCTGCGTGCCGCAGGAGCAGCGCATGTCAGCTGTGTAATCTGGAAATTGAAATGCCGAAGCACTGATCAGATAAGATTGCTGGATAAGGAAGAGGACGCTTTGTCTTTCTGAAGCTTCGGCCTCGTCTGCTTTGTTTTTCTTCTTTTTTTAACATCAGGATGCTGCTGTGGCAAACGCACGTATTTCTGATGGGAGGTCAGGGTCCCTGGCTTCCCAAGGACGTGCCTGGTGGGTGCAGGGGAGGGAGGGCTGCCGCGGCTTGGTTTCTGCACCAGATCATTACACCCACTGCCTTCTCAGCTGGATACGGTGCCAATCCTGCCCGGGAGACCCAGCACCACAGAGCCTGGACCGACCAATTTGATGACGAGTAACACATGTCTAGGCAGTCTCTCCCATGCTTGGCTTATGCATCTCACAGGGGTTGTGCTGAAACTGCAGCCATTGCCCCCTTTAATATACAGACCATTTTCCTTGCCTACGAGGAAGAAAGAGAGGCACCTTCTGGTGACTGGTTAGCTGTTGGAGCTGCTCTTGCATATGCTGGACTTCAGCTTCCTTATTTAACAATGATTATGTGCAGTGCAAAGTAATACTAACAGAAGACATTGGGGCAGTTTAGGGGTGGACAGGTCTTTGGAAGCTGTCCTTTGGGGTCTGACAGAGGGGTATTTGATACCATGGCTGTCACCTGGAGCGTTTGCTCGCTGCCGCTTGTCCTCCAGCACTGGCATGCATGGCTGTCCTGTCTTCAGCAGCACTGCCTGAGGAAAAACCAGTTGTGTGTGGGCTCCTCAGCCATTGCAGGTGCAAAACAAACCATCTGAACCAAGCAGCTGAGACTATTAATACATTGTATTATTACCAGGTACCAGCAGTTCTTCTCCTCTGGTGATCTGGAGCAGGCACATGCAGGGCTCATTTAACATGGGTCAGCTGGTGAGCAGCAGTTCTCCAAGCCCTGGTGACAAACACTTAAGAGCATGAGCCACCCAGGTCCTGGACCTTGGAATTCTCTTCTAGCGAGGCAAAAGACTAAGAGGCTGCAGGTTTTAACCCTCTCATCCCTTTCCCCCTGCCTTTGTGACTGTGCCCCGTGTTTTCTCAGGCCACCTCCCTTTCGGGCCGTGCATTGTTACCAGGTGCTGATTGCTGATGCTGATCCCCTCCGCCTCGGGAGGCTGGTAGATTCTGGCAGCATGTTAATAACGTGGGGGCACTTGCTTTCATTTGCGGGGTAATGAGGAGGTTGCTCTGTTACAATGGGCTGGTACCCTGGTGGATAAATTATGAGGCCAAAGGCAGCGTTGTTATTCCACTGAGGGAATGAGATTATTACTGAGGAAATTGCAGGCCTGCTTCTGTCATTGTTTTACTACTAGTGTAATAATAGACTTTGTTTTATTAGTATAAATGATTTCCCCCCCTTTCTTCCCAGCTGAGTATGCTCTGCTCCTTCTTATGTCCCCAGCGACTCCACATAGTCAACGCCAGTCATGTCGTGCTGAGTTCCTTAGTATTATCTGTGTTTTCACAGCAGTTTGGAAAATATTAACTATCTGGGTAGTTCTTTTGGTGCTGACCAATGTCCCTGTACAGTAACAGCTCTTCAGAGCCGCTTGTCACTGCGGAAAAGTGGGAAAAGCTGAGCTGCACGTTGCAGCCCCAGCGATGGGGGCACCGGTGGTCCCAAATCTGCCAGCTCTGGGGTCCATGCAGTGGACTATTTTAAAGGGTTGCTATTTTATCATTTGCATGGCCATCAAATGGTCTTACCAGCAGACATATGATGTTTGCAATGGCTCTGTGCCACTTTACACTGTCAGAAGGTCAGTCTTGTGAAACCTGGAAAAAACTCACGTTGCATGGAGGCCTCTGGGTTACAGGGTCTGTCTTTCAGGGTCTCAGCTCTTAGCTGCTTCTCCGAGAGCCCTGCACAGAAATATTTCAGTAGAAATTAATCCAAGCCAGGTTCCACCGAAAAGGGGGAAAACTGTTTCTGTTAGTATTAGGTTAAGTTACAAAAAATGAGAAACCAAACCTGACAAATAAGGGATATGGTCAGAGGTATGGGAGAGAAGAACATTTTAGTCCTTGTTAAAAATACATTGGTGTTTTGCACCAACACGGGAAGTTTTGCTACTCATAAAAAATTCATAAGGCTTATTGAGGAAAACAGAAAGGCAATTCAGGTGTCTAATTTTTGAACACTGTCATACTTGCAAGAGTTTAAGCCAGTCTGGATTGATATTTCTTGTTAAATGCCAACTCTGCGTTATGATCCTCTCTGGATCGTAGTTCAGCAGCTCAAAAAGAATAAATGACAAGATGGCCTGGCTTTGTGGAGGACGAGAGGGGAGAGTCCAGGGTATTTTGCATTTTCTTTATGGTTTTACAATCTCCTTTTCAGGGTCCTTTTCACTTCTGCAGATGCAAAACTCAAGGTGAAAAGTAATTGGACAAGCTAACAAATGAGTTGGGGCTTGCTTTATTTCCCACTGGCGAGTTCCTGTGTTTTGCTTGCCACCAAGATCAGCTTCTTTGACATGGCCTTTCATGTACTAGGTAACAACGAATGGAAATCTGCCACAGGTATGAGAAAAGAGAGGCTTTATACAGGACAGGCACTAAACCAGCATGATTTATACAGCCTGAGGATAGTGCTTTACGTTACATCAGTCTTCCAGGAGTGCCATGAACCCAGCAGCATCTTTTGGGGATATTTGGTGCCAACTGTTGCTCTCCAGACTGCAGAGTTTTACTGCAGGCAGAAACCCCTTTGTGTGCACCCTGCTCTGCAAGGGCTTGGGGTGTAAAGTGAGGCATTTCTGAGCTGGCTTTCCTTGCTCTTATCCAGGAGATGATGGTAGCTCCATTGGAGAGCGTGTCCCCCAGCAGTGTCCTGCGAGCCAGGGGAGGTGCAGAGCCACAGGCATGGCTCTGAGCGAAGCCAGCAGCAGGATGAGGCTCAGCATCCCCCTGTGTCCTCTGCTGTCTCGTGTCATCCCCTTGCGATGGATGATAAATGATGGCTGCGGCTGGAAGTTCGTCGGGAGGGAGGAAGCCACTTGCTGGGTTGTGGAAGGGGCTGCCTCATTTCCTAAGGCTGGGTGGGTGGAAATGCCACCCCTTCCCACAGTGAAGCACCGGCTGCTACCACCCCTGTGTTGTCAGCCTCATCCTTGGAATGTGTTGTGGTGCAAGGGCGTGATTAAGTTTTATTTCTAATTTCCTCATTAGAAGTTGCAATGCTGCCATGGTGGTGGGGCTGTGGGGACAGCACTGGCTGGGTGACACTAGCCCTGGCTGCTCGGGTCCCTGAGAAGCCATGCATCAGGGACATGCTCGGCAGCTGAGATGGCTTTTGCTCGTCACCATGACTTTTCAGGGACTTAGACAGCATTAGTGTGGCTGCTTCTGCAAGGTCAAGCCAGGTAAATGGTGGCTTTCTGAGAGCTTTGCCAGCTGTGTCTCTTGCCCTGTCCTCACCTGACTCTGAAAATTAAGAGGCAAAAATCACCCCAACTCCTGTTAGCTTCTCCCACCGTTGGCTCACAGGAAGGAAGGATGATTTAGTTTGGATGCCAGGACAAGGAGCCTGTGGTTCCTGCACGTTTGACCAGGCAGGTATAGCAAGTAAAGGTGCCTTGGGATCTAAGCTGTACACGTTACCATAATTGGTTTCTGTGTGGTAATATACACAGGATCTTTATTCTTTTCATGCAGGCTGAATAACTGGTAAATGACAGGTCCCACTTTTCAATTCCACCATGTTTCCAGGGGCTGTCACACTTTTAATTTTTGCAATAGCTGCAAGCAAAGCAGTAATCGTGTTTCCTATTTCCCACAACTGCGGTGCTGGCTTTGTTGTTCCCTCTTCTTAATTCCTCTGCCCTGACATGAGCTATTTGACGTTTTCTGAAGCTCCCCAGCACACTGCTGTTAAAGTTACCTAATGTTTGATGGCTAATCAGGCCCCTGTGAGAAATACACTATGGGTGGCATGTGGCAGAGCAGGGCAGGAGAGGTGCATTTAGATCTGTTGGGTGTGGTGCTGATCACTGAAGACATCTGGGCAGGGTGAAGGTGTACGTGTCTGTGCTTCGTACGCCTGCCCAAATTGGCGGGGTTTGCGTGCTGAAGTGTGCAAAGCTATGTGACATATCGCGTGCGCTGGTTTCTGCCAAGAGATGGGACAGCTTTTGAAAGGCTGCTCCATTAAAGCCTATGGACCTTTCTGTAGGTCCAAATGACTTAAGTGGAAGTAATTTTGGGGATGTGATTTTGCATTTGCTTCAGTGCATTTGAAAGGTCTGCTCAGGACTATTACAAAACCTCGGCCCTATGAGCTGCAGCAGCTCAGGGAAGTTTGGTTTCCCAACTGTTTGAGGCCTTGGGTTGGGTTCTCTGGTGTCTTGTAAAGTGTAGGTCTAACTGATGCTTTCCCTGCAGGTTGAGTGCTCATCATGGCCTTCGCTGTGGATTCTCCAGCGGCTGGAAAGGTTTAGTCCAGATGCTCTGCTCCTGTTTTCTCCTTTAACTGGCTGCACTTAGTATCTTAGAGGTCTCCAACCCTCAGTCCTATGTGGGTGAGGCTGGTCAGGGAGATCAAATGCTGTGACTCACAAGTGTGTGCTGTGATCCTGTACGCCGTGCTTCTTTAGCAAAGCAGGCTCACAGGGCCTGGACTTAAGGTTTCAGGCTGTGAAGGAGAAAGGCTTATGTTGCTTCTGAAATTTGTCACAGTTCCCTGTGAGCTCAGCCCAGCCCAGGCAGATAACACCTTTGAGACCACAGCTCTCCCACCCGGACTGGCAAACAAGTTGGACTGATTATCCCCCTGTAAAACTGATAACGCTGGTTATAGCAGATGAAGGCTGTTTGCTGATCAAGTCACGCAGACCTGCTGTAAAGCATTGCTGAGAGATCACACAAGACAAGAACAGGGAGCAGTTGTGGTCTCGCTGCTTAATAAGTGATCACTGGGAAGTTGGGATGTGGTTGAGGACACTGCACGTTCACGGAGGGTGCTCCAGGGGCACAGGCAGGGTGCTCTCATTTGTAAAGCCAGTGGTTGGGGTACGAACTTTTGCTTTCATCTACTCCAGCCTCTACCCCGCGTTGTCCCAGTAGCCGGGAAGCAGAGCAGAATGTGTCCCACCCTCAGCCCCTTCCAGTTCAACATCTGCTGTCATGGTCCAAACCCATCCTTACTGATGGGTGAAGCCAATAGGACAGCTTATGGACTGGAGTGAGAGGGACGTGGATCCATATTCTCCTTCTCCTGAGGTGGGTGCTGCAAGAGTGGGGCATAAGTGAGCATTTTGTTTTACATCTCATAGCAGGGGCTTCTGTCCCCAGGAACTGCCCGAATCAGAGCAGGAGAAGGGCCTTGGCAGAAATCTTGTGGGCTTTAAATGCTTTGCTCCATGGTATGACATCCTGTAGTTTTAGGGCTAATGTGAAAGCCCCCTTCCAGTGGGAGGAGTAATTGAAACCACATTTTCTTAGTTGAGTAATTAGATTGATTCTGGAGAAATGCGGACATGTGGAAAATTGAAAAATGGAAGAGTTGTGTGCCCTTAGGCTGCAGAGGAATGTGTTGGTTCCTTTCCGAGGAACACTGGCTCAATCTATTGAATTACAGGACACGCTGAGACCAGCTCAAGCGTAACGTGACAAGTCCAAGCCCTGACCAGGGGAAACTCAGTGAGAAAGGGGTCCCTTTCCTGCTGTGCTGATCTGACATATGTATCTCTTTCCCCAGAACTTCTCACTGAATTCTGTAGTGCTCTGTGCAGCAAAAGGATGCATGCATGTGAATCCAGTTACAGGATTAGGAGAAAAAACTCTTCACGTAATCATACACTCACAGAAATTTTAATGGAATGGTGCATTCGATGGGACCAGCTCACGGATCATGCAATTACAGGGATGCTGTTAAGACTGTGCTTGTGTGTATTTCATTTATGAGTGTTTTGACCTTAGACATCTAGTGGAAAGTATTTTACATGTTACAGATGTAACCATGGGCTTCATTCCCTAGATTAAACCAGTCATACCTACTGGTTTTTATTCTTGCACATTATGACAGTGGAGAACTTGTTCGGATGCTGTCAGCCATGCTGGGGGGATATTGGGGTTTTTGGGTCTTGCTCCTGTGCTCAAGTGTGCCGTGGTTTGCAGGCTCTGGAAAGAGCTCTGGCACTCTTTCTGGCTGAGATTATTTAAGCAAAGGTAAATATCCTACCAAATGGCTCTGCGGTGAGGTAGATCCCACAGTCAAACACTTCAGAGATGCCTGTGAGCTTAAAATACCCGTTTCCAGTAATCTGTATGTGGACGGTGTGGGCTGTTTGTAACAGCAGGAATGAAGGCAAACAGGCACACTGAGCTCCGAAACACCATTGCTGTGTGCTGAGTAGCACCAGAAGTAGTCAGGTAAGATAAGACAGGAAAAGCTGCCTGTATCCCCCTGCCTCATTTCCAGCATCATTTTTGCAGCGTTTTGGTTCAGGGGTTTTGAGAAATACAGAATATTTTTCTTAGATCTCATAGCTTGACTTCTGGACCTCTCTTTCCTGCTCAGTTTGCTTTCTCTCATTCTGACTTCTCAGCCTGGTCTAACTTCAGAGTTGGCTCTGCTTTGAGCAGGAGGTTGGTCCTGAGACCTTCAAAGTCCCTGTGACATATTATTCTGTGATTCTGAATTTTACTGGTCCTCAAGCTAGTTGAGACTATTATACACAAGACCTCCCTTCTTTGCTCCTCTGCCCAAAGCTGCTGGCGTGTTCCACTTCCTCAGATTTAAGTGCTTCCTTTCAGTGTGCACAGTCTTTGTTAAGCTATTTCCCTCTCTCATAATTTTGCACTTTCCTGAACCACCTCTTTACATAAATGTAAGACCAAACTGGTTCTTTTGAGCTCCAGCTAATCCATCGTCCCAAACTGTTTCTATCTACATAGACTGCTATTAAGATTTAATTAACAACCGTTCTGCTGAAGCTTCAGTCCTGGTCAACAGTGTCGGAATTACATTAAATAGAGGCATTAAAAATGCAACAGTATTCATGATGTGAGCCTTGTAATACGAACCACTGCTTTGTGTGTATGGTTTAGCATTATAATAGATCAAGAAGCTCCTACGTTGGGATCATGTGTTTGCCTGATTTGTTATTGCCGTTTGCCTTCTCTGATGACAGTTTTAAGTCCTGGAGGCAGGAGCTGTCACCAACTACGCAGCCACTGTGTGGCATGGGACATGCTGCCATCTCCACACAGTGCGGATCATCTTTCTCTCTTTTTCCATTTTCTTCCTGAAGTCACCCTAGAAGCTGGCAGCAGCACCTCAGGGGCGCTAATATTGCAGAGTTTTACCTGCTTTGTGTCAAACATGCCCTTCTGTCAGAAGATACCTACCTCAAGAACCATTTTGCACTCTTTCCCCAGGTCCCATTAGCAGTATTTTAGTAAACCGCTATGGCAGCCGACCTGTGGTTATACTTGGAGGCCTGCTGTGTGGCATCGGGATGGTCTCAGCTGCCTTCTGCACCAGCATCCTGCAGCTCTACATCTGTGTGGGCTTCATCACAGGTAAGAAGAAAGCGTCTCCTTTCCACCCGCAGAGGTTCTCTTCTGCTGGCTTGGGCACCCACCCTTGGACACCTCAGCCAAACACAATGGGAACCTGGTGAGATAAAAAGTTGGTGGGACAGGGGCCCTCGCTTGTCAGCTGCTCCAGATGAGCTTCAGCAAAAAGCATATCCCCTGCTAAGCGCCGTGTTCCTGGCTGAACATCACGTGCGGGATCTTAGCAGGGGATGTGCTCTTTACAGATGAGTGCTCTCGGCCAGAGGCGACGGTGAGGATGGCCATCAGTGCCCTCAGCTCCCACTGAAGCGAACGCAGGTTGACTGCGCTCTGCCCTGGGCGAGGCAAGCCCTTCAAGATACAAGTGCGACTATGAAGAAAGCACCTGTGTTCCTATATTACTGTGCGTTATCTTCCCTCTGTGAGATATATGAAATGAGATTTCAGGGGTTTGCTTTAGTTTACTTGCCCTTTGCCTGCTTGTGAGGTTAGGAGGTTCTTTATCTGAAAATAATAACTACTTGAGTAGTTACTGAGTTGATTGAAAATACGCAATATTCTCCCTATTGAGAAAAAAACAAAACTGTATTTCCTTATTGAAGTTACAGTTTGAATTGTCTGTATTGAAATACGAATTTCCATATTGGAAACTCAAACAGGAGAAGGCATAGGCTCAGTCTAGCATCTTTAAAGCCTGCAGGTGCTGGGTTATTGCTTTTAAAGGTAGATGGATTGGAGTTCTCCACCCGTGTGAGTGTAGATGCTTAATCATAAGCATTTTTGTTCGGATATTTTGGCTAAGGTACAGCCAATGTTTCTTCCAGCGCAGCGCAGCTAGGACATCTGCCTGAAAACGTGACACAGTGAGTTCAAAATTGGCTTTTGGGGTTGCAAGGTGTATGTTTTCATGAATGTTCCCTATGTCTCTGCAGCCACATTAAGCGTTGCTGCTTTCTGAACATGAAAAGTGCAAGCTCAACATTTAAAATCAATAAAACCAGCCACTAGCAAAGTAAATTGGGACAGGAAGTTCGTCACCCTGTTCTCCTACACCAATATTGCTTTACTAAATCTGTACGGTAGTGAATAAATCCCCATTTAGGATTCCTTCTCTTAAACCTTACTCTTTCTAAGTAGAGTCACTGTAGTTAGATGAAACTGTGTTATTACTGAATAAATAAATTTTGCAGATTCCTTGAAAGAGATTCCAGAAACAAAGCAATGAGAAATAAAAATAAGTAATGTCTCCCATGGATAAATTCAATATTTATTGATGCATGAGCTTGCATCATTCCCTGCTAAACAAACGTCCTCTAGCAAGTTAACTAATGCTGGATTAGCACATGGAAACCATAAATCCTTTGCTAAAAATATATGTATTTTGGTGAGCGGAAGGGCTCAGGCAAGGAACAGTGCTGTAGGAAGGCACCAACTCCTATTTGTGAAGGTGCTTGTCTAAAAATGTGCCAGGAGGGAATTTTGTGCCTAACCCCAATGGGCCTAGGATTTGTGAAGACCCTGCTCTTTTTTGGTCTCTGAATATCTTTGCAAATCTGGTCCGTTGCCCACCCCAGAGAGCTGATAGTATGAGCTGTGCTCAATGCACACATGTAACCCTCGTGCCAGCAACAGGGTGCAGGGGCAAACTGCCCCCCTATCTCCTCGTCTTTAATGCCGTGATGTTTCCTCAGAGCAAAGCACATTTGTTGTTGTGTACGTCTTTTCCTCCTGCTTGCTGAATGAGGGCAGCTGTATGGATGAGGTCTTAGCTAATAACCCATCATTTCCAGGCACTGTGTGTTGTGCTGGGGAAGGAATATTAATTTGACAGAGAAGGGAAGATGCTTGTAATCCTGCTAACATGCTTGATGCCTCTAATTATGCTTGAAGTGCTTTCGCTGGTCAGGCCTAACATGGAAGCATTCAAGGGCAATTATGAAGCTGCCTGCTCATCACGCAGCTGAGACAGCGTTACTGTACGAGGAGAGAGACTTCTGTAAAGGCGATTTGCAATGACTGTAAAGCAACCTGTAAACATCACACTCTTTCTAGCCTCCTTCCTACTATCCTGAAAACGAAACAGACTGATGTAAAAGACTGTGTTCATGTAATTTGCAGGGATGGAGATAACAACAAGATAGTTGGTACTAGGAGGTCCCTGCTACGGTCCTGTATCTTTGGCATATTAATAGAAATCTCTTCAGAGGAGCAGAGTGGGAAATACCTGTTTACCATGGAGGGATTAGACATGGCAATCTCAGTTGCTTTCTTGATTATGTCTTTTTCCATTTGCATGCAGAGCAGGGGCCGGGCTCCGCTGTTGGAGGCAGCTCTGAAGCAGCTCTGCCCTTGATGGCACCGAGCTGTGGGCTGCACGAGGCACTTCGCGTACGCTCTAAACCCCATGTTCTCTTCCTGACTTGTTTCCCTATAGCGTTTAGAAAAAGAAATGGGGTTTGCAAGCTGTCGACCTGGATAGATGCCAGCCTGGATGCATTAAATAGGTGTTTAGGCATGAAACCTCTTCAAGTCTGAGGTAGTAGCAGCAAATTTCAAAGCTTAATACAAGGCAATAACGACTGATCAGTTTAGTTCAATCTGTACCAATTAGACCGCCACGAAATAAAATGGGATCTAGGGTGAAGCATGTTAACTAATGAGACTGGAGTCTTTGCCTCAGCTGTTAATGTTGAGCATTGAAATACCTGGTAGGATCTTCCCTTGCTAATAAAGTAAGAACAAGATCAATAGCTACACAGCTCACTCCTGAAGCACCACTTATTTCCTTCTAATATGAGGCAGATGTATTTAATCTAGGGAAGGATGCTCCCTCTGGCACGGGCTTGCTTCTGTTCATGGAACACCATCGATAGGCCTCTCTGTCATATCCTTGGGGAGAAAATGTGGTTATTGAGTAACAATTTCAGCCATGGAAAAGCTGCTGTAGTTTCTGAAGACTGGAATAAAATGGATATAAATATTTCCAACTAAAGTCAGCCAAAAGCTTAAAGTAAATTGAAATTCCAGTCAGTCAATTTGAAACTCTCCAAATTTAATTAATGGGAAGAGCATGAGGTAATATTAAATTAGATTTGTCTGACTGGCAAATTAATGTTCACATAATAAAAAATTTGAGTTGATTATTGGTTAAGTGAGTAGCTGGCATGCAGTCTGATTTTCCTTCTCTGCACGACACGTGGTAGGTCCCTACCAAAAATGGTTCTGTGGAAATGATGGTTCAATTTCTGCCCTTACCTGCCAGCCTGGGAAACACAGAGTTAAAGCAAACTAATCCACCGTGTTGCATCTTCTCAGGTGAAAGAAGATGCATTCCTATATCTGAGCACCGTCAAGGGTGTTCTCTAACCAAGGCTGTGTTTTGCCTCCGTAGTTCTCAGGTCAGCCCTTTCATGGGGATGAATTTGGCCCCTCATGCATTATGAGCAGGCTGTACTTCCCAAAGACATGCCCTACCAAACGTATGGACTATCTGGAAAAGTTCATGCTGAGAATGTGTTTCATATCAAGACTAATTTTAATATGTTGCCATTTCAATTTATTTTTAATGTTGTAAACTTCCAAGTAATTAAAAAAAATGAATCTTATACTTGGCAAAAATCATAATTTTGTATAACCATTCACACTGAAGCTATCCAACATCAGTTGAATCCTGCTGCATCAGTTGGATTCTACTCTATCAGCGACTAATGATACTGTTCCTTAATTAATTTTGAGGACCTTGACCTTTCTAAATTCTCTTCTGTAAAGCAATATGCCTAATTATGTACTGCACAGTTAAACAAACTAATTATATAGACTAATGAACAAGAAAAAATCTGCATGACCCTATTTTCAGGATTCATGTTCTCTGGTATAATCACTTCAAGGATTACATTTCTGCTTTGTTCTAATGTGGTTCATTCTTTCTTGGATGATAGGGTGGAAAATATGTGGCATCATTTTTAAATGCCATTTTGATGGAGTTCTGAAAATTTAACTTTTTAAGGAAATACTGCACATCATAGAAATGTTTGAAAAGAAGAGATTATTATATGCTAGTGCTCTCAAACAGAACCACAGAAAGTTGAGACCATCACAGCATTTGGTATCTCTGCCTTCAGGTTTCACCTGTGCAAGAGAAGCTGGCTAACTGAATTAGCAATGCAGATTTATAATACCATTTATATATCTAAATGCAATAAAAATAAATTTTAATTAAAAGAAACACTCTAGGGTCCTGTTTAATTAGCATCCTTAGTAGCTGTTTTGCTGTGTACTTGCAGACCTCTTAATCTTTTGCATCAGACCTGAATTGCTCACACCACCAAATTAGTAGCGGCTGAGAAGGGTGATGTTATTTTCTGTGCAGGTCTCTCTGCCCGGCAGCAGTGTTGGGTGCCCACCACCCATGGAAGGGGGTGCCAGCCCCAGCCGCATGTGAGAAGGATGCGCTTTGGTGTTAGCACTGTCCAAGCCAGAACAACCTTCCTCAAACTGGGAGTTGTCATTTTTTTTAATAGATCCATCCTCTCCTCCAACATGGCTGCTGTTTCTGGACAAAACCAGCCAGCATTCATTGAGGGTATAGTTTCAGTTTATTCCGAAGCAAATTCTTTGTGCTAGGTTTGCCACCCAGGAGATTTACAGTGCAAAAGGAAGGGGTGTTCTCTGACCAAAAAGTGTCTTTCTGGGGTCTGGTTATCCAAATGCGGCAGTCAGAAGCTTAGGGATATCTTGAGCAAAGTTTGCATCCAGACTATCTTGTTGAAGAGCCACCAGTGGACCAATTGTCCGTGAATTTGCCTAAAGCAATGAGCTGAGGATAAATGGGTCTCAAATCTTCCTTTGTGTATCTATATCTCAACTATTTTTCTCTGTTCCAGGATTCGGCCTTGCTCTCAACCTCCAGCCATCAGTGATAATCATAGGGAAATACTTTTTAAAGAGAAGACCCATCGCGAATGGCCTTGCTATGGCGGGGAGCCCTGTGATGCTTTGCACCCTGGCTCCTCTCAACCAGTTCCTTTTTGACAATTTTGGCTGGAGGGGCAGCTTTTTAATTCTTGGGGCAATTTTATTAAACTGCTGTGTGGCAGGAGCCCTCTTCAGACCCATCGGGGCAGCCACAGCACCAGTCAAAACCCAGGCAATTGAGGAAGGGAAGGATGCTCTGAAAGAAGAGGTCACTAAGGATGCCATGGAAATGAGTAGTCCCATGAACATCACCATGGAGACCAAAACGGAAGAGGAAGGAGGAAAAGGCTGTTGTGAAAAAGTCAATCAGTACCTTGATTTTTCCCTCTTTAAGCACAGAGGGTTCTTGATTTACCTGATCGGAAACGTGCTCATGTTCCTGGGATTTTTTGCCCCCATTGTTTTTCTGGCACCCTATGCAAAGCACATTGGCATTGATGAATATTCAGCTGCTTTCCTCCTTTCGATCCTTGCTATCGTGGATATGATTGCCCGACCTACCACTGGCATCATTGCAAACAGCAAGTGGGTGAGGCCGCGGATTCAATACTTTTTCAGCTTCTCCATTGCTTTCAATGGCACCTGCCACCTTCTGTGCCCACTGGCTTCTGGCTACACAGGGCTCGTTGTTTACTCCATCTTTTTCGGCTTGGCCTTCGGCATGGTTTGTGCCATGCTCTTTGAAACGCTCATGGACCTCGTGGGAGCTGCCCGGTTCACAAGCGCTGTTGGCCTGGTCACCATTGCAGAGTGCTGCACGATATTGCTGGGACCACCTATCGGAGGTGAGTGTATTTTCTTCCTCTGCTTCAACTGGGTTGTCACTTATATTTAGCCTCTTGCAAGCAGAGTTTGTAAGAAATTACTCTAAATGTGTTTTCTTTGCTTCCCACCCACCATTTTTCCACTAGTAATTGGACAGGGAGGGCAGGTCCTAGGTGTCTCCTCCAGCGTTTCTTCTTTACTCCTTTCTGTGTAGTCCTCCAGTTGAAGTCAAGAGTTTGTAGAGTGATCTTTTAGTCCCTGATCCATTCAAACACTTGAACTGAACTTGCAGAGGTGGACTTCCTGCAACACCAAGAACCTTGCACTTCGGACGACTCCTCCTGGAGACTCCCCCGTTGCAAAAGGCTGGAGTCCACCACAGTTTAAGCACAGTAAAACACAACAGTTCTATGAAATCCTCTTCTTGACTCAAACTTAGTATTTGCTATTTGTCTCTAAGGCTCTGAGTACTTCCACTTATGTATTTCAGTCATCTCAGAGCGTCTGATAGATTTAAGGCTGTTCCAAAAATAAAAAAAGGTTTATTTTGGATGGCATGGTTTGAAATATCAAAAGACAGAGACCCTCAAATGTCCATGCTGACAATATGGAACCTCTAGCAGGGCTTACAGTCATCTGAAGATAAGTGGGAGCAATGATCTCCTGGGATTTTAACAGCCTCTGCTTCTTTCCCTCTATAGCATGTGCTCACTTCTTTTTCTACAAGGAACACACCGTGTCTGGAAGACACCATATTTGAATCTGGTGTTTGACTCAAGTATAGTCCTTACCAGATCTGGGTTGGCTATGAATTAAATGACTTTATAGGTGACATCCTCGCAGTGTATAGATGCCATCCTATCTATGTGCACTGTCCTGCAATTTGCATTTCACCTGTATGAAAGCTTGAATAACTGATTGGGAAACTGGTCACCTTTAAGTATGCTAAAATGTTTAATCGGGTTGTGTGTGCTGTCTGTATTTGGACGGAAAGAAGTTAAACTCTGCTAATTCTTTTGATATGACAGTATCATAATAAATTTAAAGAATACACAGAAAGAAGGCAGTTTAAACCCATTTCCTGGATTCAAAACTGAGATCTGGCTAATACTCTGTATGACACATCTTGCAGAGCTGTTTAATTCTTCGTATTACCGTGTAGCTCATACAGTGTGACAGAAGCAGCTGTATCCTCTTGCTGTCTTAGAGATTCATTATTTAATTAATGACAAACAAAAGAAAATACAATTTTAAAATGACCGTTTTCTGAATTACATAATTTTCTGTGTGGAAGATTAAGTTAATGACCAGAGACTGCTAATGAGGCTAAAACAGTTCTATGTAATAATCAGTAATATTAGTTTTGTAGGGTTTTCCCCACCATTTTAATAAGCAGCAAATTTATTGGTTCTTTGGCATTTTAATAACCTACTGCAGGGTTCTGCTTTAATGAACTAAGTAAATTGTTCCCAGTGTGTTTTATGACTTTATCTTATTCTCAAAGGAAAAGAGGCAAGACTATCTTACTGTTGAATTTTCCAATACTCTACTCATTAAAACTCTCATTGAAACCTATTTAAGAGACCTCTAGGTCATCCTGATTAGCAGAAAAAGAAAAATTGTTGCAATTAGCATTTGCTTGATGTTTCACCAGTAACATGAAAAACACAGTGCATTGAAGATGGGGTACCAAGACATCTAGGAATGATTCAGGAAGAACCATTGACCAAAACCAGTTAAAATTACTATTTTTGTGATCAAGAAATCTATTTGGTGGCCATAAAATCCCTTGTTAGTGTAATGCAGTGGGATAATTAATCATCAGTTTTTCAACATTAGGGGTCAGTCAGGAAGTAATTAAAGGTCCCTCTTTTTAAGGAGGAGAACATATTCCAAAAAGTCAGAGAGCTAATGGATGATGGGCCAGTTTCAAGGAGGACTACCTGTACTGTGAAGGCCAGGTTAGGAGTGGGTCTTACTTTAATTAGGATTTGGGATGTTAAGAATGGTCTGTATTGCACAAGTAAATGTGAATTAATGCTCAGGATCATAATCCCAGTAAGATTTGCATTACATTTTGACATAATGGAGAACACTGACATTTCAATTAAGCCGTCTCCCTTCAATTACTCTGTAACTCCGTAGCAGAGGCATTAACCTTTGAGAGGAACCTGTCACATTTGTCTTGGCATTGAAATTATCTGACATTGACAGCATCATCTTTGCTTTCCCTGGAACTAATGTTTTCCAGTTCCACGCAGTGCCCTTTCATCTTTACATCACGAGTATAAATGCAGAAAGGGCAGCTGTGACCAAAAGCTGAGTCCCCTCTAATGCTGGTGAATGACCCGTGGTGGAATAAATTGGAGGGTCTTTGTCAAGAGTCTGAGACGAGACCCAGTGGCCAGGTGCCATCTCACAAAGGCCTTCCTGAAAGCTGCCACTTTTGTTGGCAGCCTGAGGACTGCCAAATCAAATGGACATCCTTGTAGGAGATCGTTGGAGTCAATGGAAAGGCTGTCTGCAGACTCTGTGATCGGAGAACTTAGTTTCTGCATGGAGAAAATAGGTGTGCCTGAAAAGTCCAGACTTTGCAATGTAGGTTCTCTGTCCCCTTCTACTTAACTGTACAAATTATTGGTAGTATTACCTATATCAACATTAATTACCCACAGGCTATATAGTGGAACATGTGTGAAGTATTTGCAGGATCAGAGTATTTGTGGAAGAGATCAGAACTCCAGAGAATGTCTTATTTTATCCTAAAACCACAAGGGTGTCCCTTTATATTTAGGATCTGAAAACACAATATTCTTGCCTTCATCTCTAAGTTTCTTTTTTTTTTTTTAATATGTGTTTTACAGGAACTCTTATCGATACCTTTGGGGACTATAAATATATGTTCATTAAATGTGGAGCTGTGATGGTCCTGGCAGGAACCTTCCTGTTCATCATGAATTATTATAATTATCGTATGCTTGCCAAGGAGGAGAAGGAAAGAAGGGCAAAAGAAGAGGATCCTAAATCTGTAAGGACAGAAAATGAAGGCAGAAATAACTGGAACAAAGAAACTGCACAGGATGGGCCTGAGCTGGAACCTTTGAGAGAGGAACGAGAAGGACTAAAGAAGGAAGTGAATGGCACAAATGAAGTTTAAACCTGTTCTCATGGGCTGAACGGGAAATTACTTCTGGGTTGCTTAAGTGGACACCAGCTGTGAAATCACACTAGGTTTTTAAATTTTGCCCTATGCTGTGCCATGTGCATCCTCTTCTTTGTTGTAGGAGAAGACTAGAACAGAAACAAGTCTAGTTTCTTATAAAGTGCTGGGACACAGTGCAGTATCCATTTGCATACCAAAGGTCCTGCAACATTTTTCTTTAGGTATTTCTCATTTCCCAGAGGGGCTGAGTGAGGGTGTAACTGACACCCTACTGTTATTCCCTGTACTACAGCTCTACTCAGTGAAAAGGCCAATGGCCATCAGAGTCAATGCAGAGCCCTTCCAGCAGCCTGAACGGGCTTTGCATTGAGTACTGTCGTGGCTGGATCTTCTCGCCATGCGGTCAAAACTCTTTGACTGTCTTTGATCGCAGTGTCAGAATTATCCCAGGGATTTGTTGCTGCCTTCCACTGGCAGCTGCACTGTGACTCGCACCTCTGTCTCATGGAAGTGCACAATAGACCTTACACTCACCTTAAATACAATATGAGAGCGCTGCTTGAACAGAACAAGGGCGGTACATGCCTGTGCGTGAAGTGGCAGCAAGGCGGCCTGTCCTTGTGGCTGGAGCATGCTAGGAAGGAACTAACTTGGGGTGGCTCATCATGGCTTGACCAGGGACTTTCTCAGGGACCTCTGCATTTAGTAAAATGCCTTGAGAAAGGTGATGTCGTGCAGGGGGCCAGCACAAGGCCGACATGCTACAGGAGTCTTTCTTCCAGGTCCTTTGTCTGTGCAGGGCAGAATTTAGTCGTAAAGGGCTTAAACTTTGATCTACAGTCGAACAGTGCAAATTCTTTAAAATTTTCCCGAGGAGGTTACAAGTCCTTATTATCCAATATCTTAGTGCCTTACTGTTTTTAGCATGCTTTTTCTTTACAACACTGTGCCGGTTTTGGCTGGGATAGATTTCATTTTCTTCACAGTAGCTAGTATGGGGCGATGTTTTGGATTTGTGCTGAAAACAGTGTTGATAACACAGGGATGTTTTCGTTATTGCTGAGCAGTGCTGACACAGAGTCAAGGCCTTTTCTGCCTCTCACTCCACCCCACCAGTAAGGAGGCTGGGGGTGCACAAGGAGTTGGGAGGGGGCACAGCCGGGACAGCTGACCCCAACTGACCCAAGGGATATTCCACACCATATGACGTCATGCTCAGCATATAAAGCTGGGGGAAGAAGAAGGAAGGGGAGGACGTTCGGAGTGATGGCGTTTGTCTTCCCAAGTAACTGTTACATGTGATGGAGCCCTGCTTTCCTGGGGATGGCTGAACACCTGCCTGCCCATGGGAAGGAGTGAATGAATTCCTTGTTTTGCTTTGCTTGTGTGCGCGGCTTTTGCTTTATCTATTAAACTGTCTTTATCTCAACCCATGAGTTTTCTCACTTTTACTCTTCCAATTCTCTCCCCCATCCCACCGGGGGGGAGTGAGCGAGCGGCTGGGTGGGGCTTAGTTGCCGGCTGGGGTTAAACCACAATAAACACCCTGACCAGGCAGTAAGTGTTGTCACTATTAATTAATTATACAAATGAAGAACTGAAGCACAGAGAAGCTATGGGCATCATTGCATCAGTGAATAAAGCTTAGGCATGCCAGACCTAAAATGGGATCCACTGCCTTAGTTTGCCTCTGCCACCTACTTGAAGGAAACCATCTGCAGCTGAGGAGGGGAGCTGAAAGCCTGCCTGCTGAGCACAGGTATCCCCCTGCTAGAAAATAGGAAATACCATGGATAGTCGTGCATTAAACCACAGCCCTCTCTGCAGTGCAGCCTGCTTACTTTGTGCTTCATACTAGTCAGGACTAACGATTTTATACACTGTCTTAGAGCTGCAACCTTGTACCATATTTTCTTTAACCTGGTTAAGTTGCATCCATCCTGGAGGGAATCCAAACACAGCTGCCCCTCATTTGTTTGGGCCGGGTTAAGGCACCTCCCTGTTGCCAGCACTGCAATACCTGATGACCTCATGCCATCCTGTTGCATGAAATAAAGTTTCCTCAGATCAGTGATGCAGAGCTGGAGCTGAGGCCACGTAGGAGCCTCTTATCCAGTGGTGATAATTTTGAGCTGGGAAGATCTGGACTCTGACAGCAAGCACTGATGTATTTTATAATAAGCAGCTGTTGCCCAAGAGCAAGGATGCTGAGCATGGCATCATGTAGTTGAATCATCAGCCTTTTGTGAATTTAGCTCCAAGTGACTGGATAAAAACAAGGACTTTTGAGGCAGGTCACCCAAATCTGAAGCTAACACCAGTCCGTAGGCTAGGTCTCCTCTTTCTTTGCTTCAGTGGCACCCTTATGTGATCAGATAAAGTTTTTTTCATGACTTTGCCACCGAAGAACTGTATTTAATTATCACTTGTATACACACTCTGAAGAATGGCTTGTAAAAATACTTCCATAAATACACTACACTCTTAAATTTAGATCATTCATATCTTCTTGTACAAAACTTTTTCTGTGAAATCTTTTGTTCCGCTAAAGAATAATGGTCTTTGGCCATTGACTTCAGTAGGACTTTTATCCTTATATAGTATCTTGTATTTTCTCTGAAAAACAAAATCTATACAATATACTTAGGCTTTTGATGCTGTATGTTTAATATTCTTTATTTCTGTCAAATATATCTATGGTATTTCAGTAAAAAAGGCATTGATAGAAGGTCCTGAATATTTTCCAGTATGCCTTCTGGAAGCTTTAATATACTTAATAAAACTCTTTTAAAAAAAAAATGAGTTTACATTTGCCCGTTGTGATCTGTAGGGTAATGCTGCCTTTCTATTCAGTAAGGAATTTATCCTGATAGGGTTTCTAGTCATGGCTCCCTGTTCATGGTAGTACAACTCTTGGTCGTAGCCTCTTATTCCAGGATCACCACCGGGAGCTCCTTGCCACACAGTTTCTTTGACATTTTCAGTGATCTGGGCCAGCCTGACTCACACATCCAGTTGTGTGGGCCCATAGCGAGTCTGAAAGCAGCTGAGAATGACCTGGCAAGGACCTGACAAGATGATTTTCATACCTTCCCACCAGATTGTATCAATTAATTCTAGGAACAATGACCCAGATCCTCAGCTGTCCTTACTGCAGGAGCTAATGCTAAGGCTCCTTGCCTAGCAGAAACCCAAAGCAAGCTTTTTAGATCATAAAACTCTGTTAATACAGCTAACATTTTCAATAAAAAGGCTTTTTGTTCAGCTATCTATGAAAATCCTCTGGAAAAGCTACACCTTTGTTGACCTGTCCCCGAGAGCAAAAAATGCTACATTGGATAAGTAGTTCTTTATGGCTTCAGAAGTCTTCTAACGTTAAGCAGCTAATTCATTTAACCTACTCAAGCCTCCTGTCATAGAAACAGATACTTTAAGATTATGGCACTATTTCTATCATGTAGGAAGCCAGACTGTTTTAATACAATTTTGGCGATTATGGCTGGTTGTCAGTGGTGGGTGGCCTGCCTCTTCCTTGTTACCCTGCCTCCTGTCCCCGCTGTGGGTTCGAACCACATCTCACTAATCAATGCAGCAAAGCAATGCCAAATAACTCTGTACTTTTAAGCATGTGGGTAGCCCTAGAAATGCTTCGCTGAATCAAATCCTGTGAATTCAACACCTCGCAGGCTCAAGCTGTAATAGGGGCTTGGAAAACTCTTAAAACTTTCCTAAGAACATTTTTAGTTATTAAAAATGACTGCTGCAATGTGAAATAAATACCCATTAGAAAAAATTCTTGTGAAGGAGTAGAAGCTGCCTGCGCATCTAATTTAGTGATTTGTGTGGCAAACTGAACACAATATTCATATTTACATGACAATGCTTAAATCTGGAAAGCACCCGTGTAGGAGAGTCAAGAGGTGTGAGTGTTGTACCATAAACATATGTACTAGGCACATGGGGCATGTTTGGGATATTAGATATGCAAGGATGATTGCTAACGCTTTCTTTGGAGTGCAATTATTAGACGTCTTTTATATTTCATTAGCTTGTGACCTTATTAGAAGCAATTGACCATTGTTTCCAGGGTTGCTTGAACTTTTACGAGAGCCTGATTTTGATGCTGAACCATCATTCCCAACAACCACAAAAGAAGCCAGCAGTCCAGGCAGCAACACAGCACTCCCTGCAGCCACATCCCGCTGGTGAGGCACGAGTGGCATTTGATGGGGTGATGTGACAAGTTCCATGGATTAGATTCAGATTCATCCCACATACTCATTCTTATTTATAGTTCCCCTCACTTTTTCCCTCCCTATATGTAGATTTCCAAATTCAAAGGCATGGAGGAGGAATTAAAATATTTCAACATTTACCCTGAAGTCGCAAAACCTGTACACCTTCCTATCTCCCTTTTTAACAGAATGATAAAGCAGTGACTGTGCCACATGGTGGAGTGCCACACTACTAGAAGGGGACATTTTCTGCCATCACACATTGTGGCAGATGCTCCTTTGCCTGGGCCTGGGAAAGGAGCAACACAGACTGCCCGAGAGCAGGGCTGGCGAGCAAGGCTGGGGGACACAGCTCTGCAAGGTCAGCTGTAGATTTGAGCTCATCACAAAGAAGCGCTTTAGTGCTTTTTATTTTATACTGTTAATGAAAACCTTCTTCAGTGAGGTGATAGCCAAGAGGATGTTAGCACCCAGCACTTAAGGAACAGAGTGTAAAACCAGGCTGCCTTGTTAAGTGAGCACAGGAGGCTGCAGTTTTCAGGTTTGTAACCATCACCGGTGTGTATTTACGCTGCTCTGGGCAGTCCTCTGCATTCAGCACACAGAGGAGCTCATGGCTGCAAAGGGGAAGGATGTTCACTGGCAATATGTGCAGCAATAGAGCAAAATATAATCGGCCTCCTTTTAATATAAAGAATGAACCATGTCCAGAAAGCGCAAAACACAGGAGGAGACCAGAGAGGTCTGGAACCACGACTGAGTGGAGGTAACTTGGTAGTAACTGTTAATAACAAGGAAGCAAGCAAACAAAGAAAGAAAAATGAAGTGCCAACCTATATGTTTGAAATACGCAATCATTTTAGACAACACGAGATTATTCAGAAGGACAGTTCCTGTGGCAGCTATGCCAAATTTATTTGGCTGTGTTTGGAAAACGCCTAGTAGACAATACAGGTGCATTCCAATTACATTGAGGAATGAATTTCAAAGCCGACTTCTGTGCCCTCTGTGGTGACAGTGACATTGGCTATAAAAGAGTACTATTTAGACTTATCAGAACCGTGTGAGGGTGTTTTGATGAGTGACATTCATAACTGTCAGCAAAGCTTCCCATAATGGCAGTGCAGCTCGGAAACGAAGGCTCGATTTGCCGTCTGCTTTGGCACTCACTAAAGTATTGCTGTGCTTTTGTTTGTATTTGGGGAGAGGCTCATTTACATTCTGACACCAAAAAAATGAACAAATATAGGCAAATGGGATCTTCTATGTCACCACGGTCAAGACCCTGCTATCGCAGGTAATGGCATCATATAATTCCTTTTATAAAAGGTACAACGCGTTGTCCTGCAGAGCCTGTCAAAGTGTGACCCTGCTATGACATTTGTGCCTGCAACTCCGGTGTGTCTGCAGAGGGTGAATCTCCACATGTTCGACAGCACAGGTGTTTAGAGGCTTAAACACAATCCTACGTGGCTTGAGATACCCAAGCCCTTAGCCCATCAATCAAACAGTTAGAGAGGGTATTTATGCAAGGGAAACAATATATGTCCCCTCCCTCCAAAAAGGCATAAATTTGGACAATATTTAAAAATAATCTTTCTTTTTTTAGTATTTATTTGTTTGTTTGTTTATACGTTTATATGTTACTACTTTCTGACACATATTCTACATCTCTTCAACTTTATTATTACTGATTAATTTGGACTGAAAATGCTTCCTCTAATGACTTCCCTTTCTTTTCTCTTTTTAAACTACTTTATTCAGACACGCTAACTTTACACTGAACTTGGCTGTCATAGCGTGCTGTTTCTATACTTTTTAAAACCATGCTTTCCCCTATTTCAACATTTTTGAAACACTACAAAGTTATTTAAGAGTTGTAGATCATATTTTAGTCAGAAATTCAAGATGCAATTTTGCTGGACAGCCTAAGAAGCCTGTTACAGGGAAAGCGTCAGAGGAGCAACACCACGCCTCTTGCAGCAGGGACCAGGCAATTCATGGAGAGTCTAGCACAGGCACTGAGGTTTGTACCCTCTAAATAGAACAGTCCCTCCCAGTGTTCAAAAGATGCATTTACCTTTTGATTTCTCTGAATTCACAGGTAACTGAGTGACAGATATTTGGCCATAAGTGTCTGAGGCTACCCCGGTCGGCTATCTTTTGTAAATTAAACACTGCAGAGGAGTGTTTGTCTCTCTCTTCAGAGACTGCATGTCCAGCACCGCAAAAACTGCTTCTCTGCAAAGGCTTATTAAAGTCACACCAGAAGCTTGCATTTAGCTGAATTAGTGTTTCCCAGCCCATGCTGTGGGAAAGGCTAGAGGCAGTCCCAGCAGGCCAGCATATAGTTTAAAGCCTTTTGGTGAATGCAGCGCTGTTTTACATCTTACCTGTTAAGGCACGCATGCCCAGCAGATTTTAGGAGGGGTAAGAAGGAAATATGGCTATCACTACAAAGGCAGCTAAGAAGTATCTTACGCTGGAAAGGATGGGGGTGTCCCTCAATGCACACACGGGACAGAGTCCTGCACTTTGCCCATAGATGATACAGGAGCCAAAGTCTGGATCTACTTCAAACTAACTGGCTGATAGTCCTAACGGTGCAAACACCTCAGCTGGTACTTCCCATCATCACACCTTGATCGTTGCTGAATGGTCCATTTTTCACTGCCAAGTCCCCAGGCCATGAATTTGTCATTTTTCACACCAGACTAAATCCATGGGAAGAGAAACACAGAGAAACACAGGCTTCCCATAGGCTCTCTACAGTTTTTTAGACTTCTGTCCCCTCACTGCAAAGGTGTCCTACCAAAATGTGTCACATCAAGAAATTCCCACCTTCTGTGGGAACGCTGCTGCTTCGGGTAGGCACCAAACAAGAATGTGCTTTTATGCTTCCTTGGTCAAATTCATCGGCTTCTGAGGAGGGGAAGTTATCCATTCACCAAAGACGTCAGCTTCAAGGTCTAATTCTGACTAAACTCAGACACACGGGATTCCTTATGTATCCTGAATCCCCTTTGATGTGCAAAGCAGAGTTGTTCGGTGCCTGCTGCTAGCAACAGATGAACTGGTACAACTGAAATGAAATATAGGGACAAGCACTTCCCTCATACTGCAGGGCTTGGCATTCCCTTCCTGGACAGATGAGATTCTTAAGTAGTTTTTAATCAGTATGTAATCAGCGCCGGGCATTAGTTATGCCATCTGATCACAGAACACAACTCCAGAGAGAGATCCTTAGGATATCTAGGAGGATCTATGCATTATTAAGTGAAACAACCACAGACTCTACCTATCACCCATTAATACTATGTATAATAAGTGCTTGTTGAGCAAACTTGCCAAGTCTAATTATTTTCCCAGCAGACTACGGGGGTTTTTTTGGCACCTCTACAAGTCTAATGGAAACCACAGCAGGCCTGCTCCTGCAGCGGCAGCGTGGAGAGGGAAATCTCTCTGATGTTCTTCAGACTTCCGAGATAGTCCCTACCTTGTGTGCACATGCATGCACTCACGCCCCAGCCTCACTCCAGCAGATCGGAGGGAAAATCCACAAGCTAAAGCCTTGCACGCAGGGGCTGCATCCCCCTGTGATGTCAGGATTGATGTGTTAAAAGACTGCGAGCCACTCGAATCTGGTGGCAAGAGAGATCCTCAAAGCACCTTTGATGGTGCCAGGTGGGTCCTAGCCAGGTGCCAGTCACAATGTGAAGCGAGAGGGGAGCTCCCTTCAGCGCTGACTCCCTACCCCAGACCACAGCCGGGGACTGAGGAGACAGCACGACTTGCTTCTCATGGCTGGGATCTCCTTTCTGCTCTTCCAGCCAGGGCAATCCATGTAATAAAGTTTGTTCTCAGCTCATGACCTGGGACATGAGGTATAATGATTCATATTTCTTAGTTCTTCAGACTTTTTTTTTTTGAGATCGCTCAGTGTTACTCCCAAAAGTCAACTTAACCCTGAGGTTGTGAGTATTTATGTGGAAAGATTTTCTGAGCATACGTGCTCCTTCATGAGATGATGTGTTCTCCAGAAAGTCTGTCAAGAGTCTGTTGGACAACAGTGCTAGTGGGTTGACATGGGGAAGATGAATGAGTCCTCATATCTCATCCAAGAAGTTAATAAAGACGACCGTGCTGATTAATTAAGACCAGAAGCAAAATCTCCCTGCTGCTCAAAGGGTGGGCTACAGCCATGCGGGGCTTCTCCTGCATGGAGTGCAAATATGTCATCTGTATTACGATATTTGAACAGAGGCCTACAAGGCGGAAGCATCACCTCTCCAGAGGTAAGCCATTTGGAGACCTCCATCAATGGATTGGCTTAGAAAATCCCAAACATCCAGAAGGCTGGTGTCCTTCTCCCTAAGCTCAACGTTTTGGAAAACAGCCCAACTGTTTGGGTTTATCTTTTTCTCTTTTCCTTTTTGTTAGCAAACCATTGCCAAACTCTGCTCTGTTTTGTTTTTTTTAACATAAAAGATTGTGCGTGCAGTGGTTAGAAATATATTGAATTCATTTACTCAGTAGGTATTTGTCCTCTGACTTACCTGTTACAGATATCCTTCAAAATACAGCACTGTGTACATTCCAGTATGAAACACGAGGGACAATTATATAATGATTTCAGCTTTCAGCTAGAGAAGATAGTAATTACATGCTATATAAATAGAAGTGCAGTGAAGCAGCTTTGTAATTACAGTGTAACTAAGCTGTTGCTAATTTACTTGTATTCTGAAGTGTATCTGAAGTTAGTAATTAGGGCCAGTACATGATGAAACACTAGCAATATACTTACCTTCACACAGTGCATTATTTTTCACTCGTATCTATCATGAACCTAGATATTTTCCAGGGATTAATGATAGGCTGTGAAAAGTTGATAGCCTGAAGTTCAGCAGAGAGCCATTAAACTGGCCTGGTCATTAATCCCTAGAAAATACCCTGCACCAAGGTTGTTATAAGGTGAATATGGAAAATAACTTTCCACACGTGTTGACTTTTGTCTTAGCTGTTATGTCTTTGACGGTGTGTGGAAACAACACCCCAAATGCAAGTGACTCCCTCTCCCTTGTATTTGGATGTGCTTAATGTAAAAGAGGATGAATCCTCCCTAAGTTCACCTTTGTACATCACTGAGGGGTGCCAGTAGAAGACCCTGAATAGACAGCTTGTATTCCAGCAAGTCTGTCTTAAGCATAGCTGTCTGGCAATGTTTGGAGGTTAATTTTAGGCTGAACCCCCATTTTCTGAAATGTGTAATCCAGTTTCTCTGAACTAAGAATCAACACTGGCGGCCAAGTAAAAATATCCATTACTGGGGGAATATGTAAAAACACTGTTTCATCAGTCATCCTGCTCACATGATTCCCTCCCAGAACTGAGGGTGGTAATGAAAGTAATTTAACATACATCTATAATTAATTTACTACATTCTTCCTGCTGATGGCAATCGTCTTACCTAGGCAAGTTCATGAAATTGATCTTAATGCATAAAAATAGAGACGGAAAAGCGTTAAAGGCAGCTAAATGTGGTTTACTTCTAAGCATGTAAGCAGTTAAGCACTGTTTGGAGAAATGTTTTGGGGCTGATTTAGCAGGAGCCATTACCTGTGAGAAATGACGGTGAGCGTACAAGCTGAGCAGGGCTTTCCCCTCGACACATGCCGTTTGCGAGCACTGATGAGAGCAGCAGGCCTTTGCTCCTGGAGGTGCTCCTGTTTTGCATAATGTGAGCAGAAATGTGAGTGTAGGTTCAAAGAGGCTTTGCAGAAGGGCACAAAGCCGCTGGACAGCTACAGGTAGCACCAGGGACACGAACCGCACCAGCTCATGGCTGTTACTCCAGTGTCATTTTAAGCCATGAGCCCAGGCCCCCAGCATCCAGTCGGAAGGACAACTCTGGCCAACGTGCAGAACACCCAGATGTGTCTGGACGCTCTGTGCACCGCACACACACTTGACTGTGCACACTTTGCATGCAGAGAACAGATACCATACGCATGTGACAGAGAGTCCTATGTATATGTGTGCGGGTTGTTTCTAGGGCTTCCTAGTGGCTTAAAAGCATCCTGGGGTTGCTCAGATATCACTGGGTCCTTGTCTGTTAGCCATTATCATTTCACCAGCTGTGGCTTTTCTGTACATCCATGAGCCCCACACTCAGCTGGGCTGGTGGCTCCTACCCTCCCAGTGTCTACACTCCTAGAGCAGCAGAGCACCACTTGGGACTGTCAGGCCAAAGAGAACTCATACACTTAGCTACAGACCATGATCTGCCCTTCCCAGAGACCCTACTTTAAAATGCAGGTCATGACATTATGACTTAAATATGAGCTGGAAAACCTAGAAAAGCAGAAGCTTATAACAAAGAATACTTCAGTGCTCTTGTAGCAGCTATATAAATATGTATACAAATAGGTAAGAAGTCTTTTAAATGTGTCTTCCATTACTGTGACCTCCAAATGAGGGAGCACAGTAGCCTTACATGGATGGGGGTCAGAGGAGGAAGAGCCACCACTCCCTTTGGTGCCTCCTTCAAGGTGGAGCACAGCCTGTCCTGCCTGCACTGCAAGGGGGGAAGGAAACACCACTCCTCCTATGGAAGAGCCCCAAACAGCGTAGAAATAGGGCAATTCTTTCATTCCCCTACACCTGCCTGTGCAGGAGAGCCCACCGAATGGACGCTTGGCCTCTGTAGCCAGGGCTACTCATCGCAAGCGTGGCTGAACGAGGAGGATTCCTCGGCAAGGCTCAGCAAGAGGCATTTTCTACAGGCTGCTTCCTCCACGTGCAAAGCTGTTGACTGGCTTCTCCTTAACGCCAGAAAGAGCAGGATGTGTCAGGCCTGTGCTGCCGGAGAGAGAGGCATGAATCAGCCAAAGGATCCATACAGATGGCAACAGGCTGCTGCAGGACTTTTATTGCCCGTTGGCTGTCACACAGCTCCTCATCACAGGGCAGCAAACGCTTTCAGTGCTGGCAGCTGGAGCCGTCAGAGGGACAGCAGCAGCAAAATGTAAAAAACGGCTCTGAAGCTAGCAGAAAACATTCAGGATTGCTTTGAAATGCTGGGGTGTGAGCCCTGAATACCTGCTTTTCACAGTGCCGCCATGGCAGGAGCCTGTGAAGGTGTCTGCCCCACCAAAACCCTAACCCCTCTCCAAGGAGCTACAGGAAAGGTGCCAAAATTGGGGAGCTTCCTCTGCACAGGTTTGTGCTCCCAGTTTATGCTGGCATGAGCATGACTATTTGCCATGCCCTCCTGGAATAGCCTCCAGAGGCCCCTGCCCAGCCCAGCCCTGACCGACTCACGGGATGAACTACCATGTTGTGCAAGACCTGCACGCCTTCCTCCCTTTAACACCAAAGTGACATTAAAACCAAAAAAGCCCTGTAGTAAATAATTTCGTTATAGACATTAAGGAAATTTCAGGACACAGGCATCACATGGAAAGGCTGAGACCTGCCCTGGCTTGGGTGTGGATGGGATTTGCCACCCCTCTCTTGAGGAACAAGGTCTCTTTCTTCCCATAAGCACTTGTCACTAGTGAGGCATTGCTGCAGGAGACACCCCTGCTTTTGCCAAAAAGGAAAGATTTCAGCAAGAGGCAGGGGAAAAAAAAAAGATTCCCTGGGCTGAAAGCACAATCTGAGGAGTATAGCTCTATCTCCAGCCAAAATATGGACATTGACTATGGCAGCACAGAGGTCAGTGAGGAGCACAGGGCAAGCCACTAGCCCTGGCTGAGCTCCACTGCCAAGTGAGAGATGTCCTAAGGCATGCTAATTACAGACATTTTCAAATGTGAGGAACATCAGAGGGACTGTACTCACCTAAGAAATGGGATCTTAGTGGTGCGGTTGGTGGGAGAAGAATTACACCAGTGTTGGACACTTAAAGACAAAAACAAACCCACCCTTTCTATAAATTCCCATATCCCTCAGCTTGGCTCCTTCCCACTGCGTTACAGTTATCTGCTGATTAGGTGTTTCTGTCTTTCCCTGAAGTGGTTGTGGTTTTGGTGATAATATTATTAGCTGTTGTCGTGAGATGCCCAGCCAGGGAATAGATCATGGGGTGTTAGCTGCTGCACAGGCAGAATGAAAACCACTCAGGATGAGAAGGATGTGATACGCAAAGCACCCTTGAATGAACTGTGCTAGATCAATTTGAAGTATTCTTAATCATATCTTCTTTAATTAAGGAAATGTAATATTTTATCAGGGGAAAAAATGGCCTGTTTCAAAGGACAGCGATGGATGAAATAATTTTCTGAAGTTTGTAGGCTTTACTCTCTAGACTTACGCAATGTTCATCAGCAAATGTTATTAAGCAACGATTGCTAATGGAACATACAGAAATGTACAGCAGTGCTGTGTGTTTTATGAGCTAATAAAAGAAAGCCCTTAGATTAAGGATGTGTGAGCATATATAATCACATAAGTGATGCTCTGAATGTGTGGTTTGTGTTTCAGTGACTTGTCAGCGTTATGTAGAACACAAATACATACAGCGACTGGAAAAGCAATAGTATCGTCACTATTGGTCTTGCAGCTTGAGAACAAATTAGTGGTTTTAGGTGGTACGGCACAACCCAGAAGGACCTGACTTGCCTGACAAATCCAATATTATATAGCCCTTCACAGTACACAGTGCTCATCGTTTTTGTCTATTTTGAAATGTGTTTTGAATTCCTTCTTTCCTCCTGGTTCCTACCAGTGGTGGCTAAAAGGCGTCTGATTTTCCCAATTGCCCTTTCAGAGACTCTGACTGAGAAACCAGAAAACGTGAACCAGGCAGTAATCGACTGGTGCACACCTGAGCAAGAACTGCTTTGCTGTCCGGCTGGTGGCACGAGCGTGCGCTTTGCTTAGTGAGGAGTTGCATTTTCCTATTGGAGGGGAACCATCCTTTTTTATTCCAAAGAAAGAATGTCTTTTTTTTCTTCTTGTTAATAGCACTGCAAATATTATGCGTGAAAGGCCATCACTTTTTCTTTTTTTTGTTAGAACTAGGAAGAAGACGATTTCAAACAAATGAAAGTATGTCACGTCTGGCTTTACTTCTCCTTTTCCCACCTTTTCTCCTTCCAACAATCATAGGAGGAACAAGATTGGACACCACAGAGGAACTAAAAAGAAACCAAGTATTCAACAGAGAATAAAAAATAAACTATTGATTTGAACCAGAATCTTAAAAATTCTAGAAAGCTCTAAAATCAATGTTTTCCTCTTATATCCAAACAATTCTTGTTAAGAAGCCCAATACAGGATGAAGAGCTCTGCTGCAAGGGATGGCTTCTTAGCGAGAGAAAATACATTCCGCTGTGTTACTTAAAGGTGTGTGTGTGGGGAAAAATCTGGGCAAATTTTCACCCTGCTCTGGGTCGCGGTGCTGGGAGTGACACCCCCGCAAGACACCCCTCACCTCCGAGACGCGGAGGAGCGGGAGCACTCAAACAGCAGCCGACAGCAGCTGCTTTGCCCGCAGCCGCTAGAGATCAGCCTTGCCCTGCTCTTGGGCGCTGCACCAAAAACCCTTTGGTTGCCTTCGGCTTGCTCGGTCCCCGCCCGACCTTTGGCTTTTCACATCCCACTTTTTTTTTTTCTTTTGGACGTGCATGCTCTTTCCAGTGTATTTTCAGATCCCCCTGTGCTTTTTCCCATCACTTTCAACTTGGGTGTCATTAATTAGCTGACAGCATGATAAATACATTTTCTTGCAGAGAAATTTTGTGCATTTCTCTGCAGCAGACATGCAGAACTCCCTCTCTTTCCCCAGGCTGTTTGCTTTGGTTTAGCTGTTTTTTTATACTATACTCTGTTATAAACTTTTAGAGTTTTGTTCCCCCCCCCCCCCGACTCCTATCTGCTCTCAGATGACTGTGTTACTGCTATGCCTGACATTTTCCTTTCTTAGATACATGCAGATCTGGGGGGGGGAAGAAACAAAGGAAAAGGATATTGTGCTTTTCTACAAGGGTACTCCCATCCCAACCCGCCGCCTGCTCTCTGAGATTGGAGGCAACGGGCAGCATGAGAAGCCCAGCACTACCCTATATGCTCCGGGCAGGGCTGGTGGGCATCCATCTTCCACCCTGCCCATCACTTCACTTACGCACTGAGGATACTGGGGGAAGTGGTATCGCACTGCTCAACAACCAAAGAGGCAAAGCAGCATGCAGTGGCCCTCCATAAGGAGCAACTCGATGGATGCTTCCCCTGGAGCAGGGCTCTTCCAGCTCTCGCTTAGTGCCACACTCGGGCTTAATGCTGCAATTAAGCTCATAGTTTCCCTGTTTCAGATACTTCAGAACTTCTCTGATGATCTCTCATTTTGCGCCTTGGAAATACATTGATCATGATGTGCCGACGTAACCAGCCATGACAAATTGTCGCGTAGATGTGGGAAGCACGTGGAATACAAAAGGATGCGAAACGCCAGGAACTGGGCTTCAACTTCATTTGTGTTATAGGACCTCAGTTATAAGTTTGTCTCAGGCAGAACTGTGTTCACCTTCAGGATTTGTCCCAGTGCTTTACCAAATAGCTGGGATCGTCTTCCTAAATGAAGAGCACCAGAGTTAATGTGCACGCCTGTGTGTGCACATATTTATGTTCATATGTGCATCTCACATGATATGCATGTTTTGGGTGCATGCCTCAGTATTAGAGTGAAAGAGTTAACCTGCAATAAATATTTTTTGTTAACTACAGTCTCTTCTGGAAAAATGTATAGCAGTTCTCATTATGCCACACTGCAAAAACCTGCCTATGGGTTGGCTTAAACTGACGAGGCTGCTCTCCTGATTCTCCAGCTAAAATGAACAATGTGACTGTGTGGTGCACTGAGGACAGATGTGGGCTCAGCCTTGTCCTGCTCTGAGCTGGCCAGATGTAGCTACCTCTGAGGAACCTCTGCCTGCCTGAGGTCACTGCTGCTCTGGAAACGATGCTGTGCAACTACCTGAATGGGTGAATTTGAAAGCCACTCTCTTCAGGTGGTGGGAACTTTCCCCCTCCTGCTCGTCTCTGGGAAACAAATTCAGAAAGCACAGGAAGATGACCAAAATTAAATTATGAATTCTGCAGATATCTTAGTGCTCACAGTTTTCTAGAGCTGGCAGTTAGTGTATACGGCATCAGATGTCTCTTTTCGTACTAGAAGGACAGTTATCGGCCAGCCAGAGTTTCAGATTCTGACACCTGTATTTACCTCAATCTTGAAAGCCTAAAGTGCTAATATCCACACGTTAGACTTGTGATGAGCAGGAAGGCTCTTTGAAAAGCCAAAAGTGACAGAACGTGTCTGCTGGGTGATGGAAACCAGACCAAAAGAGGAGCCAGCCATTCTGCAGGAACCACAAGCCGCTAACCCAAAGTGATCCCTGCAAACTGGGACGGGAGCTTGAGAGTCAGAGACAGCGTGGGAGGAGAGAAAGCTGAGAGAACAGTGTAAGAAGTGTCAGTCCAAAATAACCTTCCCGGCTACCCAGACTGAGAGCTTTTTTCTGCTTTCACATGTTGGGCACATGTTATTCTTATGCATTCATTTAGTGTCACCAAACCCCTTATGTCTGCAGGGAACAAGAACGGGACTGGCATTATAATATCCATTCCTGCATGTGCACAGTACAGAGGATTTTACAAGAAACATGGCAATATATGAGAACCTAATCTCTTTCAAAAAGAGCAAATAACCAGGAAACACTGGAGTGAGTCCCAAAAGAGATGTCACTGCATTTAATGTGTATTTATGCAGCTATTTAGAGGCAAACGAGAAGCAGTGATTATGTATAGAATAAAATGGAACAACAAATTGAGATTGTTTTAGCTTCCGCTTTATCTGATTAGCCAGGAAGAACAACAGACTGATATGCTCTGAACAAACAAAAATATGCTAAGTCTAAATGCTCTGGTCCTTGGGGGATTCATTTTTATTTACTGCATGAAACAAAGAGGGAGAACAAAAGAGATTTATTTCGAATCAGCTGGGAGGCTTGGCAGCCCAGGCTGAGCCACTCCTTTTGTGCACCTACGTGCTGCTGAAGGTAACGGGACTTCTCAGTGCCACTTCTCTGCTCCTTGGCTCAGAAGTCCTCAGTTAATTGTAGCACCAACAATGGCAGCTTTGCCAATCGGTGGGAATCGTGGCACGGGAAAAGGCTGCAGCACGAGGTATTCCTCTCCTAAACGCATTTAACAGCAGAATATTAGGTTCAATAGCTGAACCCGATGCCTCAGGGTCCCCTGGCTCAGATGTCTGCTCAGTGCTGTGAGACGCGAGCCAGATGCTGAGAGAATGAAAACCCATTACGGATATTGCCAGACAGAATGGAAAACGGTGATTTACGGGGACAGCCAGCGATCTTTCCAAACCCCGCGCACAGCTATCAGGAGCGGTGAATCCCTGAGATGGTTTGGCATGATCACGACACAAGATGTAACTGGGGAGACTTCCAGGAGCCAGGTGTTAAAGAAGGAAGCAAATTGTAATTGGGCATGAAGTCCTCGCTAGATCTATAACATGACATCTCAGAAAGACTGAAGTCACCAACCCGTAGCTATGCTCTCCTAGACCCCTGACAGGCACACAAAAGGGATGTGCTTGGGTTGAACAGGAGCTGCTGGATGAGCTCTTTGGAGTTGCATGATTTCATTCATCTGCCTTTAGCACATACTGTGGGATCACAAATCCCTAACGAGCGTCATTGCTCAGTGCACCAGGTGATGTTATATATTACCAAGGCTTAGGTACTACATTGCAATGGTAACATGTCTCGGATAAGTGACAGAGTGGGTGGAATAACTAGTTTAGTGGTAAAGGTAAATGTTTAGCAGCTTTTTCATGCAGCAGATAAAATCCTACACCAACAAAGTCCTCATGACCTAAGTAATAAGTAACAGTACTGGAGCAGGCAATAAGACTGCATGGAACAAGTATTTTGTGTACATGCAGCCATCGAACAAACCTTTCATACCACTGGGGAGGTCAAGCTAAATCTTGTTTACCTCCTGTTCTCTCGTAGGGCCATGCTGCTGTGGGCACCCGTCAGGGTGCAATGCAGTACAGCAGCAAGACATTCAATTAATTCATCACCGCTGGCCATCGGAGCCCTGCTCCCTTCCTGCTCTTTGGGGAGACAGTGGTGCTGTGCACGAGATCGGAAGCCTGAGTATACCCCAAAAGCTGCAAAACAACTGAAATATGGCTTAATAAATGATAGATTTTGTTCTCTCTCATCAAAATACAGGACACCAAGTGCTTCACTCTATTAACCTTTCCCTGTCTTCTTAAATGTTTTAATAATATTCTTTCAGTTTCTCAATTATGTTTTATGTAGAATGAGAAAGTGAGGTTTCCCCACAAAACCTGTTGTACTATAAATACCATTACAGACGTACTTAATAAATGGTCGAATAAACACACTGATGCAGAATAGGAAGAACTATTCCTACTTAGAGTCAATGGTATGATTTTCAACTTGCAAAAAGATCCTGTTAAATATAAAGAAAGGTCAGCAACATAATTCTTTGTTCCTTTCCCCAAAAAGGGAAGATTCATCAGAGAAAAAAATCTATGGTTTCTGCAAACACACTTTAGCAAATTTCTAAATGAAGAATGGCAATAGTTTTACAAAGCCTGGCATGGAAAAGGTCATTCGTGGAAAGGAGAGCCGGTAATGCAAAACCTGAGTGAAACAGAAGCGACTTAATAGCATATGTCAGAAAGGACTGTTCAGCTGTGATAATAACAAGGCTTCTGCATTTTATTATTTTTTAGTCTATTTTCTCAAGCAAGTGAGGCTCACACAATCATACTCCATGTAGCACTATGTGTCTATGTCTGTTCTCCCCGAGTAATTTTTAAATCTGTGGGGCTGTCTGCACCAAATTTGAAAGGGAACAGCAGTTTCAAAGGCAACTGAGATCCTCTGGCTGTCATGAAAACAGGTGCTGCTATCCCTGCTGGTGGAAAGGCTGCAACCAGACCTCATCCCGAGTCAGCCATGGAAGAGTCCACATGGGGAAAGGTGTTAGCAGCACCCCAAACCCAGGAGAATGTTCACCTGGAGTCTGCCCCTTCCTGGCTACCAGAAAATCAAACTACAGAGTACAAAACTGTAAGAAAACAGCTTTTATTAGTCCCACTGCTGAAGGAACTACTCATTTAAAATTCAACTTTTCTGAGCCAGTTTTGTAAGGAGAAATCTTTTTACTTCTGACTTTTACTCAGAGATCTCAAGGCCATTGCAATAACATGGTAGGCTGCTCATTGCTGAAAGCCAGATCTGCAGAGGACATGGCGGGAGAGGTACAGGCAGTGAAACCTTTTCTGCGACTCGTGGAGCCCAGGGAGGTGTTTCACCCCTTGAGCTCACCGGGGAGACCGGCCCCAGGGAGAGCTGCAGTCCCTCCTCTACCATGACCACAGGAACCCAGGATGCCCCCATGTAACTGTCCCCATGATGCCTTTAGAAAAACTACAAGATTGTTATCCTCTAACCTAAAGGTGTCTGGAAGATTTTGAGCTAGATTCTTAACCTCTGTAATGGGGCAAACCCTTGGTGGAGCCAAGGGAAATCCTATAATTTACTAAGCCGGGGGTCAGCGGTACTGTGTCTCTTCTAGGCTCAAGGACCCAGGCAACTCTCTTGGCAGCGTGAGGTCTTGCTTTTCATTGGGCATGCATTGGTCTTTAGACAGGTATGGGACTCTCATTTTGTATGGAGGAAGGGTGCTCTAACTTGTGGCTTTGGACAGATGTGTTCAGTTCTCCCTTAAACATGTCACTTCTTAGTGCCCAAGCTTCTTGGCAGATAAACACTTGTATCTCGCTTTTATCTGCACCGACACTATTGAAGCTACCCTGCCATTACAGCCAAGCTCTGTGACCACTCAGCTTTCCACCACTCGATGCAATTCAAAATACAGGGCAAGTTCAAAGCGCAGCTGGGGATGCACGTCTCCTTCCCAGCGGGGTGTGACTTTGTGAGAGTTTGCAGAGGAGGCTGCAGAGGAGAGGTCCTGGCCTCTCTCCCCCTCTCTCTGACCATCCCTTCTTCATTTCACACTTCACAAGTGCACAAAGTGCCCTTCTCAGCTGATAGCTGAGGGTCTCCGCTGTGTGACCCTACATTTCCCCATGCCAACAGGCTTTGGGGTGTGTGAAAGTTGGATGCTAACAGCCAAGTAAAGCAAAGCCTCTCCCTAAAGAGCCTCTCTCTCCATTCCCTAGGTCCCAATCTGTCATGTGGGGGTAAATGCATGAAAGACTGAGATATTCAAAGACCGCACCACAAAGCAGAGACAAACTAGGTAGACCAAAGACCTCAAGCAATTCCAGCCATAAAACAATATAAACCCCAGAGCCGTGCATGGGAAAGCAAGCCTAGCATGTCCTGAAAGACCCTACTTCCAGACTGGAGCTACCCTTTCTACAGGGTGTTGCACTGCCCCATATAAAAGCTCCCATTCAAGTCAGTGCTGGGTTAGGTTTCATGGATAGGTCAGGATTCGTTTTATGCTGTGAAGTACAGATACCCCTGACACAGTTCCCTTTGTCCCAGCCTCAGTGATACCTCACATTGCTCTCCCAGATTTTGGAAGGATGAAGGCAACCATCCTATTAAAGCATCACAGTACTTCTGTGCTACCCTCTGCAGGTCAGGGGAGAGGGCTGGGAACGTTATTTGCATGGGTAAGGAGGAGGCCGATTGAACTGAGAAGCAGCATTTGTAATCCTGATTTGAGGAAATGCCTGTGTTTATCAGGGCATTATACCCTCCATTTATCTGTCATCTCTTCCCTTCTTCAGCTGACCAGTGAGGTTTTACATTGGCCAAATTTGGCAGGCTTCATTTTGTGTATTTACTTTTTCCTTGTCATCCTTGCAAACAAATGCGCATACCGCACACTGACTAGTTTATCTATATAGCGCATACAGACTATCATCTCTTATGAATGCACCAAAAAGGTCAGAGTGTTCAGCTTGCATTGCAAATAGCACCAGTTATGTACTCTGACAGCACCAGATGTCAGCTCCAAAATGAACTGCATCTGTTCAGCAGTACACGAGGAGCAATGCATGAGAGGATGAGACTAGACTCTCGAATGGCCCCTCAGAGCCAGGGCTGTGGACTTGCATTGCAAATGCAGCAACGAGTCCATCTGCAGACAGGTTTGGACTTCCCTCCTAGGACTTGTTGCTCTGCTTAGGCTGAGTTGAGAATGAGCACTGCAGGTAAAATACAGCAGTCAGACAAAATAACTGACCTTGGGGCTGGCCTGAGCGTGGCAATTCGGCTTTCCCGGCTCTGAGCAACTCAGGTCTGCTCTTATTTTTCTATCAACTGTTTCCTACTCCAAATCTTGCTCCCCACTAGCTAGGCGGTGTTAAGAGACTCTATATTACATCTACAGCAGCCCCTTGCTCTGCCTGTTGGCTGGAGCAGATTACTTCTTTGCTGGGCTTTTGGGACAAGGGGGGCTTATCCACCTAAGCTTTCCAACCTATTGCGCAGGTGCCTCATGCCACATCAGTGGGTGGTGAAGTTTAGCTGAAGTTCAGAGGGCTGGTTTTTGCGGTGTGAAGAACCTTGTTTACGTATCATTTCATGGCTGTTTCAATCAAGATCTGACCTGACTGCAACTACGTCGATGGGAGCAGGGCCAGGGTTTTAGCTGGAGCTACGAAGTTCTGTGCTTTGCCAAGCAGCTCCTCCAATTAAAACTTTTCTAGTATATTTGCAAGCCAAATAATTAGCACCCTTGAGATATCCATGGCCCTCTATAGATGCCCAACTTCTACATTTACAGTAAATCGCTAGAAAACAGGTAACCGCTACATTCAACGAGCATTTCAGAATAAATGCAGTAGCACAAAAAAGGAAACACATTATCTGCTTTAACGTTAATTGTTCGTAAGTATTAAAAAACTTCATGCATTTTAATAGCTGTGACACACTTCCTGCCACCGTTTAGAAGAGGTTTGATGTTACAGACTCAAAGTGGTTCCCTTCATCTTGTCAAGCCCTCAAGTAGCATCTTCCTCCCAGAGTGCCAGTCTTCACTGACCCTGGGGGAAGAGCTGGTTTGGTAGCGACAGCCGGGGCAGGGCTACCTGCTCTGGCCCCAGGGCATCCAGCCTGGAAGGGCTCCTCAAAGTCATACCTTCTGAGCTAATCGTGTCCCTTGTGAGGCTTGGCAAAATATATGCTCACTGAATATGATGAGGATAATTTGGCTTGTTTTGTCTGTTTGATTTTTTTAAGGTAAGGGCAAGGAAGGTTTTCCTTTCCTCCCTTGCACACTGCACCTGACATGATAAATCTTAGAACAGTAATGAGAACAAGTTAATATGGGACTATATTTTCTCTTCTTGTAATGAGCATTGTCATGGAAATGGATTGATTTTATGTCACTTCCTTTTCTCTTTATAATTTTTATGTGTGGAATGAGGTAGCAAAATTTTCTCTCTCATAAATTCAATGTAAATTTGCCTTAGCCTACGCAACTCCGTGTTTATTTTGGCCACCTATTTCACTGCTTCCCTGTTTACAGCCTGGGAAAGAGGGGAAATGGCCAATCAATCAAAATCTGGAATACTGAAAAGGTCACAGCCATCCACACGATACCACCATCCCCTGCAGCATTAGGCATTTCCCAGCTGCTGCATCGCTCCAGATGTGCCTCGCTCTGTTTTCCCTGTAGTTTCCTCAGGCGCTGGAGGAACTGGGGGAAGGCAGATCTTACCTAAAGGAAACCCAAGCACAAAGCATGGGAGCGAGGGGTTTCTGCCTCCCCTCCAACCAGAGCAGATGTCCCGTCTGGCACACGGTGAGCAGCGTGCCGTGCTGCGATGAGCCAGCAAGCTCACGTATGGCAAAGCTCCTGTCACGCTGCTGTTATCCTGTCACTGATATTGTCAGCCCCTCAGAGGGAAAACGTATTAACTATTTACCAGCTTCTTCCAACTGCTCTTCCCTGCAGCCCCAAAGCTTGAGACTGTGGATCAATTCGGAATAATTTCCCCTTGAATGCTGCATGGCTTTGTCCATCCTCTCCAAATTCCTTGCGTACCATTTTTTATTAATCCTCTTTCCCTCCAGTTCAACAGCTGCCACTGTGACAGAGAAGCAATTTTCTCCCAGGTACACACAAATAAATGAGGGGCTGAACTTTAGGTATGCCTCCTTGTAGGGCTAAACTAGACACCTATGTGTTCATCGGTGCTCATCTCTCATCGCACAGACTAATGGAAACTTGAAAATCCTCATTAAAAAATGGAAGCATGGAAATAAAAAGGGATTTTCACTTTGTGCAGCTGACTATATGCAAAAACAGTTGTAACGGCTACAAGTAGGACAATTATCTTCTGCTGCCCACAACAACAAGGCAAAGTGTATGGATGGCCGGCGTGTACCATGGCAGCCTCAGGGTGTACTAAGGAGTTGGACTAGTCCCTACCAGGTAGGGATCTGGCCTCTAGAAGTCAAAGTGGATCAATAATTTGCACTCAGAATGAATTGGCACAGAGTCAGAGGCTAGCTCAACTCTCTGAAAATTGTAACCCTTTGCAGTAAAACTGCATATTCCCGTAATAAGAGACAAAAACATTGCTTAATGGGTTTTTGGATGATAACTCTTAAATGGGAAGACTGTATAGGAGAAAAATTAAGCGGGGGAATTGCAATTTTGCATTTTATGTGATAAAAACAGTGGGGGGATGAAGGGAACGTGGATGCTATTTTACAAATTGAGTTGTGGAAGCCAAGCTCCAGCTTTGCTCCCATTAAGGATTAACATCTGGAGATAAGAGTTTAAAATCCAATATTGCCTTGAAAATGATGCACAAACACAGCTTCAAGTTGCTGTCTTGGCTGCATGTTCACAGCTCACCAGTTTTACACTGCTTGTTTCCCCCTAAATTATTCATCCTGAGCATCCTGCATCATGTTTTCTTTACATCATGTCACAGCTGGAAAAGGAGGAAGACATCCTGCATGTACAGTAGCTCCTTTTGTCCCTGCTTTCACTGTCCAGGTGCAGCACATTTCCTACCTCCTTTACTTCCCTGCGACACCAGTGCAGACAAATTTGGGGTCTCTCTACCTTCTCAAACAGAAGAGTTTAATGCCTGTCATGTTAAGGTGGAAATAAGAAGTGGACAGGTTTGTATATAAATGGTCACAGAAAGCAATGAATGCATCGTGGATCATGCACAGCCCAGGAAATCAGGCATGATCCTACTTCAGATCCTCTCCAACCTGCATCGCTCTTCAAATAAAAACGAGATGCCACTCCAACAGAAAACAACATCCCACTTGAACTGTGTCAAATACTCCTCCACTTGTGCACGACACCCTCATTAACCACTCCCTGCTAAACCGCCAGCCAGTTGTTTCTGCTGTCTTGCAGTTATACCCAAGAAGTGCTTCCAAGCATCCATCAGAAAGGGAAATTCAGAACGTTCCCCCAAGCTCCCATGTGCCCTGTCAGGATACACGCTTACTGTAGGCACTACACAACCGCTTTGCTAAACAGCCCATCGAACACCGCAGAAATGCAGGGAAAGCTGAGGCATGGACCCAGGGACGTGCCCGTGGAATACGGTTGTGGAATGAGAATCTCCCTCTCCCGTCTTACTCTTGTCCTTCAAGATTAACTGTCCTCTATCAGCACCTCAAAACCATCACACTAATAAATGAGAAGAGAGACCCAGTCGCTCTTGAGAAGGATTAATTTTTGTCTTTACCTTTAAAGAGAAATTTAAGGAAATGTGAAAAAAAAAATTACTGCAGCAATACTGATTTAAACCACTGGAAAATTTTAAACCTCATTATATAAGGGGAACAAGTCCTAGAGAAGGAGAAAAACTATTTCAGCTATTGAACAATGCCAACATACAGACAAATGGGTATCATACGGCTTTCTGAAGGCATGAAGCTTGGAAGTTAGAAGCCAGCTTCCATTGACAAAGCAAGAAAGGAGTGTGTTTAGGTCCTATAATACTAATATTAGCAGGTTTGCATCCCTTTTCCTTCCACAGCGTAACTGAATATGCAGCCATTGATATAGAGAATAAGAAATCTGTAACATATAACCAATGCTTAAGAAGGAGATCTGACTGTGTGTTACATGTTCACAGAAGGAGAAGGCAAATAAAGAACTCAAGGTACTCTATTTAAAAAAACAAATTCCTTATTTTTTACAGCAAACTAAGTGTGTCAGTTTGCCTCAAAAGTGTTGGGAATAAATGTAATTGTAAATAAGAATTACTAGAGGTAATGTAAATAGAACAAAAAACCCCAGTCCAGTAAGCAGTGACGATTTTATGCTGAAATCATAGTCACTCTTGCTACCGTGGGTTCTGAAGTTTGGCAAAGTAAAACTTAAAGAGAAGCAAAAACCTTCCAAATCTGCCCAAACACAAGGCTGAGGGGTCAATGCAAGTGCAAAGCCCAGGGGGGCCCTTCTTTACCAAAATTTGTTTCTACTCCTGGATGAATGCTCCCACCCACTTAAAAAGAAGCAGAGCGGGAAGGTGTGTGCTAAAACTCAACTCTCGGTTCCAGGACTATGACAATTTGTTCGGTTGCATGGTGTTTAGCATTGAGCACATCAAGCAGCTAATTGACAGCTGACTGCCTTGTCAGCTCAAAATATTCCTTTCTGCCATAAGTAGTAGGGATGGGGAAAAAAGCCACCTGGGAGTCAGTATAAGTTTTTCTGTATGCAAAGCTTTTGGCTAAATCATATTTTCTTGGCAGCTAATACAGAATTGTCCACGGAGCTGTTCGGCACAGCTCCATTGCTTAATATAGAGGCTCTAACGTATTGTTCACATATGAATGGAGTTATGAAAGCATGCTGTGATTTATAGGCACCTTTCAGTTTATATCTCTGATTTAGCTAGGCTGTGATTTGATTCTTTAGGGAATTTTTCACTGGCATTTGCAAAGCACCGGACTACAGCAAGTTGTGAAGGACTTAGAAGCTCAAGAAAAATTGTTACTGCACATCCCTAACAGAGCCAGAGCTCTCTGAATGAGGACAATAAGAAATGTTTACCCTGCAAATGCTCTTTCAAATCCTCCTTCAAAAAGTCACGTTCTTCTGCAGTATTGCTTTGTCATCTTAGCTTTACAGCATGCTTATAAGGAACAACTCAGGGGACAAAACTTAGAGGAAATATGTCTTTCGTTTCCTAAATTGGGAAAAATACCTATTGCTCTAAATACATCTGGAAGAGGTAAAGTGATTTGAATATTGTCCTCTTTCCATCACCACCTCCTTGACTTTGCCATCTGTTGCCCAGCCTTTGCTGCAGGACAGAGCAGTGTCTGAGAAGACACCGCTCTCATACAGAGCGGTGTATGAGAAACCCAAGAGAAAGGTCTTAGTTTGCAGGTGCTGAGCAACCCCGACACATCGCCTCTTCTCCTCCTCCCTCAGCTTGCGCATTTGGAACTGGAGGACAATACTGATCTCCTTGGAAAAGCCCTTTAGGATCGATGGCTGATATTAATTTCAAAGCAGCAAATGAAACAGATGATGGCTTATGAATCAGGAGGGATGAGGGTAAACCACCCCCGGGACATAGCAGTGCACAATGGTGAACGACAGGGTTTATCACACCTTCTTGCAGAGCCCTGTGGGACCTCTTGCAGCTCTGTCTTCTGAGCTGGCTTTCCTCAAGCTCCTCCGTTGTCAGCTCTCCTTGGGGCCCACAACCTGCAGAAGGCAGCGGGCATGCTGTCACATCCACATACCTGGCTAGTCATATTTGCTTCTTCGTTCTCTTCTCCTCTCATCGATTTGCGCTGTTCACCCAGGTCTCACCTCTCTGCCCAGCCAGTAAATGCTTCATGCTGGGGCCATCCAGGGGAATGGGTACACAACACACAGGGAGCTGATACCATAATAAATGTAGTATTAACACAAAAAGAAAAAGGAAAGGGCTTTGACAGGGACCATGAAGTGTTAACTTGACAGAAACAGCCAATAATGTGATCATATCATTTTAGTCCTCTTTGCTGACTATATGGCATGAAGATTCCTCCTAGCTTCATGTCAGAGCTGAAAATTTAAATGAAACTTACATCATTTAACACTGCCTTGAACACGAATGACATTTATTTTCCTTCCCTTTTGCTTTCATTAATGGTAGTTTTGCTGTTAGATTTGTTTGTTAATCCTACAAATGAAATTAAACTAAGGCTGTTATACATAAAGGGTTTGCACAAATCAGATCTAATAATGTCATATTGTGTTATTTTATAAAAAATGATTAGCTAGTAATTGGTTTAATGGACGAAAAAATAAACAAAAGCCTCCATGAAATAGGTATTTCACATGCCACGCATGGCTGAAGTTATGCTAACTGTGCAAAGAGTATCAGCTACCTCATGCTGGACACAGTCTTGTTCCCACTTGAATCAGCAGAGATATTCCGGTGTTGGGAGCAAGCTCGGATGCAGTATGTCATGGACCAGACAATAAGCAGTTGATGTAATTCACTGTGGTTTTACCGATGCTGGCACTGCTGAGCTGACAGTAGCATATTCCGGTAATGAGCACATCTCCCTCTATAAGGTGTTCTGAGTGGTGCAGGAATATTTCACATTTGTTTCTCTGTTTGTGTGTGTCTCTCCAGACCTGCTTTCCTTTGCCACAAAAGCAGCTGTGATAAATGGCTGCAAACCTTTGAGACCTACAGTTTTGGTTGACCACCTTGTAACAGCCCTGATCATCTCCCCACACCTCTGTCTGCAATGGCTCAGGTCCCTCCTGGCTGTGGTGTCCATCCATCTGCATCACCCTGCAGTTTCAAGTCTCTCACAGGTCTACTGAGCATGAGGTTAGATGCTGCACAATGCCAGAACGACAGCATAGGGGCAGTTAAGGGTTTTTTAAGAATCTTATACATATAAAAGCTTACACATGCTGCATCAACATTTTAAGCATCATTTTGGTTTGGTGTCTGTTTAGAAATTCTACTCCATTCTGTTAATATCAAGGGAACTATGTTAATTTGCCCCAGAAGAGGATTTGTCTCTTGTTTTGATCAGTGGCATGACCAGGATATTTGTGTATTTTCCGTTCTAATGTCAGAGTGACTTGATGACATGCACAGGCTGTTATTCAATAATGATGCCTAAATGGAGCTATCAGAAGGGTTATTATCAAGGTTATTAAAAAGCAATTCTTTCTGCCTTCAGTTTAACCATGAATTGCAGAGCTAACCATCATCTAGGTGAGGATGTGTGTATAAATCAAGAGGCTTCCTATGGTCTACCTAGATATCCTGAGCCTGGATAATGATTGATTTACTCTACTCTTAGATTAGCACACAATCAACCGGGGGTGTTGAACATCTGACCAGCAGAGTTAATTCATAATGCTTGGCAACCATTTTGCAATTTTCTCACATCTGTTCTTTCTGGCTGAGACACTAGGTTTCTTTTAAGAGCCCAGAAAATGGCACATAGAGAAATGTTTGTGGTGCCGTATTCCCTGCTATCAAATGGTAACGGTCCTACTAAAACCCCTTTCACTCCAACAATTTTCCAGGAGAAATAAGCTTTCTATATAATAATATGCCAGATGCTAAAGTATGGAAAATGCCAATAATTTTTTAGTAATCATTTGAAGGTTGCTGCACATAACTGCATTCCTATGCAAACCAAATTTGATCAGGTAAGTTACTAATGAGCCTGTGAGCACCATTTGGGCTGAGTCACCAACTTTAGAGAAACGTATTTAATTTCACTTCTTGCCTTGCTTAGGTAAAGGGCAGCTCCATATCGCTCTCACATGCTTCTAGCAAACCCTGAAGTGCAACACGACTTGCATCTGTTGTTGCAATTTCTTTGAACACAAGCATGGCGATTCAGCTGGCTTGGGTCTTTTCTGCTGACTCTGCGCTATCGAGGCATACATTTCAGGTTTGGCAGAATTCTCGCAGTGCTGTTAAGCTAACCAACACATCTAGTATTAAATGGTTTCCCATTTGCTGTTATCATCATTTTCACAGGCTACACTTCAGCTTCGCTGTGCGCTTCTAACACTTTCAATATTGCTTTTTGCAAGTGAAGAGACCAGAGATGCCAAGACGCAGACACGTCCGCTCCAGCCCCTTTCCCCAGCAGCCTGAGGATGACATAATGAAAATTAAAAATGGTCACTAAAGGTGGACAGACTTCTCTCTGGTCTGTCCCTCAGTTATGTTATCAAAACCATTCATCCTGTCTTGGGAAGTTGTCAAAGATGAAGTGTGCAGGACAAATGTGAGGCTGGATTTAATAAAGAGTCTTCTGAGAAGTATTGCTTGCACAATCAATAAAAAGCTTTGGAGGGGCCCTCAGGGCTTTTGGACAGTGATTTGAGTAGAAGGAGCTGAGCTTCAACAAAATGGGAGATACAGGCACTTCATAGAGAGCACTCGAGATTCACCTGCTTAGACTTAAGCTTTGCGTGGCAGGTGATAGTGTGCTGATGAGCAATCCTATGATGTTTTTTTAAAACACTGTTGTGAAATTACAATGATTACACTGATTTGGAATAGCTGCCAAAAGTGAAAGGAAGAAAAGAGGTATCATTTATATGCAGAAAGACATATCTATCAAAAGTGAAGAGTATTCTGAATTTCATACCATTCATGGAGTCAGTAGCCTGGAAGCTGGATTCACAGTAAATTGAGTAGGACCAACCAAAACTAATTCACTGGAAGCACATGAAAAGCCTAGTGGAGAATCATGTCAAAAACCTACACACTTTTATTGAATAATTCAGTGGTTGGAAACTCATGTTTAGTTGCTTCTTCTGCTTATAAAGCAAAACCTACTAGAACTCTATACCTCTGATGTTATGGCATAAACTGAGAAGAGCAGCACCTTGCTCTGAGGAAGTTTAGGTATTTTATAATAAATATTCCTTTGTACAAATGCTCTCCCTGTTAGAAGAGACCTTACTACACACAGTACTATTAGAGTCCTACTTGCCATGGCACTTCCCCATCTGCCAAGCCCAACACAGAGCTAATCACTTCTGGAAAAGCATCTTTATTACAAGTCAGAAAGTACTTCAAGCTTCTGCCTTGGAATAGCCAATTCATCCCCTGGGGATAAATAAAGCAATACAGTTTTGCATCCACCCTTCAGAGCTGGATAGCAAACACAGATATCCGATCCTGCTTTAAGAATGAAGCTGCTGGATAAAAAGAGAACTCTTCCTGGAGCCCTGCTTTATGATAAAACCTATTTTTAGAGAGGATTTAGCAATGCCAACAGATGAAGAGCACCCAGCCCACAAATCTCTCCAGGGTACAGCCTCATGGGAGCTACAATGATGGAGTGCTTCTATGACAAACAATTTTAGATATGTCCAGAAGACAAGTTTCAGGGAACGGAGTTGCTGACGGCTTGGCTATGTGGGGACCTGAAGTGCCCTCCAGGGTGGACAGCACTGGGTTAGGGGTGCGGGCTGTAGGTGGCTTGGTTCTTCTCACCGTCAGGGGTTGTTTGAGCCCAGCTTAGCTCAGGGAAGTGGACTCCTGCGGCCTGATAATTTATGCCTTGTTATGTCTTAGCGCTGTAATTTACCAAAATAAAGAATAACATTCCTGTAACAGAGATTAATGGCTGTCAGGCTGCAAGGTAATTTTTCAATATGAAATGGAGCAAAACTTACATTTTTAGCACAATTTCCCAGTTCAGTGATGCACCTGGTAATAATTATGATTTACATTAACCATAACATCATCCTTCTTACATCAACTTGCCTTAGTGAAGAATGAAATAGGCCCTTGTTAAATGTTTCATGAAATAATTCAAATTACGTATGCTAAAATTTCCCAGCTCCCGCTAGCCAGGCTAAAAATCAACAAGAATAAAAATTATTTGCTGCTGCAAAGGCCCTGGTTCTGTGTTAAGAATTAGGCGAGTAGAGCCCTAAGAGTGGTTAATTATAACAACAGCTGACAAAAACCTGTCAGCAAGTCCAAACCAATGACGCAACTGCAAACCCCATTCTCTGCAGATTTTCCATGCACTGAAACTATGTTCAAGCTAACGTTGTCCTGTCAGAATTTGCCTGTAACAAAACCAAAAAGAAACAAAAAACCTACTGTCCCTGAAGTCAGCAAAGTTCAACCCTTCCAGACCACCTAATTAATTAACTTCCAGGCAGCAGGACTGTAGCAAGGCAAGGAAGCTTGTGATTTGTTGCTTTGCTAATCTAGGGCCTGAGTGTGTCTCTTGTTCTCTAAGGCACGATGAAACACTTTCCTAGTGGAGTTTTCTGCCAATATATAATAAACAAAGCACCTACAACAAAACCAAAAGACAATGTCCTTTCCTTGGCATCTGTGAGGAATGCAAAGCATTTATGTGCTAAAACATTACAGAAAAAAAGCACTGAAATAGTGTGAATTATTTGCCTTAGAAACATAGATAAATGAAATACAGAACTAATGTAGCCCTAAAGAGCAAGTAAATTTGTTTGAATAATAGGATTATGATTTATGATTTTCCTATTACAAGAACGAGTTTCAATTCTGCAGCCTTTAATTATGCACTGGCTTGCACAAAAGCTGCTCTATTCCCGTGCATGAAGTATCAGGACCCCAGACAGGATTCAGAGGAGACCTCAGGCACCATGTATAGACACGGCTTCAAAGTAGAATCACAGAATCATAGAATAGTTTGAGTTGGAAGGGACCTCTAAAGGCCATCTAGTCCAACCCCCCTGCCGTGGGCAGGGACATCTTCAACTAGATCAGGTTGCTCAGAGCCCCGTCCAACCTGACCTGGAATGTTTCCAGGGATGGGGCATCCACCACCTCTCTGGGCAACCTGTGCCAGTGTTTCACCACCCTCAGCGTAAAAAACGTCTTCCTTCTATCTAGTCTAAATCTACTCCCCTTTAGTTTAAAGCCATTCCCCCTTGTCCTGTTGCAACAGACCCTACTAAAAAGTCTGTCCCCATCTTTCTTATAAGCCCCCTTTAAGTACTGAAAGGCTGCAATAAGGTCTCCCCGAAGCCTTCTCTTCTCTAGGCTGAACAACCCCAACTCTCTCAGCCTTTCTTCGCAGGAGAGGTGTTCCATCCCCCTGATCATTTTTGTGGCCCTCTTCTGGACCAGCTCCAACAGGTCCATGTCTTTCTTATGCTGAGGGCTCCAGAGCTGGACGCAGTGCTCCAGGTGGGGTCTCACCAGAGCAGAGTAGAGGGGCAGAATCCCCTCCCTCAACCTGCTGGCCACGCTGCTTTGGATGCCGCCCAGGATACAATTGGCCTTCTGGGCTGCGAGCGCACGTTGCTGGCTCATGTCCAGCTTTTCATCCACCAGTACCCCCACGTCCTTCTCGGCAGGGCTGCTCTCAATCCCTTCATCCCCCAGCCTGTATTGATACTGGGGGTTGCCCCGACCCAGGTGCAGGACCTCGCACTTGGCCTTGTTAAACCTCATGAGGTTCACACATGTACACATGTTCATGCACAAAGTACTCCCCTTCCTGGAGTCCTGCATCTCTGACAAAAGGAGCGCCTTAGCCAGTGGGTCACCAGGAATCCAGGGGGCTAGAAACCCTCATCCCCCATAAACATGCTCCATTTTACTTAAACAGTCGCTAGAGCACTCGCTGGAGACAGGTATGACATTTCTCCCTTGTGGGTGCCCTAGCTTAGATTGCAGGATCATTTTCAGCCTCTCACTCCATCTTACCACATATTTGGGAGCCCACTGCTGTTTGAGGAGAAGCGACTGGATGCAGTTCACCCCAGAGAGGTGCAGTGTTACCCTGTAGTACTCGACCCCATACCTGTCCTGCAGGCCTGCGATTTGAACCCTATGCCAGCCAAATGCTGCAAACAGGGCTATTAGGCAGCGGCAGCAGCTGCATTAGGCATCAATGACCACCAGCGCTGCCCACGGGGTGGGTGCAGGTCGGTGCGGAGCTGCCTGGGTAGTGGCAGCTCTGCCTCGCCAGCCCAAAGGGCTGTTTCGTTTCCTCCGACTCGCTCGGTCCCTATCAGCCGCGATGGGTAATAGCTTGGTTCTGCTGCCACTGCCGGAGTAAAGTTCAGCACTGAATCATTACTTAGGATGACTGGATACTCTGGGATTTAAACTAGTGATTAATGAGCCTTTCCAGCTCTAGCTCCGTGTGAACAACTATCTAATCTAGTTCATGTTATATTTAATTTACTTAAAAAAACCTCACTAAGACAGTAAATCTTGCTCAGAAGAATTAGTGGAGGAAGAAATAACACTCACACCGCATTTATAATGTTGATTGCAGATTTTTATTCACATTCCCTTGCACAAATTCAAATGCCTTCTTCAGAAAGACAATATAATTCATGTTTTAGGGGATTCTTTGAAAATCTATTTAGAAATGGGAAATGGTGAAGGGGACATCATGATAGGGTAAGTAAAATGGGTATGGCAAATAATGCAAAATAAGTCAAACTAAGCAAAAATACAGTGCTTTGTTCTTCTTAATTTTGGTATAAAGCTCCTGTTCCCTTTGTGGTAAGACACTATATTCTGCCAAACAAATCAATCTCCCCGCTGTTAATTACCTTACAAAGAAAGTTTGAATTGTACAATTTGCATCATGCAGGTGCTGAGACATCCTAGGTTTTCCTGGTGTTTTTTTTTCCCTTAGGCAAAGGTTACGGTACAGAGGTGCATGGCAAGTGCATTAGAAATACGATTTTGAATTAATCTGTTCAGAGCATTAATCCACTCCTAAGCTTCCTTTGCTCCTGTATGATACGTAATCAAAAGCTGGGATCACAGCTGCTTGAGCAATGCTTTCCCTTACATCTGCATTCAGACACCATGAACCCAAAGGCCACCGGTCTTAACTAATTCCTCTAACTCTGTGTTCAGCCATCTCCCCACCAGGAGTCAGTCCAGGGTCTCTGCAAATTTCCATATGTTTGAAGTTTTCCTCTACTCTTTTATCTCTGTCTGAAAGCTGTCAAAACGCAGCTACAATTTCATAGGGTAATGAGGAAGAGATTAAGGAACGTACACATCTGTCACCTAAATACATGCAATAAGGAGAACATAAAATAAATAAAATTAGGATCCTATAAAAGCAAGCAGCAGCCGCTAAATTGCCAGCGCGGTCACCTCCCGCACCAAGCGGTGCACCGGGTTAACTCCTGCGCCCCTGAGCTGCAGCAATACTGCCTCTGCAAGCCACAGGCCCATCCGCCAGCAGCTCCTGGGACATTTTTATTACGGCCAGGCTTGTGTCCAGGGATGTAGATGGGCTGGGGGGAGGGAGGTGGGGTGGGTAAACCTGCTCTCCATCCAGTCCACCCCCCTTTGCAAATGGGCCATAGCCTAAACCACTGGCGATGCTCTGGCAGGTCTTCCCCAGCTGTGGCTCATCTTTCACATAGCTGAATGGAAAATCCCGAATTTCAAACCAGCTGCAAAACCCAAAGCAGAGTCTTTATGCAGCAAATTAAAAATCCACCAATATTAAGCTTAAAACATTGACAACTCGTTCTTTGGGTTTGCTCTAGCATCATCTCTAGAAACACCATCAGCCCTCAGTTTCCCATGTCTCTGCAAGACTGAAGAAATCAGCCCGAGCCTGTTCATGGGCAGGAGAGCTCCAGGTACATGGGGCACGTTGTTAGGCCTGTGGGCTGGGATGTTCGCACAGCTTTCTCCACGGGAGGTAATGGAGATTGTGGAAATGGGCTCATTCTCTTTACGTTTAAGCAATAAAGTCCTGGAAAAACTCTCATTTTCAGCCTTTATCCAGAAATGGTTAAGCTCCTAAATTAGATCCGTTATCACCCAAATGAAGACACATACCAGTAAGCTAATTATGTTTCTTACCAAACTCGTGAATAATTAAATATTTTATTATGATGTTACAATTTGTATTTATTATCCTTTGCTAAGGAGCGAAATTAAACATAATGAGGCCTGTTCGTGTCTCTCTTCAGAGATGAGCCCACGTTGCAGGCACCTATATCATTTGCACCAATGGTGATTAATGGGTTTAATTTACTTGACTTGCATATGTTGGAATCTGTGTAGGGGAGAGAGAATAGAACTCAGATTGTTAAAATCCTTTTAATTATACTAATAATGCCAAGTTTGCATGTGTTAACTAGGGTCCACTATTAATTAGTTTTAGTAGGCTGTTTTCTGAAAGGTGGCACTGTAGCATTTAGGCACGTCTTATGATCCCAGGAGAGCTATTAAGATGACAAACAGAGCATGACATTACACATAACTGCAAACAAACAGCCTTTAATCTTTCTGGATGACGAATTGGGGGTAATTGATGGACAAAACACTTTCTGTACTGTATCTGCCTCTCCCTCTTGTTGCCTTTACCGGGTGTTATTCATTCGGCTATGGCACGGGCTCCGCAGACCGGTCCATCCTCAGCTGTGGTAGAGCTGAACTAATGTTCAGGGTCTCAAGTCCCACAAAACTGACAGCTGAGGGCTTGGCCACAAGCGAGATGCTCACTTCTGGGGTTTCACAGCTAAAATAGCTCTTCCACCCCCAGGAGACAGCAGGCTGGACAGATTGGTCCCACTAGCAAACAGCCTTCCCTGCAGGTGCCTGGATGCTTGGCCGCCAGCAGCGCCACAGCAGCTCTTGTGCTTATGCTGGGGAGCCTGGGGCAGCCTGGCTGCTCTCAAGGCACCACCAAAGCAAAACTCACCGTCCTGTCTGCTCTCATGGGAGGGGCAAACTGAGAGAACGAGGGGCAGATTCAGTCTCTGATTAGACAGCAGGTCAAGCAAAAAAGCATACTGCCAAGCAGGGGTTAGGGAAGGGAGGCAGAGATGTCACTGTTGAGGACAGCAGGTATAAAGCTCTCTGGCATAATTTGGCTCCCAGTAGCATGGATGTAAGAAATGCATCTTTCCATACAACTTAATTGCTGGTTACCACACAGATTTTCTTCCACCATCAGAGCTCAGCACAATCAGTGGGCATGTAAAATTATCTCCAGTTACTCCATGACAGCAATTGGCACCATGATCTGTATGCATCTCCAACCCAGGGCCAACAGGCAGGACCTGAGCCGGAGCTGCCAACAGGAGCTGGGTGGAGCACAGGCTCCCCAGTTTTTTCTAATCCATATTAGCCAAGTTGTGCCACCACAAGCAGCCTTTGGGGTGTTCTCAGACCACAGAAGCAATAAAATTCCTGCCTCTTTACTGCTATGAACCTGGAGTTCAGCTGCACTGTCAACAGGCATTTATAACAGTTAGCAGTTTCACTGCTCGTATGGATGTCTAAAGGATTGAAGATTTCAATCTTCACTCGGCTTTCTCTGTTCATATTAAATACCTGTCAGTGTACTAATGTGTGGAATTTGCATCCATATCCGTGGAGACATTTTGAATGCAGAACAAGTGGGGATTGTGCAATAAAGATCCATAGTGCAGACAGGAACTGTAATAGAGGAAAAATGTCTTCAGTCTATTCTTTCTGCAGCCCCGTCACACTGTCCCCAAGAAATACACGCGAGTACGTGGTTCATGTCCCTGTAGACTACAGGCTTACTCAGCTATAATGACAAAGAAAGTTAGGTGCTTCTTGAAGGAAACAGGAGGGGAGAAGAGGTGTTTTGGCATACGTGCCAGGTCAGGAGTTTGGAAGCCAATGTAACCCTGTGGGAATGGAAAGATGCATTTTATATCACCCCAAAATCTACATGCGTGGGGGCAGGGGCGGGGCTGGAGTTACCCAGTTTGGAGGATCAGCTCTACAGGATCAAAGGAGAGATGGATGCAGCTGTAGAAAGACTGTATCTCTGCAGATCCCCCAAGGCCGTGGGCAAGCAGGGTGGATTTGGGACACTAGAGCCACCGCATGGATCCAGAGCAGAGGAACTACTTAGGAACAAGGAATTTGGGGTTAGTTTCATGCCATGAACACTTTAAAATGGATAGTATTACAAAATGCCCTCAATATCATCCATTTTCTCAAAAAGCTCTACTCCCATCACCCATGGCAGAGTCAGGAGGGAAGGGAAAAAAAGACCTTGCTCTTCATTGATCCGTGCCGAACAGGACACGGACACCTGGCTAGGTTTGCTGTTCCCAGTTCTGCTGGCCGCACTTAAATGAGAGTTATTGCTCTGGACGTTTCTTGCTTTGCTGCTCATTTACAAGAACTGCTTATGAAATGGCTTTGAGCTGGCACCAAAATGAGCCCATTTGGCAGCTGGAGCGATTGGCAAGCACCTGTGTGTTGGGATGCGCCGACTGGAAGCGGGGCTGAACGGGTGCTGCTTTCTGCCCCAGCCAAGCATCCCTAAGCCACGGCATCGGGGCTTGCTCAGCAGCACCCACACACGGAAGAGCTGCAACCCTGCCCACAGTTCAACACACAAGGCTGGTTAGTGCATCTTCTGAGGGTAAATAGTTGTATACAAGTAATCATTTATAAGTTTCTCATTTATTTCTCCTACCATTTAAAAACATGCAACATAGATCAGAGTGAGACCCTTTCTAGCCTAATATCCTCTCTCCAAAGTCCAGTAACAGATGCCCTATTTCTTACAATGACTGCTTGGTCTTGAATTATCCAATGTCCCCAGTTGCTAGAAATCTGAAAGCTAGAGGTTCATTTAATGGCCTCCAATGGACTTTTCTTCAATTAATTTCTCATTGTTTTTTATTCCCTTGGTCCTGCAGCATCCTGCAGCCATGGATTCCACAATTTCATTATGCATTTCCTTTTTTATTTCTGCTCAGTGTCATGTGATATCTCCCTCCCTCTGTCACATTTGTAAGAAATTGAGAATAACCATTTCCTGACATTTGTAATAGGAAAAAAGGCTATTTGTGCCTCGAAGGGGGAAGAGAGATTAGATTTATAATAAAAATCAATGATTTAGGGTCACTAAATATGTACAGATTATCTGAGTAAATAATTGCTTAATGTATGTTGTTTGATTCTTAAAGAAACATATATTGAATCTTTGAGTATGATATCCACCCAGGGATTCCCATGAAATGAATAGTAGGTCTTAAGTTTTAGTGGAACTCAGAAGCCAGAGATGTCAAAAACCCCTTTTGATTTATTGCTGAAATGTATTGACAGGTTAAATAATGTCATTTACTACATAATAGGAAGCCTATTTATTGTTTTGATTTCTATTTGGGTAGCAAGAAGATCGAATAGATATCCGCCTTCTTGATAGAGGTGTCTAAAAGTTTCCCATGTTTGAGGATGCTTCTCAGAGAGACTGAGCGCATTAATTCACCTGAGTGGCTTACTGTACTTTAGGCGCTACAAATTAACTATTATTTATTTAATAACTTTTAATATACCTATAAATTAATGATATTTAATATTTTCCACCCACAGCCTTCTGACTCTGCTTTTTAGCAATCTCTAAGGTAAATCCTGGCCTTCTTTGTCCATTTTCTGGGAGAAAATCTCAGTAAACCCAGGTTCATAAATTGCAATAGCCCTACTAGTATACCTGAAGCTAGGTCATGTTTGAGGGGACCAGTCAAGCTACAAACAATGCCATATTCTGCTTTACTTCAGCTTACCTACATAGCAACAATAAAACCAGAAATCCAGCTGACCCTCCTTCACAGAAGGTCATATAGCTTAAATTGAGCTCTTGCTGATGCACATCCCTTCACTCCCTACTTCATCTGCTCAACTGAAGTATTCAAAACGTACTGCCAGCCTTGTAGTCTGTTGCTTAATTCCCACAGAAGACCTGCTGAGTTGTTTTCAGGCTAAGCAAAGACAGATCAGGAAAGCAAAGCCTCAGAACTCAAGCCTGAAAAAAAACGTCGTGTTCCCACTCTCTAAAGCGGGCGCCAGGGCAGATACATCTTGCAAACTTCACAAGGACTGTCGAATAAGTGAAACGTTTGAGGCAGAGGAGTGCATGGCTGGCAACGCTGTTTGATCTATTTGCTAATCTATCTGTGGCAGGCAGCCCTCTGCATCTCAAGGATAGGTTTTCCTGCATCCCTCCACCCCCATAATTTCATTATCACTTAGATGAAAGCAGGTACTATCATCCTTCTGACCGACTGCTATGCATTGCCAAGGCGGATTGTTCTAGGGAGTATGTCCACATTTTTCAAATATTTCCATTCACACTTAGCTCACTTGTTTCCTCCACTGTGTCAATTTACCCTAATTCAAAGCCCACTGAAACCAACGGAAAGGCTCCCCATGATCTGGTTCGGACCAGGCCAGTGGGTTTGGCTTCAGGTCCCAGGTGGAGGCAATGCTTTGAGAATGGGGCCCCTAAACCCTGAGCTCATGTACTGTGTCAGCATCTGCCATGCCTTGGAGATGTTGAAACCATCAGCAGACTGGTCCATAAATAAGCAGAGGTTAAATTAAAGCAATAACCACAGAAGAACAGAACCATAAGAGAGAAAGTACCAGGGTGTTTTCAAGTCTCTCTTCCTGTGTTTCAGCCCACATCAGAGCAGCTTGGGGCTGCAGCCCCTGGGCACCTCTACGGCACCACTCAGATGAGCAGTTGCTGTTTAGCACAGGTAAGGACCACAGCTGAGCCAGAGATGCAAATCTAATTGCCACTATAACAAACCCTCCAGCAACACCTTATTTCATCTATTTTGAATGAGCACCAAGTGACCATCAAGACATTATCTGACAAGTGATATGTCTAGGCAATGCACTGGCTGTGTACCAGCTTCCTTTGGTGATGAGTGGAGGACTTAGTGGCAAATAAACCTATCTTTTTACCATTTACCAACTGCTAGGCTATGAGCTGGCTTTTCAATCAGACCTTGTCGGCCTAAATAGTAACACATCACTCTGAAGCGGTGTTCTGGGATTTGAAAGGAGACACACTGCAGATTCTTCAAGGAAAATGGGATACAGGCATTCATTTCTATTACAAGCATATCACTGCAGTTTACACCTGGTGCTTTGCACACAGCCACAGTTTAAAATCTGCCTTGCAATGAGGAATGAACTGGTACATTTCTCCCACAAAATAAATATGAATAAAAGCATGTTTTGTTTGGCCCAGGTTCCTTACCTGGCTGCAACGAGACTATGGCCACAAAGTACCCATCGCAAGAACAGATTGCAGAATCACGATAAGCATTTCTGGCACATACCACCTTCAAGAGGGGAACATACAAGGTTTCCTCTGTGACCATTTTGAGCACTCTGAGACATTTTATCCTGAACTGGGATAAGGTGAACTCTCAATTATGCTTAGATACTAAGAAAAGTTTCAGTCTGAGTCAGCTAGTCATTGACCTTTCTGGTAAAGTTTTGGACTTAAAACCAAGCAAATTGTGGATTAGCTAACATTTCAAACCACGATGTTATTTCACATTACAGAAATAATTTTAATCTTAAAAAAAAGATATGAAGTGAAACCGTGCTTTTAAAGCATCTTCAAATTCTAGTAACAAAGACCTGTAGGACTCACAGTTCAAAAAAGTAAAAACCACCCACACAAACTATAGGCTAGACTCTGTTCTTCAGGACCTAGTTTCCCAATAGGTTAAATGAGAGAAATATCAGATCCTTCGACATAGATGAGGAAATATGCTTATTTTTAATTCCTCCTGACAGGTAAAAAGTACCTATCATAGCAGGAACAAAGGCACCCAAAAGAAAATACCAGAAGGTGGTTATGGTAATAAGCTTATTTTCATTACAGTAGGATTATATTTTAAACCTTTGATTAGACTCTTAAAATTTCAGAACATGCTTCTTTGATCCTAGTTTTTTTAAAAGACAAAAGAAAAACAAGAAGAGAAAGTAAAGTCTTACTCCTGTGAATGAACCCAGTTTTGCTGCATAGAGAAGATCTTATTGTAAAGTTACGTACATTCAGAGGATGTCTTTAGTTCTGATTATGACTAAAATCACACATGTCTTCATTTAGGAAGTCCTATTGGAGTTTGTGTGTCCTAAGCACAGGCTCTGTGAAGCATTGCTAAGCAGGGTAATTTTATTGTACGAGTTTTCTTGTAAAAATTATTGTCTTTCTGGATGTCTAATTAAAATAAAGATGTAATAAAGAATTTATGGTTTTAATTAGAGCATAGATCTTAAAGCAATTATAGTGTGATTAATAATTCCTTAACAGGCTTTCTTATATGAGATGAAGAAAAAAGATTTGAGCCCCATGAAAAATCAATATGCATTACTCAATTACATTAATGAAGCTACACAAAGCAGTCTAGGTCCCAATTAAATTGCTCCTCATGTTAAACTGGCAATGGAGTCTGTAGTTATTAATGAGTCTTGATCTATTTGTTTAGTCATTGTGGGTTTTTTTGAACTATAGGGTTTTGTTTTTTTTTTTTATTGGAAAGATGCTGTTAACAGAGATACATCTATGGCTTCATCCTGCCTGAATACAATTTCAGAGGACAGAGTGAACAGGGTTTGCTCCAAAAACCACAAGACTGAGCACAAACCCTTTCTGCTTTGCCTTTACCTATATCGTGACCCAAGGCACAGCAGAGGAGCTGCTCATCAAGGCCAAGCAGATGCAGCGCAAGGCACTACGCCCCTTTCCAGTGATCTGTGTTCCCCACACTCGGTGGAGGGGTTTCAGGGGACCACCAGGACCTAGCCTGAAAGCACCCCCCTGGGCCAAACATGCTGCTCCCCTTATTCCATACCTAAAGATCACTGCCAGGAGCACTGTAGGGCTGAAAGGTCAGGACCCCAGATGCACTCAGTGTCTTGCTCCACTGGTTGCAGCTCCAGGTCCTAAGTGCAGGCACTGGAGACCAGCAGCATCTCCAGGAGCCGTACGCAGGAGCTCAGCACAAGGGATCCCTCACTGGGTAGCCCTTCATTTTTTTGTGGGGAAAAGGGAGCACAAAGGGTCCTGTGCCACACCTGCACATCCAAATACTTCTCTGGCTAATGGTGAACAGAAAGCTAACTGGCACAAAAGCCTTGGCCCTGACTCAGGCAAGCACTTTACAGCATGCTTAATTTTAAGTGCACAGAGGCCAATAGCATTATTTATGTACCTAAAATTAAAAATAAAATAACTGAGGGAGGACACGATATAGATCTACAGTGAATGGTGAATCGAAACTGAACAGGAAATGATTATTCCCTACTTCTCATAAAAGCAGGAGCTCTGGAGAACAAAACGAATGTACCAGGGAGCAGGTATGAAACAAACCGAAGAAAATATAATCTTGAACAACATCTCTGCAGAAGTTCCTGCCAAAAAGATATTGTAAAGGTCAAAAATATAAATTGATACAAAAGGGAAACAGGGAAGAGTCACTCGCTGATAGGGAGGTTTTCTCCTAATGGTTCAGATGCCAGTTTCATGAAACCCCTAATACAGGGATGGCCCAAGGCATCAGAAAACAACCACCTAGACCTGCCCATCCTTGTGTCCGTAACCATCAGCAGCTGGTTGCTGTCAGGGACAGGACACTTATCATACTCAGTACGGCTGCTCTCTTCTTCATTGGTTGTTTTTTCAGTGATAGTTTGGTAAATATTGACAAGAGGGTTTTGGGGGGAATGAGGGTTTAATGTACAACTTACATTAAACTTACGTGTCATCACTGAAATTTCTACAAAAAAATTTATTTTACCTTTTATTAATAACCTGGCTGAACTGGTAGAGCAGAGAACTAGATAAGTTCATATTTTACAGATTGAATGAACTTTAAAAACAACAATGTAGCTATACATTCACTCATGCACAGACAGCTCCTTTGATCAAGCTGCCCAGCAAATGAAGCCATACTAATTTAAGTGTACTACAGGGGGAAAATGACCTCACAAGAAACTTCTAATTTGTCATTCTGTAATATGCATTGTGGCTTGGAAACTCGTTAATTGATCATTAAGAACATATGGTTATAAAGGTGGACTTCTTGGTGTGAGAAGAACAAAAACCCCCAACTTGTGAAAGAAAGAAGCCACCATTCACTCCAAATAAATCCAGAGGACACTGATGTTTCGTTATGTTCAGACCCAGCTATAACAGAACACAGATTTAGTTTGGCCCTGTCAGCTTGGGTGCATCGCTGCCTGCAGACCTGAGCCTTCATTGATATCTGTGAGTGATGCTGCCCTCCTGCAGCAATGCACAAGGGTAAAGATGCTATTAGAGCTACCTGTAGATTTCAGCGTCCAGTAAAACCTATGCATTGAGCCAGATTTCATTTCTTGAGCACATCCTGTGTAGTTCCCTTTAAAAGTGCAGCTTCCTTCAGCCAAATGACTGCACAAATTCATGTTGATTTCAAAGAGTTGGTCAGGTTAAAAAAAGAAAAGATACAGTAATTGCAATGGGAATGATCGAGAACTATTCAATTCCAAGTTAATGCCGTGATTTGAGTGAATGCCTTAGACCTGGTTTCAGTTACCTGAAAATCTGATTCTAAAAATCCTTTAAAACACTTCAAAAGGAGTGCAAGGTTTTCCTAAGATTTTCCTTTCATATTATTGTCTCTCCTGCTCAACATCTTTGGGTTTTCCCAATACTCTGTGGCTGCAGCATTCACCAAAGACACAGGACCAGGGGGGCAGGCAGCACATTTCAGTTGCAAGGTGTGCATCCAACCAGAGATAGCTGGTTGAGCAGTCCCCCTTCTCCTCTTGCCATCAAATCTGGGCTAAAACCACCCTAAATGTGGGGCTGCAGGTGCAGTAGAGGAGCTTAGGGTGACAGCCATGTTCTCTAGGTAAATGTGTAAAGGAATCAAAGTGGAAAAACCCCACCTAATGGACTAGCGAACTGGTTAAAGCACTACAGACACGCGACAGCCATTTGTATTTAGGTTTGAATTACTGATGGCAGGATGGGCTGCTGTTGTGTGCCTGGCCCAGATGGACCCTGCATAAACACAGGCAAGACTTGCAAAAAGGCCCCATTTGGGCAGGATCTGAGACAAGAAGGGACCACATGGGCCCAGGGTTTGTCCAAGTAACAGGAGCTGTCAGCACCTCATGCCTTTCAAGGCCATGTCCCCGTTAGTGAAGAGATTTTTCAGGAGACCACATTCTGCATCGAACACTGAGGATGACTTTTGGCAAGGTCCTGCATTCAGTCTCCTGTCTCTAAGTACTATCTTTGCTTAACACACACCTTCCTCCCGTTATTTCTTCTCATATCCCTTTTTCCATCAAGAAACCATTTGCCTTGGCGTGTTTTTTCACCTTCTCATTTACATGTCTCCTGCAAGACTGAAACTTCAGCATTGATTTTACCACAAGATAATGTTAATAGGATCAATAAACCGCAATGACTATATCAAAGGGTCTGTTCTTCACCCTCCAGGACTGCAGAAGGTGCTTTAGTCTTAAAGTACATCTAAAACACCATCTCTCACTCTTCTTGTCTACTCTTATGCATGAGAGACTGTCTGTCTGCCAGGTAGAAAATAAATTATTAGCTTGCTGAAATAATTTAAATTTTAATATCACTTCAGCACATATAAAATATTACTGATGCAATTAAAAAATAGACAATCAGCTCAATGCATCTAAAAATGGGTGCTGTATGCCCTGACAGGAATAGATGAAGTCTGTTGGGAAGACTATTATAAGTACAGATTTCTCCTTAACCTAAAAATTTCTCAGCTGGTAAAAATCAGGTGTCCTATTTCAGTCAGGTCAGCCACCATTTAACAATATTTCTAGGGGAAGATTGGGAAAGACTTGGTTCAAAACAAGCTAGATCCTCTGAGGATGTACATAAGGGTAATTTTCAGTGGAGTAAAGGGAGTCACGTACTCTTTGGTTTCTTGGTTAGTTGTTCCATGTACTGTTTTAGACAGATCATTTCTTAAAGGTCGCAAAATAGAAATTGTCCTGGTTACAGGATGGGACAAAAGGTTACAATAGAAAGTTTGTTCTGGTTACTTCAAGTCCTGTGCTGTGCACCCCCAGCAAGCACTTGCCTGGTCCCAAGCTGGTTATTGCAGCCAGCTGCAAAGTCACAGGAGCAGAGATGAATAATGTCATCTATCATTTTAAAACAAAATATTTCCTTGTTCTTTTTGTGTTTTACTTTTCCTTATTCTTTTTGATTCTAACCAATAGCGACACTTGAACTCAAACCATTTTGCAGACAGGATTAAAAGACCTGAAAGTCAATCTAGTTATTTTACTCAAGATCACATGAAGTGTTTCAGTGAAACACTAATGATTTTGTTCAGCTTTGTGACCAAAATAATTTCACATTTAACTAGCAAGACCTGTGGCACTGGTGAGTTTGAAGGCAGTGCAGGGTCTCTGTACAGATGAAAGTTGGCCTGGGCTGACGCCAAAGGACATCTCTGTGTTCGTGTGAATGGGAACCGGGTTTTTACCTCAAGTAATCAGAATCATTTCACTGACTGATAAAGGTAAGCGGGTGTTACTCTGAAGAGGCATAAAGCTTTTAGACAGAGGACATGAAGGCAGTCTGGTTGAGAAGCAGCAACTAAAAGTCATCACCTTCCAGGAGACCGTGTGAAACGCAGGCGAGGGCTCAGCCCCTTTCCTAGTAAATGCCTGGCTGAAAGAGCCGTGTAAAACCCTGCCAGTCTGAGTAAATCAAACCCAGCAGACTGCATTTGTGAGACTTTACTGGAGATAAAGGCTGAGATTTATAAAGTGCCTGTGTAATTCAGCAACACAAGCGCTACCAAAAATTCTTCCCTAAGGGTTCTTGTAAATCCAAAACCTCTAAAAAACAGATTTTGTGACTTTTTTCCTATTGATTTAAATGGACTCTGTGTTATCCCCAGAGCACTTTAAACTTCTTATCAATATATTTTTCCGGTTTTGTTTGTATATGCCAAACAAAGCAAAGGCCTTAACATTATCTCTATACATAACGAAGCAGATTTATTCTGTCAGTTTAAGTTTGCTTAAATTTAAAACAAAGTTCAGGACTTTAAAAACCTAGCTGAGACATTATCATCATGTGATAGAACAGAACACCACTTTGCCCACACAATTATCTGTTTTCCATCTCTATATTTAAAAAAGAAATCTGGAAGCTTGAAAAATATAGCAGTACTTCTATTTAAATATTTAAAAGAGCACCATTATAAAAATTCAGCTCTAAAAATAAGTTGACAGTGAGGGCAACTAGCACAGTGTGCTCACTCACTCTGGTGCACATCAGTAATTTGGAGAGGGAGGGATTTTTAAACATTTTAAACCACCTCCTGCTCTATGCAAGAGCCAACACTTGCTCAGGTCAGCTGTGCATTTGTCTTGCTGAATCTTGAAATCCTGGAATAACTTTTGATTTATTCCAAATTTATCTTGGTGTAGAACTTGTCTACATAGCAAAACTAGGAAAATGTATCCAAATTAAAAGTAGACACCAGTGTAAAATGAATTTGTTGAAACATATTTACCTTTTTGTAGGCATGGTTATTCATGACTAAAAGAGCAATAATTTGATTTTTGTTTCCAAAGTAAATTAAGGTAAGCTCAATTAAATCCAGTCTAATTCTGTATAAGATTGTCTTTTCAGAGATTTAATGCAGTTCAGCAAGTTGGTTTTAAAAGATATTTTGGAATGGTTTGACTGAGTGCCTCCAAGTTAGATCAAGGACATTACATGTGCTTAAAAATCTACTTGAACCCTTTTGGGACAATTAAGGATCATTTTTTGGTCTTATGGATTTTTTTAAGTTATTATTTATTTTTAACTTACCGTACAAAAGGGGAATAGCTGGTTTTAAATTAGAATTTTATCTGAAAGAAAACCCCCAATTAAACACTCAGAAGAATATTGCAGGCTTACTCTCAGTAATGTCCAAGGGAGACAGGAGGAACAGACCCACTCTATTCCATGGGATTAGCCAGGTAACTAGGGATTGGGACTTAATTTCATTGTATAATTATAATTTCCCTTTATTTACTGTGATGAGTTAACTGTAGGTTGGCTTTCTAATGTCACCTTACCTGGCTCTGGAAAAAAGAGCAGGATGAAATAAGAATGAACGTGACGTGCTCAGCTGAAAGGTCAAATTCTGGTCTCAGCAAAGCCATCGGCTTCTGAGGTTCCCACCTGGGTGCAAACTTCCCGCCAGGGGCCCTGGCCACAGTCTGGCTCATGGAATCCCCAAACAGAATTTGGTCAAAGTACAGATGGAGAAATTACTTTAACCTTTCAATAAGTGTCCAGCGCTAAGCAGATATGAACCACTTCCAAGGCAAAATGTCATAGCAGAACAACTGTGAACAGTGGGGAAGTCAGTGAAGGAAATCAAGGCCAATTTACACTCAAAGAGACGAACACTGCCAGTTCTTCCTCTCTCCCTTCCCCAAGTAAGCATGCTATGCAATAATGTGGATAGCAGATTGGTCTCAAATAAGGCAAGGACTTGCCAACTTACTGGCACTCTTAAATAATTGCAGCGATACCTTTCCAAATTTCTAATTTGTATTTTTACTACACCTACAGTTGAGAAAATCAGATTTTTAAAATCCATTTTCAGAAGTCCTCTGGAGTTTACTTTCAGGCACGTTAACCACATTGTTTTCATTAGTACAGATTTTATAGATTTAATATCCTTGTCCAAGGATGAGAATGTCCACAAATGGCAATAAGGGTGAGCAAACGGCAGAGCTGGTGCAGTAAGAGCCTCTGAGAGCACAGTGCTCTGCTGGGTGTCTGGCAGATTGCTGTGCTCCAGTCCAAAAGGAGCCCGCTTGCGTGCCAGGGAGGATGTTTTCCAGCACTGAGGGAGCTCCGTGGGGAAAAGGCTGATCAAAGTAGTGATTAAAGGGGGATCTTGCAGGGTCAGACTGAGCAACTTTGTTCTTCTGATTTTTTTTTTTTTTTTTTTTTTAAAAAAAACATTTGCACTCAATAAAGCTAGCTCTTCTCTTCAGGACACATAGGCAATTAAACCCTTGTTTCGCTAGCTAGACTGTCTCAGATTTGTTTTAGAAATATGGAAGAAAGTGGCGCATCTAGATTCTGGTAACCTGAATTCTCTCCATGTCATTCATTTCTGCTCAAGCTGTTGAAGTTTTATATTAAGCTGTATTTCCAGAAATATATTTTCAAAAAGGCTGGATATACAGTTAAGCTAGTGAAAGGATGCGCTTCCTCAGCTGCTCAGCACACTCATTATAAACATTCTAAAAAAAATCATTATGTCCTTCAGTCAAAACTGCAGTAATAAAAAAAGCTAATTACACCATAAATGCAGCAGTCCCCATCATGTTTGAGGGCGCGGCACCCACAAGAAACTTGAATCCAAGAAATCTTTACCTGAAAGGAAAATATTTTTTATGGCTACAAACTTCTAAGGATAAAATAGGTCTGGTAATCTGTGCATAGGCAGGTAATGAGTGGTGATTTTCATAGGAAATGTGAGTTTTTAAGTGCAGTCTTCATCATTTGAAGACTACATCACCCTGAGGATGAAGGGGAAAGAGCACAAACACAATACAGAAACTTTGCACCATAAGAAGTGATCTTTGTTTTCTAATCTGTTTCTCAAATCAGAACCTTAAAATTGCTCAACTATAGTAACATCTTTTGAAACTAATCACCTAAACAGAGCCCACCTCAGAGGACAGTCAGATCTTTAGCTGCCCCACTCCACCTAACTGACCGCTCAATGTTGACCCAAGCACTCAGATGTGGGATACAGGAGCCAGAAACTCACACACAAAACCAGATTCTTTCCCAGGTTTTCCAAATGCGGGCCTTTCCTATAGGAGGTAACAAGCATTGCTTATTCACTCTGAAGTCCTGGTACATGGCACATTACCAGACTAAGTCCCTACAAGTAAACTTACAAAAATTCCACTATTTTCTAAGTTTTAGCAACCAGTTTTACTGACTTTAACCAGGCAATTTTTTTTTTTTTCTTTCACTGAGGCATCTCAAATTTTCTTTTCTTCCTTCTTGCTTTTTTGGCGGACTTATACAAACTGCATCTTTGTCATAGCATGAAATGTGGAAAGGCCCCATTACCCCACCCTGTTATGAACCATTAAAGAAAAGAGATTATTTTCTCCTTGTGGTTTTACAAAAAAGTATTTGCACTAGCTGGAAAGAGAATTTTTTTAAGCTACATGTTAGTTTCAAAAAACCTCACTAAGATTTTGTTCACAAAATGCTTGACAAGATGAAAATGATGCTGCTTCAAAAGTCTGCAAAACAGTTTGACCTAGTTAATACCAGTTCCCCAAATGTACCAATGCAAGAGTAGAATTATTCTGAACAATATAACTATTCCTATGCATATGCAATGCTATTTGCACAAAGTCTTGTATCTCCAACTTGCAGTCTTTACTCACTCATAGCCCCCACAAGGTTGCTCCCACAAGTAAGCCATCTCTCAAGGATTATTGATTGCCCACAACTGAAAGCCACGTGGAGCCCAAGCAACTTCAATCACAGCACTAATAAACCAAATTAAAATCTGACCTTTTACATTAGAACTTGCATCTCCCAAGCATGTCTCTTGCTCCATCACGCAGGAAAAAGCAGGGCCAGAAGGCACAAGCAAGAGATATAGACACCAGGCCAGAGGAGACACCTGACAGCAGAGGGAAGGTGGCCACATCCCTTTTCAGCCTTTAAATGACAAAAGGTGGTCAGGAGCTGACTGGTCAGGAGCAGGGTGATTTGGCCACACAGGATTGGTCAGGAGCAGGGTGATTTGGCCATGCAGGATTGGGCAGGAGCAGGGTGAGTTGGCCACTTGGGATTGGTCAGGTTGCAAGTTGTTCTCCAGATCTCCACCATCTAACACAAACATGTGAGGAGGATGTATAGCCCATCTCAGGTTTCTTCTGGAGGTAGCAGCTGTAAAGTTATCACTTTGGGTTTAATGAGTATGGGCTTGCTCCTACCTCAAAGAAATCTGTAGCAAAGCTCCCTTTGCCTGTGGTTGCATAGAATCAGGACAAGCTTGGATAACACGGTGTCCTTGGTTAATAGGTGTTGCTGTTCTTCGCACAAAGGGATGAAGAAAAGCATAAGAACCAAAGGAGAAGCCAGCCGTAGTATTAACACCACCAACACAGCCTGAATCCCAGGTGACTGGTGCTCTTGAAATCAGTCTGTAATAAGCTGTACTATAATGTCCTCTTTTGTATGCCACTGCTCTATCTGAAATGCCTTATATCAGGCTGAGGGACCTTTTAGTGGAATAAAACTCTATCTAGTGCAAGTTTGGTGGTGTATCCATAATGAAATGACAACTTAGTGTCTAGAGAAAGCAGCTTTCTTCCAGCATGACTGCACAGAGTGGTGAAGTTAAATTAAATAAATAAAAGTTAATTTTTCTCTCTGCTTGAGGAACTTCAGGTGCTGAAAAACCATGGTCTATGGAGCGCAAGTATGCAGCCCACCCATCTTCCCACCAGATTAACTTCACCAGAGGATCAGAAATGAAATGTCATATCTCGTACCCAAGTAATGCATTCTGAAGAGGTAACAATTACTTATTGCCAGGTAATATTGTCACAGGCTGATTAGGTGACACAGTGACTAATGCATTTCCTCAATCAGCTTGTAGCTGCAATGAAGACACAGCAAGATTCCCTTTCACTGAAAGCAAATATTAAAACAACATTCATTACCTTTTCATGAAAGGGGAAAAAAACAGTGACCTTGGCAGAATTTCTGTCTCTCCTTCTCCCTCTTTCAAGACAAAACCAAACCAAGGCAGCACCTCCCCCCCCAAGCCCATCAAAAGCCCAAGCAGGAAGAAGCATAGTCTTTTTAACCATTGAAGATGTTTTAAGATGGGCCTTTCCTACAGGGATTTCAGAAGCTCCATTGCAGCCGCAGCAAGCAAACGAAGCGAAGCATGGGCCACTGAGTCAAAGAGGGAACGAGAGCAGACACACTACAGTGAGCTATTTTAAACCATTATCGGAGATCTGTAGCTAAGCTCTCCAGCGGCCTGCTTCTAGCTAAAAGGCTTCCACTTGAGTGCTTCAGATCATGTAAGTTTGTTTAAGATGCATAATTCATGAAGGGTACATAACACCATCCTTGAATAACTTTTCACTCACCACCTGCTTGACAGGGAGAGAGCTGACAGAGTAGTGTGACTTCAGAAATCTGACATTAGCACGTTATGTGTCCCAGGAAGGGACAGGGATCACTCCATTGTCTTAACCCTTCGTTGGTATGAATGCACCAGCTAATTCCATGATTAGGACTATTTCCATCTGTTGTCATTACCATTAAAATAAGACAAATGACGTGGAGTTATAACTACTTACATTATAGTCCTTGAAAAGACTATGTAAAGAAAATATCTGGTTTTATAGGCTTTAAAAAAAAAAAATCTATTGCACACCAAAGGCCAAGTACAACCATCCCTACTCAAGCTGAGTAGTACCTTGCAACTCAAATAGTCCCACTGAAATCAATTTGGGATTATATAATGCAAGTAAGGAAAGCACCACCTGGTCTTTTGGTAGCAAAATAAGATGTGTAAGGAACAAATCTTCTGCTAAAATTAATGTGATTTGCCTTGTTATGGCCAATGGAACTGCCCATTTACATCAGCCTGGAGTCCACTGTAACAGCGTGCCTATTGTAGAGCACTTCGTTTTTAATTACCAATGGTAAATAGTACATCCTTAAACTTTATAGACCTTATATATTTGCCCTACTTTATTTTGTAGATAAAAACCCAACTGTGGCCTGATAGGCAATTTAGGAATGATTTATGGACTTTGTCTGCTGTTAGTAGCAGTTTGGAAGTCGCTGTGTGACAGAAGGAAGGGATTTTTTTCTAATTTATTTTGGGAGATAATGGTTGGAGTGGAACGGTCATACATTGCTTTCCCTTATAAAAGTGTGAAATATTTTTTTAGCAGGGCTTTAGAAAAAGGGAAAAAACCATAGGGCAAGATATAAAGAGAACAACAATAGACACAATAGATGGGATGAAGGATCTAGTGCATGGTAGAGAAAGAGCACTGCTTTCATAATTTATGCTGTGGGCCAGCCATCCCAACAGTGCGCCTTGTCCCACTCCCACCCGAATCCCAGGCTATTCTCCCTAGAACTCCATTTATTTTGGCTCCTTCATCACTGAAATGTGCCTCCTGCTGTTAGGCTTGACGTGATATTTGGATTAAGCACGGACACCTCTCTGTTCCATTTAAAAGGCAGAAACAGCAAACACATGCACACACAAACCAAGACAGGTTAATTTTCAAAAACAGAGTATATTGGAATTGTCATCCTGCTCTACACACAGTCCCTGAAATAAACATTTCACACAAAGCAATATCTTGCCTCCTGTGTACAACAGAGCAGTGAAGTGAAGCAGGACTTCCACCCAGGGCACTCTGAGCATGCACATTTTAAAAGAAGGAGTTTTTTCCCCCCAGGATTTCAGACAGGTTTTGTAATGGGTGGCTTATATGACCCCACTGTGATTTCTGCCCTATACCAGAGTGCTGAGACTACCTAAAAAGTGATTTGTAAGTCAGACAAAAATAGTGGAATACATGGACCTGGTGTACTGACGTGCACTTTATCCATCCTTCTGTTACTCTGAAAGCTAGCATGGTTTTCTGCTTTTACAAGGGTCATTTGAGTCTTTTATCTGAGTCAAATTCTGCTCTTGCTTCCTGCAGGGCGTACAAGAGAAATGACACCGAACATTATTCTCTTACCAAGGGAGAGAGATTATCCCTGAGACATGGGTGCTTCCTGGGGACAGCCAAAAAACTGACAGTGGGAAAAAACTGTCTGTTCCTCATGCCGTTTGTTCCCTGTTTACTGAGACATTGTTCGGAGAGAAAGAAGTTGAGCAAGCCTATTAATGTAATTATTTTGCATCTCTCCCTGTGTAAATCTGCTCAGAAAGGCTGGTGAGGCAGTAGGTGCACACAGGATGCTTTGGATCAGGCTGCCTTCCTCAGCGTCCCCAAGACTGACCTGGAAAGTGGCACAGCTCTCGCTAGCAGGTGTTGTGGTGTTCAGCCACAGTTTTGGATTATGGAAACATTCCCAAGAGGAATGGGAACTTATTATGGGTAGCTGGGATAAGCAATATAAGTAGACCTGGGAGTTTAAAGATTAGGGGCTGCTTTTGTGCAGCAGAGCTAAAAGCCAGGCTGCCTCTGAGCCATAGGCTAGAGGGCAAGCTGGAGAGGAGGGTGGGAACCACACTTAGAGCTCTGCCAAATTTCTGGGATCTGTAGGGGACAGATCCACATTTTCCCCACCAACTGTCTTGCAAAGGGCCCACATCAACTTCAGTTGATTTATCTATTATTACCTGCTTCAGTCCCTGTCCTTTTCCTGCCTGCCAGTGGTGACCTGATTTAACTGCCTGCTGATGAAACTCTGCTCAAATCAAAAGGCTGCCTCTGTGCAGGACTAAACCTTCTCCCAAATAGGCCTGTTGAAATATATATTGAAATAGCCTTTAAAAGTTTACAGAGTATTACAAGATCAGTACAGATCTGACCATTACTTATTAATTGTTCAATGCAAGGAATAACTATTTGATAGAAAATGGGGTGGAGACCTGGGAAAGAATGACTTTAATGAGGTCTCAGTGACTGATATTTGGAAATATATTATTAAGTTTCTGCAGTGCGGCACTGAGATTTCCCAGTGTCCTCAGGAAAAGGAATAGCACCCTATGCTCTTGTGTCTCTTGCAGGGTAGAAACATTAGAGATTAGCTCAAACGCACCCACCCTCTGCTAAAAACAAAGGGGGCTTCAGAAATGGCTTAGCAGGGTTACGCTCTGCCTTGCTGAGGGGTGGAGGAGCCTGGGCCTTTGCCTCTTGAAGCTACATTTTCCTCCAGCAACCTTTTTCCTCCTGCCTTCTCTTCCAGCTTTTCTATCCAAGTCCTCAGTCCATGTGACTGCACGCTGATGTATAAACAGGCTTTTTCTAAATCATCGCCCTGTCTTAAAATTAAAAGAAAGTATGCATGCATTGTGTTCCCAGAAATAAACACCCAAGAGAGGAGGCAGGAGAACTGCATCTCACTCATTTCATTCCTTTAGAGACGCAACATGCTCACAGCAAACGTAAACAAGGTTGTGCAGTGCCCTCCCACGACTGCATGTTCAAACAGGAGGATGTGTGAGGAAGTGTGTACAGAACAAAATAATTTCAAGTACCAAATCTTATATTAGCACACATACATGCAAAAAGCTATTTGTAGCCAGGATATGCAAAGAAGTATGTGTTCAACCATCCAGCCAAAATCTGCAGACAAGGCAATACAAAACAATCAAAGTGTTGATGTGCACTTGTCTCTGGCATGAGGATGTGAAAAGAATTACCTCTGTCCTCTCCAACAGGCAATTATTCATGATTCCTAATGGATAAAATCAGAAAGCAAAACAAAGCCCTGAAAACTCAGTGGTTTTCAGGGCTGATGGGAGGGGAGCTTTGAGCATGTCCCTTCCAATTGCCATTCAACCCTTTAGCAAAAGGATGGGTTAAAGGCCACTGTGTTGGACTTGGAAGGTAATACACAGCTCGTCCCGAGTGTAGATTTCCTATGAGAAAGGCTTGGACAGAGCTCATAGAAAATTGTCATACTAGGTTCACATCAGAAACTATAGAGAGAGATTAGATCATCTCGATTTCCTGGGGTACATTATCCAGTGAGTAGGCAAAAGCCCATGTGCAACCCCTATTTATACAGGGGAGCTGTACAGAAGAGAGCACGCATCCTTACATGAGAGGTGCATAAGGCTCCTGACCCACGTGGTAACATCATTCAATTGACACTTCAGCAGCTAAATAACCATCCTACTGAAGCATGTCACTGTGTGAATACAGTCAAATTTCCAGGCTTGAATGGAGAGGAAGGAATAAATACAAGTAAATGAAAAAACAGTTCCTGCACGCTTAGATGCACAGAGCCTGCTTTTCGGCTCTGCTCCTTATACAAGTTGTGTTCACATGATGTGCCCAGCCCGTGACCTCCTCTGTGGCAGGGGGATGCGACGAATTGCTGTGTTGCTCAGCTATGTGGGAAGGGAATGAAGCCCGCGTCCGGCAGTGCTATGAGAGTCGACAAACCCCTCCGTCCTCAGCAGGGCTCCATTTGCAAAAAGAGGCCAACAACATGGCAGGGCACATATTCTGCACAGAGCACCAGAGGTGCAGTAAACCTTGACGTACAACATATATCCACATAGCTGTAAAGAGGTTAAGACTCTCTTGGTAGGAACCAGTAGGCAAGAGCCCCAGGAATGACTATTTTTCTTTCCTGACTGCCCCATAGGAGAACATAGGGAACAATTCCTCCCGCCTCAGTTAATGGTCTCTCCCCGAAGAGTTTCGTTGCCTGATTGAGGACATTATTGTTTGTACAGAGACGCTGTAAGAATGACCACAATTTTATAAGGAAGGAAGAGATGACACCCAGTCTCGCCGCATCAGCATCACAAGTGACAATGAAGCAATTAAATCGCTAACTGGATCCAAACTGTATATAATTTTCATATTTGTTATGCTGTATTTTGGGCTTTCATTCTTTGATTCTTTGCAGAGGTTGCTAAAGATTTATGATTTATAAAAGCATCAGGCTGCACTGTGTTTCCTCGGGTCCAGTTAAGGAAATCCAATAACACGGGAGTTTTGTGTTATGAACATAAATATATTTCTTCCCCTGTAATGTTAGGCCTGTCAAAATGAAACTGATAGGTTGGAAATGAGTCTGCTGAGGAGCCAAAAAGGAGAATAATTTTACCAGAACTGGTGAAACCCATCACATAAGTATCAGAGAGCAGAAATTAGCAGAGTGTGCTGTGCTATTTGAGGAAGAAGAGGAGCAGTGGGGTCTAACTGGCCAAAGAGTTTAAGATACCCAGGTTTTAGGTCTGTTTCTACTGACAATCTGTTGTATGACCTTGGGGAAGCACCCTTTTTCTCTCCACACTCGCTTCTCTCACAGTTTGTTTTGCCTTATCCATTTAAATTGGAAGCTTTTAGGATGGGGTTTGGCTCCTAACGTGTGTTCAAACAGAAGCTAAAATGGAGAGACCTTCATCTCTGTTGTGGGGCTCAAGGTGCTACAGTAATACAAACAATAATAAAAAAGAATGAGTGATGCAGTATAACTGCATGAATAATAGGGTACCTTTTAAGACCGTTCTTCCTGCCAGATCATCTTTCTGCTAATAAGTTCTGTTTACTCAGGGAATATTCAATAAATAATAAATAAAACCTCAGGCTGAGACTTCCCTAGGCACAGCAGGTAATTTAGATGTGTCGTCCATGAAAATTAATGCAAAGGGTACATCTAAGTCCCTTAGTGCTCTCAGAAAATTCTTAGGTTGAACATTTAATTTCCAAGCTAGGCAACCGGCAGGGTGGTGTCCGTATCCAGCAGACAGTGGGGTAGAAATTAAAAGGAGTAATGGGTATACTTGGGTGCAGAGCTCTTACTCACCTGAGCAGCTTTACTGGTCATCTGATTGCTTTTGCTCCCCCGAAGTCCTGGGTGAAGACTCTGGGAATCAATCACTACGTGCCTACAGGGGATAGGGCTGGGCGACTTTTGCTTCCTCTGGATTCTGAAGATGAACGGATGGGGTAAAGAAAGAAAGATTAAAAAGGAGAAATAGCACCTTCCTTGTGTGCAATATGCCATCTACCTCTTCTACCCCCACCGCTCCAGCCTGAAATCGTGCTCCTGAGAGCACACAGTGCTGCTCTTGCTTTTGGCAAGGGTTGGTGTGGACTCATGGTGGATCCAGCAAACGGGAAATTTAAAGCAGCTCAGAGCCACCTACTCTCCATTTCTCATCTCCAAATTTCTTAAACCTAGTGCAAAGGGGGAGGAACAGCACCAGACTTATTGTAAATGCCACATCACTCTGTAGGACAGGACTGATGTGCTTCGAAAGGTGCTCACTGCAGCTTTGGTAGATCACTCTGTCTCTGTCAGCATGACAGATAACAGCCTCCAGACAGCTATGAACACATTAAAAATATACTTCCGTCTCCAAGCAATCACACATCGGTGCAGCGCTGTCTCACTGCGGAGAAGCAAAGAAGGCCGTGCCTCTGGGAGAGCTGTACAAACATCTGTGTCTGCTTCAGCTCTATTTTTCACTATTGTTCCTTCCTGACAATTTTGCCACCCTTGATAAAAACCCGAGCGAGAGGTAAAAATGAAATGAGTTCTTTCTGACGCGTGCATACATATTTAAGCATTTCTGTCACTATATGTTAGAGTTGCAGGCACTTTAACGATGCTGCTTAGCTCCTTGCTTCTTGCATGCTGTCAGGTAGTAATATTGGGCTATAAGGTTTCAGAAGCTGAACAAGTCTCCTCTTTCTTCCCATTTCATATTGGCCATTAAACTTATATTATCATCAGAATCACAACGAAACAGAGCAGTTTCTGTAATTCTGTGAGGAAATGAGGCCGACAACATCAGAACAAAATACACATCATTAACAGAGTCCTGCTCATAACACTCTTAAACACACAGCTCTGTGAATATTCATACTCTATTTTTGAGGGACACTAAGCTTAAATTTGGAAATTTCAGTTGTGCCATTTGTTCTTGGACCTTCTGGGATCAGAGCACCAAGGAAAAATAACAGCTCTCAGTGTTGTTCAGGGTATCTTTCTCTCAGTAAACAAGGCAGAGGCAAGTTTCTCTACAAAAAAGAGATGGTAGACCCGCATTTGAATGACTCGTACCTCACTTTTTAAAGAAGTGGATTGTGAATATTATGATGCTGGATTCATCATTAGAGGACAGACCAGATGGTGAAGGCTCAGAGTATAGTCTCATCCCTATGCAGAGTGATTTCTACAATTGCATATTAACTGTTATTGGAAGTTTCCATACACATGTAAATCCCTCTGTACTGGAATGAGAATATCCTTTAATGCAAAGCATTATGTCCATTACAATAAGTAGCATGAATAGCTAATAGTCATTGCAATTAAACTGAAAATCAATTTGGCCTGCTGGCACCTTGAACATAAAGCAGGAATTTTATAAATGATATCTTTTATTCAAACAGCACCTTTCATGTCAGCGACACCTTCACAGATAAATTAGCAGGAAAGTCCAGTTACGTGTATGTCAATGAGCCCCAGATAAAATTTTAATGTTCAGGATGTACTGAGAAGGCATTGATCTGCTTAAATGTAGTTCATATGTTTAGTAACATCTCGAGTATGTGTATGCTTATATTTACTATAGTAGATTTTTTTTAAAAAAACCAAGAGGTCTGTAAAACTTACTTAAGAAACATCACTGCAGTCCCAGATGAAAAAGCCCTAAGCACTTGCCTTTAATAAATACCCACCAAAACAGATTCCCAGCCTAATGCCAAAAATGCGTCACCAGAAGTGCTCAGTGCTAGTAGCCCTCCTGAGAGGTAAGGCCAGTTACCATTAGCATGGTCTTAAAGTAGCTGAATAGTCTATGAGACCCATGCTAGCCTCTTGGACCCATAGCATCGTTCCCTGAAAGCAACCATGTATCTCTCCTGGAGATACCTGGGTATCTCAAGCATGATCCTGCATGGAGTGAAATACTTAGGCCATCCTTACTTCATCATTTTAACTAAGAAGAGATTCTGCTATTTCCATACTGCACTGAGTTCTTGGGAAGAGAATTTCAGTAATATGTATAAGTTGTTACTACAGCCACAGTGGCCATACTGATAGGAAAAATATGCTTGACACCAATCTCTGGTTACTGCACTGATACTCAGTTCACTTGGCCATTTGGTCCACAAATGGGTCTGCAAATTGACCATGCTTCCTTTTGCCGTTGTCTATGGCTTCACAAACTGCTGTCCGAAAACTGTTGTGTGACCCACACTACACCCTCAAGCAATGGTTCTCCGTCTCAGAGAAGTCAGTGTATTTTGCTGAGAATAATAACAAATTCATACTCTGGAGAGAAAATATTTAAACATCTGTTCAGAGCAGAGTGTTTCATAGTCTTGGTGTGTCTAGAACTACTCCAATAAAATTACGTATTTTCCTCATTTCCTCATTCTAAACTCTTTTTGTTGCAAACAGCATTTAGTTACATTCACTGTATTGCAGAATTTTGCTACATTGGGATGAATTAAACTATCCTGGAGAATCTACCCAAAATTCAGTATTAAAACTGTGCCCAAAGTGAACTCAGAAAATACAAACCATAGAAATTATCTAGAGTGCTTTATCCATGATTTGTCTTGGAAGCAGAACTGGTAAATATATTTTGCACATGAACTTAGTGTTAGTTCATTGGTGCTACTTATCCTCAACCTCCCCTTAGCTGTATCCCTGGATGGAGCTCAGCAAATGCCCCTGCCAAGTGTATCAAGCCCATTGAGTCTGTTTATCATAATTGTTTTGCTTGGAGCTCCCTTTCCATCCTGCCTGACTACAGAATTTCATGAATCCAAAACAAGTGGAAATTATATGAGCAATGATTTGTTCTCCATTATTCACCCCTCAGAAGACAAAGACCTGGCCTCTTCTTTCAAGAAAGAATTTGCCTCAAAGTGAATTTATGACACTGAAAATGGAAAAGTTGTTTTTATGGAAAAAGCCTGCAAGCAATTCAGTTTCTCCTAGTAGCATTATAATTACATCCGGGGGGGGGGGGGGGGAAGTGCAGCACCCCACTACCACCACCACCCCAAAGAAAAAGCTTAAGCCTTCCAAAAAGCTGTTACTTACAAAATAAATAAATGTATTGAAATGCCATTATTTTTTCCCTGAAAAAAATTGTCAGGCACAAGTTTAATATTAAGTCTACTAGTAACTCACAGATAACAAAGGTCCTATAAACAAGTGAACCTTCCTGTTGATTTCCATGTAGTTGCATGAACTTAATCAAATTTTCAAGTCTTCCGATGAATCAAGGTTCTTACTGTTCTTCTTTTGTCTTCTCCTCTGTTGTTGGAGAGAGGACAAGTAGACCAATGGATGAATGGACACATCTTCAAAGAGGCCAGACATTTCAGTATGTCACACAATGCAAAAAGTTATTTCCATCCTTTGCTGCAGAAAAATTGAGCTAAAGTCTGGCTTTTTTTTTTTAAATGAGTCTACAAATTCAATATCACTTGCTGCTGTCTTGTCAGTGTGTGTGTATATATGTGTATAAAATGAAGTACAAACCTCTGTTTCAGTCTAAAAGAGGAAAGGCGTGCAAATGGAGGATCGTTGTAAAGCTGTGCAGAATATGGGGAAGTCGGCCAACTGCCCTTTCAGAAATGGCAGTCTTCCCAGCCTTAAAGTCTTTTGTGGAAAATAAAATATTCTATTACATTATTTTCCAATTTCAGCTATCTCCCTTGTTGGGCTCCAGGGTAGTATATTTCCAAAAGTTCAGAAATATTTTGCTGATCACCATCTGCCTCAATAGCTGGACATATTGGACATCAACACCAGGACCAAACATCTGTGGCCCAAGGACACCAAGCAGCCACCAGTGTCATACCAGTGGGAATATCCATGCTCCAAATCTCTGCAACCTCACTGACCAAGACATTATGGGCACACAAAAATAAACTCCCCCTCCCTACACACTCCCCTTCCCTTCTTGGTTAACATCAATACAAAATTGTCTTGCCAAACTAGGATGAGCTTGGTTTTAAGTGTAGATGTTTTACATTTGCACCCTGAATTTGTGAAAATGTGCAGTGTTGATTTCTCCTTTCCTCTGTGCAGAGTGTGCTGGATGTTTTCCTTCATGGTGTGTATACAAACCTTTGCACAGTCTCTTTTATGGCATGAATCACTATACAGTTAGTCTCCGTATGCATGGCATTTGTACAGCCCTTTCTTATAGTTCAGGCTCCTTCTCACGGAAGTACTTTTATTATTAAAGAGGAAAAATATTTCAGCGTGAGGCCGTGCTAGAAGTAGCCAACCAGCTTTGCACTTGACTTAAACAGGCTGGTCCTAATTAACTCATGCAGAGGCCTGAAGTACTACAAATCTACTGCACCAGGCAGGCAATGCATTATACTTCACAGCAGAAGCTTTTGGGAAGGCCAGGCAATGTAACCTCAGAGCTTTCCCCTAGAAATACACATTCGTGCTTAAAAAAAAAAAAAAGGTAAGATGACCTATTTTGACATTCACTTTCTTTCTCTTCCTTTCCCAGCCACTTTCTTTCTCTCTCTGACATGCACACACACATCTGTGAAAGAAATACAGCTGGTGGTGTTAGTGTCTAATGCTTTTCATCCTGTTTTGCAGTGTAAATTTTTATTTTTAGTTTGTGTGCTGGATACTGAAGAATACAATCAGTATTTTCAAATTTCATTGTTTGGGGGAATGGAGTTCTTTCAAATGAGGACTAGACACTTATGATGTTGGAGTCCTCCTTTAGAGCATACCAGACTGTCATGACTGAGAAGACAGTAATGCAAAGGATAATTATTCAGAACTATCTACTTTGCAGATCTCTCCCTGGGACTTTATATCCTGACAATCCAGAGGTTAATTTAGGAACAGACTCGATCAGATCAGTATTTCCAATGGCAAATACTAAACCAAAAAAACCCCCAAAACAACAAATTAAAACCATGATTCTTAAGAATTATGGAGCTGAACTGAAAGCCATGAAATTTAAAAAATATGTCAAAATTTCTGTTTTCTCAGTTTGGATATTTTATTGTGAGATGTGCTGGAAAAAACCTAACAGCTAGACAGGCTAGGCTCCAGGCTGCTTTACCCAAACAACACGATTTTAGACCAATTATCCTGAAAATGTTCTGGCCTAAAACCCCAGTATGCTTCATGGCAACTTCCTGCTCTTCTAAAAGCAGATGAACAAATTCTCTGAATCTGGAGTAAAGCAGCTGAAACATCTGAACTCTAGGTGTTGCTGCCACACAATTTCCTTGCTATGAATTCCCTAAATTCCAAACTATTTGCTCAATTCTCTCTTTGTTGGCTTTCTACGTGGTAAACAGTACCTCTGCACACAGATACTGCTCCTTTCCACTGGCAGGTGATAAATGCCAGAAATGGGCCATTCACTTACATATACAGTGGCAAAACAGGAAAACCGTGATCTACTGTGACCACTATAGAAAGAGATGCCTGTACTTCAGCCCGAACTAGAACAACATCCCGGACTTTGGTGCAGCCAGGAAGGAGGGGAAAGGAAAAATCAAAGTTATATCACTCAGTAATTGAACTGAAATTTCTCATTGCTTGTTTGCAGTCTCTCTCCAGAGAGCGTAGCAACAAAAACCACCCCTGGGATAGTTGTATACATGTTAATTGGCCATGTCACCCCGGAAAGGATCTTCTCTTTCCTTGTTAGACTGAAATCTGTTGGGGAAGGAGCTCAAAGGATGCAGATAAACACATCTCCCTTCATTTCAGTAGCATTACACTGGTTTACATTACTGGAGGAGCTGGCCCTGTAGGCTTGCCTGCACACGGCTCGGAACAGAAGAAACATGGTGGATTCAGGCCCGTGTACAATAGCAATACAGAAAATCTGTATAAAATTACAGCTGTTGCTAGAGGATACTAACCATGAGATTTGAGTAACTGATGCAGAGAGAGCATGGGGGAAGAGCTGGTATTTTCAGGTCAACTAGAAGCTATTGTGTTTGGAAGTCAGAGGAAAAAACTGTTCACATTGCTTTTATGAAACATGTAATTTTCCATCTCCCTTGCCATGCCTTAAGAGCTTAATTGGACACAGTTGATGCAGACACAAGCCCTGCTCCTGTCTCAAGCTTATATTTCCAAAGGTCACAGATTTCACGCTGATCCTCTGCATTATGCTATCATTTCCATGAGAACCTGAGGAGGGGAACATTAATTGCCTGTGCCTGTAATTGGCTTCATGATGGTTGTCAGGCCAGTGGCTAGGAACACACACCCCAGAACACCTGTCAAACATGGAACCTGGCAGAAAGTCACCAAGTGTCAGGAGCACGCTCTGAACAGGACTGACATTTTCTATGCCCACAGAGGCTCTGCGATCCAGACAGATCTCTCTACATAATGATTCTCAAAAGTGACTAATGTGAGATAGTTTCAGCTGATGCAAAGCAAAGATGCAAAGCATGCACAGTCTGTTGACAGCAAGGTTCATCTTAAATCGCAAAAGGGAAATGTGCTCTCCTAGACCTATGTGTATTCAGGCCATGACGCGATCGCTGTGGTATCACTGACATTCCTGGTCAAGGGTTAGTTTGAAAAAGCCAAAACCAAAGCCGAAAACCACTGGATAGTCACCAGGTACACATGGTCTAATTGGCATTAATACCAGACCTGGTTTCTCTTCTGCTAAGTTAAAACCAGTCCCTCTTTTGAAGCCAAATAGGGCAACTCAGATCAATCAAAATATCATCAGACAGAAGTCGTGTTCTTTGTGTTACTACCAGAAATATCAGTTCTGCTTTCTAAGACCATTGAAAAACAACTGTCCTTGATGTAATATGCACCAGAGCAGAGAGGTTTGAGCGTGCTTTTTAGATCTATATCTGCAAGTTATACAACAACAGCTCTGTGCTCTGCAAACAATTGCCTTTTCTTCCTGCTGGACAAGTCTCCAGCTTCCCTTCACCCTGATGGGATTCCTGCCTTGGAGTACCACGGTGTGTACTCCTTTCAAACCTATTCTAGTAACCATTGGCTGTCAGTGTTATTTCTATTTTAATAGAAAATTCTGGGCTCCACTGAGCTATGTGCAGAGAAAATCCAGAGTGAGAAGTAGTCCATGTCTCAGGGAGATGACTGTCTAAATAGACAAGATGAACAGGGGAGGAAAGGGAAAGAAAAGCTTTACTGACGGCAAGAAGAGGCATGGGTCATGAAAGAAATTGGCCAAGGTCAAAAGGAGAAGTCTGTGCTGGAGCTAGAGAAATAATCCCAAGGCTCCGCAAACCAAATCCAGTGCTTTCACATAGAACTTGCTCTTCCACAAATAAATACCTTTTGTGAATTTCAGCCAAGAGAAGGATAGTTCAACATGTGGTACCTAGTGAAACTGTTTTTCCCATTTTCTGCCAAAGAATGAGATGGAGCAGGGACCAATGGGAAAGATACGACTGTGGCTGCAGTCTTCCGGGTATTTGTTCAACTAGAAGAAACATGCTGATGTTTCAGCTCCTCTCTAATGGACTTTTTAGGCATTGTTCTCTTCTTGTGTTATTACAGGATTTTCCCTTATTTTCAAGCAGCTGTTTATCACACTAATGAAGAAGGTGAATTGAAAATGGAACCGTTAGTAAAAAGCCTTATTTCCTGAAGCCCAGCATACAGGAAACTGGTAAAAAGTCTATTAACAAAATGACTATATATAATGACCAAAAGGACTTAAAAGGTGACATATTTCTCTGTGGTTATGGATTTAAACAGTTTGCTGCGTATTTCTGCTGCAAAATGTGAGGCAGTAATCAAATGAAAATTCTCTCAAAAACACAATTATAGATCTCAAGTATCAAGCATGCGGATACTCACACGTGCAATTTCAGATTAGAATTATAGTTTCTTCTAATTATAGAACACAGCAAAGTACATCCAACAGCTCTAGTTACTTAGAGGTAAAAATGAACTTACTCCTTCACACACCTACATATTTACACAATTGCAGGAAAGAAAGTAAATACACTAAACACACACCATGCATATGTGAATACACGTGCACCCTGGAAGACAGCTGCTTCTAACAATGCAACACAAGAACATAAGAAGTACAATAGTATTGGTACATGCTTTTCTCCCGTCCCACAAACTGGGTCACACAAGAAAAAGCCAGCCCAAGAGTCCCAAATGTTTATTACAGTGGCACAAAGACTCTTCCCTTTGCGTGCAGAGCACTGTTTGGAGCAGACCACGCTAATCAGTGCCACCGCTGTTCAGGAAAGTAACATATAGGACTGAGCTTGCTTTTCACCTCAGTAAAATTAATCTTAATTACAGCAACTCGTTCACAACATTAATGTGAAATACACCGTAAGGCTGAATGTAAATTACAAATTCTACTCCATTTATACCTGCAGCAGCTCTTTTCCACATGGTTAGGGAAAGTGCTGTAAAAGCACCACCAAAATGCCTCTGAAGCCTTTTTGCTCTGCCATAAGAGCAGGAAGATCATATGCTAACAAGCAAATATACTCTTGGGCAGAGCTAAGGAACTTGATAGCACACTGAGTGAAGCCAACAGGAAGACTCCCCAGACTGCAGATGAGGCCATGCATATATTGCTTTGCCATTTGGATCTGGCTTCAAACTGTGTGAGCTGGAAAACAGAGAAAAAGAACAGCAGAGCCATCGCAGTGACCTCTCTGTGAACCTGAATTGGGTAGTTTTTTGCTCCCTCCCACACTTTAATTCATATTTCTGTGCTGACTGTAATGCTGTGTACTGGCCTCAGCAAGAATTAAATTAAATATTTATACTTTTGTGATGAGATACTTTGTAACTCTGTAAAACTTGCACATATGGAACTCTATTAATTTATGCTAATTCCTTATTTCTCTAGAAAAGCCTTTTTCTTCATTAGCATTTGATCGTTTAATACAACTTTACAGCACACACTAAATTGAAGCCCATAATCTTTTGTAATTGAAGCTTCGTGTGCATTCATTGTCATTTTTCAAAAAAAAAAAAAAAAAAAAGACAAAGAGAGCGAAGGGAGATGTGTATGGTAGTATTGCCTTTGCATGGCACGCACAGCTCCGAGAGGGGATTAGCTCTGCAGGGAGCTGTTTGCAATGCCAGCTGCAGGGAGCAGGCTACATTCGGAAGGCTGGACCTGCCCTTGTTTGTGTTGAGGAAGCATTTTCTGTTGACCTCAATGAGAGAAGAACCAGTCCTCTGGCATGCTGCCAGTGCCTGCCAGCTGTGTTTGAGGATGGTGGTAGGAAAAGAAAGTAGAGGTGGAATTTTCAGCCCACAGAGCACCTGCAGCAGAGAGAAATTGTCCAGTTCACCCTACCCAAGAGAGCTTCCCTCTTACCTTTGTCTCGGGCTACGGCCCATTGCAGTCCTCTGTTGTCCTTGCTGAACCTTGCCATTATGCTCCTGACATTATGTTGAGATCTGGAATTATTGGGGAGGAAATTAGTAATTCTTCTCTTGCCATAGCATTGTCTTTCATTGTCCAGTGGACCAAATTCACTTTCACTTACCCACAAGTCTAATGAAATGAAGCAAATAGCTCTGGCTAATGCAGAATTTGTCCCCCTTGCTGGGATTGGTCTCTGTTCTGGTACCAGCTTCCTAGGCTTATCTGTGGGACTCTTCTAATGAGGAGCCTCGCTCCAGCACTCATCTCTGGCCACAAGCTGTAAATCAAAAGTAAACCGAAAGATTTCCCATTTCAGGAAAGAAAGACAACAGAGTGGTTTTTTTCTTTCAATACCTGGCCTCAAACAGAAATCATCAGGGAACAGTGAGATGAAATGCTGAGTTTCACATTGCTCTATCTTCCCTTTCTCCCACCTTGCTATTAGCAGCTGAGGGTCTTCAGCACATTGAAGAGAGACAGCTGGCCAGCTTCTGGATTTTTCTAGCAGCACTACAGAAGAAAGTCTTTTAAATTTCGAGCAACACTATAAAAATGTATGATTTTTTGAAGTAAGTGTCAAATTTATGCTATTGGGCACAGAGGAACAGCTTAGTGCCTCTTGAAATACTGGTTTTTTTTCTAGCAGCAGTGTTCACTTTGTTCTCGATTTAAGGAAACTAGAAGAGACCTATCATTGCAACAATTCACCGAGTATTTGGAGGTTTTCAGTGCTTCCATGTATTTTACACACACTTAAATGAGGCCCAGCTTTATCTTGCTGAATTCTCTGTATTGTCTTTCAGGAAAAGAGGAACTCACACATGCTTGTGTCCAGTTACCATTGAACTTGAGTTGATAGGAGTGGAAGAACTAATACTTAAATAGAGTCTACTAACATGTTTCAAAATGCAGACTGCCTGATTTTACTAATATGAGTAGTCTCATTCAGGTTAGGACCTTCTGATACACCTGTGTCAAAATTACCTTGAGTTTTAGTGTAAGAGTTGTTGAGTGACTGCAGACTGCAGTCTGGTTTTATACATTCCTGACATCTACAGCAGCAAGGTTTACAAAAAGGCACTCAGCCTCCACCAGCACAGCTGAGTGATAGTTCAAAGCTAGGGCAGGGCTGAAAGAGCAGAAATCATCCAGCTGTGGAAGATTAATAATTGTAATGTACAGAGGCCCCACTACATCTTTGGGGAGGAGTTCATGAGCACTACCTTAAACGTATCCTTAGAATTGCATAGAGGGAAGCACTGGACTGAATGCTATCATCAGTTCTCAGGGACGCATTGACAAAGACATAAACAATGAAAAAGCTAAAAATGTCCATTGCCCCAGTTACAGAAAACACCTGCAGCCAGCAGAGCACTTAAAACTCATTTAAGTCTCATTGAGTTCGATGAGAGTTAAAAACATGTCCACTGGCTCTTCTTGAATCAAGGTGTAAAAGACAACATTGCTATGTTTGTGCTTGCATGTTGTGGACATAAAGCAATGACTTCAACACCAAGTACTGTAGCCTGAGTAAACACATCGTATCAGCAATTTACAATAAAAAAAAAAAAAGACTCTACATTTTTAAGTTTAAAAAAACCACTTCCTATTTAAATGCCATCTGCCTGCACTGATGTTTATTTAAATTGTCAGTTAATCAATGAAATCTGTTTGAACTAGCAGTACCTCACAGCAAATCAGTATAATCACCTTCATCTTCATTTAAATTTAACTGGACTCATCTCTTAATTCTGCCCCTGACCAGATGCAAGTCAGAAGTGAAAACCAAGAAGTATATTTTACCAAATGGAGTTATGTATCTACGCTGCTGAAGCTCCTCCTTTTGGGGGAGCACATCTTCATGTTCCAAAAAGCTCACTTCTAGTACCTTTTTTCCTAGGGCAAGGAGAGGAGGAGATTGGATTACTCACCTAGAAATTAACAGCACATCCCAAAGCTTGTCTAAATCCTTTATCAAACAGCTCTTCACATTTCCTTTACACCTGGCTCAAGCCAGGAACCAACTGTACCAATGTGTCCGCAAAATATGCTCAGATCTCTATCAAGGTGACTAATGGTCAGCTAATGAAGGCAGTGTGTTTCAAATCAGTGCTCTCAGCCAGTTACACTATCTTTTCAAACACTGATCATAAAATTACACGGTAAGTGCCTTTTAAAGACAGTTACCACATGGTTATTGCTGCTTTCCAAATTAGATTGTCATCACAAGTGTTAAGAAGTGAAAGATACAGGTAGGGAACCCGATAATTCCTTAGCTCTGGCAGGTTGGAGCTCCCAATGCTTATTCATTTTGCATTAGCAAGAAACATCAGAACATCTCAGCTCCCCACATCGTGAGGTAAATTATTCCTGGAGCACTGTACTTGGTAGCTTCAAGTTTAATTACCTTGTAATCTGCAGGTTGTGTTATTACTTCGTGGTTACATGATTTTTTTTTTTTTCATACCTACTTATATAGCCTATAAAAGAATGTGACATTGGAATGGATTTTTCTAAATTGGTCCCATGCATACAGTTCTTTCTGTGTCTGAAAAAAATGACATTCTGCTCTCAGTGAGCATCTGCTGGCTAAACCTGTATGCTGTCTTAAGAATGAAACACCTACTAATGTCTTAGCAAGGGACAATGATTTTTGTATAAAGCCAAAACAGATACTACAGTTGATTACTTCATATTAAACTCATGGGACCAGGGCATGTATTTAAGAAAGAATTCATATTGTTGCCAATGTGAATTTCAGTTTTAAGTACTGATAGCTGCTCCCAGTTCAGTTTGGGTAGTATTCCCTGGTGGAGATAATCCAGGACAGGCTCATCTCAAAAGATACTTTCAGATCATTGAGTTTGGTTTCTTTTATCAGTATCTTTTGTGATGTTTCCTTACATTCAGCATATTCAGCCATAAATAACAAAAAGCACAGACTGTTTGGTGGCTGAGAGCTAAAGTCCAAGCATAGACAGATGGTCAAGTTCTGCATCCTTCTATGTTCACGAATACTCCTCTCACCAAAACTTCTCTAGAAAGAAGAGTCCTATACTTGGAATTTGTACCAAACACAGTATGTGAGTGTATTCACAGGGGAGAAGCGTATCCCTCACTACTGTACAGAGGCACATCTCCATCACTGTGGAGAGATGCTGAGTTACAGCCAAAGATCTGTCCCTCTGACTGAGGTGGAACGTTTGAAGTATAAAGATGTCTTTTTTTGAAAAAAGTATAGGAAGTTACTGTAACTGTTGCTGATGGCCAGTTCTGTATTGCATTTAACCGCATAAATCTTTTACAGGTTTTCTTAATGTACAACCCACAAAGATATTAACCTTTGCAACAAAGAATGCATTGAATTTGTCATTGCTGCATGGTACTTGATTAATGTTAAATCAGCTCATTGGTTTTTAATTGTGGAGGATCTCAGTATGTTATTAGTGTATAATTTCTTACTACATAAGGGAAGAAGTACACGTTTTGCTTGCAGGCAACGTCTTTAAACTTTTCTTTATCTTGGAAGCATTACTAAGTTTTCCAATTAAATGTTACAAATTTGTGCAAGAATACTTTTTTAATGTTTTGACCATTTATCTGGTTAAGAGAGGAAGGACTATTTTCTCTGTAATGATGAAATTTTCATCCAGAAAAAAAAAAATCATTTCAAGCAGTTACTAGTGAAGTTAAGTATCTAGCTCATATAATGCCTAGTTTAGTCATTGAAAGATCTAGTTACTGTGCTGGAGAAAACACTATAGAGGCATGTGAGCTCTTAATTGGGAACAGGGCAATGCATTGCACTTATTGGTATGGATTCTTCTTTGTCTGACAGATTTAAGTTCCTAACAGATTTTACCCCCTTAATTGTCAAGTTTCCTTTGTGTCCTTTTGGAATACAAGAATCATCTCCAATATGATCTGCTCAGTAATAGTTTGAGCAGCAAGTAATTCACAGGATCTGTTTAGGATGAAGCACGGATTGAGGCGATGTTATTCACCTTAAATCTATGAATATGTTTTTCTTCCTTCTCTCCTCCCCCTACTTCCCTGCTTCTTTGTGACTCAGGAATAAACCCCAGATGCCCTTTGCAATATGAAAAAGGGTCGTACTTCTGTAAGCAGAATTTCTGAAGGCACCAAGCCTTGGGATTTCACCGGGTAAATCAGATGCTTGCAAGCAGTTCTGCTTATTTAGGGGAGTGCGTGGCTGTGCTTTTTTCCTGAGAAGCTACAATCAAGAGTGGTAATTTCCACACCCGAGTAAATAAATATGTAGTAACTACAGCAAAATATGCACAGGTGGAATCCAGAATCAGGACTTTCTGGGTAGAAAAAAGACAAATATTTTTCCTCTGTTCAGCTGAAGAGTTCTCAGTGCTTTTTACAAAACCAAGGGAAGCCTTCCCACTGCATGCAAAACACCCCAAGGTTTCATCTCTCATATGAAGAAGTAATAGAGTAATAGGAAAATCTTGATACAGCCTGATGCAGACTCATCTCAGGTGCCTGCTAATTGACAAAGCAAGCCTCAAGAGCCATCTAGAGGTTGTTTGGCAAGAATCATTTTAATATTTTAAGAACGTGGCTTATGCATGCCAGAAACAAAACCCTAGTTCCTCCAGGTTTTGTTGTTATGTGCAGCATGGTAAATCAGGCAGACCTCTAGTTATATCACTGGAACTTCAGCAATGTAGAGATGGTGTCAGAGAAATCATTCCCTTCACCACCGACACAGCTGTTTTACTAATGGGAAGCTGCATTCATATACTGCAAGAAAAAAGTATTACAGAAAGTGCTACGTGAGGCAGAAAGCATTTGGCATGAGGACTGTGCTCTTGTGAGCCCCAGACACGCTCGATAATAACAACTCAGCAAGGAGATAAGCAGATTTAGCCAAAACTGGCACACAGCTGGGATTTACTTAATTATGAAGCTATTACAGTCCTGATGGTATTGTCTGATCTGTTCTGGCTTCCCCTTAAGTCTGTGTTGAATCAAACCAAAATCAATAGTTCTTTGAACAGGGGCCATAGTTTGCAGGAGCATGGTAGAGAAACAAGTTAGAGGAAGAAGTCTGTGAGTTCACTCCCATTGTTTTTAGATAGCCAAAATGTGCCACCCTCAAATAGACACCTTCTTTTTGGATGGAATTGTGGGAGACTTACTTTTGAGGTACTTGTATGGCGGCTTAGAAATGAAGCAGAGAACAGAGGGAAGAGGGTTTTGCAGACACAGTGGTGGGAACAGTTCTCCAGTTCTAGCAGGTGTTTCGATTTGCAGCTCCAGTCTTTGGAGGACTGCGTTTTTGTTCAGATTTCAAGACATCTCCAGACACACGGGTTTTTTAATGCTACCAGTTGAGCTAATTTTCTGTCTTTTGGGTTCACATGTCTGTTTGTCAGAAAAGAGGAAGTATGACCTTTCACTAAATCAGACTGAAACCTCTTCTTGACGCCCTCTATCCTCCAGACAGAAGTCCAATGAAGTCCTTTTGGTGTAAGCTGCTTTGATGTTAATACATCTTCTGTTTATCTCAACAAAGAACTTGGACTTGAAGGTCTAAATATATTTTGCCAAATCAAAACTTTGCACTGACTTGATAAATACCAAGTATACCTATTAAAATCCTTCTGAGTAGGAAGCACGCACGTGTACAGAAAATAACACAGCAGGCGTATTATGTATTCGCTTTAGGTTAAAGCATATACTTTGGATTTAGAGGAATCTCTCTGGTATTTCCTGTGTAATTAATCTGCTGGAGGAAGTACATGAATACCAGACTGGAACAGCTGAAACACAGAGGGGGTGGACTGCTGATGTAGCACCAGTAAAACTGAGCCCACAAAGTTCTCCAGAGATATACAAGAGTCTCTGCTCCAGGGAAAGGAGATTCCTGCAACTTGGGCTTATTTGGATTTTCCACTGAGGTTGAGTTTCGTGGGGAACCAAAATGCAGCGAGCAGCAATGCAGCTTTAATTTCAGGTTATTAAAACTTCCTAAAATGTTTCTAAAGTGAAAACCCAAACAGCTGCCTAATGGATTCCCAGGGCTGCTCTCTTCAGGTCAGCACGTGCACCTGTGAGATCTCTGTACAAACACCGCCTCGAAAGCCACGTCCCAAGTGCAGCTCCGACTTCTGCATTATGCATGATCCTCATCACTCTCACCAGATGTAGGTGGAGAGGGGAACTAACGCAGATGCTGCCAGGGTAATGGCAGGGGCTTTTTGAATCCTGAGAGAGGGAAAGAGAGGTTTTATCAATACATATTATGAATGAGCTGAATTGAAATGTTTCCATAAGGGATTTCAGGCTTCAAGATGCATAAACTGGCTCGATCAAAATGCTGAAGGTAGAAGGAGACAACACAGATAAAGACTTCAGGGGTGCTACTGTTTACTATATGCCAGCTATTCCAGACGTGTCTCCGAGTGTCAATGAAAACATACAAATAATAGGAAGGTGGAAACTGAAAATCATGGCTAAAGGGTTTCTCCAACAGAGATGTATTTTTCTGTACATCTGAATTCAGAACACTGGACACAAAAAATAAGATTTAGAAGTTCTAACCTTTGGACAAACAACTGCACAGTATGAAAATGTGTTCTTGTAAAAGATGCCAAAACACAAGTTCAGTGTAACACAACAGCCGTGTAATTAACAAAAAGGAACAAGCAAAATATGAGAAAACCAGAAAGTATAAATAGAATGTAGAAAAAAAAATTATATGTACATGTGTACACACACACATATATGCAATATGAATATGAGGAAAGCATCTTCTGTTAACTCAGTTATGCTGCACATTAGACATTGTAATATGTAATTTATCAAATGGGTGAGATCAAAATAACATAAATGATTCTGATAATGTATCTCTGATACACTATGGCCAGGGCTGGCCCACAGAGAAAGGCAGGGCTCTCACTAGGAACGTAGTCTGGGTTGGGACTTCTGTAAGCTAGTGTAATATAAACATGATTAGGTCAATGAGTTATAAATCTGTTTGACTTTTGCATATTGATTCAGTGAGTAAAACTGTATAAACTTCCACTCAGTCCTAACAAGAGCTCAGAAGAGCAGACCATCCAGTAAATCAGTGATCCTGCTTAAAATTATTCAATGGGCTTTTGTAAAATGCAATTTTAAACTGTTTTTGTGTAACATGATATAATAAACAGTGGTGATCCTCCAACAGAAACAGCACAGGCAGCGTCTCAGACAGTCCTAGTATGTAGCATGTCAAAATCAAGTTGCAAATTCAAACTCAACAAACATAAAAATATAATAAACATCAGAAATCAGGTATATTTGTCTAACACTTATAAATGTTTCAAAAAATCAGTTATTTCCACATTTGCCTATTTAAATGGATTTCATAGATATATTCCTCACTGAAGAGAAGAAAATATTCTGTGAAACCCCAAGTCTGTGAAACTCTAGGCCTTAATGGATAAACCATTAAGGGTTCTTTACTCCACATCCTCACAATAACCATGCCTTCAGATAAAATCCAACTGCCTCCACTGAGAATAAGCAAGACTGAAAAAAAGACATTAGTAGGTAATAAATTATTGAGAACAAACTAAAACAGCATGTAAACAGCATGTCTTTTAAAAAGCAAGCTTTTGATGCTTTTTGGAGGCTTGAGAAATGAGCTTCTCTAGCCTAAGCTAAGTTGCCCAAAGTCTGTTACATGTCTGATTGCTTCTGACAGAGGGCAACGCTTCAGCACAGACATAAAGAGCCTAAAACACCCATAAACATCAGTGAAATGCAAGAAACAAATGCAGATAAGAGACTAAAAGGAACATCTTGGGCTGGATGTTTGCTGCCGTTTTTCTAGTAAACTAGCATCTATCTACAGCATGGTCTAGGAGTGATAAGGTCAAGATTTGTATTTAACAGTAAAAAGCAGACTCTTTTCCTTACCCAGGGATCAGTATTGTCTTTCTCAAATAGTCCCACAGAAATTAGTGAGATTACTGCAGAGTAAGGGAGCACTCAATGCGTACAGGTTGCAGGTGCATTTATGTCCAATTTCAGAGGTAACATTTCCTCAAAATAATCAACAAATATGTTGGAGTTTTCCTTTGTGTGACACAATTTTAAGACATTACTTTTTAATGTTCTTGTAACACATTTGCAGTCCCACTCACCCCCCAGAGAATACTGTGGAGTACATAGCAACAGTAAAACTTATGATATATAATCAAAATCTGTAGCATTCAATTAAAAGTATCCTTTAAAATTTGCCATGCTGCCAGCTACACTTAGCTACATACTTTACATGATGGAGACCGGCATGTACATTTTAGAATAGCTATTAGTAAATATAGAACCACATCCCACCTGTAGACATTTGCAATATGATTTTACCTCGTTTGCAAGTCCCCATGTTCATAAATTATAGGCTAAGATGTGGTCCAAAGCCAGGAAAGTACTTCAGAGCTTTGCTACTTTCGTTACTTTCCATCTCTTGAAGAACTGTAGTCTAGCTGTGAGCTCAAAAAGATGTTTAAATTTGAATTCTGTGTAGCTGACAGACTAAGAAAGAGGAAAAAAAACATAAGAATGAAAATTTCAGTATGTGCCAACATATAACTGAAAAGGTGTTGTGACCCTTTCTCTAGACCATGATCTTTGTAACCCTCTAGTTTTGCCACTGTGAACCGAGACTCAAACACTCCGTCTTTCCCAGCGGCATGTTTGCACCACACCTAGTTATCCTGCTGAAGGATTTTCATCAAATTTAGATGTTTTCATCTGCTGTTTTTCATCTGTGGCAGTGGGTTGCGCTGCATCAGATTAGCTTTTATCAGTTCGCAGTCTTGTTTGTCATGCAAGGAAATGCAACTCAGCTGTACTGAGGAAAAAAATCTCTCCAGAGAAATTTGTCAGGAAATGTCTGTGCTTGGAACAAAAATATCTGAACCAAGATGGAAGGCCTAAGGTTTTTTATGAGCATGAATTTTGGGCGGTGCCACACCAGATAAATTAAACTTTCATGTCCCAAATCAGTAGCTGCTTTTTTAGTTCCTGGCCCTGGTGCATCCACACATATTTTACTGTTCATTTCAGGGAACCTGAAATTAAACTTTTCCATACCTGCATCTGGTGATAGGATTGTATATTACAGGTCACCTATAGATTGCAAAATTGTAATCCCCATATATGAGATGGGATCCTGCAAACTAAGATATCTATGATGCCAAATGGCTTGTTTGCACAGCTGTTGTGTGCATGAGTTCTCCAGATTCACAGACTTAGCTTACCAAACTAGTAACAACCTTCCCAGCAAAACCTGCCATGATCATAAGCAACTTCAATCAAGTCAGTGAACCTATTCGTGTGATTGCATTAATTAATAAACATTAATGTTTACACACTGAACACAGAATCAGATAAAGAAGAATTACAAGTATTAAATTCACTCAGAAAATAAGAGTTTGGAAGGAGGGGCACAGAGCTACTCTCCAGTTTGGTTTGACGCAGAGAAATATTTTCAATTTCACAAAAAAAGATGTTTCTGAAAATTTTGAAATCTTTAGTTCTAGTGGTTTTCTCCTTAAAAATGGAATGCATTTCACTTTGCTCTTCTCATGTTTCATTTTGCCATTTCTAACTGGTGCTCCTTCCTTTTCTGTTTTGATAGGACATTTTTTTCCTGTAAAATTTAAAGTAGTTGTTTTTGATTAAACAGCCTGAAAATAAAAATACACTGCTTTGGGCAAACTGAATATTTCAAATGAACCCAAAATCACATTTCTTTTAGATATCATTTTTTGTTATTTGTAAAAAACAAAATAAAAACAAAACCCAGCCTCTTCTAGCTCAGTCACCTCCAGATTACACCCCCACCCCAGCTTTCAGCTTGGCTGGCACTTCGCAAGGATGCAGGTGAGCTGAAAACAAGCGAGGGCATGAGACTTGGAACCCCTGAACTTGCATCTTGCAGGAGGACACTTAGGAAGTACGATGCACCAGTTCTACCTGTGAAATCTTTCAGTTCAGATTACAGACACTAGAATTGGAAAAGGTCACTTGGGAGATCCCATTTCTTACTGGACCAGTTCAGGCCAACATTCCTCTACATTACATCTTCAGCTACTTCTTTAGCTTTAAAGATCTCAGGGCAAGAAAGGCTGACCTACAAGTGAGACACCTCACTTCAGAAGTCTCTCCCTGATATTCTTCCTCTGATATTCCCCGATATCTTTCCCTGATATTCCCTGAATTTGCCTTTTCTTATTTTCAGCCCATTACCCCTTAGGCATAGCCAGCTGTTTTCTGCCAAGACCAGAGCATGTATGATACGCATAACATAATATTAAACACGTTTTATCTACGGATTGTCCTGGACTATGTCTTCTGTGTCTGGGCTCCTTGCCAAACCTTTTGGCACATCCTTACCTTTTGCAACATCCAGAATGAATTGATGACTGAGACAACTTACATGATTGAGCAAAAGTACACTTACTGGAACTGACAACTGTGTTCAGGTCTCAAAACTGGTGAGTTAGTTAAAAATCAATTTTCCCTATTAGCCAATCAATAAACTAAAGGCAGCTTAGAGGTCATTGGAGCAAAAATGTCTCCCCTGAGTCGTGAGCTGAGATCACAAACAGCCCGGTAACCAAGGCTCTTCATACTCCCATTGCTGTAGCATTCACAGAGTAAATATCCCTTTTGTCTATAAAAATGCAACAAACATTGCAACAGTACCCTGGGATTCCAAGTGAAAAATCCTTGAAAGAATTGCACAGAAAATATTTTTATCCCTTTTTTTTGCTCTCCCGCATTGCTTTTCACTTTGCTTACAATACTCTTTACCCAGTACTTTCTTTTCATGATAACCCCAGTTTTACCCATGTCAGGAATGGCTGACAACGCGATGGAAGGGCAGATAAAAGCAGGAGAGACAGAGATAGACCCAGAGACATTTTGAGCACAGCACTTTCAGTGGGTGGGTTGCATGTAAAACACGGGCTTCTCTGCAAGAGGTTGAATTGAAGGTTTTCTGAAACCAGTGTCATGTGAAAGGAACCGAATATCCTACAGAACAAGCCATGAAGGCATAGTTTCTATTGATGTACTGTATCGTTGTACGTACAGAAATACTCAGCAAGGACTACAGTGTAATCCACGTACTTACTTCATGTAGTTTTACAATATGGAAACTAAATATCAAATTATTTCGTGAATGGGGAGCTAGCCTAAGCTTCTGACCCCCACGGAGGTTTCTAGAGATTTTCAGTTTGATTCACTCTGTTTCCTGAGCATTTCAGCATCTCCAAACCCTTCAGAATTTACAATTTCAGAATAGCTGTAAAGTCATGAAAGATCCAGTTAACCTCCTTTATATTAAAGCATAGGTAGGTAAATTACTTCCACAAGTAAACTTTATCATTTTATTTGATCTTCATGTCCTATTACTGTAGCTATTTGAGGTGTAATGTACACCTGTCCCATGTACAAGTAAAGGAACAAGTCTTTGTAAGGCACAGAGGTAAAAAAATGAAATCACTATTCTTACACAATAACCTCTGATGGAAAGGTAGCCCAGTCACACCTGGAGAGGTCAAAGTTTCTGTCACTAGTTTTAGAATCCTTTTTTTTTCTTTTGTTTTGGAAACCTACAGAATAATTGGGGGAAAAAAGGTTCTACAGGAATTGGTCTTCTGCACTGCTAAAAAATTACACCAACTGCACAACAAACACTCGAGCTGCATGAAGATGAATGGGGGGAAAAAATGCCTAACATTCCCTGAAAGTTTTCTGAGGTTTTTATGGAGGAATTTAAGCAGTGTATCTGTTAAAATATCTAGTGTTGAGGTTAGTTTACCTCTTACAGAACTTCAAATGCTCTTTTTATTTTGTGTCAGGGCAGAAGTATTCACACACATCAGTTTTACGCACAGACACAATCAATTGCTTCTTTTCTGACAAAACTCCATCACTGTAAAAATGTTCCATTAAATGTCTGGTAATAATGTTCTATAGATGTTCTATTGAAAAAACAAGTTTCTCTAAACCAAACTGCACACAGCATACCTGTAAAAATGTGAAATAAAACGTTCATGCAATGAAAATATGTCTGAACCAGTAAACAATATTGTAGAAAACATAGAGAAGAGCTCAGTAAATAAGTTTGATCCAGGCTATAAAAAGCTAGTGGTAATCAAGAAATGTCTGGTTCAGGTGGTTGGCTAGAATGATATTAGAGAGACTGGCACCAGGGAAAGGACCTTCGGTGCACTCGCTCCTTGAAAGCTGTGCTCCCTTCTCACTATTTACTCTGTCAGTAGCTCAGCATCCAGAGAATCTGTGTTGGTACTTTTGGGACAACATTTTTGCATGACTTTTCTTAATAAAAATTAATCCTTAACTCACCAAAATGCTGCCACTGAAAGTAACGTGGAAATATTTTGATTGTCTCTTTGAAATGTAAAGATGTTTTGGTTTTAGAGAAAAAGCACCATGTTTTCCACAGGAAAAACCAAACCCATTTTCTAGCCAGTTCTCCCTATCAGCTGTCTCCTCACCAGGCCTCCCACCTTCCTGAGAATCAGGCTATAGGGAAGTCACCAAAGCAGACAGACCCTTTTCTCTAGTTGCAGGAACTGGTTTTGGTATCTTCTCTCACTCTGTTGCCGATATTCTAACTGTATTTGAGTTTCTTTCTTCACCGGTCTTCAGTTCTTTTTACTGTATATTGTCCCTGGTCTTCTGGTTTATATTTTGTTCACTTTTTCCCATGGTGGTTGTTATCTTGTTTTTCCCTGTGTTGGTCACTGAACATTGGCTCTTCCATTATTTCTTATCTTATGCCTTTCCTTTCTACTATAGTAAATTCCCATATAACCTTTGAATCCTTGAGACAGAAAAACACAACGTCTTTGAGAAGGCTGTCACCTTTTGGGTTTAGGCATGTGTGTAACCAAGTGATTAAATTCCCCGCTCTTTTCTAAGGTCTTCAGATTTGCCACTCTTACCCCTATGCCCCAGTTTTAAAGGAACCCTTAACATTAAGTTACAAAACTCTGACCCATCTCACTGGGTAGGGTTTTTCATTATCTCCCTCCAAATCATGTAAATACTTTTTCTTGTTTTGAAAGCCTTTCCTTTTTAACTTAGTCCACGAAAGCAAGGCAGATCTTGAGAGGATCAGAATGGATGTACTATGTAGCACTGGGAAGCTAAAGATTAAGTTCAAGGGGACCAAGGGAGGGAATTGAACTGGTGGCTCTAGAAGCCCTGGACTTGAGGTAACAAATTAGACCAGTTCCAAGGCTGCAGAGATTATTCTTCTCCATATTGCATGGTATAACGGACTGGGCTATGGAGGACTCCAAACTCCTCTTCTGTTTATTCAGCATATAAAACGTATCTCTTGAGGTCCCACCTGAAGCACAAACAAATCAATTTTCCCAAAAAAGTTTTACAATGGCTCCAAGGGTCCTCCACTAAAAGCCTCCACACTTGTGAAAAGGAAAAGAAAAAGAAAGTGTGCCTCACTGTCTTACTTCTCATTTCTGAAGTGGGAGTAATCATATTTATTTTCTTTCCCCTTATTCATGCCTAATGTTCTTTAGAATAGAGATTGTACTGCCAGTGAGGTTCCTCATGATGTGCACATGATGTGTAGTGGTTGCTAAGAAAAGCTGTTTTAGAGTTATGTGTACAATGAGAGTCCAAACGACCTTCAGTGCAACTGTCACTACACAGCCCTGGAAGCACCTTTGAATTTGCTCTGGCTAACAAGCGTATTGGAGAGGAATTGGCTCTATCATGCTCAGTAGCCCATTGCTTTGGATGGCCCAAGGACATGACTGTAGAGATGCATCAGGTTGCCTGGTCTTCCTCAGACAGAAAGATGGTAATAGTAAATGTGGAGCTTTTTCCCTATGAAGGCCACATTGGCATGCCCACTCCCCTGCTGTACCCTACATTCAGCACACACAGTATAGCTTCTAAACCCACATTCAGATCAGGGATGTTTGTAGGGGCCTTATGCAAGTGGCTGGTTTAGAAAATAAAAGCAGATCTGTAAAATCATAGCGTATAATATATTAGAAATGGAATAAATTCTCAGGGGAATCTTCACTGAGACCAATGAGATGATTCAGCTGAAAAAGACGAATGGCTACTGCCCTTTTCTCCTGCCAAATAAACATTTCGTCCCTCACCATTGGAGCTGGGCAGCAGATGCAAAAATACAGCACAGAAAAAGAGCATAATTCGGCCATAAAAATGTTGCAATAAGTGTTGTTATATAACTGAAATGCCATCTCCTTTAGTGCATCCACCCACTCATTTTACAACCAGTTAATATTTTCCTGAAATTTTGTGTTGTATTCTATCCTGCCGCCTCTGCAATCTTTTTGCCCATTTTTCTGCCAAAGCCACAAGAATAAAGCTGTCAACATTGCAACTAAGCCATCTTTCTTGTCTGGCAAATTGTCTAGTGGAGACTATAACCTCCTGGCTGCTCCACTGTATAATGTAAGTATCCTGTCTTAACAAAACAGAATTTAAATATTCTTTAGATACAAGATATCTGCAGGCATCTGTGCGAAAACAAGTTAAATATATTTCCTTGACATTTTTCACTTTTCTCCAGTGGGAATGGCACAGACATTCATATTAAGCTGAACACGTATTGACATGCTTAGAGAGATGTTATATGGCGTTTCAACTGAAATATCTCCAGGTATTTGAACTGCAATAATAAATATGGCTGCTCCTGAGGGAAGGAAGAAGCAGCAAGAAAATTCCCCAGAAGACTATGATTAAGAACTGAAGTGAGCCAATGGCATACAGTAGTTATGCTTTGAATGTGGTTGGGATTTATGATTTCAATTAATGAGGAAGAACAATTTTAGAAAGTTATTAGCAAGCTACCGGCTATACAGAACATGGTTCATTTGTGCATTCCTCTAGATTAGCTATACCTTTGTGTAGTTTACAAACACAAGGCCGGATCCTCTGCGGTGTAAATTGGTGCAGCACAGGTGATGGCTGTAGAGGATCTACGCAGATACACACGGACCAAAAATGTGGCCTCATCTGTACGGTAGGTTTTAGTGTATTGGAGGAGCTGTAATCTTACATTTGAGAGATCAAATAAGAGAAACTCATAAGGGAGGAAAGACCAATCTCCTTTTCCCTGCCTTTCCATTTTGTGTCCCAGGGAAGGCCCAGGGCTGTGTGTTCAGCTGATGTAAATTTGCTGGATTTACATGACCAAGGACCTGGGCTCTCCCGAGGTTCACTCACAATTTAGAAACTAACTGAGGCCTGACATGGCTGTACGTGTGAGCATGTGCTGCATATATATATATATATATATATATACGTCTCAGCTTGCCTATATTTTCTGTAGACACAGCTCTCCCCAGTTGCCTCCTAATATCAGAATTTAAATGTCATCTGTATTTGTTAAGGTCCTGTCATCCCTTATGACCCATATGCCAGCTCCCAGCCTCAGGCAGGGTGCTGCTCTGCGGGGAACTCTGCACACTGCACCCAGAGCGAGCCCGAAAGCTGAGGTCTGGGTCCTAAACATGTCTTGACTCACTGAGCCGAATGGAGCTATTCATAAAGGCAAAGAAAATCAGGTGTAAGCAGCTGAAGGCTAGGGGATTAATGAAGCATTATGGAGGGAAAGCAGCAGAGTGTTTTCAAGGCAGTCCTGCCCTGGAGAACTGGAGCAGGGATAGGGAGAGGCACAAATCAAGTTGCTATTGCCACTGGCAACAATGGCAGCAAGTACAGGAACCTAGCTGCAGCCTTGTCCTCCTTCACCTGGTTCACTCACTGCCCCCTGTTTTCATTTAGGCCTCTTCTACACACACTTAGAGCAGTAAAAGCAGTAGACCCCTTACTACACTCATATCAGGTACTAAGAAATATTTACTGAAGATTCGTTATGTAGCTATATCAGTGTAAATACTTTGGTTTCTAATTATGGTAATGATAATTCTTCCCCAAAAGAAATACTAAAATCTCCATTTAGACAAGGTTTTATGTATATCCTCTCTCTCTTTGTACGGTTGCAGAACAAATGCAAGGGACAACAGAATTACATGTCCTTGTTCTCCTATTGCCAAGACTGCAATATTTCATACAGAGCAGTTTTCTATGAGAAGCATTTTCCCTTTCATTTGGAAGAGCAGCATATCAAAGCCTTGTGCCGGTTTTGAACTGATAACTGTGGCTGCCAGCATGACTCATAACTACTTTGGCATAACAATATTTGCCAGTGACTAGAAGAGAAAATCTCAGTGATGCTTCAGGCACAACTCTGTGACAACAATAGAGTAATTAACTTTTGAAGCTGACCATTTCAATCCATGCACAGCAAGAGTAAGAGAAGTGTTTCACCTGCAGGTCTGGTGTATCCCTGAACCAAGACATCCAGGCCAAACTGTTTTAAACTTTGTGAATTAAAGTTAAACTACAGAATCCACAGCTGAGGAAATGGAAAAGAGATTTTGATTTCCAATAGTATCTGTTACTTGCAAGTCCTGTTAAAGCCTGTGGGAAGGAAAAATCTCTGAAAAACCATCACTTGTTTAGAAATCTTGGCATTGTGAGAAGTACCATAGCAGAGACCCTACCTTTTGAAGTCTTGCTTTCAGAGGGCTTCACATGTGTCTAGACCACCTTTCAGCAAGACTCTTGGACACAAGCTGCACAATGTTGGGAGCTCCATTGAGGCTGTGAGCGTGAAGCTAGCAGGGAAGAGACCAAAGGCAGCCCTGTTTCATTCAGATCACAGAAGTGTCCTGTGCGAGCTGCCTTCTATCCAGAGCGATGAGAGATCCAAGATTAAGGTTTTGGAGTAAGCTGAGAAATTTGCTGAAGCATTTCAGGAGGGTCTTTTCTCTGGTTGTACCTGATAGAGCCACTGGAAAGAGAGAGGGAAAAGAAAACCACAGCTTGTGAGTGCTTTGAAAGCAGATGTTAGTCCTCCATAGCCTCCAGCACATTCTTATTATTACTCTACACTATCTGTTTTACAGTTTCAGAAAATTGTGGGTAAAATGTTTTTGGCTTGTTTGTTTATCTATCCATATGGCAAAGGCAAAGCTTTCTCCTTTGCTTCCATCGGATCTAAAATTGACAAGGCTGCTCTTCTTTAACAACTCATATAGCACCTTATTCTGCCAAGATGTCTTTGTTTGTGTACCAGCCACATCAAATGCAGTTAGTACAGGACTGGGAATACTGTTTATTAGTTAACCACAGCTGCAGAACTAGCAGATGGAGCAGAGCACATTCTTGTTGAACATCACAAAAGTAATGACTATTGTTCTTTTCTTTTTGCTTTTATTTTTAATCTGTCATTTCGTCATGATGGAGTTGTAGATTTCATTAGAGACTGCATATACTTGTACAGAAACCACAGTATCCGTTACATTTAATTACTCCCCCCATTTATTTAAACAGTGAGTGATTTTATTAAATTGAATTATTTTCCTCTGCAGCTTACATGAGAAAGGGGCATTATAATTACAATCAGGTTGGCATTTTAGAGTTATAACATTTGTAAACCACAGCAAAAGTTTCCAAAGCCCTGTAGACATTACATGCCTATTTAAAGGCCAAAAAAATTTGCTCACACACCACCTTTAAAAATTTCTTTCTCACTTCTGTGAGCTGAAACTGAGATCCCAGCTGAGGTGTAACACATCAAAATGACCGAGTGGCCAGCAAAATCTGTTTCCTCTGAGAGCCCCCAGAGCAAAGACAATGATGTGGTGCAAAGGAGACAGCAGTAAGACTAGGGCTGCTGGCTGTTACTTAGAACAATTCCCACTGGCTTAACTAAGTTCCCTCCAGTAAAACAAACAAACAGAAAAACAAAAAGTAAGAATTTTTAGTCTGGTCATTTATAGCATCCTGTCCAACGAAACCAGTATGCTGCTGTTGTTCTTAATCCCCACAGTTTCAGGTCATACCAGTTCCCTCCTTCTTAGAAACTTCCCCTTGTCTTTACAGTCTTTGCACTGGAGCCTCCACACCTTCAGCTTCAATACCCAGACCTGTAAGCTTTAGAAGAGATCAACATGAAGAATCAAGATGCCTGTCCCAAGGACCTGGTATCAGAACTGCAGTAACAGTTGTAGCCTCTGAACTGGATTTTGTTGCCCTTTTCATTTTAACTCTGTATCCATTACTTTCCTTTCTTCAGAAGAAAAAGAGATATAATTGGACACTAATGTTGGAAAATGCTAAGAATCAAACCTATTGCTACATCCTATAGTGCACATAGAGCATTAAGCTTATACTCATAGTCTACATGAAGAGATGAGTTTTGTCAGGGCTCTTGCTCCAACATACATCAGCAGAAATACTAATCCCATTAAGGATGGAAAATTAGCTCTTCTACAAATGAAACGTGGATATGAACAAAAGGAATAACAGTGTGATGTGATTTCTCACTGAAGCTAACAGAAAAATGGGGTGAATAAGAGGAAGTTTTCTTTTGGTTGATATATCAAAAGAGCTTTCTACATGCTGTTTGGGGGAAAGAAAACAGAGAAATGAAGGCTGAGTTTAGCAGTACGGTCATGAGATCATGTGTCACGCAACAGGTAATACAGTGGACTAGAAGAGAGGGATTTTCTTACAGCTCTGCTATTGCCCTGCTGCTTGTATTTGCTTAAGACCCATGGGGCTCCTTGTACCTGTGTTCTGCTCTTCTGTTTGTTTGGCCTTTTAGACAGGAGACTGCAGGCAATAAGTCTTTGTATGTGGCTCCACCACAACGGAACACCGGTCTTGGCAGAGGGTTATAAAAACCATAAAAACTACAAAAAAAAAAAAAAAAAGGCTACCCAAAAAAACCTGAATATGAACTAGTTCTGATGATGGCATTAACACATTCCCAAGATGCACCTTTACAGAACATGGCCTGCAGAACAGACTATACCGACAACGGCATGCAGAGAGAATATATGTTGTGTGCCGTGATTTCATGACCAAGTCTGTCAATGCTTCATACATCCAAAGAGCAAGTCATTTTAGTGTTTTGAGTCCTCAACCAGACTAAGATGTTGAGAAATAAATGCCAAATGACAGCAGCCGTTCTAGCTACAGCCAGGGTTGAGTGTCTGTCTAGGGCAAAGCCTTTATAAAACTTGAAGGAAATGAGCCATGGCGAGCAGAACTATTACAATGACGATAAAATTCTTCATTGCCAGTTTGTAACTCAGCCACTGGACAAGAACCACTGAGATCAGCAGTGGGACCCATCTCTGTAGGCAACTTTTATTGCACTGAGATCTATTACACTGGTCAGGGAAAGTGAAGATGCCATATCTCTCTCTCTTCCAGAATTTCCCCAAAGTATCCCTTACAGCACACAGCAAGCCTGCAAATGTGGTTCTGCACCAACTAAATGTCCCTCCATGATGAAAGAAACCTTTGCTGTCCATTTAAAGCAGCTTTAGCCAGCACGAAGATATAGGCCTTTCTCCTCAATAAGAAAATAATACATAGTGCAGGTCCCTTCCATGAGCAGCATTTTTCAATCTGAGTACATTGCTCTGCTTGAAGTTACTGGTATCTTGAAGAAAAATGGAAGAGGTTTCCCAGATTCAGAATTGCTGGGAACTGCTAGGATTGAGACTCTCTGAAAGCAAGGCTCTGAATACACAGAACACTGCTGCTCTGTACTGTCCTAAGGATGCTCAAAGCCCGCTCAGAGAGTCAGTTAACCAGGGTTAAGGTTGCTTTGCTGTACAAAATAACCTGACTGCACCTCTGGTTCATAGTGCATGGTTTATCTCCAATATTAATATGTTATTGATGTGAAGTTTCACACCAATAATGGTCATAAAAAATGTGAATCTTTCATCACTGTCATGGTTTAACCTCAGTTGGTAACCCAGTACCACACAGAAGCTCGCTCACTCCCCCCGCCCCCCTGGTGGGATGGGAGAGAGAATTGGAAGAGTAGAAGTGAGAAAAACTCGTGGGTTGAGATAAAAACAGTTTAATAATGGAAATAAAATAATAACAATAATAATAATAATAATGCAATAATAATAATAATAATAATAATAATAATAATAATAATAATAATAATAATACACAAAACAAGTGAGGCACAGTGCAATTGCTCACCACCCACCAACCGATGCCCAGCCAGTCCCCAAGCAGCGGCCCCCCCGGCCAGCTTTCCCCAGTTTATGTACTGAGCATGATGTCCCACGGTATGGAATGTCCCTTTGGCCAGTTGGGGTCATCTGTCCCGGCTGTGCCCCCTCCCAGCTTCTTGTGCACCTCCAGCCTTCTTAGTTGGTAGAGCATGAGAAGCTGAAAAGTCCTTGACTAGTGTAAGCACTGCTCAGCAACAACTAAAACATCGGTGTGTTATCAACATTATTCTCATCCTAAATCCAAAACACAGCACTGTACCAGCTACTAGGAAGGAAATTAACTCTATCCCTGCCGAAACCAGGACAATCACCCTGATCGATTTGAAGGAAGAATGAATCCACCAATATCTCTCTACCAGGCATTACCCCGCACCATGCTCTCTGACATCCATGTTACATCTGAGTCAAGCGAAGCATGAAGCACGCAGCTGGCAAAAGATGGTTAATTCCACAAACAAAGGCAGCCCCACTTCAAGCACAGGGGAAATGCTGCAGATGAAACCCTGCCACAGCGTATCAAATACAGGTTTAGCCACCTAGCTTTTATGTCTGGGAAACATCCCTTAGCAGCAGTTGGGCATTACCTTTGCTCTGCAGAACCTGATGATGACAAACTCAGTAGAAGGTTGGACGCATCCATCTCTCCAGGATTATTTCTTCTTGCAGAAACATGAAGTTCTCTCAAGCAAAAAGAGGAGAAGAAAACAGCGTTAGGGTCAGAAGATTGGTTAAAGACTCATAGAATTCAGGCACAGTGAAATTCTTTCTGTTTCTCCTCCCTACGACAACATTTGTCACAGACACACTCAGCCTATATCTATTTACATACTAATCTCTGTAGTGGGAATTTGGTTTGCATTCTAGCAACATGTCTTCAGCAGATATGTCCAACCTTGATTAAACCAAAGGAATTCAACAAATCAATGGTTCTACATCCAACTGAGAAAGTTCTGCATTTTTCTTCCCACAGACTGCTTGCAATTGCCACCTGCTTTCTAACCTTTTCTGTTTCAAGCCAAGAAGAGAACACAGTAGCCAGCCAATCAAACTACAAGATAGTGAAATAAGTCAGAGAACTGCAAGGCATCATTAAGAACAGAACACTGTATGCAACGCATGAGATCTTTGACGCCTCATTTTTGTAACAAAAAAAAAATGTTGTGCAATCCTAACATCATCCAGTATTATTTCAATCCACTGATAAACTGTACAACTGGAATGAGTGCTGGGCACTTAACCTGTTCTTGGGTTGGATTTCGTACTAGTAACGTAACCAAAAGGGTTATAGCAATTTTCTCAGAAATAGATTGTTCTCTCTGAAACAAGCGCATATGCAGCAGAAAATGGTAAATCCCTTCCGTGTAGAAATCTGTAAACAATAAAACCAAAATAGTTTAAAATTATTTGTGTCTTACTTCTCTGTGTAATAGGATCGCATAATCTCCAAGTGTTTGTGCAAACTGGGTTTATCAGTTTAAAGCATCTTTAATTCAGGAATTCTAGAAACCAATCAAAAACTAACTCAGTATCTAGGGCAGATAAATCTTAGAGGACATTTACAGAACTCTCTGCTCTTGAAATAAAATCAGCTTGTATATCCACATTCTAAAATGGGCTACCATGTATCTAGAGTTAATGAGGTCTTAGTAGACAAGCTGGTATAAGAATATTTTCCAGTTAAAATATTTGTGTATCTATACCTGATATAAATATACAGGTATATACATATCAGATATCTATATCAGATATAGATATATAGAGAGAAACACACACACTGGAATTTATTAAATTATCCCATTAACAGTTTTATAACTGCACAGTGTTATGTACATGCCATGCACAGCCTGAACATAAGACATCATCAAAACATTCTTTAAAAGTGTCACTTTTAATTTCAAAATAATTACTGGTACTACACTTTATATGATTCTAAATAATTTAGGACATCAGTTTAAACTTCAGTGTTCTCTTAAAAGTTATAGCTCCAGCAATTTCTAATTCATAAAAAAAATCGTTGAGAGCTTTATTACACTTTAGGTTCCCAAATACATAGAATTTCTCCTAGCAGAAGAACTTAAAGGGTCTGGGATGAATAAGAGATATGTTTGATTTATTGACTTATAGGGGCATTTGTAAAAGGGAGTTGGCTTTTGGCAACCATTCCATGAATCTTAAGGTATGATTGGGCAGCTTGGGAGACAGAGCAAGAAAAAGAGAGTAATACTGTTTAAATCCAAACCCAGACAGGGGAAGAAGTCCTCCATTTCCTTCATCATTGATCTTTGCTATATTTAAAAAAAAAAAAAAGTACATTATTACCACAGAGTTTGGAAATGAGCGTGCATAATGTGGAAGCAGGAGCATGGTCATCAGCAGTGGTAATAACCAGCCAGAGACCCAGAATGGCCACCCAGCACAAGCAACTGCACTGATTGCAGATATGTCAGCCAAATACATTATTATTCTCAAAGGCATCCCCAGGCCTTCAGGTTAAAAAGGGTTTGAGCCAATTTCTATAGGTATTTCTTAACACTTATGCATGCTTTGGGCACTTGGAGTGGCTGTCAGAGAAGGGAATCCTTGAAGGAGCCTTAAACAGCATGATCTTCCATACAGCCCAAATCAATGGCTCTGGGAAGGGAACCTATCATCCTGTCACAGACTCAGTGGCAGATGCTTGGCTAATTTTCTCTTGAAAACCTCCAACAACGGAGAGTTCCATCTTCCCTAAGCAATCAAGTCTGATGTTCACCCTATCTTTGTGAGAAGGCTTTTCCTAGTATCAACTTACCTGGCACTGATAAGTCAAGGCTTCTTATTACAACAGCACAAAGAACATTTTTCTTTGTTTGTTTGGTTTGGTTTGTTTTACCCTTGTTACATATTTGCAGGCTACCCTGAGATGTCATCACATGCATCCACATGGGTGTGTACCACTGAGCGGGAGAACTCTCACAAAAGTAATACAGTTCATCTGTTTGAAAGATGCTCCTTCTTTCCTTTTTGCTAGTATCTGTCAAGGTTACGCTGATTACAGATAGCTTGGAGATGTGAATTGACAGTAGCATCCAAAAACAACTCAGGTTGTGCCATGACTTTGGCAGAGAACCTGCAAAAGGCTTCATTTTAAAGCCATTTACCAAGTCTTTCACTATAGGCATTTTCGGAAGGTCAGGACCCTTTCAAGTGACGCAACCTGGGAACCCCAAAATGCAGATCCTCAGGATGACACATACCTCTGGAAAGCGTCAGCCAGGGAGTATATAATATGTGCTCAAGGAAGTCAATGTTCATTGAGGCAATTAAATATCATGCTTTATATTGCTGTCACTTGTAATCTAGTTAGACTGGAAATGAAGAATGGGTTGTCTATGCAATTGCTATGATAAACGTCACAGAAACTGTGTGGAAAGATTCACAATAAAATACTAAGTTGCTATTATCTCGATGGCAGGTCTGTCCTCTTACAGAGCGGTAAGTAATAACTCTTTCACATTTGCAAAAGAAAGCAATATTTGCACTGCAAGGATGTGTCCTGTTAGTTTGAAAATAATGTCAATAAGGTGCTCTCCTTAGAAACATCTCCACCATCCAATTGTTTCCCAATCACAATTCATTTACTCAAGGACTGCACTCTGCTAGAGAGTAGGAATGATCCTGCTTTCATAATTACTACTCCTATGTGCAAACATTGACAGCACACAGCCAATTCTGGCTGATTTAGCCAAGTGAAAGGTTAATGCTGGGTAACTGCAGCCAGAATATTTCTTCCAGCAGGAAGACATTCAGTGTGCAATAAAACCTTCTCGCCGGCTACTGTTAAGCCATTGTGCCAGGTCCTTGCTAAACATGGCTTCAAAGAGAAAGCAAGTGCTGAAGCACAGGGCCATTAGCTTGCTTGCATCATGCATACTTTAACATTGCACAACAAAAAAGCCTATGAACTTGCACGGTGAAAATCCTCAACAGTTCTGAATTCCCTTTTTGTACCTCTCTGGCACTCCACCAAAGGGGATTTAAGATAAAAATAATTATGTTTTATCCACTCCAAGAGGAATTGCAGCGAAAGACATTTTACCAATTATTGCTTTTTTTTAGCTGTGACCTCAAATACAGCACTCTCATAATAACAAGGCAGTTACTGCTTACTAGCTTAAACTCTTCAGGATGCTCCATCCAAGGGAAAGCACTCAAGGGAGTTAAGTTCCAAATTGCTTGATGGGCAGTCATTGATCTTTCTAAACTTTTAAGGACATCACTGGAAGTTGCAGGGTATTTATCAGTATTTATCATGTCTAAAACATACTAGATAAAAAGACTAAATTGAGTGATTTAAAGCAAAATACTGTACCCAAGTTCTTGTGCTATCCCAGACTAGAAATAAGTTGAATCAGCAGTCATCTAGACAGATAGATATATATGCACGCACGTTGGCAGCACTCCCATATGACATGCTGTAGGCACAGAGTTATTCACATTCACACTAGAGCTATATTCATCTGAGACCCACACTGAATTTCAACCGCTGACTTCTTAGGATGCTAGATACAGTCCTGGCCTCAGTCACGTGAAGGATCTGTTGGGAATTTATTCTAGTTAACATTTGTGCAGGTGACAGGTGATCTAGGGTGTCCTGTGTGTGATGGTTTGGAGGGGACTGATCTTTAGAGAACATTATCCAGTCCTCTGAAAAAAGGATACCCTTGTATCATGTCTCACACTGAGCAGCCAAAAATGGATACAGCTGAACCACTGCTTATTCCTGATCTGCATTTTGAAAGACAGAGGCTAAATCAGATACTGCCTTTGAAAGTTAATTCAGGATGTTTTAAACAAAAAATAAAGAGGGGTAGAGGTCTAATATTTTGCTATGTTTATTAAACCTCTCAGCATCTTTTCAAGGAAGTTATACTCTCCTTTGATAAAAGACAACTTTAATTGCAATAGGTGTAGGTGGCCACCTGGTGTATCAGTCGCTCTCTCCTTCTCCAGTGAGATAAAGCGAAGGGACTTGAAACTGCTAATGATCATGCCTATGAATACATTAGACAGCAACTATGTTAGTTCTCATGTACATGTATTGCAGCACAGCTGTGAGTAAAATGAGTATTTTTTTTTAACAGTATCCCTATTTACTCTGTCATCAACATAGTATTTTTTTATCATTCTTCCATAACCACTGATAATTACCTAATATATTTTGTAAACTGCAAGTCCATTTTCAGAGCAGAAATGGCACTTAGACACGGATTGACTCCAATTGGTTTCGCCGTCTGCTCCACAGAGGAAGGGCCATCATATGACTTTTAATCTCATATGAAACAAAAAGATTAAACTGTCAATATTAGGATGAGCCACCATGACGGCTGCCCTGATGGAATGGCGCTTCCGAACTGCTCCTAATAATATGTATGCAAGGAATAGATTTTTCTTTATAATGCATGTAATTAGAGTACAGGACAAAATGTTCTGTTCAAATTCATGACATGCACAACTAATAGAGAAGGAGAGAATGAGGCCCTTGGCTATTTATTTGCATGAAAAGGCTTCAATATAGGCTATACTGTAGAGAAATTAGTTTTTAATCTAGGTGACTAGATGAGATTTTGACCCTGAACTGTTTTTGAGTTGACCTGGGAGAATTTATGCAGAAATAAATGTGATGCCCTGGAAGCCAGACGGGTGTCGCTTTTTTCATTAATTTTGAATGTCTCGTGTAGTCAAGAGGAGCAGAAAATCGCTCCTTTTAAAGGCTCACCTTATGTGAATTTGCTTTGATGAGACACAATCAAAAAAAGCAGATAGAAATCTTAGCAGGAATGTATTCTTTGTAAATTTGGGCATTGAAGGAGTTAGATACATTGATTCAGCAGCGATTCCCCCTGCTTGACCTGTATAAAAGAGAAACCTACAACTGTAGCTTTCTATGAATACATTAAGTAGGGCAACTTACTCTCCCAGCACATTACAGAGAACTATTGTTCTACAATTTTAATAATAACTGATCCAACAAATCCTTGAAGGAGGGTTTCAGAACACAACTACTTTTTAAATAGCGTTGCTCGTTTCATGGCTGGTACAGGAAATATACGGCAACTGCAGGTGAAGATTTTGTATTGGGTCAGGGTACAAACCTCGCATCCCCAGGGAAAAGGTACTCTGATATATCTGAAAAGGACTTGCATCTCCGTCGCCTCACACCTTGATGAATCATTGTTAACAGCATGAAGTAGGGACAACAATTATTTCTAATGTGTCAGACCATTAAACTATTGCTGTTTCTACATGTTAGTAGTAACTCTTAGCTTGAAGTCAGATCTTTCAAGTTATTTTTGTACAAAAGCTATCTTTTAAATAATTGCCAGGGACTTGGGAGTCACCCTGTCACTGCTGGTGGTGTTTGGGATGCTGAGTTACCCTGGGCACTCATTAGGGCTGGTTTTTGCTTACCTGTTCCTCTTCACCTAGCACTGCATACAAGCTCCAGGAGAGACCCAAAACCCCACGGTGCTAGACATTCAGCACCTCCTCAGCATCCCACCATTGGGAGTTAATAGCATGCTTCTGCTAAGGGGAGTCCTGTCCACCACTGGAACAAGCAGTCAAACTCCTTCAGACAGGGAAGGAGTAACATAATGAGCATACAAGCCTCACAGCAGTAAAGGACATGGAGCCATAAATTATTTCTGTAAAAATCACCACATTAAATATATAATTTCTTTATGGTTTTAGGCTTTGAGGAGGGCAGAGAAGAAAGAACCTTTGATGGCTGGGGAAAGGCAAGGGCAAAATGTCTGCTAGTAGCTTGATAAATGAACAGGTCACAGCAGCAGAGATAAAGTGAGGATTTCTGTTCTAGCTGATGAAAAGGGTGTTTCTGTGAGCAATTACAGAGGTTGGAGCAGGCCAGAGCCATTTTGGACTTTGCCTAAGGCTTGGGCAGTTTGAAACACAATCTAGCCACAAATTTGTGTGCTAATTGCTAAATCTGCTCTTTAGGAAACCCAGCTTCCAGTCTTTGCTCTGCCATGATCTCCTGTGAAATGTAAGGCATGCTGCTTACACTTTTCATGCTGCACAGTCCTGCTTGCAAATATAGGAATAGTAGCCATTGAGTAATATCATTAATGACTCACAGAGGCACTATGAAGTGGCAGGTGCTACAGTAATGGAAGGAGGAGTAGGAGACAGGGATAGATATCCCTTACTCCTGTGCTTCCTAATCTGCAAATGTTCTTCTATTTTTGGAGTGCACTTGGAATTCAACATCATATAAAACTGCTCTATTCCTGATTACTGCTTGCTATAACTTTTGGTAAGAAGAGCTGGTAGACACACAGCTCATTAGATGAAGCTAAAGAAGTCTCCCAACTTCCTTCCTTTCATCCCACAGCCATCACGCTGTTTCTCTGCAGGGTTTGGAAGCAGGCGGATTTGCTGATGTGCACATTTTTCTGCTAGCAAAGATTCATCTGCCTCTAGATTTGAACCTAATGTTGTTGTCTCTCTTTTCTCAGAACTGAGGCACCTTTTTAAAACCTTGGTCCATGAATGCTTTCCAGTCTATATCAAATAGCAAAGCAAAGATGTGGGCTTAAAAGAAACTGCACCCTGCTATTAAACAAGGGAAACATGGGGACAATTTTATAGCTGTGGCATTTAAGAAGGCCTGGGGATGCGATAAAAATAATTGGCATTGGGTAAAGGCTCGACAGGACTTTTGTTGCTGGGGGCAGTGCAGCCATGTTGGTTTCTCAGCTCAGGTACAAACAAGGGAGGAGGAGACACGTGGAAGGTACACCCTGGCGGGGAAGAGCCATGGGATGGGATTTCTGAGTGAAAGGATGTAGGGGGCTGAACAGTATGCATGGGACACGTACTGCCCTCCCTAGCCCACCCCCTCTGCGGGCAGTGCTGGTGACACTGCCTGCTCTGTGCTGATCACAGAGCCCCAGGCTTTCCCCTCTCAGCCCCCAGCCTTGAGCCAAAGCCCTTCCCCCTCCACAGTGCTGTCAGAGGCACTAAAGCCAAGGGAAGGACAGCTGAACACTTGCACCCTGCGTCAACCCCTCCAGCAACACTTGGACACTTATTCACACACTGCCCAAAGTAAACTTCCTCCCAGGCCTTCCACACCCAGCATACTCCTCAAGGACATCATGAAGGTGTCCAGTACATCACCACATTTAGCACAACACGCAAACCCAACTCTGCCAGAGAAAGCTCTTATAAACCAATCTGCAAAGCTCTCAGGCAGGCAACATTTTAATTGCAACCTGCCCTACTTCCAAATCAGAACAGCAGTGTTCACAGCGAAACCTTACATCACCTAGGCTTCCCCCAGTCCATCCTCAAGCAAATGGTTAGGTCACTTCAAAATATCTATGCCAGCTCTACAAAAGTTGCGTACAAGTAGCTAGTGAATTGGATTACTTGTCAAGTTGTCTTCATACTCATTTCCCTGCCATTACTTTTATAAAATCTTTTGCTGACACTTGTCACTTACCGAAAGCCTCTTCCAAGCATGGATGCTCAAATAAACGAATGCCTTCAGGAATGACTGTGAAAATATTTCCAGAAAAATGTGTCCATTTTCATTCCCTTTCCCAACTTTATCCTCCACCATTGTCAATAGTTTTGTGAAAACAGATCTTTTTTAGCCTGGAAAAGAAAAGCTTATTAAAACCTCTGTATTTGTGGAGAAAATAACACAATTATTGTGGAACACAACATCACATAGATGAGAAGAGGAAGGTGAGATAAGTCCTGAAAAGCATTTTTTTCCTTCTTGCAGAATTGGGTCATGGCTTAAATAAGAAAAAAGCCCCAAAGTAAAGGAACCTCAAAAATGAGCGTGAAAGAAAGGTGAAGACTCTTCCTCTGATATTTTAGTTTGAGCACCTGTGAAGAGATGGAATAAAACTAAAGTGTAGAATAGCTAAAGTATGTGAATTCAGAAAAAAAAAAAAAAAAAAGACCTGTGAGAGATGCTATTCAGGTGTTGCTGTCCAGAGCAAGTTTGACTTATTTCAGTTAACCCATGGTGTGTCTTACAGCATGTATCCAGCTCTTCAGACTGTCTGTCTGTGTGAGTTTAGATTTTATTACTTGCTCAGATAACACTTGAAAAGTCAGTTCAGCTGAGGAGCTCCCACCACCTGGGGAACTAAGAGCTGGCATGAGAAAAGGGACCTCATTACAAGGTCTTTTGCTGACAGAGGCATTTGGTGGCAGCAGCTTCCCAGGTCAGTGCTCACCCTCTATTGTTCTAGAAAGGAATTAAAAAAATCCAAAGTTATTTAGGACCAAATCCAGATTGTGCTGAAACAGACGGGCATTTCCCTTTGACCGCAGTGTGCATGCGCCAGCCTTTGAAGGGTGACATCCAGGGTGAAACAAAACACTTCCTGATTGCTGTGAAGTCCAGAAACAACAGATCTGTAGGCAGCTCAAGAGCTTTCCTGAGTGCTGAGCACATCTGTACAGCACCTGGCACATCTGGGTGGTGTATTTCCTGAAGCGACTGTGCTCATGCTGCTTGACATAGTCAGATTTTTGTTTTGTTTTTCTAGATGATCTTGGCTGGTGAAAAAGAGAAATGCAGACAGAAATGCATTTGGAGAATGGTAATGAGGGGCCATAAAGAGTTTGCTAATACAGTTCGTACATTCATTGTATCCACAGCTTTCTTTATGGCCTAATTACTATGCAGGCTCATGTTTGGTTTCTGAGCAGTTGGGAAACTAGTTGGAAGGTGTATGCTGAAGCTACACTGTCTCATTATGCTACTTGCTTCCTCAGTTGGAAAAATCATCTCTGACAAGCCACTTTCCTGGGTGCAGAGCTCAAAAGACGCCAAGAGGCTTGGGGCTCGATGAAAGGTATTTGATGTCAATAGCATTTGACATATGCGGGTTTGATATGTTCCTGGCTTCTAAGTGATGCCAAAAATGCAGCTTATGAGAATAATATAAAGACAGAGGACAGAGATCTAACCTCCTTCAGATAATTGCTCTGAGTTGTTGCAAGGTGACCTTCATCCCCACACAGACAGCTTATTGGTGAGAGTGCAAAAATATTTCTCTCTCCCCGTTTTCTATGGGCACGTAAGAGGCAATCAATGCTGCTGAGAAAACATCGATGACCCTGTGTCTGCTGCACAGGTAGGTTAGATGGTAGCCTTTACATGAGCACAAGGGTAGCTGCCGTCAGACTTCCCAAACAGTTACTCTCTGTGATGCTTTGTAGTCCCCTTGGCAAGACCAAAAAATTTGGTTTGTAAGCAGAAACAGTCCTGCAGCATGAAAGCTTCCAAAGGTGTAAACCCACCTCTCCTGTCAGCCGCCTCCTTCTTCCTGGGCACGTGTCTGGGCACCTGGGCATAGAGAAACAGGTGCTGAGGGCCAACACTGCTCCTTTTTCCTCAAAAAGCAGGAGATGAGGCTTTCAGGGGTGCAATCCTGCACAGCTTTGCCCCGTCCCTCACTCCCCGGAGAGACCAGCTTATGTCTGCATCCCCTTTCAAAGGTATAATTTACTACAATTAAGCAAGTCCTGGACTGGGCCATCAGCTGATTATAATTAAATTAGAGGTGAGGCAGGACATTAATAATACAAAAACACTCAGTGCCTGCACGCTGAGCTGGAGGCTCGCTCTTCCCCCTGGCAGTCATGCAGAGACAAATACTGACATCGACATGAAGGGCTCCATTTCCTACCGTCCTCCTGCGGCATGGCGGTCACCGCCTCTCCCCAGAGACTGGCACAAGGCTGAGGAAACACGCTGGGGCACAGCACAGAAGGGGGAGCTAGGTCTACCCAATTTCACAGTGTTATTTGGCCGTGGGTGTAAAGCTCAGGGGAAGTCATCCTTCCCGCCTGCCCCGTGTTGGCACTGCTCACCCTATCAAATGGCCCTGGGCAGTGCCAGGGCAGCTCAAGGCAGAGCTGACGACCTGCATGGCTACTGAAACCACTGCCTTGTCTCTAGATAGGAAGGAAGGGCCCCCAGCTCTCTCCTACCTGCATGGCTCCAGCCTCCCGGTCAGTCAGCAGGGCCTCGGCGGCCATGCCAGTCCCTGTTGTCACCGGTGCAACCGCGGGGCTGGCCGCCATCTTGGCCTGGCGCCCTGCCATGAGGAGAGGCCTTCAAGGAGTCTGAGGTAGACGTGAGCTCCCCACCATCATGCAGAAGGCTCTGCAGCAGAGAGGGAAACCTGAGGGATGTGCGTGTTCCCCAGCAAACATGGCATTTGCTATTTCACCGTCCCAGTCACGCGCTCCTGAATCTCTCCTTCTAAGTCTCCTCTGCACAGTCCCTCCTGGTGTACCTGTGCCTGGGACAGGCTTAACCCCATGCCCGGTAGGAGATGCCAGTGCCCAACACCCCCCGCAGGCCCTTCTTCTGTGGCAATCTTAGCAGAGAAACCCATGGCAGGAAAAATGAGATCACTCCTCGCGATGGGGGTGAGGGACGGCTGAGGGCTCCCCCCAGGACAGTATGAGCTGCCCGCCCAGACTCAGGTAAATGAATAGCCATGACATACAGAGGAAATCGCACAGAATCTTGTTGTCTGGACTTTTCCATGAAATTTCGCTCCAAGGTAAAAAAACTGCTTTTCACACCGCGCTCCCAAATGTAGAAATAAACAGGAAAAACAAGCTTCTCTTTCACTGATTCATTTTCCTCGGTGTCAAAGCAGCACAGAGCCACAAGTCGGGAATATTAATGACGTTCTGTCTGGGCTGGGCAGCGCTGCATGGCCCCAGAGCCCCTTATCAACACGTGCATCAACCACCAGGAGGGGAGAGGGGATAGGTTTGTGCCTGCCTTTGCTCACTGACCATTTTCGTAGGTGTATTCCTTCTTTCAAATGTCCAAGAGAGACTTACCTCTCCCCAGACGTCATCAGTTGCAGTTGGTTCTCAGCAAATTGCTTTGCTGTTTAATGACACCAACTTCTGCGCTTGCTTAGATTTGTTGGGGCCAAAATTAATCTGTCCTTCTTTTGGGAAGATTTCTTTCTGTGCTCCAGCTGCCCCTGTTCAGATAGAGCTGTCTGCTGAAAGACCTCACACCCATGTAAGATGCAGTTGTTCCCAGTAAAGACACAGTCAGTTTAAAGATATCTTCAAAGCCTAGTTCACTTAAAAACTTTTGAAAACCGCTGCCCTAAATCTCATAGCTAGAAGTCATAGATGGAGGCAGGACATGGCTGCGATGGCCCCGCAGCTGCTTTTTAAAGCAGTGTAACATACCACAACACACTTCAGAATCAAGCCCTGTACATGCAAGAAGTGGTATTGCATTCCCAGGGATATCTTGCTAAGATCTCCAGAACAGAAAATTGCTATTTTCTACCATAAAATTCTAAATTCTATCTGCCTTTTTCTAGCCTCTAGCTGCAATTCCAATCTATTCAAATTCATACATTTTACCCATTGCTACAATATTTTACTGAGAGCTTGTATACTTGTAAATACTATATATCATCTGACTGTTTGAATTCCCTTTGGGCTAGGAATCGTATGTACACATAATAAGACATAATCCTGATTTGAAAGATGGAGACAGATAAATAGTAGGGTACCAAACTCCAAAGTGGAACTGTTGCATACAGTTTATATACTTCATATAGGTCCTACAGCAGCTACCCAGCTGGAAATCCAAACATCAGACCTGGAAATTGCTTCTGAAAACACAAGCCAAAGAGAATGAGCAATTTGCCAAAGACATGCAGGGAATCGGTGAGAGCACCAAGAACAGGAGCAAGATCTCCCAAGTGAAATTTAAAATGCTAGTCCTAAAACTCTCCCTGGTACAACACTACACATCTGTTTCTCTGCTTTCTGTCTTGGGTGTCCCATACCTGCTTCTTAAATATCTTTTAATAACATTAAAAAGGAATAAAAAATATGCAGGTGCTTCTACTTATGAGTAAGAAGCTTTCTTAGAAGTTCATAAGAACAAAAAAAATCAATGTGTGTTCCAAGGCACAATAAGATTTCTGAGCAAGCCTCCTTTATTATTCAATTTAAGTAGAACTAAAATATATAGCTGTTTGAAATTTGGTTCCGATCTGAAGCATGCCTTGTAGAACAATGTTTCTCTCTCCCTGTAATTCTGGCTCCACAACACCAGTTTTATTTGCCAGGCCTAGCGAGCAATGATCTATCCATCCACGTCATGCGTATTATGTCAAATTTATTACGGCAGCTTTTCAGCATATTTCCAGTCAAGGCTTCATTCTTCTTACAGATTCTGCAAATGAACAACAGCTTTAGTTACAAATGCCTCCCCGTGAGGCAGCACTCCTGACAATAGAACTGAACTTACTGTATTTCTTGCAGAATTGTGACACCCGTATAACCAATCATTATGACACGTTTCTGAGAAACACCGTTTTGCTCTGTGGTTGAAATATTCCCAACTCAAAATGAACAGGAGTGATACTGGGAGTCATTCAAGCCTTGATTAGTACTTGAATAAATCAAGCATACATCTTCATGTCCCGATAGAAGACAACCCAAAGAATTAGCTGCCCACAGCCAAGGCCCTGAACCTCGGGACAGGTTTGTCCACAGAACAAATAACACATATGTGGAAACAGGAATGTCAAATATGCACGGAGCATATTGTGAAACAGAGAGAACTGCAAGATGTTCTTGACAAATGGTGGCAGTGCTAATGAGCGTCTGGACTGAATGATTATATTCCCTTTTTGATTGAAAGCACTTACAGATTTACATTAGCTCTGACCCAGTAAAGCATTAACACCTGTTTATAGTGAGGCTCACTGACTGCAATGGCAGCACTCACATGCAGGTAGATAAATGAACTGGGGTTTGGGCAGGAAAAAGCCCTGCCTGGCTCTTCCCAGCTGGCAGGGCAAGCACCCAATAAACATGCCAGTGAAATACTATTTTCAAATCAGGAAATAGAGTCCTTGCTCTGCAAATGACTGTGTGGAGACCAGCTCTGAGCTGCACTTATAAAAGAACAGCTATATCATTCCCCCGCAACACCCATTGCCTTCTCCTCCCTGACCACAGCTCTCCTCTGTGCACTTCTCCCCTTCCTATGCCCAAGCAACCCGGCCATGGTCTCACCCCTCCTTCGGTTTTGTCTGCAGAGGCGCCTTGAGCCAGCCCTGGGGAGCTCTGTATGCTGAATGCAGCGTGGACAGCTGTGTCCAGGAGCCAGGCAAAGTAAGAAATGTTTGCAAAAAACTCTTTTTCATTTTGCTGAAGCTTTAACTATGTTTTCCCAATCTTCTCAACTCTGCAAGTCTCACAGTCCATGCAAAGTGTAGCAACCCTGGAATTTCTGTTGGCAGAGGTAGAACAGGGGTCTAAATGCTTCGGAGCATTAGTATACATGACATTCCCTGCTGCTCTGATAATCTGCTTCTCACAAAGGTATGCTGTATTATCAGTATCAGACCCAGAGAAGAAGATTAATGTGATTAGTCATAAATGGACTGAGGAAAACTCATTTTGGAGTTTAGAGGAGTGCTATTGGTTGCTCTTGGAGGACTTGCAAGTGCAAAGATATTGAGCATCAAATAACTATTTAACCTAGTGTGCCAACATTTCTCTGTGTTCGAAGTTTATACCAGAAACTGAAAAAAGCAGGATTTAAATAGCTGTCAGAGAAACTGAAAAGGCCTCACAACTCCAAAGGTTTGAAGAAAATAAATGCAACCACTCAGAGTATTTTCTAAATCACAGACAAATGACATTGAATAAGCTAACAATGGTGAATTTCATACAGCAGTAAATAGGAATATCACTCTTCAGCCCCAGGTTTTACAAAAGAAACCGATGTCCTTTGGCAGATAGCAAACGGAGGCACAAAGAAATAAAAAGTTTCTTTCTCCTGGTCTCCCAGGAGACCAGCTGGGAGTCACGAACAAAAGACAGGTCTCCTGCACAGCATTTCAGTGCCTTTCTTACTAAGCAACACTGCCCATCCACACAGCTTTTTATCTACTGCTGCTGATGCTAACCAATACGGCAGAGCTCAGTTCTGCAAGGCACTGAGCTCCTTCATTGCCATTGCAGCGGGGCGAGCCCGTGAGTTCTGGTTTCATGCCAGCTGGCGCTCCTCTCTCTTTGGAGCAAGCATGCAGGCTAAGCCATTCAAGTGCTGACAATTGCTAATTCTCAGCCACAGGGCAGCACTAATTTTATCTTCCAAATCCCAGTCATGTCAGGACCTGTACCAGATTCTTCAGCTCACTAGGAGAATCACTGAGCCCTGTAGATGTGCTTTGAAGGATGTCAGAATATGTGGAGTACCGCACAATGGAGGACCCTATATCATGAAGGGAACTCTCCACCAGGTCAGGTCACCAATTATTAAGCCATGGGTGTAGCTTACCAGAATCAGTTCTCCAGCAAAAATAGCCCCAGGGCTTAATCCTAAAGCAGCAGGGTTGGATGACAGCACTTAGAACTGGACGCAGGGGGACAAGGCACTCTCTCCTCAGGGGGTGCAAACAGTAAACTCCTCTGCAGGTCTCGGTTGCAATACAGCTGGAAGCAGGTGAAAGCCTAATAAACCCCTCAGAGGACAAAACAAACTAATAAAACCATCAGCATCCGTCCATCGTTCGTCAGGGAACACAACTGTCTTCCATCTTTGCTTATAGCAAAGCACATGCTTAAGTGGTTTCCTGCAGCGGGATGTCTTTGCTGAACCGAAGCCTGCAGGAACCATTGATCATTTCCACTGGTAAACAACCTTGTTTTTCACCAAGCAGAGAATACAATGGATGCAAAAATGCAGGCTGTGGACTAAAAGGTTTTGCAGCAAGCCCAGAATCTCAGGGAATAACTCTGGCCTAAAATAAAAAATAAAAAAAAGGGAAGAAAATTTTGGACTCCCCCTCCCTCCATCATCCCTTGGAGACCAATAGCTTCTTTTCCAATAAAGTACACAGCAGCTTCTAAAATGTAACATCATAGGTAGAGTATAATTTCTGCATTCAACATTTTCTTATCAAAACCAGAAAACGTCCAAGAAAAAAATAGACGTTGACTCTGCCACAGGAAGGTCAGGTTTTGTCATGCGAATCAATCAAAAACAGCACAACATTCCTTCATTTTCAGTATAAACTGTTATTTCCCAACTTTTAGTGAAAAACATCCATTCCGAATGGCCGTTTGTCTTCAAGTGCAAAAAAAAAAATCTTCAACCACAGTACTTCAAATGAAGATTATGCTTCTCATAGAAAAAAAAAACCCAAACATTTTCCAGTCACCTGTGAGTAAAACACTTTTTCTTCCTAATTCTAGGTAGGACTCTTCTGAGCAGAAGTTTAAGGTTATCTGTGACTGCCAGATTATGGATTTGAGGTGCTTTAGGGTTGGGTTGGAGTTTTTTTGCTTTTTACTATATTTATTTTTGTGGCCTCTAAGTGTGGTGGTGTGTAAAACATACTAGCATTTCTAATTAAAACCCCCATTAATAGAAATGTAAACAATTCAAGGGTCTGGAATGTTTATTTATTTACTGAAGATAACCAGGATCATTCAAAATATTCTCAGTATCTGAAACACTGGAAATTTCTTGGCCCTTGACATGATTTGCTTCTAGTGGGATTTTTCTTTTTTTTTTTCTCTCCAGATTTCTATATTCTTAGAATTATTTCCAAGACTGACCAACATAACCCAAGGTATGAGAGCTACAGGAAAGCAAGGCCAAGGAAAATAGCTTAAATCAATATTTTTCATATAAAGAGATTTTTTTTTTCTTCAACTCAAGTGAAAAAAAGCAGAATGACCTCTTACTTTAGCAACCACTGAGTATTTAAAAGACCATCAGGAATTTAACAAGCCAGTGCTGTATTTATCCCAAAATTAAAAGCTGCCCTTCCTAGAGGTTTAAAAGATTCTTCCTTGAGTGCACCATTTTTTTTCAAAATACCTATCAAGATGTTATTTTCTCCTTAAATTTCCTTCAAAAGTGTCCCCATCTGTCATTGTCTGCAAGTCTCTTATACCTTAGGGAAAAGATTGCTATAGCTGTGCTTTGGTTATCCCTTGTTACACCATAATTGCAATGTGTTTAAACAGAAAAACACTGTGATTTTCCATTTCATACAGAAATTGGAACCTGTGCTAGAGCTCACCCATAGCATTATGGCCAGGCTTTTGGCTGACTTGTTCTTCCTGTTGATGCCACGTCCCCTTCCCTCTCATGGAGGTAAGGCAAACATGGAGATAAGGGGCGGGGGGGAATTAAAAAAAAAAAAAAAAAATCACTCTCAAGTTTCTTGAAATACATCCCGCCTTGCTTTGGGCTGGTTTTGATTGGCTTCTGTATAATTAGTTCCTGCTCACAGTTTCTGTGATAATTGCACTCTCTATTAATTGAGCATATATTGCACTCCATGCAGTCAGCAAGTGATGAAGCTACCAGTATTTTGTTAGCTATTACACTGCCTGATTTTTATGGGCTGTTTGATATTGGTAACAAATTAGCTAATTTATACGTCATAAATAAGATTCAAAAGCCCTGCTTTATCAGCTGGAGAGAAAAATACTGTTATCTTGGTTGACAAAATGCTTGTACTAAGATTCCCAGTGCCTTTTGGCAGGAATTCATCAGAGCAGATGTATTCCTTCTATTGGGCACCATTTGGTTCAATTATTCTTAATGTTTAATGGCAGAATAATTGGACCAAATGGTAATATATACTCCAATAAAATACTGTCATCAAATGCTTTAATTGCTGGATGTCTATGACTGCAGTGCTGAGCTCTTTATTCTGCTTATTGACATCTGACAGACCATGATCTTATTACATTACTTTCATACATCTCTCGATGAGCTTTATCAGAGGTGAGCACTAAACCCATGGAAGCAGGTCCTCCTCTGGTAAATGGGCTGGGGAATTGGAACAAAGAGGGGAAAAAGCAAAGTGACATAAAGCTGCTCCGTCATAACCCCAGGCACTTCTGTGCAGCCACCCTAGGTAGGAGGAGGAACGATGAGGGTGGCCACGCTTGTTCTGTGCATTCAAGACATGCTCCAAGCACCTTCCCCCTGCTAGTGAGTAGCTTGGTCTAAGTGGCAAAGCAGCTTCTTGTTTTCTACTTACCGGGCATTTAAAGTGTTTGTGCTCAGAGTCCTTCCTTGGGCAAAACTCTCAGTAAACTGACAAGAGTTGTGACAGTGATAACATGGGGTCTGATCCACGCTCCATGGAGTCAGCATAGTCTAAGGATGAAAACAAAGATCTAGCACACTCCTGACCCTCCAGTGGTATTCTGGATTACCTGGAGACTAGAAAACAGGAGGATGCCAGGAGGCGGAGTGAGCAGGACGGAGGTGCAGAGCCAGGGGAGAAACTATAGGAAGGGGGAGGATAACTGTCTTCACTACATGCTGTATGCGGGAAATAAACGTCTGTCACCGAGGACTAATGGGGAATGGCTTACAAGTCAGGGGAAGACTTACAAACCAGAAGAGGATCGCCGGCTTTCCAAGGCACTGCCCGACTTCAGTGTTGATTGTCTGGATAATTCTGGGTACAATGGGCCCTTGGTCACTGATCAGGGCTCCTCGCTGCCAGGCAAAGGATGCAATAATCCATTTATCATGTGTCCAGAAATGGCCAGAAGCCAGGGAGGAGGAGATGAAGCTGCTTTCTTCCCACTTCTGGGAAATTCTCAGGCTATCAATAGTGACAGATTTTATTTTTAAACTGATACAAGGGAAAAGCACAGAAATATCTGCCAGCGTTACCTGCTCTCACGTATCCGTGTCCTGATCTACACACCACCAAAATCACTGCAGGCACCACACTGGTTTCAGTAAGTGCACCAGCTCTGGGACTTGGACATGCTTGTGCAACCAGGTGACATCCCAGTTTCTGCAAAAAGGAGGACTGCCCAGGAGGACGGAGCAGCAAAGAAAACCGCAAGAAAAGTGAGTCCCTCCTGGGCCCCCAAAACAGCCCTGCTCTGCTGAGACACCTGCTTTAACTTCAAACACTGAGCAAACAGTAAAGCGGTGCAAAACCCCTTGTGAAGAATTCTGCTGGGGATTGTTAGAGGATTAAACAGAGCAGAAGGAATGGGGAAGAGATGCATTTTTAAAGCTTCTCAATTAGTTTCTAATTGCTGGCATCCAGCCAGTCTGGAGAGGCAGTGAAGGGATGGGGCCGAGGGGCTGCAGCAGCTGCTCCCACCACAGAGTCCCCTACGGCCGGCGGAACAGAAACACCAGGGCTGCTCTGGCTGAGAGGGCAGCTTCACCCCGCACGCCCACTTGTAGCTTAGGCCTGAGAAATGAAACATTACACTGTCATGGATGTATTTACTGTGCCTAAATAATAAGCAGAATTTTATCCAAAAGTTGTTTTCTTTTTACCAGTCTGGTATCTTTTGTTTTTTTCTGGGGAAAGACAGAGAATTGATTGAAAATTGAAGGGGAAAGTGTGGCAGAAAGATCCTACCCATTAAAGTTTTCATCACAATATTGCATTATGTATACTACAAGGAAAAGCAGGAATCTTCCAGGGATCCTTTGGCTCCAAATATCAGTCCTGACAGTTCAGTTGTGAACAAATCTAAATGTCGGCCAAATTTTCACACTTCAAAATTTTAATTTTACCAAGAATCAAAATTTCTAGTAAAAGTTTCAGACAAACATTTCCAATCAGCAAATACACCAAATTGTGTTTCACCTGTCTGTGTAGGTCACAAAATCCTTCAAGCAGTCCCATTAACGACTCCATTGCTGCCCCGATGGAGTGCTGCAAACATGTCAGGACTTACCTAATATTTACCCATGTCCTGGTTTTGGCTGGGATAGAGTTAATTTCCTTCCCAGTAGCTGGTACAGTGCTGTGGTTTGGATTTAGGATGAGAACAATGCTGATAACACACTGATGTTTTAGTTGTTGCTGAGCAGTGCTTACACTAGTCAAGGACTTTTCAGCTCCCCGTGCTCTACCGACTGAGCAGGCTGGAGGTGCACAAGAAGCTGGGAGGGGGCACAGCCAGGACAGCCGACCCCAACTGGCCAAAGGGACATTCCATCCCATGGGACGTCATGCTCAGTACATAAACTGGGGAAAGCTGGCCGGGGGGGCCGCTGCTCGGGGACTGGCTGGGCATCGGTCAGCGGGTGGTGAGCAATTGCATCGTGCATCACTTGCTCTGTATATTCTATTTTTATTATTATTATTTTTTATTATGTTATTTCAATTATTAAACTGTCTTTATCTCAACCCATGAGTTTTCTCACTTCTACTCTTCTGATTCTCTCCCCCATCCCACCGGGGGGGGGAGAGTGAACGAGTGGCTGTGTGGTGCTCAGTTGCCAGCTGAGGTTAAACCACAACAACCCAGAATGTCTTTGGTGTATTAACAGCATGTTCAGAGTAAACTCCGCTGTCTGACCTCCACAGCTCAAAGACCTGTTATGTCCGTTCAATAACGCACATCAATTTTAACATTGTTTTTCTTCAGCAGAGATATTCCACAGTGACTGGATTTGAGACATATGACCAGATGACACATTCAAAAGGCATCTTTCCACAATCTCCCTCACCCAGCCTGTAAAAATATGAGGCAGAAAGACCTAGTGAGCACATTTCCAGTTTAGAGGCAGCTCAGCTTCACTGAAATAGGAGGGATTTACAGACGTGGTAGGTCTCAGCCACCTCTCCCTAATGTTAGAGCAGACGCGGTACTGCTATGCTAGGAGAGGAAAGGGAGTTACTGCAAACCATTGAAGTAGCACCTACTCTTGAGCTGCCAAATTAATGTTTCATTGTGAACCACATATACCGAGTTAGGGTTGGGGGGGCCTGGGACATCTGTAGAGATACTATACAGCTGTGTCCTGAAGGCTGGGAGAGACACAGGCATTTTCTGAATTACCCGCTTTTATTATCCATCTTAGAAGAGGCTCCGACACAGTGTGTGGGTGGTTCTGTTACACCAGCAACAGGTAGCAGAACAAAAGGGACCGTACATAAAAGTCCTGCCGTACAGGCTGCAAACATGGACTTTGCTTCTGCTGCTGTTCCTGCATTTTCAGATCTTTGCAAGATCTGGAAACGACTGCGGAAGAACTCAGAGCTGTGATATGAAAAAGCTCAAGCTTAATGGTGAAGCCTGGAAATCAATCATTAGGAGGCGGCACAGCTCTGGCAGACACCTCCGTGTCTTTTGAAAGCAAGCCATTTTCAACGGGCAGCCTCATGAGGATGGAGATGGGAATTTCCCAACTAGAAAAGTCAATGCAGCTGTCATGCAAGAACAGGCTGGCTTCAGCAGACGGAGCATGACAGCCGGAATTCTTCAGGCTTGCGAGCAGCAATTTCTACAATGGGTATAATCCAGAGGATAGTGGAAAGATCAATAGATGGATAATGTTAAGGAAATCAATAGGATTGAAGCTCTAAAGCTGAGTTGTACGCATGGAGAACTGACACTGACACTAGTCTGCCGTTGTCCTCAAAAGTTTTGTCTTGACGAGGAAGCACTCGGCATTCTGGACATCGGCATGAAAGCAGCAGTATCCTGCACCCATCATGGTGATAATGGAAAGAAGATTAATTCTCATTCAAGTGACATTCTGCATGTCTGAGAAAATTTACTTTCTGCTCCGAGTATTCTCTGAAGCGAATTTAAGGACAGATCACCAGATGTTTAGCGGACAAGCTGTGGAGGTGTGTTATGTCAAACATTTCACCAGGGCTACAAGACAATAGTTATAGAAAAGTAAATGCAAAATAATGTACTGCTTCATTTTCCCTGTGTTTTGCACATGCTTGTTCAGAGCACAACCAAAAGCGGATTAACATCTTCACATCTGAAGGGTTATTCCTCCTGCTGTAAATATGGGAAAAGCACTTGGGAAAACAGTAGAAAAAGCCGCTGGCACTAAGGGCTTTCCAGTACCTCAGGAACTCGGGGTTTAGGCTGAGCAGTGCTAATCATGAAGCTGAACCGCAGTGAACAGACAGGCTAAGAAGGTCCAAGAACAATATTGGGAATTTGTCTGACTTCCTATTAATACTGGTTTCTTTGGGCCAGCCCTAGCAATTTCTATTGACATCAGTCAGGAATGCTCCTAGGAACGCTACAGTCAGAATTCCTGAAAAGCCCTTCTTTTCATATTTCCCTCAGAAAATGGAAAACCAAAAGGGACAGTGAGAAAAGCATCCCATCAACCTCAGTGTGAGGAAAAAAAGAGGGCGAGTTCACAATTTGGCTTGCCCAAACATCTCCAGGAACTCCCTGCACAGACCTGCCGACACCGACCGGCTTCCCTGGCGCCCTTTTGAAAGGCGAGTCAAGCACATCCTAATGACCCATGCAGGAGCAGAGGATTTTAGGCCCAATATCTTCTAATGATAAAGGATTTACACCTTCATAGTAAAGTTCGAGCTTCTCTGTACATGGCAGAGAGGTGCAAAAGGGCAGGACCCACGTTGGTCTGCGTTTGCTATGCAAACCCCATCTCACCCATTGCTTGGTGGCAGAGGGAGGATGAGCCCTTTGATGTTCAATGGTAGCGCTGCTGCTCTCCTATTGAAATGCAGCATGAATCCCTCCAAAGCTGCAGGTTGCCTGTTTCCACAGGCCTTGCTCCCCCACAGACCAGGATATTACAGCTGTAGGAGATTAACACCACGCTGCTGCCAATATCCTTTGAATGAAGCCTCTGGTCCCACATAGCTGGGGCACAAGGTCAGTTTTGCTAAGCAGGCAGGCACCAGATACCATTTATTTCCTGAACTGTGCTGCCTTGCAGGGTAAAGCCTGTTAATGGAAGTAAAAGGGAGAGCTGTTACGGGGACTGAGCTGCTGCGTGTTGGCCAGTGTTTGGTCATGGAGCCAAACAGAGCAGCGCTCCTGAGCAAAATGGCATTTTCTAAACCCCTCTACTGACCCATCTGTGAAACAAAGGAGGAACGTCTCTCTTAAGTACTTGCTGCAATGCCCTTTCTTGCCTGTTATTTTTTATTTCTGTTTTGGAGCGGCTGGAGAGCAGCAATCAGCATCTAGCTGTAAAGGGGCTGCCACATGCAATTACAGAGGGAAAGTCTTGAAGGACACAGTGCCGAAGCAGAGAGACATTTGAAATAAACTTAAAGGGAACAGCTTTGTTTAGCTGCGTGGCCTTTTGCTGCCCTGTAATTCTTTATGTCGATTATAACAGAAAGATCAAATTTCTCATTTTCCCATCTCTGTATCTAGAGAAATGCAAAAACTCTTACACTTGATCTCTCCAAGCCCTCCTTTCCCAGATTCACTTACCGATACTTTGTCACTGTCACCTCTGACGATGGCCCGCTTGCATGCATGCACGCGTTCAGAAGAGTTGTTCTGGTAAATACGAAGGACCCAGTTTCCAAATCCCATCATGCTGCACATCCCAACAGCACTTAATTTGTAGAGTAACCTATTTCTGTCAGTTGCTTCCTTCTCTCCAGGCGTGACTATCCCTGTTAGATTTCCTTACAAATTAGCTGGGATTTAATCAGGAATTGAGGTCCAGGCTATTTCCCCACCTATGCAGACACAAGGAGGGCCAGAACGATGCGTCTCCTGTGCCAAGATGATGGGAGAAGGGAATACTGTCCTCCTGGCATTGCTCTTGCTTTCTCCTTCTTGATGATGCAGGAGTACTCCAAGGACGGCACTTATGGGAAACCATCACAACTCCAATGTGGAGCTTCTTGCTTGCAAGCAGTGTGAGATACGGAAGACCTGTGGAGCAGAGCCTTCCCTGAGGCCCAGTGAGGATCCACCTGCCATCCCCATCCAGTCCTGTCGGTTCCCCCCCAGTTCTTTGCCCTCTGCCTGCCTGTCAAGGCCACTTTGTACCTACGTGAACAGCACGTGGAAAGGGTAGCTCACCAGAAGCAGCCTGCATTCATCAACGCACCAGAAGGGAGGTGAGTCCTGTCTCCAGCCTGGCACTGTGATCCAAGATACACGGAAAACCTTTTCCCTCTTCAGTACTCTAAGTCCTATAGAAAAGGAATGGCCCCAAGAAATGGGGAGCATCATATGCTATGCAATGTTCTCCTATTACTGTCCCTACACCACTCAGCACCCACAAACATGGGCAGAATAAGGAAATGCAAAAGGCCAGATTCACATATGCACTGAAGATCCTTCTGCAGCCTGCAGGAGGGGGCTACCAGGACTTGGATAACTACTGTGAGATAAGATTTGACTTATCTCTGAGGAATAACATGCAATAATCCATGTACACTTTTATTTTTAATCTTTAGCTGGTACTTTCTGAGGCTGAACAAAGACACAGATGTGTTCAGGATTCTACCAAGAGTGCATCTGTCTCCAGATGAAAGGATCCTGACATCAAACTGACTGCAGCTGGGCTAGAAAAAGTTTTAAATCACTGAGATCAACACAAGTTTTGCACCAAAGTACAAATACACATACCATGATTTCCTCTGGGTGACAGGCAAATCCTGTTATTCTACTTATGAATGGGCCTCATTAAGTAGAAAAAAAATTGTTAGTGCAACCTGTTCCTTTTTAAATTAAACATATTAAAGTTGATAGATACCCCTAATTCTCTGCTCAGCCTTTTATGCATTGCAATAACACTGCTCCCATTGTTAGGGAAAGTCTTGAGTCTGCATAATCTGCTTTTCATTTCCCTGGCAGCTGAAGATCATTCTTTGTGACTAAATTAAAAACAGTTTCTTTCAAGAATCCACCAGATCTGTCCTCCTTTTTCCTCCCTGTACCTACAAGTTAGGAAGAAAAAAAGAAAACAAAACCTTACCAACAAGCATTAAATCCTATCAGATCGGGCTGGAAGGTCACCTCATCCATCCCTCTGCCCTGAGGCAAAGATCAACTCTTCTTAAGCCATCCCTGACAGATGCTCATCTAACTCTAAAAAACACCTATTGATGATTTCACAGCCCGTTCCTTAGCTTACCTCACGGCTACAAGTCTGACCCAAATGTCCCTGACCACAAAGCTCCTCACTGCTTGTCCTGTCCGCACTGGACTCAAGGAAGACCATTTCTCCTTGAAGAAGAGTATTTCTTCTCTCTCTGAAGCAGCCCTTTACACGTGTGTCGAGCTTTCCCATGCTTTTCACTCCTCTTACGTCTTATGAACGTATCTGTCTACAACTTTTCTGAAACAGCCCCATTTCAGAGCCCAGCACTCCTGAACAGGCAAGTCAAACTGCTCCTCAGCCCATTTCTGCTCCTGTGTTTATTCCCGTTGTCTAGAAGCGAGTGGAGAAAGCGGGAGGCCGAGGTCTTAGCCTCCCAGGACAGCAATGGGCAGGTAGGGAAGAGGCATTGAGAGGACTCTAGGACAGCCTTTAGGCTGACGTACACCAGACGCACCCGGTCACTGATGCCTGCTGGTAGCACGGTGTTAAGCTGGCGCTGGCAGATGGGCTGACCAGAGCACACCCAGTTCCCAGGCAGGCGGCTGGATGTTCACACAACGCATCCAGCTCCAGACCAGCCGGCCCAACCATGCAAACCCAGCAAAACCCAGCGGTGTGGGCTCTGCCGGTTTTGAGGACGACACCGTAAGTAGTGAGGAAGCACAGGGAGCGAGCTATGTGGGTGGAAAAGTGGGGGAAAAAAACGGAAGTTTAGTAGAGGAAGGGGAAAGAATCTGAGATGATAAATCAAAACGTGCAATGACCTGCTTTCCCCCACTTGCCCCTTGCTAGAGCTGACCTTGACTTCAAAAGAAACTCCAATGTTCTGAAAGGCAGCAAAAAGGAAAACAAGGCATGAAATCTCGCAATCAGTTCAGAGGCTTACAGCAGCACCTAGTACTAGTATTTTACATGTCATGTAATACAGCACTAAGCCTAAGAGGTTTTTGGATTTCTGTAACTAAGTTGACAGCTTTTATTACGGGACGTGGTTTTGCCAGCACCTAGCCTTGTGCACACAGACCTCCCGGCTCTTCTAGCCCAGCGAGGCTGCTCAGACCTGTGTTTCGGGCCACTCTTAGCACACTCAGCTAGTGCTGTGCTCAGCTCTCAGCGCAAGGGAATGATCCGGGCCAACCGGACACCTAACAATCCGTTGTTATCGTAGGTGCCCAGGTCTGAAAATCCCCAAGGTGACCGACCAGGCAAGGCTCACCTCGGAGGGCAAGGCAAGCGGCGCAGGGCTGCTCTTGACTGGGGAAGCAGACTGCTGCGAAAGGACGGCCCTGCTCGGGATCTCATCTGGTGACTGATTTGCACTGACATGCTGTTCCAATCACAGCAATTTTGCATGATACCAGCTGCTTTTCCGGATGTAGGGAGGAACAGGCCTGACAAATAGGATAGTAAACGCACGTTAAGGACATTACTCCAGAACTCCCAGCTGTTATACTTCCACTGTGAGAATTTAAAGGTATCTTGTTAAAGATGTAACACAATGTCAGCATTAACAGCTTCCTCCTGTTTTCCCTTCTAAGTGCCCAATCCTACAGAGCTTTATTAATACAGGCTGAAATTTCAAGATTTAAAGGCTAACCAAATCCCACTTAAAATTTTCACAACGGGGATTAACTGGAACTTACCCGCTGCTTACACTGCTGTTCGCTTTCTGCAGGAGGGGCAGTTCTCATGTATGTGCCTTGTGGGTTTAAGCTGTAACCGGCTGGCTGGAGCGGAGCTTGCAGCCAGCCCCGCGAAGGTGGGAGGGCAGCAATCGGGTAGAGAGCTGCTGAGGACAGCAAACCGCGCTCTTGCCAGGCTGCGGCTCTGTGTGCTTGAGCAAAGACAAAAGCGTCCCTTCTATGCGTTGCATTTACTTGCAACTTGTAACAGCTAAAATCACAGGAAATGTAACTAAAACGCCTTTCCAAGGGAGAGCAAAACTAACTTCACACATTTCCATACACAGAGAAATGACCCATGCAAATAAAAACAAACCAGTCCACAACGTCACCCCAAGCAAGCTGAACGCAGCGAGAGCGCCCCTGCTTACAGAGAGCGAACAGTGCCTTGGCGCAAGTGAAACGCCAAACGTTCGAAAATACAAACCCAGAGCTTATGAGATTTTATAAATTATAGAAAAATTAAAACTAAAAATTATAGTGTTCTATTCTGTATATAGCTTAAGAGAAATAAAACTTGTATGTACTGTCATTAGCCTACATGTAAGAAAAGATATATAGAGAGATAAAAAGATTTACTTTTCTAGATAAAAAGCACATATGTAAGAGTATACCAGTATTATCCAATTGAAACTAAATTCCTATGCATTTGATTTCACCCACCTGCAACAAAATGCTGCATGGAAGAACACAGAATACAATAGAGAAACAATTTTCTATTTTATAGAAAGGACAGTCATTAAGTGGGTTCATTTTTACATTTATTTGACGAAACGGTGTACATAGTGTTAATCTTTGCAGAATAATAATCGTGTGCAGACACAATGAATGGTTTTGAGACCAGAAGTTAGATACACAGTGTGCGACAACATTGCATAAACAGTTCTTCCACAGAATGCTTCTAATTCCAGTATTAAAATATATAAAATAGAGTGTGACTTTTTTATTTATTGTGGTGAGGTAAACATTTCTTCCTTCAAAGCAGTGTGCTTCTATGCACCTTCACGAGAACTAACAACGACACCCTTCTCCTTCATTCAGTCAATAAGTACATACCTAGTGGCATATTTATTGCTATTCTAATGGTCGTACATTTTTTCCTTGAGCAATACGTAGAGAAAGGAATGGAGAAGAAAAAACCTACAGTAACTAATGATAGCAACCTATCTATACTATTTGTGTCAAGAGCCAGAGATTAGTGCAGATAATTTATTTTGAATGTCACAGTTTTAATGGAAATGTCAAGAAAAATTTATTTACATTTTTCTAAGTAGAACACAGTATTGATTAGAGCCGCTCAAAAATCACAATTAAGAATTTATTAGACAAATTTTTACCTCTCTGCCCATTTACAACACCAGATCATAATATCCACTCATTTGTTCACTGTTCAAATTTATTGATGATTTTCAGCATGTAGTTCCTGGGCTGAGTGAGATTTGTACCGAGTTCTTTAGTTACACAAGCCATTTGGTATTGTCTTCTGTTCCCTGAATGAATGATTTGTGTAACTAACAGCTTGAATTTTGACTATTATAAAAGAATATATAATCAAAATAAATCTCGGTCAATATCTGAGTAATGAAACTTATATTTTTTTTTTCTTGTACATATTTTTACTGATGCCTGAGAAATCAAATACTTTAAAAATGGAAAAGTTCATTTGTGTTTTATTCCCAATAAATCAGAAAAGGTTTCTGGAAGTTAAATCAATTGAAGAATACTCCATACTCCTGACAGAAAACTGCTTCACGTTTTCATCGTATTTTAAAACCTCACAGCAGTGACATACTTATGAAAGAGGTTATTTTAAAAAATTAGCAGCCATTTTCTTGGTGGCAGACACATCCTCCTAGAGCTCTCTGTATGGCACTGTTACACCTAGAAATACCGCACCTCATTTCCAAAAACTAGAAAATAAAATGAATCACATTTTGCCGGCTTATAGGCACGGTCTAAGAATGGAAGGTCCTTTCGCTACCAACTACTCAATCCCTTTTCCTATTGTGAGGTATACTTTGGCATCTACAAAAGAAAATCATCTTAAGGCAAAATGTGTGATTTCTAAAAAAGAAAATAAACGTTATTCATTTGAATAAAAATAGATATTGTAAGCACAATTTTTTACATTATTGTAAAAGTCCATAAAAAATGTAAACCCATTATTAGTTTGCTGACTCTTTACAATATAAAAAAATGAATGAAAATATTGTGAACTAGGTGAACTACATGGGTTTGATTAAAGAACAATCCTGTTGATAGAAGTCAATTATTAATCATTGTATCTTAGCATGAGTTTAATCAGTGACAATTCTGGAAGGAAAGCAGAAAAAGAGCTTTATGAAGTCAAGTATTACTTATTACAATTCTGAACAACAAAATTACCAAAATTAGATGGACATACAAACTTTTCAAGAACGTAGCTGCAAAATTTCTGAAGCCTAACCTGCAAGCCTATGGCCTGAGTTTGCCATGTATTATAAATTCCGTCCACCAACACTGATGACTGCTTGGAAAAACTCCACTAATCCTCTCTGAAACAACAACAGGAATGACGTCTTGTGAAACACACACACTTCCCATGAGAATAATCTTCAAGTTGTTATTTTTTGGCCACGCTAGCCACCGCCTTCTTTGCTGCATCCTCAAGGTCATTTGCAGACATGATGGGGAGTCCGCTTTCATTCAGAATACGCTGGGCTTCATGAACATTTGTTCCTAAAAAAGAACATTGACTATAATTAGTAATTAATATTAATGAATAATAAGCACCTTCTATTAAATCCTATAAAAGTAGTTAATGCTTCAAACTACACATCATTTCAGTTTAACAACAGATTCAATGAGTGGTTTAGACTGAGCTGAGAAGAAGGAACTCAATTTCCATGACAATTTTGACAGACAATGCGATCTGATAATAGCACTTGCATCCACAAGAGGGGCTTTGTGAAGATTAGAGGGTCAATCCAACATCCACCAGAGTCAGTAGGGACATCCCGCAAGAGCAGTGGATAATGGATCACGTATCAGGCCTTTAAGACACTCAGAAGTTTTAACGCATTTATTAGCGACAATCAGCTACAGCTCATCAGCAGTCAGTGAATCAACTGTAACTCAAGTTCACCCATGTTAACTGAAAGCTGCAAAATGGGCTATTGGAAGACAAAGACTTGGGTAATACTGAAAATATAACTGGTTTTGAGTTGCTATTGAATACACTTTTTTGCATTTCTGCTATAAAAGGGGAACATGGAGAGCTCTGAAGCATTCAGCATGACATCGTTCCCTCCTCTGCTGCTGCACTGTATTATCCCACGTTGAGGGAGACTGTACAGCCATACAGTACAAGTGCTCCATTTTGTATATAAAGAGCTCAAATTTAGTCAACTGACTACATGCACAGTAAAGGAAAAAACCATAAATTAAAAAAGATGTTTCAGGAAAGCCTGTTTTTCACACTGTTCTCTTGTGTAAAAGGCAAGTGCATCACCTTCTGATTTACTCTAGCTCTTTCTCGATGGAAAACAAAGACAGAAAATGTGAATTCTCCAAAGCTTCGATCACTGGTATGTTCTGCACCAGAGGAGAACTTGGAGTCAGATATCCTACTGAGGAAGCGGAATCCACACTTTGGGATCACACCGCTAGCCACAAGCACAAGGCCCTGAGCTGATCCTCTTTAGGATCATTTCTAGACCCCTCCTCCGCATCAAGTTTCTTGTTCATTTGCCATGTCAAAATGCTTAATTACTTTGTAATTCCTAGACCTGGCAAAATGAATTTTAATTATATTTGGAACTATACACTAATTATACCCTTAATTATTAACCAAGCAAGGAACATACTCTTTACTATGCAACTTCCAGAATGCTCATTTTAAAGGGTTATTTTGGGTTTTTGGCAGACTTTATAAAATGTCTGAAACTGTACAGCAGAAGTAAAGAAATTCAAAAGTCTGTTTCATCAGCGTGCTCAAGTCAGGATTCCCACTCCCGGCGCCGAAAGAGACCAAAGACATCTCTGTCGCAGCAGGCCCCAGCACTTTGTGATAGGAGAGGCAGGTGTCTGGAAGAGGAGTGTGGGACCCCATCTGCTAGCTGTTTAAAAGCACTGGCAGAAGAGGTCACGCTTCCCATCGATATGCAGAGGACACACTGTGGGACTTGTGTAGGAAGGTCAAAAGACATCTGAAATCTCTGACAGAAGGGGGATTTGGTTGCATAGTAACATCCAGAACTGTACAGGACTTTTCCTACAGAAAAAAAGAGTATTACGGGCAAAAAAGAGCGTAATATTTTTTTTTTCCCCAACCATCCTATATAACGTAATGTGGAAGCTGCTAGTTGCCAGTACAGAACTGTACAGGGAAGTCAGAAGGCATTACGAAGGTTCTCTTCTCTGTTAAGTTCCTCACATTTGTATAGCGACTCCCATCAAGTCTGGAAGGTTTTATCTATTATTTAGATACAAGTGTGATAAACATTTAAAACAGTCAAGATTGTACCGATCTCTCAAACAGGATTCTACGAGACAAAGTGGTGTGAGGAGAAAAAAATGGAAAGAGGGAAAAATTTTCCTGGAAATTCTCCCACAGAGAAAAATATTATGCTGTTTGTGATAGCCACGTATTTAAAACTAACTTTTGCTCTTCACTAAGTGGCCAATATTAATTTACTAACAGGTCAGAGTGGGAACAATACATCGGATCTGTTCTGCACTGCATTGATTGCTCTGCACACCACTTGTCTAACATGCATTACAAAATCAATACAAAACACAGGCCGCTAAGAAGGGAGGGAGGAGTTTATGCAGACAAATGAAAATATGAAAGCTGAAAAAAATCCCACTGCAGTCAAGAGTAAGGGTACATTTTGTATATATTAAATAAAATACTGTTTTATAGGCAGGCCATACAACTAAGCATATTTTTCAGCAAATATTTCCTTTGCTGTAATTTTCTTCTTTTAATGATAGCTTTTTATCCCACTGTGATAAGTATTTTAGATGTATGGACAATACAGAAATTTTAATGAGATCCTGCTGAAAGCAGAGGTAAGAGTTTTAAAATGAAACGCTCAGAAAACACTGGAAACATTTAAGAATCTACAAAGGGTATCATCTTATTGCAGTAGATGTTAAAATAAACAAATAATCCCACTATTCTAACATTAACCTCCTGCCACTGGATGGTGTCAGAGAACTGTAAACAGAATCTCATACGCAGGCTATCAAAATAACCTGCCCTTCACCTACACTGTAGCCAACTGAGAAACGGTGAAAATTCACAGGACTGAAGGCTACAGGGCTTTTGTTGTTGTTGCTGGGTTTTTTTGTTTGTTTTTTTTTTCTTTTTTTTTTTTTAAACTTGACTTCTATTAAGGGAATGGCTTTCTGATGAGAAAAAGTAGTTTTTTCCTTCTGACACATATTACTGTCAATAACACTCCATGGAAAAACAGGAAAGATGTAATTTTATCAGCAGATACTTTCAGGCTTTTTAATCTAAATATCCTCCTTCTGAAACAACCTCTCTGTCTGTGTACATGCAATCACTCACATTTACACTTTTATTGCCTTGAAATCTCTGCTTTCACTAGCAAAGCGAATCTATTCAACTCATTACCTAAAAATCGTAGTAATAAATATTCTACCTAAGCATGTTCCTATAAATTGCAAGATTATACCAGCACACATTGTTACAAATGAGTCAAGAGGACTGCATAGGTTGAACGAAAACAAACAAATAAAACATCCCCGACCATACTCCAACAGGATTTTGATAACGCTCATTTATTCACTTGCACTGTCATAAAACCATTAGGAACAGGCTAAATTGCCACTGTGTAATGCTGATGGCTGGAGCGGATGCAAGACTCTGCAATGCCACTTCTAGCTTTTCAGGTAAGTAAGATATAAGGGGAAAAGACACAATTATATACATTTGGTACATCCTAAGAAATAGAAGATTAACGTAAAAGATAATCTGATCTACCCAAAACATTCTGCTATGACAAAATATTTCACAATATGCAGTACGTCTGACAATATTCTTGGCGTGAACACATTGCAACCGTGTTACATTACCAATAGTAATGGTTCAGCTTTGACATGCTACACTGATGAGCGTATTAAGAGCCAAATGTCCCGCCCTGGCACGGGTCCAGGTTATGTCATTTCTGCTAGCCCACAAGCTGGACACTCATAGCCTCTCGGGTCTCAAAGACAGAGGTACTGGAGAATAAGGAACAAGGTTTAAAGTTCATCACTAGCTAACATTCAGTCAACATTTGATTTGAGGTTTGGCTAGGGATCAGCTTTAAGTAATGATCTTTAGCTAGGGAACCTACGAAGTTTTGGTGGCTCACACATCTTGTAGCTGTTGGCTCTGCAGTCAAGAATAAACCAACTTTCACTTTAAGAATTGTCTCACAAGAGACAATTAAACTCTTTCTGTTCTGTCCACCCCATTTGCCCTTTTCTATCTTGAACTTTTCCCAAAGAGTATTTTAATCTTTTCCCCTGCCCCATGTTTACATCCAAACTGGGAAAGACTCAAGCACATTTATATCTGTGCTGAATGTTTAAACCCAAGATGTCCGAAGAGGTTGATACGAAGGAAGTTCTAAATGTGACTTTGCAATACCCCATTCTTCTCTCTTGACAGGCAATTTGAGATACTAAAAATCACAGGCATACATACTAAACCATATTTTTGAGCAAGATATACAAAATGGAGCAAAATTTCACTTGTGTGTAAAAGATTTCTGAATATAATAAAAAAATCATTAGATTCTGAAAAACACAGAAGATTGCGAATCACATGGCTGAAAATATAATAAGAAATTTTGGATTCAGACATTTGAATAAACACCAACTTGCTTCTAGCTGCGTTTCAACATACTAAGTAGTTCTAATTCCTCCCAAGTCTTCTTGTCCTATGACCACAGAAGCAAAGAATTAATTGTTGAAAGAGAGAGAATGTAAAATTTCTAGCATAGGAAGAGGACATCTAATTCACAATTCTTTTTTATTCTTTCCTCTTTTCATCAAACTCTGAGCTATATAAATGAGAAACAAGGTTTGGCTTCCATTCAGCGCTCCTAGTTAGTTCACAAAACTTAACTGAAGTACACCACACTTTAAAGGGGAAAAAATGCTGCATAAAACCAGCAGAAGTTAGTTTTCTACAACTGTAAAAGATAAAATTTGGAGTGTGTGGTTTCTCCATCTTTCCATGAGCTTTTTAAACAACACCAACCCCACGTCTCAGCTGGTGAGTTCTTTACTGATAAGGCAAGTAAATACATGTAATTATAAAGTTACCATTTTCAAAGAGGAGAGTAATCCTTTCTTTATCCACTGGTAAAACAGCTTGTAATTATTATACAACTGATAAAGATTTGTCCACAGAATCCTGCTAAATCGAGACAGATTTGACTGATTAAAACTCTAGTCATCAAGACATTTGTAGTACAGTGCATGAGGGCAAAGAGTCTTTAAAGTGCAGGTCACAAATCTGTTAGATTTATGGGAATAAAACATCAACCTTCTGCTGGAAAAATGGTCAAAATGGAAATCCAAAAAAGTGCTTGTTCTTCTTTCTCCTTTTGAAGTGTAAAATGTTATTGATGACATTTTAAAAAGTCTTGGGTAGCCTTATTACTTCCACAGTACTCATTATTAATTCAAAATCCTTGTATGTTTGGATAACCCGGTATGAGTTCAAAGAAGAACACCGAAGATGATTAAGGATCCACAGGGATTGATTTCTGAGAAAAGATTAAAAGAATCAAATATATATATATATATATTGCTTGGTTGGGTGATTAAGGAGGCAGAGAAAGCAGGAGTTACAAGCTAACAGTTTGTAAGTACAACATCTGAAGGCTGTAAACTTCATAGCTCTTCGTTTAGGATGAACTGGTAACACTAGGAATAAGAGAAGGAATTAAAAAACTTTTGAGATAAATATTATGCTGTATTATACTGGGACAGAGTTTCCTAATGAAAACATGGTATCGCCATCTCTGGAGACAGCAACTAGTCTAGGAGAAGCATTACTACAAACCTAGTAAAGAGTAAGCAATCATGGGAAGATGACCAAGAAAAGATGTTTGCATTAAAATCTGTGTTAGACATTCTAAAGATTCAGCTTCGGCCTCTGTGGATGAAGCAGCACATGAGACTCATAAAGGTCACAGGCTCAAGAGGAACAGGCACTATGCAGTCACCTCTGCAGGGCTTTGTGCAACCCCCAGGCAGAAGCACTCCTGCTCCACACCTTCTCTTCCAGACAAACTCCACAGTGCAGTAGCAGCGGGACTCTCCTCGTTCAGCTCAGGGACTGCTTTGCCTCTTGCAATCTCCCAGAACTCATGTTAAAAATAAAAAATTCACCCTTACTTGTGTACAATCATGGAAGTATTGAAAGTACTGGAGAAAGGTCAAAAAAACCCAGTGGCAGACCTACCAGACTGCAGTTTAAAAGGAGCAAGTTGATTTTCCTGTTTCTCTTAAACCGGTTTCAAATACCGCAATAGAAACAACTTTCAACTATCTTGTTCATAAGGAAAACTAACGTCTTTTCCAATATCTTCACTTAAAAAATAACAGCTACAATAGATGAGAAGCCTTGCAGATCTGACAGATAAACTTTTTCCCAGCTATGACAGACAGGAAATTTTTTTTGCTGTGACAAAAAGCTAAACAACATTGCCTAGAGCTGATAAACAATGAGATTTTATATTATGAAACTTTCCTGCTTCTAACCAACATCCATCAGTCTCTCCTTCATCCATATTAAACTATCTACTTACTCTCTTAAGGTGTTTAGTGGTGCTGCATAATCCAAAGAAAATTTTCACAATTTGTTTCTAAAATCCATTTTAGAGTACTTAAATTTTCCTGCACTTACCACAGCAAAAACCTACCCATGTTAAACCAAGAATGCACTCTGGAAAGCGTTCGAACCCTGCAGTGACATGCACAGCAGAAGTTTAACAGGACAAAATTGCATGTCGCAGGCTGTGGTCTCCCCTGATGTGAACTACGTATCGTGTGTAATGTAGCATGAGAACGAGGGATAGGAAAACCCTGCTTTCTCATGAAAGGCAAAACAAGTACCCCTCTTACCAAAGGGCTTCATGGGTAACCTGCATCTTCAAGTGGCCTGGTGACTTTAGTTTTTGAAAAGGAAAGAGTCTGGTGTATTCAGAACCTTTTTTCCCCTCTCCCCTCTATCATAACGTTAAAAAACACCTTATTATTTTCTATCTCAGGTACATAAAGGGATGCATATCCTCCTTTCACCACCAATGCTGAGTGATAGGACATTTCATGCTCTTTAAACACGCCCAAACATGAATATTGAAGTTTTTGAGGAACAGGCCTTAAAAAAAGAAACCAAAACAGAAAAACCTCTATTTTTAAACCTACTTGGCAAAAAAGAAATGTTTTAAGCTTACAAGAGTTGTGTGCTGATTTTGATCAAAGCACTTTTTCAGTCAATGGCAGAAGAAGAATCTCCTTTCCTCCTTCAGGGTACTTCTCAGAAATTAGAGACAGAACTCCATATCTACTGCCATTATATTAAAGCCAGTAACTGCCAAAGAGTGCTCTTCCTTACCTCTCTATTACTTGTTTCCAGTTTAACAATGCTGGATGTACTAAAAAAATATTCCTTACCATTACCAAATCTGCTTTTTAATGGATTTTAGCTGGATTGGATATTTGGGCAGAAGAACACATTACAGTAATCTCTCTCACACAAATACTGTTTCTAACATCTTTCTTTTAATTATGATATTGGAATAAATTTAAGAAAACTGTATGTTGCTACAGGTTTAGCAATAATGGAATTGCATTCAGTAAAAATCATTTGAAAAAGAAATACCTTCCAGTAAACAGAAACTGGCATCCAAATAATTTCTATTTGCAATGCAAATGTTACAAGCAAAACCAAAATGCTTTCACTGCAAAATTTCATTGCTTCAAGTACCACCAGGGACCAGGAATACAGAAATATGTAAGGAAAGAGTTTATTGACTTCAGGTCATGCTATGGATGAAGAATTGGACATATTCTTATTGTGTGGGACTAATCTGTTTAGAGATTAGAGACTGAAGAAAGCCAAAGTGGATTACTGTGCACCTGAGGGATGTTTTTTGTCTGAAACCATTAGCACTCACCTTCCAGTCTGACCACCAGAGGTACTTTCAGCTCAAGCTCTCGGCAAGCTTTGGTAATACCATTGGCTATAATGGCACAGTTCACGATCCCACCAAAAATGTTTACAAGTATTGCTTCAACCTGTAGGAAAGAAACAGAGGAGGAAATAGGTGGGGGTTTTGTTTGTGTTTTGTTTTGGCTTTGTTTTTTAAATAAACATGGGTAAAAGATCCAAACCAGGGTACAAATTCCCCTCTGTCAGGCAGGTTCTCATTTAGGGAAGGTACGAGCTTCACCTCTGTACTCAGAGAACTTGATTCTGAGTCTATTGTTTCTGTAGTGCGTAGCAGTGATTAATTGCCTTGGTCTGAACTGGCATGGTAATTAATGTCATAAACACATTATTACACAGAAAAGGGGAATTTCTACTGATAAGTATAAATAAAAAGAGATTAAACAATCTGTATTTTGGATTTTTTTAATGTATTGAATAATCATCAGAGGTTGGAGCTCAGAAAACACAGTGTATGAATGTGCAGACGCACATGCAATGAAATATTAATGTGGACACTTCACAAAACAATCTGGATATGCACTTTATCATAAGCAGTACAGAGGAAAAGGTAATATACTTGCCCTGACTTGATAAAGAGGAGTAAAAATCCCTTCTAATTAACAAGGAGAGGCATGTAATGAAGAACATTCATTACAACAGATTAATTGATAACCTCAAAAAACTGCTATTCATCAGTTTCTGGAAACTGAAATTCCTGCTCCCCATTCACAATTAAATTACCTTTCACAACATACAATGCATTAATACATAGAAGATATTAATATGGTTTTCTTTCCACTTGGTAAGGTAGTATAATATTGAACCCAAGTTCATATACCAGGCTTCCCACCATGGCTTATTAAGTCAAGGGGGACACCATACAGATGCAGCTATGCTGTTTCTCATTCCATAGTGGGGCTAATCCACAAGATTCGGGGTGCTCTACAATAAGCTTCACTGGGTGTCACAAACAAGCTTTGCCAGAATCACGCTGACTCAAAAGAAGTCAAGATAAAGACGGGATTAGGTTTGAAGGAACAAAATATCACTGAATTTCACTTGTGCATGATGTCAACCGCAATTATCCTTAACTCATTGCACAAGATGAACAGATTCACTTTGCCCACCTCCAGGTAGCCACTCATACCAGCACCAAGAAAATTCCCTGCAGTCACGCACGTTTATAGCTCTGCGCTATCAGGTTTAGTATTTCTCTGCAGACAAAATGTGACAATTAACTCCTGTGATGTGCAGTCACACACACACAGATTGAAAGCTCACCACTGTCAGTAATACTGCCATCCACAATGCAGCAATAAAAAGAAAAAATCTCAACACGTACTTTGCTTCCCACGTGAAATCAGCTCACCAATATCCTTCAGCAGTACCCTAGACTGCAAAAGCATCCCTTACTGTAAACATATGCTGCGTTTACATCGCACTATAGAACTCCAATGCTAGCAGAACAGTCATAAAATGAAGATGGCAATGAGACTACCTCGTTGACATCTCTCTCATCACCCGCTGCTGCTCCCAGCTCCAAGACTTCTCATGATGCCGCCCAAGAGTGGCCAGAACAGTTCCCATCAGACCATACGGGACACAGCACCATTTTCTCCTCTCAAGCTTATTAGACACCAACTCTTTCATCTAGTTGTCCAGTGCTGATGTGCTAGGATGCTGCCTGCCCCTGCTACTTTTCTCCTCCTACTATTTGCAGTGGAATCATCCAATTAAGATTTGCTCACTCTTCTGGGCACCCTGATACTATAAACAGAATTCTCGTCTGCATTTTCAAAGCACAAAACATCTCTAATGCTATATAAGTAGAACGATAATTAATAATAAACTCCCTTAAAAATCCTGATACCCAAATTTCTCCCTCTGAAATTAGGTACGATGATTCGGTACACATGACCCCAACTGCTCCAGTTCATAGAGCTTGCACAGTAACAGCCTGCATGTGGCTCATGACATGGCTTCCTCATTGCAGGCAGAGCACACTAGGTATCAGAAGGAAATTAATAATCCAGTTAAATCAAACATACATTTAATTGATTTTATAACGCTTTCTTATAGTTTAGACATGGGCCAACACTTTAATGTCATGTTAAATGCATGCATTTACCAGTCTAGGGTTTTCTGGATGTTAAGTTGGTGATGCCATTGCAATTTTTTATTTCACCTTCGCATTGTTGTAAAATCCTTAACTTTGTAGAATCTACCAACAGTGAAACTTAGAAGGCCCCTTCCCTGCCTTGCTCCTACTGCTTGTGCACATGCAAACATTCTTGGTGCTGGGAGGTAAAAACACATAAAGAAAAAATGGAGCCCTTCAAACTCTTATCACATTAACCCTTATGGTAGAGAGATATCTATGCGAAGCACTTTGATGTTAAAAGAGACTAGTGATGTATTCTATCAGCAGGACAAGCCACAGACACTGTTCCGCCCTTTCTAATACATGCTCCTAATTCAGGGGCACCGCGCCAGGCATGTGACAGATCAACTTAACCAAGTGTGTTTACATTATTAGCGATAAGGAGGAGGATTTTATGCCCCGTACAGATATTTTAATTCCTAATGCAGACATTCTCATTTAAGGATCTGCTTTTCAGCTTTCAAGCTGAATTCTAATCAGGTCTTCTAATCCATTGGCAGCAAAAAGAAAAAAAAAGGTTGAAGGAAATCAGATGCAGCTTGGATAATTGATGTTTGTATGCCTGGCTTTAATAAAAATACACTGTTAAATTAAAGAGGAGTCTAACAGGATTCAATCAATAAGAAACTGAATCAGGTCGAGAATTCAATCTTGGGTTTTATTGTAATCTTCCAAATAAGCCAAAAGATCAGTCCAAATGATGCTGAGATTCACTTCAACTCCACTGAAATTTGTGAGCATTGTTTATATATGCTTCTGTAGCCCGACTAGATCTTGTGCTTCCAGCTGAAAGAACTTTAACATTCAGACCCAGTACATGGATGAAAAGGTTTTCAGTATTTCATGTGCACAATCTCTGTGTTATTTAAGTCTGTAAGAAAAATAAACCTCCCATTATATACCAGAACAATAACATATTAACATGCTCAGTATCTAATGCATATGGAATATTAGACATATTAAGGAGAGGGCAAACTGTCTACATACAAGACAGGTTACTTGATAGCATTGTTATTCTAATAACCATTTTTACCCAACAGCATGCCTTATAAAATTATTTTGTATTTCAGCAACATTATCAAGGAAACTAAAGATAGCAGCATATCCACAGGTTGGGTTCTTTCCATCCACCAAAACAACTGATAGATGTGAAATCACTATCAAATGTACTCGCAACTGATTACAGACTCCTCTGGAGAAATAAGGGAACGCACAATAGCATGAAGACATCGCCATCAATAGTGGTAACAACCCCCAGTCTGCCAGGTCTAAGCACCAATGCTGGGAAGCCAAAGTGATAGCAACTAAGCGAGTGCTGCATTATGGCTGTCTTCATGCTAGATACGCTACTGAATCTTTGCAAATGCTGGAATACCCATTAATCCCACAGCTCCTAAATACTATATGCACATATATGCAGACACACAAATAGCCTCTTCTCTCTTTATGTAAGAAATTAGATATGTTTCTGTATAGCTATATCTATATAAAATCTACGTTGCTTTATTAATAAAACTAACAGTTTTAATTTACAGTGACTTTTTGTTAAAGTGAGCCTTGACAAAGCCTGCAATTCTGCTTTGAATGTTTAGCACCAAAAAACCCCCACCCCAAATAAGCGTGATTGTATTCTAACTGAAGTAATGGTGCTAGGAGATTACTGTTAGAATTGTATTGGATCACCGACATAATCCACAAGGCTGCCACGTTCCACGCAACTAAGGGTATTTTATGTACAGCAGAAGCAGATTTAGCATACCTGCCTGCACTCTAAAAATAGATATAGTGTGTGTGCATTTACTATAATTTCTTCTTTTTTTTTTTCTTCTAAAATGTTCTTAGCCTTAACAAAATGCACACTGACATCTGATCATCATACATTTAAGGATTAATATAGGCAGCACCTATAAAGCATTCCACTTTTCCTACAGCCCATTTATAAATCTATACACAGGACGTCTTGCTGTCTGCAGCCGTTGCATTCCAGTCTGCTGAATATCCTTCAGAGTCTGCACTAACACCACAAATTTTGCACATAAAAATAGAGAGGACAAAAAACTTGACACTTGCAAGTTGTTATTTCTCTTTCATTTTCCACCTTTGTTATTACCACAGAACAATTACAACAGGCGTAGGATGACAATGCGCTGTAGCACAGAACAATGGCAGATACTTATACAAGGTAACGCTCTGAATCTCACACAAAACAGAAATCTAAACACGAATGCAAGTTAACTTAGGCTGAGGTTTCATAATCATTTGAAGATGATCTAAGTATGGGCAGCCACCAAAGAAGCTGTCTTGCTTTCCCCCTCCCTCCCCCTGCACATAAACACCCCTCTCCTGTGCTCACATTAGCATCTGAGCCATGCGGATGCCAAAGCAGCTCCTGGATCTGACTGACCCTGCAGACACATGAACAGTGGCCCTGAAGTGAGGAAGAACCCCCAGCGTGCTGGTAGGACCTGGGATAAGGTGGGAATGTGTAAGCCAATTGAGCTATTGCCTTTCAGGATCAGAATGAATATTAGTTATGTACAAAAATGTGAGGCCAGAAATACAATTAGAGAACTGTCCGGTAAAAACCAAACCCCAAATCACCAAGACCATGACTGTACAGCACAGATCTCTTCCGAATACTACTGAAAATGTATACCGGAACTTAATGTGGGGCTTTTTTAAATGTATGTTTTAAAATACATGTTTTAACAAAATATTTCAGGGTGGCTGACATAAAGAGAGCTCAAAAACGTAATTATTCCAACATTCAGATCCCTTTAATCAAAGTTTCAGCTAGTGTATTTTTTAGGAGAAGCTCTTTCAAACCTCCCCCCTCCCCCTTATCTCATCTGATGACAGCAGGAAAGACTTGCAACAGTTTTCCAACTATTAGCCATGCACACACAGATGCATGAACACTCACACAGTGAACTATATTATAAAATCACCAATATAATCCCTTGCTGTAAACTGTTGCTCTGAAGCTCAATCCATTTATTTTAGCTGAAAACAAGCTGTTCAGCAACTGTCAGTAAAACTACATCTGCAGCAAATTAAAAGCTACACTAGCAAAGAACTTGCTTACAGTTTGCTTTGATAGAAATCTGAAAAAAACACCTTTACATTTCAAGCTAACTGAATTAATTTATTGACCACTCCTAACTCTTTCATCAGCTAAAAGTGTACCCAGACGGTATGAAGCAGACTATATTTGTCAAGTTTTCTTCTCCAGCATGCCACAGGTCACATCTATATGGAAGATGGTGGGTTCCCATGGTATAGCTGGCAAACATGTTCCTGCCTGGAGGCTTCTAGCATTTTTTGAGGTTAAAACATGTATCACGTCTCCCAATCCTTCTGGTCAACGGGGTCTAATTTTGTGTCTCCACAAAAACACATTCCTTTACCAAACTAAATCATTAAGTTGCCAGAAAATAAACAAGCAAAGCAAGCCAGCAGCATACTGCCAGGCATTTGTTTCTTCTCTCCTTCCTTCAACATAACACACACCAGTGGAAGGGCGATATCTCAAATTGCTTAAACATACCAAAGAATGTGGGAAGCTCACGTTGCAGGATGCTGAGACAGAAGCGCTGAAGATGCAGAACTATTCCCAGCTCATGGAGGGAAAGTAAAGGGGCTGTTACCTACAGCTGGATCCAGACGTCCAGTACTGCAAACATATACAAGCCTGACAAGCACTGTCACTTAAGAGTTTTATATTCCCAGTCTGATCTTCAGAGATGCTTAGCGCCTCAACTCCCAGGGAATCCCAGTTAAAAAGAAGGGTATTCAACACTTCTGAAATCAGATATCCAGGCTGCAGTTTGGCCTCGTGAAGATCCACTGGCCTTCATAATAGTGATAAGCAAGAGCTTCTTTCTCACAGAGCTGGAAGATTGTGGGAACCTTTACCAACAGCAAAGCAAGATACACTTACATGAACACAATTTTGCCAGGACTAGAGAATCCCAGGAACAGATACTTAATTAGCTACAGGTAAGCAAGGAACATTCTCTCATTCAACTTTTTAGCAGCTACACATTGCTTTTATTAAGAAAGAGATCTTCAGCATGACAAGGAGAAAGTGAGTCTCCTTGTTATCTGTTTTGGAGACACAGACACTGAGGAAGAGAGGTGAGGACATTTTCCAAACCCTTTGGAGATGGTTGAGTTTACCTGGACTACAAGTCAAACATTCTATGTCCCAGACAAAGATCTATTCCCTATGCCTTTTAAGAGGTAGGTAGCACTACTAAGAAAAAAACCAAACCACTGGGTAAAATGGGATGCATAATTCTTCACTTTGAATCTAATAAGGTGCATTTAATCCTTCCTATTATTCCATTGGTCTTTATTATTCATTTATTCAGTTTACAAAGTTTGTTTCAATGTGGAAGAAGCAGATTATATCCAAAACTCTCAATGTAATAAAAATGTAATAAACCACAGATGCCATACAACTGCATCTTCACTCTATATCTTTCTGCTCCAACTGATAAGTCAGATACAAACATTTTTAAATGTCTCTATATTATTATAACTTGGACCGCAGGTCAAATGTAACTTTTTCTTATCCAGTTTTGAAATATTACTCTAATCCTCTAGCTTTTTATATCAGACAACGTTTATGGTTCATTTGAAAACAAAGATTAAACCTACTGTAGCAGAGCAGTATGAAAAATTTACGAACACAAAACCAATTGCTTAAAATATCCACTAGAGGACAGTGCAATTCAATGTGGAAAAGGAATATAAACATCCCCTTGGAGAGAAGAGCAGGGTTATTTTTTTCTACTTAAAGCCAAACTATCTCATTTTACTTTACAAAAATGATGCAAAATCATTTGCTGATTGTTTCTTATGTGCTAAAACAGTCAGCCTACAGTCTTCAGTCTTTCCTGCTTATAGCAAATGCAGGCTCTAGAACAGGATACAATTTTATTGGCTTTTGCTGCTTTGAAAATGATTCAGCAACAGTCCTCTGCTAATTGACCAGATCCAGGCTGTGGCCCTTCAATGGGGTAAGAAAAGCATGCAGGTGAGCAGGGTTCTGTAGCAGGGAGAGCTTTGGTGCCCTCCGATACCAAAGATAGCTCCCAGAATGGACCGCCAGGAATGTTGAAGATTATCTTAAGTTATACTGAATCTTTTTATGTTTGGTTGTGAAATAATCAACTATAAGAACATCTTGATTTTAATAAGTTAGTTTTACGTTAGCGTTATGTATGGGTGCTGTGCTACTTGTTACCCGGGGCTGTGTTCCTTAAAGTTCCTATTCTCTGGACCCTCTAGACCATAACCAGAGCACCTGGGTTCTATTGTATATAGCACCTGGGTTCTGTTATATATAGGATGAGTTATTTGACAACCTGGCAAAGTAGATATCTAGCTGGCCAACTTGGCAACAGAACTTACTTTTAAGGTGTCCTGAAGTGAACTGCCTTCATTATAATACTAAAACCCACACCCATAGGTCAAGATGACCATTGCCCAGGTGAAGACCCTTCCCCTGTGCAAGCGTAGTAACAGAAGAGAATGACACAACTGATATTATAATTATATGTAAATCACTAACCAATCATTGTAACTGGGAGTGTATTACCTTGTAATTCTTGTGTATAAATGTAACGGTGATCTAGCCATAGGTGTGCTTGATTTGTGGAAATTCCACCTAGCACCCGGCGCCACAATAAAGAATGCCTGCTTTCTAAAACTCCAAATTGAGTCTTAGAGAGTTCCTCATCTGCCGACTTACGGTAACAGGAACACCTCCGTCCTGGGATTTTGTCTTACTCCTCTCTGTAGCACTGACATAAGAAAAAAATTAAGGGACCAGAGCTCACTAAATTAGTGGTATGAGATGAAATGAGGACTGGCAGATTACACACCACAGTATGGTACTGGAAACAGTCCCCCAGAAACCTTCCTTTGCCCAGCTGCGAGGAGCCCGTGTTTTGGGGACAGGAATATTCTAATTCTAGGCACACAGTCTCCTTCAAATTCCAAAATATCATGGCAGGCAACAATGTGACCTTGGGAACCTTCATTTCAATATTACTTTTCAGTGAGGAAAGTCTCGCATCGAGGCGGTTTTAGGAATGTTTCCTTGTCTGCAGGACACACTGCACACTCTGAGCCCTGGCACAAACACATTATCACAGTAATGCCGTCATTCCTGTGCAGCCCTTGGTATGTGATCACATTTCAGATGTGTTTATGAAGATGCAAACCGTCAGGTGCTTTCCATGCCTGTGCTACCACCTGGCAAGACATCAGACAGCTCCTGTCCAGAAACCATATACACCACGTCAATACAGTCCAGAGTGTGAGCTAATTAATCCTACTTCAGAATACAGGCACAGCAAGCGAGTGCCTGCAACCATGAGGGCATGCTCTTTCACTGATAGGAAGGCACAACCACCTCCTAATGTAACCATTAATTATGATAATAAAGGACAAGAATAAGGAAACAGAGGGAAAGAAAAACGTTGAGACCACAAAGTACTGTTCTGAAGTATATTTGAGAATTGGGACAACAGCTTTTAGTATTGTTTTGGGGACAAAATGCAGCTGGTAGTTGCTAGAACAATTGCATTTTTGGTGCCAATATGGGAGGATAACTCTTCTATCAGATCATGGGTACCAGGAATAAAAGTACATAAATTTGTTCTGACTATCATTTAAATGTCTGAGCTTCAAGGAGATCAAGCCCCTTTATGAGCAGATCAGAATGCAGACCAATATAAAATTAAGGGATGATGACTACCTACATGACCACATATTGCAAGATGGAAAAAACACACACAATCAGTTCTTGTGTGTCAGATGAGAGTGCAATATTTCAGATTTCTTTTAATTTCCTCCTTGTGCACCCAGAACTAAGGGTAGTTGCATGTTTAGGTCTGATTTGGGGGATTTTATTCTAGCAAAAACAAGATACACCCACACCACCCCTCTTGTAGGCATATGCAGTAAGCACTGGTCATTAAGTGCTTAGGGAATTCGTGTTATTTGACTGTACCATATTAGCAGGATCAGTTATAGATACCATCCAAAACCACTCATCCAAGACAGTTTATACAGTAGCATGACTGCAAGTAGTTCTTCCACAAGAGCAAAGTCCATTAAAATTCATGCAGTATTTGCTGAATTTTGCCTCTGCACTTCAGATTAATTTCTCAAAGGCACATAGTACCGTTTCTCTAACATTCTTAGTGTCTGAAGTTCAAATTAGATTTTTGCTAAACAATAATCAGCTTTCTGAAAAATAACATAGCAATGTGATCATCATTTAAGCAATGTGATACAACAAGTAGCATGTGTTCCTGTTATTTCAGCAACGTGCTATGCCCTGGGGTGCACCTGTGTACAGTTTCATCATACTTTATGATGTGTTAAAAGGCAAAAAGGCCAAACGATTTTCAATCATTTGAACTCAAAAAAATGCAATATTCCTCAAAAGAGGGAGTACCTGGAGACATGGATATATTATAAAAATGGAACTGGTGCAGTACACAATCCACAGCACGGGCTGCTGTCAGATGAATTGTTCAAACAGTAAGTTACACTGGTCAGTGCGTTGCGGTGTGTTACAGACACTTGGCAAATTACCAAAAAATGATACTATTAAATGATACAATCACAAATATCCACAGAAGGGCTTGACTAAATAGAACTGTTGATTTGATGACTAGTTCAAGTCTCCATGTTTATTTCAACAGCCAGTTAAAAATGTATGTATTATAAATTTGAAAACATCTTAAGGTGTGCCTTCTCTCTACCTGTTGGCCGTTGATTTGACTTTGACATAAGTCCAGCCAGAATGTGCCTTACTGTAAACAGTTACTTTATAATTCAGGGAAGAAAAAAACAAACAAACAAACACCCCCACACTAAGACCTGAAATCTTGATGTGAATAATGTTTGAGGACCACCAGTGAAATTTCCAAACAAAGCACAACATTTCAACATGTCACTTTAAAACTATTCCAAAACATTCATTTCTGAATTTGTTTCTGGAGTCTCTACATGTCTAATACCTATGTAGCCTTCAAAAGGCACATGGGATCCTATCAAAGCAGCCTATCTAACAGGAGTGGTCCGGGGAGAGAGCAAGATTTGTGTGAATATAGCCACTCTCCAAAAGAAGGCACATCCATGGCTGATGAGAATACCCACAGGTCTACTAGGTATCAAAAGCTCATGCTTGTGCTCTCAAACATCTGTCATCCACTATCTGGAAACAGTAAAAATGAATTTGTCCTGCAAGATACTGAAATGATATTTGTTCATGGCAACATTACTACACCTTTCTCTAAAGTATTTGGCAATGCCTACTTTCAAAGCAATGACTAATGCAAAACAAGTTTTGTCAGGTCTGTTCTAGTCTGGCAATTTTTAGACCTCCCAGTCTGGACAGTAAGAATTGTGCCCAGAAAAATCTCAAGTACAAAACTAAAATGCCTTTTGGTGAGCGTGCTTGATGCTTACATTTTTCTTACATTATGAACAAAATGCCCCAAAACAAAAGCAGGGGTCAAAAAAAGTAACATATCCTTGAAAATGTTTTGCAAATGCAGCATCAGAACCAGTTTCCACAGACAGAGAAAGGAGGTCCTAAAGGAATGGCCACATATACAAAGTTAGCAACCAAAAAGTCTGATGAATATTGCTAATTCCCAGGAAGACCAAAAAAAAAGGAAAAAAAGAAAGAAAAGGAAAAAAGGCAAGTCAATCATCGTGACTTTGCATTTCTGCTCAGGAGAACAAGAAAAAAAAAATTCGTCATCTTTAAAACAGACTTCGGTTTTCTCCCCATATTGAAAGTTTGGAACTCACTTAACATGAAGATTTCATCTTCTGTTTAAAGAAGGCACAGGAATCTAGGAGCTGGAATTTTAAGAGAGACTCCACGTGTTGAAAGATTGACACCATAAGACTTCACAGCACCACAGTCATCTGTCATTTCTTTTTCATATCATTATGTGTTCAGTTCTACACCTTGTTTTGGGTAAAGGACATGCCCAACTACCACTTTTCAAGCCATCATGGCAAGGGACTTATTTCCTGAAACCAACAGTCATCAAAACCTATCTTTATTCCCTCTTTAGAAATAGCCTTAGAAACATAAATACTATATTTATCTAGAGCATCAAAATACTAACTGATCGTACTCATCACAAGGGAGAAAAGAGATGAAGAACAGTTATTCTTCTGCTCTAGAAAGACTTGGGATCTTCCTACTTCGCCACCTGAGAAACATCCGATACGTATTCACCATGCAGAAGAGAATGAAATGCTACAGAAGCTCTTATCTAGGTCACAGTGTTTTTCTTACTGAGACAATGGAAACTTTTAAAAAGGAATTATGTACTTCAAGAAGCTTAATTAAAGTATAAAAATGCATTGTCATGGGTACTGAACTGCATATACATGTCTGAAATCTCCAAAAATGTTCTTTTATGGTAACATTGTAGTCACCGAAAACCTGAATTACTGTGCTCATTAGGTTCTGAATTACTACCACAAAAATCAGCTAACTATTAACATGTAAGTAAATCAAAATGGAAATAGTAAAACTGAGAAAGGTACGAAGAAGAGTGACAAAGAGACTGAACAAGCTTTGTATACAGAAAGACTAAATAAACTAGGACTTCCCATCTTAGAAAAGGAAAGGTAAAGGAGGATACATAGCAAAGACTGCAAGTAACAAGAGAAAAAGGAACAGGGTGCAATCATTTTGTACCTGCCTCCAGGTAATTTTATGGCTTAGTCCTTAGTTCTTGTAATGCCAGAGATGGTGAAAATACAAAAGGGGTCCTTTTACTGTTATTTTTAAATATAGCATACAGTTATTGTGTGAAACTCATTGCCACAGGATATTGTTTATATCAAAAGCTTACATGAGTTGAGAATATACAGTAACAAATTCATGGAAGGAAAGTCACCAAAGAGTCGTAAGTACAAAGATATCAAAGATTACTAGAAAACAGGCGGAATATATCAGGAAAGTGCCCTCACACACTTGTCCTCTTCTTGTGTTCTTCTCTAGGAACCTGCTTTGGCTACTACTGGGAAAAAAAGATCAGATCAAGACAGATCCAAATCTTACTCAATGCAGTTACATTCTTCCATTAAAACAAAACGTATATCTATCATTTCTTTATTACAGCTATGCACCCCCACCCCCGTCCAAACTAAATCACAAAATAGTTAATGCTTGAGTCATACGTTCCTTTATCAGTTTCAATGATTACGATCCTGTCTAATCTCAGCAGTTACCACTTAATATTGTTCAGGTATGTGGCACTGGACAAGTGATCGGAATGGGTGATTTTGATTACTTCTCTTTTCATTTTAATACAATTAATTCCTTGCTCTTTCCTATCCTTTCAAGGCTAGGAGTCCAATCAGAATTTGGAAACTGAAATTCATACCTATGACTTTGTCCGTATGGGGAACAAGTTTAAGAATAGCTTATGTATGCCCTCTTCCTCTTGCTTCATTAAGCCTACTCACTAAGCAACCGGTGGTCAACCAGAGGGAGAAGAGCTAGTTCCCTGGGACGTACCAAGCCCTAGGTGGAAGACAGCAGAAGTAGCATTAGGACATTTCCCTCCCACCTTGCTAAACTCAGCCTGCAACATTTCCTGACCAGCAGAAGGAGATGTGGAGCAGATTACTACCCATCAGCTCAGACTCTTTCCCAGTCTGCACCAGAAGTAGGTGACCATCAGGACCTGCTACCACCTAAACGTTAGTGAGAAATTTTGTTCCAGAAATGTCTCTTCTGAAGACTGGCCGTTCTGGCATCATATATTAAAGACATTCAGCTCAGAATAGGACTGCTGAAAGATGGATAATGATATTTATCTTCTGCAAGGTTTATATAAAGTAATTTAAACTAAAAAAAAAAAAAAAAGTGACAGTTTAAAAATTAATGACCAGTAATAACATCCCCACAAATAGGATGCTAAGCTAAGAACTGTATTATTGCAAAATGGGATGACTCAGGAGTTGACAAAGTGGTTCTACATACCTTTTGGATTGTCTTGCTACTTGCAAAAATCATAAAATGCAACTTAACATTTTTTTCCTTACAACAAGGGCAAAAAAATTTGGCCTGACTCTTTGAGAAGTACAAATCAGTGATGTCACTTTACTCTTCCTAATAAATTAACCTATCACCTTCATTTTCAGTCAACTTTTTAACCTATTTTCTGCACTAAAAAAGGGAATCACCTTCAGAGAAATAATTACTCAATAATGATCTACCAGCCACTTTTCACAAATTTATCACAGCATCTTGTAATAAAAACAGAGCTGAATGTTTTAACCACAACCCCAAAGTGATATAATCAGCAAATCTGAACTGTGAAAGAAGTTATAGAGCTACATTAAGAAACAGATGGAGTGAGCATAAAACAATCACGGATAAGCTGGCATAAAGGAACTTAACTTTGGATTAATCAAGGTTGAGATGCTCAAGGCAGCCATGGGGAGTCATACACATTAAAATTAACAGGAGATGCATGTAAATCACAGCCTGCTTCTTATATCTCAACCCAGTTCTGTGCAGAGCAACACATGGAATTGTACGTGTCTCTGTTAACCGTATTACCTTGCTTCACAAGTGATTTTGCAATATGGTCAAGGAAAATATATCTAGGAGAGCCATTTTTTGAGTTTTCCAAGCCTACTTAAAAAATCCAGATACCTGTTAACTTCAATGAGAATTAGAAAATTTTATGAGGATTTAAAACTCCCTCATTAAATTGCAAAAAAAGTCAGAATGAGCCTCAAAATTATGCAGTCATAACACTTGAAACTAAGCATGATGAAAACAAACATATAGCCAGCAAATATTCAGTTATAAAACCAACCATCTATCACACAGCCAAAAGCTGTCACTTGGCTTCAGTAGCAGACTTTTTCTGAATTCAGATTTTCTGCGGTGATCAATACTGTATTATACTGGCAACTTAACAGTAGTTCCTTGGCGTAGGAAGCCAACTCCCAAACAAAAACGATTTCAGAACCTTACTATAGTGCAAAACTCAATTGTAATATTTAATACTAAGCAAACAGGTACGTCCAGCACTGTCTCATACCTTTTGATCTCAAAATCAGATAAGCAAATACATCCAAAGCTGATTACTTATTCTACAATTTGGTAGCATAAAAGTGAAATTATGGATTTGTATGTTCTTATGGCAACTTTTTTTTTTATTTCACTGCTGAATGATACACAGAAAGATTCTGACAATGGGAAATTTTTCCTATTTCATCACCTGAGAAACGCACCTTGTTCTCAGATACACAGAGTACCAAGAACCAATCACAATCTGGGCTAAGCTGTAAAAAAAAAAGTGAATTCAAAGTCTCTATTTCAAAAGAAAACAATACAAATGGTTACAAGCAAGGAAATTAATGCAGGCAGACACAGTTTAATGCATGTATTGCGTGTAGTTTTTGTTAATTACTTTTTAAGTACTTAAGCACAGTAGTAGCTAAAGAGAATTTGAAAGAGAGATTACATAAAAGCGCTTCCAAGTGGGTATTTCATGCTGAGCCACAGTCTGCCATAGTAGTGCTGATTAATCAAGGAAAGCCTTTCCTTCACTTTCAAGGCCCTTAATGGCCCATCATCATCTCAGTCCCACCCTCAAGCATCAACAGGGTAGGTACCTGCCTAGATTCTGTCCTGCCAGTTGATGGCAGCCACCAGCTAAACGTAAATAGTCATCTTAGTGCACTTTCTCATGCCTGAAAGAAGCTTTCCATTAAGATCTCCCCCCCCACCCCCCCGCCCATGTGCCCCTCCACTGACACCTTTTAGTCATGACATCTACAACCTCCCAAAAACCTCACGGGTTGACAAAGGTAAGACTCTTGGAAACCTGAAACCACTGTGATTGTAGCTCTCCATCTCCATTTTCCATCTTGGACCCTCCTGGAACCTCAGGGCACAGGTTTCTGTAGTGGCTTTAATTCAATTAAAGCATGAATGGAAGGAGCGAGGAGCAAGACCTTGCCTTTTCACCTAATATGACTTAGCTGTAATGCAAAGTCATATCCTAGTACTGTCAGCTCTTTGGATTAGAGACTTGGTTTTTATGCTGCGTTGACATACTGTCTGGCACAATGAAGTCCTGGTCCATCAAGAGCCAATACAAAAGGAGAAATACTACCAGTCACAACAACAGTAATGACACTGTAATATCGATTGACCTAATCCAGCAGCTGCAAAATGACAGTGGTTCCACTGTGAGCTAATATACTGGTCCTGAAAGCAAATCCACATGCGCTTCAAGCTATTGCCTTTTAACTCACTGTAGTTGCCATTTGAGTGCTACAATTCACCTCCACAGGAAAGCACTTTAAATGAATGCAGGCACTTGCAGCCACCCACCACAGCGACCCGTGGCTATATTCTCACCAGTGCTGGCCCTACATAGAGACAAATTATAGCTCTGGGAAGCAAGTAGATGACACATGGAGGTGTGTCAGATAAGGCCCAGAAGACCTTATCCAGGTCCTTTGAAAGGGACAGAAACTCAGTGGTCCTCAGCAGTGCTTGCAAAAAAGACGATGGGCAAACTGAACACCTTCGCAACAAGTCACTGTTCCAGAAGGCCCTCCTTTTCTGGGTGGAAAACATTACAAATGAGACGTCAGTCCGAAGTACTCTACCACATTTGGTCTTCATGGCACCAACGCACGGCTGAAGAACTTTAATTGAAGAACTGTTTCTTGAATTTATTATTTGATTTGATAAGGCCATCTATCAATTAAGTGTGGACACACACTAAAAAACCCAAGCTGGGTACTTTTCAAAAGCCAAGATACCCTGCAGCACTCTCAACGGCTCTCACCTCGGTGACACCTTAGAGTGTTTACAAAGAGCAAACGAAAGGACTCTGGTTTACTTCTGCCTAATTAAAACGTTTTAAAAGAATTTAATTACAATATGCCAAACTACACAAATGTAAAGATCTCTCCTACAGAGAATTAGTGATGAATTGAATGATTTTTTTTTTTTAATCAAACTGTTGGCAAGTGGTGTGGGTTTCCTGTTTGTAAACAACCATACGAATGCTAAACATATTTATTCACAACTTGACACAAAATACAGCTCTGTAATTAATCATTTCCCTATCTAATTCAGACAAAATAAAAACCCAAACGTGCACCCCTCTCTTATTATGAAACAGTCAGTTACACATAAATGAATAATTATCTGAATTATCAACTATCTACAGATGCACGGCTCTTTTCAGTCCAGACAATGGCATACCCCTGATGCATGCTGGTAATCTCGCACACGTTCACTTATTCTTTAAGTGAGAAAATCTCCTTATATATTAAATAAGCTCAATCACGGGCTATTAAAACTATTGTTTCAGGTTATCTATTAATTGCAGGCTTCCCTATCTATATTCATTGCTAAGATGCCAGCTCTCTTATTAATTGAAAAATGCCTGCATGAGTGGGTAAAATGTTAAAGGCCATGGGTTAAGACTAATTCTGTAAAACTAAGGTAACTCCTAAGCTGTGAAAAGTTGTCACTGGAATTAACTGCTTGAAATCCTGTCTTATTTTGAAAACATAAAGGCTGAGTTTCAGATATAAAAAATATTCATTAGAGCTTATTTAATTTCACAGGCTTAAATAATTTGCAAGAACAGTTTGCCTTCCATACCAACAAGTGTTTAGATCTGAAAGACTGTATAATTACACTTCCTGTAAAACCTTATTTTCATCTTCTGAAATGCAACAATTAGGCATCAATACGAAGACAGAGCAAACTATGTTGCTTACGTTAAAAGATTAAATTCTTTGTAGGACTGTTATATTAATCCAAAATAGACGAGAAATGTAATCCGCTGCTTGAATACAGTTTTGAATATAATGGCAGCACTTGCATGCTTTTTTCCTCCACTTAAATGGGAAAAGTAAATTTACAAGACCTTTACAAGCTCATTACATTCAAATAGAATAAAAGTAACATGCAGGCATATTGCACAAGTGACATCTTTGACAGACAAAAAACTTCTGCTGGTAAAATAAACAAAAAACTACAACACAAACAATTAAGGACACAAAAGACGTGCCAAGACCTAGGCTAGAATAGCATGATGCCACTTCTTTCTAAATGTTCTTTTTCATTATAGTTAAACCTTGAACTAACAAAACACCAAATTTCTTACAGACTTAATACAAGATTGCTCCAGAACTCTAATACAGGTACGTAAAAATCAACGACTTTGTTTAAATACCTGTAACTCATGTATAGTATTGCAAACTAGTTTTTGGTGGTGTGATAGAAAGAGGAGGGGGAAAGGAGGGGAAACAATTTAACTTTATAATCCATGAAGTCAACTGAATGATTCTTGAATAACAACAGATAATAATACAATCATTATCAAAGTTTCACTTTTGTTGTTTGTCTGCAGTGTCTGCAGCTGACAGATATACTAATTTATAATCCTTTGCCAGTCGCAGACTGGCAAACTCTTTTGAATTACTCCCTCGATTTGAGCCTATGAATTTAATTCTTTCCACAAATGACTGGGCAATGTTTCAAAACTTTGTTTCAAGACACCCAGAAAGTCCTATATCGTACCTAACAGAAAAACCAACAGGTGTTTGGTGTTCCCTGGTGTTTGCTGGAATGCTGATTCTCTTCAGAATTAAACACAACGTGGATGAAAAATTTAAGAAGTATCAAAAGTAAAGTATCAAGAAAATCTCTTTGCCCTACAAACTTCTAAACAGTTCCAATTTTGAGCCAAATTAGAAGCATATCTAAATCTCTAAGGACTTTCATTAAGTAGCACTCAAAAAAAAAATTTCTTTGTTTTTAAATCTGTTCCACTGCCTACAATTCCTTCTCACCATAAATGCCTGAAACAGAGTGAAACTTGCCGTTCATCTCAATGAAGAAAAATACTCTCCTTCTGAAAGTTACAAACTTCTTTGTAAGTTCTCTTCTTTGTTCCAAAACCAAGAGTGAAACACTACTGAAACTGCATAAAGAAGAATGTATACTTTAAAAAAAAAATTTTCAACAAATTAAAGCCAAGGTAAATGTACAGTGATTACTGTATCACTCCTTTCATTTGGGATTATGCTGATCACATGGAATTAGATTGTTCACAAAATCCTCTATGAGCACGTGATCAAAGCTATCTCGGAAATGTGATGATTACCAATCGCAACTCCAGGCAACACATTGCTGCAGACAAAATTGACGCAAATCAGAAATGAGAAGCACTGGAAAAGTGTGATAGGTCCTTGTTGAAACAGTCAGTACATTTCTCTCAAATACTCAAATACTTTACAGTCACCATTTCATGATTTTTCAACTAGCTGGATGACAAACCCAAATATTTGATTACAATATATCAAGAGGCTTTAGAATTCAGAATGAAAGAAAGAATGAACTGTGTCAGCAAGTTGTGGCTACTCATGCATTGTAATGACAATACACAAGCAGTTGTAAAGGTTCTTCTGCAAGAGATTATCAAAGTAGTAATTTGATGTGGAAGAAAAAGCATTGTCACGGAGTAAGAACAAGACAGGTCGGATTCAGAAAGCAAAAAGCAGAATGAAAGGATCAGTGTTCATTTTGGCAGATATCTAGCAGTGAATGTCTCAAGGTTTCATTTAAAATACATACAAGTTCTCTAGAAAGGTGAGGAGTCATACAGCCAGTGGTCCAAAGAAAGCAAATTAACTGGCTAGTCTCGATGAAAATCGGAAGGAACAATAATACAGCAATATTGAAATGATCCAATTTACCAGTTCCCGCACGCTCTCATCTGTGAATGTATTCCTCTGCTCAAGTAGAGCAGTAAGATTATTGTACGTGGTAGTATTTTATTCATCCTGTCAAAAAAACACCACCTGCTCGAAGTCCAAATAATCAAGTTTGGATAACAAAGCACCTAAATACATGTGCAAAATTCTTAATTTTTATGTGTTTTCAAATATTCAACAAAGCAGAGATTAGGAAAAATCTCATGCAGAACTGTTCTGCAATGGATTCAAATGTAAACAGGTGTGGTACTTCACAGAACAATCAACACAGCTACACTTGTATTTCATTAATCCTTATGCAATGAATATATTTACTTGTTCACATAAAGAGAACATTCTTGTACAGTCACCACTATCAGAAGTACAGAGAATATATAAACCAATTTAAAATAAGGCATTGCTATTGAAATTATATTCTCAGATTGACCTTTACAGATATATTTAACCACTCCAAGCATATGGATTTTATTGTTGAAAAGGCAATACAAAGTTTTAGTAAATTTTTTAAAAAAAAATCAGGAAATCTGAGTAAGATTTTTTATTTTTGGTTTGTAATTGCCTCTAATAGGGTTTCTTTAACCCTTCTTGTCCTGGTTTCGGCAGGGATAGAGTTAATTTCCTTCCCAGTAGCTGGTACAGTGCTGTGGTTTGGATTTAGGATGAGAATAATGCTGATAACACACCGATGTTTTAGTTGTTGCTGAGCAGTGCTTACACTAGTCAAGGACTTTTCAGCTCCCCGTGCTCTACCGACTGAGCAGGCTGGAGGTGCACAAGAAGCTGGGAGGGGGCACAGCCAGGACAGCTGACCCCAACTGGCCAAAGGGACATTCCATACCATGGGACGTCATGCTCAGTACATAAACTGGGGGAAAGCTGGCTGGGGGGGGCCGCTGCTCAGGGACTGGCTGGGCATCGGTCAGCGGGTGGTGAGCAATTGCATCGTGCATCACTTGCTTTGTATTTCTATTTTTATTATTATTATTATTTATTATTATTATTATGTTATTTCAATTATTAAACTGTCTTTATCTCAACCCATGAGTTTTCTCACTTCTACTCTTCCAATTCTCTCCCCCATCCCACCGGGGGCAGGGGCAGTGAGCGAGCAGCTGTGTCGTGCTCAGTTGCTGGCTGAGGTTAAACCACGACACTTCTAAACCCTTCTAAGTAGCCATCTGTTAAAGGTTACTCTCAGAGATACAATAACTAGCAGGGATGACAATTCTGATCCAAACTGGTAATGCCTTTGCTCCTGTCCTGTGTCTATTGATTCTGTATTCTTTTCCTTGAAGGACAGGCTACTTGGGGTACAGAAAGCTGACTGTATTGGTGTTTCAAAGGAGGCTTATTCAACATCATCCTTTAACGCAAATTGCCAAGGCAAGACCAAGGACGTGACATATCACTGTCACCAGGATGTTTGGATTCTTAGTCTAAACAGTTATGCCTCAAACTGGCCATTGGTTTTTTGCACTTATTTACAACGAGCACTCAATGTCATCGTCTCAGTTATTTTCTGGCCTGGACTTCAAGTTCCCATAAAATTTCCCTTCCTGCAAAACAACTGTGGTCCGGTTAATCACCATCATAGCCTGCCTCTATTATTACCTGCTAGGTTTTGATTACCAGGACCTCAGCAAACCCAATACCACTGATTTCCCCTTATGGCTGCAGCTGTGATGATGACTTCTAGAAAACACTGGAACTGGCAGAAAACGCTGAAGTAGTTCCACACTGAGAGCTTGCTGCTTCCCCTTTGGTATAAAATTCATGCACGAGTTACAAAGCTACATTTGAAATAATTTTTTACTCTTCAGGCTTTGAAATCAAAAGCCAGCAAGTCCTTGCAAGCCCTACTTGTATCTGTCTGAACTCTTCTACCATACCCAACACTGTGGAATTGCAACCCTCCTTTATGTCCCACATTTATTGTTTGACAAATGAATTCCACAAGCCCCTCTAATAGCAGAGCTGTCAATGCTCCCAGTTAATAACGGTTCACACGAAGAAGGCACCAAAATTCTTTCAAACATTTTACAGCCAAACAACTAAGAACTGACTTACTGTCAACTCACAAAATCAGACAACTGCTTTGGTCAGGATCTACGTTTTGCTACAACCATTGGTTGTAGCACAGGCAGGACAAACTCTTTTAAAACACAGAACTCTGCAACAGTTCAGCGTATAGATTGCTAGATATGGATGCCACCAGGACGCTTGGATTCTCAGTCTAAACACTGGTTATTTTCAGGCCTTCACTTGTATGGTACACATTTGTGAGCATTCTTCCAAAAGCATGTTGGTCCATCCATATGTCAAAAAATAAGCATGGACACAGTTGAACGCTGCACACAACTGCAAGTGTTAAGACTCACATACAAACACTCAAAGACACAAGAACCATTTTATTGACTTCTGGATAGCTCTTTTGGTTTTCCAATTATGAAAAAGCTACAGGTAGCAGTTTCCTTCAGTGTAACACAGTGCTGAAGTTGTTGCCTGTTTCTCATTAATTTTTCGTTTCTACAAGAAAAAGCCTTTTCTGGGAGCACTCAGTGGCAGTACAAGTCTGTTTCATTCACTTTTCAACACCAGACACGTATTTATTCATAAGTTTGCAATTTCATTGCATAGCTTGCTATGCAACTTGCACACATCAACCACAGCAGCAGACAGCTTTTCACCAAAAACTTCTAACTTGACATATACCTTGTCTTGCCTTAGGCTTAAATTGATTAATTCATCTTTCACTTGTGGTAAAGTCTTCCATTTAAAATGTTTTAGTAGGAAGAGGCAGATTTTACAAACTGAACGAGAAAGAGGACTTTCAGCATCTTTGTCACACTTTCAAATTTGGTATCATGCACAGCTGTTAAGGAAGTCTTTAACTTACTTTTGCTGTTGCTATCTACGTTAAGTTTCTGGTTTTCAGATACTCCCTTCCTGTGCAAAATACGAGGACTACAAAGCAATGGCTGTCTCGGTCATTTCTCCTCTTAGAGTTGAGTTTAATTCTCACATTCTCAGATTTTTGGCAAGAAAATGGAGTCGGAGAAAGCAACCATAAGAGCTACTCAGAACCTCAAAAATTCACTTGACTGAAGAAACTCAATCTATTACAGTACTGAATGGAAGATTACAGAATAACTTTTGACAGAAGATATCTAATACTTTAGAAGGTCACAACATACTACAATAGGAAGCACAAACTCTGAAAATTCAAATGGATAAAGAGGAATCTCAATCATGAAAATAGATTATCCATGGAAAAGCTTACAGATATATGCTTGGTATCTGCCTAAACTAATGAAGTATTTACATGAAGATTGAGAATTTCTTCTAAACAAGACACACGCTAATTCAATCACAGAACTCAAGGCAGGAACTTCTAGTCAAGAGTTTGCAGGAAGTCCGACCAGATGAGCTTAAAGGTCTTTCCTAATCTTCAAATCTGTCTCAAGGAGCACGTACAGATTTGGTTTTGTATAACCTCCATGCATCTTAACATATTGAGCATATTACAGATACAAATTTGTTTTTACCCCAGAGTAAAAAAGTAGCTTTTACTTCGCTTTCCCTTGCATAACTAGTTATGGGTGTAGAACCAGCAGATGCAAGCCTGCTCACCTGCATTCATTTTGGTAAGGCTGTACCAAATGAACAGTTGTCCCACAGTTTTTGAAACAAGTTTGTCTCATTAAAGTACTGTGTATACAAGGAAACGGAGTTCAAAAACACTGAACTGGAACAGCAGATACTTGATATGCTGCAAAAAGAATATGCACCTTAGTAACAAAAACAATAACTGAAAGAGATTCTCAAGCAAGTGAAGTAAATCAAAGCTAGCGTTTCCCTGGATATACATTCAAAGTCATAGAAAGAGAAACAACTAGGGCATCTTCCACAATACTGATGCTGACAGTGCATCAAGAAGGAAACGGAAGAGGCTACAGTAATTTCAGGGTTCATTAGAAACACAGAGGGTGGGGAAGAAATCAGTGTTTGCCAAATAGAAAAAGGGCAAAATCACTAAAGAAAGAAGCTTTAATTTCAAGCTTCTAAAGTGAGTATTATGAATAATGTAAAGTTAAAAAAAAATAAAATAGATTCCCAAGTATTTGTGTCTGTATGCTCTAGAAATGCAGACACTAAGTTATGTAAGTACAAGCTTCTGCAAAACATAGAGGCAACACCCCAAAGGTTATACCTCAGTGATCCTTTTTCCTACATGCCTTGAGCATCCTGCCTTACTTTCCCTAAACATTCCTAGTGGGTGAATACCTATTGACTGGAGCACACAGCAGGTGCTTCTTGGGCTGAGAGAAGGAGAAAATGAGTGACGTAGCTTCTATGTGCCACTCCAAAACCTTGTCTGGAGCTTCCCAGAATCCATAGAGAATCTTCCATTGACTTAAATGAGCGCTGGATGTGAGCAAAGGCTAACCGTCTTTTCAGCAGCCTAACTATGCCTAATAGCAAAAGACATCCCTTCAGATTCTTCTGCTGGCTTTCAGTAGTCCTAGAGAGCTGGAGACATTGTCCCATAGGTGGCACCTACTATAAAGGAACACACACTTTCAGTGATCATCTTTCCAAAAGGTACTAGTTAAGAAGTCAAGAGTAATTTAAGGTACTGAGAGTGAGAGAGTGACATAGCATCATCCTAATGAACACTAAAAGCAGCAGCAACCTATAGACACAATCAGTGTCATAGTACAGTCATCATCAGCACATTCATCAGCTGCTCCCTTGACAGCTCATTGGGATGGTAGGACATGAGATGAGAGCAGGGGACTTCAACCTAGAAAATAAACTAAGCATATACAGAAAGCTGTGCTGAATGGAGCAAAAAGAGAAGAAAAAACCCTAAATGTTTTGTTCATGAACTTGCTTAGTTTCGTAACCCTAGGTGTGGTAACCTTAACAAAGATAAAGACGAGCTGATTTTCATCTGACATTACCCCTCTAATAGCACAGAGTGTGGTAAAGATGCAAAACACTCCTCATGTGGTAAATGTTGTACAAACAGCAGATAAAAGCAGTGCACTTTGGAGGTTGCTAGAAACACCTGTTTCCAGTTAACACTGCGCATCTGCCATTCCAGGTGACACTGTTCTCTGTCTTGCAGCTGAAGGCCAGAAACTGTGAACAGCACCAGCATTACCAGCTTGATTTTCACTCGTATTTGAGACACAGAAGGCCACTTCTAGACCTTTTCATACACAAAGCAAGTCTGACTAGCAGGAAATAAAATGCTACACCATGCTGTTCTGCAAAGGACTGTAGAGAACACTGCTGCTGAACACCAAAGACAAGGAAAGGTATGTCCCTTCACAGGCAAACGAGACACAAGCATGTACCTACCATGTGCCTGAACAGGGGTGCAGAACAAAGGATGTTTAACGGCAGCCACGGTATCTCATTTAAACATGAAAACAAAGTTAGAAGCACTGTTACATGGCCTGTTCTCTAACCGCGCAGCTGTACACACCTTACATACACGTTTCTAAAATTGTGTTTATCCTGATGTTAATGGACTTCACAGCCTGAATTAGCGAATAAAATAAAAGCAACCTGAGCAGTGGAAATTGAAAACTATTATTAATCCTGTAGATTAATAATATTAGTGACTGTTCACCTGGCATGACATGAGAGAGACAGGGTAGCTACTAAACCATTCAAACCACGTATTTTAGAAGTCTGTATGATCCTTCCTCTCTCCCCCTCCTCAAATATTTATTTTCTAATAGCAATAATGACCTCAGTATTCAAGGCAGCCTTCGAAGATTAATGACCAGTGGAGGTTAATGGTCCTCAGCTATTCTTCGAGCCATCAACTCCTCCCAGCCAGTCATTAATCCCCAAGAAATGCCTTAATGCTTCACTTACTACTGCTTAAGCATCAAGCCTGTAAACTTTCAGGGCATTAAATCTCAAAAAGTAACCTTTTTCTCTTCATAGGCCACTATTTCAACGAAGCAGACAGATGACATGAAATGAAAGTGACTTCGTTTTATAGGGATTCTCCTCAGCTTTACAAAACAATAGCATTTATTTGTGTTTATTTGCATTTATTTGTTTTGGACACTAATAAATAACATCTCCTTTCCTGTCAATTCAGTAAATTTCCTGACAAAATGGTGATATCAAACTGTCTTCAGCCAGAACGTCAGCAGGAAAAAAATCTTAATGAGAACAGTTTTTATTAGTTTCTTTCTGCTGCAGGAAAAACAACAACATGGAGGAACTACTAGTGCTCCACACTTCTGCTGAATGTCATTGATCTTTGATATCTATATAAATATATACAGATGCACTTCCCCCACAACTCAACACCAGTGACATCTGCAGCAGGAGACCACACTAGAGGATGTGGCATTACACAAATCAAGGCCACACAATCTGGTTTCTAACACAGGGTCTGCCACTGATTGTTGCGTAACCTTGAGAAAGCCTTGCTGCCTCCAGAGATCATCTTCTTTTCATGATTTACCTGTTTAGATCAAACTGCTTAAGGAACGGAAGAGCTCTACTGTAGGATGCTGACTAAGAGACCTTGATTTCAGCCCAGGTTTCTGTTCAGTACCGCTACGTAAACAGTTACAGCAAATCTCTTCCAAGGGCCCGTTAAACTCAATGTTCACATGGAGGTGCTTTTGTACACCAAAGTGGTACCGCATGTAAAAATTACCTTTCCTCCAAACTATTTATTAGTCTTTCGGAAAGCCACAATACATGGTAAAGTACTTAACTGTCTCTGGATGCCAACAGAATAAACCAGAAAAAATGGCAAAAAGTGAAAGTCTTTATTCAAATAGTGACATCATCAATCAAATGCAATCTATATCCATTCAGAAGGTCAGTTATCCAAATGTGTCTAAATTGGACTATACCTGATCTAGGCAGCCCATCAATCATTTAAAGGGCAGCCTTTCTTTGCCTTTTTCTTTCCCTTTCTCTCATTTTTTAAATGGACATCAAGTTTTACATTATTTTCCTATTGTCATACTCTGGCTAAGAAGACCTGTTTTACAAAGCATTCACAACTTGAATTCTTGGACGTTCAAAAGAAAAAGAAAAATTCTTTGTAGGGTTCAGTGTCTGCAGATATGACAAGCAAAGCAAGATTTCATTATTTCTCAATCATTTTCTTTGAGGAAAACACCACAACAGATTCAGAAAAATGTTGACATTACAATTAGAAAAAGACTAGACATAATATCAGACTATTATCATACTCATTTGTATTGGCACTCAACTAGTATTAGTTGTGAAGGCAACAGGGCTAGCTGTCAAACATGCGCAAATTGACAAGCTATTAGAATGCCAACTGGATGTATTCAATTAGAAAATTTACTCCAGCACTGGAAAAGCTTGCTTTTAAGATAAGGCAGAAACGTGGTGTGTGTTGACCGGGAAAAAATGATAGAAAATTAATAAGCATAGACAGAAATGTATCTCTTCCTTTCTGCAATAAAAGCTACAAGCAAAGATATTAACTCCAAAATACTAACTCTAAAAAAGGTAATATCGAAAATGAGTCAAAGGAAAACAGCGTGGGCAAGTCTATGCCACGGTTCTGCTCCAGTTACTGACAAGCTCTGCGACGTTCTAGAAGCCACTTTGGGACCCTGACCTTGGGACCCTTCGGTCTTTGACACCGGCTTTTTCCCCCAAGTACTGAATAAATTTGGTTCTCTATTTAAAGCAGAGCCGTGGGATTTTTAACAGCTCTGAAGACAAAACAACGTAAGACCCACAACCCAAACCTGGAACACCAGTTAACCCCCACCCAGACACATCTTGGCATTAAATTACACCATGTCCGTTTCCTTACTTCTCTTCCAGAGTAATACTTGTTTCCTCCACCAGTGAGGTGTTGAACTGTGGAGATGTACTCGGTCACCACTTCCTACCAGGGAAGTGGATAAAGCTCCGTATTTGGAAGTGCAAACCAGAGTGCAGGGGCTGAAAGGTAAATGGGTAAAGGAGGAATGAAAAGCTCTTAGGAATACAGGTTCCCATATGGGAAAGGATGAAGATGCAGAGGAAGAGGGAGGAACTGCAGAGGTAATCCCTGTAAAAGTTTGGACCTACTGAGAGAACACATTTGAAGCCAGATCCCGTTACCAGATGCAAATCTGGAATTGTGGCACAGCCTCTAAAAACAGCACTTACCACCTGCCATCTTCTGTGCATGCCACAGGATCACTAATTAAAAAAACAAACAAACAAACAAAAAAAAACCTATGAGGAGTTCCAGTTACTCTCTTGACAGGCCATGAAATACCTTTCCGTTTTTAGCCTACTTTTTAAAATTTTCCAGAGATATGGCTTCCATTTTATTTTAGACATTAAGTGCCTTTTGGCTGGATTTTGTGAACAGACATGCAGACTGGGTAAAGTGAAGAATCTACTCAGCAGACTCCTCACCTGCATTAGGAAGGGCACATACCAAGCTAATTTCAGGATCAAAGTCTTACACTATAGCTCTTGCTGTTAAGAATTTTTTTGATGATATTCACTGTTCTTTGTTTTTTAAAAATGTTTAGTTCCAGTTTTACTAAGATTAAATAACTATACTCCCTCCCTCATGTTTACAGCTTTTATACGCTTCAAAATGCTCTGCATGTCCCTCTTCCCAGGGAGTATAATTTTTTTTAACACTTCCCTATAACCCTTTCACCCCCTGCCTCCACTATTTTTGATGCTCTCTTTTATTTATTCAGACACAGAAGTTTTACTGAGGGAGAAAATGAAGGCATTTATGCCAAGTCCCATTTATCAAAACCTACATAGGAATGATTTCAAAGGGTAGGAAATAAAAGTTTTCCCTATTCACATATTTACCAAATGCAATCAAAATTCACCACCTCCTTTAAAAAAATATTAACAAGAAAAAAAAAATAGTGAACACTTTTACTGTACCTCAGGGTATGAAAGGTATGATAGAGCTTAAAAAACTCTGGACTGGAGAATGGCAGCAAGATAAGGGAAGTTTACTTGAAACTGTCATGATAAAAATGTGTATGGAACATGCATGGAAAACTGGTATGCATGATAGAAAAAAAGAATAAAAATTAATAGGAGATGGTGTTGGAACCTTTAAAGATTTGACTGCTGTGAGCTTGGAGTGACAACACCTCTTGTGGGTGCCAGAGATATGAATGTCCTACGTGGATTTCCCCCCATGAGTGACAATAATCATAAAGATATAGCATCTGCACCGTCACATTTTATTTCATGCCATTTATTTGGTTTCGGCTTTTTGATGTTGGTCTTTTGAGGAAATCAGTTTCTATAGAAACAATTCTGTCACTGATGCAGCACGTGAAAAGTTGTACCAGTAAAAAGTTAGTTTACATACTATTTTGAAATCTGAAGGGTGGTTTGGGTAGGAAAAAACCAAAACAAACTACTGAAATGTCTGTTATATCTGTGGCTGCGCCAACTACCTTTACCCAGTGGACAGTCAGTGCTTCACTGCACTGTATGGAGAAACCTTTTCCCTTCGCTCTGCAGGCAGGCAGGCAGTTGCTGAGAAAGAACAGTATCTCAAAAATTTCCAACTCCAGTAGAATTTGGACCTCTCAGACACACTCCCAAAGGAAGGATTCTGTCTTAGCATCCCACCTTAGGCAAGAGAGGAGTCCTGCATTCAACAAGTTATCTGCCTTTGATCATAAGTCTCAAGAACCAGATCAAGCCTATCTCATCTATTCCTGCTGGCTTTTCTGATCTGAATGAAATTACTCCAGTTGTTCTCGAAAGGTATGAGACACCTCCTCTTGTCCTCCTGCTAAGATTTTCCAAGAAGTGCTGCTACAGAGCTGTTGTGACCATAGGAACCATGTTGTGTTAGCAAGGTGGCTGGAGCCCCAGTCTTCCACCAAGGCAGCGAGGCAGTTCTAGTAACTTCTTGGTGGCTCTACTTTATTGTCCCTGCCACAGTCTGTTTCTTTCTGGAAAACTGAAGCTGTAAAAGCGCTATAAAATTACAGTCAGAAATCCTATGTGGAAAATAAAACCAAAGAGGAATCTACAGTTTATGAAAACAAACCCCACATTCCCAAAATGTCGCAATGCCAGCAAGCAGTATTTGGCTTCAAAGTGCACACAGTTATGTGAACACTGCTTAAGACTCTGTATACTTGCATGTACATAACTGCATACATGCATTACCTGGAAAAAAAAAAAAAATCAGTTCATTAGTTCACTCTGCACAAGAAAGAACTGAGCAGGTAATAAGGACCTGATGTGATTTTAATTAGATTAATGCAAAACAGCACTAACACTCCAGTACCAGGAAATTTATGATTAATAGAAATATTTCACTGAGGGGAGAATCAGGCCTTGACTGCTCATGGAAATAAATCTTTTCCTATGACAGTTTTGAAATTTCATCTATAATTCTGAAAAAAGAAATTTGAAAATTATTTTCAGTTAAATCCATAGAAGCACTGACCTTCAGTATCTATAATATTCAAAGAAAAGACACTTCCACTTGTGATTGACAGATCCATTGCAAATACAGTCTCAGCAGCTCCAGAGCAAACGTTGAGAAATGCAACCTGAGCGTCCATAACTCATTCATTCTAACTTATTCAAGCAGTTTTTCCTCTGTCAAGAGAATGTCATGATTCAAGATTCAGCCCTACAGGTAACAAGCAATCAGGAAACCACTCTCACATATGAAGTGATCTTAAGCATCATAGTGACAAAAATAAAGCACAAGTTCCTATAATATTCCAAATCAATAGGAAAACACATGCCTCCAATCCAAACCTCAAATTATCCTATTTAACTAATTGGAGAATTCATAAGCAGTTTAGGTAAAATACTAACTCTGAAAAAGCCCATTATACCTTAAAATAAACTCCAAGCTGCAAATCAGACAAACCTCAGCACAATGACTATGCAAGTCTGGTTGGCATAAGGTAAACCCATTATATTCATTCCGGAGAATTGTCCCATATGGAAACTGTACCTGACATCTTCATGTTGAACTATTAAGTTGAAAACAAACATTGTACTTGATCACTTTTCAGCTCCTGGCCCACTACTATGAAGCAACAGGTATGCAGATTCAGCTGCAGAAACTGCTTTAACATCAGGTTTTTCTAACTCCATAGCAGCAGAGCTGGGACCTGCAGTTCCACTGCCAGGAACGAACAGAGCTTTCTACCATAAAAACTGCTCCCTGGAGCGACCTTCCTTGGATCTTTCCAGTTTGAGATTCCAGAACTGACTCCAACAAACTAAGAGCAACCTTTCTCAGCACAAATCTTCCTTTGATAGGCCAGCCCCCTTGCAGATAATGTAGCATTAACATAAATGAAAACCAAAGCACACAAATGTCACAGCCCCTGCCCTGCGTCCCTCAGAGCAAGCTCCAAACCAACCCAAAACAGAAAAATACATCCCAGGTATGGGCTAGGGATTAAAAAAGAAGCATGTGATACCATTAACTTTAGCGAAAGGTACTCAAAAACTCTTGAAGAATTGCTGTAAAACCTTTCCAGAATTGGAAAACATTGTTACAGCTTCAAGTGCTTTTGCCTCAAACCTTTCAAGACCCTCTGTTATCTAAAACGTTAGATAATGCCTCAGTGCATTACTAAGTTAAAATCCCTAGTTCAGGGCTGAAAAGCTCTTGAATACACGAGCAAGATCAAAGCAGGTAAGCTCAATAAACTGTGTAGTCACTGTTTAGGGGCTTGAGGAGCATCGCTTTCACTGCATGTTGGAAGTAATTTTCTCTTGTGACATGCTATGTTTTGTCTTACTGAACATTTAACCTCTAGATTTGGACAGCACACATTTGGCACGGGCACATTTCTTTAGGGAACACCAGAGTGGTTACTTCAAGTGACAGTTTTCTAATTATTCTGTCAAGCATCAATCTGTAAAGTTCCCAGTTCCTCAGCACCCTGACTGACAGGGCAATCAGTGCTTTACTTAAAGCCTCTAGAGCTGTTCTGTCCTGACAAATGCTTTTTAAAATACCCCAGCCAACCCCTCCTCCCCAGTGTTCAAAGGGAGGGGAATATTTGACTTCCAAAACAACTCCCCACTTTCTGCAAATACAGTTCTCCAAAGCAACCAAAAAAAAATCACATTAGTACTTATAATGCAGCTAGGGAAAGAAGAACAGACCAAAACAGTATTTTCTTTTATATTATAGTAATTCATTTCAGGCATTTTATTTTGGAGCAAATCAGCTGATAGAAGTACATCAAAAACAGAGAAGGAACTAAGATAATGCAATCATTTTTACTAGAAAGTTTTCCTTCTCTTGAGAGGAAAAAAAAAAAAAAACAAAAAACCCACAAAACACCTTCACAGCACCTTTAACTCGATTTCAAGTTCCCCTTATTTCTGATGAATATCATCTTCCTCTGTTGAGAGTGGTATTGTGACTTCTCTTGGGGTCTTACAGCACCACTGACTGTAAGAAGTAGGAAAATGAGGGACTTTGTGAGTGATAAACAATTAGCCCCGTACCAAGTTCAGGGAATAATACAAGCTATTTAGTAGTCATGACCATGATTTCCTAAATAACATGAAAGTACTTCATGCTCTTTATCTACGGTGTAATTCAATTCAACACCAGGGCTAAGATTTTGACCAATAAGTTGGCACTACAGTTAGACACGGTTTGATTTATATGCCAAGGTGCTTCATCTGAGAATTCAATAGTGGAGTTGCTCTTCTTGGCTTGCTGGGACAATCTTGTGTAAGTACTGTTCAACTTAATACAAAGAGGAGACCTCTCACCGTACAGAACAGCAGCACTAATACCAGCATGCCACTAATACTAGTTTCTATTGCGATCAAATTTGTGTCGAAGTTGCTCCTTCGGTTTTTAAGGGTAAACTATGAATAATGCAGGTTTGGTGACTAGCTTTTGATCGTGAGCACTACTGAGTGCTCTATGGTAAAACACCCTGATTGAACTCAGCAAGACTAACAAATAAATGAAATATCAAGTCAAGTGTCAAATGAAGGGTGGAAGAGTACAGCACATTTTATCACCAGAGTGAACTGCAGAAAATCTCTCTCTAGATTTAATGTTTAATTCTCTTTTTCTGAGGACATTAAATATGTAAATATATTCACACACACAAAATTCTTTTTTTTCTTGGATCTGAGTCAAAACTCCCAGTACACAGACTACCTGTGATTTATGAAATGAAGAAAGGAAGCCCGTTCTAATCAGAGCTCAAATCTAGTCATAGGCCAGCAATGGCTGCGTAAATTTTTTGGGTTTTTTTTTTCTGGGCAGCTTAACACTAGATGATTTTTATATATAAATCATCACCCCCATCAACAATATCAAATTACTAATTTTCCTTAATGAACCAGATTCCTTTTGGAGAAGATTATGCTGAACAACATATGACCAGAAAGTAGTTTCACTGAACTCATTAGGAGCATTCAAAGATGGAAGCATCGTGCAGTGCAAGGAAGAACGCCTGAGTCTGGCGTGAACAAGGGACTAATGGTAGGCTTGAAGGACTGAAGCTTATCTAAACCAGCACCATCCTCCAGGAACTACTCATCTGACCTAGTAATGAACCAGTTCGGGCAGCCAATCTATTTCTGTTTTTACAGGTTTAGTCTTCTGCCAATGTAGCTCATTGAGCTTGTTCACTGCGGTGTCGGATGAGTGCGGGTGCAAATGGAGGGAAGGAGGGTGCAGCCATGGAGTACTATCTTTGATACACTAGAACTGCCACAGACCTGATTCCTTGACAGAAGGGAATGACAGAGCTGACCGCTGATACTACAAGCGGAGGAAGGAAGTTCTCTGATAAAAAGCCTAAAAACTGTAGTGGTCAGTAAGGGGAAATCTGTTCCACTGGCAGGGGGGAAGGCTGAACCCATCTGCTTTTCTTACGGAACTGCAACAGACTTTTAGCATTATTAAGGCAGCTAAGTGAATGTTGCTGAAATGTAGGCACCATCTTTGCTTAAATTGCTTTTATTTTATCTTTTCAGTTCAATTACTTCCATAGTTTGTGTGACTAGGTGAAAACAAAAATGTATTTGAGATTCTCTCTAAGTAATACACACAAACCCCAAAACAACTGTACAGGGCCCCACGAAAGTTTTGATTAAAGGCAAATCCTTCACAATTCAGAGAGCACACACTCAGTAAGTGGTTGAAAAGGAAAACCTCCAGGGAGCAGCAGGAACTAAACAATTCTGATAAGGTTTCTGTGACTTTCCAGCAAATAGTAATTTGCTCTTTTATATTTCTTCAATGAGAAGTCAAGCATTGCAGTCCCAAACCTTTAAATCAAATGATTTGCTGGGCATCAGGCATTCAACATTCACCACCTACTATAAAATATTGACTCTGCACATTCATTCATTTCTACCCAATAATTGATTCTTCTTTTTTTGCCAGTTACAGGCCTGTAACAGTATTCAGGGAGGTTGACTTAATCAAGATCTAGTTAAGAAAAAAGAGAACCTCAGCGTTTTCAAGTTTTATTCTTGTCTACACCACATAAGCATGTATGTAATCTATTTTCTTAATGAGATACTTTTACTCTTTTCCCCTCTTATCACTATTAATTCCAAATTTACCATGCACAAGAGCCATCCATAGTCTACACCAAGGTTTCTGCTTTAATCACAAAGTTGGCATTACTCTGTCAAAGGACAGAGCTTCTTGTTAACTTTTGCTTAACGACCTTCTCAGCTGGAGCCCGTCTGTAAATACAGCTCAAATGGCCCAGCTGGCACAAGAGAGATTTCATTCCCTTTTCTGGTAAAGTGAATACTGGCTTACACAGTCAGCCCAAATGTCGTCCACTCAGAAATGCCATTTTATGGCATTGGTGGCAGGATTGCTGCGTTGCTTACACCGAGGCGCTTCAGAGGTTCTTGGTTGGAGGAAGGCAGTGCTCTGCCATGACAACTTCAGCTGGCTGCTCCTCTGCATTGAGCAGCTTGCTAGCAGCTCCTTCTCCCCCACGCTCGCAGGGAATGCGCATCTGGTGCTCTGCAGCTCTTTTGATTGCTCAGGCTTACCCTTAAATAATTAGAAATGGTTTCTGAAGTACAGCAACACCCAACGCTGCATATAAAAACATTGTGCAAACAACTTGCTAAGAGCAGCAATCATATATACATATGCAGACACTCACACATACACACTGCCATTTACACTTCACTGTAGCAAACTACATGTATAAAATTAAGAAAAAACAACAGTTTGCCTTTCCCTCTACTCATTTGATGAGTAAAATGTATATAAGTGAAAAAGAATAGAAAAAGGTATTTTTAAGCCATAGCAGAACATTCAAGGTGAAAATGGTGTTGTGTAAGCAGTGAATATTTTTTTCATTCGGAATACCTGAAATAGTACAGTACCTGCTCCACTCTGCCAAACGTAACAAATTATATAACAATTTTCAACAAGTAAGGCTACCTTATTCTTGATCAACTCTTCTAATTGCTTGAAAAATTATTCTTAAAAATTTTTGGGTTTTTCTGCTAAAAAGCTCTGAATAATTTTGGGAATCCCAGTAAAATCTATTTGGTCAGACATTATCCACCTGTCTTTCCACAAACAGGCACTTATTTTCTTTTAGCTGGAATTTTCAAAGCCATTTGGCTCGATATGGTTGAACATTTTTCCATTAAAAAAAAAAACATTAAAATCTAAGTTTTCAGCTTTTTTTCATTAAGTCAGTCCTCTTTCCTTGAAGAAATGTGCGGTCTTCCACCAACCCAAAGAAAAAAAAGTCAACAGTTTCCATTAAAAAAAAAAAATCTCAAATTTTCAATTAAAACCCTTCAGTTGAAGTGACAGTTTCTGTTATCATTTAGGTACTGCCATGGCAAAAAACCAGCTTACGATTTCTATTCTGCTTTACAATAGAGACATGGTAAAATGCTTGGGAATTGGGACTCACTTTTCTCTTGACAAGCAGAGCCTATACAAGATCCAAGCTTTGTAACCTATGCCAAAAGACAGCAGTAGCCCAGTTTGTAGCCCCCATGGCTACCTGCTGCCTTTTCCCATATGCAATCCCTTCCCTGGGCACTCAGCACCAGAGGTAACTCCCCTGTAATTCAAGGAGAAGTACCAGCACCAGAATGAGGTACGTAACTTTTTCCAGCTAATTTGTAAGTACACTTTACCCAATTAAAAAAAGACTATCTAATTTTGCTTATAGATTTGTAGGAATGAATCAATCCTTGTTGGTAGAAGGTTGAATTATTAATTTCAGTTTTCACTAGACTTTCTGTCCACATTTTAGGAAAGAAACCATATTGCCATTTTAATAATGGAGAGGGAACGTGTTTCTTAAATACAGGTATTTAAGATTACTTTCCCATCCGGTGCTTTAGAAGGTACCCACATAGCAAATGAAGGCTGCATTCTATTGAATAAAGAGGATAGAGAAGTAACATCCTCCAAGTTGCTACAAAAGGAAGGGAAATAGAGGGGAGCAAAAATTTCCTCTTTTCTATTCACCAGAGTTAGACAGAATCTACTATGGTGTTTGGGAGTGCAAAACAAACAAATGTGGATTTTTTAGGATGGAGAGCAAAGTTTAAAAAACAAACCAACAAAAAAAATCCACAGGGAAACTATTTCCCTCCCCAAAGGTATTAGCTAGAACCCTAAAGAAAATTTAAAAAGTTAATTAAGCTCAGGGCTATACATCAAGCCAAAGTCACTGAAAGATCAAGGGAACAAGATGTGTTTACTGTAGCTGATATAAACAGCACATAATAATGTGGTTTTTCTCAAGGACAGTTAGAATCATAGAACATCTTGAGTTGGAAGGGACCCATAAGGATCATTGAGTCTATGAAGATAACCACAAAATCCAATACATCCACAGAGAGAGTCCCCAAGTTTTGCCCAGCTTTTGACTGATGTGGTTATTTCTGTGGACCACGTCCTTTACACCCTCATACTGCTTTACACAAGCTCTATGCACCGCTATTCCCCACTCACAGTTGGTAACACGAATACTGGAGCCATCGAAATCAGTTGAACTTCTGTGCAACTGAAGGAACCGTGGTTAGATGCCCACAGAGCCTGTTTGGAATATTCTTCCTCTTCCTCCGCCCCCCCAGACTACATACATAAAAAAAACTGGGCACTTGGAGACGGAATAACTCATGTTTTCTGCAGATTGCTATCAAAAGTATGAGCACTAAAAGAGATAAGCTCTCCGCTTTTCACACTACTCTAAAGAAAACACATGATTTTAAAGACTGCCTAGTACGGCAAAATATTGAAGGGTACAACACAAACGACATTTTGAGAAATAGGACTGATTTTCAACTTCCTATAAAAAAATAGTTTTTCTATTAGATGATGAAACTAAACCTCTAGCAACAAGAGTAAGAACTACTCATCTGTGGTAGATGTGCACTTGATTTAGCAAGTACTTAAGCACACAACAAGCTTTAAAAGTGAATAGGCTCATTTAGTTCAACTTTACCCATCCACTCAGAATAATAGATAATAAAATATTAAAACTTGGAACAGGTTTGAAAATCTTGTTGAATGGGAGCATGAATAATGAAGTTGTGAAATAATTCAGTCCCACCTGAAACAAAACAGAGATTCAAGGGAATAAAAAAAGCTTTTCCCTCTTTCATTAAGCCATATTTCAAATAATTTTTGTCTCTTCCAAAGCTTTTTCATCATTCTGTGCTCAGCTACGCAAATGAATGGATGAACTCAGGCCAAAGGATATTTTTCTTATTCAAATATAAATTAAATACATTCTTCTGACTGGGAAGACAGAGTGTATCCTGCTCCAAAAACAAAGTTTACACACTATAGAAAAATACATTCCCCACCTCAACACTAAAAAAAAAAAAAAAAGGGGGGGGGGGGGAAGCCTATACAGTGGAATACAGAAAATATCACAGGATACACTGCACCTCAAAATCCCATTTCCATAGAAATGCATGGATGTTCTAACAGATCTTTTTCTTAACAAGATGCCAATGAATTTAAAAGCTGCATATTTGCCAGACCTGCACATTATTCTTGATCATATCACCATGCCAGTCATTTCAGATGGCATATGGGATTAATAATAATAGGTTAGAACAAGATCACCTATCATAATCTATTTCCTATATTAGGATGCAAACCAGAGCACAAGTGTCACAGCAGAGACGAGTGCAACATCTGTATTTATTCATGCAATTCTCCCTTCTTCCCCAAGAACCACATCACTGAACCTGACACTGCAGTATTAGGTCACTTTTTCAGCTTAGAGACAAAAAGCTCATTTTAAAAAACTGCTTCACATCCCCCACGCCTTTTTCTTTCCTAAAGTATAGACATCTCTTTACACTAAAATTCTTAGCAAAATCAGGTCCTTTATTCTTCTGTCTTTAAAAAAAAAAAAATTATGATGGAAAAATGTGCATTCATCTTGTCATGTTTCACCAGCTTTTTTCCCAAAATTGAGTCTTATTCTTCAACCAACCTATGCTCTATCTACCTGTGCTCCATCCATCAAGGATGCTTCTGAAATTGTAAGTAAAAACAGCTGACATTCATTTCACTGTCAGAAGGGCATGTCTTACCCAGTATAAATGGCTAAAAGCACCTACTTGAAATATACAGTTCATCATCTAGGCCTGTATCTAACAGGAACAGATGGAGGTAAGGTGATTAATTTCTTCATTTTGATGGAAAGAACAAACGCTTTCCTAGACAGCCATAACACCTCAAACCACTTAAAAATAATGAGTATTAAAATGCGATTTTCTCTACAGAAGAGTTTAAGTAAGGACACCTACAACTTTTCTTTTAATATACTATTTCTTACCTATATTATCAAATGATTTGTCTATCATTCTCCTGTAAGTATGCTGGATAGATGATGTATAAATAGATTCATAATAAATTACTCATCTCACCAAGATGAATTACCAAACTGAGATTCCTAAAATATCTTCCCTTTTTATCCTCACTAATTGTGAAATGAGTCATATAAATTTTCAACATTTAATCAATTTGTAAAGTACAGTAAAGGATTAAACAATTTTCTGATGTATTATGCATGGCATTTCCTTTTACTAGGCAATACTAAGACACACAAACATAACTGCACATTATATTGCACACGCTGGATATGACATCAGGCATTTGGCAGTTAGATGTGATGCTGGCAAGGTTTTCAAGATGGAGATTTACTGCCTGTATCCGTCGCCCTTCATTTTAGGCCCTGGTTTGGAGTGAGATGGTGATACCATGCTATGACATTACAAGAGAGATGTACTATCCCATAACCATTACCACATACTTCTCTTAAACACTTCCCACCGCAGGCTCACCCATACTGGCTCATCAGTGGATACCTCAGAAAAGTCCAGATTCTACAGCCCCAAGCAGTAATGAACAAAGAAGCCAATAAAAAAATCCTTTATCACTTTCACCATTAATCAAATGTACCTCCAAACAAGTAGGAAAATACAACAAGCCTTGACCACAGAGCAGCTATCTCAAGAGGGTGAGCCAGATTGTCTTCTGAGGAAATGGAAATGTCTGCTCTTCTGTCCCTATTTTTGTAGCGGTATCCCTTCTGAGAGGGTGATTGGCACACAAACATTTCAAATTCCATCCAAACCTAACAGCTCAATTTTTACTTCTGCAAATTTTTCAGCATTTACCTTCTAAGGAAACATTTGTGATTTTTCCTTATTCAGCCAAAAAGGAGGCAATTAAAAAATCTCTTCAAGTTTTCCTCTTGCTTACTAAGTATATTTTCATATCCAGTTTGTAAGATTAATTATAGCCAACTTTAAAATGCCAAAAGGCATTCAACTTGTCAGTGCCTATAAATAATGGCAGACTCATGTTAAAGTATATTTACATATCAATTACTTAGGACTCAATACTACACATGCTCTTGAAAAATACATTACTCTTGATTATAAATCAAGACAATTCACTTATGCATTTTAAATACATAACTGTCCTCACATTTTCATAAATATTGGCAATACGCTATCAGTCTCTAAAAATGCTTCAATGAAATGAAAGCATACCTTTTCAATACTCTAAAAGATGACTAATCATTTCACATTAATTCCTGCAAAACTGCAAAGACACATTAGAAGAAATCCTTGTTAAAGTTCTATTAGTCTGTATTTTCTCACCAATGCAGCGCTAATAGAAGTGTGGGGAAATTCCTAAATTACTCCTATAAACTCAAATCCTAAAGTATCTATAAAAGAACTACAAGCTGCTCCAATACCCTTGGTTAAAGGCAAAGTATTTTTACAAATTTCTGAGGCAGAAAATACAATATGCCTTTGTCAACTTTTCCCAGCTTTACAAGATGTTTCTGTGCTCTAATATGTCTTTTCTACCTCTACAAACTGTCATCCTATGATAGTAATTTTAAACTTCGACAAGCTGTGAAAGCCAAGGCATTATTGCCCATATAAAATTACTAATCACAGCTTTAGGTTTAGGGCTGTTCTCTGAAAGAGGAAAAGAAACCTCCAGTCCATTCATTGGCCCCAAGGCAGGATCAACTCTTCCTGAATCACCCTGGATAAATTTTTGTTTAGCTAGTTCTTAAAAACTTGCGGTGCTGGATAACCTGTAAGTTCCTAAAATAAACTGCTGTAGGACTCAACTACCTTTTCTGCTGGAGAATTTTCAGAACAGCTAACCTAACTTTCTTTGCTGCATTTAAACCTTACTACTTCTTGCCTTACAGAGGCAGACATTGACCTGCAACACTGGGCAGATTAGCCAGGTTAACTGAAGGTTTCCTTCACCTTTTTGTATCTGGTTCCTCTTTCAACCCTTGAGTCTTCTGTATATTTTAAAAAAGAGAAAAGGATGCTCTCTCCCTACATGTTTACACACCCCCAAGGCAAAACGGGCTCTCTACATGCTATTAGGAGATAATATTAAGATGACGTAGTAAGATCCAGCTTCCAAAAACTATGTGGTATACTTCAATGATTGATTAGACATCGTCTTACACAAATGTCAAAATTGCAACACAAAACCAACAGGTTTATTGATTATGACTTTCTTTTTTAAAATTTAATATTTCACTTCTACAAAAACAATGCTGAGTACAAAACCGCCAGTAGGCTAGAGCTCTGTAATAAGCAGTAAAGGAACAGTGATAAGTTTTATCATTTCCATAGCACTTAAGTTTCTTTAATGGACTATATAATTTTTGATCAGTGTTGATCAAAACAGCAGTCATCTAAGGTAGATGAGTATTATAACCCACAGTTCACACAGAAGGGCAAAAACAGAGCAGCCAAAGCCTGAACTTTCGAAAGCATCCACTAAATTCAAGTGCCACCATTTTCAGATACCCAGCTGGAGCTATAAAGGGCTATGCAGAGGTGTGAACACTGGACGAGCAGTTAGCACTCGTGAAACAGTATAACACACTGATATTTTTCACTACGATAACTCTTCAGCTACAGCCTTTAGAGTACTCAGAACAGCATATGACACTTCACCCTCTTGTGTGAATCAGAAAAACACAGAAAGCATAAAGATTTTTCATGCTGTGTAAAGAAGAGCTGGGTAATGAAGTGTGTAAAGGGTGCATGATATTTGAATGAGAAAGCAAAAAGATTTCTAATGACTAGGGTACTTCTGCATTATCTGAAATAACATGCAATCTGACAATTCAAACAAATCCAGTGCTAACACTCTATTATATGTCCATAACTGAATGCTATTTACATTTCGTTTTTTTCTTCAACATTATACACATACAGACATAGGCTGTATGTGTGATAGGGAAGGTTATCTCATCCTGCTGATTTATGGTTTCGCATTATTGTAACACTGAGAAATCCACTACTGACAGTTAGTCAGTTAAATGCAGAAAATGCGTGACAAACTATTCACAACCAACCTGTGCTCTGACTAGGATAAGGCTCACTATCACAGCACGTGTGGACATTTTAATTTTTATATTTTTAAACCCTCTACACACTATTTTTTATTTATGACTTTTACAGCTTAATAGTCCCCCTTCCCACTCCCCAAAGCACCCTCCTCTCACTCTACACAAAAGTTCCAGGCCTAACAGCAATAATAACCATTCTCATCAATGGGCAAAGGCAGCCCTAGAAGAAAATCAAACGAGGTGGTTCTTTGTTTCTGGATGTTGCCTTTGATGTTCAAGCTGCAACTCTTCCTCTTAGTCAAGACAGACTTAATAGTCTTGCTTGATTGGCATGACTAATACCGTAACAAGACATTCTGCAGATCACATTAAACAGCTGTGCAAACTGCCTGCACTCACAACTTGGCTGCTGACATTATTTTTATTTTTATTTGATGTGATTATAATATCTCAGTGACCAATCCTGGATCAGAAACGCCATGTGACCACATTCCCCTCTTCTTCTTCCACTCTCTTTTCTCCCAGACTGTTTGAAACGATGCCTGCGTGGGCAGGATGCAGGGAATAATTGGTTGGGAACAGAATAGGCACCTGGCAACTCCTAAGAAGCCTATCTGCCAAAACCCCTTTTTGGCTCAGGCTTTGTAACCCAACAGTCAAACGCCTAGGCACAGACTCACTGAATAAGACAGATTTTTGCACAACTTCCAGGACAAAACCCTCAGCTATATAGTCAAGCCTAGTTAGAAACCATACTCAGAAGAGCCTTTTCCCCTAGAACTGGGAACAGGTCCTTGTTTAAAGCTGCAGAGTGAGAGCAAACAGTACAGTAACACACTGGTACAGTTACTACACTCCAAACTGCCTGAATGTTTGCAGACTTTCTGAAATTGTCTTAACTGAACTAGCTCACCCAATTCTGAATTAATTCACCCAAAATAAAGACCAAATAAATTATACAAGGCAACCTTAATTTTATTTCTGAAATCTGAGAAAAGAATATCCCAAATCTTTCCTCTTAGAATAATGTTATCCCTTCTGTTGCCACATAACAGACTGCAATGTAAAGAAAACTAATACTAAAAATCCCTCAAGCCAAAAGGATAAACTGGTGATAAAAATGTCTTATATAATAAGGATGGATAAACTGTATTACTTTCACACCAAGCGCAGCTGCAAAATAAGTGAATTGCAAAATTATGATTTAATGATACCCTCTTTCAGAATTCTGTTCACTCTCTCAGATGCCTGGAAAATAAAAGCCCCAAGACCTCTGCTTCACACGCAACTTAATGGCAAGACACATCAGTGCCATTACTTTTCCCATCACTGAGGTGGACAGAGAGATGCATCTGACATTACCAAACAGGCGAAGCAAAGCGACAGGAATAAGGATGCCTATTCCATATTAATAAAACAATAATTTGAACTAAGAATAGCTAAAGGAAAAAAAAAAAATTAAATTGTGTGTGTGTTTGATATTAGTTATTCCCTGGATATGAGTTAACAGATGTCAATATGGAATATTTTTTCCAGAGAGATGTTTGTCAATCTGTCAATAGTATTTTGCTTATATGACAAACAAACAGTTGTTAACATCAATTGATTTGGTAAGCCTTTAGTCGTATCATCAATGACAGGCTTCAAAAAAGGCTGTCAAAGGAGCTTTAGGGGGAAAAGGACAACAAGAACAACAAACAATTTTGGCCTTTAACTGGCCGTATTTCAGTGTTACTTTCTATTAGGAGTCAACTGTTAAGTTAGGGACTAGAGCCAGTCAATGGCAAAACAAACCTGCTTACAGCTTAGTTTGCTTTACTCATATTTCTGTATTTTAGCTCCTGTTAGGGAGGCAGAACAAAGGTAAGGGATGGTGTATAGCCAAAAGTCTGAGGAAAGACTGTGTAGTCCTACGTCTGGGTCACATCTCAAGTACACACACCATTTATGTCAGCATGAATGGGCAACTCTCCCATACCAGTAACCTGTACAATATTATTTTTATTCTGTCAAGACAGCATGGGAGAAAAATGTAGAGGATGTGACTTGCTTCAGGTTGTAGGTAAGATGCTTCTGGCCTTTGCCTAATTGTAGTCACTAAATACATCTCACCAAGAGCCTAGTCATTATGGGCTCTCATACTCACTAGGGTCTTCAAAAACACGATTCAGCCAGCCCAACATCTGAAACTTGATGTTGACTCTCTCTGTAATGTGTATAAAAAAGCTGAGAGAAAAACCTGCAGGAATTTAGGAGAGTCAGATATGTGGGATGACTCCAGGCCAAAGCTGAGGGCTGAGATGGCAACCAAGTTTCAGTGCCCTGGGCAGCAAATTTATTGACAAGACTGGTTTTTTTAGCCTTTCCAAAACCTTGTTGAATCCTACAGTCATATGGGAAATACAACAGTCCAGGTCTTCAGCATGAATAAAAATGAGCACCTGTTGAGCTTGGTAAGGATGTGAGAGTACTCAAGGATGAGGACTTCAGTGAGGATGGCTGAAACAGCACTTCATACATGCAGGGGAGAGCCAGGCATCACTCAGAACCTCTGAAATACCAAAGGAAACAACCTCTTCTACTTGACCGTGGGACAAAGAGGAGCAATGAAATTCCTGCAGTGTCTCCCAGCAGCTCGAACACCCAGAATCAAGCCATCTTCCCCTTTCCTGTTACTACCTGAAAAGAGGGAAGACAGTTCATTTTCTGCCAAAGCAGACGCACGGCACAAACTCATAGAAACAAGACAGGCAGGAAGGAATTTAAAAAAAAAAAGTCTGGAATTTAGATAGTGAAAAGAAAGGAATTCAGAACCACTGCAATGACCTGTCTGACCTAGGAAGTATTGGATATGGCAGACTGCAAACAAGACCAGCAGAGTATAAAAGGGTCACTGACCCTATGGACAGCATTTCCATCCAAAAGCTAGTGGGTAACCTTTTGCAACAAAAAAAAAAATTTACTTTAAAAAAAAAAAATTATAGACACTGACAATAGCCAGATTAAACCAGCCGCAAACCAGCCAAGATCTTCATTTTTCTCAAAAACAATATCCCCAGCTTCACTAAATCAAATCATGGCATACCTGTATTTTTTTTGCTTTAATACAAAATAGACATTTTAAAGACAACTAAAGAGAGGGAAAGAGATCGATTTCAATGTGCAGTTAAACATTTCCTTCTGGAAGATTTCTTCTCTTGCAATGTCCTTAACACTGCCAGTGCCATATTTCAGCGCAACTAAAAGACAGTGCTTCTCCATATTACAGCCCTGCAGACTTTTTGTTTGTTTGTTTAGTCATTCCTCAGAGGGTCAATGTTGTTTGGAGACATTTACAACAATTAATTGCCCCTCAAGTTCCAAAGAGCAAATTTTTATCCTCTCAAACAAGGTGGGAATCAGGTTATAGGTTACAGGGAAATGACTGACCAGATACAAACTGTGTATGCTGCATTAGCCACAATGACTCTTGGGATTGAAGGCCTACTATTAGTTAAGAAAAGAGAGGATTCATTCAATTATTGTACTGTATATTAGTGAGCTAATGGACATGGCATATGAGGAGAAGAAATAACAGACATTTACTATCTTTTCTGAACAGAATGAAATAAAACATGAAATTTTTTTTTTTAATAGCTAGTAAATTTATATTAATATTCATCTGCAGAGGAGTAAGAAAAACAAGGGCTTTGATGTTAGGCTGATATAACTGCCAGGGCTGCTACAGTCTCCTATTATGTACCGGGATATCAGCATATCTTCCCTAATCCTAATTTAATCTCATACATATTCTTCATCAGTTACCGTTAAGAGAAGTTTTTCACCTGATGTCATGTGGAACTGAAACAGTATTGCTGATGGTCACAGTGACATAAAATAAAGGCAAAATCAGTCAAACTGAAAGGGCTAACAAGATAAACAGTTCAGAAATGACTCACTTAAACTTGGCAAGCCTCTTAGGGATAAGAGCTGTGCTATGACTGGTCACGTGCAGGGCTAGGCTCAAAAGAACTAAAGTTAGTAACTCTAAAAAATGGGCGACAGCATTAAATCCCAATAAAAACACAATGTCTGTGGCCAACAATGCTGTCACTTACGTACGTGCATCCAAGTTTGCTATGGGCTACGTTCCCTGGAGCAGACAGCTTTCAGAAGCACCCTCTTTCCCCTGCACCATACCAAATAACAGTCTCTAGTGCGACTCTAAGCAGTCATCCTCCCTTTTTTTCCTGGAGTGCAATAAAGAGAACAAAAGGGAAATGCAATGGAGCTGTTCTGTGATTCTTCCTGTGAATGGAGAGAAGATCAGAAAAGGCACTCAAAAGGAAGAGAGGAGGCAACAAATTAATGAGGAATGAGTTGTGCTGCATTTAGGCTAAAGCATTCTGCATCTTCAGCCAGTCAAAGCCAGGAATGTAACAGCTACAGCTGTGCATAGACACGAGCGTAAATGACTATTTCAGGTCCTTTCCATGCTACCTTTTACTTTGCCCCACTGTCTCAACTAGCATAGCTTCACTAGCCCTGGTGCAAGCAGCTAGTGTTAAGTAGTGATATATAAGTGGAAGATGTAATAGAATAAGGATACATTTACAAGTCAAATACCGGGCATGCAGATGTTACACAGCCGAGAGCTACTGAAATGCCTTTTTGTTTTAAAATTGTTTAAACTCAGTAAGTTTCATCACCAAAATTAATACCTGCTGTTTGTGTTGTAGCAGACAGAAGAACCTATTTAGCATAGTGATAACCATCAGCTAAGTTGTTTATCTAAGACTTTACTGCACCTGCTTCTCCACCACTAACACAAGTTTCAGGACTAAATTACATCTCAGCCAAACCTTGATCATCATACGAAGCACACACTGCAGAACAACTCACACACACACAAACAAATCTTCGTGTAATGTCCTGAGAATAGCTAAAACTCACACAAATGAAGACAAGCATAAGTGTCTACTAGCATCAGACAATGAAGGAAACTATCAGGTTTTCTAGCATGAATCTCAGGTCCCATCCTGCCTCCCTTCTGCCCCAGACAAGATATCTTGCTTCTCTACTTCTCCAGGTCTGTGTTCTTGTAGGCATGTTAATGACTTGAAGCTTATAAGATCACTAAGTAGAAGGAGACAACCAGTTCTCTTCCTGTGCATCTTGGGAAGAACATGAACCTAGACCTCTACAAACGAAAGGTCAGCATGACCCAGGTCTATGGGAGTGCAAAAAGATCCAGGAAGAATGTTTTAAATATTGCAGATGACTCTCTCTAGTACAGTTGAGCCATCAATGTACTACGTGCTTTAAAAACATGCAAGGAGACTTAGAACTGCAAAGAGCTTACAATATGAAGTTGACCTGTGCTTATTTTGTACTGTTAATCATCTTCCTGATTCTGCCTTGAAATTTTGCTGCAAACAATATCCGTCTCCGTTTGAAAAGTCACAACATTTTGTCACTTACTGCTGCACAGGGTATACAATTACAGTAATGTAATTTTCACAGGAAGGTGGTATTTAGAAGAGCTAATATCACAGACACAATGAACACGAGGAAAATGGATGGAAGCACAGAAAAAGAGAGACAAAGGAGATAAAGCCAGATCCACAAAAAGAAGCAAAATGTTGAAATCAGGACTTCCGCAGAGATGCTTAGGTGCAGGAGATGGAAAAGATGATCAAAGCCCTTCGGCAGATTTTCATTAGTAAAAAAATCTACAGCAACTTAAGTTCTGGCTACACACAGAAGCATAACTCTGCGTTGGCAGGGATGGTCAGCTGGCACTGCTCCAATGCCTACTCCTGATCAATATTCTCTCAGTAGACATTCTACTTCTGTCTGCAAAGAGGACCAATGACCTCAGCATGCTAACATGAATCTCTAGAGAACTTCTACTCAATACACACAGACTGTCTTCTGTTGTCCAAAAAGAAAAGAGCAACTGCACCTCCATCTGCAAAAGGAAGTATTAGAACGTACCAGGCTACAATTCAAGTCTGTGAATGTTAATTAAACACAGACTATCCTACAGTGCAGAATCAGATATTTTAGAAACCTCAAGCTTAAAAGAGTACAAATCAGCTTTAGAATTAGCTATTTGCTTAATTCCCATTTTTCTTCTCATCCTACTGTGGCACTACACTGTTAGGAATGCTATTTTAAAGTTTCTAAATCTCCTCACAAATTCCACTTTAGAAGCCAGATGTTCAAAGTTCAGCACTGCAATGCATTACCACATCTGCATTTCTGTGTTGAACTGCCTTGAGAAAGTACCCATTCAAGACTGACCGGCAAACCTGAGTGCGGATCAGGAACTGGAAAGTCAGTCCAGCAGTTCACAGTGAAATAATTTTCCTCCCAGATCACCCCTTTAGTAACTCATCCTCAGTGTTCACACCATTATCTGTATCTTTCAGCACACTATTCATAGTCCTGTAACACAGCTGTATTGCTGCACAGGGAAGCTTCTGGTGCAAAACCAACTTTTTTACCTTTGGATCAGCAGTCAGCAGCTTAAATGCTTGATATACTTGTGCTTCTTTCACACCTCCACCGAGATCCAAGAAGTTGGCTGGCTTTCCACCGTTCAAGGATATTATATCACATGTTGCCATTGCAAGTCCAGCTCCATTGACTGTAATTGTAAACATCAAGTGCTTATATTTCACATAAAAGTATGTAACATTTGGGAAAAGGCTTAAAACATATCAGCACAACCACATAACATGGCTCAAAATGTTACATAAATATTATTTCTTAATAGGTCAGTACCTATTCAAGGATATTCAGTGCAACAAATAATTCAAAATCTGGTGCATACACACCAACATTTAGATTCCTTTTTACAACTCTATCAACTTTACGACTTAGATGTGCATCTTCCCTTAAGCATGTATGAGCACTGGAATGCTAATTGTGGAAATGCAAAAACTTCTGATTTTAAAAAAAAAGACACACACAAACTTCTGGGAATAGTGATCAGTGATCACATCACGAGACATGAAGGACAAATTGAGTCCTTAAGCTCCCCTCCCATCTGACAGCAGTAGATAATGCTTTGTATTACTGTAAAACAGACAACTAATTTTGGGGACAGATATCAGATGCTCCTGAAACTGCCTTTTATTTTGTGTTTACACCAGTCTAGAAGCATTCCCATGGGCACAAACATCCTCTAAGCTAGGAATAGTAGATGTGAATTATTTGTCCGCAGTAAGTTGTTCCTGCTGGACAAAGTAAGGCTTCTGTGTCACCTGTAATTCAACAGCAATATCTAAGACTGAAAAAAAAAAAAAAATACTGTAGTGTTGCCAATTATTGCTTGGGGGTTTTTTGGGTTGTTTTTTTTTTTTTTTAAATCGAGATTAAAATCTCACTGTCACTTACTGAATCAACTGCAACACGTTATCAGTATCTTCTAGATTTGTGGTTAGAGTACACATCAAAGCAATGTAAATACTGGATATTTACTAAAACCAGTCATTCCACCAAGCTGAGATAAAATGACTAATTCAATTAGAGTCATAATAAAATGTTTTACTGGCTAAAAGAATTTGTACAAAGTAAAAATTATTTAGAGCACAGCTGACTTTTTTACTTATTTCTTCTAAACACAAGAGTAATTCCTGTTCTACAGAAACTTCAGAAAAATAAGAAACTGGCAGTTTCCTTTTAACAACCAAGCAGCTTCTTTAGCGACTTTCCTTAAAGGCAAATGGAGCTCAATATTAATTTGTAAACAAGAATACCATGTTCTTACACACACACTTTTGCAGTGCCTTCTGAGTAACACAGTCTCATTTTTGAAAATTAATGATCAAATTTTGATTACTTTTCTTGTTTTGATTACTGGAAAGACCAAATGCATCAGCTTAAGAATTCAGAACGTAGAAACCCCACAGGCTTCTCCCTTAGCCTGTCTTCTCTCTGACTCACACATGCCCTGCCTGTCCGCTGCTGTGGCCTTCATCACAGTTTCAGCACAACTTTGGTTTCATTCCTGCAAGAACTTGTGGAAGGACAGACAACTTCAGCAAAATAGACTGAAATACTGTCAAGGGTGGACTGAACGTCAGTATGTAAACAAAGTCTATACACTGAACAAGTATGAATTTGTCTTCAAATGTCTTTTGGATTTATTCGTTCTTACCAAAGCAAGCAATATTTCCATCCAGTCCTATATATTTTAAGTCATATTTGGCAGCTTCGTTCTCTATAGGCTCATTTTCAGACTTGTCATCCATGGCAAATATTTCTTTTTGCCTAAATTCTGCATTGTCATCAAAGTTTATCTTGGCATCAAAACAAACAACTAAAAAAAAATATAAAACAACATATAGGCATTTAGAGTTTACAGTTAGTCAGAGCTTCTGAAATATTACACCAATTAGTACAGCAGGGACGGGGAAAGGGCTGCTTAGGGAGTGATGCTGCTTCCAGCATATGATCAGCTGAAGTTCTAGCACTGAGTCCAGTAGAGAAGGGTAAGTTTTCCCCAAATCCTATATTGAGAAAAGGTACAGCAAGCATCTCCACACTACACAGTCATGTGCCTTTGTCAAGGGATGATCTTCTACGTTTGCTTTAAACAAAGTTCCCCAAAATTATGAAGGCAGTTTTTATGATGTGGACAGGTGGTCTGCAGTAATTTCGTAAGAGACTACTTTCAGTATTTTGAAAGTATGACAGATATAACAGGTAACAGGTTAGCAATCCAAAGCGATGTTTGATAACATGCACTCATTTATAGTTAAGCAATACAAAATGCTTTCCTTAGCCATATTTTTAATTTATAATGTCATTAGGTATACATACATTATTTCCCTGAAGATCTAAATTAAAACAACTTTAAGCCAATGTATGTTAAAAATTATCAAAAGATGACTTTTAAACAAAGAAAATTTAAAAAGTAAATACAAAACTTCTCATCAATGTCAACATCCACTATGGCTGTAAAAACAAATTAAAAAGTAGCTAAACCTGACTATATTAAGTAATAGATACCAAAGACTAGCTAGTCGACATAATATTCACATAAAAACAAACAGTAAAAGAAATGCATGTAGAGTGAACTGGTTATTTGCCTATTTACTGACTTATTATTTCTATGGGTTTGCATAGGCAAACACCTCATTAGATTAAAATGTTCTAAGTAAATATAAGACTATATGCTTATCATTTCACTATTCAAGTAATTTGATTTGTACTATATCCAGATTATAATTACTGACTGAATTATAATTGATTTCTCAACGCAAACCAGTCAGATTTAAGTGCCTTTAAATGCTGCATCCAGAAAAATCAAATAGTTTTTCTTTCTGCTGTGTTTTGATTCATACTGCCATTGAAACATACATGGTACACATGCACCTGCTCATGAGCATTGTACACGTCTCTGCAACTAGAGCCCAAGTACAATTAAAAAGACAATTTTTAGTCTTTGATATAGATACCCATCAACTAAAATAACTAATCACACAATCTTTTTTGGTGAACAAATACCTCTCTCTCTCTTTTTTTTTTTTTAATATACAATTGCTTAACTTAGGAGAAAATACCTACGCAAACAGCAAACAAAACATTTACACAAATAGGAGAGTCTCAATTGCATGTCTTGATTTGCATTGGGTTTTCTTGTTTTGGACTTCTGATGTTGCTGGGGTTTTTGTGGTTTTCTAAATACATTTGATTTGTAACCAATACCAGATTAAATTAAAACAGGATCAAATTTAGTTTCAGTGACTGAAGTTTCAGAAAACTATTCATGAGCGTGTGCATATAATAAATCTCTCTCGGAAGAGTCTAGATCTTACCTGGTCAACCATCATGTGGGAATCTGCCAAAAGGAGAAATGTCTGAAGATCATGATATGCTTCCATTGTACTAGAGCTGCTTTAATTTTTTTTAACAATTAACTAAGACCTGTACCATTTTTCTTCTTCAAGCTTTCAGTTCCTTAAATTGCTAAAACAACTCAAAGCTAGAGTAAAACTGCAGTTTCAGAGCTCTTTTTACCTTAGACATGAACGTCCTCAATGTCACATTAATAGAATCTCATTTCTACAGAACATTCATCTTTAACAAAGGCCATGCTGTACAAAGTAGCAGGAAAAACACCTATTAATATTTATCAAACCATTTTCACCATCAAAAGCACATTGTTACATGCATGACGGATTATACAAATGAAATTTTCTTCTAAACAAGTATCAAAGAAAGCTCCAACACTTCTATTCAGGGAGTATTTTTGTTGTTTTTGCTAGCAGTGTAGGATTTTTGTCATCTGCCAATTCAACAGCTTACACTGAGAGCAAACAAAACAAAAACACCCAAAGAAATTGGCAGTTACAGGCTTCTGACCCAATAGTGTTAACAAAGAATTTGCTACAAAATTAAACAAAAGGAAATACATACAACAGTGTATTTTCTTATGGAAATTCACATGAGTGAAAAACACAAAAACCAGCAAGAAATAAATCCATCTTAACTGTTACTTTGACAGGAATAATGGTCTTCATACAGAGACTTATACTTTATCATTAGAAATAACTGCATTAAGCTGCTCAAATGTTCTTCCATTTGTTTTATCTTTATTCTTCTGTAAGACATTTCAGATGGAAAAACTGCTAGCAAAAAAGAAATAAGCACAGGAAAACTTCTGTGTATGTCTGCTAGTAAGATGGCTTCACAGCTTGAAACCCACTGTTTCTGCTCCTCAGCTTCCTGAATGCGAAACACATGGGGAAAAACCTCAGAGAAAACAGCATAAAAACTCCTACCATCCCTCAGATTAAGTCCTGCTCACTAAATATGCACAGCCATTCCAGAAAAGCTAACTTGGCAACTTATCCAAATCAGTTCATTTTTTTCCACAGTGCTACCTCATAGTACTCCAGCATGGATGCAAAGTTAGTACCAACATGGTTCTTTGGGTCCTTTTAGGACCACCAGTTTTGTTTCCTCTCATTCCCAACTGTCCTCTCCTTCACCTGCCCCTACTTGTCTACTGATTTCCCCTCCGTGTTGGTACCCAGCCAAATACATCCTCAGCACATCAATGATGCCCCTATTCCGACAGCGCTGTCTCTGCCCTTCTCACTTCCTTTTCAGTGTCTATAGACGTCTACAGCGTCCACTCACTAACACTCAAGACATACTTAAAGGTCTTCCTTGCAGGATTACATGGCTGAGATGATGTAGGTACTGAACTGAGGATTTTGTCCTTTGCTCTGCCAAAATGGCAGAATAGTAAAGTGCTTCTATACAAGTCATCTGAGCTAGTTTTGAACCAGCAAGTGTGAATACCAGAACAGCCTAGTCCTGGCAGAAAGAGCTCACCTCAAGCTCACTTCTCTGCCTGATAGAAGGCAATTGTCATAGATGTCCCAATTTCTGACATCTGACTGAGCATAAGGACTACTGGGTACCTTCCATACTGCCCTGTAGTGTTAAAACATCTTGGTCAATTATTCTACTAAAAAAAATGATTTCAACAAGTTTTGAGGAAGGAAATTTTGTTTTTGCAGTATCAATGGTCTTGAACCCACAAAACAAACCTGGTAAAGTGTATCAGTCATAGCAGACAAACATACCAATGAATTTGTTTTGAAGTAAACATCATAATCCGCAGGAAAGTTCCAGCAGTTTTTGTTGTACCTACTTTAAAGGTCCCATTCATCTTCAAGAGGTCAAAAGTGTCATGTGTTGCACATTGCTAGAACTTGAAAAATTCAGACAATTCATTTTACAAGGTCCTATTTCATTGTTCTGCTTTAACTTCACTGTGCAACACAAAATGAAAATGTCCTTCTCACCTCATTCCCGACTGGTTTTAATAAGGCCAATGGATCTATTTAAATGGCGGGGGAAAAACAACAGTCTATTGGGTTCTGAAGGCAAATTTTCCATTTCCATTTAAAATACAGCCTACAATAGAAATACACTGGTCAACAGCAGGGCTTTTTGTTTCTCTCCCCCAGTACACATTTCAGAAATTGCATAAGAACCAATGGAGCTAGAGTTAGTTGCTAAGAATTTGACTTACACTTATTAAGCTGAGTGAGGTTTACAATGCGGAAACTATTGATTCAACATGCACGTTATTGTGGTACTTCGAATGAGATGGAAATCTGAGCACACAGTGCTGCGAAAGATTCTCAAATAAAAAGAGTTAAAGCATTTGGTGGAAATCATTCTCACGAGGTAAACTCTGTCCAGAGAGCTAACGGATTCTGGTGGTAAGAACACCAAAAAAACTCAACCAAGAATTATTCGAAAAAGGTCAGGAAAAAAGGTTTGAAAAGCAGAATGCATACTTTTAGGTCATAAATATGTTCTTCTAACTTAGTTTAACCTGAAATCAGCTCATTACATAAAAAAAATTGACCGGACATTTGATCATTATCATCATTGTCTCTGAATTATCCTCATATACTTTAATAGACAAGGTATTCCTTTTTGTATTTGTTTTTAAAATGTCACTTTACAATAGGGCATTTTAGTGTACCAGAGCCCATTTTATAACAATGAGCAGCACTTTATAAGATGCGTTAATAAAATGGGGCAGGGCAGGATTTGTTTTACATCTTTTAGAGCTTTTTCAGACTACATTACCAGCAGAATTTTCCTTTTAAGCTGTGGACAATTCTCTGCCAATTCTTTTGCATTTGGTTTGCTAATAAAAATGGAAAAACAAGGTTGGACAATTGGAAGAGACTGCATAGTTTCTAGCCACAATTCAACTTTTGAATTCCTGACCAACTGAGCCAAAATATGGGGTTTTAGTGAAAAGCTGTTTACTTTACAAACTAGCTGTGTGCACATAAAAAGTATTCTTAAAATGCTAATTCTTTCAATTGGTACTCACTCCTATGAGGACCTCATGGTCTTAACTGACATAGCAATTATCTTTTTCCAAAAGTTTCCAGAACTGCAATGAAGCAGCCACATTCCTAATGTCTGTTAAAACGGGTAAAAGCTTTCTCTTTCCATTTTCTAATTTCCACTTTAATCTATAGGCATATCTTATAAGTTGGTTAAAAACTGGAATTGTCTTTCTTGAGTATTCTTTATCAGTGCTTGTCAAGAAACACCCACCAGCACTTCCCAATGCCAAAGACTTCTCTCAAATCACAAAATGATACTGTAGGTAGGGCCTCTACTAGAAAGTCACTAGCGCTTGTGAACCGCAGCCTTTGACGTTGAAGTCTCAGCTAGCTCCCCCTGAGCTCCACAACTTCTCACCTTTATCTATTTAAATTAAAGAGAAGAAATAAAAAGGGAGAGGGGGCATGGATATCATAAAATATTGGCATTAGGAATGAATGCAAGGGTAAAAATGGTCTGCCATCAAATGAAACAGCAAGGTGGTAACTATGATCCACTTGGATCGGCCCTACTCTATTTCAATATACCACAGGCATCTTTAGTTCCTCTTCTCTTTTGTTCAAGTTAATTGGACAAAAATGACAAATGGGAGGAAGGGTTTCAGCTGGAAAACCAACTACTACAATGACATGAAAGCTAACCCAGCCCCTTTTATTTACCCTATACCTTCTTAGCCCTGTATTCATGGTAGAAGCAGATCAATTACCCTTTTTCTTCCCAAAGGATGTAGCTAAGTGTCCATTCCAGCTGGAATTTCTCCTGTGCTCGAGTAGGTTGCAGAGTCATGCACTTATGATTTTAACTTACTTATATGTTTACAAATGTAAAATAAGAAGTTTCTTTCCGCACAATCTCAGGAATTCTAGCAACATTAACAAAAACATATCCAAGACAAAACAAAACCAAGAAAAACCCAACTTTGTACAAAGAGCAGAAGAGCAGAAAATGTTGCTGTTTCCCACCAAGCATAACATGTAGAAGCCGATACTTCCAGTATTTCGATGAAATAACAAAAGGTATTGAAATGTAAAATCTGCCATGGGAATATTTATGAATGTTGCTTAAATTACATTACAAAATGAAATTAATGCAAAGCTGCTGCTACAACCTTCTATGCAATTTAATTTATAGTTTGCATAAATAAAGAACTATAATGCATTCATTTGTTTCCTTCAATTTCTTACCTTGCCCTTCTGGAGTTTCACCAAAGGGATTCACTTCAACCTGAGTGGCATCAATTTTCAAGAAGAGATTATACAGCTTCTTAATTTGATCTGCTGCCTAAATTTGATCAAGCGATTTACAATTACCACACAGAAAAATAAAAGTTAATGTTTTCAAGGCAAAGGTAAACCATTATTGATTATTTTTAATGTATTAAATTGCACACTAGTTCTAGATAATTACTGCTTTTATTTCTGTTTTCTTAATCATATTTATATAGTATCTAAAATAGCTATAACGTAGCATTATGATACTGCATAACATTTAGTAAATGTGCATTTAAAGACTACACGAACTGGGGATTTTCTACAAAATAAACAGCACGATTACTATGACAAGTTTAATTTGAAAAGTGCCTAACAGTTCATAATGACATATTCGCTGGTATGCTGAGATCTAAGTTGCACTCATGTTCATCAGTCTAAATTCAGAAACCAAAAAGCAGTATGTGCACATTAGTGACTTTAGGAAAAAAAAAAACCCAACATTTCTCCTTCCTACATCAGTCTGAAATGTTTTCTTGAACAAATTGTCAGAAGCATGCTTGTCTACTCTTTATAAGATGCTCTTGCTCATTCCTTATTGTTCCTCACCATCTATCTCTGACTGGTTCTGTGGCCAAAAGTATTGTGACTGACTACTAACTTCCAAGTCTTTTGTTCTTACAACAGTCTTCCATTAATAGAACAATTTAAACAACAGCAACATGAACGTGCATAAAAATAATCCCTTTGGTTCATTACACACTGACAACCTATTAGCTGAAATAAGTTTGCAGATGAAGAAGTGCACTAACAAAGAAAAAATCAAATTTGTTCCTTCATTACTGATCAGTTAACTGAAGTACAGAAATCAAAAATATTTGGGACCTCTCCTAATAAGGACAGTGAATGAGAATAAAAAAAAAGAAGTCAGCTTTCTCCCACAACATCATTCATAAGAAAACATTACATTATAAAGACTCAACCCCAATACTGCACTACATCAGGAAGAACGTGGTGAGGGATGTTCCTATCTCCCCCTACTCAGTGCTGACAAGGCAGCACCTGGAGTGCTGTATCCAGTTTTGGGACCAACATGCTGAAGACTCTTTAAAGAGTTACAGTTTGGAAGCAGCATACAAACTGTTTATGAAGTCTTCCCTTCTCAAAATTCATCAGCTGAAGCATTCTCATTGGTTTTGATTTTTAAAAAATTACCAGTTATAAATCTGCACCCACCAAGGCAGCAGTTTCCTTGGCATGGCCACCGTGGTTGACAAAGTATCCTAACACCACATGGGTAAGGCTATCAACAGTGACGCTAAGGAGGAAGTCCCACCGTGCAACCCCACACTGATTCTTGGCAACCTGAAAAGCTGTTGTTGCCCTAGTACACTGCTGTAATTTTAACAGATCACCAGAATCGCTTAACTTTTATTAAGGGCTGCTCCATCTTTCAGCACCTCTCTGAATCAGGCAGCTTAATGTCAACATTTCTCTTTCTCAAGGTCTACAAGTACTGAGCCTCTTTGAGGCAAAGCATAAAATCCCAACCTAGAAATAGCAAATGTATAAGTAAATACTGGGATTTGTCTGAATAAAAACTATGTTCCTATGCTTCAGTAAATTCATTTGAGTTGATAGCGCAAGGAAAGAAATGCACTCACTGCAGCATTATTTAAATGTATTGTTAAAAAGTCCACATATTGCTGTTAATTATTAAGTACCAGAACTCTTCAAGGGTTGAAAGGTTCTACATAATCATTCCTCCTCATTAGATATACAGCTAAATCTCCAAATGTGTGTTAATCAACTTAATGATTACGCATTTGTTAATTGCACGGTTGGGATAGAAAATAATTAAAATTGCTGAATTAAAAATAAAGGAGTTCTACAAAAATGACAGTTTGACACTATAGAAAAAAAAAGGCAAAAGTAGCTTAAACAAGCTTTTTCTCTGCAAAATGATTCACAAAGGCAAAATATCTTGCATATTTATGTACACTATGGAATTCCAATATATATAAAAAAAAAGATACTGAAAAGACAACAAGCTGTCAGACTTTTCGTTTTGAGTTGAAGTTCGGAAAAAAAAAAGGCTTCAATTGCACAGAGAGATACACTTTTACTTCTCCCCATATTAAGGGCCAAATTTTCAAAAAAGCTCTACCCGTGTAATTCACTGAGCTCCAATGGAATTCCAATGAACAGCACATTGTCATCAATTGCTTCAACTGATGAAGAGACTTTCACTTTGGAACAATAAGGACCTTATTCAAATTGCTAAAGCCTGATGACAATTATATAGGTGCAATTTAATATTTAAAATGTCAAAATGGTCCTGATCTAACGGACACTTAGGCTTTCATGTCTATTTGGAAAGCATTTATTCTATAGCTGGGCTAAAATATCTTCAGTAAAAACTGAGGGAGTAGAGTCAAGTTACCTGCTGTTGCAAAAGTCCTTTGAAGCCCAAATTTTTTGCCATCTGCAATGCCTGACGATCCTTTATACCTTCAAAAATATCTATTTCCTCCTGTAACAATAACGTGCATAAATATAACTAAATAGTCAATCTGAATGGAGATTTATAACTTCAAAAGGAAAACAGTATACATTTGCAAATTAGTAATTAATGCATGGCTGTTTGCCAAGTTCTCCGAGACTGAGGCTATAGCAGCTGCCTATAGGGTATGTTATAATTACCACACCAACTATGAAACAGTCCTTCCAAAAAATATTTAATTCTTCAGGGTGGCATGCTGACAAGACAATGTGACACCAGTTTTCACTTTTAATTACTGTACAGATGGCGTTGACGAATATTTAGTCTGTTAATTTTTATGACATCTTCTGGAATATTTTCAAGGCAATGGTGTCACTGCCCAGTAACACTGTGAAGTTTATATAATTTTAAAATGCACATTAAATATTTTTACAATTTTTTGAATAATTACACTTGATTGTATCAATTATTTTCCCAGATGAATAGCTTGTCTACTCATTATCATGCCACAGTAATAAATACTTAAATGTAGTCATCGTTAAGAAAGTAATTACAACAGTTGTATTTCAGATGCAAGAGTCATCCAGGTACAAAGAAATAATTAACAACTCTGTCAATTAGAAAAAAACAACCACAGAAACAATAACCATATTGGCACTGACCCACTTGTGAAAAAACTGTGTACCTTTCTGAAAGTGAAACTCACTCATTAAACATTTCAGATATTAAGTTTAACATATCACGTAACAGTCAGATTTAAGCTCTTTTTCTAAATCGAGCTGGAGACACAAACACTAACAAAATCAGGTGTTAAACATGCTTCATTCATCTACTAGATGACAGGTCTGATCCCCTATTTGGTGAAACACAATTTTTATGGTTCTTACTGTCTTCTTTCCATATATAGAAGGAAAAATGGAAGGAGAAGGCGGGGGGGGAGAGAATATTCTTTTGGATAACTGACAAGGAAAATTTTTAGTCTAAAATATTATTTTAATACCTTAAAGATAAGTTCTGGGCTAGTAACTGCAACTTCTTCTATGTCAACACCACCCTGTGGACTGCCAACCATAACAGGTCCATTGCAGGCTCTGTCCATCAAAATTGCAAAGTATGTTTCCCTGGAAATATTCAGTGCTTCTGCAACCATCACCTAAAAATGAATACAGGGAAGAAAAAAAACAGCGACAGTTCTGACTGGTCCATCTACCTGGTGACACTTAATCTAAACATAGCTTTGCTTCCTTGAGATGTCAAGAGTAGTAAATGTCATAAAATCTTTTGCAATGTAAAAAGCAATTAAAAATTAACAGAACCAATAAGGGACAATATTTCCCTCTGCTGTGATCAAGCAGAGAACATTGTGGCTCATGTTTCCTGCTTTGCCTTAAAAGGCAGCAGTTTGATATTTGCTATCCTGAAAAGAAACGTTTGTTTCATTCCTTTTAAAGGATATTACAACCCAGTGATTTTTTTCCCCCGAGAAATCCTCTCTCCCTAAATAAGAGACTCCCCTGATGCTGCTGTTCTCACTGGGGTATGTAACAAGCAGTGTAAACCAGGAACACCTAACTGTTGGGGTTTTTTCCAAGAAGAGAATCGGAGCTGCTGCTGTGTCCATAAAGGGGACCTCCGTATTACCTTTTTATTCCCCAAAAGCACTTTAACATGCTGCCCCCAGAAAAACTTGAGTCACAAGGGACTACAGTCTTGCAAATCACATAGATGTAAGAGAGCATATGTTGGCCCTCTAATGCATCGCATCAGTAGCCCCGTTCCTTACCAGTAAAGCCTCAGGCTTATGTTCTCTCCCTCATTCTGACAGAAGGCCATCCTACACTTAGAAGCTCAGCACTGAATTCCTGCCCTGCCTAAGTATTTCCTAAGGAAATGGGTTTACATGTAATTCTGCCATCCAGCTGTTTACTTTCAGTTTAGAGAGACAAGCAGATGTGTAACCTTCAGATACTGGCACATTCTAGAAACATAAAAATTTATTCTTCCAAAGAGCTACTCATTTCTATTTTTTACTATAAGCTACAGAACCCTTTCATACCGATATCTGACAGATACCTCAGCACGCAACAAAAAAGATGATTCAAATCCTACATGATTGGAATCTACAAGAACTCACATTAAAATTGGGGGGTGAAATGGCCCATATAAATCCTTTGTTACTTTTTTTTCCTCTCCTCCCAAAAATATGCCAAAGTCCTTTCCATTTCAGTATTACAATAACTATAACTTCCTCTTCATCTGAGCTGTCAATTTTTGCAATAGTTTAACAATAGCTATTGAAGCAATTTCAGAGATTAAGTAGTTTTACACTTGGCAAAGGACTCACAAAACTATGTTTTGATGCAAGAATACTAAATTCCCCCAAATATTCTTCATCTTAAAAAAACCCAAAAAAACTGCATATGATCCTTACTAATTATTCCTTGTGATCATAACAGGTGCCATAACCTCAGGTGCAAAGACTGTAGTTCTGCTCTGCACTACGGTTTTGCTTTTCAACCTGGAAGTTGAGCAGCCACCTCTGCCATTTAATTAGCACTATAGCTTCTCCTTCTGACAATCAACTATGTTCTTCCTTAGCAGAGCTACTATTTCCTACCTTTCAATGGAAGTAGTAGAAATCAGGAAAATCACTTCCCTAAGATTAATATAATTAAAAAGGATTAAGTGGCAATGTCTTTCTAATGTGGTCTGTTTACAAAGCGACAGCTTTGAACAATAATTGTAGACGAAGATCATCACTCTGAATGAAACATAAGGTGAAATTCATTCTATCAGCAGCTCAAACTCCTTGGATCCGAGAGGCGTGTATACACCTGCAGTCTTAAAACTCTGCCTACCCAGCAAGATGTGTTCCATCAAATAAGTATTCCTGGGGTTTTCATAGTTCAAGGACTATAAACAAGAAAGATGCACTATACTTTCAACCCAAGTCGCTTTTCTGATATTCTACTCCAGAGTACATAAGAAAGAATGTACTTACCTTTTGCCAGGCTGTACGTCTTAACAGAACAGGAAAAAAAAAAGTAAGAGACAAGGAATTAAATAAAGCCCTCTGTGCTCAGAATGGAAGGCAAGATGCTATTTCTTTATGGGTTTTTTGACTCGGAAGAAATTTTCTTTATAGTAATTTTGTTTCCTTCTATTTTTATCTTGCTTTATTCATAGAACATAGGGTGATATAAAGGAATAGTTCAACTAAGTGACTGTTCAAAAGCAAACTAAAGAAAACTAGGTTGAAGGAGACAACTAAGAATGTAGAAAACTACCGTACTACTTAAAAGCATCTGCCTATTTTTGGCTACTATAAAGGGATGCTAAAAGCCAACTCACAAACACAGCTTGTCAGCTACCTGCCAAGATTTGTCAAATTAACAAGCAAAGTTATGGAAAGCATCCTTGATTTGCTACTATTAGTCTTTTTACCTGCATGCATGTTTTCACCTTCTTACATATCCTGAATCAGTGTATCTGAAAAACGTGAGTCACTTGCTTTAGACATAGGTCAAATAAAACCAGCTGGCCCTACCGGATCTTGTCTGAGTTGTTCAGAGTTTCCAAAGCGCTCAGGATCGGGGCCAGACTTAGGATGGGAATCCACTCAACAAGTCACGAGGAATACATTTGCAAGCACAGCAGGTGGAACTTACATTATTAAATCAGGTATCTTTTCAACTGCTACTTCCAACCCGAGTGATTATCCCCACTATTGCTAATTAACCATGTCAACATCAAATACTTCTCTGTCTTAATTCACAAAACTATTGAGAGTCTATCTACTTCGTAGTAGGCAAGCTTACTGTAGAGTAAAAATTGTCAGGCTGTAAAACATCTCTCATTTCTCCCAACAAAAAAGTTACTTTCCTTCACCATCCTCCCTGGTTGATGCAGAGCAAAGCCAGGGAAACTGGTGTTCAAGGTCTTTAAATATTATTTGTTAAAGTCTACCTACCATTCACATGACAAAACTAATGCAAACACACTAATGAACAGTTAAGAGTACTGAGATTCAATCTACAGACTGTTGACTTTTCTCGTATTTTGTCCGTTTTGCTTATGATAAAGAATGTGAAGCATCGTTATCTGTTTACCACATCAGGTTTATATTTAAAACGTCCTGGGGAAAAATCAGTTTTCTTTAAAACTTCCTGTAACTTCAAGCTTTCCTTCTTAAAAACAAATCATTACCTAAAAGTTTAAGTCACGTAATTTCATGAGGGTAACTATAACAGCTCTTTTATATTGAATCAAATAGTCAAAATGTTAATTCTGTTATTGCTTGGAGAGAAAACACAGGTAGCAAATTCTCAGGTTGTCATGATAAGAGAAGACTGTCTTCTCAGATAACCAGGCTCTCCAAATTCCAAGATACCATAAGAGGATTTTATGTAAACTCACAAAATAGCTTCCAAGTTACAAGAGAACTGAGGAGACTGCTATTTAAGAAACATCAATCTAAAGAAGCACAAACATGCTTTAAATTCTGTAGTAGGTGCACAGCTGAGAAAGAAAGCTGAAAACTCCATTTCCTGTTCCATAATTATTCTAATTGTAGAAAATTTCTATATTTTATTCCTTCCTTAAAAATGGACGTAAAAGGTACGTGACTTCCACTCCCTGACTTGACACTGGCTCATTGTTTGCCTTGCAGAAAGTGACTTAATAACTATTTTCCTTCTGAAGGACGTTTATTACTTTTTTTTTAAAAAAACAAACAAACATGAGTTCACTCAAACTTTCCAGAACACCAGAAAGTTTAAAACCCACAGAACCTAAGAACATGCCTTTTCTTTTCTTTGTGAACTGTGATTTTCTTTAAGTACACGTACACACACATATTCTTACATACACATACAGAGAGAACATATGCCTTGAAATAGAACAAAAATGCCTGCTATTAATTCTCTACTTCCCCACTGCTCGTAGCAAGCTCGAAGAGTCTGTCCGGCATTTTCTGTGCCTTAACTACCCACTGCATTAAATGACATTTTAGACATAGCTAAACTCATACTTTTAATCCTATTACTGTAGTTTGCTCCTTGATTAAAATTTCAGTGTTTGACATTGTAGTCTTGACACTACATGCCTGAATGCCTCAACTCCTTTAACTACTTTGAAGATCCTAGAGTGAGCTAACTATGGAAAAGATAAATGCTTTTAAAAGACGTTAGTTTTTCTGGGAGATGGTCTTTTGATGACCTAGATGCATCATTTTAAACATGCTTTCTTCACTGGCTAACAAGCAATGGGGAAAACGTTAGCATACCATTGGCCAAACTTATATAAATATTTAAAATAGGGTGTACGCTCTTACCATAAATTACCAAGAATAAAGATCTCAACACCAAAATATCATAAAACATACTACTACCTTGTTATACATGTATGTGATGAAGATATGAATTGGCCTAGGGCTTTTAGAAGCCAACTCTATAATCAGAATGGAAATCTATGACAAAAGATGATCAGCTTCTCCCAGTGAAAAGCACTACACCAGTTTATCATGCATCAGTATTAAAATACTTGCAAGCTGTGTCCTGAAAAGCTTCCAAGTAACTCTATAGCAAAGGAAAAATACACAGTTTATCAAGGCTATATACGTCCTTGTACCACCAAAATAAATATCTGAAGTTCAGTTGTGCAAACTTCACCTTAAACTTCACATAGGCCCTAGTTGCTTACTCTTGACCGCTGTTTATTCATACAAGCAACATGTAGATGGGGAGTAAAGCAATTACAAGTTAAATCTCCTATAGCTATTCTATACATGGTACAAAAGTCATCTGAATAGAAATCCTTTGAATAATCCATTTCAAAAAACCCCAACACCTATACCTTTCTTTCATTTCTATCAATTTTGAAGAAAATGAGAAGTTTCTTTTTCAGAACTGAGTATGTAAATGAATGAACAGACTTGCACTCAGACAAAAGAGTGAAATTTCCTGTATTGATGTATTCAAAGTAGGTCAACTAGGGCAAAAGAATTTATAAAAGAAAGCTGTTTTTACAATACAAATTTTTCAAAGCAGAGTGCCTTGATATGGGAAATTTATATCCTTTTTTATATCCTTAGTATTATCACAGTCTCTGACAGACATGCCTTAATGGCAATACTGTTCCTTCTTTTTAATATCTAGTATTTCTTTTTAACAACAACTATGAGGAGCGATGGTAATCTGCTCTCCTTGCTCCCCAAGAGAAGAACTGCCGAGCACCTTCCTCCAGCCCTCATTAGACAGTATCTTTCCAGACAGGTGTTCCCCTTCTATGCTAATATACCAAGCCGTTCACAATATATTAAAAGCGAACTGCAGTTCTTTTCAGCTCATGCCAAATTATCTCCTGGCATCAAATACAGTGTGGCTCTTGACTACATACCTGTATGAAGATCCTTGCTCAGTAAAACAAAGCAAGAGATGAAAATATATATAGTAGATAGGCAATTGCTAGGATTTGCTGACTTACAGAATTTTACTAAGATAAAGGAAAATCTTGCTGAAGGGCTATCTATGCTTCTCTTACTTAGGCCAATACAGAGCAATACATTTATGCTGAAGTAAATCTTGGCACCTTGCAGTATGCACCGTCATAGATAAATGAAGTACCATATACTAGCTGAACCACTACCATGACCACATTTTACTCTGTATCTGCAACAAGTTAGGAAGAATCTACTTTCAGACACCTTTTTTTTTTTTTTTAAATTGAGATCACTCTCATGCAAAGTCATCTGTCCCTATCTTTAATAACAGGTGCCCAAAGCTGAGGGTGAATGAAATACAGATAGTATTATTACTACAGGTAATCATGTATATATTACTTCTCTGAGCAGAACATCAATAAGCATGTACAGTTAATGCTATATACAGTTATGCTAGCATTTAGTATGTATTTGATGAAGGATGAACCTATGACAAAGGATTCCCTTCAACACAGGTAGCAGAAATGAATTTATTTTTCCACCACTAGGTATGCTGAAATTGATAGACAAAACCACATAGACACAAAGAAAGAAAAAGTAACTTTTTTTTTTTTCTTTCCTCAACTAGATGCAATCAATCAGGCATTGGAGAAGGAATGAAAAAAATAAATCTATGTCATACACCCCTGCATATTAATGCAAAATTGCAGCTGAACACAGTTCTCAACTTTCAAGAGGCAAAACTCTTACCTTTTTAACCGTCACACCATCCTTTGGAGTTTGCTTTGTTGACAGATTGTACCCAATCATCTGTTTAGCAAGCTGTTCAACAATCTTAGGGCTACAAAGGAAAAAGGTTAGTTTATTGAAAGATATCAAAAGAAACAGTCACATAGCTATTGTAAACAGCTTAAATATTACAACAGAAGCAATTTATTTATGCTTTTTCAATTTTAAAGACTTACTCTTTAGTTAGATGAACTCCTCCTTTCAATCCACTATTGAAAATACCCTTTCCTCTCCCTCCAGCCAGAATCTGTGCCTTCAGAACAATTTCCTTTGCCTCTGTAAAAGAAAAACACATTGCTCTTCTATCGTGTGTCATTTATCGAGCTTGTTAGTGTAAGGTTAAAAAGCATTTCCAGGTTAGACTCTTTAAAAACAATGAGAAGTTGTTCATATCTAGTGAGCGATAAAACAAGAGTCAATTCAGCCTTTTTACAAAGCAACCTTGCAAAAAAGAGTTGTTCAAGGAAGTTAAAGGATAAATATACACTACTTATTAGCTGGATAAATACGTCATTAGGTAGATCAAAACCATGCTATTAATGCTACATGGCCTGCACATCAAACCATATAACCAGCATAGAGTTTGACAGCTTACATTCTGGCACGGTTTTTAAAACATGAATCAGATCATATTTTGTCTTAAATGCACAACAAACAAATGCTCATCAAGGAAAATAAATTCCATTCCTTGCTCTGAACACATGTAGGCAAAGCTATGGATGTGGTCCTAAAAGAAGAAATCCCCATCTCCAAAGGGCAGGTAAGCGTAGAGTAAGGGCAGTAGCTGTGAAAACATGTTCATCTGTTTGTGAGGCATCACATGAATCTTTGGCAATGCAAGTGTAACAGTATCTTAGTAACAAGAAAGTGCAGCAAGACAGAGTGACAAAAGTAATTGCACCAAGAGCTACGTTCCAAACAGAAGCAATCCTGACATCTTTACAGAGTAAAACGGAGGGGAAAAGGGGAAAAGAAAAAGAACCAACCAAACAAAAACATCACTCATTATCTCTGCAGATCCACGGACCATAGCAGCTTCTTGAACCATAAAGACCTGCCAGGTGTCTGTAAGATGTTTATTAATACTGAATACTGTCACCTTGCACATTTATCATAATACTGCCAGGTATTTTGCAAAGAAGTCTGAGATCCTAATATTAACATACCATTAAGCAGTGCCTAGAAAAGGCTAACATTGTTATCCTTTTTTGAAGTCTGTGGAAATCTCCGATTTCAGTGATGTTTGGATTAGGTTACACCTTGAATCACAATATTCTATGCAAGGATCCAAGAAAACATGAGAATCTGCTGTTAAATTGACAAATTTACTGTTTAAGTCACACAGAAGATATGGATACTTTCATTCAAACAAACGCAGGCTTTCTAGGCTTGTATTACATAAAAATACTTTACAGATGATTAAATACAAGTTTGGAGGTGTGGCAATTTTTGGTGCAGATCAGCTCTGACAGAGCGTCATTTCAAAGTTCCAGTATAATAAACTTCAGGAACTAGAAAAAAAGTTGGATCTTAGGATAGAGTAAATATTCTGAAATAAATATTCTATTTCCTGTATTAAGACAGAAATGCATTTTTAACACACCTGTTGGAGGTACTGTACTAAGAGATGTCTGATTTCCAAGCTTCTCAAAGGAAAATCCCTCCACGTTTACCCATTCAGTAACACTTGACATGTATCATTCTGAACCTTAAAAGCATTCTCCTTGAAAATACTTCATGCATTCCAATGTATTCATGTTCTGGGCTCCCTATTATTCATTCATTCAAGGATTTGATATATTATTCATTCAAGGCAGATAACAAGAAAATTTAAATGCAACAAAAAGTTTTATATCAAGTGTTTCCTAAGCACAGAAATTATTAAGATGAATTAAAACTATGAATCACTTTCCAACCTGCAGAAACAAACTCTAAAATCACAATAGCTGCTGTGATAAAGAATCTAATATAGTATTGTTAATAGATGCCGTAAGCATTTAATTAGATCGGTTTTAGGTGCCAACCATCCCGACAACATGAGTTTTGATTGTCAGTGATACGTGATATCAATTATGTGAGTGATCATTACCCTCACTCCTAACCAGCACGCTACACGAGTGCTGATTATCCTCATTTGGCTACAACAAATGAAGTTAGAGAAAGGAATTAATGTGTACATTTTTATAATCCACTAGAGGACTATAAAGGCAATACAACAACTTCAGAAAAAACAACTATCGAAAACATAAACAAACACACTAGAAAGTAAGCATGACCATGTAAAGATTAGACCTGAAGAACTAATCAATAGAGCAGCTCAGCAGAGCACAATACAGCAGGTTCTTCCTGCCCTGGGGGAAACCAACAGGAAGCAATTTAATTCAATAGTTATTTGCCCAAACTCTGTAAAATGAAGTAAACCAGCCAGATCTTATTTTACAGTAAGGAGGCTTGATCATTCAGTACTTACCAAGTTGATTCACTACTTAACGTCACCATTTTATTTAAAGAGCCAGTTTCGAGAAATGCTCATACAGAGCTTTTATGCTATCTCCTGCCTGAATTCCCTAATTATGTTATGAAAGACTACCCCCCCCCCAAAAAAAAAAAAAAGTGGTTTTAGCTGGAATATATGAAGTAGTTCACCTTCACTTGTAGGCTCTAATATAAATAAATATTTTTTTTTAAAAATCTAAAAAGCAGTATGCAAAGTCAATATTAAACCCATTAAAACCAAAAAGCTGTAATTAATTTCCATTAGCACCCTTCCAAACTGCTGTAGTAACACTGGATAAATGTTTAAGCAGAGCTGCATAGTTACAAATACTGGATTTCAAGAGAATCTAGCACAAGCAACGTGTCTTTACACTACCATAAAGTATAGTGCCACGTTTTCAACAGCACTGCAACTGGTAATTAAGGCTTCAATGAACTTCTGTTTATGTCCACTGACTGACAAGCCTTTGTGTAAATTAAAAAAACAAAAACCAAACCAAAAAACCAACCAAACAAAAAAGCCAAACCCAAATAACAAAACAGACTGCTTCTTAAGTGTGCATAGATTTTTTTTTTTGTCACAGATCTAAAATTTTCTTTATCATTCAAAACAATACAAAAACGGACTGCTTTTAAGTGTCACTAATTTAGCAGCAAATAGCCGCAAACTGCTCCATGCAGATTAATGACAGATTTCTGGTAACAGCATGTGTTCTTAACTAATTATAACTTGAATACATTAATATCTCAGAATTAAGAGTTTATTCACTGGATCTTATATTTGTCTTTTTTTACATTAATCTACAGAAGAAGAGAGACATGAACATTTCCGAAGAGTCCTTTAAAAAATGGAGCAAAATACAGCTTGTCCCTAAGTCAGATGCCAATAAATAAGCAAGACCTTTACTCCTCAGAAAAGTCCTCAGAGTTCAAAATTTCACAGCTGTAGTTGGGTCTAACCACATTTCTAAAAAAATTAAATCTAACCACACAGGAAAAAAGCCTTAAGTATTTTTCTTTTAAATAAATTCAGATGTTTCAGCAGAACAGAATATAACACTCTGAGGGACAAGCATCCTCTACGTTGCATTCAACAATGTATCTCCCTCCCTTCAGCCAGCGCTGTGAATACAAATGGCAGTGATACTCCTTGCAATTGTAATAGGCTCAGTTCTATAATGAAAGCCTATTTAAAATCAATAAAATCAGTCCTGCTTTTGGGAGCTATGATTACTCTGGTCCACTGCTACTGCTTGCAGCAAAAATGAACAGCTTGTTCTCAGCCCACTGCTGTGTATATTTAAATACTGAATTCTTGATCATGAAACAATATACTGAGAACCATAGTTCTGCTAGTTATATGGTATGCTAATTTATTACCTGTGAACAACTTTCCATTATTATTGATATGACTGTGTAATTGCAAATTAGGCGTGTTAACAATTACATTAAAATGTGCTGTAGCTTATCAAAAATAAACTACTGTAAAGAACAGACAAAGTAAGACTGCATGGTAATAGGCCTCACTCTTGCCTGTTTATGAACAGAAGATTTTCTATCAGAGAGATTTTTCTATCAGAGAGTACTCAGGACTACTTTGGCAAGGCATCCTACACTACAGAATTAGAGCACGGGACTGAAAGGGAGGAGGTCTCACATGAAATCCTAATCACGTTTCTGTCTCACCATGTGACTTTCACCAGTTCGGCTTCTCTATCTGCAGGGGCTCTGTGAAAATTAATTACCGTTTGCACCTCTTTTAAAAATGCAGAACCTGATTCAGTATTACATTAGTGTATTTCTACCCCAGCGTTAGGCAACTGACCACAGGAGAAGGGCTGACTCCAAACCCCGGCAGCACCGTAAGTACTGCAGCAGAAGCAAAGCATCACTGGAAAATGCACTGATCTCTTGTAAGGAGCTTAGTACACGTTGCAAAATAGATGGAAGCAACTCAGTGTCATGGGAGCAGTGCAATGAAGACAAATTGAGGACATGCCAAATCAATGTCTTACAGAAACACTGTCTCCTTACTGACCCAAACGTGAGCATAAACACTGAGTTTATAAACACACGAGAGCTGTTTCCACAAAGGCAGCAGGCGTTAATGAGACTCCTCCGTCCCTCTGTACACACCGGAGGACCCCAGCCCTGTGTGGTTAGGCAGCTATTAATTAATTTCAAGAACTTTGCTAGTCACCCTTCTTTGCCTAAAGTCATTAAGCTGTGCTTGACGAGCAGAACTCCTCGAGCACAGCCCCCTTCCCAAAGTCCTGGGAGAGCTAGATGGGGTACATGAATCTGCAACCAGCTCCAAACTCTCCACCTCTTAAAAGAGGCAGAGGCCAATCTAATGATGTATTTGTCTGGTAAGACTCCTCTGAGCTTCCCTTCCCAAAGCAAGATTTTTCCCCCACTCTGCTTTATAATTTAGCTTTTGTAACATGGAAGTTGAGGAAAATAAGGCAGATATTAAACATTTTCTGACAGCAATTATACTTCATTTTGGATAGCACAAGAACTACAAAGACGTCAACAAAACCCAGAACGCCTACGTGCCGCTCCTACTCCAGTTTCCTCATCAGTGTTGAAGCAAAACCACAAATGCTCAAGTGATCTGTAAGGGTTCTACATAACCTCTCCCAAACTGCAAATCTGCAGCTCAGAGCTTGTCTTCCAAAACACGGGGTTCCCCTTACAAGCCCTGAAAGCATCAAGTTTGGGTTGGTTTGTCATTTTTTTTTACCTACCTCTAGCTGATCCAACAGTAAGGAAACCTACTTTTTGGGGTCTCATCTGTCCTGTTCTATTGTTGTTACTTGTTTCTTTCTTGTTTTAATGCTACCACTACCATCTGACTTTCTAGCTTCCCTTTGGGAAAGACTGGCTATAATTATTTTTCCAAATTTCAACCATCCTGTTATACTGCTCAGGCAAGAGCCTGTCAGGTGCGTATTACTTTTTAACAATACTCCTGTCCAGAAACACTCTGGTACACTTCAGCACAAGAAAGAAGGGAGAAGAGTAAAAGCTACAAGGAAGATCATAATAAACATAATACAATTATAAAAAATGGTAATAAAGCCTAATTCCCCAATTGAACACTGAATCTTATCTGAAATCTGAGACAGCTTTTCCGAAGGAGCAAGTATTGCTACCACTTCCACTGCTCCCCATCTTCTGAGTACCCTGGGGATGCAGCGCCTGAGACAGTTCCCATGCTCTGCCAGGTAAGCGGACTGAGGTGGGAGAAAGCAGCTGTCCACAAGAAGATACCTCCCACATCTACAAAACTATTGGTGTGCTTCAAGGTCTTTAGAATGACTTTAAACAATTGATTTTCCCCCCTTTAATTTTAATCTAAATTCCCTTCCTCTGTTATTTTCATTCTTCTGCTCTGTAACACCAAAAAGAATTATGTTCTTACATGCCTAGTTTCCACAACCTTTGGTTTTCAGACTAGTTTAGAATTAAAGTTAAATAAATCATCCTTTTTATAACTCCATACTTTTGAATATATTGTATATTTATTGCTAGATTATAAGCCTCATTAAAATCTATAATGATAAATTAGTCAGTCTCTTGATTCTGTCACTACTGTTATTAATTGCTTTCATAACCATTACTACACACTTCACCGGTGATAAAAATTTTAAAGCTAGATAAAATCAGCTAAGCTAAAGCTCACTCTTAATATTGCACTCTTAAACCTTCTCAGAGTAAAAGTAATCAAGTATTCACACGTCCTACATTTAAGTTAAACCTGATAAATTACTTATACAGCAAACGGAGCCTCACTAGATCCAGCAGCACCACTACAATGCATGGAAAAATATGCACATTAAGGCAGAGATCCAGAAAAATTGTTCTCACATTAAAATTGTTCATTGTATGTGCTTGTTTAAAACTCCATGGGATATCTTATTTCTGGTATTTTCCAGCCTTTAACAGTTTCTCTTTTCAACCTAAGTTCTCATTATTTTCTATGTAGATTTCCTCTGTAACAGACACAGGGTTTAGAAAAAACTACTATTTGTCACATTTGCTTACAAACTCAAGAGGAAACATGGTTTGAAAACTCAGTCAGGAGGGGAACAAGTTCTTCATTTGGTGGAAGAGCACTGAAGTCTATTGACAAGTGAGCAAAAGCTTTTTCTGCCAGCTCTCAGGCAATATCCATTCTATGGGTAAAACAGAGACGGCCACTTTCTGTAACCTACAACGTCAACCTGGCATCCTGCACCATGTCACACAGTAAATACTGAACAAAATGGAAAAACTCATGCAAACTGATACAGTGTTCTTCTGTCATTATACCCACCAGTTTCATTCTTGCAACTTTTAGACTTCGTAATATTCCTTATAATAAGCCCAAGTCAATATTATTTTTCTCCTCTTCTGATGATTTCACTTTAAGAGTCTGCAAAAGCAAGCAAAGAATACTTTTCCTTGTGTATTAGTTGTGATTGTTTTTACCCGACACCACCATGGAAGCTTCTTAGGATAACCTATGATGCGCGGAGAAATTTGGGCATTTTAGTTTAGTGGACTTGAAATGTACCCGTTTTCCTTATAAATATAAAATACACAGATACATTCCAAGACTTGCTTTCTAAAACCACTGTCATTTAAAAATTTGACATTTTACCAGATTTTTAGCAAGTCATTTCTCTCCACCCTTCCCTTTTCCCTAAACTACAAAAAAAAGTTATAGTGAAATATATATATACACACACACACACTGTCAGTTTTCTTTGCATCTTTACCTTTTGAAGCTTACAGGGATTTCAAGTTTTCCTTGCCAAAATATCCTGCAAACTTTTTTTTTCTTTAAATGAAACATATTTTAGAGTTAGCAGACTCAGGCAGTTCAAGTGTGTCCTAAATTCTTGATCGAATACCATAACACCATTTGTTTTAATGCAATTCAGAGAACAGGTTTTATGCAATCTGTAGTGTTGAAGTCAAGTAGTCATTAAGAACAAACACTGTTCTCGCCCCTAGCTGCAACAATACACACACCTGTTTTCCTGGAACGCTTTCAAAATTTCATTCTTTGTGATTACATATAAGGCACAAAAGACAAATAGTCTTCTCTGAGTGATTCTAATTCTTTTATCCATTATTGAACTGCAGAGATGATTTTGAAAAAATTGTACGTAGTGTACAAAATATAAAAACTGGGGAACATACATTGTTTTTTTCATAATTCACTTTTAAGCATAGAAGAGTTGTTGTAGTAGAAGATATTTTCAAACATGGAGCACAAAATAAGAAACCTAAGCAAGAAACCAGGGAATTCACATGGTAAAAAAGCAAGTAAATATGCAGAGAGTAAAGACAACTGCAACGTTACCACCATTACTTAAGAAGTGTTAACAAATTCATAATGTAATATATGTGGCAGGTGAACCCCGTTCAAGTACAGACTTGATAATTAGTCCTTTGCTGAACAGTCTTTACATACATGCCTGCTATGCCTGGCAAGATCCTTAAAAAATAAGCATTAAAACAGAGGGCAAAGCTAAAAGAAATTTGGAGCACATCACACAGTGGCGGCTGGGCACACAATCAACAGCCTTCAAAAGCATGAGAAACAGGCCACGTGCTAAAAGGGAGACATCTGAAGGTGGAGCAGCTTTAGATCCAATTTCTGCAAGTTTGCCAATACTAGGGCAGGACTAAGTCCCTTCAGAGGGCTTCATCATCTCCTACTGCCTTGTAAATACCAGGACAAACTGACCTGATAGCTTAACACGTGCATGCACTGCCCAGCCTCAGGGGACCTTCCTCCTTCCACGGCACCCGACATCACATCAGCAGTGGTCATTTCTCCACTTTACAATAATTTACAGTGACACAATACTGCTGCTTTCATCAAACAGATAGTTATCTGGTTAATTTTAAGCATACGCTAATGCCAGCTTGCCATTTGGGTGCACGCGGAAATATTTCCCTGACAGGGGCTTTGACATGTTTCACGAAGAATTTCTTAATAAAGCTCCAAACCTAAGGCTCTTCTACCGTTTGCATTTTTACCTAAAGTGATGAAAATACTAAACAGCTGTTAGCTGAAAACTTACATTTTTAGCAAAATTAACATTTCCCTTCCAGAAACAGTTACCATTAAACAATTCTGCTCTACCTCTTAGCCTTATATCCCTTAGTTTTTGTTTCATTGGATAGGGCTGCATTAGATACCACACATTTTGCTGTTCAGACCATAAATAAATCAATCCACACCAAAACTAGAAACATGCAAAAGAACAGCAAATCTGGCGGTATTTTGATCTGAATCAAGCCCAGTAGTATCAAAAAGTCCTCCAGTAGTCCGATTCATTACCCAACTTATGTGGTGGAATTAAGCACAAAGTTTTCACTGTATTGCTAAAATAATTTATTAAGCCTCTGAAGAAATTCATGCTAGACTGATCATTATCTAGGAAACATCTGGATGAGAAAATGATCACATACAAGAATTTCTGTCTGCCTCAGTAGTGCTAAAGACAGAAAGTTGGAAAGCATTACTTTGGAGCTGCTATTCTACATATGCCCTTGATTCCTGGCCCTGATTTTGAAGCAAGAGTAAAAAATGACACTGATTTGCTACCCTGCAGCCCCCGCCAAAGAAACCAAAACCGCCAACACCCCCTCCCCCAAAACCAAACCACAAAAAACCAATGACCACCAACAGAAAACACCACCACCACCTTCCCTTCTGCACATTAAAAAGAACTACATAGGGATAGGAATTACATACTTAAAAGAGGACATATTTAAGACCACAGTATTTACACCACTCAAATGTAGTCTCATTTACAGAGGTATTTTCTATTTGAAGAAGAAAAGAATATCAGACTCCACAATGAAAATAAACACTATCTCATTTTAAAGAAATAATCTTTCTCCAGCATGGCTTCTAACAGACATCTGATAGCAGGTGTAAAATCCAGATGGAGAAGTAAAAATCTAGTAACAGAGATGCTGGGCAGAGAGCTTCTACAAGGCTATGTGACATTAAGTTCTTTTGCAGATATAAGTGGGACTTAAGTGATGAACAGGTATGGCTCCGGCCATCTGGAGTAGCAATGAATTTCACCCAGAGTGAAAAGAAAAACCAAGAAGAAGAAAACTATCTGAATTGGTTCTGACATTTCATTCCTGTCAAGTGGCGGTTAACTAATTGGAGACTTCTGGGCAAAAGCTTATTCATTTCCAGAGCTCCAGATCTAGAAAACAGAGTTATCCAAGTTTGAAACAGGCAGAGAAAGCTCACCACATAAAGGTTTAAAGAGGACAAGAGACAATGGAATACAAAAATAAATGGAGAAATACCTATTTAAAACATAGAAACACTGCAACCAGAATAATAAGCATATTTATTCCTGGATATGTTTTCCCGCACAGTTTGCTTAAAATCCTTCTAAGGATTACTGATGTTACTTTTCATGGTATCCAGCTTTTCATTTCATAAAAAACCCTACTGCATTAAGCAGTACAAAAAGAAATATTTTAGCCCTCTGGCAACTGGTAAATATTAACTACTGTAGGCGGATGAAGTTTCATCTGTGGTAAGCACAACCGTTTATAACTTAATGTCAGATAATACCAGTAATACACTAAGCACAGCTAACAAGGGAGAGGATGTACTATCATCCTCCTCTTATTTCTGTTTACTCATCACATATGTGAAATAGAAGCAATTGCCAAAATAATCTAATATTGGAAAAAGGTTAAGAGGAGACCCATTATAAGAATGTTAATATTTAAATTCAAAACTTCAGACTTAATTATTCCATAAAAAGGGCATCTCACTGATCAATGGTGAATTTAGATTCAAAGCCAAAAAAACTTTGTTTAGAACAACAAGTGTCAAATCTTTATTACCTGAATGATGTTCTTTTTACAGCTTCATAAAGTTAACCAACCTATACAATGCCTTCACATGCATGTGGCACACAGAGACATTCAACATAAAACCATTCAGAGCGCATCCCTAATAACGCATCCCTGCCAACATTAATTAGCCTTCTAAGAAAAATAACTGCCTTTAGACATTTTTTCTAGATTTCTTTTTTGTTCTGTGCTATTTTTCTTAATATCACACCATCTGCACTTTTCAAAAACATTGGAGAAAGGTAATTTAGGGAATGTTCCTGATAAGGAAAAAAAAAAAAGTCCCACTGTGCTTTTCATAGCTTGGTAATTTTTAGTCTTTCATCTTGGTGATTTCTTCTTTTTAACACCATTGTATTAAAAGTCTTCAATTTTGACTGTTTGGTAGAAGCAAGATAATGCAAACTTTACAGATTCAGCTCAGAAGACTCACTGCATATTAGGAGAGATTAAGAGAAAAAAATCTCGAGGTTTAAATTGTTACCACTACTCATTGAACACAAGAGAGACACAAGCTTGCAACAACTTAGTTGGGTGGACCAAACAAGTTTCTACTTGCTACATTAGGAAGGAAGATGAAAGTAAAAAATGGGACAAAAGCCTTTTATCCCCTGAGACGAGCCTTTAATTCATGAACCTAGAAAAAAATATTAATGATTTAGATCATACTGTAAAGCAGTTATCAAAATACATATTGTATCCTTGATTTTAACCAGTAGCTTGTTAGCTGAACCATTCATGACCGTGCACTGTACCAATGTACGCAGCTTCTCTTCTTGTCTCGGCCTCTCTTTGCCCCTTAGTTTTCTTTGCGGATTTATAGAGTTGCTTGTTATTATATGCAGCTACAACATGCTCTGTATGAGGACACTGGACAAGCTGTTAGCGCTATTAACTTAATAATAGATTTCTGAGTGTGATTCCCAATTAATTTCATTTTCCTCATTCCATGAGAAGCCAAAATTACAGAGCGCCATATGGTGCTTCATAAATAACAATTAAAAGTTATTTTCTAATCTTTAGGCACTAAAAAAAAACCCATAAAAATACATATGGTTGCAATGACATGAAGGAAATTAAGCTTCGGAATGTCTGCAGATGTCCAGGAAGCTCCAAACACTTCCTCAGCCTTTTCCCCATTCACATATTTCTGGTCCATGCTAGCCCCTGGATGTTACAATTAATCCCAGTGTATGCCTCAAAGATTATAAGAAGATCTTTCTTCTGAAACTGGAACTTCATAACAACAGCTTGTATGAAGATCTGTGTAGCACAAGTTGTGTTGCGATTCTGATACTCTTCACCTTTACCTACTGCATGGATTTGTTAATGGTTTTGTTCCGACCCAGCCGTAAGTATCTGCAGAGCTCCGCCAGCCAGAGAAATCACGTCCATGTGTCAGAGACTGGACTGGGATCTGGAAGCCTGTCAACTTACTGTAGGATCTTGTCATTTTTCAGCGAGTAAGAATTCACACTATCCAACACAGGCATGCAACTGCAATTGAAAAACTATTCTACTCCAAGTAAATGAAATGTAGGCTGCTGGTCTAAATGATCCCTTAACAGCCACCTTCTTCTTTCCTGCCCTTTATTATGCCTTGTGTACGTGCTCTTACTGTAAAATGGAAATAACAAGGCTACCTGCCTCATCGAACTTTTTTTGGAATAAACATACATAAGGGGAGAAGTTTCCTTAGAAGCACCTTGGATAACTGCTTTTACTACTGCTCACCGCTGTAAGTCAAACTGACGGGCAGGGGTATTTTATTGTCTGGCATGAGAATCCAGACATGCAGAGCACGCACTGGCCTTGGGTACCTGGAAAGCGATATTCAGCTCTAGCACAGTCAGGTGTCAACATGTTCACTCATAATATAAATGATTCTTATCATCTGTGCATTTCCTGGGGATAATATTAGCAGGAGATTTTGCTAAACAAAAAGCATTAGGAAGAAAATATATTATAAACTTAGGCACAAATGGACTACTTTAAAGTCATGGGGACTGTATCCCTTTCAAAATATACCTATCTTTAAATCTGCAGAATTCTTGCATTCAAAAATACTGTACACTGTGGTCCCTGTCAATTCTCAAGAGTGCGATTTTGTCAAATTCATCTTTTGTGGGAAGACATTTTGAGGCTATACTGAAGATAAGCCAAAGAGAAGAAAATCTACCATCCTTTCAAATTCATATTCACAGAAATATTTTTTCTCCCTAACATCTATGTACTACTTCTATATACACACACATATATGCAGATCTACCAGCATAAAGATTTCATTAATCTAAAAACTTAAAAATGGAATATGCATGCTTTAACTTATACAATATAAAAATTATGGTGAGTGAAGGGACAAAAGAAGCAGAAAAATTGCTCTCATGTTTTTTTATTAAAAAAGAGCTCAATTTCATTGCTGTTTGCATAAATAAATACAGAAATATTCAATTAGTGTCAGGCCTGTAACCTCAGTTAGTGCTAATATAACCTAAAAGCTTAGCAAGTAGGATACACACCCAAGGACTTCACAGGTCTGACTATTAAGATACATATTACAAAATAATATATGTATGTACACACACCTTATAAATTTAGCTATTAAAAGAGAACAGAATGCTCAGTAACATTGTTGCCAAGTGTAACGATCTTTTCCCAAAATCTGCACTTCCATAACATATTACAGGTAAGTAGGTCTAACATATCTCACCAACCTGCAGCAAGCCAGACACAGTTACTCCTGTACCTTACTACTCAGTCATAAAGGGGCAATGTCAAACCCATACAGATGTCTAGACAGTATGTCACAGTGTAAGAAATGGGGTGTTCCTTTTGTAAAAAGCTTCCCTGTTACCGAGCGACGCGTGGATCTTCCTGTTACTATGAATAACTGAAATTCTGTATTAAAGTAAATCTGGTTTAAATCACCAATCTTCTAAGTACGTTGTTGGAGACACAAGAAAATGAGCCCTGGCACTGGGATCTTTCTTCCTGGAAAGACAGATAGATATATATATATAGCAGTCAGTGCAATCGAAGTGTACATCTGCATCGGGGGGTGAGTCAACTCACACAGTCCACTGCTTGCATTTTCTTTCCTTGGTATCCCAGTGGGCATTTCATGGATGGATTTTCAAGAACCTGCAGCATGGTCTACATGATTTAATCTAAGTTAAGACATGATGCACAATAGTAGAAAATGTTTGGCAGCAACCTGGGTGCAAAACAGCTCTCCACAGATGCTTCCTCATAAGAAGAAAGCTACAACCATTTAGCGGGATACACTAGCTCAAAGATAGTCATAAACATTTGTCCGTTTTGCCTTTCAGAATTGCTTTTAAAAGTTCTCTGGGTATTTAAACTAAAATAACATTTTTCTAGAGAAAATGGATGAAGTCTGACAGAAGACAACAATTTTCTAAGTAACCCCACATAAGTGCACATTTTCATCAATTAACAGGGGGATAGATTTAAGTATTTCCTGAAGATCTTTTCTTAAGAGGCCTGTAACTAATTAGCTGATTAAGGCTATACAAAGAAACAACTGTGTTTCATATTTCCAGTTTTACCTATTCCATAAAACCGTGGGAAAGTGCATCCTACAAGGTAATTTTAAGACTTGAATTTATGATCTGGATATACACCTTCAAACTTTTCTCTTGTGAGTCATACTGTAATGAGTTAACTGGCAGGGGATAGAGGGAAAAGAATTCAAATCCTGTGTTGGCTGCTTACAGTGCAAAGCCAGTATCAGTAACACTCTTTTTGGCTGTTAATACAGTCCCAAGCATAAAATAGTAATATAATCCCAGTGGCTGACTTTTAAAAATTCCAGAGCAAAAATAAAAAATGGTTATACCTTAAAAAACCCAAATATTAACTAAAAGGAGGATAGAAGTTATTCTTTTTGTATTAGTGACATTATAAACCTTATCAATGTTTTAACTCCCAACAAATACTGAAAAATAGCATTTTACCTGCTAAATTACTGACAAAATACCACTACTAAAATTGTACATCTTAGCGTAGTCATTTATGTCCAAGTGACATTTCTAAAAGCAATCACTGATTTCATTTAAATTAAGGCTATAAAAGTAATTATCAACCATACTCATTGTTTTCCAATTTTTTCCCCCAAGAAACATTATCTCTAGCATGTGTCCTAAACAAACCCACATAAATCTAAACCATTCCTTATTTTCTTTTTCAACACTTTCTTTAACACAACCAATTTTTTTCTTCTTTGTATATACAAATTCTTATTGTTTCACAAGGGAAGACTGTTTCAAATTCATCACAAACGTGGCTGTTCTGGTATCAATAGATTTTTCTTCAAAGTACGTCAGATGCACAGCCTCTGGACTAGAGTTTTAAAGCCAAACATATTGGATACATGAGAAATTAAATCAGGTAACATGCACAATAATTTTCTTTTAATTTATTACCACTGATCTGAAACTGAACACCTACAATCATGCCCGTTCTTTCAGTTGACTAACACCAAACCGCTTTTCGGACATTACCTCAGCTGACTTTTGCAGAACCACGCCTGCATTTGCCAAAGGAATTTTTAAGCAGTGGCAACTAAATTGAGGTCAGGTCCTACTCACTTGCAGCCTGCAGCAAAGTTGAAACATCAACAATTTCCTGGGTTTTCAGCATAGGGAACATTATCAGAAGGCAAACAGATTTAAACAAAAACCTAGTATGTCACAGAACAATGACCTGTGTAAAATAAAATGCTCCACCCTTCAAGGCAGCCTGTATGGTATCCCAAAAGGCCAAACCAGAAGACAGAAGAAAGCATAAAGGTCCACTATCCCCAAGGCAAAGCACTGTCAATGTGCTTGTAATCTAGGAAAACTGCAGAGGGACAAGGGACCTGGCAGCAAGAGAAGAATATCAGTGATGAACCTGAACTATCTTGCGAAACAAAGTAATTTCCCCTAGGAGTGGGTTGTTTCATAGCTCTGTACAGTGCAGCTCTAGAGAAAAGCTTCAGCTAACAGTGCAGAAAAGGTGTTGATAGAGAGAACAAGACATCTGAGGCTCTGACCTTGGCCACCCGTATTAGTCATGTGTGCTCCATGCAATAAACTTTTCATAAAGCTCTCAACTGTCCTAGCTTAATGAAAGAAGAAACAGGACAACAAATAAAATTTAAAATTAAGAGTGGATTACTTTCAGCAGAGAGCTACAGCGAACTTCTGCTCTCTTGTCCAAGAAGTGAAGTGATAAAGTACCACAATGGCATTTCTATGACATCGCAGACTGAGCGGGTGGAGTCGGCAGTTTTCTGTCGACATCTCTCAGGAACTATCCCATTACACAATCAATTAAGCAAACGGACAGAGAAAGAAAAAACTTGCAAATGCACACAGTTAGAAAATCAGGCACATTTCATTACTACTATCATCATTCTTCTACGTGGCTTATCATCACTCACCTAATTCAGAACACTGTCATTAGAAGTTAAGATTTAACTCCACAATAAACAAGCTACAAGTAGTTTGAAGTGGCTCAAAATCTACGTCAATCTAACACAGAGCCAGATTTTTATTGCCTACATAATATTGACATCAGCCTTGCAAAGCTATTACACAGGCACCCAAATTTAAGGTCTAAAATCAGTGGATTTGCTTTCAAAGCTTTCATTGGACACACTTGACAACCACACTTGAAGGAGATGGTTTTGGAGCTTCTCAATGTTTGAGGAAGTCTTTCAAAAAATCACAGGCCTAAACTTTATAAACCCCTAGTCATTTGTGACAATCATTTGGTACCATTTTCTAAAGGTTCTGTTTTTCAAACGCTACAGTGCAGAGTACCCTTCCCTGAAAACACCAGACTCTCCAAAACATCCCAGAGCTGCCAGCTACAATTGCTGGTTTTGAAACTTCAGACCATCTGTATTTGAAATGAGCATTCTGTAGATAGTTATTTGCACCTCTACCACACCAAGACACGCCAAAGTACAGAGTCCCAAATGTAAATGCATTCTGCCTGCATGGGTAAAGACCCAAACATACTTATACAAAACATACATACAAAAATATTTTCCTGCAAAGATGCACCTCGAGTCAGAAGCAGCCTGTTCATTTCTTATAGTACCCATTGAATTAACATTTAGTATGGTTACAGAAGCGATGCCTACACAATAATTCTCTCCAAAAAGTGGAAATACATTAAAGTCAAACACTTCTGTAATTATTTTCAACTTTTTACATTTATGCAGAAGATAATGAATATACTTCGTAAAAGGTCTTCCAAGTTGTTTTTCAGTTCGGAGTGGTTTTTTGTTTGTGTTTTAAAGAAAGTTTTCACACTCCTCCCTTCTGTTTTTCCTGCTGACACTTTAATCTCCTCCTCTCGTAAATATGAGCCTACAAGAATAAATCACGTTTTATTTATTAAAGGTAAAAATATGATTCAATATAAAGCAGAAAAGCCAATCTCCATAAAGTTTCCCTCCACAGTGACTGAAATTAGTTTTTATATGAAAATTCAAATATGTATCCTGCAAGGCATTTAAGCAAGAATAAAAGTACTCTTAACTGTACGTGGGACTGAATATTTTTTCTCTTGCATTACATAACATGCTTAAAAAAACCCGATAGCTTTGCCCAGCTCTAGAGAAGTAAAATCAATGGCAGTTCTTTAAAACATAAGTATTCTGCAACGAGGAACCTGACACATCTGAGAACTGTTGCCTATATTAGCACCAAAGAACTCCACAAAATTAATATAAATTAATATTTTTTGACTTTTATATTCAGGTCACTTTTACTCCCAACACGGTTGATTCAGAGGGGAAAAAAAAAAATACCCTTGATTCTTCTGTAAATGTATTCTGCTTGGAAAACTGCCTGTATGAAGCACACCAGGGAACAGGAGTGCAAGCAGCCCATATCACCTTGCCCTTTGTTTAGATGGTCAGTTTTTCCTTTTGATCTTTCTTAGCAGCTGAAGAACCAAAAATTGATTTTCCCAGTTGAACTAAAGTAGAAAAAGGACAATGTTTTATTTAAGATCCTTCACTCCCGCACATAAGCCTATTTCTTTCTTTATACACAAAAGAAACTGTCTTTTTGTTCTTGTAAAAAAATATTTTCAAGTGGGGAACGCTCTCAGTGTACTGACTGAGGTTTCATAACAAAAAAGCGGGGGATGTGTTTAAAAATCCCAAATACCGGCCTCCTGCAGAGGAGCACACACACCTCACAAACCTTCTAGTTACAGAAACTGAGCTTCAGGGAAGCAGTACTCACACTTGTTAGGTGTTTGCATAAACCCGTGCTACTAGCAATGATACACTCAAAACCTTGTTTATGGGCAAAGAGAAAGCACAGCTTACATATTTAGATACATATAAAGCCAACAATATAATGTAAATATAACTATAATCTTAACAATCTAATAAAAAATAATTTTTATTCCACATTTACTTATTATAGAACAAGAAAGAATACCTATATGTGAAAAAGTTTCAATAACAACGCAGTTAAAATTGTCAGACAACTATTTCCTAATTTCTATCCCTTTTCCTGGTGTTACGCTCATCCTTCCAGTGCTCTTCTGGGTCCTAAGGTCGACAGTTTCATTCTGGTCTAGGGCTCTTAGAGCAAGTCATCACCATCTGGAGTCCTTTGTTGGGAGGAATATGATTTTCATTTTGATGGTTTCTTCTTCCTCACTCTAGGATCCACACACTTTTAAAATTTGCTCTTTTTTCCACTGGTCCACGGTCATTTGAATTTACTATATACAGTGCCTTTTACGGACGGTAGATACCAGTTCTTTGTTCTCCTTGTTAACATTAGAACTGTTTTATCCTGCTCATGGTCTGCATTTCTTTAACTGACCATCGGCGAGTTATTCATTGCTGTGGGATCTCCAGCATCAAGCCTGTGCTCTGTCTCTCATCACCCCATACCTGTACTCTGCTAGACCACACCTTACGTCTCCACTTCTCAAAGCCTCTTATTATACCAGGTCTGTATTTCTCTATGCTACATGGTTACATTAGTCGTAAAACCACAGTGGCATCATACAAAGATAAACAAAAGTAAACCGAATTAGCCACAGATACCTGGTCAATTAGAAAGAAATCAAAGTTACAAGCAGGTCAAGAAAAGTGACAGAGAAGGTCTGACAAGCCTCAATCCTGGGGCTCTGCAAACTGTACAAAGCTTATGGCCTGTTGCTAGCAATAGCAATACCATATTACAGGGCTACACCATCACAGTGAGAAGCACCAGGTAGCAGAAAAGCTCCTGATTTTTATTAGTATTGTGTAACAGTGAGTAAATGTAAGTAAAACCGAAAGAACAGCTGTGCAAATCTCAGATGCTGAGATTTGCCCATGTCCCACTGAAGACTACCTATAGTACCTTTTAAGAGCAATCTTGAGTCACCAGACAAAGCCACGACTTCTAGAACAAAATAAATTATGTTCCATTTCATGTTTTCACATAATTCTCAAAGATAAACTTTGTAACTTAAAAGTTTTGAAGTTTCCCCATGCTCACCATGCAGACAGTGAGCCCCTTAGACATCCTTCATCAGGTGATAATGCCATCTATCATCTTATTTGAATATAATAGTTAATCATTGAATGAGAAATACTGTGTGCTCTAATAGGCTAATTGTTATTATTAAATACACATTTTAACCCACTGTGTGACCAAGATTATTGAATTTAATAAGTAAATTTCTTCAATTGTGGTCGTAACTTGCATTTCAGAATGAAGTGTTGATATTGGCAGAAAACAAAAAAGTTCCCTAACGCCTACAGGTATTATTGGTACTCATGGACTCCAAATTTCCTGTGTTACCTGCATAAATTCTTATTAAGTCCTTGAAGAAAGCCGAGCTTACAAACTGCTGATTTACAGTCACTCTTGGACCTCACAGGAAAGCTGAGGACACACACCCTCACAAATACCCACTTAGGAGCACAAGAACCTCCTGCCCATTGCAGGCCTTCCAGTGCCTCCCTTGACTGCTCCAGCCTTTCTAATCTCTCTTACTCTGCGAGCTTGGAAAGGCTTACACAGATTTGCCCAAGCATTTCATTTGAATCAATTCAGCATTTGATTTGTCACATAAGATTTTATTCAGAACAGTTTGCTAGATGGCATAGCAAATTCTGTATAATTATGACCAAACAGTCTGTAGTGAGGCCAACCACTGGCAAGTTTAAATCCAAGGAATACAAACTGTGATTCTCCTTAAGATAAACAGTTACCTTTTTAGAACTTGCAAAGAGGAGGGAGGATACATAAGACAACCAAATTCCGGTATCCAACAAGGCACTTTTTAGTTGGTTAAAAGATACGGAGAGCACTACATACACTAGGCACATGGCACAAGTCTCAATTATTAGTAGTGCTGAACTGATTATTTAGAAGCCTACTTGCCTTCCTCATACAATAGCTTGTCCCGTGTAGACCTATCCTAGTCCTTTGAGGGAATACATCCAACTCACCAGTTTTAACAGCTTAGCATTTATATCTCAAGCTCCAATCATTACCTTCGCAGCAAAGATATAACTACATATACTACAGTTAGACCTCATGTTTTTCAGGTTTCCTAACATTAAATTAGCCTAGAAAAATGAGTGAAAAAGCAATAGAGAGGCATTAGCTTTTGGTTGGCAGTCAGCATTTACAGGGAAAGATGCATCTCAATATGATGTTGAAATCAGCAAAGCTGTTTCATTTAGGCTTACTGCAAGATGAGCTCTGTAGGGACTTTGCAGGTAGGTATTATGCTTGGAACTTGAATTCCACATATTTTAATGAAATTGCACAGTCTAATCACAACGAGCGAGCAGTCGTATCAAACTGGAATTTGCAGCTTTCTCAACTACTCACATATAAAGGGAATTTTTCTGGGCAAAAATGTAAAATTGGAATAAGCAGCAACAGCGTTTGCAAAGAAAGAGAACGTGCAGCTGATTTACGTGTTTTGAACCCGTGTTGAACCTATAAAGGGACTGACATAACAGGTGAGCAAGTACATCTCAAGTGTTCACATTCTTTATGCACTGTGCCATTCAGCAACGTCTCAGCTTCAGACGAGCAGGACTGTAAATCAAATCTGTGTTGAACTTGTCAGCAGTAGATGATCATATCTGTACCCCACCTTTATAACCATGGTCCAGCTGAGAGTTTGTACGTTCAGCTAATCTGCTATTTAAGTGACAAATATGTGACCTGAGTACCACCTCAGTGACCCCTCCTATGAATCCTCAAAAACAGATGCTCTCTCTGACATCCCAACAACTGTTAAGAACTGGTTAATATTTCATTAACTTAAGGTCAGCGCGTTGCTTTACCACATTGGAAAACTCACTTCTTGGCTCCTGCGCAGTCACTTAATCGTGTCTGCCTGGTTTACAAATTAGAAGAGGTAACTCCTGAAAAGAATGCTCGTGTAGATTATTACTTTTCTGTACTCTGCAGAAAATAGTTCCAGATTTTATTGAAGTGTCAGGTATAGAATAGGCCATTTTTTCTTTAAAAGGCAAAGTTTTCGCATGATGTTTTGTTCATGCTTCTGCCATCTCTTCCACTCTCAACCTTCTCACTTTGAGGTCAAGTTCAGAAATCATATGTAAGGCAGTATAAATTACATCTGTGTAAGTAACGGTCACAGTTAACTCCCAGAAAGTCTCCTGTGCTATAATTTACCTAATAAGATGCAAAAGAAGACGGATCTAAATAGTTAAAACAATTCATAGAGAGACAAGAGAACATATAATTAACATTGCCCTACCTGCTGTTAACTGCACTAATTGCATTCCTTTCTGCACAACTGACAAGTATCACATCATATAGATAACTTCAGTGATATGCAACTCCTGTTAACTGACCTCTGAACCTTAGCCCTTAAAAATCTCTGTCTAGTATTTAAGTTGACTGGTTTATTTTGTTTCTTCATCAGCCTAGAGTTTTCTGAAGGAATGCTTACTACAGTCTATGGAAGTGCGTGCATATCACTATTTACAGGATACTAAATGTGAAAAACTCAATATAAAAAATAGCCATAAATTGGAACCCATAACATTAAAATTGTGGAAACAGACACAAAGCTGAATAAACTCAAAAGACACAGGAGTCTCATTTTGGAAACCGACAACATGAAATATGAAAATACATGAAATTTTTTCATCTCAAAATTGTAAAATAACTTTTCAGTATGAAAGCATCTTTAAACATCTAACTTAGCTCCTTATGGATCAAAGAAATAACTACGTAAATACTATCTGCATATGCACTTCAAATAGGAATGTCACTCAAAAGATAAAAATAAGCAAGTTACTTATAGCACACGTTAATCACCATATTTAAATGGCAGATTACTTTGTGGCATGAGACATAAGCCTGTACTTATAGGGGGGGAAATTTTATACGAATAGTTTTTTATAAAATAATTAAATTTGCAGTAATCAGTCTGAAGTCTCTCTTGTTCCACTTTTATCCGAACATATCCAAACCAAAAGCTGTATTACACAGAAGGTAAGATGTGGAAAGGCCAATAAGAAAATCAACCACACCAAACATTTAATGAGCTAAACCTGTGTAAGAGATTTATCTGTGGTAACAAGAACAAGAGGGGGTGTTGGACATGCAGACACAGTATCAGGATTATTATGACAATAATCTTCAGTGGAGCACAATACTCACACACAATAAGATTAGGAAAGCTACTACTAAAATACACAGATGAATAACTGGAGGAATAGAGAGTTAAGACTTGGCAGGGAGTAGAGGGAAGCACAGTGCAGTAATGGTGAATCTTCCCAGTGACTTTATATTGTTAACTATTTATACAGTAAACTTTTCATGGCTGCCTGCCTTTCCTCTTTCTGCAAAAATCCTGGGGCTGTTCTTAAATATATTTATTGTTCTAAATGCTTAAGATTTATAGCTTGAAGTTTGGCCCTATTTATCTTACTCAGGTGAGCAGTCCAACTAAGCCCAGGGGAAGTCCAAGAAAAATGTTCTCCTTCACAATGACGCAAGAAACAATAGCTAACTTTAACTGTAGGAAAGGGTAGAGTATACCACACATCGGGTAAAACTGACAACTTCAGATTTTTCTTAACAAAACAAAAATCACTTAAAATAAGAGCATAGCTAACTTCTGGAACTAACCTGAACATGATTCTCGCTAAATGTTTTTTGTGATGACATTCTTAAGGGTTAAAGCCTCATTTAAAATATACTGTGATGCAGGAAGTCAGATAATATCTCCCAATTGAATCCAGCAGGGCTACAAAGACACATTTCATATTCATAAGTATGTTGAAATATTTTACTTTTCTTAAACTGCAAATATTTGAAGAAATGTAGATAAACATATTTTAAATTCACAGCACTTTCTCAAACATGAAGTAGCAGATTAACAAAATGTCAGAACATCCTCAGCTTCAAAAACTGCTCTACCATTTTAGGTAGGGATTATCTACCAAAAAAAAAAAAAAAAAAAAAAAATCACAGCCTCTTATGATCATACTTCTCAACTGCTGATATATTCAGAATATCAGCTTGTAAATTGCTCCCATCTTTAAAGATAAAACAAGCTCTTGCAAGTCATCCTAACCTTTGCAAAATATCGGTTAAGATTACTTCATAGACTGGAGGAGGCTGAGGGAGGAAAAGAGGGGAAGGGAATCATGGTATGGAAGCTGTATGCTGTGTGTTCTCTGAGCTTTGTACAAGTTGTAAGGCCAGCTGTGAGAAAAGATTTCTGGCTTGGTTCAAAACCATGTGCTTTTATAGCAAATGTACAAGCTAATATCCTTAGACGTCAATCACAGTCCATCCTAAACCACCACCTATTCCATAAAGACAAAAGGTATAACAAATTTAACAGAAACAACTGACAGATTAAAAAAATGCAACTTCGTCAACTGAATTACATACAGAAAGTGGTTATCTAACAATAGTACCTTCCTGCTGTACTCTGCGTCACCTGCAGGACGCTAGTGGAGATCAGGGAAATCACAACAGTATCAAAGTAGGGCAATAACCAGAACTGTTGTCTTAAACACTCAGAAAATGGTAGAAGATGGAGCAATAATTCAGTTGAAGAAAAGCATCTGAGTAAGAGCTGTTTTTTCAGTGTAAGTTTAACTATTAATTTGGAGGGATGTATCACTACTCGAAACTTCACTGTCTATAAAGTTTCTCAGTTTTCCTTTCTCTAAACCTAGCCCAGTTCCTCCTGTTTTTTATTGTGCCAGTCATCTGAGGCCTGACTACAAAATGAAAGGTCTCTCCATACACCTAGGAACGACGAGGCAGTAACCAGAGCTAATGTCATATTTGTCCCCTTTGCAGATGAAACTGCAGCCTCAAATAAAATCAGGTTCAAGCATAAAAATGTCCACAGTACAGAGGAGGGAACAGATTATGTATTTCTTCAAAAAAATTACTACAACATTACTGACCATATGAAAGAGTTTTGCTAGTAGGACCTAGAAGAGGGGCTAAGTATTAACTATCCTCGATTCTAGACTGTCATCACTTTGCTCTTAGATTTTCTATTAATTCAATTCAACATGACTTCGCTATTAGGACTCCCATTAAAAAGTTTAAAATAAAAACTACACACCCCATGTTTTACAGACATGTCAATTACATTTTTTGACACCCTTATACAAGGGATTACACACTGACAGACTGATCACGTAGAAGATGCAGCACTACATAGTGCAGACCCATCAATCTCAGAAGCTTTGTCATCTCATTTCAAGCTTCTAACTAATAAACACTATTTCAAAATTAATACCTAAAACATGTCTCCTGCTGAGGGTTTATACCATGTAAAGAAAGAAGCACGATTCTTCTGACCACAGTCACCCCAAAGATCACACCACCAATACCGCCGTAGTAATGAGGCCCAGGGAGGAAAAACGGACTGCCAGCTGAGAATCAGATCTTTTCCATCACAAGTTAAACCCATAATATTTGCGCTATTTGTTACCAAAAATGTGCTAAGCTATAGTAACTATCAACACACAGATTTCTTTTAAATAAATAAAAACATCAGGCTTCACAGGAAGTAAGAGAATTCTCAAGTGAAAGTGGCACATGGCTTCTGGACAATAACCATTATTTTATACCTTGACCCATATAGTTGTTAAAATGCAAGTGCCAACTAAATGATTGTTCAAAGAAGCTGGTATTTCTTTCAACAGTGCTGTAGTTTATACCAAATGAAAAATTTGGGTTCAGTTCTGCCTTGAAACACATGCAGTCAGTGATGACAGAATCCTAAAAAAACCAGCACAATTCATTTATCTTCCATCAGGAACGGACATTCCCAGAAGGGGATACACTGTGGCATTCAGATAAAAACAGCAGCTATGAAGACAAGTGATTTGGGGGGGGGGGGGGAAGACTATTTAGTGTCACAGGTGGTTTACACAGGCTTTTACAAATTAAAACCAAAGCAAATGCTTTATCACATGCATTCCAACGCAAGCCAGACTAACAAACAAGGAAAAACAAAAAACCAGAGAAGAACGAAATTCAGTTTCAGTAATTGGCCCCCAAATATTTAGAAGCAGATGAGCATCTAGAGAGTGTGGAAGGTGTGATTTCTCTCCTTTACACAGCTGCTAGTACTGCAGAGAAAACAATGTCGTTTAGTGTTTCATACCTTATACATAAAGCGTGTCTAATGGTTCTGATTTTATGCATTAAAAAAAATGAAAATTTCATGCAGCTGCTTCTCAATTACGCATCTGGTTATTGTTTTGCAGCTGCAAAACTACCTTGAAGAACTATAAAATATGGTGTGACAAGTCTGGAATAAATACCAGCAGTCATCTTGTACCTTCCTTGTGAAATGTTGCATTTTTTACCACCTGTTAAAATTCCTGAATCAAGAGGTATGGCTTCTGTCACCTCCTTGTTTTATAAACAAAAATCCACTAATATATTTAACACAATTGAAATTTGTAAATGACCACTTTCTGTGGCACACATTAAATATAAAATTCAGTACCCTATTCCTAGAGTATTTTTTACTTTGTGTTGTTACTTCCAAGTAGCTATTTTGGTAATTTGATCAGAAATCCAACACAGAGAACAATAAGTCAGCACAACATTAGTGTCAAAACATCTGAAATGAGATTTTGATTTGTTAGCCCCCTAGCCATTACTCATATTACTATAAATCTATTGAATATGAAGACATTTGGTGACGAAGAATGGTTATAAAATACCCAACTACTGTAGCAGTCTCAAGCTTGCATTTACTGACTCTCACTCAGCATGTAATTTTCTAACAAAGGGAACAGATAAGAAAAACAAAACAGATTTGTTTTTCATAACAATGCATTTGAAATTAACTATTTCTGTAATTCCTCACGAGACAGAGGGTCCTTCGAAAAATTGCCATACCTAAAATATTTAAAAAGCAACGATTTGTAATTTAACTTGAAACAGAAATGCTCAACTTGAAATAACACAATACCCAGTGGAAAGCTTCGACAAAATCTTTTATTAATTTTGTTTCAAAAATAATAAAACTCAAAATCACAGTTAGGCAAGCTGGAAGTTTTTCTGCCTGTTTTTCTGGCATGCAGGATGCAACACGTGTGGCCATTACCAACAAATGCGTGTGCTGGGGCTTATGTGAGAAAACATTGCTAAGCTGAAGAGGAGGAATGAGGCGTGCAGTAAAGCTAAGCGAGAGACCCCTTGCAGGATTTACCAAGGATAATGCACTGCTTAAATACTGCTGTGCTTAAAATTTTGCCACTTCTCAGCAGCCTCCGTGAAATAGTTTCTTAGCACAAAACCCAGAGGAAGGAGGGGAGCAAGGGAGAGGAAGAACAAGCAGTTAGTACAAGATTCAAAACCAACCAAAACATGAACACAAAGAGGTGAAAGCAGTAGTATTTTAGGGCTCATGCCCAGTAAGAAAGGTCCTGCTACGCAGCAGGGCGAACAGCCATCGTGTATGAAATCCTCAAATAGAAAGCCTAATTCCACCTTAATTGTGCCTTTGTGTGGTTTAGCTTCCAAGACAGATTAAGTTAAAGCACCTAAAAGCAATCTGAGAGCAAATGAAGAATGTCCATAAAAAGAGCTACTATCGAATAAGTACTATACTCCAGCTTTGTACTATAGCTATATCACAGCAAATTCGCCATGACTTTCTAACAAAATCCTTAGTAAAGCAGGTTTCAGTGAATACAACCCTTCAACACCTTTCCTAACTCCTCTGATTTTCTATGACTGATTTTTTCATCTAGTAGATGGGTTAAATCAATTGGATCACGGACAGATTATTAAGCCTCCCACAAAAAATTACTTTAAATAATGGTAACATACAAGGCATTGTATGTTATGAAGGCATTGCCTTCATAACTTTTACTCTAGTTCATTATTTTCATCATTTTCAGACACGAGTGAGATTTTTAAAATTGTTGGCACAACAATTAAATTTGGAAATTTTTTCCAAAAATCAAACCATTTCAAAGTGGACAAATATAGAAAAAGTATTATTCGAACTGTTAGCAATCATTATTTGTTTTCTGATCACACACAGAAACATTAATTTCTATGACCGCTATGTCAAGTAAATGGTGGCCTAAGCAAAGCACTTCAGCAAGCAAAAAAAAAGTATGCACACAAACATACAGTGGCTTTTAGCAGTACAGAATTGCTAAATATTTGTTGTAAGTAGGGTAAGATACAACTGACTGTTTAGCACAAAAAAGGAAGAGGCTTCTCTCAATCACAACTCATAAGGTGGAAGATGGCATTAGGAAGAAACAAGAGAAAATGGATACAATGAGGAAAGGCCTCTAAGAAAGAATAGGAAATTAGACAAGGGACAGAAAGAGATTAAAACCACAGATGATGGCAAATTTTGTGGAGCTTTGAAACGGATGCATTCAAGAGGTGCCTATGAAGACTGGGAGTAACAGAGCATTAACAGGCATTTCCTATTATTGAAAAGTTGCAGGAAAATGTAGATTCCCTCTAGTCTTAGATTTCACAACTCAGATAAGGCAAAAATCCATTAACTGGAAACCTGCTACACAGAATAGAGAAATACTCATGCTTAGTAATGCTGAGCATGGTCCAAAGGCAGCTCATCCACCACTAGTTTTCTATTAAATTTAAAAGGTTGTTTTCTAAATACTTACCCATTTGAGAATAGAATCATATTAGTCAATAACTTATAGCGTTATTTTGCCTGAAAGGATAGTTTCAGAATGTCATAATTTAAGTATAAAGAACTTTAATAAAAGCTGTCAGTGAAAATAAGAGGACTTATGGGAGAGCTGTTCCTTAACCGTGAGCAAGTTCTTTGCTTACAGCTCCATGGAACACTGTTTCAGCAACGTGTGATTTTTCAACATACGCGTAGAAGCATAATCCAAGGGGCTCTAAAAAATAACTAGTTATAACCACTAAGTACGTAGGGTTTTTTGAGAAATAACTCATTATGCACAGGTGAAAAATTATTACTACACAGTGAACCATACAATGGAAAGAAATACGGAAATCACAGAAATGCTGAAGGAGGCAATTCCTCTCCTACCTATCCTGATGGAGAGAAGAAAGTGAATTAAATCATGTAAGCAAAGCACAGGATGACAGTAAAAAAAAATCAGCTAAGTACCCAACAAACTCAAAGATTGAGGAGTAAATAAAGTTACTTAAAGATAACTTTAACAACAGAGATCTGGTCTGTACAGGATACTCATAGAAAAACTCTTCCAGGTATAACAAAAAAGAACCTAAATTCACATTTCTAATATGCTCAGAAACGTCAGGTTCAAGGATCTTTTTCATTTTTCCTTAGATTAAACGGAGACAGCATTATCACCAACAATTTCTTCATAATCTATACAAAAAAGGACATTACTAAGCTAAAAATCAGTTTTTTATCCCTTCTAAACATACGTTGCTTTCAAGTGGTTTTCCCAACTTGTATTGGAGAGATGAACTTTCAGATAAGGAATCCAAAATAGCATCTAAAAATGCAGCCTTCCATCTAAATTAAACATAGCCAAGGGAAAAAACCCAGCAGGCTGAGATAGGAAGGAGACTGGTGATCACATGACTGAGAACTCTTTCAATATTCTAAAAAATGGTGAATAATAAGTTACAGGTAAATGACCTCATGGCAAGAGGCTTCAATAAACCTCTTCTGCTCCTTATAAAATACATGTTTACCTCTCCAGCCTGATATAAAAAGCATGCCTTTAGTCCAAAGCTGAATTTTATGAGTTCCCTCATGCATAAGGCAATAGAAATAGGATATGCAGAGACTATATTTTGTTATACTTTTTTTTTTAAAGAAGAGTGAATAAAAGCCTTGCACTCAATTCAGTTGCATTTCTCTGTGATAGAGTGTGAACACTGCACCTTACCGATTCCTAAATGTAATGAAACACTCTAAGTGGCAACAGGCAGCACTCTATTGCTTTTGTTAAAAATCAGAAAAAGAAACACATGCCAAGCTTCCAGCATCCATTTAGGATTGTCAGCATTTTCAACCACCTCTGTAAGTTCTCTACTGATTCAAAGACCCAGTTGACAGTACATAGTAACACCCTCCAGCGTAATTATAATCCCTCTCAGCTTTGTCCACCTACTAGTTTAAAATGATGGTTCCCTTAATAACTTCTCCATCAGGCAGAACATAAAGAACAGTGAACGAGCTGAAGCAGACTTAAGGGCCTCCGGTGGGGAAGGCTAGAGAAAATGATGGACCCTGAAGTGATTCACAGTGCACCTGCCCAACACAAGCAACGAAAAGGCACACACCCTAATAGTCTGGGTATATGTATGCGTATATGAGGATTTTTTTCCTTATATCAGTACTACAGTATGAGGAAAAGAAATAGCAAGAAAGGAAATGCCTTCTCTGGCTAAACAAGCCCTTAATGTACCACTGCATTAAGCAAGAATCGGATCAGAAGATCTTACGTTTCAGACAAAAACTAAGCTCCCAAATACTTCACTTTGTTCTGCTAAATAGCTGCACTAGAACTGCAAGAACTTGTTTACAGGTTGCGTTTCTTCAGATGGCAGGTCAAGCAACACCACACTGTCGTAGCAAAACAGCACAATGTCTTTTTCTTTCCTCTCTTGAAAATATAGCAATTTTAACAGGAAACACAAAACCGCTTGTGACTGCATTTCTTGGTATTCTGTAAATATCACCTTCTCTACAAGAGTTACACCTGAAAATTGCTTAGCATGTAAAAGGCAATGAATTCCTTGGGGCCTAATCCCGTATTCCTTATTGTGTACAACTTCTTTTGAAGTCAATATTAGTGATGTCGTTTTAATTTTCTTCACATCTGCCATTCTTATCTTAGAAGAAAAAAACCCAATCCTTTAATTCCATTAAAAATTCCTTGTAGACTGCCTTTTGTACTGTTGGTAAGTTTTGAAAATCTTTCTGAGAAAATTAATATTCAGTGTATTCAGTGTACGTATTAATAAAAATAGAGAGAGCAACAGAGGAAATGAGCAAACTATAACAGAACTGCTGATACTGGATAAAGGCAAACCCTTTCAAGAACAAATGCATTAACACCTTCCTGACAAGCGAAGACAGCAGCAAAAGTGATCTAATTCCATCTCTTTCCATTGCATCAACAGGAAATCCAACAACAGCAAAACTGGTGACCACAGACACTGCAGCAGTACAGACAGGACTGTCAAGCCTGTAGTATTTAGTGAAATTGTGAAATTAATTTGTGAATATCACACATTGCAAAGATCTCCGTGTCAGGAATTTGTATCCCTTTATCCGTACCTCTTTACACACACACAGACCCATGCGAGTGATGTAATGCAGTAAGACTATAAAGGAAAATAATTGTTTCTCCTGTATTCATGATGACAGGTCTATAGAAAGAACCTCCTTTCACAAGAAAAATACTGAACCTTTGACTTTGACGTTTTGATAACTTTATTCTGTTTTTATCTTAAAAATACATTGGCAAGCATCCTTTCTTGTTTGCAGAAGCTAAAGTTAAGGACAGCTGCAATGTGGCACACAGTATTTAAAACACCAGATTTTTGAGCAGGACTCAGCAGGGGTGATTAGCCTCTCCTTTCACCATCTTTTACTGCAGAACACCTGTCTATCAAGATCCCAAAGCTGCCTCCATTGGTTATTTTATTTTGGAATATTTTATGCCTCCTGTAGGCTGAAGTTTTTTGTTTCCTCTGTAACTTTTTACTTTGTGTGATTGCATATTCAGAAGATGGCAGCCCGTATCAAAATGTGCAGATAAACCTGAGTGACAGAGATACTACTAGTCTAAAGGATCATAAAGAAGATAAATCTGATGAAATCTTGGAACAACAACGACCACGGCAGCAAAACTTGTGTTCTTGATGCTTAGTTTTCAAAGTGCATGTTAAAAGTACGACAACAGCACACTATCAGAATGATTATGAGGATGTTGTTAATTATTTAGTGGATCAATGGAGTGTCAATCATTTCAACATGAACCAGCTTCTACACTATAAACCACAATTCTCTAATGCCCAGTGATGCCGCATGGCTGAATGCAGTTACATAAAATGAAGAAAGGTACCACTGACCTATAATTTTTGAAGTGTTAACAAGCCAACCTAGTTAAAATACATACAATTTACCTGATAAAGTTCGATTAGCAAATAATTTTCGGTTTTAGATTTTATTTTTGATTATTTAAATTTCAACACATTTTTTTTTTTTATAGACCAATATTTCTGTGATTTGCAAAGCAAGCAAGCTACAGAGACTATTTAAAATAAATCTGGCATCATAAACCAGAAGAGGTTCACTGCCTTTAATGGAGTAATTTATTTCTCAAAATAGTTATAGAGATCGAGAATAGTAACAGTTATTGGATAGACCAATCCGTTTATGAGTTCAATCATGAAGAGGAGAGTTTAAGTGCTATAAGATTTGTGAAAAACCTGCCACAGCTTCAGATAGCATTTCTTGATTTTCTCAGACATCCAGACATGAGGAAACCCTCCAATATTATGAGCTTTGGTTTGTGTCAGCATTTTTCATTTTGCACTGCCAAATGACCATAACAGTTGCATTTAATGTTTTTGTTTCAAATATATTTTCAAATATACTGGCTGTCATAAGAAGGTTTTGATTACTTAAAAATGTATCACCTTAATAAAGTTATAGAGATTTAGCAAGCCATTATGCTAATCCTGTTCAGCTACTTGAGGTCTGATGAGATCTTTGGTATGAGTTAAGTTGTGTTAATTTACTTTCCAGTGTGCAAAGCTGAAATGCATTTAATTAAGTGGCTTGTACATTATGTAAAACATAAAACAAAAAACCTTCCTGTTACTACACAATTAGACTACAATAATGTCTGTCCTCTGGCATTTTGATGTAAGATATACTAACATTAACAAAAGCTAAATGAAAAGAGGAAAACTATGCAAACTACTATTAACTTTAAAAAGTAGAAAACTTCTTTCAGAGTTAGAACTGGGCGACAAACGTACTTGAATGCATTTCCTTTTGAGAGAAAAGGTATTACATAAATTCATTTCTGACCCACATTATCATCTTATGTTCACTGCATTAAAATGAGGATGTTCTCGGAGAACAAAAATGAAGTTCCAGAAGCATGGTCTTCTCTCCCAGCCACTGTCAAGTCCTTTTGTGATGGCAGGTAACTCAACTCACCTCTTCTTTTCTCTCCATATGGACAAACATACATGTGAACAAATATACATGTATATAATTCTCTCGTACATATTTTATTTCTTCACAGAATCATGGAACAGTTGAGGTTGCAAGGACTTCTGGAGATCGTCTAGTCCAACCCACCAGCTCAAAGCAGGGTCAGCTAAAGCCAACTGTGTCCAACCGGATTCTGAATTTCTTTTAAAACGGAGAGCACACAACTTGTTTCTTCCTTTGCTTTTTAATAGAGCAAATTTTTGTTTGAAAACAACTTTTTACACAAGTTCATTTACTTCAGTTCCTTAAATTATATCAAGTATACAACAACAAATAATTTTGCCCAGCAACCATTCATTATGTTATTCTGAATTATTCAAAATTACATAAATAATGTTAATTAAAGACTTCATGTTACATGCTGCATACAAAACATTTTAGAAATAAAGTTCTAAAGAAATACTGTTGTTATAAACTTGTTCGCATATGAAATTAATCATATATTTATCGTCTGGATATTATATCAAACCTTTTCAATAAGCGTCAGTTTGAAGATTGTGTACAACTTATTAGAAAGCAATTTATTTTCCAGATTGCTATCTGGTGAAACAGATTCCTCCCATTATCAGTCAACTTACTTAGTCTCTGAGCAGCCTCCAGGGCATCATTTGCAGAATCAGCTACAAAGAATCTCTGAACTGTAACCCCATGGTCTGCCATTAGTTTTTTGCTTTGGTACTCCTGCAGGTTCAGCCATCGTCTAGGGGTTAATTGAACAGCCTAGAAAAACGAGAGGGGAAAAGAACATAATGCTCATTAAGAACAGTTCATGAGACAGCCAACTGAGCTCTTCAGCCTTACGGTTATCTCAAACCAGCAGTTAAACAACACTCAGAGAAAAGGCGAAATACGTATTGATTTACCTAAGTGCCTTTTCTTAACATCTGTGCATCCAAAGTACTCTGAAAGCTACAGATATTTTTAAAAGCTACACAAGGCTCACTGGGTGATCTTGGCTAGACAAAATGTCTTGCATTTAATATCAATGCAGACTGGCAAACTTGGCTTGAACTCTAAAGTCTAATTATGTTTTTATGTTATCCTGTGCTATAAAAATATTACCAGACCGTTACCTTAAAACAACTTCATTGTTTCATATTAAATATCCTTGTTTACACTAAATTTTATATAATTCTTCCCTATAAGTTATTTCTACTGATTCTGTGCATTTATTGCAGCATATCTGAGAAGAAAAACAACTGAAATGGAATTAGCATCATCTTGTAGGAAACTATATACTAATATATATAATTTCAGTGGTCTGTTATCTATGTTTAGTTGGTTGCAGTTCTAAATATATTTTGCTGAGGGTGCTAGCACAACCATGTCAGCCATGCAAGGACAACAACAGCCGGAGAAGAAATTACTTTCATTCTCAACATGCCAGTTTAGATGCTTGCATGTGCATGCATATATATATATATATATATATATGTAAATAAAATCATGAATACAAAGATATGGCAACCTTATACACACACACACAAAGACATCACATTTGCTTGTCTTGGCAGTAAACATTGCGTATAGACACTACAAAAGTCATAGGATCATTACTGAATGATTTTAAGAAAGGACACATTGTCCACACAGGATAAATTGTTACAGACAAAAGCAATAATCAAGGAGCTGTCACTGACTCCTGGCAATGGTATAATGGCAAAGGTGGCACTGACTCCTGGCAATGGTACAATCCTATTTTGTGCCAGCAAAAGAGGCTCTTCCCACATGGAGAGATGAACCGTTGTTCTACTGGCAGACAGCCCACAATCAGTTCTTGGTTTCTCCTCAAGTAAGGAGCACAGTATGCAAGCTAGCACTATATATTTAGATATGTTAGACAAAGAGGATTATTTACTATACCAATACTTTGATCTCTAACAGCATGATAAAAAAATATTAATCCTAATGCAACTTTATATTAAAACCAAAAAACCTCCACGCTAAAGTCTTTCAATAATACATACCCTTTTCACAATACTAGAACTTTAAATGCTGCGTTGTATCAAAAGCAAACCTCCGTCTGTTCCTACTTGCTTTGAAACATAGCACAAAAGATTGATCTTTTACAGTATATAACTACATTTTCTGTAAAAGTGACTCCCACAGAACTTGAACAGTTAGAAATAGCTCAATGACATATTTTAAATTCTTTTAACCATAACCTGGTTAACATATTTTAGAAGAATAAAATGACATTTTCAGTATGCTCTATGGCTATCTCTAATTCTAGGCATCATGCAGGCACCTCAGTATGTTTTATATTCCTCCATGTTATTCAGAGACAATATGTTATTACATTTATGCAATGCCTTCAAATGTAGGGTCAAAATTTAAAGTCACTTTCATAATTGTTGACATTTAATTTGTTTTCCTATTATAAGATCTCTGTTAGGCTCTAACAGCTATTATTTCATGATCATTTCCACAAAGGGATTAACACTAAGAGCCAAGAGGGACCCTGAAGGTCAATTCTAGCCTCATATAAAAAAAGGCCAGAGAATTTCAACCAAAAGCTGATGCCACAAACCCATAGTTTCTATCAAGCTACAGAAGAACTTTTAACGTGACTGGAGAAAATACCAGTTTTAACCCTGACAATCATTAACCTTCTCTTTTTCATTGTTTCTCTAAAGACTACCTCATAATAACAATATTATTATTATGAGGACTTCAGAATACATCATTATTGATACATGCATGTAATCCATACATATATACACACACGCACACTGAAGAGAAGCACCACCTGAATCTTCACAGGCAGCCAGGAGCCTACTAACATCTTATGTGACTGCTACCATAAGACTAAAATACATTTCCAAAGGCCCCCCCTTTCAGCTGTAAGCAGCAGCAAAAGAAAGAACATCCCAGCAGCGATCAGAAGCCAACCACATTTGCAGAGGGAGGGAGGGGAGGAAGGAGGAAAAACCAATGCACATCTCCATCCTACTAACTGGCTTTCAGCCATTCTGCTCTAGTTAAAAGCTGTAACTGATGTGTGCACTCCCTCCTCAATGCCCAGAGCTACAGCAGGAGAACATCTACAAAGACATTTCTCAATCCATTTCTCGTGAGCAACAAGGAATTCAGCAATCTGACTTCCAGGGTTCAGAAAAATAAGCTCACACCTTTAGTTAAAGTGGACTGACTTATACCAAAATAAACAGAATCATCAATTCTTATTTAAATCTGAAAGGAAGAAACCTTGATTTAAACAATCAATTATACTCAAATTCTGTATCTTTACTTTCCAGAAGAAAGGTTAATTCTCCTTAGCTGGAAGTTAATTTGAAACAAAGGATAAGTCTATGCTAAGTTTGACAGCACTTTTTGCTCATCTGCTATATATTTATAAATCTTATAGATACCGTTCTTTATTTTTAGGTTATGTAATCTTGTATTTACTAGGAGTCAAAAGATTTGAGACACGTCAAGCTGATCTTGGATAGAATTAAATAAATACAGAAAAAGCAATGTTAAAGTTGCTGTATTAAGTAAAAAGCTGAGTTAAAAGTTTTACTAAGGATTGCTCTTATACATGTTTACTTACAATTTATTCTTCTCTTATACTTAAATCTGTTTATTTACAACTAACTGGTTTATATAAAGATTTCCACAGCTCAGTAACACAGCTGATAAAATTTTGGTCACTGGGTTTATAAATTAAGAACAAGTCTTCAAAACAGTTTTTATTCCTCATTTAGAACAATAAATCAGTTTCACATGTATGTGCTACTAAGCTGATCTAAATCAAATAACGAAAAGGAAAATATTCAAACAATCTTATTCTGGGGCAGACTTTTGTTGCTGTTGCTTGACAAAAATCTCTTTCAACACAACTTGTTTTCAAATTTTCTGTTTGGGTGGGAATTAAGTAGTTAAGGAATTTGCAATGCAGCACAGGGTGTCAACTGACATCTCCACTGTTAGTTCAAACCAGCAAGGTTCAAGCAATAAAATCTTTTAAGAACTCTCTTATATAATATGGACTGCAAAGGGCCACCACCTAATAAAGGCCACCAGTGATAACTCACAACACGTGACAGATACGGAGCAGAGATGACAGCAAGAAAAACAGCCAAAGCTCTGTTTGTTTTATGAAGAAAGGTCTTCTCCAGTGGCACCCATCTGGTGCGCTGCACTCCAGTGTTAACACAGCTCCAGCCTAGTTAATGAATAAAGCAAGCCTAACAGCTCCAACGGGAACCTGCAGTAAGATCTGTTCCCAACCACCCTCTTGGCCTGTTACAAAAGCTTTTGGTATATCAGTTTTACAACTTGAAAATATAACTTAAAACGTTCCACGGGGATACTCAAAATCATTGCTGAGATGTTAAAAATCATGTTACCTAGACATACAGTGCATATATACATAAGCATATGGATATAGGTCTGTTCTCTCATAAAAATTAAACAATTAAGAGATTATGAGAATATTTCCTTCAAAAATGATGAACCAGACAGGTCTGAGGAACACAGACAGAAAATAAGAGAATAACTCATTTGAAAAAACTGTCAAAGTGGTCCTAAGGGTGACAAAACAAAGACCTGACCAAGAACTGTTGGCACAGAAAAGCAGAGGCTACAAACTTAAGGTTAGTAAGCACGTACATTTTTTTTCCTCTCCTATATTATAGGATTCTAAGAGAGACCATCTTACTGAGTGCCAGCTGAAGACTTTCAACCAAGACTTTCCACAAAAGACAAACTCCTGGTTGTGAATGAACTACTCCATAAAATGAATTAGTACAGCCTACCACTGTATACAGGAGTACAATATATTTAAGAAACCAGCTGTGACAAAGTCTGTATTAGAAGCTCTGAAGAGCAAGCACCATGAAAAACTTGCTTCAAAGCACTTGCAGTATACACACCGTATATCTTCAGAAGAGCAGTAAACACACCATATATCTTGAGAAGAGCAGGCAAAATAAAGCAGCTACAAGAGATGAAATAAAGCAAAAGCTTTGAATCTGTGAAGACGACTACTCTTTCAAGACCATCTTGAAAAATCAAAACAGTTGCAAACATATGCATTTTAGGCTTAAGGCACAAAAAAAAAGTGACCATGAGATGTTAAAAATGTGAGTAAACAGATGACTCCCTGAACTAATTCCCAACTGAAAGATGTTTTGGTTGCAATAAATATATATCTGAATGATTTAAAAGGGACAGCAATAGAAAGAATCAATTAGTACAAGAATCTTGAAAAATCCTTGCCAGATGAAGTTCCCAACCCTCCTAAATACATTTATACCAAGCATTCACAAGAATTTGAGATGGACTTCAAATAGCACAAGTTTCTTGGGCATCATAAATTTCCACACATCCTAGAGATAAACATACACCGGAGACTGACCGTAACAGTTCTACTGCACAAAGGTACAGCCTTAAGACAGCCTAGACAAGAGTCCACAAAGTTTTGAAGGAAAGCTATTCCCCATACCTAGTCTTCTACAGGCAGCCATAATCCATCCCTTCCCCCTGAGACTTATTAGGAGGACACTTTAACATGGCACAGAATACAACTCCAGCGTCACGTGCCTTTGTATTATTTATTTTCCTATTCTGCAGCTCCACTCTTGTCAACAATTTAATTGCTCTCAGCAGCATTAAACAGCACTGCTAGATTCAAAAATGCAGTCCTGTCTCTCATGAAAGACAGACTGAGGAATTAGGTTGTAAATTACCATCAGAAAAATAATTTCAATCTGACAGGGGACAGGGGGGAAGCAAGTAAAAGGGAAACTAAAGCACAGGAAAGCAGAGGCTACCTTTTAAGAATTTCTGTTCATTATTGATTCTCGCCACCTTCTATTCCCAGCTTATTCCCTGCTTGAATACTTTCATGTCCTCTCCCCACATACTAGTCAGAAAACCATACTGGAAAACACCATACATCTCTCAGATCTTTCCATGAAGCTTTGTCTATGGTTGAAACACAGTATGTTCCAACAGTTTAAGATATATCTGTTTCATCTGTTTCTTTATTGCAAGGGCTGCACAAGGAGTACACTCTGTCACGCCAGCCTGTGAAGAAGAGACTGGAAATAGTACGTGGACTTAGGTAAAACCTGACTCCCTATGTGACATCTTATGTTTCATCTTCGTAAGATGACAGACAAGAACTAGAAAATTTTTCATTGGTGGCATTTTCCTGTCATCCTTAAGACATTTTTGCTAGCAACAAAAAAAGTTTTAAAACATCTTACTAAACTTACACATTCACATTACTGTAAATACACCTTAATCTTGGATATTAACTTCTTCTGTCAAGCTCTGAACAGCCCGAAGAAGGATTGTAGGTTTAAATACATCTTTCTAAATCTTTTTTTTTTTAGTGGCATTTTACTTCTTAGCTTGTTAGCTACAGTTTCTATAAAAAAGAAAAACTTAAAATCACTCCAGTGAGCCTAAATGAAAATCCAGACAATACATTTTCATGGACTGGAATAAAGAGAAACTCAAACTAAAGGATTTAGTCTTTTGAAAGCAAGTTGTTACTAAAAGGCTAAACCAAATATCATTCATGGCTCTACTGAAGACTTCCAACAGACCTTACATGACTACAAGAAAAAAAATACCTTTCATATGAGCTCTTCATGTGTGTTGTGTATTGATATACACATTGTAGATGGAGAATAGCTCTTATTTGAGATTCAGATATACCAGGTAAGTTGAAAGGGTGTTTTTTTCTTTATTTTGAATCACAGATAAGCTTTAAGAATATATCAGTTCATAAAACTACAAAAAACATCACTAATAGCACACATCCATGTTTTTATATAATTAATTAAAATAATAAAGTTTTAAAGAGGAATTAAATTCTTCCTAATGAGATATTTCTTAAGATTAAACTTCTAACATAAGTGCTTATCAAAGAGATTAATATACTTAAATAGGACTCTATTACAACTGATAACGTTTCCTTAGAGCCTGAAAACAGCATCAAAAATCCCAAAACTCAAGTAAGTGGAACTCAGCTGAACAGTAACATGAAGTAAGGTGAAGGCAGAATTATTTAATCAAGTACAAGTTTCACACTGGATTCTCTCCTGCTGGCTAGAATTATTTGGCATTTTCCAAAAGCACAAAGAATTCGTATGGTTGGGGTTCACCTCTAATGCCCCTTCCCTTCTCCGCTCTCCAAGATTTTTGTTACCAGTCAGAATCGCACTAATATGGACCAAAGATCTACAGACACGGAGGATTTCAGAAAAGTACTGTTATTAGTAATTGCGCATTTTACTCTCGACAAGCCTTCTGTTCAAAGTTACTTCTTTATATACCTAAATACCATGTTTGGTCCAATTAAGTATGTACAGTATCATTAAGATAAGTGGCAGATGCATCAAGAAATCAAACATCTCTTCTTGACCATCTTAACAAGGGCAGGTGTTGCGTAACTGTATCAGTGGTTTATTGACTACTGCTAGAGAAAAAAACTGATTATTCACATAACTTGCATAATCTCTTATTTTCCACCTTTTTTTCTTCGTTTGTTTTTTATATAAAATGCTAAAGGCTCTGCACTAACAATGTATTTGGAGAGTAGTCGCATTAAACTCTTTCCACTACTCAATTTGCCAGTTCTTGAGCTGTCCCATGGCAACAAAAAAGAATTTGCATTATTTGAGTAATATGGGCTAAATAAGAACAATATAGTTTAACAGGAGTGGAACTACAAATACATTTTATAGCAGGCATCAACTTCAATATACATAAAAAAAGATTTAGAAAACATTGCAACAAAGAGACTTCTTTGTCCTTTTTTATATATGCAACATTAACTACTCTGATGTGCAACATCTTTCAGATGACCCAGGAGATATCTTTTGAGTGCTTGCTTTTGAAAAAAGAAAACACACAAAGACAGGAGAAACTCTCTTAAAGTATTCGCCAAGAAATTTGCAAATTGCACGTTAACTACCTCAGCAAAACTCTGCTCAGAAATAAATGTTCCATATAACCACAAAACAAGAGCAGCATCAGTAATGCAAGCTTCATCAAACTAGACTACTGATTATTTCTTATCTGAACCTATATGCTCAGTATTAGCTCAGTAAAATGTTTTTTTCCATTCTTTGTCCTCCCTGGTAAAACCACTAAGGTTGACTCCAAGACTGACGGCTTCACATAAATACTGCTGTATAGCATGTATGCAGCAGGTACCAAATAGCACTGGAGCAGGTAAGATAAGCAGACAAGCTTTAATAAACAAACAAACAGAAAACACCACAATGACATGCACGCATTTAAAAAAAAAAAAAAACCACACCCAAAAAAACCACCACACACCAGTGGCTTTCTGAAGCCAAATCAGGTCATAGCAGAGCCTTACAAGTAGCTGTGTCAGTAGAACAAATGAAGCTTGTGATGGGAACATTTTTAGCCAGCAGTATTACCAACCACTATAACTTTGCACTTACCCTTCAACTCAGTGATAAGCTACTATTACAAGATAGCATTCTTCCAAAAAGCAAAATAAAATAAAATAGTTTTTGAAAATAGCAACAAGGGCTGGAGAACAGTGTTTTCAGGCAGACGCCACTACCTACCTGTAGAATTCTAACTGTTAAGCACCACGTATTTTCTTTAAACATTAATGAATCACTTAACTCTCTTCCGTAACAAGTGTATGAAGAAACTGTCGAAAAGAAGAACTGAAAGCTCAAGCCTGACAAGCAACCAAAGACTCAAATTACAATCTCTATTACTACCGAGACCTTCTGGGCTTAAGAAAATTAATTTCAAAAAATTTTGTGCCATTTCATGCCTAATTCCACATGGAACTACCTTGGCTAAGCATCCACAACTAAGTATTTTGCTGTATCGAGTTCAGTGATTATGTTTAGACAATTTCACTAAAAACACCCTTAACCTTAAAATACTTATTTTTCTCTTTGCAAGTCTCTTCAGGTCAAATCTGTACTTTTGGAAAATGCCAAATAATTCTAGCTAGGGGAAGAGAATCCAGTGATAATCAGCACTATTAAAGAAAACAAAACCAACAACAACAACAAAACCACCACTAAAGCAAATTTCTGGGATAACTGGACATCCCTTGACACAGCTATATAATTTGAGCAGCGCTACTGTTTACTTTAACCTAGCTTAACGCATTTTATTGCATGACTGTTAAAAGGAAGACACACTTTAGTGACATCCAACATTCCCTTTTCATTCATAGTATGAATGGAAACCAGTATTAACATCATGAAACAAAGATGGATCTCTTAAAAGCACTTGACAGCAAAGCTGGTCAAATAAATGCATACTACTTTCTTCCCCCTCTGCTGCTCCACTGAAGTAATGTAGCTGTAACTATGCTAATAGATCCTGTGCCAGTATAAAACAGCTCTACCAACGCAAATTATCTCTGCATGAATGCAAATTATGTGTCAAATGTATATAGTATCAAGTTTTATAAATATGGACTACATAGTAATAGTTATACTGGAAATAAGTCATATGGGGAGAAAAACTGTGGTGTCTATGGGGAAGTCTTTTAGATGCATCCCGTACCCAAAATAAAAAGAAGTGTATGTAGCATAACTTATCTAAAATAAAAGCATTTAACCAAAAAAATCTATTTGCTTACCCAACACATTCTACAGCATTCCAGTTTGATTTGTGCGCTCTGACCTGTAATACAATTCCAAGTGCATATGAAAGAAAACAGATGCACAAAGATGACAGTAATGAAACACCATACCATTCATCAATATAAGAAATAAACCTTTATTATGTTTATTGACATACAGCTACTGTAATTGACAAAGTTGTAGAAGTTCCTATCAAAAAGGAACCATCAGAAATACAACTAAATGGCGTACCTTCATATAAACCACCTCAGGTACAGGTACATTTTATTAGGTCATATACTTGAAATATACCACATAAGACACTGAAAACAAACTAAAACACTTATTTCAGTTTACTGGCAGTGCTGACGTAAAGAATAAGTATCCGTAGAATTAGTCTGACAAGAAACAAATTTAGAAAAAAGGCACTACGCTAAACAGAAAAAGTTTATCACAAATGTAAGTCATAAAAAGCAAACGTACAGAGATTACTACACTTTGTTCTGTATGAAAGCAAGTATTTCAGGCACAAAAGAAAATTGAAAGACTCATGGTAAGAGTGATCGGCTATAAGATCTGCCACGGTAAGTCAAACCACACATCCCCTTCTCTCCAAAGACGATTAATGCCACGCACCTATGGGTATATTATGAAAAACAGGACAGCAAATGTCCTTCCCAAGTAACGTCCTGCTGGCTACCACAAATCAACAATTTTAATCTTCCAAAGCAGAAGTTAGCATCCAGACCATCCTATTTAAAAGCCACAGAGGAAACCATCTTCCATCAACATCCCAAACTGCTCACTTTAGGTTGGATACAATACGGCAGTGAGGTCCCTTTGGTATCAGCAGAGACCATCAGCTTCATCCAACACTGAGCATTTTGATCAAAGTCTCAATCTAGACATCTGTGATATATTTACAAAGGATAAAACTGATTCTGTAAGCTAGTTTAGGAAGAAGTCTTAATATTTTCCTGACAAAAACAGAGTTCCCATACTTTTGTCCACAGCAGTTAGGAATCGCTTATTTCTTATAGTTTGTATCAAAACGCTGTAAGCAATCTTGACCTTTAAACATCAGCATTTGACTTTAAAATCTTCCACAGGTACAGCTGAAGACCTTTTAAGATTTAAGTTCCATTATTTATTCCTACAAATGGGAATTCATGTCAACTGAATTAAAAAAAAAAACAAAAAACCTCTAGTTAACAGCTATAGGTCTTTTAGTTCCAAATTTATTACTTAAAATACACCACACAAAATCACCACACAAAATATCTCGAGCAGTAAAATGCAGTATGTCTCAGAGGGAAAAAAAAAAAAAAAAAAAAAAAAAATCACACTTCCCAGTTCTTTAAAGGCTACGACATTTCGCTCAATAAACTGTAGGGGCAATTTATTGTTTTATACTACTGAACTGTACACTCACTTTTCAGAATGAGTGAGATCTGTCACTGCAATTGTTAAGGTCTATGTAACTCTCAACTTCAAATAAAAAAAACCCTAACATGAAATATGCCACTACATCGTTGTTTACTAAGGCTAGACAGCCTGTTCTGATGGGTAATTATTACTATTCCTAACAGCTATATGACTCTGAAACAAGATGACTATGTTAAATAACTAAATTATTATCTTCATAGGCGCAAAAAAATAGAAAAATTGGGGGCTTGGTTATAAAAGGAGCACGCAGTTAATATTATTATTAGGATTTCTACTGTTAAACTCTTTACAAAAATTAGACTCAGACAAACAGTTGAGAGGATGGCCAAGAGCTTAGAAAGCGTAAGTTTTAAGTATGCAAACTTTAAAAATTTCAAAAGAGTGAAACAGGCAACCATTTCTGCTCAGAAGTCCACATTACTGAAAATCTAGGCATTATGTTGAGGGAGCAAGTCTTGATAGCAAAGCCCAAAGTTAAATTCTATTTTGGAAAATCTTTGCCCAGCATTGCCTTAATATTGTTTTTCAATTGCTCAAATGAGGTTATTCAAAACCGAGCGTTCTGTAGCCTATGAAAACGCTAATCCACCCTTAAATCAGACTGAAGAAGTGTATCAGCTCAATCCATAGGCAGTTTAGTGATATTTAAACAGCAGCACACTTGAGCAATCAACCAATTGCTCCCCATGTGCTTCTGCAATCCAGGAAAACTAGTGCTGCGTTACACCTGTCTGCCTTATGCAGTTTTCCAACCAAAGCTGGCACCAGTTTAGACTTCACCACCGCTCTCCCATATATTGCTGACATACCCTCACACAGCTATATGGCCCCTCTAAAAGCCTAGTGCTTTGTATCACTTGAAACCAAGAAGCCAAGGTACTGGAAGAAATCATTACTACAGGGCTGTCGTTTCCCATTTCTGCTCAGGTGATCCGGAGGCAAGCTGCCACCATGGCTCCCCAGCTGCCCGCTCCTATGCCCTCCCTCGTGTCCCCTGAACCTGAAGTGGAACTAACCCAACAGAAAGCTGCTTTTGCTGCCCACTTAGCTCCGCGACCCAACCCACCAGAGGACCAGGTGAAGACGAGATCCAGTGCAAGAGACACACCAGCAATGCAGTGGTGAAGGCAGGACCTCCCCTTCTGACAACAGCCTGCTCTTACCCCAGGGTAGCAGGGACACTAGACTGCACTGCCTCTTGCAAACCAAGCCTGTGGAAGACAACATGAAACTACACGCTAACAACTCAACTGCACATTTCCTTCTGAAGCCATTACTCAAATTCACTGCAATTCATTGTAGAGAACAGCAACACTCCAGAAAAGATATAGTTCAGCAGTCTACAGTTTAAAAGTCAAAGGTTTTTTTATTTTTTTATTACTATATTAGGTGTTTGTGTCACCATTTTAATTCTAGTCCATGCAATCAAAACAAACACGTAGTTAAATCTTCCCCTGAAGACTTTCACATAGTTCAAGGAAAAGCCAATTTCTCTTGTCATGTTGCAAGGTTCTTTTAATAGGAGCCACTGCAAACAGAGATAGGAAGGCAGGAATGACAGTGCATCACAGCAGGAAACATCAAGATGGTGACAAACACCAAAGAAATAAAGGGAAGAGCTTTCTTGAACTAGTAACACATCAATTTTAGAAGCTATTTTAACTGGAAAGCTAAAGAAGGTGTATTTAGTCATCTCCTTTTTAGTTAAGAGAAACTACTTTTCTTCCATCGCCAGGCAGCAGTGATTATTCTAATGCAACATAATAAAGCAATGATATAAACTACAGATTACCTACCTGTAGATAACAAAGCATACTAAAAACTAATAAATGCCAGTTGACATCACTTGTCTGTTGAGAAACAGGCAGTCACCAATTACTAACAGAATGACAATTTGTTTAATGATTACGCTAATTTACTGAACTCTTATTAGACAGATATACAGGCAGTATTGATGAGTTCCATAAGGCATTATAAAGTATGGCTGAATTGTTTCAAAACAAATTAAACCAGAACATATTGTACACTATTTAAAGGAATAATAAAAGCCTGGTAGTGAGTGAATCCTCAGGATGAGCCCTCTGAAAAAGGCACAAGTTTTCAGAACTGTATGGACCTAAAAACCTACTGCTGCAGCAGAAAACTTCACATCTATGTGCATGGGAACTTACACCCTGGGATTCTGACCCTCCTGAACACAGGTGAGAGAACGTGCCCATCTGGCATACAAGTGTCAGCACTTCATAAACCCTTGCAGAGGCACATGCTGCATCGGGCATGTGTTAACATACGTCTGCTCTAACAGGTAGAGACTGTTTGAGAAACTGAGATGATACCCCAGCTCTACTGAGCTCACCAGGGCAGAGGTTGAAGGACTCAGATTAGGGACACTGAAGAATGTGGTACATTGCATCTTCCACACAACCACCTACTGTACCTTTTTTTTTTGTTGTTGTTACTAATAAATTCTAACCTATCCACAGGAATAGTGTAGTAAAAGGCTGTCCATCTGCAGATTTAGTGCAGTACAACATGGCCCTGAAAACAAAAGCAGCTATTAAACTTTCAACTCATAATTTCTCTTTGTTTGTGTTGGGGCTGCGTCTAGTTTCTCTTTATATCTCTTAAGAATTTTAAGTTCCTAAATTAAGAAGGAAATAGAAATTGGTTTTTCACTCAAGAGTCACTACAAGCAATATCTGTCAATTTGTAATCATTTATTCATACACAATTTAAATGAGAAACAATATTACTTTCTCCTTCAGATTTCAGGTCTTGCCAAAGGAGTTTTATTTTAATAGTATCGTAGAAATGAACAGCAACTGATATAAAATAAACACCAATAAAATACTCTCTACGTGATATGGCCATATAAGTCATGCTTCTGCTTTTTAAGGAGAAAATACAAAGTCAGACACACGAGACTGCAGCAGGGTGCGCTTTTAGTCAGAGTAAGAAGGTCTGACATATATGTGTAATACAGGACAGTTCAAAGTAGCAAGGTCCTGCAGGAACCATTTAGAAAAAGAACAGTTTCAGCCTTAACCTGAACAGCCTACCCTGAATGTTAAAATTAACCTGGGAGAGTGAATGATTTAACTAAAGAAATAAGCCTACTGGATTTGACCCCAAAGTAAAGTCATGAATCAAACTCCCTCACTCTCTATTTGAGCTTTTTAAGATTAAAACTTAAATGCCAACATGACTGGGGGGATTGAACATTTCATTCACTACCCACTACCTCAAAATTAATTCATTAATAGATACGTAAAATACTCATGAGGATTTACCTCTTCCACCTCTAAACCAACATTCCCTGCTACTAAAAAAAAATATTTAACTGTAATGACATATTAATCAATATTCTGTTTGGAAACATATAATGATACTTTGACATCCTTCTTTATTTTTGATTCAGCATTTTCTTTCCTCTCCCAGTGGTGGAATCCTTCGGCTGGGAAAGAGGAACGTTAGGAGTGCATCCATCAGTTCTGAAGTGGCTGGATGCTGTTGAGGCTTTCTTTGCTTTAATTATCTCTTTCATTAAAACTCACCTTCTAAATCTTTCCACAGTGGCTCCAATACAAAACAGTATAATTTTGCTGCACTTTAACAAATGCCACAGAAACAGAAGAGGACTCCAGAAGACAGCACCAAACTCATTCACATATTATGCACAATTCTGAAACATAGATTTACAAAGCCATATAGATTGGATTAAAAATTGGAACAGTATCTATTCAGAAACCTTTCCATTTTAGCTAAGGCATAGCAATACGCACATGAAAAACACAAAGTTTTAGAAGCATCTCAGTTATATCTTCGATATTTCACAGTATTGCAGATAAAATGGTAAGGATTATTTAAAGCTTTGCCAGCCTCTAAGTAAATGTACTCAGGGTGGAAGTGGGGCTGAAAATCCTGAACTGTTATTTTAGCAAACCCATAATGCTTCCCTTAATAGTTCTCCTGAATGTTCCTGCTAGCTGTCTACTGCAAGAAACCTTTTTACTTCAAGGGTTCCCGAACGTCTCCCTGTATACCCTTCTGTCCTACTATGTTCTTTTGATTTTATCTTGTACTCCTCCTTGTCCTTTTATAATCAGTCTGATTGCAAACTGATTGATCCCAAGCTCAACCTCTGCACTCCCCTGCAAATGATGCAGCGTGGTGTGATGCTCCTACACTGCAGAACTCATTTGGGTCATTAGCTCAAGGAAAAAAAAAAAAATAAACCTACACAATTCTGTTCCAACGTGCCTTTAAATCACATTTATAAACTCAGCTTTCTGATTTATCCTTCTGTTTACTTCTCATGCAAGGAAGCAGAGACAAGAATGAACTTGAAGCAAGTCCTTCACTCACTGCAGATTTAAAGTCTCCAGTAATGATTATACTTTATAGACTTATTTACAGCTTGCTTACACACAGGGATTTTGACAGCTATTCTGTAAATACACTCTCCCACCCACTAAGCTCCATTGTAAACTACCAGGAACATGCACAGGGTCAGACTCGAGCTCCTTCTGTCATCCTTATTCTCCTTATCTCAGAAAACCAGAATCTGAGCCCACATCCTTGTGCACTACAAGGCAGATCCTAGCAGCTACCACCTGGATGATCTTTCTGGGTGTCTGCAGATGTGGTTTTGTGAGGACTGTAGTGCTCAAAAGTAAAAGAGGAGACGGTGGAACACTACTCCATTTCCCATACCTTGCCAGCCTATTGTTCAGCAGTCGTTTCGGTCAGGCTGCTACAGATTGACCTCCAAATTAAGCAGGACATAGCCAAATCCCTGACAAACTGCATCCTGCACCTCCACCCAGGGGAGTATCGAGGCTTCTATTTACATGCAAACACCAAAATAGAAATTCCTGCAAATTAAGTGACAGCACACTTTTGACACTGAGCAGTTCTCTGATGCATTCTGCTTAGCATTTAAAGGCTGACTGAGCAGAACTGAGTATACTCCAATCCCACTAACGTTCACCTGAGCAGTGAATCATTAGTAACTTCTGAAAGCCCAGCCATAACACAGCAGGCTCCTTATTCGATGAGATTACATGGAAACTTTCTATTTTGAACAACATGCCTAAGGTCACATAACAAATAGATGTCAACAAAACAAAGCAGCCTGCCCAAACACAAAGCTGCTAGTCCACTCAAAGGGGCAAACAATTTTGCACTAGGTAGGGAACATGCCCTCCCCACTTACTTCAGAAAACATTTGCAAAACATTTTTTTTCTTGCATTCTTTAACCAAACTTCAGCAGAATAAAACAGTATTAGAAATACTTATTGTACATCCACATGTGCCCAAGAAGCAAGCGCACCTACAGAAGCTTTGTACTTCCAGAATCAATTTTCAGAGCCTTTGCTTGGGTAAAGGAAACAAGAATATGAATTCACAGATTCAATTTCTGCTTTTGTCAATGTGCTAGCCATCAGTAGCTCTGCTTTGCATTAGTAATTAATTTTAGTCAAATTACGTTCATTTTTTCTTATTTAAAACTTCAAAGCTTTAGGAAAAGCATACTTTCCTGACCTAAAAAGTAAGGGCTTTGAAGTATCTGATGAAAATAAACACACTGCCATACACAACTGCATAATCAGTTGCAGAAAATACCGTAATACATTCCCTGCCTTTGCAAATGAAAGAAGATTGTTGGTGATATGCATCACATATTCAAAAAGTGAAATGAGCGCTCTTCTCCACATAAATCAGAAATATTCTTTTATTTTAAATATTTTGAGGGAAAATTTCATATTTTTGTTCTCATCTCATAAAGTGTTTAACTTCCTAATTTTTTTACAAGATTAAAATTATACTTTTATGCGACTATGAAGAAATGCTTTAAATATTAAATACAAACCAGGAAAAAATAATTCTAAAACTATTTTACCACTAACCATGAGATATAAAGAGTATGCTTTCCAGAGTATCCCCACTATTGATTTTTTGTACACTTCATCCTAATTAAGCTTCCTGAAACGTTAGAAAACTCAAAGCATGGTCAATGGGTTGATCAGAAATGTTTCTGAATTCCTGTCTCAAGTAATCATATCTATCAAACCAGCATTTCATGCCTACCATACCCTGGAAGAATACTTTTTCAAGTGTTAGGAGACACTGATATTTTAAGAAAAACACCAATAAAATGCCAATTTAGACAGTTTGAGCTATATTTCTCATCAGAGAGAAGCAAATATGAAACAATCACTGTTTTTTGTTCTAGCTCTTTAATACTTGAAGTCAAACCATAATTTCCATGCTACCTAATTATGTCATCACAGAAGATTATGACTTTGAGCACTAAGCAGCATAGCATTCCCAAGCAATAAAGATGCAAATGCCCACAGCAGTAGAATAAAGAAATATAAAAAGGTATCTACAGAAACAGTTCTACTGCATGCCTAAGTCATAGTTGGTTTACCAAACTAGTGCAGAATGGACTGTAACAGTTTCTATCCTGGAAGCACCAAAAAAATGACTGCTACACAATTTTTGTTTAAATCAGAATGCTTCACACATTTTATTGTTCATAAATCTTGTTTTGATTAAACCATTTGACTCAGACTGACACGAAGCAAACTCAAAGGAACAAACATACAAGAAGAAGACAGCCTTCCCACTGCTTGGGCAGTTAGGGAGAAACCAGAAACTGCCAGAGTAATTGACGAAAGTATGCTTTTAATAGGAAGCAAAAAGTTATGAACATTTTTCCTTCCTTTGCAGGTTATTTCTTTATTAATATTTCTTCATTATTCACACTGGAAATTCACCCTGCTGCCATTCTCAAATCTCAAAGCAAGCCTAGGACACTATGAGCAGCAGCATCTCTTCATCATCAAAGACTCTGACCTTAAAGCAGATTCCTACATTTCTAACACCACTGATCAAACTTTCCAGGCAAATGAAAGTCTATTTCAAGTCATCCCTAAAACAAAGCAATCTGATTTCTTGCTTCCTGGAAACGCAGGCGCGTTCAGCGCCCATGCTCAGCCATTTGGAATGATTGAGACTTGCAGACATGTGGAAGCTGGGTGTACAGTAAAAGCTAATCAGCGAGCAAAGGGAGTAGGGGAGAGCAATCCTTCATCAGAAGCATGTTCGTTGAGTAGCTCTTTGAAAACACTGCCTACCTGCCAGCTGATAACATTAATCAGGCACTATGCGACTGAGGTCACCAGCAAAGCCAATGCCCACCCAAAATGGCTGCTCGTAAGAGAAAGCAAAGTAATGCATCAAGCATTCAGTTGCTGGCAGAAATCCAATCTGTAACCAGCCAGAAACCCCCCAGCCAACCTCCCGCACGAGGGGGACGAGGAGGGAAGTGCCAACTCTGCAGGGTCAGAAACTCCCAGGTGCTCCTCCCGGGCCTGGGCTCCTCTTTCACAAACACCAAGCAAGACATCCCATCTCCACCTCAAATCTCCCACTGCTATAGGAATGGTCTAAAAAAAAAATCCTAGACAACTGGCTATGAGGGATGGTTTTCAGAATATCTGTGTTACTAGATCTTCAAAGGAATAAGATGTATTACTGAGGTCAGGGACTTAAACACACATATTTTGCTTTTTAATCATAAAACCTCATTTTATTTGACCCTTAACAGATACTACCAATGTGGTGTGGGACGAGACATCTCTGCACCAGTTGAAGAAAATACTGAAGAATGACCGGACATTACAATCCATAGTCTGTAACAGGCTCCAAGGCTGCGGAGAACTTGAAACTCCTCACTTCCCCATCTGACAGACTGACACCTCTGTCTGCCATGTTTTTGTCACCTTGCACAGACTATCGGGCAGCTAGATTTTGAAAACGGACTGACCAAAATAACCTCTCCATTAGCACTACATAGAGAAGCAGTAACTGAGAGGTCATGGAAAAAATCCCAAATAGGTTATGCACCAGGGTTTTTCTACCCTTGGTTGATGCCTGACATAAAAAGATCTATGCAGCTCCTAAAACCCAAACGTATAATAGTCATAACATAGATCGCAGGTAAATTACACATAGCCTTAAAAAAACTCCAGTCAGAGTATTCATGGTTCTGAATGGCACTAATAAACTTATTAAAACATACGGTCTGACTATATGGAGGGAGAGGAAGGGAAAGGGTTTTAATCCAATGGAACAGAACTTCCAAGCCTAAAGGATGATGGCATTATTTCAATGATTAAGGAAATTAGGAATATTCCCAGCCTCGCTCCTAGTACCTTATTACAGCCCATGCTGTATCCGTCAAAATAAACAACATCCACTGCTCTTCCCTCAACTACAAAGCCAGTCATCTCACCAGAGAAGGCTATCGGGTTGGCCAAGCATTTCCTCTTCATAAATCCAAGCTGCCCTGATCTTCACATCCCCAACCAGTTCTTCCTTGTTTGTACACGTGAGGTCCGGTAATGTCTCCCGTTGCTGGCTCCTCAGTCATCTGCATTAGGAAGTTGTTATCAACACTCTCCAGAAACCTCCTGGATTACTTGATTACTACTGCCTTGCTGCACTGTCACTCCAGCAGATACCAGAGTGAATGAAGTCCCCCGTGAGGACCAGGGCCTGCTAACATGAGGCTTCCTCCAGTTGTCTGAAGCTTCATCTGATTCTTGCTGATCAAGCTGTCTGTAGCAGACATGTACAATAACATTGTCAATGATGTTGGTCTGCTCACTAACCCTGACCCACAGGCTCTCATCTGGGTCATCAACCCTCCCTAGATGGAGCTCCATGCATTCCAGCTGCTCTCTCACATAAAGTTTCACGCTATGTTTAAAGCAAGCTCCAAATATCAGTCCCTCTATTCCTGAAATTTATGGTATTACTTTAGGCTATTTTAATCTCAGCCATTTAACTGAAAAACAGTTAAAAAAGTGTTCCAACAAATAAGTGCAAATACTTGCTATTTTTCAATTCCTTCACAGTCAATATTTAGCCACTAATTATACAAGAACATCACCATCAGCATAATGTCACAAACAAAAAAAAAAATCACCACAAAAACCTCACCAATCTTGGGTTCTTATTTCCACTACTATATTAAAGGAGGGCTTCAGCTTACTGTTTAGAATCTGTTTTAACTATCATTCACGCAACAGCGACTTCAACAGCATCTATTCAACAGCACAGCATACCTCCACTATTAAGAAATTTTTCACAATAGTCAATCTTAACTTCTCTTAGTTTCATGCCTACTCCTGCTGTGTTATCTAGTTAAAATAAGACCAATAGCCAGCTATTAATTATGGATCAATGTTTAATTACCAGTTCCAAAGTTACTGTCATAATCAGTTGCACAGATAACATGATTTCTATGTCCTGTGTTTTATTAAAATGCTGTGGAGCAGGGAAGAGATGAGTATACAGCTAACTGATTCACAGATGGCTAGAAATAGGCTTTCTCAGCAGACAGTATTAAAGATGGAAATTTTCTGGAGAAAATCCTTAGGGTATATGCTCAAAGCTGCAGATTATAGTCTCAAACACGCACAGAAAGATTGGACTGGCCGAGGCAATAATGAGCTGAACTACCCACTACACGTGTGGTCAACAGCAACAAAAAAATGTATCAGTTGGGGTTAACTAATCTTGGAACTGTACCTATGAGTCCCCAAAATGGGGAGGGGGAGAATCACATCTCTAAGCACTAAATGAATACATTTCCAATTTTTGCTGAAAATGAACCTTCCAAACAAGACAGGGGAAAATATAATGGAGAAATTATCTACTTCCAAGAAACAACCAAACCGCAAGTGTTTCTAAGCCCTCATCTCAGTTTTCTGTATTCCCAAAAGAACCTCAACATCTTCACACATTCTTCATAGCATCCTTGTTGGCAGTCATCAGCCAGAAAGACCAAAAGACAATTTAAAAAAAAAAAAAATAAATTTGCCACATGCACTGACAATATTCCAGAGAAAAACAGAAGGAAACAATCACCTGTAAAGAAAACACAGAGTTTGTCTATTGACACTTTACCTAGTGCCTCAGGAGGCACATCAATGAAAAAACACTTGCTTTTATAGCAAAAAAATGAATCCTAAATATACCCGAGCAAGGTAAGGGGTCTCTTTGGGTAAACTGGTTGGGGGTTCAGACAGACGGCCAGGAGGAAGGGCTTACTTATCCACAGCCAGATTTAAGACCACAGGTGTCCCAGCTAATTCTCAACCTAATGTCATATTCATGAAGGCTGTCTCTTCTTATCTAATTAGCTCTATCCCCTGATTATACCTACATGAGGTACAAAGAAAGGTAAATAAATGCAGCAAAGTACAGCTTTCTACTTCAAGACTAAAGCTGTGAATGTCTGTGCCAGAGCCAGATTGCTCCCAAGGCAGAAGTTCCACTAGTATAAAGCTAACTGAAAAAATAATTTAAAAAAAAAAATAAAAAAAAAAAATCACAGTCTAAGTTATATTTATGTTTTCATTTCCTTCTTTCATCTCGAAAAAGGATTCAATAACCATGTGTTTAATGGAACTGCCAGGGAGGAGTGGGCCAAACATCTGCTCCGCTTTGGCATTTCAGTTTTGTCCAGAGTTTGAAGAGGGCTTTCTAGTCATTTGGTTTAGGTACCTAAAGGAAAAACTGTTTGTGAAAGTCTGTAGGCTCATGTATTTCCTGCCTCTAAACATAAAACCTTAAAAATTATAGCAAAACTGTCAACCAGGAAGAGCCAAATAGGGAAACAGTCTGAACCTTCAAGAAACTTTCAAGAACTTAACACAAAGCCAAGGAAAAAAAAGTAAGAATTTGGCACTGAAGTAGCTTCTGAAGTCATGAATTGAAAGTTATTTTCAGTAATGTTTTCTGTTGCATGGAAGATCGTTAAACTCACAGCTGATAGCTTCTTAACAAAGACAGAACTTTCTCAGTTCAGCGTTAGTGAGGCTTTATAGGTATTCAAGTCTAGGAATACAAGCAACCTCGTACAGTTCCCCATTTTTAACGTATATAGCATTCAGCAGATTTTATAACAGGAATATTGTTTAATTCCACCTTTCCCCCCCCCCCTTTTTTTTCTTTTATATTTTCAACATGCATGAAATTTGGAAAGGTTACAGCAGGACTGAAGACCGTTTTGAAGGCTAGCATAATGCACCAGCCAATCTGCTCACTGTATTAGAAAACTGGAGAGTTACCGTAAGCATTTTTTTAATGATTCTGATTTAATTGTTCCTTATTTATATTCATCACTGAAACCCACTGCATCTGAAGCTATTTTGAAAACACAGCATTCTCCCAAAGGGCCCAATCCAACTCCCATTCAAATAAACAGCCTTCAATGGAACCTATTTGTTGCTAGCCAACAAGATTGAATTCTGCTGCAGAGTGGTCCTTGGAGCATTTGTCACAGCTCTTTACAAATATTGCTCCAGTAAGAGCAGGTCTAAATACGCTTGTCCACCTGCACTGCAGACAACTGAAATCTATCTTTTATCTTCTTGAAACACTTGGTCAGATTTAAACTCCAAAAGCACAAAGAACTGAATCTATCAAGAATATAAAAAGTAAAAAGAGCAAAAAATGTTTAACAGTTATAAAAAAGGTAGAGCCAAAGGGAAAGCAGAAGGACAATAAAATATTTTTATGTGATAGGACCAAGTACTTTTTATTCCACCCTTAAAATGAACTTACACAGAAAAATGTTTGTGTGTAGATTATAATGACAGTATACAACCAAACTTCTCAAAAAGCTTGTTTCAACACAGCTATGAACAACATCAACAGTTTTGAAATAATAGGAAATTTTGCAACAGATACGAAGTGTACAAACACCACTCCAGTAGTAAGTCATGAAGGTTATGAAGAAAGATTTTAAATCTCACCAAGTACCTACTCACACAGGGTTACCAAAATAACAAAGTTTAATGTTGATGTTTCTTGATTATATCCTTCCCGTACGGAAGACCCTTATCTGTGAAAAGAACAATGTGATAGGCTTTGAGAAGACGACAGGTTTTGCTGGTTTATGGCAAATAAATAAATAAAAGTAACAGCGTAACTTCCGGTCTGAGCTAAGTAGTGAATGATAACAAATGAGAGAAACTCTTTCAGTGGAAGGACTCTTACTCTCAGAGGCTTTGTCCTACTTTGTAGCACAGAAATCCAGACCCTGGCTGATGAACTTATTTGTAGTTTAAAGTCTGAGACAGTGGAAGGTTAGGAGATCATTTAGATGCTAATTCTATAAGCAACATTGCGAAAATGAAGACCTTTCTACAGGAAAGTGTTTTACTTTGAAATTAAGAACTTGATTTGTTGTTACACCGTATTGATGTGGTTCTTGAAAATAATCTACTTGGAAAGCACAGATCTTGAGAGATGCTCTCAATATCTGTCAGAGTTCAAAAATAGAATAATAAAATGTGATTTGTAATACAAGTTCAATACCTCTATTTCATAAGTAACACATAAAAAAGATTTTAAAAAGTTTTTTTAAGAAGTTGGCCACCTTAGTATCCCAAGAATACTCTTGAGAGTCTAAGCTGATATCCAGTGATTTCAGTGGGGTAACTTACAGAATGACTCCACGCTTTGAGAGATGACAGAATAGAGCGTGAACTCCTAGTTTCCACCTCTACCTCAAATCCCCAGCAGCACCAGATAAAGACAGGGCTTGAAACCGAGCTCAACCAAAGCACCTTCTACACCTCACTCTGAGATGACTCTGTCCAGACAGCGCTCCGTACTCAAGCTCTACAAAAGCCCTCCATATCAGAGCCCTACAGAAACAGTAGGGACGCACACAAAAACAGGGAGGTTACCTCCGAGTTCCTTATTGTAGGATCAGTCGCATAAGTCATGATGGCAGGAACACCTCTTCAACCATATAACGCATACGCACCAAACACTGTTGGGACTGACAGGATTGCTCATCAACACAAATAGATTTAAATATGTATGTATGTACACAGATAAATATATGTATATACACATTCATGCGTATGTATATATACACACACACTCCCTCCCTGTCTGTGTATATATGAAATGGACATACACTAAATCAATTAATCAATTGCACCGAATTGCCAAATACTATACCCACCATCAAAAAACGAAAGTTGGGCACAAAAGATTCCAGATTTAAAACCGGGCTAGCTAACTTCCTTCAGGTTAAAAGATAAACCACACAAAAGTAGATGTACAGCGTTCATCATTACGTTCAGCACCAACACCATGCTTTATCCGACAGCCGTCCCACGCAGCGGTACACCGGCAGCCACGAGCACCCCCAGCAGCGGCACCTGCAGAGCAGAACCAGCCAGAAACCAGCTTTGTTCACTCCGGAGGCTTTTGCTTCTGGGAAAATACTTATGCTCATAAGCGTGGACCAAAGTAGATTACCGTGCAGCTGCTGATCTGATAGAAAGACAAAATAAAGAGGCTGGTTGCCAAAGGCACCAGAGCTGTCTAAAATGTACATATCTCATTTTACCTTCAGCATTTCTGCTGTCAAGGCAAATAAAGAACTCCCGCTACACCTCAAGAGAGCTCCTGAACACGAGCCCTTCAAGGAGGCCCATTTACTCTCTCCCATCACACTTCTGAGATTCAAGACCACCGGGAAGTCAGAGCAACGACCAGCCTTTCCAGGTGAGCGCAACTGGGCGTCCTCACTCCAGCCTGACCTCAGCCACCAGCACAAAGCCAAAGCCAACCCGATGCTGTCACCCAAAACGCGTGTAGGTAAATGATATTACTTCGTGCAAGGTGTCACCTATTTCTGCTACTAAAATAGTTAAAAGTATTTTTAGTTTTAGGGGCAGGGAGGCTTTCAGAGCTGGTGCTTCAGGTCACGCTTTGGTCGGTTCAGCCCTCACCCGGCGGAGCGGCTGACCGGGGCCGCAGCGCCGCTACCAGACCTTTGCCCCGACCCCGCGAAGCGCCAGGCACGATGGAGCGAGGGCCGCTTGGTCTGTTTACTTCTACCGCCAAGAGCACAGCGCGGCTTCAGGCTTAACGCATCCTCCAGGCGACGAAACCTGAGCAGCAGCCCGAGGTCCGCCAAGGCGGAAAGCGAAAGATCTCCCTCCAGCTGCAAGCAACGGGCGCGTACAGGGGGAGGCTGCGAGGGGGGAGCCCCAGCGGCCGCGGGGGAAAGGCGGCTTCAGGGGGCGGAAAGCGGCGGTTGAGGGGATGGGGAGCAGGGCGACTTCTGAGGAGAGGGTCCCCAGAGCGCGAGGTGCGCGGCCCGCCGCCCTCCCTCGGCGCCTGGGCCACGAGCAGAGCCGGCGGGATGCGGCGGCCGGGGCCGGGCTCACTCACCGGGAAGCCGCCCCACAGGCGGGCAGATCTCAGGGACAGGTCCCGCAGCACAGCCCCCGCCTGCCCGGCCAGGGGAGCCGCCATCTTAGCCGCGCCGCGTGCCCTCGCGGCGGCCGCTGTCTCCGCCCTGCCCCGCTCCCCGGGCGGAAGCTCGGCGCGCCCCCGCGGCGCCCACCCCTCCGGAGGGGAGGAGAGGGGACGGGCGTGGCGCCCGGGGCGGCCCCGCTGCGGGGCGGCGGGTCTCGGGGCAGGCTGTGAGGGGTCGACGGGGGCGGGGGACCGCGTGGGGAGGCGGGGAGGACATCTTGGGGTAGGGTGCGTGACTGGGGCCGGTGTGAGGGAAGGGCGCGTTTGGGGGTAACCGTGCCGAGTACGGCTGTGCGTGGGGCCGGTGCGGGTGGTTAGAGCAGGAGGGGGCTCTGTGGGGAAGGGCGTGGGGAAGGCAGTGGCTGGGAACGGTGGGGCAACGATGTGCGGAGGGGCTGGGTAGGGTGAGCTGGCAGCCTTGAACTGCGGGTCGTTGCCTGGTAGAGGTACTGCCCTGACTGGTTTGCCTTCTTTTTTTTTTTCATGACTAAAAGCACTTTTTTTTTTTTAAATAGGCAACAGTAAATTAACCCAAGCTAATAAGACCTAATATGCCCTGCTGGGATCCAGCTGACTCTTCATAGGCACTTTAATCTGAACTCCACAAAATGCCTCTGTTAGTTCTTCAGCCACAGGTAAAACCTGTTAGTTAATGCCAAAACTGAGATACTGAATTCAGGCCCACCTAGGGGACAGTGCTTAAGACCAGAGCCCTGCTAGCTCATGACTCATCATGTGGATATAAAAATCTAACATAGGAGTTCCCAGTCTGAGCTGTGGTTCCATGAAAGTGAGTCCCAGAAGCCATATTTGTGAAAATACCTCATTCCATCCATCAGGAATGACTTAGGGGCTGATGTGGACACAGGTGTAGCGGTCTACAATCCGAAGCAAGCTCAAGAGTCAAATGGCCTGGTCTTTCCAGATACAGTCTCTATGTGAGCCCACTGAGCATTTCTATATCTGTTTCTAGTTAATGCACACTCTGGATAATCCACCTAGGAGTAATGGACAGTTGACTTTAAATAGTTCACACAAATTACCAATTAACGATGGTTTGAAAAAAAAATTGCGACAATTGAGCAGCAGATGAGATACCCTTGCAATTTTACAACAGTTCATATTAAATTCACCTGTATTGAAGCATACGAAGTTTAACATTATATGCAGGCATTAGTTATGCTGAACATTATTTATTCAGTGGTTTATGATGAAATAGTTGGATAAACAAAACAGTCAAATCCCCATCTGCTAGTCCAGGATGTGAGTGGGAACAAAGGAGAATGCTCCTGTCAGTGCTTAGAACTTAGAACTCCTAAACGTGTTTTTAAAAAAATCGGGACTGAACAACTCCTTTATTGGAATTTAATCAGCAAATAAAATATACTTCTATTAGAAAAAAATCTGCAATTTCATAAAAACTGAGGTGCTAGAAAAATCTGAAATTGAACAGTTTTGTCTTTGTCATGACAATTTAAGTAATGTAATAGGTTTCAATAAATCTGAAGATACAGCTTTTTGATAGCATTGAGCAATAACGTATGGTACCCAGTATTAACCTAGGTATTACTGTGTGCTTGTTCTTACAGAATATTATATACTGACTTTGGTATTATGATGGAGGAAATATAATTTCATTTTGAGTTTCATGACTGTGGTTCAGTAAGCACAGTGTTTCCTATTCATACAAACTAGTATGGCTGTCTGCATTAGGTTTATATATATATATAACAGGTATATAAGCTTTCAGATAATGTGTGTGGGTTGCACGCAACACTATTATTTAATGCTACGAGGAGCACTTTCACTGCATAATATAAATAGTGGAGAACCTTCTTTACTATATTTTTTATTGTTTAGATTTAGTAAATGGAAAAACACTGTGCAAATGCACAGTCTGGGTTAGTCACCAAGACATGATTTTTTTGTATCTCTAGGGTAGGAGATACCTGATCTTTAAAGTGTGAGGAGAAGAGGTATAGCACTTATTGTCTTCACATTCAGTTTCCTTCTATGTGTGTGTAAACCAAAGAAAATTTTGATTGAACAGGTCTCTGAAGCAATTAGCAGAGCAAGCAACAGCCAGCTTTCTTGGAGTATGGGGTACAAGGATATGAGTGTGGGTGTGTAAGCGAAGAGGTACACAATCACAGAATCATTAAGGTTGGAAAAGACCTCTAAGATCATCGAGTCCAACCGTCGACCCAACACCACCATGTCCACTAAACCATGTCCCTAAGCGCCTCATCTACACGTCTTTTAAATACCTCCAGGGATGGGGACTCAACCACTTCCCTGGGCAGCCTGTTCCAATGTTTCACCACTCTTTCAGTAAAGAAATTTTTCCTCATGTCCAATCTAAACCTCCCCTGGCACAACTTGAGGCCATTTCCTCTCATCCTATTGCTTGTTACTTGGGAGAAGAGACCGACACCCACCTCGCTACAACCTCCTTTCAGGTAGTTGTAGAGAGCGATGAGGTCTCCCCTCAGCCTCCTTTTCTCCAGACTAAACAACCCCAGTTCCCTCAGCCGCTCCTCATAAGACTTGTTCTCCAGACCCTTCACCAGCCTCGTTGCCCTTCTCTGGACACGCTCCAGCACCTCGACATCCTTCTTGTAGTGAGGGGCCCAAAACTGAACACAGTATTCGAGGTGCGGCCTCACCAGTGCCGAGTACAGGGGCACGATCACTTCCCTACTGCTGGCCACACTTTTTCTGATACACGCCAGGATGCCATTGGCCTTCTTGGCCGCCTGGGCACACTGCCGGCTCATGTTCAGCTGGCTGTCGACCAACACCCCCAGGTCCTTTTCCTCTGGGCAGCTTTCCAGCCATTCTTCCCCAAGCCTGTAGCGCTGCATGGGGTTGGTGTGGCCGAAGTGCAGGACCCAGCACTTGGCCTTGTTGAACCTCATACAGTTGGCCTCGGCCCATCGCTCCAGCCTGTCCAGGTCCCTCTGCAGAGCCTTCCTACCTTCCTACCCAATATGAATTATTGTTAGGAAACTCACTCGGGATGCAGGAATTTGGGAACAGCTAAGGAGTAGTCCCAACACACTATCCTCACAAATAAGGAGGGAAGGGGAGTGACCTGCAAAATAAAAAAGGGTAGAGGGAGAGAGGCTGATTTCAAAGGACATTCCTTCTGGGCTTCCAAACATTTCTCCCTGTATCTATCATGGGTATGCAGCATTTGAGGGTGCTGCCTTTCTCATATCTTCCCCAGGATGCATAAAAAGCTAGATTGTAGCTAAGCTTTTTAGCAGTGATCTACGTAATGCAAACCAACCAATAATGTTTTTACAATTAAGTTTAAAAAAACATCGCATAAGGCATAACTCTTAAGAACTTGTCCTTAAGCCTAAATAGTTGATAGTGTTCAAGTGAAAACATTTAAAACCAAAAAAGTTACCTTATCACAGGTAAAGCATAATTTTAAGTGTTTTTGCATTTCCTCTTCATTGCAGCAGTACTTGGTAACAATGAAATAGTATATTCATTTTCTCGTCCATGCAGATTACCTCCCAAACCATTATTCGCTAAAGATGGATGTCACACCCAGCACATGGATGGTGTATCCAGACATTTAGAAAGGTTGTTTATCATTAACTTTTCATTAACCATAAAACCATTTGACAAGTACAAACTCATTATAGCTAGCAGGGCTGAATGGAGTTTTCTTTCTTAATAATTTTTCCTGAGTAACGCATCTGAGCTCATCCTGATACATGTCAGGAATAAACCCACTATTACAGCAGTGAAGCAGGGATCATTTATGTTTTCATGGATAGGATACTCTTCTAACTTAGACTGAAATAGAATTGGGCCAAATACATCTTTTCTTATTCACACGATTAGTCTTACAACTTCAGTAGAGTACCTGCAAGTCAGGTGAGCCCTCACACTTTCGCTTTTGCTCACTGATGATATGGTTGCTCTAGTCTGTTTTCGATGGGTTGTAGCCTCTTTTTCAGAAAACTGAAAACAATGAACTGAAAGACATTTCATCATGTGCATATTACTTCGTAATTATTCTTGTGTCAACTATAGAACTTGAGCTTCATATCCACATAAATTTCCTAGAGAATAACTTAATCTGTATGTGAAAGATACACCACGCACAGCATCCCCAAAAACAATGCATGAGGGTAGTAAAACTGCAACAAACTCACTAAAACAGTCCCACTGTAGGTGACTGAAGAACGGGAAACGATCATAGACTGAGTCTTATGGTGACACTATAGAGTATGAGTCCTGATGCGCAAGTCCCTCTCAGTCTATGATGCTGTCCCAGTCCTTCACTGTTCCTCATTCCTTTTCTCTGGTCATGTCTGCTTGTCTCCAAATGTAAAACCAAAAAGAAAAATGTATGGTAAGTGATAAATATAGCAATGAGTGGAGGAAGGGTAACGGAAGATTAAAATTAAATTAACAATGTTCAAGTCTAGAAAACAAAAGAAGGATAAAATAAAGAATGAAAAATAGCATATTAGAATTGTAAATTACCTCCTAGGTCACTGAGTTCAGTCATTGCATACAGCCGCAAAATTTCCATTCATTAAAAAATTAATATAATGGGAGGGATCCTGAAAGCAAGCAGGATAGGGTGTTTTTTCGCTAGGTAGGATCAAATTTTCTGGTTGCACTGTCTTCAGCAAATACATGAGCTCTATCACTGCATCATCGATCTATGTATGTAAATATCAGTTTGCCTTTTTCATTGTCAAATTGTGTGCACCTCTGCTGTATGTAGTGGAACTCGTATGAGGCTAGGAGCAAAAGAATAAAGTGAAGCCTTAAAACAGTCTTTGCTTCTTCTGTTTGATGCTGTGGGAAGCTAGAGTGCCACATTTTAACACTGCATGATAACTTTGACATGTAGTTAAAACTAAAAACTGAAAAGAAGTGCCTAAAACAGGGAAGACTTTAAATAATAACATTTAGGAATAAAGAGAAAAAGTGCTGAAGCAACCCACTTTAAAAAGATTTATAGCAAGAGAGGCAATACCAATGGGAGTAATAGGAACAGTAATGCTCCACCTTTTTGATATCTAACCATTTGACTCTGTGTAAAAAGGAATCATTAAGGAATTATGACATAAATTAATTGGCTGAAAACAGCAGAAGTGATGCATCAATTTACAAGAGATGTACTGCTACCTTTTGCCAGTGGCCTGCTGTATGATAAGGCAGACAGGGGAGTTCAGGTTTCTCAGCAGAGATAGACTGTAGGTCTATAACACTCAGTTCCAGCAACATTGAGAACCCTGATACTGTGGGTAGAAAGACAATTTTATTGAACTTCTGTCAGAGACAATATAGGACTGTGAATACAAAAAGTGTAAAGATCTGAGCTGTGGGATACAGTGGAAGAAAACAACCTCACAGAGGCTGGGCCTCTTTGATAAGGTGTAACTATATCCCCACAAAGCCTTTGAAGCATTTAGAAAGTATAGACAATCTAAATTCGGGAAAGAAATGTCTAACAGTCTGGAAAAAAAAAAGATAAAGAGTTACTTGGGGGAAAGGGATAGAGGTTAGAATAGCAGCAAAACAGTGATGTAATGAAAAGGCAGGCTCTGTCGTGTGTGCTAAGCAATTCAGTCTGTTATGCAGGCAAACATTCTAAAAAGAAACACTATAAGGTTTATGAAATATGAAGCAGAATCTTGGCTAGATCAATGCTATTCTGTACATTGTATTTAAAAACATATTTAACAGCAAGCCATCATATTTAAAAACATATTTAACAGCAAGCTATCTAGAGTGTAAAGGAAAGTTCACAGATAAAGAGATTGCCCAGTCAGTCAAATGCGGAACATCCATACCCAAGGGCACAGCTTACTGATAGGAATCTGTGAACTCTGTGTGTGCCATGCAGTAAAGCTCTTTAACTATTTCACAGCAGGGCTGGAATACCCATGTGGAAGAATAAAGGCAAGATGTCGCTGCCTTAAGAGAAATTACTTGGATGCTGACATAACAAGCTTTGTTATGTAGGATTGTTTGTGTCCTGCACAGTATCTGCAAAAAGGTGAGCGTTTTCCAGGAATGAAACCTGGATACTGCTTGAGACTGTAGACAGCTGTAGCTAAAAAAGCAGTGTTTGCCTTTACCAAAGGGAGGCTAGGGAAATTAGGAAAGCTGTAGGTGTTCACATCACATCTGATACATGTTTTAATTCACAGGTTGCAAAATACCTTATAGCATGATGTCCCAACCTGTTACAGGGCTTGAAATTGTCTATTGTAATTAATTTCTAAACCTGTAGGGTGAAAGGGCTGCTAATATGTGAGGGGTAATTTTTTCTTGATTAATTTTATGGATTGCAGAGGGAGGGAAATTGATTTTTCTGCCGAATTAAGTATTGATTTAAAAGTAGCTTTCTATGCTACCTAGTTTGGGGTCATGGGGTACTATTTCAGTGGATTTTGTAGATTGCTTGCTGTGTTTTCCTATTTCAATAAAATCTTTTGGCATGGTTGCAGGTTTCACTTTCATTACAATTGGCTGGACACCAGCAAGTGGTTCAGTGATCACAGAAGTTCATGAAAACCATAACCTTTCTGAACAGCCTAACAAAGAAGTGCAGCACTGTGTAAAAAATCTTACAGCAAAACCTGAATGCACCACTAGAGAAAACTGAACTGCCTAAACATAAAGCAGGGTAACAACAGTTACTATGGTATTTGGTGCATACACTCGCTGTTTTGTTGTCTAGACTGCATATTTGGACATTTACAAGTATGGAACATAAAGGAGGATTTTTTGCCTTAGCTGGTGACAAGAGTATTTATGCTTAATGGAACTGTGCTGTCTGCAGTCAGAACTGTAGGCAGACTGCGTCACCCGTGGTTTGAAAAGATCTCAATGCCTTAGTGAGATCTTGGAATAGCACTCGCTTATAAAACGTAACTCTTGGGCTTGTACTTCATACCATGCAGAGATCTGGTATGTACTATACACTACACTACACTACACTATACTACACTATACTATACTATACAGGGGGCATAATATGTGCTGGTATCAGACGCAGTACAGACTATTCTGGGTTACTGGGTGCCCTGCATCAATTTGCCATTCAACAATTTATCGTCTCACTGCCTCTCTGTACGGTTTATTCCCTTCCAGTTTGCACCTCCTTCCATTTCTTCAGACAGTGTTTCAGTATTTCTTACTCTTTGTATTTTAGACATTAAGTCATTTCATTTTTACTTTTTCCTGCACTGACCTCATGTCATTCGTTAGTGGATAGTGTCATCATCAAGCCTTGAAGGGCTTGCAGTGAGAGAATGGAAATGTCAAACATGAATTCTCCCAAAGTGCTTCTATATAAAAAGGCCAAAGTTTGTAAATTTTTTTCCATTTTTGGTATGTTGTCTGGGCTCAGCTCTGAGACCAGCTGTGAGGAGAAGAAGAGTATCTACAAATGCAACCACACAGATAAGGTTGTGGTGATTTATTTTTTAATCTGTTCCCTTTGGAATAGAAACTACCAGTGAATAGCAATCTTCCTACACATAGTACCGGTAAGGGGTGCTTTCAGGTGTCTCTTTTGCTAGCTGATGTATCAACTACCAGCTAATGTATCAATTGCTCAAAAAAGAAAGTGTAGTGAAAATGTACATTTCTGGAGTAGAAAAAATGGGCTGTGAATATTTCTGGACATCCCTTCAGATTGCATGCAGGAAGCCTTTAGGAGCCTGATGAGAACATAAAATATAATTGAATAAGAACTCACCATGCCAATGGTGGAATGTAAATATTTTCCTGACCATCTAGCCGAAATAGTTGCCAGAATTCCTACTACATTTGCAAGCATCACCTCCCATACACAGAGAAGAGTAGGAGTGTAAATGAACTGCATTAGTATTTGCTGTTTGAATGGTGTTTGCAAATTCTATGGAAATTCAAAGAGAAAATGGGAAGTCTGGAAAAAAACAAAGGCTGTATCCTCATGGGACAGTATGTATATGAACAGATTAGTAGGGAGGGTACAGACTCATGGTTGCTTTCTACACAGATGCATTTTATTCAGTAAAAGAAGCTATATCATTTACACACTAAGGAACAACTTCATTTTGGAAAAACTTTTTTTAGCCTGTAAGCAGAACAACTCCAAAATGTTTTGCTTATGAAGATTGCTACAATCTGTAATAAAAAATATACATTCAACTAATTTTATAAACTCATGGATATGGACATACACCAATAATCACACTTTCAAATCTTACGTCTGTGTATACATATACAGGTTTTTCATGCTTCAGGAAATAATAATAGAAAGCTTTTTTTCTACTAGTAGAGCTAGGAGGAATCAAAAAGAACTTCCCCATGGCCTATCTTTTTAATAGCTTCTACAAAAGTATGTAGGAATTACCATATTTTTAATTAATATGCATTTGTTAAACAGATCAAAATGGGAATGCTTTAGCCATCAGCTTGGCTGTAGCAGAGCCTAAAAAATTCCTCTTTTGCATTGTGCATCAAAAAGGAAATTGGAATAAAATTTCTCCAAGCAACTGATAGTTCTAGTATCCATCTGATTTAGTAAAGTGGCATTTGCAAGCTTAGCTGTTAAATTTAACGCTATCAGGTATAGCTTCTGCTATGTATATTGTTTGTCCTTAATAAATATGTTTTGATGGTTTTGTTTCTCTAGGAAAGTTGGGAATGTTTTAGTGCACACAAGCAAGTCTACAATCAAAATTCTACCCCAATGGATATTTTTGTACTATCAGTCTGTGCTTCAGAAAATGGTGCATTTTGTCTTAAGCAGAAAACCAGTGAAGACCAATTCATTAAAAACAACTGCCATAGGAGGTATGTGGTTTGTTTTGAGAGTCACTTAGGCTCAAATTGCATACTGTCATAAAAATTCAGGGAAACAACAGAAAATCTACATGGACAGCTCATTTAAAGGCTGTGATGATTTTATGTTTAAAATTAAGGTAATATGCATCTAAAGTGTAGTATTCTGAGAAAATCACTCTTTTATTCACTTTAGATTTAGCTTCTTTAGACTTTTAGTGTATTTTTAATGAGTGTTGAGCTATATACTGAAATGAATCAGTTTGTTACTCAGGGCTACATGTGGCTTACTTGTTGGAATTCAGAGTAGGATTCCCGACAAATTACAGACTTTGAAGGGATAAATGCCAAGAGTAAACTTTCTTATCTCTGCTGGTTTTTGGGAACATAGTTATTACACTGCCTATGGCCCATGGTTCAGTTCTATACAAAATACTGAACTTACTAATACTAATCAACCTGCAAATATTAATGCAAGTGCATAATATGGTTTTGACAGTAGGAATACCCAAGTCATTAAGTGTTATTTATAATTGAAAGAGTTTTAATATTGCCAACGAATACTACCCCAAATTCTAATGGAATTTATATGTATGTAAGAGTTTATGAGTGTTTCCTTCAATAATTGCATATAATATTGCCAGCCAGGAAAGAAAAACAATACTGTATGACTTGTATGACATGTGCAACTGCCTGCCACGTTTCAACTGAAAACACAACTATTACCACCCTATAAAACTGAAGATTATTACAATTAATTCATTACTTCAGAACAACAAATAAATGAGGAATTTGCAAAATACATCAGTGTTCTGTGAAGAAGAGAAGAATTTGTTAGGCAATAATTGTTATGAATTAATCACTTAGCTTTAATGCTAAGTATGATCTTGTGATACAGCATGTAAATACGAGCTCCAGTCAATAAAGAGACAATGAACAGGCTTGAGAAGGGATTTGTCTCTTGTCCAGAGTTCCTGGAGAACAGCAATGAGTCTTTATTTTAACCCTCACCTCTCAATGTAAGGAGCAGTTAGGTTCACGCTGTGAACCTAAGAAGCACAAGACTTAAGCAGTGGCACTGCGCCTTATACAAACTTGTCACCAGTATATCCTGCAAAAGTCTCTCATTCTTCTCAGGCCAGTGGGAGTAATAAGTCAAAGATTTCTGGCACCATATAAAGTACAGAAGATATGTGTGTATATATAAAAGTGTGTGTGTAGGTACATATATATATAATGGAGATCTTTACTGATGGAAGATTTATATTAAAATATATGCTAAAATATTATAAAGATCTTTCTTCTACTGTTTTTTTGTGACATTAGGAATTCTGCAACATTTGCCTTCCTAATTCCTCCAGTTTCTTCCTGCTTATTCAAAACTGTGAGGAAGTTTCAGTACACCTAATATTCCAGAGACCACTAGCAAGCATGTACAGATTAATTGCATATAACACAGATCAAATTGCATAGAATTGTTAAGGTAGCCCAGTCCTGCCCTATTGCATTGGTGCTGTCAGACTGAACAGGTCTGTCTTAATAACCCAAAAGGCTGAGAGAGTGAGAATCAGCTCCATAAAACTCCACCCAAATGAGAAAATCAGTCCTTGATGAGCAGTGAGTACAGACCATCAGAAGTCATTTTTCTTGATGGGCAGATGGAGAAATGTGTTTTTGAAGGTAGGCTGTTAAGTTTTTGAAAGGCAACTATCAGAGGTCATTTTAGCCTCCGTTGATTATCTCTTAGGCTTTAGCTAAGACTAAATGGCAAGTTCTGAAGTCTCATATGTAGAGCTGTGGTCTGCAGAATGAAGGGTGTTTACTGTAGACGAAAGTTGAAGAAAAGAGACAAAGTCAAAGTCCACAAAGAGGAGAGTCCTTCCTTTTAGGACAGCATGCTTATTGGTGAACTGAAAGCCAGGGATTGTTTCATGTTGTGTGACACTTTTGCTCCCTCGTCTATGTGAAACCAAACCAGAGTGCATATTTGTTATGCAATTTCTGCTCTTCTTGCGAAGAATGCTGATTTTGTATATCTAAAATACTTGGTCGTTCCTCAGGAAGATAAGATGATCTGCAACTTAAAAAAAAAAAAAAAAGGAGGCAGCAAGAGCATACAGAAACCGTCCTCCTAGTCAAAAAGGCATTAGCAGCATGTCCTTATCTTTGTGATGTATTTCGAAGCCACCAAACAAAGATGAAGCAAAAGCTCTCAGAGAGATATGGTGTTAACTTATTTTGTTTCATTCCTTTTGTTACCTGCTAAAGAGTACAGTAGTCACATACGACAACTCTCCTTTACAGACAAGGTTGCCATCCTAACTTCATCCAGCTCACCTATAATGGTCATGGTGTCTCAAGGCAAGTGGTTTGCAGTATTGCTAAGACTTCTGGTCAGATACCGCAATGACACCTAAACAACGGTCCAATCTTAAGGCAATTCCCCTCATTTGTTGAAGTAAACTGAAATTTTCATCAGGGAGTTATTGCTTCTCATTTATAAAGAAAAACATCAGCTATTATGGTAATAATACAGAAAGCTTCATTAATTGCAGCACACAATAAAGAATAAAGCGAGTGTAAAGAAGCCAAGCAGATGGTGCATTATAATCAGACTTTTTAAACAGTAACCTTCACAGTAGGGAATGCTGTAGGTAAGAGTGCAACTTAACTTTTATTAGAACTTTTTTATTTCTATGTTTAGAACATAAATGTATTTCCAGATATGTTCTTTGCTGAAAGTTGAATTATTCTGGAAAGCCTGAGAAAAACAGAAAGTAGTACAATTGCTTTCTAATTACAGAGATTATAGAGTGGAGGAGAAGGGGATATGCTGTAATGTTTTTACTGTTTTCTATCATTCCTTCTGCAGCTTTGAAACATACTGTAAAGAAAAATTTGCTAAAAACTTTTTTAGGAAGAAATTTGGTGGTTAGCAGAGACAAAAACAGGGGCAGATTCAGCTCTCTATTTTGGGAGTATGGAGTTGGGGGAGATGAGGCCTAGAGACCATTGTATAAAAGGAGAAGCCTTTGAGGTACCATTTTCCCCAATGGGAGGGAAGAGGAGGGTGAGAAAATATTGCTATATGTTAGTGGCAATTTTAAGAGACAGACCCAGTAAGGATTCCTCCATCTATACTCAGCATTCCTGTATGCCTAGGAAATTAAAATGTAACATGCCAGTTTCCCTTGCAAGCATCCAGAAAATATCTGTAATACAAACCTATAAAATATTTGATTAGAAAAACGATACCCATACAACTGTGCATACCATAAAATGAGCAAAACTAAGTCTGTGTGGTTTAAGAACTCAATTCCCATCCAATAACTTACTAGCAGGATTTATTTCAATGAACTAAATGAATGCTAAGAAAAAGCTGCTCTCTGCTTCAGTGCAGCAATGCAAGAATATTGTTCATATCTACTGGGTAACTTAACTGACCAGCCCCAGGAATGACAGATACTCAGGTAAGAGATTTTGTGTCCATACTTACCGTCTTTGTGGGCTGTCTAAACTCAGCCTGTGTGTAAATCCCATCTGCCTTTGCAGACGCTGCAGTGGGAGCAACCTCAAGCCTTCTTTTTTCTGCCCAGTATCCTATGATTTCAACAGGATAACAGAGAGGATAACAGAAGGACTAGCTCTCTAGTAGCAGCTGAGAAGGATCTATGAAAGAGGGAGGTCTTGGCTATTGGGCAGGTTTGATGCAATTGCCTGATAGCTACAAAGCCTTATCTGGAAGCTTTATTAAGAACATGGACTTTTTGCTTGGGGACAGTGAGTTTAAAGTAGTTTCTGTTCAATCTTCTAAAATTATTCAACCAATTAGGCTTTATTAGATTGTTCTTGAAATAATGTATATAACTGTAGCTATTCACACTATACACTCCTGGTTCTTTCAGCTATGAGTTTTCTACTGCCTTAGTGACATACATATTACACTTTAACTTTATTGTTAATGAAAATCTAAGATTCATGGCAATACACTGACATTCTGTTACTTTTTTCTTCCTGATGTAATTGGCAATTAAGTCCAATTTACTTTTAGTCTGGACATTCAGTGGCAAGAAAACAACAATCAAATAGTCTATATAAAAAAAAAGAAAAAAGGAACATATTAAGAAAATGCTTCTATACTCAAGCAACTGTTACTTCAATTCTGAACTGTACAATCAGGTGGAACTGGATAAATTAATTTTGTTTAACCTTTTGGGCTGGCATGTGTTTTGAAAGTGGGCAGTAGGAAGCTTGGATTCCTTATACTCTAGCCCACTTCTTGTCTCAAGCTTTTTTGTTTGTTATCTCTGAAATTGCAGTTCCCCTATATAAATATCCAGTGTATGGTAGGATGTATAGAGAATATTCAGAGTAAGGCTGGGTTTGTGGCTGTTCTTCTAAGGTCTGGGGTGATTCACCGGCCAACCCACCCATACATTATACCTTGTTTTACAGGTCAGGATGTCAAAGACAGCTCCATATGATCCTACCACAGTTCTCCTTTGGGTACCATTGCCACTGACATTGGCCTGCCCTCAGCATGCCAGTCCAACAGGACTTAGGCTTAGGCAGCTCATGGGGTTTTTTTTATATATCAATGGTCATATTACTCTTGTGGCAATAGCAAGAGACAAACCCTATCTCTTGAAGAAAACTCGCAGTTTGTCAATGAAGCTTTCAGTCATCCCTCTGAAAAGATATCTAGCTCGTGTTCACAAAATACTTGTATGAAACTGTGGCAGCTCTGAAACTTAGGAAAGGAGCTCTTTGCTGCCATCTCTCAGTGAACTGAGAAGAGAGGGAGATGTATGTACAAACTTTTTGGCATATTTATTTGCCCACGCTCTTCCTGAGGGGCATTTTTACTGATTTGCTAAGGAATCATTAACATCTGGAGAACCAGAGAAATGAAATAACATTATACTTGTTGTTTGGTGAAGAAAATCAGAACTGTGTTTAAATATAATCTATTTAGGAGTTATCATAACTGAACCTCAGTCTTGCATGGGGTAGTAAATGAAGCTGAGTCCATATGAATATGTAAGTACATCTATTCCTAACAGATCTGATGTGTTGAGTGTGGTGAAAAATGGAGTGGAGACATCAGCATGACAGAAGATGATGGTAGCATCATTTAGGTACAATGATACAGATTAGCACTGACAAAGGGTGTAAATGGGGGAGACAGTAAATTGCTTCCTCTATGAAATGAGGCAGCCCTTCTTGAGAGTATTTGTGGATTTGTCTATTCCCTTTTTTGACAGTAAATTATGAAAAGGGTGCAGCTAGTGGGCAAACTGTGAAATCATTTGTTCATCAAATGTTCAAACCGAGTTATAGAGTGTATCCAAAGATGCTATGTGTGTCTTTCTTCATAGGTGCGACAGAAATACTTTAAATATCAACATTTTGTAGAAACATTGCTAAGCAGTTGGTGCAAATCAGTGCTGAAATCCATTTCATCTTCATTTGCTAGTTTCAGAATCAGACAAAGCTCTTCAGAAAGAATTAATACTTCTCAGTGAACTCAGAGAAAATGTTTTAGTTTTTTTATGAGTTTATGGGTTATATTTTGAGCTACTTTTTGCAAGTTTTAAGAAAAAATAATAGTAACTGAACCTGGTCCTTCTTGTTAGCAACAATATTTGGAGGAATAATTTAACGTTTGTATCATTATGGGAAGTTTCCTTAACATAGTACTCATGAATAGTCTCATTAAAATCAAAGAGCATCACTATATGGCTATGCAAACACAGAGTTTGACCCAGAAGAGGAGACGTGCTAGAGTTTCCCTGACATCCTCCAGGGATTTCACTATTGCTATTGATTTTACATGAAGGCACTCAGATGGTACAGTGATGGACGGCAGTATAAAACCCTAAGAGAGATGGATAGACATGATTAAGTGTTTATTGGCCAGCAGTCAGTGCCTTTTCCTTATCCTCTCAGGTCCCAATCCACATATGATATGCTGTTACCGCTTTTAGCTCCAGGGCTGGTCATTAAACTCAAGCAGAAATAGCTGATATATTTAGGTTCAGAGGTCTCCAGTTCATTGCTTGTTTATCTCTGTGCTGCAGTCTAACATCGTTACAATATTGAGGCCTAAACAAATAGCAGAGTTGTGAATATTTAATTTGTTTAAAACTTTTTATTCAAATATCATTAATCTTTAAAGTTTTCAGCTATTTTGTTTGTTCCTTGGAGAATTTGCAATTTCCCTTGAGATTGTGGTCAGTTTTTACTCATTCCAAAAGAAACATAGAAATCATATTTTATCCCGAAAGGATTTTATCCTCCCTTCATGTTCTGTTTAATGTTTTTTAGTTGAATAGCGTGAACTTTTTTAGACACATTTCTGGCATTTATGCATTAATATCAGACTCCAGATGGAGAGGCTTTTTATCAGATAAGCAAACCTGGGAGGAAGTCCTGAATGTTAACACTGGGGACGGAGACTGGTACGGTACTCTTTCTTTGAACAAATCTGATGATTGCATTTGAATGACACAGAAGATAGATAGAGTACTTTTATTTTATTCACTTGTTCTATTACTCCCACAATAAACTATATAAGCTCAGTAAAAATTTTCTGGGATGTGGAAAAATTCGATAGCAAGGTGTACTAAGAAGCAATGAAGGTATTTTGTAGTTTACTAATGCTTGGTATTTAGATGGCCAACTTTCTTAGTGCTTTCAGATCCTGCAGATCAATATTCTGCTAGATTCTGAATTTAGAGTAGTTGATGGTAATGACATCAATGCCTTGCTACACAGCAAGAAGTCTTTCTGGAATCAAGCATGAGGTCCTTACCCAGAAAACACTTCACTTCTTCTCCAGCTGTTGGCATAAGTTGATAGGGCATTGCTGGTTCTTGTCCAAGTGGGTCTGATTTTATGATCTAGGATCAAGATTTGGATTTCACAGATTTTTTTTTCCCTGGAGGAGGGAAAGGTATAGTTTCATGTCAGAAGCAAGAGGCTGGATCTACCCTAGCTAGAGTAAATAGACATAGATGATACTTGTGAAGTCCACAAAAATATGAAGAAAAGCACACCCTTTCCACCTTTGTTGCACCCTTTTAGTTAAATATAGCTTACAACTAATACAGAGCATATATGTGATTTGATTGGAGCTAAGTAGATAACTTTTGGTGACCACAAAATTAACACAGTATTTCATTGGTATTTTCTGCTCAGGAGATGCCTGTGAACTGCCATCATTTCCTTCCTCATAGTTGTTATTCAAGGTTAGCTTTTCAGCATTTTTAGATTCAATGAATTTGTGAGGAATACTCTACATCTTAGACATGTTACCCCAGTGTCACTACTCAAGCAAAGTCATATGAAGTTGTCTCAGACCAACAGTCTTTCTGGCGCTCATAATAATGTTCTTTGTAAAATCTGCTTCCCACAGTTCTGTGCCCAAAATGCATTTTGCGCACTAAAACAGTGTAGAAATGGTCAATCGCAAATGCCTCAGAAAAGTTAGTTTAAACAATGACTGAATATTCGTAGCAACCCTCTAAGCATAACCTATCTTTTTACAATAAAAATTTTATTACCTTTTTATTTGCTGACATTCCCTAGTGACATGTCAATGGTTCTGGGAAAAAAGCCTTTAAAAATATTGGTGTTTTTTTCTGTCACCTGAAAGTTCAGGTGGCTTGTTGTCTGTTGTCACTTGCTTCCATTTATCTGACAAATGCTGCCAGTTATTTAGGTTTGTCACACACTCTGCTTCAGTTTCCTTTCACCTTATGATGCAACTTACAGCTCCATCACAGAACTGTTTAATACATTGCTCAGCATCATTTCTCACTCCCTTGTCCACACAGTGTGGGGGGAATGTTTCTGATCCATTTGCCTTGCAAGCGACTCTGTAGCAAAGACGTATCTTATTGTCATAAAGAAGTACTTTTGTCAGCCTTCCTGTTGTGACTGAGTTGGGTGGCTGTTCTTCTCAGATGTACCCCAGCCTGTTTATTTTCAGCTGCTTTCCACCTGACCTGAGTACATGCATTTATTTCTTTAGTGATGTTCCAAATGTGGATGCTGGGGTTTTTTTTTGCTGTGGAGCTCTGTTTTGATTTTTTTTCAGGTTCATTCTTCCACATTCTGGACTTCATGGTCAAATGCCTTGAAAATTCATTTTCTCAAGCCTAGTCTGAGATTTCATTGGAAATATTGCATTGTGTATGTAATTACACCTTCTTCCTCAAGATCACTCAATAATTTATACCCCATTAGAATGTGTTTCTATAGGAAATCATGGTTGCTTGACCAGCTCAATTATACTATGTGTTCCAGAAGAATTCGCTATCATAAAACTGCATAGTAAAGCATTAAAAAAAGCTGAATAATCCAAGGATAGGTGGAAACTTTATATAAATTAAAGTAGTATTCCAACAGTACATAGCATCAAGTAAAATGTACCCTAGCTATACTGATATCTTCTACCCCTACGAAAGAAACAATGGCAAATATTGTATTAAACTATTCTAATGCTTCAGCCATTTAACCTTTTTGCAGAGTATGTATTATTGTTAAGCACCCTGTATTCTGCAGCAGGGTAGCTGGTTTATGACAGACTGTTTTATAGCTTTTCTCTAAAAACCATTCATGATTTACAATTTTTTTTTACTGAAACTATTGTATTTTTACTACACCAAAATAGTTCATAAGCATTCAACAGCAGACAGAGGAAACTGAGTGACATTCTACTAAAGGTGCCAGGAACTTTATACTTTCATGTATACTTTCAAAAAGAAAACTTAAAAGGAGCAGGAGAGCTCATACAGGATGTGATGTATTTTGGACAATTATACTATTCTTATCCCAGGAGTTTGAAAGGATTGAATTTGATTTGTTGGGAGGTGTTTGATAGTGATTCTCACTGTGATTCTTAGTAGTGGTGTTATGGTCTAGTGGTCTAGATCCCCAGGAGCTCTGCCTGCTTCGGCTCAGTCAATGGCACATGAAGAGCCCAAGTGCCCATCTTCTGAAGCTCCAGAAGAAGGAACGCTGTGATCTCCTTAACTGTGGAAAAAAATGGCGGACTTTTCTGGAAATGGTGGATATATTATTTTTCATTATATAATTGCTGCAGAGGCTCAGGAAATTTAAAAGGAGGAAAAGACAGTTGCAAATATTACACTGAACTGGAGAACAGTGATAAGAAACTGATAGAAGAATGTGCCTTCCAGCTGCAATTTGAGGTTGCCTGCAGAAATCCTTGTGAATTCCAATTCCTTTCCTTGAGCTAAAAGAGGTGCGTGGATTAGGAAGCATAATTCCTGTAGGCAAAGGAAGGAAACGTTTGCCACCTTGCTGCTGCCTGCGCTTCTCTCTCTCTTTTATTATTTCTTCGTAGTTTCCTTTTCTTCAGTGATGCATCACCTCTCCAGGTAATAAATCATAGAATCTTTGTGGATAATGTCTTCATTTTGCATGGCAAACGCATGCCATAAATCTAGGTGAAGCTTAATAACTAGTATATGGCATCCTTCTTCCTGTGAATGGCAGAGACAGAGAATCCCATTTCCACTTTGCTTTCCCACTGGAGGAGACACAATACTTGTTGATCAACTATTTGGCTAGAACAGTGATTGATATCAATACTCAAAGAAGCTAGGGGAAAGATACGCTAATACTGGCCTTATCACTTCCAAAATCCTACTGGAAAACTCCACATGGGTCAAGGTTTCTAGAAGAGGATGGCATTGGAAACACTTGTACCTTGTCACTACTCATGTACCAGGACTGACCCATGTGTTCTGCTTTCAGAACTGCCATTGTTATCTGGCACTATGTAGTGTCGTGGAGACCTACTAGTCTTGCTTTACCTGGAGCACTGTTGCACAATGCAGATAGGTCTTGTAATGACATTGTTTCTACTGGGCAAACCAGCCTCTCCTCATTCTAACCGTGCCAGCGTCGAAAACCTAGCTTCCCTTCATGGAAGCCCCTCTAAAGAAATCAAAGGACTGTAATGATTAAGCGTGGTCTAAAATGGACTGGGCTAATTCTAGAGTTGGCTAGACTAGTGGAAGCGTTTTCCTGTAAGACATACATATGGCATCTCCATGTTCCTTGTCTTACCCTGACTGCTTGGGATATTTCTGGCAGCCAGATACTCATTGTAGTATGAACTGCAGGATCACAGAGCCATAAGCTCCCAAAGTGGAACTGACAGCTCTGAAACAAAGACAGCGGAAATTTTCTCTGAGCAGGAGTGGTAGTATGAGGCCCATCATATGTAAGACAATTACAGTGTAAGCTAATGAAATCAGATGCCAGCTTTGCTGATATAACTAGTTTCACAACCTCTAGCCTTCCTAGCATAACACAGAATAATTCATAATGGGACTGCACAGACCTCTCTCAATTAGATTTCAGCAGTGGAGCGAGTTATTTTAGCTAGGCAGAAGCATGCAAAGCCTGTAGGCTCAAACATGGTAACTGAATAAATAGACTCAGGCCTTTGCTATCACAAAAAGAAATTAAGAACTCAGTGTAAAAGATGTAAGAGTCTACCTCTAAAAGACACCCATTCAAATCATCTAACTGCACTCCATTCAAAAATCACACTTCCAGATGAGGGGAGAGGTTGCCATTTCTCAGAAGACCTCTCAGTGATGAGGATGCCTTCAAGTGAAGATTGTGAGTGCAGCTCTAACTTCCAGATGGTACAAATGTCAAAAATGCCTGCAACGCATAAAAAAAATTGGAACGCTAATCAGTAAGCAGGGATTCTGAAGACAAACTCGTTCATGGATACTACCTTTATTAAAGGTGATACTTCAGCATTTCAGGGAAATATCAGTGCTAATCACATGAACCCAATATAGCACAGGCACTTGTGTTTCTGCACGTGGTTTTTTGTATTGCCACCCCTGGCAACTGTTTTGCAATGCTTACTGCAGCCAGCCTGCCAAAGGGTATTGAAAACAGCAGCTAAACATTGCAGCAGCTGAATGTTTCTGGTCCAGCGCATCAGTGCGTGGAAGTTTCTTCCTATCTTCATAGTGTTTTTCGCTCTTTCCTGATAGTGACTACTGCTAGGGATCAAGTTTTTGTTTGCTTTATCTTTCCCGTTATGATGGGAAATCTTTCCCAAGGAAGATGGCTTGTTCCCCAGCCAAATTACTTCAGCCAAGCATCTTTGATCCAGGGCTTTTATTCTGGGCTTCAGATGCTTTCAAGTAGCAAATCGTAGATGAACATACCAGCATGGCTGACTCTTGGCTTGCTAATGGGTTTGAAGAGAACAAATTCAGGACTCCATGAAGGAAGGAGAAGAAAGTCCATAATTGCCCTTTCCTGACTGTAATGGTATACTAGAGACGAAGCAGGAGTGGTTTTGTTTATAATACTTTTATACTATTTTTCACAAATTGTTTATTTATCATTCTTTCAAGTGGAGAACGTGGCATCGGACACAAGAGTGTGGCCAGTTTGCAAGGAAACTCATGGGACTTTTGGTGTTGGCTTCAAAAAGGGGGGAGAAATTATTTCTACCTTCTAGTTTTGAATAAGAATTGCTTATAGTGAAATAGATTTTACAGTCCATTAAGTTCAGTCAGTACAAAATGAACTTAACTGGCCAGATTGACACCTGGAGAATACACCTTGTGCTAGAGGGAATCTTCATCTGTGTAAAGTTGATGCAGCTAATTCTGTTATCTCTTGCTTTGGATCTGACATCTGTGAAGTTTCTGCTGCTGGAGCTACATTTTCTGGATGATTGGGAACAGGCTGAGACAACAGGGGAGGAAGGAAGAGTCGAAGGAGAATCAATATTATTCTGCTATGCCCCATCCTCGATTAGCAAAATAAGCAGACAAGAGCACACTGGCTTACACTTAGTATCCTACAGCTCCAGAGCCATGCAGATCCTACTCACATTACTCCTCTGATGATCATATCTAAACCATGAATGTTGTGATACATCTCGTCCATTTGATACTTCTGTTTTTCTTAATTATTGTAAAGAACAGACACATTTTCTTCAGCGCAAGGAAGAGCTTATGTCCTTTCCCTGGTGGAAATGGCATAGGGCAAAATGATGATGTAAACTACCAAATGCTGTTTGAGATCCAGGCACTGAGAAGAGAATTTCTTCTGTAGAAAAGCAAATGCTAACTCTGTTCTGCTCATAAAATAAAAAATAAAAAAATCCTGTCTGAGAGAGATCCAGAACATTATATTCTTCACAGGAATGAAGAATTATGAAGTTCAGCTAAAGTGTTGACAGAATAGTTTATCACGAGGTAAATCACTTTCTTTAGATAACCCTTGCTTTTCAAATTCCTACGCATGCAATTATTTTCCTTTTGAGGACATTTAAAAATAAACCATCAAACAGGATATTTCCAAAACGACAAAATCCTGAACCAAAAGGACAAGATCCTGAACCTGAAATTGTGTAAAAGAATATTTGGCCCATAGATTAAATAAAATTTCTGTCTACCATTCTCAGGTGTTGAATTAAGTGGTAGAGTATGAAACTGGCTATCCACATGGACAATGTCAGAAGCCCCCAGAATTAGTCCTATGGCAATCTAAACAGTCATGTTGTCCCAGAAAATTTGTTACCATTGCATGTTTAAAGCATTAATCACGCTGTTTGATACCACCCCACAGAGAATTTCCATTTTAATTTCTTTGCTGTGGTGTGGGATTATCTTTATAATAATAGTTGTGGCTATGTGTAAATCATTCTATAAAAATAAAGGGGATGTAACTGGACAGGCACAAAGTTTGGCAGCACGCCTGCTCTCATCACTCGTGATTCAACAGTCATTACACTGAGTCCTGTAGTTAGCTGAATGGATCTGTTGCTATTTGGTCACTGAAAATTGTAATGCGTCATCATCATACCAAATTACCAACAGTTGACTGTTTTTTCCAATGATCGGGAACTGTGACAGCTGTTTACTTCTTCTGTATATTGTATGACACTGTTTTATATAGTTTTTTTATTAAATCACAAACAGAAGTCCTAGAATTCGTAGTGTTTTGATTATGAACTTCGGTAGGAATTTTGCATTTACTTATGAGACTACCATGGGAGACAAATCATCAGAAGTGCTTTAGGCAGCCACTGTGTACCAGTGTTCAAACTGGTAGGGAAGTTGTGTAGTTCATTATGCTAAAAGCAGAAGACACAGATTTGATAATTGGCCAGACTCTGAATTGCACACGTGGGTACCAAAGATGCGTCACTTCTAAGTGCTTTGTTTGGGAGAGAACTTTTTACCTTTGCACAAGTGTGAAGGCAGAGCCCCCAGTCAGTTTGTTTCCCAGAAATGGAAGTGGACTGTGGAATTATTTCCATTGATTGTAACTCAGACATTTACATTTTTTTTTTTTTTTATTGCCTTCCCTTTTGAAGAATTGATTTCAATAGGGGAAGCAGTACCAAGAGAAGATTGGCTGTATTGAATTCACATTGAACTGATTAAAAAACATGGAAGTTATTAGAAAAAACATATTTCCTTTTCCATTATGCAATATTTCATCAACAAATTTATTAGTTTAATATACTGTCTAAGTAAAAATGACAAGGAATATTATTTAGCATCATTGGAGAATAATTTTGGCAGCTGGAGAACAATTTACAATTAAATATGTTTTTTATGAAAGAGATCATATAGTTTTTCACCTTATGTAGCAAAGAATGAATAGTGTGAGGATAGTCTAAATCTTCATAAGGAAGCCTAATTTCGTTTACATTTTTTCCAGATTATTGTAAAATCTTAGCTACTGAAGTAAATGTATGTAAAGGTTATTTGGACAATAATCAAGTGATAGTCTGAACAGGCAGATACTAATCACCATTTCCATTCTGCAAACCTAGTGTTCTTGCACTGAAAAAGAAGTGCTGTAGCTGAGATGAGAACCTGTTTCGCAACTTACAGAGTAAGATAACTAAAAAAATAATCAGGTGAGGTACATACTTCCAAGTGAAGGCCTAACTGATTTTAGAATCAGCAGTTCCTGTCTGTGAGCTGGTGCAGAAGCTATGCCTCAGTAGTGCAGTCAGCATTCCCTTCTGGAGGAGCTGATGGGAGATAAAATAGAGGCCCTGAATACCTATGAATAATAGAGGGTTTGGGGCCATTTTTGGAAGAATAAAGGATGAGTCTGAATTAAATTCCCTTCCATATTTTGTTGGGCATATTAATTCTTTCCCTTCTCTTCCCTTCACAGATGTATACTATTGCAATCTGCTGTTAAACAGCTGCAGTGGCTCCCGCTCTAGGACAGGTAAAGTCGTCCCAGATCTTCTACCTGCCTCTTCCAGGTGTTAGGAGGTTTAATTAATTTATGCTTCTATAGCACATTGAGGTCCTTGAAGAAAAGATAGTATAGGGTTGTATTCCCTGCTTCATTCCGTTACTGGCCAAGCAGATTGCTTGGCAATGCAATTTGTTACACACAGGTGGCACAGCCTTCTGCAAGCTCCTTCCTCTGTGTGGTTTCCACAGGGTTGATCTTTTTCTTTCTCCTTTAAAATTTCTTACTAAGGGGAGAAAAGGAGAAAGCAGGTCAGAGAGGTGCTTAATGAAAGAGATCTTCAATACATTAAATCTTTTCAAGGAGGTTCCACTGTATTGTCCATTGCGCTGATCAATTATGGTATCTTTTTTCTCATGGGCACTACTCCAGGAATGGAGCATGGGTTTGCACAAATAAAAGTACCAGTAGAATTTGATATGGAAAATAGATGTGCAGAGACTCCTGGTGTGCTGTGTGGCGTTGCTGTTCGTTTTTGTAACATCCCAACAAACCCATTTGAGCTAATTCTTAAGCACACCATAATCCATTTATGTTTAAGTAAATTGAAAATTTCCTCTCAGAACCTGTATTTCCAATGGTTCACTGTTATTTATTTATTTATTGAAAATTGCTGCTTTCTATGGGAAATATTATTTTCATGGAAACCAGAAACTGCAAATGTCAATTCAGTTGAGCTGTGACCTTTTGAACCAAAGAGATTTTCACTCTGGTTCATTTTGGCTTTATTATCCTAAAACTTTGGGTCATACTGATGTAATTTTTAAGCAATGTCACTATGAAGATTGAACAGTATGGCTTCCTGATTTTCCTTTAGTTTACAAATCAAAAGACCCTTTTATACCCTTCTTGTCCCAGCCCCTCAACTTAGGGTTGGATCAGGAATGTGAACTTCTGTTTCATCGTTCCAGTTTGTTCCTTTCACTTGCCATAGATCTTCCATTGTTGATACTGTTATTGTTTATTAGCTGACACTATTAGACTGGGGAGACGAGACTTTGCTGGTGAATAAAGCGTAAAGAATTGAAATGACAGGGTTGTACCAGTAGTGTGGTGGCTGCGCTAACTCCAGCTCAGTTGTAGGTTGTGCTGTAATATTACAGATGCCTTGTTGTGATGCAGTGAAATTAGATCAGTGCCCATGGGCCCTACCACAGAACTATGAAACAACACAATGTTTTCCATGTCTCTGTACCAAGAATATACACTAACTCTTTAGGGTGACTGAACTGTTATAAGTGTTACACAAGAGGAAAACATCATATCTGCAAAGTACATTGACAAAAATTCAGGCAATATTGTACAACCAGTGCTGTGTTGTTATTGCTTTTAATAATACAATTTTGGATTATTCAGGGTCTAGCACAGCATTTGGAAGCCATGAGCTCAGAAACAAACTGTGCTTCAAATATAATATTGAGCCAAGGTCTGCACATATCTGGGGGCAGAGTGGGGTCCTAAACCTATATGAATAATAGCTAAAGGCACCATTAATTTACATTGATTTCAGTGCAGCTTCTGGGCTGTGTAGCTGAGCACAGTGTTGCACTATTTGGGCTGCTTCTCTGAACTGGGGCAGAAAGACTTCACTGAAGAGAGCTGTTACGTACTGCTGTCTGGGCATCTCACTTCTAAGCAATGCCTGAGTTTAATAGCTAGAACCTTCAGTTAAAATTCCTTTCCAGGTGCTTTCTCAATGGAAGGAAAGTTTGCCTTTGGCTACATTTTTCCTGGAGACATTCCCAAGACAGCATACTGCCTTTCTTTTCAGACTGTAGGACAAGGCACTTTGCTGACATAAGCCTGACCATTTTCTCTGATGTAGAAGGCCTGTTCAGTGATTTGGATCAGCTGAACAAATGACCTATAACTTTAACACCAATACTTGTTTTATGTATCTGTACACATTAGCAATTCAGATCCAAATATTCGTTCATCTAGTATCTTCTTCATACTTTTGTCCTTCACTAGTGGTACATAGTGCCTGCATGTGATCCTCCCAACTTAAAAATTCATATATTCAGTTAGACATTAGGTTTGGAATGTTCATTATCATTAGAAGATAAATAAGGCCCGTAAAAGTGGCTTTTCTTACATAGTATTTTTTCCATCATTACAACTGGGTGCTGAAGTTTGCTGGTTCAGAGCAGTAACGCAGATTCTGCACATCAGAGGTGCTGAGGGACAAAAATGACTGGTCTGCAGTAACATGGGAAACGAGAAAACCGCCTGAGGAAAATCAGGCCAGTTTAACCTCTTTCCTAATTTGTTCTAAAACCAACTCCATTAGTGGAGTTAAGTTTCTGGTTGGTGAGAAGAACACTTATTCTGCATAGACAAATGACAGTGTACACCACAGATTTAATTAAAAAGAACAGAGATAAGTACTGCATTGTATGCTAAAGTAATGTTTACTATAGCAATTGATTACTCTGCAGACAGCTTGTTGTTTTCTTTTCCAATTTAAAGTGAAGATAAGAAATATAGAAGGATCATAAATATTCGATCTGAATTGTACCTTTTAGGGAGGTGACTGAAAGATATTGAGAACACTTACATAAGAAATAAAGCTGCAAAATCCACAGCCGATGCAAATTGGCATATTTCCATTTGACGTTACTGAGTGTTGTTTTACACCAGTTGAGACTCTAACTCCCAAGAGTGCTCATAAAAAACTTTGGTATCTTCAAACCGCTCCGCGAAGAGCTGGACTTTTTATATCGGTATGCAAAGGCCTGATAAATCATCATTCATTTCTTCTGAGAAAGTGAGGGAGAAATTATTGGAAACAGCACTGTTGCTCTCTGGAAGAAAGCTGTAGGGCACAATGAAGAGACGGAATCTGAATGCTGGTCAGTCCTCATCATTTCAGAGGCTACACCTTTGTCATTTCTGCAATTGTTGTAAAATGTTCCCTCCTCCATTTCGGTCTGGTGGTTGCATGTGGTGTAAGAGAGTGGGCTTTCTGCTGAGGTGGTAGATTGGGAAACAGTTCTGTCCCAGATCCATTATATGACTTTGGCAAGCTACAGTGCTACCGCGTGCCTCAATTTCTTCATCAACATGCTCCTTCTAAACTACACTCTTTCCACTATCCTTTTCCTTCTGAAAGGCAGGATTGCTGTAGGTGAGAAGTGGTCTGGTGTTTAAATTCAAATGGTTTGCACTAGGGCGTTGCCTCTGCCATGAACTGCTCATGTTTCACTCAATGACTGGATTATTCTGTCCATGTTAGAGCAGACTAAATGTAAAACAGGGACGACAAAACTTACTTACTAGCAAAGCAGCAGGAATAGCTAGGGCCACACCTTCGCAGGTCCACAAGATGGGGGGGGAGGGGGAGCAACTTGTGTCTTAAAGTTAGCAGTGGGGACTTAGCTCCCTTATCCTGGTGCAGCGTGCACTTCAGGATCATGCAGAAAGCACGAGGTTCAAGTACTGCAGGAGGCACAGAGCTGCGAGCGCTGCTGGCTCTGTGCACTGCTCTCGGAGCCATGCACCAAGCGCCCACTGGAATCTGGAGTGCTCAAAGCATTCAGCTCACGTTTCCAATGTAGCAGAGCAAAGCCAGACTTTACATGTGTCAAATTTGTACAAAAAGAAAACTGGATTATGTGAGCTTCATTATTCTTTTATTATTATTATTAATGTCTATGTATTGCATGTAATTGTGGCATGAGCTGATGTTAATTAATTCCAAATAGGTTTTTAACTAGAAAGTTTATGTTGTATTTCATTACTGCAATAGTCTCTGGCTTTCCAAATTTCCTCAAAATGAAACCATTTTCTTTTCAAGTGTACATCACCGAAGTCAAAGAGACATAATATTCCCAACTGTATAAAACAGCCTGTGGCAACTAGGTTAGAGCTGTCAGTTTTACACATGGGGTGCCTGACAAACATATTATACATACAATTCAATGTTGACCCTATACTGCACCTGAATTTAAATCTGTATACCGCACGATGCTTTATAACCTAAATAGGCTGTTAACACCCTTTTGCAGCCCTTCCCTTTCATAATGGGCTGTAACTGCAAACTCTAAATTGTCATGAGCAGCAGCCAGAAGGTAACACCATAAAATTAGTTAATTTTAACATAAAGATGCCAAATCACTGCTGCACACTTCTGAAAAATATTTTTTCTTTTAAGTAGTTGAGTGCTTGCAGATAAGAAGAACGTTACATAAAAATTCGCCCTGTTTCCCAGTGTTTCAAAATGTCTGTTATCTCCAAAACACGTGGGATAAGAAAATGGTCAGCTTGCAGGATGGGGGACCTTTAAGACAGAAATTCAACTTTGAAAGAAGCTCAGAGAGTAAAAAATTCTTTCAAAGAATTTTTCTCCAGGTGTTGCTGTATAGACAGCTGTATACAATGGGAAAATAATAACAATCTCTATAGATCATGGTGTTAAGAAACATCTCTCAGGACTATTGCACACGTTGTGGGGCTGCACAGTCTGCAGTGCAGCTGAGATGCCTCGCAGACAGAGGCTGGGGCAAGGTTGTGTAGCCTTTCCTGGGACGTGCACCCAAAGTCAGCATGCAACTGGGCAGACGTGCTCTGTGAGCAGGGGACATGCCAAACACAGCAGTGGACTCCCTGCTGATGCAGGAGTGGTTTGTCTCTGAGCTTTTGCAAGTCTTGTGAAGACACTTTGTGGGCAATAGGCTACAGGCGGTCACTGTGTATGTGGAGGGGGGCTCTTGTTCATGTAATGTGGAGCATACTTTGGTAAGCCGTCCTAGCTGAAGTAACTGGGGGGTTTTACTAAAAACCTCTTAATCCATCTGTGAGATAATCTCCTCCAAACTAGAAATTCCTGGTTCTACTAGTTTGGGGATGCTGAGATACTAGCCAGTGCTTTCAAAGGGTGTAGCACAGTCATTTGCAGAGGATGAAATCCAGTGTCAAACTCCTGATGACTTCAGCAGGGTGAAATTTCTACTGTAACTTTAATGAAAGCACAGATACGCACCGCCCACAGAGCAAGCCAGCGTGCTTCCTCTGCTCATGTGCTGGGGAAGTAATAATTTGCTTCCTCTCTTATTATGACTGGAAGATTTTTCAAAGTCTTTGCATGGGATGGTGTAACTGCAGCCGGGGGTGGGGGTGGGGGGAGGATCTGAGCAATTTACTGCAACTCACTGTAAACTTCTGTAGGGTATACAGAAGGCTAAAAAGGGAGGACAGATGTTGAGGCAGATGCTTTGCCACTGCTCTACACTAGACAATCAGGCATGTCTTTTAACTCTCTCTCTTTTTCTCTCCCTACCGCCCCCTGCCCCTTATACCTCAGCCCCACGCAGCAGGTTTTCGAAGCTCAAGTATGTGTGGATTCATCATGTCTCTGAAATGGATTCTGCCTACCCATGGTCACAGAGGGAAACTGTTTTTCTAGAGTAGGGTTAGGGTATTTGTGATACAGAATTTAAACACTGCCTGTCCTGAATGCACTGGCACACTTGCATTTCGTTGTGTCACTTAGGGACAACTCGGGCAGGTCTGGAAAGTGCTTCAGGCTCTATTACTATGGCAGGTTAACACTGCTGTAGTATCAGCACATCAGTCCCACAGCCTAGTAAATAGGAATGTGGAAGGAATCACAGAATCAAAGGGAGTCCATCTGCCTACTCAGTCCCTATGGTTTCTCCCATCTCTGTAGCCCCTTCCCAGGAGATCTGGTCCATTAGCCCAGTGCTGTAACACTGTACACTCAGTAGCTATGTCCTTGCTCAGAATGCAAACAAATTCTGGTGCTTACTTTACAGCAGCATGTCTTTTCTCTTTCATGTGCTTGCTGCTGCAGAGCTGTGCTGTTTGCATGTCAAATCACCCCCTCATTTCTGCTCAGAAGATAAAAAAAAAACCCTTCATTCAGCCAAGACAAGCACAGGAGAGGTCCAGAGCAGGGAGTCTGATTTCAGACTGACCCAGGCAGTGGGAAGGTTCAGATCAAGATCTCAGCCTGAGCTCTGTAAATCAGGCTTGGCTTTTTAGCTTGTTTCCAATCCACACAGGAGCTGCTTGGGTCTGGCTTCACGCCCTGTCTCTGTGAGCTCGTACCATGCCTGGCACCTTGAGCAACAATGGAAAAAAGACTGCTTTTCTTGGCGTAAACAAATCTTTTTGGAAATGTTTTCAGGCATTTCAAAGAACTGTTTGGAAGTATCCCATTTCAGTCTGTAGATTCCCTTTGTCATTCTCATGCATGCTCCTGTCAAGCACTACAACTAATAGGTACCATTTCCTTTTAAATTCCTTTGGAAGTAAAATCCTTAGGATTACTTGTTTTGTTTCCTTTGATTTGGGTAGTTGCCACTCATTGACTCATGTCAGACTTTAAAAAACTGGCTGCTATACTTGCTAGAGCAAATGAAGACTAGGGCGTGGTGTAGCATATATATTGTTATAGTTAATGAAATTATTTTACACCAGTGGTGCTTTACTAACAAACATTAGTAATTCATTGAGTGGATTAGTTTCTATAATTGATTGCCGAGTTTCTTAACAAGCTTGTGCTCAGAAAGTTTTAAACGTAAGACTCCTCCTCTCCCTTCTCTGGAGATATCTCTCTTGTATGCCTTATGAAATAGGCACAGCCTATTAAGGTATTCTTCCTTGCTTGGATATGACAGATATTCTCAAAGGAACTAAACTCATGTCTGCACAATGTGCTAGAGACCTGAAGAAGTAAACTATATTTGTCTTTCCTGAATAGCACTTCTCAGTTCAGCGCCTAAGCTGAACTGAGTTCCCATGAACTTTGCCTATGGATGTTTATCTACTGACCCAAAGCCATATGGATTTGTTTTCATAACATACAAATCATTTTGCAGATAACACTGAAAACAAACATTTTATTACTGGTTTCCTATAAATTAGAAATTGTCATTGACAAAAAATTGACTAGTTACACAGATTCTATTACATTCTTGTATATTGACTTTTAATTATGCACTGTTTAATAAAGCAAATAACAATGTCTTTCCCATCAAATGATAGGTAAAGTATGCAGTCTCTATCATGACTTATTTTCTTAGCTCATCCTCTAGATTTTGTGAGTTGCTTGAAAATGCAGAAGTTCAAATTTGTGTTGAAAAAAGAACCAAAGGAAGCCTCTAATATTCTGTAACATTCTTACTTGGAAGAATGCTTTATAGAAGATGGGTTAGATGTTTGGTTGGCACTGATTTAACTGGCATAGGCAATTGGGCTGTTTAAACTTGGTGCATTTATCACAAAGAAAGATTTTTTCAAGGTGCCTTTATGCTGCATATTCCTTCTTTAGGAATCTACTTTTGTAGGCTGAGGTTTTGGTTTAGGATAGGAAGTTTTTACCTGTCTTCTGTGATCAAAAAGATAAAAATCACTGGGTGTTAAGCATCAGTTCTGGTAGGATTAGCATGTTGGTGTTAATAGACATATACTAACCCTCAATGCTAGTAGGTAAAAGGGCAAGAAAGTATAAGCAATTCCTTTTGGGCTCCTTCAGCAGCACATAGTTGTTCGAACAGCTTTTCCTGTGGGTCAGATGATCACTTAAGCGAAGTCATGGTACTGACATTCAGGGAAGAGCCTTTGTCCCTGGAGATGAGCAGACACCCAAAACAAGACCTGTTGACTGTCCCAGGTGTCAGCTTCCCAAGTGTGAATAGGCTGGTGTCTGCTGAATAGCAGCCTCAGCATCCCTCTGAATAATCTAAGCTTTCTGCTCTGAAGCTCAAAGCCATGAGACGATCCTGCAGGTCAGTGCTTCTCTGCATGTTCCTCACCCAATCCTGACTTCAGCTGCTTCCCTTGTGCTACACAGAGATATTCCCCCTTTGCAAAACAGGAGGGAGAAATCACAAATACAGAGAAGTTAGTTTAGGAAGAAATGTTAGAAAGCTACTAACTTCTGGTGGCCCCTCTGTATGTGGTAGAAGTCACATGCATATTTCCCTTCAAAATAGCCAGTATTCTGTTTTTGTGGTTTCTAGCCTTCTTTTGCTCATCCCAAGATTCCTCTTGCACCCACTGTTTACCTGTAGCAACAACTGTAATTCCTCAAACCATTCCTAAAATATAGTTTAAAAGCACAAATAAAATTAAACTATTATGAGAATGTTTTTCACGTATGAAACTGTGGGCTCAACTACTTTCCATGTGTTTTATTTGCTAATTAATCTGGAAGCTTCCCAGAGTTTATTTTAAAGAGTCCAGTTTATAGATACGCACACCCAGCGGGGTAGTCTGTGCTAAGGCATATGTTTAGAATATATGCATGGAATTGCTTTATGTCCATATAAAGTATAAAAGTTGTTTTCTCCAGGTTGTAGTATCATGCTTCTAAAAATCGAAGACAAAGGGTGCTGTACTAAAATCCTGCCAAGAGAATGAACAATAGTTATTAGTACTTAAACTTTTTTTATTACAGTGTAAAAAATACTTATCTTTAGTCTCTGCTCACCTCTGCATGACATCAGAGGAGGAGGCTAAGGAGTCCTAAAACATTTCCATTTGCTGTTATATGAAACACACCGACTATTTTCCATTGCTCTCACTGCCAGGCAAGCTGGTGGCAATTAATTCTTTGAAAAACAACTGTTTTTTCAAGTGGCAGCGCTGTTCCTTTAACAACTCCTTCTGTTAGAAAGTTACTGGCACTTAGAACCATAATGGAGAGATTTCCTAAACCTCCCTTTGTAAGAGAAGTTTGGCTTGTAGACATAGTGGGTGGGTATTCATACCCTCTGGTGGAGGTTAACCTGTTGCTTCACTTTAGGTTCCTTCTGTAGATGATGAAGAGATGCCAACTTCTTCAGATATGATTCAGATCAGAAATAGACTAAGCCACCATCTGGAGAGACAGAATTTCTTCTAGGGACTGTAGAAGGTACATAGGATTACTGTACTTACACCACAGGCATCTCAGGTAGATGGTTGTGCTGAGCTGAGCTGGGATGAAAGCAGTCTCCATTGCATGTCTGAGGAAACTAATAGACTAAATTTATCCCATTCCTTGATTGGGTTGGAACTACTCTAAGCAATGAATAGGAATTGCCTTCTTGTTTCAGTGAGTACCAAGAAAAATAGAACTTTAAACCCATTTGTATTTCAGGGTATTAGAATCAGTTAACTCCATGTCCTGGTTTTGGCAGGGATAGAGTTAATTTCCTTCGTAGTAGCTGGTACAGTGCTGTGTTTTGGATTTAGGATGAGAATAATGTTGATAACACACCGATGTTTTAGTTGTTGCTGAGCAGTGCTTACACTAGTCAAGGACTTTTCAGCTCCCCGTGCTCTACCGACTGAGCAGGCTGGAGGTGCACAAGAAGCTGGGAGGGGGCACAGCCAGGACAGCTGACCCCAACTGGCCAAAGGGACATTCCATACCATGGGACGTCATGCTCAGTACAGAAACTGGGGGGAGTTGGCCAGGGGGGGCCGCTGCTTGGGGACTGGCTGGGCATCGGTTAGCGGGTGGTGAGCAATTGCATTGTGCATAATTTGCTTTGTGTATTATTATTATTATTATAACATTATTATTATTGTTATTTTATTTCAATTATTAAACTGTTTTTATCTCAACCCATGAGTTTTTCTCACTTCTACTCTTCCAATTCTCTCCCCCATCCCACCGGTGGGGGGGAGGAGTGAGCGAGCGGCTGTGTGGTGCTTAGTTGCTGACTGAGGTTAAACCACAACACTCCATCTATAAGTCCTGGCATCAGGAAAGTACCTGTATGAGGTGTGCACATGTATTAAAAGGATGAAGTTGGAACAGTAGAGGTTCCATTGAGATCAAGTCCTGACCTTCCAGAGTTGCAGTTTTCTCAGTGGTAAGAGGGCCATGCAGACAGTTTGTTAAGACAGTTAGTTAGCTGTTGCCAATTGCATGTTAACTTACTATTAATAATTGTTACTCAATAACTCCAGGACAAATGCAAGGGGAAATGGTGCTCTAGATGCATAGGTGTCAATGGTTCAATATCATTCTTGGCTGGAATTAACTCACTGCTGCAACCTCTGGTACCACAGGGGACGTATATTCAGTGGTCAAATTCAGATGTGTGCATTTGGTGAGACATGCTGCTGCATTCCTCCAAGAGATGCATAAGCCACAGGGAGCTGAGGATTAGTTAGTTATATAGCATCGTATTTTTGCTCTAGCAGTACAGCATATGCATTTGAGCTAGGAATCCCAAGTTCAGCCCTCACAGCTGGCTAACTTAGCCAGGTCCAGGACATATATCAGGGAGGATAGCTATTTTAGGGCTAATGAAGGAAGCCTCTAAGAACTGGGACTTCCATGCCTAACAGTTTCTTTGATGCTGTGTAACTTGTACAACACAGGTGCATTAAAGCATTTAGAAGCTGGATTCCCTGTGGTTTTGGCTGTGCTTTCCTAAAAGTGGCAGGTTATCTGTGCTTCTACATACAACAGAAAACAATGGAAATATCTTAAGAAGTGGTCTCAAGAGGCTGAATCATAGCTCCAGCAGAGAGATATACCACTTTTCCTTATTGACCTTTAATATAGCTTCCCTGGCACTCTGCAATCAATGTAATCTTTTCACTATGATCATAATGGCCATTATCCTGCAGACAACAGATAGAAGTGGAAACAATATTAAATTAGAAAAATAGCTGAAGGATTTATTTATTTTCTTTATGGATTTCTTATGAGTTTTTTCTTTTTTTCTCTCTCTTTTTTTTCCCTGAAGTCAAAAATATTTTTACGCTGAAGCAAGTGGTTGGCCCCATTAATATTACACACTTTCCTCTGTTTCAGTACATTGCCAACAGTAAGGTATTATTTAGGGAAAAATATAAATGCATAATAAACAGATCTATACAATCATTACTGAACTAAAATAGCAGTTAGGAAAGTATTTTTATTGTGAAAAATGGCCCTGTAAGACTTGCTGGCTATTTGTAATGTTGCAATGTAACTCAGATAAATTGGTGCCCAGGAGTGTGACATTTCAAAAGCTTGAAAATACACTACATTTTTCTGATACGCCATTTTTGTGATTCTGCCAGCTATTTTGCAGTAGCAAGAAGCAATTCCTCTTATGCCCAGGCAGTTCAATTAGAGTGTTGTAGATGTTGTCAGAAAGACTCAAACATAAGTGCCCCTGAGCAACGGTTGCAATTTCATAAAGTATCCTATGCCCCTTCTCCCTAGTAATTGACATTTCTGGTCAGTTGTGTGAAACGCTATTAACTAACTTTTTAAATAATGACTCATTTGTCTTGTAAACTTTGTATGATAAACCCTCCCATTTAAGGTTAGACATGCATTTTTTTAGTAAAAAGGGATTAATAGATGAAGACTTCCGCAGGGACAAAAGGCTCTTTTTCCATTAAGTGTTTCTACTGACATAAGCAAAAGTTCACCAGATTGTGGAGATGGATGTAGGGCAGCCTGGTAATGTTATCTGCTCATCTGTCATTATTCATAATACAGATCAAGAGTTCAGGAGGTATCAGAAATCCTTAGTGAATTGAGGCTGTGGAGTAAGAAGGGGAGAAGGAGATCGGGCACTGACATTGCTGACCTTTGGTTAAGTAGGAATCCCAGCTACTTAAACACTGGTCAAACAGCACTGTACTTTGAGGGGCAGAATTTGAAAGCATTTGGGAGTTCAGATGTGCAGGCAAAAGCTTAATAAATTGTACAAACACACCAAGATTCACTAGAGTTTGTCTTTCATCCCTCCCTGGTTTACGCATTTTTACAGAGCATGTGGGTGTCTATAGTCACGTCTACATTAGAGGGGGTTATTTGGCACCGTGGGAGTGGAGCAGTGGATCGAGGCAGTTGCTGCTGCGGCCTCTCCGTCTGCACGCTGTGTGGCTGGGGCATTACTTGGGACTAGATTCAGTTTGGTTCCCTGAACCTTCCCATCGCTTACGTGGTTTGTTGCTTCAAACTCTTAAGTCCCAGCAGGGGCTGGAGCACATTTGACATCTGTGCTTCTGTGTGAACCAGGCCATGATGCAGTAACTGTGGACGAGTCAGGGATTCACTACTGTTCTGGATCAGACACAGCCCATTGCACCTTTAAGCACCTAAAATATCTGTATGGATTCTCTGTATAGGAAAAATGACAACCATGGAGGTTTAAGAATTCAGTTCACCGGCAGCGCAGGAGTGCTGACCGCATTGTGTTTCAGACTGTAAGCAACAGGCTTCAGCTCTGATCCAAGGAACCACCTGTGGGGTTTAGGGGATGCAGCCCTTGGAGCAGCCGGCCTTTGGCCTGAATGCTAAGATTACTTACAGGGCACCCGCTCCTTATCCTCAGTGGTACCCCAGTTGCCTAAATAATTGCAGTCTTCACAGCTTGTCCCTGTCTTTCCTTCACCGACTTCATGCAAAAGAAAGATGATTTGTGCACATTTAGAAGAAGTGGATTTACTTCCTGCTTCTGCTGCAGTTTTCAGACAATGGCCTTGATTTCCTTGCTCTGAAATGGGACAATAAGATGTTTTCTGCTCTATCTATGTAGTCAACTTTGTAAGGACAAGAACATTTTCCTACTGTGTGTGCATCTAATGCTCAACACAACAGGGTACTGATTTTGCAAAGCAAAGCACAAACTCTTTTGTTAACCCCCAAAGTCTTCTGAAGCCAAGAAACGGGAAACACTTTTTATAGGTGAGCTACGACAAGCCTATTCCTATTAGTTTTCTGATTTTCTGCTAGAAGTTTTCACTGGCTGCTATGAACAATGGTTACTGACCAGTTGTCTTAAGTCCTCTTGATAACAGGCAACAGTATTATTTTTGCAATATGGAAATTGATTCACTAGTGTGATGATCAGCCTTCATAGAGGTGCAAGTTAGAAATCAGTTCCTAGTGATGATAAATAGCAGCTGGGCACAGTCTGGTTTTAAAGCCTTTGAAAATCTCTGCATGTGACTTAACATCAGGGTATGAGACAGCATGACTTGATGCAGACTTGGTTTTCTAACTCAGAGGCTTAAATGTCATAATGCAGCATCATATGATGTTATTACTGAAGAGACATTTGAAAGCTTGGAGATGACAATATAAAATAAAATTATAGAGTACGGTTTTAACAATTTCAGTTTCAGGAATCAGAACGTATTCTAATTCTTTAAGATTGTGACGTTTCACGTTGAATCACTTAATTTCCCATTAAGTATCTGTCTTATCCTATTTTTCTCATAGGTATTCACCCAAATGACGTCAGCATCATTGTCTAAATCAAATCAAACACTAATACTGAGTTGGGAATTTGTTCTTACATATACTTCAGCAAGGGCTTCCCACACAATCTGGTACAAAGAAAAGACTAAACCAAATGCCCTAATCACAGTTTCTGCTACCACGTACTTTCTATCTATCTCAACTTTCGTTTGACCTTGAATTTTCCCTTAGAGGAAAACATTGCCATTTTCTGTTGACAAAAGCACAATCATGAATTCTGGGGGAAAAAAGCAACATTGACAGATACATTGAATTAGAATTATAAAACAAGCACACAGCAATTCCTAAAATTGCTGTTGGCATATGTTAAATATATAGTGTACCACTTGGAAATCTGTTATCATAGGCTGCTGCTAAAAAGAGCAGTTATTGTTATAATTATTGTGCCTGCAGCCTGTTAAACAATCATGAGATGAGAAGCTTGCAGAAATTTTCTAGTGCATGAGAAGGGTTAAGTCAGATTTTACCCACAAAGTCCAATTCAAAAAAGAACAATTTGCCTGATCTGGAATATATTCCAGTTCAGCTTCTACAGATGTTGCCACTTAGTCTTCACTGTGGTTCGAGATCAATTTGGGATCTGTATCCAAATCCCTGTCTAATGGGAACTGTAACAAAGGATCACAGAATATACAGGCATTACCCTCCATCAGAGCTAAAAACCAACCAAACCACCAAATAAACAAATAAACAAACTGCAACAGAGTTCCTCCAGCAAAGTTATTCAGAGGATAATAGTACTACAGCGAGCAGTTATTCTTATTGTTTTTATAATCATTGTGTCTGCAGCCTGTCAAATACTGACAGGCGCCTCTTTACCTTCGTAAAAGGGAAACAAAATGATCAGATTGTAAAACTCGTAGACTTTGATATCTGATCATGTCTAGACAGCCTATGTCCCTGCTCTTAAAGACAGTCATCAAACGCTTTGCATCAATAATTTGATATGCTGCTGTTTTCAAGATGTTGAACATTAATGTCACCTCCTTGGGTCCCAAGTGTCTGCCTCTTCTGCATTCATTATTTTTAGGTAATAATGGATACTTGCTTCTGTTTAGTTTTAATAATCATGCAGAACAAGCAGCTTCAATATCTGAAATAAACTGCTTCACAAATTAATCAAGTGCAGAACAAAGCCATTTTAAGTACATGATAGCCAATAAAGTCATTTGTGATGCATTATACAGAATCTAGCCTTTTCTGCTCTGTGCTAAATGCTATTGCCAGCTGCAGAGATGGAGGAAATTTTTATTAGAAATCAAGTTCTCTGGGAGTTTTTACCGAAGTGTAAAACTGGATTTTATACGTTAGACACAATCATTTAATGTAAGTCCTAAAATTTCAGAGGATTATTTAAGAGACTACATGCTTTGGAGAATTAAGAGAAAGAGCTGAAAATGGAATTGCCCTTGTGATCCAAAGCTGTCTTGGATAGGTTAGATGCCTTGCAGGCAGTCATAGTGCAAATTTCTCATACTGGCAAATACAATCTAAGTCCGCCTTTGAGTAGAACTGAACTGTTTGTGGTTGAACTGTAATGAACTTCTCTTAGCTCAGCAGCTCACTTGTTGGGCTTTTAAATTGTGTGGTTGTAGGCAATAGCTGAATTATATGCAGCAGTTTCGCATCAGCCCATCAATGAAGGAGGAACTGACCAGAGCTATCATTCATTTCTCTTTGTTTTTTATATTGGATATGAAAAAAAATAGTTGCAATATTGAGATAACCATTCCTCTTGCTTTTGATTACTCTTGGATTACATTTAACTCTATCTTCTATCTGTTCAACAAATCCATGTCCCTAAAGCATTTATGAAAATAACATGGGGTACAAACTGACAAATTAACACTGATAGATATGCAGAGAAAGTGATGGTTTTGAATGTATCACATTGTAGATGTGAAGACCTCAGTATAGAAATGATCTCCTGAGTAAAATCTGTGTGAGATATATAGAAGCTGCTACACAGAATATTGGCTTATTGCACTCCGTAGATTTGAAACCATCTTTCTTGGATAGCAATGGAAAACTTCAATATACTTACATGAATTATAAATGATGTCTGATTCTCTTGTTGAAGTTGGTACTGTATGTTTTTCTAACATAGGCCCTTCAGCCTTTAAAAAGCTGCTTTGTGTATGTGCAAAGGTGAAAGATCTGCATTTGGAAACTTTTACTGTTTTCAATACTGTTGTGTAAATTGTGTACCCTACTGTAAACATTTTTGTTTTAATTGGGAGTGCCACAGATATTCCCTTAACATGGGAATGAAGTCATGGCTTTTAAACAATTAGTTTAGAGGTGGAATTGATTTGGAAGAAATAATGCTTGTGAAGACGCAGTATATGAAACCAGAATTGATTCAAGGCGACAATTCCTAAATAGTTCAGACATTTTGGTGCCTTGAAATGAACATCTTTTCTGCCAGTTCAGAAATGTAATAATACACAACAAGGCAGATCAAAGACAAGGAATCATCACTTTGCTTTTCGGATTCTCAGCAGTGATATAATTTACATTCTTTTAGATGTCTTTGTTTTATTTGGAAACAGTGCACACACCCTGGAAGTGCCTATTGCTAGCCTGAGACATTAACCCTTCGTCATAGTTATAGTAATGGGCTCAGTACATGAATAGCTGGATAAAATTCACAAGGCTATGTGACACAAGGTGCTAGACAAAAAGATCTTGTAGATCCTACAGTGCTATGAACTTACTGCTGCTTCTTGGCAGAAAGAAAAAGTCTGTGTGGTCTTCATTTGGAGCAATCAGGATTCCAGTTAATTCATCAAAACAACAGAGCTTTTAAATTTGGCATGCACTTCCTAAGGGCTGGATTCAGATGACTTCTCTTGTACGGAATAGTGCCACAGAGCCCTCACAGCCCTGACTGAAGGAAAGCATTTTGGCATAGCGAGGTGTGCAGATCCTCACTCGGCTGCAGACCTGTGCCCAGGCACCAGATTCTGCCATTCCCAGCCACGGAGGGGGCTGAGAATCTGACTTAATAACTGGTTGCACCTGGACAGAAATATGCAAGTGGCTTCTTATTAAGATCAAACCCGAAGATTTTGACACTGCATAGATCTCATCACGATATTAGTTGAGTGAAGTGGGGGCTTGTAGTGCTCTATCTGTACTTCCTGGAAAGCACTGCCCTCAATAAGAATAGCACAAGACTGTGGTAATAGAACTGATAGGCAAGGCATTAGCCAGACTAACCTAGCAAAGGTCAGTCAAGGATAAGGAAAACCTGGCAGACTACTTGAGGTAAGAATTACTTTATGCAAAAAGGACTTAATGGAAAATAGAATGCATTTCCTGAAAGAACAAGCTGACAAGGATGCAGTGAAAAGAGTTATTATGTGTGCCAAGAACGGAAGGTGGTCTAGACTGGAGCATGCCAGTGGGAATGAATTTTACTGTGTTTTAGACCCATGCAAATGTGGGAAGGCTGTACACAGACTCCAGCAAATCTGAAGGATCTTTACCTGACTTAGAAAGAGTATATTGTCACTACAAGAAGGACGTTGAGGTGCTGGAGCGTGTCCAGAGAAGGGCAACGAGGCTGGTGAGGGGTCTGGAGAACAAGTCTTATGAGGAGCGGCTGAGGGAACTGGGGTTGTTCAGCCTGGAGAAAAGGAGGCTGAGGGGAGACCTCATCGCTCTCTACAACTACCTGAAAGGAGGTTGTAGCGAGGTGGGTGTTGGTCTCTTCTCCCAAGTAACAAGCGATAGGACGAGAGGAAATGGCCTCAAGTTGCGCCAGGGGAGGTTTAGATTGGACGTGAGGAAAAATTTCTTCACTGAAAGAGTGGTGAAACATTGGAACAGGCTGCCCAGGGAAGTGGTTGAGTCACCACCCCTGGAGGTATTTAAAAGACGAGTAGATGAGGCGCTTAGGGACATGGTTTAGTGGGTGGTGGTGTTGGGTCGACGGTTGGACTCGATGATCTTAGAGGTCTTTTCCAACCTCAATGATTCTATGATTCTATGATTCTAATTGAGTTGCTCTAAAAATAGTCTGGTTCCAGCCCTGGCAGAGTCTTGTTTTTCAGCTAATCCGAAACTAGATCTGAATCACAAACCAAATAATTTTGGTCATACACATTATCACAGATCAAAATGTAAGGCTTGCCCTCAAGCAAGTGTGTGAAGAGGGCCATCATAAAGAGTCTGATCAGTTCAATAGCAGCCAGGGATGGTGTGACTGCATAGGAACATGCCCAGTGGTTACCTCTGCAAGGGGTACTCACAGAGGGACTGAATGGAAGGACAAAGACCTTAAAGAGACCTGGGGTCATTTAAAAGAAACACGAGTTTCAAAAGGGCACCCAACATAGATTGACACTGTGCCTGTAAAAAGAAAAACGGAGTCAAATAAGGAGAAAGTTGCCTGCAGCATCACCTTATCTAAGCTCTGACAGAGCACTTTTTCATCACAGATCTCAAAGCATCTTAAAAAGGAAGATAATTATCATTATTTCTATTGCATAGCTTGGGAAACCCAGGGAAAGAGGAAATATTATTTACCTATTCTCATGCAAAGCTGAGTCTAAAGCTGGAAAAGATGGGTTTCCTAACTCAATCCATGCTTGCTATCATGTGACCCTTAAGTCACAGATGAATGAACTGTAAAATACCGAAGAACAAGTTGATGAATATTTAAGTCATGTTTAGAATATTTGAATTGATATTTTTGCACCTTGATCTCTCTTCTTACTCTACCCATCTGCCTTTCATTTTCTGCTGCCTGTGTGCTATGCTTTTTTTCATATTCATGATATAATTTAGCTCTGCCTATGTTTTTTAAGGAAGTTGTTCAATTTTTGATCTGCATTCCTTTGATGATTTGGTACCAAAATGAATTATAATTATCAGAAGATGTTGGGTTTTTAAAATACAAATTATAAGCCAAATTCCTTGCTAGAGTAGGCTGATTAAAATAAAGTAACTAGAACAATGTCTATTTATCCTAGCAAAGACTTTAGCTTTTTGATTATTACTAGTGCCACTATCATTTTCAGACTTCATTTCCTCAAGTTCAAAGTCTTCATGTAGAAAACACGCCTTTTTTTACAATTTAAGACTCCCAGTGCTGTTATTTCTTAGCGACAGAGCAGCCTGTTGAGTAGTCCAGCACCCTTAAAGGGAACTGATAGGAACTGGTGGATTGCAGACCCAGAGGAAATGGTTTTACAAAAGAGAAAACATGGAGCATAATGTAAATAACTTGTCAGAAGCTATTATCACTTCTTATTTTAGTGGAAGGACAATGATCCATCCGATGTCACATGGCATGCTACCTATATATATAGCTGACATGAGAGCGTGCACCTAGACCACCCTGTATGTTGCACAGGAGTGTAGGTGCCATTTATAGTTCAGAAATCTTTAATTACCGGGCATAGCATCATGAAAATAGCTCATCTGATTTTTTTTTTCTTCTGCCGCAGTTTTCCCTGAAATTAGGAGGAGGGGAAATGGGCAATGCGGGTAGACGGGCCTCCAGCAGGTTGTTCTGGCTACGCTGCGTGGTGCATGTCTGCTTACTCATTGATGCTAAAGACGTGATATAGATAGCTGATCCTGGAAACATAATGGATAGCAGGAGGCTGAACCTGGTCCTTCTCTCTGCACCACAGCAGTCAGTGATGCATGTATACCTCCCGAGAAACATGCCCTCCTCAGTCCTTTTGCCCATGGAGAAGAATGGTGAAGGTGGGACAAATGACACTCTTGTTTCAGCCTGCATCTGTCAGATTGGGGCAAAAGTATTTTTAGTAAGGAAAATTCCTCCCAGAAAGCTAAAAAATATTTAGTTGAAATCCCATTTTTCGTTAGAAAATGAGTTCTGCTCATTCAACCAATTGGAACCTACGATGAGTTTGACAGCACAAACCCTTGTTACGCAGGCAGGTAGGTGCATCGGTCTTTTAGTTTGCTGTTTGCTCCATGCTCCTTCCTAACGAACACACCGAAGGGGCACTCTGAACTGAGCTCTGTAGCTGGATTTGCACTACAGAATGGTAGTGTGCGTGGGACTGGAGTGAGGGATAAACAACAAATGAGAGATCATAGACTTTGGGCAGCAGCAGCAGCTCTCGTTAGTGAACTAAAGGCAGAAATTGAACTAAACCTTTTGTCACTTAGGAATGCAGAAATACTTAGCTGTATCTCCTGAATGGGTGAGAGGGTCATTGTAAGAAGGAATGACACAAGCCCTTGACACTTGGAGTAAGCAAGAACATCTGAGTTCTTATAACAGATTTCACTGAAAGCACCTTCATTTATATAAATATATTTAAAGTTTGTGATCACCTCAGTCAAATTAGAAACAGATTTCTTCCTTTTTTGGCCTTATTCACTCCCAGACTTCTTCCAAGAGATGACATAATGAATCTTGTCAGGGTCATGTGTTTGTGCAGTGCTAAATATTAGGGAAGTCAATACTCGATCATAACATTTAAAGTAGCAGTTTGTGATTCAACAAAATTCACCTTTAAAAAAAGCAAAAGGGGACTGGTTGCCTATGGGTTTATGAAGGAGTTAGTGAAACTTCAGAAAAGGTTGCTAGGTTGAAATATGCGTCTGTTGACAATAAGTTGATCTTGGTTCAGTATGAGGAAGCTATCCATTAGGGTTCAGCGATTCTTTAGCCTTTTGGCAACTGAGCGAAGACATTTGCTCTTCTGTCCTCCTGACTTGCTGGCTAAGGGGACACACGTGTATTCCCTACCTTACTAGGACTCTGGAGCAGGCCCATTTGTTCTGCGTGGTTGGAAGGCTACTTGTGCAGTAGTCCATAAGCAGGTGGTATGGACTGAGTATGAAGAGAGAATAGATGGAGTTTTCACATTTACGGAAGAAGAAAGAGGAACACTGGGAAGTGCTGTGGTGTGGGCAGGTAGAAATGGGGATATGGTGGAGCAGTACAATTCGTAATTGGTTCCCATACTCGCACAGCTATGCATGGCAGCTAGAGAAATAGGATGTAGAAATCCCTATGGCATATTCATTCATTCATTCACTAAATATTTCTTCATATTTAAGAACATGGTTTAGGTCTCCTTCCATTCTGTTGTATTTATCCTTTTGCATTAACAAAAGAATACTTTGCTTTTCCCTTTATCCAGTTTGTCATCTTTCAACTATTTTCCTTTGTATTTTATAATGCACAAGAACTAAATACAGTAAAACTAAATGTATATAGTGCAGAAAATACAAAGGATCTCAAATAGCTTTACATAAAAGAATATCTAGGAGCTTTAAAACTGAGCTGCATTTAAGGCTGGAAAAGCCAGCCTAAAAAGATAAGATTTCAATTTTGTCTTAAATGAATTCACTGAATCTGCATTTCTGATGTCAAGTAGAAGTGAATTCCATAGCTCTCATGAATAGCAAGCAAAAGCCCTACAGCTATGAGAATTTAATCTGAATCTTTTATTTTGCATGTCCAGGATTTTTTAAAAATATATTTAATTTCATATGTTCTGAAATCTTTGTGGATTTTTGATCTTATGGCTTGCATGGTTATTTATTCCCCACAATTGTCCTTACATTCCAAAGCACTAAATGAAACAGTCTTCTGGAAAAATATTGTTAACACAATAAATAGCTTTGAAATGACAGCCATGATTCATTGGAGCAGAATACATTTAAGTGGAAAAGTTCCTTGCTGTACTGCTTTCTCTTTGAAAAAACCTCGTCATTCAACAGAAGGTGTGGTGCAGGTGATGAATGCGTATGGACACACTTAGAATTATGCACCAAGAAAAGAAATATACATGAACGAAGATCATCCAGGAGCTTTCAGTTCTGAGTCTGCTGCTGCTGTAGTCTCATGTGTAGGGTCATTAACCCAACATGCAGTGTTCAGATGAGGAGCTGTTAGGAAGAATGATTTTATGGCTAAGATTCAGGAGATCTACATTCGTTCCTGCCTCTTTGGCACTTTCTGTCCTCTACTGCCAGTTGCCAATACCCAATAGTTCGCCCTGTCCTCTTTTTGTCTGTCTGATATGCTTCACTTACAAACTTTCTGGGGCAATGGAGGTCTCCTCCACTGTGACTGTAAGATGTCACTTAGGGTGGAGCTGAAATTGAGAATTTCCTTCAGAACTGTTAACATGACTGCAATAAAGTAGGTTAATACAATGATAATGGATAGTAGATAAACATAACACACTAGGCTGATAGTATGTTTCTATTGCTATGGTATGCATCTCTCCCTCCTTCTGGCAGCAGTCAGCGTGTCACCTCAGAGTATGTCTACGTTGCCATGAATACAGAGCTTATAAACATATCTAAGGTAGCTTTAAACCACCTAGTCTGAGTACTGAGACTACTGCAGCCCCTAACAATAGGGTTCATTTAAGAAGCCCAGCAACAGATCTGCTGAGGTGCCTAGCATGAGGTGAGATGCATGCTTTTGTGACTATCACATTTTTGCTCCCTGAGACAGCTAGTTTAACGGTAGTTTGAACGTATTGACCGAACTGAAAGGAACAGATGTACACATGCCTTTGGTGTGGCAGCTGTGGGCTAATCCATCGGAAGAGCTGATGGCCCCTACTTAGCTAACTTTGCAACCAGCTGCAGGAGACAAATGCAGTAGCCAATGAGGGGCTAAATTCTCAGAAACGTTGTACTTACGCTTGTATATTTCCATCTATAGCCATGAGTGCTATCAAAATGGTAAGAACTCCTCAGTTCCTTGTATTATTCAGTCCAGAGAAGAGGGAATAATAAACCACTTCCCCTCTTCCCCCAGGCCGTGCGCTGGCAGTGTTGGAGGGGTTTCAGTGAATGTGGTGAGATTAGGAACTGGAGAACAACTGCTCTCTGCAGCATGCTTGCCAGGTACCGGCAGTGATCCAGGTAGGCATTCGTGCCAACTGTAATGCTTTGCAGAGAGGGAATACTGCTCCTGGCATAGACAGAGTATGTGTTGGCCACATGGTTACAAAAGGGCAGATGCACGGGGCATTTTTCAACTTGGCTGGCTCTTCCAAATTTCCGGCAGCTGTTATTAATATTTGAATAACGCTACTAGCACGCTCCATTTGGACTCGGCCAAGCTGTCTCCTCCGATTTCCCCTGTGCAAACTCCTAAGCCATGTGCTGCTTTACTGCCGTGTTCAGCCTCCCCTAAAGTCAGTATGGGGCTGAGAGCATGGGTACCATTTCCTGGGCATAGGTTAGAGCAGGCTTGGGGTTGCTCTAACATCTGTTAGCGGGAGTCTCCAACTCCCTGCTCACTCCCCCAGCCCAAACCCAACATCTGTTCTGGTGAGCATATCTAGTGAGATGCCACTCTCAGTTCTCACCAAAGAGGACTCCAGCCTGCATGTAAGGAACGAACTGAACAGAAAATACACTATGTAAATGCAACCTTTCCCAATTTTGCTCCTAGTAGGGGAAAGTACATTTCTGCTTCCTTTGACTGCAAAGTCCCAGGAAAGGTTGTAGGTGGGCAGAAGAAAGGACAGGCGTGGTTCTGTGGCTTTGTCCTCATAAAGCCGAGCTGGAATTCCAGGTCATTTATAATACCTGTTGTTTAGTTTTGGTTAAAAGCTGCTAGCTGAACTTCTTCCCCTTCTGTAGAGTTGCTAATGGTCATCAGAGTCTCCTGGGGTTTCCTAGAACTTACCCCCTTTTCACAGAGGGCAGCTTAAGGGTTTATAAAATGATACCAATATGAGAGGTCCCTTCAGGGTGTTTATAGATATGTGGTATCCTCCCAGCAGAAATACTGCTACCATGGGCTGTTCACTTTGTGCTGTTGTAAAATGTCTTTGGCTCACAGGTACACAATACATATAAGATTGTTTCTAGGAGGTCAGAGCTAACACTGCCAAGAGAGATGCAGATTAGCAAGTATAGCACAGGCACAGACTTATCAGGGATGTTAAAATGGTTATAAACTTTACCTAAAGTTTGTACAGTTACTTGCTGTTCATCCCTTCCCTTTTTCCTATCAAAATTATATCCGAGTCCATTACAGTCACATCCATTAAACCCTGGGCAGAATATAATGTTTCTCATCTAAATCTGTTCCCTGGTGCCTGAGCCCTGAACTATACCTACATGGGTAAAAAGTGCCCAGAAGTACCTGAATGTCCAGTGCTAAATAACCAACATGTTCCAATGCGGGAGAAAAAAAGGATCAAGCAATTCGTAATCAGTAAATGAGAGTGCGTTGCAGAAGCAGACACATCTCTCTCTGTGGGAACACCTGACTGGGAGCAGGAGTACCTGATACTGCACCTGGGTGGGAAATGGGTTTCTTAGTCTGCGGCGGTTTGTAAAATTTTAGAAATAATAATTTTGAAGTAGGATGAAATTGGAAATGGAAAAATCCAAAGCGACTGAGCATCTCATGCTGTATCACTTAAGATCCTCATTTCAATCATTTTGAAAATACTGACAGTCTATTAGACCAGGAAATGAAACTTCTTGGCAAACAAGATGTTTGCTAATTTTGGTATTTTGTGTGAGTCAGAAATGTGTGGAGGGAAATATATCGAAACTAACCCCTTCTTGTGAACTGTTTCAGATTGCATAACTGACATTTGCCAATAAAAAAATGTTTCATCAGAAAGTTTCTGAACATATCCAAAAGAAAAGGCATTCGAAGCTACTGCAAACACTTTCCCACACAGCATTAAAGGTCATTGGTCACACTGGATTTTCACAATGGTCAACGTGATGAACGTCTGCTTCCCTCTGTGCCTAACTCAAACTAATTGCAAAATAATCATGTTCATTTATGACCTTGCATATTTCCACATCATTTACTTGATCACAGAGCTACACTGTCCCATTTCTTTTTATTTCATGCTTTCAGCTGCTTGGTGAAAGCAAGGTGATGGAAAAATCCAGCTCTTTGAAATGTGAGTATATCATCTAGAAATCAGTTAAAAAGTCATGTTTCCCTTGATAACATATTCACACCCACATGTATTCAAAACTCTTAAAATTTTCATTTTGGCTTCTGGAATGTACATTATAAAGTGAAAATTATGGCTACAAAATTAGAATTGTGGTGTTCAAAAATCTACAAAGTAGTTTGATTTAAATTATCCACAATTGTCTGTTTTTCTTCCTATTGAAAAATAGCGTTCCACAGGTTCTTAGGATTTCCTTCGAGTGATGCTCAAAAGCCTTGCACATTACTTATTTGCTTAGTGCACTTTTGAACTGAAACATTTAATGTTTGAAAATAAGCAGTAAATTTATCATAGTTAATTGGAGACAAAGAAAGAATTTGGGAAAGAATTTGAGCTTCTGCAACAGCTTAAAAGTTACAGTGAGATATGATTTTATTGTCTTGATTTATGAGACTTATGTTGAATTCTAATTGCATTAAATGAGCAAGATAAGAGTTATGGAAACTACTGATAGACAAAATAACGGCAGCAAGTATCTAAGTAATGTGAAGAATGGAAAATCCTGCTTAACTAGCCTCTTTTGATAGCAGGTCATTCAAGGATTTCAATAGTAACAATGAAAAAAGATGCAGACCTTTTAAATTTTCAGGAAGTTCTTTATTAAAATTAATATGACATCTAAGCAGTGTCTAAACACAAAATTACAAGGATTTGAGCAGGCAATAAAGAGTCAAGGACATATTTCACTGAAGATTGGATGTCCTTTTTTGAATGATTCTAGTTATTTTTTGGGTCCAGATCTTCAGCAATATATCAACGATGATTCAAGGTGTGGAAGGCCATGGGGGTTGGTCCTCAGTGAAACAAATCTTTGCAGAGAAAAGGATATCCTTTTGCAGCGGCTTCAACCATAGCTTGTAGCTCTGTAATTGTGAAATGATAAGGCCAAAAGAAATAGGTGACATCTGATTCTTCTGGAAACTTCTAAAGACATTTTAGTGACAGTGCCTCTAAAATAAAAACTTCATGTTTTCACATATCGCATATTGTTATATGTAAATCAGGAGGGGGAGAAATGCTGTGGTATTCTCCAGGTGACAAAAAAAATAAAGCATCCATCTGAAACTGCCAAACTGATCCCATTTAAAAACACAAGCAAAGGGAAATATCCCATTGAGAGTTTCTTTAATACTTTGTGGAGACAGAACTGTTGAGATGAATTGATATAGGCAAAAGAGAATGAATTGGAATCTGACCTGAATTATAGCTACAAAGTAAGTAGGACTTCAGGGGTGCCTGGGTGAATGATGCTCTTGAAGTCGGGATGGGTACGCAGAGCAGTGGCTGGTTCTGGTGGCTAGTTTAAAGCCACGGGTGTATTGACGCGCTGACTGTGGTAGGATAAATGCCCCTGGTCATCTGCCCATCTGAACTGCTATGCCCTGAATGAGTGCGATGAGCATCACACTGAAGGTGACGTGGATGCACGTAGATATGCTCTTATGCAGAAGCTTTTTGGAAAAAGCCAGATATGGACTTATTTTTTCCTTTGCTTCTCTCAGGAGTACTGGTATTTCCTTGTAGTGAAACCTGCCTATTCATGCATTGCCCTGGAGATGTCTGAGAGGAGTGTCTGTCATTGCCAAGGAGAGAGGACAAGGGTGGCCAACACTTTCCCCAACAGTTTCAAAGGAAATTGGCTTGTGGGAGTGAGTTTTCCTGACAACCATAAGGCTCTTCTTCTATCATTCTCCAGGAAGCTAAAGAGAGGTGACACTGTAGCCACCAAGTCCTTTTTGTCTTTATTTATCTGCCCCTGTCCCAGTGTCATGTCTCTCTCTTGTCCCATGAAGAGAAGTCCTAGCAAGGGAATTGCTGTGTGCATTAAACAGTGTTTGTGCCCTGTGTACAGGCCATGTGGCAGCTTTTTACTAAATTTTTGGTCCAATAATCATCTTGGCGTCATAGCACCAAGTGATACAGAGAGAGAGTATCTGTGCTCTGGCCAGGTCTTCCTGCCAAGCTGTCCCACTCTTCAAGTCAGTGTAAAGCGTGCACTATGGCAGCTATAGGATTCCAAAGTTCCCTTACTCAGAATGCCTTTAGGTCCAATTTCTTCTGCACGGGGTGTGTGTGTGCCATAAAAAGCATCCAAAGTCACTGAGAGATAATGAAACAGAGAATACTATCAGGAGTTAAAGCTGTCTTAGGTTTTCAGCTCCAAATGTGGTTTCTTTGTGGAGTTATTTCCAGCAATGACACATGGTGGGTGGTAGGTTGTGTATTCAGCTCCCCAATTAGTTGTCTTTGCATGAGCTCCACTTTTATCAAAGTAAATAGAACAGAACTCAGGACAGATGCTACCTGCTGATCAGAATACTGTGGTACATATGCCACGTGAATGCTGTGACAAAACCATAGAAACTGAATAATCCAGACTGTGGTTTTGTTACAGCCAGAGTAAAAAATGATATTGATCTAAGTTCCAGCATCAAAATATCTATTAACTTGTCCTCCCTTACAGAAGTGGTCACAACCTGAAAACATTCAGAGCTGGGTTTAGTACATCTTTCTTCAAAGCCCTTGCAGTTGTTCCAAGGACTCTTGGTTATTAGAATATGCCAACTTGGCATAACCCAGCTCATAGTATTTCTATCATCAAGAAATTCGCTGCAAAGAAAAAGGAGATATGAAATAGAAACTATTCTGGACAAATGGGTAGCGAGAAATATGACATGAGTTATTCTCCATCTCGGAATTCAACATCTTTTTAGGGGACAGCAGAGTCGATGTAGTGTGCCCTGTGTCAGCTCCCTGGACATGTGCACCAGTACTTCTCTTTTCAGTATAGCTTTGTAAGTCCATAGAGCTTCTGCGTCCCTCTGCCGTGAGTGTGTAAAGGGATTGTCTGAGCCCGCAGAGCTGGGAGCCTCTGCCATGGAGGGGTCTGTGGACCTGCCTGTCCCGTGCCTAGCACAGTGATCTCAGTTGTTTTTTCCCTCATCAGTGGATGAAATGCAAGAACAGAATGGTCGCGGTGTTGCCAGTGGTTGTGAGTTAACTTTACAAATAAGCTCCAAATTTAAAAAAAAAAAAAAAAGTAGAACCTTCTCTAAAATGTGTTTCAACAAAATGCTTAAAGCAACCATCTCTCTGTCAGCACAGATTCCCCTTTCCATTGTGTATACATATGCAAACTGTTTAAACCACCCGTTATGTCAAGGATGTGGAATGGAAAGAAAAGTGTGAAGACTGTTTTCCCCATATGTTGAGAAAAAATCTGCAGCAGGCAGTAAAGAATCTGGTAACAGGAAAAGTATCTGAAGTTATGTTACAAGGTAAAAGACGAGACTGTGGCTGTGAAAACAAACTAAAACAAGAGAAGGAGATAGAATACCCTTTACTAGATAAAGTGATAGTACTGTGATGCCATAGTTTGTCGAAGCGTGGTGGTGAGGGAAATTTGAGGGTTCGGGCACTGGCCCAGCTGACTTTGCTGATGCTGATATTACACAAAGTTCCCTCTTGACTAACCGTATGAAATGCAGCTCTGACCAGGAGAGAACCCAGAGGATGAAGGGTCAGAAAGTCTGAATTAGGCTCCTGAGAAGGTGCAAGATGTTTGCCACAGTGGGATATACAGCCAAGGGAAAGAATCCCCACTCTGAGCTTTAACACTGGAGAGTTGTAAATAAATACTTGGAGAATATACTTCATTTGACATTAATAATGCAGTGCTTAAAGTATATTGGATGTGCTTTAAATATTACATGTGAATCCCAGGCTTCTCTTGTAATAATTTTAGAAAATATCCATAATCTTGTCATTTTAACAGCAGAACAAGTTTTCTGGCCTTTTCATCTTTCTTGGTGTATTAGGAACTGAGAAATGTGGACCTTCTCCACATAAAAATTGCATTTACTGTTATTGCCTTTGCAGCTGTGCAAGTAACAGTCTACTTGATTTCAGACAAGTAAAGTAAATTAAGAGAGGATGAAGACCCAAGCACAATAAAGCTGCTTTGGAGTCATTACAAGACATAAATATAGAGCAACTCTCAGGTCAAATCCAGGTCTGGCATCAACAGTCACAGCTCCAGCCTCTAGAAGAAATGCCTGTAAACATCAGGGTTAATGTCATCTATCAATCAAAATTTGGATTGATCAGAAAATAGTTTTAGACTTTGGAAAACAACATTAACAGTGCAACAGTATCACTGAATCATCAGTACAAGGTTCTTGTCAACATGATTTCGACTGATTTATTTCACAATTCAAAAGAAGCATTACTGTGCATGCAGATGGAGACTACCCAGTTTTGTACAGCATATAGAATGAGAAACAAATCTGATTCACTTTTCTACTTCCACAATTTGCCCTAAACCAAAGAATAAGTAGTAAAGGAATGTATGAACAGGAAAAACAATTAGGGTCATTTTCTTCCCAGGGAGAAATGTGTACACTTCAGCTAGCATCACTGAGACTTTTGAAGTATGCTTGCAAGAAAACAGTTTGTTCTTTAGATATTAAAAGATACTCAGCCTGTTGCTGCCAACAATACAAGATGGGCAAGTGTCACAATGCCTGCCTGAGCTAAATGGATAGATAAAATATATATGGATTTCATTTTTGTTCAATTTATCACATACCTTTGATATTGTTGGATGGTAAAGGTCATGGTGAAGGCTGAAGCTTTCCTTTGATATTATTAAAGCAGTGCTTAATTAAATTAATCAGGAATATATTAAAAGATCACAGTGTTACTCTCTGTGATGCCAGTCCCTTCCCCTCTAAACTAGGGACTGACAGAGATTCAGTCTGATACAGAGCCGTAATTATTATCTTCTTACTTTCTGACTATTCAGTTTACATACAGTTGTACTTACATTTTTTTCTGTTTGATACGATCGACATGCTGTTTATTTGCTTAGCTATCCATACTGATAACTGTATCTTCTTGGCGCTGTGACTGCAGAGCAGTGTTTCCAGCGTAAATTGTAATCATCCCATTTCAGTAGTGGTGGGAGGGGAGGCAACATTGGACTGGGGATGAGGAGAGCAAATTCACATTTTGTCCTGATACAGGGTGTAACTGCAGGCAGGTCACTTCACCTCCATGTCCTCCTTCCCTTTTTGTTTGCTTTGACATGCTTTCAGGCAGGGATTGCCTCTCTCCTTGTGAGTCTGTGAAGCCCCTGGTGTGTTTTCCCCTGATGCTAGCTCTTGATCTTGTAAGCGGGGCCCGAGGGCACTGTGCTGATGTTTCTGCTGTGCTGAATGTCCATGTGGCAAATGGGAGGCTGAACAGGTCAAGCCAGAGGCTCAGACCACAATGGCTCCATTCAGCACCCACAAGTCTAAATCTCACTGATGCCACATAAAAATTGAGCCCTTTGCAACCCAGCGGGGACTAGGGAGCTGTGCGACGTGTACCTTCTGCTCCATTTTGTAATCTCTAGGGTAGGGTGTGCTAGTGGGGGGTTACAGTCCTTTTTACTCCTTTCTGCTTTATCTGCTCTGAGAATAAACAAATATGCTGCACACACAAACACACACTGAAAGCAGAGAAGATTCTGCAGGAAGGTATTCAGTGTGGAAGTCATAAGTCACACAAGAAATGAGTGTCACTTCGATGGTCTGCGTTACATGAACGCTCCCTTAGATAACAAACATTCCCAAAGAGAAGTTCAAAATGTCTTCCTATGGCCAAGACTGCTAAAACACAACATTTTGCTGTGGAAGAGCGGGGGGCTCTGGCAGGGCTCCCATATTTAAGTTGTCACTGAAGGCAGGAGAGTGCACATGAAAACTGGGGGAATGGTAATGCAGAGAAAAAGAAGAAAGCTGGAAAGAAGAAAGAAAACCACACAAAACTCGAGCTGTTAATCACATCCCTATGTTGATAAAATATTTATGAGATCTCATTCAATTAATTAGACTAAACTATGTAACACTGCAGGAAACAAATTGAAAATTTAATAAAGTAAGTTCACTTCCAATTTCTTTTGAAGAAAGAAGCTAATTATATTTAGTTCTGTAATTATAACTTTAATTAAAAAATAATGCAAAATATTTCATAAAGTGAAAACGGTTCTGTGTTAGAAAATAGAACCTTTAAGACAACTTGCTCCTCAGACAAAAATTCGTAACAATTTCAAATGAACATTTGAATACACTTGTTTCTAAAATATTTTCAGGGTAATTTTAATACAAATCCATCTTAGAAATGCTCATTAGTGTTAGCTTTTATTTAAAATATGTCTTACCTTCCTGCCTCTATCCAGAAATGTTTCTTACTCTATGTCAGGGATGTGTGTTTTACTTACTGTATTTAAACCAGAGGCACATTCCTTATTTATACTTGCCTATTGCAGCCTACAGAACCCAGTTTTTATTTAGAGAATAATTTCAAAACACATTTTAAAGTATATCCACATAGCAGCTGCCTTCACCTGAGCAACAAGGGAAGAGAGCGCCTCAGGCAGAGAGATCCAGGCAGGCACAGGGAAATTTGGGTCTAGCAATATAAAATGAGAACACTGACAAAATGACCTTTCATTGATGTTTTTGATGATGATTTAATAGCAACAAAGTCTTCTAGGCTTGTGTAAAATGAATTTGTCTTTAGGACTAAAAAAATAATTTTACAAATGATTTCTAACACACAGTTCACCAGGGAGTCTGGGATGAATGTGCTGTTTGTTGATTCTCAGAGTTTATCTGAACCGTATTTGAAGTCCGGTTGCATTTCTCCCACGTTGTTGGATTCTGATTCAGCCAAGCTCATAAGTATTTTCATTTAAGATAGAAACCGTAATTAGATGCTTAAATATGTTTTTAAATAAGTGTACCATTGAGTCTTGTTCTCGGTGAAGTCATCAGAGCCCTGGACCTTTAACTTTTCTTTAGTTTCCAGTAGGAAAATAGTTATGCCAGTGCATGAGCTTTGAATCTTGTCCCCCATGTGGCTTTAGCTATTTGCTCTGGCTGGCTGGCTCACAATGCTCACCTTTCCATCCCCGACCTGTTTCCTACCATTTATTCTTCATCTCTCAGCCTGCACACATTCTCTCCCAGCTGGCTCAAAAGCCGCAGCTCCAGTTGAGCAGTGGTAGTTCAGGACCACCCAACCTCTTGCATACAAGGGACTTCCACAGTCCCTCCAGAGCATCCTACCGGCAACACTTCTGTCTCCTCCGCTGCCCACACAGCTGGCAAACACCCACATGCTGGGCCCTGACCCTCTCACGTTTTGCTTCAGCATGCTAACCAGTCACCACCGTCAGCTTTTTACCTGCCAGTGCTCAAACAGCAAGCTTTGCTCGATAACCATGGGAGTGCTGGAAGCGCTCCTCTGTCCTTCCCACCTACTTTTTTTATTTCAAAGTGCTGTGTGTGAAATTAGGTCAGACAGTCTTCTGCACAGGGCCCACAGCTGTGCTGGGTGGTACTTAGCATGACCAGCATCACTGTAGAATAACACTAATTGTAATCACTAGTGACTTATTTGGCATGAAGAGATTTGAGGTTTTGAAAGAGGTGAATTATATAGATGTTTGCCTGTGTGGGACCACCTCTCCCAGCTACATTAAGTCCTTTCTCCCTAAGCTTTCCATGCTGGGCTTTAGCCTGATTTTTTGGCTAAGCGTGTGTACGTTCTGCTGTCCTCTTCTGTTAAATAGTTAAATTCCTGTTAGTACACAAAGGAAAAAGAGAACACATGGAAGAAGTGCACACAAGAAACTTATAAAAAAAAGAAAAAAAGATTGCTTTATCACTCTTAGCAGTGATCACTAATGACATCTAGTGCAAAGGTGCTTTTTGCCTCTGTTCTTTTCTGGCTGGAGGAAGAGAGTCACAGACTTTGCTTAGTTTTAATACTGATCCTAGGGACATACCTTTTGCCACCGTTTTGAGAAGGAAGAGGGGATAAGATCTCAGACCTTTCTGACTTTCACCTGTGTGTGTCACTGCTATAAAGTTGCTTAACTATCGATTTTCAGTGCTAACGAAAACTCCTTCTGTTCTTCCCAAGCAGATCAGATGTAACAAGAGTGAGTCAGTTATAGCAGTGTTAATTGAACAAAACAGGAACCCAAAATAGAACAGTTTGAAGGAAATGCTGGATTGACATATGCTGTTTTCGTACATTTGTTGAACATTATTGAGCATTTCTAGTGCAGTAATCAGAGAGTAGGAAAATATCTGGGAGTGTTTATTTGATAGAGTTTACATTACACAGCCTGCAATACAGCCAGAGCAGCATTTTGTGATCTTTCTAATCATATAGTTCGCTTTCTTGTCCTCTTTGCCAAGGAACTTGTTATGATCAAAAATGGCCACCGAGTGACCAGAAGCTGGCATTTCAAAGTCTGTCTAATGAATAAGAAGCACAGTAGCAATGGGAGCCCTCTCAGAGTGGATCAGAGGCTGTGGCATTATTATTGAAGAAGCTGCAGAGTTGACTCCTTTTCTGAGGCTGTGGCAGTGGATGCTTTTATCTATCTCCCACAGTCTCTAGTTTGCTCTGCCTGGTGAGTCAATTGGGGTGGTGGCCATTCATCCCCTCCACCATAAAGCCCTTTGCCCTTCAGGCTCTTTTTATGATGGAATTTCTCCATCTCAAGGAGAGCAACTAAAGACACTTGCTCAGATCTAGCTCACTTAATCCCTGTTTGGCAGAACGGGGCTCTCCAGTGACATTTCAACCTCCCTGCAGAACTGGAAAGCTAAAGTTCTGGGATGGCTGGACTCATCCAGGTGAAAATCAATACTGAAGTCAACTAAACTGAATCAGAACATAATTCAGACAGAAAGGGCCTGAAAGACAAAATCTATTCCCGTGAAAGGAAAGATTACTATTTAATATTTTACTCTTTCCAGTAGAGATCAACTCCCAGTGGCCCCCATTGCTGACCAGACCAAACTACAAGGACTGAGCATGCTGAGCAGAGGGTTAGGTGAGCATTTAGATTGAGTTAGTTAATATAGAATTACTTATTGTATCTTTGTCATGGTGAGATCAAATCCTCTAACACAGACAAGAATTTATGCTTTTTTTTTAAGTGGCTTAAGAGAATTAGGCACTGAGCTCCAATTAATAGATTTGCAGAAAGATGTGGTTTATATTCTTATTTCCGTTGGTACTGTAGTATACTGTAGAAACCATCTGTGGGTGAAGGTTATCTTCTGCTGGGTATTATGGTTATGATGTGCAAAGGCAGGGACCCTTCTAAGATGTTTGCAACCTAAGTATCATCTCTAATCTAAATATAATACGTTGTGAGGTCTGCCTTGAATCTGCCGTACCACTGTTTTCTCTTTCTGTGCATCTCTCTCTGGTCTGATCTTCTGCCTGTCTGGTTTATGTAATTTCTACACTCTGCTGCAGGAATTAACCTTTATGGTATGTCTATACAGTACCTGGAATAAAGGGATGTTAATCTCAGTGGGAGTCTTTGGGCAGTACAACTCGCAAATAAGAATTTAATCTGTAACATGTCTGACCCTGTTGTTATCAATGCTTCTATGCATCCAAAGAAAAACTAATAACAAAGGGAAACAGACTCAGTTGTCATACAAGAGATGTGAATAGCTGCCTGCTCCCTTTCATATTTTTAAGACTTAAAGGTTCATGGTTTTTTTCCCCTGCCTATGTTAAATGAAAACATCTTTACTTGATATTCATCATTCTGCAATGGCCATTTCATCACCTAGACAACATGAATAAAAGTTATTATTCTTAGTCATTAGTCACTCAGTCAGGGAAAAGAGAAAAATCGAACATTTTGGAACATTTTACTTTTCTGTCATTTTAGAGTAAATGACACTCCTAAATGATGGCCAGTCAAACCTACAGAATCTATTAGTAACTTGATAATAAGTGTGAAGGGATGCTGGGACCCAAAGGAGTCTTAAAGTCGCATTTATCAGGCATGTCACATCATTGCTACTGGTAATAAAAGCATTTTTGTTTTATGCTGCAGCGTCTATAGAGAATAATATTTTTTGTGCTATAGCCAAAAGTGATATTACTACATTCATCACACTGTTTGATATGAAATAGCCTAAAAGCACTGGAAATTGGCTGTCATTATTTGTTTCTTCCTTTTCTTTCCTAATCAAGGAGCCTACTACAGTGGTGGGAAAAGTTTTCCTTGTCTTCAAATTAAGGCCCACAGACACACGACAATTGTAACATTTCTCCATCAGAAATCTAACCCTTTGTTTCTAGCGGTCTTAAAGTTTTAGTGTCCTTTCAAGAAGAATATCTATGATTAACTCATTTCATTTTCATTTTGTCTCTCCTGAAAGTAAGATTCAGTTTGGTTTACTATTACAGTCTTTCCTGGCAAAATCTTCATTGGCTGTAGTGAAAATTCTGTGTGTTTGGGGACTGCAAGATGATGACTTTGGATGTTAGCTTCCAAGTGTTAAAGATCAGAAAGTAATCAGTTGCCTGTGAAAGTGAGAAAATTATTTGGTTTTTCCTCTTTAGTCAATCTTTTAAATAAGGTAATTTAAACAAGGACAGGTCACAAGGTGCAACTACGAAGGTCTCTGTGCTATAGTATTGTTGTGGAAATCCCTGGTGAAGGGATAGTGTATACTGCTGAAAGTAGTTTTCCTTGCTGGCATAGCTACTGTTGATATAAACTAAAGTCTTCTGGGGGGGATTTTTGAAGTATGTAAATTTTTTTTCAGGCCTGAAAGACACAGTGAGTCCAAGCTAAACTTTTCAGTGTAGTCTTGGCTGGTGGCACCATGGGAAACTACCGCTGACTTGTCCATGAACTCAGTCTGTGACTATGATAGACTCTGTTCTTCCTAAAAAATAAAAAATACTGGTAGCAGTAACAAAATGTTAAAGGTGAAAAAAAAAAAACAAAAAAACCCCAAACCCCCCTAGAAAAGTCTTTCTTCTTTTCAGCTGACTTCCTTGGTAGGAAAAAGATCCATTAGTTACTTTCAATTCATGGGTCAACCAGTCATGGCCTTGTGTTCTGTGTCCCCTATACAGCTGCTGCAAATTTGCATGGGAAAGCTCGTGCAATTTCCTCTGGAAATGTAAGGCTAGAATAGGCAAATGCATCACAGGAGCTCACTTAATAGCAGAGAGGAAACAGAGCACATTTATCATATTGAATTCTTTCCCACTGATATTCATCATTTGCATGTAAAAATGCCATTTGATTTTCTCCCTCATAAACCTGGTGTGATGTTTTCCTTTTTTCCTGTTGTTATTTTGGTTTGGATTTAAATCTGTCACTTTTGAAAACTTATGCTTCTTAAGCCCCACTGCACTCTGGAAGTAGAAACAAATAGGATTTTGAAGGACCGGGGAAGTTAAAATACTCATTGTTGAGTGTGCTTGTGCAGCATGATGGATTTTATAATTACTTGAGCCTGTTCCTGGTGGTGGGGTTGCTCTTTGAAGCTAAATTCTGCCCTGACCATTTTTTTCAGACTACAGAATTTGTCATATTGACTGACTCTGTTAAGATCTGGCATGTCTTATTAACAGTCTGCAGCAAAGCAACCCAGTCTTTGAAACATACAGTCAGGCAAGGCTGTTTGAACAGCTAGAGCAACCTTTACACTTCTTAGGGGCATGATAGTGCCAATATTGTGAATAGCTCTCTGCACTTCCTTCACATTAATCTTATTCTGTCTTTATAATGTGCAGACATATCAGCTGACTCCACGGGACATTCAGTCCAGTAAGAGTATGATGCTATGACAAATTAATTCAGGTTTTTAGAAGTTTGTGCAGCCAGACAATAAAAAAGGCATACCATGCAGAAATGTGGAAGAGCACCACAAATGCGGAAATGCCGCACTATTAGTATGGATGGCCACATTTATATTGGGTGAACAGCTCACACCTTCCTTTTCCTCAATTCTTATGTATTTACTGCTGGTTCTTTGCACAGAAATTAAGGACTTGCAGATGAAGCAAGCTGTCGCTTTGAGGTCAAATATATCACTCATAGAGTATGGTGCTAAGGAATGGCTCTAAACAAATAAAATAATTTGTAAATAACACTAATTTACTGGACTCAAGAACTCTCTGTATGAAGCTGTTCGGCCTTCCAGAAGATATGACATGCCTCAAATCACTGGTTGAAATACCCAACAGTTGCAACAACCTGCAGACCACTCCAAGAAATCATAGAGTCATAGAATCATAGAATGGTTTGGGTTGGAAGGGACCTCTAAAGGCCACCTAGTCCAACCCCCCTGCTGTGGGCAGGGACATCTTCAACTAGATCAGGTTGCTCAGAGCCCTGTCCAACCTGACCTTGAATGTTTCCAGGGATGGGGCATCCACCACCTCTCTGGGCAACCTGTGCCAGTGCTTCACCACCCTCAGAGTAAAAAATTTCTTCCTTCTATCTAGTCTAAATCTACCCTCTTTTAGTTTAAAACCATTACCCGTTGTCCTGTTGCTACAGGCCCTATTAAATGTCTGTCCTCATCTTTCTTATAGGCCCCCTTTAAGTACTGAAAGGCTGCCATAAGGTCTCCCTGGAGCTTTCTCTTCTCCAGGCTGAACAACCCCAACTGTCTCAGCCTTTCCTCATAGGAGAGGTGCTCCAGACCTCTGATGATTTTATGAATGTCTTAATGAATAAAACACATCACCCCGCACAGACTTAACTTCTTCTGCATTCCCTTTCCCCAACATCATTTCTTTCTGAAGCTGTTTCTGGCAGAGATCAATTTGTGTGGCCTTAGGGTGACTCTTGTGGGTGCTGTTTTCTGCCAGTGGCTGTTTTCCTAAGCGTTCCCTACCGCTTACTCTGGTACTATTTGCCAATTTATTTCTGAAAAGATAATGCAGACACTAGCAGACAGTTCTGCAATAATCATGTCTCAGCAGTTGTCTTTGGTCACCAGTAATGAGAAGAAAAGAACGAGCTCATGTAAATGGTCTAATTAGTTCCTGTAGATCCGAACACTTCTCAGCTGAAATAAGCATGTGTCTTCACAGAGCTAATGTCATTGCACTGAAATGTGGGCTTTTTTGAGGAAAGAAATTGCAGTATGTTTTAAGGGACAAACCAAATAATAATTTCATTATGCAAAACAAACAAACTGCAGTAGACTGAGAAGAGGAAGTTCAAGGTTTGTATCTGAAAATCTCAGAATCAAATATGCTTTTATTTATATATTTATATTATTATGTATTTATAGCTCATGTTTAGTTTGTTATGCTCTGTGCTCTATGGATATTTTCAGACTGGGTTTCTTACACTGTTTGCAAAAATTCTCCTTTTGCTTTTCCAGCCCTCAGTTTCTTGCATGCTGGTTTCAAACATCACTCCCTCTCTTACTGGATTTGAACTAGGCAAAATGACCCACTTTTGCTTTTGTTAGTATTTGCATGCAAAGCTAGAGATATTTACAAAGAATCCATGAATTTATTCTACAAGAAAATGCTGCTACTATTGCGAGCAAAGACAACTTTTCTATGTGAGCACAGTGAAATTTCACCAGGAGCAAGCCACAGATGTGCTTCACTGGGACAGTTTGCCATTTGTTAGTGGAAACACTTTGCAGCTTCTAAAATATCAGTTCTTTCAGAGGCAGCTGACTCAGTCTCCAATGTATGTTCTGTTGAGTACGGTAGGTGTGTGGATTGTTGACATCCATTGCATACACACATCTGCCATATATATGCACTCACTCTAACTTACCTGCCTATACCCTCTTTAAACAGAAGGAAAGCAAAATAGTGACATTTTCCTGCCCAACTATTTCTTGGCATATGTTTACCGCTTTGCTTCAGGGCTGCATCCCCTACCTCTTGCCATAAGAATGAGTTGCGAGTCAAACTAAAGGTCTAGGCCAATATGTTGTCTTTGACAGTTGCCAAAACCTGATATCTGCAGAGGAGTAGAAGAAGGGGCATATATATGATTCTCCTCTTTAAACTCTTGCCAGACTCCAGCCGTTCTCAGTATAAGTACTAAGTTTTTAGTAAACCTCAATGGATTTTGATTCCATGAACTTTCCAGTCTTCCCTCAAACAACCCTACACTAGCATCCACAATACCCTTTGACAAAAGGTTTCGCAGACCACATGCCTGTTGCATGGAGTACCACTTAGCTTTGTTCTAAGCCTGGCTCAGAATTTCCTATTACCCTTTTTTTTTTCCTAATTTGAAAACTGCTTATAGCATTTCTGTGACCTCTTTCCTTCTCTCCCTCTTCTGATAGTATCTATCTCTTTGTTCTGCTCTTACCTTCTCAACTCCAGCCTCCTCCAAATATTCTACATGGAATTAGTAACCAATAGCATATGAACATAAGATCTTCAAAAGTGTATCTGGCTTAGGTGGTTCTCCCCCTTTAGCTCTAATAGGACTTATTTAAGTAAGGAATATGAAGTCTATGTGGGTTGTCATTTCACTAGGACATGACAAATAAGATCAATTTGTTCCATGCCACTTTGGGTTTTTTTCTGCCACTGAATGCGTAGGAATTAACTTCTTATTAGCCATTCAAAGAGTATCCCGAGGCATTTCAGAAAAATGCATTGGAAAGACTCAGCAGTAATAAAATATTCCAGGCTCAGATGCAAAGTCAAATGCAAAAACATTTCAGCTTTAACTAAAGTCTTGGAAAGAGCATCCTAGCTTAGGAGCTGAACTAGGCTACAGGTAGTTTCTATCCAATTACTAAGGTCTAATGCTTTTCCAGCTGACTCCAGTAGTACGTCTGACATTGCTTTGAGGACACACAATACTTTGTGACACTTACAAGGCCACAATGGCATATTTTATTGTTGTATATCTTTGTAAATACTAATGAACTACTCTAGAATAATTCATTTGGTGTTACCAACTTCCTACATTCCACTCTTAATTTAAAGGGTCTGTCCTTGGTTATTAACCTATGGACACTCTGAACCCCAAGGGTTTTGGAAGCTTGTCACACACATGAATGTGAAGTCTGTGGGAGCAGAACTGTCAAAAGGGCTAGAGGAGCAGTTAGCTAGCAGGAGTGCACATGGAAGCTGCAAAGGCGTCCACGTAATGGTTGGGAAAGGGGGGAGAAACCAGAAGTGGGGAGTTGACTGCCTGAAAAGAAAAAGCATAAAAGTATATATGAAAGCCCTTAGCATCACAGAAATCGTATCGTCACAGCCACTAGAGGAAAGATATAGATACAAACTTTCATTTTATGCTTAGCACTCAGTGAATTCTTTGGATTCCTAGGTGTTATGAAAAATACAAACAAGAAGCTGAACTTTCACACAAAATATAACCAACAACAGAGGGAAAGCTGCAATGCTTACTGTAACATAGAGAAGCTTAAAATTTCTGTTGAAGTTATTTTTCATGGTCACTTGAGTAGGAAAGAAAAGCAGTCAGGAAGCGTCTAAAAGGCAGCAAGCCTATCCTGTTTCACACCTCTGTCTGCAAAGTAGGTGTTTCCTCTTCAGTGAACCAATGGAAGGAGCCTGGTACCCCTCTGCCTGATCTTTCCTGACTCAGCTGACATTCCTAGGGTCTTTCATAGTTTGGATTCCACGTCACACCATCAGCTACAGTGTAGTTCAGGTACTGAGGGGAAGGAAAGTTCAGGGACTCATCAACAGGTTTCATCAAAAGGTTTTACAGAATTTAATATAAAACTAAAAATGAAATCGGGTCTGTTCTGTATGTAAGATTTGTAAGTATTGTCCTTTTGTGATCAATGGGAAATACTTTTTCTGATACTTGGCTGAATGTTTTACTGCTTCTGTTTAGTTAGTCTGGTTATCTGCCCTTGAGAACGGCTCATAAAGTGTGGACATAGCAATCTTACTTCATCCAGACAAGTGGAGACTCTCTGGATCTGGACAAATATCTGAATTCTTAAATTCTTCATTCTTGTGAAACTACATAAGAACTAAGTTAAGCTAACATGCAGTTGAAGATGTAAGAAGGCTGGAATAGGTATCTCTTAATCCTGGATGTTTATAACTACAAGGCAGTTTCCTAAATAAATGGGAATGAAGGCTATCACTTACAGTTCATCAATTTATACTGGTAACATATCACTGTATTTATTATCCCGCCTTACAGAGAACATTCAATTCATTTGGTAGAGAGTAGAGCCAGATGCACTGTCTTCTGTTAAAGCTGTGAGTGTCAAAATGTCACTCATCTTTAAAAAGAAAACTACTGAATGTTTTTGCATGTTCACCAGTTTGCTGCAGTCTTGTATTACTTGTGGAACTTAAGTGATGGCATTTCTGGGACAATCCTGCATGCAAGAAACCCAGTATTTCCATCTTCTAGAGGAGGCACATCCAGTGGTGACATTAACAATGATGCATAAAACAGCAATTATAAAGTAGACATCACATTTCCTAGTCTAACTCTGATTATGCTTTGAGAGGCACCTAGGTTTCTATAGCATCTTTGTATTTGTGTATACAGTCTGTGTGTATGTAGTTCCAAATCAAAGCTGATGAAGGTGGGAGGAATATAGAAAGGCGGAAGAATAATGTTTGCAGAAAAAGAGCTGAAAAAAGGAGAATTTCACTTATTGGGACAGCTGGATTGCTGTGGAAGGCAATATTTGATGGAAGACCCATGCAAATGTCAGGCAAGAAAGCAATACATTCTGACAACTATTGGAGATCTAACAGAAAGATGCCTCTGAAAAGTAAAGTGAAGTTCTACAGCAGCAACAACTTCAGTGTTTTCTGTAGAGTGGAGATGTGGCAGGTAAGACAGAGTAGAAATTGGATGCTTTGGTACAACATTTCTAAAATCTCTCTGGAACTGGAGAGCAGGGAGGGGAATTGTTAAGCAGATTTTTTTGCAGATCTACCAAGCAGATATTTGAGCCAGACATTGTACAGCAAAAAAGGATACAATTTCTAGTGAATTCATTGCTTTTCCATATTACTCAAAGCTTGAATAAGCAAGTTGTCAACTTGCTTATTGGGAACAGCTCATGGGGACAGTGAAGAAAAATGGAAGACAAGACTATGACAGGTTGGGGTGTTAGGACTGAATACATAAAGGGAGGACATCATGTGAGCTGAATTTGAACAGAGTCCAGGCAACTGAGATGCAAACGTGTCACCTCCCGATCTCTCTGCACAAAGGAACTTACATGGTCAAAATCATCTGGTACTGCAAAAAAGTGCCCTATTACTGCAGAATCGTTTGAAGAGGTACAGTGTTAAACCTTTCTACTTGGGAAGACTAATACAGATATAGTATCTCAAATAACCACTGTTCCTACTGCTGCAGTCATTCTTGTATCAAAAATAAATCAAGATTCGTGCTTATCTTTCTGGATAACAATTTATATTGTAGTGGAAAGGCCTCTGTAAATTAGTCATGCTTCAAAGGCCTTATCGCCTTGTTTAGTCCATTCTCTTAGGTGAGTAATAGATGGTGTAACGCAGTCCCTGCACCTTACAAAGGATCAGAGAGCCTGCTTTACTAATTGTAGGAAGAGGGCAGTGTTTCTTTCAGTTCTAAGCTTGCTTTTTTAAGAAAGGAAGGGGCAGTATGAGTGGAATATCTACGATGTTAATCTGGAGGAGGATTTTTATCACACGTAGACATGCTTCAGATGGGATAAGACAGAAATTCTCAGTCTTGCCCACATAGGGAAATATCAGAACCATAGATTTAAGGGAGGAAGCGTGTATCTAGCTGAGGTGCATTTCCTGGCATTTTAATTTTATATCTACATAAATTTCTGGGTGCTTTGTAGGTAACTGTTTGCATCTACCCATCTGATTAACCCTTGGACAACTCTTACTTACAAGTGCAGCCAAGAGGATAATTATTTAGAGCAGCACTTTGCATCAATACTCTGCAGCTTAGCAATGAATGGGTATTGTATAGGTACTAAGACATAGGTCAGACTATACTACTTGATTATGTCAGATTTTAGGAATTCAAGGATCTAGTCTTAAAGCATGTGAGTATTCGAAAAACTGACTCTAAGTATAGTGCTGCCTTCCATCTCAGTTTCCATCACTAGTCATCCAGGGTATTTGGTTATATGAAAGTCTGTCTGATACTCAGGTTTTTTCATTTTACTCTTGATCCTCTTCTCCTTTGAAAGAACAGTGTTAAGCAGAGGTTACTAGCTAGTTTTTCTCAGGTGAATGACCATGTTATTTATACCAATTTATTCTGCCCCCCTGTCCATCTAAATCATCCCTGACTTAAAGATCACTGTTAAATAGTATATTTTTATAACATGAAGTAGGAATGATTGCTATCTGGCCAAGTGGAACTGAAAAAAGATCCCACAGTTTGTGATAATAGCTTCATAGTGTGTCCTGAGGGCTGCTGAGCCACTGCAGTTCTATTGATTTCAAGATATTGCATACAAGTTCTTAAAATGTGTTGTTAAATAGGATTTTCTCCTGTTATAAGTAGAATGTGAAACACCCCCCAGAAAGTCACAGTGGAAGGACAGCTAAGGAGGCAGGTGAGTATGACTTCAGTCACTATAATACTGATGATGCCCACTTTATTCTAATGGAACCAGGTTTGTGTGAAACAGCCACAGCAGTTCATAGGTGGACCTCTCAATTTTGTTGTATGCCAAATTCATACTCCTTTGACTCTTTCTTGAGATTTTTAATCCTGCAATTTAAGGGAAATGAATTTCAACCACTGGCTTTTGCATTGCTTTCTAATAACTGTAAAATTGCCCAGGTTCTTTGGAAATTGCCCAAGGATCATGAACTACAACAAACCTTTGGAAAATATTGTTATAAGTTCCAGATGCTCTTAGGATTGTTTCCAACAGCCTTCAGTGATAAAGCCTGGAAAATTTCCAAAGCTGGTAAATGCATCTAATTCCTTCCAGGTCCAATAGCTACTACAACCTCCCCTGGAGCCTTGAACCGTAAGCACACTGTACTTTTGTTGGGTAACTCAGACTTCCCTTTAGCAGATGATCAGAATGTAATCGTGTTAGCAGTGAATTTTACATTAAAGCAATCCCAAAAATACTACCAATCACTTTAAGTTTATGAACCACATCTCTCAGAAATGAACCTGAGTAACAGCAATTGTGTAAGAGTCAGATAATCCTTCCAGCTGCAGAGAATTCTGCTAGCAATTGTTTTAACCTGTTATTGGGGGATGAAAGCACTGCTTTAGCTGTCGAACAGTAATAAATGGAGCTTTTTCTTACACAGCACTTTTTTTTTTTCTTTTTTCTGGCCATCACCTGATCAACTGTGTATTTTAATCTGATGCTGTAATGGTTTACCTCAGTTTTTCTCTTCCTGCTTTTCAGCCCGGAGGCGTTTTATTTCATTTACTTATATTCCCTAATATTTCCCTATTATGTATTTCCCATTACAATGATCACTATTGTTTTGAATGGTTCTTGATCTGAAAGGTACTGCAATTATTTTACCCACATGAGTTTCAGCCTTGATGGGGTTCAGAGCAGGATTGCTATTTTGTGTAATAGTAGGCTTTATATGTTAAATCCTTTCCTTTGACCTGGACCATAGAGCATTCAAAACTAATAGCTGTAAAAATATTTGGCTGTGGGCCCATGACTGACTGTATTCTAGTTGTAACAGCTAACCAAGTCCATCTGCCCAGCAAGGCATAGCTGGGGACAGTAATATCAACTCTGACAGCTAAATCCAATCGGGCTCTCTGTTGGGAAAACCAAGAGCAAATACCTGTTCAGCTCCTGAGCTCAGCTAAGCTGTAGCTGCCAATCTGAGGTTTTTCTCACTGGATGGAGCAACCTAGACAGTTGCAGGTTTGTATGTGTACATGTCCAAAACAGTCAGTAGAGGCTTCAACAGTCATCTGGGGGATTAAAATTGGATTGCAAGTGCACCTAGACCTTCCAGCTCTCTGCCTGATCCTGGTTGACATGTGTTTTCTGTGGGGACAGCAGAACATCTTAGGAAAGACTCCTAATACTATTCAATTTCCAAGTCAGTGCATTAAGTGAACCAATCTCAGGTTATCTAATAGAACAAACAGAAAACTACTGAGCCTGATGGTTCCTTACAAGCCATCCAGTTATCCCCACAATGGTGACATCTACCATCCATGATAGGTGAAAAGCTGGGGGCGGTGACCTCTTGGTCAGGCAGAACACAACCCATCCTGTTGTGTGGGGCCCAGTCCCATGGTTTACGTTGACAGTTTAGGGGCTTGAGCATCCATGTAGACAAACTTCCAAATTTATAATCCATAAGGGAACTTTTTCAGATCATGGGTTATGATTCTAAAGGAATTTTTCTCTGTGGATCTACATGAGATTGTGGAGAGGTTTTCTTGCTTCAGTGCCTTTTCTGGCAGAAAATTCAGGACAGTAAGATGATCTGGCTCTAGTCTCATTCAGATGCTATTTTAATCTATCCTTATAGGAGGACTCTAAAAATCACTAAATGTTAGGAAAAGAAATGATGAAAACTTAATTCTGTTAGCATAACTTTTTAGGGATTTTTACTTTTACCTGCTTCCAATAACTCATTGGTACTTGGATTATTAGGCTTTGAAGCCCTGTACTTTTCCTGGGATTTAGGTTTTAAATACAGACGGGCTTCAAAGTGGAGTGTTAGACTGCATCAACAATGTTTTTCATCACACAAACTCTAAATTTTGTGTGTAAAAGTATTTATTTTTTCTTGCAATTTTTCTTCAGTGTTTGTGGTGACTGTAATGTCACCATCTGTTCAAGAAGAAACAGAATAAGGTGCCAGCTCAGATGTGTCAGAGAGATTAAAGCCCTGTAATGTTCCAAAATTTCATATTATGATAAATCTACCTGGTTTAATTTAATGTATGTCTATCCTGGTTATTGTTTATAGTCAGAATGCCCAACTATAAGAGTCATGTGTGAGAAGCTCAAGACTGACCGGATACTTGGGGTGAAATCTTGGCTCCAGAGAAGTTGAAAGCGGATTTTTTTCTGACTTCAGTTTGCAACGTTTCTGAAGTCAGCTCTAAAAATTACCTGCTTATTTTGGGCCTGCTTAATAAAACACTTCAGTTCAGAATAGACATTGCCTTAGCAGATCAAGTTGTGTTCGGTCTAGTCCTGCATTTCAGCTGTAGTAATCATCAACCTTGATGCTTCAGTCAGAGTGATGCTTCTATTTCATCCTTGTCTGAGACAGTCTATCAGAGACAGGATTATACTAGGTGTAAGGTCTTACACCTTGGCACATGCAGTTTTCAAGTCCAAGTTTTGTGACTAAACAATTAATTGTGCACATTTGTTTTATCTATGACTTTTGGGTGGGTGCTGACACCTTTGAAAAATTAATCATAGACAATTTTTTTTCTGCAATAACTGTTTCTATTATTAAAATATTTTTAATGGGAATTATTTAAAGAGGTCCCTTTATGTAAAGGGATATTTGCCAAACAGATTGCACAGGAAGCAATGATTACGAGATCTATATGCAAGCTGCTTGTTTCCGTAAAAATATCTGACAGGACTGGATGTCCCCTTTGGAAACAATCAAACCAAACAGGAACTTGCAGGGGGGACCAAATCCAACTACATTTTGACAAGACCCTCTTCTGGCATTCAGATCCATGAATCTATATAATCTGATAATTTCTAAACTCTTCTCATTCAGTGTCCAAAGCACATATGAAATTTCTTCTGCCATGAAGAATCCTCTCCTCTGACAGTGAGGATTAGCTGAATGCATTCGCTTGCCAAGGCTCCAGAGTTTATCACAATGTTAAATTTCAAATGACAGAAAAGAATGAAGCTGTGGTAACGGTGATACTTGCATCAACAAAGAGTGCTGTCATCTCTGTGCATCTTGGGAGGTTCTCAAGGACCTCTGGCTTCAAAGGCTTATTAGGATCTTTCCTATTCTGCCCCAAATAGAGTTTCAACCTGCACACTGTGATGTTAAATACATTCTCCTGCCAGCATGGAGCTAGTGCAGCTACTGCAAGTTCAGAAGTAATTGTAGACATCAGAACAGGGCATGAAGGTCTGATTGAGGAACTGTTCAGCCTTGCAGATATTTTTAGATGCCTGAACATCTCACTTAGTGTGACTTTTAGAAATACTTTTAAGGAGATTTACATAATAGTTCACTTCTGTGTGCAGAAGGAATATTTCTCAAGATGAATGTTACAGAAGTTATAAGCAATGCCTGTACGGAGTACCTAATGATGACAGCCAGTGAAAAGGTTAGTGTTCAGATTATTCCGAGAGCCTTCCCCAGAAGTGTTTCTTTCTTACCTCGTCTTCTGAATCTGGCCATCGATGGATAGAAGGATCAGACCTACTATAGGAAAGCCTATTCTCCTAAATACTGACATGACCAAATAGAAATTGAAAAGACACAAGAAAAGAAATGGGCTCCCACATCTAATGAAGATAAGCAAAATATTTGCCAGTAAGCACCTCACGAGAAGTTATCATATGTTGTCATTCTCCTTCAATAAACAGTTTGAATTTAAGGTTTAAATTCAAGAAAGGTTTAACAAAATTGCCAAGCACTGAATAGTGTGGAGATTTGACTCAAGCATAGCAAGGTAATAAATCTGCTTAATTTCACTCTAACATAAACCAGCAATCAAGTTCATAAATGCAAGTAAATGCAGTAATTTTCCTTCAGGCAACTAGGCCAATTTGTGAGAGTGCTATCTGGGTAAGAAATGGATGTATCTTGATAGCAAGTACACGGTATTGAAATAGTTCCTCTTTTTGTGTATATAGCAGATTCAGCAGCTACTCTGTGTAAGAAACCTGACACGTACTCTAGGATCAGACATTATTTGGAGAAATAGTTATGTTTTAGAACAATCTGTCTCACTTTGCAGAAGAATCAGTGCAACTGAAATGATCATTCTTTCTAGCTGGACGATAGGGTTAGCGCATTCCTCATGAAAGCCAGCAGGTGGGATTCAAACAGCTTGTACAGTTTGGAGGGCAGGAATGCTCCTGAGATACTGCATCATGGAAGATTTTGTCAGTTCAGCAACTCCTCTATTAAAACAAACAAACAAAGAAAAAAACCCACGGTAGCAATGCTAATAAAGTGCAAATCTGTAAGAGCTGTGGTATTTAAAGTTCAATCTGAAATATAAAGCATACTTCAATAGTTTACATTAAAGGTAATACTTAAAATCCAGATACTTTAGTATCTCTACAAAATCAAAGTAGAAGATAATAATCTTCAAAATCCCTAAGGCTACTTTTTTTGAGCATTTTTAACCAAGAGCTTAATCAGTACAAGGAAATGGGTGAAAAAACCTTAAGGCATATATAAGACAAGCCAAAACTCACAGTGACAAATCTCGTGCAGTGGACAGGATTGGATGATACATACAACCCTGTCAAAATCCTTTTTTACACTGAATGAAACGGAAGCCTCTGGGCATGTGAACTCAAGCATGTAAAGAAGCAAGCAAATGTTTCTAGAGCAGTTTGGTTTTTTCATAACCTGTTGAGTTTGTTCTTTTAGTTCACGTTAGAGTAGGATACCTACAGCTGTCTCAGGTACAAAGCAATGGGTGCTTAAAAACTGTGGAGTAATTATAGAGAAGACAAGATCAGAGGTCAGATCTCTACATTTTAAAATAGTTTTGTCTCCTGTCACACTGTCAGTCATGTCTCTGTTAGTGGTTGGTACCTAAAACCAGAAGGACTGAATAAAAAGTATAATGGTGTAAGCCAATTGTTCCCTGATGTAAAAAGAGGGGAATTAATATTTGACCCCTGTGTGCTGACTGGCGTATGTCTGGAAGTATGAGATTTAATTAAACAGATGGTAGCGTACATTACTGCTTTAGAAATGTGATTAATCATTATAAATGTTCTAGGTCCTTTAAAAGAATGACTAGAGCATCTGGCTATCCACACTGAAACAGCGTACACCCACCTGACAGGAATCCATCTCCATAATGTAGATGATACTTGTGTTTATGTTAATTACTTTGCATCTTTACGCTTCAGTTGAATGGACAAGTGCTGGCACATTCTTTTAAATAAGGCAGATCCATTCTGAAGTTAGACTGCATTTAAATTCTATCTACTGTTGAATTTTAGCATCAACAAAAAGCATGAAGTAAAAAAATCCAACCTTAACCCACCAGTTTTCAAGAAGCCTGGAGATGAAATTTGATGTAGAATTTTAGACTAGGAAAAGGCAAAGTTCCTTTGCCTGTTGTGGGGGTACTTTTCTTCACTGAATGATCAGATCAGTTAGGAACCCCATCACTGTAAGTCCCGGGCAAGTGCACTAACATTAGTCCTAAAGTGTTCTAGCTGACATGCTCACCAGCTCATTTCAAAATAGCTCTCATTACACATACATGTGATCCAACTTTATCAGCAGTCAATGAACAGAAGAGCTGCCTGTCTGAAGTTCTCTGATTTTCATGTATATCATCCTAACACTCATGACCACAGACCAGGTGTCTTAGGAGTATTCCTTACGCAGGTGCTTGGCGAGTGCCTAACAACCTGCCTGTGTTTTTCTGAGGGGACACACCATGAACTCAGGAGGAGCTTGCTAATGCTGGTCAGCCCCTTCTGGTGGGTAAGTACCTTTCCTTGGATGGCTATGAGCATGGTGATTTATTTGCTTCAAATGGATATTATATTTTTTAGTCCTCTATATTTATCCACCTTCTGTCATTTAGATCCATCTGCTGTACATGGGAAATTGAGTCTTTATTTTAGAATCCAGTTCTGCAAACTGCTATCAGCTTGAGGCTTTCAGAGATTCACAGTGCTTAAAGCTGGACAGGACCCTTGTTTTTAGTCTGTTCTCTAAAGTGCATGCCTCTTAATTCATTTGTGTTCTCCAATTGCACATTGCTGGCTGATTTCCAAAGTATGTAGCAATCATGCAGGAGATGTTTGGTGCCTTGCAGGATGGGGAGATTCCCAGGCAGCTCTCTGAGGTTCCTCTTCTTGGGAACATTTCAATCATGCTCAAAGAAGTAAGAGAGGAGACCAGGTTGAGGCTGAATGATAGCCATCAGGTCAGTAGCCAGTATTGCAAAACAAGTACTGTAGACTGAACTGATAACCTAACTATATAGGTTTCTATGCATGTTTTCATTTGCTAAAAGTCACATTAAGAGCCAAAGATACTCGGACAAACCAGATTGCTCTGTTTCTCTTGTTCAGCAGATCAATGGTTTAATACTCTCTATCATTTTCATATGACTCTGAAAGGCTTACAGAAATAAACTTACTTTAGAGGATTACCTTCTAGTTTCTGTGCATTTATAAATGCCATCTGTTCATATCTGAGAGCTGGGTGTTATGGTAACCTGAGTCTTTTAAACTTGAGCTAATTGCAGAGTACATGCCCATACTCATGGAGCACATATGCATGTGGGTGCCTAATGCTGGCATGAGGATGGTGACAGGGGACAGGGAAAATCCTGAATATGGGAAGCCTTTGAATGGGTCTTGCCGGCCACAGTGATCTGGTTGGAAGCAAAGAGGTCCTCTCCTCCACAAGCCCAGGAAGCAAGGAAGGTTACTTGTAATGCTACAACATGCCCAGAGGCCAAGTTACAAGGGCTCTTCTCTTTTGACGGTGTAAATCAAACTTTGGGGAAAAGATGAGGTCAAGGCGGATGCCTCTATGCTGAAATTTTCTTTTTCATATAAACTTTGACATATCTTGTGGGTGATTCAATGTGAAAGTGTCACCTGTTCGGTTCATTCCATCTGTACAAAGAAAAGCTTATGATTACTGTGGTCATGGAGTGAATTTGAATCATCATGCACACAACTCTGTGTATTTACCGAACTTCTTAGGTTATTCTTCATAGAAAGTAATTTGGCATATGTACACAACATTTTCTCAAATGACTTTTGCTCTTAAAAGTGTCTTTCAGCATGTGGCCATGTAGATCTAATAAAAGTTAATAAAACAATTTCACAAAGTTAGACAGGTACCCAGCCTCATTCCCCATAGTTGACTGTTGTATTAACTAGTATCCTGCTACTGTTTTCCTGCTCTGTGCATCCATTAATTATGGATCAATTATTCAATTCTTTAGGAACTCAGGTGGTGCCTGGGCTACTGAGTTGTGAAATTAAAGCAATGCCACAGTGAACAGGAAAGAACATGCATTTACTTTAGAACCATCATCCTACAATACTGGTATTCCTAGGACAGAAGTATTTTTCTTCAATCAATAATTAAGCCAATTCGTATGAATGTCCTTTTCCCCACACTGGTTCTAACTCTTCTAGCATAACGTTTATCAAGACCTTCTTTCTGAGTAACAATCTTTCCACATTTTTTTAATGGCACAATCAAAATCTGAAAGCCAAATGCCTGTTATCATCATAGGCACAACTCACTGTGCTCTATATTTTTCCTAAATGAAGCACAGCACAATTACCAAAAGAACAACTCCTTTACAAAGTTAATCTTGTAGTTCAGTAAAATTTAGCCACTGAGGATCAGCTCAACAAAGAAAGTATTAATTTGCTGTTTGGCATGCTGGAAAAAGTGTCAAACCAAAATGAGAGGGGTGGCTTCTCAGCTGCTGGGACCAGGAGGAGTAGCGCTCTCCAACACATTGCTCATTTTGCAGTCAGTCTCTTGCTTATGATTTCACTTAGATTCCTGTAATATTTAGCTGGTTAAGTCAATTCCTCTTTACCTTTGGGTAGTGAATTTTCTGATGACAAGTCTTTTGTTAGTAAAAATTGTTTGCTTTTGAAAAATGTTCCCTAGTGTAAGAACCTGAAGAAAATTGAAACCAAATATTTACACAAAGTAAAAATATGCTAACAAATAAAGATAATGGCCTGTTTTTCATTGCCTTACCCTTTGTTCAGTCATCTACATCAATCAAATTAAGCAATTAAGCAAATTACAGGAAAGAATCTAACACTTTACAGCTTTTTTGCATGGGGCAGAAAGGGAAGTTAAGCTGATATTGTTTTCAAGTATCTGTCATTTTGCCAAAGTGCCGAGTGTTTAAAGAGTACTTGTATTCAACGCCCAGCCTCCCTGGCATCCAATGCCATATTGTAAATTACCTTTAACAATGCAGCGCGAGGTCATGTTTATATAAATAGGTGGGAAGGGTCTCCATATATGTCTCCATCAGGACTGAAACTGTTGGCTATCATCTCACCAATTTGTGGCATTTACCCTGAGCCTGTGGTGTATGACAGACCACACGGATTGCCACTGGGGTGAGCGCAGGTAAAACTGTGGCTCCTAGAAGTGCTTGCAAGTACAGCTTGTGTCCTTAACCCTGGGAAGTGTGGCAGTGATGCCTGTGCTGCTGGGAAGCAACCTTCTGGTGTCAGAATTCTTTAAAACCTCAGGACAACGGGTGCAAACCTGTTTGTGCCAAGATTTACTCCAGTTCCATTACAAAATGCCGCTTCTGCTCTATGTAGCAAAGGGTCGTTCACACACCCCTCTCCCCCCTGAGGCTGCCTTGGGCGTCTCAGCAAAATACTACTCAGAGCCCCCAAATTTGGAAGCCCAACCTTCCTCTATAGTTAGTGAAAAAAAAGGTTAAGGGCTTCTAGTTCATTCACGACACCAAAATTAGATACCTGATGTTGAGTGGGTTAAAAACCTCTTAACTCTCTCAATCTTCCAGATGCACGCATTTCGTGTTTGGCTTTTGCCAAATCTTTCAGCCTTCAAAAATGTTTTTTACTGCTAAATCTCTGAAGTGTAGTTTAAACTTATGACCCAGAAGGTCAGGCTTAAAAAAAAAGTTAATTTTCTTTTTTTCCTGCTAGGTTACCTGGAATTCCAACTTGAGTAAAGCAGAGCTGTGGCCTGAAAGACACGTTTATGATTCATGCGATTTAGAAATAAAAATGATTTCTGGACTTTCTGTTTTGTTTTGTTTTCCAGAGAGGAGATCATGACCTTCTGTGATGGGAAAGGTTGTCTTCTCTCATGTGGTCTGTGAAGGTGTGAAGTGTATAAAATGAAAGCTCAAGGTGTTTCTTTTTTTTCTTTTTTAGGTTTTAGCATTTTAAATGGCAAGAAAACTTACTTCAGAGTAGTCACACAGCAATGATTTTTGGATCATGTAAGGAGACTACAATGTTGTGCTGTTTTGGCTGGGCTTGTACATATGATACTTTCAGAGGTTCTTGGTGAGCAGGAAGCAACAATGTGTACTAGGATTTCAGAGCAACTTTTTGGCATGCACGATTTAACGTAGAGTTACAATATAGAGAAATTTCTAATGGGAAATCTTTAGCCTTTGAAAAAGCTGTGTTGGAACACTAGTCTGTTAATTTAGAAATGAAGGGGTGAAGCTTCCCTTAGTTTCTTTTGAAAGCTTCAGCCTACATATATTTGCCAGTTTCTTCCGAAAAATACTTCTCAGGTGTAATATCTGCCGAAGGACAGTGACATGTGCACTGCTCTGGTGGTTATTCATTCACTGACAAACTGCCTGCTTTTGGCACTGGATTTATATGGCCATTTAAAGAGAGAAAATTCAGGACCTCTAGGCTAGACAAGAGCATCATAATGTGCTATTTCTCCATCTAATGGAAATGTCATCTTCCTTGGTCACTCTTTCTTCTGCCCAAGAAATTCTGTGCCTTTGAAGGGCAGGTGTGTTTTATATAGGATGAATCTAATGAAAAGGGCTCTTTTTTTGCCTCCTGATGGAATATTTTTTGTGTCCATGTGTGGAGCTCTCTAGAGAGGGACAGACCTGGAGGAGGTCTGAGCATTTGCTCATTCCTGTGGTCTGGCTAGAAGGAGCACCAGTGAGCTCAATTCCAGTCCCCTTCACGTTTCAAATCTGTATCTTCCTGAGATGAATACAGACGTCTTCAACTTACCTGTGCCAGGTAAGTTGAAGGCATAACAATCCCATGGATGAGTTTGCCCAAATCCACTCTCAAACCCAGAATTCATTTTGCAGCACTGACACAGTAGAATCATCTTTGATGTGAAGTTGATTGTTCAGGAACCAGGAACTGCAGTCTTAGAAAGGCTGCATCTCTGGACCTCAGTTCGGCAGTCCTTTTAATGGAGCCAATAATATCAGCTTTAAAAAGCAGCTAGAGCAATTTGGGTAAGCTATTTAGTAAAAAGTATTATTAACAGACTTTTTCTGACAGCCAAACGGGGATGACACTTTTCACTGCTATATATTAAATGAGAGTTTTTAACTTTTTCATGATGAGCTAGAATAGTGTTAGCAACCATGGCAAATACGTTTTCTGATTGCTTTTTCCTTTCTTTCTAACTTCGGAATACATCACTTCAGGGACTGCATATCATTTACTGAATTGCTTCTGTTTGCCTCTCCCAGCCGCCGCCTGCTTTGTCAGCAGTCTGGGATCCAGCCGGTGACATTTTTCACTCCTTGTCTCAGAGGCACGCGGTGCTAAGTCCTGCCCAGATGTTCTCGCACACCTTTCTGTAAAGTCTAATGATAGAGCTGTTCACCTGAGCGATACTCATAGCAAGAGGGGCAGGTCTTGAGAAAGAAAATCAGACAAAAAGCAGGCTTGCGTCAGATGTTGAAAACAGTTGATTTCCATTTAAAGGGCACTTCTGCCTTGCCAGTTCTGAAGTGCAATGTGTGGTAGTAAGAGATGATTGTGCAGCACAATAGCCTGAATATAGTCATTGAAGCAGGGTGAAATTTAAAAAAGGTTTCTTCTTTTAAAGCATGATTATAAGCAATGATTTCTGTCATGCTTACAGCCATATATGAAAATAGCAATTCATTACACACCAAAACTAAGCAAATAGTTGAGGCTGCAGATAGTACATAAGTAATAAAACCAAAACCAATCTAAGGACCCAGAGGCTAAGTGCATTTTCTACTTTATTTATTAGTTTTGATCTAGACCAGAATAGACTAGACTAGAAATAACCACCCACCTGCTCTGAGCACCCTGCCAATTATTTCAATCTACAAAATCAAAATGCAATATGAACAGCTCACCGGTTCTTGCAAAGTGCAATACCCACTCAGATATTCCTACCTCTCCTTTTCCACCAGTGCTTTTATTCATTTCTCTCTCCCAGTGCCAGGTCACACAGATGGATATTGCAAGCACTGCTGATAGATGCAATAACAAACTATTCTTTTCTTTTCCTCATTTTTCAATGAAAAGTAAGGAATGTTGCCTAAAGTGCAATGAAAATACTTTGCAGTGTCTGTTTTTAGAAGCAGGCTTGTAAATTATTAGACTTTTGTTCCTTGTTCTGACTTTTCTTAAGAGACGGCTTTTTCTCTTCTTTTCTGTGCTTAGCTACTTTATGTAATATTTTGACCTAACAACTTCCTCTCTTTGCTCCATTCTACCTTTTAAGTTACTAAAACTTGAGAGGATGAGTAGCAATATTGCTTTTAGTAGGAGAAAGATATATGAAAATCTGCCAATGATGTTCTAGCTATTTAACCATCATGTCTTTATTTCTTTTAATCTCACTAGAGGTTAAATTCAAGAGTAAATCATATATTATTCTAAAAGGATTAACACCTTAACAGTTAACATTCTTAACAACGAGTTTAACAGGTGTTGCTGTTATTTAGATATAGACCAAGAAAACAGTTTGGTTTTCCCAGACACATAAGAGCGATTCTGTGTAACAACAGTAGTTGTGAAGCCATAGATGAAATCTTAGCACCCTGGAAATCAATGGCAGAACTTCCTAGAGTGCCAGTACCTAGGTTTTCAAACAAATTAATTGCCCAAATCCCTTTGAAAATCTCAAATCATTCACGGGCAATGTCATCTCAACATACAGATGGTTTTGGGTCTGTTACCTCACTGTAAATCCAGAATTACACTACAAAGTAACCCCATGGCAGTGAGAGCAGAATTTAGCAAAGGACTGCTGAAAGAATTTAAGAGACTCAGGTGCCTGTATCCATGATTACTCCTTCCACTCCTGCTACAAATATTATTGGTTCATGCCTCATCTGACTCCCCACAACTGGGTGTAAGGCTGCAGACACACATTCTCTTCTGGAGCACCTGTGCTGCTTAAAGAGGTTATGCCCCCATCCCACACCCATCTGTCTCCTCTCCCTCTTGCTCTCCTTTTAGTTTTCATGAGGCAGCTGGTACCCTCCAAGTCTTCCAGCTGTCTGTCCAAATCTCACTGCTATTAGCAATAGCCACTGAAGGCTGGGTCACAAAATAGGAAATGAGGAATTCTTTCACTGAAAGGCAGAAACAATATTTTTCCTTTTCTAATCAAGAAAAATAAGTGGAAAGGATGCGATGTATTTTTTTCAGCCCAAAGTCCAAGATGAAAGGTGGATTTCTCATTGGCTTCACCTTGTAGTTTCCTTCATTTTTTATATAACAGAAAAACCAGCATGGTGAATGTATGTTGCATTTCAGATCTGCTCTGAGTTACGCTGCAGGGGAACCCACCGCTTCTCCAGTGGATGCACAGGATCCCCGGGGATGAGAGTCTCTGTATACCTTCCCCTCTCTCCCCGGCTCCAGTATGTATCCCTTAGGCTTTGGTACAATCTACATCATATAAGCTCTGAGCTGGAACTTGACGTACATTTTTTTTTGCTGTTTCATTTCAGGAGACGTGTTAACTTGGTACATAAATAAATCTGATGGTGACTACACCAGACAAAATATTAATAAAAACTCTTCCCTCCCATTTCTACCATATCTTTGGTGAGTCTTTGCATCCGGGCAAACCAGCTAAGTGACTTTCTGAGCTGCGGTAGATGCTGCCTCTTTCCTTCTGGTCCCTCATAAACCCCTGCTGTAACTCCTGAGACCCGGCTAGCTGCTCCCAGCGATCTTGGTCTCTGGGTGTGCTGCAGGCTCCTGGTGCCCTGCTGTGCACAGCTCCTTCCTACTCGCCACATGCTGTATTCCCTGAAACCTCTTTCTGGTCAGGTTTAGTTGCTCCTTTGATCAGGAACAACGTTCCCCTTCCCAAGATGGCCACCTGACGATGGCAATGCCCTTTCAAAGGATCTTACTGCACAGACTGAGAATAAATAGATGCTATCACTCACAGGAAAACTGAAAGCCTTTGCTTAATCAAAAGGTGTTGTACGGTCTCTTTAATACTAATAAAATTGATTTTTAAGCATAATTCAGAAAGAGCTTTGATACGCAAGTTGCCTTATGTGTTTTATAAAAAGGCTGAAAAGTGCTTCTGCATTTCTAGACTGTTTCCTTCTGTTATTTTAGTAGCAGCAAACAGTGATGTGTTGCTCCCAAGTACCTTTGTTTGGATGCAAAACCGTATTTGAAATGGCATCAAGACCTCCTTTAAATACCCTGGCAAATAAAAGGAGATAAAATCCAATTTATGGATGCGGATTCTAAAATTCCATATTCGGTGCCCTTTAAGTATTGCAATCCTATGTTCTTGAAATTCCTTACAGATATATTATCAGGCTTAGAATTGAGTAAAGGTGAACTTTATTAAATAAGTTCATTATCATGGTATTTCATAGGTTTGGGCTTGTGATTAATGGATTGTAAATTTATACTTTAAGACTAGAAGAACATGATCATATAAATAGTCTTATTGAAGTTAACAGGACTGTTCTTTGAAGAAAAATGCCATTCAGCAGAACACTTAAATGTATGCATAGCTCTAAGCATATGTTTAAATTCAAATGAAGTCAATCTATTTGGTTTTAAGAGGGCTTGACTGTGCTTAGGTTCCTTGAAACATTTATATTAATATACAGGGTGGCTGCTGTATAAGTAGCCTTGGGATGTCATTAATGTTTTAAAAACAATAGTCTTTCTAAGCACTCATGACCATTAGCTAAGAGAACTACTATTAGTTGGCAGCCAGGTTAAGGCCTTAAAAACTCTGTCATCTGATATGTTTATTAAACTTTCGTATGTATTGTACAGATGCAAAGAAGCAAATTTAACTGCATACCAGTTGCTGAAGACTAGTCCCTTCAGCCAAGTGTTGTGGATAAAAAGTTGCCAGAGTGCAGTTCAAGAATGGTGGTAAGAAAAGGATTTGCTATTTCTAATTTTTCTGCCTAATTATTCAGAAAAATAATTGTGGATTTGCTCTGGAAGTCATTTTCCTTGGGTTATTTCGGACTCTCCCTCCCCTCATAGACTGTAATAGTACCTTATGGAAGAATGGGAAAGAAATGTCTGTGGTCATACTTCTCCATAGAGGACACAGCATAGCATGATGAAGGAGCATTGCTGACACAGCAGCCACTTCAGTGCATCTCCCTTACAGCAAAAAGCTGCACTGTATAAGGGTAGTTAAAAGGCAGAAGTTCATTAATTATATTTCTGTAACAAAGACATCTAATGTCTTAATTACAAGAAACTGATACAGAACCAACAGGAACATTCTACATTATTAAACAAGAGTATAGAGGTTGAACGTATTTTTTACTCTATACATGTAAGACACTGTATGTACAAAGGAAACTTTTAAAGTAAGCATTTCAAATCTAAATCTCAAGGTCCTTATCATAGGTAATCTATCAAGAAATGCAAAAAACCCAGCACGCTTAATCCCCCTGCTTCTTAAGTGTATCTGTGGGTTACTTGGCAGCATAAAGCAATCACATGCTCCACAGACCACCATTTCCCCGATTGAGAGGAAATCATCCCATAATTTTTTTCTCCTCTTGATTTCCAAAGTAATTTTTACAAGAGACTCAAAGTCTTTACATATCTGCAGCCACCACTCTCTCCAAAACTGAAGGATACTGCTACTGTCCAACTGGTGTCCATAGTCCAGTCATACCTTAAATTGGACCAAAACCTATTGACCTCCCTGTAGTAAGGAGTTTCATTGACATCAAAGAGGTGTTATAGTTCCTTTGGCCTTAGGATCCATCATCACAGAGATGAACTCTGCTATATAACACTTGGTCGCTGTTTTCTTGAATAACAACATTCTCATCTGCATAAATGGGCTGATAATCTCACTTTTTTTTAAGTTAACAGTTCCACATAAATGCACAAAAAAATGCAGATTCATATCACCAGGCTTTATGCTGGACACGAAATGGTGCAATTCAGAAGAAAGTCAGTAGTGCCTCTTTTTTAAAGCCACGCATAGATAGGCATGAACTGAAAATAGCAAAAGTCCTTATCTTCCTGTTGGTATTGAGATCCAGTACAATGGGCAAATGTTGATTAAATGTCAGATACACTACACTGGGCAGTGCTCTAATCAGTTGTTTCTATATATTCCAAAAATAGACGCATACTTTGAATTAAAAGCTCTGGGGGAAAAAAAAAAGACAGTAGTGCTCTAGTCAATAGGATGTAGGGAACTACCAGAAGTCTCATTCAAACATTTTCAAGCTTTTGTACGGCAAAGCTATGCAGGGTTTAGAAAAATATAATTTCAGAAATGTAAGCTTTTAACATTGCTGTTCTGCTCCAGTGAATGCCATAAATGTGATATTTATAAAGTTTTGTGTTTGTCACTCAAGGATCCAATATAAAACCTATTAAGTTTATAATTAGAAATATATTCTATTCCCTTCTCCAAATTCCAGCCTGTACTTTGGAAGTCAAGGTGCAAACTTTCTATCATCACATGCATTGACAATAAAGATGAAGGCTCTATGCCAAATTAGGCCCAAATTAACAGCTCAATAACTTCAGTTTCTTTAATGTGTCTGCACAAGACTAAAACTTGTTAAACAGTTTAGGTGATGATGGTTCAAAGGAGGTAACTTCCATTCCACTCTTACCTCTGATCTGGTTCTCAGGAGCTGAGAACAATCAAAATAATTTCTGTCAAAATAGACAGCATGTTAAGGCGACTGATGTATGAAAAGGACATAGGGCACAGAAAAAGGCGGTGTTCTTATATGTTCTTTTCCAACAGGAACCACAATTTGACTTGTAGTGGCTACCTTGTTTTTCCCATACAGAAAATTCTCACTGAGCTGGTGTAGGCGAGCTGTGAGTAAGTTATCCTCTGGATAACGATTGGTTGCACCTAGAAAAATAGAAAGTAGCTGTAGTCCACTAGCAGCTGACCAGCGAACAGAGCTGGCTAGTATTAATCCTTAAAATACACTGTGGTATGCAAAAATTAGGCAGTACGATTTCCATTCCTTTGATGAAGCAATATTGCATAAACATGCTCATTACTGTCAAAGTTCAGAGTTGTTGTGGCCTAATTTTCCAACAAAAAGATGTAGATACTTGCTTTGGAAGAGCACCTAGCTTAATGTTTGTCACTGCTTATCAGATCATTTGAACAACATTTGGGAATCAACCTACTGGGTTTTTTTTAATATTAAATTTTACAGAAATAATATAAGGTTGGCCTGTGAGTCTTCTGAGCATTCTCATAAATTTCTTTTGTTTTCAGTTCTTCCTTGAACTAAAAATAAAGTTCCCATGAATGGAAATTTCCTCTGACAAGTTGGTGTTTAGAGAAGCATTTCTCTAGTTGCAGCTTAGCACGGATGTTAAGGAATAACAGAAACTTTTAAAATTATAGACCTAATTATCTACATGCAGCTGATCAAACACTTTGCACTTCTAGCTGTGAGCACAACTCACCACATCTGTTGGCCTCTCCCTGGGTAAGTCTACGCTGCAGTTGCTGCTGTGAATGTTATGAAGTGGAGACACACCAAAGGCAGCATTAAACTAACAAGCCTTGGATTTGTTAGCGTGACAGCACAAAGCTTGGTGGCGGCTTTTTGCCTGGAGTCTTACCCAGTCACTTGCTGGGTGTTGGAGCCAAAGGAGAGTTTGGGGGTGCCACAAAGCTGGGCAGCTGCAACTGCTCTCAGCTGTAAAGGCTAGTACCGCTCTGTCCTTCACAAGCTCTTTCCTCTATTGTTGGGGGTTTTTTTAAAGTTACTTTGGCTATACAAAAATCTCGCTGGAGCTACAGATTGCACTTAATGTTCTTAGAGGACAAAGGGATGACAGTGAATTGGCACAACATGAAACAGGGAAAAAGTCCAAGCAGTCTATGAGGTAGTTTATCCCTCCATGAAAAAGTTGAGTATCCTTGAGTTGTAGCTAAGTGAAAAAGGAAATTTGTTGAAATGTGTTCTTTTGAGTACATTGTATTCTGACTATTATCTAATATTCAAAATATCCTTTTCTCGCTTAGATCATGAAGACTAACAGAGTTGCAGAATATAAGCACTATTAATGTACAAGGTACTCACCCTCGCCTGTCACATGGATGGACTGTATGACTAGTCGTTCGTACAGCCTTTTAGACTGCATGAATAATCTTTCTGCAAACACAGGGATTTCCACATGCAGGAGTGGAAACACAGTCATCCATATGCCTTGGGAAACCCTCCACTTGTATCTTCTGTACAGTCACTAACTTGTGCTGTATGTCCAGCTTTAACTATGCATAATAATAGTGATAGAAAGGCATATGATGTTCCATTTCATGTTTATGTATATAATAGTTCTAGAAAGCTGTATGATGCTCCGTATTCTCTTTTCAAGCAGAAGTGAAGAAGCAGCTGAATCCTTTTTGTTCAAACTCACGCCATTTTTCACCTTTCAGGATCAGCAATTGTCAGCCCATTGTTTAAAAATCCCTTGTACTGGTTCTGTTCGCAGTGCCTAAAGAACTTGCTTTCTCTGACTAACAAAAAGCTTCTTTTTATTATTATTTTTTCCTCCACTGAATGAGAGAATAAGGCCAAGCAATTTTTGATTTAACCTCCTGCTGCTGAGTTTTCAAATTTTAAAGTGTTAACAAAAGGGACTGCATGTTTTCAGTGCTGAAAGCTCTGATTATACTATGGCACAAATTTATAAAAATCAAACGCAGGCAGAGAATAGCAGGCTAGAGATACGTGACTCTCTTTAACTGCTGGCCTCCTATAATAGAAATTGAACTTTCTCAAGAAAGCAAGCTGTAAAAAAGAGACTGTTTTACCAAGTCTTAGTCTGTATCCATTTTTGATAGATTTAGTTAACCTACAAGGGAACAACAGTATTGACATATATCACTTTGAAAAATGCCAGCTGAATGAGATATTTTTGTTTCCTGGGTTACATGCTGAAGCCATGTCATTTGTTCTGATTTTTTTCTGTCCCTGCTAACACACTCTGTTCCTGTATTTTATGATTATATGTTCACTCTCTGAACTACCCCAGAGATATCGATTACGTTTTTTGGTGAGTGAACAGTATTTCAAACAGCCTACATGAAACTCTCACTTTTGTTCCTATTTATGTAATTGTGTGGACTAGAAATATAATTAGATGAGTAAAATTATTATCCTAAAGAGCCTCTAAACCTGGTAAATAGTTTTTGGTGGGAAGACTTCTGGTTCCATAGTTTTCCTCAGCTGACATCACACATGAGAAAGAGTCTCCCCCAAAGGAGAAAACTAATGAGATTAGTTAAATTTGGGTGTTGCCTCAGTGGGTTTTTCCTAAGAATTAATCACTGCCTGGTCCTGTGCCTTTCGAGTCTCCCTCCTGGAAAGATAATGAATGTTAAGGAAAGGAACCTTTAGGCTTTTTGAGTCTTCAGTAAAACTATGGATACAGCTGCCTGCTGAGGCACCTCACAATGCAGACCCAGGTCTGGGATTTTAAGATTCAGTTCTGTTAAGATTCAGAGCATGACCAGAAAACCAAAACAGTATGGACAATGTCACCACTGCTTTTACTTACAGCTTGTTTGGTGAGAAGAGTTTGGGTCAGGCTTGTCAAGAAAGTTTGATGTGAACAAAGCTTTTACAGCAGAGTTGTTCTCTTTTTCTTTCATTCTCTTTTCTTCTATTTCCCACATGTACAGGGAGCGGACATCTGTGTGGGCAAAATCTGCTCTCGTTGCTGTTTGCTGACACCCCATCAAATTTGTGTGCACAAGGAACAAGCACTTGTATGATTCATACTGGTGTGGCTCAGGATGCTGATTTGAGTTTACTGCTCGATGCTGCCTTCCTGGGAAAGCCATCGCTTGTTATTTAGGAAGGGAGTTGATAGAGTTGATAGCAGCTCGGACCAGCTTTGCTCCCAGGCCAGTGCCAGAAAGCAGATGTGTGACGTGCCATATCCTTAACAGATGGACATGCCATATGCCATTAAAAGTGGTTATCCAACTTTCTCTCATATTGTGGGTGAACAGCTCTTCTCTTTTGCATCAAAGCTTTAACAGACAAAAAAAGTGTTAGTTCCTAGGGGAGGTAAGTAACTCAAAGGAAGATTTCCCAAGCGTCTTCCAGAGTTTCTCAGTGATGAACAGTTGTGTGCCTTTCAAGGGTCTGTCTACCTGAGAGTTTGCTGTGCCGGCTGTGGGAGGTATCTATCTTCCCTGACTCACGGTCCTGGGATTGCACTAATGCATGTCCAAGTCTGAGCTAATTTACTTTGCTTTTCCTAAGGCAGGTTTGGAGCCGGGCTAACATGGTCATGGGGTGTCTGGAATGACTTGGCATACAGGAGGAGCAGGCTCCCATCTCCATAGAGCAGAGGCAGGGCTTGTAGAAATAAACTTGGATGTATAACAACTCCAGCTTCCTTACAGGAAGGAGTAGAAAGTTGCACCATAGGCTAAGAACAGCTACACATGTACTTTATGTGCTGGTTAGATATCTAGGTTAGGCCATGAGTACATAGGTACTGAACCGCTCCTGTGTTTTAGGCTCACACCTAGTTAAGGACCCATGAGTGATGCTATGGCATCATGTGCTTAAGTGTTTTGATGGACTATTGTATAGGATCTTTTTGATATTCAGGAGGAAAAATTATTGTCATACCACTAGTCACTTGTGGCCTTAACAAGAAAGCTGAGATAATCCAGGTTTTATTATTTTAGAGTATGAACTGTATCACATAAGGGTCTAAACCCATTTTGATGAATGGCTGAAAATGTTTATAATGGTAAAAAGTTGCAATTATACTGAGAAACATAGTTTTTATTAAAAAAATTGTGCTTAGAAGACTAGCCTCCTATGAGAAGCATATTTTGCTGGAAATGTGCCAAAGCAAGACTGTTTCAAAGCTGACTGGCATATTGGTTTGGTTTCCCTCTCACTATAAATTTTGTTCATTCAGATGAATGACTGGGCTTTGGGCTGGTTGGTATTTTAGGTGGAGATGATACAAAATGGGAGTTGAGAGGAAAAGATTTGGGGAAAGTCTTTATAGGTGAAGTCTTCTTAGACCCAAGCCAGCTCCTGAGGGTGGTTGTTTTTCTGTCCCAGGTTATCTGGGGCCCTGAGATGCGGGAGGATTACAATGAATGGTTTTGATTTGGAGAGTCTACAGCATAATGGGAGACAATGGCCACAATAAAACCTACATAGATTGAATAATGCAGAATCAATACATGAACAGAAGTTTGTGTCGGGGGTTGCTATGGCATCTCTCTTATTTAATAAAGGAATAAATAAAGGAATGGAAATCTCCATAAATGGTCTCAGCACAAATTAGCGCTGTTCCTAACAGCTCTAATATATGCAGTAGCATTTTTGAAAAATTAATTATCTTCCTTCATAAACAAGAATGTTTTTTTTGATCATGCTTAAAATGAATTTAATTTGTCTAAATTTATGCCAATTCCAGTTGAACTGTCCCTGAAGCTTCACTTGGGGAGTAGGGAAGTTATGAATAGAGGGATCTGTTCAAGTGTTTTGTTCAAATGCCTTCTGCAGTTTTGTGCTAGAAGAGTAAGAGGACAGGCGTAAATACACCCCAAAATGCAGTTCCTTGGAGACTGTAGAACCTAAATCTACAAGAACTTGAGCCCTTAGTTTTATTACTTGACTTGACAGAGAAGGGACAGTAACAGGATTTGCTCGGTGTGGCACAACCGGGCTGAGGGCTGTTCTGGCAGCCTACCTGTGGATCCCAAAGTGGCTCCCAGGCCAGGATGCCCCTGAGCTAGAAAACCCACCCTTAGATTCCAGATGGAGCTGCCAGATCACATCCTCACGTGTTTAAAATCAGGGTGTCCAAGGAATTAACAGGATTACACAATTTGGGTGTGGAGACATGAAAGGGCAAGCAAGTTATATGCAATGAATAATTAATCTATGAAGTTAAGATCTGGTTTTGCTTGTCAAACATTGATTTTCTCATTTAGCCTTACTAGGGCTTGATAATATCACACACATTTGAATAGTTTTGCCTGATCTGTAACTTTCAGGGTATGTTGTTTAATTATGTGTTGTTAATCATGTGGTATAGTTCTTCATCTTAAATAGGACAGTGCTGAAGCTGTGCACCCCATATTGTAGGTGTTCAGATATGTAATTTATTGACAACAAATATTTTCTCAGTAACATTTCTTATTGGTAAAATCTCAATTGTTCTAACAGCTTCATGCAAATGAATACCAAAGGGGCATATTATGACAAAAGGTAATATAAAGAAAATTTGGATGAAACTTTTAAAAATGTTTTTTCTTCCATTTAAAGGTTGAGTGGAGGTTTCTCTGTGCTTGAGCATTTGTTGCCCCTTAAATGTATCACACCCACCACATCTCCTACTGTTCCTGGAGAGCGTGTCAACCTTTAAATGAATAATTTAAAGCTAACTTAACTTTCCTGAGAAGCAGTCTAATGAATAGATGTAACTGATGCCCACTAGTTATCACATTCCAGGGTACTTGGTGAATAAATTATCTTTTTTTTTTCCCCTTGCATGAAACAGTCCTAATTTGTGGAAATGCATTTGCTAGTCACAAATATCCCTCAAAAAATGCATGCAAACAAAATAGTATTTGTTATGTGCAAAAGGCCTTCACTCACTTGAGTCACAGGCAAGTTTGTGCTTCAAAAACAAAAAGTAAATACCAAATGACAAGTGATTAATGTTTGCTGAGGAGAAAATACCATTGTTTGCTTGCAATTTCAGGCATTTTTATGGGCTTGATTTAAAGCCCACCAATAATCAGAAAGTCTCCCACCTCATGCAGGTCAGGCAGCCAAAGAACACCTCTTTCCCCAAATTTTTGTGAAAAGAGAAAACAACTTATGGAGATATTTAAAAGTAGTCAAAAGGAACAGGTACAGACAAGCAAAATAAAGATCATTTGAACAGCTCCATATCTCTTGCCGTTTGTCTCAGTTACAACACAGGAAAATAGAGCAAATACATAAGAAAACACTTCACCTGGTGAACTGTGGGCCTATGCAGCATCCTGGTTACGAAGGCGACTGCACTTTCAGTTACTTAGAGTCAGTGAACTGCTGAAGTTAATTAAAAGTATAAATAATTTTGCAACAAGAGGACGAATGGGGCTGGGAAAATTATTTGTCCACATATTGATTGCAAGCGCATTTTTCAAATTCCTTATGATGTGATAAATCCCACAGGTGGTAAAAAGATTTGGGCCCGATCATTAGCTGAAAACTCAGCACCATTTGCATTGAATTCAGAAGCGCTGAACAGTTTTGCCTTACCGTAGCTCTGCTCTGTAAATCAGCAAACAAAGTTTGGCAGCTGAGTATTTTATTCTCAGTAATAAACTATACTTGAAAATGTTTGCACTTACTCTCTTCTGTGGATTTGCATAGATACACCTTTCTTTGGCATCATGTCACTTTTCAGCCATAATGTATTTTGAGATTTAATGAGAAGCTGAAGGATGCTCATTAAGTTATTAATTGCTTTTCACTTATCCATTAGGCTGCATTTTCACCTTTTAAGAAGAAGATATTTAAACACCTTTTAACCAAAAAGATACAGGAGGAAAGGTTATAGCCACCCTGATTCGCAAGGGGATTTTACACGTGCCTCAGGTAGGGACAAATAAACAACAGTATTCACTATAATATCACTTCACGCAACTTTCTCTTGCCACTAGTTAGGCCTTAATATACTTAGAAGGTTGCTCTTCTAATTTGAACTGTGTGAGACTTTGGCTGGAGGCTACTTCTGTGTCCCAGTGATAAAAGAAGACATAAACCAACCCAGTGCCTGATTATTCTCCCTGGCTGACAGTGAATCATGTTTAATAGCATCTCCATTGCAGTTTTGGCCAATTTGCTTGCAATGGCATCCTTTTCCATGGGCTTACTGCTCAGCAGGCCCTGAAGCAATCTATGAATAACTTCCCAACAGATGCTGTTTATGAATTGAAGCAAATGGCTTCCCTGTTTCTCTTTTTTCTCACTTCAATAATTTTCAGTTACGTTATGATGAATATTTATAGTCCTATAGCAGAGCATAAAAGTGGGAACAAGCAGACCTGTGCATTGTTTCATACGTGAGTGCTGTTCTAATGGGTTTTGGCTCAGTGGTTTTAATAATGTTCTGTTGATGGACTGAAAAGAGAATGCAAATTGTAGATCAGTCACTTCCATTCACTGTTTTAGCAGACTGGGCATTGATGGAAGACTATATTAGAAGCACGTATAGTGTACCTTATCTTCTGGAAATAATACACCCCCTAATACAAGCCTACAATACCTTTCTACTCAGCTTTATTTCCTATGAGTAATCCCAACTAACTGCATTGTTAAATGCAGGATTTTATGCTACTGCAGCCAGTCCTTACTGGGTTTATCAGGCTCTGGCTAAAATGTCATGTGATTTATGATAAAATTAATGTTTAGTGGCAGAAGTAGCCGTAGCCAGTGTTACAAGTATGTCATTTCTATGAATTAAGTTGGAAAGGGCAAAGGAGAAACTGATTTGTGATCAGCCATCTTTCTTTAACAGAACAGCGTAAAATTCTTGTTCAATCCTAAAAAAGACCACTTTACAACATTTTATAATTCTGTAACAGTTCTTCAATGTTGTTTTGCCAAGAAAAGTGGTTAGATTTACAACTGTAGATGTTTATTGAGCTTTTTCCAAGGGAACTGTTCTTGGTGCTGCTTCATTCATCTCCAAATGTCTGATCTACTTGTCATTTCTATTGAACAATAGAGAAGCTAAAGAAATAGTGCCTTTACTACGCAGTAATTCCAAGATTAATAAACCCCTCTAACTTACTAGATACACTTGTACAAACATATTGTACATATTGTCTATAAATATATACTAGATACAAAGCATGCATATTTAAATACAGAATATGTCAAATTATTGCATTTTCCATTGCTCTATAATAAATTCATTTGTACGATAAAAAGAATTGGAAATACGAATGACCACACACATTATTCACACTACACATCTTTAACACAGCATTTTATTCCCCAGTACAGAAGTTGGAAACTGGAAACAATCTGGACAATTTCTTGTATCCTAATATGATGGCACTCATGTGGATTACAGCTTTTAAAAATCCGTTGTAAATAGGGCACACTAAATAAATATGACTGTTGTGCCTACGGAACTCAGATTGTGTGATTTCATCACTTTGGCTTCCCATAAATGAATAAAAAGCATATACATTGTTAATTTATATTATCGATTGCCATCTCAGGAAAGTAAACTAAGACATGCACTGTGTCCTGAGTTCTAGGCCATTAGGTAGCGAAATAATACCATTACAGCCGTACCAACCTACACTTCCAGAAGCATTTCTTTAACATTCTGAAGTCTCTTCTAAAAGGCACATATTGTAGAAGGTTGGCATTTCTAATTCACAGGATAATTTGACTTTTAAAATGTGTATTTGTTTCATTTTCCATTGAATTAGTAACTTAAAGAGTTGTCATGTTGGATTATTAAGGTGTTAGGGTCAGGTCTGGCTCCCCATGCTGAGAGCCACTGGGTGGTGGGCCCAGACCTGTGGCCATTCGTAAAATTTGGCTCCAGCCTTCTCTCTCCATCTCTTGACCCGCTCTTCTTCTCTAGCCAGTGCCACCTGCTACAATTTCTTTATAAGTTCTTGGCAATTCTTCTCTGCTTCTTTTGCACCAGGGGAGTGCAATGTACGGGTGTCATTCTCACATCTTTGCTGATGGTTTTTTCTGGTCTTCTCTGAGCAGTCCTGCATACAGTATAGAATCATAAACAAGTCCTTCCCTTGAGACTAGATTTAATTAAGAAAAGTACCAAAAACACAGTAATGGAAAGGCCTAATTTGAATTTTTCAGTATCTTTTAAGAATGAAAAAAATGCATTAAAATGTTGGCTAGATATTCACAAAAATGTCTTCTCCCTGTCAATCACACACAATGCTTTTTTATTTAATTATTCTGTCTAATTTATCTTCACAGTTCCCTCTATAACTCATTTCCACAGCTCCTTGCTTCTTGGACAGGTTATTGATCTAATGTGTACAGAGAAGGTTTTTTAAAGGCAGTCTTTTAACAATAATCACCTATGCACAAAATCAAGGAGCTCTTTAATGTAAGCGGTAGTAGAAATTTGATCGATGTGAGCATTACAGCATTAGGCCTTAAATTAATTGTTTCAGCTTACACTTTAGGTAACTTTGACATCACTTCAAAATCTGGTCTTTTCAGAATTTTGTCATGTAGGAAACGTTATCTTCATAAATCACTGTCAGCCGAGAAATTTTGCTGGAGACATAAAATAAAATAACTGGTCTGAACAATTTTCCAGTGGAAGCTGGGGCCTGAACTAGATACTGGCTCTAGTTTCCAGCCACCATGATAGTGATTTAATATCTCAAAAATCACCAGGGAAAGCAGTGAAAAAGCTCCACCCAAAATATTTGACAAAAAGTTTATAATGTGCTACAGAAGCATCACTCATAAACTGCCATTGGGACACAGAGATTAGGTATGCTTAAAAGGAAGATTGGGTCTATATCTAAGAACTTTTTTCTTTAATTCACCATACAAATTCCTGCTGAGGAATATTGATATCAGTTAAGTTTTCATTTTACAAAAAAAGGTTGTTTCTTTTTAAACCACTGGGCTAAGATCAAAAGTGTAGACCCAACACTCCCTCCTTATTAACCTCAATTAGGGGTGGTAAATAGATGGTTTCTCAGATTAATCATAAAGAATTGATTTTTTAAAAGAAACACCTGAAGTAACATGTAAACAGTGAACTGTGGGGGTCAAGCATGAACACATTTCGGATCACACACTGGTCAGCTTCCCACTGGTCCTCGGGGACCATCGCTGCCGGTTGCGACTACCCTTTAGTAACAGGAATAATGGAGCAAGAGGTGTAAGGGAAATGGATGAAATGGATCTTTCCAGAAGGAAGAGGTACGTATATAAATGTACATCTATTCCTTCAAAGGGGTTTAATGATTTGCATGTAGCTGTGAACAGTTTTCTGTACATTTAAACAATTCTAATACTTAGTGTTTCTATTAAGTTGTTTATTACTGTGGACCTTCAATTTGCCACGTGGTGAGCAGGCTATAAATATTGCTCCTATATAAATTATTAATAAAATCAACATCTTTTATCACTTTCTTGCCTGATATAAACTATGATGAGCTGAAAGTCCTACAAATGCTTTTAAGCTCCCACCCCGGTACACACGAAGAAAATATTTGCTTTTATACAACAGTGGAAGTGCTTTTACTGTGGTTAGAATAAATTTCCTCAGTCTTTCTACAGTGGATGCTAATAACCAAAGTGGCTTTGTTATTACCTAACAAAAGGCTAACATGCTTTAGCTTTTAAAAATCATATCTTTCCTATTGTCCTTTTCATCTCAGCCTTGTTTTCTGCTATAGTTAATTATTTTTCTCATAAACAAAATAAACCCCATTAGTACTAACAAGGGAGAGTCAGATTAAGGGCTCACAGAGTCTTGGATCTTAATGTTAACATTGTTGTGTGAGCAGGAATTTATCAATTTGGGATTAAAAATTAATCACCAAAAATGTTTTAGGAGCATGATTCATAGTCAAACCAAAATACCAGAATGTTTATTTGATTCCATAGAAAAGACAGATGTCTTTATCTTAACTCTATGGGAATTGCACTGGAAAATGAAAAGGAGTGTGTCTTTAACAAAGGTAAATTTGAACCGTCACGTGTGATAAAATCATTTCTTTTTTTTTCTTCTTTCTTTGCCTTTCTCAGTGTGACATGACTCAGACAAAAATAGCAGGATAATATCACAGATGTTCCTTTACACCAATCACTGGTTATTGCTTATCCAAATTATGTTTTAATACAAACACACAACTGTTCCTTCTGTTTTATTGCTGTCAAAATTTTGTTTCAAATTTAATAAATGGAGAAGTGTGAGCAGATGTGTCATTGACAGTTTGCTTTCTTCACTGGGCTGCGTGGCAAGCTACAGGATGTTAGTCACATCTGCATTTTTAGAATATTTAATTCTGGGCCTTTTTCACCCCGTCTGGTGCTCCTCAGTTGGCTGTTAGGGCCAGTGCAAATGGGCTATGGCTGTGCAGCAGATCTGGAAAGCGACTGCAAGCTCGGAGGTGTACAAACAGTCAGCACCCATCGCTAGCTCCTGGAACCTCAGGTGCCTCACCGGCTTCTTGGAGAGCGTTGGGTAAACTCACTTTTCCAGCCACAGATGGTCCCTGAAAACCTTATCGATGATTACAGTTATCCCAGATTTTTCCCAGTGTTTGACATAGTACCGTAGCACCCCTAACTGCTGCACCACTTTGGTTTTGGTCCCAGCTGTGCTCTGGTAAAACCCATGATAAGACTGGCTGCCAAAATCAGATCAACGGGAGTCTGCAGCCTCTGGGATGTCTGGGTCACTAGAGAAAGGGCATTTCTTGTCAGGTGGAGGTGCTTCAGGGCGTATTGCTGTATGGTGGAATTTGGGCAGGAAAGTCAGCTAGGTCCTAGCTAGCAAGGGTCCCCTAACCTACTGAAATGGGTAGCTTATGATCCTGGGAACCAGGCAGAGAGAAATCCCAAGGAAGAAACTATCTTGTATAACAACAGCTGAAGCCATAACCCACTGTGAAATAAATATACTTTATAAACATAAAGTGGAAAATAGTCCCTCACTTACAGTTTGTATGTGATTTATGTCTTTAATTTATTTAAATCAGTGACCCATCAAATGCAGACACAAAATTAGAAATTCAGCAAAAATTTCAACTGCCATAAGGAAATACTGAGTTTTTATTTGCTCTCCTCCTGCAGCTGCCTCTCCATGTTACATGAATTTATCTCAAAATGAAGCACAATGAGGAATCATCTTGCCAGAATATTATTGATCTGTGATTTGGGTACCAGGCTCAATACACTGTAGACACAGATGTGAAAGAGACAATTTACTCCCTCTCACCCCCAAATTTTTCAGAGTACTTCGTTTCAGATATATAAATCTGTAAGCTTTTCATAGCAGTTTTGTGACCAAATATATGCCACTTCTATTACTGATGGGATTTTTCAGTAAACCAAGAATGAGTCAGTATCCTTGTATTAATCAGATGGTCATGGTTTGAAAGCTGCTGATATCCGTGTCACATGGCCCAAAGGGCCATCAGGTCTGGTCTGTAAGGCACTGAGGTGAAGGGTTTCCTTTTTTTGTCCTTTCTTTTTTTTCCCCATTGCTCACAGTGGGATTTAGTTCAAGCTCAATAAATTCAACAACAAGTACCGGATTTCAGCTGGTGTAAATTTCACACATTCGCTTCAAAAGCAGACGCTGCCTTTCACGGTGGGAATTTTCCTGCTATCTTGGGTATACACAGTTTGCAAGAGCTGAAGTTGGAGTGTCCAGCTCTATAATTTTGAAAAAGATACTGAGATTTTCCATGCTTTACTGGTGGCCGTACTCTGAACAGTGCTTTTCTCCTCCTTTTTACTGTCTTTGTTGTTGACTAGTAAAATGATTATTTGTACAGACATTTTCCAGAAATTTCCTCAAATTTCCAGCGTTTGAGAAAAACATGGTCCATGTATCAGGACAAGGCCAAAAATTCACAGCATGCAGTTTTCTTTAGCCAGCTGTGCTTGATTTTCTTTTAGGAAATCATAGTGTTTGTAACAATCTGGCCCTCCCTACCAAAAGAATCCAACCCTCTTTCAATATTTGCCAGGAAAGCTACACCAATATATCAATCATTAATTATAGAAAACCATGTCTGAGCACAGGAAAAAGGGAGAGTTTTAATTCTCTCTGAGATACTGATTTCTTCTGTAGCCTGTGAGAAGTCAATCAACCTGCTTGCCCCTGCAGTAGCCACTTCTTCAGAATATAGGTGGTGCGGGAAGGAAGGGCTGATGGGGCAGAGTGTGTGTATGGGCACATGGCTTGAATGAAGCACCTCTGTAAATGGCTGCCTCAATAAAGAGCTAGTTCACTTTTGCAGGCTTGGAATTGTACAAGCACTACCTGGAAAAGCTCTTTTATCTTCCATGGAATGGGGTTAGTTCAACTCATGAGCATATTTACTCCTTAGGAAGATATCTTTAGGCTTAGGCTCTCTGAAGTGCGACAAAGACGAGTTGCACTTTCTAAAGTCTATGACATTATATGTAAAAGCTCCTTCTGAAGTTTGGCCATTTAAAATATTTTAAAAGTATTTTTTGTTAATAGATTGAGCCATAAAGATGAGATAATGGCATTCAAATATTTGTTCTTGTTCCACAATGATTACCTTATTACATTATCTATGTCAAGGAAAAGCTCTCACATTCATGATGCAAATTTTCTGCAAGTGATTCTTTATAGCTATGCTCAGCTCTACGCAAAGATAGAGGCTTCTTGAAGGCCCATCGAACTCTGCTCTGTGGCATTCTGTGATGGGCACAGAAGTTTCTTCCTCAGCACGATAGGACAAGATAACAGAATGAAACTATGATGATTTCAGCAAGATAAGGACCAGTAACTGCTACCTGTTGTACCCTACCATACTGTACGTCATGTGAGTGGTACCCTACTATTCTAGATGTATCTGTGTAATCTCGGTCTAGAGGTACGTGCTATAGCCACTAAGCATGGACCTTGGCAGGTCCACATTACTTCTCATATGTAACCCACGCTGATGGCAATAGGAGGCAGAAGAGGCATGCTAGTTTGTCAGTTATGCCAGAAGATAACTCAGAAATATTTAACCCAGGTTCTAGCATGAGTTCGAGAATCTTTATGGATGTAAGGTGGGATACTGGAAAACACACTCTACCCTATCCTTATCCAGAGGGTGACTGAGTAGTGGCTCGCCAGTCCATTACCCTGACCTCAGGTTTTTTCTTTATTGTCTCAGACACTTTCCTGAATTTCCCGTCTGAACATGCGCTATTCCCAGGCTTTCTGACCGCATGCTCCTGCTCCATTGCCTGGTGTCATGCTGCTGTGCTGACAGCTCCTGCTAGAGTTTGGATAGCGATGGACGACAAGTGTGGCATGCAGCTGTGACTGCAATTGTTATAGCCAAGTTTAGATGCAGATTTAATCTGTATCAGGCATGGACACTCCCTGCATTTGTGTCTCATTAACAGGATCCCCTGATAGACAGCATATGCCAGGTTTTTCTGAGTCCTGGGAAAATAGATACCAATATAACATCAGATCCATCATAGTACAAGAGAGAGGGATCCATGACATGTGATCTACTCCTGGTAAAATCAAGCCCCACTCAAACTTTCAAAACCAATATGAACTAGTAGAATGATTTTATACCAGACCGGCTTTTACATTTTCAGCTGTGTTGCTTTTGACTTAATACTAGGGCTTCAGAAGCTGAATTTACAGTACCATCAACCCACAGCTCCAAGAGGAGTCTATAATTCTCTTTCCAGTGTCATCTCTGTTGACCTCAAAATGAGACTCGCTTTTGCCATACTCCGTGGATTATGGAGCCCTCTAATGTCAAGAAGCTGCACTGGGTGAAACGTGTCCTCCACAGCTCAGCTCCTCACCTTTGAGCAAGTTGTGGATACCGGCAGATTCATTATACTGTGTTGAAACACAGGATAATATACTTTATGAATGAAAGATGTATTATGCATGCTAACTCTACATACAAACTTCGAAATTGGGCTTCTGTTTATACTCTGATAACTGCTGACTCCAGTGGTACTTAAACAGGCCAGAACTCAGCATTGTTTCTTTAAGACACTGATATTTTTCTTACTATAGATGTTTTTACAGCAGTGGTGACACGCACCATTCCATCAAGTACCGATTGGAAAATGAGGTAAATAAGCACTCTGTGTTGCATGACAATTTTCTTCGCAGAATAGATACAAAGCAAATTTCTGGAAGAAGTCGGTAAGTTAAAGTTAGAAATTAAATCCTGCCAAACCCTTAAAGTTGGGAAAAATACGTGGTTACCAAAGAAACAAAAAAATATGAAAAAAGAGCCACGCCATTGGACCTCAAACATTGTCCAACTGCCGAAAGCAAAAGTAAGCTATATTAATAGTAAATACTTTAGCATGCAACAATGAGAAAATCTGTAATAATGGCTTGAAAAGCCAGTCTAATTTTCCATGACCCTGCATAAGCCTAGTAATACTCATTAGTGTCTACATGAATTTGTTAAACCTTCTCAGCATTGAGAAAACTTGGCTTCTTTCAATTTGGATTTGTTTGCATCTAAAACTTTCAAATGCTGTAGCTTCCATGGGAGTGACAATAACTTATATTTGAGGATTAAGGAAACACATTAGATATTCCACATCTCAATAAGAGTAGCAAAATAGTGTAATCTACCACATTTCTAAAAGCAATCAAATGGGCAGATCCCTGCCCTTTTAAGTAAACAAGCTTGCCTGTAAGAGAAGCATTCTGAATTTCATAATTAAATGAAAAATTGGATGAGTGCAAGTGAGGCTATGACTTGATGCAGCTCGATTGTAACAACAGGGTCATTAATAGTTATTAATGATAACCGGGATAAACTGTCAGATATCATCCATGTGTAAGTAGGTAGACATGAACAAATGATTAATGAATGTGTCTTTCAGAATCCTTGGCTGAGCCTTTGGTGAACTTGCAAGCTAGGAGAGTAGGTATGATAAAATACAGAAGCAGGGTATTTGTTTTAATTTTGGATATACTGTATTTGGATAAGGAACCCAGCATCACACAATGGCCTGCTGTGGAAACAGCGATGTTATGGATTTTACAAGTAAGTTGCAATGAAATGTCCCTTTTGGCTCAGAAGCCTATATTCACCCCTGACTAATTTCATTACGCTGCTCAAGCTGACGTGCTGATTAAAAGAAAGTCATTCCATTTACTGCTCCTTTTAATCATTAGGTAAACATAATACGGACTGCTTGGTACGTTTGGTAAATATGAAATAGATCAGTTATTACTCCTCAGGTGCTGATAGCGCTATCGTACTGGATTATCTCCTGTGTTATCAGCACCCCGTTCTGCCATATAGCAACTTCTTGAAATTGCCACATTGTAAACAAGAGGCCTTTGGGTATTTGCTTTTCTCTCTTTCAAATATACATAATCACTCAGCAATACCAGGATGGTTAAATTATCCTCAGAGCCAAATGACTTTGAATTAGATTTCTTTTCTTAACTACATCAATCCCCCATGCGCCACTGATATCTGTGGAACTAATACACAAAAAGATCTTCTCTGCTGGGGCCACATCTTGCCACCCATTTACAGACTAAGGTGGAAGTGATGCACGAAGCCCCCTCAATACCTCGTGCTACTATACACAGGCTACATACTTCTCCAAATTAAGATATGGCTGAGTCTGCCCACACTGAGGTTCATTTGATGGCTGTCAAAGAATCTTCTCCTATGTCAATGCTGTCACCCCTTACTGAAGAGGGACATTTTCAACTTACGTGTATGACTTACTGTTTTCAAGGCAGGTGAAGGCATTGCAACAGCAGGGTGGGATTTTGCAGGGCACTGAGATAGATCTAGCTCTTCTAAAGCAATGGGAGCTTTACTATTGATTTCCTTGAGAGTAGAATTAGAGTACAGCTTTCCAAACCTCTTCTGTGCAAAAAACGCAGAACGTATTTTAAAATTCAGGGATGATGGACCGAGGGCTAACCTAAGCCGAGCTGAAGCACTGGTGGGTCTCCTTCCTGTTATCTCACTTTTGGCCATGGAGAACCACTCCTTTCCTTGCGTTTGCACTGGCAGCATCTGACCTGAAAACCCAGGGAAAGCAGCGGACAGGGTGCACAGGGATGGAAGGGAAGGCATTATGGCACAGGCAGTGTTTTTCCTTGGACGCAGCTGAGCCTTTCCCTCAGATCCACAGAAGGATGGAGCCTTGCTATGCTGCCTTGCAGGGGTACCACACAGGAGGATGTGTCTAAATCCTACTAAAAAGGATGTTTTGTTATTTTGCAAGAAACAGCCTCCTAAGGTCCCTCGGGTAGGAGTTTTGAAAAGCTCTAACCTTGCAAATTAATATTTTTCAGGCAGTTCCTGTCATATTTATTATTACAATTACTATTACTACTATTGGCATTTTTGCCCATAGTTGCTCATGCATTTTCACAGAGTGAGGATAAAATTGGAACCCAATTAATTTTTCCAATTCTACTCTCACACCTCTGAAAACCAAAAAAATCTGAAGTTGTCACCAGTCTCCCTATTATTTTGTTTGCTGCTTCCCTCCTGAACAGTGGCATCCAGATGAACTTATATTTGATACTTTGTTGTCATTTCTCTTTGTTTTCTGTTTGCAAGACGCTAATGGCTCGTTGCAAATTGGAGAAGGCTCCCGGCATGTCAGCTGTCTGGACAAACTGCAGGAGCAGGTTAGCTGGGAGTAAAACCTCCCGGAGATGCAGGTTTAATACTGTTTGCATGGCTTTCCCTCTGCGGTCTGCAATCACTCTGACTTCAAAGAAGTGTTTTAGAAGTTCCTACATTCAGAACATTGCAGAGAAAAGTATTTGTTCATTCTTCCCGTCAGCTACTCCCAGAAACAGCCTTACAACAGTTGGTAAAGGGGAGGGAGGCATTTTATTGTTCTGACTCCCTTAAAGCAGCAACACCTTGCAAAACTGCAAGGCAATTATAGGTGCCATGATTTTTTGCTATCATCCTTCCTAGCTTGTGTATTCCAGTTTAATACATCCTCACAACCGTGATTTTCCGTGAGCATAATTAACGTTTTGCCTTCTGAATGCGATAAGATGCATTTGCTGCTCTGTCTAGAGGCTGAGCCAGGAAGCATTGTTTCTCACTTGATAACATTTTAATGTTCTTGGGAAACACCGGTCTATTTGTTAAGATTTTGTCCAAACAACACCTCAGCCAAAACTGCTATAACTCTTTTCACATGAATCTTTCCAACGGCCTTGTTTTAAGCATGAATTTTCTTCAGGGGCTGTTGTATTTACTTATTTGTTTATTATTAAGGACATTGCAGATTGAGAAAAACAAAGGCAAGCAGGCAAACCTGCAGACTGCTGAGCTAAGAGACTTGTATCCTAATAACAACATACAGTGAAGTGTAGAGTCTGTTATTAGGATAAAAGTCTGGCCATAAACAATGACAAAACTCTCATTGTCTTTGGGAAGATCAGCATTTCTCCAGTGTCTCTGTCATACGAGCAGAGGTTCTCCTTCTTTCACTGAACCTCATTTCTAATTTAGTCACTATCAACGCTTTCTCTGATTTCAGCCTCATTACGAACTTCATCTGTTTTTTCCCTTCCACTAAAAAATTAGGCTTCTTAACACAAACTATGAATTCTACAGAAATATTCTGGTTTAGACAAAATTGGCATTGAGTAACTAGGTATTTTTTGTCAAAAAGACAGTAAGATCGTGGCACTGATTTTACCCTGGTGCTGAGAAAATTTACCCTTCAGGCCCATGTCTGAGTCCCCTGTTTGCTTGATTCATTGCAGATTTTTCTCTTATCAGGTGAGTAGTTTGACCATTTGATTTTATTGTCGGTTTCTTTCCAGATGCCAGAAGTACTGAGTATTTAAATATATATCTGAAGTTCAGCAGGAAATTGAAAATTGATTCTCTACAGCAGTTATCTGAGATATGGTTCAAGTTCTTCCTTCAAGTTAGCCAAAGCAAAGAGCTGAAGCAGTCTTAGGGGAATGCCAGCTTGGCAGATACTCTGGAGTGATTTCTGTGGCATCTTTGAAGAGAAATTCAGAAATTACGCATTTTTTAAAACAAATCTCCTGTTTACTCTCGGCTCTACTAAATAAGCATGGAGGGTAAGAAGAGAATGAAAACGATTTTGAATTACTTGCATAATATGCAGGCACCTTTTAGTGGAGACATAGGTGATGAATCGTCAAATATGGCGATGACCAGATTACGACTCCTTATGATTTTCTTTCGCTGTGCTGTGGCGTGGCCACAGGCTCTACTCACAGCTCAGCCTGCTAGTGCTAGACCTCATACACGTAGATATAACGGAGGTGGCTTCTGCCCAAAGTGCTCACCCACAGATTGCAACAGGAGTCAGCGGGTTGGACAGGACAAAAAGATAGGAGGACACAGGATGACAGACGGTTGCTGGAGCTTTGATAGCCACGGAGACAGAGGCCTGGTGTGTGGATGGCTGTCCCTACATGCTACTGCTAACTGGTGTTGAAGACTTGCGGCTCAACCTCTGCCATGAAACTGAATTTACCCTCCTTTAGTTTTCCAAACTGTTCCCAAGGCTGCTGAGTACAGCTGAAGCAGAGGAGTGCACTCCAGTAAAGCTACGTGCTTACTGTAAAAGTAAGTGGCATGACATAAAGTCATATTTTTACTAACACTTCTGTGAATTTGATATACTAGCAGAGATGTACTGACGCAAAATGGTAACCTTTGTCATTCTGAGTCGTATATAAATGAATGGTTAAAACAGCACTTGGGTGCAGAGTGTAGTGATGTTTTTCCTCAGCAAAATCAATGAAACTAGTCTTGGGTAAAATATTTGCAAGAATATAAAAGTAACTTAGACGCTTCTCTGCCTAAGCTTAAGCTTGCTTCAGCAGCACCTCCAGTGGTAGCCTATTGAATGTTACTTGGACTCCAGAAGCTGTGATATGCGAGAGAGCTCAAGCCCCCTTTTATGCTCTGGCAGGAGAGTGAGTGCAATAATGATTCACTATTACAAACAAGTGTTAGTTCAATACAGATTGATTTGGTTCTGTATCTTTTTGTTTAAAATGCATTTCCACACAAATGAGTCTGGTGTGTTCTAACTTCCTAAAAAATAATTCCACCAAAATTCTGTAATAAATAAATTACCCTCAAAAATCTACTGGAATTAAAAATAAATCAGCAGATTCTCTGTTCAGCAGCAGCAATAAATCCTTCGTCTATCACAGCGTACACTGTTTACATTTGCCTAGGGGCTCTAAAACATTATGAGATGAAATGATTTTCCTGTTCCTTGGTGTCTGGCTGCCATAGAATTTAAGTGTTTCATGAATTTAATTGTGAAGAGAACAGTTTAACATTTTTCAGCCCCCTGTGGGGAAATGGAAGGAGGAGCCAACTGGATATTATGCTGCCTGGAAAATGATTCATATTTAAAATTTAGCAATGATGACTATATCAGGTGAGATTCAGAAGGCCAGCAAATGACCCCATGTCCATTAAAGACCCACGCAAACTGTCAAAAGAAGGCTTTGATATCATAAGTTGGGCCTAGCCTTCTGCTTGTGGTAGAATTTTATTCCGGGTTGCATAAATATCTTTATTTATGCAACATTAAGCCAATTTTCAGCATTTTCCTGAAAATCTATTAGTTGCTTTCAGGCTCTCTGAAAGGTATCATATTTCACTGCATGAGAATTCATCTGTCATACTTTGGAGAGAGAGTTTATATCTCTAGCAACTAAAAGCTTGTAAAAAGGCAGTTGCAATCTTTTGCTGAAGCATAGATAGAAGAAACAAAAAACTGCTACTGCTGCTTAGATGTAAAAAGAAATCTTTTTTCAATGGAAAAGATTGTTCTGGCTTACCTTGGTTATTGAAATCAAGGAAAACATATAACTTAAGTCTACCAAACCATTTTTGTGCAATTTAGGGAATGAGAGAGAGGATTGCTGTACAAGCTGGAAAAAAAGCAAAACTACTAGTTGTGCCTCCTTTAAACATACACCCCTTTATATTTTCATTTTCCAATCTCTATTTTCTTTTCTTGGTCCTCTTTTATTCACTTTCATGCTTTGCAAGCAATATGGGAAGGATTTCTGTGCCATTGTGTATGCTCGCTTATTCTGACTTCTCTGCTTGGTGCACAGAAGTCAGGGTGTGACATGAACAACAATTTGATGTACGGAGCCTACAATGCCAAAAGAATCTAGTATTTTATACAGAAGCAAAGGACAACAAAATCTTTGAAAACCTGAGAAGAAGGTGGGGTAGTAAAAGGGATGTGTGGGAGGAGAGGAATATAAAAAAAGGATCAAAGCAGATAAATTTCAGCTGGCATGTGATAACATACTCCTCAGTTTCCTAGAGTTAAATTTGTAGCTTCCAATATATTTCAGTGATGGATCCCACATAGCAAACTTAACCTAAATTGTCCCTTATAAATTTGTTTTCTAACAAAAAAATAGAGTTAAGTATCGTCTTATAAATCTTGCTAATGTGCCTGGTAGTGAAGCAAAATCAGCAGTAAGACAAAGAGTACTGCTGACAATTTCAGTGAAGAACAAAATCAGTCAAGTATAATGTTCATCATTCCTTATTTACTATGATAATTAGATCCCAACATTCTGCACTGTGATGTGCATGGCTTGCTTTGTTCAAGATGTTACCCACATTATTTCTTTGGCAGTGGTCTTCTTCCCTTGCCACCAACTTAATACAGGCGCTTTTAGTATACGGGCACTGAAAATGAGCGCTTCAAAAGTTCCTGATCGGCCCAGCACCTCTCTACGTGCATACCAGATGACATGGAGACAAATGAATCTGCTTCCAGGGACAACGCTGCGCAAAGCATTGCTTTGGTTCATTAAAGCAAATGCCTGGATACGTGTTCAATAAATGTTCTTTATCACTGAAAATTAGCAGTGCTGGGTCTCTTGAACTTTGTAACTACAGTCAGGGTTAAGAATGACAGAATCTGAGTGTTGGGAATTGGAAGAAATAAAAGAGTAAATCTGAAAACAGAACAGACTGGAGACTGGAGCACTCCTGCATCTCTCTTAGGGTGGAACTGTGCATTAGCAGATGGCAGCCTAAAAACAATACGTGCTGAGAGAGCTCGAGATGTATGGCAAGATTTTCAACACCTACGCAAACGTTCCGAGGAGTATTGTCTGTCAGGGGTGGTGCAGGAATTTACAAGTTGCTTTTGTGTGGATTTCTGAAGCTATTACCTACATACGATCAGCTATGAGATGTTGGAAGCAAATTCAAGGCAAATTTTTACAAAATGGAATATAAGAACTAGTCACAATATTAATCCATATGTTTTGATGTGAGTGTTGTAAAACACACATAAAACAGCCCAGACCCTTCTTATTGGTAGATCACGTAGTTAGGTTGCTTGTGAGAGGCAGCAGAAAATTGCAACTGAAGAGCAAATCGTGATCTTGCCATCTGCCTGGAAGGAATTATTATATAGGGTTTGCTGTCAATCAACCAACCTGTTTTGAAGCAAAGGCAGAACAGTATATGATTTTTTTTCCATGCTCATTTCATGCACTAATTCCTTACTCGGAAACTAACCGTTTCCAGCACTAGTACAGCACACGGGGCTCTGGCTGCAGCTCTCTGCCCAGCCCTGCAAACAAATAGATGAGGTGTGGAAGAGAGTGCTTCCTTGGAGTGTTTTTCTTAAGTAAGGACAAAGCCCATAGCTGCGACAAGGAATTAAATCTTAAGGTATGGTGTTTGTTAAAGTGATGGCATCAGGGAAGTATTGGCTGCTGTATATCACATATTCAGCACAGGGTAGACACGGACCTGTTGGAGCGGGTCCAGAAGAGGGCCATAAAAATCATCAGAGGTCTGGAGCACCTCTCCTATGCAGAAAGGCTGAGAGAGTTGGGGTTGTTCAGCCTGGAGAAGAGAAGGCTTCGGGGAGACCTTATTGCAGCCTTTCAGTACTTAAAGGGGGCTTATAAGAAAGATGGGGACAGAGTTTTTAGTAGGGTCTGTTGCGACAGGACAAGGGGGAATGGCTTTAAACTAAAGGGGGGTAGATTTAGACTAGATAGAAGGAAGACGTTTTTTACGCTGAGGGTGGTGAAGCACTGGCACAGGTTGCCCAGAGAGGTGGTGGATGCCCCATCCCTGGAAACATTCCAGGTCAGGTTGGACGGGGCTCTGAGCAACCTGATCTAGTTGAAGATGTCCCTGCCCACAGCAGGGGGGTTGGACTAGGTGACCTTTAGAGGTCCCTTCCAACCCAAACTATTCTGTGATTCTCTGATTCTGTGACTCATGCTGATTCTTACTTTTTTTTGTTCCAGTGGGAGAACTTTCCCCAATCTCTCGTTTCCACCCCTTTAAGGGTGTCTTTTGTGTTGCTTTCTAATTTTATTGGTTGGCTGGGTTTTTTTTTCATGAACATAACTGAAGTTAGAAATTGTACCTGTCTGCCTGCTTTATCTTTTCAAGGATTTTCCTACAAACTCTAGACTATAGTATTGCACACTAGTGTATTTCATCCACAACCAAATTTCCTTATGTAGCACCTCTAATCTGAGGATCTCCAAGCATGCTAAAATAGGTGTGTGGAAGCCACGCTGTGCCCCTGCAGAATCCAGGGCATTTTAGAAGTCATAAACTGAAGTATAATTTAAGATCATATACTGAATCCATTATAAGAGTTCACTCTGCAGGGGGCAAGTAGCAAAGAAACCTCTCAATTTGTTAATGTTTTTTCCATCACTGGCTTTCTTTGTGACAAAGCGGAAGCAAATACATGGATTCGCAAATAAGCTATTTGGTCAATCCCCTAGTGTAATATAGGAGCTGAGATTTCCTCAGCAGCTGGGGCCGAGCAGAGCTTGTAGACTTTAAAGTGCTATTTTCAGGGTAGCACCTGGAGTTATAACGACCAGAAGCGCAACGCTGCAGAGCTGAATTGGCTCCTTGCATTTTCCTTTTGCAGAGGTACCAGCCAAAGCTTTCTTTCCCAAATAAGATGTTTCTAAGCACAGGTGCTGGGTTGTGCCAGGACGTGCATTTGATGTGTACTGGAGCACCCAGGCATACCTGGGTGCCTGAAGACATTTCACAGCCAGGAGAGGCATTAAGCTCATAGCAGAGCTCCATGCAGTGTTCCCTAGCACACAGCACAACCATCCTGGCATATTTCTCAAATCAGCCTGGTTGTGCCTTGTCACTGGGATTTACTCTAACCAAAAAATACTTTGCACCTGATAGTTTTTTGAGCCTTCAAACCAGCTCATCCCTGTGCCAGGTTGTGGACCCTTTAAAGGCTCAGGTGGAGCTTATAAAAGTTCCCAATCCGTGGAAGGAGGTGAGAAGAGTAGGGTGGGGTGATGGTAGTGTTTGTTTTGGGAGTGGGGGCAGCAGCAGCTGCCAAAAATTTATAGAAAGAAGTCTTTGAGTTAAGGGGGGGTCAGAAAAAAGAGCTAAGCCTGCCTGTGAGCTCAGACCTGTTTTTTCAAGGTTGGTACTTGGGAGCTAGACTTTTGGGGCTGGAGGAGTGGGTTCCTGGTTATGTTCATGATTTGGGCTTTCATGGTGTGTTGGGGAAGCTCTTTCTCTTCCCAGTGAAGCTGGGGAGGGGAGGAGGTAGCCAGGAAAGAGTTGATGTATTTTTGAGCTTTGGTCTGTGTGGGAACCTTTCTGCTGTGGGTCCTGGCTGCTTTTCCTACTAGTTTCCCTATGCCAGGAGAAGGTGGGAGGCTGGCTGGGCCAGGGGAGTGTCTGTCACAGCCCAGCTGGGAAGGAGATGGGGTATCGAGCTGGGGATGGCTTGCTGCAATGTTATAGGGAGAAATACGTTTCCTGGATAGCCCCATGTCTGTGCTGATGTCTGAAATATGTGAACTTTGATGGAAATGTCTTACTTTAGCTGCTGTTGAAGCCTCCTTTTTTTCATTACCTGGAGATAATGGAGACCTGTTGTTTGTTAACTGAAAGTTAGGAACATAGCAAGCCTAGAGGGAGTGAAGACAGCCCAGGGACCATGTCTGAACTCACCGTAGTGAATTTGTCTCCTAGAGTCTCTCAATTGCTTTGTTTCTGTTGGATTTATTTTATTTATGTTGTGAATATTGAAAACACTTGTACCTTCATGTAAAAATTGACTTTTCAGCAGCAAAAGTAAATAGTAAACCTGTGCTTTGGGACTGATATTTGACATACTGAAACTGATAAATCAAATACCGAGTGTCCTCTCTGACTATAGGTATACTAATTTTCAGTTCATGCACTCTGGTGCATGATTTGTCTGCTGTAGATGGGTCTCGCATGTAATGTGGTTTTAGCTGGTCCGGAAAGGCAACTGCAGACTGACAATAGTAATAGTTTGTTCTGAAGCTGGGAATATTTCAATAGTATTCCATGTAATGGGTTCAACTAAGCTACTATAAGAATGTCGGGGCTGAAGGTTCTTGAGTTTGTGCTATGCTGAAGTTGAGAATCAATGAGGAGATTCTGGATTTTCAGATCAGGATGATCTCTCCAGCTAATGTATAGCTGATGAAGGATAACAGTGTCACTACTTGACAAGAACACCATGACGGGCATCGCTCTAGGGCTGTTTTAACTTATATTTCTTTGCTTTTTGGTATCTCTGAATGGAAACTAAATAAACAACTTGTCTCCATGATATGAAGGTTATGTTTACCTGCCATATCCTGAGCACAGTCATGTTTTTATGGTTATATTTTGAATATACTGAGTGCTATTGAAATTTTGTTGCATGATGATAATGTACTGCACAGATAATTCGTCTTGTTAATCCTTAGCAAGTACTGATCCTGTTGGCTAATGGCAAGTTATAGATAAGGGTTGATTTTTTTTGTGTGTGTGCGTTGTCCTACATACTTTAAAAATAACTAGGACACAAACTTTTTGATATAAACTTCCTTGACAAATATAGATGTGCTCTTTTTTTCTTTCTCTCTTCTCTTAGGCATGGCAAAACTGTAAGAAGCAGAATCTCTGCCTCCCAAACACAGTAATTGTGAAGACTAGGTATCCCTTTAACAAGGAACAGCAGCACCTTTAAGGTAGGCTGGGATAAATAAGTGTGAAAATCTTTCCTTTTGTGCTCTGCTCTCACTTCTCCCTGCTTTTGTCAATATTCAGACTTGTTATTTAATTCTTCATTGTTTTCCAGTACAAGCTACTTACGGAGCTTTTGCGGTTTGTTGTGGTTTTTTGTTTTGGTTTTTTTTCCTAATGGCTTTGGCTATGACATCTTGCTGGTTGGATCTTCCCTGTACGTTTGGGGGTGGGGGGAGGAATGGCTGACAAAACTGCTGCTTCTGCCAAGCAAGGTTGGTGTGGCCGAGGTAGCAAGGAGAGAGGTGCTGCAGCGGTGTGGCATGAGATAAGAGGGTAGGAAGGAGCTACCAGGTTTCTGGGCGCTAAGCGGAGCTTCTCCATTGAGTGTGTTCCGCTGTTCCCTGGTGTTGCTGTGTCCTTGGCCAGTCCCCTATACCTACATAGCTGCACCTATGCTGGGAACGGAGCAAATTTCCCAGCACCCTGTACTTGAGGTGAGACAATAACTGTCTGAACCTGCCCCTGGGCTCCCATGGGAAATGGTTTCCCTGCACATGTTGTTGTTCAGCTCTGCTTCTTCAGGCTTTTGGTGTGTATAGTCTTTGTGTTTGACCAGCAGAGGCTGTGGTCGCAGCCAGATGAATCACCAAATCTCTTTGATGTTCTTCCTGCATGAAAAATTGTGAAGCTTTCTGGCTGAGCTTTGCATGGTCATCATGGCTACCTCTAGGAAAATCAGTGCATCTTCTCTTGCTACTGGAAAACCTAAAGGAGAAGAAAGCTTGACAATACAGAGTAAAGGATTTAACGCTGTTGTAGAAGACACAGGAAGGAAAGGAAATAAGTTCAGTTCAGTCACTGTGGTTGGACCAGACCTCCTTCAAGAGAGGAGGAAAAGTGGTGGGGACTGAGAAAGAGAAGTCTCAGGGCAGGGAAGGTTTTCCTGGGAATACATCAAAAGTGCTAGAAAGGAAGCGGAGCACTACTGTGAGCATCTGGCTGAGCACAGGGGATGTGCATGTAAGATGTCGAACATTGCTACACTCCTATGCATTGAACACGGCATATAAGTGTTTGGGCAAAGCTGCGTCCACAGCTGACTTCTAGGAAACCCATAGATCTTGTGCTCTCCCTGTCCCAAAAGAATCCTGCTTGTTTGTGCTTCCTGTTCCACTGGGGAAAGAAACCAAGAGCCAGAAACACATAGGGCCCTGGATGAGGATTGCTGCTTGGCTGGTGTTACTCTGGGCTTTGTGGTTGCTGTTGAGGCTATTACATGTAGGCAGATCAATCTTCATGCGCACAGCTGCTGGTTTTCCACGTGGGCTGGTTTTCAGTGGAAGACAAGCTGTGTGGGGAGGCTGGGGGGCCAAGCAAAACTTCTGCTCTGTCAGATTTTAAAAAAGCTTCCATAAATGTTGTGGACATAAGACAAGAGAGTCAGTATTTTGTCTTTCAGTGGAGGTAAGGTAGACCTTGCTGTTAGACTACACTTGGCTCACCTGGGGCAGGAACATGCAGGTACTGAGGAGCTGCAATGTGCACTGCCTGTTGCCCAGGCAGCAACCAAGACTGAGTTTGGGTCTACAGGAAAGAGCTTTGTAGGGTGGGTGGAAGCAGCTGGGAGGGATGGAGAACACAATCTGTGAAAAGCAAAGCTTCATTGTCCCAGAAGCACTAAAACTAACGAGCTTTGCATTTCAAAGGTGGCGAGCCTTCTTCAGACCTTGTAAGATACGTGCCTGGGATTTGCCGTGTTAAGTCTTTATGTGGGGAAAAGGAGTGTATGGCGGAGGTGGAGAGAGAGGCAGAGGAGGCAGCGTGCAGAAAGTAGAGGCCAGAGACCCTTATTTGGGTGCAAGTACCAATCTGCTGTCTGCATGAGCCTGCCTGAGTTGCATATGCTTTCCTTTTCTGTGTGCACAGAAAATTGTGATAAATAGAGGTTCAGGCAGTGAAGAGCATTTATTTTTATTTGCCTATTTTTGTCGTTCACTTGGCATCTCTAGATGAATGGTGGAACCAGGAGGAAAAGGCTATTCTCCTTGTGAATACAGTCCTCGTGTGTGTGGCAGCCTGTCTCAAAGGCAGTTTGATGCCAGCTGACCCCCTGCAACCCACCTTCACCTTGGAAATATCACTCCAGTGTAACGGTCTGCTTCTGGCAACCCTCCCAGCAACCCCATGGAGTCTTTCAATCAGAGCTGTGGATAGGCAGTTTTCCATGCTCTCTGACTAGGGTAGCTCAGGTCCTGGTCTCTGTCCTTTCCTCTGTTTGCCATCAGGTATCAGAGTGGAGGTGGAAGGACTTCCTTTTGACACTTCACCTCCCAGCAGCCAGGCATAGACCACGTAACCCAAAGGCTGTTCTGCCCCTCTGCAGGGCCTGGATCCATCCCGCCCCAGTGCTGGAGAGAGCTGTCATTGTACAGGATGGTTGACACAACCTTTTGCCCCGTCTGCATTCTTTCTAGAGACAAACTACCCTTTCAGCCTTCCCTTTTGATGACAAAGGATTTTGAAATGTGCAGACTGTTCAGTAGTGTCCTATTTTTCCTTCCTATTTTCTTTCCAATGTGTCAGTTCTAATAGCCCCACATTCAACACATGGGCCCATGGGCACATGTAAAGCATCATCCCCCTCTTGACAAAGCCAGTGACTCCTGAAGTGAGGAGGCTAACCAAAGCATCAGGTGAAGATGACACTGTGCCTAGCTCAAAGGAGGGTAAGAGGAGCTGTTTCATGTCCTGTTGGTCCGCTGAAAGTTAAAATTGGCAGCAAAGACATCAAAGCAGGTGTGAGGATGCTTCTGCAAGATTTGCCAAGGACTCCTCTGTTCCTGCCCCTCTGTTCCTGCCTGATGCTGGGAGCCAGGGCAGGGAAAAGACTGCAAGCGCAGCCTGTTTAATATTCTCTTCTGTCCCTCTGATCTCCCCCCTACCCCGCAGAAGCAACATGTCCCATGTTTCTGCAGAGCTTGTCCTGAGCAATAGCAGCATCTGTCAGGGGTTACGGTGGCATTAGCCTCATGGAGCTGGGAGTTAGCAGCGCTTGGCAGAGTGACAGTTCTGCTGTACCTTACATAAATCTGTATCTTGCATAAATCTGTCTCTGCCTACTCTGCCAAGGTGTGTGGTCACAATTTGTCTGATTCCTCCTGCTGTCCACAAGGCCTTTCAGTTTCCTAGAAGATTTTATTTGCTTCTTGAGGCCCTTCTCCCTCCTCTTGCTTCAAACCTCCCCAGTCCATACCCTTTCCCTTGTAGCTTCCCCATGAGCCCTAGAGGGAACACTTCTTGTTAAACAGGTGTTATTTTAAAATAAATTCCCATCACCTGCCGCTCTCAGATGCTACAGAAAGCTCCCCATATTCCCATGGAAAGAGGGAAGGTCTCGAGCTTCCCTGTGGCTTTGGCAGCAAACCACAGCAGCCTGCCTGCCACCCACCACCTTCTGCTGTCGGCCGCACCTGATCCCAGGTCCTGGTTCCTTGCCCATCAGCACTTAATATTACTTGGTGTGCCTTGGTTGCTTCTCATCAGCTTTCTTGGATGCTTTTAGGCCCTTCCGAGAAAGTAGCAGCAACTGTCCCAGTTCTTGGCCTTCTTCCAGTGTCTAAGGAAATTCTTGGGGAGAACAAGAAAACCTTTATTAAACGGAACATTATATCCCCAACCATACTCGTGCCATGTGTTTCCATGCAAAGCACCCTGAAAAAAATGCTGACCTCTTGAAAGCATCTCTGGTCACCACAAGGCTTGTCCTGAGCCACCGTCTCCTCCCCAGCACTGCTCAGGGACCTGATGGGAGCCATGCTGCAGTGGTGGCCCGTGGTGTGGGGAGAGTCCACTCGCCAGTGTTCTCCTGTGTCACTTTGTCACACCCCCCCGATTGCTTTATTGTTTCCAGGCTGTAATAAAGAGCTGCTCTGAGCACTGTGGCAGAGACCAGCGTAATGTTCCTGTTAGTCTGCAGGGCCAATCTCTTAATATGCATTACCCGATAAAATACAGCAGCTCCAAAGGAGTGTATGGTCTGTCAAGTAAGCTCATTGCACCTCTCAGTGAGAGTCTCCACTGAGATATATGTCCTTGGGTGCTGAGAAGGAGATGCTTGAGAGTAAGGGTACTTATTACCGTTATTATTTACTATTGGTTTGTGTCTGGAGCTGGTAAGCAGTGAAGGTAGTACACTCTTCTACCGCAGGTTATCAAGGGAAAGAAAAAAATCCCACGTTGTGTTATAGCATGCACCCTGGGCTCTTAAAATGGAAGTTTCTGTTTTGTCTCCAAGCCTTCTCTCTTTTGTAGGCAGACGTGAGAGCCGTAATGCTAAGTGAATGGTATATATTAAGTCTATACAATGGCTCTTTAAAAAATAATCACATATGGTACAAAAGGGAGAGGAAATGACTCCATTCCTGTAAATGGCCACTTAAGATGTGGACAATAAATAAATAACTGTAATAAATAATCTGGAGTATCTGAGCTTTAGCATTTAGGAGGAATAAATCAGAGCTCTTTCCCCATTGTCTGCCGAGATGCATCGGAAATGGAGTTGGAAGGAAAGATTTCACTCAGAGTTGTGGCAAGGTGTTGGAAAGCCCATGGGCGTGTGTAGGAGTCTCCTGCCCTCCCCTGATTTTTCCCATGTTTTTTGTTACACTTTCCCTGCACCACCCCTCCCGTTCACAAGCATGTGCTGCTCTCCTGTGAAATGGAAGAGACTCCCTTAAGTCTCACTTGCCTCTTGTGAATGAGTGCAAGAACAACGCCTGGGGAATAAAGCCTCTGCCGGCAGAATTAACGCGTCTCCCAGATTGCTCATTGGGTGTTTAGCCCTTCGCCTCTCCATCGGCTCTGCCTTTCCACCAGCACTCTTCCACCCTCCTCTGCCCGTTCATACCTGCTCCTCGCGGACGAAACCAGCTGCTCTTCTGCTCAGTGCAAAAGTCTGAGTGCCGGTATTTAAATGCAGCTCCAGTTGCTACGCCCCAGCTGCTAGTGGAGTGCCTGGCTGGGGCTTGCAGCCGAGGGCTGTGTCACTTTAAGGCATGTGATACTTTCCCGAGCAGGGATGTATTGAAATAGGCTACGGTACTTACGGCATCGTATAGCGGTGTACGTACAGCTGCCTTACTCTGCACTGCCTGCGCTGGAGTGAGGCTGCTCTGTCGTTAAACATAAACTGCTCCTCATCCTTAAGTATCCTGGAAGCTGCAAATTATCTCAAGATCACTTCAAAGGTCTCATCAAGCAGAAGGTGATGCTAGGAGATGATTTAAAGGTGAAAATGAGAAGGTTTCCACCCCTCAAACCTTGGCCACTTTTCTGACGGCAGAGTCTGAGAGCTCAGATGTCTTCTTTACTCTGGGAACAGGATTTGTAACAAAAGAGATTTTTTTTTTTCTTCTAATCCTGATAAAGAAGATTATTGGGAAGCTATTAAAAATCCCTTATTGTGATACAGATGGATTTAAAAAAGTGTTAGATCTTTCCAATGAACACTAATAGAGTGCTCTGCTCTTGGTTGGATTACTCAGGTAAGGAGCTTCTTTAGGATTTAAGATTCAGAAAGCAGATCTGGAACTCATCAGATAATAAGTAGAGGAATACTCACTGCTGTGTTTCTTACTACTGATGATTTGTGTGTAAAAGTGTATATGTGACAGCAGTTTGCTGACAAACAAGTGCATGAAGAAATGTTTCTGAGAGATACTGGGCTTTGAGCAAAGGTAGTTTGAATTAGTGTAGTTTGAAAAAGGTTTTTATAAAAAAAAAAAGGGGGGGGGGGGAGCAGAGAGCAAGTAATAAAGCCTGAGTGGGTTAAGTCAGTCTGCTGTCCATGTGGTTAAGAATATGATGCCCGACGAAAGACACAGGAGCGTTCAGCAGGCTGTAGAAGTTTGGCTTTGCTTTGCTGTTGCTTCACTGTTTGGCTAGGATTTTTAAAGTTCAGTTTAAATAGCCTGAATACCTGAAATATCCCTGTGTGAGAGTCACCTTTCCCTCTTGCCTTGTTGTATAAAAAACATGGGAGCACCAAATATGACAAGAAGGCATTAATTCCTGAAGACACGGGAAGCCTACTGGGAGCTCCCTGATCTGAGGGGATGGAATCTATTTTGCAAGATAAATGGGTCTAAAAAGAGAGGAGAAAAAGTACACTGTATACTGCAAAGTACACAGTCGGAAATGAAATTAATTGTATGCTAAACAGTGCATCAAACACTCAGTACAGAGAAAGGAAGAGCCTCATGCTGATCAAAATAATGTTTTGGTATTTTCTATTAATTATACTTGTCAGTTGATGTCGTTCTTTTCAGCCAATTAGACTTAAAAATCTTCCCAAAGACTGTATGCTGCTTTAAAATCAGGGACAAAAAAAAAAAAATTATATCCATATATTTTATTACCACTGTATTTCACTATTTTAATATTGTTAATTTTCCTACTGCAGTAATCACCCTGATACATCACATACGGACTTTTTATTTTTTAATTTTTGTTTAAGGCAATGATTTTTCTATGTGAGAGATTTAATCTTTCAAAGTCTTTCCTGCTCTGTGAAAATGATGTTCAGCTGATTGGATTATTAGATAGAAAACGGCATCATGTCATTGGCTGAATAAGGAGAGTGCCTGAAGTTTGATTAATTTGGCAATATGAAATGCAGCAGAAGGTGTTGTTAAGGGAGCTGGACGATGTGTAGCGTAGCTGAGCCTTGCAAACCTCCCGATCCTTGCAGGCATTGAGAAAGAGCTGTTGAAGTTAAAAAGTCAGAGGGAAATTTAGCCAGTGCTACAGTAAAATTAGCCAGTAAAATTAGTACAATAATGAATGCAAGTATGAAAAATCACAGTTGTCTATATTGGATGGCCAAGTATGCCAGCACCGGGAGACAAAGAAATTGCTCTTCCCTTTACAATAGGAATCTCTTTAAAATTTTGACACAATTTGCTTTGTGAAAAGATCAAATCTTCTATAGAGTACGTATGAAATTCAGTCGGGCCATACTCCAGTCCCTTTACGTGCACAGGTTGGACAAAAGGAAGCGGATTTCATCTGGGGATTAGAACATAATTCTGAGAAACAATTACTTTGTTTAGCAGACAGCATCATGATTAAAAATTAATGCTCGCAAAAGTCAAAAACAATAAGCTGTTACCTTCTGGGTCAGTATTAGCCTTCCAGTCTTGGGGCTAGAGTATTTTTGAAATGCATCTCAGATATCTGATGATGTTGTATGCCTATCTGTAATGTGTTTAAAGTAGTTTTGATGCTGTCTGGACACCATGCTCTTTTTTTTTTTTTTTTTTTTTAGGCTGGCTGTGTGATTTTCTTTTTTAACTCTTGTAAATTCAGCTATGGACCAGCATAGGAGTATTTTCCAGCCTTCTATTTACATTGGTTTTGGTATTTTTAGTCCTCAGATCATTACAGTTTCATTTTTACCATTGAATTATTAAAGTTATCCAGGCTCCTGTGTTGACATCTTGTTACCTCAACTGTCCTTTTTGGACATGACCTTTGTTGTACGACAATTGCATCCTGCAGGGGGTAATAATAACCCGGAGACAAAAGACATTTAGCAAAAGGCGTGTATTAAAAAAAAAATAAAAATAAAAATACTGTTGTAATGGAAGCTGACTATTCTGTGTGCTGTAAGGCAATGGATAATAATGTCTGTCTAATATTTTATTTAGAGAATGGCAGTGGTCTCTGCAATGTCCTGGGTCCTGTATTTGTGGATAAGTGCCTGTGCAATGCTGCTCTGTCAGGGGTCCCTCCATCACACTTTCCAGCAGCATCACCTGCACAGACCAGGTAGGACTGAGATCAGCTGTGGGATGCCATAAGATTGCAGGCTTTCTGCCCGTGCTTATGTCTGTCTTGATAAATGATTGAATAATCATAAAATCCATTTTGTCATTTAACTTTTATGAGTTGCTTGCCTTCATATTGCACAGCATCTTTTTTGGGTTGGTCTAACGTGTCGTGCTTTGCCAATCTGATGTTGGAATATTCATCCTTTAACGTCGTCTTCTAACAACTTCCCAACACAGGAATCCCATTTTGGATAACCATTTAGTTGCTCTGTCTCTTTCTCTGTCTGTATTTCTATCTCCCCTTCTCCCCATTTCATGCAGTTCTGAAGTGGGTGTATAACTCTGAAAGATATTGTGACAGCACAACTTTGGATAACTCTGCAGTATCTGACCCAAACTGGACATAGGTTTGTTACTTAAAATACCGGCACCAAATCTCACTCATAGTCACTAGTGTTTACTGGAGGTCGGGTGTTTGCCTTAGAGTTATTCTAAGGTTCTCAAGTTTACCTCTGAAAATTGATGGGGTTGCAGAAGTGCAGCCCAGAGGAGAATTTGGGACTGTCTTTCGATGGAGTTAAAAGCCTGTAAAGTCAGAATAAATCCCACAGGTTAGCGGTGGAGAATGCAGCTCACTTTGACTGTTGTGCTCCACAGAGACTGCACATTAGTATTTTACTGTGTTTTTATTAATAGAAATGGATCATGTAACTTTTTCAACGGTTAATTGCGCTTTGAAGAATATGTGCCAGCTTAAAAATTGAGGAGTTGGCATATTCTAGCACAGTATTATCATCTGTTGCTTCACAAATTTGGATCCAAAAAAAGGTGGGAGAGGTTTTAAGAGCTTTGGAAATGAAAGATGGAAAATGTTAACTCAGTGATGAATCATTTAATAATGTGGCAACTAATACTTTAATGTTTTTTTTTAATCTAATGGCATACCTTCAAAGATGGATGGTATTGAACCACAGGTCTTTAGCAACTTTAATGACTCAAAGTTTTTCCAAGTACTTTCCTTGTCCAAAAGTCACAGGTATTGGCACTGTCTTGCTTTCTTGTGATAAAATACGCATAGTATGAAGGAATAGACCTAAATCTTTGATAGACCAGCTCTCGGTATCTGTGTTACAGCATCAGGTTAACTAATGGTGTTATGTTTACTAGCTGGCACTGGAAGTTTGAGAGTATTTGAAATTTGAGTGGTGAGGTTCTTATTTGGGACTTGCAGAGAAATGAACAAAATATTTATTACAATGCAATTGTAAGTAATGCTGCCGGTTATCTGAGTCTGTCCCCCAGGGAAGGAAATGGGGAAAACCAGCCCAGCTAAACAGAAAGGTAAAAGGAAAATGTAATCTTGTTTTGTAAAATCAGTTGAAACAAGTGACATTATGAGAAAAAATGAGAGCTGGGCAGATTCAGAGCTCTGCAACATTTGCCTAAGCTTGAAAAATCGCCTTTTGATGAAGCAAGAACAGCAAGACGCGGAATGCATACCAAGTGTTGGGGAAATGTGAAAAATGACAAAATCTTTCACTCAGAGATGTGATACAGATAGAGTGAAGGTTTTACAGCTGCCTCATCACCTACTTAGAAACAGCCAAGCTTTCCCTCCTGCGAGCCTTTCTCAGGCAGCTTCTCTGCACCCTACATGAATAAGATTGATGGTGTTCTGATCCCAGGCAGCCAATTTCAGTCTCTCAAGAAATAATCCACTACATTGACAGATGAGTGGAATTTGACATGATGTTCACCTCTGATTCAGATTGTGCTGCACCTGGGAAGTACCAGCTAGTGAGCATCCTTTAGGGAAACTGTTAGATTTTGGACAATTTCTGCTGTCACAACAGAAAATCAAGACAGTGGGTTTTATAAGGCCATGAATTTGCGGTCTGCCAACTGAATGTGAAAGGTTGTGTATAAAAGGGATGGAAATATGTTAACTAGCAAACTGAGTGATTTTAATGTATTCAACTGCAGTCCCTGAGCACACCCTATTTTTCATATTTATAATATTGGGAATGCGTCATTTACTTTTAGTTAGTCACTGTGTAAGTAAGATTAAAATGTTCAGCCAAATAAAAGTGAATAAAAAAAATGATGCAGATGAGCCAGTGCATAATTTCAGTAATTTAATATTTCATATATGAAATTTCAACTTATTGAATCATGACAAATATAGCTGTAATCAATAGCAAGCTCAGCATACCTTTTCTTTCAGTTTGTGATCTTCCATAGATAATAAGATGCTCTAAAATAAGAGAATTTGAGCTGTTCAGCTCTATCGTGGGGCTACTTTGGTACAAGATAATTAAAAAGGCAGGTTCCACCCTGTTTTGTGCTTCTCATACTTGATGAATAGAAGAGTCTCACTGAGCACAGGAAGGTGCAGGTAAAAGATAAAATCCTCATGGAGTGTATTTAGCATAATAAACTTGAACTGAACTCAGTGGATTAGCACAGTGAATATACCCCTCTGTACTACTGCGGTTAATCCAGTTTTGAAACCCTGGAAATCAAGGGCAATATATGAAAAGGTTAATTTAGCATCAGATTTCTAAGCTTGTTCATTTTTTTTTCTGAAACTTTCTTAAGCAAGTGTCTGAATGGGTTGAAATAGATTTCTACACACCATGCAATCACAAAAGTTTAAAGCTTCCTTTCAGTGTTGTATAATTTTTCAGTTTTATAATTCAGTACTTCTTCATTCAGTTAGATGACTTAGCAGAAGGTACGAACCTGAAAACAAATGTGATAAACTGCTTTACGTGACAGTATTTGTAATTGACTGTAGCTTTATTTTCTGTGAAATGTTGGCAGGCAGGCACAGATAGTAAGGGCATAGTAAATATTACTTGAATATAAGATGGATGATGCTGTATTATCTGTACCTGTTCATGAATTCTTTCTTGCCTCATTAACACAATAAAAAGTTTGAATGCTGCTGTTAAGTACAGTTAGGTATTGGTGGCTGTTCCTTTTGACTCTGATAGGTGAGGTGGGCAAGGTAGGTTTTCAGGCTTTTCTTTGCTGGGATCTGGAGGAGACCTTTGGAGTAAGCTAGCTGAACACCATTGCAGTGTAATTCCCCTTGGGTAATACGCATGGCTTTCTGCAGGTTTGTTATGACTATATTTCATTTTCATGAAAATTATGTTAGGCAGAGGACGTGTGAAAGCATTCACAGGAAATAACTTTATGTGGAAACAAATCTCAATTTTTTTCAAGCATGTAACTTCTGTGTGATTTAATAAGAAGCAGCAGTAATGAGAAGAATTCCACATTGGCCGTTTTAGGCTCCGAGATACACACAGTTGTAGAGCTGTTGAATTGGCCTGAGGATTAGAGCAGACAGGTTGTGATTTGCAGAGTTAGCTGAGTGCCTGTGAGAGTCCGTTGGTCATCTGATTGACAGGGTTGGCCCCGCCCAGAGGTAGGAAGTAGATGCTGGCGTTTGGCAAGACAGCAAGATACTAACAAAGCAAAGGGTTCAAGTTTAAAAGATGAAAAATAACCAGTCCCCCCTCAGTCATGCAATTCTTAGTGAATTTTCTGGCTTTGTTCCATAAATGAGGGACGTTTTGCTCCTGGTGAGGACCATCAGCTAGTACTGAGTCGCAGTAGACAGCACTGACCACGTGTTGCTTAAAAATACAGGGAAGTACATTGGATTCACCTGTAAGTTCATGCAAAATAATTAGGTGCACGTTAAGGATGCTGGGTTAGTCTTGCATACAGTGTAAAGATGTGAGGCAGACACAAGCAGAAACATGTACCTACTGTAGCAATGCTGGCATTTGCAAATATGTTAATTAAAAATAGGCCTGTTCAGAGGAAGAAATCATGGACTGAATCAAGGCTGGAATCGTATGTCTACTAAACATGAAGTGCCTTTTATTGTGACAGTAGTTAATGATGTGCCCATTAAAAATCATCTCAAGAAGTGATTCTCTATACTTCATGTTACGAGGAGGAAGATCAGTCTCAAAGCAAACACAAACTAACAAGCAATATCAACCTAAGGATGCTCTGAGCATGTGTCTCAGTAGACAGCATTTTGCAGAGACTTGAGTCTGTGGCTGTGAGCAGAAAATTTCTTAGTTCTGATCTTGGCCTTCCCACTGTTTTTTATAGCCTTGGGGGAAACCACATATTTTCACATTTCAAAAGGTCTGCTATTTTCATATGCCCCATCTATGTGGCTATTCAGTTCAGAACAGACTGAGAAGAATCTTGGTCTGAATCTAATTCCTCAGGAAAGTGTAAATAAAATGCGTGTCTCTAGTTTGCAGAGCAACTGAGATCTGGAAGATGAATTCAACAGGATTTTTGCTCTTGGTATTGATAGAAGCAAGTGTAGGACTAGGTAGTTAATATATAAATGTCTACAGTTTCTGTGATTAGCAAGAATTGTATTCCATTAATCATACTGTGTGAATGCCGACGGTTGCCTTCCGTACACAATATCCAAATTGCCATGCAACAACTTAGCCAATATCCAGTAGATCACGTCATGGACGTGAAAGCTGACAACTGGTGTTTCTTGCTGTGTTAAAATGAACAAATTTATAAGCTCCGAGGCCTGATTCAGATCTCATTTACACCAATAAATGCACGGGAGGCATCATACATATCCCGGTTTGTTCATGATCAGAAAAACCTGCTCACAATGAGCTATTCCAGTCACTCACTGGAAATCGCCTCTCTTGTGATACCTTTCTGTTATATACCTCTGGCCTTCACAGTCTGTTCTTGAAAATGTGAAACTACCAGCTGCTAAGTAAAGAAATCCAGGTTGGAGGAACTTACTCTGTTCCTGGTCACATACAAAATATATTTGGGTGTATGTGGACAAATGTATTTGTATGTATTTTGTGTAGGCAGAGAACTGATGTAATGAAATAAAGACTTAAGGACGAGTGCAGCATGACAGCGATCAACTGCCTAGTGTGCTAGTGTGATGCACTTGTTTACAGCAGCAGACTTTATCAGAAGTATTGCACCCGGTGATTTTTATTTTTACTTTTCCTGAAAAATTGAATCTCCAAGAGAGAAACAACATGGATATAGGGTGTGTTTCCAGCCGGGGAGTTAGCTATGTTGTTTTTTTTTTTTCCTGGGGTCTGTAAGCTGTTACTTTAGTGGGCTTTTGTCTCTCAGGTAAAGGGGAAAGTGTAGGTAGGCATTGCCGAGGAGCAACCAGCAGTCAATGGAGGGTCAAAGGCAAGAGGACACCACCTTCACCAGAGAAGGGTGCATAGCCGCGAGGCTCACAGCTCGATTGCAGGTGGAGGAAAGCTGTCACCAGTCATGCTGCTGAATGTGATGCCTTGTTACTTCTGATCCAGGGAGATGAAGCAACCTGGGGGTGCAGGTGTTGCAGCTCAATGGACTGTGAACAGCAGTACGGCCAAGGTGCGTGGTGGGGCACTGAGCAGACCGCTGTGCCCGGCACACCTCTGCAGGAGCTGCTGGAAGCGTGGCTGTGTTCCCTGCAGTCGCCCCTGCCACACACCTTGTGCCAAAGAGCAATGGCAAGGTGTTAACAGTGAGAGAAAGGAAATGCCTCTTGCATGTGTGCTTTGTACCGGCATTGCTCTGCGCTCTGGTTTGGTCTCCCCTGCGCTCTCCTTCCTCCCAGCTGTGCTCCTATCCCCAGCCCATGCCACTTCAGCTCTCCTCCAGGCCCCTCTGCAGGCAGCCACACAGGCAGGAGCAAAGCAAGTCCTTCGTTGTGTGGCAGAAGCTGCTCTGGGGAAACAGGGACCACAAAGCGCCTCTTGCTGCGGTGGCCCCGGCAGGCATCTTCCCTTCCCACACCCGGGTGCTGAGCCTCCATCTCCAAGTGCAGCCTTGGGGCCTTGGTGAGTCATGAAGGGACCGTTCAGTGCACTGCACTATTTGTAGCTCGCTGTCGTGGTATTAAAGACTGTGAGAATTCATACTGTAGTGGTTAAGTCCCAAGGAAAATTTGGCACCTACAAATATAAACCCCAAAGGCAAACTACATTGCTCTGTGCTGAAGTATTTCTGCTGATAACATCAGAAACCTGCCTTTAATGATTAGCCTACTTTAGTCCAAGGCTCATTTATATTTTAAAAGGCAATATCCAAGTGCATTTCCTCATAAGATAGATGTTTTCTCCCATTAAGTTTCATATTGTTTTATCCTATCCCGCGTTTAATCTCTGTATTTCCTTTTGAATGTTTTCTTTTCCACTCTGCTGTGAAATCAACCTTTGCTGTGAGCAAGATTTATTTTCCTGATGGGATTCAGCATTTTTGCTATTTCCAGATGCTCTGTACAGAACAGTTCTCTCTAGCTAACCTTATTTTTTTTGCATGGGAGCGGTGCTGGAGATTTCTTTTCATTGTGCTCTAGGCAGGGACCACGAGGACTGCAGCACAGTTGGACTCTCGATTTATGAGACTCAGTCAATGATGCCCAATGGGGAATTGGGGGTGTAAATTAAGCTGAATGAAGTTACAAAGCCCCATGTATGTATCTGTGACTCATATTTCTACGCTCAATTTAGAAGACTGTTATCTGACATCTCTCTTGCCTACTGTATTCCTTTCGGAACAACAGTTTTCCCCTTTTCCTTCGCAGTGGGTGAAGAAACCAGTCCTGCCCTTCTTGAACAGTCACTTCAGTGACAGCAGGTGCAGGATCACTGTTGCTATCATATGATAAACAATAATTATGTTGTAGTACTCCACTATAATCCTTACTTCTCTTTGAGAGAATAGCTTTGCTTGGGAACTGAATTGGTGGCAGGAATGGAGGACCTTCCTAGTTTTTTTTGGATGATGCGAAAGAGATTCCCTGAGAATCACCAAGTGAAGTGGAACACGTGGAAAATCTGTTAGCCGAGATGGCTGAATTCCCTTCCACCAGGGTGCTCTCATTGTGGTGCCTTGTCTCTGAGCTACAAGTATTCTGTGAGTAGTCTGATCTACACTAGCAGGTCCCACCGTCACATGTGCTGGACACTTTTTAAAGTCGTGCATAATTATTTCTTCTGAGCTGTGAAGTTTCACTTGTATATCATGCACCTTACCCCTCATTAAATGAATAGGCAATCAAAAAGCAGCTTAAATGGTGATCCCTGTCTCTTGGTTATTAGGAGAGCTTCTGGCTCAGATCAAAATATGCATTTAATCCGTCCTCAGGCATGATCCAAAGCTCTATTGGATTAATTTTCTTTTCTGTAGATGACAAATCTGAATCAAGAGCCTTCATTGTGAATCTACTAAAAACAATGAGAAAAAAAATCACTTCTGTAGTTAACTTATGTGCAAGTGGAAGTTACATTGATGGAGGACTTGATCGGAAATCTCCTATGAACATACATGTCAGTTTATTGGAAAGTGGGGAACTTGATACTGTAATTTCTATGTTGTAAATAATGTCAGCAGCCAACAGGCTCTATAGATCAGCCTGAGTGCAGGCGAGAGCCTCAGGATCTTAACTGCACACACTCTGATAAAACTTTATTACTTCTTTTTATTGTCCTCATTAATGCTCTTCAAAATGCCGTTAAATATTTCTGGCAAGCAAAGCTTCAGTGTAATTTTACTGTTTTGTTAAGGATTTATTAATTATAATCTTTTCTTGCAGAGTCTATTTATATTTGATCATGACATTAATTGGTTGCCAAAACAAACTAGAGTTAATTGTGTTTAATTAAGTGGTTGGGAGCAAGCAAGGGTAGTTTATTTGGAAAATCGGTTTCATTGATTTATATGTTTTTTTTTTTTTAAAAGAACGTGAATAAATGAAGGGAACCTATTGTTTAGCACCTTTTTCCCTACATGCTGCCCAGGAATCATCAATAACAGTTTTGACTTTGAACAGATTCAAGGGTGGAAAAGTATCTGTATTGTCTATATTTGTCTATATAAACCTATTAAGAAGTAAATGTTCACATCCTGAATAATTTTGAATTTAAATAAAACCTAAAACCAAGCAGAAATGAGATCAAGTAACACTGAAACTAACAGTAAGGTAGCGTTCAGAACAATGCATTTTGAAAAATGCATTTCGGAGAAAAACTTAGCTTCATTTCAGATTTGGCTAAAGGTGCTTTGGATAAGGAAGGCATGGTAAAATACACTAAAATATGACTAGAGAAATATTTTCTATAATAATAATATTAATACAATATATAGTTATATTGTATTTCTGTGATATAATAATTTCTATGTTTTCTATCATGCGTTTCAAAATCAGCTAATTTTACAGTTCAGAAGCTTTTGAAGACCAGCCTATTTCATGTTTTAATGTAAAATCAGAACTGAGTGGAGAATTCTGAGGACTTAATGGGTTTTTTTGAGGAATCAGTTTCCTAAGTTGAAACTGTAATTTGAAAAAAAAAAAAAAAGTAGTTTGATATCTTTGTGCGTTCCTTGTTTCTGTCTTGGTATTCCTCATTGGGGGGGGGGGGAAATTACCTGCATAAGGTTTCTGTTATCCCAGCAGCTACCTAAAACAAGTCATCATCCTGATCAATGAATAAATCCTGCCTGGAAGCATATATTCCGATATGCCAGCAGCTGCCTCTTTCCCAAAAGAAATCAAGACCTCACAGACTTCAAATCCAATACCAATGGAAACACAAGGAAGGTCTTGTGTGTCCTGCTGGCTGGTACCAGCTCTTGTTTTGATTTGCAGCAGCACTGAATTTAAAGGAGGTCTACTGTTTCTGGAAGTTGCCTTTTTCCCCAAAATCAATCTTCTCTGCTGTTTTAACAAAAGATACTTTCCTTATCTAAAAATCTTGCTTAAATCCATAAGCTCTCAGGGCTACACTAACACTGTTTGCTGTGAATATCATTAACTCATGAAGTTCCCCTTCTTGGTTAGTTGCATGGGATGCTTTCAAATTTGGGTGGTCAGTCAGGCAGAAGTCACTATTGTGTGTTAAAAAAAAAAAACTCAAGAGATGAGTTGAAGATAACAAAGGTTTTTGAGTTTGTAATTGGTTTCAGTGTGCCAGGGCAGGATCTGATAGAGAATGATTGTGTCTAAGCCAGCTCCCACATCTGTAGTATAATTATTTCTGTAGTAATACTGTATTTTTGTCAGGCTTTAAAATGCAGCTTTCTTTTTTCCCCAGGTAATTAGAAACTGTCTTTCCATGGCTGAAACCTCAGCACTTTCTCCATAAGTCAGCCGCCTGGGTGGTGTTTATCTTAACCTTGTTTTGAGTTTCTCCAACAAATAGATGACTTTTTTAGTTCTAATTTACTTTCTCTTGGTATTTCTATTATCTCTTTCTAGTTGGCAGGCAAGGAAATCAGATGTGCATCAAATGAAACCATTTGTCATGGATTAGTGCATGCAAATGCCTTGGTGACAACAATAGACAAAAGCCAGCAAGTGTCTGAATGCTAACTTTGGAAGAGAAAATTAACGAGGCCAAAACACCAGTCACAGCAGTCCCTAAGTGAGATTATTCAATGCCTAAGAGCAAGGCGACACTCTTACTGAAATCTTAAGACATCAGGGTAATGCACAATGACACTGCTAAGTGGAGAAGTGTCCATGGGGGCTCCTGGCTTTCCCAGAGCTACTCAATGGCAGGACCTTCCCTCTGCCTATTAAAACCCATCTGCACCCACAGCAGAGGAGAGGGATGGGATGGGACTCACAGGTAGGCAAAACTGGAGAAGACCTTTGGTATTCCAGCGTGCATACCCTCGTTTGTCACAGCGCACTGGGAGTCAGAAAGGCTGCCAGGCAGGAGGCTTAAGTGAATCATGTCGAGGTGGAATATATCTTCCTCAGTGTCTTGGTTGGAAATGTTTTGCATTTCTCTTTTCCCCCGAGGACAGAATTGGTAATTGTTTAATGCTGATCTCCTACTGTTGATAACACACTGACTTGAATGAGTTGACAGCAGTTATTAGATATTTATCTCATGCTTGTGATTGTTACTCCAGTTTCTTTATGAGCCTAGTTGGACTCTCTTGAGTCCTAAAAGATACATGTGGGCTCTGCTGAGTTCCCCACTCGAAGAATGGTGTGAGGAAGAGCTGAGACAGTTGTGGGAAGGGAATTTTGAGATGCCCTGACTGGGAGCAGGCTGCGGACAACGAGCATCCTGTGCACGTTTGCACATTGTCACCCTTAGGAGAGCGCCAGACACAAAGTCTGTAGTTTAGTGAAAGGACCACAATGTAGCCAGATTACCTGCTGTCTTCTCTAGGTTTTCACTCCATTTCAGTCTTCCCCCCTGCCCGCTGCCCCCCCCCCCCAGCTTCTTCTATTTCTAAATGTCTCCCTTCCTTTAAATCAGTTTCCTTTATTTTCTTCTAAATCTTTCTTTATGTAAGCTCTTATGGCTCTCACTTTTAGAAAAGGCTCTCTGAACCTCCTCCTTTTAAACTCAACGCACCTTGATATGGTGTTTGAGCAACAAAGTGCGACTTGATTTCATCCCAATTAGAACACCACCCACATTTTAATGAAATAAATAGCTTCAAACATTGCTATTTACAAATAATCAAAATGGAATTATTTGATCAAAAGATTTGAAATGCTAAAATACATTTCCCACTTTCTGATATTGACGCCATATTTTAAGTGTTTTCTAACAAAAACTGGAGAAAATATAAATTGTAACGTTTTTCACCCATAGGAAAAATTATTTCTGTTGATCAGAATTTTCCAATGGGAAAAACTTCACAGGCACTTTGTGCCTGTCTCTGCAGCAGGCTGTATGCAAGGCAATATGCTACCATAGTGGTTTCTAGTTTTTTTTCTTTCCCCCCTCTGCCCTTATGCTTTGATTTTGTGTATTTGTACTGGAACCAGACCTTCATCCTTTATACCCCCGAAGTTTCTCCCAGTTTTGATGCTGTAGCGTAGTCAAGACACCTTGTTGAGTGTTACCACAGACATAAGCGTGTTGGTCAGACCGGGTGGTGCAGGCTCTGGAAAGCAAACTCGTGACTGAGCAGGACCAGTTCTGAAAAATGAATAAGTGCTGGTGATAAAAATAGGTGCAAATTAAAGGGAAAGGGATTTCTGCTTTCAGTGTGAATCATTTGATGGTTTCCCCTAGTAAAACAGTTCCTTGACTTTTTAGATTGTATTTGAATTGGCTTTGAGCTGCCTGTTGCTGCACAGTGTTTTATGATGATGTGCCTTCTACGTGCAGTGTTGTATCAAGCGGTTCTTTTGCACCAGTCATACTCCTCTGAGGTTCAGGCTGCGCAAGTCCCCCCTAAACCCTGTTCTCATGTAAATTGAATTATTCGCTTATGTTCTTTTTTTTGTTTGTTTGTTTATTTTCTAGTCTATCAAAGGAAAAGGTGTAATCTATAGTGTCTAGAGATGGAAACAAACTACAAAGCAGTATCACATTTATACTGAAGTCCTTCTGATGAGGATTATATCTCTAGTATGCTGCTCCCTACATCTGAGGGGCTGTGCTCTTTAACAGGTGAGAAGAGATTATCCCTTAGTCCTGACAGAATCTATGAATCAAAGTCTGTTAAGGGAAATTCGTACAGAGTTTAAAATGCAAACCTGCTTTTAAATGTAACTATAGCAAAATAATTTCCCCTGTATAATACATGTGCATTTTATGAATTAGTACCTAAAATTTCAGAGGTCCTACTGTAAGCTGTGTCCTGTCTGCTTTTAAAGAAGTGTTTTAATGTCTAGATTTCACATAGGAACCAAGCAAAGATATGAAAAAAATTCAAATATGCCTTTGTCAGGAGGGATTATTTCATATTCTGATAGCACATACAGATCTCAGAACATCAATATTTGCTATAAAGAGAGCATAGTTTTACAGGACACCCAACCAACACCTGCCTTTCTGTTTGGTTCTTTTCTTTCCCTTTATGCCCAACCAAGGGACAGTCGATCCCCCTGTGTAGTGTGTACACAGCATCCAGCGGTGGAATAGATCAGCTGAGGAAACCGAGAGATCTCCATCATGAGCATATTTAGAGCAGCTGAGATGCAAATAAGTGAGGTTTTGTTATTCTGTTCCTCACGTAGCCTCTGTAAGTGAGGCTGGTGGCTGCCAGACACTGTCCTCCCAGCTGGTACCCAGAGCAGGCATCCCATCCCTAGTGCTCTGTCCTTGGCATGGCTTGGCGTGCAAGTACAAGTGTTGCTGTGAGCCAGGTGATGGATCGTGGAGGCTCTTAGCTCCCTCTTTTCATGAAATCAAGTGCTTTACTGTAAGCCAACTTCACGCTGGCTTAAACTTTCATGGTGGTTAAGCTATAATCTATCAGACTGCCCCAGCTGTGAGGGGTAAAGAGCCTTCACGTTCACTTACTGTTACTCAATTGACAAACAAGTTGTACCATTGTAGTGAATTTTTCCCCTGTGTCCATGCTCTCAGCTGAACCACAGGCTCAGCGCATGCAGGAAGGCAGTGCGGCGTTTGCTTCAAATGTGGAACTTCCCACTTAATTTCTTCCTTGAAGAAATGAGAAGGTTAGGCTTGTCTTTGGACAAAAAGGCTTCTGCTTTAAGCGTGTTTCTTACTTGAAGGCTACACTTCCCACCAGAGTTTTGTGCGATGCTTCCAGTCTTTCACAGGCAGCGTAACACTGATTCTGCATAACTCAAAGAGCATATTTTTCGTAACGTGTCTGACTTGCAAATCTTGTTAACTGCACGCTGTTATCTCAGTACACTTGCAGGCCAGCTACAGCAGCATAAAAACTTGTGGCAAGATAAATCATGTCAATTTTTTTTAATAGGGAAAAATAATTCAGACTTTCATCTTCTACAATTGGAAAAAACTTAATCTCTTGATTGCTTCTGAAGACACAGATTGGTCTGGGGAAAGACCTAAAAGATCAGTCCCAAAAGAGGACTGTGCTCTGGGGGCTCCTAGATGGAAAATCATCTGTGAACGATGTCTTGTTTGGTCCAGCCAAAGGCGGGGGGGGACTTGGTAGGGCTAGGATGCTGTTAGGGTCCTGCATGTCCTTCCCCACTAATGGCCTTTTTTTGGCTGCTGCTGTTGAGTTTCGAGCCAACTGCAGAAGTTTTGCTTCTCGCTCACCAGAACCTAGAAAACCTCTAAGCTGGGGAAAGGGCTTCTCTGTTATTTGCCTTTGTTTTGGCAACACAGAAGCTCAGAGGTTATATAGCTATTTACCAGTATTGTTATGTTTCCTGGCAGGACTTCATGCTGTCATAGAGGCGCAGCAGGAATCCTGTGCCACAGTTCATATTGGGGCCACCTGGTTGGACTGGGGAGTCCTGGCAAGGGATCCTCTTCCACAGGATCCTTTTCCCCTCACGCAATGAAAAGGCGACTGAGCTTCAGCTGATGTCCACTGCCTGGCTTGCAGAGGGTACCTGGAGGCTCTTGTTAGGCCTTGAGAATGAAACTAGGACTTGATTCCATCTGTATTGCTGAATTAATGTAAAAATTGCTCATTTTAACCTCTTGTGGTTATAAGCTTTTATGTTCTTGAGGAATTGTAGCAAATTTTCTTTTCTATTGTGACAACTGTTTGTTTATTTTTGTAGGCTGAAGGAATACAAGGTAACAGTCTGCATTTTGCAAAGCATTGTTTCTTTTGTTGTGTAAATAATATGTAAATAATGGATTTTTTTTTTGACAGCTAAAGCAAGATATCAAGTGTTGGTTCGGTGCAGTATTAACACTTTGAAATTAGTTCAGAACAATTTGACTGTTTTTCTTACTAACTGGAAAAGAAAAAAGAAAACAAAACCTGAAACAATGCGTTGTATTTCTAAACACTGAAAGAAAAGCAAGGAAAAGGCCAGATTAAATTAATAAAAAAAAAGTCTAAAGAAGGTACTGCTTCTTTCCTTAAATAGATTTAAATCAGAGTATCTCTAATCAGAAGCTATGTTCTGCTGTAGGGGTTAACCCTTCATCTTTCTCCCAAAAGTAGGGCTGTGGTGTTAAGATATTGCTGGTAGGGAGAGTAACTTCCAATACCTCTTGAGTTTTCCATTTTGAATAAATAATTAGGTAATCAGGACAGCAGAGATGGGACATCACGATTTTTCTCACTTGCAAGAGGGCAAAAAAGCCAGTCCATTGCTCGCAGTCTCCATGGCTAATGTAGTGTTTTATTCAAGGTTGAATGGGCTTTGAGACAGGCTCTACCCCTGCCAAAAAGTGAAGAGATGGAAGAAGCAGTGCTAAACTCACTGCCACTAAAACTGAGCGCACAGCTCTGCTCCGAGCTGGTGGGGGCTCTCGGGTGGTGGTGGCAGACGCTAGTCATTGAGAATTAAATGCATTTGAAAAGGAGGCTTTAACAAACAAAGGACGGGTATTTTAAAAATACCTTGTTGCAAAGTTTAACCTCTGGGAAGGGCATACTTTGGGTGGTTTTGCTTTGCTTTCAAATAGAAGAAAGCTGAACCGCTGCCCGCTAACTCTGTGTGGTGCCGTAGGCATAGATCTCCTGCCGTTCTGCTGCTGTATCTGAACGTAAGGCTTGAACTGTGGCTTCTCTCTCTCTGCTTGCATTTTGGAGGAGGCCGAGGCTGCACCCCAGCCACAGCAGAGCACTACTCGTGGCCTCTGTTGATCCGTTCAGAAAGAAGCAGGAGCCCACAGGGAGGGAAAGCAAAGCTTTGACAAACTGATGTTTGTCTGCGGTGCTGTTGAAGTGCTTTGCTGACTTCTCGGTCATCTCAAGACCTTTACTAATTTAATGAGCCAATTTCATTCATCAAGCTGACAGTTATCCATGTCAGAGACCAACACTCCTTCTCCTGTAATATACATCTGTAGCAGTTATTTTGCTGTCCTTGAAGAAACACAGACTGGAATATCACTTTATTTTGAGAGATGCTTCTAGTTTTTTTTTTTACCTGAGGCTTAGTATTGGAAATGTGTTTTCTTTATCTAAGTGCTTTTGTCATTTTAATGTAAACTCAGCTCTGCTTTGCAAAGCACTGCTGTTCTCCTCTTCCGGAGAAAATGTGATGGTCTATCAGCAGTGAAGCTCTCTCTGTGCTCTCTAATATTAATCACTGAATCCAGCAGTTATTTAAACTGTATCTACTTGTGCCTTTTTCGTGACAAGTTCTGGGGAGGGTGGGGGGGCATTGTGGTGGGATTCGTAAGTGTCTGTATTGGATTTTGAGTACTTACAGTAAATGAGTTAGGAATTATGTGTCAGAGGAGAACTTTAGCGAAATACATAGACTTGTCAAAAAAAAAAAATCTTCTGGTAGAAACACACCAGTTTTAGCAGGATCCAAGTTTTGGTAAAACGGAACGAAAGAGGTTGAGATCTTATCAACAATATGATCAGTGGTGTGGTGGTTTGGGCATTTCCCTGGAAGCCGATTCAGATGAAGGATTTGAATCTCGGTCTTTCACCGGGCTGTCGAGTTTGTCTGAATTTTCTGTTTCCTGGGGAGAAAGTCTGATTCAACCAGTGAGCCGCTCGTTCAGCACAGAGGGAGCTGACGGCATGGCCTGGCAGCAGCACAGCATAAAGACCAAGGATCGTGCTTCAGCAGCACAAAGCACAAACCTCTTTCCATTTCTTGTGATTTTTGTAAAAGTACCAGCCTAGTTCTGCGTGATGTTTTTCCGTGTTGTTAGCCAGCTCAGTGGATGATCTGTAGCTGTCAAATCTTGCAAAGCCCCAACTTTCTGCCAGCAGAAATAGAATGGGATGTAAACCACTTAGGAATGGTTTTGATGGCCCTTCACGTGGAATAGAAAATGTAGATTCATTTCACAGCTGACAAAGAGCTGATTATTTATGTTTCTTAGAAAACAACTAAGAATGTCTAAGAATCTTTTTTTACCATTATGGATGACTTTCCTTGTATTTTCACATCATTCTTTTTTGAATCATGACAAGCTGAGATTAAACAACAAACAGCCCCTGAGATCTGTCATTTTTTTCCCAATGATTTACGTCGGATGGTACCATAAATTATGGAGGCAGCTACCGGATACTGTGCCTGAACAAGTACTTTATTTGTGATGTAGTTTTGAGAAACCTCCCGTGAGTTGTATCTGCAGAGGATAATGGTGCCATCCCGTAAAAAAGCTGCTTAACATTTCTAGGACACTAAGCCATGAGGCAAAGGTGCTAATTTTTTTATTTATTTTTAACATAAACCCATGAGTATTTATGCTGGATTATATTGCTGTCTGCCTATCTCTCTTCTCATCGCTTTTACCATGTCATTTAAATGTCAAAAGAACAAAAATCTACCTCTTGTAGCTGGAAAAGGATGAAGATTTTCCATCTTGCTCTGGTGCTCTGAATACTTTGACATCTGTAATATAACTATTTCTCGGTAAATAATTCACCCAGTTTTGGACACCCTCTTTTGTCTGAAGCGTCTCCCTCTTCTGTACTGGGAAGTTTTGGAAAGATGCTGTAAGAAAAGGAGGCTTAATTTTGTTCTGCTGCAAAGCCTCCTTATTTATGGCTGCTATTATTTTATATATTTCCTTTCATTGAGGAGGATGGAAGAAGGTGGCAATGTATCATCTCCCAAAATGAGAATGTGTGGATATGCATATGGCCAGACACGTCTAACCTTTTTGTTCTCAGTGGTGCAGGCATATTCACATACAAGCCCCTATATGTCACCTCATCTTGTAGTGCTGAGAGCCATTTTTATTGTACAGAGCTGGATTCTGTACTCACTTTCTTCACAGAACATTGTCTTTTGCTCTTCCCTTATTTCTTGTGTTCTCAAAATAGTCCATCGTGGGGATGTTCAAAGCAGCAAGGTCTTAGTCACTCTCATGGATAACTAAATGTCTCCCATCAGCTGACCAGGTCTTGCAGTCAGTTATTCAAATAGTCACAAGGGTTTGGGGTTTGGCTGTATTTCTGCTGGGTCTTGATGAAGACTGAAATGTTTTGAGTTTTGCTATTGCTGAGAGCATCTTTCTTCATTGTGCAAGTGCCAGTCTGGAACGAGATGCTTCCCCCAGGACCATGGCTTGTCACAGGCCAAAGTAGCAGCGGGAATAGCATTGTAAGGGGCAGCAGAAAATCCCTACGTCGCATTGCCCAAGGGAAATGAATGTTGCTGCGTTCTTCAGACCTTTTTTTTCCCCCCCCTCCCACAGAGAATTTCTGGAGCTTCCCTAACAGCAGTAAAGACATCTGTTTGCAGCTGCAGAAGCCAGAAGTGTCAATAGCCGCCCTGGCCAGGGCAGCAGCAGCAATGTTGCTGCAATGCAGGCAGCTCAGCACACGCTAATTTTCCGTGTTTCTTGTCCATGCGGCCCCCAGGCCAGTCTAGCTTTGCCTGTCCTCAGGGCACAGCACTGTCAGGCTTGAAGCGGTGCTGGCGAGCTGCGGTCCTGGTGGAGCGACACGTTGTACGGGTCTCCTGCCACCGCAAGGCAAAGCCCCAGCTGACCTGGGGGAAGAAAAGGTGCCATCGCAGGCACAGGGCTTCTGTCGTTCTCTTCAGTTTATATGCACTCGTGATTTGCTTTTTGTCCTCCTGTCAGTGAAAACCTTGAGAAATATCACTCCGTGGACTGGAAATACTTATCAAATTCCCTGCTTTTTCATTATTTGTTTTGTTATCTGCCTACCCCCACCCCCCAAAAAAAGAAGATACCCCCTTCTAATTTTTTTTTTTTTTACTTTTACCTTCTATGCTCTGGTGGCCACAGTTAGGCAAACCTCAGTGCTTACAAGGATTGTGTTTTCTAAATGAAGTACTTAAAATCATAAAGGATAAATGTATGAAACCTGGGAACAATATCAATTATCCTGTCTTTCTTCTCTAGAAACATTTTTGTTATTACATTTTGAATTATGATTCCTGTAACAAATTCTAAAGTGTATATATATCGACTCAAATGCAGAAAATGCCCAAAGTGTCATTAAGTTGGCCATGACTGTTTCTGTCAATATTTAATACTTGGGTAAGTGCAATTCATGCTGTAAGCTAAGCCATGGTAAATTGGTGGAAGGTAGCGCTTGTATGTGTACACATCCATACCTTTACTGTAAGCCAACTCATTTCCTGCTTTATATTCCCCACATTCATACGGATTTCTTTCACGGGGGTTTCAGGCGCTATACGCTTCTGTATGTGTGGTAAGATTCAGAAGCTTCAAATCCATAAAATCAATCCACTTGGTGATCTTCTGGTAAATAACACCCGAGAGTTTATAGTTTGTTCAGCTTGGTGATAGATCATAATTTGGATTTACAGCCGTTTGCCAGCCTGGCGGGCAGAGGGGGGTAACTATCCTCCCCTTCAGGAGCCTCCAGCCTGGCAGCACCTGTGTCTTATGCTCGGAGCCCAGCAGCAAGGGGATGCTTATGACCTCCCTGGGGAGGGGAGGGACCGGTGCCTCACTGCTCTGGCAGCTCCTGTGGCTGCCCTGTGCGGCAGCTGCCTCTTGGGATGGGTATAAAGATCTGGTAGTTAGCAGTGAGCGGGGATTTGGGGTAGTAACAGGTCTTCTTTACAATAAGCTTCCCAAACATTTTGGTTTCATCACACTTCTTCTGGCAGTGATAGATATATTAATTAGCATTTTTATCGCATAATAGTCTATAGCCTTAAAATGTCAAATTGTGAGCACATTTGTGGATTAGGTTTAACTGTTAGTGCTTTTCCAGGAATTATATCTAGATATGTATTATTTCTTTATTGGCAATATTAAATCATCACAGTTGGAGAGCTATACATCTGTTCTTTATCCATTTTTCCCCTGCCACCAGAAACGTGCAGACATCCCAGCATCTCACCCAGCTGTCAGTATTTGAAGGTGTTTTCTCTTTTTAAGTCTCTTATATAGTTATATAATATGGAGGAGTGGAGGATATAAAGGTTTCATCAGTATGTCTTTCTGTAACTTAATTTGTATTTATTATTTTTTCAAGGAGGGAAACTTCCACGCCTATGAGGAGAAAAAGAGGTAGACTATGAAACATGGTTCTTAATGGCAGCAATGAAAGTGTTCCGTGATTTGGGATGTCAGAGCAAGTCTGCTGGGAAATGGATTAGTAGGCCAGGAGAGGGTAGTGTGATCAAAGTGCATAGTAAATTAATTTACCTCATACTCCTGCAATTTATCACATAGATATCACCTCTACACATGAAAAGATACATGAGTATGGATGCAATATTGCTCTAGTGCTTATATCTTATTCCAGAAGTTAAATAATTTAACACTCCTGCTTTAACCTTACTGAAATATTAAAACCCTGCAATCCCTTAGATTTGCTTTTGTTACAACTGTAACATTACATTTTCGTGTCATTACGACACCGGTTCGTAATTGCAGCCCAGACAGGTCTTTGGCCATTTGAATAGAAAGCAAAACTGGTTTTGACTGGTAAATGCTAAGCAATTTCATCATGAACAAGGACACGCATTATAAAGAAGGAGGAATTACGGATTCACTGACATCAGGAGCCCTTTTAAAAAGAACTTTTTCATTTGCTCACCCTTGCAACTTTTGGCTTGCAGTCATTTCCCATCTATATAGCAGTTCTGAGGGATGTTTCAAGTTGTGGTAGTTACACTTCACAATTAGACTTGGCTGGTAAACAGTTCATTAAAAATATCTACTTCAAAGCAAGATGAAACAAGTCTTTCAGAGGTTTTGGTGGAGAATGGAACAAAATAAAGATCCATCTATTGTTGAAGGGCCTCTAGACTGGGTGGTGGTGGTGCAATGAAGTTGAGCATGGGAAATGCACGGTTATGTCCTGGCCTGAATTACAGGGGTTGAGAGTTCTCATTTTGCTACTCGTGGTCCAGGAAAGTGCCCTGACAAAGCTGCTCTGGTCTGTCTGTGCCTTTGACCAAAAACTGCCTTGTTCCTGAGCAACTCTTCTCCATCAAAATTACTGCCAAGTGGCTCTCCTCCTGAAAAAGTTTCAGCTGTACGGAATATGTGCTATCGGATTACAAAAAGATTTCCTCGAAAAGAAGTCCCAATTGGCTATAGTCACTGTGCTCAATTCAGTTAAGCTGAGCTGATCCCGGCTGCTCGTGGAGCTGGCAAGCAGAGCGTTGCAGAGGAGAGGCTCTGCTCCCCTCCTGCCGTCCCACAGCCTCTTTCAAATGATTGCTTGGCTCCTGTCTGCGGAGCCACCAGCTTCTTTACTGGAATCCCTTTATTGCCTGGGTTCCTCTAATTAATTACTTCTTTCCAGGTCTTTTAAAAATTTGGTAATTGGTGTATGTAGCTGTCTGTTTCCCCTAAAGTCTGAAGCCATTTTATGTACATCTTATCTAAGTGTACAATCAGCTAAATTAATACTAATTACAATTTCCGAGAGTCCCATGTATTGTTCGTTTTCTGAAGAGAGGAGAGTTTTCTTGATGGTTATTTATGGGTAGAGGTCATGAATCACTGTATTAATCTTTTTTGATTACTAACACCTGATAACTCAGACTGCTTCTTCCTAAAGTATTTTTGGTTCAATTAATTTGCTTTTATTGCTGGATCTAACACACGTTCTGCTGTAGTAAATCATCTGCTAATGAAACTACATCTTTAAAATCAGTTCAGACTTACTTGTGACTATGTTTGTACTTGTTAGATTTCCGTTTGAGGAAAAAATGTGTACCTGAAAACACTTACGGAAAATTCAAATAAAAAAGCCAGTTACTCAGATATTTCAGTTTACTTGAAATTTCTGAGGTGAAATATTGTCGCCTTTTAATTTCTTGAGATTTTGACACCAATGTGAGTGGGTTTGACCATCCTTTGTATAATTTTTTTTCTGTATATCTTCAGTATAGAATTTTTAGTGTTTCTTGGAGTTTCTTCTGTTTGTTTAAGTTGTAGGGCTCAGAGCCTTTACCTTCAGTATGAAAATATAACACACACCAGACATCGGGGCAGATATGCTAAGGGTGCTCTTTGCATCTGGCAGTGATGTCAGATCAGCCCAGGCTCTCGTAGCGTGGCCACACAGAACAAGGCAGATTCAATCGGCTGAGACCGGCTGCAGGGAAGCGTGCAGGAGAGCAAGCTAAACGATGAGGGTGGCAGCGTTTCCGAAAGCTCTTTGAATGATGAGGTGGTGCAAACATTGGAACTCAGACTCCAAAACTGGCAAGAAAAAGGTGATGGAAGAAGTTGCTACTCTCGTAGAGAAGGAGGAAATCTTTCCAAAACAGGCAGTTGGCTCTCAGTTGAGTTTTCATCATAGTGTTACTCCATCAGCAGAACGTAGGCACCAAGTAAGACCACACTGATTCAATGGCATTTTACAAGCATTGCCCACAAGACTTGGGGCAGTAGATAACTGTGTTCTAGGGTTATATTTAAAAGCCCCTTTAGACCCTCTTACAAAATGAGATTCATTGATGGCTCATGTGAGGGATTTCAGATGAGCTAAGTGATCCATCAGAGAGAGGAGTAAATGGTTAATCAAGACATTTGATCTTAACCAGTGCAAAATTAATCTCTTCCACTGAGGTAGAAAATTTGTCGTGACAACTCTTGTCCAGGTCCACAAGAGTGAGCGGTACTTAACTAGTTCTGCAGGTGACAAAGAAGTGTTTGGGTAGTCAAAAGGGAAGAAGGATGCAGCAATCTTAAATAAGAGGAGGCCAACGCTACAGAACCACTTTGCAATGTGTTATTCTAATCACAAATCAACAATATGCTGGGATTCAAAAAACAGATTAGAAACTAAGATGATTAATAAAAACATTTGTACATATATTTGAATACATTATTTAGCTTATAACCCTCATTATTTTAACAGTATAAGCTTGCTATTCACCTCTTAACTTCATGTCTCTAGTGCAAATCCTAGTCATACCTGCACTAAAATCTGTGCCTGTCTCCCTGATCTCCATGACATTTGGCTTTTAAGTCTGACGCAATATAGCTAGAACAAAATTCTTCTCTTATCGTGGCTAAAGCAGGACTCATCATTCTGTCAAATCTGTTTTCATTGTTGTCCACTGTGAATAATTCCACCCTGCCTGTAACATGAGTGTCATCTTCAGCTCCTCAGCTTGTGTCATCCTGGCCACCTCTGAATCATGCTGCATGAGCCACCTAAGGTGCAGTTGTTCAAGTCTCTACGTGCAGCCAGAAGTCTTGTTAAGGCTCTTGTCTCATGCCCTGATTATTTCCACCTTCATTTGTCTGTTCTTCATAATTTTTGTTATACTGTGCTAGTGTCTATCTGAAATAATGAGACCAAGACTGTCCTTAGCCTGTACCTCATCTTCCCTCTGTCCTGGTATCCCCTTCGCTATTGCATCAATTGTAAACTACTTGTTTTGATTTTTTTTTTTTTTTTAAATAGCCTTTCTGGTCTATTCCCAGCAGATTTATTTCCTGTTTATTGTGTTGTACATGCTTCACACGTATCTCTCATTGTGCAAGTTTTCATGTTGTTCATTCACATAGTACTTCATGTACTCTTTCAAAGTACCAAGCCACTTTAGCTGCTGTTGGGATACTGGATTAGATGTAGCAATTGGTCTGATATTCTATAACAACTTCTCTATAACTGCAGAAAGAAAGACTTTCTTTAGATAATCTGTCTTCAAAGATCTGTACTTAGGATAACAGATAAATTATTCTTAAACGCAGGCGACCACGTCTGATCTACAAAGGCACTTCCAGGGACATACTGGTTTAGGTACCCAAATGCAGGTTTGTACTTACTGTGATTTTGCAGCCATGAGTTTTCAGGCTTCTAGTTTAAAAGATCCAGTTGCACAAGGATTTCATTTCAATGGGTCTTCGTCCTTTGAATATCCCCCCTCTCATAAAAAGAAGATTCTAGGCAGATCCACACAATGCAAAGGAAAACAGAGGTGTCCTAGTTGGAGCCTGTACTAGCTCCAGAGCCAACATAGCTGCATCAGGACATATTAGCTTGAACTGATTGCTGTGTTCATTTGGTACCCTGCTTCCCTGGCTGGGCTAGTTTCTGTGTTGCTCCAGCATCACACATGTGTTGATTGCAAACCTACCATCTGTGCTCAGTATAGACTAGTTTTAAGCTATTACATCAGTTTAGGTGCTTATAAGACCAAAATTCAATATTTTAAAGTTTACTGAAGATTATCTTAATTACACGTGTTTGTGCTATGTGTTTCTCAGATTTTGTTAATAAACTAACAATAATCAGCAACAATTATTAAAAGGTGTAGCTAAAATTTAATATTGATTGAATCGCTTATGCATGTGAGTATTCATAATATGGAGCGCCCCTGGTTTATTAACTTGAACTGAACTGTGCTGCTCTGAAAGAAGGAAGATGTTATTAAAGTGAAGTATATGTGTATAGCCAGGCTATTGCCTTACAAACTGTGGTGATAAACCTGAGGCTTAGGTACTCTTGAAAATATCCCCTATAGAGAAGTGTATGCATTTGTTTATAATAAGTCAGAGACTTAGAACAGGATTTCTGCCGGTGTTTGTAGCCCGTGCCCTGGCAGCAGTCAGCAAGCACTTAATTGGCATCTAAACCCAACGTTAGGGCCTCAAGGGTGACCTTCAGTAGAGGGGAGCAATCAGACACTTTTAATTTCCTAATTACTGAGCGGGGCTAATGGATGCATGGCGACATCAGTTCCACAAAAACTATTCTTGTTCCTCAGACTCCTTTGCTTGTATCGATTGCATCTCTGCCCTGAAAAATGTATAGGCAGCGTGAAAGAAAGCTATTTTGGCTTGAGGTGCTGTGAGATCAACACTGTCGTAGTATACATATTCATTTAAATGTGATATTCCAAAAAGAGGGCAAGATACTGTGCTCATCTCCACTGAAATAATAGTTATTAATAACTGTGTTCTGGTTTTAAGGAAATAAATGTGGAACAGGGAATTTCCTAAGAGTCGAGGGGTTTAACTTGCTCCAGTCAATAGTACACATAATACCATCAGTAATACTTATTAAACACAACTCTTCAAAAAGGAGAAGCTAACATTTTTAAATGTCCATGGGTGGTCACTACTTCAGTAGCTTAGCTACTAGTTTATACATAGAGCGTGCTCACGAAGTATCCCTTATTCACCAAGGACTGCTTGCTAAACAGACAAAGTGACTTAGGTCTGGTGTAGAGCAGACAGGTTCTGGGTTTCAGACCTCGGTGCCAGCCAGTGCTATGGGTCAGTGACCTGGTGCTGCATTCAGAGGCCACACCACAAATTATTTCCTTTGCAGCACTGGGATATGGGGTCCTGCTTTCCCCTCTCTAGCTTTTCTACGCCTCTTGGTAGCATAGCTCAAGCTTGTGTAGTGACCTAAAACTAAGTAATTACTGTGCATAAAAGGAAATAGATTTATTGGAGTAAAATACTAGTAAAATACTAGTAAGTGTGCCATATAGTAATTATACCACTTTAAAAAATTACCCGTCTAAATCATTTTGATATGTGATGTGTTTTAATGCTTTTCACCAGTTTTGCATTATGAAGAATGGTAAATAACTGGTAAATAACTGCTTGGTCTTTCCATGTCATCTGCTGGTTTTTAGGCTTTCCTGTGTCCCTCCCCTTAATTTGTTCCTGCTGGAAATTAAGTGTTTAAATAGGTTTAGTGCCCTTGATTCCCACTGGTCCTTTTGCTGGTATCTCTCTCTCTCCTGTTTTTCCCACTTTGCCTTTTTTAGGGTGGGGATCTTAAGTTTTACCCTTTTTTAGTATGATTTAACTATATTTCTTCTCTACTAATTTTTTTCTAAGCTATTATTGTTCTAGCTTCCAAATTGTCTGACATTACGGTTGAACTATCATTTTTTTCCCAACCTGACATTGTTTACTTTAGAAATATCTTAGAGAAGGTACAGCTGACTGTTATGACTTGAAATGGAATTGCATCTGTTCTGTAAACTCTTGTATAATTTAATGATTTTTTTTCCCCCTTTTTTTAAAAACAAAAACAACTGAAAGAAAAATCAATTGAAATGCAGTTCAACAAATGAAAATAACAATTAATGTTGGCCTTCAAAGTGAAGCAGGGGGAGTTAGTGCCGGTATTCCCTCCAGAGTCCCAATGCTATTTTTCTTCCTTTGATAATACCAACAAAGTGGAAGCAGCTTGGGCAGATTTGTGTGGGGAGGTGTAAAAGTTGTGGGAGTGTGGAAATAGCAAAATAAATTTATCCTCATCCCTCTACAGTGTGTCACTGCAGCTGTTTATTTCAGTAGTTGTTCCACATAAAATACCAAAGCAGAGCCAGCTTCTCCGCTGCCTCACACTGCCTGCAGTATATGGGTATTTTCAGGTGACGGGCCAGTAAGCAGCAGCAGGCCTGAATGCTGCCTGTATTGCCACGTGTGCCTTGGGCTAGATGCAGGTCCTGCTTCTGCATCAGTTGACAAAAAGCCACTGCCAGGAACTGTGCCTGTAAACAGCAAAAAATGTGAAGCCCTCTGAGGAGGAGCTTGAGGTTGGAGGATGCTTTTGCCTCACAGATTTGGAAACGAGCATCCTGTAATTTTTTTTTTCCCCGCGTCCCCATTCCTGAGGAGAGCAGTGAGACAAATGCTGAAAAGGATTCCCCTCCTTCTCAGCTACCTTCTCCCTCTCACCGGGAAAGTGCCATAGTGAGTCACTTCTTTTAAAAACAAGAAGTGTGTTGCTGCCGCTATTGACTGTACGTGGGGTGAGCTCCAACACCACCCCGCTGAGCCAGCATCCCTGCCTTTGCAGGGCTGTGTGTTTTGGCTCCAATATAAATTAAAGCCATTAGCTCTTCCCCAGGCCTCCTATGGCACCTGTGAGTTGTTGCATTGGAAAGTGACCTCACCATCTGCTCCCAACTTCTCATCGTACGTGGCCAGAGACAAACTTTTAGCTGAGGTGTGACGCTGGGCAGAAAGGGGAGAAGAGACTTTGGACAATTAAATACAGATTCTTTGGTATTTATTAAAATATAGTAACTATCAAATTTTAGTAGAAAAATAGCTGTTGCAAATGCAAATTTTTTCTAAAGTTCAGCTGCTGCTAAATGAGATTCTGGTGCTCCTATACTTAGAAATGCTTAACATAAATTATGACCTCATTAACATTTGCATGGTAATCTAGACTTCCTACAGCTTATTCTGCTAATTAACACATGACAAATGATCAAGAATTAATATTTCATTGAAACATAACATGTCCAAGAAAGCCCATTAATGCTGCAGGGAACACTTCCATTCCCTTATAGTTTTATGCCTGAAAAGTGTTCTCTTTGTTAAGACTATTATATAATTTTTGTCATGAAAATTATTTGTTATTAGAAAAATCACAGTAATAAGGGTGACTGCAGGTGTTTCAAATTTTACTCAGGTCTACTTAAAAATAAATGAATACATGTTCTGGCATGATCAGCTGGGCTAATTAGGGTTTGGGGTAGTTGGGATTCTTCTGTAATACCCCACTGGACTTCAAACAGTCAGCTTCAAACAGGTTGAAACAAGAAACAAGTGCAAAACCCATGTGCTGTTCTTCTGTCCTTGTGTATTTGTAATGTGACAGTACCAAAGGGTAACATCCATTCTGTGTAATGCAGCGATTATGAGCAGATCTGCAGGTTAGCTCCAAGCAGGCCAATATCAGCACGGAGCACCGCACAGCGGCATGCGGAGATAGCAGTCTTGGGTCCTTAGCTCCTGGTGCCGCATTCGCTCTGCGTTTCGTGTTTCCCCCTTTTTAATGCTGCAAAACATCCTTGTGCTTATCGCTGCCGCAGTGGGGCCAGCCTTCCAGCACCCTCAGTGGGACCCAGGTCCTTGTCCTCGCCTTTCCTGGGGAGACGGGTCGCCTCTTTGCAGGATATGGAGGTCTGAGCACCCACTTAGAGCTTCTCATCTTAAATAGATGGCAAAATATGGCTAAAACAGAGAGCTTACTCTTCAGAAAAAATACTTTCTTTAGATCCACAGGAAAGGAAAAGAGCCTGAAGATTTCAGTAAATGTGTATAGGCTAAGGATAATTAACACTTAAATAATAATTAACTGCTAACTCATATAACCAAGAAACCGAAGTTTTAAATCAAGATCATAATTAGGGTTACATGATCAATGCAGCACAAAAATCCAGTGAGCTAGTTCCTTGAATTCAAAGTGATTAAGTACTGGCCATTCTTGCCATGTTTTTTCAAGCATTTCTATTTCTGAGCACTGCTTACCCAAAATTTGAATACAGATGTGTCTCCTTGGGCTGAAACAGTAAGTTTGATTACCCTTAAAAAAATAGAAATTAAAAATAATCAAATGAAAACAGATTTTCTTCTGCTTGTATTCCTATGCAAATAATACCACTTAAAGCAATAGGTATCCTTTTGCAGGAATGTCTCATCTTCATTGTTTGGTCATCAGACACATCTCTACAGACACCACTTGCTCCATTTCTTTTAGATAATATATCATCATTTGTTCACGAAGCAATAAATCCTTAGTGATTAATCAGTCAAAATGCCTGTTGGTTTCAGAAGGAATCTCAACTGCTTGCAAAAGACAAGATCTGCTCTCTAAGGGAAGAGCAGAAAACATGCACGTATTAGACTAACACTTGCTTTGTTTTAGAGTCAAATTAATTTTGCCTTGCCTGAAGCAGAGAAGGAACTTAATCATATATAGAGAGTCTGTAATAAATCCTGCTTTGACATATGGTATTTCCCTATGAGCTTCCAAAAAGGAGGGGGACGCAGCAGATATGTTGTTCAGGGACAAAGGCCTGGTATTTCTCGAGCACCAGTTGAACTCCGACATTTTGTATTTGCTTTTGTACTCTAGTTGTGTGTGCTTTTCTTGGAAAGAGCTCAGAACTCAATTTTGTTGCACGTGGCTGCTTGGCTCTAGTCTCAGGCGCAGGCGCAATGCAGAAACATGTATCTGAAAAATCTGCTTCATAGATTGTCAGACAGCTCTTCTCCAATGTATAAGGTCAATGTCTAAGGCTTGAGCTTTATCGATATCATTTTATAATAACTTGAATACTTATCTAATTATAAATTACCCATAACATTTTTAATTCAACCCAGAGCAGTAAAGATATTTGGGGTTATATATTATCAGTTCTGAGGTTATGAATATCTATCTTAACAGTTCAACATGCCCAAACCTCTTCAAATTAAGAGTCAGTTTCTCAGAACTATGATCATGAGGAATCGTGACTGTTCAGGCTGGGGCATCTGTTTTCTCCCTCACCAGATGAAAAACACGGTGCAAGAATATGGGGGGGTTTGGACAAAAGGGGAATGACTAGGTTTGTATCTGAATGGTGGCATTACATAGCATATAATCTCGACTATCAAATAAGTACTGAAATGCTGAGAATCCGTGTGCAGTCATTCTCCCATTGCATTCTTGGGAGAGGCCTTAGTGAGTACTGGGTGTTACCCGTTGTGTAATTAACCAATATTTAATATTGTAATGATCTAAGTCTTAGCAGAGTCGTATCTTTGAATTTCTTGTAAGGGTAACTGTTAGAAGAGTTTCCTCTGTCTAGAGATGAGAGTGCAGATAGAAATTGGTAATATTGATCTGCCAACAGTGATATATTTTACAACTGAGTCTCAAGCATATCATCCCTTTGAAGCTGTCTTTTTTTAACTATTTTTCCTTTGCTCTAGGTTGGTTTTTTTTAATGTTCTGGCATTGATGCCCACAATGCTAAGAGAACTGAATGAAAAGCCCTTCAGAAATCTAGCAGTTCATGCCTGTTTACATTCTTCTGTTCTACATTAGATGCTCAAATGCATTTGACCCTGAAAAAAGGCTTCCTTTAAGGCTTTTGATTCACTGTGACATGTAACCTGTGTCCGCATTATGCATTTGGCGTCATGGCATTTGCCCTCTGCCATACAGCTGGAGGAGAAAACTAATAACACAAAATTTCATGTCAATCACTTCAACTGTAGGTGGCCTTTCAGTGGTCCCAAAAGCTGATGTGCATGGTTTTGCCCCCTGCCCAACTTCATAGGAAACAATAGAAGGTTTCTCATATAGGACTTGTTTTTAATTCAAAATATAACACCACGTTGTATGTTTTCTTCAACTAATAAAGAAACTGACTCTCTTGAGTTTGGAGAATCTTTGAGTCTACTCTAAAACTACAAATTTGCTACCGTTTCTGCAGGAGAATCCTGCTGAATTTGTTTCTTTGAAATCCCAGGGTGGTCTTGGGATCTTGAATTTGTAACAGTCTCTGAACCTGCATGATTTGCAGACTTAAATGATGTTTTAGTGTTTCCCAAGAAGGATTGGCACCTGTGGCAGGATACAGCGGGGATGGGCTATCCTTCTGAGCTTCAGGCTGCCCTGGATGCAGGAGCCTGTCGATGTTGCTGGTGTTCCAGAGGCCCATAATGTTCCCTATTTGGATGCTGCATTTTGGATAAATCCACATTTATCCAGGCTCGTCTTGCATCGTGTAATTGAAGCAACCTGATTCATGCAATGGAGTGACACTGAAAGCCAGTGGCTCATTTTATAAAGTAGTTTTCTTTGAATTCATAATAAAACATCTTGAATGTCTTTGATCTATGACAAAAAGTCAAAAGTTTGAGATGCAGGAGATATTGCGCATCACCCATGGATCTGGGGATGGCAGAAATGTCAGTCAGGCTCCTGACTGTTTTGCAGCAAGAGCGATTTCATGTCTCCGGTGGCCCTACATCCTCCAAATGTAGAGCGCTCTCACACTTGTATCCTTCAGCTTCTTTAATTTGAACTTCTGAAGGGTGACTGTAACTTGGCCTACTGACTGAAATGAATCATGAATAATTAACTCTTGGCTTATATGGTTATTTTGAGTCAAACAGTCTGATTCATATAGGTTTTTTTATTCTGGAGTTTGCTGATCGAGCATCTTGACACAATTTTATTTCTTTTACATAACGAACAACAATCTCTTGTCTCTGCATTTTGTTATATCCTAGCTCCATTAGATCTGCGGGTAAAACCGTAGCCTTAACAGTTTCAGAAAAGGCTTTACTTCTTTCCCGTTGTTTGAAGCAAAAACCGTTTGCAAATAAACAGAGTTATTAACTGTGTTCTTTAAGAAATACTGGTCAGTGCAGTAAGGAAGGAACTGCTCTTCCAATTTGGCTGTCCAAATGCAGTTAAATGCTGCTAGATTTGCCATAACAAACTGCTAAATTGTCACTGTCATCTACTGAAGAGACACCTCAAGTTATTGAGGGCACTGCTCATTTCCTCCTCACAGATGAGAGATCTGTCCGGCTGTCAAGTGTCAGTCGTCATCAGGCGATGCTGCTATGTGCCTGGACTTCAGCGTGTGCAGCGCAGTTAGTGCTTGGATGGCATTTTTACTTATTCTTCGGCTTGGGTTTGCCACTTTGGGGGTGCATTTGCATTTTCAGCTTCCCAAAGAATGACTTCAGGTTGTAACGGGTAGGGGTGATTGCTCAGGGAAAAAGCAGAGTGGGAGCAGTCATTTAAACGGGTAAAAATTTGAGTTTGGATGTTTTTGTGAGACAGGGCACAGTTCAGTTCCCTGGCTGTGGTGAAAGGAACAAGCTGTGGTTTTGTCATTTTGGGTCTGGCTGCATGAACTGGCAATCGCAAGGTGGTTTTGTGTTCTCTACTCAAACTCGTCTTTGTTCTGGATATCTCTGTGTACACAGACCATCGCAGTCACAGCAAAGGTTAAACTGAGGGAGAGAAAAAAGCGTCTTTTTTGTTGAGTTGGCAGTGAATTCATCGTGGGATAGTCTTTTGCTGAGAAGAGAGGCCTTACTACTTGAATTTGGTGTGTCTCTAGCATTGAACTCTATTACTCATTTTACCTTTTTGCTTCTCATTTCCCTTTTGAAATGGGAAGAGCCCACCAGAGGCTGTTTTCAGCATTAATTAGTTGGCATAATTTGAGATGCTGAAGAAACTCATGGTAGTTCAGACACTTTATTTTGGGCTACTGCCTCTCTTATTGATTGATGTTGCTTTTTCCTCACATGCTAATTTAGTGGGGAAAAAAACATCCCTTTTTCAGTTTGATGTTAGGTTAACTCTTCTGTCTTCTCCCATCCAAAGCATCTGGAGCTCATGGAAGCAGCTGCCTGTGCGCCAGGCCACTACCAAGCGAAAGTGGCTGAGCACTGATGCACACGTACATTTCTTTCTGACATGTTTAGCTATATTGATGTTGGAAGGCAATATTTTGGCCGTTGGAGCTGGTATTTACATTTAGAGCTGAACTGTCAGTTTGTTTCTTGGTTTGGAGATGTGAGGTTGTCCATCCATATAGACCCAGCGCGAGTGTCGGAGAGCCCTTCAGCTCGTAACGAACGCGAAGGGATTGCTTCGCAGTGAGTCATCCAGTCATATAATCAAAATGTTTATAGCGTCTGTGTCTTGGCAAGGCCGTCTGTGGTGCCCCAAACACAAATTCCATCAAACAGATTGTTGCAGAGCAGCCATGTGTATTAACTCTATTTATCACATAATGAATTTTGGTAGCAGAGAGATGAGATGACCATAATTTACAATGCAATTCAGGGCCACGTGGAAGAAAGAACAATGCTTGTAGTATTGTGGGCTGCAAACAGGAATTTTAAGTATGCCTTAATATCTCCGTGAATATGCTAAATGCAATCAGGTAACCTTCTAACCGGAAGGTTGTCCTTATGGTAACAGGGGAGTCCAGTTCATGTCCTGCTTCTGGCAGGACAGGACTAATTTCCATTTGCGAGGGTCTCTTTGCTAAGGGTGGGGTTTGTTTGGGTTGGTTTTTTTGTTTGTTTGTTTGGGATTTTTTTTGGCATTTTAGTATTGCATAATCCTCAAGAACAGATATTATTGGTTCTCTGGCAGTAGTCGTATTTTAATGTTTTTAAACAATATGATGTTTATAGGCCAGCAAAAGATTTGAAAATTATTTTAAGCCACAAATCCTGATTAGACTAGGAGGTGTGGAATTAAATTGTCCCAGACAGGGCCTGAACCCTATAAATGTATAATCAGCCCCAGTGCTATTTCCTGGATGCATTTTGTTGCCGAGTGCTCAACCAGGGCCCACGAGGTGACTTTGCCTCTGTTTCCCTGCTCCTTGCCAGGAGGGAAGGAGCAGACATCATCTGTGTCTTCTCTGGAGCATATGGAGTGCTTCTGTCTCCTACCCCTTAGCAGCAGCGCGGATCCAAGGCACACGGGCAGGAAGCACATTTATCCTGGCTCTCTTTATTCCCTTAGTATCGTCAGGCTGAGTACTCCCATTTGACAAAATGTGTATAACGTGCAAAGCTTCATCTAATTTTTCATCATTGGGGTGACTTCTGTTTATCAATAGCTCAATAATTATTGATATTACATTTCCTACAGAGCAGGTAACATCTTTTAAAATTTATTCTCTCTCCTTGCAGTTTTCCTCCATTTTCCACAGTATCTAGCTAGAGGGGAGAGAACCAAAATGAGCATTCAGTTTTATTTTCCAGTTCAGGATTCCTTTCATTCCTACAAGCAAAGTGCAGGCCGCACTGCAAGCACTACATAAATGGCTCGTTTTACCTCATGACCAAGTGAAATGTTCTTGCTCACTTTTTGTTCGCTGTTACGACGTGTTTGGTGTTGTTCCATTTGCAGCATTTGTAACAAGTTCCAGTCTGATGACCTCCCGCGATCCTCTCAGCAATGCTCGCAAGTGGTGCGTTATAATAGCAGAAGAGGGAATGGGCAAAATTTCCTCTACTGCTGCATGACTCTTCAGACCTGCCAGTACCTTTGGAATATGCGGCATTGTTAGTTTGCCTTTTATTTTATCTTGGGTAGCTACGATCGGTTGCGCTGACTGTTGTGAACAGCCGAGATGAGGCAAGGCTTACGCTGGTCGCTGTTTTAGCACTGAGAACTTGACTGTTCTTTAAGACATGTCCTGGGAAGGAGCAGCCGAGTGGGATGCCCTGGGCTGGGAGGTGCTGTGGCTCAGGCTCATGCAGTGTCCCAGCTGGCTCTTGCCTCTTCCCCTCCGTGGATGGTGATGTGAGTCTCCACAGCCACTCTCTTCCAGCAAGATATCAGGACTTGGTCTGGTTAAAATGTGGGATTTTCATTTTTGATTTGAAATTGCTTTTGTTTTCCCATTTTTAGATACTATTTATTAATTTTGCAATACTTTTCTACGAGTGAGTAGTGGTTCAATATTTCAACTCGTCTTTCACGTTGTATCTTCTTTCGTATTGTTTTGAAAATCATTGTTGCCTTGCATTGACCAAATCACAGTACCCTTTATCTAGAGCAAAGTGTTTACTTTGAGATGCAATGAAGGGTAAGTTTGACACGTACAAAAATCGTACATTAAGGTATGTCAATAATAAAGTAGTGTAGGATGTTACTGTTATCATGTTGGAAAATGTGAGAATAAGAACCATATAAATTGTAAAATATATCAAATTATTTTAATACCCACCTTCAAAAGATATCCCTAAGTTTAATTTTAAAAAAATAGCCTAGTTGGAACACATTATATTCCACAATATCTTTGTTGCAGTTTGTATTGAAGACAACAGAATTTGTAGAAAAATCTCAATTTTTTACAAAGACCAGCACTTGGGTCCAGGACCCTACAAACAAACAATATTGTAAGGGGAAAAAGGCCCTTCACCACACCCAGGTCCTTACCAGAAACTCCAGAAGATTGGTGCTAAACATATTTTTTTTATTCTTGCTATCTCTTTCTCAATCAGCCTCTATTGTGGGAGAGAGGGAAGGAAGAGCTATTCTTTCCTAAAGCCCTTTCACGATGATCTGAAATCCAAGACACAATCAAGTCTTTATATACTAGAGAAGTGGGTGGTAGGTGTCAACCTAAATAGATTAGATGAATTATTAATGTGCATATTTTTGAGACTGACAATAATCGGTTGAAGACGACAAATCTATTTTCATAAGTAGTGTGCCTCCAGACACAGCACCAAATTGAAGGTCTGGGCTGGGGCCCCTCAGTTGGGAGGGAAGAAGGTTGAGGGGGACATGGACATGCCTTACCAAATCACAAGGGCAGGAGAAACAGACAATGTGGAGCTGTCCACCATGTCCTTAAAAATTAGAGCTATGGACATCCAGTGAATGAGCAGAAAAATGATTTTAAAAGGACGTTTGTCCCCTTGAATGTCCCCAGTGCAGGGCTGTACGTGCTGGGGTAGGACGAGGGGACGGGATGGCACAAAGTGGCGGAGTCTCACCTGCTTCCCCAAACAGCACCTTATTGCTGCTGTGGGAGAGGGAGCACTGACCCACAGGGGAATTCCTATGCTAACACGTCAACTCAAAAAAGTCCTCAGTCTTTCCTTATTTTCCTGCCCCTTCCGTATATTCTGGGAAGGGAGATGGGCATATGAATTTGCGCTGAGAGAGAGGGTGCTTTGGCTGTTTTCTCAAATCCTAGGAAAGTACCATTGTAATGGTAATGTGGAGGAAAAAAATCCTATCCCAATTTTCCAACTCTTCTCGTTTACTCCCTTGCTAACAACCACACAGACTCAGCTCTGGTCATCCCCAGAAGCCGGGTTGCTGCTTTTGAAGAACTGAATGAAATTTCAATGATATGGACAAATACTTTTGAGATTAGTTTGCAATGTGCTTAGCTTGTTTCCAGAGCCACTTAATCTCAGATTATCCAATATAAAAGATTAATCTTCCGCTCAGCTTTCAGTTCCTCTCTTTATCCTATGTCCAAGCTTTCTGCAAGGTATGCAGCTTTTTAGGGTGTAATACTATCATGGCAAATGCATGCATAATGTATTAAACTTATTCATAAACAAACACTGGATGCTATTTACCAACATTTGCTTTGTATCCAAGCCAATCTTTTCAACTCAGTTTATATTGATCTTTCAGCCTGATTTCCACCTATCCCATTAGGGTTTTTTTGAACCATTGACCTTAATTTTGTCCTTTGGAGCTGTAAGAATAACCGAAGTGATGCTATTAGGTTGCTCTTTGGAGAGCTGATGGTGACAGTGGCAGCTTTCATTTCAGGTCCCCAGGAATCTTCAAGTGTGTGACTGATATTCCTATATTATTCTCATCTCTCAGGTCAATCAAAAAAAAAAAAAAAAAAAGCAGTTAATCCAAAAAGTCTATCACCCCCAAAATGAGAATAGCGTACCATGGAGGGATGTTGGTAGAGCGGACACCTCTACTGCCTGTTAGAGCTTCTTATTTTAAATGACATGGAAACAACAGCTTTACACTCTGATCAGAAACACAGAGGTTAAAACTCAATGTGATTGAACACTATCCCACTTGTAAGGTTGTCATGAATTTTATCTGCAGCCTGCAGAATGAGAGAGGTCTCCTTGACAAGATACCCCCTAAGTCCCAAGGCTGCATTTACTGTCTTAAAAGTGGGATTCTCCAATGTTTGCACACATTTTCCAGTTTGGCACTTGTGGCTTTAAGAACCGTATGAAATATTAATGTGTTGTGCAAATGGCGCTGCTTAGTTACTATTGGATACCTGTTGTGGTACAAGGCTTGAATCAGAATTACATGAAGTCTGAATCGCAAGATGCAAAACGAACCCCCGAAAGCAACCCCATTTTGTTCAAAGAAGCCGATCCTTTAGTTTGAGGCTGAAGGAAATTCCTAATTCTGTCCTTTTCCAGAGGGATTATGCTTTTGTCTGGATTTGCTGTATCAGGAGAGAGGTTAATGCTTGGCAACATGTTTTGTGGGAACAGTAAAAACGCATCTTGGCTGGCATATTATATATTCTTAGATCTACTCCACAGGGAAGAGCAGGTCGAAAGGACCATCTTGCCGGCTTTTAGCCGAGTCTCTCGCACTGTGGTTATCAGTTAACTGATGAACCGCACTCCGCAAGATGCAAGATATTTTTTATGAAGGGGTGATTACCTTCATTTTCCCCTGGGAGCTGAAAATGCTGAGCATCTCGCATGTTATGTTCAGTGCTTTACAGGACTGGCTCTAAAGGTGACATAAGTATATTAGGGTTAATTTTAGGGGTAAAGACCCATGGAGAGGGGCTAAAAATCGTGACGCTGAGATGATAATCTCAGCCTTGCAGCTGTCCTACAGCACCTGCTTAGAGCAAGGGCACTTGCTCTTTTGTGGAAATTGGAAACAGGGCCACAGCTACAGACACATATGTAGGTACCTAAAGATGCTACCAAAAATCTCCCTGAATGTGTCTTCTCCCTATTACTAAATGTTTTACTGTTGTGAATCTGGCCCTTGAGTTGTGGTTCTTTCCTAAGCCTTTCCAAGCCCTGCCTAAAATAATCTTTTTTTGTGGTAGTGTTTTGAGTTAAATTTCTGAGTTATGTTTTCTCTTTAGAAGGTGGTTTGTTTTTTTTTTTCCTTTTAATACTGTGAGTTACTTCCTGCCAGTCCTGAGGTGGTTTTATTTTTTTTTCTTTGGAGCCTTGCAAGATCGACGGGCTTGTTGTCATTTGATAGATATGTACAACTGTCAGTGCCACTTGCTCATTCAGGGATGAAGAAACCTTTAATAATGATAAATGGTTAATAATATCAGCTTTTAATGTCTACTATCTGGAATTAAAAATCTCATTAAAGCTTTTTACCTGCTTTCAAATTGTGGTCATTTAGTGCCTTTGTACTTCTACGTGCTAGAAATCTAGCAACTATCCCCTTTGTGCCTGTTAAATACAGAACCACAGTTGTCTGACTTCATTAGTCAGAATGAAACCGCAAAGATTGCTAGAGCTCTCCTAAGCATTTGCTTAAAGACTTATTTTCATTTATATTACTTGGTGATTCTAACCTTTATTTCAGTTATAGTAACATGTTGATAATGTGATACCTGGGTACGGATATAAACCAAAATTGATGTATATGTAAGTTTAGTAGGTAGATCTACCTCTTTATCTGATGCAGAAATATTTCCGTGGGTGTTAGTTGTACGTACAAAGTAACACTCCTGCATAATTTGCAAAACCAATTAATGCACGGTGTTACAATGCACATTTTTGGTCACCTTCTCTACGGTCCGTTCACAAGCTCGTTTGTTGCGGAATAATGCTGGATACTCTCAGCCTCTTTTACCTGAGTCACCACATGTAAATCAAGCTACCCTGGAAAAGGTCTCTGATACCTCTGTCAGTGTGGAACAGCGGGTGGAATCAGTCTGACTAGAGGTGGATTCGCTCTTGGATCTATCGGAGGGCTGAGGTGCAGCCTCCGGTGGCCCTGCTGGATTAGCAGATGGAAACGGGCTGCCTCTTTCCCAGAATGAGAAGTCATTATTACATCAGGCCCCAAAGACTTGTGTTACCCCTCCTAAAATAAACCACTGGTGTATGGAAAGTTTAGTGCAAAGTTGTTTTCTGGAGTCTTTCAGATGGGTGTCAGTGTACCCCCGGTACTAAATTAGACCAGGTATTTAGTTGAAGCAAAAGAGAAAATTACCACAGTTAACTTTAAACACTCTAAAATTTTTTTCATGTTCAAGTATATATCTTGTAGTAGTATGGATTAAGGTACTCTAAGGAGTTCGCAGACATTTCTTTAGGATGACCTTTATAAGTTCCTTGGGAGTTTACTATCTGCAACGGAGACATCCCCAACTAGTGCCAGTTAAATATTTATACCACAACATGATATTGTAGAGATACAGTGGTCACCATTAACATTTCAGAATTTGTTTACAGATGCTGCATTCTCACCACAGTTATTTGCTAATTCAGGCATACGCACAAACAAATGGTGTCTCAAACAGCTCTAACTGTTGGAGGAAATACTAAATTTTTAATTGTGAGCACTGTATATACATGTGGCGTGTATTGTTATTCTTAAATAATTGGGACCAAAAGCCCCAGCTGAGAATAGCAATCCATTGTACAAACTTGTATAGGAATCTGGCCAAGTATCATTGCAATAGAAGAGAGCTGCCATTCAGAAGACCTTCAAAGATTGTTGGGTTAATGAAGGTATCTGCTAATTGAAGGTAAACTGAGGGCATTGATACACAGATTGTGTCAGAGTGTAGGATGTGAATTTAGGTAACAGCAGCATTTCTCCAGTCATGTTAAAACAGAAATAATGCAAGGTGGAAAAAGTTACTTTAAAGCTAGTAAGTGATGTGTTCTCACTTTGGATTTGGAGTTAAATGTAATCTACAGTCCAGTGCTTGCAGTGGAAATGATGTTTCTTTTAAGTTGCAGTGATTCCTGTGCTTAAAGGGTACAGCTTAATAAAACACAACTTCTCTTTGAAATGTCTCTTGTCAAAACTAAACACTTTGGAAATTTTTGAACAAACATCAGATGAACTCTCTTAATTGGCACTAGTGTGTTGAATATAAAGTATGTTACTCTTGTAGGATTTGTTTCACTCTACATTCATTTCAAGATATTGGGTTATTCTGCACGTTGAAAATGTTTGGTGGCAAGAAAAAGTAGTGATGAATGAACATGACTAGTGGCAAAAATTAAAATGTGCTATAAGTGTGCATTCATCGTACTACTATATAAACTTTATTCGGGTTGGGTAGGCTCAAGTAGTGCATATTTTGCTGAGCATTGATCAGATTCAAGATTTTGGCTGTTTCCTGTCATGTATTCTGGCCAATGGAGAGATCATATCCAGCCTAGTGATGAGTAAGTTGTGGATATACAGATCTCATCTATTTTGACTGTGTTTTAGTCCTCCCCCCAGATTTCTCAACAACACAGGCATGGGATCATTCACAGCATCTCCTCTTGGGTTTCTCCTTTGTCAATGGGACTGCCTCCATCTCTTACTGTTGGGAGGTGCTGTAAAGGTAAACGTCTGAAATGTTTTGAGGTGCTCTCATACTGCAGGAACAAGAAACTCTGCCTATATCCTGTCCATATGTCTACCTGCAAAGATGCATGCCAGTTCAGTGCTAAGACTAAATTACCTTTGGTTTAATAATTTGTATAATAGTGTCCTGGTTTTGGCAGGGATAGAGTTAATTTCCTTCCCAGTAGCTGGTACAGTGCTGTGGTTTGGATTTAGGATGAGAATAATGTTGATAACACACTGATGTTTTAGTTGTGGCTGAGCAGTGCTTACACTGGTCAAGGACTTTTCAGCTCCCCGTGCTCTACCGACTGAGCAGGCTGGAGGTGCACAAGAAGCTGGGAGGGGGCACAGCCAGGACAGCTGACCCCAGCTGGCCAAAGGGACATTCCATCCCATGGGACGTCATGCTCAGTACATGAACTGGGGGGAGTTGGCCGGGGGGGGCCACTGCTCGGGGACTGGCTGGTCATCGGTCAGCGGGTGGTGAGCAATTGCATCGTGCATCACTTGCTTTGTATATTCTTTTATCATTATTATTATTATTTTTCCTTCCTTTTTTGTCCTATTAAACTGTCTTTATCTCAACCCATGAATTTTACTCTCCACCTTCCCCACCCCCCCCCCCAATTCTCTTCCCCCATCCCACTGGGCGGAGGGGGAGTGAGCGAACGGCTGCGTGGTGTTTAGCTGCCTGCCGGGTCAAACCACGACAAGTAGCTGCAATTACCTCTGGCTATATGGCTTCCAGGTGAGGGCTGGGCCACAGTGGAAGAGCTCAGGTCCATCTACGCTGCTGAGGTAGGTAGCCCTTCGGTGGGCATAGGGCATGGCAAGACTGGTAAAGGGAGATAGGATGTGGCTGAGAAAGGGCTAAAAAAAATCATAGCGGAAAGAAAAGCAAAATAAATCAAACCAACACATAGAGAAGTGAAAAGAAGACATAGCACCCTAGAGGCAGGGACATAAGAACTGAAATTAAATTAAATTGCTGTAAAGTATTACACCTGGAATATCCCTATTATCTAGTCAAAGAAAGAAGCAGGGCTTCAAGGAAGGCCAGTACTAACATTGAAAAGGAGAAACAAAAAGAAAAACCGTGTCTCCTGGAAAGGAAAGCCATGGCATGAACACCTTCAAATATTTCCCCTGTTGTAACTCAGGGGTGAGACCGTGTGTCCCTTCAGGATATAATTCAGAAGACTTTTTTTTTTCTTCTTTTTTGTCTGGGAGGGGATGGAAGAAAATACCTGGGAACAATGTAGTAAATAAAATTAGAGCTGTGTACTGAAAAGCAAAATAGTTGGAGTTGTGTCTTGATTTCTGAAATTAAACTAAACTCCAAATGCATTCATGCTTGCTGGTCCAAGTCACCTCCCAGAAAAATCTGATAGGTATTGTTTTGTTTTGTTTTGTTTTTTAAGAGCTTACTAGCCTGGCCATGCAATGTATTTCTACAAAGAGGGTGGCCAAGAAGAAATCACTGGTTAAAAAGCCTTTGGCTGCATAGCAATCAGATTTGACTTAACCAACACATTAGGAATTGGAAAATAAATTTGGTGGTTCATCTTGGTGGCTGTTGGTGGTTTTCTGCACCACAGCGATAACAAGCATGGAGGCTGCATTGACATGGGCACTGTACGTGTGCGGCATTGCAGTGGTTTTCTCTTCGGTGCCTGATAAATCCTCATTCACTTCGTAGGGTTATGCAATAGGAGTGAAAATTTCCCTTGTTGTACAAAGGACTGGTTTTTTTGTTTGGTTTCTTTTTTCCTTGCAGAACTTTTAGTTGAAAATAAGCATAGTATCTGTGTCCTAACTCCACTCCAAATAGAGAGAATGGTTATAGCATTAACCCATTTCAATATTGCTGGATAACCAGTCATCTTTCACAAATAATACTTGTGTTATCTTTTCACAAAGAAGTTCCCACTGTGTGTGCTCACCTCTAGCTGGTCTTTTCCGTTCCCTCACCTGTGGCGTTTGTAGCCCTCAGGGCCAGTCTTGCTTCACAGAGCCGTTGAGGGCAGGTACCTTCATGGAGGCACACAGCCTGCAGCGAGGGCAGGCAGACACCTGGGGTGGGGGGAGGATTCTTTCCAAACTGAAGATGCTTTGTGCATGACAGGTGAAATTAAATGTTTTTTTGAAAATAGAGCCTTTCTAAAGGGACTGTAGGCCAGTTTCGAGATCCCTTCTCAGCCTTGCCACTGCTCTGCTCCCCAAGCAAGGCCTGGTTTTTTTCACTCTTTCCTCCCTGATATGCAGTGCAAACAGAGCATGCATAAGCCACACACGCTCCCTTTCCCAGGAGTATCTCTCCTTAGGGACAGACAAAAATATCAGTGCGAAGAAACGCCACCCGTGTCGCTGAAGGTACGTCACAGACCCCAGAAAAGATGCAATCCCGGTAGCTGTGCATTTGCCGGCTTTAGTCTAGCTGATGTGGGGAAGGTATAGCATAAATTTCAGCACTGCTCCCTCTGCTCCTGATTATGCATTTTTGTTGCTGACCTGCATTACTGTGCTGCTGGGGTGAAAGCTGTGCTCTGCCCCAGGTGTGGAAAGGCACCTCGGGAGAACAGGGCTCTCTGTAAGAGCCAGACATGCTAAAGCTGAATGAATTTCACTCCTGTGCAATTGATCACTCAGTTCTCTGAGAATAATACAAATTATGTGCTCTTGCATTAAGAAACCTCGTCCTGACAGTGCTGTTTAGAAACACGTCAGCTTCTGAAATCAATGTTTGAAGTCTTTGGGAAACCTGCCTTTTCTGAGTTCTTTTCTTGCTAGAAGACAATATCAAAAGCTGGCATCTTAACCTCCTGCTAATTTGCTTCTAGACAGACAAATGATGAGTTTAGCTAAATTCTTTTTCCTAGTAACTGGCAGCGTAAGTTAACATCTACCTTTTCTGCCTACACAAAGCCAAAAGCACACAAATGCCTTCTGACCGGGTGTATGTACATTAACAATACAGCTTCTTAAATAATCTGTTATCTAAAAAGCAGTAAAATCCGTTGCTTGTAGAGTTTCAGAATATTTAGTTTAAAAAAATTTAGCAGTAGGCATCTGGGGTTACAAGCTTCTGGAAGTTTTGTTTCAATAAAAGGAGTAGTTTTTGGAAAAGTTGCTGTGGAAAAGTGACACTTTCTTCAGCAGTTCTGTTCCTGGGATGTCTTCTGGATCACCTCTGCTGAAGACGGTCACAAAATAAGTTTGTGCAGCTTAAAGTCAGACATGTCCTTTCCTATACATCCATCAAGAATGGGACAGAAATTCTTCTCGCAGTCTAATCGCTCCAAATAAGCATGCCTGGAGTGGGCAGGATTACAGGGATATTAGGAAGGGCAATCGATTTAATACTGGTGCTATGAGAGAAGTCAAGCACTCGGATGCTTTTCAGCTCAGAAGTTGAGTTTGTGGGGTTTGAATTTGGGAGGTTTCTCAGACTGTTCATACCTGGGAATCGCTGACCGGTGATATGGAAGCCCGAAACAAGAGTAACTCATTTGTCAGAGCTTTGAAATGAGTTTGTCCTCTCTTTGCATTTCTGGGTGTTTTAGAGGGCTAGGGAGAGGCGGATACATAGCAGAATAATTAGTTTGCAGTGCATAAAGCATTTACATGGTGAAAGGAGGCAAATGAGCGCCTCAGGAGGATGTGGGATGCACCTGAATTAGCCTGGGTGCCCAATGTGAGTGATAAAGCTGACCCCGTCCTGGCATAGGGGTATTAAACACCCATCGTCACAGAGAGATCAGGTAGTCACGCTGCAATTTGCTGCAGTAAATCACCTGGTAAACGAGAAGCAAGCAGGTGAGCAGGATTTACACAGCGCTGCTATGTCATCCTTCTACACGAATAGGCACTTAAGATGTTTGGTGCGGTTATGTCTTGTTCCCCTGGGAGGCTGGAGTAATTTTTTTTGTGGGGGTAGTTTAGTTCAGCTCTGAGGAGGTTTGTCTGTGCTCTTTATTTTATGGCACAGCGAAAGCTGCTGATCTATGTTAGCCTGTCTTTGCTTGCAAGTGCTTGCTGTCGAGCTGCATGATACCTCTGTTTCCCCAGCAACTCTGTTAATTCATTTAAATCTCTCGTAAAAAGTAACTTTTGCTGTCTCCCTTAGGATAGGGAATTGTAGGGGAATTACAAAATCAATATACAAAACAAACCCAAATTAAATTTAGAGAGACCTCTGCCAAAACAATGCGTGTTTGTGTTCCTTATCTAACAAAGATTTACTTTTTGCATTGTTCACTTTGTTCTTCCTACATCTATTCCTTTATCCATCATATCAAATACAGGGAAAAAATGCTGAAGCTACTGAGGTGTGAGTTTATGCATATATTTTGGTGTGTGATGGATCCACGTTATTTTCTTCATCTAAAAGTAGATCCCAGTTTGTGTAGTATATACACTGTATGGTACATTTATATGGATGCTTAGGAAGTACAGAGGATATTTTGAAGAGGTGAATTCTGTATGGCTGGACACAGTGCTGGATGGAGATGCAATCCCAAAGTCCAGCTAGAATGATTTATCCAGTTACAACCATTACATCAGAAATAGGGGTGTTTGAATCTCTTTCGTTAGTGATTAAGTAGAGGATAAAAATTGCAATTCAGGGAAACAGTGATATTTGGTGGCTGCACAGCTAAGTGCTCTGCCTTTGGCTCTGGTTTAGAAAACATTGGCATTGAGATGAGAGGAGTTTCCCCCACAGTGCTGAATTCCTACAGTCTGCCCAGTTTGATTCCTTAGCACTCTAAATAAAACCCCCAGGACGCTGGCAGAGTCTTGAAATTTCTTTGGAACTCAGGAAAATATGAAAAATAATGGGAAATAATGGGTATTAGCCTTTAATCAATTGGCACAAACCCTTGAAAATCAAATCCTTTCCCTTTCCAGACTGTGTGACAAAGCCTCTTGGGTTACAAGAGCTCTTCCAATCTAGACCTTCGTGGTGGCTCAACCAGAACCGGGCTCTGAAGATGTGCAAGATGCCTTCTCATGCTGAGCAGACCCCAGGCCTTGTGTTGTCTGTATTTGCTGCCCAGACACTGGAGAGCGGAGGCCGGGGCACAGCCCTCTGCTTCACACCCTGCCCCAGGGCAAGTGGCATTTGCAAACTTTTCCAACGTCAGCCACCACTGCTCTGCATTTTACAGGCAATTCCAAGGAAAGTAGTGCAGGATGCGCTGAACTGGTCTCCCTGACAGGGAAGGCTGGGCTGTGTTGTCTCTGCATCCCCTGTCTGCTTCTAGGAGATGAAAATTAAACTTGCAGTAGCGTATCAATCCTGAGAAAGTTGTGCGCAAGCCTATTGCCTGTAGTCTGCATGGGGGCCAGTTTCACCCTGCGTTTCTTCATAGCCCAAGGCTGTCAACTCCATGCTTTCCCTGAGCCACGAGGACTCAAAGGAAAAATAAGATAAAGAAAACAGCTTTGATTTTTATATTTTTGCTACCACCACCGAACAGCATATAATTAGCCTTTTTTTTACATATTAAAGTTAGCCTGATGATGCAATATCCATTATAACTCTAAAAGCTTAATTTTAAACAGAGCAAAAAAACCCCAGAGGAGGATCATATGCCTGGAAATTAACATAGGGTTTTTTCCTCTTTAGAGGAATGCCTGAGTGCATGGATGCTGAGAGGATGTGACTCACGCAGAATGAGAACGAGTTGTTCTTCAGCCTCTTGATATAGTGCCTGGGATATCAAATCAAGTCCAAGCCCTGATTTGAAACTCCCTTGGAGGACCAATTTTTAATTGGATGTGAACTACTTTTAATGATGGAAGGATACCTCTTTTGGTGTTATATTTATGGGAAAAAATGAAAAAGCAATTTTATATGAGCAATAATATACTCCAGGGCATGCAGTTGTAATCAAGTAGACATATTTCCCGACTGCTGGATTCACAGCTGAAGCATAGCGTATAGAGTATATAGGCTACATGTTGCATCTCACACAGGGCTCAGTCCTGTTTGTGCTGCTCTTGGGATTTTATACAGACAGCTTCCATCTCGGGACAGGAGTATTTTGCCATATTTATCCTAAGGAAAGACTAGACCTCCCTCAAATTTCCTCTGTTCACTGCATGTGAAGAATGGATAACTGACTGGCCCTCAATTCTTTTCCCCTTTCACCAGACCCAAATGTTTAACATATAGGCTGTAATGCACATCTCACCTCTGCATACGTTCATTACCTCCCTCGTTAGTACAGTGTGGAGGTCTTGGCGCCATCCCACTGGGGAATGGGGTCATGCGTTTGTGACTTATTCCTGTGCAGCTCCTCTACTTAGCGGTTGTAACTATATAATGTTTTGGGTTAGCTTTTCTTCGGTGCCAAGGTGCAAGCTGGTAGGAGATGCCACCTTCCATCCTGTACTGCGTTAGAGTGCAGGCAAAGCAATCTTTCCACCCACCAGTTGTAATCAACATATAAAGTTTGTCAAATAACTCATGGGTAATTGTTTGTTACTCTTTCTTAGAAATCAGATTGTGCTGTTGGTTTTTTTCCCCCTCTTATTAATCTCTTATTAATGGCTTATACAAAACCAACATTTAGAACCTCCCCTTTTTCATTGGTTGTGACAAGGATCAATTTGAATTGCAGAGCACTGCTTTTGAAAAGAAAAAAATAACACTCGGCCTTTGCCTTGTACTTTTTCCTTTATTCAGAAATCATCAATAAACAGCTACCTGGCTATTTAAATAACCTTTCATTCTAATAACTTAGTTATTTATCTACCACAACCTCATTGTTTAACATTAACAGAAGTGTTTTGCTTTGCAAAATCTCAGTGCTCTTTCTACCCGTTGCTGCTGTTCTCTCTGGGAACCCTCATACCAGTTGATCTTCTGTCTGTTTTTACAATATAAGCGAGTTTAATATTCTGCCCTATGCTTTCTGTGCCCTGGATGTCCTCGCAGATTTGTTATAGAGTAGCTAGGGCAGACTGCATTTATAATTTGCTTCTCAGTAATTTTCCTGTGAGGACAAGTCCTAAAACAATTATTTTTGAGTTAAAGGTCTTGGAAACTTCATTTCACTATCTAACAAACAAAGACCTGATCTCAGGGTTGACTGTATCCACGTTGTTCTTCCTATTCTCTACAGGTTTTTGTAGCCACACATCCACAACTGCACCTGAACATCTTTCAGTGTGTATTATGCGACATGGTTAATATCTGGTATGTATTTTTCTTCTCCCCTGCTCCTTGGGAAGGGAAGTGTGAGCTGCAGTGTGCCTCGGTGTTTTTGTTTGGTTGGTTTATGCAATATGCGCATTTCTCTGAGTTTGTTTGACTCAAGTGAATGTTCTTGAAAAGGAGATGTTGAAGGGTCTGTAATTCCTGTTTCAACCTGGGAAAGCTCAGCATCTCACACACATGAGCCTAATCCTCCTTACAGCACTTTTTTCCCCACACAATGAAGTCCTGAAACATGGGTTTCAATCTACACACACCATGTGCTGGCGTGCGGTGCAGGAACAGTGAAGCTCAGTTGTCAGGGAGAGCAGTGCTGTGCATGCTAGTGCCTACTGGGTGGGCTCTCCAAAGCATCACGGCCATGTCAGCGGAGCACTCCATCGCTTGTCCTGGTTATTTGGAGAAACTAGTTATAGTACCATGCTGATACAGGTATTTCACTTCTAGACTAATTAGTTTGGTGGGCACTGGGCACCATGGCTTCACACCCTAATGTAGGCAGTTGATTGGGATTCAGGCTGTCCAAGAAGGACTTTGAACCTTTCTGGGGATATTGGTGTAGAAAACAGAAGACTAACCTGATTTACTTAAAATAGAAGCTAAAGGGATTGTTGCAGCTTTCTGTCCTGGATGGGATTTCTCTGACCAGATCTTTCTGTCGAGGACACTTGCACCAGGTGCAGACCTGACTAGGTAGGACCAGGCTGGGACTAGAGTCCTCATCTGCACCATTGAGGGGCACAGAAAGCAACCTTTGTGTGTGCAGACACTTGTAGCCTTGGGTTTCTTCAGTCTCATAACCACCATGAAACTCTTCTCTAGACAGTAGAACCCTTGAATCCTATTTCATCTTGCCCACAAAGGAAAACTTCTAACAAATTTCATTATTTCCTCACTGAGAGTTGAATAGACCTCATGTTAACTGCAACAAATTTTTCATTAGTATATGCTGTATCATTCTTTCATGTCAGTAATTCTTTGTTCAGTCTGCCTCACTGCAGGAATATATTAAGAATCCTTGTAGCCCAGATTTAGACATGCTTAGGCATGATGATTTTTCATTTATTGTTGTAGAATGAACATTGCAGAGCAAGCAGGAGGCTAACCGTTTAAGACCAAGTGTCTTATTAATCAGCTTTTGTTTATTTAATTTAATAAGCAGTTTTGATAGCTGCAAGAGTCTGGTTGGATATTTAATTTAAGCAGCACTTACTGTTTGGGTCTTTAGAACATACGACTTCAGCCTTCCTGATACTTCACTACTGTATGGTAGCCTTTAGATCTCAGAAAGTTTGTTTCATCTTTTTTTCTTTTTCTTTTGAAAATGCAAGAAGCGTTTTCTCCTTAAGACGCCAGGGAGTCCACTTTCTTGGGCTGGAAGTTTTATACTGCTTTCTCTTTAATTTTAGGAGGCATGCGTAGGCACACAAAACCAAGCAACTGCTTGTCTTTTGGCATCAAAACCCAGGGAAGCAAGTGCTAGAAACTCCTGTCTTTGAATCGTGTCTGGTCCTTTGGGAAGTCATGGAACCTTCTTACCATCCTCCTCTCCTTCCTGAAAAGAATGAGCGTTATCACATCTCTGCCTTGAATAAGTCCTAAATTATTTCAAAAGCACTACTCTATGAGCTGAGGACCAGAATCCACCTCTGAGACCACTCTCTTACAGTCCTCTAGTCGCATCAGTCCATGGGTTTTCTCATACATGTGTTCTTTAGAGCCATTTAAAATGCTTCCCAACATGCAGCATGCTGCATTCCTGTGCCTGGCCCTCCAAACCTTGTCTCCTTAGGGATTTGGGGTCCAGGAGATGATTGTCACGCTGGTCCCGCTCCTCAAAATTCCCTGGGGCAGAAATCAGAGACCTGCAGGGTAACAGGGCTCTGGGAAGCCTTTCTCTAGTTTCATTTGCATTTCATGTAATCATTACTTATTTATTAAGTAATTAATCTGGTTTTATTTTTCTGAACTAGAAGAATGCCATGTGGTTTTGTCTCTTCCATTAGTTCAATCACATTACATTAACAGGATGGGTTTGCATGTACAGCCTGTAGCTCCAAGTGGCCTTGGGCACTTTTTTCATGGATCCAGTAGCTGAAGGTGGACCTTGCTGTATCTAGTGAAAACTCAAGAATTCTCCTTAATATTCAGTGCAACTTGATTCAATAAAATCTTGATAAATTGAGGACAAAATATTACTGAAATAAATTTACATACATGTGAGTTTCAAGATATTCTTCAAGCAAAAAATAGATATAGAAAACCTTCTGTTACCTATGATAGTCATATTTGTGTATTTTTGCAGCACTAGATTGACATGGAGACCAGGTATTAAATTGACTTTATATATATATATATGCCTAATTCTATTCACAATGCTGTGGGCTATAATACTGTGTTTTGAAAGATTATTCAGGATTAAGTCTCTAACTTCACGACTCCTTGCATAAATTATTTAAATACTGTGGGGGTGGGGTGGGGAAGGGAGTTTCAGGAAAAACAGATAATTGTAATTGTCTTGGTGAAATATCTATTGGCAATATTAGTGTTTAATTATTTGATAAGCCCTTTGAAAAAATGTACTGTCTGCTGCAATTGGCAGATCCTAATGCAATGTGAGAAATACAGAGGTTGATACATGACTGCGGAGTGCTACATGTCCTTGGCTGTAGCCCCCATTACTGCAGCCCCCTGCAAGTAGCCCCCATTATGCCATTCGGATACCTAAACGGGAAGATAAGTGAAGGACAGTTATTCACTGCTGAAAAGCTAAAAAAACCCACCCCAAAACTGTTACACAATTTGTTATATTGGCTATTAAAAAACCCTAACACCCAAAATTCCATGCTTGGCAGAAAGCCAAGGGCATGGTCCAATTTGATTTTCAAAAGCATGGGTATACAAGTAATTAAGCAAGCTTTTAAACCCAATTTAAAAGCAAAGAGGAGAGAAGAGTTTTGAAGCACATAATTCAGTTTCTCTTTCAGTTTGTTCCCATGCTTTCATTGATTTTTAGGGGCTGTTGAGTAGTTCAGTTGTAGTCATTAGGATCCTAATTCTCTTAATTCACTAAATTGCTTGCTTGTGCCAGTTCTTAGTAATTCATTGTCCTGAAATAAAAAGAGAAAGAGCAAAGATTGACATCCTAATTGTAATTTTTCCTATTGTGTTATCTGGCAGAACAGTAAAATCAGCATCTTACAACCTTTTCCTCTGCTATATAATGTAAGACATCTCTAGTAACGATGGAAATGACTCATCTAAATGGGAATACTTAAGTGTCTGTTCCCATGATTTTTTTTTTTTATCCTTCCAGGAACAGGCATTCATATAGGATTCCTGGTACCCAGCTCCCTCTTTTTCCAGATTTCCAAAGAAAAAAACCACTGTGTGCTGGAGCAATGCAATGTTCCTTTATCCAGTAACAGTGGGACTTTGGCCCATGATTCCAAAGAGGATCTGAAACAAAGGCCTTAAACACTAATGTGGGAGACAGCTCTTCACTGCAAGTGGAGAGGGCTGTTATGGGGAAGCAGTCATGGAAAGTTATTTTCATATGTCCATCAGCTACACAAATGGGCCATCTCTCAACTATTATGTTTGTAGGGCCTATGTGGACATATAAAACATATTTCTGCTGCAAATAATGTCACAAGGTCCATAGCTTAATTATCTCTGAGCATTAAAGTTCCTTGGGGAGGCATAAGCACAAAACCAAATGCTGCTGTGTGCATTAGACACAGCAAGTATCAGCAGTAATGTTTTCAGCACAGGTAATGCTGAAGTGGGAAGCTAGCCCACTGCCAAGCCTTGGATACCTTGGCTTTCCCAAAAAACAAGTGGCCATCTGCAAATTAACCTGAGATGGCTCTGCGCTCTAATGGAATAGCTAATATGCAGGATCATCAACAAGTGCTCTTTGACAGAAGAAATCCTTGATAAAAGATGTCAAAAATAGTCCCTGGGGAGGGGGGATAAATCAAAAGCTCAGGTTGGGGGAGGAGTCAGCTTTGTATGGCAAAAGGTGACACCAAGCTCTCCGCATGGGATAACGGGCAAGAGCTGATCTTGAAAAGAAGTAGGGCCCGTTATCCTTTAGTGACCTGAAGTGATGTCGGCATGAAGGAGCTATTAAAGGGCAGTGGAAGCAGAGGAAAGATACTCCTTTTAAGTGAGAAATGAGTCATTTGAGGAATGAGTTTGCTTTTATTTTTTTATTTAATTGCTTTGCTCTTTGTCTCTATTAGCTAGATATCAGCTCTGAGAAATGTGCTATTTCGGTTTCTGGGAATTTGTCGGCAGTATTTCAAGTTTGTTTGTCTATCGGTTTTATAGGCTTGTCAGCAGTAAATCATGGGAGAATGAAAATCAGGAAATCTTCAATTGTGTGTAACGTATCAGTTCATTTCCATGAGTATTTCTCAATAATCTTATTTCCACAACACTAAATGCATGTATACTTTTTATTTTCATTGTGTGTATTCATTGGAAAGCTATGTTATAAATAGAAAAGTGCTTTCCTAAATCCCATCTTGCTAGCATTGTAATGTCATGTCTCTGGCACTCTCAGTTATGCCAACAAGAGTATTTACTACTGCCAGTTCCAAAAAATTAGTCACAGGCTGCTGCTCCCTGCTTATTTCCTGCATCAGGCTTTTTTACCCCAGATCTATATAGAACTCCTCTGAGAGCTTCACCTATCCTCTGCACCTTTTGAGCCCATCCGTGCCGTTGCTGAACACCTGCCATGCAAAACTGCCATGGGAATGAAATCACCTTCTGTCCTCTGGTGATACCTCCAAAGTCACCCCCCAGTAGGACACCAAGTGGTGCTCCAGGCTCGGTCCTTCCCTTTTTGCTTTTCTTCTCGTCCATCCTTTGCCTCTTTTATTTCTCTTACTCGTTAAAATTTTTTCCCCCTTTCTCTTCTAGACATCTCGCTGCTCTTTCTCTTTCCCTTATCACCTTGTCCCTTTCCTTTCCTGTGTTCCCATCCCTTACTGTCCTCTTAAAGGCGAACCTTTGTGTCTCACCTACTCTGGCTCTCCCTCTCCTCTGATGGTTGCTCTCCTGGTGATAACCATCCTTCTTTCCTCAACCTCTTCCTCTCCTCCTTTTTCCTGGTACTCTAGTTTCTTTCCAGGGTGGTGGCTGAAAAACAGGTTTACACCACTTTACCCAAGCTAGATGAAATGGATGTGCAGCTATTTCTGTTCATAGCAGCTTATTTCAGTTTACGTCAAAACTGCTCTTACACTCTACCATGGTGGAAGCAGCACAGAAGAGAACCTTTTTTTTTAATGCTGAAGAAGCCACCCAAGGTGTTTTGCTGGCTGATCCCCGGTGGTTCTTGGGTAACCAGATGTGGGACCATGTGGACAGGCTCCAAGGGCTGTGCTTCAGTTCACAGCCCCTCCATTTTCTGCCGCTTCTTCCACTGTTCGGTTTTTTTTTCAGTTGAAAGAGGCATTTGCCTTCTGACTCAGCCATCTGCCTTGGTCGCGCCACGCTTTTTCTCTTCCATCTCTAAATGGAGTTTGCACCATCTGGACCTTCCCCCTCTTAGCGGACAGAATTTGTAAATATCGTGATGGGTTTTCTGGTTGGTTTCCTCGCAATTTCCTTCTTTTAACAAGAGCGTGGAATTGGCAGAGCAGCTGCCTCATGGATGTTAACTGAGTTGCCCTCCTCAGCACTTCTCCTGCCCCATCTTTTCCACCTTGATTTGGGTGCTCGAGCTGGGATGGCTTCCTCAGTGTCTGTGCAAACATTACAATATTTCATAAAAATAGTAGTGAATAATGCTGTTAGTTCCTCCTCACTGTGATTTGATTACCTTTATTTTAAGCGTAGTTCATTAAGACTGTAGCTCATTTTTTTTATCTCGTATGTTAGTTTTCAGCTTAGACACCATCCTACTGCTGATTTTCTTTAACCTCAGTGGCCCATTGCAGCTTTAATAGTGTCTTACTGAGTTTCTGGGTACTGCTGAGGGCTCATCTCTGACAGCAGCCAGGCCTTTAACACTCTAAGATCATATAAATCAGTCTGATTTACCTGATTTTTATTGCTGTTGATGGAATGCAACGTCTTCGTTTGTAATGATAAAATATACGTTTGTACCCCCACGCTCAGCTTTGCCTTGTCTAGCTCAAGCCAATGATGGTTATTTCTCACATCACTCAGTTTGACGTAGAGGGCAACTGTTGTTTTGTCTATAACTCTGGTTGTGAGGAGAATATAGAAGACACCTATAGGACACTTGCTCATTTGCAGAGGGATGGATCACTCCAGCCAGCCGTCCACTTGCAGAGTCCGATGAATAGGCTCGATGCCTCCTTCAGCACTAAGTATTTACTGCTTCACTGAGCTGGTCTACTAATCTAACTGCACTGAGAGTATTAAAATAAGTATCATTGCCTTCAGCTTAATTAATTAAATTTTCTAATTGTGCTCTCTCTTTACTGCTGTACGAGGTAATAACTGGTGCTTTAATTGGGGTAATTCAAGAAAAAAGTCATCTTGTTCTTATTACTGCGTTGCGGGTTTTGTTTGTTTATTCAAGGTTTCCCTCAATATAATACCTGTAACACTGAATTGCTTAAGACTGTGGGAAAGCATCTGCCATACACAACACAGGAAAGATGCCGAGAGTCCTGCGTGACGTGGCTGCTGGGTCAGGCCTGACTTTCTAACAGCCTTAGTGTTGGTAATGCTGGATTTCATACCACTGCTGGGAACCCATATACCCCACATTCCTTTTAGGATTAGATTGCAGGATGAGGACCACGGGTCACTTAAGCCTGATCCCAATTTGTAACGACTTTATTGTTTCTCTGAAATGGATATTGGAGAAGAGAAATAGGCCCATCGGGTGTGTTATGATCATAGGGTGTATACCACAATCCAATCCTTGTGTAGTCTGTTTAATAGAAGAAAACACAGCAGAAAGATCCATTTGAATGTTTTTAAGATCATTATCTCTCTAAGTATTGTCCTTATTTTCTAGAGACGTTTCATAAATGGTAATTGCTGCTTTGGGAACAGGCCATTGAGAGTTTGTGGATATTGGCAGCGACGGGAGTCAAGGGGCTTAAGGGCTTTTCCAAGTGGGGAAATTTACTGGTGTAATTACACCAGTGTAATTATACAGCTCTAATTGTACCAGCATAAATACCCCATGTTTTCCAGGATGAGGGTTACTTTCTTCTACGTTTATCGTGCTTCCACCATGACATGCTTTGGGTAAAAGGGAGCAAACTTTGGCAGGGACGTTCACACTTACCAGGGCGCTGGAACTGGGGTTGTGCCAGGTCCCAGCAAGCTGTCCGCAAAGGGTCACCCGTCATCTGCCATACCCACAGCCACGCTGATTTATGTCCCGGCACCATGGTGAAGTTAGGAAGGCTGTGTTGCACGGCCCAGTGGGATTATTTTGTCCCTGGGCTGTGCTTCAGCCAGCTGTGTGGTAGCTGTTATCCCACTATTCTGCAGAATAATAGAAAGGAGCTATCTAGCAGGGACGTGTCTCTTTTGGTACCACAGATTCTGAAAAGGGATGGAGGGACATGTGCTTTCAGCAAGACGATATTATAGTGTATTATCGAACAACTGAGGCATGGGAGTCTTTCGAGAAATGTAAAAGCAGCGTGCTCACCGAGTATTGCCTTCAGGGCTGGGAGGAGAATACTCCCAGACTCAGGGCTTTCCTTTGAGGCTGGGTAAGTTAAAGAGTAGAGGAGTTAATGCAGGTGAGGGGGGAATGAATTTGCTGGATTTTCTGTGCAAGGTGAAGCTAAAAGCATTAGGAGTCTTTGTGTAACCACTATTGTTTGAAGAGACAAAACTCTAATTTTGGAGTTATGTGTGTTCAGGACAAAGAAATGTTGCTTCTTTCTGCAAGTCAGCATCAATAACCAGCTGGAACCTGCCTAAAAATGTTCCTCCTTGGATTTGCAATTATTATTTTTGATTAAATAAAAAAGAGGGACCTTGTTTTGTTTTAAGTACACATTCTACAATATTTCTGATAGTATGGGAAAGAGAATACTATGCACTTAAAAATTCCTGCTCATTAATTAGCTGCTTTGATCCTAAGAGTGAAAACATCCCACCTGTGCTACAAGGTAGCTTGCAGAGTCGTCTTTAGAAAAAAGACTTTTGCTGAAAAAGCCTATCCTTTCTGCTGTGTTACGCAAACAAATTTTTTTTTCTTTTAGTAGGAGTGAAATATGAGTTCTTTTTCTTTCCCAGCTTGCTAAAAATGTGTGATAACAAGTTGACTTCAGTGGGAGTTTTGTATGGGTAAAAGCTGGAGGATCAATCACATATTGTATGTGATTTTGCCCTAGTAATTATTCTTCAGTTGAACAGCTTCTCCATGGCAACTGCTTCAAATAAGTCTTGTATCTTCACCTATTTTTAAAAAAGGACTTATTAGGATGTATGTTTTAATTTTTTTCACCCTAAAATGAGAGACAGGAAAAGAATCAGACACAAGCAGAAGTGTACAGGATTTGGCCAAAGACGTCCTTTCTTCCACTCACATCCCCACCTTTTCTCTGTCCTAGGAGGCAAAAAAGAAAAAAGCATATACAGTTAAAAATAAATTCACTACCTTGTCTTTCCACATCCCCTTCCTGAGCCTCTGAGACATTATGACGCTGACTTGATCAATCATCCCACATCCACCCCGACAGTTCCTTAACACAAACTTTCTTCTTCCCTTTTTTTTCAGCCACAGTCTGCTTTCAATTGTCTGGCAATTAATTGTCCTACTTCTCCTGTCCTCACAATTGCATTCTTGTCAGATGGCTCAGATGAAGCCCAGGGCCTGTTAGCTGCTTGCTTTGTTTTGCACCCTCTTACTAAAAAGTAAAGGGAGCAAAGTATTTTGTGGCTGGATATTCTCTTTCATATTGGACTCATCTCATGGATCATTGGTGATGCCTCCACATGCAGTTCTACTCCTAAAAAAAAAAAGGGGACTTTTCTAATTTTTTGCCAAAGACTAGAAAACACATCTGTTGTCAGGAAAAACATCCAATTATTTTAGACTTGATTTTCTATTTTCATTTTAGTATGGCAACCGTGCTTTCTAACAAAACTCCAAGAGCAAGGGTTTCATAGGAAATCGTCTTCTCTTTATAGTTTTCTATTGTTGGAGGTCACTCTTCTGAAATAATACATCCTTTTGTAAGGCCTTTTTCCTTGATTCGCTTCCGAATGTGGGGTTATTGTTGTATGCTGGGCATGGTATTTTGTGTTCAGTTCCTTATGCTGTGCCACATTTTGAAGGCTAGTAGGGTAATATGGGGCCCTCTCCTTTCTGCTGAACACGTGAATATGGAAACTCTGACAGATGAGTTTACCTGTCCCGGTGATGTGAGTTTTGAAACACTGCTGACTGACAGCTTTGCTGGCAGGTTTTCACGCATGGCTTTTTTAAGCTGATATATAAAGCCGTGTTATGTTTGTTTCACCTGAAAACCCATGTAATGTGGCATACAAAAGATGTTATCTAATTGGTTTCAGCAGGACTACATCCCGTGTGAAGGCTATTTTGTCATTTTTAAGGTCGTCTCTGAAAGTTTTTGCAGGTTATGTCTAATTTTAAAATCACTGCTCTTTCTTGTGAAGATCATCAAATGCTGATGATTTTTAGCTGTTTTCTAGCAAATCCAGGATGGCTGACACTGGCCCCGAGTTTTGCCTTCTCTAGCTGCTCACCCCTCTGGTTATACGCTGCTCTCATCCTCCCTGCAACGCACAATGCTTTTAGAGATCCAGTCTATATTATGACCCAATAAAGAATTTTATCTGCAGAACTAAGATGGCAACAAATCGTGGCAGAAGGTGGGAAGAGTTTGCTGGAGGATGAGAACGTAATAAACTAGCTTTCTCATTTAACCTGATTTATCACTGTACCCTGAGCCACAATACTCGCCCATGTCAGCAGGTGCTGCTCAGTTTTCTTCTTTTCTTTGCAACTCTCAGTGTCAAAAAGAGGGCTCATCAGGCAGCATCCCTAAATTTGCCGGTACACTATAAAGCATTGCCTTTTGCTGTTTTCTGACAGTCAAAGTAGAGAGAGTGGTTAACAAACCTAAACTAGAATTTTTCAGTCAAAATGTTGACAGCCATTTTGCAAATGCCGTCTTAGCCCTGACATCTTGGGAAACAGCTTAATAATTAACGTTACAATGGAGATTTTAACTGTCTGCCGGTTCTGACTATCACCAAAACAACACACAAACTCACTAGATGTAGCAGCGGTACCTCGGGTGGGCTGGACATCAGGCACTGAAGAGCAGCTGTCATGTTTGATACCGTGCCATCAGATGGAAGAAACTCAAACTGAATCTTAAGCAGGATGCATCTATTAAGTATTCATTATATATGTTTGGCTTGAACAGTTACAACAGCAATTTGATTGTCTTTTGTTGGCATTAAAAAATTAAGCCAGCAATTAAAAAATGAAATAAACATAACTAGTAGTGAAAAATCTAGGATTTTTTTTTTTTAATATGTCTTGCTGTAATAGTGATTAAATGGTATACTGTCAGTCAGGCTGGGAGAATAAATTGACTCTAAAAAGCTGTGAGACAAAATTTGTTACCCTCGGTTCTGCACTACCTGTTTTGTCACTTAGTCTAACACCAGAGTAATTAATTCCAAAGAGTTATCTTTGAAAAACAAATAGCCCTGGCTTCCTGCTGAAAATGATAGATATCACTCTACAGGGAGAATAAAAAATAAACAATAGTTTATATTTATCACAGAAATTTGGACCATTCTATTTAATTGAGAAGTATCCAAATTCTCCAAGTACTCTCCGATTAGTGAATTCATATGTATACTTAATGGGTAAAAATGGGTGTGATATGGTACCATTCATCACTGGTTGTACCAGTCTTTTGGCCAACAAACCAAAAATTACAGAGGGTTCTCTGCAATGTTAGCCTTATTACTAAACTTTTGATGATAATAATAAAAAAAAACCCAAAACCAAACCTAACCTCTACATTTTACAGCTTAATGTGGTTCCACAGACCAAAGTGAAATGCTTACTGGTGTCTTGTGGACCACCAGAGAAAGCTGGGACAGCAGGTGGGATCCTCACTGCGATCCATGGAATGCTGTTGCCGAGACTGCAGAATTTCCATGGGCAACGCATTTCAGCCACGATCAGTTTCCCCACATGGCAAAGAGAAAAACCTTTTGCAGCAGCAATAAAATGATTGATGCTGTTGTTTTTTATTACAGCTAGGTCTTAAAACATCCATTTATCCCATTCGTCCATCCCATGCAGATTTTAGACAAAGTGACATCTTCTCCACGAGTCTCCTGAGCTTGCTTCTCTCCCTGAGGCAGGGCTCCTTCAGTGCTTGTATTTTCCTCAGGATACCCATCTCTTTGCTTGTGTGAGTAGGATAGTGAATGAAGTATTCTTTGGTGGGGAATTCAGCAAGTTTATTGTTTCATTTATTGCTGGATTTGGATTTTGAGCAAAGAGTGAAGCAGAGGGACCGCACATTGAATGCTGAAGGGAAGAATAAATGTTGCACGGTCTGCATCGCTGGCTGAACTACATACTGATTTGGGCAGGGTCCTGAGGAGCAGCGGGCATGGAGTTATGTACAACTCGTGCACAGGATTAATGTTGTAGGACCAGCCCTGACAGCAGATTGGATCCTGCTTTCTAAGGACTTGACTTTGCAACTTTAGCATTCTTCTCAGTAAGAATTATTACTTATTACTTGTATTTAAGTCTTTATTACTTATGAAAGAATATCTTTAGAGACCTTCCGGCAACTTTTCTGACATAAATCCTTCTAATCAAAACCTTTTCCACCCGAACTAGATCTTGTGCCCCACTGTATTACGGGAATTATACTTCAGCTGACCCCAGGACGTGGCTATCCAAATGATGAAGAAATGCTTGTGTGTCAAATGAAGAGCCAGGGCACAAGGGAGAAGGAGAACAGGGCATAATTTCCATGGGTGGAGGCCAAAGGAGGAAAGGTTGTCATGTCTGCCTTGCTCTCAGATAATAGTATACACCACCTGTTTTATAGGCTTCTGTAGGTTAGTTTTCCTTTCTTTCCCCTTAAAGCTGTTCATATTTGAAATATACAGCTACTTGAAACGTGGTATTGTTTAAGATAATATGGCAAGAGCATCTCTGTCAGTTGTTCGTCTAGCAAGACATATCATAAACAAGGTGGCTAAAACCATTTTTGTACCATATCGTGTCATCTTGCTGTCACAATTAACATCTAGCTAACCAGGTATTAGGTCTCTCCTCAGATCAGAGCATCCCAGCTCTTATTACAAATTAACGACACCAGGGCACCAGACTAGATGGGAAAAAATAATTTATCAGGAGTCCAGCTTACAGTTTTGAGTCTTTAAAAAAAAAAAAAATAGTGAAAGCAGGACTTTGTATGTGTTAAAATGCTCTAAACTTAAAAATGGCTGTTAAATATGGTAAACCTAACACATGCTCCTCTCAAATAACATTTCTGGCTATGGAAGGTATATGAGTAGATTACAGCTTAATGTTTTTCTCAAGGTATGTTTGTTTAATCTCCATCACAATGTTACTGCAAAGTCTGCTGTCTATGTACGTTTTGTTATATTTGTATCCTATGCCCAGATTTAGGTAGCACGTAAGTGAAATTCTGTCATTTATTAAGCAGGTAAAACCGATCCTAATTTTCAAGTGTCTATTAGAATGCGAAAGGAGTCATGACATTTATCTTGCAGACTCATGCTTCTGAGATATAAATGTATATATAATATCTAGTAAAGAAATTTTACTTGCTGGGCTGGAGTTTCAGGTCATGCTGAATTTACGTTTGTGCAATCTTTTCTGAGGGAAAGAGCCTTTGCTTATATCTTTGAAGGGATGTGAGGTAATGGACTTTTACGCTGAGACGTTTGTACTTCCAGAAAAGCTTTTACTGACCAAGAGCAATGCCCAGGCACTCCTGTGGCTTGGATAAAATTAATTGGTGAAGAGGCATTCCACATCTAGTGAAAATGAAAAAAACAATGTTTTGATAACTTTAGGAACTTCCTTCCTTCCTTCCTTCCTAAAAATGACCATTTGAGCATGCTGAGGAAGGTATACCATTGTGTTGGTACGTTGAAATAAATCTCAGAGAAATGTATTAGCAGGCAGGCAATGTAGTCGTGGATGTGACATGGCTGTGGTTATAGATATGGAGGAGAAATCCATGAGGTGAATTCCACATGTATCTGTGCGTGCAAGTTAAACCTTTACAAAATAATAGCAAAAGGAATAGTGTATGCTGTGAAGTCAGAGTTGAAAAACAGTCCTGCAAGCTGCTTCCTTTTTAGTTAATGAAGACAGAGGAATCTTTGTAACATATAGAAAATCAGGACTCTGTAATGTGTTGATTATCCTCCCATTAAACATTATCCCGGACATAGAATTGGAATATGTTAGCTTTATAGGGGAAATATTGACTAGACAGGCTGCTAACATAGAGATTGATTTTATTATTTAGGAGGGCAGAATATTAGGATACATGAGTGTTTCTTTTTTTAACCAAGATGCTATGCTGTCAGTGCTGAAATATTACTGCAGGAGAGTTTTCTTTTTATACACAGTGGTAAGAAGTATGGCTTCCTTTCTCGGCACTTCAGCCACAGATGCTATCAGCTAGACCATCTGTGGTGACAGATTTGTGTTATATCACTTAGAAACTAAGCGAAGCTGGTAAAGCCTCCTACTACAGGATATAAGTAGCTCCTGCTAAGGCTGGGATGTATTACGATTCTGTCTTTCTTTGGGGGGGCAGAGGAGTGGGAGGATTGTGTGGATAGAGGCTCACAATAGCTTTCAATCATGTCTTCACCGAGTCTTGAAATGCTGGCGTGGATCTTCTGGGGCAATGTCCACACGAAGCTCCTTCCTCTGTGTCCCCACAGGGGATAGATCTGGACTCTTCTTGCTCACTGTGAGTCGTTAGCAAACCTAACCAATCTGTGGAGGTCAAGGGGGATGCTAAATCTAACCTCAGAAGAAGCCTGTGTAGGTGGTACGTGCCAGGCTTTCACGTGGCCCATATTTTCTCTAGAGGAAAGACTCCACAGAATGTCTTCTCAAGGTTACATTGTCTTGAAGATGGTGGATGGTGACATTTTAGGTTATGGTGGGCTTCTTCCTGCGCAGTTGTAATTTTTTCCTTCTCCTAATCTTTAAAATGTTCTCAATTGGTGTTCTGGGATTTCCCAGAGGATGACAAGCTTCGATGAACATTGTTGATAGCAAGTGACCATGGTGACCGTGAACACCATTTGAGCACTGCTAGGACTGAAACCATTACACCATACAGGGAAAGCCGGTCCCACCCGGGACAGGTTTTTCAGCCATGAATGTGCAAGAAAGGGATGTTGATGGCCTGTAGTGTCACACAGCATTTCTGTGCAGTGAGATGTGGTACAAGTAGGTGTTTTGGCAAAAAAACTGCAGAAAGCTTTGCTGAGCCAAGAATGGAAACCTTCAGTCCTCACATCTGTGACTGTCCAGTTGAAGGTATTAGACTGGAAAGATATTCTTGTCATGTCTCCATAAGCATAAAAGAAATGTTTTAGCCTGAGAAACAATTTTTGCTGTTAAGAACATTGCAGTATTCTTGTTCTACATTCAGAATCAGTGGGGCATACTCAGATACCAAATAAAGACAATAGGATTTAACAGTATGAAAGCTCTCCAATTACAGGAATTACAGGTTCCTCAGCCCATAGTGTTATCCACTCATTCCTCATCTCAAATTCTAACAAATAACAACAGAGCTAAAGGAGTTGAGCACCTTTATGGGAGTTGGCATTTCATGATCTCAAGTTCTCCACCTACAAAATAGAAGAGATCATCCATTTGGTTATGTAGAGAAGTGGCCAGGACTTCTTTCAGTAATAGAACCCGTAAAATAACCAAAAATAAAATTATGGCATTTTACAAAATCTAAGCGATAACAAACACCTACTTGGCAGTATAAATTTGCAAAATTGTCCTTCCGTTCTTTTAAAATAAAATCCTCCTGATAACATCCTTTAAATGCAGCAAAGAGACTTTCAAACAGATGCTCTCAGGAAATTGTTTTTTATCTTTGTCTTTGGAAATTTAGGCTTGCTACATCTCATCCACAGTAATTTTGCAGAGGGAAATCATAGCAGCGGTTTTCTGGGTACTGTTCCTGCACACAGTGTAGCCAGCTAAAATTTTCCAGTTGGTAAGATAAATACTGAGAGAGTCATAAAATGAACAGCTCTTTTTTTGTGAAGTCAAGTATTTCCTGAAGGATAAATAGGTAGTCAGTTAAGTCCCTAGTTGGAAGACATAGCTTACATGCGGTAGCTTATTGGCGTCTCAGGTGTTACTACCCCTTTTCTTAATTTGTCCCCTTTTTATTCTTTCCTTTATCCCTCCTCCCTTCTTTCATCTCTCTGAGCATTTGGACCCTAGCTTTACAAAGACTTAGAGTAATGCACCCAGAATAGCTGTATTGATTGCAGTGGTTACTGCATGTATGGCACCTGCGGTTGCTGTACTGCCTCTGAGCAAAATCTCCACTCAAGTTTTCTTCTTCCTTCTAAAAGTGCCAAGACACTACTGCAGGGTAGAGGGCATAAGAAAAGGTTGCTGAACCTGTCTTTTAGGCTTGGTAACACGGAGGGCACGCAAAGCAGGGGTCATGCTCTGATTTCCCCAGCTGGTCTGCCAGCTAGACCCCTGCAGAGCTGGCCCAGGCGTGTGCCATCAGGAGGGTGGGCAGGCAGCGGGTTTGCTATTGGGCATGGCCCAACAGTACACCTAAGGAGAAGGGTCTATGTGTGAAGTTATGCAGGCATCACACTGCTGCTCCACGAGGCTCAACCGGTGCACCACAATCCCTACCTAAAGCACTCCTGTGTTACTGTTTCAGGGAACGCAGTCATCACTGCTTGGAGTAGGAAACCTTGCCCTTGACCCAACACCCTGAAAACTGTCTCTGAGTAACACTGGAAGAAGACAGACCTGGAAGCCTCAGATCCTGTCACCAACCTCTAGTCTATTTTAGGCACCTGCTTCTCACCAAAATCTGTTGGAACTTGGTGCTGAAATACTTTGGAGGATTTGAATAAAGCTGCTTAGTATAATAAAAAGATATGATCAGCCAGTGTGCCATCGAGAAACATTTGAAATTAATTCTTTTCCCTTTTTGATTTCCAGAAAACATTTTTTGCTTTTAAAAATGTGAACTGGCTATCATCCATTTTAAAGCAAAATGAAACCAGCAACAAAGACTGCTGCGTTTAATTATTTTTTTTTTTTACATATCAAAAGTATTGCCTACAATGGATGTGTGTTATTAAAAAAGAGAAGAAACTGTGATTGGTTTTACTTCAGGATCAGTGGTGTCCCTTTAACTAGGCTTTTTTCTTTATCAGGCATTTGTCAGGAGGGTTTGTCATATGTATACACATGGTAGGATTAAGCTAAACTGAGACACAGCAGATTTATTCATTTCACAGGTTTTACTTGGGTTTTGGTTTGTTTTTTTTTTTTTTTTTCCCAGTCTTCAATATAATTAACTTATTGCTTGCTAGCTCTCTGCCCTGCTGCCGCCCATGTGAAGTGGGGGAGCTTTGTGGTGTCTTTGCAATACCTTGGACCTCTAGAAACACACAACCTTGACAAAGTCAAATCAGGCTTCCTAGTCCATGATTCTGGGGAGTCTTTCTATGAAGAGCTTGAGCTCCTGAGCACTTGCTTGATGCCGTCATCCAAAATCCTGCCTTAGCAGAGGTTCCCTGGTGTCTCTGTTTGTCTGGTTCTCTGGCCATTAGAGGTGTGCAGCATGGTGGGGTACAGTCTGTGGGGGGTTGCAGGAAGTTTGTCTGAGTTTGTCTCCAAAACTGAACACCATTCTGTACTGAACACTCGACTGCCAGCATGCACACAAAGATATTTTCTCCCCAGTAGCTCTTTATACAGCTAAAGTGATCAATACTGGAATCTAGCTGTCCCTGATACCCATATCCAGCGTGCTGTTGACTGGACAACATATAGCCCTGGTAATATATTGCTACGGGGGTGTTATAAACAATTAGAGAAACAGGGAGTCGAACCATGGGCTCTTGTCAATTGGAAGGCATCATCCAGTCTAGATGCCTCTGGGCATCATCTAATCTAAACTCCTGCTCACAGCAGGGCAGGTAGAGCAGGCTTCTCAGGAGCTGCTCCAGTCAAGGTCTGAATAACTCATGCTATGTGAGGTCCTAACGAGGTCTGTGGGTGAAATTAAAATAAAACGTAGACAGGAGTTACTGCCATAGAAAAGGTCCTGCCAAAAAAGACATCATCATTATGCTGCATGAAAAAGGGGAGACAGAAGAAAACCAAAATCTTTGGCAAAAATTCTGCTCTCTGTTACGTCCTTGTCATGTCCTTGAAGCCAGAAAATCCACCCACTGGGTAACTCGGGTCAGAACCCAGTTCTGCAGCAGAGACATGATGATTCTTCTGTAAAGAAGAATGCTTTATTAATAATATGTTTAAGTTATGTCAACTATCAGCCATTCATGAACTTTTATTGACAGTTAAATAGAACCTGAATGACTTGGGGTTTTGGCTGTCATTCAGGGGTGCTTTTGCTTTCAGGTCTGTCCTAACCTGAAAGCATGTAATTTGTTTCATTTGTGGTGCTGCATAGGAAATGAACCTAGGTCTCTAGTGCTCAAAGGCAAATGCAGGAATCATATGCGTGACTTGATTCCTTATTCCGGTAATATGAAAATTGTCAATTATGGATGAATTATGGGCGCTACTAATACCTGTAATTTGGTTCTGCAGTTTTGTAAACATATGCAGCTGCATTTAATTGTATTTTACTAGTCATGTAATTCATTAAGGTGCACCTGCAGTCACCTAAGATACAGATATTAATGAACTGAAGAGCTGTATTTCGTTGTCTACTATTTCTATTGCCATTTCTTACAACTGTTTGTTTTTAATCACATATCTATGTATCTGAGATGCTGATGTTAAAAAAATTAAACAATTGTGAAATAAACAGACAGCATAGCTAGCTGCTGTATTTTAACTTCCTGAAGGTACTTGCTAAATAATTAATTTAAATAACTGCTTTTCCATGCAAAGCCCAAGACTGGAGGAAAGCTGTAGAATTGATTTTTTGCAACAGTTATTGTGGCAAAGATGAATCATTAGATAACTGATTCCAGGGATGTGAGCTGCTGAAGACCTTACTCTATTTCCATGCTTGAGTGGTGATGGATGTTGTGCAGCTCTGCCCGAATACAGTAGCTTTACCTTTCATCTTCCAGTCCAATCTCTTGAAGAAGTTACCTTCAGATTTGGGAACACACTTTTAAAATAGACATTATATTTTGCACAAATATGCGTTTAATATGCACAGCCTGTTCCTCCTCTTCTGCTTCTAGGTATTCCTATCATTTGGATTAAAACAAAAAACAAGTAGTTTTATTAGAATCATAGAATGGTAAAATAGTTTGGGTTGGAAGGGACCTTTAAAGGTCTAGTCCAACCCCCCTGCAATGAGCAGGGACATCTTCAACTAGATCAGGTTGCTCAGGTTGTTATGTTAGCCACATAACCAGTCCTTGGTTCAGTGCATTTTGCAGAATGTACAGGTAGAGCACCGAGAATCAGATCATACAGGTCATACCTTGGATTTTTTTTCCCCCCCTTCTTTCAGCATGTCTCATTTTGCCTATTATTATGGGAAAAAAAATGGTGCTATGGCAGAAGCCTATGGCTTCAGGAAGTCTGGGGTAAACTCTGGCTCCATAGGGAATTGTCATAACTTTGCTGCACAGGATAAAGATGGAAAAGAAGGCGACAGAGAGCTTCAGTTACTGTCTGCATTCCTGGGAACATTGCTCCGTGCCTGCTGTCTGTATGGGAGCACGCGGAGAAGAGTGATGAGCCCATTATCTGCAAGCTGCTTAGGGGAAACTCAAACCTTTCCATCAGCACAGGAGACATACTCTGGTCTCCTCTCAGTGTTGGTCTCTGCCTGTTCCTGCTCTCTGTTAGCTATGTCTTGTCTCTGACGAAGTACGACAATCGGGTACCTTCTTCCCGTCGTTACTTTCTCCTTGAAGAGTTTGTTTTCCTTTTTCCCTCTACCCTACCTCAAAGGATTGTCTCCAGTCAATCACACTGTTACACATACGAAAGAAGCCACACCACTACAGTTAAATAGCATAATAGCTGAACAGAATAAAATTATTGAGTCTGAGAAAGATGTAGAGTTGCTTACTGTAGGTTACAAATGGTGTAGTTCCCATCCCTGAATCAACGGTATTGTATTTCTTGAGAAAAAGCCTCTTTTCCTTGAAGAACCTGTTGGTTGGTTGAGGATCTTTCCTGGAAACAGCATTAACTTGTATATTCCATTTTCAGTGAAATATTTTTTGTCAGAAAAGTTTTCCCGGCTCTAGCTATTAGAATACACTTTCTGCCTCTCATAAAGTTCGTCCTCTGCCCTGTAATGTACGTCCTGGGACAAAAATAGGGTGAATCCTTTCCATACATCTTGACATTTTCAAGGATGTGTAAAATTTTTGTTGCAGGTTGGGGGGGGAGGGGTGTTAATTCAGTACTTCAGAAGTTTCTGTGATCTGAGTGAGTATGATGACATTATATTAAGAAATGTTTTCTGGCCTTATCATGAGATTCTGTGATAGATGCTTTTGCGGTTGCAATATTTGTCACAAAATGGACTAATCCCATCGCTCAGATGATGTACTTTGTGGCTTGGCACCATTTAACTGCACAGTGATGGTTATTGTAAGAGCAAGGTAAATATTCTTCAGCATACCTAGGATATTAAGTACTACCAAGCATCACACTCCCATTTCTGGAGGTGCTTTACAGATACAGTTTGCAGCTAGGAAAATGTCAAGCAAGAAGATGAATTGAAATCTGAATAGCAAAACTTGCATAAGGGGACACAGGCTCCTCAGATGGAAGAGGCAGATATCAAGACAGATGTCTTCAATTAGAAGAAATTAAGGATTAATGTTGTAAATAACTTCCAAAAAACATAGGAGTTGCTGGAATGAATAATCTGATTATGTCTGTCCTGACATCTATGCAAGTGTTGGAGTGTCCAACACTAGGAACATTTGCATGGGAGCAATCAAAGTACTCGTGGTGTTCTTATGCTAGAGTCTAAAAACAGATGAAAAAGTTAATTGCATGTTTCTTTGTTATGCTCATTAAGAACACTGCAGACAACTGAAGGAGAAAGTAAAGAAAAAAGAAAAAGGAACTGCCATTGTTGGGGAGAGGAGTGGGAAATGAGGAAAGGTGGATGGGAGTTTATTGTACATCAGATTAGGGATGGTATTATTCACTAGGGGAATACCGTTCAGAAATCTGAGTTAATATGGCAACTTGGCTGTTTTATGGTTCTGTTCTACTGACTGTATTGAAATGAGGTATTAAAGAACAACTGAAATGCAGAAAAAATGTTAACAGTAAGCTACATTTTCAAATCACTTTATTCAAGCTGTTCTTTCCAAGGAAGTATAGAATAGATGGAGCATAGTTCCATTAAAATATGGAACTATGTGTCAGTTGAGTCATTTTAAAGTCCTCTTTCTGCGTAATAGCAGAATTTGTAAGGATAATGAGATGCCCAAATCCCACAGGTTGGTTCATCTACCAGGCCTTGCACTTAAGCCAGTTCCAGTTAGGGTTATTTTCTTCTTTAGACTCAGATGAAATCTCCTCCAAAGCTTGGCTTTCACTGGCCTTTGGAGTTCTTTGCACTACTGACATCCAATTCACTGTGAGAGGGAACAAGATTTAGCCCTTATCTCTTCCTATACGCATCATTTGAAGTTGAATTTAAATGAGATGTTCTTCCAGGCCACATAGGCACCTAGATTAGAGGTAAAATATATCAGTCATTAAATGGTTCCTTGTCTTGCTGCAAGTCATACAGTGTTGGGGAATGGCTCAATTAGTTTTGAGTGCAAACCTATTGATTTTCTGCTCCTTTCCCCCCTGTCAAGCAATGGACACTAGTTATGACAGCGCCTAGCTCTTTTTTTATGAGAAAGTTCCATGCACAGCAGCAAACTTCAGAAATTAATGTCTTTATGACAAACTCACAAACTTGTATGATAGCGTTTACTTTGATCGTTGATTTGTATACAGCCTGAAGTGTTAGAAGAGAGGAGAGGTGTATCCAACTCTCAGTTGACCAGTAAGTGCTGTATCTAATTGATTCTTTTGTGCCAAATGGAAATTGAGTTTTCTTGGCTCAGAAAAAGGTACCTATTTCTGGAGTTTGCTACCATTTAAAACACTTCTCTTTATGCTCATGATTGCCATTGCCACACAGCATTGTCATTTGCTTTTTGCTGTTGGTTCCTAAGCACACTGAACTAAAGAACTTTAGTTTATAACCTTAATGCTTGTTTGAATAATTGGTTCTTGCTGCATTGAACATTTACTCTTATATCTCAGGTCTTTTATTGCTGAACTCCGCTCAAACACTTCAGTGTTGTAGGCTTATCCAGACCACAGAACTGCTCGATACACAATATGGGTAATTCAGTGTTTGGTTTCCTGCAATACATATCAAGGATAGTTGTCCTAAACTCAGTTTGTCTTGAATAAGGACAGACCTATGACTATTTTTGGCATCAATAGAAGTCCAAGGGGTACAAAAATGGAATAATTTTTTTTAACAATATTGGCAATTTCAGGATGCTACAAGACACACCTTTTGCTAACTTCCAGCTTCCTGCTATCTGTTGATGATTTCCGAAAGGCCCTCCGAGCAGGACTCGCAGTATGAAGCACACAATGGCTGTGTATTAAACACAGCTTTAATTTGAAAATAAGCATGGGATAGTTAGTAGTTTAATTGCTTTGTGGCTTCATCTGTCTAGAGGAGGTAGGAAGAGAGTATATAAACCATCCTCCATTCTGCAGCTTGCTTAAACCTCCACTCCAAGTGAGTAGACCAGGAGGTGGTGGGTAGCTCCAAGGGCTGGGTAACACCTTGGCTCAGCCCTCCCACTCACTGGGTCAAAATAGCTGAGCCAGCACCTGCGTGCGGGGAGGTAACGACTTAGTCCTGTTATAGGCCAGCGGTAAATCACTACCCTTTCCCTCCCACGGGGAGTAGGTGATTGTGATTCAGAGATGCGTCTCTGAGTCAGGTGGCCTCCCGGGGCTCGTCGTGGGATGTTCGCTCCCAGTTTAGTGTGCAGCAATGCAGAAGAGTCGATGTTCGCCAAAACATTGCTAATTGCATCCAGTTTGAGAAGAAGGTATAAGGAACTGCTTTGCCTTTTGGTTCCATCAGCCCTTCAGTGATAAAGAAAGGTTTAACATCCTGAAGTTGAAATTTTACATCCACTCTTTCCAATTGTTTTCTGAAGCATGTATTATAATGCATTGGAATGTAATCATAGCAAAGACTGTGCACCTGCAGAGATGTCGTAAGTGCCTTCTCGCGCCTGCATTTCAAAAGGCAGCACTACTAAAGATAAAGGAGGAAGCTGAAATAGTTTAGGTAGTAGGAATTTTCTGGCAAATGACTTGCCAAAGGAAAAATCTGAAAACGTCCATCATGAAAAATGTCAGCTTAATGCAAATTAATGTGGAAAAGAAAATTGGAAGTTTTCTCTGGTGTATCCCTGAAGGCCCTCCTGAAGGACCATAATGTTACTGTCACTGCCTGTCTGCTGGAGGGAAGGGAATGTGCAAGAATATTTCCCCAGGGCAGCAATTTCAGCCATGCTTAGATGGAGTTTTTATCTTTTTCTGGAAACTCTCATTGGGGAGCACAGGGAATTATATTTCTGTATAGTTTAGGGTGATTTTTTTAATTAACTTTCTTTTTTTTTAAAGTAAAAGGAATTTATACTTTCTGGCGAACTAAGCACCCTGGACCAAACAGAAAAGTCTGGTCAGTGGCTTTGTTCTGAATGTGTCATGGGCTATTCTCTTACGCCCAGGTTTCCAAGTTCTTTTTCCTAGTATAGGAGTGAATGTTCAAGCACGAGCAGAAATGCCATGGTTGTAGTACTGCAGCAGGAGCCTGCTGTGGGTGAAGAACTGTTTCCTCTGCACGTTGCTTTCTGATTAGGGTTGTTTCTTGACACAATCTATTTCTGAGATTCTTAAAAAAGATAATTACATACTCTTGTTTCTGATCACTTCTGCTCCAAGACTAGCAAACATGCAGGAATAAGACAACATATTTAGAATCCACCCAAATATTCATGAAATTTCTTCCTTCTCCTTTACTGGGCCCAGTTATTCACTAACTGTTCCTAGACAGTCAGCCCCTGTCTCGCTCGAAGGGGACAACAAAACTATTTCTTGTAAATATATTACTAGTGAACACTTCATTAGCTAAAATGAAAGTGTACTCAAAAACCTTCCTTAGGCAGGAGTGAAAGCAAAGGAAAGAATAGGAGGGATTCATGATTTTGATATGTCTTAACAGTAAATGACTGAGATTCGTACAAGGAACCTTTTATTCCGTTCTTTTGTGCACTCATGTCATGACAGATACTCACGTCTCGTTCTCTCTGTAAAGCAGCTGTGGTACTTGTGAAAAGGCTGTCATCAGTGCCAGAGAGAGAGAAATGCTGCATGAAAAGCGGCAGCGGAAGTTTTCCTGCTCCACAACTGTCCTTGCCTTGCTTTTTTAGGAGCCGTCTAGTAGAATAAAAGTAGTACCTCACCTATTACGGCCATTCAAACAAAACTGACTATAAATATCTCTGCCAGCTCCAAGTATAGTGTGGTTTTTCACTGGAAGTGTTTGTTCAACCGGTATCTCCTGACCGTCCCCAAGCATTGTTGAGTAACATCTCTGCAGAGGAAGGGCTGTTCTCCAGAGAAACACTTTCCCACAGAGCTGTAAAACGTAGTGTCTCTTCCCATCAGTCTTAAAGACTCTTGGTGAGAATTATGGTCACCCTCATCTCCTAGTGTCTCAAAAAGGATGGCTTGCACCTCTGAAACGATCTAGTCGTTGATGGAATAAATGTATTGTTGGCCATTGCTGGTGTCGGCGTGGGGAACCCGTGGTGGTCCCACAGCTGTGTTGTTGCAGGACTGCTGATTTCCCGAATGATTGTGCGGGGGATCCGGGCAACCCCCTTGCAGGCGACTTGTCGGGTGTTTCCAACTTTCCTTACCCAAGGAAATTATTTTTACCCTCTTCTTCTGTTACCTGTGAATGAATCCTGTAGTTCTAATCTTAAAATTCAGGTTGAACATTAGACTAAAGTTTCATGGTAATATAATTGTTTCATATGAGATCATTCCACTTTGTAAAAGGTGCCTTCTGATGGTCTGGAAATAATGTTATAAAACAGAAAGACCCCAGAAACACTAATGCATCACCATCTCTAGAATTGTGTTATCTAAAAAATACTTGAAGTGCCTTCCTGCTGTGCACTGTGTCCAGAATCAAAATGAGGAAAGACAAATTTTTAAGATAAATTGGCTTGTGAAAAATTTATGTGCACTTTACTAGTGCAGGCAGGATGTAATCTGTTTTGTATTGAATCTGCTTAAAAAAAAACCCACAATGATAATGAGATTTTTTAAAGGCACTTTTAAATTCATGCTGGCAAAAGACAAATAGTCATGACTTTTAATTTCTATAAACTTAACAGCTGGGGACAAAATAAAGCGTTATTAACTTAAGGGGTGTAAGGAAGTTGCTTTTGTTTCAAGGACGAAATAAGTTATTCTATTCTCAGTGTTGTTCATCTAAGCTGTCCGCCTGATCTTTCTGCTGGTACAACCAGGCCAGTGACTGGTTTTATTTATGCTGCTTTTACTGTTAGTAGTGAGAGAAGAGGGGCCGCAAACATCTCCTGTGATGTCTGTGTTCCCCATCCTTGGTAATGCCTGTAAAAACATTGGTTATGAAGGAACTATGCTTCAGGGGCAAGTTGTTCTGCTACTAAATGGGATATACCTCATATTAAAAACATAAAATGTATTACCAAATAGCGAGGAGCTTCTTAACCTCATTTTATTATTTGGAAAAATATTATTTGTCTTTTTTATCATGACAGCCATTAATGATAAAGATGTTTGTCCTTGTCAAACTGAGATTTACACTAATTTTAATTACATTAAGAGCAATTTACTGTTATCACAAGATAAATAAGTTATTTTTCTTTATCACTGTATGTCTTATATTACAACTAAGAAGTAATCTGGGTTTGTTTGTTTTTTTTTTCATTTTGATTATAAATTTAATGGTAATTCAAAGGCCAACCACAGTTTCTTGGTATTCTTTTGTGCCTGCTGTTTCTTTTGCCTGTTGAATTCAATTCCATTTATATTAGTGATTTATTTTTTACTGTGAACATCTTTGCCACCTGCAGACTCCTCCTGTATTTTCCCAGACTTCACTGTAGAAGTTGAAGAGTATATTGTGTTAGTAGTAAACCACAAGTTCATGTTTACACACCGAGGGGTTTCCCTTGAGTCCCAAGTCTTTACTAACTGATTTGTCATAGAGGTGAAGGGCACAACCTCTGTGTTTAGGAAATCAATAGCAGTTGCCATTTCCATTAAGAAGCCTTGGCTGAAGTTGTTCTGTCTTGCATATTACACTGCTGTCAGTGTATGCTTTCGTTTGCTCATGGCCCGAAGCTAAAAATGGGGACAGACCAAAGGCAGAATTTTTTTCTCAAATAAGCATATTCTCTCCATAGAATTGGGAAGGGCTGATCTGAAGATGGCTTGAGCAAAGAGGGAATACAGAAAAACTAGCGTGAGTAAATGTTATAAAAGGGTGTACTTACACATGCTCAGCTAAACCAAAACAGTGGAACAAAGTATGGTTTGACCTAGTGTAGAAAAAATGAGCAGAAGTGCCAAAAAAAAAAGAGGTAGAGAGATCCCTCTGCAGGGAAGATTTCTTACTACATTATAGGGGTAGCAGACTAATACCTCTGTTCAATAGTTGTTGAGTAGCATCTGACGGTATTCCTAGGCATCTTGAAGAATGACCAGTGTTTGAAATAACTGCAGGTGGAGTAGCAGCAAAGAGCCACGTGCCAGTTTAGGAGAAAATGTACTGCTGCCATTGTTTAGCTACCCAATTATGGCTTTCCCCCAAGGACTGACTTGGGCTACAGCCCTTTATTGGTACCCACGCTGCTGTCCTTTTTCATTACTTCTGATCATCAAGACACGTTTTGTTGCTGCTTACCTTTGAAGTGCCGGAATGCACACGAGTGCACCAGCGTGATTATGACACCAGGTGTCATTACAAAATGAATTTACATCACTGTAAATTCTGGGGAGAAAACCAACCATAAATACTCCTGAAGTCAGCATGTGAAATTACAAAACACATCTTTCATTTCGGATTGGCACATCCCAGTTGGCACTAACCATTCTCTCTAGCAAGAGTGTAATTTAAAAGAGATTAAACTGCACATGACAAGGAAAAACTCCCCTTCTCCTCCCAGGGTGCTACTCAAAGCTTGCCTGCTTAATACCAGTGTTAGTACCCTCTTCTTTCACTGTAACATCAACTTGATTAGACCCTGAGGTCTCCATGGTAGGACTAAAGAGATGCTCACTGGGTGGGGGCACCATCAGCAGTGCTCCTCGGGACTGTGCCGGAGTACAGAGGCTGTGGGAGCCCAGTCCGTGCATGCTCGTCTAAAGCATCCGACACCCAGTTAATGACTGGAAAAGATTTGTCCCCCAAGGCCGTGCTAAATTTGCAGCAACCACAGCAGCGTGGAAGTGGGCTAGGAGAAAATTTGCTAGCCCTGCTTATGTTTTATCATATTTCTGCCTGCAGGAGAGCCACTGTGCTATTGCTCGGTCTTATGCACTCTCCAGTGTATTTCAAATACTCTACCTTTAAATACTGACCACCAGCAGAATGATGCCAGTGCTGAATGCGGTACTCACAGATAGGACAAACTTAGGGAAGATAGATACATTTCTCTCAAAATTATTTAAGGGGCATCTGATAGCAGTGTTTCAGTTAAGGCTTATTAAACATTCTCCATTTTATTCTCCATTTTCAGGGTTTTATAATTTTGCTATAAAAATTCACTCAACCTTGAAACTTGCCATCCACGGTTTCATTCCAGAAGATATTTTTAAAGATACAAAAGCAGAAATATCCCTATTCTGGCAATGGTTTAAATGGATATTAACTTTCAATCCTGCCGCACAGCACATTGGAAAGTTGAAAAAACTGCTAAAAATTACCGCTAAAAAAAAGAAAAGAGCCTTTGCAGCAATATAGCTTGGATTATCCACTGAAATTTTGGTCTCTTGAATGTAATCTGGTACATTTTTGAGGGTTGCTGCCCAGTTTCAGAGAGCTGCTCAGATGCAGATACCTCTGCACCGTACTTCTCGCAGAGGCTGGAGCCACATGCTCCTTCTTAGAAAGGCCCATACCCCATGAAGGAAGGGCCTTTATGGATAGGGAGGGTGCCCAAGCACAGGCAATCCTGAAAGCAGTGTGAAACAACAATTTTAGCAAGTGAGCTTTAGCTTTGAGGGGTGGGAAGTCCTGTATTACATGAATGCCTGGGTCTTTTACAAGATTGGCAATGGGCACAGTTGCACTGAGTTTGAGTATTCTGGAGAATTACTGGAAAAAACTTTCTAACTGTTAAGTCTTGGACCAAATTGCTTAGGGTCATTGTAGGGTCTCTGTCATCAGACCTCAAACTGGACAGGCTAAGCTAGGCACGTGCCGGTAACGTCTCAGGTACAGTTAGTTCTGCCTTAGGGCAGAGGGAGACATGGACACTCTCACATGCCCTCCAGCCCATTTTTCACTCATTTTTCATCATAAAATTTGCTATATTCTTTGTCATTGGTGCTGCTTATTCCTCTCCCCATTTCACCAGGTGAGTGCTTTACGGTTGTCTTAAACGGGTCCGTATTTCTTAATGCAGAGCAAAGTTTGTTTGTTCTCAGTAGAGGTCTCCGTTTTCCTGTCCTTTTTACCTAACACATCTGAGCCTGGTGTCTTCCTGATTTCATTGGCATTTAAACTGCTTGACATCTTTAACCCTCAAGGATGCTCTGAGCTGTAAAGACTCCTTGCTGAAACTGCTGTTCTGGAGTTATAGGTGATGCACGATTGGTTGGCTGCTTCATGCGCTAAAGAAATCAAGCAGCGTGCAGCTTCTCCCATTAAAAATTAACGCTCTGCAGTAGGCAGTAAAGACCTTAAATGTTTTGTTGTTAAGGAGCAAATAATGGAAAAAACACCACCTTTTTGTTAAAGAACGAAGGATGCTTCAAGTTAGGAGCTTTCTTTTGTTATGTGGCTATCACCGCCTTGAATCTGACAGCTGGAGAACGATGTCCGGGAATGCGTGATCGTGCGTGTGGGTTGCTCGGATGTTACTCCACTGTTCATAATCACACTGCTTCTACCTGAGATGGCCAATGCGTGTATGCAATATGTTAAGAGATGGATAAGTACCTATCCGATTGGATAGTACTTTGAGTATCCTTTCACGCACTTTGTGTGTATGTAAAGCTTCACACGGCTGCAGATGGTTAATTTGAAAAGAGACCTGTGAAAATTTGGCATAGAGTGCATTCGCTAATGCAAATAACAATCATTCATGTGGGAAAGAGTGAAAGGATCATTTAAAATGGAGCACTGACTCCAAAACTTCCCAGATATCCGTGAATATCCTGGGTTAAGAGGCTAAGCTCGTGGTGGGGGATCTGGGGATTTGGTAATCATTTGGGGTTATGTGAAGATGAATTGTAGGATGTCAATGTTCATGTCTATTTTACACACTCAGTCTGCAACGGGAGATTTGCCTGGTGCATGGGGTTCTGTTGCCCTGTTGTAGCTGTCTCAAGCTGTTCTGCACTCCGCGAAACAGCGATGACTTGAAGCCTGAGAAATGTCCGTAGAGTGGGATGCAGTGATTAGAGCAGACCTGTGGAAAGCAGGCACGTTTCCTCTGTCTGTCTGAAATGGCATAATGTTTTTGGCAAGGACCACAGTGAAAGAAATGAGAGGGGGCATTCTGTCCAGCCAACTGTCGCTGCTCTCGTCCACCTCCCCTACGCCTATCTGGTACATCGGCACTCTTTCAGTTGTACCATCTAAATGCTAAACAGCAGGGCTGCTGCATGTCCGTAACTATGCAGCACTCTTTTATTACAGTCCATGCCGCTATCAGATGAGAAAGAAAAATAGTTATGAAGTGTTTGAAGATTTAGGAGAACTGTGAAGCACCGCCATGCAAATAAGAGGAAAAAATACAATGTTATAAGAATGAAGTGTTTGTCTGGAGAAGCTCTCTAGAGTAATATAAAATGTAGTCTATCTATTTAACAGGGTTGCAGCAGAGGGGTCCTTCAGCTCATCTGGGCTGTGACAGGGGCTTTACTGTGTATAAAAGCTGGTGCTCACAGTCTCTGTCTAATTGGGAGTAATTGCAGTAAACTAGTGGTATAATGACGACTAGTTAGAATAAATGCTACTAATGACAGTAACACATGTTAACATTGAAATGATGATTGTTGGGTATTGGTGGGTAATTGCTAGTTTAATTTTAATTTCACAGAAGAAATTATCTATTGTCAACCACCCACTTGTCCAGTACAATGCAAAGATAGTTAGCTAAGAAAGACACCTGTGTTCAGACTCCCCTGGTTGCTTTACCCATGTTGCACCGTGTTCCTCTTTAAAGTGTGTCCACAGCCTCCAACGCACATCCTTTACGGAAAGAAAAGAGCAATGTCACTTTGAGACAGATCCACAGGGTTTAGACCAACTTTCCATTTCCTCAGTTAATTACCAACATAATCTCTAGATAATCTCTTCTCAAGTCTATGAAGATTGGCTGCCTTTGAATTCAGAGGACACTTGGTCTTTTTGGATCGTAGCCATAGATTAAAACTCTTCAGAGTGGAGATAGCTGTACTTTCCTGCTGTTGATTGAAACACGCCGCTGAACACTTCTGAAGTTGGATAACCCCTCCAGAAACACAAACAATTCCTGGCCTCCCTGTGTCCTCCCAGCTCAGAGGTGCCAAATCCCATTATAACTCATTTCTGTGCAGACAGTCAATCATAGCCTTGTTGTTCGATGTGTAAGAGGATTTTCCAGTTATGCTAGGAATTCTTTATCAATAGGAAATCACACATTATGAAAGAGCTATTTCCACCAAAATTGCAAAATTGTGTCCATACTTGTATTGTCTCTTTAGAGAGGGGAATTTTCTAACTGTTTTCTTAACTATCCTCATCGTGACTGAGTTCTTACATCTCCCGTGAAAGGAGAGATCTCCCATCTGCAGGAGACGTACCACTGTCATTTGCACACCTCTGCTATCTTCAGTCCCAGGCATTTTGGCGTGCTCTGCAGAGAGCATCTGCCTACAAAAACGCTCACAAGGTTTGTCTGATGTCACCTGTGGGAGCTTTGCAGAAGATCAGAGAACTTTCAATGGAAAATTAAATAATTTCCTGGGGGAGGGAGCAAATTTATTTACATGAACAAATTTACCCTATCCTGCATGCTTTCCTTCTGTATCACCCACACCACCTCTCCAATTCTGTGCAGGTACAGGTGATCTAAGGAGCCATTTGCCTACTGCATGTGTATGGCTGGGAGTGTGGACTCTCGGGAACCAACTTGGTTTCTTATAAACCACATAAATTGTTCAAGTTTGTGCTAGGCTGTCCCTCAGTAGCCTCTAAGACCATTCCTGGCTCTGTCCTTCTGGTTATGCACTTCTGATCTTAATGGGCTCACTAAAAAATGCTGGGATCTAACAGCATAAATCCATTTTGTGTCACTTTTGGAGAATAAAAATACTAATTTTTTAAAAACATTTAGTAATTTATGAGACAGCAAGAGAATCAAATGCTTAATTTATGCTTTCCTGTAGGGCATCATTTTAAATTAAATTTTGCTTTTGAAAGGGCCTTACGCTTCCAAACTATTTCACAAAAAAAAATGCCAGTACCTGCACAGTCATGTTGGTGGGGTTTGTTTCTGGTTTAAGATTGGGTCTCTAGAACCAAGTCTGTCATTTAATTTGCTGATGTTTATTTACAAACTAAACCCTATCTGTATCTGAATGTAACTCAGTAAATGTCTGTGTGGTTTCAACACAAGATATGACCCATCGTTCAGATATCCATACAGTAATTTTCCATGAGCTCAGAGGAAATCATTCCATCTCCCAGTGGACATCCAGTGCCATTTTCTATTGTACTTGACATTTCTTTGCTTGTGGGTATTGTATTTCTGCCCCACCCCAGACACACACAGTCATTCCAGTTTCTGGTAACAAGTTTTTGATCAGGTTTTCTTCGTACTCTCAGTTTTTGAAAGCTCACCATTGGGGTAAATTTCCCTTTCATCTTCATGTAGCCTTCTCCTCCCCTTTTTCTCTGAAAACATCTGAAATTGGTAAGGAAGAAAGTTGCAGTGCAAACACAATTTGCTTGTTTAGTTTGAAATTGTAAATCCCCTTTTTTTAAATTCTCCCTACAGTAAAAGAAAAAAAAAGAACCAACCAGTTTTTTTTTACCTTGTGACATTAAAATGTGGAATTTCTACTTATGAAGAATAAGACAGCTCTTCGTTCACCAGCTGTATGCTGGGGGGAATGGTGCAAGATTTGCTTCTGCCCCATCTAGGCTTGATATTTTGAATATTATCTGCAAAATACAACAGCTGACGAGTTTGATAATCAAATCCTGCTCTCTACCAAAGTACTGAAGATGTTACTATAGCTAAAATGTTTACGGCTGTGTGAAATGTAGAGAAGTGGATGAGAAATAGCTTTTAGAG